>NC_140586.1:400329297-402829297 GCF_964204655.1 Triturus cristatus | reverse complement strand
ATGATAGTTTCCGCCAATTTGTTGCCATTAGGGAACTCTGTGTCTATTTCAGAAAGTTCTGCTGACTTACTCGACTGTAGATACCGCAAGACTGGTTTACCCAATCTTGTGTTTTGTTTATGAGAGTCCACAATGTCAAGCTTTC
Organism: Triturus cristatus; assembly: GCF_964204655.1. Lineage (NCBI taxonomy): Eukaryota > Metazoa > Chordata > Amphibia > Caudata > Salamandridae > Triturus > Triturus cristatus. Next base: position 402,829,152 of record NC_140586.1, on the reverse strand, counting down.
CTGCTGCCTGGCCGTTCCCTGAAAGCTCCGCTGGCATAGCTGGCTTCGTGCTCGCAGCTGCACTCACCGATATCGTCTGACGACTTGCCACACGAGCTCCTCGAGCAGATTCTTTGATGGCGCCATATCCCCCGTAGAGGCAGCGTTTACAAAGCGAACAGATCCGATATGGCAGCGGAATGAAGAACGCCACACCGGAAACCACACAGCCATATATGCGGACGGCGAGCACCTGAGTCCAATCCTCGCAATCGCCTGCATCGAGCACTGGTGACCTCACTATTCGTCGGGCCGCTTGCTCCCTTTTCCCTTATTCTCTTCTTATAAAACGCAGAGCATCTATTTCTTTCTTCTTTAATTCCATTCACTTTTGTCATACATCATTCCTGCATGGAAAGATGAAATCATCGTAAGCAGGCAGGGAAGATCCGACCTCGGGAGCCCCTGTGTACTGGATCACAGAGACGGTGTCAATCCGCCCTCTTGTCTCCTCCTACCAAAGACAGTAAAAATGTCAATTCTACCTAAATTTTCATATATTTTTTGCTCCATACCGTTGGAATTTAAAAAGGGTAGGATAAAAAAAAAACTACAAGGAGAACTAAGCAGCTTCATATGGGCATCAAAGGGGACAAGAATAGCCTAGAAGAAATTAGAGGAAAAAAGAGCAATGAGGGATAGCAAGCCACGACATACTAGAATACTGCAGAGCATTCCAATTCAAGTACATGAGGGTATTACTAAATGAATACGAGACCTATCTTGCCTACCTACAAGCAATGGTTAACGCAGAAGGAAACAACTTTATGTATAAATTTGGACATCCAAAATACTTTAAAAAGGTCAAGCTGAAGATTCTGTTATCAGCTGTAAAATTGTGGTATCTGGTGAGGAAAGCGCTGAAAATACCGTACTACAGCGAATTTGCTCCAAAATGGGATTCACCAGGAACCCCAGAATGTCTCAAGGACAGGCTAGCCATCCCATTGATGAAAGGAGGAATAACTAAATGAGGTCAACTGATAGAGGAAAACAACATCATTGATTGGGATCAACTAGTAATCAAATCCAACAGTACACTGTCAAAGTTTAAATATTACCAACTATCGAGCTGGGTCAAGAGCCTGGGATAAATCGAAAAAGGAAACAGAAAATTAGAGAAGAAACTGCAGAAAAGCAGGACATTAAAACAAGAAGTCTCACGCTGGTACAGGGCCCTTAGATCGTCTGGAGAAGATGATTTCATAGCACCTATCGCGATCTGGGGAAAAGAACTGCTGACACTGGATGTGCAAAACAGATGGCAAGTATCTCTGGTTAAATGTTAGTACATTGTAAAATCTGCCGCTTTAAGGGAAAATCATCTGTTTACCACACACAGGGCCTCATGTAGGTAGCTAAATACCGGTTGGTAACGGCCGAAATTCGGTAAATATCCCGTTACCGACCGGTATTTAGGCATTTGAGATGTAGGAGGCATGATTTAAGGATTCAGTAATTTACCGAATCGGTAAGGGATCGGTAAAATACCGAATCGGTAAAATACAGATTTGGTAAATTACCGAATCCTTAAATCATATGTAGGGAGCACTCAAGTGAGTGAATTTCAGTAGTAAGGATTCTGTATTTAACACCAACTACAGGTTGATGTTAAATAACGAATACCTTTCAAAAAGCTAAATTTGGCTGCTTTAAAAGTGCCATGTGGCAGACATACATGCCCTTAGGGCATGTATGTGCGCCACATGTGCACACATGCACGAATCAGGGGTGCAACAGGGTGTCAATGTGACACCCTGCCACCCATGATTATGCTTCCCCTATTACTGATTCGGTATTTACCGAATCGGTAATAGTAAATGGCCTCCCATTCATTCCTATGGGCCTCCAGGCCCATAGGAATGAATGGGAAGGGATGCATTATTACCGATTCGGTAAATACCTATTCATAAATACCGATATTTACCGAATCGGTAATAATTACCAATTGTTTACCTACATACTATTTACCGATTCATAAATACCGAATCGGTAAAATTCGGTATTTATGAATCGGTAAATATAATTTATCTACATATGGCCCAAAGTGCTTACTGGTCACCGAAGAGGCTATCCAAATTTAGAGGACCGAAGGGGAAAAGTTGCCCAAAATGAGGTAAAGAGAAGGTGTTCGACATGCATATGTTTCAGCAGTGCCCCCAGCTCGAGAAATTCTGGGATGATGTGGGTAAGGTCCTCGTGAATTTGCTCGATCAACCAATAGAGGTAAGCATAGACCTTGTTATTTTTGGGGAAGATCTTAATAATGAAGGCTTTCCCTAACTGAGCAAAAAAACAGGAAAACCTCATTTTTCTCTTAATATTGCTTGCCAGAAGGGAAATTTATAATAAATGGATAAAAGCCATCCCTCCTACACAATGGGAATGGTTGACATCCGTTCAGAGGGTAAACAGGCGGGATAGAAGTGGGAGGCAAAGTAAAAGGAATACTTTTCGGGAAATCTGGGAACAGTACGATCAGGCACATAAGAAACCTGTAGGCTTGAAGGATGTCCAATGATTATGAAACAGCAAAAACCGATAAGTAAAGTACATGTACGAGTAGCCAGGATGGCTAGCTCCCCTCCATTGACAAGGTTTATCTGTTGTGGAAATAAAGGGAACCTGGCAACTAATAAAAAGTATTTCCCCTACCCCAGATCACATATAATTGGCAGACACAGGCTGGAACACCCCGAAAACTCCAACTTATTGCAGGACAAAAAAATAACGTTTGGAAAGCTGACAAGTCTAACAGCATACTTAATGGCAAAAGTTCAAAAATCTCTCTGCATCTTGCCGCACCTTCTGTTTGATAAACAATTTGGAAATACTTGCAGCTCTGATTCTGTAGAAATCATCAAATTCTAACCCCATGATCACCCTACTCTTTTCATCTTTGACAATGGAGGGAAGGATTTGAGTTTCTCGAGAGGTATAAATAGTAACATCTGCAGCAGCATATGTTGCAACACACACCTACAAAGAAAGGTTAGAATGTGGCTTAATGTGCCTGTGATGCATATTTTGAACAATAAATAAATTCACAAATATCAGATAAACACAAGGCAGAAAGGGTTTAATATTGAATTATCTATCTGAATTTCCAGTGTTTCTAAAATGTGTGAGATATCACAAACCTGCATACTAGGTCCATAATATAGCACCTTAAATGTTGTAATATATATTTTGCAAACTTTTTCAGCAATTCTTTTATCCCGCCATAAGGTTCTTTTTCTTTACAAACTGACAAATGATTTAATGCCTTAAAGCTTATTTCTGACATTTGGTGTAATCTACAGGTCAGGAGTTTAATCCTGGCATGGCCAACTAAGCCTTTCAATTTACCAAGGTTAGTAAATTAAATAATCGTAACAATTGTTTTTTGCAATGTTTAGAAATGGTAAAAGCGTAGTATGAAAAGCTATAAAATACAGCTAATTCTTATCACTATTATTATAGCTGCTAGAGTTATTCATGTTTGTATCAATCCCTATAGAGTGCCCTTAACTAACACATTTTGTTCCTGACTAACAAGCTGAGATACCAGTTTTGACAAGTTGCTGCCACAGTGTTTTGCTAAAATGTTGTCTGCCAGCATTAAACAAAGAGACATATTTTCATATTTTTATCATATTGTTTTATTGTTGCCTTTGTCACATAAGCTATAACACTGTCAATTTGCTGGATCAGCCTCTTTTGAATGGTAAGTATAGTGATCCAGATAATTAGAACATTTCTTCTACACTTCCTCATGCATTCCATCAGGAGCCACCACTTTTGCATTAGGCACATATTTAAGTATGTTGTAAGCCTTTTTTAAGGCAACTAATTGTTTTACCATGAATTTGACATTTGTCCAATATTTGGGAAGTTTGAGCGGATTAATAAAATGAGCAATGCTTTCCTTCTAAAGGCTGACAGTTAAAATATTTATTTCCGACTGTTTAATGGAACCATGTAATCTCTGCTGTTCGAGATGGAGGTGTTGGATGCCTGCTCTTACTCCATACAACACAAAATATTGCCTCTCATGCCCCTTTGTCAATAAAGGGAAATCACACTTGTATTCTGGGTTGTTAAGGTTTTCTGTAGCTATATTCATTAGTTAACTGTTTTCTAAAGCATTGGCTTGTGAAAGGTGACCACTTCATAATTATGTGTCCATTTTAAAAGTATGTTTCATTAGTAATGCGCTCATTACTGATAATGGCATTACTCCTAGTCCTACTCCCTCGCCTTCCTTCTTAACACAGGAGCCCCTCCGCCTCCCCCCAGACCCACCAAAGCCTTTGAAAAACTCCACCCGCCCCCACCTCCTCCTGTATGTTAACAAGCTGAGCTAGCACTCCAGTTGGATCGCGGTGTGAGGGTCCTAGAATGAAGGCGAGGGAGTAGGACTAGGAGTAATGCCCTTATTAGTAAGTAATGGATGCATTACCGCCCGTCCCTCCCTCACCTTCCTTTTTAACACGTGAGAACATAGCAACCAAAAAACAGAGATGGACAACTGAGTGAAAAAGAACACCAATTTAATAATGTGCCCCCAATCACAGTACAAAAAACAAAAACACCCTCTACACCCTCATAGAGGACAAGACCCTGTGGCCCAGAACATTATCCATATGTTCAAGGCCAGCAATTCAATAGTGTCAGACAAAAGTTGGAGGGGAAGACCAGGTCGCAGCCATACAGATCTCCACCACCGAGTTACCCTGCAACTCAGCCATCGTAGCCGCCATACTGCGTGTAGAACGGCCCTGAACTCCCATAGGAGGATCCACCCCTTTAATCCTGTAAGCCAAAAGGACTGTAGAACGAATTCAACAACTCAACATAGCAGTGAAATAGTTGGTCATAGCAGGACCAAAGTTCAGAAACAAAGCGTCCCCCTTCTGGAAGGACTCCTCACATGCAAATACAACATCAAAGTCCACTGCACATGAAGACAGTGCAAATGACAATCCTCATCCGAGGAAGAATCAGGACAAAACTCAGGCAAAATCACATCCTGACTGAGATGAAAAGATGGATTAACCTTAGGAACAAAGGACACCAGCACCACCCAGTCCAAAATGATATTGCAGAAAGAATACTTACAGGACAAAGCCCCCAACTCACCCAAGCGCATAGCCGAAGTGTTTGCGACAAGAAAACATGCCTTAAAAGTCAAGAGTCTCTATTCCAGTCCCTCTAGAGTCTCAAAAGGAGGGCCCGAAAGGACATCCAAGACAAGCTGTAAATTCCAAGATGAGAAAGAACAAACAGGCCGAGGAAACAGGTTCAAAGGACCCTGAAAAAACCGAGGCATCAGGTCACTGTCATCCTGCAAATTATGCCAGGAGCCATGAAAAGCCTGAATGGCCACCCACTGCACCTGCAGAGAAGCCACAGATAAACCCAAATGGGCACCATCCTGCAGGAACTGCATCACCAAAAAGAGGTCAGCCACCATAGAATCAACCTCCTTACCAGCACACCAGGCTGAAAAAGCCCGCCAATGCCTAGCATAAGAGAGAAGCACAGAGGACCTACGAGAATCCTGCAACATCACAGCCAAATGGTCAGGCACCCCCAACACAACTAAGCCCCGTTGTTCAACTGCCAGGCTGTCAAGTGTAACTTCCTTAAGGTACCCGGGCAAGAGCTGGAAAACTCAACGGAGACAGAACTACAGGAAGGACCCACTCCAGGCCGCTACTCAACAGGTCCAGGAGAGGAAACCAATTCGCACAAGGCCACCGGGGCACAGTCAACACCACCTGCACCTGCTCCTACCGGCCTTGAACCAGAAAAGCCCGGAGTAGAGAAAACGAAGGGAAAGCATAGAGAAGGCCCTGAGGCCAAGGACATGTCAAGGCGTCGACGCACAACGCCATGGGACAACGACCTAGAGACCAAAACATTCCCATTGTGGCATTCCCCCGGGTCTGCATACAGGTCCACCACTGGGACACCCCACCGACCCACCAACTGGTCGAACAAACTGGGAAGGAGGGAAAAAACTTTTGACAAGGGAATGTCCCTGCTTAGAAGATCAGCACAAACATTCTCCACCCCCGAATGTAAAGAGCAAACAGACCCAGACCTGAGCCCACAGGAAAATGTCGCTGGCCACCAAGTTCAAGGACCTGGATCTTGTCACCCCTGTCTGTTGCAACAGAACTTTGCCACCAGATTGTCTGTCTGAACCAACACTATCTGGCTCTGCAGTGAGTCCTGAAAGTGAAGCAGGGCCAGCCAAATTGCCTGCAACTCCCTCCAATTCGAAGACATCTGTGAGTCCTGCAGGGGCCAGCACCCCTGAACCTGCGCTGACCCCAGCCAAGAACCCCGCCCGGACAGGCTGACAACAAAGTCAACACCAGTGGAGCTGGGGGAGACAAGGAGACCCTGGTCTGAAGAGGACACTGGCAAAACCACCAGGAAAGATCCTTCTGAATCCAATCTGTCATTGGCAGAAGAGACAACAGACTCTGGGCCCCTGGAGACCAACACGCCAGGATCCAGTTGGCCAGGCAAAGAATGTGAAAGCGGGCCCTGCACCCTCAACCACTCTGCCACCGGAGGAGCCTTCTTGGACAATGCCAGAACCTGAGACTGGAGGGAGGCCAGGCACCGGTCGGACAGAGTAAGAAGGCCATTCAGAGTTCAAAAACAAGCCCCGAAGAAGACCATTTCCCGTAGGGGGTCCAAAGAAGATTTCTCCCAGTTCACCAAAAACTCCTGCCCCTGAAGAACCTCCAAGACCCTCCTGACCTGAGCGAGCAAAGGAGACTCCTCAACTGCATGAAGTCTAAGGTCATTCAAATAGGGATGAACGAACACCCCTTCTGCATGAAGGAGAGCCATGAGAGGTGCCAGGACCTTCAAGAAGACCCTGGGAGAGGACTTGAGGCCGAAGGGAGAACACAAAACTGAAAATGGGCGTCCGCTAACTTGAACCTCAGGATACGCTGAGAAGAGGTGGTGACAGGGACGTAGAGATAAGTGTCCTCGAGATCCAAGGAAGCCAAAAGCTCGCCTGGCTGCAATAGAGGAATAATTGCTTGAATGGTCAACATACGGAAGTGAACTGTCCAAACCCAGGAGTTGACCCATTTTAGATCTAGAATGGGCCATAAACCTCCTGACTCCTTCTGCATCAAGAACAATATGGAGTAGGTCCTGGTGCCTATTTCCACGTCCGGAACCCGACAAATAGCCTGTTTGGCAAGCACATTTTCCACCCTCTCCATCAGAGCCAATCTGCTCAGCTTGGTGACTGAAACAGGAGTCAGTCAAACCTCCGTATCTGTAGGAACTTGCCAAAATTTGATCTCGTAGCCATGCTCCAAAGAGTTCAGGAGCCAGCAATCTAAAACATCCAAACACCAAATCGGAAGGAAATGTCCGAACCGGCCTCCAACTGGCAGCTATCCCTCCAGACAGTAATTGTCAGGGACCCTTCTTGGCAGAACCACTAGGAGCGGAGGCTGCGTGTTTGGGAGAATAGCATGAAAAAGTCTCCTCCAGAAAGATTGACTCACACCTTGGGGATGACTGGGAGGACCTATTCCAAGGTTTACCCGAGGAGAAGAAGAAGAGGAAGAGGACTCCATGTTGTTCCTCTTGAACAGTCTCTTGCGACTCGTGGCTGCAGCAGACTGAAAAGCACCAAACACATCAACCAATAGCTATATATAGGAATAAAACAATAATGTCGCAAACCAATGAGGAAATGCAAAACAAATTACCCCGAATAGGCAGCAAAACCAAAACAAGCATTGGCATAGCCAATAGGTCTCGCCTTAGGGACCTTACAAGTGTTTAGCCATTCAACAGTTGCATAACTAAATATTTATAAGGTCCCAAAAGCGAGACCTATTGGCTATGCAAAGCTGCAGCGAAAGTGAAAGTAATCGCGGTAGAGCGCGGCGCGTGCACCTGCGCACATGCACTGTAGCTCTAGGCTGGCCTGGTAGCACTTTTTGGAGCCCTCTCAATAAGTCTCGCCAGACCAGCACATGCGCTGGGTCAGGCGAGACCTAAAGAATACAATAATGACTCCAACCCATCCTACCAGGACTCCCAGACGTGTCGTCATCGGGTGAAGGGGCTGCACCACAACCCGGAACCACAGCCCCGCTGCATGAGGACCGCCGGACTCCATCATGGTGTCCAGAAGACAGTGCCCCGCCTCTCGGGAATGAGGAGACATCGGAGAGTACCACATGGAATGGAGAGCGCCGCCCAGAGCACTGCAGAGGCAGAGAACAGGACCAAAGACTCCCCGGCACCGCCACAGAGAGAAAGACTAGGAGGTAAGTCTCACCCAGGGAGACAAAAAAGAACAGGAGGAGGTGGAGCAGGTGGAGTTTTTTATAGGCTGGGGGTGGGTCTGGAGGGAGGCGGTGGGCCTCGCGTGCTAAGAAGGAAGGCGAGGCAGGGATGGGAGGTAATCAGCCTTTAGGTGTAATCTGTGATGACTGTTAGTCTAATTTTTAAGGGAAAGGTTGCCTTCCTCTGCTTTGGTGAGTTTGTTCTTTTGAAGCGAGACGTTCTTTATAATTGTTCATAGCAGGATGAGGGCCTAACTTATTATAATTAAGTCTGCTATCAATGTTTAACCTGAAACATTTCTGAAAAAAATAAGGTAATTGGGGGAACAGTAGTTACCATCTCTTAACAGATGACAGTCAAAGGAGGATCTTTGACTGTTACTTTAAAGGTTTTTAAAAAAGTAGATAACAAGAGAATGAGCAGATCAGACTCTGCCAAAAGCTTGAAGATGCCTTTGCATCCAGTGAGGCACGGGCAAGAAATAGCTGGATATTGGAATAATAGGTTTGAGAGTTCAAAAAGTATGCTACTTCAAACGTCTACAGATGAATGTTTTTCCTGACCATAATCAGTTCATCCTCAGTCAGGTTCATGTTTAGGGACGCTCCCTTAGAAGACGTATCCTATCACCTAGAGCCTGATTTACCATGAAGGCAGGAAAACGTTACTGCATTAAATCACTGCACCTACAATTCACTCCAGGTCAGTGTACTGAAACACAATGGGGGCATCTAATTCCTAACCATGTGTAACGCAGGCCTAGATTTACTGTGTGTTTGGGTGGTGTAACTTGCAGTTTGATCGAGTTTTCCAAAACAAAACATATTTTGCAGTGAAAAAGGGGATAAAAGTGCAATGGCAGCTGTTTTAGATTCACACTGCGCTCTACTGCTGGTAAGGAATGAAAAGGGATGTAACAGGATGGGAAGAGCTCAAACCTATTGGATTTCATCTAAACCCAGACCTTAAGTAGTAGCACAAAGGCTTTCTGTGAAATCGTATTGAAACATAGAACGTGACGTAAACAGAATATCGAAGGAAAGCCTATAAATTCCATTAAACTACGCATTTTGATCAATTTACACTTAGGCAGATGTCATTTTTTCAAAGTACAAATTTCATGCGAGACCCTGCTCCTTTTCCTTTGCACTGAGGCACATCACTTAGTATCACATTAAAACAGCACGTTTTGCACGAGCACAGACATTACTCTGACAGTCTTTTAAATATGGTACTGCACATTTTGTTAGCGTTTCCTTGATGCACCATTGCAGAATGTTTGACAAAGCTCAGTGTTGCTATACTTTCAGAAAATCTAGGCCACTGTGTATTCCAAGGTGTGAATCTAAACTTCTGCAATGACCTGTATGCCTCTTACATAGACTTAGAATTAACCATGTCAGTTAAAAGACGGATACTAAACAGTCACTCCTCAAGTTGAATGGGTCTTTGCTGTGCAAATGTTTCATAAAAAAATATGTCAAAAATTCCTAAACATGCACTCTACTGATGTTCAGTTTTGATGCTAAAGGCAAATATTTTCATTGAGACAACCCTACTTATAAACCAGTAATTTACCTGATTCTCTCAGAACCCGTTTTGCACAATATTCTCAACGGGATTAGCAGGGTGAGAATACAGCCTGTGAGCATTACATTTCAATGTAAATCGAACTGATCTCTGTAAAAAGACAGAGGACCTGTTTTGTTGGCTGTATGGCCGTTTTATTTATTCATACTTTCCTCTGGAAGTTTTAAGACTATCATCCAGTAACACACAAAGGAAATCACTCACAAGTTTTTTTTGTTTTTTTTTAGTTTAAAATGCTTTTATTAATGCAAATAAAAACAAGGTACAATAATATATCAAAGAAGTGCAAATATATAAAATATATAAGATAGAGGAGAGGTGAAAACTTTATGTAGCAAACTTTATCGAAAAATAAAAACCAAAGTTAAGAGCAATTAAAGAATTATGTACCGTAATAATTAAGCATTTTAGGTTTTAGAAAGAAAGTAAAGAGAGAGAGATAAAAAAGAAGAGGGTAATAAAAAAAAGAATTTCAACATCCTAACCAAGTATAATAAATAGAGATATCCAATATTGAACATTATACAGTATTAAATAACAGAGTAATAGCAATCAAATATGAACATTGTGAAAAAAGTTTAACATTATACTCATTGCGGTTGAAAAGCAAAGTTACTGTTAAGCTTTATTGGCTGCGTGGTTGTTAAATGGTGAAAAATTCCAATTACTGACATCACAATAGCTAGGAAAAGTAAACAAAACTCAATAGTCTATTCGGATGTCATTAACTGGATAATAGGGTGTAAAGATGGTAGCAATAGTACTGCATTTGGTCCAATAATGCCTTCTTGGATAGGTTAATTTAAATGAATGCATATTGCTTAAGGTTTCTCTAAACATGCTCATTATACCAACAACCACAGGGTATTAAATCAGTCTTGTGTTTGAATTAGCTCAATTTCTACCTTTAAAATAGGAGGGTATTGTGAGTGGTAATTGGGTGCCTCAGATTTCACCTGACAATTCTGATTGTAGTAGTACACTAACTGTATGATAATCATACTGGAGCCTATTCGTCAGCTCCAAATAAACTAATTCTTTACATACCATTTAGGGCCATATGTAGGTAATTTCTATTTACCGATTCCTAAATACCGAATTTTACCGATTCGGTATTTAAGAATCGGTAAATAGAATGTAGGTAAAAAATCGGTAAATGTTACCGATTCGGTAATATTCGTCGATTCGGTATTTACCGAATCGGTAATAAGGCATGGAGGTCCATAGGAATTAATGGGAAGCCATTCACTATTACCGATTCGGTAAATACCGAATCGGTAATAGGGGGAGCATATTCAAGGGTGGCAGGGTGTCACATTGACACCCTGTTGCACCCCTGAATCGTGCATGTATGCACATGTGGCGCACATACATGCCCTAAGGGCATGTATATCTGCCACATGGCACTTTTAAAAAAGCACCAAATTGCTTTTGAAAAGGTATTCGGTATTTACCATCAACTTGTAGTTGGTGGTAAATAACGAATCCTTAAACCACAAATGCACTCACTTGAGTGCTCCCTACATAGGATATAAGGATTCTGTAATTTACCGATTTGGTATTTTACCGATTTCTTAAAATACCGATTCTGTAAATTACCGAATCCTTAAAACCTGCCTCCTACATTAGAAGGGGCTAAATACCGGTCGGTAACAGGAAAATTACCGATTTTCGGCCGTTATCGACCGGTATTTAGCTATCTACATATGGCCCTTAGTAATTTATAATACATAGTAAATATACACATTTTGCTTAAGGCTTTTTTAATTTATCCCTAAAAATATTTTAAATGTAATACATTTAAAAATTAAATATGTATTACAAAATGAATTTAATGGTGCTGGAGCATTTTTATATTTTCTTCTACATTTAAAAGAAATACATAAATTACCTAAAATTATTACTTATCAAAAAATATTTTCGCAATGTTTTCTTTTTTTTTTTAATAAACCTTTTAACTTTTCCCTGTACTTTACCACAGGGAACTATCCGCCCCCATGGGGCCGACATTTCGGCCTTCATGTGAAAGGTTATTATTAATAACTTTCCATTTGTAGATTTTGCTCCAGCCCTATTTCTTGGGGTGGGGGCATGTGAGAAAACACTTTGAAGTAAATTTACATTTAAAAGTAGCCAGAAGAATTACATTTACTACAAAGTGCAAGATTAACTTAGCGTTTGTTTGTGTGTATCTCTATGTTTAATAGCCCAGACTAAGTCAGTCTGTACGTGGGCGTAAATTGTTGACCACTACAAGATTTAAAATACATTCTTCTTGTTGAATTAGGTGCCTTCCATGGTGTTGTGATTGTTGGCACTTATGTTGTTTTTTTAAAAGTCTGCAATAGAAGAATTTCTTTTCTGGGAAAACTTTGAGCAAATCTGAAGTTTGTTATGTCAGAGCTATAAACGTTTTTAGGACTGTTTTTCGTCCATTAACAAGTCATTTTCAAAAGAACGGGGGGGGGGTCACTTCGGGCCTAATACTTGTGGTTCATCAGTAATAAAAGACAACCAGGCTTCTTTGCAGTCTTTGTGTCTTCAGAACGATTAGGCTAAGGCACATTGCACTCCATTATAATCCTTAGGAAGACTTGGGAATGCAAAAGGTCCCTTCTTCTCCATGGCATCAATCTGTGCGATATTTGGGACAGAATTTTCTTCCTGGTTCCCAGCCACTAAATCTTTCTTGTTTCATTATATTAACAAACACAACTCAATATCAAGTGCCACACACGGTCTTCTTTGAAATGGCCAGGTCTTATATTTGCCTATACCATCACGTTTCAGCTCCAGTGCTAATTGCCTCTGGCTAGGCCCTTTAGCCAACCCCCAATGCAAGCAAATCTTGCTGCACACAGCCTCTATAAATGCCTGCAGAAATTGGCTGCAAGATATTGAATTCCACCACTTCCTGCACCATATCAACAATTGCACCCACATTTGTTGGTCTTGGCCTTAGGCAATGCACTGAAGGAGATTGGCCGCAATGCTTCCACCCGAATTTTTCTGTGATCAACCCCCACAGTGCATTTGCTTACAATGGTATAACGTTTGGCCAGGCCTATGGGTAACGCAGGCTGCAGCCAACACTTGTTGCAAAATGTTTATTGTGGACATTCTCAACCGCATTGAAAATAGTTCCTCACACCAGATAAGAATTTCACAGTGTTAGAAATTGGTTTACTGGTTGAGGGGGTGAAATATTACTCAAGCAGCAACCACAATCCTTGTAAGAGTGAGGCAAAAGCAAACCCCAAATTAACATGTGCTCAATCTTCTGGGAGCTTGGCACAGAGCAGCCAGGTTTAACTTATAGGCAATGTGTAAAGTATTTATTCAGCACTTGAAAAAGCAGTAAAGTGAAAATACAACCCAGAAAAATCCCACACCAATTTAGAAACATAGAATACATTTTAAGAAATTAAACAAGACCAATACGAAAAAAAAGCCAATTGTTAGAACGCGAGATATGCAATTTTAAAGATTTTAAAGAACTACTGCCATAAAAATACAAAGCTCCAACTGCAGAGATCTGGTTGTGCCAGACCGAGACTAGTCACAAGTTCAGGCAGCCCACAATGGAGCGCAGGGTGGATACAGGGACCCAGAAAGGCCCCATAAACAAGAGTATGTTAATTTCTGGTGGCAAAGCATTGCGAAGTTCCATGTCTAGGGTGCACCGCGTAGTTGAGGCAATGCGTTAGTCCCGAAGAGATACTAGAACCAGTGTCCTCATTGAGGCTGCCGTCGATGAGAGATTTGTAATGTGAAGACTTTTTTTTTTGCATATTTATATAGCGCGAACTCGACCCGAAGGTATTGGAGTGCTTTACATAGCACCGTATTTACATTACACATTCAGGCACGGGAAGATTAAGTGATTTGTCCAGAATCACAGGATGTGGACGCGACCTCGAGGCTCGAACCCTGGTTTCCTGCACCAGAGGCGGCAGCGCAGCCGATGGACCACATCATTGGTGCATCAGAACTTGGCACAATGGCAGTCCGATGTGGTTCTGTGCTGAGACCACTGCAGTAGAGGCGATGTGTCAGTTGTGCTTGAGTTTGTGCTGTACAGCAGAGGAGATGTGTTGGTTCTGCTGGATCCACAGATGGGCTGGCAGAGCACATTTAGACCCCCTTTCAAGGGTCCATGACTGGGGTGACACCACCTGGCAGGGTAGGACTCACAGATAGCAGAGTCCAGGTGCTATGTTCAAGGTTGTTAGAACCTAAGTTGTTGGAGCCTTCTATCCAAAGCTCTAGTCAGGAGGCCAGCCAACTAACCCTTGGAGTCACTCTGGGGCTCCTGGGTCCAACGAATAAAGGTTCAGTCCTTCTCACAGAGGCAATAGTGCAGCAGGTCAGCATAGAAGGACAGCAGTCCTTCAGAGCAGCAACCCAGCAGAGTGTCAATCCTTTTAGCAGCACAGCTGTCCTTCCTCCTGGCAGACTATCCACAGGTTGGTGTTTGGGGTCCAGTATTTATACCAGGGCCTTCCTTTGAAGTGGGAGAAGCTTCTAGAGGTTTCCCTTTGAAGTCCATAGGCATACTGCCTTCCCTGTTCTGGCTCCAGACTAACTATAGGAGGTATGCAGCCCTTTGTGTGGAGACAGGAAACAGCCTATGCACCTCAACGCTACAGGCCATAACCCCAGGTAAGCATGGGGGACTAGGCCTCGAAACAGATTGTGACTCAGGATGCAAACAACTACACACTGAGTACAGGTGTTGACAGAAGTCCTGTGCTACCACATGCCCCTTTGTTTATGCTCTCTGCTTCACCCCACCAAAAGTATCATGCACACATCGACACCCAGCCTCTATGGGCTGGGTGATACTGTACATCCCTCTCCAAAGTTATGTTATTTCATGTTATGTTACTGGAGTTTATAACGCGCACAGATACTCCAGTGAGCTGCCGAAAGCCATTGAAAAACAGCTGTCAGGCAATTTTTTACTTCCAGAGTAGAAAACTCCAATTTGCCCCACGTAAACAGGAGTTGTGTGTCATCGGCGTACGCCACAATCTTGGCTCCCAACTCCTCTGCCAACCGCACCAGTGGAGTGACGTAATGTTAAAAAAAAAGGGGACTCAAAGAGGACCTTTGCGGCACTCCTGTAGTCACCCATTGAAGTGGGGATGAAAATGGCGGGAGCCAGATTTTTTGCGTGCGCCCCTCCAAGAAGGATTTCAGCCAGCTTCATGCCAAGCCCGTGATGCCAATATCCACCAGATGAGCCAAGAGCAGCGAATGGGGGACAGCATAAAATGCTGCTGAGAGGTCCAGCAGTATGAGGGCAGTGCTTCCACCAGCATCCAGGCAATCCCGAATAGCTTCGGAGACTTCAATTAGAGCGGACTCAGTGCTGTAAGTAGCTCTAAATTCTGATTGAGATGGATGGAGCAAGCCTGAACTTTCAATGAAATCCATCAGCTGTTTATTGACACCCTTCTCACAGATTTTGGCCACGCTGGGGAGAAGGGATATGGGTTGATAGCTCCCCGGATCCCGAGGGTCCAATGAAGGTTTTTTTAGAAGCGGCAAAATCTTTGCCTGTTTCCACTCTGCTGGGACAAGAGCCTCCTGCAAGGAGAGATTAATAAGCTTGTTGACTTTGGGTTGACTGTCTCTAATACAGAGTCCAAGAGCCTAGCCATGCAGGGATCAGCCGGTGAGCCTGATTTCATGGCCTTGAGAATTTTAAGTGAGTCCGGTAAGTCAATAGATGTAAAAGCCGTCAGAAAAAAGGGACGAGGCGGTAAGGCATCAGGGGGTACAGCTCCTACTTTAGGCTGGCTCTGACCTGTAAACATTGCCTGTATAGAGAGAGTCTTATTAGTAAAGAAGTTGGAGAGTTTCTTGCACCAGGTATCCGAGGCAGCGAACTTGCTAGCCTCTGCCCTGGAAGCCAGAAAACTCTGAACAATAGAGAATATTTCCCTAGAGTTATTACTAGCTGACTCTATACGGTCTGCATAATAAAGGCCTTTGGCTTGACCTGTGGCAGTGTAGTACATTTTCTGGGCCTCCCTGAACGTTGTCTTTGCTAATGGGCAATAGTTCTTCCACCAGCAGCGTTCCAGTTTTTTACACTGCTGCTTAAGCACCTTTAGTTCAGGAGAGAACTAGGGTTTAGAGGTCGACTCCATGGCCTGCCTGTGAAGCGATGGTGGAGAAAGACTGTCCAAAGCCTGCATAATCCAGCCAGTAAAGCTAGCCAGAGCACCTTCCAGATCGGAGGGAAAAACTGGTCTTGACTCAACCAAAGCCAAGCTAAAAGCTAGAGGATCAATTTTGGCAGCGGCCAAACCAATTCTGACCTGTAAGTCCGAGTGAATGCCTTCTGAAGCCCAGGAAAAATAAGATAGAAAGTGATCCGACCACGTCACCGGGAGCGGGTCCTCAATTATAATGGGAAAATTGGAGCAAATGGGATCAAGGATGTGGCCGCCGCAGTGGGTTGGTGAGCTAACCCACAGGGTAAGTTGAGCAAGGCTCAAGGAATCCAAGAAATCCTGGGTTGCCCCTACATTAATCTGGTCCAGATGGATGTTAAGATCCTCTAGAAAGAGATACTGGGAGAATCGCAGGGCCCGGGGGACGATGATATCTTCCAGTGTTTTGAGGAAGGACCCGCAGGCCCATGGGGCCTATAAATCAGAGTCCCCCCCAGCATAGATTGAGGAGAAATGCCAATACTGAAGTCCAGAAATTCACCCTCACCCAATAATACGGTCTCATCACGATTGAAAACCCACTTATCCTTATAAACAACAGCTACGCCTCCCCCGCTACCATTTTGGCGGTCAGTGCGGGAGATCCTATAACCCTCTGGGATAGACATCTGCACTATTGTGTTGGAGGAGTCATTCAAACAGGTATCTGTAATAAAGAGAAGATCAATTGGATTATCTTAGAGGAAGTCGAAAATGTCCTGGTGATGTTTCACCAAAGAGCGGGCGTTTATCAGAGCTGCCTGAATGAAGGGCCCCTTCTTGCCAGCATTGGGCAGAATATTAGACTGTACCTGACTGGCCGTACCTGGTCCCAGCTGGTAGTTACACTGCTGACAGACTTTGAGGAAATGGGAAAGAACATTCCACCTTGTGGCCGGTAGGCAAGGACAAGGCCGAAGTTGCAGCAAATTGTCCCGACTATATTTTCGAGGGAACTCATGCTGAGGAGTGGAACGGACAGCATGCCTGGTACTGGCTGCCTCTGGGATGCTGACGGGCGCAGACGGGCTTGCCTTAGGCATCAGCAGCTCCAACAACTAGAGAGCGCACTAACAAAATGGCGTCTCTAAGTGTCCGGAGGAGCAAAAAAGGATAAACGCTCCCTCGCAGAACACAGATGCAGATTCAAATGGTGAGCACCAGTGTTTCGATATTAAAAGCCCCAACGTTAAAAACCATTTAATTAGCAGCACAGAACAGTGAGCACCAGAATTTCGATTTTAAAAGCCCCAAAGTTAAAAACCATTAATTGGCATCATAGAACAGTGAGCACCAGTGTTTCAGTTTCTAAAGCCTAAAAGTTAAAATCAATTTAATTAGCAGCAGAAAACAATGTGCAACAGTGCAGATCGACTATGTCATCAGAGCAAAGTCACGAAGCTGAGTGTTAGGCTGGGGACTGGGCCGCAGATTATAGAAGTGGCTTGACTAAGCAGTTAGTCAGATAGAACCTGTGGTTTGTCTGTACAGTAGTACTAATGTTCGGAGTGGAGTGTTGTTATCAGCATCCAGAGAGTGACCTTCTCCTTCACATTGTGATGCTGTTGGCTCTGGTCTTGATGGGTTGAGCAACTTGTTCATCTCTGTCCACAAACCCTTCTTTCCTTCATCCTCTTTCCCATCGCAGGGGACCAGTGATTTGTCTCCAGTTGGCACTCCTTTAAACCACTAGGCATTGCTCGTGACCACTTCTCACTCTCTTGAGGCGGTGATCATGGCGCTCTTCTGCTCTGTGACTTGCCACTTACCTTTCTCAAATGGGGTTCACAACTTCCACCCAGGATGCAGGTCTCATAACACCAACTTTCTCCCACCTCCTGAGAAGGATTTGAGGCCCACCTGGCCCTACTGGCCTGGTCATGGCGGCCTTTCTCTTAGCTTGCACAGCAGCAGCATCCATGGGCTCGGGTCTTTAACCGGGTCCAGACGGACTACGGTCTCTTACCTGCCATCTAGATAACAAGGTCCTGGGCATCCAGGAAGCTGTACTATGAGGCATGTTGGAGTAGCCTCACAGAAAGTAGTGCAGACACCTTTCCAGCTTGTCCTGCTGAGACACTCACGATTCTTGGTGTTTTTTTCAGAGTCCTCATGATTCCTTTGTCTTCCCCATTGGCTTAGAGCCATTGGGGTGTTATTTTTCATTGTGTCACCCAGGGGACTGGAGATACTATTTGAGCTCTTGGCTTTGGAATGGGGTGGCTGTTGTCAGTCACAATGATGTGCGGTATTCCATAAGTGAAAAAAATATTTTCCAGTATGGGCCAGAGGATGGAAATATCAGTAGGGGTGCTTACCTCAACTACTGGGTAATTTGAGTAGCTGTCTATGATCGCCACCAAGGGGCTCCCATCCAGAAGGCTGCCGAAGTCCATACTCAGCATGCTCCATGGCTTAGCACTGGCTTCTTCTGTCTGAATCCTGACTGGAACTGGCAGTGGGCCAGTGATTTGGTATGAGTGACATGCTCTGACATTCTCCTCTGCAATCCTATCATATCAAGGGCCTCATGCTCAATTTGGGCAACCTGGTCTCGGTGTCCATCAATGCTTAGATGGTGCATGCGGTCAGTTCACACTAATCTGGGGCGTGCTCTTGGGTAAGTCCTGCCCAGCGCTGTAAAGGGCTGGCATCAATGATTTTCTCAATGAGACAAAGTGGATCAAAATAGGACATAGTTGCATCTCTGATTGCACTTTCTTCAATTCTTTAAAGGCGTTTTCAGCCCGTTCAGTCCATATCCACACAGTATCTGACTTGGTCAATGCTTGAAGAGGCTCTGATAAGATTGCAAGGTTCGGCATGAACCTCCCACAGTATGTCGCCATTGCTAGGAAGTGCTTTACCTCCATTGGTATCTGAGGTCTGGGGTTGTGCTCGGTGGCATCAGCCTTAGGTGGATCCATGCACAGCTCTTCAATCCAGAAGACAAACCCAAAAATATCAATACTGGACCTCGAAAAAGAGCTTTTATGCATGGTCAACCCCTGCTTGGCCAGTCTCAAAAGTGTCACCCGGAGCCTGCTGTGTTGCTCCGGAAAGGTCGTGAATTAGATGAGGATGTTGAGCTTATGTTGAGTATACTCTCAAGCCCTGATAGCGCCTCAGTCATGCTGTTTTGAAAGATCTCCCCCATTGAGGAGATACTAAAATTGTGGGGCTAAAACCTCTGCAGTCTGACGTGTGTGGAGACGGTCAATATATACCTGCTCTCTGGCTCCAGCTTCAGCTGGGGGTGCCCAACATTTTAATCGAGCTTGTAGAACCAGCAGGCACCATTGAGATCAGCGAGAATGTCAGCCATAGTGGGCATTATATGGCGCGCCCGATAGACCACCTCATTGGGTAGCCTCATGTCCACACACAGCCTTATTGTCCCTGGATTTTTTGGCTTGGGTGAAACTACTAATTGAAAGACCCACCGCATTGGCCCCAACACTTTCTAAATGACTTCTTGTTGCTCCAGTTTATTCAGTTCCACACCAGTTCTAAGCTGGTGTGGTGTACATTTGTAGTATTTTCACTGTATTACTGTATGTGTTCACAAATACTTTCCACACTGCCTATGAGATGTCTGTCTGCTCGTGCCAAGCTACCGAGAGAGTGAGCAAGGGTTGCCCAAGGGCGTAACTCCCTTACTCTGACTAGAAGCAAGGGTCCCTATGTGGACAAAGGTGCAACCCATTGCCAACTGGAGACCCTTATTTATAACAGGCGGTTGAACTGTTTTATCAATGTAGAGGTTTAACGTGGTGCCCGTGAGGGGCTCAAGTCCTTGGAATGCTGCGGAAAATCCTTCAGGATGTCATTGGCTTGTACCTCATTGATGCCTTTGGGAGAGAACAGTAACTTCAGTTCTTTTGCAGTCTGGCATCCAGTAGTGTGCTACTGTCTTTTCTCATGACATGGCACTTGGCTATCTTCCTGACCTCCCAGTTGGCTACTTCCACATGAAAAGCTGCCACCAGCACTAGCGACTTCTTCCCCCCATAGGCATAGTTTCCACTTAGCTGGGTAACAGTGATGGCGTCAGCGATGTGTATTGATGCCAGTCCATAACATTAACCATTGCCTCGGTGTCTATTAGGGCACTGACTTTACAACTCGCAACAAGGATGTCACACATCAGCAAAGTCATACATTGGGCATTTGGCAGTGCTCTTTTTGGGCTATGAGCTCAATAACGAAGGAAAGGGTTTGGCACCTGACTTCCTAGAGAAATGTGCACATTTGCAACCACCTTCATCATTGAAAAAGTTACAATCCCTGCTGGGTTTTTTTAATTTCGGGGGGGATATACATTCCCAGCGTATCAAACCACTTTATGCATTGATACAACCTAAGTTTTCATCTGCCAGCTGGCTTCCGGAACATTCTTCTGTTCTGCCGTGTTTGCAGGTGGATTTGCTTGTGACTAACTTCTTAATGATTCGTGATAACACCACCAACCTGGTAATATGTTTAATTTCAGGAGCAGTGGGTTTCACGTACTTAATATTCAGTGAATGAGGCACAATACCTATTGCATTCAAGTCGCACTTATACACTGCGGCTGAAATGCGTTATTCCTCTGTTGAAAAAATCTTGACGGCAGTGCAGATGGTGATTCTAAAGGAGCACTCACTGGCGCAGGGCAAACACATTCTTATGTTCAACCCCTTTCCTGCTTTGGAAGCGGTGCCTAAAGCAAGTGTACCTAACTCGAAGGCACTACATCCCCGTTGAATTCAATGGGGTACTTCCTTGATATCTTCAGATGTAACATTTGTCTTTGATCCATCACTTCAGACTCAGGAGTTTTTACAGTATGAATTTGTTCATCCTCCTCCTTTGTTGCTCCTTCCTCTGAGTGAATACAAATGCATCATTTATACCAAAAGCTCGGCGCAACCGGCCACAGATTCCAAACATGCTTATTCGGCAGCTTGCGCAATTGTGGCTGTCTCCGTTTTAGATGGAGAGTTTAAGTCTTCCATTGTGCTAACTCAGGCAATGGGTGACTGTACGGCACAATTGGTGGAGCTGCGTGCCCTTGTTCTCAAGTTTGCGGATCCTCTTGCGAATACTCTTATTTTTTGTGATTCTTACTACTGTGTCCAGTCGTTCAATGACAACTTATTCTTTTGGTCTCAAAATGATTACCGCGATTCTAAAGGCAGCGCAATTAAGCATAAAACTCTTTGGGTTAGTGTGGCAGATCTTAAACAACGTCTGCCTCTTACACATGTTATTCACACTCTTGGCCACCAACGTGTTGGAACACACGCTCTTGGTAATTCTTTGGCTGATGAAGCAGCCAAGTCTGCAGTAGCTACGTGTTCCGTAGCAGCAGTTACAAGATCTATGACTAAAATAGATAATGAGATATTGGCAGCGGTTGCTGCAACTAGGGAGGGGGGTAATTTTCCTTCAGGTTTCCCTTCTAAGTACTCTTATTATGTAACTCCCGAACAGGTTCCTCATGCTTCCATTCCTATGGTTGGGGATTGGCTGATTCCCAACTCAGACCATAGACAAGCTTTGATCAAGGCCGCACACAAAGGCATTGTTTCGGCCCATGCTGGTGTGTCGGTAACAGTCGCTATTCTTCAGAAATATTACTGGTGGCATGGTTTATATAAACAGACTCGTAACTATGTTCTTTGCTGTGATGTGTGCCAACAAATCAAGCCTTCTACGGTCCCACGTCCGCCACAAACACAGCGAAGTATTTCTAATAAACCTTTTGGCTGTATTTATCTTGATTACTGCAGTCCTCTTTCTTCTGATACTGCATACAAGTATATCTTGGTTGTGGTTGATTCGTGCACTAGATTCCTGTGGGTCTGGCCACAACGTAGTGCTGACGCTCGAAATGTCATCAGGGATTTGCGTGTCTTTGTCGGGATGTTTGCCTATGGTACCTTCCATTCTGACCAAGGTCCAACGTTTGCCTCTAAGGCTTACAAGGATGCAATGAAGTCTCTGGGGGATCTGCCACCTACCCTGGCCTTAGAAAAGTATGGAACCCACAAAAATCTGTAAAACTAGAAAGCGGTAGTAGTGTTTAATGGATCGCACTTCAGTGGTCAATATACAATCAGACTGGGCAATGTGAGAGAATTTTTAATTTTTATGACAAGAGGAAAATTCAGAAATGGTGCCACTAGGGGCTACAAATGCACCCTACTACCTTGGGTGCATGAACATATGGGTCTCGTAGACCGTGACCCTGTGATACCATGAACAGTACACGTACCCCGGCACTCATATATAATATTCTTTTACTTATAATACCCTGTTAAGCAAAGACCATATTATCATATCACACTGATTATGAGCAGAGAAGGATTCGTACAAAAATTATATCTGTTTAATTTTATCAAAACATTCATTATGAACAAGGAGTTTTAGCAGCACAGTTTGTAAAGACAGAAGCCAAGTAAATTCCTTTATGTGTCTTATACATTAACAATTAGAAACTCATTTGTGAAGGGTGTCCTTGGTTCTATGATCTTGATCTCAAAAGCGCAACAGCCGACACGTGTTTCGTCACATCAGTGACTTTCTCAAGGCTTATGACGAAAAAGGATTTAGAATGATGTTAACAGCGAAATAAGGTTCTCTATTTTTGGGTGTTTGATGCTGAAATACGCCACAGGAAGAGTGGTGCTTTCTGATTTATGAAAGCAAAGCTCGCCTATCGGGTGACCTCAAGGATCGGACAACCATCTAATAAGTGATTCTGAAGAAGTATTGTGAAAGAATCTAAATATCGCTGATATTTCTATTTGAGATGAGTCTAGTAATTCTCCTAACTTCGTCGTTTATGCTTCGAAGGAGACAACATCCCCAAGGAGCTCTGTGTTCAAGTAGATATATTTGTCAAGGGTTCCTAATTTTGAGATGCTTATCTTGGGAATGTCCAAGCTATATGGATTCCGTGTAGGCTATTATAGGCCCCTCATGAGATTTTCAAAATTCTCAAAGAACTGCGATGTGGGCTTCGGCTTTCCCTTAAATATTTGGAGGAATTGTTGAGGCCTTTTGATTCTGGAGTATATGAATTTCTCCAGGACAGTTTCAGTTTTTTACAAAGGCTTCACTTCCTATTTAACCTCTACCGTGTCCCTATACCAAAGACCTTTTGATAGACCCATGGTCCTCAAACGCTGAAGGGACCTGTATTGTAGCGAGCCTGGGAAAATAACCTGAATTAAAGAAGAACGCAGTCCTACGACTCAAGCTATGTCTCTCAAAGTCAATTCCTGTCTTTCTCTCAAATGTTTCTCTTCCTCATCAACTTTATTTTCCTTTCTGGCTACTGAAGCTGAATTTTCTCTGTATCTATGATGAAACCTAAAAACACCCTCATGTGTGCTGGTTGCAATTTGCTTCTCCAGCTTCAAAATGAATCCCAATCATTCCAATAAACTGCTCACCATAAGCAAATGTTTCTCCAAAACCTCCAACTCCTGGTTCATGATGAGATTATCTCCCAAAGAAACTATCATCCTTATCCGTTGTTCTCTTAAGAACCCCACTACTGGTTTCAATGCCTTCATAAAACACTTAGGGGCTGATGAAAGACCAAATGGTAGACACTGGAACTAGTAAAGTTGTCTGTTCCACCTGAATTGCATAAACTGCTGACTCCCTAGGTCCATTGGAACTGTCAAATGAGCATCATTCAAATCTAATTTCAAACCTGGCATCTTTTGGCATAGTTTCCCCAGTCTTTTTGTTTCTGAGTTCCTGTTTTTGATTGTGTGCTGCATTTCATTTTTGCTGCTTTTAGGAACCCAGGCACTTTACCACTGCTGACCAGTGCTAAAGTGCAAGTGCTTCTTGTCTAAAATGTAATGGTATTTGTGTTCTCCTGATTGGCCTGTTTCTACTTTCTAGCAAGTCCCTAGCACAGTGCACCAGGTGTGCCCAGAGCATGTAAGGCAAATGCTACCAGTGGGCCTGTCACCGAAATGAGTAGCCCTGCAACCATGTCTCAAACCTGACACTGTATTGTCTGTGTATGCAGTTTTCAACTGCCATGTCGATCTGGCAAGGGCACCCACTTGCCAGGCCCAAACATTGTCTTTTATTACATGTAAGGCACCCCTAGGTAGGCCCAAGGTAGACCCCTGGGCAGGGAACAATACATTTAAAGGTAGAAGATGTGTTTTACATGTCCTGGTAGTGAAATACTGCTAAGTTCATTTTTTACTTCAGCAAGGTCTATATCTCTTCCATAGGTGAGCATTGGAGCTGCCTTGTAACCTCTTGCCAGTGTATCTGCCAATTGGGCGCTGATAGAAAATTTTAGTTTGGTGTCTCTGGGCTCACAATTTAAAAAGGCATCTTTTAGTGAAGTTGGTTTTTAAACTGCAGGTCTGAAAATGCCACTATTAGAAAGTTGGCATTTGCTTGCTTAACCACTCTGGGCTTTTGCCTGTCCCTAGAATACACGTCTGCATTGAATGACAGTTGGGCTTTGCGAATAGATTACTGTCGCACACACTGGAAGCTGTGGTGTACCCTGCATAGCCTGATGGCCCATCACCAGGCTGATTGGTCTTACTGAGCTAGAGTGGTGAAAGGAGTTGACACTTGCACCTGAGGAGGACTATGCCTGCCCTCTCACAAAGCAGTCTCCGCCCCCTGCAGTGCGTCTAGAGGCAGGTCCAGGAAGGGCAGGGTCTTCTGTAGTACAAAGACTTCCCTTTGAAGTTTGCCTATTTCAATGGCTGAATATGGGTATAAGTACTGGACCTGTGACCCCATATCCTCAGAACACTTCTGTGTTGAGGACGTTCTTCCAGGAAGAAGAGCTAGATAGCTGTCAGGAGGTACTGCCACTCTTCTGTTTACTTTGCTGTTTTGGCCTGCTGCTTTGCTTTTGTCCTGGAGGTGAAAAGACTGGACTTTGCTTTCTGCATCCTGCTTTTCAACGTTTCTCCAAGTGCTTGAGTTGTGCTTGCCTCCTGTTGGAAGTATCAGGGCCATCAAATACTTAACCTGCAACACCTGGGTTTTCTTGCTGAGAGCCCTACTCTGCCAAGTGGTGTCAATTCCAGTTCCGGTGCCCTTGGAAGTGAGTTTGCTGTGTTGACCAAGAAGAAATGAGTTAATCAACCTCATGTGACTTCAGAGCTGGCACTGCTCTTCCACACTGTGCTGCTGCCTGCACCGGAGCTGTGGTCCCCGCTGAATGCAACAACTTGCAACGCAAGCCCCGTCCCTGCTGCAGTGCCTCCAAAGAACCTCCACAGTGTGAGTCTCTAGTGCCATATCACCAACGTCTGTGACACCCAACTCTGACTCGGTCACAACACTTGTGGTCCAGTGATATGACCTCAACACCGCAAAGTCAACGCTATGTGGCCTGACTCTCGTTGTTTCATCAACCCCGCATCATCGTAAGGAACAGACGCATCGCCGCCAACCCCGCATCACCTCCCCTGTGCCTTGCAACACCCTGGGCGTTTCCGGCTCACTGAGTCTGCACCATCTCTTGGAACCGATGCCTCACTGCTCCAGTGATGCCTCACCTCCATTGGCCAATGCACCATCATGAGTCCTGAGATGCCACAGACCTGCACCAACAGTAAGGCACCAATGCCGCACCAGCTCTAGTTATGCCTCACCTCCCCAGTGACTTTCAACATCTTTGTTTTGTCATTGTTTCCAAAAGTGCTGGACTCAGGGTTTGCATGACTTCACCACCAGCCCACACTCCATTGCAGTCAGCCCTGAACTTTCGGATTAGACTTTGTCAAGCATGTCATGATAGTTTCAGCTGCAGCTATTGTGCTTCTAAATGAAATACTTGCATTTAATCTTGTAAAATTCATAACATGAACTTACGTTTGTTGGATTTTTTGTTGTTTTGGTCTTGTTTGATTCAAATAAATAGTGGTACTTTTGTGGTGTTCTCACTGTGCTACTGTGTGTGTGTACAAAACGCTTTACACATTGCCTCTGGGATAAGCCTGACTGCTTTGTGCCAAGCTACCAAGGGGTTATCTTAGGTGTGTAACTTACTTACTCTGACTAGAGTGAGGGTCCCGACTTGAACAGGGTGTAAAACCACTGTCAACTAGAGACCCCATTTCTAACAACCATCAAATTCTTTGTTTGCAATATATCTCTTCGCATACCGCCCTCTTCCAGCCTGAAATGAGTTAGAGTCACAAAAACATTCAGCGATTGTTTCCATCCTTTGTCTTTATTTTCCACTAGCACTGTAGAACTCGTATGCTTTTTTCTTCTTTTTGTCCACTTTCATTATGGCACCCTTTTTGAACATATGCTTTATTTCTCAATAGACAATCTGTCTTTGATCTTCCTCGAAAACCAACTCCCTTGGCTTCTTCTCTTGTAGTGGAACCATCTTGAATCCTATGTAACCAATTATAGTTGTTTTTAGTCCTGGCATCCTTGACGTGTTTTCCCCTGACTTTTTGCCTCTACCTCCTATATTTTTTACACTGTGCTGGAATACGTTTTTGCTGGTTTCAGATGCTTTTTGGCACTTTGCCGCTGCCGATCAGTGCCAAAGTGCAAGTGCTCCCTGGTTAAATTATTATTGTGAATGGTTATCCATGATTGGCATATTTGTTTTACCAGTAGGTCCCTAGTAAAGTGCACTGAGTGTGCCAGGGCTGGTGATTCAAATGCTACTAGTGGGCCTTCAGCGCTGATTGTGCCACCCACATGAGTAGCCCTAAAATGGTGTCTCAGGCCTGCCACTGCAGTGCCTGTGCGCAGTTTGTTAAATGCCATGTTGTCCTGGCCAATGTACCCACACTTGCTAGGCCTGACCCTTCCCTTTTCTTACACATTGGACCCCCCTATGGTAGGCCCAAGGTATCCCCCTGGGCAGGGTGCAGTGTATGTGAAAGGTAGGACATGTTCTAGTGTGGGGAACATGTCCTGATAGTGAAATACTGCCAATTTCGTTTTTCACTAATGAAAGGCTATCTTGTCCATAGGATAACATGGGGAAGGCTGTGTAACATGTTTACCTGCATATCTTCCCGTAGCAGCAAAATAATAGACAGTTGGAATCTTGTATCCCTGAACTCAGAATTTAATAACACATCCCCTAGACTTTAGATTAAGAAAATATTTATGATCAACAAGGAATCCCTGCCAAAGAAGAACAGCCAGGAAGACTGAGGAAAAGTGCTGCCATTGCTGAGTGTCTGGGAGCTGACCTGCAGTTGCTGTTATTGCTGAGGAAGAGGACTAAGGGACTGTCTGCTGTGTGCTTTGTCCCCCTTGCTTGAAGAGGAGCTGTGCTGTGTGCTTTTCCCCCTCTGAAGTATACCTGTCTCCAAGGGCCTGAGAAGAGCTGGCCTCCTGTTGAAACTCAGGGATATAAAAGTTTTGCCAAGGACTTCTACAACTCGCCCTACATCGTGCTCTGCTGTCCCTGCTGTCTCTGGGTTTATTTGTGTGTCCCCAGGACGTCGTTTGTACCGCTGTGCCACCCGGCTTGCTGGCACGCTTGGCTGCTCTCCACCAGTACTGAGAGCGCTGCGTACACTATCGCCGCCGGCCCATGAGATCCAGACAGCACACTGAGGGCCGGTATCTCTTCCCCACCAGCCCCCGATTGCCAAGATTGCTGCACTTTAATTTGGGATTCACTGCCGCACCTTCAGCTGTGTGCCCAAGGCAGGATCTGCCGAGGAGAAGAGCCACGAGAATCCCTTGCCGGCATTCACCGCTGCTGGCACAGAGGCCATAGCATCATCACTGAGCCACGCTGGGATTGGTCCCAGCGGTGCTGCGGGTCTCCCAGCGACAAGGAGGTTCGTCCTGATGGAGCCGCGCTGTGATTGGAGGAAGCGTGAGCCGCCTCCTAGCAACCAGGCCCCCACGCTCCACAATGAGAACGAAGCTGTGCCCAAGCGCGTCACCGAGGAGCCGCCGCCTTGAAGATCGCAGCGCAGACCGCCCAGCCCCATCCTGCCCTTAGGGGAACACAGCTCTGATCCACAATCAGAGCCTGCACCCGAAGCCGGTGTACTAGAGTGCATTACCAGCATGCCATGTCTTGGGGCGCTAAATGCTGCAATTGACTGGTGCTCGCTCGCGCATTGTGAAGGGGCGGTTTACTGAATTAAAGTGGAGCAAATAAGTGTAACACAGTCTGTGCTACAGCAGGGGCATTTATTGATAAGAGCACCATTTTTAAAGTGACTTTCACTACATTAGGAGCAGGAGTCCGACAGTCATAAGGACTCAACCAATTCCATTATTCTTACAAGTACGTTTTTACAAAAGAACATTGCTACAGTGAGCTTTTTCTACAAAAGAACCTTGCTACAGTGAACCTTTTACTAACAAACCATTACTGGAAGAGAGTCTATTTTTGTATGTTGGATTTATGTCATTTGACTCTCCCTAATCAAGATAAAGTGGTTTATATTTTTATAAGTAACTTGTGTAGCGTCCATTTGTGGTGTTTCACAGTGTTACTGTGAGTGTTGGTACAAATACTTTACACATTGCCGTGGGGATAAGCCAGTCTGCTCGTGCCAAGCTACCAAGGGGGTGAGCAGGGGTTATCAACAGTGTGTTTCCCCCTTACCCTGACTAGAAGCAAGGGTCCCTATTTGGACAAAGGTACTTACCTCTGCCAACTAGAGACCACCAGATATAACAGTTGTGTTAACCCAAGCATCCTGGGTTATGGTTTTCCAAGCTTTTTGAAAACATTTCTCAATTTGCCTCCCACTTTTCCTTGGAAAGAAGCAGAAATAGTCTACATACTCACCTGTTGAAGAGGATTGTTGACTTCTTGCTCTGGATGCTTTGCCTCATCCACCTTTCCCCTCTCTGGGGATAGAATCTTGGTCAACTGTGTCATCCTCTATATACGGGAAACAACCTTTACATCGCAGTGATTACACCGCAATGCCATTACAAACCGGTCGTTACAAAGACCGCGTTGTTACCACACAATGCCATTACTATGCAAGTCATTACATTGACTTGCAGTAGATGGCGCGCGAACATAAGGAATAGTATAGTTTACTATTCCAACACCTTCCCTAATGTTGCGTAGGCTGGAGTTGGAATAGTAAATTATACATTTTGTAATGTCGATGTAATGACTTGCATAGTAATGGTGTTGCGTGGTAACAACGCGGTCGTTGTAACAACCGCATTATAATGCCACGCGATGTAATGACTCGCGTAGTTATGAGTCATATTCTCTATATACACCTATTCCTTGACCCAATTGGGACTTATAATATCCGCTGCCAGAAGGTTGCCCTCTCCTTCTGGCCCAACCATATAAAGTATTACCTCCAAACACCTTACGCACAGAAAACTGTGCCTTATCTAACGCAGTAAAAGTTGAAACATATTTTCATAATGATTTAATCATACCCCCACAAAAAAAGACATCCTTTGGTCTCCTCTGTGGTTTATGTTCTTGCCAAATCCTCACATTTCAGGCTTATGGCAAAACAAAACTGCTTTTTTCCTTTCTGCTGTAAGGCTAGCATTCGTATTCCCAAAAAAACATATTGCCCTATGGCACCATCCTCATAACAATCCAATATGAAAATTGCCTCCAGTAACAAAAAGTATTGCAACCAAGTACAAATCTGGCTAATGGACCGAAAACATCCAGTAATTTGTCACTGTATTGTTTTAAAGAGTGTTCTAGTCGCTTCCTTGGGTCCCTGCTAAATTTAAACACATAAGTTAATGAGTTCGGGATCCAACTGGGCGTCATTGTCTACTTCTCATCCACTAGTGGGAGAGAGCATTCCGCTCTCATGACATTTCTCTCCTCTTTCTCTAGAGGTTTCCTTATTCTTTTTTTTCATATAGTCTGCCACGTAACCCAAAGGCCACCAATCTGAACTTCTTGGATGTCCCTCATTCCTTGGAGCCAACAATTTTTGTCCCAAGGGATCCTTTATTAACTTTCCAGAACCAACTCCAAAGTCTTCACTGTCACCAAACTCTGTACAAATATATTCACCATAATCCATATCAAAGAATCAAGGATATATTAATCCAAATCCTTTCTGTTATCCTCTGTCACCTTGTCAAACATTTCTTCATTTGCAGGGTTAATTTGCCTTTTACTTGTGACGTATTGGGCATTTTTTAGCATTTTCCACTTATTGGAGACACCCTCCTTGTCTGACATAGGTCAACATTCCCCTTACTCACCCAAAAAACTTCTCCTTTTCCTGTTGTCTTTCAACAAAAAGTTCCTTGTTTTCTGAACGCTATCTCTAAGTTCTTTTTTTACCTAAAAAATCCAACCCCTTTTAACTTTAATAATGAAACCCTGTTTGCGCTGTAATCTATCGTTTTTTCCCTCACTAAAAACAGACTAAGAGGATGTAACAGCACTATTAGCTTTCACAGCATATGCATGTCTTGAAACAGGCTCTAATGGCCTTCAAAATAAGCCTCAACGCAAGCGTGAAAGACTCATGTCAGGAGTACTAGAACAAAGGCTCCTATTTTTCCAATAGATTAGTCTCCCTTTTTTCTCATTCATATTAAAGTGCGATATCCTCATAAATAAAGTTAATCAAATACTGCTTAATACACTCACTCATACAATCTCCTAATGGACTCATAAATTGTGTCATGTCTCCAACATACTAAACTTCCATATAACAGAACTCAAAATATAAAGAAGATCTTAAAGATAAATATATATACTTATCTGCTCTGAAGCAGTAAACAAAAGAGGAAGCAGTTAGAGTAATGGGGAGTTGTATGGACTGGGAGTTCTATTTGTTTATGTTGTCATCGAGTGTACTAATTTTGGAACTTAAAAGTTTTGCAGCTCAGACGTGGTGACGCATAAACAACTGAGTTGCTCAGAATGGCCCTAAGCATATTAATTTAAGAAAAAATAATAATGCATCCCAGATCCAGAGCGAATCTAAAACGAATTCTCCAGCATGACACTTACCGCAATCTACCTTACCACTACCCGCTCCAAATGACTGAGAGTAAGTGGTTTCAGTTTGATACAAAACTAGGATGTCAGTGAGGATGCGTTTTTAAAATGTACAATTTTCCTTGTGAAATAGTCTCTCGCCTAAGAAGCTGTGTTCATTCAGCAGTGACAGGAGTTCTAATTAAATGCTGCAAAATATATGCAAAGAACGGGCTGTTCTGTCCTGGGCTATCGATGCTTTACCCCAAACCAATAAACCTCTTCTCAGAGGTTCGGCTGAGCAGAGACTGTCAGTTCTTGAGTCTTCTTGTGTGAGCTGAAAACATCTTTATTTGTACACCTATTTTTTTCATTTAAGCATTATGTTACAGGAATTTATGTTTAAAATTACATTTGTCTAGCACTGCCAGAATGCTAGTGCGAGAGTACAAATACATAATTAAAACACATCATTTGTATTTAAAACGTGTAAAATGTGTGATAAATAAAGCTGGATATGTGCATTTGCACTCCATGACCATTTTCTCTAAGTGCTCAGTGGTGTACAGTGGAGTAATGCACAATGAGCACCCCTTGCAGAATGTGATGAGGGTCCACTGAGTCTTCCATTTCTCACAAATATGTATTGGCCTTGGGATGAAAGGTGGTCCCCTGAAGGGCTGGGGCCTTTGCTACTCAGCCCTGAAATATCCTAGTCCATTTT
Source organism: Triturus cristatus (assembly GCF_964204655.1). Classification (NCBI taxonomy): domain Eukaryota; kingdom Metazoa; phylum Chordata; class Amphibia; order Caudata; family Salamandridae; genus Triturus; species Triturus cristatus. Next base: position 402,797,327 of record NC_140586.1, on the reverse strand, counting down.
AGCAAAGTTCAAAGAGAACACGGCCCTTTCTTTCTTTTTTTTTACTAATTATAAATGAATATTCCCATCTTATTTCTATTTTAGACATATTGTGGTGTTCCAAAAAAAGGCATGCAAGGCTATAATACAAAAAAGAGTACCACAGGAGTACTACGGTACATACTCCAAATTGTTCTTGTCATCAGGTCCTCAGGTCATGATGCTTTCGAAATACCTATCTTTCACTAATATATTTTTCAGTCTGGCTTAGAAACAATTTACACAGCTATAGCTGTCCAGCCAGCCTCATGCCACAAAAATATCACAAACAACAAATACATACATATATTCATAAATAGCAGCAGCGGCCGGCACAGGTAAATGCGATGAGGCAGTGGGGTCAGGGTGGGATGGGGTGGGAGCAGGGCTCTAGTCTGGGGTACACGCAGGTACACGGCGGTCCCCCACTCTTTTCACAGGGTGGACACCGTTCCCCCTGCCAAGAAGCTGGGCCCCACAGACATAAGCTGGACGTGTCCCGGTGTCATTTTCAGACACCGGGACACGTTCAGCATGTGACATCATGAGGTCATTTGCATATTGTCAGTCACCCCACTTATTTTTATAGGACTTGTGCCCTGGGTGGGAGTGGGGGGACATCCACAGATGATGGAACAGGTATAGTTAAATACATAAATAATACCTATTCCATTGCCCCTGCCGCGCCCTGCCCCGCTTCACTGCTCTTAACTGTGCCGGCCGCCGCTGGTTAATAGAGTGGCTTATGGTTGTATATAGCATGGGACAATGGATCAGCCGACTTCAGCCATTGGATCTCTTACACGATGAACGATGGCAATTTTCCTGATCAAATGTTCAAATCAAGCTAGAGCTCTTTAGTGACAAGACTGGTGGGCCAGTACTTTGAATAATCATTGGCTTTTTCTTTCCATTTTTTATCCTTCTATCTTTTTTATCCATCCTGGCTTGTCTAGATAATGTCTTCAGGTTCCAGTAATTCTGCAAACACTACATTTTTTCGCACCAATACAATCATACTTTCCTTTGATGTGCATTAAACCTAAATAGGGGTTTCTATAACTCTTGTACAAACCCATGCGTGCTCAGAAGCGCTCACACTGTTCTGTTAAAATTACTGTGAATTTTTCTTGCAAACGTTTGGCAGCCATGTTTGTGGAAGAATGTTTTCTGTATTTTTTTTACACTTACGCTTGCAGCATCTTTAAAAAAAAAATAATAATAATAACTACTACCACAGCTTGCCACGGTCAGATTTATTGCCTATCCAAATGTTTGTTTACATTTAAACTTGATGAAATATTGTGTACCTTAATTGCTGAAATAAGGTTTGGTAGCAACTTTTGCACATCACTCAAGTGTTGTTCGCAGGTCGGCTGCACGCTCTAAAAAACTTGATGAACATGGGTATGTCTATGGTAACATTTAAACAAAATGTGTGTATATGGACATGGGTAAATTGATGGGTAGATGGACAACAGCACATATATATTTTCAGACTAACCTCTGGGCTCTTTTATTTTTTCCATAGGGCTGCGAGAAGCTTGAAAATAATTTTGATGACATCAAACACACAACACTGGGTGAGCGGGGAGCGTTGCGAGAAGCAATGAGGTAAGTCAGAATCACCATGGAAACGCTAAGAGACGTGGTGAAGGAAAAGCCATTCCTCATTATTGGGGGAACAAATGGGCCCATTGGCAGCATTCAGACCTGTTCTCTGCGGAATTCATTTGTCATTGGAGAGGTTTCCCTTTAGGCCATGCGCTGGCATTAGGGTTGCATAAATGGGCAGTGTCGCTGCACAATATACCATGCACATGTTTCATTTGCTACTTGCACTGCTTAGGGACTGGAGGATTATAGGTATCCCTAACGTAAAAAGAAAGTTACAATTGTCCGTTCGAACCGTACATGTGTTAAGGGACGTGTAAAAAGTGTGTTAATCGAATTTTTGGGTCTTGTGATTTATTGTAATTAATGTTTCCTGAGTGGGACTATTTTGCAAAACACTCAAATGAAGTTAAAACACGCACTGTTTAAGCTCGTTTGGTGATTCCGTTCCTTAGGTGAAAGTTGCGTGACTTTGTAGGACTTTTTACAGAACTGCTGTAATGGTGTCCTTGATGGTTTCCAGTTACTCTGATGTCTGACAACTTTCGCCAGAGCCGCTTTTTATTCAAGGCACTTTTCGGTCTGGGCTTGTAAGTCCGTATTTGTGAAAGGAAATCAGAAGCTACAAGTTCTATAAAGCAAATGTTGTTGAAGCCAGAGCTCACTGAAGGTTTAGTCAAAAGGTGTCGCTAAAGGAACTCCTTAGGTCGTCAAATGGAAGTTCAAGACTGGAAGTGAGGTTGAATATTTTTAAGCTTATTGATGAACTTCCTTAATAAAATATATAGTATGTATTGTTTTATGCTGTTTTAATATTGTTTATTGGTTTTAAGTCTCTCATTTTTTACACGAGTATGTGTTTTTTGTTCAATGTATGTGGTTTTAAGGATCTGTAAATCCGGAATATACATACATATCTATCTATCTATCTATCTATCTATCTATCTATCTATCTATCTATCTATCTATCTATCTATCTATCTATCTATCTATCTATCTATCTATCTATCTGTATATTTATATAAATACTTATATATAACCATTTCAGTATGAAAAAACCCCAAAAAGGTAATGAAATATGGATAAAATAATTTAGTTAATCATTTTAGTTAAAATTATATATGTGTACATGATATTAAATTGATTGCTTTTGAAATACCTAAAGTACAGTTAATTTACACAAATTGTTCAAATTGTTCAATCCAAAGCTTTTTGTTTATTTTACTTTTTGTGTGAAGGAATGCTTGTGTGATGTAGACATTCATTTCAGTATGTGGTAAGGTTCCTTTTGACCAATTGACCTGTTGGACTCATGCATACAAAACTAAGATATGAGACGTAAAGCCCAAAGTAAGAGATATGGTGTCTTGACAATATGGAACTAGGTGGTAACCATATTCATATCATGTACTCTTTGCATATGGTAAAAAATTAGCCCTTTATTTCCAAAGATGAGAACAAGGCATGCAAAGTTACCAATTGCACGCACATTTGTTTATCAAGTGCCTGGATATATGAATACAGTAGTTGGGTGCAGATGGGATGCAAATTAGTAACTCAAGAGAGGGCACTTGCATCGGGCCCTCAAAAAAAGTGGGGCCATATTATCAAAAACGGCACAAACATTATCGCCGCTTTAGAGGCAGGAAACTGCAGCTAAAGCGGCGATAAGGGGCTTGATAATATGCCCTAGAGAATTCCAATAGAAGCCCAGGTTTGATGTCCTTGACATCAGAACCTGGGCATCTATTGGAATTCTCTAGGGCATATTATCAAGCTCCTTATCGCTGCTTTAGTGGCAGTTTCCTGCCGCTAAAGCGGCAATAATGTTTGCACCATTCTTGATAATATGGCCCTGAGATTGTTGGTCTGAAGAAGGGATTGAATTATCTGGATTTTAGTTCTACCCTGGAAATCTGCAGTGGCAGAGGAAAGTTTGAGTGGCAGGTTAACTCGTTCCAGTTTTAGGGAGAGGGTAGGGATTTGTTGTTTGTGCCTTCTGGATCTTGAGGCTTTTGAAAGTGAGGAACTGCAGTGTGTGTGGAGGTCTACAGAGAATCAGGATTTTTAGTGCAATAGTTCTGGGATAGTAGTGGAATAGTTCTGCAAAATATTTTTAATTTGATGTTGCTTTCCGCACATAGATATATAAATTCAGCATGGCGTAGCACCCAGGGTGCTATTTGAAACTGAACAAAAGTCATAATATGTGACTTCTACCATTTACATTATTTCTTCTACAGTCTTTGCTGACTGTGCCTTGAATGTATGATGCCAATTAGGAAAGTTCTTGAGAGGAATTCTACACTGTTTACATAAAGCGCTTGGTTGTGTGCATGTAGCTCTTCATGTTGAAACTTTCTTTGTACCGAGCTCAACAATTTGGTAGTATGTGCATCATATTAGCTTAATATTCTATCTAAGGATTATTTAAAATTGGTGAGTAGAGTTTCATAAATTTAAATTTGTCAAACATTACCTTGAGGCGAAACTTTTGTTGTGTAAGAATTCTCCATCTAAGTTTTTTCTTTTGCTGTTTTTCTTTTCATTGAACACTCATTTTGTGTGCGTTTTATTAGCACTTTTTACTTGTATATTTTCTTTAAAGTGACCAATTTAGTGAAGTTTACAAATTAGCTTACCATATTATTTTCTGCTTCCACTGTAGGAATGCAAACTAATGGTTTTCAATGTGGATTGTTCTACCAGTAAAAGGTACAAAGAAGCCTGGCAGGCTATACGATCCCTTGGCCCAAAGTTTTATTCAAGTTAATCAAATTATCCATATGGAACATCTTAAAATATTGAAGCAACAACACAGGCTTGAGAGAGAAAATAGCTGTTTCTGTAGGCACCTCAGTTTTGATGGGACAATGCAATTATATAAAAGAAAACAGAAGCAAACAATAATTAAAACAGTCAGCACTTATGCAATACATTTGAATTATGCTCATTGAGCTTCGGTCCTTGAGGTAAGCACATGGGTGCTCGACTTGACTCATTGTCATTATGACTCGAGAAACTCAGTATCAGATTGTCTGTTTATAAACTAATGATTAAAGGTGTGTTACCAATAGTCCGATGCTTTGTTAAATAAAGGCTCAGGACTGAATAGTCTATGGCCCTGCCTGGGGAAGAGCGCAATCTGATCACCCTCTACATGCATATTTCAGCTACCTATGTCTTTCCATCTATATTTCATTTGTTTGTTAGTCTGTCCTTGCAAATAAAGCTACAGTGGAATTGTGACTCTTTGTTTTGATGACCATCAGTAGGTCATATTTGCCAAGCGACCCTTAAGTCATGTTTGGCACCATCAGCCCGTCCTGGGGTTTTTGCCCACAGCACATTGTGTTCCAGTACTTTCAGTTTCTCTTTAACGTTGTTACGATGGCTAAAGAATCCCAGCACGCAAAGTGTTTTCGTTAAATGTTAATGTCTTCTCTGTTCCAAGAAAGTACAGTGAATGCATTTGTGTGGCCCAGGACTGTACCTGGAAGGAGCAGAACAATACAACAACCAATCCCATGAGTAAACAAGCATTGGCAAAGCCACTAGGTCTGGCATTGGGCTTCAGCCTATTTGCTTTGTCAATGCTCGTTTTATTCTGTCATGGTTTGTGAAAACTTTCTTGCTTGGGAAGCTGACAGGCGCTCATCAGTCAAAAAAAATAATCATTGTCTAAAAACAAAAATATGATTTTGCCTCGAAAAGGAGACATTTGTCATAGTTTTGTGTTTAAATATGCACCTTATGGAATGTCACTCCCAGTGAATTAACTAATGGCTGTTGTGGGCTAACCCCCTGCCCATGCTGCAAGCTGTAGTGTGCAGAAGAAAAATGGGAATTACAGAACCACAGACCATTTTTTTATGCTTGGCATTAGCCCGTATCTTTAGATTTTTCTAATATTACAAACATGCTTAATTGCAGGGCCTGTTCATCCGTTGCTCTGTTACTATATTTCCTTCTGAAACAGTTTTCGCAACACAGTCGTTGGATATGCCCCTCAATTTGACCTGTTTCCTTTTGCGATGACCTACCATTTTTTAAAAAACTGTGCTTTAAATGTCTGACCGAGATAATTTATTAAAAAGGTGACATTAGATCATGTCACTTTTATGTGTTTATTTATTAAAACCTATTTGCAAGTACTTGACTGCTAAGTTTATCACACAACCCAACAAATCTGCTTCATTTAAAAGGGATGAACCTATTTAATACCCTCTAAAACAAAGCTTGTATTTTCTAATGTGTTTTTTTTGCCAGGGACAGCTGCTATAGTAGGAGCTGCAGTAGAATGTTAGTGTGAAAATCCTTTTTAATATTCTTTCTTGCAGTTATGAATATATAATAGACATATTTACATATTATAAGCTGTTGTTTAAGTTTACAAATATGGGTTTCAGAATCTCGACATGAAAAGAATGTCTGTGTGTACTATAAAGGCTATAAAAAAAAGCTATTGCAATACATTTTTGGATGAAAACATTTAATTAGTATTGCCGTCATAAGTTGCTTAGATGTAACCTGTGATCGAAGTCTCACAGCGCTTACACGGATAAACCCACAAGGATCAACGGACTTTGCTATCAGAGTGATCAGAATTTGCTATCAGTAGTGACCTGAGTTGAAGGGCGGCCCGCAACAAATGTGGCAGCTATAATGTTTAACAAGTGAACGCAAGCAATTCTACAGAAAAAAATAACTTAACATTCCAAACCATTGTAAAATAAATGGATAAAAACGCAATGAGTAAAATGCTGAAAAGATAAGGGTAAAATATATTCTGTGGAGCAAACCTGAAGGTGATGAGGACTGAAGGAGTTGAGAAAGTTTCATTTGGTGCTACCTACAGTATCTTTAATCTTGATTGACCTCAGTAGGCTGGATGAAGAACATTTTGGGTTCCAGTGCAAGGTCTGGATAGTGAGTTGTCAGATAATTTATGTGACTTTGTCCTAGTCAGTTGCAGAGTAATGAAACCTTCTGGAGATTTTTACAGGTCAATGGTGCAAATCACACAAAGTACTCACCAAGAACTCCTTAGCGTCAGATTCACATCATCTGAGGAATTTGTGGAGCCTTAACTGCGGTGCCTTAAAACTCAGAGAATGAAAATGACAGTAGGGATCCCACTGAGGTAGCTTCTTTTTCTCCTAAGGTCCTGAATTAGTTCCTGGGATATGGATTTTTTCGTTTACTAATTTCAGAGTCAGTTTTCATAGCAATGCTATCTCAAGTTAAACCTTCAAATTTACAGGATTGGTCGACAAACTCCAGTTAAGTTTCCACTAGTCTCTGATCCTGGATGGCCTGCATCCCCCATCCACTGGAAGCCAGTTCCACAAAGATAATCAATTTTCTATAGCTGAAACTTAATCCCCCTATGACTGTGTGTCAAGAAGAGACTAACACCCCCTCTCCTTGAAACGTTTCTGAGAGCAAGGTTTCAAGAAGGTTTTTGAGACAGCCACCCAGTTATTGTCTGCTATCTTCTGGACGGTAGTGCAGATATTCTTTTTTCATCTTTCTTTTCCAAGTAGTTTCTGAAGAAAAAGTGACTTTACAAAGGCTTTTAAAGTTGGTCATCAGGGGTACTCCTGTCTAAAAACTGAGCTACGTATCGAACTTTCTTCGACATTCTCTAAGTGTGTGCACATTTGCAAGGTCAGTTGTTACACAATTTCGATGGGTAGCTTAAGTGGCCTTTGCACTGCAGAAGTGGAAAACCATTCCTAATGCCACAAGTGGCCACTAAATACAGCGTGAGTACTTGTGCCACTTAGCAATTAGCCCTATGCCCTTCCCCATTGCTGTTCTTTGCTTGATCAGTCCTATGTCTGCCAGGATATCAGAAACCCTGGCTCCTACTGCTTCAGTGTCCAATACATGACACCATTAGGCTACCTTGAGGCCCACTTCACCCCCCCTTGCTGCCCACTCCACCTCTGCTCCCTGCATCTCATAGCTGAGGAGAGAGTTTCAATTACCAATATTAATATTGCCCCAGGAAGCCCCACCAGTGCAATATCTTGTAACAGGATATCCTGTCTTTCATCAGTCACTGGCAGATTTAATTACACCATGGATGAAATTGATTGAGTTTTGAAAACTTCACCCAATTAAACCAGGGCAAATTAACTCACTTCACCTAGAATCTTGGATGAAGTTAAAACTGCACACAGAGTGCAGTTGTCATTCATAGTGAGATTTGGTTTCCGGTAATTCAAATCTCAATAGGGTTTTTAGGAATTCATATGATGGAAGCAAGATATTTTGCCATCGCATATTTGTTTCCTCCCCCTCAACACCAGCCATTACGTTTTCATACCGTAGTCATAACATAGGAGGAAAACAAATAATGTCACCATTGCTTGACTATTGCACCACTATAGTACCTGAGGAGGGAGATCACAGAGATTCCTTTTAGCTCTCACCAACATATCAAGGCTGGTATGTTAATCCACTTTTTCAGTTCCAATTCAAGCAAGGCCAAAAACTGCTCCTCCTAACTTCTGTTATTTTTTTAAAGCACATTTTTGTTTGTTTGCCAACTCAATGGTTGGCCTCATCTGCCCATTTGCAAGACCTACTTTGAATCCTCCCCACCTCAAACTCTCCCCACCTCTGAATGGGTAATTGCAAATTAAATTCACTTCATTTTCAGAGTTGTGAATCCTAAATCCCCTATCACATTTTCATAAAACAAAGTAACCAACTAGAGTTTTCTAATTTACAATAAGCGTAGTCCGATTAGGGTATGATATTATTTTGATCCTTGTATCTGCATCCAAAAGACACAACATTGTTGGACGGAATGCTGAACATATCAAAACAATCACCCCCAGTCAAGAGATCTGCGTTAAATCCATCATTCTTTTGCTCACCATGCCACCCCAGTTTAGATCTGGCCATATGCAAATCAGTCTTGACCCTGTGCTTCATGGGAACAGTCCAGCCTGAACTGCCAAGCCAGGTTTTCCCTGGACCCGAAACAAGCATCCTAGGACCAGTTTACGGGTTTCACCCCTCATCAGCCAGGACAGCTTGAATCCAGTGGCACACTGCATTCTGTCATCACTTGTTGTTTTTGCATTTGTCACCCCGAGTGGGATGGGTATGCCAAGACATGGGTTCCGTGCTCTCCATGCCACTGGAGTCAAGCTATCCTGGCTGAAGAGGGGTGAAACCCTGAAACCGGTCCTAGGATGCTTGTTTACAGTCCAGGCCTGGCAGTTCGGGCTGGACTGTTCCCATTGGGCACAGGATCTAGACTGATTTGCATATGGCTGGGTTCAAACTGGAATGGCATGGTGAGCAAAATAACGATGGGTTTAGACCCAGATCTCTGAACTGGGGTGAATGTATGACATTGTTCTGCATTCTGCCCATCAATTGTGATGTATCTGCATCCAGACACTAGGGGCCTCTGCAGTGTTTAGTGGTTGTAAACCCTCAGATTCAGTTAATCTGAGGCTTTACGACCTCTAAAAGACCTTTTTAAATGTATTAAACCCATTTAAGGATTCTGAAAATACTTTCTGAATCGTTAAATGGGTTGAGTAAACATTAAAGAATTTCTATTTGGTAGGGAAGTTTTAAGGCCATCCCTTCCAAATACTAATTGCTTAAGGTCTGTATTAATATTTTGTGTTTAAAATCCTGTCTCAAAATATTAATATTATACCACAAACTGAAAAGAAGTAGAAATCTATTTGTAAATGGGAGGGGGTCCCTAAGGGGCACCGTCTCCTTTGTAAATGGTAATTTTTTTTATGTAAGCAGTGGTACCATTGACCACTACCTAATCTTAAAAGATTTGTAAAAATGTTCTGTTCAAAAGAAAAAAAAACCTATCCAGTTTTCCTTTTAGGAAAATAAGCTGTATTTAATAAAAATATAGCCTTATTTAAAAACTATTCCCCACGCACCACAATGTCAGCTAATGAGCTCTGTCATAATGTTGTACTTTTCTATTACCTCATTGCGACACACGGCCGGCCTGTTTGTAATTTTAATACTGCGGGAGGAACAATGCCAAAGCAAATATCCAAAAACCTAAGTATACATTTGTCCTGTCATCATAGTGGACTGGAGTTTAGGGAGGGTGTTGTTTCGTCTCCATAAGAACATCTACCCCATTAACAAAGAATCTTAACACCCTAACATAAAATATCTTCTTACAGAAACTGCAGGTCCCTGATGTTTAACCCACCCTCCTGTAGCTAGCAACACAAGACTTTCTGCTCACTACCACAACAAAAAGGGTAATCCAGGCATGCATCCCTAAGTTAAATTGCTTTTCCGTGCCAATTGTTATTTTCGACGACCGTAGGTGTTCCAGCTTCTAAGTTTCTCCAGATTTGCTTGCTCTTGCCTCTCCCATCTACAAATAGTAACACCACTTATTCCACCTCCTTTCTTCACCACATCTAAATTCCCTCCCTTCTGACTGCACTCACTCCACAACACGCCAGCGCACTTTTCTCACTCCACCGCTCACTGTATGAAACTCTGTCAATGACCACTTTTACTCTCCCTTTCACTCTTTCATGCTCCTACTCACTTTTCATTATTTACAACATATCCCATTCAATTTACCATGCCCTACGACTTGTTTCATCATTCACTGACACATTCACATACGTGCTATTACACTTTCCTCATCAGCATCACCAACTACTCACTTCACTCTACCACACTCACTCAAGATTGCATCTCACACTCCGTTATCCACAACATTATTCAATTGACCTCACCTCCTTCTAATTCCGCTCCATTCAGTCCATTGTTCATCACAGAAACTGCAGGAGCAGTCCACCGATCTAGAGGAGTGCCTTCAAAGGAGGGCAAATGAGAGTCAAGTATTTCAGGAATAGGGTGAGTTGGAACATGTGCTTTTGTGACTTTGTACAATGGGGCATATCAACTTAGTCCTCAACTAAGAGTTCCAGAGATGAAAATTTTAGGAGCGATTGGGCCATCTCACAGGTATTCAGTAACCCTGGGCAAAGTACTACACTTCGGAGCATGCGTAGTTTGCACTACTACGCAAAATGCATGTGTAGTGTAGCAGCAATATCAACAATACCCACAAATGCTTTGATAAAGCAATTTTACATGAAAAAAGCAAATGGCCAATTCACAAAAGAGAACTGTGAATGAAAATATTAGGCAATGAGAGAGGTGATGATTTTGGGGTTCCCCCTAACATAGGGGGAGTACCAAGCAGATGCCTTGAACACAAAGAGCATATCATGGTGGTGAACGATTCAGTGGTAATCTCGTCCCATAATGCTTTGCAGGGCCTTTAGTTGGGATTGTATTTTTGCCAATAACTGTGCTTGGGGTGGTCCTAAGAGGATGGGACCACTACCGAATCGTTCAAGAAGATGTGCTTTTTGTTTTCAAGACATCTGCTTCATTCTCTCCCTAGCTTAGCGAGGATCCCAGAATCATCACCTCTCTCACTGCTTGCTAATTTATCATTTTCACTTTTGTTAAATGACTATATGCATTTTAGCATATATAGACAGAGATACTTATTTTATCATAGCTTGCACTGTGCAAGATGCTGTTTGCAATTATTGCTCAGAGCAGACAAGCACACAGTGCTAACAGCTATGCACTACGCAGTTTGCAGTGCAGTTTGCGTAGCAGAGCGTAGTTTAAAGTGTACTTTGCGTAGCTACGTGTAGTGCCACTATGCAAACTACGCCCTGGGTTAGTACTCAGTAGGCCTATCTTTCAGTTTAACAAACAGAACTTTATAAATTACATGAATTAGGATTGCTGCTTGTATGAACTTTCTAAAAAAGTCTCACTGGTGTACAATTCAGATTTTCATAATTGCTTTCAGGTGTTTAATGTATTGTTGTTTATTTTATGTCCAATCAATGTAACGTATTGTGTTGAAACAGAAAGTGTTTTCACAATTTCAACCGTTCCTGACATTGAAAAAATAGAAACTATTGAAATAAGTGGTTAAATAAATAAACAGGACCAATGAATCAAGGTTGGGTCCTTTGATAACAGCATTGAATGTGGTGGCTAAGTTTTTTGATTTGTAACATTTAGAAACTTGGCATTTTCTTGTTCTGACCATTTGGTGCTGGTTGCCTGTGTCGTGGGTCACATGACTGTGAATAGCTTAGCTGCTGATCGTTGTGTATTCCTCCCAGACAGTGATACGGGGGGGTAGGAGTTGGCAGGATGGTCCATCTTGGAGGACAGATGGGGTTGAGCTGTTCCTCTCACACTTACATTTAAAACAGCTGCCTGCAGCATACATACGAAGGAACCTGGCACCAGTTTTTTTTTCACCTCGAAATTATTGAAGCCTTGACAGGGGAAGGGAAGAATGTTTCAGAACCAGATGTGAGATTAGTATAGGGCCCCCCACTTCAGAGGCTGGCACCAAGTATAAATATTGGACCTTCTAAACTACCTCTTTATTACACACCTGGACCTGCAGACATTGCAAGAGGAAGAGCTACCTTCATCCCCAGAGGACTGCTCTGCTGCTTGAGTCCTGCCATGTCCCCAGGAGGACTGCCCTGCTGTTTCAGGCCTGCCTTGTTCCCCAGAGGATTGTCCAGCTACTTGAGGCATGCCCTGATCTCTGAGAAGGAAGAGTGGACATTCTCCCTTCATCCCAAGCTACCTGATTAACTCAAAAGGTCAGATGACTGACCTCCTGTTATGCACTACAGGGACACAACATGCGACAGAGGCCTCCCTGCAACTGCCCAGCAGGCATGCTGCACTGGAACTGCAACTGGACATGCCTGAGCCCTGTTGGCCTTTGTCTGGAGTGAGTCTCTGATCCCCAAGAGGTGCCTCCCCAGGTCCTGGGCCCTTGGCTAGAATGAAAGTGTAATTCTCTACAAGAGAAGGTGAAATCCTGAAGTTTTGGGATCTTTGTGACCACAAACGGTCCAGTATGTGCTGAGACTGCCAAAGCAAAGCTCCTCTGAACCAGACTCGTTGTGAACACCAGCGATGCAAGATCTTCACTTCGCACTACAGCAACAATAGCCCAAGGTGAGCAGCAATGGGAAGGTCCAACAATGACTATTTGCAATGCCTGACTAGATATTTCTGCTTCAGCGATGACCTTCTGAGACACAAGATCTGCTCTTTGTGCTACAGCCACAACCAACTTTGATGCTGTTGGTCGGATATGAATTTACCTTAAAGAAATTAAAGGACAAGAGGCATTTGGAAAAACAGAAACAAGTTGGTTTAATTAAATGCAGTGGCCGGGATTATCTCGACAGAATGTGCCTGAAGAAAGTTTCCTATTGTTCAAAGTTGTGGCGGGTTTTATACATTTTGTGAAGTACCATAAAACGATGTTTGCATTTTTAAAAGTCATTGCAGCCACAAATTCAACAGGTTTGGGCTCCTGATAAGGACACAGATGGCTTTCGACCTCAGGGCGAGCAAGTGTGGGCCAGTGTGCATGTGTCCAGATGTCTGGCATGAGGGACGCATGATCACTACGTGTGATGTGCATGTCATGTCCTGATTGGCTAAGTGTTTCAATCTACATGTGGCATCTAGCTTTGTGGTATTTTTGGGGAACGCAAGCTTTTGGCCGAACATGTTTTATTGAGGCAAATTGCCGTCGACCTGTTTGTGGTGCAACTATCTATCTGGGGAATCGATCATGGTATTGCCTGGGTGTACATTTATCTTTGGGTTAAGAGAACCCCACCTGAGACCTGGTATTTAATAGGCGTGGGTGTGGGTAGCAGGGAATGTTTGACCACATTTCTCTGACTCGGGGTTGATGGGGAGGCCACCTTGGGTAAATCTGACAGCAATGGTACGAGTTCACTGAAGCACCTAAAAATGACATGGTAGAAACTGTTGTAATTTTTGTCTACATTCTCAATAGCTTGTGTACAGTTGTCATAGGGAACATTGGTGTTGTTTTTACTGATATTGACATAGTTATGCATTCCAAGATCATGGCATACATTGACATCACTTTTACTGGTAACAGCACTCACTTTTACATGGATTATGCCATGCATTGAGATGGCTACTGCCGGTATCATCGCTGTTGTGCAGGCATAGATTATGACATACATTGACATTGTATTTATGAGCTTTGGCATTGTCATATGGGCACAGGTTATGGCAAACGTTGGCATTACATTTACTGATATTGTTGTATTGGGCCTTCACAAATCATGGAAATTGTGTTTACCCATTCCAACACTCCCCTTCGAGTTGATTTATCTTCCTCCTATGACATAACAGTTATATCATTAGAAAGTGTGTGTGTGTGTGTGTGTAGTGTCTGTTACTATTCCCTAGCTAAGTGCATACTACCTAATTAGAGGACTGCATTTTCACAGCCGGAAACCCCTACTTGTAAGAAACCAAATAATAGAAGTATAATAATAAAAGCTACCATCATTGATGTGAACAGTTTGGACACCTGTAGGAGGATCCATGAAAATATATTATGCAACCAGTCCTCCTCTGGGGCACCTCCCTGCAGTTCTTGGATGGCAGGAGCTAATGTCCCATTGTTCATGTAATTTCTAAGAATAAAAGCACAATAAGAAGCACCAATCTTGGCGCAACCTCCCTTCCATCGCAGTCAAGTCCAACATGTACCAATGTTGCATCACCATAAGGCAGATGGCCCTTAGTACTTCCTTGATAGCAATTAGGCCTAGCTCAGTATTGTTGATCATTCACATCAGTTCAGACCTCATTATTGGTAACCAGAGGGTGTTGGCTTTTGTTTGCATGATGAAGAAAGATACTGATCCTCCGGTGTTTACTTGAGTCTCTGTGAACAGTCTAAATTATTCTGGAATGTCCTTGTACTGAGCTGAGCCAGAAAACCAGCAGTTCTTCTCCCTCAAGCCTGATGATACAGAGCTGTTTTCTTCTGTAATGGATGTTGAAACAACTCAGAAAGATCTTCAGGTATCGCCAGGTTTGTGGTGTGTATGGGCACGAGGGTGCATAGGCCCAGCCATCTGGGGATGAGCTGGGTGTAGGCAAGGTCACCACATTGCCAGTATATATCGATCAGCGTAGAGGTGTCACACTGCAGGTCTGGTTTAAATAATATCGCGTCACAGCCCTCATTATTCTCAACAGTATGGGTCCTTTGCCACTGAAACATAAAGAGTACAGAATAAGTTTCCGTACAATTAGGGGTTTGCACCTTCCCCTCCACCCATGTGTACCTATTAATCTCGGTATCCCAGATTTCCTAGCACAGGGTGTCTATGCTAGCATTCACCCCCTCCCATGGGTTTCATTTCCCCCGGCATGATTGAGATGAGCGGCCCTGCACTGGAGTTCCATGTCCCGGGTCCATTTGTCATTAAAGAAGATGGGGCCAAAATGTTAAATGCCAGCCTGGGACTGAAGATGGAGGGGGGACCAGATGTATTTGGGCACTGATGCGATGGTCTTGCTACCACCAGGAATCTCTTCTCTACAAAGCCCCTGGCCAAACAGTGTACTCCCTTATGGTGCTCCTTCTGCGCATCCTATCTACCTTGGATTAGATGTCGCTAGGCTCAGTGAAGAGATACAGTGCAGTGGTATTGCCAACCTTCTATCACTCTTAGTACTAAAGTTGAAAACCAAGGTGTCAGCCCCGATCCTCACACACCTCATTGCACGGATTAGTTCCTTTTAAAATATATTTCCCTCTACATTCACCTAATATAAATGACCTCTCTTTTATCTCACTTGCTGGCCTATCACTAGTAGGAGAATCCTCCATTTGATTTCACCAGTGCCACCTCACTCCACTTCAGCATGCTAATATGGTAAATCTCCCATCTGCAGTTGGTATCAACACACAGGAAGATTAGCAGCTGGTAAGAAGCCTATGGATGTCACAATCATGTAACCAAAGTGCTCACTTCATTTCAATGCCTAAATCACTTTTAAGACGTTCTACCTCACCCAAAACGCATCACATATCGAACAAAGTTTCAAAGTAACTTGACAAAAGAAATGCTGCAATCAATAGAAATCCTTCTCTAGCTGTACCAAATACCCTGCAGTTCAAAAATATGCAAACTCTACCCTAAAACCTTAGCTGATCTCCAATGACCATACTCACCAAATCCAGCAATCTTATCAGAAATTACTGTCTATTAGACCCATTGAGGAAGAAGCTGCACTTAGGCCCATATTATACTGGCAGTGCTTGTGGTCTACCCCAAGAAGAACTGACTGATGTCATGGGGCCTACGAGGTGCAGGGAAGTTGTCCTGGTTATCCTACATTAAGAAACATGTGAGGATTTTGGTAGGGGTAGCCTCTGGCATAATGCTGAAGCAACCTCCTAAATAACCTCTAGAAAAGTTCTGGTAGAGAGTTTCAGAGAACATAAACTCTCCCAGCTAGAGAGGAGACCCTCGCTAGGGAGACTGACGGCCGAGTTTCTAGACATAAAAATTATATATGTTTTAGAACCAGTGCTAGATGACATACAACCTCTTCTGGCAAAAATCTGCAATTCAGGAATGGAGTCCTACCATTACGCTCCTTTACAAAAAAGCGGGAGGGACACACAAATGCAGACTGCCCAGTATGCCCCAACGTAGAAGAGACTGACCTCCATGTGATATTTTTCTGTCAGGGGTATAAGAAGGCAAGATCACGATGGCTAATCCAGCTTTGTAGAAACATGGGGTCCATTCACTGTCGTGAAATGTACAGGATTTAAAAATTTGATACACGCATCCCCATTGTTTTTTCAATCTCACGTTATTTATTCTCCATGTGACATACACGCAGAGCCATTCTAAAGAACCAGTAAATAGGATACATAAGTGTACATGATTATCTTTTTTTTAAACAAACAATGAATTTGTGATAAAATGTTGATTTGAAAGCTTTTTATTACTTGAACTAGAATGTACATAGAACTGAATCTTTAATGTATATGGCTCTTACTCTGTTTTATTGTAATCACCCTGACAATTGGAGATAAATATGCTGGCAGAGTAAATGCACACATGAGATCTAGTCATCTACCGCACTTCCCATAAGCACTTTATGTCCTGTTTTTAAAGTTGGTTGATGCCCGGAAATGCTGCTACACTGTGTGGCTGCGACTCCCTTTATATTTTCCATGTAATTGGATTTCAACTATTTTACACTATTGTTTTTTATCTGTGCTTTTATGGCCATTTGAGACGAATAAAGTTTTATGATGATGATGATGAATATGGTAAATCTCCCATCTGCAGTTGGTATCAACACACAGGAAGATTAGCAGCTGGTAAGAAACCTATGGATGTCACAATCATGTAACCAAAGTGCTCACTTCATTTCAATACCTAAATCACTTTTAAGACGTTCTACCTCACCCAAAATGCATCACATATCGAACAAAGTTTCAAAGTAACTTGACAAAAGAAATGCTGCAATCAATAGAAATCCTTCTCTAGCTGTACCAAATACCCTGCAGTTCAAAAATATGCAAACACTACCATAAAACCTTAGCTGATCTCCAATGACCATACTCACCAAATCCAGCAATCTTATCAGAAATTACTGTCTATAGGACGTTTTATGCAGTAATCCAAATCTCTTTTTTCCATGCGTGGAAGATAGACATTTTGAGGGAACCACTTTTGATGTTTTTGCTGATTCTGCAAGAAAACCTCCAAGAGCCACCAGTGGTTTGTTATCCCAGCAGCAGTGTAAACACACACATTTGTTCCCATCTGAAAGACTACAACTGTATTTATTGTGTCACCTGTTCACCACACAGCTTCATTCTCATGGGAAAGGATGCAAACTGCTTAGGCCTCACTGTTTTTCTTTGGCCTGCCACTCTTTGGCAGTCACTTTCTGCATTCAGTGGTCTGAACTGGTGTGAACTCTTAAGACCCACTGGAGCTTGCACGTTAGCCTCCTACTGGCTGACCTGATGCAAAGCTCACATGGCCAGGGAAGCCTGTGAACGTGCTGCTGTCAACTACTGTGGCCCATTCTCAGCTTTTACCATTTTGTCTCCACTAGCTCCTGGCGTTCTGCAAGATTAATTATTCTTTAAATATTACAATTATATCTTAAATTTAAGTTTGTATGCATTAATATTTAAACCATCAGCTTTTTTCAAACTTACATTTACTGTCATTGTTTTCTTCCTTTGCCTCAGCTCTTAGCTTTCAGATGTGATAGGAAGGTTTAAAGAGGAGAACAACTTTGTGTTTTTCTTTCACTTACGAGTAGATCTTTATCTGCTCTGGACTGCTCTTAGTACATGGGTCTAGTGAAATTTGAGAATGTAATAGCATCCATTGTATTGGCAAACCTTGATGTGTTGATCTGTACTAGTGTCACATCACACTTTTTTGTAATCCCATATGATGTTGTCAGTTATTGTTTTTTGTTTGAAATTTTCCATTTCCTTGAATCATTATTTGGCATAATTGACCATCGGGATGACATTGGTCCCTGCCCTTGACATATGTCCTTGCCCTAGATTATCTCAGGGATGAATTGAACTCCTAAGGTTTAACTCCTTCGGTCGGTACACACAGTACCATTCCCCCTATTCACTCCAACTGATCTTGTTACTCACCAGGAAGGATGCTATATACCAATTATTAGTGTATACCCCAGGCTATATTCCTAGATGTTCCTTTACGATATATGAGCAGCATTTCTGTGATATTTTATCCAGCTTTAGCCAATTCTTGTTCTTTCAGGATTTGATGGCTGGCAGGCGAATAGCTAATAAAGCAGAAAATCCACCACTCAGGGAAAATCATTAACTACAGCTAATAGTAGTGTAAAGGGTACATTGTAATCTGATAGTACAAGCTTGAATGTATATAAGCTGCATGTTGTATTATATACATATTTATTTTAAGATTCATTTGTGGTAGAGTGCTAAGGAACCATATATAGAATGCCATCTTCTGTTTAATGTAAAATGCACACATAAATAATAGGTATGCAACCCCAAGCAGTGTAACATCTTCACTTAGAACATATGGGGGCTAATTTACAAAGGGCCTATGTATTTGTGGCGGGGAACCCAAACTTGTGGCAGGGGGGCCCACACTCATGCCAGGGGCCCCTGCACTCATTGTGCAACCTCCATAATGGGTAACTGCAGAATGGAGATTCTGCCGCTAGTGCGGGTACCCCACCATAACTGCAGGGCCTCCACCACGAGTGTAGAGACCCTTTGTGAATCAGGCCCATGTTGTCTTTCAAGGTTTTATCGAAAAAGCGTGGACGTTGGAACGTCTCTGTGCCCTATAATATGTAATCGATGATGTGTAACAAACTTCAGGTTGATTGTTGCTGATGTATTTATGGCTTGACTATTACGGTTGAGCTGCACGTGCAAATGACCAGCTACTACTGCTATAACAGATCATGTCCGCATTGCAGAATTGCTTATCAAGGGCATTTGAAGAACATTGTTCTGAACTGTTCAAATAAGAAATGTAAGCATTCAAGGATATTCTCTCTGGGCTTGTCAATTTACGCTTGTTTCTTTTTTAAACTTCCTCCATTTTTATGTTTCTAGGCATGCTTTTAGGGAGCTCAAAGTATGGTCACCTTCAATTCAATAAAGTTAAAGAACTCCAAATATCATGCCACCCGTAAAGCTACACATTTGTTTTCTTGCTTATTTCTTGTGATTTTAAAAAATCCACTCACTCTACTTCTAAAATGGCAGAATCATGTTTCTGCTCCTGTCTTCAAAAACTTATTTCATATGACTCAAACTTAAAGTTAAAAAATACTTTCCTTGGCATTTCCCCATTTGCATTTGTGAGAACAATCATAGAAATACAGAATGCGTAAAATGGATGATCTTTAAAGGGCAAGTGAGAAAGACACTTAAATTATTATATTTCACACAACCAGCCAGACGCAAAGCGCAATCAAAGCCTAAAGAATATTGAAATCATAAGATATGACACATGAAGAGCTACTTTGTCGGAGTTACCAAGAGCCATGCTGTATTTCTCTTTCTTAGAGTTTGGGAAAATTAGAGCCTGTCTCGCATCTCAAATCCCTGACTTCCTGAAGATAGGTTTTCACTGGCTAATACCACATTTTAAGAAAAAGTGACAGAAATTATCAGTCAACTGCACATTACATTGAAGTGACTGCAACTTTTTCTGCACTTAGAGCTTGTAAAACGCAGAAGCAAATAAAAAATTATTTTAATTATTAATTTATTCACCTTATCGCTATAGCACAGACCTATTACATAGGCATCAGAGCGCTTTACCTGTAGCCATGAGTACCTTCTTTTTATGTTATACACAAGCAAGAGCAGTTTTCGTTGTGGATCTTAGCAATATCTCAGCCTTTGAAGAAAATGTTTACTTTATCAACATAGAACAGAAAGGACAACTTAGGGCCTGATTTAGAGTTCGGTGGACGGGTTACTCCGTCACAATCATGACATATATCCCATTGACCATATCACCAATGCATTGAATCCTATGGCATTTGTAATAGGCTGTACAGGATATCCTTCACATTTGTTACGGAGTAACCTGTCTGCCGAACTCTAAATCAGGGCCTTAGTCTTTAAGATCGAGTTTGAAAAGTTTTTTTTTTCTTTTCTTGAGGGACTTGTAAAGAGCTTTAAGAATTCTGGTAGACTTTTACATTATTATTTTTGCTTTTAGGAATTTCTAGGATAATTTTAAATTTGCATTTTTTGTTTTTCATTGTGGCTATGATGTGCATTTTCTCCAATATGTATGTGGATAGCCTGAGATAAAGGATTTTTGCGCAGCACAAGCCATCTTGAACGTGATTCTTACTCCTTTGACTAGTCGAGCAACAGTGTGTGGGATGGTTTTGAGTGTGGCAAAAGCAACTTAGGAAATGCTTTCACCGTAGCATCCCGGACATCGCCATTGGGATTGGGTCACGTAAAGAGCTAAACCTAGTGCAAGTGATGACACCTTTAACTTCCTAGTCTGGTGCGGGCAAACAGTTGCCATAGTGAACTTGAGCCAGCACATGTGAAAGGGTAAGGAGATCTTGCCCCAGGCTGTATGGTGCATTTTTTACTGTCCTCAATCCCACACTTTAAAGAAAATATGAATGAAAAGTGTATTCAAATGATCAGACACAGCTTCAATAGACAATGTTTGAATGGTAGTACTGCTTTTACTTTCTAGTCAGTGGTGACGAAACAGTTGCCATAGTGAACCTGAGCCAGCGGAGAGCAGATACAGAGGAGTGTCGCTAAGTTGTTCGGTGCATTGTTTTCTGCCATAAATCCCACACTTTAAATACAATATGTTTAACAAGTGCATCACGGAACTCCAGTGATGCAGATACGGTGCTAGACAAACAGGTACTGTTCATTAAAGATTTAAACAGGGAAAACTATGAGCATGGGGTATTCTGTTCCTTGAAAAATCCCTCAGTATTCAAAAAGAGATTACAACCTCCACCCCTCCATTCTTTCCTGTTACCACTGCCATATTCTGTGACTTAGTTCACCCTAGGGGCATCAGTCCAGATTAAATACATTTCTGATTTCCAGCCATCTTAGGCATCCAAATAACCCTTTTTTAGGTCCTCCCCCCTAAAAAAATTAGCAGAACTCCTCTCTCCCATATCACCTATGTCATTAACGCCTCTCTACCCTTCACTATTGTACCAAAGAGTAAAGCACATTCCCCTCATTTCAAATGTATCTGCATCTCGTTTCACTGGACATCTACATCATCAATGTTCCCATCTTGCTCAAAAGCCCCTTTTAAAACAGAGTCCCTCAGCTCTAACACATCAATGAAATCACTACTTATTTAAACAATGGTTACCTGACTTCATAACCAATTAATGCAGCTAAACTGTCCTGATTGCAAAACATAAAGTCTGCTATTACCACAGTTAACATGTTGTTCGGAGACCAGGATAACATGCAAAATTTATCTTCTTGAGTCACAAACCCAAAACTGACATGCCCACCCTTCTCTTGCCTCTGGCTAAAATCAAACAGTTTCAAGGTTTTACAGTGGCAGCAATTTGCATATAAACTCACCCTGCTTATCCCTATGAGAAAAAAATGGAAAGCATGGAAAGTTGCTTGAGTTCGCCTCTTCTGTAACAATCTTCCCCATGATGTCTACTGCAACCTATTGTTCATCAATTGTGGGAAACCAATGAAAAGTCCATCATGTGCTCATCAGTAAAACTCCCAACTCATCTCCAACAATAATTAATTGAATCCATGCAATTCCCCATATGCCTCTTCTAAGGTTTAGTTTACCTCCTACCTCAGACAACCAACTGATAAGAAGTTTTACGTGTTTTCACGGAGATCTTACAAGCATGTTTGCAAGAATCTGCTTTATTTTAATTATCCAACAAGAAGAAAACACAACTAAGATATCTGCCTGTTTTAATATGCAATTTTCAGTCAATCATGTATGTCACCTTTGTTCTGGATACTCTAGTAGAATGTTCTGATTATTACACTTTTAGCATACTCAAAGCCAGGAGAGTTATTGATTAAAAATGATGGTGAACAAAGAAGGCTGTATAAAAAAGATATACTGCCTCTCCCTTTAGCCCGGCCTGTTTCAATGACCCATAAGAAAGTACTCTGTATGAGCTTGTTGAATGCATCATAAGAGATACCTAGGCTGCAGGAAAGATGTTGTGATATAAAGGAAAGAGTAAAAGATTAATGTCCTGACTGCAAGCAAGCCGGATGTGATAACTATTGCATCATCCGAGTTTTGGGGGAATACATGCACATTTTGGTGTTCACCGCAGGAAAATGTGCACGTCTGATAAATACTGGGCACTTTCCCATTGCTAAATGTTGTCAGGCTTTACCTGCAGATATCTCATGAAGGGCGCAATTTTTTTTGCACCTAATAATTAATGAGTGTGATAAACATTGCACCATTTTTAATTCTAATAACTGCTCAAAATTGTCCGTAATTTAATGGGGCTCTGAAAAAGTGCTTCCTTTTGTGTGACACTCCTAATTTTGTTGACTGGTCCTGTTGGTTGTTTGACTCTGTGCACTGGGACACTGCTCATTAGGATCTAATGAAAGTGCGCCGACCCCAAAAACATCCTTGTTGGAATGTAGCGGTTAACACGCTTCTTGAGGTAGTTGACGCCTATGCCTTGGAGTGCTTTAAAAAATATCACCATGGCTTTGAACTTGATTGTTTCCTTCATTCGCTGCCAGTGCAAGGACTTAAGAATGGGAGTCATGTGAGATCTGGGCTTCGGTCTAAGGATCGCCCTAGCCACAGCATTTTGCACCACTTGCAGGCGCTGGATAAGGTAGTCAGGCAGCCCTAGGTATAAGCTGTTAGCGTAGTCCAATTTTGGCATCACCAAGGCTTGAACCACAATCTTCCTACTGTCCAGTGACCGCAGTGGAAGGAATTGTTTTAAGCATGCGCAGTATACAAGAACAGGAGCCAATCAGTATTTGAACCTGTGGACCCATAGAGACGGCGTTGTCAATGACAATGCCAAGGTTTGTAACCCTCTCTTGGGCTAACTGGGTGCAAACCTGATTCAGAGACTGTCACAGACATCTGCATTTGCAGTTCAGAACTGCAAATCGACATGCCAAAATAAACCCTTTTTGAACAGGGAAAACTTCCCTTTTAAATGGTATTAAGTCACCCGATGCAGGCCTTGTGTTATACATAGCAGGGTGCATTGCATTTAAAAGTAGAAAATGAAGACATTTAAAATTAACATGTCCTTACAGTGACTAGCAGCTCAAAGTTGTTTACACTGTAGGAAACTTGGCTGGCCCACAAGAAAAACTGGGAAGCAATAATAAATATTAACTTTGCTATCTCAGGTGAGGGACCAGCTGAAAACTCTTTTTCATATATATTAAAAACTCAAGGTAATGGTAAAGGTGGATTTTCAATTAATATTAAGCAGAAAAGGGACTTTTAGAAAGTTATGTTTTCCCCTAATGAAGCTTCTAGGGGCTAATTTGCAATAGCCTCCAACTGTCATCAAATGAATAGCCCTTATGAGGTGTGAAAACTGCTTCCAGAGCAGAGACAAAGACCTGTGTGTGAGGAGGTGTTTTGTCCCTCTGTCAAAAAGACAAGTTGGGCAGTGCCTAAGAATTTAATTTAGTTAAAACGGTCTCCCCGTCACACTCAGATGTAGCTCACACCTCCACAAGCCCACTCTTTTGTCTCCCCATCAGGTAGGACCAAACCCAATGGGAGAGAGCTGGCCCCTTGTTTGGAATGGCCGATGAGGGTACTGCTCCTTACCATGACCACACCTTTGGGTGGCACAGAGGCTTTGCACATGGATAGAAGGGTTTCTCCATCTTGGATTTAGTGAGAGGGACACTGTGGGTTTGTTTGCAGTAGGACACACAGAAACATCTGCAAATGTGGGTAGGGTTACTCCTAGGAACATTTTCGCTCTTGGTTAGGGAAGTGAAGGAGTCAACCCCTACCCACAAGCAATGCCAGGCATAATTATCGCATCTCCTAGCACCCTCATCGGAACACTATGGAACTGTTGAAAACAGAAGAAGTTCTGCACATGCTGTTTAAGATCTGTGAGCAGGCTTGAAGGGCTGGACCCATTCTTAATTGTACCGAGGACAAAGAAATAGACTCCAATGGACAGTTGACTGACCTCTCATGTAAGTTATAGGGCCAAAACAAGCTGCAATTGGCCTTTTTCCTGGAGAGCTCAGCTGACCAGTACTAACTGGACCTGACCTTGACCGAGCAGGTGGCCTCCGCTGTCTGTCCTGACCCCAAAGTGCTATTCCTAAAGCCCTGGCACCTTTGGCTGTGTCAAAATGTACTCCTCCTAATATCTCTGAGAAACCTGGTGCATAGATAAATCTTCAGACTAAAGACCTCCGGAGGACTGGGACAAACCTGCTGATCTGACTAAGCTGCATTGCCAGTGGACTGAAAAAACAGGTTTCCTCTTCTAAGAGCTTCTCCGCAGGAGCAAATTAATTTCAGCAGGACCTCACCATGAAGGTATCTGGCCTCATGTAGCCCTCTTCTAATACAGACGGCAGCCTTGCCCCACTGGAGGATTCGGAACTACAAAAAACAGACCAAGTCCAAAGGTAGGAATCTTTACCAGCTGATGGTGCAAATATACGACTGGTGAGCGGATTTCCCTTGGCATGCAAGTTGAATTTCCTGCTGTCTGCTTTTTTCCATCCATTACCAATGACTTGACCTGGACCTCGTCCAATGCCTATGCAATGTTGTGGACCCCTATTTGGATCCAGATTGCTTCCTTGCTCTGTTCAATAATTTTGACTTCCAGATGTATAAACATAAGTAATACTGATTTCCAAATTGTGATTCTCTCCAAATCGCAATTAGGAAGTCGGTATTCCTTATACAGGAAACTCCCAGAGTTTCATTTAGGGATTCCTCTTGGGTCGCAAATTGACCTACCTCATGAATATTATTGAGGTCACAGTTTGTGACCCATTAGGAATCACAGCGATGGTGGCATGCTGAGGTCATTAGACCACTATGACTGTGATTGTTTTTAATAAAGAAATTTTTTTGTATTTTATAAATGCAGTTAGTTTTCCATAAAGGAAAATTGGATGTGTTAAAAAGAAAAATATAAACCCTTAAAGTTTAATTTCTTAAAAATAGACAGTGGTCTGTGGGACCACTATCTGTTCTTCGAAAATATTGTTATTTACATCCTCAAAGGGGAAGGGGTCCCTTTGGAACCCCTTCCCTTTTGCAAATGGGTTGCCATACGTTTTAAACTGGTGGTAAAGATTTACTGTTCTTTGACTGGAATTCGGTCAATAAAACACTAATTCATTATATAAGGATTCAGTATTTTGAAGGGATGCCTTAAACACGCCAATTCCAAATACTGAATCGCAAATGCAAAATGCAATTTGGTAACAAGTTGTCGAGTTGCATTTTGAACATTTGAAAAAGCATTTTTCCCGGTTGCAATTGGCCCGATTCGGTGAATTGGGCCGTTCACGAACGGAAAAATGCTTTTTATATCTGACCCTAAGTCCCAAGGTAAATCCTTCAACTGGGTTGACCCTGGTTAGTGTATGCAACATGTGCTTCATCACAGTAGGCCTAAATTCACACCTCTGTCCTTGTTTACTGCAGCCATTGACTCCCATTGGTGCTTAGTGCTTTTTGTGCAATTTTTACTTAAAACTTTAAATGTAAATATCTTGGATCTCCTTATTGGAATTGTGCCATTTTAGCACCAACTTACTCATTAAATTCTTCTCTATTTTTGTAAATTGATGTGGGATTTTATTGTTATGTTTTCCTTTTTTTAACTGGTTTCGTACTTTAAAATGTTTCACAAATGTCCTTAAGTTAAGCCTCTCTACTCTGTGTCATTGCTAACAGAAGCTGAGCACAGTTTTTAGTTACTGAAACCATTACCTGGACTTAACAACATAGGGGTCGATTACGATGCAGTCTAAAAAAGCTGACCGCATCGTAATATGTAGGATTCCTTTCCGACTGCCTCATTACGATGGAGGTGGTCGGAAATTAATCCAAATGGTCATTTCAACTGGCTTCCAATGGGCTCAGAGAGCCTGTTCTATAGTCTAAATGCTGCCAGTGATCCCAATGGCGGCTCTTTCCGATGTCAGATTTCAGCAGCCTTTCTGTGCCAGACTTTCTGACACAGAAAGGCTGTTGGAACTCAACTTTAGGGGCCCCCAGCAGGGACTCCTCGACTGCACGGCCTCCAGTTGGAGGCCGAAGGGGCACCCTGTTGATCCCTGCACCCCGTTGCAGGGATGAACTGCACCTCGTATTTTAAAATGAGAGCATGCATTCGAGCCGGAATACATGCTTCGATTGTAAAGTATAGGAATGCAACCGAACAGTATTCAGTCGCATCCTAATTAGTCGGTCAGGACCGCTGACTGGGTGTCCCATGACCGAGAAGATGTCGGGCAAAAGAAACTCCGCTTGACATCGTAATAGGCCCCCATAGTGTTTTTATTATTTGTCATGGTGGACCTCAATTAATAATTTAATTTCTCTCTGCCACCAATAAACAAACCTTAAAATAGGTGTTCCTAGTAACTTGGAAAGATTTGTTACAGAAGAGATAAAAGTCTATTGGCATAGGAATGACTCCATAAAATCTGCTCTTTTGGTTCTCTGTTTCTTAAAAACACTTTTGGTTCTCAGATGAGTCTCTCCTAGGTTAACTGAGGAACGTTTTGTATTCAGAAGCATTCCAGGTTTGTCAAGATTGTCAGCTGTCCCTGAGTATGAAACAGTTAAGTGTGGAGTAAAATCACCTCATAAAGAATTATGTGGGATAAAGTGCCCCATGCCATACATCATAATGATATTTCAAGTCACCAATGAGTTCCATGGACGAGGTTGAAAGCTAAATTCCTTTATAAGGTTATTCAACTCCGAGGCGACTTGCAATAGCCTTATCATATACAGCACTGGGTACTTAATCCGTTATATACATGCTGCACCACCATCTTTACCACAAACCGCCTAAATCCTTGGTGCATTGGTATTTCCTATGAAAGAGAGACCATGTTTGGAAACATGAAAAATAAAAAGAAATTCACTAGTGCAAAACTAAACATGTAAAAAATAATGTTAGCTAGTTGTTGAAAAAAGAAGCAGTTGAATAGAAATCAGTTTAAAATAAGTGCAGCAGAAACATGCAGAGAGATTCTAACCTTTCTATAGTTTCCCAAGCAGTGAAAAAAATAAACCTGTTGCTATAAATATCTACTTCTGCTTGGCACTATAGTGTTAACAAAAACAGAGCAGACAGCAAGAAAAGCAACATTTAATTTTCATTGCTTTAAACAACTGCTTTAATTGTACTCCATGAACTGGCCTGCCTTTCCCCTCAGCTGTTGGCTATGGCAGCAGGTATTGTGACATCGGAACTCGGCTGTGACATCAGTACTCGGCTGTTACAGGTAATTTCTGATGTCATTTATTTATAATCAGCAACAGTCTGTCAGAAGCCACCGATTTTCAAGAAATTGTAGACATTTTTATACAGAGATTGCAGAATCCTATGTATTATAAAAAGATAATAGCATGAGATAGATCTTGTCTCTTTAAGGGCCTTTTAAGCTGCGATACCCAGGTGCATATTCAACAGTATTAATTACTGACAAGTGATTATTATAGTGTTTCTTATGATCCTGTTAACAGCAGGTCTTCTTGGCGATGGATGTAGAGTCTTCTTGGTGCAAAGGTACAACCTGTGGGTGTGTTGAACTTCTTCAGAAAATAATTAGCAGCAGGAATGAAACAACTGGAGACCAGAACAACCTTCCAACAATTCATGCAAAGAAGCTGAGTCAAGAGCAAGAAAGAGTTAAGGTAAAAAATGGAGAAGGTGGAATCTCCACAAATCCAAGAGCAAGCAAACACAGTTGCAACACAGATAGACTCAATGAACTCCCCTTTTATAGTGCCGAAAAGGAAGTGATCTATTCTTGGATTAGGATTGGCCTTCGTGGATTGGGAATAAAAAAAGGATAGTAAAACATTAAAAATATCAATAGTGGTTATAATACTGATATTGATGCCATGAAGAAGTTTATAGAGTGATGAAAGAGACATTAAAAATGCTATGGTTCTAATAACTCTCCTGCATGCAGAGTTACTGGCGAGCCAGAATGCAGGAGTTGCTGCTCACCCCATAATCCTCTGCATGGGCTCACTTGAGCCAAGACACACTGAGGGAAAATGAGATAGCCACGTTGATGCAGCCGTGTCCAGGAAATGGCGGAGGCCAAGGCCTCGGTGGAAGTCCACGGAGTAGATACACCACTGAGGCCCCTGCATCCGCCAAACCTGAAAGCAGGTTAAGGGAAAAACCCTTACAGATTCTACTAACCCATGTCATGTGTTTTTTAATTGTAATAAAGAGTCAGAGAAATATACATTATGAAGAGACAATATCTGCTGGCAAAATTCAATTGCTGGCAACAGTATGAAAATATGAGTGGCATTCACATCTTTAATAACACATGAAAGTACATGAAGAATGGGAGGGGATAATAACAGGAAGAAATGGGGGTATGGGGGAGCTACGTGTTCTGCGGGTGGAATACTCAAGTGTGAAGCAAGCGGACTGAGTGATCACGTGTGTCCAAGTCCTTAAGGTAGCAGCCCCCGTCTTCTTTATTTTTTGTTTTTTTTTGTTTGCCGGCACTGATAGGTGGAAGAGTATCAAACCTGGATGATCTGACAGATCTGCGGCTCCCGTGGGGAAGTTTTGCCAAGGATCTGGCCAGTATCTTGAGGAAATATGAATTTTTATGATCAATTGTGTCCCCTATCTTAGACCCCAACGGCTCCATGTACGTGCTACAAGTACATGTATGTTCCCTCCACTTCCAGCTATGAAGACGCAAATACATTTGCGTCCAACGTTAACATGTCCTCTTTCAGATCCACCATGAATGGGTCGAATATTCCGTTCCTAAGTATGCCTTGCCACCGTCTTTATATGGTGCACCTTTCACGTTTTTCAGCTCTGGCGAGTTAGGCCCTGAATTCTGCCATCGAGCCTTTTCCTGCCTTCTGCCTCTGAATGCTCCAGCCTGGACCTGCATCTGTATCCATGACCTTTGTCTTACTCCCTGCGCGGCTAACGGTGCCTGGCTCGGCCTGTTGCCTGCCAAGACTGTATTTTGCCTTCAAGTTATCTGCTCCGCTCCTCGAAAAATACATTCCTGTCTAGTAGTTTAGGTAAACATCCTTCCAGCTGCAGAGCAAAGGGCCCGGCCTCACTGTCTCCGTGCAAGTAATTCATAGCTCCTGTTACCATGGTAGGCCCATGCCCCCTCGCATCTCATGTAGACACGTAGACGCTTATACACGCACTAGCAGTCAGTATAGAATAGCCTCTGCCCGAGAGACCTTTCCTTCCAGATAATACAGTTCCTTAAACACAAGATATTAGATACGATTTGGGATTAGGTTGTTCTGACATCCCAGACTTCTGTCTCCTCATGTAGGGCTAAATGTCAAGTCCCCTTCACCCTCTAGTTACACGTCAATCACACGTCATGCTGCTGCGCGCGCATCTCTGCCATGTATTTCTGCTGACATTGCAGGATTCTCTTATGTATCCACCCACCTGTGACATCCTCATTATGACGTTTCTAGTACACGCCCTTATGCACGCCTATTGTAACGCCTTTTTCATTACGTATGTGTATTCTTATCTCTCCTCTCAGCTATTACGCCTTCTGCATCTGCCTTTACTGTAATGCATTGACTATATATATGATAACCTGTCAATAAAGTATGGTCTATCCCTTCCCGAACCTTCGTGGTGACGGAATCCGATTGCCTGGTTCGAACCAATTCCTTTTTAAGGAATAAAACCCCTTTTAAAACCTCAAATATCACGGATTCTGCCTCTTATTTATTCTGAGTTATTCTTATTGAACTTTACCGCATAAATTAAGTATAGGTAATTTAAATTTACCACAAAATTGGCGCCCGAACAGGGACCCCTCCCCCACCCCACGCGCCGGAGGTGCGTTGCAGGCCCGGTCCCCTGCCACAGCCGGACGGACAACTACGCGTACCCGCAGGATTTCCTGTACCTCCCTCAGGCCAACGGAGGTGACTGAGGCTGCAATCAACACCCAGACGAGGCGGTGAGGAGTGCGGAGGATCCCGACCAGAGCCTAGCTGAGAGAGCAAGATCCGAGGTATACAGAGGCCCACCAGGTTCCGAAGTTCCGAAGTACCTACGTCACGAGTCGAGTCGAGTCCAGTCCGGTCCAGTCCAGTCCAGAGTTTCCGAGGCCTTCCGTTCCGTGCTTCCCGGTGAGTACCATTGCTGGGGACGCATCTAGACGTGCGCATTAATTTGTGCCGGTCAAGACGGGTTTGGGTACACAGACCCGGTCTGCACTGTTTTAGCGGTGTATCTGTACTGTTTAGCAGTACATCCAGTATTATGCAGTTAGCTAGTTTTATTCTAATTATCGTTGTTCGTTTTAAACTGTTTTAATGTGTTTTAAATGTCGTGGTATGAGTGATTGTTCGATCTTCATTACTGTGTTTATTGTATTAATTGTGTTCAAGTCCGAGTAAGAATCAAGTAGCAAGGTTTAAGATGCCGTTATTCTCAAAATTAAGACAGATAAAAACTAGAAAAGGGATACTCGAGGAAGCCGTTCCCATTCCACCTAGGGACACTCCAGGGTACTTTATGTACCATAAACATGGCCTAGATGCCGTATTATATCTCGATTTGTGGGTTGACTACACCAAGGATTTAGCAGAGAATCAGAGATGGCCCGCTGCTGGGACATGGGATGCAGATTGCATCATGAGAGTAGAAGAAGCATTATGGAAAAAGAAAGCCAGACAGTCACAGAAAGATGCCATTGAATTATGGCGTAAAGAATCGCATAGACGCACAGAGAAAGCGCTCAGAAAAGAAGAGAAAAGTAGGGAGGATTCAGACAAAGCCCGAGAAAACGTATTAGTTGAGGAAGGTATCCGAGTAAAAGCAGAACAAGTAGACAGACAACGAAACACTCTTATGAATGGTATTTATCCTCTTCTGGCCGAGGGTTTACCTAAGGCCACCCTGGAAGTACCAAAAGATCTGCCACCTCCATTGCTTCCGACTAAATTGCACCACAAGACCGCAAAGGACATTTTCCTTTCTTCCTATTTAGACGATGCAGCCCCCGAATATGTTAATGTTCCGCCGCCACGCACACCACCTGCTAACGGCGCTCGACCCCGAGATAATCTGCCCCCACCTCTGCAGCAACATACTCCTCCTCCCGTTCCAAACCTTCCGCCTGTTCCTCCACTCCTTCCTGCACCTATTCTCCCTACCTTACACCCAACAAATCCTTTTGGACCTGGCACCTCAGGAGGTGCGACAGGAGGTTTTCATACGCCACCACCAACACATCGATTGACTTATAGGGATTTAGCACACCAACGTACACCTCAAACAGCGAATTACGACATACTTAATGAGCCTCTTACAGACTGTAGATATGATCCAGTACCCGCTAAAGACGACAGAATGATGCTATCATCAGTACGTCTACGACGAGTTGCGAACTATTTAATGATACTACCAGGAATGATTGATCATCTAGACAAAATATATCACTTTGTCCAAACAGGGCAAGGTCCTGAAAGTATTGGCGAGGCCATGGCATACCAGAAAGTGGACACGCAAAAACTGTTGTTACGCTTCTTCATAAACTGCTTGATAAGAAACAGAGATAGGCCTGGTGTAGACCCGGAAGAAATGAAAGCACTTAACAAATGGGGTCAGAATATAGCAGACGGAAAACATGATAAACAGAATAGTATAGAAAATATGTACCGAAGGATCCGAAAAACAGTAGAACAAATACATGAAAGAGAACAGCCTGAAAGAGAAATAGATGCAGATAAGACTGAATCCTCGGAGGAGGAGGAACAACCAGAAACGACAACAGGACAATTACAATTACCAGCTAGAGAAATGATAGCTTATGTAGGTAAGGGAAGATCTTTTAATAATTCAATGCGTCCGATACGTCCAGAAAGTAAGAGAATTTTTCAAGCAGCCATGTCAAATCCAAAGACCCCTGAACACTTATTTCAGGCTACTGATAAAATACTTCAAGAACGAATGGGGTACCATGTACTCGATTCTATGGATGAACAAGAATTAGCCAGGTCAGCAGTACAATGGGCTGACAGTTCTGATAAATATAGTGATGACGCGCTAGCACACACGTTTTTGAATCTTTCACCAGACGAACAGCGTTTAGCTGGTATGTACATGATACAACACCTCCTTATATTGTATAAAAGCCAACACTCCGATCCTGGTCCCCTACCTGATATACTGATAGAACTACTCATGAAGAAATGGAGAGGTCTAGGTACCGATCTAATTAAAGTAATTCTAGAACATCGGCACAGATACAGTGCCTTCCTGTGTCCACAGCTTGATCCAGCTCCCTCCATGGAAAGAAAAATGTATTACATAGACAGACAGAATCCCTTACGCGAAGTGCACCCAGTTAAAAATGATGATAATACTTTTAGACGCGTGTTTGTGTACACGCCCATAACTAAAATAGAACTATTGGAAATGAAAAAATTAGTGCCCAGCCATGACAAAGATCCAGCAGGTTTTCACCGTGAAATAAAAGACATGTTACTCATGGGTGATTATACCTATCCTGACATTATGAAAATATTAAAAGTATTATTGCCTGCCGGTATTTACGAGAAACTCAAAGAAAAAGAATGGGAGGTGGGAGAGCAAAAGATTGATTGGGCTGCATTAGAAAACGAAGAAAATACCCGAACTCCAGGCCTAGGGCTTGGGGACAAAACTAAAGCGTTACCAGGATTGTTAGTACAAGTATTGCCACGTTTATTAACTACGAAAAAGGAAGACTGGGGTGCAATCTCAGCCTGCAAACAGAAACCCGATGAAGACACTAGTGATTTTTATTCCCGATTTGAAAAATGTTTTGGTATTAATAGCGGCCTGAAAGCAAGTAGCGATTCATATCCACATCTTTTTGTAACAAAATTAGTCGAGAATTCCCTGCCCCAGGTTAAGAACAGAGTATTGAAAGTCGAGAGCACTTGGCAAGCTAATACCCCTTCACAAATGTTACAAATGTTACAGTACCACCAGAATAGAATTAGAGAAGAACAAGAACACGAACAAAGACGTATGAAAGACACGAAAATTAAAATGCTCGTTGCTCAGTCAGTTCCAGCTGACGGTCATAAAAAGGGTGCGACACAGTCCAGTAATTCAGCGGCTCCTGTTAAAGGGACATGCAACTATTGTAAACAGCCAGGTCATTATATAAACGATTGTGCAGTTCTGAAACACAATATCTCTACGGGTAAAACCAAGGAGAGACCGCGTCCACCTAGACAGGATCAGATCCAACCACAAGTACCTCAGAATGTACAGCCTATGCAAGCTTCACAACAGACCGTAGCAGTACCACAGCCACAGCCTATTGCCGCAACACAAAACACGACACAACAGATGTACCAGTATGCACAAAATGACTATCCCGATTATCAGCGATACACATGAAACAGCCTAGAGAGGGAGGTTGGCTTGCCTCTTATTGAGGTTCCTGTAGATCAAGAGGGTCCTTATGTACATAGTCAAGTATTAGGGAAAGACAGAAAGTTTTTAATTGATACAGGGGCAAGCAGAACAACTATAAGTCACGACGAGGTTCCAGGGGCACCCCTCTCAGGCTCACAGAATGTTTCCCTTGGATTTTCAGGAAAGCCTATTGTTAACGAAGTATCGCAACCTCTTCCTCTTGCAGTTGGTCCATTGACACGGACTACAGATTTATTGCTTACAAAATCATGCCCAGAAAACTTGTTAGGTATAAAGACACTGAAAGCTCTAGGAGCTGTAATATGTTGTTCTCCGGAAGGGGTACGACTATTTTTGCGTGACTTTAAAGGTCACTACGTATTGAGAGACATGGATCACCGGTTACAGAATGTCCCTGCACATTTATGGGCACAAGGCCCCACTGATGTAGGTTGTATGCACATTACACCATATCGAGTCACACTCAAAGCAGGAGTGGTATTACCACGAATTCGACAATACAAGTTACCTCCAGATGCTGTAGTGGCTTTGCTGTAAATCATTGACGAGCTCATTGCACAAGGAGTGGTTGTGGAAACCGACTCCAATGTATGTAATTTTCCTATCATTCCAATTCTTAAACGTACTGATCCAAATGCACCCCCAGTTTATCGATTAATTATTGATCTGCGCGAATTGAATAAATGCATTGTACCACAGTATCCCGTGGTTCCAGATATCTCTTCATTATTGACAGCTATTGATTCAGAAGCAACGTTCTTTACTGTAATTGACCTCAAGAACGCCTTCTTTAGCGTCCCAATCGATCCGGAAAGCCAATATTTGTTCGGATTCTGTTTAAATGGACGAAGCTTCAAATTTGCACGTGCACCTCAAGGATTCACAGAAAGCCCCAGCATCTATAGCCAAGCACTGAAAAGACAACTTGACAGTATCCACATGCCTGTTAACACTGCCCTGCTTCAGTATGTCGATGATCTGCTGATCACCGCCCGAAGCGAGCCTGAATGTGAAAAAGCATCACTGACGGTTTTACATTTTCTGGCCGACAAGGGGCACAAGGTGTCCCCTTCGAAGCTGCAATTCTGTGTTCAGCAAGTTGTGTACCTTGGGCACTTGCTGTCCAAAGGGGGGAGACAGCTCACACCTGACCGCATCCAGTTAATTGTAAACATGTCACCACCCAAGACACAAAAGGAGGTGCGGGCCTTCATAGGCCTCACTTCGTACTGTAGACAATGGATTCCCCAATATGCATTTCTAGCAAAGCCACTCATTCAGTTGACAACCCAGGAGGCAGCGACATCGAATGTCCTCCCTTGGACTCAGGAACATACACAAGCTTTTGAAGACTTAAAGAAAGCCTTATGTCAAGCACCTGTTTTAGCGACACCATGTTACAGTAAGCCTTTTACACTTTTTGTCACAGAACGCGAAGGTACTGCCTTGTCAGTACTCACTCAGGAACAAGCAGGTTCACACAAACCGTGTGCTTACTTTTCTAGCACATTAGATCCATTAGCCCAGGCTCTGCCTGCGTGCTTGAAATCAGTCGCAGCGACAGCTTTAGCGATCAGACAAAGCGATTCCATAGTATTAGGACATCAATTGACAGTGCAAGTTCCACATTCCGTGGAAGTTCTTTTAAACCGAACACAGACCCAGCACTTGACTATAGCACGACTGACAGGTTATGAATTGACATTGTTTCAGCCACACATAGAAATCAGACGCTGTAGTACATTAAATCCTGCCACACTTTTGCCATTAAGTGGAACAGACCCATTGGCACATGATTGTATTGAAGTCATTACTATTACGACGAAACCCAGACAAGACTTGACAGACATTCCATTACCAGATCCAGACCTGACACTTTATGTGGATGGTTCATGCATGAGAACAAGTACAGGAGAGTTAGTGGCCGCTTACGCAGTCACGACAGACACCGAAGTTATTGAAACGAATTGTATTGACACCTTGTCAGCTCAAGCAGCAGAGCTCATCGCTCTGACACAAGCCTGTATTCAAGCCAAAAATAAGAGAGTTAACATATACACAGATTCACGTTATGCATTCGGAGTTGTACACGACTTCGGAGTCCTCTGGCGAGAGAGAGGTTATTTAACTTCTCACGGTGCCAACATTCAACACGGTCCCCTCGTTCAAGCTCAGTTAGATGCAATACATCTGCCTACTGCGATATCTATCATGAAGTGCAAGGCCCATACAAAAGTCACCGATATCATTTCCCAGGGTAACGACCTGGCAGACCGAACAGCTAAGCAAACAGCTCAGAATCGGACTCATGCAACTGACTTGACAAAGACAATAGTTCCGACATCGACACACTGCATGACAGTTAGGGATCCCGCCCTTGATGTAATTGACATACAGACACATGCTACACCAGAGGAAATCAAGAAATGGACTGAACTAGGAGGGATCCAAACAGATCAGGGATGGATGACGAAGGGAAAATCTACATGGTTTCTCCCCGACTCCATGGTTCAAGTTATCATTAACACAATACATAGTCCAGCGCATCTAGGAGAGAAAGCTATGCTAGACAGTATTCAAAACATTTGGTTCAATAAACACTTACGAGCAGCAGCCAAACAGAAAGTGCGTACTTGCATGATTTGTTGTCAGTTCAACCCAGGTAAAAGCATTCCTGTAGAGCAAGGTGGATTTCAACCTCCCGATCACCCTTTTGAAGTCCTCCAGATGGATTATATCCAGATGGAACGTTGTCGAGGATTCAAATATGTCCTCGTAGTTGTATGCGCACTTTCCCGATGGACAGAAGCATATCCAGTCCCAGATTACACTGCTCCGACCACTGCCAAGCAGCTGGTTCGTGAATTCTTCCCACGGTATGGTTTGCCCCGTATCGTGTACTCAGATAACGGTCAGCCGTTCTCATCCGAGCTAGTGAAACACATTACACTCCTGTTAGGCTAGCAGTGGAAATTCCACTGTGTCCGGCATCCCGAGGCAGCAGGTCTCGTGGAGCGTCATAATCAGACTCTGAAAATTCGACTTTCTAAAATCTGCAGAGAGAAAGGCGTCGACTGGATAGTAGCTTTACCAGTTGCGCTCTTTTACATGAGAATGATAGCACATTCTCGAACAGGGCTATCCCCGTACGAGGTGGTCTTCAGTAGGCCACCAAATATGTGGGGGACGCCTATACCTCGTAAAATCACTGATGTTGATTGTAATATGCTGACAGATTACCTTGCCTCCTTGATGTCTGCACTACAATCTTGTCGTTCACAGGTAGCTGCAGCCTTTCCCGACAACACCGAGGTGAAGCCCCATGAAGTGGTTCCCGGCGATTATGTGTTTATAAGAAATTTCAACAGGAGGAGCCCGCTGGAGCCCCGCTGGCAAACGCCGAAATTAGTACTTCTGACCACGAGGACAGCAGTGAAGATTGAGGGTCGCAAGGGTTGGCTGCACTCGAGCCATATCAAGAAATTTAACGGACTGCCTTCTGATTTGAACTCTCAGCCCTGCCCTCCTCCACAGACTGACTCAAAACTCCCCCTGGTCGAGAAAACTGCTTCCCAGGAATATAAACTGAAACTAAGGTCTAGCAAGTCAGACAGTTTAATTGTTTAAGTCCTCCCCTAGGTGAATCGGTTAAATTAGTTTCTGACATGTATCCCCTAGACCGAAATAGAGAGAGAGATAGACAGAAACAGCTCAAGAAACGTGCATATTGTAAATCACTTCGTAGTCACTGTATAGTGACATTATTGATTATGTTTTTTCTAAATCTTCTGATTATTGCTGCAAGTATACTGTTGCACATATACTACCCTATTTTCAAGCGTGCACATTCTGCTTTCAATGTTACTGCCGAACACTCTTTTAGCGAATTACCTCCGCATGAGTTGCCCTACAGACTTGCGCTGCGCAACAACACATTCATTAGTATGTTACATCACTCCCATCAGACCAACAACGCTACAAATTGTTGGATATGTGGCCGACTCCCTCCCTACCAGAAATACAAGGGAGTTCTGCCCCTCTTTCCGTACCCGTTCACACACAATGGTTCCTGTGGTGCATGGTTTAGTTTGATTAATTCTTTAGATTCAAATACCGTAGTTTACCAGGGCAACTGGGTATGGGGAAACCTGAACTTAGTTTTGCTTAAAGCCTGCTACCCTAACAAAGAGGGACTTCCCAAAAGGACAGGAACTGATCTAGAAAATGAAGTATATGGATTAGGTAACTTTACACTTAACCTCATGATTCTGAATGTTGAATCCGAAGCTGCACCAGTCTTGCCTGCTATGTCAGTATTACCAGTCAAAGGTGAATTCTGTGCAAGAAAGAATGGTTCAGTACACCTGGGTCATAGTAAATGTACTACTGTGATCGAATTCAGTGATCAAGGCAAGTCTACATTTAGAGCTTCCCGTCATTCCTACTTCATTTGTGGTCATACCGCATATATACGTTTACCTCTAGATTGGGATGGTACCTGTTACATTGCATTCCTTCTGCTACCTGTTTTCCTAGCCCCTCCTGATTATCATAGAAATACCCATCTAGTACACAATAGACCCCAGAGAGATCTCCCGATTGTCGACTACACTGAAACGGCATGGGAGCAATACTCAGACTTCAATAAAGGTTTCTTTCCCTACATAGGTGCTGTCTTTAATAGTAAACTGATACGCAAATTAACCAGAACCCTTGAAGCAGTAGTGAATGAAACTACTTCTGCCCTAGGCAACTTAACGGAGGAGCAGTCTGCGATGCGGATTGTTGTTCTCCAAAATCGTCTTGTCCTCGACGTCATCCTGGCCGATAGGGGCGGAGCCTGTAGAGTCATCGGATCGAGCTGCTGTGTTTTCATTCCAGAAAACGCGCCATCAGTATATAAAGCCATAACTCGTCTTCATAAGATTGCAAGTCAGATACACCAGAATCCAGGCACCTGGACTTGGTCCGGTTGGTTCTGGAGTGTGTTGTCAGCCTGGGGATGGAAGGTCCTATCCTTCCTAGGTATTGCCCTTCTCATAGTATTCAGTTGCTGCCTGTGTCTACAATGTGGGCCAGCGATTTGCGGCCTGTGTGAACATCATGTATTCCACATTCAAGTTCTCATTCAAAATCCCGTAAGAAGAAAGAAGAGCAAATGATGTTACGTGAACAGATTGATAGATTCATGAGGATCGATATATCATGA
This sequence comes from Triturus cristatus, assembly GCF_964204655.1. Taxonomy (NCBI): domain Eukaryota; kingdom Metazoa; phylum Chordata; class Amphibia; order Caudata; family Salamandridae; genus Triturus; species Triturus cristatus. The sequence goes on along the minus strand of NC_140586.1, from coordinate 402,758,344 downwards.
AGGTTCCGTAGGGGACAAGGAGGGAATGAGGAAATATGAATTTTTATGATCAATTGTGTCCCCTATCTTAGACCCCAACGGCTCCATGTACGTGCTACAAGTACATGTATGTTCCCTCCACTTCCAGCTATGAAGACGCAAATACATTTGCGTCCAACGTTAACATGTCCTCTTTCAGATCCACCATGAATGGGTCGAATATTCCGTTCCTAAGTATGCCTTGCCACCGTCTTTATATGGTGCACCTTTCACGTTTTTCAGCTCTGGCGAGTTAGGCCCTGAATTCTGCCATCAAGCCTTTTCCTGCCTTCTGCCTCTGAATGCTCCAGCCTGGACCTGCATCTGTATCCATGACCTTTGTCTTACTCCCGGCGCGGCTAACGGTGCCTGGCTCGGCCTGTTGCCTGCCAAGACTGTATTTTGCCTTCAAGTTATCTGCTCCGCTCCTCGAAAAATACATTCCTGTCTAGTAGTTTAGGTAAACATCCTTCCAGCTGCAGAGCAAAGGGCCCGGCCTCACTGTCTCCGTGCAAGTAATTCATAGCTCCTGTTACCATGGTAGGCCCATGCCCCCTCGCATCTCATGTAGACACGTAGACGCTTATACACGCACTAGCAGTCAGTATAGAATAGCCTCTGCCCGAGAGACCTTTCCTTCCAGATAATACAGTTCCTTAAACACAAGATATTAGATACGATTTGGGATTAGGTTGTTCTGACATCCCAGACTTCTGTCTCCTCATGTAGGGCTAAATGTCAAGTCCCCTTCACCCTCCAGTTACACGTCAATCACACGTCATGCTGCTGTGCCCGCATCTCTGCCATGTATTTCTGCTGACATTGCAGGATTCTCTTATGGATCCACCCACCTGTGACATCCTCATAATGATGTTTCTAGTACACGCCCTTATGCACGCCTATTGTAACGCCTTTTTCATTACGTATGTGTATTCTTATCTCTCCTCTCAGCTGTTACGCCTTCTGCATCTGCCTTTACTGTAATGCATTGACTATATATATGATAACCTGTCAATAAAGTATGGTCTATCCCTTCCCGAACCTTCGTGGTGACGGAATCCGATTGCCTGGTTCGAACCAATTCCTTTTTAAGGAATAAAACCCCTTTTAAAACCTCAAATATCACGGATTCTGCCTCTTATTTATTCTGAGTTATTCTTATTGAACTTTACCGCATAAATTAAGTATAGGTAATTTAAATTTACCACAATCTCCCCCGGGGCAAGATCGCATGTCCATTATGCAACCTTGGGAGTGTCCCCGGCAGCAATTGGCCCTTGTCCGGAGGGGGCATAACCCTGTGGGGGATAAGCATGCGCATAGCATGCCATGGGATCGGTGGTGATGCTAGTGTTTGTGTAACTGTATTTGTCTAGAAGTGTAAAAGGACAATTGCGCGAGGTTTATGATGGTATGCGTGTATGGAGGGAGGTAGCGGTCCATGTGGAAGGATGATAGAGGGTATACTGCTCTTCCTTGTCAACTACTTTTTGTATGAGAGTGCTCATTTGCCATGGTATGGGTGGACTGCAAAAGGGGGGGGAGTGGGTATGTGAAGAAGGGTGGCATGGGACATGATGTCGTCCAATAGTGTCACTGGGTCTCCTACGTATTCCTAGATGTTGGGCCAGTAGCCAGGGTTCTGCCTTTGGATTCCCTTGCGGTGCTGCGTGGTGCTGCATAGCGGTGCCAGGGGGTGGGGTGGGAAAAGGGAGCGGGGAAAGAGAGGGGGGTGGGATACGAAGGAGGACTCTGGAATTGGATCATAGAATGAGTGTGATCACCCTCTGATATTTGAGAAGAAAAGAGAGGAGATGACAGAGCAGCGAAAAGAAAAGGTAGGCGGCGGTGAGTGTGTTCAGGTAGGATTTAGGTGTACAGACTGCAGAGGGTGAGCGTGGAGAGCATGGGGGTAGGTGAAAAGTGAAAGTGAAAAAATAGAAGCTTGCTGCTCAGTGAGAGCATTGTAGAGAGCGGGTGCGCTATCTCAGCACTTTGAGAAACATTAGATGCAGTGGGTTACAGGTGAGCTGTGGGAGGGAGGAAATCTGAGTCCCCTGCTGTATGGTGTCCTCAGCCCTCTCCTCTGCATGCAGGAAGGGTGCCTATATCTGTAACAGGTTGGATTGGTCCTGCAAGTTGTAGATGATTCATTCATGTGAGGGGATGTTAATCATGGCCACTAGCCAAGCCTACTGTGATGGCAGTATCGGCAACCTTCATTGTAGTAAGATACATATTTTAGCTGTGGCAACCGCTGTGTGAAAAAGGCAGCATTTTGATAACACTGGCAAGTTCTGCAAGTCATGCAGAAGAATGGCGGGGTGAGTGGCAAATGCAGGGGCATAGAGGTGCTCATGGCCTAGCCCATATAAGACTAGAAGGGTTTCACCAATGGACATTCACAAATATTATGTGTTGTGTCACAGCGTGGGTCCGCGCATCTCCAGCAATTCCCATGTGCGAGTAAGCCGGCTCTATGCAGTTTCATCAGTGTCCAGTTCCAGTTCCAGTCGTGCAGGGTCTTAAAAAGACAGAATTTAAGTCACGCCTCCCTGATGCCCCTGCCCAGGGCATCTAGAGTAGCTGCCCATTCATCTTCTTCAAAGGAAACTGATAGCCGTGCTTGCAATCTGGTTTAAAGAGCTCACAACAGAGGTTGTGAGAAGAGATGGGAGGAGAGAAATTCATATAGGCCTGACATTACCCCTTTGTTTTTCCCTACGTATGGAGGTATGATACCACCAGGGAAACCGATAAGGACCAAGGACACGGACCTAGGCATTTCCTCATGCAGTACTGCGATTGGATGTATCTCCAGCATTGCTTTGCGAGGAGGCCAAACCCCTCCCTTAACTGTGTGAATGTTTTATAGTCACCATCCTGGAGGAGCTGATTATTGGTGTGAATGCCCGCCGCCTTCCACAGGGGCTAGGACTGCCTCCTTCTAGCAATGAATATGCCACCATTCTCTGAGAGAGGGACTTTCTCATAGAGTTGTTGGTTCAAGCCCGGCAGGTGGTGTGCTCGTTGCTAGGCCCTGTAGATGGCGGATGGTACCAGATGGGTGGTGTCTTTTTGGCATCTCCCCATCCCATATACAGCAGAGACCTAGCTCAGCAGATAATAGGTGCTGTTCGATGTGTACCCAGTGTGGCATATCCGGGGTCTCTGGCAGCAAATACGCCAGTTGAGAAAGTTGGAGGGTAAGAGAATAATGCTCCACTGAAGGGAGGTCCAGCCCTCCGCTGGAGCACCGGTCTTTCAGTTTTGGCACAGCTTGACGGGGCTTCGAAAGATTTGATCCTGGAATCTATGAGGCGTTGCGATGTTAGAGGCACCTCTATGGGAAGCATCCTGAGATTATAGATAAAGCGCTGGAGTGTGACGATGCACTTTCCATTTCTCTTAGTTACGTTCCATCTCAGGTAGCAGTGGGTTTAAGTTATCTGAGGCCATTCCAGCCATACATTTGTTCACCAGTATACCAAGGTATTTAAGACGGGAGGGTTGCCAGTGGAAGAGATACCCCTGTATGGCCGCTTTTGTGGTGCCATCGGAGATGGCAAGTGCCTCACTCTTATCCCAATTTATTTTATAGCCAGAAAAGCAGGAGAAATCATCAATGATTTGGAGCAAAGATGGTAAAGAATGGTGCAAGTCTGTGAGGGTGAGCAGGATGTCAGCCGCATAGAAGTAAAGTTTGGGTTCCCAAAGAGGAAGGCGTATGCCCATGAGACTGGCCGAGTTACGTATGGTGCCTGCCAGGGGTTCCATGGCCAGAAGAAAAAGAAGCAGGGAGAGGAGGCATCTGCACAGTGGGATTGTCGTACAGTAGTCACATCTTGGCAATGAATAACTCCCCTAAGCCAAAATGTTCCATTACTTTAAAAAGATAATCCAATTTGATGCGATCAAACACCTTTTCTGCGTCGAGCAAGAGTGCCAGCATGTCTGTCCTGAGGTCCTTGGCCGACTATAACGTATGGGCTAGGGTGCGTAAGTATTTTCTAGAGCAACGGCCTGGGACAAATACTAATTGCATATGATGCACCAGTGATGGGAGAACTGTACGGAGGCAGGAGGCCAAGATGCTGGCTAGTATTTTAATATCACAATTCAGCAATGAGATGGGGCGGTATCTACCACATAACAAAGGGTCCTTCCCAGGTTTGGGCAAGACTGCAATTGCTTCCCTTTTGGGGAGAGAACCCAAAGAAGATACCTGCTCTGCCTCAGGGACTGCATCCTGGAGCGTGTTGATTGTATCCTCTCTTGCCCAACGGAAAAACTGTGCTGGAAACCATCTTCTCATGGGCCTTATGGTAAAGTAGCTTGGCTATCGCTAAAGCAACATCTATCTATGCTGTGCTCCCCGTCTGATAGTTCCCTGCCCTTGTTAGAGAGACGAGGGAGATTTGCTTCCTTAAGAAAGTTTGCCAGCTAATCACCTGCAACTGGTTCCCCCTTGGCGTAGAGAGACTCGTAGAACAAAGCAAATTAATTTGCGATATCCTGGGGTATGGTAAGGGTTTCCCCTCCCACCGATCTCATGGCAGGGATGGCCATGGTGGCCTCTCACTGGCGGAGTTGCGCCGCCAGTTATCTCCCTGCTTTTTCCCCCTGTTCATAGTGCCTCCCTTTCATCCTCTGTAAATCATATTCTGCTTTGGAGGTGAAGAGGCCTGTTCCAAAGATTTACTGTGGTGTAGGGTGGGTTGTGTAGAGCAGAGGAGCGTATAGGACCTAATGTCCTGTTCCATCTCCTTCTGTCGGGTAGCAGCTTGTCTGTTGGCCTGTGCTGCATCCCTCATAAGGTGACCCCTGATTGTGGATTTTGCTGAGGCACAGAGAGTGTCTGCCAGAATATATGGACCTGCGATTGTCAGAGAGATATTCTTAGAGGTGTGTCTGTACTTGGGCTTTACCTTTAGGGGTCCGATGGTGCTGGGTATTCATTCGCCAGGGCTTGCGGCCTGGTCTGGCCAGCCCTGCTGTAACATTTAACAAAATAAAAGATGATCCTTGTGTTGCTGCATCCAGATGTGGGTTTATTCTTAGTAATCAGGAGATAATGTACAGGATACAAGCAAGAATGTAATTCAGTAAAGGCCCCAGTTAAGGCCCCTCCGGGAGCAGCTGCCCTGCCGCTCAGCCTCAGATTTAACTGACCATAGAATCAAACATACACAAAGGAACTCTAAATGACATCATAGATACAGGCTGAGCAGCTTAGAACAAACACTAAAGAAGGACAGAAAAGGAGGAAAAGCAGGATGTAACACATCTCCCTCCTTGACAGAAATAAGAGACAGATGTGAAATAGAACATACAGCACAAACAAATGTAACACATCTCCCCCTTTGACAGAAATAAGAGATGTACGGAAACGACGGAAAGAAGGAAAGTGGGTGATAGAACATAAAGCCCATACAAAGTAAACCCTCTTCGCAAAGTAAGTGGAAGAGGATAAAAGATCAAATGGTGAAAGTACGAAAGACAGTACCGTCACCTGAAAATGATGGAAATGGAAAATAAATAAATATGGTAAAGGCCAACACATAACAAAATCCACAAGAATGGAAGTGGATGTATTCACCATAAGCAACCAACTGAACACTCCAAAAGATATAGGGCAATAAAGGTTCAGATACAAGAATTTATAAATGAAATATGAACTCCTCTAAAACATTAGAGCACTTACGTGGTTCATATCAATGAATAATCTGCGGCTCATAACTCCACAACAAGTTTGAACACATCTAAGCGATAGAGTACCTAAGTAGTTCATCATAAATAAGCTTCAACCACACAGAGCACAATGAGCACTTACAAGGCTCTTCATAGAACCGAATACCACCAAGAAATCCAAAAATTGAGAAGCACTAAGACTCCTCACATAAAACTGAGCACGAATATAACTGAGCACACTACGGCTCTTTATCATTAAACCTGAAAAGAATGGAGCGCCCCAAAAATGAGCACCGATGTGGCTCCGCAACAATACACATCTAAAAGTCCAAACACTCCAGAAAATTCAAAATGGAAATGAACACCTCAAAAACAATTTGAGCACTAATGTGGTTCAATACTAATAAGAGAATATAGCCCTTGTATGACTCCTCACAGTAAGAATGTGAACCCCTCTAATAGAATAGAGCACTAAGAAATGTGGTTCATCAAAAATAAAGAATAAACTGAGCATCAACATATCTCATCACCTTTAAGTATAATCAGTGGAAATAAATAAAATTTGAGCACCCCAACAAAAGTTCAGCACATAAGTGGCTCAATCCAATAAAAGCAAACTAATCCAGCACATCACTGAAGTCTAAAAACGGACTAAAATGCGATAACCACAACGGATTGACAATACCATACATATGTAACATGTATAAAAACATAAAAGTAGCTTAAACAGCACATAGATGTAAATTATGTCATCAACAATACAATAAGCATGTTGGTAAATATGAATAGCAAAGCAGATTACAAAGTTTTCAAAATAAGAAATTAAAACAACAAAAGTAGTCACCGTAGTCAGAGTGTTGAAATGTCACCATCACAGTCATCGTAGATTAGCAATGAGATCGAATGACCAAATACCCACACAGCTGTTCTCATCTGATGCAGTGTAGCACAGTGACCTCCACCTGGTAACATCTCATGAATATTGTCCCAAGTAATAAAAGTTGTGGTGTGTTTCCAACACCAAACTACAGGCAAAGATCTCACCAGGCAAAACTCCACAAGCTTTTCAAATGTTGCGCATATTTGAAAAGCATAATCACACAGTTCCAGAAGTCCGTAGGAAGTAAAAACTTTGTGGTTGGCACCGCGAGTCAAAAACATTGAAATAGGAGAAATGCCAATCCTAAAATAGCGGCATGTACGTGACGTCTAGCCAGGTGGCTCACGGCACACCTCAGCAGCTCTCCACAAAGCAAACAGGAGGCTGCGCGCGGGGAAGCAAGGCTTGCGGCGAGAATGAGCTGAATCCGATGGTGAGTGCCAAACTGGAAAATCTAATGATTTTTAAATTATGACATTTTGTCACTGTTTCATGTTTAAATATCACTGCTCCATGCTTTAAACACAATGAATGTTTCCACAATGCACCTCGTTATCTAGTTATAGCACTTTGCAATCCTTAATGGTGAACATGTCACAAAAGTCATCCCGGTTTGCGCTGATTCTGTACAGCAAATTTTACGTAGTGTCCAACTCCTACCAGTTGAACCGCTAACTCACAATTGTTAGCAGCGCATCATAACAGGTATATCTGATGGTAGATGTTAGCGCTCAGAGTAAAAAAACTTCTCCCTCTCAAACACATAGACGTTGATAAAAGCCAGCACCAAGCATCCGTGTACAAGTTCCAAGATATTCACATCAAATCACTTCCTTTTGTAAGATGACTGTAAGGCAGGGAGTCTCCACATGAAGCTGCATATAATATTATGTAAAAGCAGATTTCAAGAAGCAGGTGACAACTTAAACATCCAACGTTTAGATGTACTTTAACATATCCCAAACCCAACTTACTTCAGGCTGTCTGTTGTTGTAGACACCGGTGGGGCAATCAAGGGGTTGGGCATGAGGTTCAGTTAATTTCTTCTAGTTTCTTTTGCAAAATTTCTTTGATCACGCGTGTTTTTTTTCCTTACATCGTCGCCAGTGTAACATTTAACAAAATAAAAGATGATCCTTGTGTTGCTGCATCCAGATGTGGGTTTACTCTTAGTAATCAGGAGTTAATGTACAGGATACAAGCAAGAATGTAATTCAGTAAAGGCCCCAGTTAAGGCCCCACCGGGAGCAGCTGCCCTGCTGCTCAGCCTCAGATATAACTGACCATAGAATCAAACATACACAAAGGAACTCTAAATGACATCATAGATACAGGCTGAGCAGCTTAGAACAAACACTAAAGAAGGACAGAGAAGGAGGAAAAGCAGGATGTAACACATCTCCCTCCTGACAGAAATAAGAGACAGATGTGAAATAGAACATACAGCACAAACAAATGTAACACCTGCTTCCAGTGTTAGAAGAACTGGTGAGTAATCAGACAGTGCCTCCTCCAGTATGTGGGATTCCCGGGTTGGTTGCACCACCCCATGGAAGACGAGAAAATAGTCCAATCCGGAAAGCATGCCATGGATCGGGAGGTGAAAGTAAATTCCATTTCCGCGGGATGACTAAGCCGCCAGCGGTCCACTAAGCCATTGTCCTCCAGCACTTCGTCCATCAGGGCCCTTTATGCTGCATCGCCCTTATTGAGGTGTTGCGTTCTATCCAGAACTGGGTCCCTTATATTGTTAAGAGCCTATCTCTACCAGGAGGTGGTTCAACTGGAGGAAGAACGACTTTTTTACTTCCATTAGAGCGTATACCTAACCTATGCAGATGTGGTGGTCCCCTAGTCTAAGCTTGGCAAACGTGTATCGTCCGTCTGTGTCTGACTATGTCTTAAGCACTGTGACTGGGAGGGATTTGCGTAGGAGGATTGCCATGCCACATTTGCGTAGAGGTCCCGTGCCTGGAGAATCCCCACCATGCACACTGCTGTGTATCACTTCACCCACCCAGTCCCTGCAGAGCTTGTCAGATTCTAGGGCATCAAGATGTGTTGGATGCAGCAGTTCCACATCAACCCATTTGGATTTCAGGTAGGAGTGTATTTTATTTCTTTTGATGTAGTGAGTAACGCCATGAATGTTCCAGGCAATAGCACGCAGGGGGTGGGTGGCACACATGGTGTAGATTAGAGTTGGGTGAAGGGTGAGAGAGTCTCACAAGTATATGTTGAGGGCCCTTATTGTAAGATTAGCGTGATGTCAGGCAGCGAGAGCAATACACTCCTGTGTGGTGCTTGTAGATAGTGGGATGTCTGAGGTGATATGTAAGAGGGAGGGGATTGCTGTCAGGGGAAATAGGCACAAAGAGCTATGTAATTAAGATGAAGGAGATCATGAAACAGGTGATGAGTAGGGAAGAGAGAGGGCAGGTGAGACAAAAGGAATATGTGGAGATGCAAGAATACCAAGAAGGAGGCAGGGTGCAGTGTGTGGGTATCGTGGGGCCCCCTGGCATGCAGCAGATGTGATATGGTCTAGCGGGACTATCAGAGTCTGTGACAATGAAGGCTCCCCCCTATTGGTGAGGGAAATGATATGAGCGCGAACCAGTTGAGAAAAGAGCGAAAAGAAGAGTAACCGGGGTCGTATCAAGGTTGTGATTATGATGTAACCAGACCGGAAAAGGCAGGGGGAGTAGGGGGAATTAACAGAAAGAGGGTGGCTGCAAATTACTACGATGCAAAGCACTTCCGGGTTCAATGTGAGAAGAAAGCAGAACTCAGGAATTGAAAAGCAACTGCAAACGCCAAAAAACTGCGCGCAAAATCAGAAGAGCGATATTTTCTGCCCTCATAATTAAGTTGAAATACAGTCTTCGCTTCATTGTGAATGATTGATCGAACACAACGAAGCAAGCTTACAAGAATGGCAATTTAAATAAAAGCCACATGAACGCCAAGAAGATATATACAATAGCTTAAGACATCAAAAAGGTTTCCGATTGGATGATCAATCCGTCGTCAGACAAAGCCTACAGGTCCTGATGAGAGCCCCAATAGTGGAAGGGGCTTGAAACGCGTCGACCTATTGTTTTTCCGGCCATATGAATCTCAAAAAATAATTTGAAAACATTGTACTTTGTTTACTTTGTTAAAAACTTTTCTACGGCCGTGTTTAGAGTATTTTTTAGAAGTGGTCATTTGATAGTTTTCTGAAAGTTGAAAGTATGTCTGTTTTGGACTGTGCAGTGTGATATGGGTAATGAATGAAAGTTGTGAAAGATCTGAATGAATGACGTGCGTAAAGAATGTGTTTGTAATAGTTTTTATGCTTTCACAGCTTTATTTTTGATATATGTTTTGAAGTCTTGGAGAAATCACTAAAATCATGGTGAAATAAGAATTGTCTAAATTGATTGATTAAATTGACGGAAAAAGTGGTCAAAAGGTTCATGTTGTTTTTTTCAATATGTCCTGTCGCAAATAGGTGTGAATAGAAAAATATAGATCAGTACTGGTATTTTTGATGGTATTTATGTTGCAGGCTTGGCCTTACTGATAGAAGCCTAAACCCAGTTTTTTGCTTAATTGCAAATTACTAAGCAGCACAGGGGACACTAATCTTTCTATCATGGCTCTGAGCGTGCTGGCGTGCCGCCCTGATGATGGGTTCCACGGGGAGAACAGGGCATTGCCTAGGGCAAGTCACGAATATAGCAGAGTGAGGCAGTCTGGAGGCAGTTGTAGCAAATGGGGAGAAGGGGCTGTGGATCAAAGGAAAGCCACAACCAATCCCATGACATTCAGGGCTGGTCTGGTGGGGCAGCACCTGAACCGAGACTGGGCTAGAAGAGAAGGGTAATAGGTATACTTCAGGCTAAACACAAACAATGATGTCAATTATAAGCATGAACAGCAAGGGCTACAGTAGCATCATCAACAAACATCTTATTCACCTTATATAACTTCTACAACTACACAAATAGCCAATATACTGGAGGCGTTACTCAGCTGTCCAACATCTGGCAGCCGTCTCTCTTCCCAGAGGGAATATCCGCTCAGTATATTGTCTCTGGCATGTTGGCCTCTCCTACGAACTCTCCCCCTCAGTCAGCGTCTGAGGCGAGCTTCACAGGGGAGCGGGATTTGTGCCTTGGCGGCTCGTGTATGGAGGCGGCAACAATTTGGAGCACCAAGGCCTTATCATCGTGGGTAACGGCTGATCTCCCATGGTCTCATCCACAATTCTGGGAGCTGCTGGTGATCTGTCGTCTGCTGTCCGAAGGTTGGGAGGTGGAGGTGTGATGGGCTTGTTCAGGGATATTGTATTGGATATCCATGTCCTGCGAACCCAAGCTATCCAGGAACAGACGCAGGTCCTCTTGGTTGTAGAAGTCTTTTGAGTTGCCATCCCTGATGATGTGGAAGCGAACAGGCTCAAAAAGATTGTACTTGATGTTTTTTTTTATGTAATCGAGGTCTGAGAGAGAGAAATGCCTTAGAGCAGTTGTTGGTCTCTCTGGGGAAATCTGCTGCCAAGTGGATGTAGTGCCCTTCGTATGTGAACGGTTCCTGGGTATGTGCTGCGGCTATCATCTGCCTTGCTTGCTCGTGGCAGAGAATACAGGCAATGATAGGTTGGGTTCATGCTGCCAAGTCCTTGCGTGGAGGGCCAAGGCAATGGGCACGTTGCATCTCCAGTGGGGGATCAAAGGTAACACCTAGGAGTTTCGGAAGGGTGTCTCTCAGGAAAGCCCTAGCATTTAAGCCCTCATTTGTTTCTGGGAAGCCAAAAAACTGACATTGTCTCTCCAGCTACGGTCTTCTCAATAAATCAATTTGCTGCGGAGAAAGAGGAGTTCTTGGTCCTGAACCATGTCTAGGCTGCCCTCCACCACAGTCAGCCTTTGGTCTAGTCCCTCCATGCATATGTGGGACCCTGCATTATCCGTTCTGATCGATTTTGTCTCCTCCGCCAGTGTTGATATAGTAGTGTCCATTCCTTCTAGCTGCCGGCTGACAGCAGAGATTTTCTGTAAGATGCGGTCCTTGGTCTCACCATGCGTAGGGGCTGGTGGAGGTGTGGAGGGGCGACTCAGGGAAGAGGCAGCACCCTTTGTGGCCATATTGCATTGGTTGCTTGAGTGCTTCCATAAATAGAATTGTCTAAAGGACTTACTTCCGTACTTGTTGGTGGACATTCGCCTCTATTCGCAAGGTGGCACCCTTTGTTGGCACGCCAAAGTGTTTGGTAGTTGCAAAGTAATGCCAGCAGTGTCCCAGTGTTGGCCCGATGAGTATAGGGGCTGAGGCGGGTATACCGTAGTGGCTCGGAGATGTGAAAGTGTGCACTACCTGCTGCGGGTTGGTGCAAGGGGTCCCCCAGGACACCTCAAGAGGGGCCCAGGAATAGTTGTCGGATCCAATTTGCTGTCTGGGCTGTTAGGGAAAGAGGGGGTCAATATATTCTCAAGGACCTCTGAGGACACCAACTGTGGGGGTCTCCTGGTCATTTGTGCCTGCACGCCATGTTTTCCACACTGTCTCCAGCATGGCAAGCAGGCCAAGAGAATGAGCAGGAAGCACGTATTGCCCTTTGTGATCCAGCTATGCGAGGGGGGTCAGCCTGTCTTGGATGTACCAGGTACAGAGCAGCAGAACCGTGCAGGATTGACATGTGGGTCCACTGTGTCCTGAGCAGCAGCCTTTTGCGTGGAAACGCGCAGGTGGATGTTGGCCATGTCGTCGGTGACCACCTGAGAATGAAAGCAAAAGACACACAATTGATGGACGGAATGCAGAACCATGCCACTGGAGTCAAGCTATTCTGGCTGATGAGGGTTGAAAGCCTGAAACCGGACATAGAATGCTTGTTTACAGTTCAGGGAGGACCTGGCCTAGCAGTTTGGGCTGGAATGTTCCCATTGGGCACAGGGGCAAGACTGATTTGCATATGGCTCAGTCCAAACTGGAATGGCATGGTGAGCACATAAACTGGATTTAGGCCCAGATCTCTGTACTGAGGTGAATGTATGACATTGTTCTGCATTCTGCCCATCAATTTGATAAGGTGCCCCACCAACTCCTCCTTACTCGTCTTTCAAATATTGGCATTGCTGGTCCTGCCCTGGATTGGCTTAGATCTTTTCTGGAAGAACGCTATCAGCAGGTCTGGCTACCACCTTTTTCTTCGGCCGCCTGAAAAGTGTCTACGGGAGTCCCTCAGGGTTGTACCCTGAGCCCTATGCTTCTCAACATCTATCTGACGCCCCTAATTTTTTTGACAGAGGATCTGGGGGCTAAAATAATTGCTTATGCCGATGACACCCTGCTCCTATTCACCTGGAAGGACTCCAACTTGTCGACAACTTTGGTCCAGAACTGTCTCTCATCTGTATTTCAGTGGCTTGCTTGTGCCCAACTGAAGTGCAACGAGGATAAGTCGGAGGTCCTTCTGTATGGATTATTTCCACCTGCCTTCAGAGAAAGTATGTGGCCGCCAGACTTCCCTCGACCCAAGTCAGAGGGCGCTTCTGCTAAGAACTTGGGGATCTGGTTTGGCGAAGACCTTCGGTTTTCGGTGCAAATTAAGAAACTCACCGGAGTTTGCTTCGGCACTCTCAAGTCACTCAGAAGGTTCTTCCCCCTGCTTCCCAGGCCTGTCAAGGAAATGGTCGCCCGTGCACTCATTCTTTCTCGCATTGATTATGCCAATGCGCTGTACTTTGGCATCACAGGATATTTGCTGAGAAAACTGCAGACCATACAAAATGCCACGGTTAGACTTCTGTTTAACATCTCTGGAAGATCTAGCATGAGACAGCACTTACGAGACCTGCATTGGCTTCCGGTGGCCCAAAGAGTGCAATTTAAAGTTCTCATGTTGGTCCATAGAGCCCTGCATAGTTTGGGGCCTTTGTACATTAGGAAGTGGTTTGGCTTCTATGCCCCCAGCAGAGCTTTGCGCTCAGCCGCCCAACGTTGGATGATTATCCCCCGATTTCGCAGGTCACGGTTGGGAAGTCAGTCCATCTCTGTTAAAGCGGCTATGGCTTGCAATGCTCTCCCATTGGAATTGCGGCATATTGAGGATTTTTGACTTTTCAAGAAACAACTCAAAACTTTTCTCTTCAAGTAGCTGATTCATACTCTCCACTCCATTGGGCTTTGGTAACTGCACGCACCAGGACACTCTCGAGTATTTGAGCGCGCTATAAAACCCTCTATTACATAACATAACATAATTGTTCTTTTTGCATTTGTTACCCCGAGTGGGACGGGTATGCTCAGACGTGGGTCCCGTGCTCACCATGCCACTGGAGTCAAGCTATCTTGGCTGATGAGGGCTGAAAGCCCGAAACCGGTCCTAGGATGCTTGTTTCCAGTTCAGGGAGGACCTGGCCTAGCAGTTCGGGCTGAACTGTTCCCATTGGGCACAGGGTCAAGACTGATTTGCATATGGCTGGGTCCAAACTGGAATGGCATGGTGAGCAAAAAAACGATGGATTTAGGCCCAGATCTCTATACTGGGGTGAAAGTATGACATTGTTCTGCATTCTGTCTATCAATTGTTCCTTTTGCATTTGTCACCCGGGCATGGCACAGGAGACAGGATGGTGGTGTGGGGAGGAGCCCCTACATGTTATCTGGGCACACTGAGGGACAAGGGGGAAAGCCCACTGTGTATTGTGCCACCCCTCTGTCCCCTGCTCACCTCTCACCACCGTCAGCGTCTCCAGCTGGTAAGGAGAACTGTCTTGTGGTCTCTCAGGCTCTCTGTAGGCCCTATGGCTGCCAGAAGCGCAGCGCAAAGAAATACTGAGGTCGTCGTTCATCTCCAAGAGGAGGGGGGTGAAAGTGCTCAGTTGGCCCAGGAGAATCACCCCCGCGATGCTGTTTCATGCTCCTCTGGGGGCTGCAGCGAAGGTCTCCAGATCGCTGGAATTTAAATTGTAGTTCGGCCTGCCTGCCCAGGTGTGGGAACAGAGAGGCAGTGGTCCAGTGGTCAAACGTCGGAGCGGTTGCATTCTGGGAGAAACACAAGGAATCTCTTGTGGGGAGGGGATTGAGGGGAGTATCACCCCTGAAGGACCCTCAGTCCAACTAAAGGTCTCCGGCGAATCCCCAGTGAGACACGTGAGCCAGGCCCCGAACATTTGTAGCAGTGGTGAGCGGGAGGTGGTGCCGGACTCCTACGATGCAGTCACGTCAACAAAGGAGCCGGCCCCAGCCGCTTCATGAAGGAAGGAACGGATGCCGTCTCTGAGCAAAGCTGCCCGTTCAGGCGGCCATCTGCATTCGTGGCCATACTTCGCCTCCAACCCATGTCATGTTGATAGGTATGGCATAACATCTATGGATATAGCTTTCAGTCCTTGAACACAGCGATGTTAGTCATCTGGTATGAAGCAATACAAACCAATCTATATAAAACTCCTATCTCTCAATGGAAGGACTTAAGTTTGATAACTTGTAAAAATATAAAATCATTTTGTTCAAGGGAAAATGTAAAATGCCATTTTGCAAAGATGTTTCAGTGAAGGAATTTGTATAGTAAGTTCATGCCCCAGACTTTCACTGTTAGGAAAGAAGTATGTTTTGTCAAAAACATCCTTTTGTTTGGTCTTTTCTTTGGGTGGAATATCATGTTCTATGCATATTTTGTCTCAAAGCCTTATCCCAGCAGAGGATTAAGGTTGCTGGCTTAAAATGGTGGACACATAGATCAACTTTATTTTGAACATGAACACGGCACCAGGAAGGACCATACTAGTGGTGGCGCACCACCCTTGACGACTGTGTGACTAAAGGGAGTTGGCCTCTTGTCTTGTGCCAGTTCTAGCGATTGATACAGTAAACTTGTTCTCAAATAATAGTATGTGTACTGCACCATACCACATAATACAGGTGGAGAATCCTTAAGTATACTGATTTACTAGGGGCATATCAGCAGAAAGGGAATCTAGCATAGGGATCCGACAGCCCTGATCAAAGCCGGCAGAGAAGTTTTCCAGCAGAAACATGTCAACCATTATGCAGAAGAGAGGGATGAAGGGTGCATAATACACTCACCTCCCCACCATCCCAGGGTATGAATTACCTTTTTAATCCTAACAAGGGAATCCAGGAATAAAACTATTAGGAGGATATCCCTTAGTTAATTTTAGATTTATTATCTGCACGTTTTTTGGATCCTTCTTTTCTTTTCCTTTTCTATTAGTTTGTATTGTCTCCCCCCACCCTATTGCTCCGCTTCAAGCGTTGGTCTGCGCTGAGGTGTCGCAGCAGCCCTATGATGAAGCATGCCACAATTCGTTGTGGTTGAGGGTAGTTTTTTACAAAGTAATGTGCTTTGCTACACCTTTATCGTAGATTGATACTTGATTAAAAAATTGTGACTATAGGAGCATTACTTCTTTTCTGTGCGTTGATACTTACCTTGAGGAGGACAAAGTGAGGTGCTATCCTCCTCCCCCTTCCTTTTGTGTAGAGTCTATTGGAGCAATACTAACCGATCTATATAAAACTCCTGTCTCTCAATAGAAGCACTTAAGTTTGATAACTTATAAACATATAAAATCATTATGTTCGAGGGAAAATGTTAAAGGCCATTTTATAAAGATGTTTAATTGTAGGGATTTGTATAGTAAGTTCATGCCCCAGACTCTCACTGTTAGGAAAGAAGTATGTTGTGTCACATCCTTTTGTTTGGTCTTTTCTTTAGGTGGGATATCATGTTCTATGCATATTTTGTCTCAAAGCCTTCACCCAGCAGAGGATAAAGGTTGCTAGCTTAAAATGATGGACACAAAGATCAGCTTCATTTTGAGCTACATTTAATGCGTATGTATTTGAGAAAAATGTAACCAGGCTTTTTCTTCAGTACTTTTAAACATTTTTTGCAGGGGGCAAACATGAAGTACATGATGAATCCATTGTAAATGTTTGTCTATTGCTCTAAATGATTTTACTTGAACAATACACTACTTAATCAAGAATTCCAGATCCATGAATAACTATTGCAAAATATGATGTTTTACAATATTTATGCTGCTTTCCTAAAAGGAAATTGATCAATCTAATGTGCCTTACATTGTGTTCTACAATGTGTAAAAATATATTTGCACCTCTCATATTAAAAAAAAAAGTATGCAATCAGTATTCTGGCCTGAAAAAAAACCTTATGCAAGGTGTTCTAGGCATTGTGTGTAGCATTTCTGTTTTCAATTTCATATTGTTGATGAATGAAGAGTAAAAGGTGGTGCAAGATAGATTTGCTCCATTCCTTGGACCAGAATAAAACATTATGTGATATGGCAACTGTAGTGTATGAAGTTTGAGACACATAATTTTGATTTATAGATTGGGTGCTTCCATTCAACCATGATCAATATAAAAGCAGTGATTAATTTGAGCCAGTGGCATTCGGTGCTCAGCATGGCACTTAATTGTAAACACTGGTGCTTGTGACAGTATGGCACAAGGTGCCGTTGTCTGGCTAATTTAGAGTTGATCACAATAACAGTTATTATTGATTGAATATACATTAAAAATTACTATTACCTGCTGCTAAGCAATTCTTATAGCTTTGAGGGCCTAGAATAGTAATAATTGTCACACTTGTAGGAGTGTGATGGTCAGTAGTTAGTAGTTGTGCTGTTACTATGGTTGGCAGCATGGCAAGGGAAATGTGTAGTGCAAGCTTCAGTGGCCTCCTGAGAGAGCCCTGCCACTTATGTGTTTTACAAATTAAGCACTGTATAAAAGGCTATTACCAAACTCTAATATTTGGGGGCATTTTATGGTTTGTAGATGGTTTAGTCTAAATTGGACAGTGACTTCCAGCACACTGCTGCTAGGACTTATTGTAAAGAATATTGTTCCTACATGATAAAAACAATGAATAGCTAAAATTGGCAAGCCATATACCATATGTCTAGCTTTGTCTGCCACTCTTTCGGCTTTGCCCAGTGCTTGTGATGTGTCGCTCAGGTTTTTGTAGAGCTTTACTGATAGGGAATCTGCTCGTCCACACCAATAAAAACAAAAATAAATAGCTAAAAGTACAAATATTGTTTTGGTTTCAAAAAGTGCACACTGCCATAGTTATTCCTACCGATGAAAGGAACTACTTTGGGTTCATCTGTGTACTATGTGAACCAACACAAGACCAGCAGCTGAAATGAAAAATGAAGTGCCCCACTACTCCATGGTTCATAAGAAAAAAAGGGAAGGTGCACATCATCGGTAGTTGTAGGAAACAGACACTTGTAGTTCAGAAGTCTTTTTTTTCGTTTTCTTTTTATTGAAGATGGTTGACACAGAAACGGCACACAGCCAACGCGTTTCGTTCCCTTGTGCCTTGGGAACTTCGTCAGGGCAATATAATTTCAAATGATATTTGTGGGGAAAACCCCTCAAGCCATGTGATGTAGATCCTTATATTCCAAAGGGTTCTTAGGTACAACCAAAACCCGCAATTGAGACCTTAGTAGGTGTAAAAGAAACATCCAATGTAAGGACACTTCGATTATTAGGTAGTCCTGAGTATGTGGGAATTATCCCAAGAATTATCCGTATTTAGACAAGTGTCACTGTCACTGCTTTCCGTGTTGAATGTCGGCATGGATGTTTCTTTTACACCTACTAAGGTCTCATTTGCGGGTTTTGGTTGTACCTAAGAACCCTTTGGAATATAAGGATCTACATCACATGGCTTGAAATTATATTGCCCTGACGAAGTTCCCAAGGCACAAGGGAACGAAACGCGTTGGCTGTGTGCCGTTTCTGTGTCAATCATCTTCGAATAAAAAGAAAACGAAAAAAAAGACTTCTGAACTACAAGTGTCTGTTTCCTACAACTACCGATGATGTGCACCTTCCCTTTTTTTCTTATGAACTCTCGTGTTTAAATAGCATCTTTCAACAGCAGATGCTGGAAGACGTTGCACTCACTCTAAATTTGCACAAATAATTGAACTTAAGTGCTTGACCTTGGTCTGCTGTTGGTTGCTTTGTCATTACACTACTCCATGGTGTATGCTGTAGTGGGTGAAAGCAATATGTGGAAGACACAGCAGCTGACCAATTGATGAACGGGGCTTGCTAAAAGCCCATATATGTAAGTAAGTAAGATATATCTATCTATCTATCTACCTATCTATATATATATTCACAGAAAAAAACATAGGTTTCAGGGGTGTTATAGTTAGCTGGACATTTCACTCATACAAAACCATAGAAATTCCTCCGTTATGGTTAGTTCAGCTAACTATAACTCGCGCCCCCGCAATGCACTGCTGATGACGTCACATATTACATCACTCATGACATGGTCAGTGACACCACTGATGGCATCTCAAATGACATCACTGATGACACCACTGATGACATCATCCAGTGTCTGTGTGTTTCTGTAAAGTTTAAATATGTTTATTATATATAGGGAAAGGCATATTGAAGAATGAGTGGGTGCATAAGTGTGTGAATGGATGATTTTGTAGGTGCATGACTGACTCTATAAGTGAGTGATTAAACGTATCTTACTGAATGCATGGGTTAGTGACTAAACTGTGTGAATGTCTGTGTCCGTCTGTCTGTTGGTGTGTAAGCGGCTGCATGGGTTTGCAAATAGCTACATGAGTGTCTATATGGCTTATGGATTGGTTGTCTGAGTAACTGTATGGGTGCCTGAGTGTTTGTGTGGGTGGGGTGTGTGTGTGTGTGTGACTCTGTGCATAGATGTGTGAGTGGGTGATTCACTGGGTACATGGTTTCAAGAGTGCATCTGTGATGGACTGTATGGGTGGGTGAGTGTGTGTATGGTTGTGTTAGTGAGTGAATGTATATTTCAGTGGTACATGTGTGAGTAGCTACATATGTGAAAGGCAGTATATATGTGTGTTGGAGTACATAAGTGGCTACAAGTGAGAGTGTGTGATTGTGAGAGTGGATGTATGGATGAGTATGTGCTTGTATCATTGATTGTATAAGAGCGTAAGAATGTGCTAGTATTTGTATGAGTAATTGAGCTGGTGTGTGTATAACTGTATAGGTGAGTAAATTGAAGTGTGATTAATTATTTCCATGACTGAGTAGGTGTGTGAGAACCTCTATGGATGAGTGGTGGTGTGTGAGTGTCTATATAGGTGTATGAGTGCATATGATAGTCCTGTACTGAGTGACCATAAGTATGAATGACTGTACGGGTGAGTGAGTGGATGGGTGTGTAGACCTAAGAATCAGTGAGTGGGTATGTAGTTCTTGGTGTTGGAGTGTCTATGGTTTTGAGAATGGCAGTCTGTAATTTAGAGTGGGTGTATCAAAGGTTATATTAGGGTGTGAGAAGATGCATCAAAATATCACATGGATGATGTCATCAGTGATGTCATCAGTGATGTCACTGACCATGTCATGAGTGATGTAATATGTGACGTCATCAGCAGTGCATTGCGGGGGAGCGAGTTATAGTTAGCTGAACTAACTATAACGCAGGAATTTCTATGGTTTTGTACGAGTGAAATGTCCAGCTAAATATAACACCCCTGAAACCTATGTTTTTTTCTGTGAATTTCTAAGGTTTTTTAAATGCTAATTCCTAACTATAACGTGCCTGAAACCTATGGTTTTTTGAGTGAATTTCAAAGGTTTTTTAAATGCTAATTTCTAACTTTAACGTAACTGAAACCTATGGTTTTTTAAGTGAATTTCAAAGCTTTTTAAAATGCTAGTTTCTAACTATGCCTACAGAGGTAGGACATGTGAAGAAAGAAGAAAAAATACACAAAAAGAAGAAAAAGAAATGCAGAAAGAAGCTACAAAAGTCCTCAAAGACGAAGAAAAGTGCAGGAAGAAGGAAGACGTGCAGAAAGAACAAACAGATGAGCAGAAAGAGTCTTTGTTCAAAATCATCCTGTACCCTCAACTTTTTCAGATGGGTACTGATGGTAACTGACTCTGACTAACCAGTCCTAGAGCCAGTGCTATGCTAAAAGACACTTAGAATACAGTTAAAACACCTACATACACTAGGGAACACTATGCGTTGGGGTACCCTGTTATTAGCATGACCTCCTCTGTAAGCCCCTTGTATATAACAGGGCAAGGGTATTAAAACTACCTCTTAAAACGCACCACAGGGCGTGTTTGCACACTGTTGAAGGGAGGGGGGGCTGAGCTGTCGTGTGTAAAGACGCCCTATGGCGTTTTAATTTGGGGGATAAAGTCCCCTTGAATCCTGAGTGTCCCTTGGGTACAACTAGCCCACTATCTCTATCTATCTATCTATCTATCTATCTATCTATCTATCTATCTATCTATCTATCTATCTATCTATCTATCTATCTATCTATCTATCTATCTATCTATCTATCTATCTATCTATCTATCTATCTCTAGTTAGCACCACAGAGCTGCGTTGCAGAGAAAATGGGCACGGCCTGGACTACCTCTCTGCAATGCAGCACAGTGGTGCTTACTAGAAGCACCTGGTGGACTAGTTGGCCCCAATGGGCCCTCGGGATTGAAGGGGAATTATTTCCCCAACTTAAAATGCACCATAGGGCGTGTTTGCACACGTCACCTCAGGCCCCGTCCCCTCCCTTCACCACTGTGTAAACACGCCCTGTGGCTGTTTTATGTTGGGAGATTAACTCCCCTTGAATCCTGAGGGTCCCTAGGGGCAAATTAGCCCACTAGGTACGTCCAGTAAGCACCATTGCAGAGAGGTGTAAAAAGGGGCACAGCCTGCACCACCTCTCTGCAACGCAGCGCGGTGGCACTTAAAGGAAGCACCTGGTGGGCTAGTTGGCCCCCAGGGTCCCTTAGGATTGAAGGGGAATTATTTCCCCAACTTAAAACGCGCCACAGGGCGTGTTTGCACACGTCACCTCAGGCCCCGTCCCCTCCCTTCACCACTGTGTATACCCACCCTGTGGCCGTTCTAAGTTGAGAGATTAAGTCCCCTTGAATTCTAAGGGTCCCTAGGGTCAAACTAGCCCACTAGGTACCTCCAGTAAGCGCCACAGAGCTGAGTTCCATTCAGGTGTAAAAAGGGGCGTGGCCTCTGAACACCTGTCTGCAACGCAGCTCCCTGGCGCATACTGGATATAACTGTTGGGCTAGTTGGCCCTCAGGGACCCTAAGTATTAAAAGAGAGTTAATCCCCCAACTTAAAATGCGCCACGGGCGCGTTTGCACAGTGGTGAAGGAAGGAGGCATGGCCTGAAGTGACATGTCTTCAAACACACCCTGTGGCACGGTTTAAGTTGGGGAATTAATTCCTCCTCAATCCTGAGGGTCCCTGGGGGCCAACTAGCCCACCAGGTAGCTCCAGTATGCGCCAGAGAGCTGCCTTGCAGAGAGCTGTTCAGAGGCCACACCCCTTTTTACAACACTCTGCAACGCAGCTCTGTGGCGCTTACTGGAGGTACCTGGTGGGCTAGTTAGCCCCCAGGGACCCTCCGGATTGAAGAGGAATTAATTCTTGTACTTAAAACGTGCCACAGGGCGTGTTTGCACACATATCACCTCAGGCTAGACCCCTCGCTTCACCACTGTGCAAATGCGTCCCGTGGCGCGTTTTAAGTTAAGGGATTACCCCCCTTGAATCCTGAGGGTCCCTGGGGTGCAACTACCCCACCAGCTACCTCCATTAAGCGCCACAGAGCTGCGTTGTAGAGAGGTGTAAAAAGGGGCAAGGCCTCAGAACACCTCTCTGCAATGCAGCCCCCTGGTGCATACTGGAGGTTCCTGGTGGGCTAGTTGGCCCCCAGGGACTCCCAGTATTCAAACAGAATTCGTTTCCCCATCCGCAAATGCGCCGGGGGGCGCGTTTGCAGAGTGCTGACACAAGGGTGCGTGGCCTCCGGCACGATGCCGGTATTTCTTTTTTTTTTAAAGGGGGGCTGCATAGCCCCCCTTCTTTTTCTTATTTTTTGGCCCTGGGAACCCCATCCCCCTGAGCCTGCCCCCTAATTTTTTTTCAATGTAAAATTTTCCCCTAGGGAATGGCCTTTTTTTAAAAAAAAAAGAAATTGGTGAGGGGGCTGGGTTGCCCCCCTCCTCTGGCCACTAAAGGCCCCGGGGCCGGCATCTCTATTTCTAAAAAAATTTTATTTTTGTTTTTTTGGGGGGAGGGGGCCTTTGAGCCCCCCCAGCCATTCATTTTTCAAGCCCCGGGGGGTGGCGGTCCCCGGGGCTGGGGGGGCTGTGAGCCCCCCACATATTTACATAAAGCCCCGGGGTGGCGGACCACGGGGCCCCTTTCCTTTGGGTGGTACAGGTGGTACAATTCATAATTCAAAGTGACAATAACTTAACGTGCTCCCTGAAGGTGAGATTAAAAACATATCCTCCTGTATAGTCCAAATAAATTGGACAAACACAAGAAGATACTTCCTATAAACATAAACAATAAATAGGCCAATTACTTTCCATTTTCGCAGGTCAATAGTTTGTTATTAAGTTGTTAATCTAGAAGGTATGGTGCCTATTTTTGCCATTGCCCAATGGGATCCATCTACTGATGAACATCATTCCATTTAGCTAATGCTATTTCTGTACTTCGAAGACTCAAATATTTGCCGATTATTACAATCTCTATCTCAAAAAAAAAAATTAAAGTGACTCCGTGCTACAGTACTTGGAAATAAAGTGACTTGTGCCAATAAAGTGCTAATGTGGAAACATTCATTTTTTATCCTTTTTTTTACAGATATGCCAACGTATACTTTATCTTGTTTGAACTCTTCTTCAGACATATGGACGTAGTTAATATTAAAAACCTATAAAAGCACTGTATAAATATCAAATACACAGGGACCCCACTTAAAACTGATCAGTAAAAATACATAAAGATAAAAGCTACCCTCCTGTCTAAAAACCAATCATCAAGACCAGGGCCATAGATTAATTTTGTGCATAGGTACTGTTCCTTAAATAAGTCCTCAATTGGGATAAGATGATCTAAAAATTCATCATTACATGTGTGTTGTACATAATAAAACCATCATATTTTACATCTTAATTCATATCACTTGGGTTGGTGGTCAACCTCTATACAGTTAAATGCTATGGGAAGATCTATAGGTCCTCATAAAAATGTATGGAGATCTTCTGTTGCGTTGAGCCCACCCGGAGACTTGGAATCAAATTCCAAAATATAACTTGTCTCCAGCCGTCGTAATTTACCCTCTCTGTCGCCCCCTCTTTTTGCCACAGGTATGGCTTCATAGGCAAAATAACGAAGATGTTGTGGGTTGCTATCATGTACTGCCTGAAAATGTCTCGCAACTGGGTAACTCTGATCCTTATTACCTATTGCCCTTAAATGCTGCATGATACGTTTATGCACTGCCAGCTTTGTACTGCCAATATACTTCAGATGGCAGTCGCATTCCAGAACATAGACACAATATTCTGTCTTACAGGTTAAATGTTGTTTGATTTCCCTCACTGTCTTGGAAAAGGCTGTAGTGTAGGTTTTTGTGTTACTCCCAAACTGACAGGCTCTGCAAGATAGACATTTAAAAAATCCCTTTCTAGTAATTAACTACATATCTTTCCGATAGCTCTCCTGACTGTTCTTGGCCAACATATTCCCCATACTCATTGATCTTCTAAAAGAAATTGACGTGCTTGAGAGCATGAGGTCACCTATCACAGGTCATCCTGGATAAAGTGCCAATTATGTCTGATGATGCTCCTCAATTCTTTTTCCTGTTTAGAGTATGTTAGAATAAGCCTGATCGGTTGCATCATATCTTGTTCAGTCAACTGTGGTGTTTTGATCTATATACAAGGAGATCCTCCCTGGACTTTTCTTGTGATTTCTTCATGGCAGCCTTCACTGCTTTAGAGCTGTACCCTCTAGCTGAAAACCTGACACTACTCTCCATTTGTTTGACCCTCACATCCTCCGGATCACTACAGATGCGACGGATGCGGAGCATCTACCCATAGGAGATGCTCTTAATTAGATGTGGAGGGTGTGCACTTGACGCGTGTAAAAGTGTATTGCCTGCCGTCGGTTTTCTAAAAAGGGTAGTTGTTAAAACGTTGTTTTTTATTAAGACTTGAACATCTAAAAAGGTCACTGAGTGCTTACTGATGTTAAAAGTAGATTTGAGATTAAGATCGTTTTGATTAATTTCATCTATAAATTTCACTACGCTTTCCTCACTTCCTCGCCACACAATAAAATGATCATCTATAAAGCGCATCCAAGAGACAATGTTTGTGGTATATACATGTTCAAACTGATGCATGAGGACCAGTTCCTCCCACCAGCCCATAAACAAACAGGCATAACTGGGGGAGAAACAGGCCCCCATTGCGACACCCTGTACCTGAAGATAAAACAGGCTGTTAAAAAGGAATTAGTTATTTCCCAAGCTAAAAGATAACATGTCTAATAACATTCGAGTATGTTGCACATACATCATTGGTCTCGTGTTTAAGAAGTACTCAACTGCTCTCAACCCGTCTTTATGTCTTATGCAGGTATAAAGAGAGCATACGTCTAACGTTACAAGCAATAAGTCCGAGTCCCAGGATAAGTCTTTGATTTTTGTTAAAAAGTCACTAGTATCCTGCACATATGACTTGAGATTCTTCATATGGGACTGTAAAAAATAATCAATATATTTGGAAAGGTTTTCTAATGGCCCATCACAAGCAGCAATGATTGGCCTACCTGGAGGTGCATTTATACTTTTGTGGACCTTTGGTACGAAATAAATATATGGCACCAATGGATGTTCTTTCTTGATGAATTTATATTCATCCCAACTCAAAAGTCTCAAGCTTTTCCATCCCAGCAGGTTTTTAAGCAGAGAATCTTGAATTGCCTTGTATTTGAGTGGAGTACTTTTTCTATAACACTGAACCTCATTTAACTGATAGTATGCTTCCTTTAAATACTCTTTCATCGGCCAGAGGACGATATTCCCACCTTTGTCTGAAGTTCGTATTACCACTTCCTCATTTTGCAGCTTTAAAATCAATTGGTTGTACTTCCTTTGTTCGTTTGTGTACATTCTTTTACATCTATTCATTGCGAGAGTTAATTTTTTGATCTGCCCCACTACGTGGTCACTGAAGGAGTCCAGTCCATCGCGAGTTGCAAGGGGAATAAACTTAGACTTCATCTTGAAGGGGGTGTCAGGCTTAGTCTGTCCACTCATAGACAGAATTTCCTGGCCATTTGGTTGCTCTCTGCTTGCCAACTGACACAGATCTTGGTATAGATTATTGTCCGCTACCACCAATTCAGAAGACTCTTTATTTGCCACTGTTGGAATACTTGGAAGTAATGGGTCAGTGGTCGGCCTTTGTAGATGAAGTTTCTTAAGTTTAAGCTTGCGTATAAATTGGTATACGTCAGCCCTTGTTCGTTTATACTGAAAGTTGGACTCCGGGCAGTAGGTTAACCCAAGGGAGAGTAACTGCTTTTCTGCTTCTGACAGATTGATGTTAGCCAGGTTAATTATGTTGTTTGCTTCCTGTTTTTGTGGTACTGTGTCAGAGCATTGCTTTATTTCAATGGGGTTAGCTAGTTTCTCTTGGCTCGTCCCCGCTTTTTTGGCTCTCCGTTTCCTGCGGGCCTGTCGTCTCTCCCTTCTCCTTTGAGATTTTGTTTTGCGACCATTCCCTGGTTGCGGGGTGTCAGAGTGTCCCTCCCGCCCTGCTTTAAAATGTCCAATTCTTCCCCCAACGTTAGCTTAATCTCATGCTCCATATTTTTTCTGGCACCCTCATTGTCTGGCTCACTTTCAGGTGCTGAGCTTAGCTCTGACGTTGAGGATACTTCTGCACGCTGTTTATTTGTTCCATTATCTCCTTGCATACGCTTATTTGCTTTGGCTGCCCTCAGGGAATCATGACGTCGAGCAAACGTAAAGATTTGGCCATTGGCGTAATCATCACGATCTCTCTTGAATTTATACGTTTTGCGTACCTTTATTTTTTCTTCCTCCTCCGCCAGTCTGTTTATCATTTCTTCCCTCATTTTCTGTTCCAGCCGGGACTCTCCTCCCTGCTGTGTCATACTTACCTCCAGGACTTCAATTTTAATTTGTAACTCTGCCCTATCAATGTCAGCATACTTCACCAGTATCTGTACAAGTCGTCTAGATGATTCGAGGTTACATCACCCCATTCTGCCATCATTAAGGGGGCTATCATAATACGTAGCCCCCTAGGAATTCTCCCTACATCAAGGTACCTTTTCAACGAGCGCGCCTCCCACCATTACGACTGTTCCTGGCGTTTGTATTTTTCCAATAGTTTAAAATTCTCCTTTAAACTATTCATTCTGGCATTGGATTGAGTGTTTCCTTCAACATTAGCAATTGTTTGGTTCTCAATAACATCTGAGAACATTTCCTCCGTGGCGAGCTCGCAGGTCCTAAGCGCATCATCAGACATCTTACTGGCTGTTCAAAAATATGCTCCTTGAAAACAATCCCAATGATGATGTGGAGCAAAACAATTCCAAGCCCCAACAATGTCCTAGGGTTGTAAGGAGACACGCACACCTCCTAACCCTTGCAGCAATACAAATATGTGAATGTAGTCTCACCAGCGTTGGAATATTCAGGTGCTGCCCCGTCCTATACCTGCTCAGCCGAGCGATAACCTCTGACGTGTGGCTGCTTTCCTTGTTCCCCGCTGTCGTTCTACAATTCCTTTGGTTTCGAAGTGTTCGTGCCGCATCCGGGGGGGCTCCGTCCATTTCCTCTCCGAAACTTTCTTTGGTGCCCCTGGGGTCCCCGCTGTAGCAGTACCACGAACCCGCGATACTGCCTGCAGGAAACCTTGATGGGCAGACGGACTGCTGGCTACGGAGCCTTCTTCCTGGGAGGGGGTCTGCGAACCGGCAACAATCCAATGCCGGTAAATATCGCTTGGACTCGTGACACCTTCCCTCCACTTCGTGCAGAAATGACGAGTGCAGACCAGCGATAGTGCGATAATTATTTTATTCCAGTTATCTTCCAAACAAAGGTGCTCACACACTTGAGGGTGCCACATACAGCATGAAATTATCCACTTTATTGCAGGACTGCAAGGCATACAGCTCTGTAGTTACAGCTCAAGTGTCACCAATCATGCCATATGCATTTCGGGCTCTCATCAGCCCTTGGTCTCTGGCTTGGCTTGCAGGAGAGAGGCAGCGAAAATGGCATCGCACTCGTGATGGGCTCTTAAGTCCCACCCCAGTGGGCGTATGCACAGCGTGCATTATGGTTTAATTGAGTTCACTGTTATTTTATCCTAAATGGGTGGCAAGATGTTTTCTCCTCAATTTTTAAAATAAAATACCACAGTGGGTTGCCACAAACTCACCAAGTTGCTCTCCTGCATCTTTTATGTCCATACAACTCGGCACGCTGTTGCAACTGCGCCTTAGCTTTACTGGTGCTGGACCCGTACAATCAACGGAGGGGCACCCTCGTGGCCAGAGCAGGCCGCTATATATTCCAAATGAAGGTGCTCACACACCTGAGGGTGCCACACACATCGTGAAATGATCTACTTTATTGCAGGACCGCAAGGTATACAGCTTCGTATTTACAGCTCAAATGTCGCCAATCGCTCCATACGCATTTAGGGCTTTCATCAGCCCTTGGTCTCTGGCTTGGCTTGCAGAAGAGAGGCAGTGAAAATGGCATTGCACTCTCGATTGGCTTTTAAGTCCCGCCGCAGTGCGCATATGCATTGAGTTCACTGTTGTTTTAGCCCAATGGGGTTAATTTTACTCATTTCAGGTTGGCTTGATTGGTATTTTACCAAGTCAAACCTGTAATACTGTGCTGGAGTGGTAAATGGCTTTTGTCATTTTAAAGCTAGGCACGGACAGCACTGTGCTTGTCTTATGCTTACAGATTTTGCTTTAGAAATGGCGAAAGACTGTGTCCCTTTCTATCTCGACATGGACATGGATTACACGGTGCTAATGCTATGCTTAAAGACTTTGATAGAAAAGGAGACATTTGAGGTGAGCAGATCTAGAGTGTAGCTGGTGTTGAGAGTGCTCTATACGGGAGCTGCTTTCTACCCAAACTTGAGAACTACCCAGAGTTCTCTGCTTCTTTTTTGAATATATATATGACTGAGGAATGCTGCTGAGACAGTCGAAATGCATCTCTCTGCCGGGTCGGAGGAGGCCCTATGGAGTAATAAATGCCTCTATACCTAGCATTCTCTGTGTACGTGCTCTTTTCCGTGTGGAGTAGAGGTTTACTTGGACATATTTATATATATATATATTACCTACTGGCGGTCGCCAGTAGGTAGTTATAGTTAGGACCTATTTTCCATAGGAAATCCGCAACATTCTATTCCCAATAAGTCTGGCGCCGGTTGACGAATATTCGCAAAATTTTCCAAACTTTTGGCCAGCTCCAGTCCGCTCCTATCCAGAAAATTTCACGGTGATTCGTCAAGCGGGGGCTGAGAAAAAAGGGGGGTCCCAAAACGCATTTTCCCAATGCAATTTCCCATAGAACCTGTTGACGCAGCTACAGCCCGAACTGCTGAACGGAATTACACCAAATTTGGCAAAGAGGTAGTCCTCAGTTCAGACTCGTGTCTTTTGCTTAAATGGTGTAAATCCGTTCAGTAGTTACTGAGAAAATTAGAGATAAAAAGATAGATATATCTGGGCGGAGCCTAACCACACATCTCATCGTGAGATCTGATTGGCTGTCAGTACTTCATCCAAGAAGTGTTGGCAGCCATCTTGGGACCAATATACATGATAGCACCTCATTAAAAAGCATTGCAGTTAATAGAAGGTTTTAAGACTTTAGTTACATTGTAAATCATTTGTTGATGGTACCATACTAATTTTAGGAATTGTGGTGTGTTCTAAGGTGATTTTACCATGTGAAAAAGCCTTCTGCTGTGATTTCGTGCATCATTTTTGAGAGAAAACTATTTTCTCATGCTTTTGCCACAGAGGTTTGGAAGGTAATCTATAAGCTAAACTGAGAGCATATTTTCTGTAAATTCACATTATCTTTCTCAGTCATGTGAGAATGAAGTCTGACATTCTCAGTGAAACATGTACATCCAACAAGGGCAGAGACTGTCAGTTGATTCCTTTGTGCTCTACTGCAGCTTCCCAGAGTGTTCTAAAGAACAACTAGCGCGCTAACAGTCCTACTTATGACAAACGTATTGCACACATGAAGCCATCTTGATTGGAATAAAGTGGTAACTCTTAAAACATTTAATTTACAAACGAACAAAATGAGGGGGTTAATTTTGCCATAGAAATTATGATTAGTGCTGTAGAAAGAAAAATTAGGGCACATTATGACTTCTCAAATCCTCTTCTATTTCATAAACAAATTCTGAAATGCAGACTGAAACATGCACTTTGAATACCAGCAGCAGACTTCCCTGGTGAGCACTAGAGTGCTAACATTCAGAATTTATGGCAAATGTGTGACACATCTGAATGCCTTCTTGATGGAACCAAAGTAAACAATTGAAAGTATTTCCTAGTGAGGAGACTGCAGTAAATGAGGAAATTAGGAAACTTCATAACAAATAAATCTCCCAAGATGGCCACCAGAGACAAAAGAGCCCAAATGTAGCCCAAATATCACCCAGATGTAACCCAAGTATAGCCCAATGACAGAATGTCCCAGAGTGTTCTAACGAACAACTAGAGCACTAACAGTCTTACTTATGACAAAAGTATGGCACACCTGAAGCCACCTTGATTGGAATAAAGTGGTAACACTTAAAACATTTAATTTACATAGGAACACAATGAGGGGGTTCATTTTGTCATAGAAATTATGATTAGTGCTGAAGAAAGAAAAATTAGGGCAAATTTGAAACGACTTCTCAAATCCTCTTCTATTTCATTAAAAAATTCTGATATGCAGACTGAAACATGCACTTTTAATACCAGCAGCAGACTTCCGTGGTGAGCAGTAGCTTTACTACAGTGATATAATGAGCAACTAGAGTGCTAACATTCAGAATTTATGGCAAATGTGTGACATATCTGAAAACCTTCTTGATGGAATCAAAGTAAAAAACTGAAAG
This sequence comes from Triturus cristatus, assembly GCF_964204655.1. NCBI lineage: Eukaryota > Metazoa > Chordata > Amphibia > Caudata > Salamandridae > Triturus > Triturus cristatus. The sequence goes on along the minus strand of NC_140586.1, from coordinate 402,727,680 downwards.
CATTTCCTACTGAGGAGACTGCAGTAAATGAGGAAATTAGGAAATGTCATAACAAATAATTCTCCCAAGATGGCCACCAGAGACAAAAGAGCCCAAATGCAACACAAATATCACCCAGATGTAGCCCACATGTAGCCCAATGACAGAAGTGTGCAAAACACTTATTTTTTGTGTATTTGCAGTTTTATATAGTGCAGACTTGTCAGGTATTGGAGTGCTTTACATGAGCATTGGTTACATCACACAAGATCAAATTCATTTTGTTTGTAGACATGGGGAGATTAAGTGATTTGACCAGAATCACAGAATGTTCAGCTGAAGCAGAAACTCCAACCTGGTTCCCCAGTTGCAAAGTCTGCAGCTCTGGAAGTAACACCACATCCTCTCCCCTAGGTGCAACATTTAATCAAGTGGTCAACTGGATAAAAAAGCATAAAGATTACAAATAATTTAAAAGTTCTTTGTCGCTATTTGAAAACTCAGAAAATATGTCCTCATTTTAGTTTTTTAGAGCACTAACCATAATTTTGATGCAAATAAGACCCTCTCATATATGTAATTTCTAAAGGAAATGCTCTAGGTATTACAGTTTTGATTACATCAAGATGACATCAGGCGTTCCACACTTTTGTAATAAATATAGAATGTTAGCAATCTAGTTGTTCATTGGGATACTGTAGAGAGGCAGAGGCCAGGGGCACGGACTCTGAAAATTGAAGGCAGGTAGGAGATTGCAGAGGCAACAATTTGACCACACTGGGCAGGCAGGAAGGGCAGTGGCAGCATAACAGACTATGGAGGGTAGTGGAAAGGGGGGCAAGGGCAACAAACCAACAATACAGGACAGGAAAGAGAGGCTGTGGCAATATAATAGACCATTGTGGGCAGAAGTAATAGGCAGTGATAGTACAACCATACATGCCAACAGACCCGTTTCAGCCAGGAAACGTCCAATGTTTTTAAGCTCAAATGGGCTTTATTTGATCTGTCTCCTGTCTACAATCTCCTCCTTTTCAATGTAACTCAAAGGGGAAAATCAATACCCCAGTTTTTTTTTTAAATCTCCCTCTTACCAAGTTCAAAATGTTCGCAAGTATGGTACATTGGATCATGGTAGACAGGAGGAATTGCGGTAGGGACATGGACTCGGATAACAGAGGACAGGAGGGACATGGAGAGGTGCACCAAACTGACCATACAGGGCAGGCATCAGGGTTTGCAGCAGCAAAATACACCACACAGGGCATGCGGGACGGGAGTGCAGCACAACAATCCATAGAAAGCAATAGGGAGGGGACAGGACCATGCGCATGGACAACAGAGAACAGAGGGTAAAGAGGCAATGGTAGCTAGCTGACCATAATGGACAGACAGGAGAGAAAGCTGCAGCATAACAGACCATAAAAGGCAGGAGGGACGGATCAGGGGCATTACAATGGAACAGACAAGCCATGAGGGAGGGAATAGGGGTCTGCACATGGAAACAGAGGGCTTGGGGCAAGGGGGCAGGGCAGGAGCAGCAAGATGACCATGGAGGTCAGGCAGGATGGGCACTAGAAACAAGACACACCATGGAGAGCAACAATGAGACTATGATGGCATACACACAGACCATGAAGGGAAGGTGGGAGGGGGGTCAGTGGCAGCTAGCTAACCACACAGGGAAGGTGGGAGGGGCCATGGCAGCACAGAAGACCATGCATGGCAAGCGGGAGGGTTAGTGGCAGCACAATGGCTATGATGGGCAAGAAGGAGGGTGCAGGGGCATGCACAAAGGACCATGGAGGATAGAAGGCAGGGTCAGGAACTGGGCACGGACAAGAGAGTTCAGGGGAAGGGGCCTCATAACAGACCGCGCGGGGCAGGCAGGAGGAGCAGTTGCAGCACAACAGACCAGGGAGGGCAGAAGGGTGTGGCAGTAAAATGAACCATGGAGGACAGGAGGAAGGGGATAGGGGCATGGCATGTGGACAGGCAGGGTGGAGGTGGCAGGGACAGGTTACAGTCATCTGACAATGCTAGGCAGGTGGGAGGGGAGTGGCAGCTCAACAGAACACTCACAGTAGATAGGAGTAGCAGATCCATGGAACATGGTGGGCAAAAAGGATAGAGCAGGGGTATGCACAAAGACATTAGAGGGCAGGGGGAAGTAGAATAGGGGCAGCAAGCTAAGCACAGAGGCTAAGCAGGAGGTCAATGATGGGCCATAGAATTGGGCAACGGAGGGCAGAAGGAGTGGACTGGTACATCATGCTAAATGGAGGGCAGTGGCAGCACATCAGACCATGCATGGCAGGAGGGAGGAGGCTAGTCCATGGATTCAGACAACAGAGGATAGGAAGGAGGTGGATGGGGCAGCAAGCTAACTGTTCAGAGAAGGTGGGTATTAGGAACTTTATTGTTTTTAAAATGTGTGTCTGTGCGAACTACTTAAAATATGAACAAGTATGCAGCATAATCTCACTTTTATTCAGGAAGAAGAGGATGTTTGTGACTGTGACTCCGGGCTCACTTGGCAGAAACACCCCCTGACCCTCCCCCCCATCGCAAAATGTAATGCCTGTGAAAAGGGTAGGTGGACACAGTGTTATATAGAACAAAGTCCTGAGAGCACGATTGAAAATGAAAACTAGAAATAGTATATGTTATAATCTATGCACCAAAAAGTGTGATATAAGATGAACCAGGGCGTGAAATATAATATGCAATACATTGTGCGCAATGACAGATTCATTGGAGAGCGCGAGATAGCACAGGCACTAGCGCGTGCTATGCGATATGCGCCTTGGAGTGTAATATGCACAGGGCAGTGTTGTATAACCTAACTAGTCTCTAAAGTTGTAATATAAAATATGTGCTGGGGAGTGTAACATTGCATATGCACTGTGACAAAGATATGGATCCCAGATTGTAATATGAATGGCATAGCGCTGTGCGTTATAACATAGGCATCGAGAAAGGCACTTTAGATGGGGCAACATAACCCGTGCGAAGGCAAGTGTGGCATGACATATTCACAGGGTGGTGTTACAGTGCACATGGGCTAGAGAGTGTCATAGCATATGCACTAGCTGGTGGAATACAACACAGAGGTGTGTGGCACTCAGCAGGCACGGGAGTGTAACACAGCATTGTGCTCAGTCAGGAGCACGCTGTGACTCTCAAGTGAGGTTCGTCTCCTTTCCAGAGAGTAAAATAAAAAGTATTACACATCCGGCGGTGGATGTGTGTTTTATTAACCGTGAAGTGGGTTTCTTGCATAGTTTGGTCGAATTTTTCTTGAATCCCCTTTGAATGGCTTGGTGTGCGTCTGTATTAAATGTGCCTGTCAATAGCTACCCATGTTTGTATAAATAAACGACAAGGGTGTCTACTTGGAGAGTACCCACTGGCGGGGCACCGGGATTAGGCACGGTAGGGCGTCAGACACGTCAGAGCTTCACTAGCGGTGTAAATACATTCAAGATGTATTCATTGTATGCATAGTCGCCTTTTAATGAATATCCCGCAAATCATCATGGTGATAGGAACATACGGTTTGTCCAGCATGTCCTAGGTGTTTCGATAAATATATATATATTTTTTAAATTAAAAAACAAAGGCTGGTCCCGGGGGATGGGGTCCCTGGGGCCATAAGTGGCCTGAGGAGGGGGGCAACACAGCCCCCCTCCTAAAGAATAAAAAAAAAAAAGGCCATGACCCGGGGGTTGGGGTCCCCGGGGCCGATTAAGGCCTTGGGAGGGCCACATTTATTTTTTTCAACAAAAAAATAGGGTTCAGGCCCTGGGGGATGGGGTCCCCAGGGCCAATAAAATTAGAAAAAGAAGGGGGGCCACACAGCCCTCCTTCTTTAAAAAATAAAATAAATAAAAGACCGGCATCGCGCCGGAGGCCATGCAGCACTCTGCAAACGCGCCCCCTGGCCAGTTGTAAGTTGGGGAATTAATTCCCCTTCAATACTGAGGGTCCCTGAGGGCCAACTAGCCCAACAGGTATCTTCAGTATGCGCCAGGGAGCTGCGTTGCAAACTGGTGTTCTGAGGCCACACCCCTTTTTACACATCTATGCAACGCAGCTCTGTGGCGCTTACTGGAGGTACCTAGTGGGCTAGTTTGACCCTAGGGACCCCTGGCCAGTTGTAAGTTGGGGAATTAATTCCCCTTCAATACTGAGGGTCCCTGGGGGCCAACTAGGCCACCAGGTGCTTCCAGTAAGCGCCACTGCTCTGCATTGCAGAGAGGTGGTTCAGGCCGTGCTCCTTTTTACACCTCTCTGCAATGGCGCTTACTGGACGTAGCTAGTGGGCTATTTTGCCTCTAGGGACCCTCAGGATTCAAGGGGACCTAATCTCCCAACTTAAAAAATGGCCACAGTGCGTGTTTACACAGTGGGGAAAGGAGGGGACGGGGCCTAATGTGACGTATGCAAACACGCCCTATAGCGCGTTATAAGTTGAAATAATTCCCCTTCAATCCTGAGGGCCCCTGGGGGCTAACTAGCCCACCAGGTGCTTCCAGTAAGCGACACTGAGCTGCGTTGCAGAGAGGTGGTCCTGGCCATACCACTTTTTGCACCTCTCTGCAACGCAGCTCTGTGGCGCTTACTGGAGGTACCTAGTGGGCTAGTTGGACCCTAGGGACCCTCAGGATTCAAGGGGACTTAATCTTCCAACTTAAAACGGCCACAGGGCGTGTTTACACAGTTGGGAAGGGAGGGGACAGGGCCTGAGGTGACGTGTGCAAACACGCCCTGTGGTGCGTTTTAAGAGGTAGTTTTAATCCCCTGCCCTATTATCTACTAGGGGCTTACAGAGGAGGTCATGCTAATCACAGGGGGACCCCAACGCATAGTGTTCCCTATTGTATGTAGGTGTTTTCACTGTATTCTGAGTGTCTTTTAACATAGCACTGGCTCTAGGACTGGTTAGTCAGACTCAGTTACCACCAGTATCCGTCTGAAAAAGTTGAGGGTACAGGATGATTTTGCAACAAGGCTTCTTTCTGCTCTTCTGTTTGTTCTTTCTGCACGTTATCCTTCTTCCTGCACTTTTCTTCGTCTTTGAGGACTTCTGTTGCTTCTTTCTGCATTTCTTTTTTTTTTCTTTCTGTGCGTTTTTTCTTCTTTCTTCACATGTCGTATCTCTGTAGGCATAGTTAGAAATTAGCATTTAAAAAACCTTTGACATTCACTGAAAAAAACATAGGTTTCAGGCACGTTATAGTTAGGAATTAGCATTTAAAAAACCTTAGCAATTCATTGAAAAAAACGTAGGTTTCAGGGGCGTTATAGTTAGCTGGACTTTTCACTCGTACAAAACCATTGAAATTCCCCCGTTATAGTTAGTTCAGCTAACTATAACTCGCGCGCCCGCAATGCACTGCTGATGACGTCAGATATTACTCTCTTCAAAAAAAGGGGGGAACCCAAATTGATAACCCTCCGGCATCTGGGTACATGAACAATAGAAAAGAAAAATAATGCCTCGGGACTAATGATGTAACCTCTATTTTGGTGACGAGATAGATAAATTATGTCCTCCCTTGAGTTATATATTTCCTCAAAATAAAACTTTGTTTTTGGTATTTTCTGTGATCGTCAACGGCAAATCCAACCAAGGAGTCAATATATTTTGACCATTTGGGTTAAGTAAGTCTAAGTATATTTATTTTATACTTCAGCTCCAGTATATAAAGATCAATCTTTAAGATATATATACAAAAACATTTACAATATTTACAGTACTAGTTTACATGGACAAAGAAAAAGTGAACATATACATATCAAAAAATGAATGAGCATATACATATCAAAAAAGCCCTATCATTCAATTAGGATGCCTTTGAAATTAATTTACTAAAGCATTCCTTTCTAACGAAGATCACTCCTAAAGAGACACTATGAGATCTTCTAATCATAATCTCCACATTCTTTATAGTACGCTTGAATGTCTATTCAAAACAATAAACAATCCAATGAGTGTCTTCAAAATCGTTGTCGACGCGTTTCAGCCATGAAAATCTTTAGGCCTCATCAGGACTAGGGCACATGTACATATACTTTCATCAAGTTCAACCTATAGGAACAAATTAAATATTCCTTTATATCAATTCGTAATAAGTTCTTATTTTCACATATGTCATTATATACACTATATACACATAGGAACAAAAGGAACATGTCATATGACCATGAAATTACATTCAATTCAAAGCACTGAAGTGGCGGGCTAAAACCAAAAATAATAAACTAAATTCGACTGAAAACACACACCTCGTTGTGAATAAACACCACTGTGTACAAATTCTACTTTATCTTAAAAGTGATGTAAATAAAGAAAATATTGAAACGGTTCCCCTGCAGATAAATCTAAAGCCTTGCCAACCAAAATGTAGTATACGGCCCCAAAATATATATTACCTCTTTTCAACTTATTTTTTCACAAAGATACTAGAGGAGTTTCATTTCTTCGTTCCCTCTCACTAAGGGCGCTGTAATCAAAGGAATAACTCATTAGAATAAACTAACATGAAGCGGACCACAGCGTAATTATTAAATATACTGAACTTACTAATGGCGATGATTCTATGGCAATATCCTGTGGTCTTTACATAATCCTTTGGCCAGAATTCTCTCCGACGATTTCTACAACAAATAACAAACCACAAAAACGGCTAGATATAAATCATGCCACCACGTATTTCTACCTACTCAAACATGCTCCGTGAGTGGTTCTTACGCTTCGTACCTTGTCGATTCTCTATTCAACGCCTCTTCTCTTGGCTAGGAATCGGGAGTTCGTAAGGATATCTTAAAGCTCCGCCTCTGTTGAAATAACGGGGAGCAAAAATAAACTAAAGACCCGCTCTTGATATTTAAGACACCATCTAAACCTAGAGGGATAGTTTTTTACCTATCCTTACCTAAATATATTAACGTCAAAGCTCGCATTACTCCGTCTCGATACCTCGCGTTTCGGACATCCGAAATCACGTGATGCGGAAGCGAGAGTATATACAGGAATGTGGGCCATAGAGACAAAGATAGGACTTTGTTCTTCCTGTAGTAAAGCATGAAAAAAGACTAGTGTTTCCATTAGGGGGCCCGTTAGTCGACATATTTGTCATGTATTGCTTTATGCAAACGCAAAAATTAGGTAAATAAAAAGAAATAAGTATGAAAATAAATATATCTAATTTTCAAAGAGATTCATTTTAAAATCTGTATCTGCAATCACAATTGGATCGAGTTTATTTCCAATGGTTGAATGCTATATACTACCGAATTAGAAAATTAAGCCAAAAGGAAAACACCTTATAGCCCAATGTGTACCCGCCACTCCTTACAATCTTCACATCAACAATACAATATTTAGCGGTTTCGCAGAGACGTATCCCAACGGAGTTACAACCTAAGAGATGTTACAACTAAACGGGTCCCACAACAGTTATATTTTGTGCACATTCAAAAATACTCACACATACTCTACTGCAGTAATGACCACATTTAATCTTTATCGTTAAGGCCCAGCACTGTGGTATGGTATTTTTCTATCAGCCTTGCTTCCAGTCTATTTAATTTCATTTGGAGTTCTGTTCTTTCTAGATTGCCAACTAAACATAATACTGACTATTTCAAATCGTTTTCAGAGTGGTTTAGGTTTTGAAAATGTTGTACTAAGGGAGCTCCTTGGACTTTACATTTAATTCTCGATTTGTGTTGCAGTATACGTTTCTTCACAGGTTGTGTAGTCTGCCCTATGTAATATTTGTTACATGGGCATTTAACGCAATAAATTGCGTTTTTTGAATTGCAATTCGAAAAAATCTTTTGATAGTGAATTTGGCCATTAATATTGAATTGTTTGGAGTCTTCCGTTAGATTACAAGCCAAACAATTCTGGCATCAGAAATGCCCCACCACCGGTGGCAATTTCAAAAGGTTCCTCAGATCTTTTTTAGGCGATTCAATTTGTCTTGTCGCTTTAACCAATTGTTGCCGGATGTTTTTACCTCTTTTAAAAGCGAAAAGAGGTTTCGGAATTCCTAAGGTCTCAATTAATTTCCAGTTCTTTTGGACAATTTTTTTGACTTTGTTTGCTTTAGGATCATACGTAAGGACACATGTCAAAGGGGTATTTTCATCTTTCACTTTTGGTACATGTAGGACCTCTCTTGGAGTGTACCACGCTCTTTTCAGTGCACATTTCACTAATTTTTTCGGGTAACCTCGTATTATAAGTTTGTCTTTGAGTATCTCAGCATTAGTGAAATAGTCTGTTTAGTTGGTGCAATTTCTCCTTACGCGAAGAAATTGCCCATAGGGCAAATTTTCTTTTAGCGTCCGTGGGTGACTACTTGTAAAGTGTAATAGGGTGTTACGATCTGTAGGCTTTGTATACAAACACACTCCTAACATTTCGTTTTCCTGCTGGATAAATACATCCCAAAAATTAATCCTTACTTGATCAGCACACTTTGTAAAATTAAACTCGACAGTTCTAGAGTTCAACCAGTTGTGGAAATCAGTTAACTGTGAGTCATCTCCAGCCCAAATCATAAAAATGTCATCTATATAGCGACACCAAAACCCAATGTGCATTTTAAAGGGGTTGGTGTCGCCATATATCCATCTTTTTTCGAATTCAGCCATCACCAGATTGGCTATTTCTGGTGAGAAACTACACCGCATTGCTACTCCTGATACTTGGAGATAAAGATTTCCTTTGAAATTTAAAAAAAAAAAATTTTAAGCACAAGGTTGCTAGCGCTATTATGAATTCTGTGGGAACCTGATGAGGACGATCTCTTTCATCTAATTTGTATTCCATAACTGCCAATGCCTCATCCTGAGGTATATTGGTATACAAGGATTCGATATCGAAGGATACTGAAAGTTGTTTCTCTTTGTCATAAGGTAACCCTTCCACCTTCGATGTCAAATCCATTGTATCTCTTACATAAGATAGCGTCTCTTTTACCAAGGGAATCAAAAAAGTGTCAATATACTTGGCTAGTGGCTCTAAGATAGACCCACAGGCCGACACAATAGGTCTGCCTGGTGGGTCTATCAGAGTTTTATGAACCTTAGGTAAAACATATATGTTCGGTACCTTGGTTTTATCACTATTCAAAAAGTCGAATTCATTTTTACCAAGCCATCCACCTTCTAAACCCTCCCTGGTGATTTCCATAATCTGAGATTTTAAATCAGGAGTGGGATTCGTTTCAAGCGCTCTATAATGCAAGGGATTAGACAATTGGCGAATTATTTCTTGATCGTATTTATCTGTGTCCCAAAGGACGATTCCTCCCCCCTTATCAGCCGGCTTGATTATTATAGCCGGATTATTGGATAAATCTCTTAGGGCTTGGATTTCATGTTTGTTGCAGTTGGCATTATAGAAAATGTTCTTTTTCTGTAATGCATCTAGCTCTCGTAAGATCTGCTCTTCAAATATCAAGATTTCAGTTGGTAAGAATATACTTTCTGGGACAAACTTTGATTTGTTTCGTAAACCACTTATATTGATTTGTTCACTTTTTTTCTCTTTCTAGGAAAAAGGCTTTCAGCCTAACTTTCCTCAGGAAGTGTAAAATCTCTGTTTTAGTATCAACTGGATTTTGCAAAGAGGTGAGGACAAATGATAATCCTTTATTAAGGACCGACAGTTCCGTTTGAGTAGGGGTGTATTTGAACAGATTATAGATAGGTATAGTTTCCACTCTATCTAGCTTCAAGATATTATTTGTATTCAGCGCCTGTATGTTTTCTTCCAGGTTCTGAAAGTCTCTGAATCTTGGTTTTGGTACTGGTCTGAGGTCTGATATTGGCCCTGTTGTTGGTACTGGCCTACTTGGGTATTGTAACCTCTCCATCTTGCTCCTCCTCCTCTGCCTCAATACCTTCCTCTGCCAAAAAAAGGTTGGGATCTGGGATACTGAGAATAGGTGTGGTAATTATTATATGACCCTTGATCAGACTCTGAAGATGTGTCTGAAAAGGTGATGAATTTATTTCGTGACCTACCTCTGTATTGCAAATTTATCGAACTTGGATTATTATTCTGATAAAAGTCTTCCTTCGAATAAGGGTATATTTCTTCCAATTTAAAGTTTTTAATATCTCTAGCTACTTTTGTAGTTTTTTGATTTGTGGTATGTATTTTAAAGTCCGCAATAGTTTTTTCAACTGATTCCAATAAAGATTTAGAGTATTTTATAGTAGTATCCCCCAAAATTTCTTGTTCTAATATCTGAATTTCTTTAAGTTCTTCCTCATTTAGTCTAAGGGCGGTTTCTATTGATCGTCAGATATTACATCACTCATGACATGGTCAGTGACATCACTCATGACATCACTGATGACATCTCAAATTACATCACTGATGACATCACTGATGACATCATCCAGTGAATGTGTGTTTTTCTGAAAATTACATATGTTTTATATATGTATATCTCAAGGTGCGTGTTGTGGGCATCCCCTCCAAATATATTTTGTTACCTTATTTATCAATGGTTTGTGACTGCAATTCCAGTCACAAACCATTGAAATGTTACTGACACCTAAAAAGAAGATGACAACATATTTCTAAAAAGGATGGTTATTTAAAGCATCTAAAGAAAAAAAGTTTACTGTATTTAAAGGGAATCATGGAAATAGTTGTCTGCTGACCATAGCAGGCCACCATCCCTGTGATGGCCACCAATCAGAGTGAGTCATAATTTGCAGCCTTCTTCATTAATATTCATGAGGCAGGCCTGAATGCAACCTACTTTGAATAGGAATTTTGTGAACTGACATATTAGTACAAAAGTAGGTTCACAAAATTCCACACTGATCGCAAAAATACTGTTCACAATTCACAAGAAGTATTTTGTACATCAGTCCTCTAATTAATTGACTCTCCAAGAAAGAGTGTGCAAAATGTAAGCGCCTTGATGTCTTCTTCCAGCTCTCTCTGGTGGTTGTTATCTATTGTATTTTAGGGACATCTTGCATGCAACACCCTTATTTTTGCAGTTAGCGCGGCATATGTTGTAAATGTTGTGGTGGTGAACAGCTGCTGCCTGACATGAACAAACTCTATATAATTGCTGAGAGCATTGGTGTTTAAATCAAGTGGTGTGTAACACACACACATGATAACAAAATGCGAAATTTCATCATAATAAAATTAAACATCGCTTTAATATTTGCTCTTGATTTTCTGTTGCTCAAATTTCAGTTGCCTAACTTTTTATCCTAAGTGCAAAATGGTATTTCCGAAATGTCTGAACATTTAGGAAGTTAATTCTTGCAGTGTGTGATTAACTCTGAGTCTCCATGTCAATGACAGAAAAATGCATATAGTAATGCTCATAATTCCCAATGTTCAAAACCTGATTTATAAATTACTGTTAATGATTTGTATTACCATTTCTTTCTTTTAAAAATGAAAGAAGGCAGGTTAGAGAAATCAGTGAGATTCTTCTGAGCAGTTCTCCTCCTTATCACTGTGAGTGTGACATGCAGACAGTTGCGCATGTGCTGCTTGTCATATGTAATTGTCTTGGAATCAGATGAAAGGAGAAGTAATATTTTAATTATAAATATTACATCGCCATGGAGATTCCATTTCGAAAAAGCATGGCAGGCATGGCAAAAATTGCAATCCTGAAAAAAAAAATCCTTGAAATACGCAGCCCAGCCTTGCCATAGCATGTAAATTATCCCCTCTAAAATAGGTTCAACATTCGAACGAAGACCCATGCAAGCCAAACTTCACAGGGTGAAAGAATCCCAGAAATCTAGACATCATTACCTGAAAATCCATTAAGTTGCCTGGGTCTCCTCTAACAAATCCAATGTTCAAACATACTTTTCATTTCCTCTAAGGTCACACGAGTCTTTTCCCTTAGCCCCTATGGTGGCCTTCGACAAATAGATGAGAAAAAAATGTATTCTGCGCTTTTGTCATGCGCCTCGACTCCTTTCGCCTTGCGGTAATATGAGCACCTTCAGATTGCTGCCTCCTTTCTGGGAGCATTTATCAGCCCTATCATCCGCTTTTAAGGACTCCTCTTTAAAGCCCGTCCATTGTTCCCCTTGTAAGCCTGCTCCCTTTGAAAGATGCCCAATTTCTTACAGCTAGTGATTCTAAAACCCTGTGTCTTAAAAAAAAAATCGCATATGATTCAGCAAATATCAATGTTCTCACGCCGGCAACAGTTTCCAGGCCATTAAACACTGCTATCTTCCTCTAGCCCAGTGGTTCCCACACTTTTGACTCCAGAGGACCCCCATTCAGTCACCACTGGAAGCCGGGGACCCCCAAGCAATTTGTAGGATTTACATTTCAAACATTAAAACAGTAATTTGAAAAAATAAACATGTGTGCTCAGAAAACAAATAATCGAATTACTAAGGATTTTAGGGGCTTATTTACAAGCCCCTATCACCATGAGAACAACACTTTTTGCAACATTCCTGTGGCGATAGGGCTTCGCCTTATTTACAAGGCAGCGTTAAGCCACTTAGGGCCAGATGTACGACCAGTCAATTAGCGAGTCACAAATTGCGGCGCATTTGCGAGTCGCTAATTGGAATGCACAACAGTGTCTCAGACACTGTTTGTGATTCCTAATGGGGTCGCAATTTGCATGCCTCATTAATATTAATGAGGCAGGCGCAATTTGCGACCCCTTTAGGAATGGCTAGCATTCACAGGGATGGTGGCCTGATGGGGTCAGCAGACCACCATGACTGACTGCTTTTTTAATTAAGCGTTTTTTTTTTCATATGTAGCCAGTTTTCCTTAAAGGAAAACGGGATGCATTTAAATAAAGAAAAATGAAACTTTTCAGTTTCATTTTGGGCAGGCAGTGGTCTCTGGGACCACTGCCCGTTCTTAAAAAATATTTTCCCACATACTCAAAAAGGGAGAGGGGTCCTCTGGGGACCCGCTTCCCCTTTGTGAGTGGTTTACCACCTACTTGAAGTAGGTGGTAGACTGCGAGTGTTTTTTTGCCGTCGCAAATGCGGCTACAAAACATCAGTACATAGCATATCGAGTCGCTATTAGGAAGGAACGCCCCTTCCTAATAGCGAGAGTCGCAAACGCTATTTTGCGAGTCACTGACTCGCAGAATAGCATTTGTACATGCTATTACCCTTTTTTGCGTCCGCAAACGGGAGGATCTCCCGTTTGCGTCCGCAAACAAGGTCGTACATCTGGCCCATTACTTGGCTTAACAGTGCCTTCTAAATAAGACCCCCTTTCACCCAATGCTTCGAGTGAAAGGGGTGGGCAGTGGAGTGTTCCATCGCAACACCCATTGATTTTGATGCTGCCCCCTATTTACAAGGGCAGCGTAAATGGGAGGCAGAGCCAAAATTAAGACCAGGGAAAACCTGGTCTTAACTTGGCGAAACAAGGAGAAATGCTTTATTTCTCCTCGTTTTTGCAAAACGCCTTTGATTGTTTATGTTCAGGAAGGTGACCCTTCCTGCACATAAACAATCTTTAAAAAAAATTACACTTTGTAACTTCCATGTGTGCTGCATTAAGCAGCACACATAGAAGTGACAAAACAGCATTTTAAGATTGTTTATGTACAGGAAGGGCCCCCTCCCTGCACATAAACAATCTTCCCCTGCATGCAGACACCCTCGCACTTTGGTGCAAGGGTCCTTGCATTGGGGCTACACTTAAGTGTAGCGCCAACGCAGGGGAAACACAGGGCTCCACCATATTCTTGTAAATATGGTGCAACCCTGCATTTCTGAAGTGGCGGACCTTACTATGCACCGGGATACGACCATCTTTTTTGGGGTTCTTCAATGATTCCCCCACTATCACCCTCCAACAGTGCCTCTATCTCTCCATAACCCCTCTGTCACATGTATTTTAGTTTTTTATAGCATCTCTCATACCATTGTAGGATGTCAGAGCACTTTACATCACACACACATATAGAGACAGTGACTCATACATGTAAATCAGTGTATAGAAAATGTTACATAAGGCAAAGGGCACTACAAGGTGTAAAATTCCCCTGTCATTCATACTTGTAGGCATTTTTAAAGAGTGCTTAGTCTGGAGAAGCACAAACTCAGAATTCAGAACATAACACAGTGGTTAGCGTTGACTTTAACAATAAAAATGTATTTCCACCTAAATAAACCGTTTTAGCAGCATCAGGATAATGAAAGACTGGGAAAAACATAAGTCACTAACTTGTACCTTGCAGTTTGCAAGCAGCTCTTTGATGACAGTTCATAGGTCACTGTGCTAGATTACGATTGTCACTTATAAACTGCACAGTAACAGAAAAATCTCTGTGACAAAAAGCAGTAAGCCACTGAACTCTGCACATAAAATACTTTTTTTTTAAATGCATGGTACACTTTCTTTGCAGTAGGCATATTAACCCTCTGTGCTACATTAGATAAGTCAACGCTGCCACTGGAAAAAACTCTCATCTCTCTCCAGCAGGTACATTAATCACTGGCGTTATCTTGACACTTTTATTGTTGTTTGAAAACTGCTAATTCTACAAGATACATTGCAATGCTTTTAAAACTGCTTCCTGCGGACCCCCTAGGAATGTATCACGGACCCCTGGGGGTCCGTGGACCACAGTTTGGGAAACACTGCTCTAGCCTATAGTTTTTTTTCATTTACTTTCTGCTGTCCCTTTTCCTAAGGGTTGTGAGAGTTTGAGCTTCGGAGACTCCAATCACATCCCTCTTTCAAACAGAGGGAGACCTGAATTCACCTTCTCTATTCCGTGTTCCCTTTAAAAGGAGTATCAGGCTATTTAAACCAGACAAGGCGAATTCCCGCGCCTTTAAGTGGCTTGGCTTACACCCTGATTAACCTCCTTCCTTCAGCGGCGTTCCATTTCTCTAGCACTTGTATTTTAACCTTGTTAAAAAAAAAAAAAAGGTATTTGGGCCCGGATACATTATTCATCACTTTAATATTCATTTCCCCGATCTGAAATATCAAAAATTAATTTACTGAAATGGAAGTCAGTTGAAGCGATGAAATTCCATTCAAATCCTAGTGTGTTTTTTATACAGGAGGAGTATTGTGTGAATTAATTGAAGAATCATGAGCCTTGTACAGTGAAGTACGCCGCACGAGGCCATGTTTTGGGCACTCAGATCACATAATAAAAGATATGGTTTTCATTAGACTTTTAAACCTTGCCTCCATAGTCGGGCCTCTTTGTCTTTGCAGATTTTATGAAGATGATAATGTTAAAAAAAATTACTAGTGTGAAGAATTGCTGTGATGTCGAGTTGCGCTACAGTTCTTGTGAGAGTGCAAGAAATATAGGGGCATATTAACAAGGCGGCGATATGAAATTATCGCCGATTTTGCGTCTGTTTTCGGGCGAAAAGCGGCGATAATTTCATCACCTTATCAGCAAAGACACGCTATTGCGTGTCTTGCTGACTTAGCGCCTGTTTGCAGCACGCCTCCGATCGCATCGCTAATGAGATGCAAAGGAGGCGTGCCTGACAAGACTCCCTTGGGAAAATATCGCGAAGGCAGCTTTGCGATATTAACAAGGGAGTGTAGCGATTTTTAAAATCGCGTTAAGTATGCCTTAACGCAGGAATTTAACATCTGTTAAATTCCTGACTAAGGCATACTTAACATGGGGGGTGGATTTTGTGGCTAAGACCACAGGCCCTATCATCTAGGATATCGCCGTTTTCCACCATGGAAAACGGCGATATCCCAACTATCTCTGGAATTTTTATCGCCTCGGCGATGCGCGTTGTTAATAACGCGCAAACCGGGTGATAAATTCCAGAGATAGCCGACGATAAATATGCAAGCGCTAAGCGCGCTTTGCGATATTTATCGCCGGCCCTTGTTAATATGCCCCATAGCAAGTAAAATACTAGAGATGTATGCACTGCACTGATAGGGTAACACGCTCTCTTCGAGAAGCGAGGTCAGTGGTAAATGCCTCCAAGTTTTTCGCTGTTTTCCTTCATTTATTTGCTCTGGACCCAATGAAAAAACTAATAAACCGAGCAAATTCACAAAAGCAATCATGAATTCGGAAATACATAACTATCGGGCATGATCTTAGGTTAGGGACTGGTTAACATATCTTTCGTACCTAGTCCTCAGGACCAGTGGCGGCTGGTGACATTTGAAAGTGGTAGGGCGTAAAACGTCGGGATGAGTGCCCTAAAGGGATGCGAGTGAGGCCGACCGCCAGGAAAGTAAAAAATATAAAAAGTGGGCAAATGGTGCATTTTCAAGCAAATCTGAGAAAGCAAGAACGTTTATAAAGCAATCTATACATTAATAAGCCATCCTATCTATCCATTTACAAGAAAACATGTAGGCACTTTAAGGCAACTGGATTGCATCATTCTGTACAAGCCTAGTCATCTATTCAGAAGAGGTGCACCCTGAGCCCTTCACTTAACTTAGCCATTCTATAAAAGTGTATTCATTCAGTCATTTATCAACCTATTCATAAGAGGACCAGGGACCACCTTGACACCGGCAGGTGTCCTCAACAAAATAGAGCAAAATAGTGCTCTACATTTCTACTCATCCTCCGATTCATTTATCTATTTACAAGAGCGCCCTTGGGTGCCTCGAGGTGACTCAGTCAATGGAGTCATTCACTACTAGGACTGGCACCAAGGTTTACCATGGCAGTGAAAGTTTTGAAAAGGAGCCCCTTTTCTGTTAAAGGGGAGAGCCCTGGAGGCAAAAGAGGACTTTGCCTCGAGCGCAGTAAACCTTATTTTTGCTAGCTATGTGCAAATGTGCAAATTCTAAATGTCATGGGTTCTATGCAGAAGTACATTATTCACTACCATTATCGATTAACACGTTTTTTTGCTACACCATGTACGTGTAGTCTATGCGGCTTGTGTCATCTAATTATTGAGTGGTCTGTGAATGAACATGGGCAGAAAAATTGTGAAACAGTATTTTCTTTCCTCTTGAAAGGTTTTTTCATCTCACATGTACCTAGTGACAATTCTAATACTGAAACATTCTTCCACACTTTCCATACAACTCACACCTTACATTGTAAAATGTGGGGACTACATTGAAAACTTGAGGGGATACTCATCAAATTAGTACTATCTGAGCATTCACCTTATTTGCAGTGTATTTCCTTGCAACTCCCCTGAGAAAGCCATCTTCTGCACATCTACTAAAAGCATTCAAGTGCAGAATGACCCCCGGCCCTTGGTAATGCACCTAGATGTAAATGGCACCACCGCATATCCAATGCTTTTGGATTTGAACATTACCAGTAACGTTGGTAGGTGGACAATTACAACCTTTTCAGGTTTAAGGCAAAATACATTGGAAAGAAAATCATTCACCACAAAGCCAGTTTCTCTGGTCTTGACTGCCACACTTTTGTCTTTATGAATGTTTTTTTTTCTTCTGTGTTGTTTTTTCACCACTTTCTTTTGAAAGAGACTGCTGGGCCCTCGTCCTTTTAGGGAAAGAAAATATTGGCTCAGAAAGAACACGTTATTATATTAGACCCTGCCAATGAATGGAATCACCTAGTGCGTGCATGTGCTTATTATGAAAGGGCAGAATGCAGTCACTCAGTGATTTTAGCCAATTGCTGATGTGGGCTGACCTATTGCTTCATACTGTGAGCTGTGGTGGTCAGGGTAAAAATGTGAATATCACCATTACTGAATAATGGATGTAGAGGGATGGCTGCAATCCCATATAAGTAAATACATTTTATCATACATATACTTTTAGTAAAATCAAAAGGTCCTCACTGAAGCTAGAACTAAGAAGTTTTAAGTGGCTCCTAATCATCTACAAATCAATAGAAAACACTGCCTAGGGGCATGGCCACAATGGTGGCTGAGTGAGACGATCGACCCAGACTCTCTATCCACAAGTCTTCTTAAATTGCATTCACTGCTGATCCCAGGGGACCGAAGACGCACCTAACACATCCAGGGACACCTGGGCTATGAGCAACAGGTCAGTGTGAATAACTCGCTGATCACTAAGCAGCATGCCTAGTGGTGCCAAGATCGAATTGTGCAGCCAGCATGACATGGCCTGCAGAGAGGACCAGGCCCTGAATAGAGCGCAGGCCTTGTGTGCTCAGCTTCGACACTTGGAGTCCACCTGCTGCAAAGGGAGCCAAGGCAGTACCATGAGCTACAAATGGCTGCAGCCTGGGCCCAGAGATGAGGCAGGATCGGTCCCTCAGCTGGCACACCGGGGAAGGTCTGAAGAAAATGGCAGCCCAATGTTGACTGTTGCGGACTGTCTTTCATTGTACTGTCTACCCATTTTTGTTCTTGCCGCGGGGCTGCCCCCAGTAGGCCAGGGCCACTGGCCAGCCAGTGACTATTCCCTGATGGCTGCCTTCAAGAGGAGGTGATCGAACAATTGTAGAGTGCAGCGCAGTTGGGCATGTACTAATGCTGTGAGCCCTGTGCTGCTGACCCGAGGACTACCGCCCAACCTGATCCAACTTCACACAATGACTTGCCTGAATAGAGCACACCACCCCACTGCCATGCAGTACATGGTCACCTCCCCAGCAACAACCACAAGAGTAGCACTCCTGAACCCTGGAGGCCACTCAAAGCAGATGGCAAGGACATTGCATACTGTAGGGAGGCAACAACTCCAGGCAACGACCCAGATCACCTTGGCGAGTCACCCAGCTGCTCCCAGCTTGGTGCAGAGCTACAACACAAATGAGAACATTATTTGGACACCTGACTGCAGGGGTTTGCTCCGTCGCTTCTGCACTGACTCCCTCAGTGAGCCCCTTGGCCCCTTCCAGAACTGGCTGCAGCTCCTAGTCAATCCTGTGCGGCATCTATGCTCTTCCTATCCAGTCCTTGCAGAGTATTCAGCGAACAAGCAGAGGCTTGCAATGCTGACGGCATGGGGCAAGAAGAAGCGCAACCTCAAGGACATGCTAACCCACCCTTCCAACGTACCAGGCAAGGATAGTCAAAAGAACTAGCAGGGACTCACCCCTACACCCAACACTGATGACGAAGCACCCTCACATGTCCTTTTATGGAGGCACTTTCTTCTCTGTGGGATGGCCTCTAGGCTGTCAAACAAGATCCATCCCATAAGGTTTGAGAGATGCTCCAGAAAATGCTGGTGATGAGTGACGGTTTCCAGATTAGGGGCAACTCCACAGCCCAGGGAGAGGAGCTCTAACACCTACAGCAGGTTGTTCTCCATCTTCATGAGCAACCAGCCACCCTACAGGCCCACACTAAAGACCTGGAGAATTGCTCCTGCATAAATAAGATTTGCATATGGGGGCAGCCATGGGGAATGGAATACTAGGACATAGCGGCATACGTACAAGTGCTCTTCCACCACATTCTAGGCATGAGCAAGGAGACAGCCATACAACTTGACTACACGCACAGAGTGGGCCATGCAGGTGGGAATGGGGCATCCCACCAGACATCCTAATGTGCGTCCACGATTTTATGCCTAAGGAGAAGATCACACACTCTGCGAGGGATGCTCACCCAGTGCTCTCTGGGTGCCACAAGCTGACACTATAACAGGACCTCACTGCATTGATTTCAGAAGCAGAGAGGGTTCTGACCTATCACAGAGTTTCTCAAGAGAAAGAGGGTAGCATACAGCTGGGGCCTTCCATTCCACATCATTTTCTTTTGGGAGGACAAGCTTCACCAGGTCAGGTTACTTGAAGTCGCACATCACCTCCTGAATATCCCAGATGACATCCCCAAAATATCACCTAAGAAGCACAGGGGAGCTGCTCGCAATGCAAATACAGATGGCAACAAATCCTGAGCACCAATGAGGTCTGCGCCCAGATCCTGCTACCATTGCTGTAGATCAGCAAGCCTTCATTGACAGACTAACGGAAGACACTTACAGGCAGGAGTACATTTACTCAGCTCTTGACCTAGCCAGGCAGGAAATCTCCAAGTCTCCATTTAAGCACCCCCAGATCTGCTGGGGCATCGGTTGGTGGCAGAGTGGCAGGAGACCTCTGGTTGTCTCACTGGATACATACCGACTTGCCCTTGCTACTGGGCCTATTCTCTGGATCCTTCCTCTGTCTACCAATGTTTATTGGACCTGTCTATTTTCATTTGTGTAAGTTTTATAACGGGAGGTTCTGTATTTCCACTAAGTACTGAAGCACATAGGCCACTGCCACGGACTCACTCAGCTGACTACTGACCCCTTCAGTTAGGCAGGCCGATCTGAGCTCCTTCTTGCATCTCAGGTCAGTACTCTGGGACCTAGTTCACCTTCACTCCCTCACACGCATAACAATTACATTTATTTGCCTTAATGTATGAGGCCTTAATAACCCAAATAAGATAAAGAGGGATAAATGCCTCATCCAAGAAACCCACTTAGTGGCTCAAGATTGGCATTGCATGAGATCATGATATTGTCCTTCCCTCATCAATGCTTCTCATTTTGTCACGACAAAAACGGTGGGAGGCATTCTTGTTCTCGGGCTGCTTCGGAAGGGCAATTGTAGCCAAATGGTAGAGATTTGGGGAAGACTACTGGGCCTATGTATCAAGGTTGGGGAGACCCCAGCTCATGATTACAACCATCTACACCTAAATCGACAACCAGCACAGATTCCGAAAACAAGCAGTCCTAGACACCCTAGAGACACCTCATTAAGCAATCCTTCTAGGCAGGGCCTTTAACTTAGTCATGAATAATGACTTAGGCCAATCCGGGTAGCGCATTGGCCAAGCAGGAGATATATCCAAAGAGGGTTGGGACTGGATGCAGGAGGTGAAGCTGTCGGACATATTGGAGGGTAGCACACCCAAACTTTAGAGATTACACTTACCACTCCTCCGCCCATAAAACCTACACCTGCATTAAATATATTCTTGGTTCGTCAGCGATACAATCTAGAGTCCAGAATATTTCCATATAACCCTGGGTGCTATCTAACCACGCCCCACTGGACCTCTCACTCTGCTGAGGAACCTTGAATTGGCAGCCATGGAGATTACATGACACTTCCCTACATCAACCCGACACAGTCCAAAAACTGACTCATGGCCTGACAAATTTCCTGACAACCAATGACACAAGGGACTCATCCATAGCCACCCTTTGGGAGACGCTGAAGGCAATGATGAGGGGAAACTCATTGACATCACTGTAGCTGACAATACATTGCAATAAGAAAAAAGGGAAGAACTAGAATTCACAGAAATAGAAACGATTTATAAGTGAATTGGAGCCCCCAGGATCTGGCGACATCTGGAGGCTGCATGGTCAAACTACAGCAACTCGATATTTATGGGGCAGGATACACCCTCCTCCTACTCCAGCAAAAGTTCTATACATGGAGGGACAGATACTCCAGACTGCTTGCTCATAGACTGCATGCAATGCACCAGACCGAGAAGGTTAAAGCTCTTTGCCTGTCAGATGGCCAGGACAGGTGATGATGACATTGCAGTATGCTTCAGTGACTTCTATAATACCCTCTGGGACTCCCTGGATCTCAGTGAGGTGGATTGCCTAGAGTACTTGGAGGCGTGCACACTAAACATATGGATATGCAACAGACTGAGTCCTTAGATAAACCTCTCCATCCACATAGAGGTAGTCATTTCAGCTATCGTTTGCCTGAAGGCTCTAAAATCCCCTGGCCCAGACAAGTATAATTCCTTATTCTATAAGACCTTCTATCAGGTGTTGTCCCTTCTGCTGACGAGGTTTTTTAACTGCTCTGGGAACTCAGGGATCTTTTTGCAAATCATGCTTAAGAAATCCATAACGGTCCTTCTGGAACCTGGGAAGGATGAGCTACAGTTCAGCTCACACCACCCTATCTCTTTGATAAATGTTGATGCCTCATCACAGGTATCCTAGCAGCACGTCTTAACACCCTTATGCTGTCCTTTGTCGATATGGATCAAGTGGTCTGTGTACCTCCTCTGCAATGTGGGGATAACATTAAGAGAACTCTGCACCCGCTCGATAACGCCAAACACTCCCGACGGGGGGTAATGCTCCTGGACATCAGCGGGTAGAAAGCATTTGATAGGCTGCACTGGCCCTATCTCCTCACTACCTTGAAACACCTTGGCTTTGGAAGCATATTCTGCAGCTGGATACGAAGTGCTATAGTGCGCCATGGGTAATGGTGAGAGTTAATAGTGTCAAATCGGATCCCTTCTCTATTCGCAGGTAGACATAGCAAGGATGCTTGCTGTTTGCCCTTTACAAGGAGTCAGTGACAAGGAGAATCTGGGAGGACTTATGGTTCTCCAGGGTCCACTTTGGAGGGGACACACATACCACCAACCTGTACACTGATGATGTTGTGGTTTCTCTAAAAAAAAAACATACACTCTCTCCCGGCCTTTTTGGAAGAAGTGCAGCTCTTCAGGAGGGCATTGGGTTTAGAATAACCTGCAGAAGTCTAAGTCCCTCCATATCTCAGTTACACCACCACTGTCACATCTGTCCATTGGTATGCACATTAAGGTTGAGGCCATGCACAGATTGTAAGATAAAATCTATGATCTTATATAGATATTTGTTGCGCGTTGTCTGTTGGTCATCAATATGTGTATAGTGGTGACAGATTTTGATATGGCATGGCTGAAAAGGGTCTGGTACATGCCAATGCTGGGACCTTTTCCAAAGAGTGGAAAGGTGAAAACTAGCCCTTAAAAGATCAAAGTGCCAACCATTGCATCCAGTCACGTTATACTGGGTCAAATTCGGAAAATATGGCCGATTACAATAAAGCAAAAATAGTATACAAAAAGTGGATTTGCCCTGGTCAGTGCTTTCCTTCTGACTTAGAAGAAATTTGAAGAAAAGTTCTCTCCTAGAAGGTAGAAGTTAAAGCTGCAGGCAGTGTCCGAAGAGGAGGTGTCGTCACCGGGGAGCCGCTGGACAAATTCGCAGTGAAGAGTTCTGTTTGGACTTAGTCTCTTTTTCAGAAGTCGAAAATTTCAAGTGGGAAAAAGTTGGAGGCTGTAGCTGACAAGAGTTCCACTAAGCTGGATAGCCCTTTATTGAAGGACCGCTGAACAGGATTTGCTGCTGCAGAAAAGGTAGTAGCAGGAGCTGTCACAAAGTCAGGCTGTATGGTGATGCACCTTGGACAGATAGAAGTGCAGGTTAATCCCTGTCTCCTCTCGGTTCTCAGAGCAGTTTTTACCCAAAGATTTTCTAAGTCACAATTTTGGATGTCTGGGCACCACTGCCAAGAGTCTAGGACTGGAGGGGCCCTACTTGAGTTAGGACTCACTCATTCTGAGTCCAGCGGGTTCAAGATGGTTTGATCTTTTTGTCTCTGATCGTGAGGCCAGACAACTAATCCTTGGAGTCACTCTGGTAGTCCTGGGTTCAAGAAGTGGAACAGGACTTATGCAGCAAGGCAGGCCTGTGAGGGGGTCAAGGCTGTCTTTATGCAGCCAAGAAGTTCTTCCAAGTGCAGCAAATCAGTCTTCTGAAGTATACAGCAAACCACAGCAGCAGGCAGTCCTCTGAAAGTCCTCACTCCGGTCCAGAAAGTGTAACGAAATGTGGGTCTGCAGATCCAAGTTTTATACCTGGTGCCCTCATTTAAGTAGGAGAATTTCCTAGATAATTCCATTTGCAGTTTTCTACCTCCAGTGCCCTAGCTCCAAGATGGCTGTATGAACAATGCAGTGGTGAAAAGTCCTTTGTGTGAAGGCAGGGCATATCCTATTCAATTGCAAATGGGCCTGTGCCCAGAATCAATACCCCATCTTGCCAGTGATGGCCCTTCCAGGCACACTTAATCCTGCTATTTTGTGGCTGTCTGGGAGGAATAAACACATTTTAACTTCCAACTACACCTAGTCTTGTGACACAGGGACAGGCTACAGGTGCCAAATAGCTAGGGCAAATAATCCCAACTTTCTATAAGTGTCATTTTCAATATTGTAACTGAAATCTGACTTTACAATTTAAGAGGAGATTTAATTACAATTTCTAAGACACCAAACATAAAATATTTACCTGTGCTAAATCAAATGGTAGCACTTTTTAAATGTAATAAGTCTACCTAATTTGTTCCTATGTGACTGGTAGGCCTCATAGGATTGTAAACCACATGTAGGAGTTTCTCGCTAACAGGATAAGTGAAGCATAAAATATTATGTCCAACCATTTAATTATAAGGCAACCTGCCCTATTGGCTACCTAAGGTCCACCATTAGGGGTAACATATGTAATACAAGGGAAGTTTAAGGCTTGGGAAGGGGTTTATTTGCCAATTAAATTGGCAGTTCAAAACTGCATTCAAGCTGTAATGAAATATCTAGGGCATGTTGTAAGTGGCTACCTAAGTGGGTGGCACTATAAGTGCTGGGAGACCTACTAGTAGCATTTAGTTTAAAGTCCCTGGGTATATGGTATACTACTGACCGCTCCAGCGGGGAGTATGGACTCAATTATAGTGCGTTTATGGTTCCTGCGCCTGGATCAACTCGTGTGTTAGTGGACCCCCAGTGCTAGCGGGCCATCCCACTGGAACTGTATCATGACATACCCCTGGCAGGACATCTGGGGCAGGCCAAAACCTTTGATCGACTGGTCATACACTTTTGTTGGCCTTTGATATAAGGACACATGCGGATGAACTCTGCAGGTCCTGTACTACTTGCCAGAACAGTGGAAAATCAGGGGAAAAGTGTAAAGCTCCCCTGCATCTTTTCCTTGTGGTGAGAACCCCTTTTGAAAGAGTTGTCATTTCTACTGCTATTCCTTTCAGCCCCAAGACTGCTTAGGCAACAGGTTTAACCTGGTCTTGTTGGACAATGACACAAGGTACCTTGAGGCCATACCCCTGAGGTCACTATCTGTGAGTATGTTGGCCAGGGTACGGATACATATATTTCCCCTTGTGGGTTTCCTCAAGAAGGTTGTGTCTTACAGGGCCACCACCTTCATGGCTGCATTCATGAAGTCCATGTGGGATGAGTATGGGGTAATCTACAGGTTCTCTGCACCATATCACCGCAGAACCAATGCGCTCTATGAAAGATTTAACAAGCCCCCAAAGGGCATGATTATGGGCCTATCAGAGCCACTGAGGTGTACATTTTTCCATGCTTGCTATTTGCATACAGGGAGTGCCTCAAAAGGGAGTGGGGTTCAGTCATTTT
Source organism: Triturus cristatus (assembly GCF_964204655.1). Classification (NCBI taxonomy): domain Eukaryota; kingdom Metazoa; phylum Chordata; class Amphibia; order Caudata; family Salamandridae; genus Triturus; species Triturus cristatus. The sequence goes on along the minus strand of NC_140586.1, from coordinate 402,702,510 downwards.
GAATTTCTGTTTCGTTATCCCCTTCAAGAAGCTCTCAGTCTTGTAAAGGAGGGTGGGTGCCAGCTCCCAGAGCCACCTAACCCAGCCCACCCAAAGATGTAGTAAGCTGCATGTCAGCCCTCAGACCTCAGATAAAACTTGGAGGCCAATGAGAACCTGGAGGCCAGTCAGGAAGTCATGAAGCACTGGTGTGACCAGAAGGCCTCTCTGGTGGACATTCAGCCTGGCCAACCATTGTGGGTGATGGAAATTGTGGAGCCCCAGGCCTTGTAGGACTGATTGACTGGCCTTATAAGGTAAAAGAAGAGATCACCTACGTGGTGGACCACCTGAATTCTATGAACCTACTTAAAGATCCTAATGTGAACTGCCTTAAGCTCCAGTTTCAGAAGTGCGGAGTCACAATTTTCTTGGTGGCATATGATGGTGATTAAAAGGATGAACCTCTCCCATACATCCTGTGTGTCAAGGAGGAAGATGGGTCAGTGGAAGCAGTTGTCCACTATCCTACCCTGATCCCAGAGCAACAAAGGGACTTTCTCCACTTGTTGGGGCAGGTCACCTCTCTATTTCTGCATACCCCAATGCTCAATGATCGATGCACCCATTACATAGACATGGGAGACCGCATAGCTGGCCAGAATAAAATTCCTAGGCTGTCTGACAAATAGAGAGGCAGTTTCAAAGATGAGGTATTCAAGATGTTTGATATGAGGGTGATTAAGCCATCTATTAGTACTTGGGCCAGTCCAGTGGTACTGGTACCCAAAGCTGCCCTACCGGGGACCACATAAGAACTTAAGTCCTGTGTGGATAAAAGGGGCCTTAATTTAGTCACCAAGACTGATGCACACCCTATCCCCAGAGCTGATGAGCACATTAATCGGTTGGGGGCTACCAAGGGCCAGATGTACGACCCTATTTTGCATGCATGTACAATTCCTAAATAGCGAGTCACAATTTATTTGCGACTCGCTATTTGGGAATTGCAAGTCGATATTAGGAAGGGACGTTCCCTTTCTAATAGCGACCCCCAAGCCATGTATGAATGTTTTGCAACTGCAATTGGGGGTCGCAAAACACTCACAAATTACCACTCTCTTCAAGAGGGTGGTAATGTACTCGCAAAAGGGAAGGGGTCCCCAGGGGACCTTTTCCCCTTTGCAAATGCAGGGGAAAATATTTTTTAAGGGGTGGCAGTGGTCCCAGGGACCACTGCCTCCCCTTAAAAAATTAAACAAAAACGTAAAAATCTTTTTTTTTAAATGCAGCCCGTTTTCCTTTAAGGAAAACAGGCTGCATTTAAAAAAAGAAAACCTGCTTCATTGAAAAGCAGTCCCAGACATGGTGGTCTGCTGAGCCCAGCAGGCCACCACCTCTGGGAGGGCCAGCCATTCCCAATGGGGTCGCAAATTGCGAGTGGCTCATTAATATTCATGAGCCTTGCATATTGCGACCCCATTGGGAATCGCAATCAGTGTCTCTGACAATGTAGTACATTGTAAATTGCGCCTCGCAAATCAACACAAATTGGGAGGCGCAATTTACAAAGGTCGTACATCTAGCCCCAAGTTCCTTAGTACCTTTGACTTGACGTCAGGATATTGTCAGATTGCCCTGACAGAGGAGGCCAAAGAAGTCGAAATTCTCCATCACAGAGTATCCCTTTCAGTTCAATTTCAGAGGATTTACCACATGTTTATTTAGTGACTTTGGTGGTTCGCCCAGACAAGGATTATGATTATTATTTTGTGGTAGGTTCTCACCCCCTCAACTAATTGTTCATTTTCTTATAGTGGGTTTATCAGACACGTGGGTTCCACACACCATTGATTGTTTTGATTGGAAGAGATTTAATGGGGGAGGAGTCAGATGGCACCAAAGGGAACCTGCCAACCCCAGGAACAGATCTAGTTCATCCCCTTCAATCCTCACTAGGGGTGGGTGGAACTCACGGAGTTGGACTCCCCAGAATTCCACAAAGTTCCACAAAATATCAGAAATGCCACAGAGTTCTGCCAACGGGCAGAAATGGGCACATCATGCTGCTCACGCTGTGATTTAGTCCTGGGAGCAACATCTCCATGTGGCGCACCATATGGCGCAGCTATTCGACTTGATTTTGCTACTGCCCAAGTAAATGTTCTACTCGAGTGGCAGCCATCTGACCATTAACAGTGAAGACTGCCTGCAAATGCCCCGTTAGAATAATCCCACCGGATAACCTCATAGCAACCAAAAATCGCACTTGGGTTTGTCAAATCTCGCTCCCGGTCACCAACTTAACATTTCGACATGTGCGAAAGAAAAAACTCCACCACACAGAGATTGGCAGAATTTGGCTGGATCTCTGCCTTACAAAAGTAATGCAGAGTCACCAAAATGTAGCCATTTCCACTGGTTTAACGTAATATTTTGCTCACCCCTAATCCTCACTTCCTCATTTGTTCTGTTGATGGAGCTGGGGGACTTGTGGGGGGAGGATGGTATGAGTCTCCCCAACCTGCTTCAACAAACAAAAAATGGCTTGAGCTGGTGGGCATAGTCATAGAGGAGTTGAGGGCAGTAACAGCAGTCATCTTAAGTCTAAGGATCAACTTTACCGCTGAGTTCTTTACACGTTGCAACATGTGCATCTGTAATGCAGGCATTTCAGTGTATTGTACTGCAGTAGTCGACAAGTTCCTAATATGAACGTTGTGGTGTTAATGATTTTTTTTTTACCAGCATATAGAGCTGAGGCACAAGGGGCCTACAACTGAGTTTTTCTGATTTATCCTTGTTAGAACAGATCAAATCCAACTCTTGGGTCCAATCTCAAATGGTCAGCTGAGTCTTCCTCAACGCAGGGAGCCCTTCGTCCTATCTGGCCGGGTATCAGCACAAGGAGGCAAAAAGCTGACCCTTGGAGGGTGGTAATAGTCCATGGCTGCTAGCAGGAGCCATGAGTCCTTCAGCTTTCTTTCCTCAGGAGTCAGTCAAAATATTCTTTGGCCTTTCAGATGTCTTTCCAGATCTAACAATGTTCTGAGGAAGTGTTGTTGTTGTGCCATTCCTGTCCTGTGCACTGGACAGTATTTCCCCCTTATTTTCTAACACTTTCATTCTCACTTTGCTGCATATTTTTCAGAGTCCCTAATTCAGAGTGGTGCCAGCCCTTTTCTGTTTTAAGGAGCCTGGTATTTCTTTTCATATACATATTTCAATGAGCGAACCTCCCCTCTCCCTGTGTTTAGAGCATTTTTCCCATCCTCTTGGGCACATGCATATGTCGGGGAAGGCTCTAGGAATCAACGTTTTCTCTTTATGGGTCCCTCTTTGAGATGTTTAGGTATTGGAAGAGTTGTAGTAGCAGTACTTTTGGTTGCCTCTTTTTATTCTCTTCTCCCCCAGATAACTCTTCAATGCGAAGTTTTCTCTGTCGATTGAACCTTCATCTTTCCTGCTCATTCACATCTATTCAGGGATATTGATTATAATCTCTGGAGTGGGGCTACGTGGCAAACTGATTTAATTTCCGTTTGCACTCAAACACAACCAAATTCACCGTCAAAGGGCTTTTTACACCAACATTTATCAAAATATAGTTTCACAGCAGAATTTGCTTTTTAGTAACAAGCAAAAAGTAACACTATTTCTGTACCATTTTCCGGGTTGAGGTATATAATTTGATTTTCCTTCACAATTGTGCTTTTTTTATGGAAAATGCTGTGTGTCCTGCATAGTGCAAACAATGTTTGCGGTGGTTTTCCGTGTGCAGATATAACTCGTTGATATTTAATAGGTCTGACTTTTATGCAGTAAGCACCAAATGGGCTTGCAGTACACAATTAAGGTTGATTTAGCTAATATTAAATGTAGAATTCCTACTTGAAAAAGTACAACAGCAGTTTTAAAACTGCAACCCAGAGCACACAGGGCACTTCGATCACACATGTGGGTGGTGTAAATATACACTACAGCCCTCTGATGACATTTACCTTCTGTACCACTGGTGCATTTCCTGTGTCAACTTGCTATGGCTTTACTGAACAAATAGATATCCAATTTAGGCTAACCAATTTTAAAGTTGTGTTTATCGATTGATTGTACTCACTGCAGTATTGAATGGCAGTGGTACATTGCACAGGGTCATGAAAGCAGCCAAAATAAAGTCTATAAAGGGCAAACAATTTGGGTAGACGACGCAAGACATTAATAATTGTGAGACCACTGTTTTCCTATGAATTACTTGTGTACCATTCTTCCGTTAAGTAAATATATATATTTATAATTACTGAATGTCATGATGATATTCCCTGGAGTCAGCTGAAACTGAAGGAAGATAGCACGCTGCTGATTTGTCGTTCTCATGGCCTGTCAGGACTGCAGATCAGTGATTGCCTTGCACATTTTACAAGACTGATTTCTACATATAGACATCTTCCAGGATGATTTCCTCATCAAAAAGGGCCAAGAAGGCTTTTAATAAGAACGAGGACCCCAAAAATCAGGTAGGACACATATCTGATAAATTCACTATTCGTTTTCCTTGTGGGCTAAAAAAAATCTACAAGTGCGTGCGTATTACAAAATAAATACTTCAGTATTTATATATTGTGAATAAATCGTGTCCTTGTTAAAATCAAAAACGAAAGGCAAAGCAGGCAATCTCATTCAATTTGAGCATCGTCTGTGCACAGAGGACCAAAAATAGTGCACTTTGTTGAAGTGGCTGACTTTGAACTTCCTTTACTTTACATTGTGTTTGTGGCTTCTGATTTAGGAACGCGAAAAGGGCTTAAATAAAATATTGCATCTGACAAGTTCCAGCAGTCATCACAACTAATTGTCGATTTGAACTAAAAACGTGAGATAAATAGAACAAATATTTTAGTTGCTATTATTGTAGGACAAATAGTGAGACAGAATTGCCCTATATTCCGATGTTGTTAAATAGTGAAAATTAGCAGGGTTCTCCTTTGCTTACTACCCTGGTATGGTATGTGGCTGACAGGTTTTAAGGGCAGCTATTGCACATTAAGGACTTGGCGGCATATTTGCTGGAATTGTGGCACAGGGCACCACAGCAAGTTACTTTGCTATGCTGCCCCTGCGTCACAGGAAAAGAGCAGGAATTTATCCACTGCAGTCTGTTACTTTCCTTTCCACCTGTGCCGGCGCCATTTTGCAGGCCCCCTTGCACCATGGTGCAAGGGAGCCTGCATTACAGGCAGGATTGTTTTTGAGCTGGAAGGGGCACCGTCTGGCATAAATACAATGCATAAAGGTGTGTTCCTCTATGTGTTTAGCAGCAGCACACATAGAAAGAGGAAAAAACGAGGAGAAATAAACATATTTTGCCTTGGTATGTCTCACCTGGGGAGACGTAAGATTTTGATGTATTCCCAGGTTAACAAGTACATGCAAATCTGAAAAAGCGTCAAAAACCATGGGAGTGGCATGGGAACACCCACAGCAATGAGCATGGCATGCCTCCCTTGCACAGAGTAAGACAATGCAGGGATTTGCGCTGCTTTGCATTACTCCATATTTGTGAAGCCAATCAAAGCCACACAAAGTGGCTTGACGTGGCTTCATATTTATGGTTGAGAGGTTTGCGCCGTGCATGTACCATGTGTGGTGCAAGCATGATGCAAAGCCCTCATAAATATGGCCCTCGATTCATAATTTGAGAGGTAGAATACTCTGTTACAAACATAAAGGCTATACAGTCAATTATATTATAAGAGGAGTATACCCTATGGCTCTTCTGATATCACAGACAGAATATTAGTGACTGAGTATGCCATCTGCCAAACTGGAAATCGTTCCCTAAGTCTTAAATGACATCTATAAAAAAGTATACTTACAGGAGCATTACTTTCTGAATATTTACAAAATTGGCTCAAGCAAAACCGAGGGTCACATGATACACTACACAAAAGAGAGAAGGCGAATATCAAATTTACAATGATGCTGCACTGCTGCTCTCTTCTCAAGTGTGGGCTCACAATTAGACTCCCTTGTTCGCACACTTTATCGCTATAATGCATAAGTGTGTGTGTGATGTCCAGCATGTGTTTTAAAATTTCAGTACAACATACTAATATATCAAAATATATTTTTTAATTGTTCTCTCTTTGCTTGTATGGGGCACTGTACAGCATAAATACAAGGTTTGAAGAAAAAAATAATTTCCCCCACTTTATGCCTGCCTCAAGGAGGCATGTTTTTTGCCACAAAGTCCTATCTACAAAATTAGCAGATGGGCTGTGCATCAAAATTAATGGGTGCTGTCATGGGAATGCCCATGTGCCCCCCCCCCATGGAGGGCCCGCTTTACACAAAGTAGTGCAAAATGCTTTTTGCGTTAAATTTAGATTACTTTTCAGAGCAAAAATAGATATGTTTGGGAAAGTAAATAGTTCATCAAGACTTAGCGCTTGTTTGCATAACTTTTTTGGAACTTGGCATCTTTGCTAAGCCTTTGATTAATCTGCTCCCCTGTTACCACAGGGATATGGATGATTATCTCACTAACATTCTTTATGAACTACTCCATGCACAACAACTCTGGGGCCATATCACAAAGAACTGCTGTGGCTCAGCAAACATCCGAGCAGCTGTTAATATTTTTCATTCGAGATGTGCAAGGCTAATATATATAACTCAGAATTTCTCCAAATGCATGAATGAAATGCAGACAGCACAAGTCATAAGGAGTGAAAAGGATTGCCTTTTCCTGTTTCTGATCTCTCCTATCTAAAATCCATGCATCAACTTAGAGAATTTACCAGTTATATGAAAAAGGAAAGAAAAAAAAAAACAGGCAGTAAGTAACACCTTGAGCAGACGGTACCTCTGAGCATGAATGCAGGAAAAACTATTTTTTTCTGATGCCTCACTTATGATTTGAAACATTGTCATATTTTGCGAAAATTGTGAAGTACTACCTGAAATATTTATGATGGATTGTTATTCAATTTATGTAACCCCCATCTTTGAGAATATTGACGTTCTAGTGGGCGTTAACCTTTATTATTTATTGAAGAGAGAATTCTGAAAAGGAGTAGGGAAGTGGAGAGATACACAAGGGTGGGGGGGGGGTCAAAAATAGCAGTGGCTGTACCAGACAGCAGTTCTTTGAAGCAACAATACTTGCATCTTTGCCCTCACTGCACTTTTTCTTGTACAAAGTCTGGCAGAATAGAATAACTAGTCGTCCGTCCTCTTGTAATAGAACTGGCTGCAGACAGAGGGCCTGAATCAAAACGATTTTGGTATCCGTAAATGTTAAAATTGTAGAACCCCTGGTTAAACCTTAAATTCGAGGAGTAAATAGGGTACCCTTGGCTAATTCACAAAATTCAAGATTTAGGGGGTGATTTAAGGTTTGGTGGACGGTACTTCATCTGTCAAGGTGGAGGAGAACATTAGAACCAACATCCTGACACACTCACTACTGATCACCACATTTAGAGATGACCACTTCAAAGCAGTCATCTCTGTACATTGAAAGGAACTGCTGACACACATCCTTTCAAATGTACAAATGTTTAGTAGAAGGCTGCTGTTGGTTTTGAAAGCTGTTCATCAAACGTTTTCAAACATTTTGTTTTTTAGAATCAAACTCCAAAGATGGCAGTTTGTTTCTGAAAACCAAAAAATGTTATGACCCTTACAACCTGGGAGTTTTCTCACCTAGAGAATTTTCTGCCCCTTCACTTCCAGGTTTCTCCAAGTGATGACGGGTAGAAAAAAATCATTACACCGCCAGTCCCAAACAGGGGTCACAGTGGAATGTCCTTGTTGTGACAGCCCTTGCTCTGCAGGCTGGGCGGAAGATGCTCTCCATCAACACAGCCAACAGGTGCTCTGTTGATTGAAAATTTAAGGTCCACCCTTCTCTAAACGAAGGGTGTGGATCAAGGGTTTAGCGGACACAAAAATTAGGCCCTAATTCAAAATTGCTACAAGAGTATGTCACAACATAACCTTAGTGAATTGAGCCCACAGGTTACATCATTTATACATTTTATGACATCTGATCTGAAAAAATAAACAATCAAACTTTTCATGAATATCTTCTCTTTGAAAGGTCCATCCTTCTCTAAATGAGGGGTGTGGATCAAGGCTTTAGCGAACAGAAAAAGTAGGCCCTAATTCAAAATTGCTACAAGAGTATGTCACAACATAACCTTAGTGAATTGAGCCCACAGGGTACATAATTTATACATTTTATGACATCTGATCTGAAAAAATAAAGAATCGAACTTTTCATGAATATCTTCTCTCCTCTCCTCTTTGAAAGCTTTGTTCACTTACTTTGCCTTTGTGTTGTTAAAGTGACATAGTTGGCCACTGAAGCACATGACCCATATGCTAACTCAGAGTAAGAGTTATTCTTTTGTGGAGTTCAAGACTCTTAGTCAATAATTACCGGTTTGACAAAGTCTTGACAGTCGTATGCAAAATCCTACATTTCTATTGACTTTTTTGTGAATATTAAACAAAATGTTGAAATTTCACACAATTATACTGTGGTATTTCTCTGGAAAATTAAATACATGAACATAACTTGTTTAGAGGATACGGATTTGAGGAGAGAATGTCACCGCAAATATTGCAGTCCTATCAGAAATGTTCTCAAGACTTAATTCTCGCAAAAATGTATAGTTGAAGGGCGGTTAAGAGGGGCTATATTTTCACAACAGATGCATTCTTTTTCAAATATAAATTGCATATTCTAGCACACAACATACTTGGTTCTTCCTTTTCTCACCAGCTAATCTTAACATGATATGTATAGATTTTCAGATAGCTAATTTAGTTTAGACTAGTCAATTTATTCTTGATATAAGTGATAATTTGGATGATCTGGTGTCAGAGTAAAAGACATGACACGAAACACGAGGATTACCATGCTAATTCACTGGGTTTTATGAGGAGAAGTGTGGTCCCTGTGGAGTATTCCAATTACAAAATAGTAAAGCAAGAACAGAAGCACTATAATGCTGTCTTCCCATTTGATTCAGTGAGTTTAGCACAGCAGGATTTACCTTGCATCCCGGAGTTTATATGTAAGGCCAGCAGATTGAAATACAGTTGACAACATTTCAGAGCCTTCGAATCCAATAAAAATTAATAATGTCAGTGTAGCAAATGAGATACATTTGTTTGGTTTGTATCAGATAATGTAATGCTACCTTAGGTGAGAAATAAAGGAGCTTGAAATCATAAAGAACATCTAAATCCCATGAAGTTGCAAGGTTGCTGAAACTAAAATGCAGCCCTTTCACTGGTTCAACATCATGCACTTTTCTGTTTCTTTTTCATGATATGAAAAGTATAGAACTAAAAGGATTCCGAACAAGCAAGTCGTTTTTTAGGCAAGTCACGTCGTGCCCCACATCAAAACTGTATTTAGTTAGTCCATGGCAGAATTTAAGGCATATTACCTCTCACTAAGAATAAGAATATACCCATACTGGTTGTAGCAAATGGGTCCACCCATTTAATTCCTATGGATGTTATGCTCCCACCCATTGAGTCTTACTCATGGGAAGTTCACGGTATATGGATTGAGAGTGCTAACCCCCTGTGTCTACCTTTTAGGATCAGGCTGCAGCTACGCAGCAAGGGTTAGAGGCTGTGGGTTGGTTGGATGCAAGATGTGCATGTGCACATGTCCGGAGTGCACGTGTGAGACTACCGTCTTATGCTTTCCAGAATCTGTACCCAGGTAGCCTATCCATGTAGGGACCCTTCAAGGATTAATGCTGACCTGGGGTAGGCCTTAGAATGTGAGTGGACATTCATATTGTAGGTCTATAGTGCTTACTGAAGATCTAAATTATATTATAGGCAAACTCTGCACCAATGTGCAGGTTTGCACTACTTATGTCCTCAAAGTCTAGTGAGGTATCAATTTTAGGATAAACAGGCATCCCTAGTGTAGATCCACAGTCCCTATCACCACATCTACACTCCTTATGGCACTTTAAGAAATGATATATTTCACTGTCTCAGCTCATAAATATATTACAGGCCTTCGCGCCCACTAGTGGGCCAGGTTAATAAATGTTCTGGCCGGCAGGAGGATTAAAAGCCCTCCCACAGTGCATGACCCAGTTTATGAGAACGGAAGGGGTGGGGAGAGAATTCAAATCTGTTAAATAAATTCTCATACTGCACATTGGCTGGGAAATCCAAAGCCCAAGGTAACAAACAAACCATGAAGACCAGACCTTTGGAGACAAAAACAGAAGGGGCTCCTATTTGAAGTTCTGGTGTGAAATCTTCAAGCTGCTATGTGAGTGGGGACAGAGCTGACACTCTCAGTGAAGGTCTTTTCATAGACCACTTAAGGTAACCATCTTAAAATCCCCCAGAAGGCTGTGCAGGTAGATTGGGACAGGAGGTTTAGGAAATTCACCTTTTCTGCATGTTCTTCCTGATTGTTTTGCGCTTTGCTGAACACAATATTTTTGTTGACTTTAGAACTCTGTTCACTTTACCCTTGCTAAACCAATAGTAAAGAGCCTGTGCACACCCTTTAAACATGGTTAAATTGGCATATTCCTTATTGCCATTTTTTACTTGCCTATAAGTCCCTAGTATATGGCACTAAGTGCATCGGAGCCCTTGAAGTTAAATGTCTCTAGTGGACTGTACCACTTAATTGTGCTATCCACTACAGTAGAAGTGCAAACATGGCTTCAGGCCTACCATTGTAGCCTGAATTTAACCTATAAAAAAAAGACCCTTTGGCAGGTAAAAACCTCTCTTTTAAATATGGATATGTAGTATTTGTAGTCCTGAGTGCATAGTTTTTAAAAGCAGGATATGTAGCAATGTAATATTAACATGTCCTTACAATGATTAGCACCCAAATGCTACTATTCACTTTGGCAGGCCAAGATGTCCTATGTAGAAAACAAGAGTACATATTAAAATCCTAATACTGTTTCTCTGGAAAGGTATTAGCTAGAAAAATAACCAAACAACTATTTTTAAAGCCAATTCAGTAGTGAAGTTGGAGTTTTAATAAATATTAAGGAAAAGTAACTTCTACCTGCCTGAACTGTTAGAAGGCTAACTAGCATGATCACCGTTAGCTCACAGACAGTGAGTGACTAGCTTTTGAAAAGGTGTCAAATGTCTCCCAGAAACACACAATAGACTGATGTGAATGGGAAGAAATGATTCCTCTGAACCTCACAGAATATGTAGGGCCCTGGCTGTGGGCCCCCTTTTAACAACACAGAGTCAAATCCTGCTTGACAGGTCTGCTGTGCCACATGTAACACTTAAAATGGAGAGAACAGGATGCCAGGTCAATTCTTGTGTATCTCCTATCTCATTGCTTAAGAATGCTGCTTTTGTCCTACCAGATCTGTCTATAGGTTTTTACATATAACTAGGCTGTCCTATTTTCACTGTTTATTTTTTTCTTATTGCACAGGGTATTGTCCAGTGTTTTTTCATATTGATACTGAAAAAATGGTGCAGAGACCGTGTTCTTCCAGTGTTTACAGAAAAGCTTTTTTGCAGGATAGATACAGTTTGATATTACCGATTACAAGATGACTACACTTTCAGAAGGAATCTAAAGCTGAATTGTTAATGGATTGGTTTAATCTACACAATTTTTATCTTGAAAATGGACTACAGCCGTACCACTCAAATTTGTTGCAGTGCACCATGCAATACTTTTTAAGCAAACCACGACTTAGCCATGCACTTTCTTTCCTCCCCATGAATACCCTGACCTGGGAGAAGGACCTCCCAACATTGGCACTGGAAACCAGCAGTGTAAGGATACTTAGATCACAAGCTGCGAGCTCAAGCCACTGTTGTCGCATTTCAAGCCAATAATTGTGTTCCTGGAGCTGGTTATTCTTAGGCACTGGCTTCTCAAAATATGCAAAGAATTGGCCACATATGCAATTGCAGTTATCCAAATGGTCAGAAATTAACTGATAAGTTTCAAAATCAGAAGCAAATTCTGCTTTGCCAAAGGGGTCAAGAACTTGCCCCTCCTACCTTAAGGATGCTTCATTACCATCAAATGATATTCTCAAAGTGATATTGCGCGCAACAAAGCTTACCATTTAGCATGCATTTTTTCATAAAATGCACAGAACTTATATTTCACAGTTCTTTGCCTCCCAAGTGGCAAACACTCCAACGCCGAACGTGTTGCTGTACAAAGTCGTTAAAAGTATTCCTCCTGCTTTTTCTCATGCAGAAGTTTTTCTTCTACATTGATTATATTGTAAATGTGGTAGTTGTGAGTGTTCTATGATAACATTTTTTTATGTCAATTATTGTACTCATATTTTCTTGTAAAAAGTGAAGGGTGAAGTAGACTATCATGCTTTTTACTCACCATCAATATGTGTTCTAAGGTCTTTGTGTTTCTTGCTTGTCGCATCAGCAATCAGGAGAGAATTTGTGAGCAGGTGCAATGTGGAGAGAATCACATTCACTGCCTCAAGAACAGCAAACCACCTGCTGAAGGAGGTTGTTGGGATCTCTTTTTCTCTCGTGTCATAGAAGTTGCAAAAGGAGAAATATTTTCCTTTCAGCTCACATACACTCCTACAGAGTGTGCCGCAATGTACAACAGTCAATAGTTTTCTTCCGTAGTGCTGAAGAATGTAAAGCAGTCTTCAACATACTGTAAAGTAGATAGCATGGATCCCTGACTCTGCTTTTGCCTTTGATAGACCATTATACAATGTTCTCATGCCACTAGCAGAATCACTGCAGATGCACACAATATTTCTCCAGTTGTTACCAAATGTGTCAAGCACATTCTGGAAGAATGCTGTAACTGCACTGCAGGTTTCTTAAACATACAGATCAGCCAAGTACTGCAACTGCTGGGTCTCCATGCATCTCAGGGGTTTCATCCACAGTGAGATAAATCTTTATTAAACCATGGAGGAATGCTGCAATATGTTCCATGGCAGCTTGAACTACATCATGTAGGTGTTTTGCATGCATTTGTGTGGATCTTGGGACCGTCTTGGCTGCTGGTGCATATTTGTGAAATAGATCCCCAATGGGACCATCAGCCTGATTCAAACTGGTGCCAGATTGCACTAAAGCGTGATCAAAATCATGTGCAGGATCTATTTCCTTGTCATGTTTCCTTTTAAGATGGATCATTGTTTCTTGGGGGCCTCGGTCCAGTTCAACATTAAATCTTGGAGGCTCTTTAATCTTTAAATGGGACTCGGATGCTAGATGTTCTGTAATTCGACTTGCTGGCTTTCCAGTTACTATGGGAATGTTCACTATGCAAAACTTGCAGATTAGCACTTTGTTTCCATTCACTTTCTGAAAAATCTTGCCAGAGCTAAGAGACAGGTTGCAGAGAGAGTCTGGGAGAAGATTAGAAATGCTGCATGAACAGACAGGTTTTTATTGATTTACGGAAATCTAGTTCCTTGTCCAGGGTCTGACTGTCCCTCTGTAGGTAATTCCAGAGTTTGGGAGCAAGGTGAGAGAAGGATCTTCCGCCCCACCTCACTTTCCTGGTAGATGTTGGTTTTAGAAGTCTTTCTCTGCTTGATCTCCGGTTTCTATTTGGGACATATGAGGAAAACAGATTTCTGTTTTTTCTAGGGCCCTTGCTGTGTAGAGCTCTGTGCGTTATAATCAATGCCTTAAACTTGATTCTGGCCTACACCAGGAGCCAATATAGCCCTTTAAGGTGCTTTTTGGTGGATTCCTGAGCTGGGGCCTTGCACAGTAGACTGGCTGCCGCATTCTGGACCACCTGAAGTCTTTTGGTCACATATTTCGGCGCACCCAGAAATAGCGAGTTTCCGTAGTCCAGGCGTGATGTAACCAAAGAGTGGACTACAGTCTTGCTAAGCTGTATTGGGATACGATCTAGGATTTTCTGGAGACTTCAAAGTAATCCAAAACAGGTACCAGCGACTTTCTTAGCTTGAGTCATCATTGAGAGGTCCTTTTCTAGCAAGAAGCCTAAGGGGCATATTAACAAGCCAGGCGATAAAATTATCGCCGTTTTAGCGGCAGGCTTGATAATATGCTCTAGGGAATTCCAATTGAAGCCCATGTTCGACGTCCTTCATATCTAACATGGGTTTCAATTGGAATTCCATAGAGCATATTATCAAGCCCATTATCGCCGTTTTAGCGGCGATAATTTTATCGCCTGGCTTGTTAATATGCCCCCAAGTTCTTAATGTGGTCCTTAGGTGTAGACGGGCTACCTAGACAGTCTGGTCAGCTTATAGCTGGCCTAGGGACTGTCTAATTCCCGAGGATCATTAGCTCCGTCTTGTCCCCGTTTAGTTTTAAGAAGCTTTTCGTAATCCACTCCATGACTTTTTCCATCCCCGTTGGTTCAAGGGTCTAACGAGATCACCAGCTGCGTGTCATCGGCGTAGGACAATATATAAATTCCATATTTATAATATATATATGGTATAAATATAAATACCAAGCTTCACATGTAAAATGTCTGAATGTAATGCACCTATGAAACTAACTAGTGTTGTACCTGTAGCTGTCAACTCATTCTGAACTAAGATTTCACAATACAAAATTGTCACCCACCAACAATTCTACTCTGAACTCTTCCTAAAGGCATTCTAAAACATTGAAAGAAAATCTGTCATTGCTTGTACAGACATTGTTATGCATAGTCTATCACTACTTGCAGCAGCGGAAAAAGATACACGAACAAGTTCCCCATGACCCCCAAGTGTGGTCAATATAAGGAAAAAAAGATTCAGTCAGAATGAGAGAAGGTACTACAACAGACACCATTCCTGCTGCAAAGTAGTGTGAGTATGGAAATTGCTAAAATCAGTACCAAATATAACACCTTAGATTTGTCTGGAGCACACCCTATTAATTTAATCACACATACAGTTACAATATATATTCTATGTATTACAGTACATCTGATGTAACATTAGTTATACATACAAAATACAATTGAAAAATACTAAAAAAAAAATTGTTTTCTAAATACACTACGGAGAAGGTTTTGTATAATACGCCAGTCTATTAGATACAACCCAATAAAACATCAATGAACATAATTTATTAATGTTGTCAATGTACATGCAATTAATTTAAATATCAGACATTAGATCATTAACAAAAGAGTAATTTCATATTGAACCTGAATAAACTGCTAACATGTGTTTCATCTACCAGACTTCCTCAGGGCTGTAGAAAAACAAAAGAATAATACCAGCAACCAATCATCAGCATTGAAATTTTAAATGCTATTAAAAGGAAAAAGAGAATAAAATAGGGAATACACCCCATTACCAACACCATCATTAGTCTTAATTGTTGTGATGGAGTAAGGAGAGAAAACGTTGTGCATTAATTGAGAAAGAGCGGATATCCAAAGTCAGTTATAACGAAAACAACAGGCACCTATTCAAAGCCATCACACTGGGCATAATAAATAATTATTAATTATGTGGATTTGATTTGTGTGGTGTCCTTTGATGTGTTTTTCATCAATAAATAGATTTTCAAAAAAATAAAATAATAATTATGTGGATGAGCCCGTATACCAAAAGAAAAATATAAATTTAATGCAACCTATTTCCTGTGCAGAAAGGAAAAAGGCCTTCATTTGTAAGGTATCGAAGGCTGGGTAGCTGTACCCGGTCACCTTTTGAAATGCAATGTAGAAAAGCCATCCAAAGGCTGGAAGTGGAAGGACCAGAATATGATGTAGAAACTAATCTGTAAAACATATTTTTTATACATACCTGAATTTATAAAACAGCGTCAGGGCATACCGGCCACACACAGTCCCAACTAACAATAGTAACAAGTACTGACTTACGAACACTGTATTTAGCTGATCCTATTCACTATAATAATGCCATATAATGAACAACAGTTTTAAATTTTCAGTTCCACTCCGCCAGTCAAAGAACAATGCTAGATGCAATCACTAAGTTAAGGCTTACAATGCTAACAAGTCAAAGGTAAATTACTCACCCTGGATGTCAGAATCCACATCTGAACGCTCCATGTCTCAAGTCTGAAAGTAGAACTCGATGTGCTCCGATTTCTTCATTTAAATCAATTTTCAGAGACAAAGAAAGAGGACAAGGAGGAGTCTAGCCAATAGAAAACCACATGAGGAAAAAGAGAAGCGGACCTATTGATCCTGGCTGACACTGGGGCTTTCACAGGGATAGAGGAGCTGGATAAAGTACTTCCCTTACCCGTAGAATTAAAGGACTGCCAGGACCCCTGCAAGGCAGGCATGTCAGCTCCCCCCAGCCCCTATAATATTTGCTTGTTTGGAACCATTGGTCCTGGCTGGCACTGCGCTCCTATGGGGGTTGGGTAGCTTGACAAATTGCTCCCCCACCCTTAAAGTACTGCCCTTCCAGGACTCCATCACTGGCAAGCCTGTTAGCTCCCCCAAAGCCCCTGTAAAACTTGCCATCCAGGACACATTGGTCATGACTAGCACTGTGCCCCTAATAGGGGTGGGGGAGCTGGACAAAGTGCACCAGCCAGGACCCCATCCCTAGCTGGCATTGATTCCTCCCTTAGCTCCATTGCAAATTGCTTGCAGCGATCAATCAGTCCTGGCAGGCATTGTGAGCCAAATGTGGGTGGGGCAGCTATGCACAATGCTCTCCGACCTCCAACAACAGTGGCCTACAGAACCGCATCCCTGACAGCCATGGACGCTCCAATCCCTCTTTTACTTGCCAGCCTGTACCCGCTGGCCTCCTAATAGGGGTGGGGGAGCCGTGCACAGTGCCCCCCCTGAATGACTAGCCTGTGGGACACCATAACCAGCAGGCACTGATTTCCTCCATTCCGACTGTATTGTTCCCAGCATGTATTGTGAAGGTCATGGGGGTGAGGGAGCTGTGCTCAGTGCTCCATACCCCCTCAATGACTGGCCTGCCAGGGCTCCATCCTGGAAGGCATGGATGGTCCCTCAGCCTCACTGTAAATTACTTGCCAACACCAATCGGTCCCAACAAGCATTGAGACCTACATGGGGGTGGGAGAGCTGGCCATACTGGTTCTTCACCCCCCTCAGTGACTGGCCTGCAAGGATCTCATCACTGGAAAACACTCATCCCCCTCCTCATCCCCTCTGTCATTTGCCTGCTTTACCCAATTGGTTCTGCCAGACATTGTGAGCCTAACAGGGGTGGGGGGAGTTGTGCACAGTGCTCCCTATTTCCTGAATTACTGGCTGGCCAGATTCCAATCCCTGGCAGGCATTGATTTCCACGCATACCACACTGTAAATTCCTTGCCAGGACCAATGGATCCCAGCAAGCGTTGAGTTCTGCATGGGGTGGGGGGGCTAGGCGTAGCCTGCCAAGATCCCAACCCCAGCAGGCATGGATCCTCCCTCCCAGCCTGGGGTAGATTGCCTGCTGAGACCAATCTGTCACAAAAGCATTGAGACCTGCATGGCTGTGGAGGAACTGGGCATAGTGCTCCCCCTCCCCCCAATTACTGGCCTGCCAGGACCCCATCCCAGCAGGCATTTGCAATGAGGGAGATTAGGTGATGAGTTCAGAATCGTAGGATGTTCACCCAACATTGGGACCCAAGCCTGGTTCCTCTGCCAGCCTGTCCACTATTTGCTTGCTGGACCCAGGCATTCTGACCAAATGAGGGGGTAGGAGGGGCTGGTGGACAGCTTACCTGTTGTCCTCTTCTAGCTTCAGCACAGGGTGCTCATGGTTTCAGCAGCAACAGAAATGAGTTGGCAGCAGAAGCCCTACTTTTATAGGCTGTGGATAACTTTGACTGACCCCCCCTAGCTTCAGACCACCAGTTCCACCTACTGTGCTAAATTATAGCAGTTCAGGTAGCACTGGCCGGGTGGAGGAGGACTCAAGTGTTTATTTTTTCTCTCTCTGAATCAGTCCTCTGCTCTTCAGCTGTTTTGCTGAACCTTGACACCTGCTGCACTCTGGTGGCATATTCCCATGGCTTTTGTTTAAATCATGAAGGGCTGATTTACATCCGGTGGCTGTTTACCGGTGATACCGGACAGCCTACATATAATATTTGGGGTGCAATTGTAAGGAAGGGAACAGGATTCCAAGGCAATTCTTGTATATCCTCTGTCTGGTTGCCTCAGAATCCTGCTTTAGAGCTACCAGACTTCTGTCTCTGGCTTTGCTGTGGGTACAGTGGCTGTCTTAAACTAGATTTTAGTCTTTGATGTGGGTGGACAATAGGGTCGCCATAGTACACTCCCCACACACACACACAGCCCTCAGAGGAAGAGCTGAGTGTGGCCAAAGACCTTTGCCATCTTGCAATGCCCAATGTGGGTAGGGTTGCCCCATGGAACTTTTACCCTATTGGTTAGGGAATTCCCAGAAGTTATTCCCACCCATTAGCTACTGCCAGGTATAAATGTTGCACCTCCAGGCACCCACTTCTTGACACTGCTGGACATAAAGAAGAACAGAAGTGGACTGGACCTGCTGCCATTGAGCTGAGATGAGCCCTGAAGGACTGGAACTGTTCCCTCTTGTATCCAGGACAAAGTAGTGGACTCCAGGTTCATAAGGCTGACCTCTTGTTCAAGCTACAGGGCTACAACAAGCTACCAGAAGCCTTTCCTTCAACTGCCCAGATGAACAATGGGAACTGTACCTGGACTGGACCCTTCTGGTGGTCTATGGGTGATAGCCTGTGAGCCTGTAGTGTCCCCCATGTGGTCGCTGGGGGCTTTAGAAACATACTCCTGTGGTGGACGGAAACCTAAAGGACTAAGAATGTAAATCTGTGACTTTATTGATGTATTGGTATTGCATAAATACTTTACACATTGTCCTAAGATATGCCTGTTTGCTCTGTGCCACAGCTTCCAGGGGGGTTAAGCTCAGGTTAATTCTGTGACTTTAAGGGTTCACCCAGACAATAGTTGTGATTGTTCTTTGAGGTGGGTGCTCATCCACCCCAATTAATGATATAATGATCCAATTTCTGAAAGGGATGGAGTGATGATGTGGCCCCCTGGAATTGGCATGGGGTGCCTGCCTTCTAGAACTTTCCTCTCCCACTACAAAACCCCTGTACATGAGAAAGACTGATGAGAAGGCACTGGACTTGGGAACGACAGTGACAAAAGATACCCAGTTGGAAGGAGAAGCCACCTGATACCACTGCAAAAATGGGCTGCAGGACTTTACCTGTAGCTGGTTCTCAGAACTTGGATGGGTCTTCCAAGGCTAGTGGCACTGGTGCCCCCTGAGGAATAGTTGGTAGAATGGAACTAATGGGAGATCCTGGATTGTTCCCTTGGAAATTATCTGGACTAGTCCTGGACTCCACTGGCATATAGGCGCACTTCAAGAAGCCAGGATACTGTGTAACCTGTGGAGTGCAGAAGGCATGGTGTTTTTCTGGCTGGCTGAATAGGGGTTGTGGAAGATGTCCCCCCAAGCAGGTGAGAGCATCAGAAGCCCAGGCAAAGGACAGGTCTGTGGAGGGAGCAATAAAAACCTACCTTCCCACAAAGAGTGCCATTTAGAGACCAGAAGGCCTGAACAAAAATGCTCCTGAGGGCTAGGGTGAGAGACCTAGATTGTACCCATTGGCCCTACATGGTTAGAGCATCTTTAAAGCATATATTCCCCTGAGAAGGGGCTTTGTTTGTGTCCCCCACTTTGTGATTACTTTTGCCCATTAGAACCTTTTTCCCCGGGACTTGATGCAACCCAGCAATGCCCTGGGAGACCCATAGTGTGACACATACACATCAAGTTATGGGTGTGTTTTCCTCCCTGTGCCTATTTCTGGGGGGGTGGTAGGGCACACTTCCTCCTGCCCCTAGTTAGTGGTGGTAGGAGAGGCTAAAATGGCTATGGACAAGGGCCGTAGACCAAGTATTTGCTCCCTCATGAGGGTGGAGCAGAAGAGAGTGTGCTGGCTGGTGTGCTAGTCCTTGAAGGCACGTGGGGGGCCAGCAGGGGCCATGGTGGGCTTTGCCCCCCCTGCAGTCACCAACATTGACCCACACCTGGTGACTGAGTGGGCGATGACACACGTTCTGAAGAAGATATATGGTGTGAGCAGCTATTTTCAAAGCATTTCCAAGCTCCAGGATGAAGGATTGACGGGTGAAGAAGCTCTCCATAAGCCCCAATAGGGGCTGAAAAAATGCATATGTGTTACTATGGTACCCCAAGTTGGGCAAGGTACCATCAACATTGTTTTAGTGCTATGAGGGGGCTACAAGAACTGCATCAGAACCTACTCCCCAGTTGATTTTCCATAAAGCTCACCCTAAGTCTCCCAGAGGGTAACGCCCATGCCGCTGGGAGACGTCTCTCAGGTTGTGAAAGCATTCCTAGAGCTTGTACTTTTTCACATGGGCTTTGGAGTGCAGGGACCTCCGTCGGTGGGTCCTGGAGATGCAGTAGCAGAAAGGGTTGGTGGAACTAATGGAATTCTACTTCGCATACGTCTGCGGAGTTACCTAACAATTCTGTGAAATTCCTTGGAGCACTGTGGTGGAATGCTGTCCGGTCCTACTTATAAATGTACCCGTGCACCCTAAATAGGCTATTAGGCATCATACTGATACGTATTCCCCTCGTGCATGCTGCATTACACTGTTCACATGCAGTCTCCCAATCATGATAGAAACAATCACTTACCAAACCCTTAGGCTTGCATATATTGTTCTTTAACTTTCTAGTCCATTAGTGCCTGTTGAAAGATTAAACATCAGCGCTGGCATTATTTCCTTTCAGCTCTGTGTTTTAGAAACCGCAGAGCTATCTATGCATTGTAGCTCATTTGCCAGTTGCCCGGTTGCTTGGTTCCCTAATGTGCATCTTTGATGGTGTTCTAACAGTGTTACCGCCTATCCAAGGTACCAACGGGACTAATCCATTCACCCCAAAGAAACGTAGACCTCGAGTCCTGCCCCAGCACCAAGAAAAGGGTGGCTGCAGAACATCATTATCAAGACATGTTACGTAAAAAAAAAGTAGAAGCACACCTGTTTGATTGATTGGGTTGTGCAGTCACGTTAGCCATAGACATAAATACTGCCTGCGCTTTACCAGTCAACCACCTGGAAATTTTACACATGACACAGAGTGTGTGATAGGAATCTAGAGTCAAGATTTCAGTATGAAAAAAAGTTATATCCTTGCAGTTAAATTAAAATAGCATATGAAAAAAAATCTGTTTTCTCTTTTGCACCTTGTATCCAAGTTATGATTATGAACGTTTCATTTTTCACGTTTATCAACACTTTGGACTGTTTTGCCATAGAAATTCCTGTAAAAAGTTAACATAAAGAAAACACCTCAAAACAAAACTTCTGTTCACTTACCCCATCTTTCCTGCTCCCAGCCTTCTGATCCATCTATGCTCCTTTTTGCAGTTCTCTAGCTGGGTGCATCATGCATGCAACCACACTCCGTGGCAGACTGGGAGCACCAGTGCATTGTCCCAAGAGCTGCAGGGTCTTGGTTAAAGTGCATGGGACGCCTCTCGCAGCTAACGGATTCAACTGCCAGCATTCCCAGGAGCACAGTCCGTCATGTTTTCAGCTCCTAACTTTCTAGTTTTTCCAAGTCCAACTTCTCTCTGGAGGGTGACAGGGGAGGCGGAGATACTGTAGAGGGGGAGCAGGTTTCACTCTGCTATGAAATCAAACAATGAGATCAGCTTTGCTGGAGTTGAATTATAACCAACTGCCCCGTGTGAAGTAAGGCTTTTCTCAAGAGTAACTGCGAGTTAACGTGCCTTCCTGTGAGATCGGCCACCGCTCACCTTCAATAGTGTTACAACTAATGCGTTGGGGTAGACTTGATGCTGAGGGTTCCTGGGTGTCATGGGGTCAGGTTGCTGGTGGAGTTGCACAGGTGGCCTGTACTCTACAGCGTGGTGTGCGAGAGTGCACAGAGCTAACGAGAAGGGCAGGGAGGGCCCTCACCCTCCAAGAGGCTAAAAAGTAAAAACTAGGGGTATAATGCATCACGGTGAACAGTCAATGCCTGTGCACCACTGAGCATGTATCGGCTCACTTCCCTTCCTGCCACCAATAGGGAAAATATTTATTCCTATTTCTTGCCAACTTTAGGGGAGGTCCTAGTGTCTTTTCTTGGCTGTCTACCATATTTCAACCAACCACTATCACCGTCTTTATGTTGTAATCTGCCATACCATCGGTCTGCGTAGTTATTGCCAATCTCTGTACTCCAAGCAGAGTGGGGAGTGGCAAAACTCTGCAACCTTTGCCGGCGGAGCGGAATGTACCACCCACCCATAATTAATAGTAAAGTAAAACACTAAGACATGCTATTCAATTATTTGCGTTTTTTGGCTATGTTGATGATGAATAAAGCAAGGTTTTAGAGTATTATGAATGCTATTGAATGTTGGTACTACCCCCATTGACTTTAATGGTCGGTCATTACATGCAGTTGTCCTCCTCAAATGTAATGGTGGGTCATAAAATGCATTTCACATTAGTATTATGCCCATTGATTTCACTGGTGTTGCAACGTTGAAGTATAACATGTACTCTAATTTTATTATTGTGGTGACACCCTAAGAAAGTCTGTAGACCTGCCATACTGATCATGATATTAGGCCTGGGTGCAACTCAGAGCTTTGCTACACGGAATTCCACAAAACAACTCTGTAAGATTCCACAGATCAACATGAACGTGTGGAGAAATGCTCGTCAACCCGCTCGTGCTGCTTTTTTCAGGCCATTAGTGTCGCAGGGATTCTGCTGGTAAGGAGAACTGTGCCTTGGGATGACAGGATGTCAGAATGTAGGGGCTGAGTCTCTCTACATCATCAGTATCTTTTGGACCAAATCCTGGGTAGCTCACAGTGCCTCACCTTAACTTCTAACCTGATCAGAGTAGCAGGTGATTTTGGCAACCTAGAACATGACCCTCTAGACCTTAGGGGAACTGTGGCAACACACCATCACCTTTCATCTCTTAGTCATGCACTCCCTTAGTAAACAAAGGAAAGACGCAATGAAAGTTTACAATACATTTATGGAAACTACTGTAGTCCAATATGAAGCATATGTGCTGGAATAAGTAGGCAAATAAATCAAAGCAACACAATCAGCAAAACAAGCAGTCTGTATGCAATAAACAATCCCACCATGGCAAACTATCTATCTGTCTATGCCTAATCTTACTGTGTAAGCAAAGGGGTATATTAGTTTTCTGGGAATAGTATTGGACTCCATACCTGGTGTACGTGGCTAGGTGGACTGCATCATGAGTATGAACTCAGTTTTCGCAAGGCTGAATATCAGTGTTTGTTCCAGGACAGGTCTCTGTGTCAGAATTCTCCTCTCTGCCCCCAAAACACAGTTAATATGATAAAAATACTGTGTTGGAAAACTGATGCTGGATTACCTTATCATATCTAAAATGTTGCTGACTGGGCAAAAGAAAACAGTACAGTATGTTGTTATGTATTCTGGGCAACTTTGTATAAAATGTGCAGACTGACTCCGGAGAAGAATCACTGAAGAACAAAACAACATCTAAAGCATATTCCTAAAATAATGGCACAATAAACAAAAGTGTTATGTGTGACTGCAGAGCAAAACAGCTGTAAACCTCTAATACACTAAACTTTGGGAAAATCAAAGTGGGCTCAGATGGGACATCACTACAGTGGGGCGTTCTGCACTGAAAAATCAGTGCCAATCGACCATGCAGTCTGCATGGGCACAGACATTTTGTTTTATCTTCTTTCTCTTCTGTGCATGGTGCTGGGCTTTTTTGAATGTCTTTCACTCTACTAATCCTCCCCTATCCCACTCATCGACCTCTCAATTACATTTTTTATCATTGTGTGTCTTTCTGGGTGTGTATTTTACATTTATGTCTTTTGTTTTTAACTTTTTTCAGTGACTTTTGTACTTTTTTTTGTTTTCCCTTTTTTGTCTGTTTTCAACTTCCTTTAATTCTTCCTTTCTGCTTTGTGGTTTACTTTTGTCTTACTACTTTTTTATTTTATTTTTTACCCCAGTGCCATGTCAGAACAGGCGGCAAGCAGCGGCGCCACTGAGGCTACAAAAATATGCACATCTTGTGGACACTGGTGCTGCCAAGGCGTGCAGCCCTGCCCCATTTTTCCAGTGCCACCTCCCCTCCATGCTGACAGTAGGTAGCAGGCCTGGCAGAGGGTGGGAGCATTGGCTGCTGTGGGGGAGAGTGCTCTGATGTGAGCACCATAGCACTGGGGCATAGCGCACGGCATAGCAACTAACACACCACTGGGTAGACCTGATAAACCACGAACAGTACCTGCTCGATCTGCTGGGTATTGAGGTTGCAGGGTTCCGTGAGTAATTATATTTTGTTTTCTGAAATTGTTAACTCTTTTTTCAAATAGCATGCTGCTCACACTCAGAGGTAAGTCAGCTTTACGTTATGAATAATATCGGATCAAACTTGAGCCAGCCAGGTGCTTGGCGCTACCTACTCATACTCATATGCGTTCGCGAGGGCTGATTATTTAAGAAGTCATCCAGACTTCTCCGTCCTCTCACTAAAATAGTAGTAGAATATCAAGGAATTAGCATTCTCTGTACCTTTCTTTATGTAACTCATGCAGTCCCAGTCTCCCACTGATGTGTAGTATCTATGCATTGAAAAAGGAAACTGAGTTGGCCCATCAAAGGGGGTTGAGAAGCAAAGATCATGTTTTGCATTGCATTTGTAGTTTAAAATGTAGTTTATGTTTTGAAAATTAGGACTAAAGCTTTGGTTTAGGATTTTAGAAATAGTAAAACAAGACCAAAACAATAAAAAAAATCCAATGAGTCGACCTTGAGATATGCAGTTTTAAAGATTAAATGCAAAAACAGTGCTTAGAAGTCACAATCAATCAAAAGGTTATTTGAGGTCATGAGATTTGGTCCAACCGTGATGGAGGGCAAGCCGGCTATGGGCTATGGAACCCATGCAGGGTCCACTGAAAAAGTACCTTATATGGAGCAAAGCGTTGATGTTGAGTGCACAATGTGTCAATCTTTTTCCATGCAGTTGGGTCAATACGTCGAATTCGAGCCCTACAGACGGTGTCGCAGGATCAGTGCTGCATCATCGTGGAACCTCACAGTCAGGTCAATGCGTCGTCTTCGAGCCAAGCAGGGGTGTCCTCGGATAGCCACTGCTTTGGCTTCAGAGGGCACTGCGTCGGTTCCAATTGGCACAAAGGGGCCACTGTGTAGAATTTTGAAAGAGACAGCTGCAGAACCCATTTCTCAGGCCCAGGTCTAGACGGGCACCTCAGGCAAGGGTAAGACTCACAGATTGCAGAGTCCAGCAACACCAGCAGAGTTGCAAGACATCTTTTGTGGCCCTGAGACTTTAGAAAACAGGAGGCAATCCAGCAAGCCCTTGGAGAAACTTTGGTTTCAGAATGTAGAGAGCAGGTCCAGATCCTCTCACTCCTAGGCAAGAAGCAGCAGGCCAACACAGCAGAGCAAGTAGCAAAGTGGTAGTCCCTCCTACAGCACAGCAATCAGCTGGCAGCAGGCAAACACACCAATGTACTTAGAAAAATGGCAGTCCCTCCTACAGCACATCAGTTATTCTTGCAGGCAGAATGTCCTTGTTTCCAGCAAGGTTCTGCTTTGGGGGTGTCAGGGGTCCTGTACTTACACACATATGTGCTTTTGAAGTGAGGGCGACATTAAAGATACCTTTGGGGATCACAAGGTCCCTGCCTTTCCTACCCTGGCTCCAGAATCACTACAGCGGGGTATGTCGTTCTTTGTGTGGGGACAGGCACGGCCCTATTCAGGTGCATGTATCAGCTCCTCCCTTCCAATCTACCTCAGGAAGGCCTATTAACCTCATGATGGGCCATCAGGATGCAAATGTCACACCCCTTCTCCCTTTGTGTGACTGTCTCGAACCCAGATGTGTATGCAGAGACAGGCAGAGGCACAGAATGGTTAAAGTAAGAAAAGGACAACTTTCTAAAAGTGCCATTTTCAGACTTACAATTTAAAATCTGACTTCACTATAAGTTGTGATTTTAAATTACGAGCCCAGAAACACCAAATTCAAATCTCTTTCTTTTCCCAATTAGAAATTACACATAAAAGATCTCAAAGTTAACCTATGGGATGCCTTGCAGTAGTGAACAATGAATTTAGCAGTTTCCACTACCAGGACACGTAAAACTCAAAAGTACATGTCCTACCTTTAAATACACTGCACTCTGTCCACAGGGCTGACTAGGGCAGCCCTTAGGGGTGACTTATATGTAATAAAAGGTAAGGTTTGTGCCGGGCAAGTAGCTCAACTTCCCAGGTTGAAATGGCAGTTTAAAGTGCACAAACAGGCTCTGCAGTGGCAAGCCCAAGTTATGTTTAAGAGGCTACTGTGTGGGTGGCACAATTAGTGGTGGAAGCCGATTAGTAGCATTTTATTTACAGCCCTTGGGCACATATAGTGCACTCTACTAGGGACTTATAAGAAAATTAAATATTCCAATTATCGATAGGCCAATGTTACCATGTTTAGAGTACAAAGCATATGCACTTTAGCACTGATTAGCAGTGGTAAAGTTCCCAGAATCCTAAAGCCAAACAAAACGAAGTCAGCAACAAACAAAAGGATGGAGGAAGGCAAACGGTTTGGTGCAACCTTGCAGAAAGGGCCATTTCCAACAATCATCAAATCTGTTGTGGATGGAGATGAAGGAATGACAGTTAAATTAAATGTGTTGCAACAGTCCTTGAGCCCCAGAGACCCAAGTTATTATATATCTAAATGTTCTGTTGTAGGTTTGAAAAATAAACATTTATTGAGGTGTTAACCCACACATTTCTGAAAAATGTGATTGTTAAAAGAAAAATGATACTGGATCTAAGTGCCAAATTGAGTGGTACATCTGCATTCTTCTTGGAATGTTTGTCTTCATGGGTGCCTGGTCTAACCAGTTAGGAAAGGGAATCAAGAGTGTTCTGAAGCTTTCGCCTTTTTATGCAGGAGAAGGCCTGCAGATTGTAAAACAGAAAAAATAGTCAAGGAGAAGGATAGAAGGTAAGCTTCAAGAGGAGTGTACCAAGAACAGGCAGAGCAAGAGCATAGGCTGCTGCAATCATTATGGCTCATGTGTGATTAAATGAGACATGAGAGCAATTTTACAACCAATCCTAGACAAGTAGCTGCATGTATTGCGCTGATCAATCTCACAACGGTCATCCTAACTTTAAGCCGAGTGCCTCCATGATGTGATGATGTGACATCACACGTCTGTCTCCAATTACAACAGCCCCTGACACCAACCATAAAATAGAGGAGTTTCACATTTGATCCAAAACACACACTACTCAGCAGCATTTCCCAAATCAACGCATCTCTCTCGGGTTCACCGACCTGGGTAGGACTCTAAGAGTCATTCTCATGATGGTTTCCCTTTGAAGTCGATTCTTCTGGCTGTTGAGGCAGTCCTTTCCTGAGTCCTCGTTACGAGTAACAAATCAGTCTGACTCTGTCCCGACCCAAATGGGCTAGAGGTAGACCTGTAGTGCACTCCTGTTAATAAACAAGAAGAGGAAAAGAATTTGAGCATTTTGCGTAGATTTGTGTTTAACTAAACTTACTGGTCCGGTCTTTGAAGAACCAGAAAAAAAGTACAGCAAATAAATCTAGCCAAGTTTGAAAGGGCCAATCACCCTCATGCAAAATCACCCATTAGTCCCCAAACATTACAAATCATCAAAATCAAGTGTTCAAATTAGTTAAACACCCTCCCACACTGTATGCCAACACATAAATCATCAAGCATCACTCACAATAACCCAATATTATATCATTCATTGGTGCAATAGTTACCTGTTCCAATCCAAGCACAAGTGTATCTCCTCTTTTACTAGGGCAGCCCTGATAGGGACTGAAAAACATAATGATAGTCATGGCACAAAGGCAGGCATTGTCTCCAATGTCCTTTAAGGGAATGCGGAGGCTTCTTTACTGTACAATGGTCCAACTCCAATCCAGCCAAACATGTGCCTAAAATGGTGGGGCTGCATAAGTCAGACACACATACAATATCTAATGTTCCTTTAGCTCCATCCTTTTTTTTTGGCAAAGCAGTTTGATGATAATTAAAAAGTTTTATGGTGGCCTACTCAGCCAAGGCAATAGAGTTTTTCCGCAAACTTGTGTGGTTTGCCAAAAAGTTGTTCAGCTAACGAACTTGAGTCTGACCAATCAACCTTCATCCTTCTCCTCCTGTGGTGTTTTAGGAACAGTGTAATTGTGTGGTGTGAAGAGTTGGTTCATTGTATTCATGGTCAATCTATCCACTCAGAGACTGGTCCTTCTCACTGTGACAACTGTGCCAGCTGCACTGAACTCATGCTCAACTGACACACTGGCTACCAGAAAAGCCAGATACTTTATCAACAGCCAGGTGAGCTTTGGCCATTGGTACATCTTCCCATGCCAATTGGCCAATGGATTCTGATCCAAGTATCCTCTTTTGGTCATACAGATGGTTCTGGAACATCCCCTGAATGGTCATTTGTGCTGCTACTTGCTCAGCCTCTTTTACCTTCGCTTCTGCCCTTGACTTAAGCCCTGCCACTTGAAATCAAGACATTGCCGAAGTCGGGTCCAATTCTTCTGTTCCTGTAGTTATTGTTGCTGGTAAGCTTGTTGCTGGTGTTAGCTGCTGTGAGACAACAGCACTGTCCTCTCTGGAAGTTGAAGGCTACACCCCTGGACTTGTGCCCGTGACTCTCATTTCCCAGCTGTTCTTCTTCCAACTCTGTCATTTGATCAACAATCCACATAGTCATTGATCAATTTATAATACTCAAACAGACTTTGCAACATTTATTAGGTTGAGTTCCAATATGTTGGCACCTCCTGTATGAGGGCGTTATATGGTACTTTGTTAGCTCATTGAATGATCCTCAACTGCTTCTGGGCTTTAGAGGAATAACTGAAATGAGTGCCAATCCTTCTGCAGGTGGTCAGTATGTTGCTGACTATATCTTCTTTTCCAAGATGGTTGCCGCTGTATGGGATTTCTCCATGGCCTTAAAAGTTTTTTCAGCTCTGAGAACTGTAGATAGCTGTTGCCTAACCCTCACAAAAGAGATTCAGTGGGCAGTGATACACATGTAATCAGTTGCTTGACAGCTTGTCCACATGTCTATCTTCCGGTGGATAGTGTGAACAGCATATCATGGAACCACACCCAGCACTCTTTCAAACAGTTACTTAGTCCACAGCAGTGTTGGATATTTGTACATACAATCACATGCTTAATGTTAATTATATGTTCTTGTAATGCTTATACAACATAAATGGTATCAAAGTCCAGGCAATAGCTTATTTAAAAAAATAATACAATCCATTTTCTATTCAAAGTAGTTTTATTCTGTGGAAACAACGCCTCCAGCAAGACATCAGCCAACATGTGTTTCATCACTTTTTCATTGACTTTTTCAAGGCTGAAAAAACAGGTATAGTAAATGTCGTTTGTGCCTAGCAGAGATTGTAACTACAACAAACATACAAATCGCTATTTAACAAATGTTATAAAAACAGGCATGGTGGTTTTCCTCAATATTTAAAGACAGGTCAGATTAAGGAGATGGTAGAAGTGAATTAGGAGAAATGGGAGATAGAAGAGAACTATTCATGAGACCCGAAATTGAGCCATCAAACCAGTGGTGATCCTTCACCAAAGTGCATAGCGCACACTATTTGTCACCAATGTGTGATATCCAATGTGGTGATTACCACCCAATAGCGGAAAGCATAAAAATATCTATATATTACCCACCTGATACATGTAACAGATCCTGGGGTTATACAGTCTATTCTAAACAGTCGTCGCACTGTCCAAGAAATATCAAATAAAAGGTATTTTATTCCAAAATGTGGATTTTTTCGTCCCTCCAACATATCTGTGGTGATGACAAAAGAAACATCCAGCATTGTAACATACATTAGCGCTGCTCATATTCGGTAGTATTGAATGTGTCCAAATACATGTCACTTACTCATGATAGACACTGCCCTTCCAGGCTTATTTATATGTGGGAGTCAAGTGTGGGGCCTCCGATATATTGCAACCGTATTCTAGGAGCAAAGATAAGATATGTACCATATATAAAAACACACAGCTTGGTATACCAAACCCATAATATAACACCCAAACTTACATTTTACGTAAATGTATTCAAGAAATGGTGACATCATCGAATAGAGCATGACCCATAAAGTACAAATGTACAAAAAAGTGAAGGCACAAAAAACAACACACAGAGAGACCCCCATGCTGGATCTGTTGTTAAATCATAAAGTAGAAGTAGTGAACACAGAATGGTAAAAAAGTATGGGTGAATGGTACAGCCAATTTGGAGGCTGCCACCACCATGTGGTGCTCAAAACCATGGTGAGAATAAGTAGGTGGAATACTCATACGTATATAGTGCATATTTACCACAGAAACAAGTCGGTTTGAATAGCACTTGTATGTAGTGGCCAGTCGCCCTACTAAGTGCACATGAAGGAGTCCACGGTAAGCTCCCCCGCTTGACAAAATAAAGTAAATTTGTATACACAAGAGTTGTGTATATATACACTCCCATATATGATGTACACCCAACGTCAGGTTATCTATTCGATAAGTATGTCTTCTCAATGATAATTAAATGTGCCGGTAGTTAGAAGGAGCCACAGCAGAGCTCCCGTCATCAGCTGTCCCGGGCCTGCCGTAATATAAGGCTACATTTAAATTTTTCTGTTGCCATTAACATGAGAGAGGTAAGCTTAGACCAGTCCCAACAATTGTCCTTCGGTACAAGCAAAGTCCTTTATAAATGAAATAAGCCCGAGAAGCGTCCTCAATGCCTTATCCAGTTTCGCGTATTGTTACATGCCAAGCCTGTCCGATCAAAATAGTGAATACGAATGCCATGCGTGGTTCGTGTTAAATGGATTTCACAGTCATGTGACCTACTGCAAGCTCCAAAGAGCTAAAAAATATGAATAGTGTGAACAGCACTCTGCTGCAAAGCTTTTCCAACCAATTACAGCACATTGTGATGGAGCACTGGAACTGCATCTCTGGCAAAATAGGTCCAACTGGTAACATTCCATTTCAGGCAGATGGCTGTCACAAATTCTAAAAATCCCACTCTTTTCACAAAAGAAAAAGGGAGGTGGTCCAGTGATAACATTTTAACCAGCTTCCCGTTGTACAAACGTGCCATTGGATGATTACGTTCATAGCGCCTCTCCTGCCTAAACATGCCCATAATAGCAGCTTGGATTGTTTTTTTTTCATTTGTGGTGCCACTAGGGTTTGCCAAGTGATTGCACTTGCCAGGTCAACATGGCAGTTTAACTCTGCACTCACAGACACTGCAGGAGCAGGCCTGAGACAAGTTTCCAGGGCTACGCATATGGGTGGCAAAACCAGTGCTGCAGGCCCACTATCAGCATTTGATTTACAGGCCCCGGGCACTGGGCACACACAGTGTACTTTACTAGGTACACATCAGTAAATCAAATATGCCAGTCATCGAGAACCAATCAGAATTACACTTTACACAGGGAGCTCTTGCACTTTGAAAACTGGTCAGCAGTGGTTAGAGCCCAGAGTATGTAAACCAGCAAAAACAAAGTCCAGCACAACAGTCAAAAATACAGGAGGTAGAGGCAAAAAGACTGGGGAAATCAGGCCACTAATTTCAGGTCTAACAGTACGGAAGCAGGAGACTTCCAAATAGAAGTTGACCCAGGAGGTGGTAGACTCGATGTGCATTTTCGGGTAATCCTCACTATATGCAATGTTGTTGGCATCTGAGTCTTGTGCAAATTCGAGGTTTCTGATGCAGGTGATGCTGGCACACTGCTTGGGGCAGGACTGCTTGGTGCTGTAAATCTGTAATCCACTTCTTCCTCATCACCTCCTATTACCGTGATGTTAGCTGATTCCCCTCTCTCATCACCTCCACAAGCAATTTCTTTAACATGCTCCTGCCACCAGATTGTTTGATGTTTTTTCGGATTGGTCGTTTGGCCTCCAGTACCATAGTGTGAACCGGGCTTACCTCAATGAACACTAGCATGGCAAATGGAGTAAGTTGCAATATTATCCTCCTGCTTGCTAATCGTGAAGAAGTCCCATACTGAAGAGGAGAACTTTCTTAGTGTGCCAATACCAATGCCTGAAAAAGAACTAGAGGTAGGCAGGTGTGTCGTTGATTGCCTCTCTGCAGTGCATACTTCAATTGAGGTTGTGTTGGATTCAGGTTTCAGCAGGGGCCTAACAAATTTGGAAGCGGTTAGTTTTTGTGGAACCAGTGCCACATCCTTTGGAGCAGGTTTAATAGGAGGGGTAATGTTGGTGTTTCCTGAGGCAGCTTTCATGACAATGACTGGCTTGTCCTCCTCATCCCCTTCCATAATTATAAGGCTTTCAGAAACTTTCCTTTTCACTTGTCTCTCATGGTGGTTCTCGGACTCAGAAGGAGTCCAATCCATGTCCAGATCTTCAGAAGGGGGGTTTTGAGAAGGTGGTGGAGTACCCATTCTTTTTCTTGCTGGAGATTGGGAAGCCAATGGTTCAAGAAGAGGTACATATTGCTAAGCAGGAAGCTCAACTTTCTATTCTGCTACTCCTTCAGGAAGATCTATTGCTGGCTGCTGCTCCTGATCTCCACTATGCTCAGTTTCCTGTGATGATTAGGTACTAGTTTGCGGCTTAGATAAGTCCAATTCAGACTCACTGCTTGTTGCCATGATTGCAATGGGTGCCTGGCTGAGAGCTATAACCTTGGCTTTAGGTTGGGATGGCGCTGTTGATGCAGGAGTGCTGCTCTCATCTTCATACTTGGAGGGCGGTATGGCAAACACATCAGTTTCCCGAAAACGTTGAGGGGCGGCACGCTAATGGTGGCAATGGCAGTCTGCTTCTTCTCCTCCTCCTTACCGTCCACTTTCTTGGCAGCACCTTTCTTGGGGCCATCTTCAAACTCTGTTAGTTGGCACTTAGCTGCAGAAGTAGGCAGAGGAGGAGGACTCACATGTTGTGGTCACATCAATTTGTGCAGGCCTTCTGTTTGGGAGTACTGGTGGTGATGTCTCTTGTGCACCTAAATGCAAAGAAGCAAGAAAAATATTTAGTGAAATGTGGCATTTTTATAGTTTGAATTATTCATATTACAGACAATATAAGTAAGTGAGGTTATCCCAAATAATTAACAACAAATGTGTATCTATTCCAAAGTCAAACCATGAAATATTATTTCAATCTGTATAACAAAATAGAGGTGTAACTGATTGCTTTATGTGCTTCTAAGTGGAGACACCTGTGACATGCAGGGGTGCAGGAAAACATGTAATAATCCATAACAAAGGATGATGGTGGGTGGCTATGTGTCTATGACAGGCAGAGGGTCCAGAGGAAAATGAGTAATGACAATCCTTAAAAAATTAACGCTGGTGTGCGGCAGGTGCCTTTGGCAGGCAGGGGGTGGATGGAGGAAAATTGTAAAAAAAGTAGAAAGATTTTTTTTTTTAAAAAAATTGAAAATAAATTGTATTTGTTTTCATTAAAAAAGAATAGAGGGGGCGTGGCCAAGATGGCGGGGTGAGCGGACGCTTCCTCCCGTAGCTCCTCCGGCCCGGCCAAGTTTGAGCCCCTTTCTTATGCTTTTCTCCCCCCGCTGAGGCTCGGCGTGGGAGTGGAGCGTGGCGGAGCACCAGGGGCGCACGTTGTTGCCGTTTTGGTTCGGATCGCCTCGGGGGAAGCCCCCCAAAAGTCCGATCGAGTTCACGGAGCGACGGAGGGCCTGAGGGGCGGAGCGCATTGGAGTGCTGTCCGGGCGCCTCGGCTGGGCCTGGTGCTGAAAGTTGCGATCTGGAGGGAATCTGGCTCGACGGAGGTTGAAGGAGCCTTGCAGGAGGGGACCCGACGGTGCGGAAGGACTAGGACGGGCGCCTTGGCACTCGGACTGGTGTCGGCGACACTTCGCACTGCGGGGGCCCCCTAACCCTTAGCCGAGGTACGACGGACTCTCTGGTAGAGTCGGACCACCTGGGCCCCCGTGTGTGACAGACTGAAGCCGGCGGTGGAACCTATTTGACTGTTGTGCATTTTGGGAGCCCCGGTGGTGCCGCCGGGCCTGGTCGTTCTGCCCTGCTCCACCCTGCCGCCATCTTGTCCCCGAGGGAGCAGTGGTGGTGGCCTTCGCCGGAGCCCTTGCTGCTGGATGTATGTGACCCCCGCTGCTGTTGGGCTGACTTTCTGGGGGATGTGTTGATGAGACCCCCCTACTGTGGCTCCCGTTGCTGCCTCGAATGGGCTCCCGCGGCTGACGGTGACCGGGCTGGGCCGCCATTTTGTCACCTGTGACGCAGCGACTCTGCCTGTGGGGGGACACCCACGTCGAGCGCTTGCCAGCGGCTGGGCATCCCTGGGGCGGCTGGACCTGTGCCCGACCGCGGTGCTGGCGATGTCTGGAAAAGGCGGCCCGAAGAAGGGGGACCGCACCCTGCCGGACATGCTTGGCAGGGCCCAGCAACTGCGGGACAGAACACAGCCCTCGCCGGGGTCCTCCCGGGCCCCGGCGGATGTGACTGGGGGGGAGCCACCCGTCACGAGGACCTTTATGGAGGAACTGTTTAGCTCCCTCAGGGAGGACTTCCAGACACTGAAGCGGGAGGTGGCCAGTGAGGTCCGGGAAGTGCGCAGGGAAGTGGAGGGCCTTGGCGAGCGAGTTGACACGGTGGAGACGGAGGCCCACCACCGAGCGGAGGAGATAGTCCATCTTCAACAGGACGTTCTCCGCCTCCGGGAGCAGTGTGTGGAGCTCCAGGCCCATTCTGAGGACCTGGAGAACAGATCTCGGAGGAACAACATTCGAGTGCGTGGTGTGCCGACTGCGGACGAGGGGTCCGATCTGGGGGGCTACCTGCGGGCCCTGTTCCGAGAGATCCTGGGGGAAGCTGCGGACTTCCCCATCAGCATTGATAGGGCGCATAGGGTCGGCCGGCAGCGCCAGTCATCGGCACCTCCACCGGACATTCTGGCCTTCCTGCCCGACTTCCCACTGAAGGAGCGCATCATGGCTGAGGCCCGCAGGAAACAGCCCCTGACTTTCCGGGATCGGCCGGTGGCGCTTTACCAGGACCTCTCCGCCATCACGCTGCAGAAACGCAGGTCCTTTAGGATTGCCACTGACTTTTTGCGTGAACACGAGACGCCGTACTCTTGGGGTCATCCCTTCCGCCTGATTTTTCGGTGGAACAGGGTGCTACACCAGCTACGCTCCTTGCAAGACATTTGTGGTGTCCTGGGGCTCACGGCGGCGGAGGAGGAAGGAGCTACACCGTCGTGGAGGTCTTCGGAGAGACGGAACCGGCGGAGGTCGACGAGGCGGCGCTCAGCGGCCAGCGCAGGGCGTCCTGACTCCCCTACCATCAGGGCGGACATGGCCGATGCTCTGAGGGCGGCGGCCGGGGATTCGACCGGCTCCTCCGGCGTGGCCTTGACGGCCTAACACTCACTCCGGGGGGAGATGCCTTTAGCTTCTTTACATGCTTGGTACGGGGCGGGGGGGTCGGGGGGGAGCGGATGGAGGTGAGTGGCTGGACGTCCACTTCGTTTCTTTCTACGGACTTGCCCGTCTTGGGGCTTGACTGGGACAATGGGGTGTTTGAGTTTGCGGGTGGCTAGTTGCCAGGGTTGTGTTTTGGGTGGGGGGGGGGTTGTTTTGGGGTTGGGGAGGTCCCGTCCGATGTTGTCCATGCCCACCTTGTTCTGGCTTGTCCTGCGCGGCTGCCCCGCGCGCCCCACCCGCTGATCCCCTGCCCATTGCACGGCGCTCCCGATCCCCGAGAGGAATGTCGGGCCTAAAGGTAGTGACCCTTAACGTTCAGGGTCTGAATAACCCCGTGAAGTGCAGAGCGATCTTATCTTTGCTGGAGGGGACGCAGGCGGACATTTGCCTTTTGCAGGAGACCCACTTATTGCCCCGGGATTGCCATAGGCTGCGCTCTGCTAAGTTCCCCACCCAGTTCTTTTCCTCGGCAGCGAACAAGACGGCGGGGGTAGCCATTCTTTTAGCGAGCTCCTTTCGGGGGGAGGTTTTGTATAAGTGTGCTGAACAGAAGGGGAGGCTTCTTGCGTATCGCATGCGCCTAGGAGGCATTGCGTTTACGGTCGGCTCCGTTTATAGCCCTAACGACCACCAAGAGCGCTTCCTAGATTCCGTGTTGGTGGATGTCACTGCTTCTCCCGACCGCCACGTTATTTTGGGGGGAGACCTTAATATTGTCTTCGATTCTGTGATGGACAGATCGGCGCAGCGCTTCCCGCAGACGGGGGAACTGTCCCAGGCTGTAAAGGCCCGGATTGCGGACATGGACTTGCACGACCTCTGGCGCTCCATGCACCCCACGGATAGGGACTACTCTTACTTTTCGCACGCACACCGAACCTACTCACGGCTGGACTACCTTCTGGTGAGTGGACCGTTGCGTGCCGCTGCCACGGCGGCGGACATCGGGGTCCTGACCCTGTCTGACCATTCCCCAGTCACCGGCGTTTTCCAGTGGCCGGCGGCCTCCCCCTCTCGGGGGGTGTGGCGCCACCGGGATACCCTTTTACACAAAAAGTCGGTGGTGCAGCGCATTGGGGAGGTCATACAAGACTACCTCACTCACAATAGCAACACCGACACTTCGCAGGCGACACAGTGGGCGGCACTGAAGGCAGTCCTCCGGGGGGAATTTATCTCTATCTCCGCAGCCGAAAATAGGGAGCGGCAACGGAAGAGGGACGAGCTGACAGCTCAGGTCCGGGAGCTTGAGCAGGTCCACCGCCGTACGGGGGCGCCAAGGGTGTGGAGGCAGTTGAAGGCAGCGAGGAAGCTCCTGTCGGCACTGGATCTTGACAGGGCGGAGTATGCAGCCTTGCGCTTGAAACATGCCTACTACACTGGGGGGGACAAATGTGGCAGGCTCCTAGCACACCGGCTCCGGGTCACGCAACAGCGTAGCGTTGTGAGAGAACTGGTGGACACGGATGGGGGGGTCGTCTCTGGGGACGCGGAGGTAGCGGAATCTTTCCGCGGCTTCTACGAGGCGCTGTATGCTGAAGAGCCCTCCTCGCCACGGGATGCCGAAGGCTATTTGGAGTCGGTGACCCTTCCGGTGCTGGATCCGGTTCAGGCGGACCACCTGGAGCGGGATATCCACGTTGAAGAAGTGATTTCCGCTATTGCGCGGCTGAAGCATGGTAAGGCCCCGGGCCCGGACGGGTACACGTCTCTGTTTTACAAGACTTTTTGCACGGCTGTGGCCCCTGTCCTTACTCGGCTATTTAACTCCTTTTCCGAACCGGGAGCCATCCCACCGGATCTCCTGAGGGCGACGGTCGCGGTAATCCCGAAACCTGGGAAGGACCGGGCCCTCTGCGGTTCGTATCGACCCATCTCGCTTTTAAATGTCGACCTCAAGTTGTACACAGGGATTCTAGCGTCCAGGCTGGGTCCACACCTCCCCGGATTGGTGGAGGCGGACCAGGCTGGCTTCGTACCAGGCAGACAGACGGTTGACAACACCAAGAGGGTGACGCATGTTCTGGAGAAGGCCTCGCGGATCCCGGGGGAGCGGATGTTGCTGTCTGTTGATGCGGAGAAGGCCTTCGACAGAGTTCACTGGCCGTATCTCGAGCTGGTCCTCAAGAAATTGGGAATCGGTGATAAGTTCCGCACCATGGTATTCAACTGCTATAAGCATCCTTCAGCGTCGGTGCGGGTCAACGGGTGTAGCTCCGGTGGATTTGCTATCGAACGCGGCACGCGGCAGGGCTGCCCCCTCTCGCCGCTTTTGTTTGCCCTCTACATGGAACCGTTTGCTCAGAGGATTCACAATAATCCGGATGCTACTGGGGTCCGGATGGGCCAGTATGTCCACACCGTCAGTCTCTACGCGGACGATGTCCTGTTGACCTTGGACGACCCTAGGAGGTCGCTGCCTGCTTGCCTCCGGGAACTGGACGCCTTTGCATGTGTGGCCGGTTTCAAAATGAATATGAGCAAGTCGATGGCGTTAGACGTGTCCCTGGCTGCGGATACCAGGAGGGACCTTCAGCGGCTCTTCCCCATGCAGTGGTCCTCGTCCACGGTGCCATACCTGGGGATTCTGCTGGCGCCCACATTGCCGGAGATGGTTACGGCTAATTATGCCTCCCTTAGCAGGAAGATCAAGGAGGAGCTTGGTCGCTGGAGCAAGGGCCTACTGTCCTGGCTGGGGCGAATCGCGGCGGTTAAGATGACGGTATTGCCTCAGATACTGTATCTTTTTCGGGCCCTACCTCTCCAGCCCCCGGTGGGCTGGATACATCAAATGCAGGCTGACATCTCCCGCTTTGTCTGGCAGGGCCGCAAGCCCCGAATGAAGAGGGTCCTCTCCACGCTTGCTCCGGAGGCGGGGGGTCTCGGTATTCCGGACCTCCGTAAGTACTTTCAGGCAGCGCAGCTGCGATATCTGGTGGAATGGAGCAGGTGGGAGTCCGACAAACACTGGCTCTTTCAAGACCAGGCAGTGGCGGGCCGCACCTTACAAGAGGTTCCATTCTTGCGCCGCGCGCATCGCCCCCCTAATCTTTACGCTTCTTTTGTCACGCGGGTCCCCCTGCGGGTGTGGGATGCAGTCTGTGAGGCTCGGGGCCTCACCACCTTTCCTTCGCCGCTCACGCCCATAGTGGGCAACCCGGACTTCTCCCCAGGGATGGAGCCGGGGGTTTTCTCCCACTGGGTACAGGCAGGCTGCAGGGCACTTTTCCAGATCTATGGCCCGGAGGGAGTGGTCCCTTTTCAGCAACTCCGCCAGGAGTTCGGCCTGACGGAGCTGGACAGATTGCGCTACATGCAGGTTCGGCATTGGGCCCTCCAGCCCCAGGTGCGTGCCACCGCCGCCCGTCAAATTACACCGTATGAGAGGTGGCTGGCTACTCGGACCTCCGACGCCAAGCTAATTACCGATCTGTACAAGTACCTACAACCCCCGCCGTTTCACTATTACAACCCGGGGAGGGAGCGCTGGCACAGGGAATTGGGTAGGACACTCAGCCACAAGGAATGGGACAAAATTGCATATCGGGCGCGGCACTCTGCATACCACACGGGCCTTACGGAGACCTTTACTAAGGTGTCCACATATTGGTACTACACCCCGGAGAGACTGTATGAAATGCATAAACACACTGACAAGAGGTGCTGGCGGGGCTGCGGGCAGGAAGGTACCCTCTCACACATTCTTTGGGATTGCCCAGTGCTGACCGCCTACTGGAAGGAAGTTTTGGACGAGGTGGATAAGCACTTTGGGATAGAGCTGCCGCGCCTCCCGGCGTATGTCCTGCTGGGCCTCCCCAATGACCTAATGTACCCACTGAAGTCCCGCAGGGGTAGGCAGATCGCGATTGCGCTGGGGTCTGCGGTTCAGAACATTCTTATCCACTGGCGCACCGCCACCGTCCCCTCCATCACGGGTTGGTTGCATAGGCTTTGGCATGTGCTGGGGATGGAGAAGCTGTCGCTTACGGTTGCGGGGGAGATAGACCAATTTGAAGAGCTGTGGCAACCCTTTCTAGCGCTGCTATCCACTGAATTCCGGGAGCTCACCTGCCCGAGGTATCTTAGGCTTCTTAGGTTGACGCCGCCGGTGACCCCAGCGGACTAGTTCACATGTGAGACGGGGGCCCCCCGGGGGGTGGGGGGGTGCGAGGCTTCTTGGTGAGGATTAATCTGGTGCGGGACCATAGGACGGGGGGGTGGGGTGTTGTTTTTTCGTTACTGGGGGGCTGGGGGATGGGGAGGGGGGGATTGTGCTTTGTTGAGTTGCTGCTGGCTTTCATTGCTTAGATTTGGGGTGTCGGATATGCATGCGGGGATTCCACAGATTGCATTTTTAGCCTTGCATTTACTGTGTTTTTCCCCTGGTCCATTGAGCTATCCATTGCCAACCCTCTGGAGTTGCCCCTTTTTCTTTGATTGTATTCTATGTATCCTAACCTCCTATCCCCCTCCCCCATGGTTTGTTTTGTTTCAATAAAAACGTTTTAAACATAAAAAAAGAATAGAGAAAAATAAATAAAAATGAATAAAATAAATAAAAAACAATTAATTGCTGGTGTTTTAGAGGACTATGAGAAATCCATTGGGAGGCAAGGAGTTGCAGAGGAAACATGAAAAAAATGCATATAATATTAAACACTATTCATGTATACTTATACTAAAATGATCGTCAAACATATTAAACTGACATTAGGGAAAAGTTTTAAAAAACTGAGCAAAAACAAAAAGGCGTGGCCCTCTCTTATCAATATCCTTAGAAAATTGCTTTGAATACTGGAAAAAAAGGATTTACACAAAGATTGGCTGGCTGCACAAAATGGCCTCCGGTCACATGGTCAATAAATAACAACAAGCAAGGAGGCATGGACAACTAAGAACACATGCAGGCCTACTGTAAAAGCACACTGGCTGGCTACACCTGCCACATGGTCAAAAACCAACAAGCAAAGAGGCAAGGCTACAACAAAAAACACATTTACACCTATGGCAAAAGCACACTGGCTGGCTGAACAAAATGACCGCAGGCCACATGGTCAAACACAAGCACGGAGGCATGGACAGTAAGGAACACATGCAGGTCTATGGACACTGAGTTTACAACATGGCATGGTGAACAGAGGCAAATGATGGCCTGTGGCAAACACACACTCACACTGGCCAGACAAACGAGGCATGGTAACAATGACAAAGTATTTCTGCAATGCCAAAAACCAAAATTATGTGAGCTATCAAATTTTTACAACAAAGGTGATATACAAAAAACAGAAATGCCACATTTTTAATGTAATCCAATGTCATCCCTGGTGTAAATGACGTTTTAAAACAACATATACCACAGAACCAGTTTTTGCATGTAATCAATAACTAGTACTAGCTGGATGGCCCATGGGCAGACTAGACCACATAGTAAAATAAATGAATAGTGCAAATTTAACAAACATGGAGAATATGTGTTGACTCGTGCAACCTTTTTCCTTTACAAAATATAAAAAATTAAATGCAACATAATAACTAGGTCCCTGCTGAAACTCCAGGCCACCCATCACAACCACAATAAAATTTAAAAATAAAATAAAAGTACAAATAAATGCAGGTGCATGCCCTCTATCAAACAAACAACATCCTTATACAAATCTTTTTGAATTTACTTGTGATATCACAAAAAACCAAAATCCTTAAAATCCAATAGTATATATATGCAGCAGGAATTGCAGACAAAGAGAGTGATCCTTCCATGACGAAATACAATTGAAAAGGTACTAGGAGATGGGCAAAGCACTGGGAGGAGCCTGCTGGACAGGAAGAGGAAGTTGGAATCTCTGGGTACATCCTTCTTGTTGAAAAAAAATGAAAATAAAGAAATGCTTTCCTCACTACAAAAACAACCTGAATGGTCCATTGGAATAGTATATTCACTCAAACATCATTTTTGTGTACATTTAGCTGTTTCTTGAGTAGAGAATCTGCTCGAGAAGCAGACGCTTGCGCTCGCCAGCATCATGAAAATGGTGCCAGAAGGCTCTGTGGTGACTGGAAGCCATGCTAGTGGCCGTCAAATCTTGCATGCGCTCACTAGCAGCCAAAAATCTTGTTGTGCTTGCTTGTATGCACCAAAATAAGTCTTGTGTGCACCAATGGAAATATAATTGGAATGATGGGGTACTGGTTTGACCCAGGAAGTATGGTTACCATCTCGAGAGCTGTGCTGAAGGAACGGTATTGGGAAGTAAAATCCCTACAAATTGCACTTGATGCCAATTTTTTTAATTTTAAATGTGTACCTCGCTTTGAAGACTCATTGGATGAAATTGTCCCTCCCTTGGCTCGGAAGTTGTTTTTTTAGTTCCGCTATAAAACACTCCAGCTTAAAACGTTTTGCAAAAACTAGAGGTCAGACTCTGAGAATAACGATCAATGTCCTGCTTGTAATGCTAGTGCTCAATCTATTATTCATCTCCTATTTTTCTGCCCGATATATAAATTGCTGAGGGCCAAGTGGATTTTTCCACTTTGTAAAATTGTTGGCTTCGGCCACTATCTGGAGGTGCTTAGATTGCTAAGCACGGACACAAGCAGACTTGTGGTTTTTGGTTTATCTAGATACTGGCATGCATTATGGCTGAAAAGGACCAAATGCTTGATGTGATGGTCAATGTTGTGAACTGGATTAACTTTTATGCACTTTAGTATGGTAGTTATTTATGATTACGAAATTGATTCACATGATTTCTTGCTTGACCTTCTTGTTCCCATCGATTGTACTGATTGTTATTCCTATCTCTGTAACTTATTCCTATTTTTATATTGAATCAGACCATATTGTCTACTTTATATCTGTTTTTAAAATGTGCTATTTTACCGTGCTGTGTCTACTTTTATGACTTTGTGGTCGAAATAAAGTAATCTTTGACTTTGACGGAAATATAATTCTACCACAAGCTGCAAGGTAGAATTTAGCAGGAACTCCCCATTACATCTACTGTAGATATTGAAGTTCAAGGGTTCAGGAACCACTTGAGGTGTAACATGATATGCAGATGTCATTGAAAGGTATTTTCCCCTACCTGATTGCACATATTTGCAATTTAATGTGTAGTAATTAGTAGTGTGCTTATAATAAAAGTACTTTCCCTTTTCATAAGAAAAAGCACTAACTAGACAATCATGTATTATGTGTGTTGTTGCGTACTAGCAAGCTGGAGTTACATACCCACATCACCTCCATTGAGTAGGCCTAGGACTGCTCTACGTCACTAGCTTGTGTGAGTCAAGTGCTACAATGGAGTACTTGATTTGCAATGAAAATAAACTTGAAGGCTTATTCCTTGTAAGGACTAACATCCTTTGCAAATGATAACCCAATTTCTTACACTGATGAACTAACAGAATATCAAGTATTCTTATTGAACTACAGAAATAAGGACTGATTCACGAAAGTGGAAATTAGTACTACAGCAGTGAACTTTTATGTGTATGCCTTTGTGAATCGGCCCAGAAATGAACAGTTCTCTGTTAGTAAAAGAGGACACAGCCCTT
The DNA here is from genome assembly GCF_964204655.1 of Triturus cristatus. Lineage (NCBI taxonomy): Eukaryota > Metazoa > Chordata > Amphibia > Caudata > Salamandridae > Triturus > Triturus cristatus. Next base: position 402,659,345 of record NC_140586.1, on the reverse strand, counting down.
TCTGCTTGTACTAATTCTCCTTTCATATATTATGTGGCCAATTCTCAAAAGGCTTGTAAGAATATGTAAAGGAATACCGCAGAAATACTACTTTATGTATTTTAAATTGCCTTTCCGAAGAGGCCCCAGTGACTTTAATTTTAATGTAAGTATAAGTAGGTAAGTATGGATTTACTATTCTTAACTCCACATTCATAAGTGATTATATACATTATCAGCCTGTGCATTTATGGTTAGAGCGGACTTTCCAATGAAAAGGAGTTTGTTTGTTTTGCTAATAACTTTGGCACTGTTTAACAACTTTTCTGGAAATTGAAAGCAAAAGCACATTGACTTTGGGTTACTCTTGGCAAGTTTGACCCCTTGGCAGCGGCGCGAATTCTGCCACGGCGCTGGGGGGGGTGCGGGGTGAGCGCGGCGCTGCCATGCTCGCGACGGAACCACTCCGTCATGAGTCACGGGCGAACTGTGCTCATGACGGAGTTGTTCCGTCACGACGCCGCCCACTCGTTAATTCGCCCGCACAGGCGGGGAATCAGCGACGCGTGGGCGGAGCGGCTGCAGCGGCCGCAGCATGGCGGAACCACTCCCTCATGAGCACACGCCGCCCGTGGACGGAGTGGTTCCGTCATGAGCACGCAAGGGGTTAATACAACCGGAAGAGCAAGGTTGAAAAGTGTTATTTCTCATTTTAAATCCCATGAGATTTTCTGCTGCGCTGCTCAATGCAGAATAAAACAGCTGAAGAGAATGACACCATAGTTTGTATTAAGGAAAAACTTCACTAAGAAAAGTGCATTTGTTTAGTGTAATAAGTTCAGTAGTTTTCGATAAATTAGCAGTTAAATAGTCATACTTTAGAAAAATTTGCACCATTCATTCCCAAAAATAGAAAAAAATAAAATACACTAAAGTGATTGGACAAGGGAACATTCTCTCCTGTCATCTGATTTGTGTCTGTGATACCATAGACAGGTTCACAGAACTTGAGAAAATATTTGTGGCCTCCATTACAGATCTTTGCATCCTAACCAAAAAAGAGAGGCCTTACAGTTAGGTAGGGACCTCTGCTGGCATTTTATTGGTTTTGCAAATCTGAAACCACGCTTGCAAAGTTAATAAATGCTCTAAGAGTAGTACACAAGCTGGGAGAGGTCAGTGAATCATCAAATCCTAAAAAACAAAAAAAGAGACTTCAAGGTGAGCTGCCTGTTGTAGGTTGGGTGCAGGTTTCAACTTTTCTGTGCACAGCCAAAGACGTTGAGCAGCTGGGAAGGTAGCTTGTTCCAGGATGGGTCAAGGTTCATGGGGCTTGACTGGGGTGGCTTTGGTGCAGTGACTAATGAATGTGCAGGCCCTGCAGGCAACCCCAGCTGTGCACATCTGAAGCCAATGCACAGTGGGAGTTTGCCGCTTGTGGTAGGTTGGGTTAGGGTCTGTCTACCAACCCCATGCACACACAGCTGAAGTCCATATGCAATGTTGGTTGGGGGCTTGTTACAAGTAGAGCGGTGCTCAGGACCACTGTACTTGTGGTGGTGGTCCTACTATCGCCACTCTGCAGGTCCACCCAGAGTATTCTGAGTGTGGCGTTCAGGCCGGTGGTCTACAACCCGCCTGAATATGCTAGTGGTGCTGCCGATCACATTCCAAGTTGCCTTTTCACTGCCTTTTTCAAGGTTGTGAGCCGGCCATGCAAAGGGTGATGGAGAGGCAACTAAGGGGGCCCTGACAGGGCCCCCTGCAGGATCTGGGCCTGGGGGTGAATGCGGGGGGCACTTATTGTGCTCCCCTGAAATTGCGCCCATGTTCCTGCATGGTGTGGCACGCATGCCACACTGGGCAGGAACGTGCTGCAGGCGCTGTCAAGGTGGCGGTCTGCTGTGAAGGCTCTTCCATAGAGACAGGCGCCGTCATGAGACCACCGGCAGCACCGCCCGCCTGACCTGGATTCAACTCTGAATCCAGTGGGCTGGTGCACCATGGCCTTGCCAGCCCTCCTGCATATAGAGCAGAGGTGGTGCTCCAGGAGCACCACCAAAGTTGTAATAAGACCCTAGGTATCCATGATTGTTGGGGCACAGTGCTTTTTTACAGTCTAGCAACCCCTGCTGCACATTTCCAAAATCAGTATGCAGTATGATTGACCACTTGACGCGGGTTAGGAACAATGATGTTTGCTGATGTTATACCATGTTATAAAGCACCTAGCTATCCTAAGGCTTCCCAGCGCTGTGTGAGTTATTATGTGCACCTAGCAACACCTTTACCTCATACAATGTACCAGATACATACAGATATCCATGGATAAACTACATAAATATAATGATATCTGCAATACATTTTCACTGACGAACATTTTGAGGACACCGTAACCGTTAAACTGTTTTACAATACTCAGAAAGTCCAGGGAGCACTTTAAATAATGCAGAAAAACTAAGCTTTCCTTGAAACTGCAATCACACATTTGGTATAGCAGAATAATAGAGCTTTAGCATGATTTCATGGAGGATTTGCAAATCCAAAGTACACCTGAAAATGATTTTAGACAAAGGCCATGTATTTACAAGAAAAATGTGACTTGGAGAAGCTTGCATTCAGGTGTTTTCTGATGACTTGGAGATTTAACTGGATATATTCCTTCAGGTTAACTAGGAAGAGCCTATTGCCATCTGATGGGAAATGAACTTCATATATCCAAAACATTTCAGTCATGTAAAAATGTATATTGTTGTAAATTGATCCCATGTTGTGATCCTGTAGGCAAGTAGAAATCACTTTGATGAAATGCTTACTGGATTTGTCAATTTGTGGAAAAAACTGACTAGACCATATTCATTTTTGACTTTGCCAAATGTTTGAATACATTGAGGATGTGTGGGGGAAGAGCTGTGTCAATTTTGCAAATGCTTCTCGCATTTCAGTAGATAAAACAACTCCCGTAATTGTGTTTAAATCGTTGCCTCCACAGCGTTTGATCATTACGTGAGGTTGCTTATATGTTGAAATGCTTTCCACCAAAGGTAAAAGCTGATGCCACTTCTTTCCATAGATGCCATTGCATGTAATGGCCACCCTTGTCCCTACCAGCACCAACTCCAAGCCTACTCTTGAGTTCATTAAACAAGAGAGAGATGATCACTCAGATGTGAAGAGTGGTGCTTGAGTCCTTGTCAGCCTCCGAGAACGAACAACAAAATGAGAAGTCTTCACAATGAAAAGTTATTTGAACACAAAAAAATCTGATTGCTAAACAAATGTTGGTGTGATTGGTTACTTTCACTTAAGAATAAATTCATAGGTTAAAAACAAAGATATAGTGCGGTGTAACCAACTTATTGTGGTTCCCTCTTCTTGGGGAAATTCAGGTTCACTATTTCACCTTTACAACTAGTCAACATATTGAGCCAAGCATAGCCAGTACAGCAATTGGTTCTTATTGTTAAGCTAATATCTTGAATTACCAATGGTTAACGTTTATCTGAAGAACAGACTATGCATGATGAACTGTTTACCTGTCTCAAAACCTCCTCTGATAAGGTAACCTTGGAAACAGCTGTCCAGAAAAAAGGCAACTTTTACTACTGGGTAATGGCATTAAGGTTAAGTCAAGTTCAACCAATGTCTTTGTTTACAACAGCAATTTCTGAAAAAATGAAAAAATGTGGTCTCCTGTTGGATATTACAACCTGACTCAGGACATTAATCTGAAAGTAGCACGACGTAATAAGGTAGAGTTCAGCCTACAGAAAGTAGGAGACATCTGTAGTTTAATGTACTTAGCAAGGTTTTCATTCTGGCTTGTACCATCTATTTCTCAAAAGCGGTGTCTTGGTGGAGATACTTGATATTTTTATGCTTTGAGACAGGGTTTCGTGAAGGTATTTTATTATTTTTGGCCATGTTAATAGAGCATTAGAATATGCCGCGGTGATTAACAAGGTGTGTTCTATCTGGCTTTCGGGTCCTTTTTGCCAGTCTTTAAGCTTATCCAAGGTGGGGTATTGCATGTAATTCTTCTTAGATGGGACAGTCTGTCAACAGTTTCTATAAATGATGCTTCCTCAACACAAGGAGATTCAAGAAAAAGTATTATGGTCTGGAAAGTGATCACTATCAAATCTATCCAGAACTAAGAAGTTTGAGCAAGGGTGAACGAGAGATTTACACATAATCTAGGATAGCCCATCTACCATATTGGAGTACGAAATGTATTGCTTTGTATTTTTGACTTTTTTACCTGTTTTGGTACTTCTAAATGCATTTTCTGAAATTAAGCCTGTCTGCTCCATGCCATAGCTATCAGGGGTTGAACCAGGATTAAATTACTGAAACTTTTGCTGGACCTAACAAGAAAAATGACATTATTGCTTGGGGTGGATCGCAATCCACCCCAACTAATAATCCACTTTCTTACAGACTTATACTGACAACAGCTTAGATAAATTAGTATAGTAAACTGTAGGGCACAAAAACAGCATCAGTTAAAATAATTTGTTTGAAAATATCTTACCAGGAAATAGCGCACACAGTAAGAATGATGTAACACATGCCAACAAATGTTTTGAGAGTGAACAATTGAAATGTAAAAATTCCAGTCCAAGCATTTCTTTGAGGCTAGCATTTCTGTCCCCCATTCAATAATTCACAATTAACTTTTTCTATTAAGAAAATCTAGTGTTCTGTTCTTATGATCACTCAGTAGGGAGGTGGCCTGCCCAGAAAATCGTTTACATCGATTGCCTCCATCCTTTTGTCATGCAATATTGCATTGATATCAAGCAATTTTGTACTGACACTCGAACTGACCTATCAGTCCAATAAATTTATTTTACATTGGCAAACTGTGCAAATATTACTTTTGCACTTTTTTTGCTGGTGCAAATGCTGGTGAGATATATCACGCACAGGTACAACATTGCCCTGAACTGTTGCATTTTAAGATAATTGTTTGTTGCATGTGCGTGTCCAAAACCATGAGGGGCACACTCAGATCCCTTAATGTCAAAACGTTTGCACTATTCATTTGGGTAACAAGGAAACCTAGTTTCAATTTGCAGAGACTGTTCTAAATGTGGTTTGAACTGTATGATATAGTTATACTGTTATTTTTTGTCAGAATTAAGTGGTTTGTTAAGATATATTTTCAGCCGATCTCAACATATTTGCAAGTTTCAACTGAATCATATACTCAACCATTGTTAAGAATTAATCAATCATAATGAATACAGTGATCCTTATGGAAAAGTGCCTTGCCTCCACATTTGTGGTTGCACTTATACCTCTGTAACCCAGTTCCCCTTTTATTGTCTGTGCACAGCTTTTATGGCAGGTTTAGCTCAGTGTTGAACTCTATGTGGTTAACACTGCGCTTAACTCTGTCATTCATGCACACACTGCAGTGCTCTCAAACAATTGCATTATTATGCTCTTATTAGCACTGACACTAACCCGACAGGCAGTGTAAAATGCCAGCATATTCCACCCTGTAACAAACACCAGGCACCGTCCCTGTGGTGACAATATGACCTGGACCTGCACCTAATGCATCCTCTGGCAGGCATGTCAGGAGGCTATATATTAAGGTAGAGACTGTTCATAGTCTTGTGGCTCACACTGTAGCTCTGAGTGTGTGTTTGATCTAGCGTGAGGCACTCGGGCCAACTGCCCGAAGCAGGAGGCACTGTTACACTGGCGATGAGACTGGGATGTACAATCCCACCTGCAACGAGGGCCAAACTGCTGTCACTACAATGACTCCATGGGCACTACATTGCTGACTCCCGCTAGCAGCCATCAACCTCTTCATCAGTGGAGTCCGTGAGGCCTGCATTGACGGCAGTCTAGCCATCTTATGTCAGTGGTGTGCAGAACACGCATGGCAGAGACAACATTATCCAGCGCCATCGACTGAGTAACTACCTGATTTCAGACGAGACAATTGCAAGCCGAACCATAGTCAACACTCAGTGCTGCCTTTGCCCTGTGGCTGGCTGTGCAAGTCTCCACTCCTCACTTCTCCACCCACATCAAGTGGTGTGCAACAGAGCACAAATGTTTGCTGATAGATTCGCAGCTACCTGGCCCAGCTCAGCTGCACGGAGCACTAAGAGGCCCTTTCATGCCTCCATGTGCCACAGACGGCCTTTTGAGAGCCGGACCCTCCCTCTGTATCATTATGTCTGACTGCTCCAGCACTTGGCCCCGGTCAGCTAGCAGAGGAACAAGCATCAATATGACACTGTGAAACAACAGCACCCAGAAACAAAAAAAACAAAAAAAAGAGAAAACAACAGTTACAATAAGAGAAGCAACATATTATAAATAGATCATAAAGAATAAAAACAAAAAACAATGTGAAAGAGAGTGAAGGGACATGCCAGGAGATGATACACTGCCGCATCCAGATGATGCTAGTGTAGCACCTCTGCCAACGGTGTCACAAGACCTGCCTGCCCTACCACATGCTATAGTTGGCACCCTGCCACCCTTCAGTGAGCTAGGGGACCCAGCTACGGCTTCACCACACTGGAAGACAACTACTTCATAACTACCTGTTGTTTTTCCTCTACTTAAATCATGTGCCTTCCACGTCCGCGCAGCGGACGGGCGCAGCGGGCGCGCCGGCGGCACGCCAAAGGCGCGCCAAAGGCAAGCCCGTCTGCGCCCGTCCGCGCCAGGACGGGCTTGAGGGCATGCCACGCTGCCCACTCCATCAGTTACTCACCTCAGGCACTCAGAGATCTCGAGAACACTGCCATTGTACCATCTCCTACGGCTCTGTGTTGCATCTCCTCTGCTGGCCTCATGCGCTCCGACCTACCCCCCATCGACGGTCGTCCTCCCCCAATCATGCTGACCAGGAACACCACGTCCATTCGGGTAACATATCTGAATACCCGCTCCTTAGTAAAGCATTCTAAGGACATCTTTATCTTGCTATCCACTTCTAGTCCCGATATGCTTCTCCTCACAGAGACGTGGCTCACTTCAGAATCCCTGCCAGATATTCTGGCGGCACTTCCCCCCGATTACTACATCCTCCACGCCGACCGCCCTGGCGACCGGCCTGGAGGCGGGGTAGCGGCCATCATTTCCAAACGCCTTAACTCCATCTCCTCCTACTCTCTCCCCCTCTCCGAGGTGGAGAATCTATTCATTAATGTGCAAACGGACACTGGTCCCCTCACTCTTCTCCTGCTATATCGTCCTCCACACGCTATGCTGCTTTTTCCTACCATCATGAGTGAACAACTGTCCTCCCTTCTTACACTGCACTCCCACCTCGCTATTTTTGAGGACCTAAATTACTGGTTCGGCGATACTAATGCCGGCCCCCATGCTACTGAGTTTTTCGAGACCCTTAAAAATCTGAATCTCGTCCAACATGTCTCTCAACCCACTCATATTGGGGGGGCATGTTTTGGACCAGATCTGGTCCTGCAACCTGAAGTTATCCCCACCAGACATATTCCCGTGTGCCTGGTCTGACCACCACCTGGTGGACACTACCATCACGGTCACCGGTCAGACCCCTCTTCCCCTGATGGCCGGAGGCCGTTCCCGCAAATGGAGCTCTTACGATTCCCAGGGCTTCCTTACTACCCTGGCCGACTCCTGCCCAGTCATTCTCGACCCCACGGACATCGACGGGTTAGACCGAGATTTGACTTTTTGGCTTGAGTCGGCCAGCGACCGGTTTGCCCCCCTTACTAAATTCCCCTGTACCAAACACCGGAACTCTCATAGGTGGTTCTCCGATGACCTCAAAGCCCGGAAACTAAAAACACGCCAGTTAGAACGCACCTGGAGACATCACTACTCTGATTCAGCCAGACAATCCTATTTGGCCGCTCGCACAGATTACAAAACAGCCATCCGTTTAGCCAAAATCGAACATTTCTCCAATAGGATCTCCTTGGCAGCCGATAAATCTAAGGAGGTGTTCAGAGTTCTGAACGAACTAACTATTGACGACAGAACCCTCCCAGCCCAGACCCCCACCCAGGAAGCCTGCGACACCCTGAACACTTTCTTTTTAGAAAAAATCTCTATAATCAAAAAATCTATTCCTTCACTCCCTCAATTGTTACCTCTGGACATTTCTTTCAACAATCCCATGACCTTCACCTCCTTTCCTATTCTAGATTCCATCTCCCTGGATGAACTAGCCACTCGTGTAAAATCTGGCTCCCCGAAAGACTGCTGCCCGCCGTTCATCTTGCGGAACATATGTCTCAAATTACCCAATAGCATCTTACACCTACTTAATAGCTCTCTCAGTAGCGGCATCTGCCCCACCTCCTTTAAGGAGGCCATCTTGGTACCCCTCTTAAAAAAACCTGGTGCTGATGTGGCAGAGCCATCGAACTATCGCCCCATTTCCCTCCTTCCCTATTTCTCTAAACTCATGGAGGCCCATGTCACCCGCTGCCTGTCAAGCTTTATAGAATCTTCCTGCTATCTTGAGCCGACCCAGGCTGGTTTCAGACCCGCCCACTCCACTGAAGCCGTTATCTTGGCAGTTCTTGACACACTCAGGAGTAACGCAGACGCGGGTATCCCCCAAGCCCTCGTCCTACTGGATTTGTCTGCCGCGTTCGACACGGTGGATCATAACATCCTTCTCCACCGTGTCGAGCAGGCAGGCATCCAGGGCGTCGCTCTTGAGTGGGTCAAATCCTTCCTCACGGGAAGAACACAGGCAGTCCGCCTAGGTCCTTACACTGCAAATAAGTCCTACACCTCTTGTGGTGTCCCCCAAGGCTCTTCTCTCTCCCCGCTCCTTTTCAATCTTTATCTTCGGCCCCTTATCAACTCACTTCTGAAATGGGATATCGTCACCTACAACTATGCTGACGACCTACAAATTATCTTCTCTCTCAACTCTCCACACGCCATTAAAACCTTTCACGGAGCCATGACTCACATCCAACTCTGGATGAACCAGAACCAACTGAAGTTGAACCCCGGCAAAACTGAGCTCCTTCTCCCCGGACTCAGTCACATCTACTGGGGTCCTCAGTTCTGGCCTCTTGAGTTTGGCTCCCCCCCTACCCCAGCAAAAACAGTAAAGAGTCTGGGTGTCATCATTGATACCGAGCTCTCTCTCAGGGCTCAAGTTGGAGCGGTGGTCTCCTCCTGCATGTATCAACTCCGAAGGATCCGTAATGTCCGTCACTTTCTGCCTCCAGCGACACTCACTCAAACTATCACCTCACTGGTACTCTCCCGCCTGGATTTTTCCAATGCCATCTACCACGGTCTGCCACAATTTTTGATTCAACGCCTCCAGGTTGTCCAGAATCAGGCTGCCCGCCTGATTCATGGAACTCCCAGATGGCAATCAGCCAAGCCTCTGCTCACGAGCCTTCACTGGCTCCCCATCGATCGAAGGGCCGCTTTTAAGGTGGCATGCCTCACTTTCAAAGCACTTCATTGTCTTAGCCCTGTCTTTTTAAAATCTCTCATTCGCTCTCACTGTCCCACACGCAATCTCCGATCTGCCCACCGCGATCTACTGACTATCCCAAGGAGTAAAACCAAGAGATTCGGCGCTCGTCGTTTCTCCTATCTAGTTCCTATGCTTTGGAACCTCCTCCCTCTTCCAGTCAAATCCTGTTCCTCCCTCCTGAATTTCAGGAAAATGCTAAAAACCCATCTCTTTCCCATTCTCTCTTAGAATCTGTCACTTACGTTCCCTCCTCATCTGTTCTGTTTATCAGCGCCAGGAAGCTTCGGTGTCAGTGCGCTTTATAAATTACACTTAACATAACATAACATAACCTGTGAGTCTGATGGGCCATAAAGTGTTCTCTCCCACTTCATTATGCAGGTGAAGAAATCTACAAATTATCTGAGCACCTTCCTAATCCAGGTGCTGCAGCTGTTTATGAGGCTGTAGTAAATGCACTCAAGCGCATTTTGACCCTCATTTACACCCAGACTTTGAGTGCTTCAAGCTCTGCCAAATTTGCCAAAGGGAAGGTGAGTCGATAGACACTTTCTACGCACAACAGTGGGAACTAGCCAGTAGTTGTACAGCTGACGATCAACCCAAAGAGCTGGGGCCCCATATCATCCAGGGATGCAGGAGCAAAGTACTAACAGGGCTTATCGTGAGACAACCAAATAACAGCCTGAATGATATTCTGGTTCTGGCCAGGTCTCATGACCTGTCTGTGGCAAGAGCTACTGAAATGGATATCACAATCCTGCATCAGCGAGAACGCATGTCCATGGTGAAAGTGGAACGCACTGACACTATGCACACTGGCAACAAGGCAAAGAGAATGTAGACGTTAGTGCCACGTCTGCCTGGATCAAGCTGTGGACACTGCAGCCGCAGTGAGCATCCACTGGGCGAATGCCATGCCCAAGGTCGCATATGCTTAAAATGTGGTAAACTAAACCATTTTGCCTCTGTTTGTAGAAGTGACCCTAAAAGATGAGACACATTAGGGGGCCCAATTCAGTCCGACACCTATCCACAGATTAACATGCATTCTTAGGGGCCGCCAAGGTACCTCCACACCACCTGGAGAACTCCTCACCTGATAAGTAAGAAGTATTTCTTATATCCTTCACAAATGAACTCAAACAACAACCCAAACCGACCTGCCTGGTTGATGTCACACGGTCCAGCATCAAAGCCCTCATTGATGCAGGTACTTCGGTAAATGTAATGGGAATCCAACAATATTTGCGATTGCATCCAAGGCCGCCGTTAGTAGGAATACCAAAATATTCATGTATAAAAGTTAGTCACTGCTCCAGCTAAGAGGAAATAATGACAGTAAAAATATAATCTGAAGACCGAGAAGTCACAGTAACTGTCCATGTTGTTGACAAATAGGCCAACACTATCATCAGCAGCCACATTGCAGAAGACTTCAATTAGTATCTTTCACAAGCAACGTGAAAGTATTCCAAGCAGACAAACTCATAAGTCAGTTACCTGAATTGTTCTAAAGGGCGGCTGCCTGAAGGCCCTGCCAGTGAAGCTACACATCTACAAAACTGTGAAGCTAGTTGCTCTTCACCACAGGTGTGTGCCTTTCCATCTGAGACCACTGGTGGGGCAAGAGCTCAGCAAACTAGAAAAACTAGGGGTGATAGAGAAAGTAGCCGGTTCAACGCCGTGGATGTCCCTTATGGTCATCGCTGAAAAATCAAAGCAGCCCAGCAAAATATGGCTCTGCATTGATATGCAACTTCCAACCAAGCCATAAAGAGAGAGCGACATATTACTCTGGCAATGGATGACATCATTGCTGACCTGAATGAGTCAAGGTGGTTCTCTAAGCTCGTTCTCAATGCAAGATACCACCAGCTGCTGCTAGCATAGGAGAGTCACAACATCACCACCTTCTCAATGCATCTGGGGTTACACAGATAAAAGAGGCAGAATTTCTGGATTTCCTCTGCAGTGGAAGTCTTTCAAGATGCCATAAGAGAGACAGTGTCAGTCGTTCAAGGCTTCATGAATGTTAGTGATGACATCCTGATCCATTCTACAACCATAGAGGAGCACCATAGACCCCTCCAAGCAGCACTGAAGAGACTGTCAGAGCATAATATCACACTCCACAAAGAGAAGTACTCCTTCTTTCCAAATTGTATTGAATTCTTCGGCTATGTCTTCAACTAAGATGGAGTTCAGATCGAGCCACACAAGTCACATGCCATCAAGCAAGTCCCAGCACCAGCAGCAGTATCTGAAGTTCGAAGCATCATGAGCATGGCCACCTATTGTGGCCAGTTCATCGCAAACTTAGTGACTATTGCTGAGCCTCTTTGTACCCTGAAGAAAGCAGATGCTCCCTGGCAGTGGGGCCAGAAGGAGGAGGAGGCATTCCAAAAGGTGAAAGAAGCCTTACTGAGCAAAACTACAATGCACTATTTCAATTTCAAGAGACAAACTGAACTCCTGGTTGATACAAGCCCCATAGGCCTGGGATCCATCCTCACACTAGAAGTGGAGCCAGGAAAATGGGCACCCCTTGCATTTGCTAGCAAAGCCCTCATGCCAACAGAGACCCGATACTCCCAAATAGAGAGAGAAGCATTGTCCATCGATTGGGCCTGTAGCCATCCATACCTCAATAGTAGGCCATTCCGTCGTATGGTCCCTCTATTTTTCCGCACAGCTCCACCTCCTCGTCAATGAATCGAGCAGTTGGACTTTCAACTGCATCACTACCACATGGAAATAACTTATTAACTTGGGGCAAGAATCCATCTGACTTCCTCTTCCAACATCCGCCAGCTCATGCCAAAGCACAGTGACACAAGGTGCATGCCTGTGAGAACTCACCCTCCAGGAGGTCAGCGATGCCATGAAGTCAAACTCAGTCCTAGTGAAGGTTATTGATGCCCTCCATCGAGGGTCATGGTAGAGTTTTTTAATAGAGGGCTGCGACTGGCTTGGCCCTGAAAAGGAATGCCTGATCAAAATGTGGAGGGTGCATGATGAGCTGAGCACCACCCCAGAAAGATTAGTTCTGCAAGGGGCCTGCATCGTCATACCCGAAAACCTGCAGGACAAGATACTAGCCTTAGCTCATAGAGGACACCAAGGGACAGTTCAAATGAAGTCCAGAATGAGAGAGAAGGTCTGGTTTACCGGGCTACAGAGAGCTTGTGCCAGCTCACAAGTCTCCATGAACCACCAGCACCCATCATCACTGAGGAACCGAGCACCACCCCATGGTCCCAGGTGAGTTTAGACTTTGGTAGCTTCCCAGAGGGATGCATTACCGCCATAATGGTCGACAGCTACTCCAAGTTTCCCATTGTTGAGGTGGTAGAATCCACAGCCTTTGCAAACATAGCCCCGATGCTGGAAATCACGTTTGCACTGTTTGGCCAGCCACATGAACTAAAGACAAACATTGGCCCACCTTTCCAGGGAATTGGTATTCAAAGAACCTCTGGACAACCAGGGGATCAAACACAGCAGTATTACCCCTCAACGGCCACAAGCCATTGGTGAAGATGAGTGCTCCATGTGCACCCTGAGCAAAACCTTCAGAATCGTTGTTGCTGAAGGCGCCAATCCAGAACTTAGCATGCACAGGTTTCTAAGAGAGTACCGAGGGACACCTCACTACACCGCGCAACCGTCCCCATGGTCCCTAATGCTCAACGGACATCCACGTGATACCATCCCAGTCTCTCCAGGATGCACTCCACCTCCATATGATCCAGCATGTACCTAGGCCAGGCGCATTCCAACCAACATACGCACCAGCGACAGGGAGCATGCAAGGGTACGAGTAATGTCTCTCAGAGACAAAGTACGGATAAAGAACAGGAGACCGGGGTGGAAGTTTCCAACCCCATTTGAGCCCGGAACCTGGATAGTCATCTGCTCAGATGGTACCATGATCACTGCCTGAAAAGGTAAAGAAAAAGTCACCAGAAATGTGTCATGGTTCTGGAGAGTTGACTCTCCAACAAAGCCTGTTTCAGAAGCAGAGGAACAAGAGAACGAGTGGGAGAGCTCATGTTGGCAGCCAGGCTCTGTGAGGCCCCGGCAAAAATCCCTACTCCTGTGTCAAGTGACTCGAGAGACAATGTTGTCAACATCCGCCAAGGCAGTCAGGAGTCTGAGGACAATAACAATTGCTCTCATCACCTGCAGTACAACCTCGGGTCCAATCCACCCCCAAGCCAGAGACTCAGAGACTTTGCATGCTAAGCACGACAGCAATGTCCAACGCCAAGGATGTAGGGATGTAACAGCCACCAGGCACCACCCCCGCTGTGACAACATGCCCCGGAACTGCACCTAATGCATCCTTTGACCAGGCATGGCCAGAGGCTATATGATAAACGGGCACTGACCGCACGTGGTCTTCTGGCTCACACTATAGCTCAGTGTGTGTGTCATTGATCCAGTGTGGCGCGCTCAGGCCTAGTGCCAGAAGCGGGGGACCCTGTCACATCACCTTCACTCAACTCATTTGAACGCTAACCACTTTGTCACCGATCCATTCTCACTGGGTTGGTGAGGGTAAGTTTTTCTTTCATGCGTTTTTTTCACACAGAAAAAATGTCAGCCGAGTCTATATTCATAACCTGCTGCAGTGTAGTTTTCAGCTCATCCCTGTACTTCACCTCATGAATAGTTCAATGACGGAAGTCTTTTGGTTGCAGTGAAGGGCAGCACTGTCGGGAACACAGAGTGCTGATGGAGTCTTCTCTTCCAGCTTTCAGAGGTTATTTTTTTTCATTTCTAACAATGCACAATCATAGTTTACGATGACTGGGGGTATTTTTACGGTATGTGGAATAGCACAGACCTAACACCAAGTAGCAGTGGAAAAAGCGGGACAATTTTTATTTCTGTAAGACCTTTGCTTCTGTTGAAACCACATTTTAAATGGGAAGGAGGAGTACCATACTTTGGGACATTTCCAGACAGCATACAGTGCACTTGTTGTTTGCATATTTTCTTGATGCATGCTTACAATTTGTGTAACAGAAAGATGAAGAGATTTTCTTTAAAAATCTCGCTTTTGTTTTTGATGAGATGCAAGGGGACAGTGAGAGTTGTAGCTCGGTCCTCCTCCTATGGAAAATAACACACATGTAAATTATCTTGTGCTTGTCTTCTGAAAATGTGTTCAAGGCATTCGTAGTAGCAGTGCTGTGTATTTGCACTGCATTTCGGCGTTAACACGAGCACAAATACCATTGCGATCAGACGTGCAATACCATTTGCACCTGCACACCTTTCCATGAGAGACGTCCTGTCCACTGTTCCAAAGCCAGTGACCGGGACACTAAATTAGTTGTGTGCTAATTTGTGAAGCCTGCCGGATTCCAGAACTCCATATGTGTTTAAAACTAAGGCCAGTTACCTGAAGTGCATAGGTACCCTTAGATAAACAAAAGAGACACCATCAGTGGCCATTTCCGACAATAGGCAACTGACCTGAGCAACAACTGCTATTCTGCAGCCATCCACCCCAACCCTTGAGCCCATCTCTCCCTGGAAGAACATTCTTAGGAACCTGTCCGGTTTTCCAGCCGTGCCAACCTTCACACTGCCTGCCAGGGTCTTTTAGTGCCTCCCATTGTCCTGGGTGCTACCTTCCCACCAGGGTCCTCCTTGAGTTTGTGGGAGGGGCAGCCTGCACATCCACCATTTCTTGCTCCAAAAAGATCCACCCAATCCAGTGCTTAATTTAAGGCAGTGGGGGCCAGCGCTATTCTTTCCTGGGAACCGGTGCATCTTTTTCCTCAACAGACTTTGATCCAGCGCAAGAAAGAGTAAAACACAAAAGGGGGAATGACGGAAGAATAGAAAGACGGAAAACCAATGACAAAGGTAGAAAGCAAAAGTTTTCCAGTGATGCCTATGATCGATAAACTATACTTACAGC
Organism: Triturus cristatus; assembly: GCF_964204655.1. Taxonomy (NCBI): domain Eukaryota; kingdom Metazoa; phylum Chordata; class Amphibia; order Caudata; family Salamandridae; genus Triturus; species Triturus cristatus. The sequence continues at coordinate 402,643,953 of NC_140586.1, read as the reverse complement.
CCATAGACTCAAAGATGCTGATCTTCCACTCCAATGCAAGGATCATTACAATTCTGTACACCCCTGGATTAGACCATGTCGCGTTAGCTCGCTTAGAGCTCAAGGACTCAAAAGACACTAAGCAGGTTAATGTACACGATATGAAATCAGACACATCTGGGACTTTAAATGGTAAAAGAAAGTTCACCATTTATTATTAATAATATTAGATGTCTAATGATAGGTATTTTACGTGTGGCAGTGTTTAGAGTCTGTAATTCAATGGGATTGCTCCTTGCCTCTCAAGAGTAATATTGGCATCTTCCTCAATGGCAGATTTTCAACTAATGGACACTTGATGTCATGTCTTTTATCAGTGCAATGTAAAAGAAATGTCCAATATATAATCGATGTTGGCTTCCTTAAACGGCCTCATGGGTTCTTGTGATGTTAAGACAGAATGCCACCAGCACGCCTCGGTGCCTTTATAGGGCCATAAAACACCTTTCACAATTAGTTATGGTATATAACATGGATGCAATATCTAGTACAAAACTATCCATCATTATCAATGTGATCAAAAATCACCTCGACTAGCAAAATGTGACACAAAAACTAAAACGTCTGCCAAGAAAAATAATCTAGGCATACATGAATGAGCTGAAGTAGACAAGCTGCACTGCACAGAAACTATTGATGCTTATGGAATTTGTTTTTATCAGTAATTATGAGAAAAAAAGGTCCACACATCTCTGATTAGGATTATCTTTGAGGAAGCTCAGTATTTTCCAGTCCTATTAATAAAATGTACGTGGATTTCTTTACATTTTGAAAATCTCTTTAAAGGGGAGGCATATATAAACTATTTCTAATTTTAAAATATAATGTTTCTTTTTATTAAAGTGCCTGGCAATATGTCTGTTCTCTATTAAATATAGTTATTTTTTTTCTGATTGCATTTCCTTATGCAAATACTCTCTTTTTAGGCTTAATATACCCTCTTAATACTTATTGTTAGGGGAATCTATGATTATATGATATTTTTTAATTTAAATAGATGATTCCTCATTCTAAACAGATCCTTTGGAAATGCAAAATATTTTAATCAAATATATTTTGAATTAATATTGCAGAAAAAGTGGCATATTTTGTGGCATAAATACAATGTTACTGGTTTTCTTGTCAAAATGCATTCACATTCACACTATAGGGAAAACAAAACGATATTTCTGTGATCCTTGGTGATTACAGTTATAGAAATAAAGTTGTTCCTTCGGACTCACGCGCAGCCAAATTATTTCAAATATATTGATCAATTAATGAATTATTCAAGGTCAAGAATATCATAGAGAAAAGCACGATAAACATAAATGATAAATACCTACAAGAACAGTAAAGGACATACTTAACTAAATTATTAATCATTGTCAAGCAGTGCAACAAAAATAGTGAGTGACAGTGCAATGCTTGTTGGTTATAAATTTGTGAAAACAGATTAGCATAGCAACATAAACAAGACAATAGCACGTTTTGGCTATCACCGCCAAGTTCTCAAAGGATTATTGTGAAGCCTAATCTTTGTGCTCTCTGATTTAATAGGTCACATAGCCTTCTGAAATACAAACTAAATCCACATTTTCACCCCATGAACCAAATTAGATGGGGTTTTCATCAGAGCTCTAGCCAAATGACAACTGGCAGTAGTACCCTATGTCACTGTGGTCAAATCCCGCAATTCCACAAAAATCATTAATCAATGTTTGAAACAGGGCCTAAAAGACAATAACAGTTCATGCTACCAGTACGAAAGCAACACAGTAATACATTTGAAAGACTCTAAAACATAGCAGGTTCAGAATACTGTCTCAAGACAAGCATCACAGCATGCATTGTTTTTGTCTTTTGCCCCCTGCTAAAAAGAGTGATCAATTACCTTTATGGAACCCTTGATTTGATTAGGTTGGTATTTAAATCTTTGTCACATTAATTCAACAAAGTCTTTGAAATGTGTTTTTTGAAATTTGAAAAGTGTTGGCTTAAGTGTGATGAGTTTCTGGCCATCAGCCAACTACCAGTACTTTTGCGAGAAGATGCAGAAGCTTTGGTGGTGATATTACTGTGCAATCGAGTAAAAGCAGCAATTAAAAGTATGGCACCAAGAGGGTTCCTAGAGCTGATGGCCTGCCTGTAGAGTTTTTTGCAGACTATTGAGATAGCTTGGCTCCAAAACTTGTAGAACTTACCTCTGCTGCTCAGGAATCCGTCACCTTCCAGAGTCCACATGCAAGACTCTGGTCAGCCCACCCTTGAAGCCAGGGTGCCCTTGCACAGATGTGAGAGCCTACAGGCCATTATCCATGCCCAAAAGTAAAATTGTAAGTTGAATCTTATTAAGTTGCCATCAGCCCCATATGCCCTTTTTGATTCATATGGATCAAGCTAGTTTCATTCCAGGTTATAATATAGTGCTAATTATCAGGAGACTCATCTCACTGCTGAATGAGGAGTTTTTGGATAAACAGTTGGCAGCTGTCATGGCAATAGATATTGAAATGGACTTTGATAGTTTAAGGGCCAGAGTACGATCTCGCTAGGAAAGCCCTCCGTGTGACTCGGATCCAGAGGGCTTTCCTAGCGAATTGTGCTCTGCGAGTCAGAGCGACCGAGTACTATGCACATGTATGGTGATGGACTTGGTTCGCTCGGATTCCCATTGAACTTTATGGGAGCCTGCATACTGAACGTGTACACAGGCTCCCAAAGGGGTGGGTGGGGAAAAGTGTACATCCTGTGATGGGCACCACATGGTGTCCGCCAAACTGTGCATGCATGGAAAGGGTGGACACATTGGTACCCCCATGGGACAGATTCGAAGGGCCCCTTGTAAAGAGGGACCTGCTAGAGCCCCCCGAAGTCCAATTCCCACAGCTTTTTCGTCTCACTGAGACCGAGTCGATATGGCTGTCCGAATAGTGCACCGTACTTCCTCGTTCCGAAGCCGGCTCCATTGCACGGCAGGATTAGGCTGTGAACGAGTCCGACTGACAGGATCGGGTTCAGAAACAATTCGGTTGGCGCAGACGAGATCTTCGGATCGTACTTGGTCGTTCGGAACGGGGGACGATTCGGTCGGAAACATAGGCTCTGAATAAGATTTGCTTGTTCTGGAAACCGTCTGGAGGCCTTCCTAGCGAGATCGTACTCAGGCCCTAAGTTGGGAATTCTTGTATGGGGTAATAGCTAAAAGGGGCTTGTGTCCTGGGTTTATTTGCTGGATTAATCTTGTTTACACTGGTCCAATGGCACAGGTTTGCTCAGGCAGAAATATATCCGAGCCTTATGTTGTTCAGTCTGGAACTACAAAAGGATGCCCAATTTGACCACTATTAATTGCCATTGCAATGAAAACTTTGGCCTGTTGTGCACGCACTGCAGTGGATTAGAAGTTAGTGGGCTATCCCATTATTCAGCATTATATGCTCATACATTTATTGGAGCATTTTGGGGCTGTCTCTGGCCTGCACATTCATTTGCAGAAATCCCATTTGTTTCCACTCAGTGCAGATGCTACTGCTCCTCAGAATTTGCGTGGGCTTGCATGGAGCTTCACTTGCCTTAAATATTTAGGAGTTAAAATATACCATAATCAGCAAGACCTACTGGATGGTAATGTGGGAGCAGCTATAGGAGCACCACGACATAGTGTAAAGTTTTGGACTACATTGCCTTTATCTGAGGCTGGCAGAATAGCGGTGACTAAAATTGTGATTTTGCCAAGATTGCTCTATTTCTTTTCTGCGCACCACTGCTAGTGCTTCAACGGCTGTTCAAAGATATGGAAAATCTATTATTGGATGTAATTTGGGGGATGGGCAGTCGTAGAGTAGCCCTGGCTAAATTGCAGGGCCGTACAGTGGAGGGTGATCTAGCTGTACTTGATCTTGAATCTTACTAAATAGCGGCCCAACTGCAGTGTTTAAATCAGCGGGTTTATAATAGAATGAACCCTGGTTAGGGTATAGCTGGTTTGCCGCCTGTTTTGCGATACTTAATGCAAGTCCTCTTACTTCCTCGGCATTGGCTACCTATGGCTTCTAGGGAACTCTTGGTAATACAAAATATTGGCACCGCTATTTACAACCGGCCCGTGTCTCCGTGCCCTATTCACCTGATTTCCCACTTAGTTGGATGAAGTAGGTGGCTTATGTAGGTGCATTAGGAGGAATTGAGAAGTGGACTGATAATTGGGTTAAATGTGTAGGTGATTTATACCATGATGGAGTATTACTTTTTTTTGAGGAGATGCAAAATAATTTGATGTACCTCCTGGCCAATTTTTGCTACATAAATGTGTGGTTACCACAATTGAGTCACTGGGGAAAGGAGGGATTAAGCCTATGACTCACCAAGTGTACCAACTACTCTGTACTATGACAGGCCTTGTACAAGTGTTTTTATGCTTATATCTTGCAATACGTGCAGGCTTCCTCACGCCCCTCATTCAATTGAAAATGAAATGGGAGACAGATCCATAACTCGAGATTGCAGATATGGACTGGGAGAGGATTCTAGTACATATACCTCATGTCTTGCGAAAAGCTTGGTATATCTTAATACATATCTTAATACATTTTACATCTTACATAGAGCGTACCTGGCACCTAGCAAGATTAATCGGTGTTAAGTGACTGTTGCTGCAAAGTGTCTTAGATGTGGGGTATTGGGGACATAATTGTTCCATATGCTTTTAGCTGGATTCTGTGAAGCTGTTATTGATTGTATGAATGACATGAAGTTTTGGGCTACCACTTCGAGTATTTTTAGCCTTGCTCCTTAGGCATATCCTCGTCCTAAAAACAAGAAAATCACTACTAGATTTACCGATTTGGCATCGATTATGGCTAAACATGAAATGTCAATGCATTGAAAGTCTGTGCGTGGACCTCGATTCATTAGATGGAGGAAAGAGCTAGTTAAATGGGCTGGACTGGAAAGTGTTGTGTTATTTCAGGAATTGAAGAGAGGGTGGGGCAAGATTGAAAGTGCACGCAGTGGAAATTCCCTTGTGGATTCTTTGCTGACCCCAGTCACAGACTTAGAAACACTGAATAGCTGCTAGCTCTCTGATATCGCGAAAGAATTAAGAGGATATAATCAAATGTCCTTGCATGAGTTGCAGGGGTAAGACTTTGTCTTACTGAGATGATCTTTGGGAGACTTCGGACTACTTTGGTGTATATTGAAAAACTGTCCAATTAGGCATCCTTTATTTGGAAGCTTGACAAGGGTCAACTATAGATAGGGGTTTTAGTTATTAATTGCTAGTTGGAGGCTGGAATGATCTAAAGGGATGTTGCAATATATTTAATACCATGGAAGTATTTATTGTATGTACTTCTTTATAATCTATATATTAATGCATATTGCACTTGCCAATTTAAATCTACATTCTAAATTATTTATTAAATGTATTGATTTATCAATCCTTTATTTCTGCTCACTTGCAGATTCTGTTTTAGGTTCTATATTGAAAATAATAACATTCCTTTTAAAATAAACTGATGAATGGCGGAAACACTAAACATTATAAAATGATTAGTAAAATCAATCCCACCTTTGGAGTGCTCCTATACTGTTTTTTGTTGTCAAAAGTATGCCTTTCTTCAATTAATTTACAAGAAGAAGTCAAGCTATATTTAGGGCACCTGTGTTGCCATGCCCCTTGTGGGATGGTTATACCAAGATCTAGGTCATGGCACCCACACAGAAACTTCCTTTAGTGCTACCTGCCTTTCATGTGCCTAACTTCAGGTAGACTCAAGAGGAAGAAGTGTGAAACGTCCTTCTTTAAAATCCTCATTTTCTTTACCGATGACTTAAGATACATAGTTGAAGGAGCTAGGGTTGCTCATGTGACCCAGGATCATAAACTTGAAGACATTCTTGCCTGATATTCTCATTCTCATATTTTAGCTCAAGATTTTGTACTGATGTTGACATCACATGTTACTGTATTTGTTTTCTTTCATCTGAACTTGGTAGAGATAATAAACCTTTATACAATAATGCTGATAGTAAAGATGTACTGTACTAAGCCTATAGAGTTCCAATGTTTTGACTTTCATTTACTCAAACTTGGCTCTTCCTGCCCAAGTATTTGCCCTTTGGTTGTTTCTGTCAGGAGATAGATTAAAATATGACTTCTCTGCATCTTACACCAAGATATGAAGGAGGTTCCTATGATGGATCCAGGAGAAAACAACCACTGGGATACGTGTCTCCTGGACTGGGTTGAGGCGTGATTACATTGCAGATATGTGCCATCTTACTGTTATCTTTCATTGATGTAAGCAGGGAAAAGGGACTTGAAGATTCTGAATTATAGTACAGTGATAGAATAGTTATGGTCTGGTAAAGAGTAAACCATCCAACTCTTGATATGGCTTTTTTAAGTGTAGTGTTGGTGTTTTGAAGGATATTTTATGGCCACAGCATGTGAGTTTGGACATATCCTCTTTAAGAAGGAAAGGATCAAGAAAGTAGTGCCAGGAAGAAATGCTCTGATTCCTTATTGGTAAACATTGTCACTCCTGAGTCGATGTTTCTAATCTTAATACTTACTGTGGCAGCCTTTTTAAATGAATAATATTGATGCTCTTGTTAGGATATTTTAAACCCTGCATGTGAAAATTTAAAAGCAACAAGGGACAAAAATATCCAAAGTCACAGCAGTAGAAAAATGTGAAACTATGAGCAGCAGAGCGGAAGGGTAAAAGCAGCAAATAGACTGTTGCTATTAGCACAAATAGTCTAATAACATGCTTAGTATATGGAATTGTTGTGCCTCGGCTTTTTCATGGGTTACGAAAGCCTAGCTAGATGTACGTGCTAATTTAAAGCACAATGGCAACAGAAAATGTATGCGGTATGCTAGTTACAGCACTTTCGAGGTTGAAAACTATCTTTTAGGACAAAATTGCTGTGTGATGTGGTTCTCACATCAGTTAAACATGGGTCACCTTCATAGACCTCCCCTCTGCTCTCCAGTTCCACCTGGAAAATGAGTTGAGTAATGACATGTTTGGATTATTCTAACATTGCTTTGCATACACATAGTTTTCCTAAACTGTCAGTTTTGAAAAGTTAGAAGAAAGGTGCAATTTGTGGGCAGGCATGTTCCCACTGACTCTGAGCTGTAAGTACAATCCTAGGCTGCTGCCTACCATCTCCCTGTGACCTCGACTCCTGAGTTACATGCTTTCTATTCCGCACTGCCAGTAATCCCAGAAAAAAGGCATAAATAGATCACACTCAAGAAGTCAGTAAAGTGCAGGATCCACTGCTGAGTGGTGGCTGTTGTGTTTCCCTGTTGTCAATCATGTCTATTGGCATCCCTGAGTTACAGTGGGAAAAATATTTTCCTGTAACCCAAAGTCCTTAAATTCGAGAAATGTTAGTTGTTTTCTAAATGGTCCATAAGGATTGTGGTTGAACTTTAAATTTTGTGCACCGTTTAATCAAGATCATGTGAACTTAAATTCCCTTCAAGCGGACTCAATCATTAAACTCAAGTTCACATGAATCATGCAAAAGGCATATTGTTGAAAAACTCTAGGTTGAGGCATAGTCACAGAACAATGGGGTAACCCAAAATTTACCCGAAGGACCTGGGTAACTTATGATACAGATAAACAATGGTCCGATTGGAAAAAGCAACAATAGGAATAAGGTAACTGAGTATTAAGTCTGGGTGGTGAACTCCTCTCCGCTCACAGAGTTTGCGGAGATTTCGGAACTCCAAGCTACGCAGAGTTTGCGGAGTTCCGAAAAACTCCGCTCCACAGAGTTTGCGGAGTTCCGAAAAACCCCGCTCCGCTATGCTGAGCGGAGTTTTTTTCCTCCCTCGCGTTTGTCAATGGCAAGCTGGTGAGCACAAGCGAGGAAAATCCACCTCCCAGTGAGATTTTTCCTTGTTCGCAATCGTCATTAGCAAGTTAGCGAGTGTGGAAAATCAACCTCCCAGTGAGATTTCTCAACGCAGGTGGTCAGATTTCTCATTGTGAGTTGTCGTTTTCGTGCGCGACCGCTCGAATTGAGAAACCGTACGTTCACGTTGAGAAAGCTGCCGCTCAAGTAAAAATCTACTCAAGTGGCAGAAAAGAAGCAGCTCCTTCTTGCGCTGTGCATGGTGCTGTTTGCGATGATTGCACAGTGCACACAAGCACCAGACACAGAAAATCACTGTCAACAGCATTTATCAAACGCACTCAGCAGCTTGTGGAGCGCCACGTAGTGTGGCAGAGTGTTTTTTGCTCTTTGCGGAGTTCCGCGTAGCAGAACTCCGCAAACCCCACCTAGGCTTACTGAATGTATCAAAAGATCTCCTACCACGATATGGAAAATTAGAAAAACAGTCTTGAAGATTAAATCCAGAGTTACGAGGTTAGAGCAGCAGACAAGATTTCAAAAACAGAAAATTAAGACACATACACATAATTGCATTTCTGAACGTTTAGTTGCATCAATCATAAGTCAGTCTCAACATTCCTATATACACATTATATCAAAAACTCTTAGCTCCACCAATGTATAAAGTGATAAAGATGAGTGCTCAGAGAAGGTGCTCATCTGGATAAGGAGTGAAAAAAGGAAAAGAAAAAAAGGGATGGGGGCCTTTAGACCTTTTCACAAATCATATTATTGTACATGGAAGCCTGTCAGGTATACTATTTCTAATAACATATATCGCATCTAGAAGGGGTCCAGTTGTTAAGTTACTATTGCCACTCTGTACAGATCTAAACGATCCAAGCTTAGGAAAGAGCGTTGACGATTCGAACCAACACCTGGGGAGGGAAAGGGGCCACTGAATGCCTCAAAATCAGGTCTTCATCAGGACTAGGAAGGTGAAGGAGCGACCTGGATGCCGAAGTCATCCAACTGAGAAAATAGACCTGGGTAATTCCATGAAACAGAAGGCCCAAAGGCTCCACTCTGATGAGTGAACAATCTCCACTTTAATATATGGTCGTAACAGTGACCATAATAGGGAGAACACAAGCCTTCAAGTTCAGCTTAGCCGCATGATCCAGCCTTGTTTTCACTCAAATGGCCATGGCAAGGAAAAGATCCACAATTGGAGTTTGGGGGCACAAAAAATTGAGTTAATCACATGGGCCCTGCAGCTGCTACAGCTAATGCATCCTCTCTCAAACAAAGTCGAAAAGATATTCTCAAAAAGGGTTTGCAAGACTGAAACTTGGAGAACAAACTTTGGAGTGTGCAGGGACTCAGATTCTGTAATGTCCTAAATACTTCTTGAGAGCAGAAACCAACCATGAGTAATTGCTTATTGTTTAGTTTTTGCATTTGCTCTGCCCGGTAGTGTGGGACTGCTAGAATAAAGTAGGGCTGCAGTGCTTATTGACTCATCTGAGGGTGAACAAATGGACTTCAAGTGCACTCTCCATTGATTTTCATCATTCTTCATTTGCCTTATGGAGGGCTACTGAGACCAGTAATAGGGTAATATTAACTTGTAATTTCAAGTGCTGCCAGTGGCATAGCTACGCCTACTGCCACTTGGGAGGCCCCTAAGTTTGCTGCCTAGTACAAGTAAGAGCCGGTGGGGGGGTTGTGCTGGCCGATGGGCGATTTGTTGGGGGCGGGGTGGCGGTGGCGGCCGGCAGATGCCTTGTTCTCGGGGCAAGGGGATGGTGGTAGACAACAGACATGGCTTGCTCTCCTCCTCAAGCCCCAAAAAGAGTGACTTCTGGGGTGGACTGCCCCCTCGCCACAGCTACGCTACTGAGTGCTGCAGTGATTATATATTTTGTTTTGAAAGTGTACTTGCCCAAGTCCGAAATGAAATGGGCCATTGCTTCCGGACACATTAGCATCGTCATTGCACCTATGTGCTAAAGCTGAGAAACAATGTTTGACATGTCCGCTTTCTTTCCAGGTGGTGGGTTTGTGTTCTTTTGGGTTGTTATCTTTTGTCTTTGCATTAATTTATAGATGTACATGACAACGATCACGAGGGAGACTTTGAGAGGACTGACTACAGCTGCAGGTTTGCTAACAGGATAACTAATCTGCAGTAGTTTGCAAAATGATATAAATACAGATGTATAATATATGGGAGCCTGCTATCCCTGTGTAAAAGCCTGTCTCTAATTTCCCTATTACAGGCTACTTATGATGCACCTATTCGCCTATAATAAAGACATGACGTAGCCACTTAACTGTAATAACTTATTACAATTCAGTTGTGATGCCTCATGCCTGCTGCATGAGTCAGCAGCCAACACAAATGAAACGTGGCTTTTAGTTCTGCTTATCTTTCTAGATAAACAGTGATAAGCAGAAAGAAGATATGTATGGTAACTTTATTTTTGCATGCCTTATATAATTATAGGGAGTATAGAATCTCTGCATGTTTGTACACATCCTGAGCTAGAATTTTTTTAATCTGTCTAGAATCCACCTGATTCTAATATCTTTTTTGCAACAATTATCTAACTCATTTTAAAGTATTTAACTTTTCACTAGAGATTCAAATTTAATTCATCATATTTACATACATCCTATCTGTTTAACATGAAAGAGCAAGCCGCCAACGAATTAAGCACTTTGAGGGAAGGATGATGGTGTGGCCATGTATACCGTAATTGAAAGTCACCTAGTTTTTAATGCAGGATGTGGTGAGAAGGTGTGAAATAAAGGATAGTAAGTGGAAAAGCAGGGATTACCACACAGGACCCAGAGAAGGAAAAAATCCAAAGTTAGTGCGAACCTTTTTTTGTAGGTTTTTTTTTCCATTACTTATCTTTGTAGTACATGTGCCCCAAAACTATTTATCGAGTCCGATTCAGCACAAATGTCGCGACCCTAAAAGTGCCCTTCTGTTGCAGATAAAATGATCCTTTTGCAGGAAGTAATTCTTCCTCAATTCCAGGTCAGTGCAGGTTGGAATAATCTCAGCATGACATGCCACAGGACATTATGGACTCTCTCCGATAGATCTTAGTGAACAAGTTTAAAACACCAGAGGAAGCTGCTGAAGAGGGAGAGAAAGCCGACCAACAAAATTGTGCCTTCCTCTAGAAAATGGCGTTTTCATGTAAATCAGATTTCTTGAAGTTGATGCAGCTTGATTTAATTTATTAGGATTTTTTTCTAGATTGCTGTGACAGTTGTGATTTTCCAGATAATTAAATTGTTTAGTTGAAAGCCAGTGAAAATGTAAACACGTGTCAATTTCCCATGCAAGATCAGTGCGGCTACACAAGCAGCTATAGACGAAGAAATTCAACACACAAAGTCTGCTATGAATGCTGTGTAGCAGACTTTGTTAGTGTCCATGGTTTAACCACACTGGGGCAACGCATTTTACAAACGAGCCTCTTTTCAAGGCTGCACATCACTGTGCGGCGCCTTATCCATATTAATAACGTTGCCAGCCAGAAGGGAACGGCTGTGGACGCTGCCGGGGGCACCGCAGCCCCGGCTTTGAGGCTTTGTGTTGAAGCCGGAAGCAAAAATAGAGCATTGTGAGTGGGGCCCCCAAGCTTCTGTATACAGTATCTCTGGTTAAAAACAAACTTCCTGCTTGAATGTGTCGGTGGAGGAAAGCAAATCCCCTTCCTTCATGTTTGTTTCTGAGGCGCTGGAACTGAGCCAGGCCTCCTGTGGTCTACGAGGAAAGCCTCAGTAAACTCTGCCCATTCTAAATATTTTCCAAGGACAGCTGCAGGGATTTTGAGCATGCATACATTTTCTAGCAAACTCTGTCTTGAATTCTTTATTATTGTAGTAATGTCAGTCGTTCAGTTGGGTAATGATAAATATCTCACTAGCTACCATGAGCCCAGTGAACAAGGGTAAATACATATATGCGTACATTTGCTCGAGTGTAGATCTACTCTTCCGCCTATGGGTAACTGCACTTTTTTTTATACTCCCCATTTCTGTATGGAGATTTAAGTGTAGACTTGTGGATCTCCACCCCATCCATTAAGGGACTGGAGCCTCTTACAAAATAATTTATGAGTATAAAGTTGCATACATAAATGTTAAATAAAGATTAACCTTGAACTGTAAAAATGTTAAGAGCACATGAACTCCTCAAATGAACAATAGAAAAGTAAATATTTTAATTTAATTTTTAGATATTCATTTTAAATACATTATTTAACAAAAATTACCCATCTTCACTAACAGTTCTATTTATTTTGTAATCAACTTTCTTATTAATTATGTATTTAATTGATATATATGTTTTCAATATATTAAAATACTCTTTTTTTGATAATTGAATTCATATGTTTAAGAAAGTGAATTGCCATAGATATAGATAATAGGGCATATGTATCAATGAAAGGTTTTGCGATTTCCAAATAACGATTTTTAGGGAATCGCTATTTGAGAAACGTAAAACGATATTTAAATAAAAAATCGCAAATATCTTGCAATTCCCTCATATTCCTTAATTGTGACTCACAATTGCCACATGGCACTTTGAAAAAAGCGAATAAGTGCTTTTTCCAAAGAATTCGCAAATTACCACCAACTGTCAGTGGTGGTAATTTGAGATTTCTTTTTCCAAATTCGCACAATTTACGTGCTTTCTACATCGCATTTAAAGAATCGCTAAGAATCGCAAATTTAGCACTTCTCTAATTTGCGATGTCCTTTTTGGAAGATACATCCCCAAAAGGCCTTTTCCTGTTCGCAAACATGTGACACGTAATTTTACTCCCATGGGAAAGGCTGCTTTAGGGAGCATCTCAAGTTCCCTGGGGGCCAAAGACTTCAAGGCTGCACCAATGTACACTGTAATCTGTGTGAAAAGAACAATTCTGTTGGATTTATCAATATCATTCTCCCAAGTCCTTGAATGATATTTCTTGATTCCTAGCATTAATTATGCGTTCATAAACTATTGCAATGTTAACCTATGTGGCTGGGAATCTACAATGGGGAAATGAAATGTGCAATTTCTCAACACCAGGGCATATAAAACATCTTTCATAAGGAACCTGCTTATAGCTCCATGACCCCCATGATTGGGTGATGTGGTTCGTTCTGAGTCTCATCAGGTTGAAGCTGCAACTTCACAGGCCTCAAAAGATCTCTGCCATGATCTGAGCCCAGGTGACTGAGTGCTCATCAGAAAGCATGTGAGGAGAAAATGTCTCATCTCTCGGTGACATGGACTATATCAAGTGATATTGGTGATGAATACTGCTGTGAAGTGTGGAGAAGTACCAATTTGGGTTCATGCTTCCCATACCCAACGAGTCACATGTCCCTCTGACGAGACAGCTCCTTTTCAAGAAGTCTTTCCAGCCGTGACCGAGTGGTCACTAGAGAGGGGTAAGCCAAGCTGGAGAGGCACCTGAAGAGGCTTGAAGCACCACATGTTGATCTGAGGGGGGTCAAGCTAAACAAGACCCTGGTGGGGAGATGGTAACGTTGTGAGTGGTATAGAGTCTGACTCAGGAGAAGAGACTGGTGTGGAAAGTGGTCAATCAATCAATAAGAGGATTTTCAAGTGCGCTACTCACCCGTGAGGGTCTCAAGTAGGGGTGGGCGGAATTTGCTTAGTTGCGCTACGCAAAGCTCTGCAAAATGGTAAACAATCTCCGCGGGCATGCAGAGTCCTGTGAACATGCGGAATGGCTTGTTCCGCCCGTTCGCGATGCTTTTTTCCTGTTCGCGAACGCTGTTTGCATTCTCAGGTGGAAATATATCTCTCAAACACGCATTTTGAAAGCGCGAAAAGCAAAAAATTCTGCGCAGCCGCGGATCGCCTGATCTTTGGCAATTCCGCATTCTCCGCGGAACGCGAAATTACCCAGATTCTGTAAATTCCGCGAGCGGAATGGAATTTACTGCCCAGGCCTAGTCTCAAGGCATTGGGGGGAGCAGCTCCGGTCAGTCAAAGAACCAGGTGTTGAGGGTCTTCCTGAAGATCTTCAACATGGGGGCGCGTCTGATGTCAAACGGGAGCTCATTCCAGGATTTGGCTGTGATGTAGGAGAAGGTTATTTCACCTGTTCTAGCTCTGCGGATTCGCGGGGGTTCGGCGACGGCGAGGTCGACCGATCTGAGGTTTTTCATGGGCACGTGGAAGGAGATTCTGTCATTGAGATATTGGGGTCCGGTGTTGTGGAGGCATTTGTAGGCATGGGTGGGTATCTTGAAAGTTACTCTTTTCTTGACACAGAGCCAGTGGGGGTTTCACAGGTGTTGTCTTCGTGTCACGGAATTCCGAGGACTTGTCTGGCTGCGGTGTTCAGTATGATCTGGAGTTTGCAGAGCAGAGACTTGTTGATCCCATTGTTGAGGTTGTTTCCGTAGTCCAGTCTGCTGCTTATGAGTGCGAGGGTGACGGTCTTCCTTGATTCAGGGGGGATTCATTTGAAGGTCTTCCGGAGGATGCAGAGGGTGTTGAGGCAGGTGGAGGCAACGGCGTTGACTTGTAGGGTCATGGAGAGGGAGAAGTCAAGTATGATGCCGAGGTTGCGGCGTGGTCCGTTGGGTTGGGGGGCTGCCAAGAGCAGTGAGCCACCATGTGTTGTCCCATGCAGAGGGGGAGGGTCCGAGCATGAGGACCTCTGTCTTCTCCAAGTTGAGCCTCAAGCAGCTGCTGTTCATCCAGGATGCGACATCCATCATTCCTTCCTGGAAGTTGAGTCTAGTGGTGATGGGGTTCTTGGTGAGGGAGAGGATGAGCTGGTTGTTGTCGGTGTAGAATACTATGCTGAGTCCGTGCTGTCTGATGATGGTGGCAAGGGGGGTCATGTAGATGTTGAAGAGCGTGGGGCTGAGCGATGATCCTTGGGGTACTCTGCAGTTGATCTCTGTGGATTTGGAGACTAAGGGAGGGAGTATGATCTTTGGGTTCTGCCGGTGAGGAAGGGGCAGAGTCATTCGATGGTGGATCCCTGTATGCCGGTGTTGTGGAGTCTGGTGGTGAATGTGCAGTGGGAGACAGTGTCGAAGGCTGCAGAGAGGTCGAGTAGGATCAGGGCAGCGGTGTCTCTCTGGTCGAGGAGAGTACAGATGACATCTGTGGCAGCAAGGAGGACGGTCTTGGTGCTGTGGTTGCTGTGGAATCCAGATTGGGAGAGGTCGAGGATGGAGTTCTCTTCGATTAATTTCATTAGTTGGGCATTGACGGTCTTCTCAGTGACTTTGGCCGGAGGGTGCATCGTAGTTCCGGTGCGATGGTGGCGGCAGCTCTGTGGAAGATGTGCGGGGGAAGGAGTCTGTGGGGGCTCCTGAGTGAATGCCTTTCATGGTCAATGCGGTGTATTTGGTGGTGACTGGTGTCCAGGAGGAGACGGTGGGCTGGCTGGTGTTGGTGGATGAGGAAGAGGTTTCAGAGTTAGGTGTCTGGTTGTTTAAATCATCGTAGAGGAAAGGAGGAGCTGAGATTGTTATCCTGGGAGGGGGTGATGTCCATGATTTCGCTGGGGGGGTTTGGTGTATTCCTGGATGATGCTGAAGAGTTCCTTTGAGTTGCTGGAGTTGGCAAGTATCTTGTTCTGTATGAAGGTCCTTTTGGTGGATCTGTGCATTGGTGGTCTTCTGTCATGGCATTCTTGTAGTTGGTGCGGTCTTCCGAGAATTTGCTGTTTCTCCAATTATTCTCGAGACGTCTGCAGGTGCGTCTGGATTCTTGGAAGTCAGTGGTGAACCAGCTGGCATTTCTGGGGCGCTATCTGTTGGGGTTACTTAGGGGTGTGTGCTTGTCTGCGTAGTTGGTGATCATTCTGTGAAATTCTTTGACTGCATGGTTGGCATCAGTTGAGGTGGAGGGGGCACCACGGTTGAGGGTGGATTTGAACTGATCCTCAGTGACCTTGCTCCAGTTCCTTTGTGGATGGCTGTGGGCAGTGGGTTTGTCAACGTGGAAGTGTACGCCGTGGTGGTCCGTCCAGGGGGGTTGAATGGTGTGGCTGAAGTGGATTTTGTTACATCCTGCAAAGATGAGGTTAAGGGTGTGTCCTGCCTTTTGGGTGGAGGTGGTGACGATCTGTTTCAGTTTGAGGTTGGTGAGGTTGTCCAGGAGGGTGGCAGAGTTGGGGTCGCTCAGGTTGTCGAGGTGGAAGTTGAGGTCTCAGATGAGTATGTCTTCCATGGAGGTGATGGCGTAGGGCGCAATGAGGTCAGCAATGGTAGTTGTGAACGCGGTTTGGGGTCCGGGAGGTCTGGAGGTGAGGGTGCCTCATAGGGTCATTCTGGAACTGGTCTGGATCTGGAAGTGGAGGTGTTCAGTGGTGGGCGGGCCGACGCTCGAGCTGGAGGTGGTGAGACGGAGGGAGCTCTTGTGTGCAATGGCTGGTCCTCCTCTTGGGCAGTTGGGTCAGTCCTTCCTCTGGATCTTGTATCTCTGAGGGATGGCGGTGGCGATGTCTGGGGCAGAGTTGGCGTTGGTCTGGGTTTTCGTGAAGAAGGCGATGTCTGGCTAGAGGGTGTTGAGGAGGTCCCAGCATGTGTGTACAGTGAGTGCAAGTTGAGGAGGATGCACTTCAGGGCTCTGGTGGTGCTAACGTCTCGCATGGGTGTGGCGGTCATGGGGGTGAGGAGGGTTGTGAAGGATTGTCGGCTGTGTCAGCAGGAGAACTGGCTGACGGTTGAGTGCAAGGAGGTTAGCTGAGTTGTAGCAGTGGGTGGCCGGAGGGCCAGGGTACCTGGTGCTGGTCACGGTAGGGTGGCAGACAGTTGCAGATATGCTTGCCTTTAATGCGCCTTCGGTGCACCAGCGGTGCAGCCGCACATCGGCTGCCATTAAATAGGGAAGGGGGAGGGAAGGGCAGATGCGAGACGGGAACCAGCAGGGGGGAGGGTCCGCAGGGCAGTAATGGCAGGAAAGAACCAAGCACAGAGGACACAACAGGAAAAGAGGAAAAAGAGGAAAAACAGAAAAAAAGAACAATAACAAGGCACAATAACAAAAAGTAATCAAGCACAGAACAAAATGGGCACAAACACAGAGACAGACAGAGGGCCTCGAACACCTACGAGCGGAGGTGAGACAGGGTCAGCGCCAAAACGATGGAGCTGCTGGGGGAGAAAGCAGGTCTCTGACCAGGAGGTCAGAGGTCTTGCTCTCACTCCCTCGCAGCGGCCGCCAATAAATAAGGAATGGGGAGGGAAGCGCGGCTGGGAGGTGGGAGCGTGAACTGGCAGGGGGGAGGGGCCACAGGGGAAGCAGCGGTGGGAAAGAACCAGGCACAGAGGCCACAACAGGAAAAAAGGCACAAAAGAGGAAAAAGAGGAAAAACAGAAACAAGGCACAATAACCAATAGTAATCGAGGACAGACCAAAACAGGCACAAACACAGAGACAAGGAGAGGGCCTTGAACAACTATGAGCTGAGGTGAGGCGGGGTCAGCGGCAGTGGCACAACAATGGAGCTGCTGGGGCAGAGAGCAGGTCTCTGACCAGGAGGTCAGAGGTCTTGCTCACACTCCCTCGCAGCTGCTGCCATTAAATAGAGAAGGTGGGAGGGAAGCGCAGCTGGGAGGCAGGAAGCGGTGGGGGGAGGGGCCACGGGGGCAGAAGCGGCGGGAAAGAACAGGGCACGGAGGACACAACAGGAAAACATACACAAAAAAGGAAAAACAGAAAAAGGGACAATAACAAAAACTATAACAAACAGCAATCAATGACAGAACAAAACGGGCACAAACACAGAGACCGACAGAGGGCCTTGAACACCTACGACCAGTGGTGAGGCAGGGTCAGTGGCAGTGGCACAACAGAGGAGCTGCTGGGGGAGAGAGCAGGTCTCTGACCAGGAGGTCAGAGGTCTTGGTCGTGTGCAGTTAAGGAAGAAAAATGCTGCTGATGAGACGCAATCTGAAACTTAACCTCTGAGAGAGATCTTGTTGAGAATTCCTGGAATCAAGGCTAATGCACCTCTGTCATTGGCTGTGCCTTTTCCGCCAAGGTCAAATGGCTTACGGACTCTCATTTTGGAAGACATCGAATTCCCTTGTTTTGGAGCACCACAGTTTCCTCAAGAGATTGCAGCATTGAGAGCTGAACTGTTACGAGTCATTGAGGAGATTGACTCTGATCTAATAAGGGATGTAAATTGAATTCTTGATCTGTAAATGAGTTGCTTGAAAGAACATAACCTAGGCCCGAGTGGAAGAGGATTAAAATTTGGGATTTTCAGTTAGGAGAAGATAGAGGGCTAGGGAAGTCTTCCAAACTGTGTAAATATTGTGAAAAAGACTGTTGAAAAGAACTTTAAAGACTTTAAAGAAAAGGTATCTTAAAAACTTTGTTGCACATTAATACGAGGCGGAGTGAAGAGACTCTGTCTGCTGATCCTCTCATAAGCTGTAGTCACCTTTGGAAATGGAGTCTGAAAATTTGAATCTTAGGGTTAAAGGTTTTATAGGTACACTTGTTGTAGGAGTAATAATAGTCATATATGTAGTCATCACCGAGTCAATTCTAGGTGCACACAAGATTGAGGAACATGGAGTAGGGGTACATGGGACATCTAAACCTACCACTGCTGCCTCAAAGGAGAGTATATTAGGATCTGAAAAAGGCTTAATGTAAAAGTTACTTACCTTCGGTAACGTAATATCTGGTGGAGACACAGTCTAGCTGCAGATTCCTTAACTTTTTAGTTCTCCCCAGGCCCCAGTCTGGATCTGGAAATTTTTCTGCAGTACTTCTACGCGCCTGAAGACAGTATCATACAGCTCCGTGATGTCGTTGAATCCGGTCATGATGTCAGTGGATTCATAAAAGGTCCCTCCAGTGCTCAGATGTTAGTTTCATCTGTAAAACGTTTTGCACCAGAACACGGAGCCACTACAGAAACTGGTTGCGGAATCAATGTACCAAAAAGATCAAAAATCTTTAATACATTAATAAAGAAGAAACATCAAATACCATACATGGATTATAAAGAAAACCCTAAAGAATCAGCGAAGCACAGGGCTACATGAAACCCTGTATCCTGGTGAATATCCATCATGTAAATAAAGAAAACCTTACACTATAGACCATCCATCAATGGTAATGAATGGCATGGCAATAGCAAAACTACACCTATAAAAACAACACCAAGCTGTTTATTGAATCACACTATTACATGACAATGTGATGGTGCCAATACAAGGTGTGATAATACCAAAGACTTCGAGAGAAAGAATAAATCAATCAATACTGCTCACTGGTGTCTGATCCAGTATGAAAGAGGAGACACCCCCCACCCTACCAACCACACACATTTGGAAATGGATGGAACGGCAATATCTACACAAAACCTATTTGGCCAGGTCAAGTGTTCTGTTGAGTCCAAACATAAGTTGAGGCAGTAATCACCAGTATATAAAACCAGTACTGAAAAATGGTCTGACCCTTACCTCATAGGTCGTTCACAGAGTGGGGAGGATGGGCATGGCATTAAGGAAACTGCGGCTAAACTTTGTCTCTACCAGATATTGCATTACTGAAGGTAAATAACTTTTGCATCTGATAGAAACATCATGCTGCAGATTTATTAACTTTTGAATTAAATACCATAGCTATACTCCCCTGGAGGAGGCTCTGCGAATGAATCCTATGAAAGTTTTCAAAGAGAACCAGCCAATCATAACTAACAACTGACCAAATGTACATAGGAATACCAGAACAAGAGCTTGTTTCTTAATAGAATCCATGATCAATGTCACAGAACATTTAAATAATAAACAACCCTACAGGCCCGAAAGAAACAGGCTTTGAGGGAAATTGGAAAAAAACCCTAAAGAACCATCTGTCAGTTATCAGATAGTATCCTCTATACCTCAGGGTAAAGAGAACTTGTTGACCAAAAGGGAAAAGTACAAGACAAAAGTCATGCAATCCGCATTGTCCACGACAATAAAGAAATAGCAGAGAAAGAAATATCCTGATAAAATCCAAAAGAAGGACTCTCAGAACTCATTCCCATTATACCAAGATGAATGAACATCAAAAGAAAGATGAACAATAATCCCTCCATGGTATAACATTTTTTGTTTCAACATAATGACCATTCGAAGGTCACGTATTGCACTGTAAAGAAGCTAAAATGACACCAAACAGTTTTGAATCTTATATAGACATACATCAATTATGCCAGTTCTATAAACTTTTGCCACAAAGATGTATATATGGATATATGTATATAAATATATAAATATTCATAAATGTGTCACCAGAGACTCTGAGTGGCCCGACAACCCACAGAATTTCACTGGCCAATATGAACTGCCGAACCGCAAGAATTTACAAAGCTTGACCCCGCACGGCCTTCAGTGCCATGGTCCGACAGTCTGAACATGACTTCGAGCCAAGAACACGCTCGAAGTACCAAGGCAAGAAAGAAAAAAGAAGCTACCACATCCCACCTTAAAACCTCTGTCTGTTCTCTTTTTTTTTTCTATTTGAATTTAACATCAAATATGTGTAATACATATGCAACAGCCATGTGTACTCTGTATACCTAATCGCTAACTAGAACTTGGATATCAGTTCAAAAGTGTTTTACAATATTATTAAAAATAGAAACGCACCTATTAGTGCGCTACAAAAATATATCATAAAGGAAAATCGAAACATCAAAAAGAAATCATACATAAAATGAATCCTTGTCTGCAACAAGCACATACAACCGCACTTGTGATACCAAACAAAATTTGCTCATAAGTCCAACAAGGATATATATATAAATATAGAGATATAGATATAGATATATATATCCAATCCAACTTCCGTAGTACCAGCCGGTACCACCAAAGACACGGACACGTTTTTCGCTGGTGCAAAATAGTGCTCAATTTATTTTCAAACAAACATAGTTCGGTTTAGTCCAGACGCGTTTCGACCGTCAAAGCGGTCTTGATCACATGACTACTCTTTACTGAACGTGACAATTTATAGGTGCAAGATACCCAATTACGTAACCGGAATCCTATAGACATAGAAGACACACTCGTTTTGGCCACCACTTCAAAACCTGCAAAACTTTATACAGATAAATGTGATGTAAAATTTGCATAGCTCATCCAGATACATTAACCAAGTTCATATATGGCGTTTAGATCGTAGGCAAATATATGATTGTTAAACACTTACTTGAAGCATAGTATTGCGCATATAACGCTAGCAAATGACTTAACTCAATCATTTTATCTTGCCTGCGCTACGACTATTCACATGTAGTATATTTTTTGTCACTATATATCCCTCTATTGGGAGCATTCCCCTCCGGGTTTAGTGCAAATAACGTATATTATGTGCAAACAAAGCAAGGTATTGATATCTGTGCAAATACAGCAAAATTGTGCAAATACGCAATCTAATGTGCAAATATGCAGATATATTAATCATTGCCCTAAGAACATCATTGATAAAAACTTGATTTAAAAGAGTCTGGATAGCTATATAAAATTCGATGCCACGCTATGTCTCTATTAGGAAATACGCTGGGTATATAAAAAAAATTTTTTTAGATTGAAACATTTAAAAATTTGACCGTGCTCAACTAGAGGACAGCTGCTTTCCAAACTATTTATATCATTATGTGGGAACCTATACATACAATAATACAATTGAAACCTAAAATACATCCTTATATTCAGACAGTTTCCATATTCAAAGATGCGGTAATCAAAAGCTCACATACCCCATAAGTAAATCTCCACAACATGCAAAAATTCAAGACAAGTTAAAATCTATGTAAATAATACAGTGACTTCTAATGGTATACAAGTCTATGTTTCATATTAACTGCAGCTATGAGCGTGTTTATAAAAAGTGATGTAAATCCTCTCCATTATTCAAGCCTCCTGGAATGCGTCTATCCAACTCAACTATGTATTTTGATTCTAACTGTCTCAGGAGTTTTTCCCGGTTGCCCCCTCTTTTTGATTTTGGTACTGAATCGATAATAAAATATTTCAAACAACTGAGATCATTGTTGTGGCAGGCTTTAAAATGTCTTGCTACCGGGTAAGTTGGATCGGAATTTACTATAGCTCTTAGATGTTGTAAAATTCGGGTAAATGCTTGCAGCTTAGTGCTTCCTACATACTTCAGATTGCATGTACATTGTAATACATATACCACATGGTCAGTGCGACAAGTATAATGTCCTTTCAGAGATCTAGGTACCTCACTGAAAGGTGTGGTATATTGGTTGGTGTTAACTCCAAACTTACATGCTCTGCATGAAGAGCATTTAAAAAACCCTTTTGAAGGGTTAAGCCAATTACCACTGGATGAAATTTCAGGACTGTTGGATACCAGTTCATCCCTCATTGAAAATGCTCTTCTGTATGTAATGGTTGGATTCATGGGCAGCACTGCTTTAAGAGTGGGATCCGTTAATACAATGGGCCACTCCTTACGAATAATACTTTCGATTTTTTTGGCCTGTCTCATATAGGTGGTAATCAGTCTTATTTCATTTTCTGTTTTATCATTAACTTGGATACTGGTTGGAACTGGGATTGCTTGATTTGTTTTGTTATTAGGTACAAGTAAATCATTTCTATTTTTGAGGTTCGCCTTTTTCATTGCTATATTTAATTTCTTTTCCTCATATCCTCGTGCCAATAGCCTATTTTTAGCTTCCATCTGATGTTTTGTCACGTGCCGCTATGTTGCTACAAGCTCTATGAATTCGTAGAAATTCTCCATACGGTATACTGTTAATGGTGTGGAACGGATGGAAACTCTCTGCATGCAACACTGTATTGCCAGATGTGCTCTTACGAAATAGACATGTATCTAAAATCCCTTCTTTCAAATTCACAGTTACATCTAAGAAGTTCACACTAATAGTGCTCACTTCTGCAGTAAACTCTAAATTAAGATCATTATCATTGATGCTATTGACGAAGCTTAATGCCTCCTTCTCAGTTCCTTTCCAAATGACGAAAACATCGTCAATATACCGCCACCATGATATAATATTTGTAGACCACTGTTCAGCATGGCGGGCCATGAGGACATGCTTCTCCCACCAGCCAACATGCAAACATGCATAGCTGGGAGAAAAACATGCCCCCATAGCCACGCCTCTCATTGTTAAATTGAAACATATTGTTGCATAGACATTTACGGATCATATTTAAAAGCATAACATTGTGATTATAAAATTCAATGCTCCTTTCACCCAGGAAATACTCTACAGCTCTAAGTCCATCCATGTGGGCTATACTAGTGTACAGCGCTGTAATGTCCATAGTCAATAAAATATCATCAGGGGACAAGACCAGATGGTTGAGTTTGTGTAAAAAATCTGTAGTGTCTCTTATATAACTTGGTAGTGCAACTACTAGGTCTTGTAAAAAATAATCAATGTATTTGGAGGTGTTCTCAAACATACTGTTGATTGCTGACACTATGGGACGACCTGGTATAGGCATAGTTCCCTTATGTACTTTAGGGATAAAATAAATGCTTGGTAGTACTGGATATTCTTTATATAGAAATTTCAATTCTTCATTAGTCAACAGACCCTCTTTGCACCATGCATGTAGCTCATCTTTGTACTGCTTATGTGTTGTAGAAATGAGAGCTTTGGGGATCCTACGATATCAATCAGTATTGTTTAAATGTCTATAGGCTTCCTCCTTATATTCTTTTTTACCCCATAGGACCACATTACCACCTTTGTCCGATTTGTTGATAATAATGTTGTTGTTCTTTTTTAATTTGGACATTAATTTAAAATAATCTGTGGATTTCTGTATAGGTATTTTATATCTTGCTTGGGTCTGACGTTGTAACTTTTTCAATTCATCCGTAATGCGTTCACTGAATACATCAATTGCATCACGCGGCATAGTTGGCATAAAAGTGGATACTGGTTTAAAAGGGCTTTTACATGGCTTGGAGATGTTAATTCCTTGGTTGTCTGCCACTTCTTGTGTATATAGATATAGATATATATATTATCTACTGATGGTCCCCAGTAGATAGTTATAGTTAGAACCTAGTTTCCATAGAAAAACATTTTTTGATGTGCTTATAACTTTGGCGTCGCTTGACGAATCTTTACGAAAGTTTCCAAAAAGTTCCTCTTTTCATATCAGCTCCTATCTTGAAAGTTTGGAGGTAATTTGTCAAGGGGGCTGAGAAAAAAGGGGGGTCCCAAAACGTTTTTTCCATGCAATTTCCATAGGAAACTTTGGACAAGGCTACAGGTCAAACTGCTGAACGGAATTACGCCAAATTTGACAGGGAGAAAGGTATTGGTCTAGAAAGCACGCTTCTGTTGAAATTGTGTTTATCCGTTCAGTAGTTTTTGAGATATTAAAGGAAAGAAATATATATATTACTGGGCGGAGCACGAGCTTTCCTCTGATTGGCTGCTAACACTTCAAACCAGGAAGTGTTAGCAGCCATCTTGTTCCGCGCATCATATCGGGGATGAGAAAAAGAGGGTAAATGTGCTGCTGGGGATAACTTACTATATAAATAAAGAGCCCTGAACTGCCCGGGGCTGAGCTGCTCCTGGAAACAGGGATCGAGAGCCCTGCTACCCTCCACCCGGCTGTGAAACGCTTCCCTGGCTACTGGGTGAAGACACAAACAGACGGGCAGCTCCTCCCAGCCACCTGCCGCTGCCCAGGCCTGTGTACATGTGTGTGTCGACGTGTCTCCTCCCCCAGGCCCGGCCCCCATAATCTCTCTTCGGATGCCTCACCCCAACAATAGAATCCACTGGCGCAGGCTGGCACACTCCAGGGAGGAGCATGGAAAGGTCGCGGTGCCTGGGTGGAGGCGCACCTGCAGGGGCACAGGAGCCCTGCCCACTTCCTGGAAGGAAGGCAGCCTCCGTCTGCCGGGAGGAACCTTAATTTAAACCAGGATTAAGGCAGCCGAGCCGGCACTCTCAGCCGGAATTCACGACTTTGTGTGCTTCACATAAAACCACCAGCCTCCTCCCAGAAGCCGGGAGAACCCTTGTTTATTTACTTCCTGCCGGAGGGGCCCGTGGACGTGCCAGAGCGCCTAGAACCCTGCCGAGCTGCGCCTCGAAGCCCTCTTGGCTTCCTTCAGCCTCCTTCCAGGAGTGGGAGCATCCGTGTTTATTCACTTCCTGCCGGAGGGGGCTGAGGGGCCCGTGGAGGTGCCAGAGCGCCTGGGAGCCCTGCCGAGCTGTGCCTTGAAGCGCTCTTGGCTTCCTTCCTGGAGCGCTGGTAAGAGCCTCTCTTGGTGCTTTGCCAAGTGCCCTTTTCACCCTGCTGGGCCTGAAGCGCACGGAGAGAGGTGAGATGCGAGACCAGGACCCGGACCCGGACAAAAGGGGGGTGCCTTTTGGGGGCCCGGTGACTCTGAACATGGGAGACAAGCAGTACAGCACCACCCTGGAGACCCTGACCCGCTTCCCGGACTCCATGCTGGGGGCCATGTTCCGAGGCCCGTGCAGAGGGATGAGTCCGGTGCCTTCTTCATCGACCCCGATGGCAAGGTCTTCCGGCATGTGCTGAACTTCCTGCGCTTCGACCGGCTGGACCTGCCCAAGGGGTACCGGGAGTTGGCTCTGCTGGAGTGGGAGGTGGACTTCTACCTGCTCTGGCCCCTGATGGAGGAGATCAAGCAGGGGCGCGAGGAGGAGAGGGCAGCTCTCACCAATGCCATCCTGTACGTGGATGTGGTGTGCCAGCAGCACCTGCTAAACTTCACCATCAGGAAGGGCTCCCAGAACCATGACCTGTCCCCAGGGCCCAAAAAAAGGAGAAAGAAGGGGGGCCACACAGCCCCCCTCCCAGCAACACTCTGCAAACGCGCCCTGTGGTGGGTTTTAAGTTGGGGAATTAAGTCCCCTTCAATACTGGTGTTCCCTGGGGGCTAACTAGCCCACCAGGAACATCCAGTATGCGCCACAGGGCTGCCTTGCAGAGAGATGTTCTGAGGCCACGCCCCTTTTTTCACCTCTCTGCAACGCAGCTCTGTGGCGCTTACTTGAGGTACCTGGTGGGCTAGTTGGATCCCAGGGACCCACAGGACTCAAGGGGATTTAATCCCCCAATTTACAACGCACCAGGGGGCGTGTTTGCACAGTGGTGCAGGGAGGGGATGTGGTGGTCCAAGGCCACGCCCCCTTTTTACACAACTCGGCAAAGCAGCTCTGAGGTGCTTACTGGAGGTACCTGGTGGGCTAGTTGGCCCTCAGGGACCCTCAGGATTCAAGGAGACTTAATCACCCAACTTAAAATGCACCACAGGTCGCATTTGCACACTTGTCACATCAGGCCCCCCCCCTCCCTGCACCACAGTGCAAACACACCCTGTGGCACGTTTTAAGTTGTGAGATTAATTCCCCTTTAATCATGAGGGTCCCTGGGGGCCAAGTAGTCCACCAGGTACCTCTTGTAAACACCACAGGGCTGTGTTGCAGAGAGGTGCTCCAATGCCACGCACCTTTTTACACCACTCTGCAAACGCAGCTTCTGGTGCACTGCTGGTGGGGTGATGAGGTCCTCTTGTGTCCTGGGGACCTCAAAATACAAGTGGACTTCATGCTCTGAGCAGCAGTGCGCCAGAAGCCGTGTTTGCAGAGTGGTGTAAAAAGGGGCATGGCCTCAGAACATCTCTCTGAAACGCAGTTCTGTGGTGCTTACTGGATGTACCTGGTGGGCTTCTTGGCCACCAGGGACCTTCAGGATTAAAGGGGACTTAATAGGGATGTCATAGTTAGAAATTAGTATTTACAAAACCATTGAAATTCACTGAAAAAACCACAGGTTTCAGGTACGTTATGGTTAGAAATTTTCATTTGAAAAACCTTTGAAATTCACTGAAAAAACCATAGGTTTTACAGACGTTATAGTTAGAAATTAGCATTTAAAAAACCTTTGAAATTCACTGAAAAAACCATAGGTTTCAGGGACGTCATAGTTAGTTGGACATTTCACTCATACAGAACCAGAGAAATCCCACCGTTATAGTTAGTTCAGCTAACTATAACTCATGCCCCCGCAATGCACTGCTGATGACATCACATATTACATCATTCATGACATGGTCAGTGACATCACTGATGACATCTCAAATGACATCACTGATGACATCACTGATGCCATCATCGAGTGACTGTGTGTTTCTGTAAAGTTTAAATTTGTTTTATATATATGCCAAGCTGCATTGAAGAATGAGTGGTTGTATAAGTGTCTGTATGGAGGATTTACTAGGTACGTGACTGACTGTATAAGTGAGTGATTAATCGTGTCTTACTGAATGCATGGGTTAGTGACTAAACTGTGTGAAAGTCTGTATCAGTCTGTCTGTTGTTGTGTAAGCTGCTGCATGGGTTGGTGACTAGCTGCATGAGTGTCTATATAAGTTATTGATTACTTGCCTGAGTATTTGTATGGTTGTCTGAGTATGTGTGGGTGGGAGGTGTGTGACTCTGTGCATAGTTGTTTGAGTGGTTGATTCACTTTGTGTATGGGTTCAAGAGTGCATGTGGAAACAGCTGTATGTGTTGGTAAGTGTGTGTATGGGTGTGTTGGTGAGTGAATGGATGTTTCAGTGGTACATGTGCAAGTAACTACATATGTAAAAGGCAGTATATGTGAGTGATGGTGTATATAAATAACTATATGTGAGAGTCAGTAATTGTGAGAGTGACTGCATGGATGAGTGTGTATTTGTGTCAGTGATTCTATAACAGAGTAATTGTGTGTTAGTATCTGTATGAATAAGTGAGCTGGTGTCTGTATAACTGTATAGGTTAGTAAATGTAAGTATGATTGATTCTTTGCATGACTGACTAGCTGTGTGAGTAACCCAGGATATGTGGCAGTGTGTGAGTGTCTGTATAGGTGTATGAGTGCATATGATAGTGTTGTATTGATGAGTGACTGCATGTATGACTGACTGTATGGGTGAATGAGTGGCTGTGTGTGGAGTTCTACGAACCAGTCAGTGTGTATTTAGTAACTGGTATTGATGTGTCTATTTTTTCGAAAATGGTAGTCTGTATTTTAAAATGGGTGTATCAAAGGTTGTATTCAGGTGTGAGGAGGTGCATCAGATTTTGACGTGGATGATGTCATCAGTGATGTCGTCAGTGATGTAATTTGAGATGTCATCAGTGATGTCATCAGTGATGTCACTGACCATGTCATGAATGATGTAATATGTGACGTCATCAGCAGAGCATTAGCTTAACTAACTTTTATGGTGGAATTTCTCTGGTTTTTCTATGAGTGAAATGTGCAACTAAGTATAACGTCCCTGAAACCTATGGTTTTTTCAGTGAAAATATATATATATACATATTTATATATCACATGCACGTCTTCAAAAAGCAATGGCCATGATTTCTCAAGGACTGCTAAGCACAGGGAAAATTACATACATCTCCAAAAACACAGATAATACTGGATGCAAAAAAACATTGTAGGAGAATACTAGAAGAGCTTTCTATCAAGCCTAAAAGCTCCTACCATGAAATGTATGACCGAAAACAGACAACTGTTTCAGGCACTGCCTATCAGACAGCTTAGGATATATAGTTCACACCACCATGTTCCCAAAATTAAACAAAGGAATTACTATACCATCCCACAAAGGAGGAGGCCACTAACCTGTGTATTCCAAAGAATACAATCAAGACAAATTTTCTGCCTGTGTAAATAATCCAACAGTGCTGATCGTCACTGATATAAATAACGCTTACATGAAACACTGGCCTCACAAAATGTAATACAATGGTACATTAGGTACAAAACATATTCAATTTATTCAATAAATATCACATTACAATTATTTGAAAACAAGATCTATAATACACAATAAATAACCCAAGCGCATCCTACGCCACACACACTAGTGTTTATACAAGCAAGTACATACCCACACATCCTCATACGTTCTGTAAAAATAAGGGTTCAATACTCTCATTATGTCAACATGAAGCTAGACCACCCCTAATTTTTGACATGTAACAATTGGTACTCTGTCAGGTCCACAAAGATAGAATCAGTTATCCAATTCAAGAATTGATCAATAAATAGGCAAAGGGTGGATAATTCAATTCATGGTTGATTAGCTCAAAAAGCACAATTTCCAGATAACATGTTGATGAATCTTGGGAGGGGAAAAAACAGGTTGACATAGAAGCTCCAGCGCCAACGTGTGTTTTGGTGGGTGACCCCGGTGTGGGTCTCACCTTCTTCAGGACGTAATAGTCAAATACAAGCAAGGGAGGAAGCGCCTGGTAAAAACCAGAAGGATGGCAGCTAATGTCACTGGTAACTGAACGAAGAAAGAGACTCATGGCCAGAGCCGCAAAGGTGAGTAGATGGAACCCATGGAGTGGGGTAGAAATAATATGCTATTCAAAGGAGAAAACCATCAAGTCCTGCAATGGAGGGTCTAGGGACACAGATGCTTCCAAAGTCAAAATAAATGGCCCTCTAGAGGATAGGATAGGGCACATGCGTAGGCTAAAATTTGTACATCAGATACTGAAGAACCCATGGATAAAGGGTCAAGAGGCCCACACCCCTTCCAGTGCCTCCGGCTGTAACGGTCATCCGTCGCCGTGATAATAGGATTCCAAACCCTGTCCAGCGCCTCCGGCTGGTACGGGCGTCCGTCGCCGTGATAACGGGATTCCCCAACAGCAGAACTGCACTCATTACTTTGGCTCAAAAATACCAGAGGGTCGTCTAAATAAAACAGAACCCCTAAAGGGCAACACAAGAGGGAAAGAAAGACTATTAGATCACAACAATAGCCCTTAAAAGACTAAGCTGTATAGCCGAGAGATGTCCACACAAGACTCACAGAAAAATATTTAATAGTAAACTAATAGACTATGAAAGTAGTGCACTGAAAGAGCTATACAATAGCAAACCAATACTCCATTTAGAGTAAGACATATACCCCTCAAAAAAGGGTATGAACTCTTGAGACCAAGCACCTTAGCAGAGTAAAAAAAAAAATAAGAACTAACCAGCTGCATATCTGCAAAGACAATCCGGTGATTAAAATGGTCAAATCTGGAGTCAGACACTCTCGCCGTAAGAAGGAAGTAGTGCTTAACACTTCAATACCACAAAGTGCAACAACAGCAGGGGCAGGATTTAAATCCTTAAACCTAAAGATGCACAACCGTGGCTATATAAAAGATAAGCAAAAAACCTCATAAGGTCAAACTACAAGTGACTAGCTATGAGGCGTTGTATCGCGGAATCTGTATGGCAGTCAAATAAATAAACACCATCAAAGGACATGTCTTTCATGCTCTTCTGAACATTGTCGTGGAAATTCGACTCACGCAACCAAGCATGTTACCAGTATTATATGTAATCTTGAATGGTTGTAGATATATATATATATATATATATATATATATATATATATATATATATATATATATATATATATGTTGTTTTTATGTTTGCAGCCCTGATGAAGCCTTTTTCAAGGTGAAACATGTTGGCTGCGTTATTGTGAGAAGGAAACATTAATACAATAAAGCAAAACAGTTAACTCACCAACCAAGACTTTCAACCATCTACTTACTTAATTTTTCAATTTGCAATGTTCACTAACTGGTTGTGGTTGCCTCTCTTTCTGTAAACAATTCATGTTTATGTTTGGTCAATGAGCACCTGATCATTGAGGTGGGCAATGGTTTTGTGCAGTTTAGTATATGTGTCAAACTAAGGTAGTGCGGCTGTATAATCCCTGGCTGCTTTCTCGTCTAGTTCAATATTATCATTTACCCCTAACATGTGGCATTAGTTGTATTTTGCTCCTTAGCATGTATGGAAAAGGTCATTATGAGTATTATTTCTCAAATGATCATGTGGTACTCTCAGAAATTCCAGTTTATAATCATTTGAACATATATGAATATTATCAGCTAGAAGACAGATTGGGAAAATATTTCACACCCACAGTAACATTAGATACTGCTTATATGCACAGACATAACCTAGCCTACTTATTAATTGCACTCTTGGTAACAGGAACCGATAGAAATTGGCAGAGGTAGGTACCTTTGCCCAAATAGGGACCCTTGCATCTAGTCAGGATAAGGGGGATGCACTCGTAAAATAACCCCTGCTCACCCCCTTGGTATTTTTGTACGAGCACAGAGGCTTATCTCAGAGGCAGTGTATAACGTATTTGTGAACACATACAGTAATACAGTGAAAACTACACAGGGACACCATTCCAGTTTAGAAAAAAAAGTAATCTTTATCTAATCCTAAACAAGACCAAACTACAAAAATCTACAATACAGTATTAAAAATAAGGCGTTCAAATGGTAGAAATAGTTCAGTTCAATGCAAGTTGTAAATGCAACACTTTTCTAAAAAGTAACTTAGACACGCCATGCAAAACAAACAAAGTGGCCGCAGGGAAGGTGATGCATCGGTTCCTTACACTCTGAGAAGGTGATACGTTGATTCCTTACCCAAGGGGAGGATATGCGTTGGTTCCTTACCGGAGAGGAGGTGATGCATCGTTTTTTTACTGCGTGGGGAGTTGATGCATCTGTTTCTTGCTCCGGCCCCCAACGATGCGACAGTCTTGGCATCTAAATGCAATGTGCCGATCCGGTGCGTCGAGATCGGTGCGGTGATCTCAGACTTCGGAGATTGTTGCACCCGATGCGTCATGCAGCGATCTCTCGAGCCGCGACATGCGCTGCAACAGTTTCTTCGGCGATGCGTTAGAAACAGGTGCAGATGCAACACACGTCTACGATGTTGTGTCAATTTTCCAGCTCCAGCTACAAACATTCTCCAGAGTTCCTAAAGAGCAGCAGGCACCTCTATGGAGGTTGGAATTCCCAGCCAGGAAATTTAGGGGAGCTGGTGGTGAAGTCTTTGTGTCCCTGAGACTTCAGAACAGGAGGCAAGCTCAGTTTCAAGCCCATGGAGATCTTTTCTTCAAGTAGGTGACAAAGCAAACAGCAAAGTCATTTTCCTCCTTTCCTTGGTGGCAAGCAGCCACTGCAAGCCAACCCCAGACAGCAAGCAGCACAGGGGCAGTATTTCTCCTCAGCTTATCCGGCTCTTCACCTTGGCAAAGGTTCCTCTTGATTTCCTAGAAGTGATCTAAAAGTCTGGGGTCTGGGCCCCTCTTTTTATACCCCAAAATCCTTTGTTCTCTGAAGGCAGAGAGTGTCTCTAGCCAGCCAAAACCAGTTCTGTGGGGCACTTTGCAAGTGCACAACAACCTCCATTGTCAGTGTGAGCCCTGGCTCCAGACACACTACAGGGGGCCGGAGCCATCATTGTGGAAGGCAGATACAGACCAATTCAGGTGAAGGTGCTACTTCTCCCAGCACTCCAAATGCAGAACAGGCCTATTCAGCCCAGCCGTGACTCTTCAGACTTCTGGAGCCGCTGCCCTTCTCCAGTCTCTGTCATCCAAAAGCCAGACTTGCAATACACAAACCTAGCAGAGGCGCACTGGATGGTTAGGCAAGCAAATACCTACTTTCTAAAAGTGGTATTTTCAAACACAGAATTCAAAAATCACCCTCACTAAAAGATGCACTTTTTAACATTCTGAGTTCAGGCATACTAAACTTTTTTTCTATCTTGTTCCCATGGTCAGTTATGTTTATAATCTGTTATAAACAAACTCCCCATTCTGTCCTATGGGAACAGATAGCCTTGCAAAAATGAAAAACAACATTGGCAGTATTTCATTATCAGGACATGCCTCACACATCAGGGCATGTTCTACCTTTCACATATAATGCACCCTGCCCACAGGGGTACCTTAGGCCTACCTTAGGGGTGACTAATATGTCAAAAAGGGAAGGTTTAGGGACTGGCAAGTGTGTGCACTTGCTAAGTCGACATAGCAGTCCCAGACTGCACACAGGCTCTGCAATGACAGACCTGAGTCACATTTCACCAGCTGCTTCTGTGGGTGGCACAATCAGTGCTGCAAGCCCATCAAAGCATTTGATTTACAGGCCCTGGGCACACATAATGCACTGTACTAGGGTCTGACAAGTACATCGAATAGACAATCATGGAAACACTAATCCATAACACAATTTACAAAAGAGAGAATCTGCACTTCAGCACTGATCAGCAGTGATAAAGTTCCCAGAGTCATAAAACCACCAACAACAGGTCAGAAAAAATACAGAAGAGGGCAAAAAGTTCTTGAATGACCCTGCAAAAAGGGCCAAGTCGAACAGGATGCTCAGCACAGTGCATTGGGGGAAAGTAGACAGAACAAAATATTGGTGCTACTACGAGAGGATGGGTCGGTTACCAATAGAACCCCAGTTAAGCCCTTCAAAGAAGGGAACAAAGCAGAAAGCAGAGCTCCAATCCGAGCACACTAAGAGAAATCCAAAGTCAATAATGTTGTAGACACAAGTGTATTCGAAGTCCACTTTTATTCCAAAATGATCAGTTCGGGTCACACGATATCCAATTCTTTTACAGCCAATGTTCAATCCAAATGCTATACATAAGTAGTCCGTTAATTCAATCTATGTAGTCAGTGTACATTCCTTCGAGTGTGGGCCCACGCCAATGACACACCGGCTTACTCACACTCCTGGGACATTTGAAACCCCTTACTGATACCATCTATTTCTACTTTGTTGTATGTATCGCATGAGACCTTTTTATGGATGGACATACTCCATAAAGCTTTTTGGTATCCTTAACAGCCCTGAAGAAGTCAAGGTATGAAGTACTGAGTGACAAAACACATGTTAGCTGTATCAAGTATTAAATACTGAAGGAATGTACACTGATTACGTGGATTGGATTAACCCAGAGAAGATGGCATGATCTGACCTGGATTCTGGGAATATTACCTACAAATAATGTGTTGTTGGGAGAAGGGAAAGTGTCTACTTCTTATTTGCCTTCAGAGAGAGAGCATCTTAGAATGAGCTCTGTCTTTTGTAGCTTTATGCTTCTTGACTCATTGACTGTGGAGAGGCTTCTTAGGGAGACTCCAGGTAATGAAACCTTTGATCCTTCCTCCTGAAAAAAAAATGTAGGGATGTCACCTTAGCGTTAGAGTAGGGATAGATTTAATCTTTTCCACTCACCAACCCTCGATATGGGGACATTTTGGACTCATGCTTTCTGATTTTCTGTATTTTGTTTCTTGAAGTAATAGTATTGTTCAACTGGATACACAGATTTCGCTTTTTGCTAATGGTGATATCTTTGTACACTCTCGTATTGAGGTGTCTTTATGTTCAGTTATTTTTGGCTTTGTAATAAATCAGCAAACCTCACACAGTTGTTGGTGGTTCAAGTATATTATTAATTTGTTGATTGGTCACCTATATACTTTTCTCCCCTTTATACTTTCATGCTGAGAAAAAGAACCGTTGAATTGTGAATCTAAAGAACAGGTGTGGAACGTATGGGCCCGGCCTTTCCAGGCTTAACCCAAGCCCTGTCTCAAGAGAAGAGCCACGTGCTATTTTGCAAATACATGAAAATGAAACTCTTTAGTCTGGCCTTCACTGAACACTGGAGTGTCAACTGAAGTTTATCGTATGGCTTCCCACCTTGCGTATATTTTCACCCGAATTTACTGTGATCGCCTCCTTGTGCAAATTATGCAGAATACCAAAGTGGCCCAAAGAGCACTTATTGAGCAAAATCCTCTGTTTGCGAAAAATTGTTTTCGGATAGACCCTCGCCAGGCTGGGCTTTGTCTAGGAGGCTAACAGATTAGCATCTCAAGGTGGATAGCGGTAGTGCCAGTCCTTTTGAATGCATTAAATCTCCCAGCAGGGTCTAACGCAATCACTTTCCTATTTTGTTCAACTGCTTAAAGCAGCACATTTTCCTTGAGCTGTGAAAAACTGCATGATCTCCTCCTTGGAAAGAACAAAAACGCATTGCTTTCATTCCTTTTCATCCGAGCTGGTTACTTTTGAATTTGAGAGGACTATGATATGTGTTAGGAACTGGATAACAGTAAAATGTGTGCTTGTAGAAGCAGTCTTAATCAGTTTCAGTAATAACGACTATTTATGCGTTGCTTAACTTTAACTGAATTGAATTGTAGCACTTAAACCTTAGATGCTAGTTTTACCAAACTAAATGGTAAACAGATTTTTTAAGCATGAATAGCTGAAGTTATTGTGCCATAACTCAGTCATGTGATGTGTAGGATGTATAGGTCGGGGCTCAGTCCGCAGTTACATTAAAGCCAATTATTTAAAAAACAGTTTTTTTTAGATAAGCTTTGTTTCAGTGATTTTTTTTTCAGTTTTCCCAATATAAATTATGAGTTAGAGCACATACAAGAAGAGTATTTTGGTGAAGTTATGTCCTACCAGTGAGCTGTGGACCATGAGTCTGTACAAATCTCAAGCAAAGGGGCACATTCTATATACTGCATGTGCAGAAAGTAATTAATTGGTCCAACTACATTAGTGGTCCAACCTTTCACTGATGTTAATTGGCAAACACTGGTTATCTGTGTCTCTTCTGTGGTCAGTTACGGGAGGTCACTGTTTGACTATGGTTTTTGGTCCTGCATCTTTCCAGTATGGCGGCCCTAATCCTCTTCCGGATATGTTTCTGTTTGGAGAGAATTTACCCAGTGGGAGGCTAACTTTTACATATCTTATGATGAAATGAATGTGCATCTTTTGGCATTCTGTGTGAGCATTTGTGCATGGTACATATGTTTGCAGTTTCTGTCAATCCGTGTCCCTTTAATGCGTCTAACAATAATTTACAGTACCACCAATTCCTGCCACAGCATGTTAGGTTGATTTTTACTTTTAATTAAAAGCAGAGCCACTTGAACTGTGCAACAAATGAGGAGCAAATTATGTGTCAAGTTTGAAAAAATTATGCACCAAGGACAGGCAAATTAGAAGGCATAAAGAGGAATATGACAGGGCTGTATTTCCCCCCATTATTACCAGTTAATCATCAGAATACAGAATTTTTCATTTGAAAGGTGATACGTTAAGTTTTTCAAAGAGCTTTCTACTGTATGCACCATGTACTTCACTTTTTTGTAGCGTTATCCACTTGAGCTACAAAGTGTTATGTTTGAAAGCTACACTTTACATGCAGCAGATGGTGGAATCTCGGGCAAGTGCTATGATTCTATATTATGCGGGAAATTCTGCGGCAGCAGAATGACATGATTGCAGTCGACCTGGTTACAAGGGAGTGGGAGTCAAAAATAAATCAAAAATAAATAAACAGTTTTTCGGTCAGAATGCTCATCTTCTACAACTGATGTGTATCTTTTACTCTGCATTCACAGACTCCCTGTAGTTGGCGCGCTTTTATGGGTCGTGTGCCTACTGTTTTCTAATTTTCAGGCGAATAAGAAATCCATTCTGACCTGCCATCAGTCTCTTTGGCAGTGCCCCATCGTTTTCTATCCATGTTTCTCCTCACAGTAACCCCCACCGCCCCGCACCCCTCCTCCTTCGGACGCGAGACATTCACCCTCACTCTGGGCTTCCTCGGCCACCAAGGGCTCTGAACTGCTCGGACTTCTGTTATTTCCTTTTTTTCGGCAAACCTCTTCACACGTGTGATGGCCTTAAAACAAATAAAAAATACATTAGCTCCTGATCCCAGCTTCTCCTGCCGTAAAATCTCCAAAGCATTGAAAGCTGCAGGCAGAGAGCCTCGGGGTGTTTTGTGCTGTTTGCGCGTTAGAATTAAATCCCAGTATAGTGCTGCAAACATCCTGAAATATTTTAGCTATCATCGTACAAGGGCCATGAACAATGCATGTACACGAAATTGACGAGCAGGGAAATTTGATGAAATAGACCGCCGAATGCCCATATCTAAGTGCGAACGTCGACCCCAGACTAAATGTAATCACAATTCTTTAAATGTCTGTTTGATTGGCACGTAGACTAATAGTGCCCTCAGGGTCGCTGGAAGATTATTTGAGACCGTTGGGGCACTTGTAAGGAAAGCTGCAGCATGGTTTCTAACACAGCAGACTCCTGGGACATGTACAAGATTGTAGGCAATTTGTTGTCTGACTAAAGAACATCAGATGCGTTTCACAAAAGGTTTGTGTTTTTGTGAGGAGCTCTTTGTATACTACAGAATAGTAAACATAATGCTAAAGTTGGATGATAGATATTTAGAGGCTGTAGAAATATCATTAATTTGCTACCACATGAAGGACTTTGATCTAATTCCATTCTGTGTCTCTTGAAGAAGCCAAAATAATCTCAATATCTTGCAGAAAATTACTAAATTTGAAAAGGGTGCAAAGTTTCTCACTTTTCGACTTCTGCACGAAAATCGTAACTTTGGCAACAACATTTTTTTAAATAACCTGATTTAACACTAGGAACATTATTTGCATTAAAATTAAGCTAAGGTGAAGCGCTGGTAATTTCCTTTCTGGACTTTAGACGAAATTACACATCATTATGTGAAATGCCATTTTAACACTTCACACTCAAATTGGACGCAAAGGCACATTTCACACAAAAAAACCTGCTAGATAATTTGTAACATGACGTGGTGTGTAAATTATGATAAAACTACACACTACCTAGCCTTATTCAACTGTTCAGAATTATAATTTATTTTTTAGCATCATGATGGTCCCTGAACCGGTTATGTGGGAATAGTGTGGATGACTGTATAATGTTTATAGCCTCCTATAATGATTCAGCATATCTTGCACCACACCCGACCTGTCAGTTGTGAGATCTTATCATGTTGGATGTGAATTGCAGCTTAATGGATCTCACAACTAAGGGGAAGAGTGTTAGGAATGTGAAGAATGAATGAGTAAGTTAAATTAGGGAAAAAATTGAGAGGGCCTTATTTTGATAGTGAGCGGTTGGATCGCCGCCTGCTATAATGGCGGTCAGGAGACTACCCGACAAGCAGGCAGCAGTCTGTAACCCAGTTATGATGTGACCACTGTGCTGGCAGTCAGAAAGAGCACTTTAGCATGGTGACGTGTGCTACAGCCCAGGAAAAGGACCGCAGCACAAGCCGCAGTTTTAAAGAACACTTTGTGGACATCCATGTACTGTGTCCCATGGTGCATGACACACAGTGCATGGATGTGCGTGGAGGCATGACATGTGCCCCCATGGTCACTTTGATGTGACCCACATGGGACAGAGGCCCTGTTTGAGGCCCCCAAAGTTTCTTTCAGGTAGCCTTTTCATGGTGGTTGGCCCACCAAGAAAAGACATCCCCCTGATGCTTTCAGTCAAAATACCTGCACCATAATGCAGTGGTCGGATCAAAGGGCTGTCTGTAGGTGGTACAGCCACAAATGGCCTGTTGGTGGAAGTCCACCGACACCATAATGAGGTCCAGAAAGAGAGAGATAGAGAGCTTTCGGCCACTTCACTGGCAAAGCAAGTCATGGTAAGAATATTAGAGTTAAGTTAATCTTTTCATACAGTACTTAGTATCCCACAGACTGCTCAGTAAGTTACCTGGGATGCAATATAAAATAAGGAGGATAAACATACTTTAACAATATTTACAATAAGAAAATAAAAGTGATTCTGCATAAAAATGGTGCAGCTGCATTCTGCCATTGGAATTTGGCTCAATCACAGATTAGGAGTACCATGGTGGTCTCTTTCAGAAAAGAAGACCTGCTAAATGAGAAAAGAAAAGGCCAACATTGAGATAAACATGTTGCATGAGAACTCAGAGATAAAAATATAAGCTGGTATGCGATTAATTAAACAACAGTTTAGTACCAAACAAAGCAATCGGACAACTAGGTACATGTGCCTTAAATGATTGTTAACCAAAAATAATAAAAAAGTCAAGTTTTAACTATGCCAATTATGGCTCCAACGTTAGTCACCTAGGATTTGCCACTCGAGCCTCTAGTATGCATTATTCTATATAAACCACTTCTTTCAAGTTCATATAAGTATACCTCTTTGAGTTTCTTCCCATAGAAGTATAGATATAAATGGTTCCTTCTCCTGGATATAGTTGATTGGCATGCAGATTTTATTTTATTCCTAAAGTAATTAGATCTGTTGAATAAGCAAAAATAAATACATTGAGACTTAGAGTAAAAGTAACGGTTAACTGATAGGTCTCAGAAGAACAAAGAGATGCTGGTGTGCAGTTAACGAAAGGC
This sequence comes from Triturus cristatus, assembly GCF_964204655.1. Classification (NCBI taxonomy): domain Eukaryota; kingdom Metazoa; phylum Chordata; class Amphibia; order Caudata; family Salamandridae; genus Triturus; species Triturus cristatus. Next base: position 402,604,853 of record NC_140586.1, on the reverse strand, counting down.
TAATCAAGGAAAATCCCCAGAGACTCATAGAAGCATGTGTTCAGAATGATCACCCTGAACGCTAAAAATGCAAGTTTACCTAAGCCCCTACCATCTGTTACATGAATCGTCATTTAGCATTAATTAATTAATTAATTAATTAATTAATTAATTAATTAATGTAAGTCATCCTTTTCAGGCAACGCGGTGAGAATCTGGAACTCACTTCCGCCTCAGCTCCGGACCACCACCTCTTCCCAGGCCTTCAAAACTGACCTCAAAGCTCTCCTCCTTCAAAGACACCTCCAAATTTAATCCACGCCCTCTATTATCTGAAGGAAGTCCTTCCATTATAGGAAATTCTGTTCTCCATGCCTATAGAAGTGCCTTCCCAGTGTGTTTTTGTGTTTTGAGTGTCTGCCATTTAGTGCAGTATTATACCTCTACTTGTACTTTGTACTCTTTTGTAACATGCACACACGTCACCTTGCCTTTTGTAACGTATTGCTTGCTACCTCTTGTATTTTGTTTGCTTTTGATACATGCACAATTGCCACCATTGCCTCATGTAACATTACGTTTGCTTTTGTAACATGCTCACTTGTAATTTTCGCCTCTTGTATCATTACTGTTCCTATTTTGAAGCACTCTGACACCTTCAGGTAAAGTCCGCGCTATCTAAAAACGCATAAAATAAATAAAATAAAAAGCCAAGCATTGGAATGAAAGGTTAGAGATGGAAAGTATCTTATTCTTTCAGAAATAGAATGTGCCCATTTCAGACTTAGAGGCCATTCCTTATTGCAGTCTATGGTTGACCTTAAAGTTGAACTACTTTACTTCCTTTGCCATTACTCAGTCTGTGCCATGCACACTGGGCTTTTTAAGTGTGTTTTTATTTTCTGCCACACAAAATATAATACCATAAGTTATATTTCTATTCTTTATTCTTTTTCTTGAACAGATATTCTTGTTCTGTTAGTAGTGTATTTCTTTTTAGTCCAGAATGATGAGCCCATCTTCTTCTAGAGTACGCTTGCACCTCACATTTACGATGACTGATAGGTCATTGTTATCCAGTGCCTTGTTTTCTGGAATCTGGTCAATTTTGGGGATTAAATGATTATATGATTGTCCGTTTCTCCACATTTTGATGCGAGGAATTAGTCCAAATACACTAGCTGCACAGAAACCCTGCTCAGAGGATACACTGGTTAAAGGACAGGCTTGATGGCCAATGCTTATTTTTAGGTCAAGCATTTGAGAACTCTTGAATATACTTCAGTATATGATTCTATGTGTATGTACTTTGTGGGCTCTGGAGATCAGCCCTAGTAATTGTCTGCTTCCACTTAGAGACTTTTTTTTCTGTTAATCTGCCTCTATTTAACTGTCTTGTTAGAAAACGACCAGTAGAGGTCAGTAAAATACCAAAATTGCTTTCTGCTGAGGGACTTTCTTTTTTTAGTTTTTCTGGAAACTGCCTCTATTTAACTTTCTTGATACAAAATGACCGGCAGAGGTCAGTAAAATACAAGAATCACTTTAGAATTCTCTAGATTCCAGTCCTTAGAAATTGTCTTCCACAAGCACCCGTAGACAATAATATTTTTTTCAAACTTTGTATTTTCAGTGTTATGATCATTGAGGGCCCTGATTTTATATTAAAAACAGAGCTTTGGACTATACCATTTCCCGCTAAAAAGGCCATATTTCTCTCCATGTGTCCCCATACCTGGCGTGTCACACAGTTTGGTGCTTACTTTTCCTCCATGTAAAAGAATAGTAGATGTTTCAGCATTTAGGCTAATGTGCTGCATAGCTAAATACATATAAGTCCCCAAAGGCGAGACTAATTGCATTGCAAATGCTTGTTTCCTATGTCAATGGCTCTTGATGTAGGTACAATTTTGATCGGTCACCCCATTAATACTATACCTTTTTTTCTATTGTTATAGTTCTTGGCATATTATGTTTCTGGGTGTCCTGCATCTACATGCTTGACGAAGTCCTGAAACTGCCATAAAATAACCCATACAGTGTTGGTTACAATGATGCTGTTAGTATTTTTTATTTAGTAGAGTGGTGTCCTGGAGTGGTAATTGTTTTACCACTGCTGGGTGCTGCTAATGCAGTTGTAGCTTGGTTCTGGACTAGTCACCACCACATTCTCCGGAGTTATTGGGGAGGTCTTTTTTTTACCTAAAATTGGAAACCTTTGTTTCCAGATCAACTGCTTTCTTTGCGATGGAATTCTGATGAATGGAGGAATCCAGTGCTAAATTAGGAGAGAATACAGCTACCCCTTGTTATCTCATATAGTAACATAGATGTACTCTTTGATGGATACAATTAATATTGCAGCCTAAGGTTTGTACCCAAATGAAGGGTTAAGCTGTTGACCAAGCCAGTTGCTACTTCATAAACATGATTATACCATTGTTCCACCTTGCATAAAAGGGTTTGTAGCAAGTACAACAATTCAAAGGTTTGGCTCACAGTACTATCTCTTTCCTGACTCCTGTGTCAAAATCTCACAAGTCACTAGCACCCGTTTGTCAACCTCTATCATGGCTTTGGCTCTTTAGGGTCCTCGGGGGCCAACTAGCCGTCCTGTTGCCTCCAGTAAGACCCACACAGCTGCATTGCTAAGAGGTGTTCAGAGACCACACACCCTTTCTCCACTACTCTGCAAACATGGCTCTTGGGGCACTACTGATTGGGGAATGAAGTCTACTTTACTCCTGAGGGACCTTGGGGGCCAACAAGTTCTCCCCTTCTGTTGCCTCCAGCAAGTCCCACAGAGTGGGTTTGCTGAAAGGCTTTCGGTGACCATGGCCCCTTCCTCTACCACTCTGCAAACGCACCTCCTGGTGCACTACTAGTTGGGACATGAGGTCCCCTTGGCTCTTCATTGTCCTTGGGGGCAACTAGTCCTCCTGTTACCTCCAGTAAGACCCACACAGCTGCTTTGCTGAGAGGTGGTCAGAGGCCACGCCCTCTTTTTCCACCACTCTGCAAACGCAGCTCCTGGTGTGCTATTACTCTGAGGATGAAGTCCGCTTTAGTCCTGAGGGCATCAGGAGGCAAGGGGCCTCATCACTTCACCAGCAGTGCACCGAGAGATTCATTTGCAGAGTGGTGGGGAAAGGGGGTGTTGGACTTGGCCCTTCTGGCAGGTTCACCCCTGAACTTTTTTGCTTTTTACTGATGACTTGGTGTGGTGATTTTTTGGTTTCCTGCGCACTTTCCCTGTGTCCCAGGGTAAAGTGCGTGCGTGCTCTGAGTGCATGTGGTGAGATAGGCCTGCCCTCCCATAGGAATGCATGGGGAATGTATGTGTCCCTAGTAGATCCTGATGCGTGGGGTGTGCAGGCCCGAGTTTGGTATGTGCGGACTCGTGGGAGTGAATGCTGCGCGATGATGTGTGCGGCGTGTATGTACCTAGTGTGGAAGTGCCACTTCTAGAAGTGGGCACTTCTGTGTGCAGTGTGTCTGTCGCGTGATTGGCTGGTCATGTCATGTGACGGGCTAGGGATTCCCCAGTGTCAGGATGAGTCACCCAGTGGTGAATGGGGAGATCAGCAGCTAGATGGGTGGGAGGAGTCCACCTGGGTCCTGAATAGGACAGGGTTTTCCAAACACAATGCTGGCCCCGCCCCCTGTGGTGCGACTGACGACCCTAGCCCTTCCAGTGAATAGAGTGAGGGGCTGAGCACATCAAGGGTGCTCCCCAACCAGCTGCGACTGGTTTTCCCCCTCACCCTGAACCCAGAACAAAGGGTTTGCCTGTATAAAAATGGGGCTGTGTCCCCACAGAAACTGTTCTCTGCCAGGATCTTACCTGAGGGGGGCTGCTGCTGCTGGGCGCCAGGAGAGACCGCCACTGGGGACTGCCTCCCTGCTGGAGGGCCCTGTGAGCTGGCCCCTGGGCCCAGTCCTGACCCCCCACCTCTGAAGACTTTGTTCTGGACCTGGTTTTTATCCCTAAGCGCCTGGGAGCGCTTTCATTTGCTTCATAGCGCTAGGAGCGCTTTATTTGGGCCCCCAACATCCAGAAGCGCTTTTTGTTTTACTGGTAGCGCTAGGAGCGCTCTACCTGTGGCCCCAACAGCGCTACGATACTTCACGGGGGGAACCCCGACATAGGGATTCCCCCGTTTTGGCCGAGATCGAGCGGGAGCCCACTCCGCTGTTCATGCCGTGTATTACGCGGGTGCCTACCCCGCTTATTTAATTAATTGGTTGGCGGGTGCCCACCCCGCATTATTGCGACCTCGAGCGGGTGCCTACCCCGCTCGTATGATTAATCACGAGGGAGCCTACCCCTCTGGTTGCCGAGTTGTAGAATCACCGCCGCGGCCGGGCTTGTAGGAAGTCAGGCAGGCCGGGGGCGGGACTCCGGGACAACCGGAAGTAGGAGGGCGGGAGCCTACCCCGCCTCCTTCCGACGACGCACGGCTGGACTGATTCCCCTTCGAGACCCAGGCGGGAGCCTACCCCGCGCTGGGCCGGCCCGGAGAAGAAGCAGGGCCGGAGGTTCGGCGGGAGCCCACCCCGCCAACCGGCGAAGAAAAGAGAAGTCCGGGAAGCCTCCGTACCCGCCGGTGAGTGGCACATTGGTGGGGACTTTACTCTGTTTCCGGGAAAGGGTCCTGCCGGCATTCCTTCCAGAGCGGCCCCGCTTGGCAGTGGGCCGCTCCGACGAGGCTCCCTCCCTCCGACCAAGGGATCTGCAACTCGGGGGCATTTCATTATTGTTTAGAGCCTGCGAGGCTCTGGGGGCATTATTCTTGTTGAGTCTAGAAGGACTCCCACGAGGCACCTTCGTTCTAGAGCCCGTGACGCTCCAACGACGGGGGCAATATTTGCATAGAGCCCTGACAGGCTCTAGGGGGCATTTCACTGTTTTAGAGCCCAGAGAGGCTCCAAGGGCGACAGATTGTTCTAAGGGCCCAGAGGTGCCCAGGCCCCAGTCCCTACAGCTGCCCAGCACTTAGTGGGCAGCTGCCACGTTTAGGTTGTGCCTTGTGCGCCTGGCTTGCGCAGCCTGCATAGTCGCTCCCTGATATCGCTGTATATTGGTCATTTCTGCACCCCTGAGAGGCCAGTTGGCCTGGGGACAGTTTTTCTGTATTGCGCCCTCCCTTAGGGTACCTGGTGATTTTTATATATGTACTTTTGCACCTGCGCAATGTCTTTATGATATCCTCCTTCCTAAACTGTGTTTATACATTGGAGATTGTTTTGCTAATAGTAGTCATGCTAGTGTGATGACGCTGAGATCATTATTGCGCCAGTATTTACTGGTTGTGTGCTATATGCTCTATTTTTAGTGCTACAGTGATTGTAAGTGCTATGGTCTAAAGTTTTATTCCTATGTTCTAAAGTATTATTCCTACGTTCTAAGTGCTATTTCTACAAAGTGCTAATTCCTGACAGTGGTCCATGTGGCCCTGTCCCCTGTATATATAATCCCTTGTAAATTCTGCCCGTGCCTGTTGGCACATTGTAAAGTGTGTGTTTTTATCTAATGTGTTGTGTATAATACAAAGGTTATTTTTATAGAATACCTTGTGTGGAGTTTCCTTTGTGGTGGGCCTTGGGTGTTGTTGCTGGGTGCGCGCGCAAACGCTTTACACATCGCCTCAGGGATAAGCCTGTCTGCTCGTGCCAAGCTACCAAGGGGGTGAGCAGGGGTTATCTTTGGCGTGTAACTTCCTTGCCCTGACTAGAGTGGTGGTTTCTGCCTGACTTTGGCGCAAGCCTTAGCCAGCCAGAAATCCCATTTCTAACATTGGTGATCAGCGGTGGGATTTGGACTTGCGTTTGCGCTGTACCGCAGCGGCAACTGGCCGCACTACAAAACTCTGCATTTAGATAATCACATGGTATAGGGGATTATTGTTCTAAGTTTGTTTTTAATTGTCATTTCTTTGGAAATGTGTTTTTGTGCATTGTGAGTTAGGTGTCCCTAGCTCGGGAGGATAGATCATCCCCCTAAGTGCATTGTGTTTCTGGATTCACCAGAGGGTGGGATCCAGTGGTGGCAGCGTAATAGTGTCCAGTACATTTGTCCCCCGCCCCGCGCCCAGAGTTGGTACCTGTGTCACGTGGTGGTCAGGTTGAGGAATCAGGGGTGGTAGAAACTGCCTTACCAGTCCGAGGGGAGGGTTGTGTGTGGATGAGTGGTGAGTGGCACTAGGCAAGTGAGTGTGAGTTCTCTGGGTTAGAGAGCTTGCTGAATCTTTTTGTGAATTGTGTACTCCTGTTAAACTCAGACCCCTAGGTTCCCTGTGTGATCTTTTCTCTAGAACGTCTGCCAGAATGGAGCCTGCTTTTGATCTCAGTGATCTAGTTTATTACAGTATGCAGGAGTTGGAAAGGTTCTGTAGAGAAAGAAACATAGGGGTGAGAGAGTCAGACACTGTGTACGAATTGAGGAACTACATGATTGGATGGCAAGCAGATGAATGGAAACGTGAGCGCAGTGAGGAAGAAAGGGCCCGGGCCTCACACCTGGAGGGTGGTGGGTCTGTGGGGAGCCCTGAAGACTCAGAAGAAGATGACAGTACCTGGACGCCAGTAGAGAGTGAGGACCCCGTAGGTAGGGAGTCCCTTGCTGGGTCCAGCGTAGAAGATAGCGCCTCACCCATTTCCCTGTCCCCTGAGCGCAGTGGTAGTTTTCTGGATTCCCCAGTGAGGGTGGAGTCCAGGGGGGGCAGCAATATAAAGTGCAGTATAGAGAGTCCCAGTCCCAGTTCCCCGAGTGTGGTACCTTGTTCCCGAGAGGAGGAATGTAGGTTGAAGTTCAGGGGCAGTAAGAAGCTGTCTCACCAGTCTTGGGAGGAGGCTGTGGAGGAATGTCATGATGCCCTGGTGGACTGGTTGGTGTTTAACCCGGAGCAGGATTTGGATGGAGTACTAAATATGATTATCAAGGAGCAGATGCTCAGTAGTTGTTCTCCAGGGTTGCGCCAACACCTGTTGAGGTATAACTCTTTTTGTCCATTTGAACTTGCAGAGGAAGCAGACCTCTGGGAAAGGGCCAGAGGTTCTCTAGTGTCATTAGTGAGTGATTCCAACAATAGTGGGTCAGAGATCCTCCAGCCCAGCGTGGTGGAGGAGGCTCAGTGTAGCCCAGCTAGGTCCCAGGATAGCGAGGAGGGTGTAGGGGCTCGCTGCCTGGCTCAGTGGAGCAGGAGTGAGGGGGTGACCGAGGGTCCCCAGACGCCCGAAACCCTGCCTCAGGACTTGGATGGTTTCATGAGGGAACACCAAGTTGGGGACCTAGGCTGTCCTGTTAGTCCACTTGAGGAAGATCTCTTAGTGAGTGGAGGACCTGGGGCACCTGTAACCAGGGCTCCTGTGGTTCTGGAGTCTGGCGGTACCGCTCCGGTAGGGAGGGTACAGGAGTCCAGTGTGAGTGATTGGGGGATGAGTTCCCCAGTGGAAGAGCCGGTGGGTCAGGGACTTCCCAGTTGGGCTAGGTTCCCGTGTAGTGACCAGGGTGACACCACTTCTGTTCTGGGGGATCTCCGCGCACTGTCAGGTGGACAGGGGACGGGAGATCAGCGCCAGACAGACAGTCGCTCGACATACGTGTCATTTGATAGCCTCAGGGGGATGGAGTGGAGATCCCCAGAAGTCCTGGAGTGCCAGGCAATTATTCCACCAAAGGTTCTAGGCCGGAGGTTGGAAGGCCAGGTTCGGGATCAGCCTGACCTGAAGGGTGGGACGTCTGTAATCAGCGTCCCGACCAGTTCTTCTTCCAGAGGTACCGCCCCAGTTGGTAGGGAGCAGGGTTCTGGAAGGGGGTGCAGAGGGTGGGAGAGCGCACCTCTGCCCCCGGTACAACCTGAGGGGTTAAACCCTGGGTTGGAATGGCGTTCTAGGTGTACCCCTCGCCAGAGGAGGAGGAACCCTAGGAGAAGAGGTAGGGGGAGGAGAGCCTTCCCTGAGACTCCTGGTCCGCCTGAGGGTGTAGACCCTAGGCTGGAGAACCAGTGGCAGTCTAGTCCTGTCTTTCAAAGAGGAAGAGTGGAAAATGGCCGCTATGTGCCAGGGGTTACTACCCCCCACTCTGTGGTTAGGCAAAGACCAGTGGCACCTGGGTGGCCTAGGGCCTGGTCTTGGCCGCGGACAGCTTGGGAGTACCAGTGGGGTAGCCCAGTTGGTCCAGACAGTGGTGTTAGAAAGAATTCCATGGGTTCACCGTGGCGTAGAACCGGAGGGTGTCCCTGCAGTTGCGGGCCCGCGTCCGTGTTCTATCGCCCCAAGCAGGGAAGTCCATCACGGTGGTGATTGGGCTGCCCTGCGTTTTGGCTGGAAGGGGGTTGTGTTGGACTTGGCCCTTCTGGCAGGTTCACCCCTGAACTTTTTTGCTTTTTACTGATGACTTGGTGTGGTGATTTTTTGGTTTCCTGCGCACTTTCCCTGTGTCCCAGGGTAAAGTGCGTGCGTGCTCTGAGTGCATGTGGTGAGATAGGCCTGCCCTCCCATAGGAATGCATGGGGAATGTATGTGTCCCTAGTAGTTCCTGATGCGTGGGGTGTGCAGGCCCGAGTTTGGTATGTGCGGACTCGTGGGAGTGAATGCTGCGCGATGATGTGTGCGGCGTGTATGTACCTAGTGTGGAAGTGCCACTTCTAGAAGTGGGCACTTCTGTGTGCAGTGTGTCTGTCGCGTGATTGGCTGGTCATGTCATGTGACGGGCTAGGGATTCCCCAGTGTCAGGATGAGTCACCCAGTGGTGAATGGGGAGATCAGCAGCTAGATGGGTGGGAGGAGTCCACCTGGGTCCTGAATAGGACAGGGTTTTCCAAACACAATGCTGGCCCCGCCCCCTGTGGTGCGACTGACGACCCTAGCCCTTCCAGTGAATAGAGTGAGGGGCTGAGCACATCAAGGGTGCTCCCCAACCAGCTGCGACTGGTTTTCCCCCTCACCCTGAACCCAGAACAAAGGGTTTGCCTGTATAAAAATGGGGCTGTGTCCCCACAGAAACTGTTCTCTGCCAGGATCTTACCTGAGGGGGGCTGCTGCTGCTGGGCGCCAGGAGAGACCGCCACTGGGGACTGCCTCCCTGCTGGAGGGCCCTGTGAGCTGGCCCCTGGGCCCAGTCCTGACCCCCCACCTCTGAAGACTTTGTTCTGGACCTGGTTTTTATCCCTAAGCGCCTGGGAGCGCTTTCATTTGCTTCATAGCGCTAGGAGCGCTTTATTTGGGCCCCCAACATCCAGAAGCGCTTATTGTTTTACTGGTAGCGCTAGGAGCGCTCTACCTGTGGCCCCAACAGCGCTACGATACTTCACGGGGGGAACCCCGACATAGGGATTCCCCCGTTTTGGCCGAGATCGAGCGGGAGCCCACTCCGCTGTTCATGCCGTGTATTACACGGGTGCCTACCCCGCTTATTTAATTAATTGGTTGGCGGGTGCCCACCCCGCATTATTGCGACCTCGAGCGGGTGCCCACCCCGCTCGTATGATTATTCACGAGGGAGCCTACCCCTCTGGTTGCCGAGTTGTAGAATCACCGCCACGGCCGGGCTTGTAGGAAGTCAGGCAGGCCGGGGGCGGGACTCCGGGACAACCGGAAGTAGGAGGGCGGGAGCCTACCCCGCCTCCTTCCGACGACGCGCGGCTGGACTGATTCCCCTTCGAGACCCAGGCGGGAGCCTACCCCGCGCTGGGCCGGCCCGGAGAAGAAGCAGGGCCGGAGGTTCGGCGGGAGCCCACCCCGCCAACCGGCGAAGAAAAGAGAAGTCCGGGAAGCCTCCGTACCCGCCGGTGAGTGGCACATTGGTGGGGACTTTACTCTGTTTCCGGGAAAGGGTCCTGCCGGCATTCCTTCCAGAGCGGCCCCGCTTGGCAGTGGGCCGCTCCGACGAGGCTCCCTCCCTCCGACCAAGGGATCTGCAACTCGGGGGCATTTCATTATTGTTTAGAGCCTGCGAGGCTCTGGGGGCATTATTCTTGTTGAGTCTAGAAGGACTCCCACGAGGCACCTTCGTTCTAGAGCCCGTGACGCTCCAACGACGGGGGCAATATTTGCATAGAGCCCTGACAGGCTCTAGGGGGCATTTCACTGTTTTAGAGCCCAGAGAGGCTCCAAGGGCGACAGATTGTTCTAAGGGCCCAGAGGTGCCCAGGCCCCAGTCCCTACAGCTGCCCAGCACTTAGTGGGCAGCTGCCACGTTTAGGTTGTGCCTTGTGCGCCTGGCTTGCGCAGCCTGCATAGTCGCTCCCTGATATCGCTGTATATTGGTCATTTCTGCACCCCTGAGAGGCCAGTTGGCCTGGGGACAGTTTTTCTGTATTGCGCCCTCCCTTAGGGTACCTGGTGATTTTTATATATGTACTTTTGCACCTGCGCAATGTCTTTATGATATCCTCCTTCCTAAACTGTGTTTATACATTGGAGATTGTTTTGCTAATAGTAGTCATGCTAGTGTGATGACGCTGAGATCATTATTGCGCCAGTATTTACTGGTTGTGTGCTATATGCTCTATTTTTAGTGCTACAGTGATTGTAAGTGCTATGGTCTAAAGTTTTATTCCTATGTTCTAAAGTATTATTCCTACGTTCTAAGTGCTATTTCTACAAAGTGCTAATTCCTGACAGTGGTCCATGTGGCCCTGTCCCCTGTATATATAATCCCTTGTAAATTCTGCCCGTGCCTGTTGGCACATTGTAAAGTGTGTGTTTTTATCTAATGTGTTGTGTATAATACAAAGGTTATTTTTATAGAATACCTTGTGTGGAGTTTCCTTTGTGGTGGGCCTTGGGTGTTGTTGCTGGGTGCGCGCGCAAACGCTTTACACATCGCCTCAGGGATAAGCCTGTCTGCTCGTGCCAAGCTACCAAGGGGGTGAGCAGGGGTTATCTTTGGCGTGTAACTTCCTTGCCCTGACTAGAGTGGTGGTTTCTGCCTGACTTTGGCGCAAGCCTTAGCCAGCCAGAAATCCCATTTCTAACAGGGGGCATGGCCTTTGACCACCTTTCGGCAATTCCACTGTGTGGGGCATACTGGAGGTAACAGGAGGTCTTGTTGTACCCTTAGGACCCTCAGCAGCCAAGGATACGTCATCCCCAACCAGGATTGTGCCAGGAGGTGCATTTGCAGAGCAGTGGAGAAAGGGGGAAGGGCCTCCTGCAAGTTGCCAGCTTTTCTCTTTCTTTATTAGGAAGGGGGGCCGCATGACCCGGGGAGATGGTGGTCCCCAGGGATGCATGGGGAGCTAGAGGCCCCCATGCTTTATTTATTTTAGCCCCGGGGAGTTGGCGGTCCCCGAGGCAGTGGTGTAGGCCATATACCCCCCGCATTACTGGAAAATATGTGTGCCTCAGAGAGGTGGTGGTATCCAGGACCGGGGGGTCCACAAGACCCCCCATATTATTGAAATTCGCCCCGGAGAGGTGATGGATTCCAGGGTTGGGGGTCTGCAAGGCCACCATATTGTTTAAATTAGTCCCATAGAGGTGGTGATCCCAGGGGCTGGGAAGTCCGCGAGACCTTCCCTACATAAGTGGAAATAGCCCTGGGGAGGTGGTGGTCACTGAGGCGGCATGAGGGCCCACTGGGCCCACCCGCATTCATAATCAAAAGTGTGCCAGGTTGCTGGCAGTCCCTGGGGATAAAACCAACAACAAAAACATACACTTCACGGGTAGCCAAGTTCACGTTGACTATAAATCACAAATTAATTGGTATCCTATTCTGCACATAGTGTTCATTCAGTATCCAACTATTCAGGGCAACCTAAGTTCCTCACAATACTTAAATCCTGTTACATACCTAATGCTCTACTACGTACACTCTTTACCTGTATCAAACCCGTGACAGTCACCGAACCTACATTGAGAAATAAAGTGAATATGAGTGGAAAAATGGAAGTGGGTACTGTTATTAGTGTTTACTCTATGGAGAGAGTTTACACGGTATCACGCTGTTTGCAGACAGTTAAACTCTCATGTTAAATACACCACAGGGTATTAGAAAGTATCTACTAAGCACAGTGTCCAAAGCGCAACAATTCACTTAAAATACCAAGGTTTGAATGTGCCAAAGACCATATTGTCTGCACTCCTTATACTAATGTGAAAGCTTTACAGATAGCACATCTTCTGAAGCAAAACATGCACATGTACAAAGGTTAGACCTTGGTGCACACAGTCTTCTATGTTAAGTAGAAATTGTTATACTGAGACGATTCTGTCTAATAACTCAAGGTTGCTCACAATAATGTAATATGTGAAATGTTTGCCCTGTTGGAAAAAACAAATCTGCAGTACCAAAACACATTTGTGGAACATGCTGTCACATGCACCCAGAGTAACTCTTCAATATAAAGATTTATAGCATGTTCACTACCTCTACACAGCTATGATGCACTAGGAGCACATGTGTTTTGTAAACACTTACACCCATAAGCTGGACACAGGTTGGGCAAAATTAGGTAGAAAAGTAATATGGTATTTACCCGCCACTATGTAAACTATAAAACAAACTAACGCACTCATTGAATGATGTAGTCAGTGATATCATCAGTGATATTGTCAATTATGTCATTTGATAGGTAATCAGTGATGCCTTAAATGATGTCATAGAACAGATCATTAGTGATGTCATATGCGAGGTCAGAAGCAGTGCATTGTTTGGGCGAAAGTTATAGCTAGTGCTGCTAACTATAACTGGAAAATTTCTTGCTTTTTCTAAATTTAAAAATGGTAATGTTGTCACTGACATATTCACCTTACCATAACCTTACTTTAAACTTTGTTTTTTAGTGAACTTCTATAAAAAAATCTTTTTATTACACCTAACTATAATGTTACTTTTACCTTTGTTATTTTCACCTAATTTTTAATGTTTTTTTTAATGTTGGGTAATATTTTATTTTCATACGGACAGCGAAGGGTGGGTGTGAAAGGCTTTACTAAGAAACTCAAACCTTTCTGAACATGTTTTGTCTGATGAATAACCTGTTCCATTCACTAAAGTAAGATCGACTTCTGTAATCATTTCTCTTAGCATGGGTGTGCGCATTAGGGTGTGTGGATGGACTGGTCTCTTCTTGATGGGCTATCTGTAAAGCTTTCAAAGTATTATGATGGGTGCAGGTGGTATAATCTTTAGCACCTTCAGACGCAGCTTATTTTCGGAAAATGATTCTTTTTTTGCTTGGTGTTGAAAAAAGTGTGCACTGTCCTTATTAGATACATTTTAATACTCGGTTGTGTATTTCACATGAGAGTTTCACTGTCTGCAATTAGTTTGGAACAGTGTAAACTCTCTCCATGGAGTGTTTACAGTACCCACTTCTCTACTAATATCATCTTTGTTTCTCAATGTAAGTTCAGTGACTGTCAGACAATTGATAAGTATAAAAGCTCTCCAAAGTAGGGCATTCATTTTGTAACAGAAGTTCAGTATTTTTAGGAACTTGGCTTTCTCTGAACAGTTATATACAGATTGATCATCGTCTGCAATGAGGGTTTCCTATCTATCTGTGGTTGATTGTTAATGTGAACTACGCTACCCATGAAGTGTATGGTATAGTGTCAATGTAGCACATAACCCATGCTTACTACACCTAAAGGAATTGTTTCTGTGCTGGTATTAAACATGCCTCATATTCGTCTGAGCTATTTTGTACTTACTTTTGAACACTAATGCTATACCCATTTATAGAGCAATCTGTGCAAGAGAAGCTTGGATGATGTCATCAGTGATGTCAACAGTGATGTCATTTTAGAGGTCATGAGTGAAGACATAAGGAATGTCATAGAATTTGCCATGAGTGATGTAATAAGTGAGGTCATAAACAGTGCATGACTGAGGCACAAAGTACAGTCAGCTGTGCTACCTATAACTGGTGGATTTCTGTGTTTTTGTTTAGTTCAAAAAGTTAATGTCACTGACATATTCACCTACCATTACTTTAACCTTTGTTATTATCCCCAGTGATATATATATATATATATATATATCTCCAATCGCTGAGTTTGCGTTGAACCCGAGCCTCATGCAATGGTGGGCCGTGGCGGGGTCGCAAGCCCCTAATAATCCCACACAGAACATCGTCTCCAACCTTCAACAGACAACACGCCGTGGCCACAATATTTCTTTTGCGTTATTTATTAAAGCAAATTCACCCTTTCTTTTGCGTGATTTATTAAAGCGAAGTCACCCTATGCGTTTCGGAGCGTCCGCTCCTTGTTCACGAGTAGTGTGTATACAGAAATCCATAAAGTTATATACAAATCATGTGACATATAATTTCATAAACAGTGAAAACCGACTTCATGAAGTGTAATCCTTTAACACAGAAATAAAGAAAAAGGCAAAGTTAGCCGTTTCGCCACTTTCAGGCAACACAATAATAATAATGGCCATCATCATTTCAATTCAGGGTTCTGTACATAATTTTCTAGTTGTGGGGTTGCAAGTGATATCTGGAAAACTTTTGTAAATGTCTAGGGCAGTGTCTCAGTCTGCTCATAGACTATATTTCCCATAGTTCCTATGGTATGTAAACACAACTACACACCCAGTCTTCATAATGGGATTCCAAATCAATTAAAACGGCTGACATCGCAGCAACGTGTCAAGCCCCAGTGGGCATAAACTTGAACATAACGACAAGGGAATTAACCAAACTGATTTTCCATACAATCCGGAACACATAGTCATAATTCCAAGTCTAGCATAGCGTGTCAATCTGCTATGAACTACAAATCCCATAATTTCTATGGTGTGACTAGTCATTGACAAACCCGTCAATTCCAATATGCTATCAGCGGCTGCCATCGCAGCACTGTGTTGCAAAGTCAAGCTCAAGTGGGCATAATTTATAGTAAAAAATTATATTACTTAGTGGACATAATTATCATCATTTCGTGCAGTAAGTCTTAGATAAAGCCCAAGTGGGCTGAAAATAATGCTCGGAGGTAACCGCTCCCCTTAGTACCCCTCGCCCCATATTGGGGTTTCATAAACACCTGTCAAACCCTAAATTTCCAATAAGAAAGTCTCAAAATGCCATCAGCCAATGTTATTACGCCATTCTGGCAGATATTTTGATGCTTTCGCCTTCCACTTGCTTACGTTACAAATCCGAAATGTGAAATAATAAAATTACAAAAATAAATACCACATATATAAAAATGTTTCATTTTTTACATTAACACTTTCAATACTTAGATTTAAAAAGTGAACATAAGGCCATAAGTTAAAATTCCTCAGATCAATCCGGCATTTAAACACGAGAAACTGTCCATAATATATAACTCAGCCTAAATGCACCGCTAGTGCTTCGTCACTGCTGTGGCCCTTCGGTTTTATCGTTTGGTGCTCAATAATCATCCTGGATTCCAGACATCTTAAGTCTCACGTCCTGTTCCTCCCTCTTTCTCTCCTGGGGATACTATCCAGAACAATAAAGGATAACAGACTGGTGTTCTGATTATGATGGGAGAAAAAACGCCTCGCTATAGGATATTGCTTATCATGGTGTGTTATTGCCTTCCGATGCTCCAGGACACGATTTTTGGCTTTATGTATGGTACTTCCAATGTAGTATTTGTCACAGGGGCATCTGAGGGCATAAACAGCATATTCAGTATTGCATGAGACATGTTTTTGAATTTTCAATGATCTACACTCAGTGGAGAGCTTAACCTGTTTACAAATAGTACTGTACTTGCAGACCTTGCATCTGCCACATACAAAGAACCCTTGTACAGTACTTGATACTCATCAAGGTCAACATCAGTCTTTAGGACATTCCAAAATTTGCCAAGGCTTTTCTGTACCTCTTCGGCTTTATTACTGTAGGTCGTAATAAACCTTACGCTGTTAATACCCTCCTGGTCACATTCTTTCTCATTTTCTGTCTTCAACAGATCCTTTCTATCCCTGGTTTCAACTTGTTTGGAGGCTTTGGATATACATTCTTGACTGTAACCCCTTGCTTTAAATCGGCCAATCATCCTACTTTTTTCAATATTATAGCCTTCCATCGTGCTACAATTACGTCAGGAATACTCTTGATGAGATTCGCAGGATGGCAGTTTCGGGCATGTAATAAACTATTACCCACCGTTTTCTTTCTATATAAGAAAGTTTCAAGTTTGTCATTGTTTACTTCTATCAGTACATCCAAAAACTCAATAGTTTTCACATTCAATTGACTAGTGAGAGGTTGAGTGTATTTTTGTTTAGCATGTCCACAAAAACTTCTGCTTCATCCTTACTACCCTCCCAAACACAAAAAATGTTGTCAATATATCTGGCCAAAACTTTAACATGTTCTTTAAACAAATCCAGGACACTGATCACCCGTTCCTCCCACTGGCGCAGGTAGAGACACGCAAAGCTGGGGGCGAAGCAGGTGCCCATCGCAGTCCCGAGAGTTTGACGATAGACCTGATCATCAAAGATTAAAACGTTTCTCGTCAAACAAGTATACATCATGTTGATGATCATTTCCGTGTGAAACAAAAAGGACACAGATCTGTCTTTGAAAAAATACCTGAATGCTTCTATACCAAGGTCATGAGGGATACTTGTGTAAAGGCTGTTGACATCAAGACACATTAATACGCAATTTTCATTCCATTTTACACCTTCAATTAATCGTAAAAAATCTCTAGTATCCTTTACAGATGATGGAAGATTTTGCACCAACGGTTGTAAATAGTGATCTACATACCTGGAGGTATTCTCCAAGCAACTCGCTCTGGAGGACAGCATAGGCCTACCCGGGGATTAGTTTTGTCCTTATGCAGTTTGGGTAGAAGATAAAGAACTGGAATTATGGGGTGTTTACATTGTAAAAATGTGTATTCTTCTTGCTCTAATGAACCTCTTTCTTTCCATTCCCATAACTGCTCTTGATATTCATTATTTACTTTCTCATAGACATTTCTAGAGCTCTTTTTATATCTTGAAACATCGCTGATTTGCCTGATACCCTCCTCTACATACTTAACTTTTGATAATAAAACAATATTGCCACCCTTATCGGATTTCTTAATCACAATACTGTTATCATCTCTAAGGCTTTTTATGGCTTGCTTCTGGGAGGTTGTTATGTTATTCATGCCAAATCCTTTTGTATTGGATAGTTTTTTAAGGTCTTTGATCACCCCTTTCTCAAAGACATCAATTGCCTCATTTACAATTTGTGGTAAGAAAATAGACTTAGGTCTAAAGCCACTGTTGTGACTTAGATCCAACCTGATATTTTCATTAATAAGATTAATATATGGATCTGGAATAACATTTTGTTGACCTCCCAGTTCATTTAAGGTATGTAACAGCTCAATGTCCCCAATATGAATATTGCTTGGAACAACACTTACATCATTATCTTGTGACGTTACTCTCGTAGCAAACCACTTCTTCAGACTCAGTTTTTCGGGTGAACTGAAACAAATCTATGCGTGTCTGTGTGTAGTCGAATTCAGCCGCAGGACAGAATGTTAGTCCCAAAGAAAGTACTTCTATTTCCGAGTTATTCAATGTTCATTCAGAAAGATTAACCACAGTTTGTTTGTCAGTTGTTGCTGTATGACTCATTTTGGTAGCTTTTTTTGTCCCCTTGTTCTGGATCCCACTGGACTGTCCATTCCTTCTCTCTGCATTACCGTTAGCCTTCCGTTGCCTCTTCCTCCTCGACCACGACCTCTCTGTCCACTTGCACCTTGCTTGTTTTGAGCTGTCATTCTGCCCTGTGCCATGATAATGAACTCCTTTAAAATTCGATCTTTTGCTCCCGCTTCCCCTGTGCCACCATTACTGCTAGTTGCACGTTCCGGGGTTCGGGTCATCTCATTGGTTGCTGCCTGCTCATTACTGTTTTCAGCACTTGGAGTTGTTTCAGGTACTTTGTCTGTTATTGGCGAAGTACTACGTAAATGATCATACCGCTTAGCGAAGGTCAATATTTGTTCCTTCTCATTGTCTATTAGATCGCGAAGAAATTTGTGTTGCTTCTTTTCTCTGATTTCCTTCTCAATCTTTTCCAATCTCAACTCCATTTTGTTGGATAAATCACGCTGAAATTCTTCCTCCTCACAGCATGCTTTCAACTTGGCAGTTGTGTCGTCAATCTCTTGCGTGATTTTGTCATTGTCTCTTTTGGCATATTTTACCAATAATTGGAGCATTACCATTGAACCGCTATGATTATTAGCTGACCATTCCTCCACAAGGTCAGGATCCGGGTCATTGAAGGTAGGTGCAATGAAAATGCGGAGACCGCGTGGGATACGGCATGCCTCCAAATATTTCTGCAACGTGGTCGCTTCCCACCATTTGTTCTGTTCCTGCTTGAATAATTTCCAAAGTTTGTCCCATAGGACTTTCCTCGGGGTTCCACTACTCGCTATACTTGACGAGTCAGCTAGTTCATTACTAGTGCCGAGCAAGGACTGTTTCTCGAACATTTTACTGGCCGCTTCACTTCGCTTGTCATTTCTAGACATTGCCATAATAATTCAGTATCAACGCGAAAAAACGCGTTCACGCTAAAAGAATGTCCGGAGGTAACCACTTGCAGTCACACTCCATTTGCCCTTCAGTTTCGCCTCTGAATTTACATCTTCCTAGCACGATATCCCCCAGTACCTGTTGTGGGCGTATATAAACAGCAATCCTGGCTGTATTTACGCCAACTGGTCGGGGCTTCCCATGCAGGTGTATCCTTATACTTGGCGATGGCAGGCAGGGGTTATACTTATTTGAATCCAATCGCTGAGTTTGCGTTGAACCCGAGCCTCTTGCAATGGCGGGCCGTGGCGGGGGCGCAAGCCCCTAATAATCCCACACTGAACGTCGTCTCTAACCTTCAACAGACAACACGCCGTGGCCACAATCTTTCTTTTGCGTGATTTATTAAAGCAAAGTCACCCTATATATATGTATATATATATATATATATATCAACTTAGCAAACACTCTTGTACTACCTGAGGAAGGTGGCAGCCAAAACATTGTAGTGCACATATATTTTCGTTCTTTGGTGAATCCGTCTGGTTGAGTCATCTCTTTCTTAGGTATTTTTATTTTTTTTGACCCAATTTAGCCTTTGGGGTATACATTTTTGTGCTGGACGCTATTTATTGTGATCGCCACCCACTACAGCTGCAGGCAAAACATGCAGACAAAAAATAATCTAGATTTTGAATTAAAGTCTACCACAAGCCCTTATAATAATAAAAAATAATAGCTTCAGCACAGCAACAGTGAGAATGGGAAAAATGCATTGGAACTACATCAATTTCCCTCGGCTGATAGGCTACAATATATAAAACACGATGAATATCACAAATTCTACACAAATTTAAAATGAAATCCCCAAAAACAAAAAATAGAGCTGTTTGCCTTGAAACATCAAACATTTTACAAAGTATTACATTGAAAGTACTTGATTTTCTAAAACAAAAAATGCAGACATTCCAAGGGTTGAAGATGCAATATTAAAGCGGAGGATAAGTGATTTTTATTCAGAATACTAATGAACCAAGGACTTAACAAAGAACAGGGAAATGTCTTGAGAATAAGTTTATGCTATATGTACAGTAGCCTCAGTCACTAGGGCCCTTCCCCTGTAAATATATGAATAAATGAATAAAGACGTTAAAAAAGGTAATTGTTCATATTTAAAGAAGTCCCTTCTGGTAAAAACTAAGATCAAAATTAATTTTTTTGTTGATTTATTGATACCCAGCTTTCAAACAATAGCCACTCCAGTTCAGTTATTTCGTGTCGTTTCTGTCCTCCCCTGCAATAGGAATTTTACCCACAGTGGCGTAACACAGGCCCCTGCAGCCCTTTCGGTGCGGGGACCCCTAACCTCCTGGGGGTCCCCTCAGCACAATACTCTGACTGGAGAGCTCCTGATTGAGTTTGGAGGGGGCCCCTCTACGACCCTTGCAAGGGGGCCCCCTCAAGTTTCATAACACCAGTGTTTACCCAAACAAAATCTTCTTCGCACAATGTGGCGTATTGACATAACCCTAAATCTATAACATGAAATGCCAGAAATTAGGCAAAATTACCCCGAATGAAAGAAATTTCACTTCGGTCTAATTAATATACTTTACAGGAAACAGGTGTTGCCCTGATTCTGAGTGCTACGGAAAAAGAGGGTTATAATGGTGCAACAGCATAGTGTTCAGTATTTACCACGTGCACAGTTTTTTAGCCGAGGACTTTATGGACCTACAAATGGGGGAAATACACTAATAGTGCAAGTTATTGTAAGTTCTGAACATTGCTAAAAATACATGTTTACTTTCAGCTTGTCCAATTTGTGCCTGGCCTATCTGGCTAAAACCAGTCTGAATAGTCTGAATTGGGGTTATAATACTGATCTGGGTGCACAGAGGGTTTTTTGTCTGATATGCTATTAGCACACCACCCAAATCATTAAGGGCTTCAGTGGGGAGAGCAGGGCTGGACTGGGTACGCAAAACAGGACTGGCAATTTCATTGGACCGGCCCCCACCCTCCAGGGGGGAGCCGGGAGCAAACGTGAAGCACTACTGCTTAACCAAACTGGCCCCCAGACCTGCTGCTTTTGTTACTAGGAGTCGATAATGCAGCATCGCTGCAAAATCAGCCCCCAATAACGAAACCGACCCCCACTGCTCCAAAACTGATCCCCACTGCTCAAAAACTGACCCCCACCCTTCCAGCCCCCCGTGCAAATACCTGATTCCTACTACTGCCGGTCCGGCCCTGGGGGAAGGATAGGTAATTTAGTCTTAAGTAGGTGGTACACTGGCCTATCAAGTTGGTAGAGATGTTGGCCTCTGCTGCTTTGACAGGGGGCCACTTGTCAAATTTAGAGATCCCTACCTTCTTGGAAGGGATCGCTTTATCTTCAGCTGAGTCACCGCTGTGCCTGTTCCATTCAAGAAAATGAACTTTGCCAAGCCAGTGAAAACAGAAAGAAAAATGGTCCTGATCTCCAGAGAGGTTTCTTCCTGCTTGTTGGTGTCCTTGATGGACTTCCTGTAACTGGCTCTCTCCCCATATGTTCCTCTCTCTCTGTCCTCTCATTTAACTTGGAATGTTTTTACATTACTAATACATAACTTCAATAGCTGTAAATGCTCTGGCACCCAAGTAATACTACTTGTTTTCAACCTCTCCAATGCCACATGAGTTATCACTCAAATATCTGCTTTAAATATATTTTGGAAATTCCAATATCAGCTTATCGGTTCAGAAAATACACACATTTTTGTCTCTAACACACACCTTTCAATTTCAGTGGGGCAAAAGCTTCTACTTCTAATTTAGTAGGCTGGGTTGCACACAGGAGAGCTTCTTACAAGTAAGAAACTGGAGAATTACCAGTATCTCACAGGGTACTCGTTGGAGAAGCCGCTCTGAAGGTTTCCCTTAGTCTTCTGGTCTTGCACAATTCAATTTTAACAGCTTTGTAAACCTTAAACATTGAGGTACGTTCTGTATTCATTTTCCAGTTTGGATTGGTTTGATAAGTGAAAATGATATAGCTGTGTGCAGAAATTATTCTTTAATGGGTAAGAAATACTTTTCTCGAGCAAAGGTAAACCTTGAGACTTTACAGCCACTGTGAAGGGCAAACATGTAAAGCTTTACAAAAAATCTAAAACTTTACAAATTGTAGCTGCCAGAAAGAAAATCGTTGCACACCCCAAATTTGACTAAATAAACAACACTTGTGCCACAGTGTTAAAATAAATTTTTATTGGAAAGTAATTCTAGTTCAACAAAACTTCACTTCAGAAGGCAAGTGTTCATCATGTCATAAATTTATTACAGAGATGAGCAGGAGGTGAAACAAAAATTCATAATACATGATTCTATCACAGAAGACAGAAAATTGAAAAGGCAAGACAGGCCTGTGTCACACTCTTCTGTTCTTTCTCACAGCCTTGACACCAATCCCCTCCAAATGTCCATGCAGTTCCCATGATGAATGTAGCTGCCGAGAGCCATCAACTGATTGACGCCTGCTTGACATAACCTGGAAACCCTCATCCGCACCAGCTCTCGAGTATTAAGGTTGCTGTATTGCATTGCTGGTACACTACTTCTCTGTACCATCTAACTAGATCTCCTAGGATTTGGGTGTGAACACTGAATAATAATGAAAGTTACAATAAGCCCTTGGTGTTACTGTGAGCAAAGGAGAGTCCATGCGCGTGGTGAGCACATGCATCCACAATGCAACACACCCAGACTCATTTTATATTTAATGGGGTGGTGTAAAATGTGCCTGTAGTGAAACCAACATGCCCTCAAATATGTTTCCTGTCAGTCACAACCACCTATCAATAATCCAGAGTAAGGAGAAAGGAATCCTGTTAACGCGATCCAGCTTAGAATGATACGAATCAGAAATAATGTGGATTTTCTCTTTATATTGTTGTCATTGCACGGTATTTTTTTGTTTTAATTAAAAGCATATATGTGCTATAGACACTACAACAGGAATTTGCATACATACATATTCACCTGCTTTCTCATCTAGGCTTGCGGTTCCATAATAAGTCTTTGGTTTATTGTGAACACATATATTTTTCAGTGATGTTGATTATTTTGTGTTCAGAGGAATAGCAGATTTTTCTGAAAGACGACATGGAACAATGCATTATTCAACAATAAAGAAGTGCTGCTGATCCTAGGTTTTCTAAATTTGCAGTGGTCATGAAACATGTGACACAGTGGTCAAAGTTCTTTATTGTAAATGAACATCAATATCTTCAGTGAGCCTGTTGAATGGATTAGCCTTTTTTTAAACTAATATTTAACTTATTTCCTCTTCCTCGTCTTCAAGTAAAATATTTTTTTACAACTATCTCATGAACTTACTTTTGTTTTCTTCCAAATGTGTGTTACTCTTCTTTCATTCATTGCATTTTTTTTCTAGATTACTGAGGTGATATATAGCCAAAGTGTTAGCCGTCTCCCCCCCCCCCCCCCCGTGCTACTACATCTAAGGTGTGAGCTATATGATGTTCAACATCGTCAAAATGTTTACATTATTTATTTATGTCATGGTTTCCATTAGCATCTCCTTATGCTCAGAATCCACTTTGCAGCTCTGAGGAGTTTAACTAGATTACTCCAATTCGTAAGAGGTGGGAGGACTGGACGAGGGAAACGCCTTCCTAAAGTCTCAGTTGTCCGTGTGGTTCTCTATTGCTACGCTTTCAGTGCACACATCATCAACGTAGAGCAACATTCAATGTCTCATTAATGACTAGAATAATTTCAAAACCTATAGCTTTGTTGTAGGTTCTGTGTCTTTTAAGGTCTATTGTTTGAATTATTCAGGTCTATCTCCTGTAATGTGTATCTCTCGCTGGAGCACGTTTTCTGGCATTTTTTAAGATTAAACAACGTTTTCCTCTCTAATTTTAAAAGCCCCATGTGATACCTAAGTAGCCTGTCAGAAGTACCAATTATTCTATGTGACAAACACAATTTCATGTGCTTTTTGCTGGTCAGCAAAAGGTAGTGTGTACTTTATGAACTTAAGTTCTAAATTCTGAATGATCAATGTGTGTATGATTTGAGTAACATTTAGTGCCTCATTACAATGTCTGTGGGACTGCCACCAGCAAGCCTTTGTGACCGCCACCGACCGGCCATCTGTGGCAGACCCAACTACAGACTGCCCTTTCATCTGACCGCTGCAGTATGATGCCGGTGGGCAGATCGGAAACATAGAGGAAAGACCTCCACTTCTGACAGGATCTACTATCTAGTTGGGGTGGCGGTATGAATCATATACCTTGAATGGTGGCGGTGCAGAGGCAGGCACCGCCGTTGGGATTATGATGTCCATTTCTGACTGAATTTTCATGGAGGTCCAACCGCCATGAAGAGGCTGTTGGAAAGAGACTTTGGGGGCCCCGAAGAGGACCCCTGTCCTTCGTGGGCCAATGCAAAGTGGCTCTGGGGGCACATGTAGTGCCCCCACTCACATCCATGCACCGCCATGCACCATATGGTGCATGACACACAGTGCATGTATGTGCTTCTTGTGCTCTAAACACAGCGGCATGTGCTGCAGCCCTTTTTCTTGGCCACAGCACAAGCCACAGTGTTAAGGAACACTTTCCAACCGCTACCGTGGCAGACATATTGTGCAATTGGGCGGTCGGACCGCCGACTGCTTGTCGGGCAGAGTCTTGACTGCCTCAACAGTGGACAGTGGTCCTACCAACCGATATCATATTCAGGCCTTCAGTTTCCACCTTATCATATATGATTTATAACATGGTCTTATAAAGGAATTGTGGATGGATCAGTTACATATCGTCAATCCAGGCTTCTTTCAGCAAAAGGTTATGGTACAGCGCCATCATAACTACCTGAGAGGACCCCAATAGTGTTGCCTCTATAAGAATTGTTTTTCCCTAGAAAGTGTCCAGGTTGCGCAGGTTGTGTGCTGAGAAACTTTGTCCATACCATCAAGAGCCCACCTATTGTCTGACAAGCATAGTTGTCAGTTATGCAAAACTTTTTTTGCTTGGTTATTCATGATGATGTAAATTACTTTTGTGCGAAATTCGTGTAATCTAAATTTGTGCACTTAAGAGAAAAAATAGAAAATGATGTGTAGTTATGCAATAAGAAAAACCGATATTTTGTGCCAAATGTTTACGAGAAATGCGACCTGGTGTTCATTTTGGACGTAAGGACTCATTTTAGACACAAAAAAATAATGTAAAAAACACACGCGCCGCAAACAGCAGCTGCCGATTGCGTTCTGGTCATTCATGGTGTTCTCAAGAGTTCACGCTGAAAACACATCAGTGGAAATGTCACCCGGGATTGGTGTCAATGAGCTTAGGTGGTCACTGGTCTCCACATCTGAAAACGTGACATTAATGAGATGCTCACTTGGTCAGAGAACAACTTGTGCAGATTGTGAGTCCCTGGAACAAATGCAGCCCCCATATTACTAGAATGTGGGATGCAGGAAGAAGAAACGAGAAGACAAATCCTTCGTTTGCTCAGGGACACGTGATGCTCCATGTCACGGGATTCTTGCTGCTTTTAAGCACTTGTCTAATCAACTCATTTTCTTGCACCTCAAAGCAATTCACATGAAGGTTAATGTCATGTCATTAGATTAAGATTTTTCACACTCTTCAGAAGATCCGTACTTAAATGATGTGCAGAACAAAACATACGCTGTATTTTAAAAGACAAGGGAGATACTAAAAATTGCAATTACATGTGAACCGCACAATTGTTAAACTTGTCTTAGTGAAATATATATAATTTAATGCTAATACGATTCGAGCAGATAAATGGACAGTACTCTGCATATTATGTTTATGAAAAGCCTAACAGTCTTTGTATTTCATTTCCATGTTTAACGTCAGTCTTTTTACTAAACCTTTCATTGTACACCATAATGGATGTCCTCCTAGCACTTAAAAAACATACCTACACACGAGCTGGGCTCAAACTCCTCAACTTACTTTGGCACTTAATTTAGTTAAAATCCCTTTGATTGTTAAAGGCTTTCACTCTGAAAATATATAACGCGATGAGACACAATATTTATTACTCATTCTCATATTAAGCAGTCTATGAAATTGAGTGATTTTAACGCGTATCATTGATTGGGAAATTACACGTTATGCTAAGAACGTAATCAGTTTTCCAGGTTCCCCAACTGTTATGATGTTTATTTATTTCATTTAGTTTTTTTTTTTTTAATAGATACAGTACATTCTCAGTAATATCTTACATCTGGGTAATTCCGATTTTGTGCATTAATTACTATCGCCTCGTCGGGGAAAAAGCTGTGGTATAACAGAACACAAACTGACCCTCAGGACACCTTCTTAACGACCTTCCCCACACTCCCACCCCTCAGGGCCCCCTTTATCCGCTCCTAGAAAGAAGACTTCTAACATCTGGCTTTGTCATGTCACCCCAGTTCTTGTGTGGTAGTTCAAGTGTCTGCTTCCCAAACTTTTAAAACACTAGCTTTAAGATATATTTAGAAATAATTAAAAACACAATTGCCAAATTAGGGAATGCTCCAACAAGCTCATAACGTTTGATTTCATACTGTTTATTATTTATTGTGTGCTATTTGTCAATCCTGAATAAGACACTTCGTCTCCTTCTCTTTCACTGTTGGGATTGAAACCAGATGTAGCTTCAGATAAGCACAACCTAACATGCATTATTGGGTTTATTTTTGAAGATCTATTTTTGAAGATGATCTGGATTCTGCTACTATTGTTTTAGAGGCTATTGCATTCAAAGTGTATTAGTTAACATCTACATCCAAGGCCCTCTGATATACATTGGATTTGTCTAGTCATAATCATCATGTTCTCGCCTCAATTTGAATCGCTGCAGGCCATATGCTATACTCAATAACTTATGTCCTGTCGTTAAATTGATATGTTTCACTATCTGCGAAATACTTAACAACGTATTTCAGCATTTTAAGGTATGATATTTTCAGAAACTCTATAGAATGTCAACTAACCATGCTTGTTTCCTGGTAGACCTCATTATGCCACTCATAAGCTCTCATATCTCTTCCAATTCTGAAAGACAGATGTTTCCACGCTGTGTCTAAAGAATCTATTAAAAGACACTGTACTCTTTGTTGGGTCTCTTCAACTTTCTGTGGATCCTAAACTTCTGGAATTGGTGTCTGACATGCCCTCTGCAGCCTATGATGATAGTAATCCTACATCATGCTAGGAGAAATTAATAGTGTTTCTCCACACGGTCGTCCTTTTATTATCAATGTGTTTACAGGGAAAGGCCTCTGTCTTTAAATCGCAGTACTGGACATGGAAAGATTCCTTCCATTTTGACACTATCTCTTTGTTGCCCAATGGATCAATCTTCCCGTTCTCACACACATCGAGAGATGTTATGATAAGTTTTAGGTCTAGATATAGTGCATGACCCATACACAAAGGGGTATCTCAGCACTTCTGACCGGCAGGTAGATGAATCAGAGGCAGCATTAACACGACCAGGTTTTAAGGTGTTTTTTGAAGTAAGACAGGCTGGTGCACGCACGGATGTACAAGCAAAAGCTTGTTCCATTGGTGCTTGCCAAGGTAGGAAAAGGCTCAGCCACCATATTTAGCTGTTTGGATATTCTCAGGACATAGAAGAAATTGATTACTAGATGTTAAGTTCCGGTTCTGTAGGTACAGAGTGAGTCTGTCCTGAAGGTACTGTGGCAAAGATTTGCAGGTCTGGCAGAGCAGCTTGAAATGTGCTGTCTTTCAAATCGGGAGCCAATGTAGGGCTCTAAGCATAGGGGCTGACGGTGTCCTTGGATGCAGGTTGTTTAGCATATGGGCAGCGGTGTTTTGAATAACCTGCAATTTTGTTAGAAGGAATTCATTAGAAGGGAGGATTAGGGCATTGCCATAATCCAGGTTGTTGATGATTAATTATATCACAAAGCAGGGCTAGGATAGGTTTGAAGACCTGCAAGGGTTGACTTCCCTAATTAATATACCAAAACACAAAATGGAACCCTTGGGTCTGCGCACATTATTAGCCCAGTTGGGAACCTAACCATTGTGGGGTGTCCAATTTATAGGACAGTTTCTCTCACCCACCATTGGTGGCATGCTTCATCATTTGGAACCTCCTCATATTGTGATGCCTAGTCATGATACGGGCTACAACCCCCTCACTGAGAAGGAGGAGCTCATGAATATTTTTGAGGTATACTAAATACTCAATTGTGGAGCTCGGGTGGTGAGGGCAGCAAAGCAGTGAAAAGTGATGGTTAAAACTAACTAGAGCGTTCACAATTATTTTTATTGGGACTACCCTGGGCTAGAATTTAAAAAATGGCACTGCAGGATTAGATCCAGTTATGTGGCAAAAAAAGGTGGACAGGTTTCAAACTATGACACAGAAGGTGGCAAGGCTTTCTTCAGGACATAAAAAAGTTGCTGTTCAAAGTGCTCAAAGCAAAAAGACATCAATCATATTCACAATATATGCACAATATTTACAAAACCATTCAGTGATCTTATGAAACATTAGAGGGTGAAGGATTCACTGGTGGTAACCTGTGAAAGAAATATGCAGAAAATAGTTATTTTCTGAAAAAATATACATACTGAGTGCAAATGGTTAAGGTAAAAACACTAGGCAAACATATCCATACATAGAATAATGTTGACTAATTTCAAATGTACAAAAGTCATACGGAGGGCATTGAGTTTGAATCCCTTCTCATTACTGTTTGCTTTTATTAGTAAGGCCCCATTTGCATATGCTTCCTTATTAGCATGCAGCATAAGAAGACAGTGAAAAAGTTACATATCAACATTAACGATACATAAATATCATAATAGTAGAGGGGCTTACCTGCTGTAGTTGGGTGTCACGCCTCAAACCACTTAGCATGGGGATTAAGGGGGGATCTCTGTCCTATGCAGCCGTCATAGAAGAGACAATGAAGAGAGAAAAAGAACCCTCAAAAGCAAGGAAGGTAGGAGAGGCAGTGGTAATGTGCATAGAGCAACCATGTTTGAAAGGTCTACATGAGCCACTCGTATTACATAACAGACTGTTATTATTATCCACATGTCCAAAGAGACATGCCACAGTCAAAAAAGTACATGCAACGGTCTAAAAGTACATGCTGTGTGTATACATAGATATATATTGAAAAAATGCTTTCTCCTTTCAAATGAAAGCGAAGTCAGCACTCCATAGTTAGTTATCTAGCAAGCTTTTTATTTTTGAACAAACATCTATGCGTTGCAGCCGTTACCTCGCGGCCTTGTTTTATATATATGTATATATTGTTTTTGGAACTAATACACAGGGAAGGTTGTGTCTAACTGTATTAGCCACCTGTGTGTTTAGGTGTGTGAGAGGAACAGGTCACAAGGTCACTAGGTCACAATCGATCGTGGTGGCTGATCTTACTCAGCTAACAATAAGCCTTTATGCCAAAAAAAACAACACTACTCATAAAGTATATGCCCAGTGCTTTAAGTAGGTGAGCAATGATTTTATCAAAGGCTTCTCCAATAGAACATTATATACCTGGCTGATAATGCGTGAAGTCCTCTCTGAAGTCCCTATGACAATGTATAACCTTGTGTAAAGACCCCTGCAGTGGTCTACAGATTAGCCTATAAAGCCCACTAAGCGTGAGGGGAGAGAGTGAGACAGATTGAGGATCTCAGCAACCCAGCACAAAAAAACACAGTACACCTACCTATTAGCAGAGAACCGGCAAGCTGCCCGCCACACCAAGGAAGAGGAACATTGTGCGAGGCAGCGCGCATTACTTTATGCCACGGTGTGATTGGTCACAGGTGAACCAATAGTGACATGGGAGTTTCATTGCTATGTCGTGAGTGGGGCTGATGGGATATACAGTCCTATGGAGACTGCAAACAAATACTTCATGTGCACTCATTACCTTACGAGCCAGTAGTTTCACAGAACTCTGTTTCAGGTAAGAAAATGCAGTAGGGATGAGTGTCTGTGGGTTTTGTAATAACAAGCGTTGACCACTCATTTTGGATTCAACTGTATATTAAAGGAAACAGTAGCTCAAAGATCGTCATCTCAGTATTAATATGAACTCCATCTAAAGTGTGGTAAGAGTATGCATGCTATTTGTGCTCTAGAGCATAGTTGTTATGGCCCATCTAGGTGAGTAATAGGGATTATCTTAGGGATCATTTTATCCTCTAATTTATTTGTGCGTACAAATATTAATTGCATGGTGAAGATGGTCTTTCCTTGGAGCAGAATGGACCAGGATCACTGCAATATTTATTACGCAAACGTGAAGGGAGACAGTGTAACACATTTCCGTCATCTTCTCAAACTGAATTTCTTGGTGTACAGAGGTTCAGTTGTTGATCCTACTAGGGCAGAGAGGACCAAGAAATCTCATAGTTCAGGCCATTTTTGTCGCTGTGTAGTCTAAACACCCATCTCTGTTCTCCAACAAAGAGAAGTCTTTGTCAAGTTAGTGGCTGTTGTGGATATGCTCGGTTTGTCGAGGACTGTTCACCTTAAGTAATTAGTTCCTTTTTCCAGGAAATGGTTGGTAAGTTTTGTGGCCTGTTTCCTGTACCTTGCAGTGCCTTTATGCTCCATGATGC
The DNA here is from genome assembly GCF_964204655.1 of Triturus cristatus. NCBI lineage: Eukaryota > Metazoa > Chordata > Amphibia > Caudata > Salamandridae > Triturus > Triturus cristatus. Next base: position 402,574,712 of record NC_140586.1, on the reverse strand, counting down.
AGGTTTTCACTTTGCGCATCGTCATACCATGTCATCTAAGAGCAAATGAGCAGGAGACAAGGTATATAAAGTCTATCACTGCTGCAGTTAGTATGCTGCTGTAGTTCCCATGGCCTTCCTGTACCATTGTCAATCTCAGATGTGATTGTGGATTGTGCACACACAATGCATGATCCACATACATAGTGTCTGTTCCCTAGTGGCAGCCCCAACGTTTTTCTTGTCTGATAGCATTAGATCCTCTGGATCTTGTGCGTACCAATTTATATTTCAAATGGTGGCTTCTCTTGAAGGCAAAGAGTGGGCGCTGTAGCAAGCCTTCTGTTCCAACTTGGTGTAATTTCCACATTTCACTCCCTAAGGTGGTCACGCTGGTTACTATAAGCCATGTTGAGAGAAGTGTAGTGCCTCTACTTTAATTGGAAGAGCTAAGTGAAATATTTTGACATTACCCCTCTCCTGTTCCCTTCTTAGTAGTAGCTTGATCCCACAATGACGTTTGATCCTATTCCATTCAAGCTCTTTATCAAAAATAGCTTCCAATTCCTCTAGAGTCATTGAGGTTTCCACACTCAAACAGTATAAATGTTTATCAGACCCTTTATTAAGTATACCACTTGTGCTTTTATTGTCATGAATACAAATATTTTCATTAGCATGTTTTATTAAGCTTGTGTTGAATGTTGCTATTTCTGAAGGGTCATCCCCAAACTTTTTGCCTTAACCCTCGTGTTTTTCGGACCCCTTTTTGTTGGTTTTTAGGACTCTACACGCTTTATCATTGCTAACCAGTGCTAAACTGCTGGTGCTTTCTCCTCTAAACAGGGTAACATTGGTATCCACCCAATTGGAGCATTTAATTTATTTGTAAGTCCCTAGTAAAATGATACTACTTGTATCCAAGGCCTGTAAATTAAATGCTATTAGTGGTCCTGTAGCACTGATTCTGCCATCTACTTAAGTAGCCTTGTAAAACACCTGGGGATACAGTTTTAAACTTCTATTTTGACACGACAAAAAAAACGTTTTTTCCAGGCTTAAACTTTCCTTTTTAATACATATAAGTCACCCCTAGGGTAGATCCTACACAGCCCATAAGGCAGGCTGCAGTGTATTTAAAATGTTGGAAATGTACTTTTAAGTGTTATATGTTCTGGTAGTGAAAAAATCTTCAATTAATTGTTTTACTAAAGCAAGGCCTACATCTCCCACAGGATAACACTGTGTTACTTTGTGACATTTAATAAGTGATAACTTTCAATTGAGAGCAGGCAGGAATAAGTAGTTTGGTGTCTAAATAATTGTAATTTAAAACACTCTTTAATGGTAAAGTCAGAATTTAAATCAGAATTCTTAAAATGCCACTTTTAGAAAGTTGGCATTTTCTTGTCCCAGCCATTTGGTAATTTCAGCGTGTATCCCGGGTCACATGACTAGGGGTACCTGGCAGTTAGTCTTTGTGCATTGCTCCCAGATTGAGAATAAGGGGGAATAGGTGTTGGCAGAATGTCAGTTCTGACTCGATAGGAGGGTGGAGCTGTCACTTACCACTCATGGACATCACAAAGACTCTGCCTCAGCACACTAACAAAGGGTCTGACACTAGTCATTTGTTCCCCCAGACAGGCTGGAGCCAGGGCAGTGATGCAGAAAACCTCCAGAACCTTCTACTAATTGAAATCTGCAAGCTAGCTTAAAGATTGGAACTTCAAATCCAATCCTGCAGATCATGTCTGGACTTGTGGATTCTGCCAGGAAAAAGGACTGCCTAGCTGTGCAGTACCCTGCTGACCTTCTTGCTAACCAAGACCTGCTTTGATACCAAGTCCTGCTGTTCCTGCACCAGGACTCTTCTGTGGTGTGAGCCCCTCTGTTGAATTTAGCCTACCTGTTGTTGACCCAAAACTCCAGTACATATCCATGGGTCAGTTGTTCAAAGCCACATGTACATAACACTCTTCTTCAAAATCAAAGCATTCCAATGCAGCTTATATTTGATGCCGCTGCATCTCATCACAAGCCCTCGGAAGGTCCTCTTCTCTGATGCCAATGCAGACTGATGCTGACAACAGCCTAATGCAAAGCACTTCATCCACTTCACCGAATCATTGCAGCAGAAGTCTCTGCAAGCCCCACCAGCTTCCTCAGCAATGACGCCGGACCTCGCATCTCAACTCCCCATCAACAGCTAGTCGACGTCAGCCTGCACATCTTGACTAAAGAACTTGGCATCTCAAAGCCTAGGCCTACAAGCTACTTTCTCAGGAGACTGAACTCGGTCATGTATCAGCCACACTCCATTGTGGTTGACTTGTGACTTGGTCCTGGTCTACCATGACCAGATGCCCGCAGTTGGCATATTTTGCTTCTCAGCGCTTGATTTTTACAAAATCATTCAAATTGCATATCTCCGGTTCTACTTATTCCATTTTTGTTGTTTTGGTATCAAATAATGTATTAAATGTTACTCTTTTTTTTGTAAATTGGTGTGGGATTTTTATTGTGTTGTATTTTCACTCTATTACTGTTTGAAGTACTGCATGAATACTTTACACATTACCTCTAAATTAAGCCTTACTGCTTTTGTGCCATGCAACCAGAGGGTTAAGTATAGGTTAACTTGGGGTTGTTTGGACTTCCTCACCCGTCAACCAGATACCTAATTTCCCACAGCATACTTTTCATGGATGACCTATTAGACTCACAGGCCAACCTGTCTGGGTTATGTGAACTATTGGAATGCTTTATCTGTAAAGTACTTGTGGTGATACAGCGTTAAAGCACCTCCTTAGATAAATTATACTCCTTAGTCTCTTTACTAGCCTGCTCTCCTATTAACTAACAATAAGTGGTTTATAATGTTGCTCCATTTAATGACCTCCTATCTTGGGCCTCAGACTGAAACTTTACTTTCTTCATGCCATCTTGCTCTAGCAAGGCTTTCAAGGCACCTCCGCTATTAGGAGACCAGTTGGCTATGAATTTGTTCCCTATGCCCAAAAATAACCTTAACTTGTACCTGATACTAGTGGATTTGATCAGTGGTAACAGCATGTGTGACGGTATTAGTGAGCTAATTGGTTGCACTATAGCTTAAGCTTGGAAGAACACTGGATAGTCAGACATGTTGACCCTCTTCTTTCTTTTTCTACTAAGGGGCCTCTTCAACCTGGTGCCTTATATTGGTATCTCTCTTTCCAATCACTTTACTGTCTATCATCTCTGTCAATCTCACTTTAAACATGTATACAATAATTCTACTATTTCTTGGTCTAGTTACTGAATTACTGTTTAACAGCTCTTTTGTATCTTGTGAAGATGTACTAGGCTTATCTCCACTCTCCATGGCCAATGAAAGATTTTGATTCGTCAGCCCCTCATCTCCTGATATCTTACAAGTTAAGTGCAGCAATAAGGTGGTTATAAGACATTCTTTAACTAAAGAAGCCTAAGTTTTTTATTTCAGAATCTTTTGTCAATCTCCTTTCCTTTTCCCTTTCCTTGTCAATGTAGGGGTGGACAATATCAGTTGTCAATGCATAAAGCATCCTGATTAATCTAGAACACCTTACATAACACTCTCCTACATTCAACAGTTTGAATAGTAGAAGAGAAAAGCATTCTGTTTGCACGATACAAGCAGATGTAAAGGCAAAGAAGTCTACAATTAGAAGGGGTTATTAGAGACCAATCAGGGCCAAGAAAATGTGCTTAAATAGCCAAAAAAGTAAATGGAGACTTCAGTAAACAGGAACTCCTATGAGCAGTAGTACATCACCTGCCTCTTTTATCCCTGTTCCGAACCTTATTGATAGAACACTCAGGGAACAACTTGGTTCATTCCACAGGGTTACACAATGAGCTTTCTTGAGATTTTATCAAACTCGTTGGCAGTATTTTTTAATGGGAAGATTAATCTTTGATTTGGTGTTTTAAGTCGTCATAATCAATCTGCTATCTTGGTTTCAATTCAATTGCTATATATGTATTTTTTCATTTCACCCTAAATTAAGATCTATGTCAGTGTAAAAATCGCTACATGCCCTGAACAAAGTGTGCTGATTTTGAACCCTGATACATAATTTGGCAATTTTGTCTTGGACCAGGAATAATTAATGCAGAAACTGTCTAGTCTGGGCAAGGGATACATTCAATTGCTCATAAATAAGGCCTAACTAGCCATCCGCTGTGGTGACGAGATTCGAAGGGCTTTTTTCAAAACAGCTTGAGCTTGGAGGAGAAAGTCCTCTGGCTTAACTGAACTGAAAAGTAGTGCAGAGTTCCAGCTAGCACCTCTGAGAAAGGGCTGATTGAATAGATTCTCCAGATCCATGGGCATCAGATACCATTGCGGACCAGTAGCCTAGTGTTACTAAAATCTTTTGTTCTACTGAATGCTGGTTTGTGAACCAGGTGGTGGAACAAGCTCAGAGGAGAGGGATCTGCTCAGGAAAGGAAGCTTTTGACTGTCCTGTAAATCTTCAATAATCCCAGAATTGTTTTATGAGCCATGTATTTCCTCTCTTTTATATTTTTTCTAATTGTTTTTGGGAGTTTCATATAGTGGTAACATTGTCAGAGGACATTAGAATTCTTTACAATCAGGCAGTCATAAACCAGCTCTGATCTATAAATAAAAACATTATACCGACGTTAACAAATTCATAACCATGCGTGCCTGCAAATGTAGTGTGATTGCACCAGTAAACAGGAAATACGTCAGTAAAAAATGAGAGAAACAAAACAACCCTTGACAGAGGAATCGCTGGTTAACCATATAGGTAAAGTAGCTCAGCATAAACATAGAAAACATACTATAATGTATGTGATCCACTAATGGCCCAAATGCGTCATGTAGATGATGTCCACAGACGGAAATTGGCACTAATACAGGTAAGGTATAACAATAAAAATAAATATTACGCACAGTGCTTGCATTTTAGTTTGCTCAAAATACCGAAAAATGCAGACAGCATAAATTAATGAGTCATGAAATTCGCATAGAACATTTGTCAGGATGGGATTGATGCGGGCATTTAAGGTACATCACCAAACTCGTAATCATGTGTTGTCATTTTAAACATTAAATATGATAAATAAAAAGTATGTGTAAAGAAAGAAGAAAATGTCAGCCGTTATAATACATGTACCATAGTCACTGTTGATACCATGTAAGGTTCACCATGGCAGATGCCAAGTCTGTACAGGCATGACCTCCGATCTCAACTGCAGAATCAAGATATTTCCTGCCATGATGTAAATGTCAAAACATTAGTGTGCATCATGCACCGGGACCGGATAACTGAGGTCTAATGGAGGGGTTATAATTGCAGACGAAGAGTATACTTGCAACTCCGCGTTTATAAAGCGCATGCTCCTAATCCCATCAAGACTCCATATCCCATAATGCCGCTGAATGGTAAGATAGTTAGCAGGAAAAACAACTACAGTTGTATATTGCAGGGTCTCAAAAAAACTCATTCCAGGGCAAAGGCAAATGTCAAATCACCGCAATAACAGCCAACATAAAATAACTTTTAATAAAGTACAACCTCGGGTTGAGGGGGACCGATCAGCAAAAGTGATAGCGCCAAAACCACCTCACCGCATCGGCATTGGTGCAGAGCCCAATTACCAGCTGGTGTCACTCTAGCGGGCAAGGCATTTCTTGCTGGCAAAAACACAGATCCCATGCTGGCAGTTGCAAAAACCGCTGCGCTACGAGATCCACATCTTCCACCGCAGTCATCCTAGTTCCTCTTCCTGCCAACCAACTGGGGGCTCCCCACTATAGCACTCCAGCAGTAGGGAAATTGTTGGACTTCGGAGGGGTAAGATTTACTATTCCCACTCCAGTCTGTGCAGCAGTAGGTAAAGCATTGGACTTCGAAGAGGTAAAATTTACTATTCCCACTCCAGTCTGTGCAACAGTAGGGAAAGCACTACACTTCAAAGATTACATATTTGAATGACCCTATTCATTTACAACAAATATGAAACTCTTAATATGAACATTATTAATTAATCCCAAAATGTTTATTTATTACTTAACTTCCCACACTATTCTCCCATAATCTAGCAGCCCACACTTAAAATATAACTAAAATAAATTAGTATAACACAATTTACATAATTGATAGTCAATTAACTAATTGATCCAAAATTATCTACAATTTTTAATTAATGTCCCACCCTATACTCCTGCAAACCTAGTAACCCGCAACTAAAATATAACTAAAATACATCAATATCACGTAATGTGCTTAATTAATTATCAAATAAAAAATGTATGATAAATACCTAATTGATAACTAATTATTACTTAACTTCCCACCCTATATCCCTACAAAACAAACTGCCCACACCTAAAATATAACTAAAAATATACATGATGTACACAATTTACATATTAATACATTATGGTGCCGATTCTGATCCGTTAAAACAAATTACCATACGACTCGTATCCGTATTTTTTTACGTACGAATCGTACAAGTCCCGTACAAACGGCGAAGTACGATTCGTATGTGAAAAATACATATGAATCGCTTCGGGAAAAGTCTACGAGACGTCCCCAACCAGTTTTACATACAAATCGTAAAACTGAAGTCCGAGCGAGCAAGTACGATCCATACCACCCATCCGACAACACAAGCGCATGGAAAACGCCCCGTACGGAGCGAACTTTGTACGACCCCTACCCCGAGTACACTTGTGCCCGGGGTACGAGTCGTACGTCCCCCCCAGCCTCCCACCCCTCCCGCGTACGTCTGCACCATAAACCTCACCCCGTATGTACGGGCCATACCACCCATCCCCCCTGTTTGTACGGACCGTATCTCCACCCGCGTATGTCCGCACCGTACCCCAGGTGTACCCCCCCACCCGTGTATGTCTGCACCGTACCACAGGCGTACCCCAATCCTCGCGTATGCACGGTCCGTACCTACGCGAGGATTGGGGTACGCCTGGGGTACGGTGTGGACATACGCTGGTGGGGGGGTACGCCTGGTGTACGGTCCGTACAAAGGGGTGGGTACGCCTGGGGTACGGTGCGGACATACGCGGGTGGGGGGGTACGCCTGGGGTACGGTCCGTACAAAGGGGGGGTGGGGGGTACAGCCCGTACAAACGGGGGGTGGGGGGTACAGTCCGTACATATGCAATGTTGGGGTACGCACCGTACATGATGACACATACGAAGTGGGTGATGGCGTGTAGCGGGCCCCCTTTTCGTCGTGCATCACAGCGTACTTGGCTTTTCCGGCACTTTTTGGCTACCGTAAAAATATAGCCGTGCGGAGTGCTGTAGGTACGAATCGTACTTGCTGGTCCGTAAAACACTGCCTGACTCTGTGCGGACGTTGCGTACACGCTGTCCAGGATCAGAATTGTATGTATTTTTTAGCCGTACGGTGTTTTTTACGGTTCGTACGGAAATGATATTTCTGTACGAATCGTACTTGCTGGTTTGTAAGGTGGAATTTCCGGGTACCAATCGTATGGAGAAAACGCTCCATACGACCATTCGTACCCGGGTTTTACAGGATCGGAATCGGCACCTAAATAATCAATATATTTATAATTAATTTTTAATTATTACTTAATTAACTTCCCACCTTATACCCCTACAAACCAGCAGCCCACACCTAATATATAACTGAAATATATAATTTACATAATAATCAATTAAACAATAAATCGTATGTTAATAATCAATTGTTATTTAATTAGTACTTAATCAGCTTGCCACCCTATACCCCTAGAAACATAGCAACCCCCTACGACACTATAAATTACAATTAGAAATTGAATTACAAATTATAAATTACATAAAATTGCAAACTATATTTAAAAATAATTATACAAAGACTAACACCTAAAATTCTTATATGAGCTAAAACACAATAGGATAATTAAAAACAAAAATCTTGCAATGATATTGAAAACGATATTCACAACAGCAATATTCTTTACAATATTCTTACCAACGATATTACTTACCTGAATTAATCAGTAATTCTTGACAGTGATACTTCTGCATCATGGTATTTTCTTATCACTATATTTGTTTTGCGCTATTTCTGTGTACCGATATGTAGTGTTATGTTATCCGTTCATCGTGAAGCTTTCCTGGCCTTCACGAGGAACGGGAAGAATGTCGCAATGTTGTTTTTCGAATTAGTTCAGCATGCGCTGTGGCATGTGAGTAGCCTGTAAGATTTGTTAGGTTTCAAATTTGTTACGGTTGCATTGGGACGGTTAGCGGACTTACCGGGCAGTCTCACGTGGGACCTGAACCTGGAAGCTGCTACCTCGTCTTCGTCTGGACTACACTTCAATAAATTTTGAATTATAAATTAACTACGTGTTAGTCTTCACTACATGTAATATTTGGCGACGAGGATGGGATAACATAACACTACACGATATTTACAACTCGATATTTTGTCCAAATACTGCATTTACTGTGCCTCCTTGACAGAAGAATGAAAAAAAATGGCTGTGAGAGTTAGAGAGACATTTTGGTTTCTGTCCCTGCCCTTTCCTCCATGGTGCCTATCATTTAGAACCTCTGGTGACAGTGTTCCACTTTTCATTCAGTCTATCGCTTTGGTCAGTGTAGCCAGGGCGGTGACCAGTTATTTTCAATTATCTGGTTTAAGCCCTTCAAATTCTCTGGAACTCCTTTGAGGCTTGGGCAAAAAAAGCAGTCTTCAATTTTATGGTAATCTACGCCTGTCAATATTTCTAGGGAAGAGTTGGAAGCAAACCTGGCACATTAAATGCACATTCTGCATCACAATAAACATCGGTTGTGACAAATGATCCTTTCGAATTCCGCAAGCACCTCACAGCGCAATTGTGACATCTCTCTGGCTAGAGAGCGCTGAAACCTATTTTAGCAGCTGAAAAGGCTCATCACTTTATTAAATTGTCAGTAGCCTTGGAAGTGCACTTTAATGTGTGGCGGATATTCTTGGAGAACTGCAGCAGTGAATCACTGTGCCATGATAATGTCACAGTTGTTTTGAGTTGTTTTTCTCCATTCTGATGCAGCAGGTGTTGTGAAATGTGGCATCTATATTACAGGTTTCTCGTGAGCTGGAACAGTGGGCACTGCTTGCTGCTGTTAGAAGGGGAATTGTTCCGCGCGCAGCTCGTGGCTGGGGTTAATTCTCCTAAAGGTTCGCTTAAATATAGACAATAAAAAAATTAGAAACATTAGTAATTGGATCTATCTTTGTTAACACTGAAGGCTGCTTTCATACCAATTGATGGTTTCTTTATTAGACATCATTAATTTGTATTCCGATGATTTTGCAACTGTTATAATAAATATCGAACTAAAGCAAAATTAGTACTGCTCCATAAAAAGCTTATTTTTTAAACCTATTATGCAAGCTAAAAGTATCATTTCTCATTGAGAAGAAGCATTTACTTTCCGAGCCCTTTGTTGCATATCTCCGATAAGGTTGAAAGGCATCGCCCAGCTAAAGCCTGACTTTTACAAGCAAATAAATGAGCATGGGCCTCATGTAGGTAGCTAAATACCGGTCGGTAACGGCCGAAATTAGGTAAATATGCCGTTACCGACCGGTATTTAGTCAAGTGAGATGTAGGAGGCCAAAAACCAGTTTTCGGTAAATATGAAGCGGTAAATACCGATTCATAATTACCGATTTCTAAAATACCGATTCATATTTACCGAATACATATTTACCGAATCGGTAAATATGAAGTGGTAAATATGAATCGGTAAATATGAAGTGGTAAATATGAAGTGGTAAAACTGAAAAAGACATGTAGGTAAATTCGGTAATTAAGAAATCCATGAAATTCGGTAATTAAGAGTCGGTAATTAACACTGAGTGAAAGCAGGTGGTAAGCATCAACAGAGCATATAAGCAATCCCAAAATGCAACAGCGTGGACAACATGGCCGCTCTGTATGTCATTGCAAGGCGCCTACGTCTACAGGCAGCAGGTCTGAGGATATGGAGACGGGAGGAACGCATCTACAGACAGCGCATCACACTCTTTCAACTGACTGACGCAGAGATACATGAAAGGTACAGGCTACACCCCCAAACCATCATGGACCTGATAAGGGACCTGCACCCACTCCTGGACCAGCCAACAAGAAGGGCGCATGCCATACCACCACATATGCAGGTGCTCTGCAGCCTACATCTACTGGCATCTGGCAGTTACCAGGGGGTGATAGCTGCGGTGGGCGGTGTATCCCAGAGTTGCCTGTCCCGTTTCTTCAGGAAGTTCCTGGATGCCATGATGCAGAGAATGCACCACTACATCAGCTTCCCAAACACACAGGCTGAACTGCAGAAAACCAAAACTGACTTTTATCACATGGCACAGTTCCCCCATGTCATTGGCTGTATTGATGGCACACACATCCCAATCTGCCCACCAGCTGACACTGAGCACATCTACAGGAACAGAAAGTCCACCCACTCCATCAATGTGCAGGTAATCTGCGATGCAGGGAACATCATCACTGATATTGTAGCGAAGTTTCCTGGGAGCACCCACGACTCTTACATCTTCCAGAACAGTGGGATCTACACACGACTACTTGCCGGAGAATTTGGAGAGGGATACCTGCTAGGTAAGTAACAGTGACGCCCCATGAAACCTGCAAATCATAGTGTATAGAGGCATGTGACTGATGGTTCCCTTTTACTCACCTAGGCGACAGTGCATATGCCTGCCGGTCATTCATCCTCACTCCCTACCTACACCCATCAACCCAGAGTGAGAGACGATATAACGTGGCACATAAATCTACACGCAATGTGGTGGAGCGCACGTTTGGACTACTGAAAAGCAGATTCCGCTGCCTCCACAAGAGCGGAGGCGCACGCCAGTACACACCCATCAACTGCTGCAAGATCATTGCCACTTGTGCAATGCTGCACAACCTTGCCACAAAGAGAGGTACAGAGGTGGAACTAACAGATTTTGAGGACAACGAGGATGAGTCAGGCCAGCCAGAGGCCAACGCAGCTGGAGTGCCAACTGCAATAGATGGGAGAGAGAGACGGGCAGAGATCACATGCAACTATTTCTGAGTAAGTAAGGGGACACAGCCAGTTGTGGTATGTCATGACGTAGTTTTAATGCGGCACTACGCCATTAGAACAAGATCAAGCCAATCTGGCAACATTGCATATTTACAAGGGGTAAGTCCAGGGTTACGTCACCCATTGGGAATTGGCTACGCAGGGCTGCATCAATGTTTGCGCACACGCGCTGCAGTGTGGGATGGCACGGATTGAGCATCCTCACTACTGCCAACCCCAAGCCGCCTGCTGCTCCTGCGTGTTTCTGGGACGGGGGGTGTGATGCTGCTCCTGCTGCTGGAGTCGATGCTCTCCGCAGCATCCCCTGCAGCAGTTGTGGCCGCCTGACTTGTTAATAGCACCTCAAGTGCACTTGTGACCTTCACCATCCCCCGAGACACGTCGCTGCAGCAGTGTGTCAGGCCCTCCTGCATCGACACAGAGCGCCGGCAGAGTAGAGAAGTGGCAGTTGCCAGACGGTTGAGTGCCCTGGTGTTAGTGTCCCTCCTCTGCCGTTCCCGGCGCCGTGCATCTATGTCAGCATCTAATTTGCTGCACAACAGCTGGATTGACTGGGACATGTCCCGAATGCCCGCTGCCATTTCACCCATCCCCACTGCCATTGTGCTTATGTTCTTGTCCATGTTGACAAAAGTTGATTTCATGCCCCGTATATGCCTCTGGACTGACATGACTGCCTTTGTTTGCAGGCGCTGTTGTTTTAACATGTTGCCCTCGAGCCCCGAGAAAACCCCATGGCTGTCAATGTTTGCTGGTGGACTCTGCACACGTGACCTGCGGCGCCGTCTTGCACCCGTCTGTTCTGCCTGTGAGGTGTAGGGCACAGTGGCATGGCTCCCATCCTGGGGCATAGTAATTTGCTCAGGGCCCCTGCTGTCGTCAGACGAGGTGTCTAAGGCTCGCAGCCTGGCGGCAGCACGCCTCCTCAATCTCACACATGCAGGCGGTGATGTGGCCGGTGACTCAAACATGAGTGGCGATGCTGGCTCTGGGTGAAGTGATGCTGGCTCTGGTTGAGGTGAGGCTGGCTCTGGTTGAGGTGAGGCTGGCTCTGGTTGAGGTGAGGCTGCCTGTGTTAGTGGTGCGGCTGCCTGTGGCACTGCTCCCTGGGCTGAACTTGTGCTGGCCAGAGCTGATCTGTGTGGCCGGTGTGCCCTCTCTCCTGCAGCATGTCCTGTCCTGCGCGATGGCACATCTGTGGACAGAAATGCAACATCAGCTCAGTGTACCTGAAGGGCTGCATTGCAAGCATCACAATAAAATCATGTTACACTCTCACATTGTCCTCTGCCTGCTTGTGGTTAATGTGTGTAACATGCCTTGTTGTCCTGTGCTATTTACTTCATGGTTGGGGGTTCCCTGACTAAATCTCCCAGAATGCATTGCCTGTCTGCACTAACACATGGACTGGAGTGGGATACTCATTTCACAATGGGGGATGTGGGATAGGGGTAGGGGGGGCTACATTGCTGTGCATTCGTCTTACCTTGTTGGGTGGTGGCTCTGGCAGAGCTGTCGGCATCCCCAAGGCCCACGACGCTCTCTTGCTCGATTGTGGCCTCCACCAGCTCCTCCAGTTCGGTGAGGGCAGGTGCCCTGTTGGTTCCACCTCCAGTCTGGCTGGCCTCCTTCTGGATTTCCCCCATCTTCCTCTTGGTTACAATCCTCAGGTCATACCAGCGCTTTTTGAGTACCTCTATGTCCCTGTGGGTCACTCCCACAGCATTGACCTGCGCCTGGATACCCAGCCAAATATTGCGCTTTTCTGCCTCCGGCACTTGCAGGGACTGCCTCCCAAACAGCTTCTGGTGCTGCTTCACCACCTCCTCCACCAGCACCTGGAGTTCCTTGGGGCTGAATTTCATCTTCCTCCTCCTTTCCCCTCCATCTCTCACTGTCCTCTGCGTTGACGTGATGTTTTTGTGCTGCACAAACTGGCACTGGCTCCCAGCCTCTCCTCTGCACTCCAAGCCTCTCCAGGGTCTGTTAATTGTGTGCACCTGCCTGGGTGTGGCCACTTCCTGGTTGGGTGGGGTGTGGTTGCACAGGATTGGCTGTTTCATCCAGTCATGTGATTTTTTTTTCCCCGATTCGGTAAATACCGATTCGGTATTTACCGATTCGGTAAATAACACTTTGGTATTTACCGATTCGGTAAATACCACCTCGGTATTTACCGATTCGGTAAATTCCGATTCTTGATTACCGAATGTTACCGATTCGGTAAATATTACCGAATTATTACCTACATATAACTTACCGATTCTTAAATACCGATTCGGTACGGTTCGGTATTTAAGAATCGGTAAATTTTATTTACCTACATGAGGTCCCATGTCTTTTATGAAAGAGCCCTGGCTCATTTCAAACAATTATGGACATAAGGCCTCTCCTAAAATAGAATTTCAGATGACAGAGCGGAACGAGAGGGATGAAGGAGTACATTTATATAAATAAAAGTATGTATAATAAAAGTAGGAGTATATAATATTCAAAATGAGGAGCCCCTTACTGAGAAGTGTTTTTTTTGTTCTGAACCTCTTTGAATTTTTATTTAAATCATTGCAGTCTCTGTTCATATCACTCGGGGGAAATTAAAGGTTCTCCGAATAACGCTTCCGGAGTAGACTTTCACAAAAACGTTTATATGACTATTTTCTTGAATTATTTTAGGGAATTTCTATCAACAAAATCTGGCAAACGTTGAAACCACTAAGAAGTGCAGTGCTTCCCAACTTGAACTACCATTGAAGCAGAAGTTAAACAAGCTTTGGCAATGCAATAGTTCTCGCATTGTTTTGTGTTAGAGTAATTGCCATTGTCATTGGTAATGTCTTTTACTTAGCAAGGGAAGAGGTAGGGAGCAGTATAGAGACTCTGAGGTAATGGGATTATGCCTGAAAGGCAAGTAAGAAGAGTAGAGAAGATAGAGAGGAGTAGAGGAGTAGGGAGAGAGCAGTATGGAGACACTGAGGTAATGAGATTATGCCTGAAAGGCAAGCAAGAAGAATAGAGAAGATAGAGAGGGGTAGAGGAGTAGGGAGAGAGCAGTATGGAGACACTGAGGTAATGGGATTATGCCTGAAAGGCAAGGAAGAAGAGTAGAGAAGATAGAGAGGAGTAAAGGAGTAGGGAGAGAGCAGTATAGAGACTCTGGGGTAATGGGATTATGCCTAAAAGGCAAGTAAGAAGAGTAGAGAAGATAGAGAGGAGTAGAGGAGTAGGGAGAGAGCAGTATGGAGACACTGAGGTAATGGGATTATGCCTGAAAGGCAAGCAAGAAGAGTGGAGAAGATAGAGAGGAGTAAAGGAGGGGGGAGTAGAGGGTCAGAAAGAAGTGAGGAAAGCGCACTTCTACAGAGCGCAAGCTTGTTGCCCAAGATGGTCATTTCCTGCACTGCTCAAGAATGAGAATCCCTCAGGGTTGCATCACAGCTTGTGGAAGCAGATGGTGTGAGTGCAGCTTGGCCACCCCCGGGGTCAGGCTGACCCACAGGGTGATCTGGCAGTGCCCAATGGGCTGTTCTGACAGATTAGTGTGTGGCCCATTCTTTTAGACGTCTGTAGGTCTGTTTTATGGTCTACTGGGCCAGTGTTTGCTGTTGGTTTCCTTGTTATTAAAACAAGCATTGCTTGCAGCTAGCTCAAATCCACGCTCTCTTCCATATATTAAAAAAACACATATTTGGTATGTGTTTATAACTTTAAAAATGCACCAATTTGCAAACATGGTCCACTTTTTAGTTATCTAATTGACTAATGTGGGCTACTTTTATTTTGGTGACCATGCCTATTATCTGTCTCAGTCTGACCATGGCCGCTCCTCACCAGACACACAAGAAGAGATCCCCAGGGTTCACCCATCTTTAAAGCTTGCCCCTGCTATGTGCAGGCAATCACATCACTGCCTTTTGCTGTTATATTTTTAACAGGCTCCAGGGGTGCAGCTGGCATGCTTTCACAAGGATGAAGGGGCATATCATCAAGCACGGCGTTATCTGTCGCTAAAGCGGCGATAATTTTAACGCAGTCTCTTGATAATATGCCCCGAAGTTCGTGATGAAAGCACACACACATTGGTTCCACAAACTTGCTGTTAAGTGGTTCAAAAACCGCTGAGGAGAAGATTGACACTTATGTCCCTGGTGTTCTGCTTGTTTTTCAAATTACTTATTGCGCCTTTGCTTCTCCTACCCCTCTGTCAAGGGTGATCTTTGTTTTTACTCCATGCTATCCAAAATCCTCACCTGTTCTCTCATCCCTCCGCCCCTCCCTGCCTGGTGCCCACTCTGGAGGGGATTATCTCCAGCGGTCCCCGCTCCCACGGATGTCTCCCCAGCCACTTACGTCACATTCTTAATGTTTAAATAAAAAGAGATCGCCAGAAGCGTAAAGGAAGCCGATTGTCCCAATGTTCATGGGGAACTGGTTTTATGGCATTTTCAGCGTTCTGGTAATAGTAATACAAAAAAGTCCTGCCTCTGCCCCGCAGCCTATGCTGTGCCATACGCAGCTCAGACTGCAGGTCACTCGTCCTTCAGTGTGGGCTGAACATTTGCACTTAGGAATTAACTGACAGAGCCATTGCGGTTTAAGTGGTGATAACTGCTCGTTTTAGTTCTTTTTTTCTTTCTCAATGCTGCATGTGATGGCATGAATCGAAGTCTTGGATACATTTACAGGCCACGACTTTATCAGCACTGATACCCCTGCGCCTGCATCTGCCTGTCTGAGTAAATCATGGTACGTATGTTTCCAGACTTTCTGTTTCTCAATGCGAGCATGCCCCATAGGAGGGTCAGTAAAGTGTTTCCTATAGCGCACACTGCAAGGGTAGCTAATGGGTGTTTCTGTTGCCCAAATAAACGCAAATCATTAGTGACCACTGACAGATAAAGCTAGAAACATCTGTGTGCCAGGGGACCTCCAACTCTGACGCTAGAATGCTGTACATTCCACTGGATCCCGCATATGCCATTAACAGATAAAAACGTATCTGCAAGGATAAATGAGGAACGTGTGTGTGTGCATACATACAACCAGAAACACATCACTCTGCCTAGGAACTGGCCTTGATTGGCTTCTACTAAAAAGTGTCAATATTGAAAAACTTAATAAATGCCTAATTATTCCCACAGACGTGAAAACAGCCATGTTATACGGTGCAATGAAAGATGATAACTTGCAAAACGATAGAGAGACGAACATTTCCTCTGGGTGTATAAAGGTGTGCATTGCTCAGAAACTCACATGCAGAGTAGCTGACGTCAGCCAAACGTTGATCTGATGTCTTTCCTGTTCACCACATCATGAGAAGGCGGGAAAAAAATATGCATGACGTACATTGTCGCTATTGTGAGCTCCTGGGCTCGGCGTGATTAACATCTCTGCAATTTAAAAGCAACAATCATGGAAAGACGACGGGTTTCCTGCACGTGAAGTGGCAAATCTCTGCTTGTGAAAGTGTTTATGTATTTAACCCTCAAACTTATCGCTCATCATCATTAGCACTTCGACGAGGAGTCACTTCCTCTTAACAGTGTAATTATACAGAAAGCCTAAAACAGGCCGCACTTTCCTGGCGGCCTAAACTTTAATCCTGCCTTCAGACTCCACATCTAACAGCTTCGGCTGGCCTTTCCTAGTTCCTCGTTTGGAATCTGTTCTGGGAGCTGTGGGGCTGCTGCCTCACTCATCCAGTAACATCAGCAAGAAGAGACAGCGAACAGAAGAGAGAGAACAGCTCTTGCAGGGCTCGACCTAAAATATGTATCCACTTTTAGCTCAAAGACCGTGTCACATGCCTTCTCATTTGACTCTCTCCTCTACTCATCACATACATCTACCAAGAGCCCATTAGTTTCCCTACAATATATTACTCTTATGCATAGTAGCAACAATCCGCTAACAACTTATAACCAAAATTAGGGAAACCTTATACTCTTCAAAGAATGCATTTTGCTAGGGTAGTTTGACACATGGTCAGTGACTGGCTACCGCCCTCCCCCTATGACCACACCACCCCCGGACACAGCACCCAGACGTGGTATCTTTGGAAGGCGGGGGGTCGCGAAACCCCCCGGCCGTATTTATTAAGTACAAAACAATAAATTTCAAATTTGCATGATAAACGGTTATACAAAATTCAGCAGGACATTAGATACATTATTGTCAACAGGTGTGAGTGTCTATCCTTAACAAAGACTCTAATACAGATTGTTTCCTAACCGAGTCTAACATCCTCCTCTGCATTTTGTATACTAACATTTCTGGGCCATATGGCAAGGTCGCTAACCGGTGTCAGGTCCTACTAGCTGCGCCTCCCCTACAGGTGTGCGCATGCGCAGCCGGGCCCGGTAATTACCCGGTCCACGCCGTGAACTTCATTTACCCACTAAAGGAGGGCCCTTACTCTGCGCCATCCGGTGACGTCATGAGTATGCGCGCGCGGGGTGGCTACCAGCCTAAGGAAAGCGTGACTCCCCAACCCGCGCCCCTTTGAAGCACCAGTTACCTTGCCCCTGAAGTTCTAGGAGGGGCCAATGGCCCCTCCCCCTGGGCGGGCACCTCCGTAGGATGATGCCCGCCCCCTCAGACCTTCAAATAGTTGCTCACCGGTCATGACCTTACCGCATGCCCCTCATACCTAATAAATACGACGACCTAAGGGAGAAAATTCTAAAGGACAACTACACTGACTAAAATCACAGGTCATGTATAACATCATAAAGCTACAATGGAAAGAAAAGGCCTAAACACGACTGCAACAGTTACACATAGTCCAATATCATTCGCTACCTTGGGAGAAAAAAGGCCTACAAGCAAGCATAGTCAAGAACATCACTGCACAATACCATATTGATCACTACAATGGGAGAAAAAAGTCCTAACAGAAAAAACCTCATCAGAAACTAACATCTCATGACAATTTCACGCGCCCAATGCCCGCTAGTTGGGCTAGCAACGCATCAACCACGTACTCCAGGGATGGTGGGTGGGGAAAAGTTATCCGCCCCGAGCGCCGGGGCACGTCCTATGTGGGGGAGCGTCCAGGGAACAAGGGGGTCACCTGGGCGCTCCCCACCGCTTTACCCCCCCCCCCAGTGGCCCGCCCCCCCCTTCCCTTCCGACCCGGATGTCGATTAACGACATCCGGGTCATCCAGGCAGCCAATCGGCGGTAGGGCGCGCCCCCTCAGTGACGCGCCCCACCACCGAGTAGTCCGGGGGAGGTCGCCGCACCGCCATGCAGGCGGGGGGGCCAAAAGCCCCCCCTTTCCACATGGTCAGTGACTGGCTACCGCCCTCCCCCTATGACCACACCACCCCCGGACACAGCACCCAGACGTGGTATCTTTGGAAGGCGGGGGGTCGCGAAACCCCCCGGCCGTATTTATTAAGTACAAAACAATAAATTTCAAATTTGCATGATAAACGGTTATACAAAATTCAGCAGGACATTAGATACATTATTGTCAACAGGTGTGAGTGTCTATCCTTAACAAAGACTCTAATACAGATTGTTTCCTAACCGAGTCTAACATCCTCCTCTGCATTTTGTATACTAACATTTCTGGGCCATATGGCAAGGTCGCTAACCGGTGTCAGGTCCTACTAGCTGCGCCTCCCCTACAGGTGTGCGCATGCGCAGCCGGGCCCGGTAATTACCCGGTCCACGCCGTGAACTTCATTTACCCACTAAAGGAGGGCCCTTACTCTGCGCCATCCGGTGACGTCATGAGTATGCGCGCGCGGGGTGGCTACCAGCCTAAGGAAAGCGTGACTCCCCAACCCGCGCCCCTTTGAAGCACCAGTTACCTTGCCCCTGAAGTTCTAGGAGGGGCCAATGGCCCCTCCCCCTGGGCGGGCACCTCCGTAGGATGATGCCCGCCCCCTCAGACCTTCAAATAGTTGCTCACCGGTCATGACCTTACCGCCACGGGCCAGCATTGTTAACCGACGATCTGGCCTCCCCCTCTACCCAGACCTAAACCAGGAGCGCTCCTATTTTTTAAAAACCCCTCCAACCAGGCCCAGACATTATTAGACCACAAGACATTAGCTGCCTCCGTCAAGTGCACCCCATCCCTCAAGTAAAAATGCTCGCCCCAGATACACCCATGTGGAATCGTCTGCAACTGGGGGGTCCGAAATAATTTGTCCAACTGTGTGTTGACCCTCCGTACCGAGTGATTCAACGCCCTGACCGAGACCCCCCCCTCGCCACTGCCACCGAGGAATAAGTTGCGACCAAACTACTGTGGAACCCGGGCAAGCCCTGGCCACCCACCCCGCAGTGGAAATGATCTCCTCAATGAGCACGCGCCTCCCCAATTTTGCCAAATCATTCTCCCCCAGGTGAAGTATCACCACTGACGGGGGGGGCCGCTGCTGAGCTAAGATTCCCTGGAAGAAACTCCGAAACTGGCTAAGGCATAAACCACCCCTCCCGAAAAATGATATATCCAACCCCTTTTGCGCTGCGCCCGTCCTACGGTCTCCTGAAAGAAAAACATGTTCCGCACGCCTAACATAAGAATGGCCCACAATCCAAGTCACCAGTTTCTTGTGTCCTCCGTGCTGTGCCGATGTCGATCGTTGTCGCCCGGTGACGAGTTCCTCCCCTGCGTGACAGGTTTGAGAAACTGCAAACAAAAGAAACATACAGGGCGTGAGCACCATCATGTCACAACATGTCAATTCGTACATAACTCTTGTAACGTTCAGACGACCATCTTCCCAGTGTCTTCACACTCTCCACTGAGAGACCCCTCGCCACTGCCTCAGTTGCTGCCCCAATCCTAAATGAATGGGTGCCGAATTCCTTTGGATCGAACCCTGCCAGACTGACCGTTAGCTCCAAGACTCGCCTAAACTGGTACCTAGTCAATGGTGTACCATCGGCGTGACACAGCAGTGTGTCCCCCGCCGTGCACTCCCGCTGCCTGCAGAAAGCCTCCACGTGAGAAACCGGGCAGCAGGGGTTGGCCCGCGCCCGATGGAGCACTATGGTGTGACCCCGAGAGTCCTGATCGGTTTTTGATTTCTGAATTGTTATTCGCATAACGTCTTCCTTGATCTCAACCCCGGCCCACTGTAGTCCCCCCACTCTATCAGTTTTTGACCCAGCAACTAACTCCCCCACCCTCAAAGCCCCATAAAAGGCCAGGGAAAATGCCGCCTTGAACAAGATAACCTCCCACTGGGAGCTACAAACAGTGTGCAGTGCCCCCAATAAGGCCGTCAGCCGTGCCAATCCAATGGGCCTTCTCCTATCGCCCCGGTAACCCTGTACACGGCGCCAACCCCTCAACGCCTTGTGCACCAGAAAGGTGTTAGTGGGATCTCGCATACCCCTACTCTGCGCAAAGAAGGAGATTGCCGCCCTATGTCTGTTCGCAGTCGCAACTGAGCGCCCTTCCTTGTGCATTGATTCTAGGTAAGCTGCAAAGCTGTCCTCCTGGGACCACCTAGCCTCCCATTCCCGCCCCAAGAAAGCCCGGTAAGACAAAAACGCCCCTTCGTAAGCTGTCTTGGTCCTGGGGGCTAAGCTAGCGACCACGAGGTCCTGTAATCTGGGGCACCAATCTGCCAAAGTACTGCCGGGAATTGCGCCGGCTGGGGATCTGCCGCCGGAAGATGTTCCCTGAAAACCTGCATTTTAAAGCGAGAAAGGGAGTCAGCTGCATTATTGAGGACGCCAGGGACATGCTTGGCTCTGAAAACCACATTCCATTTTAAGCATTGCAACACAATCTCCTTCAGTAAGCGGAGTATGAATGGACAGCGTGCCCCCTGCTGGTTTATGCATTCCACCACCGTCATGTTATCCGACCAGAACACCACGGATTGGTTGCGTAAGTGTTCCGGCCAGACCATCAACGCTACCCATATCGGAAAAAGCTCCAGAAAGCCAATATTGGTAGTCAGACCCTGTGTCCTCCATTCCGCTGGCCACCGCTGGGCGACCCACCTGGTACCCAAAATGGCGCCAAAGCCGGTACTCCCAGCAGCGTCCGTCCATAGGCCCAATTCCGCCGATGTGGAGGGAGGACCCGGCCACACTACTCTGCCATTAAAATCCTCCAGAAATGCCATCCAAATGAGCATATCCTGGCGAACCTCAGATGACAACCTCGTGTGGTGGTGTTTCTCCCGTAGTCCTCTCATTGCTTGGGCAATAGAGCGTGAAAAAGGGCGTGCCATTGGGATAACCCGAAGCGCAAAATTCAATTGCCCCACCACCTCCTGTAGCTGTTGCAATGTAACCTTGTCTTTGCGTAGGCATTGCCGTAGGGCTGCTCTAAAGCTAGCTACCTTAGCCCTGGGTAACCTGAAGCATCCCTCCACGGAATCAATTTCGATACCGAGGAATTCCAAACAGGTGGACGGGCCCACCGTCTTCCCCGGGGCTAGCGGGACACCAAAAGCCCGCATGAGCACGCAAAATTCCTGCAACGCCCAATCGTCCAGATAATGCATCACCTGCCGATGCCCCGTCACCTCCCTCATGACCCATTCCAAAAATGAGCTAAACGCCTCAAAGTACGCACATGAGATAGAACAGCCCATGGGCATACATTTGTCCATATAAAACTTGCCATCGAAAGTGAAACCTAAAAGATGATGGTCCAGAGGATGAACTGGGAGGAGGCGGAAGGCAGATTCTATGTCAGATTTTGCCATCAATGCCCCTGGCCCCAGTGCCCGCAATAAATCCACTGCCTGGTCAAATGATGCATACTTGACGCTACAAATTCCCTCCTCAATCGCATCATTCAGTGACGCACCTCTCAAAGCCGACAGGTTGTGGATCAATCTGAACTCCCCTTTCTCTTTTTTGGGTACCACCCCTAGTGGAGAACACACAAAATCGGGGACAGGCACCTCCTGGAAAGGGCCAGCTATCCTACCCAGGGACAGTTCCTTGCTAATCTTAGCCGCCACCACTGCGGGGTTATGTTGCACCGACAGTTGGTTCCTGCAATGTGTGCTACCTGTGTAGCCCCCTGCCGGGATCCTAAAACCTTGAGAAAAACCTTCTTGCAGTAGAGTGGCCGCTGTGTGATTCGGGTACCTATTCAACCAAGGGATCATTGCCATCTATAGGGGTTACGATATCCCGAATATCTGCCCTACACTGGCTTCCCCCTCCCCCTCTGGCTGTGGTTGCCCTGCTTGGACCTGCAAGATGACTCGGGGTGGGAGGGATGACCGCAGATCGAACATGCATGTCTGAATTTACAGGTGCCCGGGGCCCTCGTGCAGGTACGCTTATTAAAGTCCCAACGCTTATTAAAGTCCCAACACACCCCTTTTCTCTCAAACCCCCCTCCCCCCTACCCCTACCCGGGACCTCACTCCCCTGAGCCGCCCGAAAGGGGTGCTGAGGTCTGGCGAAGTACCCCCTGCCCGCAGTGGCAGACTGTAGTGGGGCAGAGCTCCCAGAGAACTGCCTATGCCATGACACAGAGTCCACCTTATCCCATGCCAATGACGCGTCAAATTCCCTAGCTTTCCTGAAATTGACATCATACTCCTTCCAGGCATCCCCCGGGTACTGCTCGCTCCACCCCACGATTCTACTCTGGTAGCAAGCCAATGCCGCCTGCACATTAGGAGGCCGCTCGGCCATGATGGTCGTGAACACTGCGAAAGCCCTAACCCAATTGAGCAAAGATTCTTCAACCCTAAACCTAGCACACTGTGCCCTCCACTCACTTGGAAGCATCCACTCCTTTAGTGTCTTTGCCTGTTCCATCTCCCTGTGATCCAGTAGCAATGAAAAAATGTAAACATATTTCCCCGCCCAAATGCATTCCTTCGTTGCCTGGGACACATGTTGTGCCAAATTCTCACTCCTGGAGGGCAATGACCCATCGCCCAAGAGGGGCAGTGCCACCTCCTTACCCTTTTCCTGCGCCGCGACCGGTTGACCACCATCTGCCTTCGGTTGGGCGGGGCTGGAACCTGCAAGTGAAGAAGAGGGGGGAACCGCAGCTCTATCCGCTGCCGCTGCTGATTTAATCTTTTCCACCAACTGTGCTGCTTCAGCTGCATGGTCTGATGACGCTGGTAAAACCCCCCCTTTTTTAGCCAAGGTAACAAAGCCGCTATCTGAGATACCAATTCAGGCGGGACCGAGTCTGGGCTATCTGGTGGGACTATGGGCCCCCCGGGAGGCATAGCCGGTGGGGCTGGCATGATAGGCGATGGAGAGACCGGTACCGGCAAACCCGGCACTGGGATCGGTAGCACGGGCGGGGGAGTAGGCCCCACAGGAGGTGGCAGCGGCGGCATGGCAGGAGCCAATGTAACGGGTGTCAGGACAGGTACCAAGGGTACTGAATCAGATACCAGGGGTACCGGAACCGCGGGTGTGCTTGAAACCGGTACCACTGGGGCTGGGGCACTGCGCCTTCGCTTCTTAGCCTTGGACGACTTGGGCGGGCTAACAAAATCCCCCCTGGACAAGGGTGCCTTCCGCTGCCGCGTGGGCCTGCCTGCAGACGCTGGGGGGTCAGTAAACCTTTCATTCAAGCGCGCTTCCAATTCATCCACTTTACTCAATCTCTTATTGATGCTATTCATCTCCTGCATCATGGCCTGCAACATGGCCTCCATCCTGGACCCCCCTTCACTACCCACTGGCCCCGCCATGACTTGGGTGCACCGCCCTACACTAATACCCTAATACAGGCGTCAGTACGCTTATTACCTTCACTAGATGGAGGATCTACAGGGGGCTGTAAGCACCATGCAACCGTAACCGCAACGCCCCGGCTTATCCGGTTTGTCAGGGGTGAGTAAACTCTAACGTAGACCCACCCGGCGGCTACCAGAAGCAATGTAATGCAAGCCCCCCGCTCTCCTCTTACCGTTCCAATCCTGCGTACTCCCAGCCGGAGTTGAAGTGACCTGCGACCACCACTGCTGACCACCAATCTGGGCTTACCACAAGAAATTGCAGGGACGCAGTAATAACACCTGAAATAGAAAATGTATTAAATCCCGGGAGTTATGCAAAGGTACACACGTTTGTACAAGTTCTAACGTTCTTTCACTGCCCCGTCCACTGGCCTTGGCTGTTGCCCCTATCCTACCAACAAAAGAACGTGTACCAGCCACCAGGCCAATGCAGGCGCCCTAATTATTCCCACCCTTTGAGCAGTTTCGAGCACAGCCTACTCCGTAGAGCTCCTTAAAGGAAGCCTTGAGACCCCCTTGAGCGTGTTTCTGCCTCACACAGTTCCAGCAGTCAAGCCGATACCCTGTACTTTCCCTGTATCCCCCTTGGAACTCCTCATAAGAAACAAGCAGCACCAACTTCCTGTAACTGCCCAGTCCACTGGCCTCAGCTGTTGCCCCTACCTTAGCAACTACCGATCTGTTTAATAATAAGGTGTACCAACAATTCTTTCTACTTTGCTCTGTAGAACCGATTTACATTACCCAACAGCAGTGACTGTATTGACAACGTCGGTAGCATTAAATGCTCAGCTAACACATTAGGGATTTAAATCTGTTACCTTAGTATTAAACACGGGATCCTACACTGGACGCCTTACTCCCCTAATCCAGCAGACCCTGCCTGATGTCCGTTCACTTCCCCGGCGGGAAAAACGAGGAAAAATTACCCCGGAGTGATGCCAGCAACGTAAAGTGGCACCAGTCGTGAATGGGCGGCAAATCCGCGCCCCACCCGCTCCCTCGCAGTACCTCTGCCGTGCAATCCGAGCCGCCTCGCAGTACCGAACGATCCTCGGGAGGCTCCCGCACCGCGATTCTGTCCTAATCGCACGACTCCGCAGCGAAGGCACGAAGCAGCTTCCTTCGATAGGCAGCGCCGACGAGTCGCGATCCGGCCAACCTGGGAGAAAAAAGAAAAGAAAGAGAAAAGTTATCCGCCCCGAGCGCCGGGGCACGTCCTATGTGGGGGAGCGTCCAGGGAACAAGGGGGTCACCTGGGCGCTCCCCACCGCTTTATCCCCCCCCAGTGGCCCGCCCCCCCTTCCCTTCCGACCCGGATGTCGATTAACGACATCCGGGTCATCCAGGCAGCCAATCGGCGGTAGGGCGCGCCCCCTCAGTGACGCGCCCCACCACCGAGTAGTCCGGGGAAGGTCGCCGCACCGCCATGCAGGCGGGGGGGCCAAAAGCCCCCCCTTTTCATATGTGACGGCGCTTTTACTGATGATAAATACATGTTGTATACAAATGAGGCCTTATTGTTTTACAAACATGTGGGTCACGAACTCTTACAGTGTGCATGGCTTAGGACCTCGAGAACTTATACTTTGGTGGTAATAGTTAAAAGAGTGTATGAGATTGCTGGGTTATTGTAGCAGCAGGTTGACATTAGTCGCGTTAAAAAATAAATACCATAAACCCAGCACAGGGGAATCTTGTTCTACAGCTCGGAGAGCTTCATGCAATGATTAGCGTTGCAAGGCCACCCAGCCTTGCACTGAATACATCTGGCAGGAAAAAAGGAAGCAAGGTTGTATCCATTCACTTGCCATTTCAACACATCTCTGAATGAGATATTGTATGGTTCGTGCAGTACAGATATGAAAGACTGCATAGCAACGCCAATGTGGGGTTTGAGATTTAAAGGGATGCTTTTACTGAATTATGATTCTACTATTCAAGTCTCCGCCCTTGGATGGCGCTGCAGTTCTAAGTGAGTAGCCCAGAGCATGCACTCTTGTTTCTTGGAAAATGGGGATAAGGGTTAGAGAAATGCTGGAGGTGTATTCAGTGATTCAATACCAGCTTCGCAAGCATTGGTGGTTCTTCAGGCACATTTACTTGCACTTGTACTCCCTGCACCATCTCGATAAAAGGACATGGGGGACAGTAAAAACAAGGCACCACCAACTCAAGTCTCAAGCCCCACTCCAGTCAAGGACTTACCAGGAGGGAAATGCTTGCACGGGGCAAAGTACCAGTAAACCTCAAGCAACTCAGTAACCGAGAGCCTGGGGACTGACAAGCAAATAAGTAAAGGTGGCTCAGCAGTTAAGGCAGAGGAATATTATTGGAAGAAGCACCGAGCAGCAAGGTAGGTTCTGGTGCCATTAGAGAGCAGATGCAAGAGTGAGCAATCCAAGCAAGGTAGACACTGCAGAGGGGAAGACCAAGGAAGGGAAGGGGGAATCAACTAGGGGTGCGCAGAATTGGCAGAGTTCATTCTATGGAATTCTATGGCATTACATTAAAATCCCACTGAATTTCGTGAAGGGACAGAGTGGGCATCACTATGTGCAGCACATATCCGTCAGTGACCTTACATAAGTATGTATATAGTGGGTGCAGTGCCCTAACATACATATGGAGGGGCACTAAGGGGTATTTACCTGTTATGGTAAATACCCCACCCTATTTCATCATACTTGTATTAAAGATTTAAGTCTTCAGAAAACTATTGGAGAGATGGAAAGACATACTTCTTGCACATTTAGGAGGCCCACTTTTAATCATACTGCATTGTTTTACAAACAGCTGGCATTCGGACAAGGCTATTAATGTCAGTCACGCTGGCTACTGACTATACCTTGGCTACTTCTCATGTTTATATGTGAGCTTCTGCTTAGAGAAACAACTTCTAATGTCTATCAGGGTTTCCTTAAACACGTGAGCAAAATTCCTGTGCTTTCTAAATAACAATCTGCCAATGCACCACCAGCCTGACCATGAACTATGCATGGCGCATGCCTGCAACAAGCAGGCAGAATTCTTCTAAGGATCTGAAGACAAAACTGAGGCATGAACATCAAAGAAAAGAGGACCTCAATTTCCCCTGGCATATAATAGAGCACCACACTGTGCTGCATCAAAGCAGCAGCAACAACATGCGGGCTCATGCTGGGCTGCACTCCCTTCTTGAGCTGCTCCATCTCCTGCAGAAAGCTCTTGTGCTACAATTCCAGCTCCTCATACTGGTGCTTGAGCAGCTGCCTCTTGACTAGCACTGCAAGCCCGTGTGCATCTTGTCCTGGCTGGTCTCACCCAGCTCCTGGAAGAGCCTCTTCAACTTGCGCA
The DNA here is from genome assembly GCF_964204655.1 of Triturus cristatus. Classification (NCBI taxonomy): domain Eukaryota; kingdom Metazoa; phylum Chordata; class Amphibia; order Caudata; family Salamandridae; genus Triturus; species Triturus cristatus. Next base: position 402,547,564 of record NC_140586.1, on the reverse strand, counting down.
CAGCCAGTCTGCGTTCGCTTGGAGCACCAGGCACTGGTACTCTTCCTCCTCCACCACAGCCAGGACAGGCGGCCCGACATGCCAAGATAGAGGCTCCACTACCTGGGCGAAAGGGCAGCCCACGACAGAGGGAGGAGAGGGCACTGCTACCGCCTGAAACCGGAGGAGGGTATTGTGGAGTTACAGTGTCTTCTGATGATCATCAGCACTATGGTTACAGCCTGCCATAAACCCCTAGCACCCTCACCACAGACCCTCACAGCAGCTCCAGAGCCCCCTCAATTCTGCCCCACTGCCCTCTCACGAGCCTGCACTGTTGAGACAGGGACTGTCTAGCAGTGCCAGGGCAGATCTCAGTGAAGTCATTCCAATGGTATGACAGTCTGTGGCCTGGGGCACCCTAGAGAGATGTGGTCCCTCTGTGTGTGCTTGTCGGAAAACTACATGCCCCATGATGCATACGACTTATGTACAGCAAGACAACCCTGTCCACTTGAAGGAATGCTCAGTAGACCAAAACGCTCAGACAGTTGTTCAGCCATGCAGAGGAAGCTGCTAACCGTCTCTGCAATTAGTATTCAGGGGCACCTTGCACAGAGCTGTTCCACATTCTATCTAATCACTTCTCATGTTCAAGTTTTTAAATGAATTTTTTTAAAACAGATCCCCTTCTTAGGCTTTCATTACATTGCTCAATAGCATCAGTGCTGATTTTTAATTTCACCAGTGGAGCAGCAGAACTTATCAATAAATCCGCTTTACATGAGTAACACAGAATTACTAAATTCCTCCAATTCCACTGGTAGAATAAAAAATGTGCCCACCCGTAAGATCAACATAGGTGTAAGCAAAAAGTAAGCATTGAGCGATAACCATGAGTGAGGGAGCCTTTCAACTAAGCAGTTGCAAGGTGACTGATCACTGTTTCTGATAGGTCTTACATTCCCTCGGAAGCTCACATCTGCCCATTGGGCCTCCCTCTGATTGTCCTCTTGATGGTCCTTCTGATACCTTCCTGCCCCAGATATCAGTACCAACCCTCCAAATCCTCCAATCTTGCATCTCCAGATTCTTCCCCATTGTTAACCTGCAATGCCTGTCTTGTTCATTTCATGCCTCCTAAAACCACTGATCCTAACTTTGCACTCCCCTCTCTGCAGAGAGACCTTGTGGATAAGGTGACAAAGGGAGTTGAGATTTAGAGAGGAGCTACTGTAACACTGATTTCAAACTGTAGCACCAGCAACTTTTTTAGGTATGTGGGGCAATACGTATGGGGCTAGGGAGAATCTAGTTAGGGAGACTACTAATCATTCAGCCAATAAAATAACCATGAGCTGATGAAATCTCACCCTCACTCTTAAAGTGACTTTCTTGTAAGGTATGGTAGTAAGATCTTATTTACTTTTGAAAAAAAGACAGAAGTGCACTGAAAAAAACAAAGGGTATACTGATGTTATACAACTATAAAAGAGAGAGAGAGGACTAGAAAGCTTGTCCGTATCCCGAGGGTTATTATATGTATTCAAAAGAGGATTAGCCTATTTAGTGCATGATACAGGACTGTATGGGAAAGGAAGACAGGGAAACTGTTTGGTTTTCTTATGAAGCCCTCACCCACCAACCTAGTTGGTGGCATGCTTCATCATCTGGCCCACCCAGTGACACCGAATGTGTCCCGGGTGTGCTTCAATGCCTCTATTACAGTGGAGCCGGTATTTTACTGAGTGTGCAGTGATGGTGGAGTGAAGGGGAGATTTAAAAGCTATCCAGTAGTCCCAATACCCAAGGGGGTTTCCTTTAATACCTGGGCCTCTGGTAGCGATAAAAGCAAGGCGGTGGATGTAGGTGGAGTAATATTTAGCTGCTCTACAACTCTTCTCCACTATGTGGCCACCAGCGGGCAGTGCCAAACCCGTACAAAGTCTGCCTTAGGGGTTACAAACTTGTGATATCGAGAGTCACGTGTAGGATACATTTTGTGTAAATGTCAAGGGACAGATATGTCATGCGTATAATGTTGTATTGAATCTGTTTAAATCTTGCACAGACTGATACTCTCCGGACTTCTGCGTGAATATGGGACCAATATCTAGGGGACAAGGGGTCATCACATAAGGCCTGCCACCTCTCCTCTGCATTTAATGGTTTTACCTGTCTATCCGCACCCATTACCTGGTATAGATGACTTATAGATGTATGTCCACCAGCCAGACTGATCATACTACCTAGAATGTGCATGGTTTTAGGTGCCTCCGTAAATGCTAGCCAAAGTTGTTGGGCCATGGCTGCAATCTTCGCATACTGCAGGAACTCTTCAGAGCCCAGGGCAAACATTTCTATTTCATTCTGTAGTGTTAGTAATTTACCATCCGGGTATAAGCCAGACAACATTAGGCAGATATCGTTCCGCAGACATCGACTATGCTATTTGAACAAAGAGGCAGATGATCCAAATAGCCATGTCTGGTGCATATTTTTATTATGGCCTGGACCATGTGTTCGCACACTGGCCATCAGTCAGACCAAATGGGAAACCCCCGTGGGATTTTACTACCCCTCATCAAGCGTGCCCCCAACTGGTGACCCTCACATGTACCTACCAACAAGGATCTCTCCCAACTTAGGTCTGTATCTAGCCAATGTATTGCATGTTGGAGCTGTGTCGACAGATAATACAATTATAGGTCTGGTATCTCCAGTCCCCCTCATTCTTATTCCCTACACATCATATCAAGCTCAACTCTACAACATTTATCATTCCACAGAAGTTTCACCTGAGGTGTGTCCAGTTCTTTAAATACCCACTTGGGCAGTTCATAGAATATCCCCTGCATAACTTATAGACATCTCAATAATACTTCCATTTTAATCAGATCAATCCTACCCATCAAGGACAATCTCAGCCTGTTCAAGAATGGAATGGAGTGACACAACCCCTCGATTACCGATCCCATATTTAGGCCATAGACTCGATTCGCCTCATGGGTTTTGAATATTCCCAAGTAACAGACACTTTCCAGCATCCAGGATAACTCAACCTACAGGAGTAGTGTCAATGAGACTGCACTTAGTTTACCCAGCGGAAACAATAGGAACGTAGAGCAATTGATACAGAGATTAGAGGCCTCTCTGAACTCCCCCACTCTCCCATTAACATCGGGACAGAGACTGCCGGACACCTCAAGTATATTAGGGCATCGACTGCATACTGGGAGACAACATGTTCAGTTGCATTGATCCTTATACCCCATCTCTTTAGAACCTGTTTCAGGTGACATGAAAATGTTTCAAAGCTATGGCAAACAGCAAAAGGATATAGAGGACACCCCCGCCTGGTTCCACGCTGCAACTCCATTGCCACCGATACATAGCACCCCATAAATTATCTTGCTGTTGGTTTCGTATAAAATAGTTATACGCAGTCTATATAACGCGAGCCCAGGCCAATGTTTTGAAGGTCAATTTTTTAAAGGACCAGCCAGATGTGTTCCCAGTATACAGTATCAAAGGCCTGCTCAACATAGAGAAAGGTCAGGCCATAGTTTTCTTTTGTCAACTACAGTGACCGCAAGATGTGGGCTAGTTGATGGATATTTCTGAGGGTGTTTCTACTTGGTATAAACCCCGACTGATCTTCATGTATGAGTTGTGGGAGAAAGGGCAAAAGTCTATTTGCCAATACATGACTAAGGAGCTTGAGGTCTACATTTAACATAGAAGGTGTCTGTATGAGCCTGTCTTTGCTCGGTCCTTACCTGGCTTTGCTATTACAACTATTGAAGCCTCCCTCATAGTCTGAGGTAGCCCCCTCCTGTCCCAGGAATCTGCAAGAACCTCCATTAACCTTTCTGCCAACATGTCAGGAAATTGTCTAAAGAATTCAGCTGGGAAGCCGTCAGCACCTGGTGACCTAGCAAGTTTTAAGTCCCTTATCGCACCCATCAGTTCCAGCTTACTTATGGGTGCACCCAAGGACTCTCGGTCCTCCAAGGTGAGACAGGGAAGGAAGGCCTTGTCCAGATATGCAGATATCCCCCGGGCAGTTACGGCATTCTGCCGTTCCGCATAGACCGTTCCCAGATGATTGGCGAATGCAGTAATAATCGCTTGCTGTGTAAATAACATAGTACCTTCTCTATCACGTACTTCCAGGATAAGCTGAGGTTGGCATTCAATTCTAATTAGGTGCACCAGTAGGTGCCCTGATAAATTTCTCTCTAAGTACAACGTCTCTGGCTGGTGTTCTTGACATATTTATCTAATCTATCCAACAACTCTCCTATCCTTTACCATTGAGCATTTCAGTTCTGTAGGCCTGTTCAGTCAATGGGAAGTGTTGTCTTCAAGGCTGATAGTTTGCGTTCCTGCCTATCTAAATTCTAGATGTTGGTTTGTGTGGTGTATATAGATTTTATAATCGTATATATCAATAAATCTTCAATTCAGTCTTTATGTACCCACTGATAGAATTCTTAGGGTTTACCTGTGGCCAGAAGTGAGCCCGGATGCCACCCTCATCCATCAGGGTTGGTATCCCTCCTGTGTTCCATCCATCTGAGTGTCCTGCCACTTTGCCCCTTTGCCATGTAGTAAGTCAGCGGACAGACCACCAACCCCAGGGCCATCCATTCATCACAGATTGCATGAAAACAAAGAAAAGGGAGCATAGTAAGAATACCCTGACCCCCAAGCCTTGGGGTCCCAGAGGGATCCCGTCAGAGCAAAAAAGCATTTTTTTTAATTCACTGCAATTTTCACTACATATTAGATGTTTCCCATGTTTGTTTTTAATCCAGCCCCGGGTGGGCCAGGTCCTAGGGACATGCAGAGTTTTATATATTGGAGGGGGGTGCACAGGGTTTCTCTCCAAGGGCACATTTATGCCCCTGGGACCACCACCTCCCTGGCCATATGTACATTATAACAGGGGGGCCTCATGGACTTCCCAGGCCCCGGGGACCACCACCACCACAGAGCTATAGTAATAATAAATAGACTGGGGCAACATGGACACCACATGGAAAGTAATAGGGGGCTTCACGGAACACCCAGGCCCGAGGACCACCATCTCCACGTGGCTAAACTGAAAGTAAGGGGGCCCCCACAGTCTCTCGGGTGGCCTGCAGCCACGACTGCCACCTCCACCTTGGGTAGCATGTCTGCAACCATATTTTTGAGGTACCTCTGTACTTACATGGGTCCAGAAATATAGACAGGCTGCTACTCTATGATATTTAAACCTGATCAGGTGATCAAACTGTCTCTGTAAGTTTAAATCAGCTGATTTGATGAAAAGTTTACAAATTATTGCACATAGATAGACCCCTGTATTATCATTAATAACATCAGTGCGAACATATTTACAAGTATATGTAAACTACCTTTAAAAAAAGTTACCCACTTAGCCAGTTTCGCAATTCTGCACATTTATGAGCCGAATTTGCAAAATTCACTCGCAAGCACACCCAAATCATGCCTTCTGACTGGATACATTGAGACTCCACCCTTCCACAAGGAAAACCACACCCATTAGCAGTTCCAGTGAAGTCTATAGAAGTTTCCAGTGAAGTCTCTAGAAGGCGGATTGAGAAAGATGAGTGCTGTGCTTTTTTGACAATGGCTGAAGCTACATCACCCGTCCAAGATGAGGATCCACAAACTCTTGAGGATGAAGAAGATACACCGCCTTGCCGAAAAGAAAAGAATATGTGGAAGAACTTTACTATACCTTCTGTGGAAAAGAAGGTATCAGCTAAATATGTCAAGTGTACAATTTATGGCAAGCAGTTGTCCATAGGCACTGCAAATAAATATTTGCATGGGACAAGTTCTATGTGGAAGCACATAAAAACAAATCTTGAGAGGGTGTATGCGATGCGAGAGAAAGCAGGTGCAACTGCTCTGACAAGCTCTACAGCAGCCTTGGGACAACCATCTTCAGTTGCACTCCTTACAATACCAGCTACCTGTGAGGAATTAACTGACATGGTTTCTCACTGCACAAAATGCCACATGCTTGTCACTGTAAAAATGTCTTCTGTTGGCTCATTCTTGGATACAGTGAAGAAGCATCACCGTTAGGGTTTTTGTTTGCATTCAAAGACTACAAAATGTTTGTTGAAGATTGAAGCCAGTAGATTCTTTGCATTTCCCCATCCTTACCCTTTTTACTGACTTGTTTACATTTTGTTAAAAAAATTTGAAAAAAAATAAAAAACTGTTGAAAAACCCTTATAGAAAAAACCGTTCCTGCTAGACCAACCATCTGCTCAAACAAAGAGCTACCTCTGTGTGTTAAATGTGGTACTGACTGTATCAATGTGAGAGTGTGTGTATCAGTATGTGCATGCGTGTATGCCTAGGTGTGTTAGTGTATACATCAGTATGTGCCGTGGTGTGTTAGCATAAGCAAAAGTGTGTCCCTGAGTGTGTTATTGGATGCATTACTGTTTGGATGAGTGTGTCAGTGTCTGCACTGCTGAATGCCTGGGTTTGTTTATGTCTGTATTGATATGTCCCTGGGTGTGTCAGTGTATGTGTGAGTTTATGCATGGGTGTCATTTTGGATGCATTGGTGTTTGGATTGGTGTGTTGGTGTCTGCATTATTGTATGCCTGGGTGTGACAGTGTCTGCATTGTAAGTCTCTTGGTGTGTCAGTGTGTGCATCAGACTGTAACTGGGTGTGTTATTGAATACATTAATGTTTGGCTGGATATATCAGTTTCTGCATTGCTGTATGCCAATGTGTGTTAGTGTCTGCATTGAAATGTCCCTGGGTGTGTCAGTGTTGTCATCAGTGTATGCCTGCGTGAGTTATTGGATGCATTTTCTTAAAAAAATTAGAAAAAAATAAAAAACTGTTGCAAAACCCTTCTAGAAAAAAACTGTTCCTGCTAGACCAACCATCTGCTCAAACAAAGAGCTACCTCTGTGTGTTAAATGTGGTACTGACTGTATCAATGTGAGAGTGTGTGTATCAGTATGTGCATGCGTGTATGCCTAGGTGTGTTAGTGTATACATCAGTATGTTCCTTGGTGTGTTAGCATATGCATAAGTGTGTCCCTGAGTGTGTTATTGGATGCATTACTGTTTGGATGAGTGTGTCAGGGTCTGCATTGCTGAATGCCTGGGTTTGTTTATGTCTGTATTGATATGCCCCTGGGTGTGTCAGTGTATGTGTGAGTTTATGCATGGGTGTCTTTTTGGATGCATTGGTGTTTGGATTGGTGTGCCGCTGTCTGTATTTTGTATGCCTGGGTGTGACAGTGTCTGCATTGTAAGTCTCTTGGAGTGTCAGTGTGTGCATCAGACTGTAACTGGGTGTGTTATTGAATACATGAATTTTTGGCTGGATATATCAGTTTCTGCATTGCAGTATGCCTATGTGTGTTAGTGTCTGCATTGAACTGTCCCTGGGTGTGTCAGTGTTCTCATCTGTGTATGCCTGGGTGAGTTACTGGATGCATTACTGTTTGGCTGGATGTGCCAGTGGCTGTATCATTGTGTAGTTGGGTGTGTCAGTGACTGTATTGATGTGTGTCTAGTTGTGCCAGTGATTCTATCAGTGTGAACTTGTGTCAGTTGGTACCTCTGCCAGTGTGTATCTGGGTGTGTGAGTTTCTGTACTGATGCGTGCCTAGGTGTGTTAGTAACTGTAGCAATCTGTCCTTGGGTGGGCATCCTCATAATCTAAAGTTATGGCACAGTACTGCAAAAACTAATTAATTAGGTACGTTACCCCAATTTATGGTGCCATTGATCTGAAAAACAGATGTATTTATTAGGTTTACAATTAATAGAATTACAAAAGTGACTTACAATTTCAACAATGCATAAAGACATACTCCTAAGAAATAAATATACATTTTATTTTCCCTTTTTTACTGTTCTCAGCTTCTTTACACATACACCACAAACAATGTACATGTTAAGGAGACATCCTAGAACAGTGGCGAAAACAACTATTATAAAAATTGTAAAAATACCCAAATCTGCATACTATCTCATTTCAATGAAGGAACACTGTGGATTGCACTCATTACACATAAACTAATAAACATAACACAACTTATTTACTATTATTAACCATTATTAACTATTTAGAAATATTGTTTTCTACACAATCTTTTCAAACACATGCATGTATATCTCTAAGACAGCAAAAAATAAAGTAATGTTTGGAAGCACTTTACTATACTTTCTGGGGAAAAGAAGGAAACAACTAAATATGTGCAGTATAAGATTTGCGGCCTACAGTTAACCAGCAGACCTGCCAAGAAGTAGTCCCTTGGGACAAGTTCCAAAAGGAAGCACTTAAGAGCAATTCATGAAAGGGTGTACAACTGAATGATGTACGAGAAACTAAGTGCAGCAGAATATTCCGCCATTAGAGCACCCTTGGGAGAATGTTCATCAACTGCGGCCATCAGCCTGTGAATATTTAAGTGAGATGATTACTCATTGTATGAAATGCCACATATGTGGCTCCATTTTCCCTACTACTGTACCTGAGTGAATGACTGTGTATGAGTATAGAGTACCTGTATGGGTGTGTTTGTGACCCTTACATTAACTTAATAATAAATATATTTATAACTTTACAAGTACATTTTTAACGTAATACAATGCAATTTAACCCAAATAATTAACAAACAAACATAACTAATGTAACTATTTACAAATACAGGAACACACTGAAACTTGAACTTTTGCAACAAAAAGTAGCACCTTAGGAAATGAAGTGATGATTCCTCGAACTGTAGAAGAAGAAATAATTGAAGAGGTTCAAGTAAGGTGTAGAGATGCTCCTGTGTATAGATGAGAGTAGTATTTGTAGGGTTTGCAGGCCTAAAATGATACAGTAAGACCCCACCCATGTACTTGCAGTGCTGTTGTCTATTTACTTTACCTCTGCAAATATTGGGCAGAATGAGTTCTGGTACTGTCATCATGTTGAGCTTAGTTCCATGTTGTGAAATTTAGGCACACTAGCTTGGTTTCTAACCTTGAGTTCCTCAGAATATTCATGGGATCACTTACATTACTTTCTCAGAGAAGCAAACTCTAACATTAAAGGTATCATCCACTGAGCTTTTGAAAGAGCTTAAAAGGTAAATTGTCGTTTTCCTTTAGGTGTGAAACAGTATATTGAGACTATGGGTGTAAAGAAAGATTTGGAAGAACCACTTGTTATTCGAGTAAATGGGGTAGCCTGTAATCGCTGCCACTGTGTTCCTGCCTGAAGGAGGGGGGAGCGGAGCAGGGACTTCAGGCTCCCTTGTGACCTCTGACGCCACCACCAACGCCAGCATTTCGCACCAGGTGGTGTGCTTAAAATCTTCACCGGGCTCCCGCAGCGCGGGACGCACACAGGCGTGCCCGGGATGCCTTTACTTGGGGTAGGAGGCAGGATAAAAATGATATAGATAATATACCCAATAGACCAAACATGGCTGAAAATGGCATAAGTCTACAAACCACCCATAAGATGACTTCTGAAGAAGAAAGGCCACCGATCACATCACTTTCGGGGCCCACGAAAATGAACAAGGCATCTAATGGACTTAGGGTTGGTACTGGTGAGGGGGCCGTCACTGCAACCCACCGGAGGACCACAACTCCATCTCTGACAGGGCCCAACAAAATAGCCATAGGAGTGCCTGTTAAGCAAGGAAGGCTGCACTTGCCACCAGAGGCTACTCTCCTGGTAGCGGCCCTAATAGGGGTGCCCCCTCTCAAAAGCAATAGTATTGAGACAACTGAGGAACTCATTCGCAAAGTTAAGTTCTGATGTAAAAAATTCTCTGAGGTGGGAGTCCAGAGCATCCACACACATTATAATGGCCAGGCAGGTGGGATGGGTGGGAAACCACCCTAAAACAGATGATTATGACTGTATAGTCATTCATTTTGATCGGATAGATGTAGCAGGCTGGTTCTCCCAGGAGAGCTTAAACTATGGTTTGGGAGGGATCACAGCCCTGTCCTGGGTTTCTTTTATCCTAGCAGGACTTAAAAATAAGACAGATGATGATAGGTGGAAAGATTTTGATATGATTGGGCTTCAAAAGACCTGGGAAACTGAGAATAATCTCTGGATGGATGGTTATACAACCTAGTTTGAGCCAGCAAGACCATCAGTAGCTGGTACGGCAAAGGGTGGCCTAATAACCCTGATTTCCCTAAAGGTCATAGGCAATCATTGTAAATTGGACTGAGGCTCACCAAATTGTCTAGCTGTGCAGGTTACGCCCCCTAATGGACCCAATCTTCTTATTGTTAATTTTTATAATTAATTTGACAGAACTGTCGCAAATGAACACCTGGTCAGTCTGAATCGATTCCTTGAGTTGTATAATGGGCAACAAACTACCTCTTATTCGGTTATTGTTTTAGGTGATTATAATGTACATCGATGCCAATCGAACTGTCATGTTACTTACAGCTTAGGCCCTGGAAATTACTTAGAGGTACACTTCGAACACTCACAGCAAGGCGGTTTCTTAGAGGGCACCCTAGCGAAATTTGGCTTAGTATATCCTAATACCTCGCACAATAGTGAAGACACTCCAACATTCAAAGGTAGGGGAATGCACTCTACTATTGATTATATTTTTATTAGTGCAGCCCTGACCCCCCAGGTGACAGGATATACCACTATGTGGTCACATTTTAGTGACCACAATCCTACACCTATTACATTGGCGGGGATATTAAGAACAATTTAAAATCAAATAGATGTGCGCTCACCCCCAACTTAAAACCTAAAGACCAAGCCCATAGACTCAAGTGGTGTATGGTAGTGCCAGGGCATTTTCAAGTGGACCTATTGAACACTGTTGGAAGGGAGAATGATCTCTGTTTAGATGATGATATAAGGGACAAAGAGGTCCTTATAGCGTATGCTAAAATCTGCAATCAGTTGGCCTCTGATCTTAAACGCCTATTTAAGGAATTTCAGAAGAAAGGGGAGAGGTGGTTTGACCATAATTGTACAGTTGCCCACCAAAAGATGTTGGCAGCTCTAAAACATCTGTTTGAAAAAAATGTATACAACTGTTAGAACCACTTTCTTAAAAACAGCTGTACTTTTAACAAACATTTGAAAACTACCCATAAAATCCTCCTGTAGTAGTCACACAGTTTCTGACTAACACTGAATTTCACCCTGCACTCCTCTGGGGTTAATTCATACTTACTGACAAGGACCTCCTCTATAGTAGGATACCTCAATATCTTCCCTTTCTCTAGAGCCAGCAGGTTGCCTGTCCCATCACCACAAGTATGACTTTAAAGGCATCTCTACAATCCTCCTAAGATATCCTCTGTACCACTATAGCTACTTCTTATGCCAGAAACAACCTGTCTATATCAAAGCCCTCCTTAAAGTCAGGCACCAAGTCTCTGAATATCTTAACATCTTCTTCTGCACTGGACACAGTAGTGGTGCTCACACCTTTTTTGCTAGACACTCTAACAGCTAGTTAGCCTTCAAGTGCACGCTCCTTAACACTAAACCCAGCAAGACCCTATTCTCCTCCAAGGTTCTCTTTACCTCAGCATTTCTCTCCTCTGCACCTAGCTGGGCCAGCTACTACCTCAGGTTCCACTTAGCCGGTCTGTTCTTGAGGTCGTCAGGGGAATCAGTTTGGGAGGAGACAATACTTCCTACTCGGTATCCAATAGAGAAGTTTCTCTCTGGGGGATCCCCTCTCTCCTCCGGAAACTTTACCTACTCATTTCTCCACTCCTCACACTCATTCTGAAACCCACTACCCACTGGGACCTTGATTCTGGGGTCAACTACAATCAGGCTTCAAAAGTGCTGAGGTAGTGTTCGACCTGTGAAGAAATTGGGCTCCCAGACTTAATTGCTTCACCAGACTTATGTTTCACCATTAACAAAACTAAGTTAAAACAATCTTACATGGATAATGCTGTGTTGAAGAGAATGGCAGCAGACAAACACAAAGCATCAGTGATTTCTTACAATCTGGTACATATATAAAAAAAACTGCAATCCTATTTGTCCCTGATCCAGAACCTTCAACATTGTTTTGTTCTATTTACCCCTCTAGGAGGGCTACCTGCTAATTGCTATTCTTTATCATACCTCGACCCCTGTCCATGTGATGGCATTTCCACTCAGACTAATATACATATTGTGTTTTTTCCCCATTTTATGCTATCCCTAGAAGAAAATATATATTGCCTCTGTGGAAGGTCTTTAAGTTCAGTCAGTGCAGACCAGCTCCGCTGTTTTTTGCAGCAAATACATTGCACAATGATATGCTACTCAATGGCATTTTTTATATGTCAGATTTTAAAAACACTGAAACACGCAACACACTAAAGAGCATCTGCCTAAAGTAGTATTTATTGGAATATGAAATTTACAGTCTGTCTAACTGCTTTTTATTAACCGCTTTTTAAGATTTTTTTGTAAGTTAATTTTACGCTTTACAACTTTCAAAACTTTCATTCTATGTATATGTCTTTCTTTTGCTTGTGCTTTTATGCTACAGAAAAGTAGCAAATAAAGATTTTTGACTGACTGACTGTGCTTACGGTTACGTCTTTTTCAGGAATGCTGCCACACATGGTTTGGACCATATCTTGATAAAAAGTGCAAAGAGTGGGTCTAACAACAGTAGTCTTTTGCAGTTTTTCCAACAAAAAAAATTAGTTTGGGGTTTAAAGCTTTCATTTAACCTTATTTTTGGCATGTCATACACAGACAGACAGCCCAAAAACGTGCCGTTATGTTATAATTTCTCACTGTACTTACATGTTTAACTTGCATTTGCCCTGAGTCATCACCATACTTTGTAGCAGAGCCAAGGAGACCCTGGAGCTGCGCAGAATTCACCCCTCTCTCCTTCTGAGGTTCCAGTGACAATGTGAGTTTCTAGAAGTAGGATGGCTCCTGTGTGCCCTAGTTCACAGTGTTTGCCTCCCTCTTTCTAGTGTTCAATCCACATATCCTGGAGAGTTATTATGACATTCTAATGCTAAAAGCAGTGGGCCTGTACTAGTCTTTATCGCTCACTCCTACTTAATTGCCGTCAATGGGATTCTCAACATTCCAGTGTTCTAATGCATGTTAATATTGCATGTAAAATATATACCTCTGTATCTCACAAGTTTGAAGCATTAACCAGGGACTGCCCCTTTTATGTTATATATAGAAATGGGACAGTTGTACAGTTTGTTAGGAACCCTCCTTTCATACTACATGTTGCACTTATTTGACAAGATCTGGGACTGAAATTGAGTTTTACTTAATATGTTAGAATCACTTGGCAATTGGTGAGTCCATGAAATAGAGATAGTTTACAGATTTAAGTGTGCCAGAAACAATTCTAATTCAGGAACTTGTGGCTCTGTATTTTGCTGTATTGTCCTGAGTGCCTGTTATACATTGGTATTTGTAAATAAATTGGTGCTGCACTAGCATTATTAATAATACATACACATATAGATTTAACAAAAATCCAGCAAGTAAACAATGAGTCCTTTCCGTATTCCCATCAAACCTTGACCTAGTCTTGACAAGCACAGACCTTGACCTTGCTTGCTAAATTTAGTTAAATTTTCTTGTGGGTCTTGACAGCTAAAATCAAATCCAGCTCAGTTTGCAGAGCGAGGTTCACCTCAGCACCACACGCCACACAACCATATTTTCTAAGTCACTGCCAAAAATTGTAACTCACTGTGGACAATGCCAATGTACAGGTACAATCTAAGAAAAAACAACCAAAACTTTGTCTTCAGTCATGAGTACCAGGACCGCAAAATATAAATAAGAGGTCGCAAGAATGGGCTTCAGTAAGTAGGATCTCAAAATATGACAAAGACAATGTTGACTAAACATACAGTGAAAGGTGTACATTTTTGAAAAGCATACGTGCTTAGCTTAAAACGTGAGAAACAAAATGATCCATACAAGCCACACCCCCTTGGTTTCCCCTGAATCTCTATTGTTCAAAGAGGCTCATGGTTGGAAGGATTCCCTGCGTGTCAGTCAACCCAGAACCAAAACACTGCAGCTCTTCCCTAAAGCAATAAGAAGACATTTTTAATTCTATGGGTGACCAGAAAAGAGATGGTAATCCCATTATTTTGCCTTTTCAGAAGGCAGAAAGAGTGGCTGGTGCTTGTGCTCGATACCAAGAAAATTGATGCCCAACTTTTTTTTCCTTGTGGTCTGGATAGCTGCTCATCCTGGGGATGATAGATTGTTGTCTAGCAAACCAAATGTCCCCTACCTGCCCCCTGAAGGTTAGCTGCCCCGCCTATAACTTTTTACTTTTTAAATTGTGTTTTCCCATGGTGATCTAGGGGGCTTTCTCCCTCCTTTGATGGGCCTGTTGGGATGTTTACCCACTATCTGTCCATTCTGCAAGGGACAGAAACCCCCATCCCCGATGAGTAGTGTAAACATGAGAAAAGCAAAGAAATGGAGGGCTTACTTCTCCTAGCACTGGGGTACGGTCTCTACCCTGGGACCCAGATAGTTTTCTGCCCCTTGGGATTGCAGAGGGGAGTGATTTCATCCAGCCATTCTGCCCCAGGGAAGAAGATAGCCCACTAGACACCATTGATTAATGTCCAATATGGAATGGAGTGGACTAGAGCCTATCTTGGTATTTGATCCACTCCCATGCACCAGCTGTATTTCTGCTACCAGAAAAGCAGAATTGAGGAGCTTACCCATGTTCTGATGGCCCATATGTGAACACTGTGGCCAAAGAAATACAGTTTTAATCTCACTTGCCATAGGGGTGGCAGCAGTATTTGGCCTCTGGGCTTCTTCTTGGCAGAAAGACTGGCTTAGGTCACCAGTTTAGAGAAGCCCAATGCCAGAAAGGGCCAGCCCCGACCCCATTCCTTTTAAAAACAAAATCTTACCCTGGTGTCTATTAATTTTCTCCTCCCCTGTGGTAAGCACAGTGGGAGTAAGCATCATTCCTTTTAGTTAATTTCTTCCCTTGGGGTATAGTGGTCTCCCCCCCACACTTGGTAGGAAGACTTCAGCAAATGGACCAAGCTGCCCCCCCCCCCCAAGGGAGCAGAAAAGTTGTTTTAGGCCAGGGGTTTGTGGGTTTGTGAGGGACGGCCTGAAACCAGTAGGGGTCAGCCACCCACCAATTTACTTATTTTTGATGTGCACACTCATCGATGTATTGTAGCCTGTCTGATGCTCTGAAGTGGGCACATTAGGAATAAATTCCCTAATCCCCCCAATTAGCCAAATTAGTGACAAACCCCCAATGATTGTCTTCATAGGGGCAGCAATTTTATCTATGGCACTGGTTGAGAGTCACAGCCATACGCCAGGACAGGCTAACTCTCACCCTTTTAGCAATAAAAGGAAATATCCATGGAACCTACTGATGCGTTTGGCCCCCTCAGATGAGCAAAATGAAGTTGTCCCTTCCACAATCGGCCCAATTCATTGGGGGTGGGCATAAAGACTGTGTGGATTTTTGGTGGGGGGGCAGAAAAATGGCCATACGTGGGTGGCCCCTTCCATCTTGTGCAAACTCCCTGGTGTCTAATGGATAAATGCCTGGTTAGGGATCACCTTCCTGTATTGATCTGAAGCAGGAATGCACTAGGGTGGAATAGGGAGATACTCCTGCTTTGACGGTTCCTCTTCCATTGTGATCAGGGTTTGAGAGACTGAAATATGCCACCAACCTCTGCACACAGTGAAAGGAAAAGATGACAAAATGCTCCTTGTGCTGTCACATTTGTAGTGATTATGCCAGCACACCATGTGCAGTGACTGTCATTCAAAGCAAAAAAAGCACTTATCAGAACCCTTTTCAGAGAGACACAGGGGCTACTGGGTCCAACCCTGGGGGTTGAGACCTTTTACTCCTAATGTTCCAGGGCCGAGCCAACTAAGAGTCCTAAGTAAATGAACCAGGTACCCCTTCTGTATGTGACTCTCAGTCGTACATGTGTACAAGCAGTCTAAGGCTCCCTCGTGGGGACGTGTGGATACAGATTAGTGAGCATGGCTCATAACTCAAAGAGCATACAGCAGCAACAATAAATCAATGTCTATCCAAATACTTATTTTTATAACAAATGGAAGTATTGTATTTCTAACTCTACACATTCAAAGTAATGTTATGGCATTCACAGAAAACAACAATTTACCCCTTATGGTAAGGGCTCTAGCATTTAATTGACAAGTCCCTGTCCTATCTTTTCCTTGCAATGTGATCAAGGTTATTCTACACTCACTGGTGGCCACATTCAGGTATTGCTTACTTGTAGGCCTTTAAATCTATAGTCCACTTTGGCTCTTCAATTATAGTCGAAAGTGCCTTAGCACCACAGCTCACTTAGCATTGAGTTTCCGGGACCCGGTAGGACTTTCACAAGTCCTACCCACTCCTACAGAGAAGTAGCATGCAGCATCTTGGAGGGTGCCCCTTCCATGGGCACTTTAAACAGCTCCTGTTCTGCTCTGGTAAGTCGGCCACACATGAGCATCCTGGCAGCACTCTGCAGGTGCAGGCTCTCCTCTGAGCCCATGCAGTCATGCTCTGGAAGCGATCAGAGGTGTTTTTGCACTCCTCCTGTGTGGTAAGCGTCTACACTCCCCTAGGAGGGTGATTCCAATGCTCCAGATCTCTTTTCTGTTATGGCAGCAATACTTCCAAGGCACCCTCACTTGATTCAGGGGGTCAGGTCGGATGCAGTCCTTGTTGCGCCTGATGACCTAAGGGTCACCACTGCTCACAATTTATGTGCTCCTGCCCGGGCCACACTGCACAATTAATCCCGGCAGCCCCTCATGGCATGCAGGGTTGCTGGGCCACTGCCACACAAGCTTTTGGTCTTTACTGCTTGGCAGTCCTTACTAAGGCAGCTCCTCCTGGCATACGGTTCGCTGCTACAGCATTGCACAGGCTTCAGCCCTTCTCCAAAAGGCAATCTTTTCCACAGCAGCTCCTCCTGGCACACGGGGGCACCACACCGGCTTCTTCCCTTACTGCACTGCAATGTTTACATGCCTATCTTCACTGCAACCCTCTTCTGGCAGAAAGGGGTCTGCACATGGGCAACAACCCAATTGGTGTAGCAGCCATCTACTCATGCCTTTCACCAGGATTCCCCTCGACGGGGCTCCCCACTGAGCCTAGCTCCCTCCAATGCTCTGCTCTTCCTCACATAGCACACTGGTCTTGACAAGCAGGCAGGCACTGGTGCCACAGGCTACACAGCAGGTGGTATTGATTTCCCTCGATGATATCCTCATCACTCAAGAAGGGAGAGTAGCAGGCCTTGGCCCCCAGTCTTGGTCACAAGCAGAGATCTGACAGAGGTTCCTCCCTCACACAAACATGTAGATATAAACAGGCAAGCAAACAGTGACCAACATTAATATAACACCTTTAGGTCACTTCTTATTAATAAAAAAACACTACTGCACCCAAAACAAAAATACTACAAAGCATAGTGTACTGGGTCAGAGTTTATGTTGACGATGTTTCGATCCCGTAAAAAATGAGATCATCATCAGGACTGATGATCAGTTGCCTGGCATGGAATCAATTGATATATTACATGAAGCACCTGATTTTTCAACAATCTGTAATTAAGCAAACAACAGGCTTTTTCAACACCATCAGTGCCTGTTCATCAGTATCATACAAAGATGAAGCACCTAAAATAAACAAGGATAGAAAAGGTAGGAATGGGAATGAGAATCAGGAGAATGAAGAAATCTTTTTTATATTTAAGATATGCATATTAAGGCCATGCACCTAGAGAGATGTGTACTGCAAAGATTTCCCTTGAAGTAGTGAAAGCAAAGGACCAAAAACCAATCATGCATGAACCGTGAAACAAGGGCAACCTGTTATCTTGTGCCCTGGCAACACTTGATTACTAGTAACGTGCCAATCAATAATCCATAGTGTCAAGGTGACTGGTAAGATTGCAGTTCAATGCACGTGTGAATAATCGAAAAATATAAGGGAAGATATACCTACAAGGTTGTGCACTGTTGTATCTAAAAATTGTGACTGATTTGGGGGAAATCTAAATATACACCCATATAACAATACTATAAATTTCTAAAATACAGGAACTGAGTGACTATAACGTATATTCTGGTGTAAGAGACTAGTATAGTAATAATTCAGAAGACCCTCACCAGTGCAGCTTCTATTGACGCGCGTTTTCAATACGGTGTGAGAGTAAACCACAAGTGTGAATCAATGCCTGTCTGAAGAGGAATTTAAAAAACAAATCTAGCATGAGAGCAATATGTAAAAAATTGCTTTCCGATTATGGAGAGCGTCTTTTCGGCAAAAGAGAAAGAAATTATCATTGTGGATGGTGCGTCTTACCTTAATAGAGAAGTGGTCCAGAATGAAAACGGATTTGTGTCATGCTGATCCGACAGCCATGTGCAAAGCAGAGCATGCTTACAAACAGAGAAAGTAGAAATAAGACTTGTTCAAATAGGAATCGTAAATGTTTTTGAGAAGACAGCGGACATTTTGGAAGGGCTCTTAGTATCGATAGGCTTATTGAGAAACAATCAATTGTATAGTGAGATACCAATAGAAGAGAAATGGGGGTCATATAATTATCAAAATGATATAAGCTATATTATTAAATAAGTCATTCTCTTGTTGTCATAATCTCCACTGGTGTGCAAATAATCATATTGTAATAAAAATTCATCAAATGGGCATGATGCTGATGAAAGCATATTGTGTGAATGTGTGCCAAGGTCATTTAGCGCATACAGCCAGTAATACAGTTATATGAATTATGATCACAAAAGTGTAAACTGGTCCTCCATCTGGTTAAGTCCTTTTTGAAAACTATCCATCTTCAGAATTTATTTTAATTCAGCTTTGTTGAGAATGGCTGAGATGTCTCGTCTGCGCATAGGGGCCTTAATGACTTCCACCACTTGCCATTTAATGTCATTCTCATCATGTCCACACCTTTGGAAATTTTCACTAGTGGTGCATTTGCCACCTTGCATTTTATTTGACTCCCTCGCTTGTCTGTATATGTCTATATGTTTTTATTGCCAGTTTTCAACAATTAGTTTCTGTGCATTTTGCTCATTGTTTGTTTCAGTTCGTTGTTGATCTGTGGTTTTTGAAATTATTATGGCTGGGGGTATTGAAAACTCTGATCATTGAAGCTGTTTATGGAACAGATTTTTGTATTCAGAAACACTGTAGTTCATATTTTGTTAGGGGGCTGTTGTCTCTAGAATTACTTTTAGAAAGTTGGCGTTTGCTTACGCTAGCAATTTGACGCCTGCTTCCTGCCTCTCTTCAGTCTGGTTTGGGTGACAGGTGGGCTTTGAGTATTCCCTTCAGACAGCCACACACAAAGGGAGCTTAGGTGTTTCTTGATGGGCACACCTGGGAGAAGAGAGGGAGGATCTGGGCACAACCTCACACTTAGACTTGAATCTTCTATGTCCTGTCCACAAACTAAGGCCTGCAGACCCCCCTGTAGTGATTCTGGAGCCAGGGCTGGAAGGGAGGACCTCTATGTACTTCAAAGTTTCCTTTGAAGTCACCCCCACTTTAAATCACAATTGCGTGTGAGTACTAGACCTCTGACAACATGACATTTAGTAAACCTCTGGACTTGTGACCACTCTGCCAGGAAGAAGAACTGCTGTGCTGATGGAAGGACTGCCACTCTTCTGAACTGCTGCTTTACCTGAATTATGCCTTGCTGTGCTCTTGCCTTGCTGAGCTGTCCTGCTGCCTCCTGTTCCCCTGCTGCCTGAGTGAGAAGGATTGAACCTGTATCACATGACTGCAATGACTTGATGGCTTGCCTCCTGATTGAAGTCTGAGGGATACAAAAGACTTCCAACTACCTACATCCAGCAGCGGCCGGCATGATTTTTGGGTAGTGGGGCGGGTTTGCAGGGGGAGGGGGAATGCGGGAGGGAGGGGGAAAAAAATCACTCACCTTGCCACCGCTCAGACCCGCATCGCTGCTCCTTTTCCCCTGCTTCTGACTTCAGGAACAGGAAGCAGGCAGCCAGGCTGCTTCCTCTAAGCTAATTACAATGCTGCAATTGGTCTGAGCGCTGTGACTGGTGCTCAGCGAGTGGCTGAAGGGCTGGGCATGTTCTCCGTGTAGGCTGTAATCCAACATGCATGGAGAAGTGGGAATATGCGTATGGCCGGTTTGGGCGGCCCGAGAGGGCCAGCCAAACAGTCACTGCGCATTTTTAGGAGTGGGTAAACCACTCCTCCACTGCTCCGCTCACAGAGCAGGGCAGCCCCGCCCACCTGCTCACCCGCAAAGCATCCAAACATAAAATGATAATAACTGAAATTTATTATCAAATTATGTTTTTGCTTCTGCACTGCTTGAAAGCAGTGGGGCGGTGTTCATCTGCCATAGCTGAGGAGTAGGCGCCCCTGCCTACATCTGCATCTGGACTCTGAAAGCTTTGAGTCTGCCCTGCCAAGTGGCGCACCCTACTCCTGGATCCTTGGAAGTGAGACTTAAGGTGCTCTCTCCAGCCAATCCATGCATCCTCATTGGAACCTTCACATCTTCACCGTTGCATGGGTAGGAACCAGCAGATCCTCAATGAAGCATGGAATGGAGCTGACACATTGCACTCAGAACCAGCACATTGCCTTAAAAATTGACTCATCACCTACTCTAGGAGCAGTAGCCGTGCATCACCTTTGGAAACAGTGCATTGCCTCGGAACTGGTGCATCACCGCCATTGCGTGGACAATCTCAATGCATCTCATCCACTGCGTGGCTTGATAAAGACACACCGCTTTGGCTGCACCTCATATCTTCTTTGACGTCGATACCAATCCGGCCGAGGTACTGTTGTTCAGTGGGCCTAAGTGGTCCAAACACCATCGTGGTTAGCCTGAACTTTTGACTTTGCCCCGGTCTGACTTGACCAGATAACCCATTTAAGCACTGTTAGAAATGAGGGTCTCTAGTTGGCAAAGTTAGGTACCTTTATCCAAATAGGGACCCTTGCATCTAGTCAGGGTAAGGGAGATACACTTCTAAAATAACCCCTGCTCACCCCCTTGGTAGCTTGGCAGGAGCAGACAGGCTTATCTTAGAGGCAGTGTGTAACGCATTTGTGAACACATACAGTAATACAGTGAAGACACTACAAATGGACACCACACCTGTTTAAAAATAAGTAATCTTTTTCTAAACCAAAACAAGACCAAACGACAAAAATCCACAATACAGTAATACAAATATAACTTTCAGATGGTAGAAATAGTTCAGTTCCAAGCAAATAGCAGATGCGGCATCTTTTACACAAAGAACCTGGGATGCGTCACGTAAACAAACCAAATGGCCGCAGGGAAGGTGATGTGTCAGTTTCTTACACTTAGGGAAGGTGATACGTCTATTCCTTTCTCCAGGAGAGGTGATGCGTCGGTTTCTTACTGCAGCGAAGCGGAGTTGATGCATAGGTTTCTTACCAGAGAGGAGGTGATGCATCGTTTTCGTACTGCGCGGGGAGTGGATGCGTCTGTTTCTTACTGTGGCCCCCAATGATGCGACAGTCATGACGCCTCGATGCAGTGCGTCGATCCGGTATGATGTGTGGTTTCATACACCCGCACAGCACGCTTGCGTCGGGATTGATGCAGTGATCTCGGACTTCAGAGATCGATGAACCTGATGCCTCATGCTGCGATTTCTTGAGCCGCTGCAGGCTCTGCAATGGTTTCTTCGGCGATGCGTCAGAACAAAGGTGTGGATGCAACACGCTTCTTCGGTGTTGCGTCGATTTTCCAGCTTCCAGCAACAAACAGTCTATAGAGGTCCTAAACAGCAGCAGGCACCTATATGCAGGTTGGAATTCCCAGCAAGGAAATTCAGGGGAGCTGGTGGTGAAGTCTTTGTGTCCCTGAGACTTCAGAACAGGAGGTAAGCTCAGTTTCAAGCCCTTGGAGATCTTTTCTTCAATCAGGTGACAAAGAAAACAGCAAAGTCCTTTTCCTCGTTTATTTGGCAGCAAGCAACCACTGCAGGCCAACCCCAGATAGCAAACAGCACAGTGGCAGTATTCCTCCTCGGCTTATCCAGCTCTTCTCCTTGGCAAAGGTTCCTCCTGATTTCTCAAAAGTGATCTAAATGTCTGGGGTCTGGGCCCCTATTTTTATTCCCAACAATCATTTGTTCTCTGAATGCAGAGAGTGTCTGTACCCAGCCAAAATCAGTTCTGTGGGGCACTTCGCAAGTGCACAACGACCTCCATTGTCAGTGTGAGCCCTGGCTCCAGACACACCACAGGGGGGCGGAGCCGTCATTGTGGAAGGCAGGCGCAGCCCTATTCAGGAAAAGGTGCTACTCCTCCCACCACTCCAAATGCAGACCTGGCCTATTCAGCCCAGCCCTGACTCATCAGACTTCTGGAGCCGCTGCCCCTCTCCAGCCCCTGTCATCCAAAAGCCAGACATGCAATACACAAACCTAGCAGAGGCACACTGGATGGGTAGGCAAGAAAATACCTACTTTCTAAAAGTGGAATTTTCAAACACAGAATGTAAAACTCACCCTCACTAAAAGATGCACTTTAACATTCTGAGTTCAGGCATACTAAACTTTGCTTTTCTATCTTGTTCCCAGGGTCAGTTATGTTTATAAGATGTTATAAACAAACTCCCTATTATGTCCTATTGAACTGATAGCCTTGCAATAGTGAAAAACAAATTTGGCAGTATATTACTATCAGGACATGCCACACACATCAGGGCATGTCCTACCTTTCACATACAGTGCACACTTCCCACAGGGGTACCTTGGGCCTACCTTAGGGGTGACTAATGTGTAGAAAAGGGAAGGTTTAGGGACGGGAGAGTGTGTGCACATGGCAAGTCGACATGGCAGTCCCAGACTGCTCACAGGCTCTGAAATGGCAGTCCTGAGTCACATTTAACAAACTGCTTCTGTGGGTGGCACAATCAGTGCTGCAAGCCCATCAGCAGCATTTGATTTATAGGCCCTGGGCACACAGAGGGTCTGACAAGTAAATCAAATAAGCCAATCATGGAATCACTAATTCATAACAATAATTTACAAATGGAGCAGTTGCACTTTGGCACTAAACAGCAGTGGCAAAGTGCCTAAAGCATCTAGACCAGCAAAAATGGAGTCCAACACACAGCAAAACACAGGAGAAAAGGGCAACACATGCAGGGAAGACCCACGCCAATGGTGCCAGGTCTAACAAGCGCTTATTGCTCCTAAGCGCTATTTAACAGTATATTCTTTGAAAATTCATATCTCAGCTTCTACTTATTGAATTGTTGTTGTTAGACCTGGCACCTTGGCGTGAGTCTCCCTCCCACATTTTGTCGTTGTGCCTCATATGTTTTTGCTGGTGTTAGCTGCTCAGGGCACTGTGCCACTGCCAACCAGTGCACAGTGCAAGTGCTCCCTATTTAAAATGTTATGTTGTTTGGATTCCATGATTGGCTTATTTGGTTTACTGTCAGACCCCAGTAAAGTGCACCAGGAGTGCCCAGGGCTTGTAAATACAAATGCTGCTGGTGGGCTTGCAGCACTGGTTGTGCCACCCACAGAAGCGGCCTAGTAAACTGTGTCTAGGGTCTGCCACTGCAGAACCTGCGTGCAGTCTGGTACTGTCATGCTGACTGGGTAAGTGCACCCACTTCCCAGTCCCTAAACCTTCCCTTAACTTCATATTAGTCACCCCTATGGTAGGCCCAAGGGCAGGGTGCATTGTAAGCATAAGGTAGGACAAGCCCTGATGTGTGTGGCATGTCCTAATAGTGAATTACAGCCATTTTCGTTTTTCACTATTGTAAGGCTACCTGTTCTCCATAGGCCAGAATGGGCTGTCAGAATTGTTACAGTCTATGATCCTAACAGACCCAGGGAACATGGTAGAAATTCGAGTTTAGTATGCCTGAACTCAGAATAATGAAATACATCTTTTAGTAAAGTTTATTTTAATATTCTGTGTTTGCAAATACCACTTTTATAAAGTTGGTATTTGCTTGCCTGACCATTTCAGCCCGCCTCTGCTATGATGTGTATCTGCCTGTCTGGTTGTGTGAGTGACAGGGCTGGGGAAACCCAGAGGGGCAGGGCTAGGTAGCCTGGTGGTGAATAGGAAGATTGGCAGTCAGATGGGGGGGAAGAGTACACCTGGGCTCTGAATAGGGTTGTGCTCTGCTACCACAATGCTGGCGCCGCCTCCTGCGGAGCGGCTGATGTCTCTGCCCTGCACCCTGAATAGAAAGGCAGAGTCATGTCAACAGAGTGCTCAAGAACTGGTTTGGACTGGGCAAAGGCCCCTCTACCCCAGAGGAACAAAGGAATTAGGGGTATAAGTATTGGGACCCTGCTCCCAAGAAATTAGATCAGATCCTGCTGAAACAAGAAGAACCTCTGCCAGAAGAGAAGGAACTGGAAAAGCTGTAGGAGGAGTAACTGTCCCTGACCTGGGGGATTGGCCTGCAGTGGTTGCCTTGCTGCTGAAGGAGAGGAGAAAAGACTACAAAGACTTTTATTTCAACTTGTGCTTAAAGATCTCCAAGGGCTTGAACTGAGCTTGCCCCCTGAACGAAGTCCCAGGACCAGTGGACTTCATCCCCAGCTCCCCAAAGTCTTTTGGAAGTGCCTGCTGCTGTTGTTGGGCCTTCTGAGGGACTGCGTGTCGCAAGGAGCTGGAAGCGCGACGCAAGGGAGAGAAGCGTATCGCCGTCGGAGCTGTTGCCGTCGCATCTTGCAGAGAGTGTCGCCGCTGCAGCATCGCATCGAGCGGAAGCGTCTCGCATCGTCCGGAAGTGTCTCGCCTCCACGGAGAAGCGTGCCGCCGTCGGAGCCGCGGTTGCCGCACCTCGCAGAAGGGGTGTCGCCGCTGCGGCATCGCATCGAGCGGAAGCGTCTCGCAACGTCGGCGAAGAGTGCCGCTGCCAAAGCCGCTGTCGTCGCATCTCGTCAAAGGTGACGCCGCTGTAGCTGACGCATCGAGTCGGGCCTTCTCGCAACCTCGGAGAAGCGTCACGCATCTGGAAGGTCCCGTCTTTATTTCTTTTGCACCAAGAACTTCAACGCATCTGCATCGCTGCAACACTTTCGTTGCCCTGCGTGTCGCATCTAAGGTACATTGACTTAAAGTGTCGCATTTAAGAACTTGAGAGAAACTAAGCAACCTTTTACCAACTAAGCAACCGTATTGTGTATTTTTAATCGTTTAATGGTCTTGTGATAATCCTATATAAAGAATCCTTATTTTTAATATACCTACCTGTGTGGTGTCCATTTGTAGTGTTGTCACTGGGTTACTGTATGTGTCCACAAAAGCTTAACCTATAACGCTCTGAGATAAGCCTTGTCTGCTCGCGCCAAGCTACCTAGAGGGTGAGCAGGGGTTATTTTAGGAGTGTAACCCCTTACCCTGACTAGAGGAAAGGTTCCCTGCTTGTCACAAGTACCTACCTGTGCCAACCAGAGAACCCGGATTCTAACATTGGTGGTCAGCGGTGAGGATTCTGTATTTGCATTTGTGACTCATGTACAGTGATTGGTGAACACTACTTAGTGAGTGCAGACCTTAAACGCAACCAATACTTGTTGGTAGATTTCTTTTTTTGGACTGTCTATTTTTGAGCACTGCCAAGCTTAACCATGGTGGAGAAAGCATCATCCATAGTCTCTGTGGATACTGAATTTAAATGGGAAGAAGAGAAACTAGACAGCTACACATTATCACAGCTGAAATTCTTTTGCAAAAAGTTTAATGTTGCTACAACTGGATATAAAAACAAAACAGGGTTCTACACGGCGCAGAGGGCCTGGGTAGAAGCAAGGAATGCCAGTGATGATGAGAATGCAGAGGAGCCAGTGGGTTCAAGAGGAAGGAGAAGCCCTTCCCCTGCAGGTAGCAGTGTCTCTGACAAAAGTTTATCTCCAGAGGAGTTGGCAGACAGGAAAGACACCAGAGCTCATGAAATAGAGATGGCCAAACTAAATGGGCAGTTAGCCATGGAACAAAAAAGAATGGAAATGGAAGAGAGAAAAATGCTAATGGAAGAGAAAAAAATCCAAATGGAGCATGACAGAATAATGAGGGAGCTGGATTTGAAAGCCCAGGGCTTGGGAAGCACTCCCTCTGGTGGCAGCACACCCCCAGTGCAGGTAGAGTCTAGAGTGTACATACCCAAAGATGTAGTGAAGGAATTTTTTAAAAATGATGACATAGGGCAGTGGTTTAAGGCCTATGAGGTAGCCATGTCTTCCCACCGGATCCCTGAGAAAGATTGGGGAGCGGGGTTGTGGGGACGGTTCCTTAGTGAGGGGCGGGATACACTGCTGGATTTGCCTTCAGATGATTATAATTCCTATCCCCATATGAAGGCTGCTTTGATGTCTAGGTATGGGTTGACCCCTGAGTTGTATAGACAAAGGTTCAGGGGTTGCACTAAGATTCCAAACAGTACGTATGTTGAGTATGTGACTTTTTTTGCAGAGCACTGGATGGTTGGGTGAAGGGTAGCAAAGTTAATGATTTTCAAGGGCTTCTTGATTTAATGGCATGGGAGCACTTGTCTAGTAATTGTTTTCCTGAGCTACGCCAGCACCTGATTGATAGTAGGCTGACTAACCCTAGGAAGCTTGCTGAGGAGGCGGACCGCTGGGTCAGTACCAGGGTCCACAAGGGTCAAGTGGGAGATTCCGCCAAAGGTGGGCAGGGTCCCCAGCAGAAGAGTGGGGGGGGACAAGGGTAAACAGAGGGAGTTCCAGAAGGGGCCCCAAAGTAATCCCCAAGGGAACCAAGGGAAAGGTTCTCAGCCTCCCCCACCCCAGAAGCAGACCGGGGCCCCGACAGGTACACCTGTTCAGAAGGGGCCCATCAGATGTTACAAGTGTGGTAACCTGGGGCATTTTGCCTCTGATGTGAAGTGTCCATTATTTGGTAAACCCGCACCCACTGGTGCTCCATCCCGGCAGGTGACTAGTGTAGCCCTGGGGGAGGAGGTGAATGTCCAAGGTGGGTGGGGTCCTTCAGAGATGTCCCTTGTCTCATTAGGAGACTGTGAAGTGGTCCCCCAAACCCAGCTGCCTGAGAACACTAAAAAATACAGGCAGTGGGTGACCATAAATGGCCATAGGGTTGAAGCTCTCAGAGATACAGGAGCCAGTGTGACGGCTGTCAAGCGCCACCTGGTGTCTCAAGAGCAGGTTGTCCCAGGAGCATTCTATCCGGTCGTTGCCGCCGACAACACCGAGAGTCACTGCCCAGTGGCTCAGGTTCCCTTTCAGTGGGGGGGGGGTCTCTGGTACTCTCCAGGTAGCTGTGAGGCCCGCCATGCCTGTTGACTGTCTGTTAGGGAACGACTTGGAGAGCTCACCTTGGGCTAAGGTGGAGCGGAGTGCTCACCTGGAGATGTTGGGTATGCCGGATTGGGCGTGTGTCACCACACGGTCCATGGCAGCCAGTAGGGGTACTCAAGAGGTCCTGGAGCCTGAGAGGGAGGCCCAGGGACCGGCCTTAAAGAGAAGGAGCAGGGGGCGCGGGAAACCGGCTCCTGAAGTTCCCACGGTCCAGGAGGGAGCAGACCTTGAGGGGGATGCCCTGGAACCTACAGGGGAACAGATAGCTGAACTGGGGGACCTGAGCTGACCCATTGGCAGCAGGAAGGAGGACCCTCCAGGGAAGAATTCTGCAGGGAGCAGAAAGAATGCCCTTCTCTTGTGGATATGCGGCAGCAGGCTGCAGACCAGGCCAACGGTGATCAGTCTGGAACACATTTCATTTACTGGGAGAACGACCTCCTGTATTCTGAGCCTAAGGTTGCTGAGCCTGGGTCAGCCCGTGTGCTGGTGGTACCCCAGCGCTTCAGAGCCTTCCTACTGGGGCTGGCTCACGATGTGCCATTAGCAGGACATTTGGGGCAGGACAAGACCTTTGAAAGGCTTGTCACCCACTTCTTTTGGCCC
Organism: Triturus cristatus; assembly: GCF_964204655.1. Lineage (NCBI taxonomy): Eukaryota > Metazoa > Chordata > Amphibia > Caudata > Salamandridae > Triturus > Triturus cristatus. The sequence continues at coordinate 402,519,571 of NC_140586.1, read as the reverse complement.
CAAATGCGCAGGAGTTCAGATACTCACTGCAGAACATGCCAAACTTGCCAGGCAAGTGGGAAGAGTGGAAGGAAGCAGAAGGCTCCACTCCAACCATTCCCTGTGGTCGGTACCCCATTCCAGCGAGTGGGGATTGACATCGTAGGGCCACTGGACCCTAGGACAGCGATGGGCAATAGGTTCATCCTGGTCCTGGTGGACCATGCCACCCGGTACCCGGAAGCCATACCTCTGAGGACAGTGACGGCCCCCGTGGTGGGACGTGTGCTGATGGGAATTTTCTCCCGAGTTGGATTCCCTCTAGAGGTGGTGTCTGACCGAGGTACCAACTTCATATCTAAATATATGAAGTCCCTTTGGCAAGAGTGTGGTGTAACCTACAAGTTCACCACACCTTACCACCCCCAAGGAAACGGGTTGGTTGAGAGATTCAACCGAACCCTAAAGGGCATGATAATGGGTCTTGAGGAACCCATGAGGCGTAAGTGGGACGTCCTCTTACCATGCCTTCTCTTTGCTTACAGAGAGGTGCCACAGAAGTCTCTGGGGTTCAGTCCCTTTGAGCTGCTGTACGGACACCCAGTGAGAGGACCTCTAAGTCTGGTAAAGGAAGGCTGGGAGCAATCTCCCAGGAAACCTCCCCAGAATGTATATAGTTACATGCTGGCCTTCAGAAACCAGACTAGGCGTTTCAGGGAACTTGCTGAGGCAAACCTGGAAGCCAGCCAGGAGGAGATGAAGCGGTGGTACGACCGGAATGCCACTCTGGTAGAGCTTCAGCCTGGGCAGAAAGTATGGGTCTTGGCCCCCGTGGAGCCCTGTGCGCTCCAGGATAAGTGGACCGGTCCCTTTGAGGTTGTGGAGCGCAAGAGTCCTGTTACCTACTTGGTGGACCTGAAGTCTCCTAGGAACCCCTTAAGGGTCCTACATGTCAACCGCCTCAAGCCCCACTTGGAGAGGTCCCAAGTGGGCATGCTCTTAGCAACAGATGCTGGGATGGAGGAGGAGACCGAGCCTCTTCCTGACCTCCTGTCAGTCCAAGAGCAAGATGGGTCAGTGGATGGTGTCATCCTCTCTTCCACCCTGACCCCTGAGCAACAGAATGATTGTCGCCAGCTGCTGGGACAATTCTCTGACCTGTTTTCCCTGGTTCCCGGTGTCACTGAGTGGTGCGTCCATGATGTGGACACTGGGGATAGTACACCTGTGAGGCACAAGGCCTACAGGGTGACTGACAGGGTAAGGGCCTGCATCAAGGAGGAGGTCTCCAAGATGTTTGCCCTTGGGGTAATTGAGTCTTCAAGCAGTCCTTGGGCCAGCCCAGTGGTCTTGGTCCCAAAGGCTGCCGCGCCGGGAGCCACACCCGAACTCCGGTTCTGTGTGGACTACAGAGGACTCAATTCGGTCACTAGGACTGACGCACACCCCATCCCCAGAGCTGATGAGCTCATAGATCGGCTAGGGGCTGCCAACTACCTCAGTACGTTTGATTTAACGTCTGGGTATTGGCAGATCGCCTTAACCGAGGGGGCCAAAGAGAGGTCAGCATTTTCCACCCCTGATGGGCATTACCAGTTCCGGGTTATGCCCTTTGGGATGAAAAATGCCCCTGCCACCTTCCAGAGGTTGGTCAACCGGTGTTGGTTGGGCTGGATTCGTTCAGTGCAGCCTACCTGGATGACATCGCAGTGTTTAGCTCCACGTGGGAGGAACATCTGCACCACCTCTGGGAAGTGTTGATGGCGCTGCGGAGGGCAGGCCTCACGATCAAGGCGAGTAAGTGCCAGATCGGGCAGGGTTCGGTGGTGTACTTGGGACACCAGGTTGGGAGTGGCCAGGTGGCACCCCTTCAACCCAAGATAGAAACCATCCTGAATTGGGAGTCGCCCAAAACCCAGACAGAGGTGAGAGCCTTCCTAGGTCTCACCGGGTACTACAGGAGGTTTGTCAAGGGGTATGGCAACATCGTTGCCCCCTTGACAGCGCTGACTTCAAGGAAGCAGCCCAGGAAGGTGATCTGGACTGACACCTGTCAGAAATCTTTTGAGGCCCTGAAAGCTGCTATGTGCACGGCGCCCGTGCTTTTGGCTCCCAACTTCTCCAAAGAGTTTATCGTCCAGACAGACGCTTCAGAGCATGGTGTGGGGGCTGTTCTTTCACAGATTAATGAGGAGGGCCTAGATCAACCTGTAGCCTTTATTAGCAGGAGGTTACTACCACGGGAACAGAGATGGAGTGCTATTGAGCGTGAGGCATTTGCTGTGGTCTGGGCGCTGAAGAAGCTAAGACCCTACCTGTTTGGGTCTCACTTCCGGGTTCAGACAGACCACAGGCCCCTCAGATGGTTGATGCATATGAGGGGTGAGAATCCAAAGCTGTTGAGGTGGTCCATTTCCCTACAGGGTATGGATTTCACGGTGGAACATCGCCCTGGTACAGATCACGCCAATGCTGACGGTCTGTCCAGATTTTTCCGCCTTAGTGATGAGGAACTCCCTGGGGTAGGGTAGTTCTCCCCACTTTTCAGCTGGAGGGGACACGTGTTAGACCTGGCACCTTGGCGTGAGTCTCCCTCCCACATTTTGTCGTTGTGCCTCATATGTTTTTGCTGGTGTTAGCTGCTCAGGGCACTGTGCCACTGCCAACCAGTGCACAGTGCAAGTGCTCCCTATTTAAAATGTTATGTTGTTTGGATTCCATGATTGGCTTATTTGGTTTACTGTCAGACCCCAGTAAAGTGCACCAGGAGTGCCCAGGGCTTGTAAATACAAATGCTGCTGGTGGGCTTGCAGCACTGGTTGTGCCACCCACAGAAGCGGCCTAGTAAACTGTGTCTAGGGTCTGCCACTGCAGAACCTGCGTGCAGTCTGGTACTGTCATGCTGACTGGGTAAGTGCACCCACTTCCCACTCCCTAAACCTTCCCTTAACTTCATATTAGTCACCCCTATGGTAGGCCCAAGGGCAGGGTGCATTGTAAGCATAAGGTAGGACAAGCCCTGATGTGTGTGGCATGTCCTAATAGTGAATTACAGCCATTTTCGTTTTTCACTATTGTAAGGCTACCTGTTCTCCATAGGCCAGAATGGGCTGTCAGAATTGTTACAGTCTATGATCCTAACAGACCCAGGGAACATGGTAGAAATTCGAGTTTAGTATGCCTGAACTCAGAATAATGAAATACCTCTTTTAGTAAAGTTTATTTTAATATTCTGTGTTTGCAAATACCACTTTTAGAAAGTTGGTATTTGCTTGCCTGACCATTTCAGCCCGCCTCTGCTATGATGTGTATCTGCCTGTCTGGTTGTGTGAGTGACAGGGCTGGGGAAACCCAGAGGGGCAGGGCTAGGTAGCCTGGTGGTGAATAGGAAGATTGGCAGTCAGATGGGGGGGAAGAGTACACCTGGGCTCTGAATAGGGTTGTGCTCTGCTACCACAATGCTGGCGCCACCTCCTGCGGAGCGGCTGATGTCTCTGCCCTGCACCCTGAATAGAAAGGCAGAGTCATGTCAACAGAGTGCTCAAGAACTGGTTTGGACTGGGCAAAGGCCCCTCTACCCCAGAGGAACAAAGGAATTAGGGGTATAAGTATTGGGACCCTGCTCCCAAGAAATTAGATCAGATCCTGCTGAAACAAGAAGAACCTCTGCCAGAAGAGAAGGAACTGGAAAAGCTGTAGGAGGAGTAACTGTCCCTGACCTGGGGGATTGGCCTGCAGTGGTTGCCTTGCTGCTGAAGGAGAGGAGAAAAGACTACAAAGACTTTTATTTCAACTTGTGCTTAAAGATCTCCAAGGGCTTGAACTGAGCTTGCCCCCTGAACGAAGTCCCAGGACCAGTGGACTTCATCCCCAGCTCCCCAAAGTCTTTTGGAAGTGCCTGCTGCTGTTGTTGGGCCTTCTGAGGGACTGCGTGTCGCAAGGAGCTGGAAGCGCGATGCAAGGGAGAGAAGCGTATCGCCGTCGGAGCTGTTGCCGTCGCATCTCGCAGAGAGTGTCGCCGCTGCAGCATCGCATCGAGCGGAAGCGTCTCGCATCGTCCGGAAGTGTCTCGCCTCCACGGAGAAGCGTGCCGCCATCGGAGCCGCGGTTGCGGCACCTCGCAGAAGGGGTGTCGCCGCTGCGGCATCGCATCGAGCGGAAGCGTCTCGCAACGTCGGCGAAGAGTGCCGCTGCCAAAGCCGCTGTCGTCGCATCTCGTCAAAGGTGACGCCGCTGTAGCTGACGCATCGAGTCGGGCCTTCTCGCAACCTCGGAGAAGCGTCACGCATCTGGAAGGTCCCGTCTTTATTTCTTTTGCACCAAGAACTTCAACGCATCTGCATCGCTGCAACACTTTCGTTGCCCTGCGTGTCGCATCTAAGGTACATTGACTTAAAGTGTCGCATTTAAGAACTTGAGAGAAACTAAGCAACCTTTTACCAACTAAGCAACCGTATTGTGTATTTTTAATCGTTTAATGGTCTTGTGATAATCCTATATAAAGAATCCTTATTTTTAATATACCTACCTGTGTGGTGTCCATTTGTAGTGTTGTCACTGGGTTACTGTATGTGTCCACAAATGCTTAACCTATAACGCTCTGAGATAAGCCTTGTCTGCTCGCGCCAAGCTACCTAGAGGGTGAGCAGGGGTTATTTTAGGAGTGTAACCCCTTACCCTGACTAGAGGAAAGGTTCCCTGCTTGTCACAAGTACCTACCTGTGCCAACCAGAGAACCCGGATTCTAACAGTTGTCATGTTGGTCTTGTTTTATTTATAAACATATTCTTTACTCTTCTAACTTGTTGTGGAGCTTTTTTTTTGTTTTCACTCTGATACTGTTAGTAGTGTTGCTGAAACACTTTACACATTTCCTCTTACGTTAAGTCTGACCTTTCTGTGCCAAACTACCAGATGGTGAGCACAGGATAATTTAGCGTGTGTTGTGACTTAACTTTAATAGGGTTGTAGTGCTTGCTTGGATAGGGTGCATACCTCAGCATACCAGAAACTCACTTTCCCAAAGTGGAACCCAGGGTCATCAATGTAATATTCCACTACAGGCTCACTTTCATTAAGTGTATCTACATAGCACACACACTATCCAACACTGTTACCTCCATTTATTGTGCACCACAGACACACATACATTCAGTCCTCACATTCACTCTGCATGCACTACTCAGTACTGTATCTTTTCTGTGTTGCCACTTGCATACAAACATTCAGTTAGCACATACACCATGTGCGCACTGCACTGCACAACACAGCACCACACCCTTCATATAGTGTACTCCTTGCAGGTACACATACACCCAGTACTTGCTCTCACCATCCATGCACTGCACAGCGCTGCTCTATCCTTGTATTGTACACTTCCCAGGCTCAGACACATACAACCAGTGTAGAGTCACCACCCCTGCACAGGACTTTAAATCTTACAGATGCAGACCAAGGGTGCGCTTAGCACACAGCAGCAGAACTTTCAAAAGGTCGGTGAGCCTGTAAGCCACACTCATTGACACAGGGTAAAAAGCCCTGTTAACTCCTACTGATTACTACACTGTATGATGCCACCACTATGCTCATGCCGTTCAACTCCTGGTAATGGCGGTAGCCTTCTATCACTATGTCGGTAGCACTTTGGGTGCTTCTCCCAGTCCAAAAAGACATTAATCCATGAGCCAGGTCTATGTCAAGGTGCACATGCATGATCTGTGTTTGCCTGTGACAACAAAAATGAGCATTAAGGATCCAGACATCAGTACATTTAGGCACTGAGGGCAGGGGTAAACATCTAATATCATGCAGAGGACTTTTCCATTCCAGCTGCACCTCATACTGCTACAAAGCTCTTCTCCAGCATCTCGAGAAGGAAGCCATAAAACAAAGCCGGCCAGTGGGATACACAGCTCTTGTTGTGACGACATAATGGTAGGATTTGCCATACTATACAATTGTTGCAGAGAACGTGAATGTCACATCGCCTGAACAAAAAGGGTTAAAGACTGTGCAATCAAATAACAGATGTGCATCATTAATCAATAATGTTTCAAGAAAGTTCAAGTCTGTACAGTGATAGGTCGCACTGCACAATGCAACTTTGTGGCATGCATGAATGTCCTGGGTTCTTAATGACATTGTTAGAAAAAGAGATGCATTCATACCTGAGACCATGGGAAGGCAATACGACAGTTCTGAGTGATGTGTTGAATCCAGTCTTAAGGGGAAAGTGATGCATTAAACAAGAAAGTACTTCTTTCTACAAATGACATTTTCAAAAACACAATTTAAAAACCATATTTACAGAAAGATGTGTTATTCACTTCTGAGTTCAGAGAGCCTAAACTTTATTTCTCTATCTTGTCCAAGTGGGAAGTTATACTTGTTTGATGTTACAAGCATTTGCCATTCTATCCTATGGGGCAAGAGAGCCTTTCAATAGTAAAAAACTAAATAGGCAGTATTTCACTATCAGGACATGTCACACACACCAGTACATGTCCCACCTTTCCTATACACTGCACCCTGCCCAGGGGGTACCTTGGGCCTAACATAGAAAAGAGATGGTTAGGGCCTGGCAAGTGGGTGAACTTGCCAAGTCGACATGACAGTTAACAAACTGCTCACAGACACTAAAGTGGATGTTCTGAGATACCTTTCCAGGGCTACTCATGTGGGTGGCACAATCAGTACTGCAGGCCCACTGGTAGCATTTGATTTACAGGCCCTGGCACAATTAGTGCACTTTACTAGGGGCTTACCAGTAAATAAAATATGCCAATCATGGATAACCAATCATGATAACAATTCACACAGAGAGCATATGCACTTTAGCATTGAACAGCACTGGTAAAGTGCCCAGAATTCTAAATCCAACAACAGGTCTGGAACAAATATGAGGAAGAATCAGAAAGTTTGCGGATAACCCTCCAAAAAGGGCCAAGTCCAACAGACATCATAGACGCTCACTGTCTCTCAGAACCTCTGGTGAAATATGTTCCCATTTTGCATTCTTTTTCCTTGCTGGATTTTGTGTAAAATTCAATTTTCACAATGCATTTTATGTTGGGTGTGAAAAGGGTTTTGTGCTGGTTGTACAAAGAGCATTGCTAATGAGCATCTTTCTAGGATAAATTACATGTTCTTCATTAATTTACTTTACATTTGTGGTTACTTTACTTTTGGTGGTTACTTTATTCATAAATATTTTTATCATGGTTATAATTTTTGCAATAATTTTGAGTGTGTTGGTTTTAAAACAGCTAGTAGATGAATGTATTCTTTGATAAGCTAGCCACAACCACAATTCCATTATAGAAGAGGACATTCTCACAATGTGCAGTTTCCAAAAATGTAAAAATGAGCCTGCTTTATTGTACAGCTTAATGTTTTCCTGTTAATCCTATCAACACCTTGAGGGGAAAGCAATATTTTAGTTAAAGCAGGCCACGTACACGTTGCACATTGCAGCATCTGGTTGACACGCGCAAACCCCAATTGCCTGACATTTACTTCGCTCATTTCTTGCAGTCCCTCTTAAATTGGGGATTTACTGAATTCAGCAGAAGCGGTTGGCCTCGTCGAAAGAAAATTGGTGGCCATTGCTGAATTTAATAATGGACTGTTTTGCAGTACAGTCTGATTAAAGCCGCTGGAAGCTGCTGACTTTTGGGAATTTCCCAAACACCAGTATAATTAATACGGGATGCCCAGCTGGGCAATTGCAGCTCGATACCCTGAGCGTATCTGAGACACATGCCAATTAGGCTACGAGCGCCCATCTTCTCGCAGCCAGCTTTCCGCGTGCCTTGCCGGAGTCTAAACACCACTCTCCCTAGCTGGACTCCGAAATCTGAATTTTGTGTTTGTCAGACCTGCGGGGTGGCAGTGTGAGGTAGGCGCCGCAAACAGCCAAGCGATTATATCCCATGCCTGCTTATAAATGGTTTGGCTGGAGGCTAGGATTTTTGTTTGCTCTTCTTATTTCCTTTTTCATTTTCACGCTCATTGGCAAGCTATGTTCATGGCCATTTTATGCCTAATTTTGGAGGAAAAATAGCTGCAACACGCATTTACAATTAGATTCAATTTTCCAAGTCATATGGATTAAGCAGTTCTGGAACGGTTGTGTGAATACACTGCTCAAATTGCCCTGTAAGGTTTACTGTGCAAAGAAAAAACGACTTCCCATTATATTTTACAGTGTATTTCTGCAAAAATGAATGAAGGGGACGCCTAATGGCATGCTGTTTTATTTTTATTTAATTTACCAAGGTAAAAAATGGAGCCTGTAAATAATGGCTTTGATCACCAACATAATTGTGATGCGATAAACCGGTGAAATTATTTTAATTAACTAAATTCGAATTCCAGTATGCACTACACAAGTTAATATATCACACAAAATGTTCAAGACATGGCAAAAAGAGTAATGGTTGGACTTAACCATTTAATTGCTGTTGCAATTAACAAATACTCAAACACCAGTATGGGGATTTAGTGCCACGGATTCTTGGACCCGGGTTATTTATGGGGTTCTGAGTGATCTCTTAAATCTAATACCATGATGTACAAATTGGGGTCACTGAGGGAAGATCAATCTCATCTTCCAGTTACCCTTTGCCCTCCGAGAAGGGCATCCTCGAGGTGATCGCAGCCTTAAACTGCTGCTCTTTTAAGCATACCCCTCATCCAACATGGGCTGGCATAAGATTCGTTTGCTACCACTTTTCAGACCAGGCCCCAGTCCTTCCCAATGTACGGCTTTTGAATCTGTTGTCAGAGGCAGGGACATAGAGGACACCAGGCTTTTCCCCGGTGGGCCGGAAAGGCGGGACCTCTGTACCGAAAGCAGCAGCAGTGTTTCGCACTAGCGCCCCTCCCCCGCTGATCCGTCTGAATTTCCAGGGCTGGTTTGTGTTCCTAGTCTGGCCCTAGTCAGAGGTGCCTTTACTATGTACCCGGGGTATAATGACTTGTACTCAGTGTATCTGTTGCTAATGGAATCCATTTCTGAAAATGTTCTTCCATGTACGGCATGTGAAGTACTGCACTCTTTGGAAACCCATAGTCTATATGTCTGTTGGCTTTCTTTTTATGCAGAAATGCATTAGCAACATTTGCACCGAGTACTATTTTCCTATTTTGTACGATTCACAATCAACTTGAAAGGAAAAATATGATAAAATAAGAAGCTATTTAAGTATTACAATCAAGGGCCTTAGACAGCAGAGCTGTCCTTCTTGCTAGACAGATTTTATAGGGCCAGTAGAGTATGGTTTCCTAAAAGCTTGAATGGCGTTCTTACATAGTTATAATGTATTTGTGAAAAGTTATAAATATTTATTTCATGAGTAATGAAATGGCAGGCAAAGCAGAAAGCAAGCGCTCTCTGCAACCAAGGAAATGAAGCACTAACAGTAGCAATACGTGCCCCCAATTTAGCATGAACTAGCACTGAAATATATGCATGCAACATGTTGGAAATGAACTTATTCAGCACCAAAAATATGAGGATGCCATTTTAATACATTTACTAAATGTAGTCCAAAACAGCTTGTCGGTTTTTGGAATGTCCTAATTTTGTCGCAAATTCTAGCATTATTTTTTTAATAAATAAATCAATTTATTGTGGGAAATTGGCTTTTCTTATTTTTAAAAACATTCATTCTATCCCAGTGACAAATTGTGTTTGTGAGGGAGGTGGGGCGCCTTCTCAAGCCATAGCCACAATCGGTATCACTGTGAACTACAAAAAGTCAATAAACAAATTGGTGCTTACCCTCTGGTGGTTTGGCACAAAATCAGTCAGACTTAACTTAGAGACAATGTGTAAAGTATTTAGGTGAAAACACAGCACAAGAAAAATCCCATATCAATTTATAAAAATATAGTCAAATTTAAAACATTATTTCAAACCAAAACAACAAAAACACAATCTGTAGAACTGGAGTTATGAATTCTTAAAGTTTATTGTGAAAAATAGCATCAAGAAGATCAAAGCGCCACCTGTGGACATCTAGTTGCACGAGACGGGTACAAAGTAGAAAGTTATGAGAGACCACATTAAGGCTCTGTTCAGATACATGAAGTGGATTGGACCCAGTCTCTGCTTACTTTCGAACTTAGAAGAATTTTTGTGAAAATGTCTGAGAAGGTAAAGTTCAGTGGGGCAAAGCAACCAGTGATCTCCGAGGAGGAGGTGTCATCTTTGTGGAACTGCTAGTCAAAGTCCCAGTAAAGAGTTCTATGTTCGGAATTCTCTATTTTGGAATTTGAAAATCTACAGTGGATCAAAGTTGCAAGCTTTTGCGTAGAGGGCTCCATGGGACCTAATACTCTTGCGAGAAGCCGCTGAACAGTATTTGCTGCTGCAGTGAAGAATGTGTCAGGAGCTGCCGTAATGACAGGCTGACCAGCGATGCATCTTGAGTGGATTTGAGAGAAGGTAGGCCAGAGTCTCCTTTCGGTTCTCAGGGCAATTTTTGGATGAAAACCTTAAAAAGTACCAAGTTTTGGATTTGGGCTATCTGGGCACCTTTAGCACCATTTCCAAGGGATCAGGATTGGAGTGGATCCACGTGGTAGGTGTGGAGTCACTCATGCTGAGTCCATTTGCAATGGTGGGAGGGAGGGTTTTCTGTCCCTAAGGCTCTGATCCGGAGGCCAACCAACTAGCCCCTGAAGTAACTGTAAACATCCTGGGTTAAAGCAGAAAAGCAGGTCTCAAGCAGCAGGGCAGTCCTCTGAGGGCATAGGTCAGACTTCAGACATCAGGACAGTAATCAGGACAGTAATCTTGGAGAAGCAGGGTAGTCCTCTGGAGTGCACAGTAGGTCACAAGCAGTAAGGCTGTCTTCTGTGCGTCCTCCGCAGTTACCGAAGTGAACTGACGAGTGGATTGGAGGGTCCTAATTTCATACCTGATTTCAGCTTTGAAGTGGAATAAATATCTAGAGTTTTCCCTGTACAGATAGTAATGGAATTTCTTTATCCCCTGCCCTGGTCCCAGGCTGTCTGAGGGCACAAAAGGCTAATGTGAAGCATCTTGTGTGTGGGCTGAGGCATCTTCTTTGAAGTGTAAGTAGGGCTGGGCAAAGCTCTGCCCCCCATCCTGACTATACACAGTCCCCCTATTGTAAATTGTGCAGGCACCAAATGGTTTGGATAAGATAATGCCAACTTTCTTGAAGTTACATCTTCAGAACTGTGACTTAAAATCAGACTTTATCATTAAAGAGGGTTTTAAATGACAATTTCTTGGACACCAAACATGATATTTCTACCTGTTCCCAAACAAAAGTTATCAATTATTAAATGTAATACAGTAACCCAAAGTTATCCTTTTGGAAAGGTAGTCTTTCACTACCAGGACATGCAAAACTTAAAAGTACATGTCTACGTTTTAAATACAATACACCCTGTCCTATGGGTTGTTTAGAGTGTACATTAGGAGTCACTTATATATATAAAATTGAGTTCTAGGGTTGGCAAGGAGGTTAGTTTGCCAGGTTTAATTGGAAGTTTAAAACTGCACACAGACTGCAATGGCAAGATGCTACGTGAGTGGGAGAATAAGTGTTGTGGGCCCACTAGTAGCATTTAATATACCAGTCCTGGGTATATGGTATACCACTTAAATAGGGACTTATAACTAAATTAAATATGCAATCAGGTGTAAGCCAATTCTATCATGTTTTAGAGAGTGAGCACAAGCATTGGTCAGCAGTGGTAAAGTGCACAGAGTCCGAAAAGCCAACTAAAATGGGTTAAAAAAACAGGAGGGATCAAGACAAAAAGGCTGGGAATGACTCCACAGGGGGTGCAGGCGAGGCTCTCCATAATAGCGGAGGAGCATCGCCTCACAGTCCGCACCAGCAGACGGTAAATAAAATGACAATAACTCAGTTATTGTAAATTTTATTATGCTGTCCAAGCCCTGCAATGACTATAGGGCGGGGCAGGGCCGGGAAGGGCATGTCAAGGAGGAGTAGAGTGCACTCATAAGTGCTCATGTGTGCTTGGCTTGCCCTTCCTAGGCTGGCCAAGCACACATGTTCACTTTTGTTGTTTCAACCCAGCTGTGTTACACAGCAGGGTTGGAGAAAAGGCACAGGCTCAAATGCACTGTCTGAGTGGCATACGAGGCTCCTCAGACCAATCCTGGCGCTGCTCTCATGTGACTCACCAGTCAGTGTAATCATGAGCTTCCATTAAGTCGGTCTTTTAATTCCTTACTAATATTTTTTTCTAATGTGCAGTTGCCTATCCTAGTGCTCAATTTCTGTTAGGCTTTGGTTTGGGAACCGCACCACATGACTCTAAGCCAGCATCTGGGCTGAAGAATCAGGTGACTGATTCCTTATGCAAGGCTTTAACTGGCCTCACCATGAGGCTCCAGGATAAATAAAGGTTTTCCGGCTATTTTCATTCTGAAGCTCCCAGAGAGCCACAATCAGGCAGTTATACATGGACCAACAATTGCTATGCAAGAATCTAGGGCTACAGGGGAAAGAGTGAGGCGTGCCATGTCTCAGTGGGTTCATCAGCGGGGGGCTCCAGTATAGTTGCAGTTCATGTTTAGTTGCACATGTCTAAAGCCTGCTGGCAGGTTGGCATGGTGGAAAGATGAAGGATTGCGTGACGGTCTTTGTGGGGTGAAAAGTTTCTGCAACATCATCACCGGAGAGGTTTCTATTTGAATTACGCTGGGACATTTCCTTAGTGGTTGCCCTGCTTGGTCATTTTCCCGACTGCTCTGTTCATTTGCTGCTGTGGTTCCCCAAGATGCTCAGGCACTGTTCGAGATTCCTACCTGCAACATGCAATAAATCCCCTACAGAAATGAGAACTCCAATGTGGGCACTTTTTCCGGTGTAGGTTTTTGCATGTGAACTAGTACTAAGAAAAAACTTTTTGGGTTGAAAGTACCAAACTGTGATGGTTAACTTATACTTTCAGTTTTCCTTTTCTCTTCTCTGTCATGACCCATGTGTTGTTGCTATTAACAGGGTTTGTTGAGCCTTTGAATGTGTCACAAATGTTCTTGTATGCCTCTGGGCTCCCTATAAGGCCCAAGTTACTAATTTGGAGAAAATGTGCTCAGAAATTGAGTGGCCAGAATTTCTATTATCTCCCAGTGTAATGCACATATTTTCTCCTACTATGAGTTAATGGAGAATAACTGTGTAATGGACCCTTATTTACCATGCAGAATTTCCATTTACATGGGTTTAAAGCACATATTTGTCACCTGCACTGAGCAAACCCGGGCAGAGAGTCATGGAGGGGCTGCGGGTATGACTGCACTATAGACCTTTATGAATTTTAGTTTACCACCTGAAAATTGGGGTGCAGTAACACTGGGCCTCTTATATCTATGCTGAGTGGAAATCCACACAGGAATTTCATTATCCACACCTCAAATTGGGGGCTAAGATTTCTTCAGCCTTCTTTCCAGTTCTGACTCTCTCTGCACTCTGCCCCTGGCTTCTTTGCTTGGATATGCTGCACGTGGTACAGCCTGTTTACTACCTTTAAAATGTTTTCTGCTTTCGAAAGATTTTAGGAGCTCCATTTCCCAGTATGCAGCTTTGTCAGTCATGAGCTATACTCAATCATTTTAGAGTCAGGAATGCTGGAAGAACGCAGAAAGCCTTACCTGATTAATAAAGAGTAATAAAGGCAGTCACAACCTGAGCTTCTCTGAAGACTTTCACTTGACATTCTACCTCCTCCACTCATTGTCTGAGCCGAAAGGATCTCACATAAGTTCAGCCAGTGAGGAGATGGGCTACTTTAAACTTCTTTCTTATGTTGATGGCAAGGATATTGTTCACTTCATTCATGGTACAGGAAAATTGTTGTATCTGCTCCTTTCCAGGTACTTGCAAGTACACTGTGCTCATGGGATGACAATAACAGTTCAATGTGTTCTCCATGTGGGCAAGTGTCAGAAACAGGTTAAGTCCATCGGAGAAATGAACACAGTTCAGGCCATCAGCTTAATAGAGCAATGACAATATGGCCAGTTGCCATATTGTCATAGCTCTACTTCAGCTTAACTAGTGGGCTAGTGACCATGGCGTCAGTGCCAATGCTGGAACATAGTTTAAGTGTGAAAAAATCTACTCAACAAAAGGAATTTCATGTTTTTTTATCTCACGGATCTCCAAGGAAATTTTAAACCTTTTTCAACATTTGAGATGTGCGTTTTGCTCATTTTATCATCAGTGCCAGAAATATTGTCCGTGACTCTGTGATTGGTCAGTGACTTAACAGGTGGAAAGATATCTCTGCCAGAGAAGGAACACATGATTGCTTCAAAACAGTTGAGTGAAATTTAAATAACTGACAAGTTAATACAATGGGCATTCAGACAAAATATCGAAAATAAAGTATCTCGATGCAAAAATATTGAGTTGCAAATATTGAGATGCACAAATATTGTGCGCAAAAATATCTTTGACAAGTATAACGATTTTAAGATAAGTAATATTGAAATATCTTTGACAAGTATAACGATTTTAAGATAAGTAATATTGATGTTAAACATATCTATCTCATTATTGAAGTTAAAAATATCTATGTTGTTAATATCAAAATATTTGTTAATAATATCGTTTTTTTATTATTTATATGTATTATTGCATATGTTATAGTTTGCTTGTATAATTATTGCTAATGTTTTTTAATAAAGTTTGTACATTTGTAGTTGTTTTTAAATGTAATGTAATAGTTTATTGTTATTTTTATTACCATAGTGGGTTGTGGCATTTATAGCTGTACGGTTGGGAAGATAATTAATTAATATTTTTGTTTTAATTATTACTAATTATTTATTAGATAATTATGTAAATTGTATAATTAATTTAATGTTTATATTTTTGGTGTGGGTTTTGGTTTATGTAGGGGTAATGGGTGTCAAGAAAATTAATTATAATTAATTTGAGCTATTACTAATTGTTTAATTGACAATTATGTAAATTGTGTAATTAATGTAATTGCAATTTTATTTTCGGTGTAGGTTTTGGTTTATGTAGGGGTAAAGGGTGTGAAGGAAATTAATTATAATAATTAGTATTTTTTAATTGGCAATTATGTTTATTGTGTAAGTAATTTTTTTATTATGTTAATTTTTAGTTGTGGGGTTTGTAGGGGTATAGAGTGGGAAGTAATTTAATTATAATTAATTAATATTTGATTTTTATTTAGTACTAATTATGTAATTGACAAATATGTAAATTATGTCATAAATGTAATTACTGTGTATAGTTTTGTTGTGGCTTTTGGTTTATGTAGGGTAAAGGGTGTGAAGGAAATTCAATATAATAATTTTTATTATAAATAAGTATATAATTGATAATTTTTCAAATTATGTAATTAAGATTTTTTTAAGTTGCAGGTTGTTGGGTTTGTTGGGGTAAAGGGTGGCAAGTTAATTAAGTATAATTAATTTATTAGTTAATTGTTTATTGTTTAAATGATAATTATGTAAATAAGATATTTTATTTATATATTTGTGCATTGCGTTTGCAGCGATTAAGGGTGGGAAGTTAATTATAATTATTTTATTATTAGTTAATTACTATTAAGGGCCCGATTCTGAAGCCGTTCGGAAAGCTTCCCGAACAAATGGGTTTGGGAATGGTTTCCAACCGAATCAGATTGGGGGAGTCCAACCGACCAAGTACGATGCATCAGGATGCTTCCAGATACAATTTGGTTGGACTCCCATTGACTTCAATGGGAGCCTTTGTTCTGACCAAATGCTTAGGCTCCTATTGAAGAAAGGGTTGGCTGGGGAAAATCGGGCACTCTTTGACGGACACCCCCTAGTGCCTGCCACAGTGTGCATGGCTGGTAAGAGAAGACCCATGGGTACCCCTACAGGCTCAATTGGGAAGGTTCCAGGTGCAGGGGGCCCCACTACGGGCCCCCAAAGTCTTATTCTGACTGCTGATTCGAGTCGAATGGCATGATTCGGAAAGGCTGTCCACATTCAGCATCGTACTTGGTCGTTTGGAAATGCGGCCCGTAGAGACGTACAATTCTGCTCCATAGGGCTCAGTCATTGTAAATGCCATCTGGTCTGGATTGGGATATTCCTAACGCCTAACTCGCATCGTACTCAGTCGGTTGGAATCTTTCCAAGTCGGTTGGAAAGACACATTCCCGATCCGATTTGGACGGAAGCAAATGTCGTTAGGAGGCCTTCCTAACCACATCAGAATCAGGCCCTAAGTGTTTAATTGATAATTATGTAACATTTGCAATTATAATTTGAAGGATATATTTTAGGTGTAGGTATGTATTTAAGTTATAAAGTAAAAATAGTTTTTTTTTAAAGTTTGTTATTTATCATGTTGTGTTAATCATGTTATGCTTTTTAATTGTAAATAACATTACTTTTGTTGGTTGCTATTATTGTGAGAGTATATTGTTATTTTAGTTATATTAATAATACTTGTTTTAATTTAAAATATGTATTAAACATTGTAATAAATTTAGATTTTGAAAAAACAATCCAACGCTTTCTCTACTGTTGCACAGACTGGAGTGAGAACAGTAAATTGTTGCCCCTCCTGAGTCCAACACTTTACCTACTGTTGCGCAGACTGGAGAGGTAATTTTAACCCTTGACAATCCAACACTTTTCCTACTGGTGCACTGACTGGAGTGAGAATAGTAAACTTTTATCCCTCCAGAGTCCAACACTTTCCATACTCTTGCACCCACTGGAGTGGGAATAGTACCCCTCTTGAATCTAACGCTTTCCCTACTGTTGCACCGATTCTAGTGGATAGTAAATTGTACCCCTCCTGAGTCAAACACTTTCTACACTGTTGCATCAACTGAAGTGGGAATAGTATATGTATTGTTCCTACAATTTGATAGTTTTTTTTGGATTGTTTACATTTATATTATTATGATGTTTATGTGTATTTAAAATGCAATATGTAATATACTTTTTCTAAAATATAATTTTGGATTTTGTTTAGGTTTTATGTGTGAATAAATTGGAACGTTTTTTAAATTGTTTCGAGGTTATTTGTTATGGTTTTTCATTAATTGTGTGTGTGTATATATATATACATTTGTTATATTTAACTTGAAAAATAATCAGTAAATTATGCTAGAAATTAAAATAATTATTTTATTAGCTTCAAATTATATGTTTAAATAAAAATATATATATACATATCTGTATTTTAAGTAAGCATAACATGTATATATATATTTATGTAAATACATTTAGTTTATATTATACTACTGTTACTTTTTAATATATATTTAATGTAAAATATATTTAATTATATATATATTAACACTCCAAAATTCTCCAATAGTAAAGAATAAAGCACTCACGGGTAGCGTGTCAACGGGACTTTATTCCCAGAACAGACGCGTTTCGGCGATCTGCCTTCCTCGGTGTTCACAGCACACCGTGAAACGCCATTATTTAAACCTCCCAGTGTATCATTCGCTAAACATAGAAAAAGGACAGCGTAAATGTACATAGAGAAGGTGGCGCCATCTTGTAATGTATCCATAACCTTGTATACGAATAGATAAACATATACATACTGCTCAAAGTACAGATTATTCAAAGTTGTCAGTAATTAACAAACTTGGAAAAAGCTTATTGCCTCGTTAAACACTATCAAAAGATCAACGTTAGTACCAAAGCAGTAATATTTTTAACACCAAATCTACGTGTTTGCTCATAGAGCCGTGTATCGGCTTACGCTCTATTGTAGATTTATGGCACCTACTCCACTAAGCATAATCAAGCCGTGTATCGGCATGGCAGTCAATCAAGCCGTGTATCGGCCTTGCTGTCAAACTATTTTCTACAAATACAAAGAGGTAATTGAAAAAAGGCAACTAAAAGCTCACCATAGTGGTCATTGCACTACTAAAGCCCACATACTTTTCATTAATTTCATTATTTTCATAGCTAGCTGTCTGACTAGGTTCCCAAGTGTACTGATAATTCCTCATTACTATTTAAGCCACGAGGGAACTTAGTTTGCAAGTCTATAATGTAGCGTGATTCTAACCTGCGTAACTTCTTGAGACGGTCACCTCCTCTGATGTTATCTGGGATGCAGTCAAGGCCAAAAAACTGTAAAAGGTTTTTGCAATTAGGATGTTTTTCATCATAGTGCCTTGCTACTGGATATGAGGCGTCATTCTTTACTATTGCTCTCCTGTGCTCCAGTATTCGAATCTTTAACGAATGAATGGTGCTGCCTATATACAACAATCCACACGGGCAAACAAGGCAATAGACTGCGTAAGAAGTGCTGCAGGTTAGAAACTTTTGGATAGGTCTTTTCAAATTTACATAAGGCACTGTGTATGTTAAAACTCTCTTACTGTTTGAGCAAGCCTTGCACTTACCACAAGGAAAGAAACCCTGCATATGTTTCAAAGTGCCCTGCATTGTGGGTTGTTTTACTAAGTGACTGCTGACTAGCCTATCCTTTAGTGACCTCGCCTTTTTGAAGGTTATCATGGGGTAGTTTGGAATGTCTTCCCCTATGATAATATTGCTTTTGAGAATATGCCAATTTTTCTTTAACATTTGTTTCAAGAAATTGGCTTCTGCAGAGTACGTGGTAATGATTCTAAACTTAGCTTCATGGGAGTCATCCGACCCTGTACCTTTGCTGGTTTCGCTCTTCTCCTCAAGTAAACGTTGTCTAGGGATCCCCCTGACCTTGGCTAGTGTTTTATCCAGATGTGCCTTTCCATAGCCTCTTACGCAGAATCTAGATATACAATCTTGTGCTGCTGCCTCAAAATCACAGGCTCTGGAGCTGTTCCGTTTCAATCTCAGAAGCTCTCCATATGGGATGCTCTGGATTAATTTCGGGGGATGATTGCTGGTTGCAAAAAGAATGGAATTGCCCGCTGTACTTTTACGGTAAAGGGCAGTTTCCAGCTTGCCTTCGGAAACAAACACCTTCAGGTCCAGATAGTCCACTGCCACTGGACTTACTGTACCCGAAAAGTGCAAGTTGAGGTCATTGTTATTCAAAATTTCTATATAACCTCTAGCTGACTCTATTGTGCCTTCCCAGACGATAAACAGGTCATCGATATATCGATACCATGCTTTCACCTCACCCTTGGTGTCTCCTCTCACGTAGGTTCTAGGCACCTGCTCCTCCCACCAGCCTACAAACAAGTTGGCATAGCTGGGGGCAAAGCAGGTGCCCATCGCCGTTCCTGAAACTTGTTTGAAGTATTGATCCTCAAAGACGAAAATATTGTTGGAGAGGCAGAAGTTGGTAAATTCTATTAACATAGAGCAAATCTCAATTGTCTTTTGTTTAGAAAAAATTGGACAGCTTTTTATACCGTCTTCGTGTTTTATACATGTGTATAAACTGGTAATGTCCAATACCATGAGTTTATATTTGGCATCCCAAATTAGAGTATTAAGTTTGCTCAGAAAGTCTTTAGTGTCTTTTACATATGATTTGAGCTGTGACACAAATGAAAACAGAAAATAGTCAATAAACATGGACATGTGTTCTGTTAAACTTCCTTGGGAGGACACAATTGGTCTACCTGGTGGTCTCACATTGTCTTTATGAATTTTTGGAATGTGATAAAAAGTTGCCACCACTGGAGTAGTATTTCTTAAAAATAGATATTCATCAGTCTCCAACATCTGTCCATCGTACCATTTTCTGATCAAAGTCTCGTAGCTCTTTACACTTGCTTGATAGATTTCCCGAGTGGATTTTACATAGTAGTTGCTGTCTGACAACTGCCTCAAGGCTTCACTGCAATA
This sequence comes from Triturus cristatus, assembly GCF_964204655.1. NCBI lineage: Eukaryota > Metazoa > Chordata > Amphibia > Caudata > Salamandridae > Triturus > Triturus cristatus. Next base: position 402,499,782 of record NC_140586.1, on the reverse strand, counting down.
ATGGTCTCTGGTTTGTAACACTATGTTTCCACCTTTGTCAGAAGGTTTTATTATGATCGTTGTATCACGTAATAGACCATTGAGAGCTTGTTTCTCCTCTTTGGTCAAGTTATCACAATTATTACGCCTCTGATTGTTACACCTGAATTTCAATAGGTCCTTGACCATTGTATCCGAAAATACGTCTATGGCATCAAAAGGCATTTGTGGTACAAACGTAGATTTTAATTTGAAAGGACTTACTTCCGATTGTTGTTCGATGCCCACAGCTATTGCCCTTTGTGCCGTATCTTCAGTGATGCCAGATTGGGTGGGTGCCCCAGTATTGAGATTATGCAGAAGTTCAACTCCTGGTAAGTCATTGCAGGTAAGTGTGTCGGTTATCGTGATTCTTTCTCCCGCTGTTGTAGTTTTGGTTAATACTGGTCTTGTTTTGAAGTATTTGTGTAGCTTCAATTTCCGTACAAAATTATACAGGTCAATCCTCGTCTGTGTAAACTCAAGTTTACTAGTTGGGCAAAATGTCAGCCCCAAAGTTAGTACTTTGATTTCATTGTCTGTTAATTTTTTAGGAGTGAGATTAACAATTGTAAGATTGGTTTCTTTCACTGGCGTTTCTGATTTCTCTTCTTGCGTGACATCCATGTGGGTTTGCCTCTGCCTCTTCCGGCCCCACCCTGATCGACGTGTTCTCCGGACTGATATTCGGGTGGTTTGTTTTTGCCGCCCCGCAGCCATGATTGCCTTATAATCTGAAACTCGTCGTGAAAAGGAGTCACCCTAGAAACACCTTCCAGTGCTTGTATATTCCGTTCATCTCCTGACTCATTTTCCGTTAAGTCGGATTCTGAAGTTTCCACTCGTGTACTTGCCATTGGTATTGTCCTTTGTGTCAGTTCCCTCCTTGGGCCATCGAATTTACGCGCAAACGTAAGCACTCTGCCTTGCAGGTAATCCTTTTCGTCCTGCTCAAATTTCTCTTGTTTCCTTGCCTTGATTTTATTTTCATATTTTAACAGACGTGCTTTCATTTGTCCCATAAGTTCATCAACTTTATTTTTATCCTCTTCGTTGGTTAGAAGTTGCTCCAAATCCTTGATCTCCAATAGGGCCTTCTCTCGGTCACTCCAAGCATACTTGACCAAGATTTCTAGAGTACCCTGGCAGTATCGCGCTGTATGCTCAGCCCATTCAGTGAGCAGATTGGGATCAGGGTTTTCATACGATGGGACCGTGTAGACTCTAAGGCCCCTAGGAACTCTATTTGTGTCCACATAATTCTGCAGGGAAGTGGCCTCCCACCACTTTCTTGTCTCACGCTCATACAGACGTTCTAGTTTGACTAGATTATTGTATAGACTGCTGGTAGGTTGCAATGATTCACCCGTGGTAGCTCTCTCATTGCCTGCTTTCATTTTAAACATATCCTTCGCCGCTTCACGGCGTGCCGATTCACTAAACATGGCGTTGCTGCTTAGTTCGGTGATTAATCCTGGGAATGTGCCCGTGATAAGCGTCCCTCGACCTGCCGCTGATTTTAAACTTGCAACTGTAATTGCATTGCTAGACCGACCTGGCTGGTCATAGCCCGGGGTTAATCTCCTCTCAACACAGGCTAGACTCTTCCGTTCGGTAACTATTATTCATATGATATACATGCGGCGGTGCTGCACGGTTCATAGATTTCTGCTCCCTTTGCACCTTAGGTCCGAGTCACTCACGGTCGGGTGCTATAAATGCGGCGGTGCCTGCCGCAAAACATTAACGCTCCAAAATTCTCCAATAGTAAAGAATAAAGCACTCACGGGTAGCGTGTCAACGGGACTTTATTCCCAGAACAGACGCGTTTCGGCGATCTGCCTTCCTCGGTGTTCACAGCACACCGTGAAACACCATTATTTAAACCTCCCAGTGTATCATTCGCTAAACATAGAAAGAGGACAGCGTAAATGTACATAGAGAAGGTGGCGCCATCTTGTAATGTATCCATAACCTACTCCGCTAAGCATAATCAAGCTTGATTGACTGCCATGCCGATACACGGCTTGATTATGCTTAGCGGAGTAGGTGCCATAAATCTACAATAGAGCGTAAGCCGATACACGGCTCTATGAGCAAACACGTAGATTTGGTGTTAAAAATATTACTGCTTTACATTATAAATATAGGATAAGAATATTTTTGTGTTCGATATTTTTGACTTGCTATTTATATACCACGATATTTGTGGTTTAGATATTTTGTCATTGAACTAGTACTAAGCGTATAAACTAAAATTGTGTACGCAACTTATTCGATGATGTGCTCATGACTGACCAGCATCATAAAATGGTGATATTACTGTCGCTCCATCAATTTCTTAGCACTATGAATGAGCAAGTGATAGGATCAATAAATCAAATGTATTCATTGACAGAATATTTAGCCGGCGTTGATCCTAAATAGGCTCTTTATTGCGTTCAAACACTCCCGTTTCCACCCGAGGTTCATTGACATTGAATTTAATTATATGATCCAATTAATTACACTGTTGAAGATTTGTGGACGGATGAAATATATTTTGACTCTAATTCGAAACAAGCATTAGCAATGTCAACATGCTCGGCTTGAAAAGGCTGGGCTATTGGGTTTGCCTATACATTTTAAAGCGCACAAAAGGAATAACTGGTGGAACGTAGGCACAGAACAGAGGGAGAGAGCAGAGAAACACATACACTCACATAGAGTGCTAATTATTAACAAAAAAAGTTTTGTGATAAAAGTGGATGGACATGACTCATCAAGTCCGAATACTTTGAGAATGAAATGCTCCTGGATGGTACAAACACTAGAGAGCGAACGCCATTAAATAAAGAGTAGACAACTAAGTTACACAGCAAAACCACCCAGTGAGGAAAGAAGGGCTGACCACACCCGTCTTAAGTATTTATTATGTTTTGGAAACTATAGGTCTGACTGTTTGCAGCTAGCGCTGTCTGCAGCTGCGACCTACAAATGATCGTGATCAGCTTTACAAAGCTTAGTGTAGGTGTCACAACTTCTGTGATGTATATCAGAATGAAAAGAGAAAGATCAAATAGTGCCTAAAGAATGAAGATCTAAGTCATAACTTTAATAAGAAACAAGATGAATCTAACAATGTAGGTATGATTTTCGTTCCGCCTGAAATACTCTTCACGTGGAGCATTTATTTCCCTCTGGGTGATCTGCGCATCCATGTCACAGTCTTTATCACTGAGCCGTGATATAACATCTGAATTGGCTTTTTGGTGGCATTTGATCATAAAATCAAACAAATAAGGTTCCTGCTGATATTAATTTATCTCCTGTTGTAAGAGGAGGGCGGTAGGATGCATGCAGTAACAATGACAATAAAAATCATTTACGACCAATCAGTGTTTTTAGAAAAACTTTACAGTCGAAGCACGGTCTGGTTTTCCGCCTGTTTTGAATTTCAATTACAATTTAATGCTTATTTCACAAATTATGATGTTGGTGATCTTCAGCAAGTTGTGAAGTCTGATGCCATTACACGGCTCACAGACAGGACATTTCCTGTTATGGCTTGTGCAAGAAAATGGAATCATGCAGTTTCTTCTCTGCACGGTGAACCAGTGTTTGGGGACCCTTGCTTGAATGGTAGTTTAAATCGTAGTGCTACCATTGTGTCCACATAGCACTTGGTCTCCTCTCCGCATATTCTAACAATTTGAGAGGGACATTGCTAGTCACCTTCACATGTTCTAAGTCTAAGCTCTTGAAGTGTGGTCTTTAAATCTGGATAGCTGATGTAGGCAATGTGCAGCGCAGACATTCTGCTCTGGTTTGATTGACTTTTGTACTCTTAGCAGAAGGAGGACAGTTGGACTCTCATTTTGAGTTGCTCAGAAATTCTCAAGAGCCTTGTAACCAGAGTTACGGGGCTGTTGAAGTTTCGTTTTTGCAGAAAGCAGCCCACATCTCTGTATCAACCTCTTGGGTGGGGGCGATGAAGTTAGCAGTGTCGAAATACTGAGTCCTGCTTGTAATTGCCCCAAAACATACAATCCTCTTTATTTCCCTGCCTCTTGATTTACCGGGATCCCTGTTCACTGTAATTCTGGGTCAGAGAAATAAGGACTAACTGGGCAACCGTAACAAAGACCTCGGCTTATTGATTACAGTTTTTCTGATCTCATCACACTCCCGGTACCATGCATCATATTGTATTATTAAATTCATGCATTGCTTTGCTCAAGTTGTTACCCCTAAAATACAGGCTGAGGTTTAGCTAATTAATCTTGGTATCTTGTATATCAGTCTAAGGTGAAATTCAAATTACTGAAATAACACAAGAAATACGAATTTCAGGGGACTGTGTTTTGCTAGCAAGTAACAGTTTGTATCACGGAAACTTACAGTTTTGACTTTCTTTGAAAAATCATCATATAGCTACATTTTCAAAGAAAAAGGGTCATGAGCTCATGAAAAGTTACTTGACTGACATGAATGAATGAATATATATTTATAGAGCGTATGGCTACCAGAGGCCTCCCAGCTCTAGAGACATTAAAGTAAGACGAAAAATAATCATTTAAGGGAACTGCAGGGTCTTCAGAGCTTTCCGAAAGGAAGAGTGACTAGTCTCAAGCCAAATCTTATCAGGGAGTTGATTCCACTTTTTTGCCGCGATGGTGGAAAACATCCGACCTCCACTCCGGGCTCTATGCACTCTAGGAATTATCGCTAAGCGTTTAGTTTCCGAGCGTAGAGTTCTCTTAGGGAAGTAGGGGGAAATGATGCATCTGAGGATAGGAGGCGTCCTCAAGGACATTACTTTGTGTGCAATACAAAGAGCCTTGAACTGAATTATTTCCGCTACTGGCAACCAGTGCAGAGAGGCAATCAGAGGGTTAATAGAAGTCATATAAGGAGCCTGCAACAAGGAACGGCCTGCGCAAGTCTGAACCCTTTGAAGCTTTTTTATAGCGGAACTGGGAGCTCCAAGGTAGAGCACATTTGCATAATCAATTCTGGAGAGTATCAAGGCCTGGACCATTAATTTCCCAGCCCCAAAAGGCAATACTGGAAGAATTTTCCTTATCATTTTAAGGATTCCAAAACATGTGGCAGACACTTTACGTGCTTGTTCGTTGAAGTCAAGTTTATGGTCAAACCACACTCCAAGACTTTTTATACAGTCTTTTGGCATGGGCATAACCCCAAGGCATTACGGCCAAAGAACATCGGGGTTGATGTTGGTGGGTTTCCCTAGGAACATCAGCTCTGTTTTTGCTCCGTTTAGTTTTAAGAATGAGTTATCCATCCATGTGGCAATACGCTCCAGGCAATTAGCCAAACAGAACTGCTTCTTATCCAGATGATTTAGGGACACAATCAGTTGTGTGTCGTCTGTATATGAGACGATCTTAACCCCAAATGGCCTGACCAAATCACCCAGAGGACGCATATATACATTAAAAAGCGTGGGGCTAAGGGAAGATCCCTGAGGAACCCCACAGTGCAACGGCATTTTCTCCGAGTCAGAGTCATTCTCAAAAACTTGAAACGACCTATCTCTTAGGAAGGATTCCAGCTATTTAAGCAGAACTCCTGAGACTCCGCTCTCTCTTAGTCTTTCCATCAAAATCAGATGGTTGACCGTATCAAAAGCCGCGCTGAGGTCAAGTAGCACAATGGCTACAGACCCGCCCACGTCTAAGATTTTCCTTGATACTTCAACCACAGTTAGCAAGGCGGTTTCAGTGCCCTGCTGCGGTCGGAAACCAGTTTGAGAGAAGTGAAGGCGGTCATTTTCTTCCAGAAATGTAGAAAGAATAGTATTAACATACTTTTCACATATTTTTGCGACCCCAGGGAACAGCGAAATGGGTGGGAAATTTGCAAGGATTTCCGGGTCTAGAGAGGGTTTCTTAAGGAGGGCTCTCACCATGGCCTGTTTCCATAGGGAGGGCACGACCCCCATTGAAAGTGAGAGATTAATGAGGTCAAGAGTTACTGGACCAATAGAATCAAACGCCTGGTTGAAGAGAGCAGGGGTAATCACATCATTGGGGGATCCGGATTTCAGCTTATGAGCATAAACTTTTAAGGTATCCAGGTCCATCGGGGGGATGGCTTTGATTCCAGAATCTGACTGTTGGATGAGGCTTTGTAGTGGGGGATCTCCTCCTTGACCAGAAGGGTGCGGAAAGGTAGAATAAATATTATCGATCTTTTTAAAGAAAAACTGGGCCAAATTGTTACACCGCCCTAGGGGGTCGGCCAGCAAGGGAATAGGCTCAGGTGGCTTGATAAGGGATTTAGCAATTTTAAAGATTTCTCGGGGAGCATTCGCGGCGGAGAGAATCTTCTTCTCGTAATATTCTGCTTGGGCCTGTCTGATCTCGGCTTTGTAGAGCTTAATGGATTCTCTATAGTTCTGTTTTTTAATCACAGAGAAGTCCTTTCTCCAACATCTTTCCATACGTCTATAGGTTTGTTTAAGCACCCTAAGTTTGGGGTTATACCATTCAGGACCATAAATATATTTCTTATTAATGGTCAATTTTTTGGGGATTAGTAAGTCTAGCGAGGATTCCAGCCAACTAGTCACTTTCATATTGGCTATATCGGGATCTTGTCCTAAGAGAGGTGTAGATTTCTGAAGTATCGCTGTCCAACGATCAATATCAAGTTTGGACCAATTACGCTTCCAAATTTTTGTCTTGCCTCTTAACTGAGCCCCATCCTTGTGAGTCCAGGTGAAGGGAATCAAGAAATGGTCGGACCATGGCAGCGGAATATGGTTTCCTATTATAATGTCCCTGCTATTGGAAAAGAGTGGGTCCAATAGGTGACCCTTTTGGTGAGTGGGGCTGGATACTTTAAGTTTCAGAGCTAGGGCGTCAAGGCAGTCCGTTACGGCAGCCGCTTCCCTAGATTATTTGTTATCAAAGTGGAGATTGAAGTCTCCTAATACGGTAAAGTTTGAAAATGAGCTGACCATTTTAGAGAGGTTGTCTGGGAGGTCCCTAGTAAAATTACCACTGTAACCAGGGGGTCGATATATAAGGACACCAGAGAAAGTGCACGTGGGGGAAAGCCCAAGGGAAAATAAACAGCTTTCACAGTCCGTGATATTGTTGGGTGACATATTACAGTGATATTTTTCCTTATAAATGACGGCTAAACCCCCCCCTTTAGTTGTTTCCCGGTCTCGTCTTTGAATCAGATAGCCCGGGGTCAGGGCTTGCACCACAGCGGGGTCTGAAACATCAGACAGCCAAGTTTCCGTGAGCCATAAAGCATCAAGTTCAAGCTCATTCAAGAGTAGATGAAGCTCTGTGGCATGTTTGGGTAGAGAACGACAATTCAGAAGTGCCATTTTGAAAATCGGTATCGGTGTTAGATTAGAGGCACTAGAACTGGAAGTGGAATCTAATTTGAAAGGGCAATGGAGGCATTTTATTGCATCCTTTCCTAACGATATAGAGTGGGCACATCGAACGGAGAGTATCTGTCTGTGTGCAAATAGCTGCTCAGAGGTGTAACAAAGTTTATTTTCGACCGTCGGGCCAGGGGTCCTGGCCCCTGGACCCGGCCTGGCGCGGACAGGCGCAGACGGGCTTGCCTTGGTCGCGCCAGCGGCGCGCCAGCAGTGCGCCCGCTGCACGCGTCCGCTGCGCGGCCGCGTCATCCGCCCCTTAAGAGGAGTGGTGTGCGTGCTTGCCGTCGCAGCTAGAATGCGCTGTAACGTAGGTGAACCCTTCTATTAGTCCCCCCCGGAGCATTGAACACAGCTCCTTGGCAGAAGTACAAGCGATGTCACATGTGCAAAAAAGGCAATGTAAAAACAATAATTTCAGTGCAAGTAAAACCGTATCAGAAACAATTCTGTCCCCACCAACCTTTGACTACATTAAAAATGAATTTAAACAAAAAAGGTATGTTGGAAACGGCCCTTTTTGCAGGGTTATCCCCAAACTTTTTGCTTCTTCCTCCTTTATTTTTTCTGACCTGTGGTTGTTGGCAATAGAACTCTGGGCACTTTACCACTGCTGATCAGTGCTAAAGTGCATATGCTCTCTGTATAAATTGTTGTATTGATTGGTTATCCATGATTGGCATATTTGTTTCACCTGTTAGCCCCTAGTAAAGTGCACTGCGTGTGCCAGGGCTGGTGATTCAAATGCTACTAGTGGGCTGCAGCACTGATTGTGCCACCCACAGGAGTAGCGCTAAAATGATGTCTTAGGCCTGCTTGCAGTGCCTATGTGCAGTCCAGGACTGCCATGTCGACCTGACCAGTGCACCCACTGACCAGGCCTTATCCTTCCCTTTCTGTACATGTCAGGCATCCCTATGGTGGCCCTAGGTACCCCCCTGGGCTGGGTGCAGTGTATCTGAAAGGTAGGGCATGTACTGAGGTGTGTAACATGCCCTGGTAGTGAATTACAGCCATTTTCGTTTTTCACTGCTAGAGGCTATCTTGCCCATAGGATAGAATGGGGAAGGCTGTTTACATGCCTATCTTCCCATAGGGGCAAGATAGAAAATCCAAGTTTGGTATCTCTGTGTTCAGAATTTAATTATACATCTTTTTAGCAAGATGGTTTTTAAATTCACTGTGTGGCAATAGCACTTTTTAGAAAGTAGCTATTCTCCTGTTTAACCTTCCTGTGTGCCTGTGTGATGGTTGGCTGACTGGTGTCAGGTGATGTGCTAGGTGGCTCCAGGAGCCTGGATGAGTCAGCAGCAGGGTGAATAGGATCTGCTTTAGATGGGTGGGAGGAGTAGTCCCTGGGTTTGAATAGGGCTGTCCCTGCCAAACACAAAGCTGGCTCCACCCCCTGCTGGCCAGGCTGAGGACTCTGCCTCTGCTGGCACAAAGAAGGCTCCACCTCCTGCTGAGCGTCTAACGACCCTGCCCCTCACTCTGAAAGGAACCAGGTGCTCCAGGGCAGAGCACACCCAGGAACCGGTTTGAGCAGGGGAATCCCCCCACTGGAACAAAGAGAGACAAAGACTTGTAGGGGTATAAGAAGAGGACCCCAGACACCTAAAACTTTAGATCACTTTGGAACTAAGAAGGAACCTCTGCCAAGGAGAAAGCTGAAAGGACTGAAGAGGAGAAGACTGCCTGCTTGCTGTTTTGCTTTGCTGCCAAGGAGAGGGGAAGGACTTTGCTGTGTCCCCCTCTGTTGATTCTGATCTCCAAGGGCCTGAGAAGAGCTGTCTCCCTGTTAAAAAGTCCCAGGAACAAAAGGACTTCACCACCAGCTCCCCTGGAACTCTGCTGAGAGAGTTCTGACCTGCCTTGGAGTGCTTGCCCAGTCTTGGGGCCTCAGGAGGTCGTTTTGCTGTGTTTGGGAGCTGGGAAGCAGAAGCGTGAACAAGAGTGACTGGTACCCAACGCATCATCCGATTGCGTGTCGCAAGACGAGAGTGCGAGGAAAATTTCATCGCGGCACCATCGCAACACGCAGGTTCCCCGCATCGCCGAGTGCGTCGAGCATCGTCCCGAAGCGTGAAGATTCCTGGCATTGCGAGGGTCGTCGCAGAACCAGTTTGCGAACCGCACCACTGCCGGTGCGTGAAAGTCTCCAGTCGCTGCGTGCGTCGACGCAGAGTCCCGTTCCGTGGCGCATCGAGAGTTGCGGCGCCGGAAGGCAACGCTGCGCCACGCATCGCACCACATCGAAGAGTGTCGCATCGAACCTGTGCATGAAGCTTCCCCTTAAGAAACCTACGCAACGAAGGCCAAAGTCATCGCATCTTCCCCTTACAGATCGGAGCCGGCGCATCCACCTATGCTGCGTGAAGCAGGGCTGCTGCAAAGCCTCCCCAGGATCTCAGGAGTATCGCATCGCCTTTGCAAGCTTCCTTGTTATAGCTTTTGGGAACCTTATCGCAACTACAGGTATTGTTGGGCACGAAAGTGTCGCATTTTGTGCATTGAGAGTCGCATTGTGCAGGACACTGACTTTTACATCCTGGAGAACTTTCTGTAAACTCTCGAACTATCTTTAAAGTAACCTTTTGAATTATATGTTGGTTTGTCTGTAGTATTTGGTCTTGTGAAGTTTTTAGTAAAGATTCCTTATTTTTCTAAAACTGGTGTGGAGTAAATCTGTGGTGTTTTCACTGTGTTACTGTGAGTGTTGGTACAAATACTTTACACATTGCCTTTGATAGCCTAGACTGCTCAGGCCAAGCTACCTAGAGGGTGAGCAGGTAACATCAATTCCTATCAGCGAAGCTCTGTGGCCCTGACCGATCCGCAAATGAAAGGCAGAGGCTTTGTCTAGCTGTGCGGCCGCGTCATCCGCCCCTTAAGAGGAGTGGTGTGCGTGCTTGCCGTCGCAGCTAGAATGCGCTGTAACATCAAAGTAGTGATGGGAGCCATGGCTGGGCTCCCACACTTCCAAACAGAAGCAAACTTGGCTCATATTGTTTATTACCTTTGCCTGAGCGGCAGGAAAATCTCAAGAGAAAATGTGAGAGGCTCTGTCTCTAACAATCTAGGCAATAACAATTTAGTTAAAGTAGTAACGAATGTAATGATTCTCAAAAAGTTTACCTAAACAAATGAAAAATGTAATTAAAACAAAAATCAAGGATATAAAAAAAGTGTCAAACTATCAGCACCTCAAAAAGTCTTGGCTGTAGATGATAATCCACTACCTGCCCTGATTTTTTTAGGACAGCGCACTAAAGACAGCATTTCCAAGACCCCGACTATGGGGAAACAGGGAATTAGGGTAGGGTAGAATGAAACTCTGGTGTTGGATTAGTGAAAACACAGGAGACTGTAAAGAACAGCACCCTAAAGACCACTCCCATTCTCTTATGTAAGTGTAAACTGTGTCATTAATTAGCAATGGACATTCACCATTGAGGAAGTTCTCATAATTTTAATTAGTCTCTAATCCTCACAAAGGTGTCTTGGAATCAGGGAACAGCAGTCTTCCATAAGAGATACAGAAATATGAGGGGATGAATAAGGGCCAAACTCCTGGTAGGGAAAACACAAAGGCAGTGACAAAAGCAACGAGGGTGGAAGTGAGGGAATTGCAAGGTTTGTAGTAGCACACTAGTACAAATATCCCTAACACCCATAGCTGTAACGCAAAAACTGTGTACATTACTCCATGCATCTTTCCTCTAAATGGTCACCTAGAAGGATAAAAGGTCCATTGACACCATCTTGGAACCGTCTCTTCCTACTGAGCCTCTGTTTGGAAGTAACCATCACCATTGGAGTGATGCTGAGTCTGAGGTTTCAGCTGACACATCTCCCTGGGTGCCAGAGCCACCATCTGCCTCCCCTGCCAAGAAAGGCCCAGAGTCCAGATAGCCACAGAAAAGCAGAAGAAACCACTTTCATGCGTGACAACCCAACATATGACCCTGCCACATCCCAACATGTCTCTGAGGGCACAGTGAAGAAGTGCTAGCCATCTAGTAGGTCCTGACATAAAATGTAATTGGGAAAAGTGTGAACCCTTTGTGAATGCTGTTAAATGAGTGAATGAAGCTCTAAGTGGATGGAGGGAACAGTGCAAATTCTGCTGGCAACCATCTGTGTGTAATAAATCAACAACAAAAGAGTGAGTTAGGTAAGGAGCAAACCAAGAGAAAAGGCGTGGGCAAAAACCAAAATAGTGTTTTAAAAGAACCCTCACTCACCAACCTAGTTGGTGACATGCTTCATCATCGGGTTCCCACCAGAGAGGCCGAATGCCTCTCTGGTGTGCTGCAACGCCTGAATTACAGCGGAGCTGGTTGTGATAGAACGGAAGGTGAAAGTTTAAAAGGTAAATGGTTTTAACCAATAACCAATTTAATTCTGGCAAACCAAAAACCGGATAAAAGCAAGTGAGTCGGACAAGAGCCGGCCTATTAGGTGGGACAAGGCTCGTCCTAATTATGGATAGGTCAACATGTTTCTGCTTAACATGCCTAGTTGGCTAAGCATTCGTCAGGACCATGGGGAGCACCACGGCGGTATGCACACGCTAAGGTGCACCCTAACCAGTGGTGTTATTATACGGTACAACTTACTCTTATACCGCAAAAAGCCATCCTATAATTCAGGGGCTAGTAACGCCTGTAAAGAAAAAACAGACAAAAACAGACATAACACACATAAAGATATATAAAGACAGACACTTTGTGTCACTTGAATTGCTTATACTTTATGTGATTCAGGTGAACACAAATGGTAGGCCCATGCTGTGACGCGGGAGTCTGTGTTAAATAACGTTATGTGGTTATAAAAAACTCCCACAGTAGGGTGCGGTGCTCCTTAAGGGCTGAGAGGACCTATACATTTATAGGTGTCTTTCATTACGATACTTAGCACTATTTGTGTCTGTGAAAAAGTTCAAATAGAACTGTATTGACTGGTCGACCAGCGATATGCAGTCGACAGGGGCTATTTAGCCATTGTGTATGCCGAAAAATAGCTGACTCGTTCAAGTGGAGTGCATGCTGAAACGAGCGCACATAGTGTTTGCCAGGCGCCGTTGCTCCAGTGCATGACTACAAATAAAGTTGGTAAAAACAACAACAACATGGAAAAACGGGGCTGAACTCTTACTCAGTACAAAGGTATTGTTAGCGTCATGGGTCCGAGAGGGGGGTAGTGAGCTATAGTATCTGTGAGGGTAAAAACAGAAGAAACTGAATTGTCTAGGTACTCACAGGTGGACCTCTCTGGGACCGAATGGATGACGGGGGAAAGAAATATCCACTTACTTCCATGCTCGCACACTCCCGTGGAATACCTGGCTTCGTCCTGCTCGGCCCGGATATTGGTGAGTGCCTCCCATCGTGGGCCACTACCCGTGCGGCTCATGTAGTGTTTGCCACCTGACTTCCCCTTCAAAATATCTTGAACTAGAACCAGGGAAACGATGGGAGCAGATGACACACACTAACTGCAACTCCACAGACGTGGTTTACCTGATTACCTGTCCCTGCGGATTGAGATATGTCGGGATGACCGGCAGGAAGATAAAACAGCGCATCTGCGAACATCGCAGCACCATTCGCTGTCGGAAATTGAGTACTAAACTAACAGAGCATTTTCTTGTGGCCAATCACACAACCAACGACATGGCCTGGTCAGTCATTGAGAAACTGAAACCTGGACAAAATACTCAGCAACGACTCTTCGAAAAGGAGCAGAGATGGGTGTATCGCCTTTCGACTCACCTTACAGGTCTGAATGACACCATCCCATGGAACTCTATCTTCAAGAATTAATGTATTGGATATTTTCCCTCAAAACACAGGATGACACCTTGTTGGCCTCCGTGTAGCATAGCTTATGATGCCTTTAAATACCCCTTTACTTTTGATCCATCGCACTGATCAAAAGGGTAGTTTTAAATATGTGTGTACCCAATCGAGCCTCGCACTGACATGACCTCTCAGGCGGCTGCGACTTTGGAGACCCACACATTAACATAGAATCACTGTAAAGGTTTTTAGACACTACTTACTTTCTTGTAGCCGACAACCAGCAGCTTACCGCAATTCCTAACCAACAAACTATGAGATATTTTCAGCATGTGAATACACGCAAATGCCGATTGTGTCTTCATATGCTAGCTATTTTATTCTCGAGCATTAGCCGTCACCCGCTCTTGAATATGAGACTAGTTTGCCACCTTTATCTTTACTAAAATGACCACTCACGATGATTTGACATCTAGGAGTTCGTCCGTTGCCACACGCATCTACCATTCGCAAGCTTTTAAGGATGGGACACAGTTCTTGCAGTTAGAATGCACGCATACGATTTATGATTCCTCATATCCTCATATGCTAAACCAGAGTGACAGGAACATTACCCGTCCCCCACCGTCTCGAAATTAAAACTAGAATGCAAACCTTTAAACTTCTCTGCAAAGAGCATTCTCCGAGCAAAACATAGCTGGGATTTAATCTGCTACCACACGCCCCTTTAGTTGACGTCACACGTAGACGCACGCATTTACGATCACGTGACACACGTAAATGCGATCACCTGATTGGTTAGCGCTAGTATTTCTTCCGCTTTCGCTCTGCACTCACCAATATCCGGGCCGAGCAGGACGAAGCCAGGTATTCCACGGGAGTGTGCGAGCATGGAAGTAAGTGGATATTTCTTTCCCCCGTCATCCATTCGGTCCCAGAGAGGTCCACCTGTGAGTACCTAGACAATTCAGTTTCTTCTGTTTTTACCCTCACAGATACTATAGCTCACTACCCCCCTCTCGGACCCATGACGCTAACAATACCTTTGTACTGAGTAAGAGTTCAGCCCCGTTTTTCCATGTTGTTGTTGTTTTTACCAACTTTATTTGTAGTCATGCACTGGAGCAACGGCGCCTGGCAAACACTATGTGCGCTCGTTTCAGCATGCACTCCACTTGAACGAGTCAGCTATTTTTCGGCATACACAATGGCTAAATAGCCCCTGTCGACTGCATATCGCTGGTCGACCAGTCAATACAGTTCTATTTGAACTTTTTCACAGACACAAATAGTGCTAAGTATCGTAATGAAAGACACCTATAAATGTATAGGTCCTCTCAGCCCTTAAGGAGCACCGCACCCTACTGTGGGAGTTTTTTATAACCACATAACGTTATTTAACACAGACTCCCGCGTCACAGCATGGGCCTACCATTTGTGTTCACCTGAATCACATAAAGTATAAGCAATTCAAGTGACACAAAGTGTCTGTCTTTATATATCTTTATGTGTGTTATGTCTGTTTTTGTCTGTTTTTTCTTTACAGGCGTTACTAGCCCCTGAATTATAGGATGGCTTTTTGCGGTATAAGAGTAAGTTGTACCGTATAATAACACCACTGGTTAGGGTGCACCTTAGCGTGTGCATACCGCCGTGGTGCTCCCCATGGTCCTGACGAATGCTTAGCCAACTAGGCATGTTAAGCAGAAACATGTTGACCTATCCATAATTAGGACGAGCCTTGTCCCACCTAATAGGCCGGCTCTTGTCCGACTCACTTGCTTTTATCCGGTTTTTGGTTTGCCAGAATTAAATTGGTTATTGGTTAAAACCATTTACCTTTTAAACTTTCACCTTCCGTTCTATCACAACCAGCTCCGCTGTAATTCAGGCGTTGCAGCACACCAGAGAGGCATTCGGCCTCTCTGGTGGGAACCCGATGATGAAGCATGTCACCAACTAGGTTGGTGAGTGAGGGTTCTTTTAAAACACTATTTTGGTTTTTGCCCACGCCTTTTCTCTTGGTTTGCTCCTTACCTAACTCACTCTTTTGTTGTTGATTTATTATTAACCAGGGGGATCAAGAGTGATTTTCCCTCACCCTCTTGTTGTTATTGTGATATTTGGCAGTGCACAGCTGCGAGGGTATTTTTCCCTACGTTTTGCCTTTTATTAGCGACTCCTCAACACAGCATCATGGATAATCTGGGCCTCTCTTACTCGAATGAGGAAGTGGATGCCCTTCTGGCAGATCCCTCACTTTTTTCCGATCCCTCTATCGCTCAGACTATCTCACAAACTACCGAGTGGGATAAGTTAAGTGAGCAGAAAAGAGGGCGGATACGCACCATCCTTCACGGCACGATTCTCACTGAATATCTCCGCAATAATATAGCACCCAAGGGTCTACTAGTTACCAATGCCCCTCGCATTTTCCTAGATGATGCTCAGTTTAGGAAGGAATGGGCCCAAATCGCTTGGCACTGCACCAGGGATTGGTTGGTGCTGATAATAAAAACGGCACTTAGGCTCTCGGAGGCCATAATGGTAGAAATCCAACTAACGGAAACCCATTTCAAATCAACACTAGTTGGCTACAAGAAACGGCTTGATGAACTCAACAAAGAGATGAATGAATATAAGGAGTCTCTCACCCATTCCAAAGCCCAAAAATTCCAGAAAGATCTGGCTAAATGGTCCTATGTGCGAGCCTACCCTTATACTAGCCCAGATTACACCCCACCGACCAAGAATGACTTTGGCACTGACAGCTCACTTGATGGTTCAACGGGAAGTGATTCAAGCAGCGGCAGCTATAAAGCTCGGCAGCGGGGAAGAGGGAGGAACAGACGACAACACAACAATCAGTCTTGGCTCCCCTACCAACAACCCCCATTTCAACCACCCCCGTTCCACCCGATGATGGGTTGGAACCCCGGTTTCTTTCCACCTCCACAGTTCCAACAGAACCAATATCGCCCCCCTTTTTTAGAGAGGGGCAGGAGAGGCCGTGGCAGAAGAAGAGGTTCCACCCAAGTCCACTGGCAACAAGACGAAGCAGTGGGGGACAACACGAGAAGCAAGACCCAACGAGCAGGCCCCAGCAATCAATGAGTCTCATCACGAACCTCTCAACCGTTACACTCACGTCAGAAGAAACTTCAGTACTGGAAAAAGGGCTTGGTTTTATACCCACAGCCAACTTTGATCGTTTCAAATTGAGATGCGAACTCTCCAACTTTTTCAGGAAACTCAAGCTCAGGAGCTTTTTTGAGAAACTACCTTTGGACAACACCGATTCTTCACCGAGTGACACAGGATTTAAGGTCAAATCTACCTTTACTCCTCCTCCTCACTCTATTCCGCCCGAAATTACAGCATTTGAGCAGGCGGTATCTAATGACGTTGAAGCCTTCATTGAACCCAACCGTTTCAAGAACATGACGGCGGGCGAATTCCAAGCACTAATGTCTCTACAATCAAACACGGATATCGTGATCAAATCAGCAGACAAGGGTGGGGGAGTAGTCATTCAGGATTCCACTGCCTATGACAGGGAATGCAGACGTCTCCTAGATGACCCTATCAGCTACACACCCCTGACTACGGACCCATCCCTGGAACTTCAAGGTATCATTCACGATTTGGTTCAGGGTGCTGAAGCTGATGGCAGTATCACCAAACAGGAAGCGACTTTCCTCACTACTAGTGAAGGGAAGATCCCGTATTTTTACACCCTGCCCAAAACACATAAGAACAAAACACCTCCTCCCGGCCGACCCATTGTGTCTGGTATCGGTTCATTGCTGGAACCCCTGTCACGTTATTGTGATTTCTTTCTGAAACCACTGATTCAATCAACCAGCACCTACCTAAAAGACACTAAGAGTCTGCTAGCAATACTTCAAAGGATTGTTCTCCCAGAGGGAGCACTTTTTCTGGTGACAATGGATATTGAAAGTTTATATACTTGTATCCCCCAGGATGATACCATCAATGTTGTAAGGAGCACTCTTGAGTCCAGTGACTGGAACTACACCACCCCGCGAGAATTCATTGTAAGCTGTGCTACTCTCGCACTGAAGAGGAATTTCTTTGAATACAAGGGTGACTTGTTCCAGCAAACCAAAGGAACTTCAATGGGCAGTACTTTTGCGCCTTCGGTAGCCGGGTTATACGTATTCGATTTTGAATGCAAGTTCATTCTAGCTCAACATAACCCTTTTCTGCCAAATCTTTTCTTTTGGAAAAGGTACATTGATGACGTGCTTATCATTTGGCAGGGCTCTGAGGAGCGCCTCCAGGATTTCTTTAGATGGGTAAATACTTGCGATCCCCATCTTAAATTTACCTACACACACAGTAAGGACGAGATGATTTTCCTGGATGTGGTCATCACCAGAACCGGCGATACCTTAGTAACCAAAACTCATCACAAGCCCACGGCGAAAAATAATTTGCTACACTTCTCGAGTTACCATCCTCGCCCACTGAGGGAAAACCTCCCCTTTGGGCAGTATCTGCGTTTACGCCGGAATTGTAGCGAATTGTCTGTTTACAAGAAACAGGCACAAGAACTCACCTGGAAACTGAAATCCCGTGGTTACCCTGATAAGATCCTCTCTAAAAGTAATAAGCGGGCCCGTAACCAAAATCGTGATGCTCTACTAGAAGACCATGTAAGAGACGATCAAGACACCATACCTCTCACGTGTGTGACCACTTTCAATGCAGCATCAAACGCAGTCAGTAAATCCATAAAAAAACATTGGAACATCCTGACGAGCAACAAACACAACTGGGAAAAGCCCTTATTCTCTTACAAAAGAGCAAGAAGTCTGAAGGATGCTTTGGTTCATACTCGCCCGAGGCCACAAGACAGAGAACAGACTGTGTCCATCACCAGCGCATGGGGCCTCCCTCCCATCGTGGGCCACTACCCGTGCGGCTCATGTAGTGTTTGCCACCTGACTTCCCCTTCAAAATATCTTGAACTAGAACCAGGGAAACGATGGGAGCAGATGACACACACTAACTGCAACTCCACAGACGTGGTTTACCTGATTACCTGTCCCTGCGGATTGAGATATGTCGGGATGACCGGCAGGAAGATAAAACAGCGCATCTGCGAACATCGCAGCACCATTCGCTGTCGGAAATTGAGTACTAAACTAACAGAGCATTTTCTTGTGGCCAATCACACAACCAACGACATGGCCTGGTCAGTCATTGAGAAACTGAAACCTGGACAAAATACTCAGCAACGACTCTTCGAAAAGGAGCAGAGATGGGTGTATCGCCTTTCGACTCACCTTACAGGTCTGAATGACACCATCCCATGGAACTCTATCTTCAAGAATTAATGTATTGGATATTTTCCCTCAAAACACAGGATGACACCTTGTTGGCCTCCGTGTAGCATAGCTTATGATGCCTTTAAATACCCCTTTACTTTTGATCCATCGCACTGATCAAAAGGGTAGTTTTAAATATGTGTGTACCCAATCGAGCCTCGCACTGACATGACCTCTCAGGCGGCTGCGACTTTGGAGACCCACACATTAACATAGAATCACTGTAAAGGTTTTTAGACACTACTTACTTTCTTGTAGCCGACAACCAGCAGCTTACCGCAATTCCTAACCAACAAACTATGAGATATTTTCAGCATGTGAATACACGCAAATGCCGATTGTGTCTTCATATGCTAGCTATTTTATTCTCGAGCATTAGCCGTCACCCGCTCTTGAATATGAGACTAGTTTGCCACCTTTATCTTTACTAAAATGACCACTCACGATGATTTGACATCTAGGAGTTCGTCCGTTGCCACACGCATCTACCATTCGCAAGCTTTTAAGGATGGGACACAGTTCTTGCAGTTAGAATGCACGCATACGATTTATGATTCCTCATATCCTCATATGCTAAACCAGAGTGACAGGAACATTACCCGTCCCCCACCGTCTCGAAATTAAAAACTAGAATGCAAACCGTTAAACTTCTCTGCAAAGAGCATTCTCCGAGCAAAACATAGCTGGGATTTAATCTGCTACCACACGCCCCTTTAGTTGACGTCACACGTAGACGCACGCATTTACGATCACGTGACACACGTAAATGCGATCACCTGATTGGTTAGCGCTAGTATTTCTTCCGCTTTCGCTCTGCACTCACCAATATCCGGGCCGAGCAGGACGAAGCCAGGTATTCCACGGGAGTGTGCGAGCATGGAAGTAAGTGGATATTTCTTTCCCCCGTCATCCATTCGGTCCCAGAGAGGTCCACCTGTGAGTACCTAGACAATTCAGTTTCTTCTGTTTTTACCCTCACAGATACTATAGCTCACTACCCCCCTCTCGGACCCATGACGCTAACAATACCTTTGTACTGAGTAAGAGTTCAGCCCCGTTTTTCCATGTTGTTGTTGTTTTTACCAACTTTATTTGTAGTCATGCACTGGAGCAACGGCGCCTGGCAAACACTATGTGCGCTCGTTTCAGCATGCACTCCACTTGAACGAGTCAGCTATTTTTCGGCATACACAATGGCTAAATAGCCCCTGTCGACTGCATATCGCTGGTCGACCAGTCAATACAGTTCTATTTGAACTTTTTCACAGACACAAATAGTGCTAAGTATCGTAATGAAAGACACCTATAAATGTATAGGTCCTCTCAGCCCTTAAGGAGCACCGCACCCTACTGTGGGAGTTTTTTATAACCACATAACGTTATTTAACACAGACTCCCGCGTCACAGCATGGGCCTACCATTTGTGTTCACCTGAATCACATAAAGTATAAGCAATTCAAGTGACACAAAGTGTCTGTCTTTATATATCTTTATGTGTGTTATGTCTGTTTTTGTCTGTTTTTTCTTTACAGGCGTTACTAGCCCCTGAATTATAGGATGGCTTTTTGCGGTATAAGAGTAAGTTGTACCGTATAATAACACCACTGGTTAGGGTGCACCTTAGCGTGTGCATACCGCCGTGGTGCTCCCCATGGTCCTGACGAATGCTTAGCCAACTAGGCATGTTAAGCAGAAACATGTTGACCTATCCATAATTAGGACGAGCCTTGTCCCACCTAATAGGCCGGCTCTTGTCCGACTCACTTGCTTTTATCCGGTTTTTGGTTTGCCAGAATTAAATTGGTTATTGGTTAAAACCATTTACCTTTTAAACTTTCACCTTCCGTTCTATCACAACCAGCTCCGCTGTAATTCAGGCGTTGCAGCACACCAGAGAGGCATTCGGCCTCTCTGGTGGGAACCCGATGATGAAGCATGTCACCAACTAGGTTGGTGAGTGAGGGTTCTTTTAAAACACTATTTTGGTTTTTGCCCACGCCTTTTCTCTTGGTTTGCTCCTTACCTAACTCACTCTTTTGTTGTTGATTTATTATTAACCAGGGGGATCAAGAGTGATTTTCCCTCACCCTCTTGTTGTTATTGTGAACCATCTGTGTGTGCCATGGGATACAGTAGTTCTTCCAGTGAAGATGTTCACATTTGAATAAGAGTTAGGTTGCACCTAGCAACAAGGGCTCCACACCATTATTTTCTGATGCTGATTAACACCATTTGTAAATTACTTCAAGAGGTCAGTCCTCTTGAAACCATATGTAGGAGCCTTCAAACAACCTATCTATTTATTTGACAATTACCACAACATTACACCAGTAAACCTAGATGCTGATAACTAGAAACCACCCTTCACTGACCTTAAACCTTATGAATCCTTCCGGAAATCATGCTATTTAGAGGTAAGGTGCCCCTAGAGGCAGACAGTGCTGTCTACCAGTGTTGGTCCAAACCTCCATATGAAACTGGTAGTAAATTGGCTAATTTATTGTAATCTGATATGAGGTCTAAAGAGTCAGGCAGAGCTGGAAAAATGTATTACTTGCAGGCAGGCAATAATTTATTTGCCACAGTATACAGAACTATGTTCTGCTTCCTCATTGTCTGCTCTGGTTCTGCAGTGCCAGATTGTCAATCATGGCTATATATTATTAACAATTGCCTTACTCTAAAAATTCACACACTCTACACGTATCATTGTACTATATGTTCTCTGCCCCGTTTACTGCCATACTTTCTCCACCATGAGATGAATAAATGAATGAATGATTGAATGAATTAGCACTTCTAAAGCGCGTAGCTAACCAAAGGAATCCCAGCGCTGAGGTAATTCATAGAGGTAGAAGGAAACACCTAGGGGAAAGCCATGTCTTTAGCTGTTTGCTGAAGGCCAAATGATTGGGTTCCTTCCGCAAAGACAGAGGGAGCGAGTTCCACAGTCTGGCAGCGTTCTAAGAGAACAGTCGCCCGCCACTTCTGGCCTTTTTGATCTTGGGAACAACTGCTAGAGAAAGATCGTCTGAATGCAGCTGCCTATTGGCCCGATAGGGCTGGACCAAGGAAAGATCAATTGGAGGGGCATTCCCTCCAAGTTACCTGTGAGCAATGCACAGGGCCTTGAAGCGGATTCTCTCCTGAACAGGAAGACAATGCAGGGACACAAGGCGGGCCTTGCCGAGTGACGAGACAGGGTCCCCATAAGCATTCTTGCTGCTCAGTTCTGCACTGTCTGAAGTCTTGCAATTACCGAGTTAGGCGCACCTAAATATAAGGCATTTCAATAGTCAATCCGTGACAAGACAAGTGCCTGAATCATCAATTTTCTAGCCCGGAAGGGAAGAAGAGGGAGCACTTTACGGAGCATCCTAAGGATGCCGTAACAAGAGGCTGCAACCTTCCTGGCCTGACCTTTAAAACTGAGGTCCTGGTCCAGCCAGACTCCCAGACTCTTTATCTTGGACTTTGGGGCAGCGGGCGGGCCCATGCAGACTGGCCACATAGTACTTGCTTTAAAGTTAATGTGATCTCCAAGAACCATGATCTCAGTCTTGTCGCCGTTCAGTTCCAGATGTGACAAGTTCATCCACTTGGTGTCTTCCTCGAGGCAAGGGTGAGGGCCCATGGACACCTGGTCGGGGTGATTCAGAGCCACAACCAACTGAGTGTCATTGGCATAGGTGACTATGTGAACTCCAAAGGGAAGCACAATCTCCTTCAGCGGAGCCATGTAGGCATTAAAAAGAGTCGGGCTCAGGGACGATCCCTGAGGAACTCCACAATGAAGAGGCACAATTTTTGAGGTAGCCTCACCCTCAAACACCTGGAAAGATCTTCCCTCCAAAAAGGACTGCAGCCACAACAGGGCAGTACCGGTTACCCCCAGACCTCTAAGTCAGTGAACCAAGATTTGATGGTTAACTGCATTGAATGCTGCGCTCAAATCTAGGAGGATCTCAGCAGAGGATCCTCCTGCATCAAGGATCTTTCTGGATTCCTCGACTACTGATAGGAACGCAGTTTCTTTACCCTGGTGTGGTAGAAAGCCAGCTTGAGAGGGGTGAATCCCTGGAAGAAGCGAGATAGGACGGTAGTTGCTCAAGCAGTCCGTGTCAAGATTAGGTTTACTCAGGAGAGATTTTACCATAGCCTTTTTCCACTGATGAGGGACTATACCACTGGAAAGCGAGGTATTAATCATGTCAATCATAGTTGGGGCAACTATATTTGCTACCTGCTTCAGAATATTGGGAGAAGCCAGATCACATGGCGATCCGCTCTTGACCCGTGTTAAAATAGCCTGGAAGGATACCTGGTTAATAGGGGAGAAAATCTGTAAGGAGTGTCCCCGATCTGGCAGACCGATATCCTCCTGATGATGGTTAAGGTGATTATCAGCCAAAGGGAAGGAGGAGTATATGGATTGGATTTTATGATAAAAATAGTCTGCATGTTCATTGCATCGCCGGCCTGAAACGTCCGGAGTGTTTGGAGGGAGGGGGGCTTTAAGTAGTTTTTTCGCAATGCAGAAGGTTTCCCGTGGAGAGTTGAAAGCCAGGGAAATACTCTCCCCATAATACGAGGCCTGAGCCCTTTTAATTTCTGTTTTATAACTACCTCCCTATAATCCAATTTCTTGCTAGAGGAGAAATCTTTCCTCCATGCTCTTTTGAGTTTTTTACTATTTTATTTTAACTCCTGAAGTTTGGGGGAATACCAGGCCGTCTTATTAAACCCTCCTTTCATCTGAACCAGCTTTTTCCAAAGGACCCGATCTAGGGTACCCTCTATCCAGTTGTTGAAACATTCATTGGCAACTGTCAGATTGATATTAGGGGTCGACTTTGACCTTTCCAATTCCCAACCCCACTGATCTACAGGGAGTTTAGTCCAAAGACGGGAGATAACTCGTGTCGGTCGAGTATGGAGAGTCATATTTATAGAGTTCCAGGAGAATGGGATCAAGGAGTGGCCCGACCAGGGTAGTGAAATGGGCTTTTTCTCAGATATATCCTCCAGATTGGAAAATATAGGGTCCAGGAGGTGTCCTTTAACATGTGTCACGGACAAGACCTTCTGAAAAAGCTGGTATGCAGAAAGATCCTGAGACAGTTCGGTTGCTGCTAGGGAAGTGGAGTCATCGAAATGCAGATTAAAATCTCCTAGCAAGGTAAGATTCGCCTCAGTACTGGCAAGGTTTACAGCTACTTCCAATAGTGATTTGCAGAATTGGCCATTAGGTCTGGGCGGACGGTAAATAAGAATACCTGAGAAGCAAAGAGTGGGGGTGAACCCAATTGAAAAATTGTGATTCTCACAGTCTTCTACCAAACTGCCAAACAAGCGGCAAGTAAGGTTCTCTTTACAAACAATAGCAATACTGCCACCCCTGCCTATCGATCTGTCCAATCTCTGAATCAAATATTCTGGGGGGGAGAGCTTGCACAATATGAGATAATATTAAGCCAAGTTTCTGTGAGAAACAACAACTTCAGAGATGTAGTTTCTCTTCCTGGAAAGTGCATTGTGAGACTTAAATATTGACAGGACCCATTTCAGAAAAACATCAAACATGGCTGAGGTCAACTTTAGGCATGGAAGCTCTTTGTTGCCTTCCAGTTCATCCCACTAAGAGACAGTTTAGTGAAACCCATGTCAAATGCTTTCCAGCAATCTCAATTGTGCCCTTGGATATCTCAAGGAGCAGAATTTCTAGAGCCTCATGAAAAGAGCAATGTCTTTGTTTATTATAAAGTAAAGGAGAGCGCTGTATTTAAACTTTACTTACATCAGAACAATACAGGAGATCACAAATGCATATGCTATTGATTAAGAGGAAGGGAAAGTAAGAGTGCATTAGGTGGGAAGACAACCAGTATCTGTTCTACTTTGCAAACCCTTGTCTGTACATATTTCATTGAATAATTTAAATATTTATTTATGTTACTTTCATAAACTGAGTGTGATTAAGTTGGGATCTCACATTCTGGTTGAGGACATTTCATAGTTAAGAGACTGGTACATCAAGGGATCCCCCTAATCTGTTGCCTGGGGCAAAAAGGCTGTTGTAGCCCTTTAGGGGTGGGTATCCATCTAGTATAATAGGGTGACCCAGTGACCCTCGGAACCTTCTGGGCGTTTCATTCCAGGAGCTACGCCGAGCGAGCAATTGGTTCATGAACTAATCGTCCTCTGATGTGATTCATTTACATTACCCCTAAGAATCCAAACTTTGGTGTATTACGCTTTGAAGACCTCTACTGGCATCCGATACCACCCTTACTGGCTGTCCCCCCGTCCCTCTGTGTCCTGAAGAAGACACGCCATGACTCCATCTTCAATCACGCACTCCTCTGGGTCGAAACGTTGACGTGCCTGAACAATCCATACTCTACTCTCTCCACTCCACTGAAAGGCAGATTAAGCCCTAGACGGACTGGAGATTCATCTGCTTAGGGACAGATGTCCATATTTGTAGACACCTCTTGTACAGCACTGTATGTAGTTCACTCACTTACAGCACCTTGTCACCTCTAGAGCACCTAATCGCCTATAAGTGATCCTTGAGCCGTTTTTCAATAAGTTTCTGATTGCTTGTCACAGCCATACTGTTATAACCACACTGACTGAAAAATGGAAAAAGAAAAAAGTAATTAAGCTGTCAAATATTGTCAATTGATTAATTCAAAACAGGTGTGTTCTTTCTTTGAATTTAATTTTTGATGTACTGTTAAAGCAATATCTGTACCCGGCAGAACCAACATTACTACATATCCTTTAGGGGTGGGGTCAGGCCTGGATAGTCTACCCCATCCATTTTTTTAAAACTTCTACTTGGTGCCTTCCTGTTGCAATTCCCAAGAAAGGATCCACTGGGGAGAGGTGTTGCTGGGAAAGAGATATCGTCTCCTCCGCAGAGCTACCTTTTCTGCATTAATCGTTGCTCGGTTGAGGGAGGACGTGGGGGTACTAAGATATGCTCCCCTAGCAGCCCATGCCTAAAAGCTTTGACTGCTTTCACTTTCACCCTGATGATCAGCATGCTGATTGTCACAGAATGCAACAAAATACGTTCAGGATGGAAAGGAAGCTCTTCCCTCACATCCTGCAGTTAATTTTCAGAAAAAATTGCATCTGGTGCTCTGACCAGAAGGATTTCTCCCCCAGTGTGGAGGATTAGATGTTCACGGCCTCTACATTTATGCACCCTGTGACTCTTTTCCTGACTCCTTCTTGGCAACATTGAACTATTTGGGTTCTCTGATCTGGCTTTTCTGGTTAATATGGAAATGCACATGCTTGGATGCTTTCTTTGTTGTTTATTTTCTTGCAAGGTGTTGAATGAGACTCGGGGAATCTCTCAGGGACTAGAACTCTTGCGAGAGGATATAGGACGACTGGAAGATGAACAAGAGATGATGACGGAGATGTCTCCTCGTGTTTGTTCTCAGCCATTCTAGAATAACGTCTCTCTTTCCCCCACATTACAGAGGAACTTTCTACAGCGGTAAGGGCCTTACGTTGATTCATCGAGGGCTGAAAAGGTAGGTTAAGATTGACATCAGCATTGTAATTTCCCACAAAAACACTCCCTCGGTTCCTGACACCTATGCCCTGCGCCACTGAATTTGATGCTGCTAGGCCAACTGAAACTTACAAAAATTACATCGGGCAAGGTACATAAAATGTTGAAACCCCTTTGATACCAGTTATATTTTATTTGTTCAAGATACTCTTAGCTGTCAAGTCACTTTTAATTCAGCTCAGTTTGGATTAAAGCAGTTGCCATGTATGGAATACACAAAAGGGCAGTATAGTATGCTAACCTCGGAAAGCGCATCAGACAGCCGTATTTGATGCCAGAACAAAACAGCTGCTCAATTTTTCAGTAAGCAAGCAACACAACGCAACCTGCTGCTGGGATTAACAATTTCCTGGAAGCGAACGATGTCCCTTCAGGATTCACTGGTTCACAGTTCACATTTCAGTATGTTTAACTTTCCCACTGAGAATATTTATTTCATAAAAAGACAATTTGGTCAAATCAATTTCTCTGCTGCTTTCCATGACAAATGGCTCCTTGGGCCCAGTGAACTGGGACCACATGCTTAAAATAAGTTTTAAAGTCTAGTAATTTGAGTTTTGAAAATACAACAAATTGTTCATTTACATAGATGAGCGATGCACGCATACACACGTTAGCACGCTCGTGCGCACAGATGCACACAACATGAACGAATTTAGATTTTTTTTGTGGCTGTACTTTTGGCGCCCACTGTTTAGTTTATTGGCTGGACTTACAATGACCACACCACGCTTCCTCTTGAGAGTTTGCAGTAAGATTCCCCAGAACGAATTATGTTTCCTTGAAACCTGCTGATAGCGAGTTTTTGCATTCTAAGATCCGGAAACATTCACACAGGGCTACCTTTTCAGGTAAACCCGCTGTAACTGTTAAGAGTCTCTCAATATCAGATCCGTATATCCTTGCCAGTAAACTAGTGCGTTTTTCTTAAACATCTGTCACCCCTTCTCAGTGGATTGTTTTTGCCAATAACATGCACCTTATTATAATCCCTGAAATATGATGCCAGGTAAATTTCCTGCCTTCGATTAAACAATATGATTTATCATTCTTATGGTCCTCGTGGATTTGGTAGGCGATGTATTTTGTTTGACTGTTATTGACATTCTGGTGAGGTTCGATATGCATTGACTTTAATGCCAAGGTCTGAAAGACATTAGACATGAACATATCAATATTGCACATCTTGTAGGCAGTAGTGTAATGTGAAATGAGACAGATGAACTGCAAACATTGGTAAGGGTGCCCTGTCATTACGTCTTGACTGGTTGCCACTGCTCTATATAAAGTTATTGGGTCAAATGGTCGCTCCTATGGGTCGTGGTAGCTCTTGCACAGCAAGGGCTGCAGGTAACTATGTTACACCAATGCCACCAGAAGGTGATAGTTAAATACTTTTCCTTTACTAATGTGGAGGAAATTTGGACACAAAGTGAGTAGCGCTTGCCACGCTGTGGCCAGATTTTACTCTTTCATGATAAGTTTGCTATGAGTTCCCATTAGGATGAGCCCAAAGAAACACTTAAAAGGTTTTGTGTCATCTTAACAAGTGTGCATAATTTGTGTAACTTGTTTTTGCATAATTATGAGAAATTCTTCAAAATCTATGCAAAAGTTTGCAAAACACAAAACAGGCTTTTTACACAAAGAAAAATAGTGCAAAAAACAACGATGGGCACACGCATACTGGTTGTTAGCTCAGTTCCTGTCCTTCCATCCTGCACATAGTGGTGTCATTTAAGGAATTTTGTGTAACATAACATTTGCAACATTACATGAGATTTGCATGAGAAGTGTAACATAAATTTCACCCGGGCCTAGTCATCTTCCAATAATGGGGAATTTATATCCACCAAAGTCTTTGTGCATACTTCCTGTAACAGGAGGAGGACAATCCTCCACAAGTCTAGACATGAACCATGCATTTATAAAAGGAGAGTTAATCGGTATTATAAACACAGAATCTTTGAACCAACTACTTACACTAAGGTTTGCTAGTTAGGCCTACATGCAAACCACCAACCTTTCTATGAGGTCTGGGGCCATGTTGTGAATCAGGCGCACTGTTCATATTTGTGCCAATGGCGCACACATTACAATGAATGTGCTGTTGACAATCTAGCTTATAACTTAGGGCTGCCCTGAGGACAGCGCATTCAAGTGCAAGACTGAGCAGCTGCTTTAATCAGCTGATCAGTGTTTAGTGAGTGGGCAGAGACCCCTCTGCAGGTGGGTGCATTGAGCAACTGCACCCGCCTGCAGGGGGAGGGGTGTGGAGGGGTCAATGAGATCTGCCCTCAGAGAGTGCACTGACAGTATACCACCTTTTTGTGACATGCTTTAAGTGCTCCTCCCGTTGGCTTCTTGCCTTTGTGCCCACGTCCAATAGAAGACACAGGCACAGAGGCAAAAAATGTCCTCATTTGAATGGGGCCACGTCCCTTTGCAAATAAGGGAATGCGCTGGCACTACATGGGTGCTAGCACTATCAGTATTACAGCTGGTGCTGCACAAGATTCTGCAGCCCCTACTGTAATACCCTGGAACAACACTATTGTCCGAATGCTTCATAAACTTCAGGGGCCGTATTACACAAAGTACCATGGGGGCGAACAACACTGCTGTTGGGCCCTCAGGGCTCTTTGTGTAATACGGCCCCTGAAGTTTATGAAGCATTCGGACAATAGCTTTGTTCCAGATAAAGGTGTTTGTGACAGTTGTAGATGGCTGAAGGGTTCTGTACATGATGTTAAGACAAGGAAAAGACAAATGTGGACTCTAAATAGTCACAGCAAAAAATGACACTTGCACAATTAATTACTTGTCGCTACCATGGCATTTAGTGCCGTATGGGAAACAAAATGAGCTCGATCATTCCAACTGGCAAAAATCAAATCATTCAAAGTACCTACTGCATCATTGTGCTTGTTCAAGCCCAGAGTCCCATTTTGAAATCTCCAATTCTTATGGCAGATATTAATTTTAGTGACCTCAGAGGGGTGTCATGTTACGTAACAGTGCCCCAATGTTGTTATACAGCATGCCATCAATCACATGAAGGGGGGAGGGACTAGGAGCTTAGCAAAGGTCCAGTACCCATGCTCCTAAATAATGTATATGGTCAATAAGGGTACTTGTTCATATTGTGAGCACAAGGATTGTGATTATAATTTGAGGTCCTCACCTCTCTCAATTAATAACCCAGTTTGTTACACCCCTACCGCAAATAATCCCACAGTTCTCCTCTCTACCCCTGTACATAGCTCTTTCACCCACTCTAGATATGTGAACATGTATGCCCAGGTAAATGAGCATACCCTCCTCTGTTACTTGGACTGGGGCTTGAATTGGTGCCTGGCTGACTAGAGTGACAAAAGAAGGTCAATCCCATTTTTAGCTACACTGCCTATGAAAAGGTAGACTTTTTAGTCTTGGGCACTCCCCAAATTATTATCCTGTCAGAGGAACAGAACACCTTCCCACACCCAAATCCATTGTCTCTGCTTTGGGAGAAAGTTCATGCCTCATCAAGAAGCTATTAATTTCCTAGGTGACAGTTGAAAGCTCATGCAAATGGGTGTCAAGATTCTTTTGACAGGCAAAAGGCAACTTTTTAAAAGTATCATTTACAAAATATGTATTACAAATCTGACTTTACCAGTGGATTGTGCTTGTAATAAATGTTTTAACAATTCTAAGAATGAACTTTGTAGCTGGTACCTAGGAGGAGATATTATTGCAAAGTTTAACATCGTATCCCAGTATTTTCCCATGTACCAGCTAACCCTGCTACAGTGAAAATAGCTTTTAGGACATTCTCACTATAAGACATGTTTTACATTGAACATTTACATATTGTACTTTTAAATACAATTCACCCTGCCTTATGGGCTTTTAAGGTCTATTTAAGAGTGGTAACATTTAAAAGTGTTTATTATGGCAGTTTAACTTTGCACTTTTAAAAATGCACACACAGGCTACAGAGGTAGGCCTCCAGTCATGTTTTGCACTGTCACTCTAGGGTTGGCTCAAATGGAGTTGCAGTCCACTGGTGGTATTTATTGTATCATGTACTAAGGACTTACAGGTATGTCAAATATTCCAATTATGAGTCAGTCCAGAAAAATGGTGTTGATCATGCAAAAAGAGGCATTTTCCTACAAATCTCAAAACTTCTTTTTGAGTAAGACATGCTAGGTCTTGTTACTCCACCAAACTAGTGCTTACATAAGCCTTTTTCCCACCAGGCATTTTCCCAGTGGAGATCAGTTTTGAAAGCCCATGGCCACTCTTGTACCTCTGTCACTTTCGCCAGCTCCTCGAAGTTATTTCCTGCAGGCACATGAAGACTTCAAGAGAGAGAGAGACAAAGAGAGGGATGGAAAGGGAAGGTGGTGGGAAAGTGATCAGAGAGGGAGTAGAGAGAAAATGGAGAGAGAGAGAATGGATGGAGATTTTGTGTGTGGAGATAAAGCAAATATAGCTGGTTTGAGCTTTTTTGCCAGGGCTACTTTTGGCTCTTGAGTTTGGCCTGGACTCAATATATTTCAGTATGAATCACTGCAGTTCTACTATGGCCTATAATTAACTTTACCTCCCCATAAAAATGTCCACTCTCAAATAAACCCTCTTTTGTGGGAAATATTTCAGATCTGATCTTCATGTTAGATTCTATTTTCTCTGATCCTATATGGTTTCATAAATCTACACATTTTGAAACAGATCTGTTCTTGGAAAACTTCAATGTTACGGTAAATAATTTGGCCTATTAGTTTTCTAAAAATAAGTTCAAAAATAATTTCCAGAATTACAAAATGTTTATAGTATTTCTAATTCTTTTCACTCTTAGTGTAAATCAATAGATTACAGTTTTGAAAGCTATTGATACAATAGTCATTGATTTAAGTCAAGATTGATCTTTTATAAAGTTGTGTTATTGCTAAAGGTGCATTAATATATGATTAACTATGAAATTGTCACCCACATGAGATAAATCTTCATTTAACTTTAATGGAAAGGTGATTTAACTATGTACTCTAATAATGATTTGTTAATAAGCTTTGGACTAAGATGCTTAAGACTTTGTGGTCTTCAAGTAACACTTGCTATCTGTCTTTGCATTACAGAAACATCTTCACTCCAATTTAGTTAAATACAATTATTGCACCTTAGAGTATTCCAGTCTGAAATGGGCACTTTACTACGTATATTATTGTTAGAGCTGGCATCCTTGGAGTGGTTTCCTCTGTCTTTTTGCTTCTGTCTCCTGTATCGTTGACTGCATGCTGGATTTCGTTTTTACTGGTTTTTGAACTCTGGGCACTTTAGCACTGCAGATCAGTGCTTAAGTGCAAGTGCTTCCTGTGTAAATTGTGATTATGACTGGTTAGTCCTGATTGGCATATTTGATTTACTAGTAAGTCCGTAGTAAACTGCACTGTGTGTGTCCAGGACCTGTAAATCAAATGCTACTAGTGGGTCTGCAGCACTGATTGTGCCACCCACATGAGTAGCCCTGCAAACATGTCTCAGGCCGGCCTCTGCAGTGTCTATGTGTGCAGTTTTAAACAACTATATTGATCTGGCATGTGCGCACACTTGCCAGGCCCAAACCTTCCCTTTTATTACATGTAAGGCACCCCTAAGGTAGGCCCAATGCAGCCCCATGGGCAGGGTGCAGTGCATGTAAAAGGTAGGACATGTACTGGTGAGCTTTACATGTCCTGATGGTGAAATACAGCCAATTAAAAAATTTTCCATATTGCAAAGACTATCTCTCCCATAGGTTATCTAATTGAAGCTGCCTTGTACTATCTTAAAGTATTACTTTCAACTGGGAAGAGATAGAAATTTGGAGTTTGGGCTCCCTGAACTCAGAATTTAAAAAAACATCTTTTAGTTAAGTTGGTTTTTAAATTGTGTGTTTGAAATTCCACTTTTAGAAAGTAGGCATTTTATTTCCTGGAATCCACATCTGGTTTATACTGACAGTTGGGCTGGTTTTGCATTCACTCTAGACACTCACACAAAGGGAGCTGAGCCCTGCATATCCTGATTGTCCATCACCAGGCTGATGGGCCTTCCTGAACTAGAGTGGTGGGACGAGTTGTCACTGACACCTGAAGAGGGCTGTGTCTGTCCTCTCACAATGCTTTCTCCACCCCCCTGTAGTGTGTCTGGAGCCAGGACAGGGCAAGGCAGGACCTGTGGACTACAAAGACAGTCCTTTGAAGTATGCCTACTTCAAAGGCTAAAAAGGGTATAAGTATTGGACCTGTGACCGCACATTTGTAGAACACTTCTGAATCAAGAGGAGACTCTGACACAAGGTTGAGCTGGAGAAGCTGCCAGGAAGAGTACTGCTGTGTTGCTTTTAGGGGTTTCCCTGCAGTTGCTGCTTCTGTCTTAGAGAGGGAAAGGACTGGACTTTGCTTTGTATCCTGCTTGAGAAGATTCTCCAATGGCATGTATGTGCTTGCCTACTGTTGGAAGTGTCAGGGCCATCAAAGACTTCACCAGTAGCCCCTGGACTCCTCTGCTGGGAGTTTTGACCTGCCAAGTGGTGCCAATTCCTTTTCTGGGCCCTTGGAT
Source organism: Triturus cristatus (assembly GCF_964204655.1). Classification (NCBI taxonomy): domain Eukaryota; kingdom Metazoa; phylum Chordata; class Amphibia; order Caudata; family Salamandridae; genus Triturus; species Triturus cristatus. The sequence goes on along the minus strand of NC_140586.1, from coordinate 402,467,016 downwards.
TTGGGCTTTGCAGCAGAATGAAGAAGATCCGCATGGCGACCCTCTGCACCTGTTCTTCCCATTGCAAGCTTGCCGTGTAGTTGAATGCCCAACCCATTGCCACGCTGCGGCCAAAGGATCGATGCAGCGCCTATTCACGGCTGAGTGAATCAACGCCATGCCGGATTGTGTGGCTGCAAGTTCGCAACAGCCCGACTCCCAAGCACTGCGTGTTTGACGTCCAAGACACCTGCTTTGACTGCAATGCAGGCCTGACTCTGCGGCTGAAAACCATTGCATCTCTGTGCAGCGGCGGAAGGTTCATCACAGCTCCTCTTTCACCACCACCACATCGACTCCATTGTATCTGGATTTTCCACGCATCGCACATGTACGCCAAGTCAACATCGATCCTGGGCTTCAGTAAGGAACCGAGGCCTCATGTCCAGAGAAACGACGCATCACCTCCCCGTGCAGTAAGAAACAGATGCAATACCTCCTCTCTCAGGAAAGTACCAACACATCAACCCCCCTGCATGGCAGTAAGGAACCAACGCATCAACCCTCCCTGGGAGAAAGTAACTGATGCATCACCTTCCCTCCGTAAAAGGAACTGATGCATCGCTTTGCTTTTCCAGCACCTCATCTCCCCTGTACCTGTTTTCGTCTTTGATTTTGATGCATCCCAGATAGTTTGGGCCAACAGTGATGTATCCATAGTTTTATATGGACTGCACTATTTCAAACCTTTTAAAAGTGACATCTTGAATTGAGTATGTTGGATTTTGGTCGTTTTGTTCTTGTTATACTTAGTTAAAGATTGGTTATTTTTCTAGACTAGTGTGGTGATTGTTTGTAGTGTTTTCACTGTATAACTGTGTGTTTATGTACCAGTACTTTACACATAGCCTCTGAGATAAGCCTGACTGCTCATGACAAGCTACCAAGGGGGTGAGCAGGGGTTATCTTGGGTGTGTAACTCCCTTACCCTGACCAGAAAGAAGGGTCCCTACTTAGACAAGGTGCACACCACTACCAACTAGAGACCCCCATTCCTAACAATTATTATATTGTAATTGGATTTATCTCATTTGGGGAGAAACCTTACAAAAATATGAATGAAATTGTTCAGATAGTAACAACACTATTTGCAATATATCGTATGACTGTCCAATATATTTCTTTCTTAATTTTGTGACTGCATGATATTGTCTGGAACGCTAGTCTGCTATCACTTATGGAAACCCACAACATTAAACTAGTACAAGGCATCTACATGAATTTAAAAGTCGATAATGATCTTACTGCTGTATGGGGATCATTATCAGTACGGGATACGTACCCCAAATGTCATTGTCCGAAGTTCAAAGATTAGAGTAAAGGAGGGGAACTTGCAAAAAAAAAGGATTTCCTACATTAGTAATGTGATTCCAAGGTGTTTACACGCTGATTTCATGTGTTATTTCTTTCTGTGTTTGGAAGACACGCCTTTTTGTTTCATCTATATAGATAAATATGCATGCATAGGACTGCGAATGTACTTTAGTGGAGCAGAGTGGAACAACTAGAGGAAAATGAGAGAAGAAAGCTACCGATGACTGTCTGGAAAACGATAGGCTGTGTGAAATTGCATACCTAGCGTTATTGTAATACAGGGAAATTCTGCTGAAAAAGACACTGCTTTGCCAAGATTATTTTGTTGAGTAAGATAAAACCTCTTTTGCCCTTGGAGAGGGTTCGTTAGGCTGGCACAACATCAAAACTTTGGATTGTTTTATTTGAAACCATTCAGAACCTGTGATTGTTTTGCAATATTTTGGGAGTTCGAGCACTATCTATCCTTGGGTGCTCTAAAAAGTGTCTCGGCCTGAAAACTCCCTGCTCCGGACTAGTATTACCCTTGCATTCTTTGCTTACTTGGTGCAGTTCGAGACAGATGTTTGTGCACCCCCACTTTCTGACCTTAACAGCCCCACTGGAAGTAACTAAAACCAATGCCTCAATTAAGCCTTTCTCAAATGTTAGAAAGTACAGTAATGACAAAAAATCCATAAGTAATAGAAAAGAGGCAAAACTGTCCCCAATTCTCTTAGTGATAAACATCACTTTGATCTGGTCAGTCGGCCGCTCCAGTCACCCTTCGATGCATTCTAGGTCCAAAAACCCTGCGCCCAGTTTTACTCGGGGTGCATCCACACCCTGTAAAAGTTCATCTTTGGAGGGGAAGGGGCTGCAGTGGCACAGCTTGGCCTTCGCCCACCTCCACCTGCAGCAAAGGGTGAGCAGGCAAGACTCCATGAGATAGCCACTCCTTACCTTACCCTGCATTGCACACCGATGACCGCCCTAAATTAACGAACCTGCACCCGCCCCTCTGCTGACATTACCTAGTAGCTCAGACCAGGTGGTTAATGTCAGCAGAATAGTCTGCTGAATCAGGGATTAGATGCAGATTTTCACATGGCATTCCAGGTATTCCAGGTTCTTTCCATTTCCAGGGAGTATAACTGAGAATGTTTACATTTAGGTCTGGGATTACCAGTTAAAATTGGAGATTCAGAGCCCTAGGTTTAACCATACCTCAATACAGTCAATTTGTAACAGAAGGATAAGTGGGGGAGTGAGCCCAATGCTGCTATGGGTCGTGTGATACAGAAATATTTTGGTTTAGAAGTGGTACCATCATAAACCTGAGTACAGAACAAGGTTTGTATAGACTACTTCTAGAATGTTGGGTCCCACCTGGCTAACCTGATATGTGTGATCTGTCGAGAAGAAGCATGGAAAGTAAAGCCCTTCAGCCTGTCATGCTGTTGTGCTACATTGATTTACATTTTGGGAGAAAGGGGAATCAGTACCATTAAAGGTATTACAGTGGTTTCCAAAGCCATTTATCCCACTGTTTGTAAACGTAAGTGGCATTAACATTTCGAAGACTCTAGCAAATAAACACAAAATAATACTATCAAATTGTAAGTTAGAAAAATACATGATTCCTTTCGAGGCAGTGCAGACAATTTGTGTACAAGGCAGCCATATAAGTAGCACTTGGTACTCCCAAGAGTTGCTTATGGACTCCTTTTATCTCTTTATCGACCTCCTTGGGCAGTAGTTCCAGGTTTGGCTGAACTCTGACTCTTTGTCTTAAAAATGTAGTGTAAATAATCCTATATTAGTTAATGCAAATACAAATCTGGGGAGGTCAGGCACATGATAGAGGTCATGGAGCTTTTCTTCACTTGTAGTGCTGCAGATTGCAATATACAACCTAAATTGGTACTTAATATGGCTGCTCATTTTGACACTGGCTGCTAAGAGGACTGCTTATCTTGACACTGGCTTGGCTTCTTCTAGGAAACTTGAATCAGCGCTATCTTTGCACATACAGACACCAACATTTTGCTGATGTTATGGGTTTTTTAAATTTCATATTTAAGCATTGTTTGGTGAATATATTGTATTTTTTATTTCAGTCAAAGTGAATTGCATGAAAACATGGTTCATGGAAACATACATTGTTTTTTATACATTGGTATAGGTTGTTTGATGTTTAATGTATTGGTGTTACAGTTAAATCCTCCCTGTAACCTCATTCATTTAGATACATTATGACCAGTGGACTATTTTTGGTTTCTTTCAGGTAGAGCATAGTAGGGCCACCCCAATTCTGTATTGACTTCATTCTACCTCATTTCCTTTTCTTCTACACTTCTTTCTTTTTATCTCATGCTTGCTGGTGCTTTTCTAGTCCTGCTTTCGCTCTTTGTTGCTTTTTAAAAAATTATTTCCTTCTTATTTTCTCCCTTTGGTGATGGCAAAAACTGAGTGCCAGTGTCCCAGGAACCTGGAACTCTTGGCACAAGTTAAGCACTGAATGACAGTGACTGCAGAAGCCCGCCCAGACAGGGAATACTAGACCAGGCATGCAAGGACGTAACACAGTATCACTGATAACATTTCTCTCACCTGAAAAGACTGTCATTAATACACTGTTAAGGTGAACATTGGATAGCGAATGTCCCTTACCCTGTTGTGTCCATCTCCTGCCCATGGCCTCTTCTCCCAGTTTTAGATCTCTGCATTGCAGGTATTCAGTGCTTAGCGCCATGACACCTTAGGGTAATCGTGCGCTCTACAACCTTTAATAACATAACATAACATAACATAACATGGTGGGCTTTAGCTAGAAAATGTTAGATATTTTATCGCATAAATGCACCATACATCTAGAACTGGTGGCATTTCACTGCATTTGGATGTGAAACATGATTTTGGATTTGCATTGATGGCACACATATACAATCATGGAAATCTGATAATGTAAGCGTTCCAAAACACGACTGAATGAGAGATCGAAATTGAATATTTAACACAACACTTTAAAACATCAAAACGTATTCACAGATAGGGGATTAAATATTGATATTAGCTCATTTATACAGATTTTCTATTTATTATCCTAAAGGCAAGATGGTGTGTGGTTCAATTCGACTTTGGTTTCACCAGCCAGCCATGGTTTCGGGGCATACATCCAAATTCAAGCCAAAATATCAGGAGTTCAATCTGTGAGTCTATGAAGCATACCCTGGATTTCAGAGCTTTTGTATACACTATTATGGTCACATTGCACTATCAATTTTAAAGACCGGGTTTCTCGCATTTTTCCGAAGCACATCTATGTGGTTGCTAAGCAACTATTATGACTACAGCACTTGCATGTGGCCACTTTTTGCAAAAGAACTAATGTTCATTAACCTGTACTTCATACATTCAAATAATTATGAAGCATATTTCCCTATAACAGCACATTTTAGATCCGCTAAAATGTATTATTCCTTATTAGTAGAAACAGCAAAATACAGTCTCATGCTCCCCTAGCAGTCAACGCGCCTGGAGGTAAATTGTATTGCCAATGAGATTGAAATTAAGGGACACAGTTTCTGAGCATGCATTTGAATCACTAGCTGTTTGGTGGTCCAAAATTCCCAATAGACAAGCTGAAATTAACTCTTCTAAAAATCTCCATTGGAAATACATATTTATGGAGGTCCTGGAGAAAGGTAAAGAAACTCACAAGCATAGGTGCATTGGGACGAGGCACAGAGTCTGGCCAAAGACCAGGCCCAAAGGTCCAGAACCTCCTGTGCCCCACTAAATGGCATGCTGGGTGGGAGTAAATACAAGGTAGGTTGGCAGAGAGCATGGCTGGAAGCCAAATTAATCTCAACAAATTCCGAGGTTTTATTAACCACTACCACATTTGCCTTGAACATACAAAATATCCACCTAATGCAGAAACAACAATATTTTTAGAAAAAATTACATAAAAAGACAGATTATTAAAAACTTTAGGCAAAAATGTGACCATGGAGTGGCCCAATTTTGCAGCCCACAGAAGTATCGGAAAGAACAGAGTCTAGGGAAAGAAACCTCGTTGGGCAAGCACATCAATTAAAACAATTGGGGAGGTCACATGACCACTCAGCAAAATAATGTACTAGGTGATTAGGATCTTGTGGTCTGCCCCAAAGGAAAATATAAGGTTTTTTATACCAAAGTAATTTAAAGAAAGTGCCAGTGCTGTGAAAGTTGCTTAAACAAGAAGGCCAGTATGGGAATATATTGGCGTTCAACAGAACGTCTGAAGAAAACCCTTCAAGGGAAATTTGGCCTGTTTCCAGGTGTTGTGGATCAAAACTCGTCAACAGTGGGGCCTTTATGAAATAGTCTGCCCTCAGTATCGTGGCCCATGTGACCAAAATTATCAAGAGAGGATCTTTGGTGCTTTGCCAAATGCAGCACAGTGGATGATGAAGGCAGTGAAAGTAGATGTCATTAGTAACAGTTGCCTAATAAAAACAAGCATTTGCAATGCAATCAGTTTCGCCTTTGGGACCTTATATGTATTTGGCGATGCAGCACATTAGCAGGGTGCTGAAATATCTATGTGTCTTTAACATGGAGGGAAAGTAAGCACCAAACTGTGTGACATGCCAGGTATGGGAACACATGGAGAGAAATATTACCTTTAGGCGGGAAATGGTATAATCCAAAGTTCTGTGTTTAATATAAAATCAGGGCCTTTCGGTGGTCATATCACTGAAAATACAAGATTTGAAAAAAATATTATTGTTGACGGGAGCTCGTGGAAGACAATTTCTATGGACTGGAATCTAGAGAATGTTAAAGTGATTATGGTATTTTACTGACCTCTGCTGGTCATTTTCTATCAAGAAAGTTAAATAGAGGCAGTTGCCCGAAAAATAAAAAAAGAAAGTCCCTCAGCAGAAAGCAATTCTGGTATTTTACTGACGTCTACTGGTCGTTTTCTACTAACAGAGTTAAATAGAGGCAATTGAACAGAAAAAAAGCCCCTAAGCGGAAGCAGACAAGCCTTAGGGCTGATCTCCAGAGCCACAAAGTACATACACATATAAGTATGTACTAAAGTATAAACAAGAGGTCTAGAATGCTCGACCTACAAATATCATTACAATTACATTAGTTGTTTGCTAATAACTAGGTTGACTTTTTGTTGAATTTGCATGGAATGCAACACATTATTAGCAAATTCAGCATGTTAAGTGCCATTCAGATTTGTGCAGACGGGAAAATGTTTAAGGAGGCTAAAAAAAGATCAATTTTAGGGGCTGTTTCCTACCAAAAAAACATGAACGCAAGACTTGGTATGAAAATAAATTATTTTTGGGAATAAATTACTTTTTGTGGTAAACCTGTTATAACGTTTTGAGATTAGATGAGGATATTTATTACCAGCACCAAATCCTAATCCTGAGATTGTTGAAGAAATTTAAGATACTCTCCATCTGTTGCCTCCTATTAATAATTTAAATGAAAAATATATGGGGTATGCAAAAATCGTCTCACACTAGTGAGAATGTGGAGTGTCTCCGATAGGTAGTTACTAACCACCACTAAAAAACAGAACATGCACCATCTTGTACATGGGATTTGCAGCTTCATCTATGGCTTTGTGAATAGCCCAATGTAAGACCTGACACCTTTAGGTGGTGTTCCCGAAACATTTTGCCTATACCTGTTCTGATTTTTTCTGAATTTGTTTTTATTGGTTTTAGGACTCTATTCACTTTACCTTTGCAAACAAGTGCTAAAGTGCATGTGCTCTCTCCTTAAAACAATGTAAACATGGCACACCTAATTGGCACAATTAATTTACTTATAAGTCTCTAGTATATGGTACCACCTGTGCCCAGGTGAAACATATTTCAGGCATGCCACTTCAGCCTGTAGTGCAGTTTTAAACTGCCATTTTGACCTGGGAAAATAAAACGTTTGCCAGGCCTTTATAATACTTGCAAGACACCCTTAAGTTAGGCCCTCAAGGCTCAGAGGGCAGGATGACTTGTATTTAAAACATAGGACGTGTGTGCTTAAGTTTGAATGACCTGGTAGTGGAATTACTCCTAAAGTCGTTTTTCAGTATTGCAAGGACTATCTCTTCGAACATCAAGTTACCTTATCACACTTAATAGGTGATAATTCAAGTTGGGAGCAGATAGGAGAAGATGTTTACACTCAAATGAATTGCAGTTTAAAACCATCTTTAATGGTAAAGTTGGATTTTAAGTCACAATTCTGAAGATGTCAATTTTAGAAAGTTGGCATATTCTTGTCATAAGTACATTCTAATGTTGCCAGGATGGTTGGGGGTAGAGGTGTACCCAGCCATAATTACATTTCAAAGGGCTTTGCCTCCTGCACTCGTCTTTTGTCACATCAGACTTATTGGAGACTTGACAGGGGAAGGGAAGAACTTTCCAGAACCATATGTTGGCGTAGTATAGAGAATCCCCCGATTTAAAGGCTGATACCAGGTATAAATATTGGACAACCTAAGTTCCTCATCAGATCTCTTCTGGACCGATGGAAGACTCAGAAGTAGAACTGCTCTGGTGCCCTGCCGCTGGAAGGACTGCCCTGCTGCCGGAAGGACTGCCCTGTTGTTGGAAGGACTACTCTGCTGCCTCAGGAATGAAGACTGGACCTGTTCATTTAAACCCCGGGCCACCAGAGTCTCTCAGAGGGTTAGCTGCCTGGCTTCCTGTGTAAGCTACAGGGATACAACAAGCTCCAGAGACCGGTTATGCATCTGTCCAGACCCAACTGATCCTGTCTGTACCCTGCTGCTGGCCTCTGCTAGAATGAGTCCTGACACTCAAGATGTGCCCCCTAATTTTTGGCTGGCATCAGAGAGTACTCCTCTTTGTCCAACTGAGCACTTCCTCAAAACCAGCAGAACTCAATGCAGGACCTCTGATTACAGCATCTCACAGCTTCTGACTGGCAGCCTAAACAGAAATGACTCGGTGCAATGCAACTTGACTCAGGACATGACATTGCAGTGATTTTCAGCTCCTGATTGTTGACCTCATTGGAACCGAAGCAGCGTAACACAGGATATAGTCTCCCAGCTCAAAGAACAACCAGGTGCACCTTTCATTGGGCCAAGCTTGGTCCTGTGCCTGACCCACACTCATCATGGTTGGCCTGAACCTACAACTTTGTCCCGGTTCGGCATGACCAGATAATTATTTTTGGCAATTGTGCTTTTGGTGCTACCTTTATTTAAATATTTAAAATTCAATATTTCTGGTTCTGCTGATTGGATTTTGTTTATTTTAGTGTCATTTTATGTATTACAGTTTTCTCTATAATTCTAAATTGGTTTGGGTGTTTTCTTGTGTTGTGTATTTACTTTATTACTGTTTTAGTGCTGCATAATACTTTACATTTTGCCTCTAAGTTAAAACCGACTGTGTTGTGTCAAACTATGAGAGGGTTAAGCTCAGGATAATTTTGGGACTTTTGGGGTTCACAATGCAGCCCCGCTCCCCTAGTTGTTTTAGATCCCAGGCCCCAAAGTATTTTTTTAACAGGAGAGGGGCACACAGCTCCCCTCCCAGAGCTGTTTTCAGCCCCGGGGACCCAATGCCTTGGGGCCCAAAGAATTTCTTAAGGGAGCAGGAAGCACAGCTCTCATACCCAAGCCTTATTTAGCCCCTGAGACCCCATCTCCCAGGGCCCAATGCATTTAATAAGGGGAGAGAGATGGGGTTTCACAGCCTTAACCCCCTCCCCACAGGGCTGTTACCTAATAAAAGAGGAGGGGATGTAACCACCCCTCCCTAAGCCCCAATGGCCCAGGGTCAGCTCACTTCCTGTATCCCGGGGAACCCAGCTTCGGGACACTACAGTTTCCCTGCCCGCACCAGCATGGAAAGGGAAATATGTTTGCACCCATCTGGCTAAAGCATAAATAATGCCATCACAGAAGCAACTCCTTTAGGTGTAGCAAGAATATGCTATGTGCAATATTGACCCTATACTATACACTTCGAGGGCAGTCTAGTTCACATTAACAATCAACAATAGATATATGGGAAACTATCATTGCACATGGTGTTCAATATGTATACAACTGTTCAGACAAAAGTCAAGTTACTCAAGCTACTCAAATCTGTTCCCAAATTAATGCTCTACTATGGACAGCTTTTATCTGTATCAAACCCCTCACAGTCACCGAACCTACATTGAATAATGAAGTTGATATGAGTAGAAAAGTGTGTCCTGGAAACACTGCTTGCTTTATGAAGAGAGTTTTCTCTGTAGCACATCGTTTTCAGACAGTAACCATCATGAGAAAGGCACCACAGAGTATTAAAAATAATCTTTTTTATTTTTAAATCTTTTTTATTAGCAGAAGAATTAAGAGGAAAACAACAATCGATAAAAACAGGGCATATTAAGACACAATTAAGACGGATTTCAGAAACAATTGGATAAAATAGCTACTATAAAAGGCAAAATGGCATATTCCAACAAAGACCAGATTAAATACAAATTGTATAACATTCCAGAATTCATACCCCCGCTTAATACAAAAGTGCAGTGCTAAAATGCTTACGTGCAGCTAGTACAAATTTCCTTTATCAATCTTAGTTACTCACCCTAATGTACTCTATTAAAGTGCATTCTTTTTCGCAGAAATGTTTTAAATTTTTTTTTATTTTAATCTCCTTTCCCCTTTTTAAAGTTTTTATGTGTTCGAACCCCCTTGCATCTTACGCAAAGGTTGTAGTTGAGTATAGGGTTCTTCTTCCACCATATTTTATATCTTCGCAATGTGTTTCCAAATGGCATTAAACTTTTTAATGGCACCTACTCTGTTTACATATGCTTCTTCGAATGTATTTATGCGTTTCATCTTATTCAACCACCCTGCATAAGTAGGTATTTTTGCAGATCTCCAATTCTGTAGTATCAAGGAACATGCTACAAGGGAAGTGATAGCTATAAAGGTCTCCTCACATTTTGAAATTGCTAAGATCCCCCTTTGTCGAATAATTCCAAAGAGGGCTACGTCGATTTTGGGAACTAGCCTCTTCTGGATCCCCTGGCTAACAGCTAAGAAGACCCTTTCCCAAAATTGTACTAGCCTAGGACACATAAAAAAATATGCAGCCAATCTTCCCTACCTTATGCCTGGCAATGGAAGCATATATTTTCCACTTCTGGATAGATTTTATGGAGTGCTTTGGGAGTATAATAAGCCATCCATTGAGACAAAAAGGCCATTCTTTTAAAATGAGCAGCTCTTAAGGCCTTGCCGCCCAACTGTGAAATGGCCTGCCAATCCCGATCTGAAAGCATGCATTGTGTCTCCTGAGTGACATTTTCCTGAATTCTTTTAACCAACATTGAATCTTGCTGGGAGCATAAACGACGGTACCAATTTCCCACCCCTCTTAGCTTTGCTCTCAGTAAGGCAGTCACAAATTTAGTGGGACTGATACTTGAAGGGAGATTAAATCTATTTAAAAAATAAACAATCTGTATATATTTAAAAAAACGGGGCTTGCAGCTTTCTCCACTTCTATTTAGAACCTCTTGCCAGTAATCACTCTATTTCCTATAATAAAATGTCCCAACATCTTGTAGACCCAGACTTTTGCATTCACCTAATTTTAAATAGTGAATCCTTGTAACACCTGCTTACTTATAAAAAATCTGTAATCCATATGAATATTCCTGGAGAGTCTTATACCTAGTTTTTTTAGGGAGTTTTGCTCTTTTTAAAAATATTGGGCTCTGTGAACTAATTTCTTGCACAATTTTATCCCCTAAAAAATTATCTACTGATCCTTTCAAATTGATTAAACGAACTGTCAAGTCTAAAATAGCAGCTTCATAGTATGTCTTAATTTGAGGGAGTGCAAGCCCCCCCTGGTTAATATCCAATTAAAGCACCAAACGTTTGGCCCTGAGTGCCCTCTTACTCCAGATAAACTTTCTGAAGATTGTTTCTAATTCTTTAAAATAGATGTTGTTAATCTTTATAGGTATATTTGAAAGATGAAAACCAACAGAGGCAGGATTGCCATTTTTATAAGGGCGACATGGCCTATCAAAGTGAGGGGTAATAAAGACCAATTATCTAGCAGTTTTTTAACCTTATTCCACATGGCTTCATAATTTAATTTATATAAGTCCTCATATTGATTGGAGATATAAATCCCAAGATAATGAATTGGATCGGCATTGCAGGCTTGTTGTCTAAGGGTTTCAGGTAGAAAATCGCTCTCCGTATTCATTATTAGGATCTCAGTCTATTTTGGTTGATTTTGTAGCCCCCAATCTGTTGAAACTGTGCAAATTCTGCTAATACCTGCTCAATGTTCTGGCTCTCAGGTTTAAGATAAAGAATTATGTCATCTGCAAACAACTTTAATTTTGCCATGCCCACTATTGGAGTTTTAATTCTCAAATTTAGGCCTGGGCGGAAAATTCCATTCTACTAGCGGAATTTGGGTAATTTTGCGTTCCGCGTAGAACGCAGAAGTGCCCAAAATTCTGCATTCCGCAGCTTCACGGAATCTTTTGTTTGTTCGCATTCCCAAAGTGCGTGTCCGCGAGATATTTCCCCCCGAGCATGCACATAGCGTTCGCAAATATGAAAAAAGCATCGCGAAAAAGCATTTCCGCTTGTTCCCGGAATTTCTGCGTGTTCGCGGAGATTTTTTACCGTTTTGCGGAGCTTTGCGTAGCGCAACTACGCAAATTCCGCCCACCCCTAATCAAATTGTTTCGAATTTTAGTGGCCAAGGGTTCAATAAAAAAGGTGAACAAGACAGGTGATAACGGGCACCCTTGTCTGGTCCCCCCGTTCAAATTTATAGTCCCTGCTAACTTAGCATTAATAAAAACCTGAGCCTGTGCCCCCTGATAGATATTCCATGGCATTGTATTGACCTGGGGTGAACCCATACCTACCCAGACCGTAAAAAAACGCATCCCAATTAACCAGATCAAACTCTTTTTCTGCGTCTACCATCATGACAAGCGCAGGGTTTTGGTTACTTAAAAAAGGCGAGAGCCTGAACTAAAAACACTGTATTGGTCGACATTAACCCCCCTGCAATAAATGCTGTCTGGTCTCTATGGATCATTTCTTGTGCGAAAGGAATAAAACGCTGTGCCCAGATTGGCCTGTAAGAATTTATATCCTTTGGATTTTTCCCTTTTTCACGAAGCTCACAATAATGGATTCTTTAAAAGTGAAGGATATACAGCCACATGCCTTTACATAATTAAAGAGCTTTTTCAAAAACGGCGTTAATTCCTTCGAAAAATCATTATTAAATTCAGTTGGTATCCCTCATTCCCACAGGCTTTTGCACCCGCCATTGTATCCAGGACTGCCATGATTTCTACTCCTGATATCTCATGTTGAAGTTTCTTGACCTGGGTAATTGACGGGAGCAGTAGATTCTCACCCTCAAAATAGTGCTGTATTGCCTCTTGACTAACCCCGTACTTAGTAGCAAAAAGCTGGTCATAATGCTCCACAAATACTTGGGCAATCCTTTTCTTATCTGTCACCGTAGCTCTAGTTCTGTGGTCTATAACCTTGGTGATGAAGGCCGCTTCCTGTTTAACCTTGGTTGACCAGGCTATCAATTTGCCAACCATTTGGCTTTCTTCATATGTTCGCTGTAAGAATGTTTTAGAGCTATTGATTTCTTCCTGCACAAAGAAATCCCTTAATTCTTTTTTTGCTTTTTCAAGCTGACTTATAACTTGCCCCTCACCCCGCAGAGAGGCATTCTTCTGCATTAGGGCAATATCAACTGCCCGTTGGAGTTGGGCTATATGATCTCTACATTTCCTTGATTGATTGGCCATAAAAGAAATCATTTCCCCCGGACTGATGCCTTAAAGCCTCCCCATACCGAAAAAAATCCTGCTGTTCCCTCATTGACCCTAATACTCCTATATCCATTTCCTTGTATCTGCAACCCATTGTTGATTTGAAAAGAGGAGTCGATCCATCTGCCACCTGGATATTGTCCTTCTCTCCCCATCGATTTCTAAGTCTAATTTAACCAAGAAGCAGTTCAAAATTGATGGGAATAGCAAGTATATTCAAATACTTCCTGATGACTTGTCTCCACGGATCGATTAACTGATAGTTTTGTATTATCGTATCTAGAATTTTTTTTGTCTTAGGTTTTAATTGTTTCTTATTTTTATTGGGAGTATCCTTCATCAAATCTTGAATATAATTCAAATCTCCCCCCAAAATAATCTGCCCTGAGACCCCCAAAATAAATCATTAATCTTTATCACGGATGAGGGGTCATCCCCAATTGGGCCATAATAGTTTGCAAAATTTAGCATAGCCCCATTCAGATTAAGCGTAACCCATAACCATTGTCCATGAGGATCCCTCTAAACTTGAAGAAACTCCCAGTCTAAACCCCTGCTGAATTATATAGCCACCCCTCTCATTGCCAACCCTGCAGACGCAAAGAACACTTTCGAGAAAGCTTTTGGAACAAAATGTTTTGGTGAATTTGATGTCAAATGCATTTCCTGGAGAAAAAGAACCTGTGGTACAAATGAGGCCGACCATCTTATTAACCCTGCATATTTTTGGTTGTTCAAAATTCCATTGACATTGACCGAGATAATTCGACATTTACTACTCAGCTCTATGATTTATCCCTTAAAATCGTAATACTTAATTCAGGACCCTGTTTTCCTTCTAACTTACCACTGTGCTTCTGCTTTTTTCCATACAATACACCCCCATCACCCTCCCTTAGACCCATCTACCCCCACCTCAGAAGATGTGGCAGAGCCCGCAAGCCACATCACAACCACCACTAGTGCTCTGTGGGGTGCCCTGTTGCTGCACCCTAGGTTACCCGCCCACCCCCTCCCCCTGTCTTACATAACCTGCATAGCAGTCTGACCTTCTATTGTATTCTATCTCACAGATAAGATTTCACTCAACAGATCCTGAGCGTCCTCTAAGTTAGTGAACATGTGAAATTTACCTTTTACTAATACTCGTAGCTTTGATTGCTGAAATATTGAGGCCAGCGCACCCTGAGCCTTTTGACAAACCCTTCATGCCTGCATGCAGCTGCTACTGACATATCAGCAAAAATCCGACAGCTAGAGATTGCAAATTGCCTCTGCTGGATTGCCTTGGTTAGAATAATTTCTTTGATACGATAGTCTGCAAAGTTAATCAAAATTGTGCGTGCAAACTTTAAATTTGGTAACGGGTGAGCGGGGACTCAATGAGCCCTTGTTATTGTGAGGTCTCCGGTAAATTCAGGCACAACATTTTTCTTGATAAAAGTCTCGACCCATTGAAGTGTTTGAGACCCTTCACTCCCCTCTGGCACCCCAACTATACTTAACTTTGCATTCCGGGAATTATTTTGGAGTTCTTCAAGCTTATTCTCTAAGGTGACTTTTTCCTTTTTCGCTTTGCTCGCTCTCTGCTGCATCGTGATCATTTGATCTTCCAAATGTGCGATCCTAGACTCTGCTTCTTGTATTCTAACTGGAAACAAGGCTACTGCTCCCTCAATTTTTTGGAGGCACTGATGAAGGGAGGCTATTTCGTTCATTTGAGATATATTCATCTCTCTTATCTCTTCTAAGATGAGATTCAACATGTCCTTTATATCCTTTTGACAAATACTATCTTTTTCTGTAAGTTGTTCCTGTGAATTATATTGAGTTTTCTCCTTTTCCTTTCGGTTGTCGACTTGCGGTCCTAGAATTTCTGATCCTCCTTTAACTGACGACTGAGGCTGGGCCTGCGACTGACTCTGACACTGCATTGCTTATTGTGGCAGACTTAAGTTTTGTGATGCTACCTGGTGCTGGGGCTGAGAATCCAACAAGGTATTCTTTACCTTAAGAAGGGAAGCCTTTAACGCCTTTTCTTCTGGAATAATTGGATGGCATGGAGGTAATTGTGGATTTAAGATAGGGCTGGCTAATAGATCCTCCGTGGACACCTCCAGAAGTTCTTGCAGCTTTACTGGCACCTTTCCCTGTATAGACTGAGATGCTTTTCCTTTCACAAATAATGGAAAATCTTTGACGTTTTTTAACCTTCCACACCAGCGTCGGGAGTTGCATTAAAAACCTGCTCTGCATCAGCTCTTATTTGCTCTTCCGGGCCTTCCCCCCTTGCCTTCTCTGCATCTAGATCATTCACTCTCAAATCCTGCTGGAGTTCTGGCAGATCTTCTTCTGAGCTTTCAAAGGTTGAATTTATGCTGGATCGCTTTAAATTATATTCAGTTTGAGCTAATCGTGTTTTGGCTTTACTTCCTGCTGCAGAGTCCACTTTAGCCGTTAGATTTAATTTTTTTTAATGTTTTCCCATCTTTACTTTTTTCCTCTGTATATGGGAACCTCTCCCAGCTATCATGCTTTTAGCAGCCCTCCAAGCCCAGCCTTATATTCAGATTGCGATTCATTAGTAAAATGACTAGAGTTTTATCTAAAGACCAGAGCTAAGATGGATTTTAAACCAAGAACCGGTGCCAAGCTCTCACTGAGACGCAGGACCTGGCAAGCAGGCACAGCCTGACTAGCACTTAGTCCAATAAGGTGCGTGGTGATCAGTAGAGGCCTGGCAGAATTGCACATAAGCACCAAATGCAGTTCATTCTTAACCCAAGCTCGAGTGATTTAATTGATCCCAATGGCAAGCTGCTTCTTGAGATCAAAGTGCACCCACCCAGGTTATCCTGAGCAAACAAAAATCCAGAAGAAAAAAATTGAAAAACAAAAACCATACCGCAGCTCCCCAGCAAAGTCAAACAGAGGCCATTCCCTATTGACCGAGCCTCTCCTGCCTCCTGCAGAAACAGGGATCATCTGGCTCACCTTCGCAGCAAGATGATCTTTTTCCAGTCAAATGCAGGTGTAAGAGTTTCCAAAAAGCTGCTGGTCCGTGGCCTCTCTCTGCTCCTTTCTCTCACCAAGCTATTAATCTGTCTGACTCCCAGCGCTCAGCCCCAACCTCCAGCTGCAGCCTCCAATCCTCGACGGCAGCAAAAACTAGCTCCGACAGTCAGCAAAGCCTCCTCCGGAGGCTGGACATGCTGGAAATGCGGCCCCCATGACTAGCCTCCCCCAGGGCCGCGCAAACTAACTCTACCGGGTCGTGTCCGCCACCTAACTAGCCTCCACACTCCACAATGTGCGGGAGAAACCGCACCAGTCTCAGCTGTAATCTCCTGCCATAATCTCCTCCGGTCCGCTCCACGCACATGTCAGTTCAACTCCATTACAGGGGGAGGGGGAAGCGATCACCCGTGGCTATGCGTTAGCGGGAATCGCCATAGCCCATTCCTGCAATTCTACTAAGAACAGTGTACACTCTATGCATCACTGGTCATAAAAGACACTATTTGCTGAAAGTAACCAAGGTATGAAGGTGCTAAACATCATACAACCAGAAGCCTTCATACTGTGGTGAAAACTTTATAGATAGCCCATCTACTGAAGCAAAAGAAGCATATATACATAGGATGGTACCTGGTGAACACAGTCCTCTGTTATGTAGAAATGTTCAGGCTGAGATGACTTTGTCTAAATATTCATGGCAGCTTACAATACTTAATATCTAGTATGTAGAATCTTTGCCCTGTTGGAAATGTTTTCTGCTGAACCAAAAAAACTTGCATGGAACATACTGGACACATGTCAACAGCCATCTTCACACAGAGTTACTCTTGAATAGAAAGATCAATAATGTGTTCAATACATCTACATACATGTGATGCATTAGAAGCCCATGCATTTTACACCCATTAGCTGGACACTGGCTGCACAAAATTAGGTAGAAAAGTAGTATGCTATTTACCCACTACTATGTAAACTATAAAAGACACTAGCACAATCATTGGATGATGCCATCAATGATGTAATTTGAGATGTCATCACTGATGTCATGAGTTATATCATATGTGCATTCATGAGCAGTGCATGGTGGGGGGCAAGTTATAGTTAGCTCATGGTGTCACTGACATATTCACCTAACTCTAATGGTACTTAAACCTTTCCAGTGAATATATATATATATATATATATATATATATATTCACTGAAAAAACCATAGGTTTCACACACGTTATAGTTAGGAATTAGCATTTAAAAAACCTTGCAAATTCACTGAAAAAACCATAGGTTTCACACATGTTATAGTTAGCGGAAATTTTACTGATAAAAAACCAATGAAATTCCCCCGTTATAGTTAGTGCAGGCAACTATAACTCACGCGACCGCAATCCTCTGCTGATGCTAATACTGTATTTAGACACTTATTTGCCCATGTCTTCTTCCATAAATTTTTAGCTATACATATATTACAAATATTTTTTTTTCATAAAGACACATATGTCATCAGCAGAAGATTGCGGTCGCGTGAGTTATAGTTGCCTGCACTAACTATAACGGGGGAATTTCATTGGTTTTTTATCAGTAAAATTTCCGCTAACTATAACATGTGTGAAACCTATGGTTTTTTCAGTGAATTTGCAAGGTTTTTTAAATGCTAATTCCTAACTATAACGTGTGTGAAACCTATGGTTTTTTCAGTGAATTTGTACGGTTTTTTAAATGCTAAGTTACTTTACGCCATTCGTGGCGTGCGCGCCCACTTAACGCAGTTCGTTCCGTGCGCGCACGGTGCGCTTCGCGCACCGCGCGCCCACTTTACGCAGTTAGTGCCATGCACGCACGGTGGGCACGCGGTGCGCAACGCGCACCGCGTGCCCACGTTACGCTAGATGGGCCATGTACGCACGATGCGCTTCGCGCACCGTGCGCACATGGAGGACATATGATGCACTTCGTTTTGAAAGGTAATATTTTAATTTTTCGCACCGGTTATAAGCCATGAACAAATGGTGCCCTTCGGGCACCATTTGCACACGGGGTGGGGAGAGTGTGGATAATTTTTTTTTTAATTATTTTTTTACCGTACGCGTACGGTAAGCGTAATCGGCGAAATTAGCGAAAAAATAAAAATTCAGTTTTTGGCCTTGGGGGATCTTTGGGGACTCCCTCAACATGGCTAGGTGTTTTGGAGCTGTCCAAACAGCCCCTTTACATGTTTTTGTGCTTTGTATTTTAATCCACACTCTCAGTGCGAGAGAGAAAATGGCGGCCGCCGCTTCCTGGTTTCGGCCGATTCGAATGTTTACTAAGATCTAAGAGCCAATCAGAATCGCGCTCGCGCACGCCACCGTACGCGTACGGTAAGCGTACCGTAAGCGCACCGTAAGCTGGCTCAGATATATATATTGATTTAAAGGCTATTTTCTCAGAATCTACTGAACAGATTTACACCAAACCTACAAAAGGCACTTCCTTGACCTGAGGACTACCTCTCTGCCAAATTTCTAGTAATTCTGTTCAGCCGTTCGGGCTGTAGCTGTGTCTAAAAGTCCTATGGAAAAATGCATGGGAAAAACGCGTTTTGGGACCCCCCTTTTATCTCAGCCCCCGCTTGACGAATCCCCCCGAGACTTTCAGGGTAGGAGCGGAGCGTAGCGCCCCACCTATTTTGAAAAATTCGCGAGGATTCGTCGACCGGCGCCAAAGTTATTCAAAATAGAATGTTGCGGATTTCCTATGGAAACGTGGTCCTAACTATAACTACCTACTGGCGACCGCCAGTAGGTAATATATATATATATATATATATATATATATATATATATATATATATATATATATATATATATATTATCTACTGGCAGTCGCCAGTAGATAGTTATAGTTACAACCTAGTTTCCATAGGAAATCTCAAAATTCTATTTTGAATAATTTTGGCGCCGGTTGACGAATCCTCGCGAAATTTTCAAAACAAATGGGGCGCTCCGTTCAGCTCCTACCCTGAAAGTCTCGGGGTGATTCGTCAAGTGGGGGCCGAGAAAAAGGGGGGGTCCCAAAACGCGTTTTCCCCATGCATTTTTCCATAGGACCTTTAGTCGCAGCTACAGCCCGAACGGCTGAACAGAATTACGTGAAATTTGGCAGAGAGGTAGCCATAAGGTCAAGGAAGTGCCTTTTGCAGGTCTGATGTAAATCTGTTCAGTATTTCCTGAGAAAATAGCATTTAAAAGCATATCAATATCTATACACGCGCACCGTGAGCGCACGGTGCGCGCACCCTGCCGTGCGCGAGCACAATTCTGATTGGTTGTTAGATGTCGGTAAACATTCGAATCGGTCGAAACCAGGAAGTGTCGGCCGCCATTTTTTCTCTCTCAGTCTGAGGGGGTGAAAAAAAAAGGCGGAGAACGTGAAAAGGGGGCAGAGTGGACAGTTCCTGACCCCCTAGCCTTGGTCAGGGGGTCACAGAAGGACCCCCAAGGGAGAAGAAAACAATAAAAAAAAAAAAAAATCACGAGGTGCGCGCACCGCGCGCGCACGCCACGCACTGCGAACCGTGGGTGCTCGGTGCGCGAAGCGCACCAAGCACCCACAGCGCGCGCACGTTGCGCGGAGCGCACGTTGCGCGCACGGTGCGCGCACGGTGAAAAACCTGAAAAAAATAAATTAATAAATACATAACTTAGCATTTAAAAAACCGTTCAAATTCACTGAAAAAACCATAGGTTTCACACACGTTATAGTTACGAATTAGCATTTAAAAAACCTTGCAAATTCACTTAAAAAACCATAGGTTTCACACATGTTATAGTTAGCTGGACATTTCACTCGTAAAAAACCAATGAAATTCCCCCGTTATAGTTAGTGCAGGCAACTATAACTCACGCGACCGCAATCCTCTGCTGATGACGTCAGATATTACATCACTGATGACATATGTGTCTTTATGAAAAATAAATATTTGTAATATATGTATAGCTAAAGATTAATGGAAGAAGACATGGGTAAATAAGTGTCTAAATACAGTGATGTAATATCTGACGTCATCAGCAGAGGATTGCGGTCGCATGAGTTATAGTTGCCTGCACTAACTATAACAGGGGAATTTCATTGGTTTTTTACGAGTGAAATGTCCAGCTAACTATAACATGTGTGAAACCTATGGTTTTTTAAGTGAATATATATATATATAGGTTAAATTGAGGTCATAGATGAACATTTCAGGGAAAATGTAATGTTTTAAGTTCTCTAGTAAATATAACCTGTGCCTTAAATTCACTATAACTTGCGACCCCACTATGCACAGTGCATGCTATCAGTGATGTTATAGAGCATGTAATGAGTAATGTAATATTGGGGGTAATTAACTGGGCTTGGTGGAGGCGCTAGTTACAGTTACTTTAGGGTACAAGTTATACTTACTAGAGATGATTATAACTGGTAAATTTCAGTAGTTTTTGAGTTTATAATGTTCCGTAGAACGGAAATTTTCGCCAAACCAATACATTACTTTAGCCTTTTTTCATGTAACTTCTAGTTTTGGGCCTCCATGGCCCTGGGGACCGCCCACCCCCGGGACATTGCTGTTTGCTATGACAGGGCGGAAGCAAACTTCTGCTTCGCTTCATGGAAGCGAGAGCAGAAAACCTGCTCTCGCTTCCATGAAGTGAAGCAATATTGCTTTTGGACAAGGGGAGCTGCATGTCAGCTCCCCTTGTTCAAAAGCAATACTGGCTCCTGCAGGAGGCAGGGAGCCGGCTGGGACCGCAGGGGCATTGAGGCTCCCGCGGTCCCCAACATGAGGCCAGGCCTAGGGGGATGGGGTCCCCGGCGTCAAAAGTGGCTCAGAGAAGGAGGGCCATGCCGCCCCCTCACAATAAATATATATATATTAGCCTCAGTAGGGGGGCTCCTTCCAAAACAAATTAAAAAAATTAAGTCTGGGCAGGCCCCGGGGGATGTGGTCCCCGGGGCCATACTGGCCCAGGGAAGGGGAGACACGTGGCCCCCCTCTCATATACATATTTTTTTTTTATGTGGCCCAGTCCACTTGCCCTGGAGTGCACAAGGCTCCACTGGGGCCATGCCCCACACTTCCTACCAGGCTGAAACTCGATCAGAGTGGCATACTGATCCTATCACCATTTCCTCTCCTGGCTGTCTTCCAGATTCACCTGAGCGAGTTGCCTGAAGCGCTTAGTCTGGTTCCTGAAGGCCAGCATGTAGCTATATACATCCTGGGGAGGTTTACTGGGAGCTTTCTCCCAGCCTTCCTTAAACAGACTCAGAGGTCCTTTACAGGATGCCCATACAGGAGTTCAAAGGGACTGAACCCTAAGGTCGTCTGCTGTACCTCTCTGTAAGCAAAAAAAAGGCATGGCAAGAGGATGTCCCACTTACGCCTCATGGGTTCACCAAGACCCATAATCATGCTCTTCAGCCTCCGGTTGAATATCTCAACCATCCCATTGCCTTTGGGGTGGTAAGGAATGGGGAACTTGTAGGTAACACAACACTCCTGCCACAGGGACTTCATATACTTGGATATGAAGTTGGTACCCTAGTCAGACACCCCCTCTCTGTGTAATCCCATACGGGTGAAAATCCCCATCAACGCACGACCCACCACGGGGGGCGTCACAGTCCAGAGAGGGATGGCTTCCGGGTGCCAGGTGGTATGGTCCACCAAGGACAGGATGAACCTATTGCCCATGGCTGTCTTGTGATTCGGAGGCCCCACAATGTCAATACCCACCCTCTCAAAGGGAGTGCTGACTACAATGAAAGGTTGGAGAGGAGCCTTGCACGTCCTCCCACTCTTACACTTGCCTGGCAAGTCTGGCAAGGCCTACAATGAGTGTCAGAGTTCTTACGCATTTGGGGCCAGTAAAAGTGGGTGACAAGCCTTTCAAAGGTCTTGACTTGCCCCATATGCCCTGCCAATAGCACATCATGAGCCAGACCCATGAGGAAGGCTCTGAAGCACTGGGTACCACCAGCGCACGGGCTGACCCAGGCTCAGCAACCTTAGGCTCACTATACAGGAGACCATTCTCCCAGTAAATCCAGTGCAATCCAGACTGATCGCCTGCTGCCTGGTTAGCAGCCTGCTGCCACAAACCAACCAGAGAAGGGCATTTCTGATGCTCCTGGCAGAATTTCTCCCTGGAGAGGCCTCCTTCCTGCTGCCAATGGGTCAGCTCAGGCAGCCCCCAA
This sequence comes from Triturus cristatus, assembly GCF_964204655.1. Taxonomy (NCBI): domain Eukaryota; kingdom Metazoa; phylum Chordata; class Amphibia; order Caudata; family Salamandridae; genus Triturus; species Triturus cristatus. Next base: position 402,444,561 of record NC_140586.1, on the reverse strand, counting down.
TTTGGCCACTTGTTCCCCTGTAGGTTCCAGGGCATCCCCCTCATAGTTTGCCTCTTCCTGGACCATGGAAACTTAAGGGGCCGTTTCCCGTGCCACCTGCCTCTTCTCTTCCTGACAGTCACCTGGGCCACTGTTTCAGGCTCCAGGTCCTCTTGATTGCCCTTACTGGCTGCCATAGACCCAGTGGTCACACATGCCCACTCAGGCAGACCCAACATCTCTAAATGAGACTTCTGTTCCAACTTCTCCCAAGAGGAACTCTCTAAATCATTTCCTGGCAGACAGTCAACTGGCATGGCTGGCCTCACAGCTACTCTCAAGGTACCTGAGAGCCCACACTCAAAGGGAACCTGTGCCACTTTGCAGATGCATTCAAAGTTGTCAAATGCAACTACTGGGTAGAATGTGTTGGCGACCATCTGCTCTTCAGACACTAGCTGACAACTGACAGCTGTCACACTGGCTCAAATATCTCTTAGAGCTTTAACACTATGGCCGTTGATGGTCACCCACTGCCTGTACTTCTTGGTGTTATCAGGCAGATGATCGCTTGGGACCATCTTACTGTCTCCTAAAGAGACCAAGGTCATTTCTGCGGGACCTCACTCCTCTTGAGCACCCGACTCCTCCCCCAAGGCAACACTAGCATGGGGCGGTGCACCAGTGGGTGGCTTTCTAGGGACACCTAGGATCCCCTGTGAAGTGGCCCACCTAACCACAAGCAAAACATATCCTGGGGCCCATCTGACCGGGCTGACCTGAAGGGACCCATGGCTTCTTTTCAGTGGGAGGCTGGGAACCCTTCCCTAGGTTCCCTTGGAAATTTTTTTGGGCCCCTTTTTGGAACTCTTTTTTTTTTTACCCTTGTCTCCCCTCCCACTCTTCCGCTGGGGACCCTGCCCTCCTTTGGTGGAGTCTCCCACATAACCTTTGTGGACCCTGGTACTGAGCAAGCGGTCCGCCTCCACAGAAAGCTTCCTGGGATCAGTCAGCCTACTGTCAATCAAGTGCTGGCGTAGCTCTCGAAAACAACTACCTGACAAGTACTCCCCTGCAACTAAATCATAGAGCAGCTGAAAATCATTTACCTGGCTATCCTTCACCCAACCATCCAGTGCTCTGCAAAAATAGGAAACGTACTCCACCCAGGGGCTTGATTCCAGTTTTTTACAGTTCCTAAATTTCTGTATTTACAACTCTGAGGTCAACCCGTACCTCCTGAGTAAGGCCTTCTTTATGGGAGCATAAGACATGTGATCTTCAGTGGGTAAGGCTAGAAGGGTGTCCCTTCTTGCTGAGATAAAGCGACCCCACAACCCCACTCCCCAGTCTCTCTCAGGGATTCTCTGGGACCTCATTGCTACCTCATAGGCCTTAAACAACTGCCCAATGTCCTCACTCTTCACAAAGTCCTTAATTACCTCCTTGGGTATGTACATGCTCCCTTCCCAGGCACATGGGGTACCACCATGGGGAATTGGACTCTATACTTTTTGCTTTCAGATACAGCTCCCCCAAACCTCTTTCATGCTCTAAGAGCATCTTCTTTTCCTCCATGGCCAATTTCGGCATCTTTAGCTCCAATTTTTTATTCTCAATGTCACACTCCTTCCCCAGCTAGAGCTTAGCGAGCTCACTCTCATGCACCCTATTTCTTTCTCTGTCCTCTTTCTCCTCTGGAGACAGCCCTTTTTAAGAAACACTACTGCCATCTCTGGGAGGTACCCTCCCCCTCGCAGATTCAACAGCCCTTCCTGCTGCCCACCCAAATTCTCTGCCTCCTCATTCTGCCCACTGGTATTTCTGGACTTCAACCAGGCCCTCAGCGCCTTTTGGTATTCGTCCTTACTGGTAAGGCCTTTCACAGAGATTAAAAATTTCTTGTAGATGACTTTAAGCTGAGACACATTGTAGGTTTCTACCCTATCTTCTTCAAATTCGCTATCAATAGATGCAATGGATACTGGCTTAGTCATGATGAGAAAATTGGCAGTTCTCAAGTTGCAGAAAATCCAAAAAGAAGGGTTCAGTAATAGTATGTGGTTATGTAATGGTCTGCACTATGGTAGTAGTGTGCACCAGTTACTGTATGTAAGGCACAAATGCAGGTCTAGATCTTCAGCGCGGACAACCAATGTTAGAATTGGGGGTCTCTAGTTGGCAGAGGTTTGCACCTTTGTCCAAGTAGGGACCCTTCTTCCTAGTCAGGGTAAGTGAGATACACTTCTAAAATAACCCCTGCGCACCCTGGTAGCTTGTCACGAGCAGATAGGCTTATCTCAGAGGCAGTGTGTGAAGCATTTGTGCATGCATACAGTAACATGGTGAAAACACTATAAATACACAACACACCAGTTTAGAAAAATAAGAAAACTTTATCAAAACCAACAAGACCAGAAACGACAAAAATTCAACATACAAAACTCTTCAAAATAGTTACTGTGTAAAATAACCTTTAAATTGCAGGAAAACATGAAAATTAAGTTCCTCTGATTCTGTAGCTCCATCCAGGGCTGCCACAATACTGAATATGACAGAGTCTCATAATTCCAGCCAGCTGTGGGTCGATACGGGTTAGCTAGAGCGTCGACAGACTCGGAGACATTATCTTCTGTTGGTGCGGCTGATAGGATGGTATGAGCCAGTCTGGGCCAACCGTCACAGCAGCAATGTGAGAGTGAAGCGTTGCAGCGTGCGGTTTCCTCATGGATCGGTGCAGGCAGCGGCTCGTTGATGCAGTCGGTGAGACCAAGGCTTGTGTTGCAAGGTGAGATGGTGCTCGATGTTGTGCTGGCAGGTCACGATGCAGCAACGGAGACAGTTAATGTTCGAGTCGGGCAGCAACGAAGTTGATGACGTCAGTGTAGCATGTAGCGAAGCGGTGCGGAGCGCGTGCCCGCATGATGTGGTGCAAGCAGCGGCTCGTTGACGGAGCCGGTGAGACCAGGGTTGCATTGCAAAATTCTCCAGGCAACTGAAGTCAGCGGTTCCAGAGACGGTGCCCAGAAGCTTGTTGAGGTCTTTGATGTTCCTTAGACCTCATGAACAGGGGGTAAGATCCACTGCAAGCCCTTGGAGATCTTCCTCAAGCAGGGAACTCAACATACAGCAAAGTCCTTATCTTTTTCTTGACAGAAACAGCCACTGCAGGCTAACCCCAGACAGCACACAGTAAAGGGGCAGTACTCCTCCTCCAGTTTCTCCAGCTCTTCTCCTTGGCAGGTTCCTCTTGATTTCCCAGAAGTGATCTAAAAGTCTGGGGTCTGGGCCCCTCTTTTAATACAGCAAAATCCTTTGTTTTCTGGTGGCAGAGAAGCCCTGTGCTCAGTCAAAACGAGTTCTGTCCTCTCTTGTGCAGCTTCCTGGCAGGCGGTAGAGACAGCATTGTGTCAGGCAGACCAGGCCCATTCAGGTGAAAGGAAACCTCCTCCCCCTACTCTAAATGCAGCCCAGGTCTATTCAGCCCAGCCCTGACTCTTCCAGACTCTCTGGAGCCACTGCTCATCCCTAGCCCCAGTCACTCCAAAGCCAGACAGTCAATACAAATCCTAGCAGAGGTACACTTTCAAACACAGAATTTAAAAATCACCTTCTTTAAAAGATGCATTTTAACATTCTGTTTTCAGGCATACTAAACTTTATTTTCCTACCTTGTTCCCAGGGGTCGTTGTGTTTATAAGATGTTATAAGCAAACTCCCTATTCTATCCTATGGGAACAGGTAGCCTTGCAATAGTGAAAAACGAAATTGGTGGTATTTCACTATCAGGAAATGCCACACACAAAAGGGCATGTCCTACCTTTTACATACACTGCACCCTGCACACAGGGGTACCTTGTGCCTACCTTAGGGGTGATTAACAGGTAAGAGAAGGGTAGGGCCTGGCAAGTGGATGCACTTGTCAAGTCAACATGGCAGTACTAGACTGCACACAGGCTCTGCAATGGCAGGCCTAAGTTGCATTACAGGCTGTTTATGTGGGTGGCTCAATTAGTGTTGCAGGTCCACTAGAAGCATTTGATTTACAGGCCCTGGGCACACACAGTGCACTATACTAGGGACTGACTAGAAGATCAGATATGCCAAACAGGGAATCACTAATATATAACAATACTTTACAAAGGGAGCACTTGCACTTTGGCACTGAACAGCAGTGACAAAGTGCCCAAAGCATCTAGGCCAGCAAAAACGAAGTCCAACACACTGCAAAAACACAGGAGGCAAATGGAAAAATACAGGAGAATCCCACGCTAATGGTGCCAGATCTAACATATATGTATATTTTTTTCCTGAAAAAAACAAAAGCTACATGGATGTTACAGTTAGGAACTAGCATTCAAAAAACCTTTGAAATTCACTGAAATAAACAAAGGTTACAGGGAGGTTATAGTTAGGATAGTAAATTTTTAAAAAACGTAGAAATTCACTGAAAAAAAACAAAGGTTACAGAGACATTATAGGTCAGCTCAGGCTTCACTCATAAAAAACCAGTCAAAATCAGCAGTTACAGTTAGCTAAGCTCCCGCTACCGCAAAGCACTGCTTATGAACTCACACATTATATCACTCATGACATGGTCAGTGGCATCATTGATGACATTATTTATGACAGTATCCAGGGACTGTGAGTGTTTTTAAAAAGTTTGAGTCTTATGTATGTATATATATAGATATAGAGATATATATATATGTATATTCACTTAAAAAACCATAGGTTTCACACATGTTATAGTTAGGTGGATATTTCACTCATAAAAAACCAATGAAATTCCCCCGTTATAGTTAGTTCTGATAACTATAACTCGCGCGCCCGCAATCCACTGCTCATGACGTCACATATTAAATCACTCATGACATGGTCAGTGGCATCACTCATGACATCACTGATGACATCATCCTTGTGATAGAGTGGCGGTAGCGCGAGTTATAGTTATCTGAACTAACTATAACGTGGGAATTTCATTGGTTTTTTACGAGTGAAATATCCACCTAACTATAACATGTGTGAAACCTATGGTTTTGTAAGTGAATTTGCAAGGTTTTTTAAATGCTAATTCCGAACTATAACGTGTGTGAAACCTATGGTTTTGTAAGTGAATTTGTACGGTTTTTTAAATGCTAATTTATTTATGTATTATTATTTTTTTTATATATTTATTTACAATAAACTATGTATTCACATTTTTTATATATTTTTTCTTGTTTTTCACCGTGCGTGCACGGTGCACGCACCCCCGCGATTTTTTTTAAAAAAATTTAAAAAATGTTTTCTGCCTTCGGGGTCCTTCAGGGACCCCCTGACAAAGGCTAGGGGGTCAGGAACTCTCTACTCTGCCCCCTTTTCACGTTCGCCACCTTCCTTTTTCACTCTTGCACTGAAAACAAACAAAATGGCGGCCGACACTTCCTGATTTTGACCGATTCAAACGTTGACTAACATGTAACCACCAATCAGAATTACGCTTGCGCACGTTAGGGTGCTCGCATGGTGCGCGCTTATAGATATTTATATGCTTTTAAATGCTATTTTCTCAGGAACTAATGAACAGATTGACACCAGACCTGCAAAAGGCACTTCCCTGACCTGAGGACTACCTCTCTGCCAAATTTCAAGTAATTCTGTTCAGCCGTTCGGGCTGTACCTTCGACTAAAGGTCCTATGGAAAAATGCATGGGGAAAATGCGTTTTGGGACCCCCTTTTTTCTCGGCCCCCGCTGACGAATCACCCCGAGTCTTTCAGGGTAGGAGCTGAACGGAGCGCCCCATTAGTTTTGAAAATTTTGCGAGGATTCGTCAACTGGCGCCAAAGTTATTCAAAATAGAATTTTCAGATTTCCTATGGAAACACGGTCCTAACTATAACTATCTACTGGCGACCGCCAGTAGATAATATATATAGAAACAGTCCTTTCCGCTCTCTTCTCAGTGGAATGCAGGCACGGACCTCTCGCCTCCAAAACTCAAATCAACAATCCCACAACGCAAAAAGGTGGGTGAAGCAGGTGATTTATTACCCAAGTTAAAACAGGAAAATAGCAGGACCAGTGTCCTCCATGACGCGTTTCGCTCCACGCAGGGAGCTTGATCACATATATATATATATATATATATATATATATATATATATCGGTTCAAAATTCGCTTCTGCAACCCACCGCCTCCTAAACGCAAGGCGCGTCGGCGTTAACGGGCCTCCGAAGCCCGGTCCAACACTATGCCTCTATTTCCAAAAAAACGGAATGCCGACGCCGTGTTGTTTGGAGAATTACTTTAATGTCAGCTGAAAAGAGTCAGACGCGTTTCGCCTGCCCAGCAGGCTTGCTCACTAACAACTCCAATAAAGTTTTACCACCATTTTAACCTGTCCATACGTTCCATATCACGTGATAAACTACAACCATAAAAAGAGAAGACATACTCGTAGTTCTTTGATCATTACATGCACCGATCTCATTTCACTATTTCATATGAGGTTTAAATTGTGAAACCATTATTGGACGATTGAACATATATTATAATTAACCAACGGCGACATTGTAACCCATTTAATTAGATTTAAAATTGCCTAGTTTGCTTGACATACACATGATTTGTATGTCTTTGTTATCATCACAATATCTCTAGTGAGATTAATCACTGTGCTTATCGCACAATCAAGCTGGGCATCGACCTCTTTCAAATTATGTTAGCATTTCCATTGTATACCGCCCCAGTGGGCCTCCTTATAGTTTGTCTAATATCATCACTTTTTTTGTCAATTTCATTACAAACTGTATAATACAGCGCCTGTGCGCAAACCTCTCTGATATACTTGTTTACTTAGATATGCAATATTATGTAGAATATTATAACACACCGAGTTGTCTTCTCCATTTTACAATCTTATGTATAAGTGAAAAAAACATACAAACAAAAATAGTTAAAAAATGCAGGATCACAAGGATAATTCATAAATACGTGTAAAGGTCCTCTTCCATATTTAACCCCATAGGGGTTTTAGTATTGAGTCTAATAATGTAGCTCGATTCCAGCCTCCGTAGGGTTTTCTGCCGATCACCCCCTCTAATACTAACTGGTACAGCATCTATAACAAAGTATGTTCAACCACTCGCATCCCCGTTATGGAATTGATTGAAATGGCGGGCAACCGAATACGATTGATCCGCATTCTTTATGGCTCACAAATATTGGAGCACCCGCTTATGTACTTGAAGAATTGTGCTGCCTACGTACCTCAGGCCACAAGGGCACTGGAGCACGTAGACAGCAAACTCTGTTTTGCACGAAAATTGTCCTTTGATTTTCTGTTCCTTCTTTGTAAAGCCAGGTAGATAACTACTGGTATTTTTTCCAAAAGTACAGGCCTTACATTTCGTGCATTTGATGAACCCATCCTTCCTGGTTAACCATGTTTTATTAACCTTAGATATTCTGTCAGTTGGTAACATATTGCTTACCAATGCTTGTGTCAATGAACGTGCCCTTCTAAAGGAAATAAGTGGTTTCCTTTGAACACATTGTTTTAAGATTGGATCATTCCGAATGAAGTGCCAATGTTTCTGTAGAATGAAACGTAAATCATTATGCCCGTAATCCACTGCTGATGACGTCACATATTACATCACTCATGACATCACTGATGTGCTGTGCAGTGCCCTCAGGCGGTGCGAGCAGCGGCTCGGTGGCGATGTCGGCAGGCGTCATCGGTGAGACGAGGGTCGTGGAGCGGCGGTGTCCTCTGCAGTGCCTTCAGGACTCAGAGTCGGCGGCAGCATCGTTGATGGTATTGGGTTGCTTATTCTTCTGTTGCAGCACAAAACACACTGTCCCCAGTGCTGATGGCAGAAGAACTTGAAGTCTTTGCTTTTCCTGAGACTTCTTGAACAGGGGGCAAGCTCTACCTCAAGCCCTTGGAGATACTCAAAGAAAGAAGTTGTAGAAAGTCCTGTCCAGTCCTTTCACTGCCCAAGACAGAAGCAGCCACTGCAGGTCAACACAGCAAAGCACTCAGCAAAGTGGTAGTTCCTCCTCCAGCTCTTGGCACTCTTCTTGATCCAAAAGAATTCTAAAGTTCTGGGGTCTGGGCCCCAATATTTATACCACCAAATGCTTTGTTCTCCAAAGGCAGAGAGTGTCTGTACCCAGCCAAAACCAGTTCTGTCCTCAATGGTGCAGCTTCCTGGCAGGGGGGTGGAGACCGCATTGTGCAAGGCAGACCAGGCCCATTCAGGTGCAAGGAAATCTCCTCTCCTCCCGCTACTCTAAATGCAACCCAGATCTATTCAGCCCAGCCCTGGCCCATCAGACTTCTGGAGCCACTGCCCCTCTCCAGCCCCTGTCATCCAAAAGCCAGACATGCAATACACATACCTAGCAGAGGCACAGAGGATGGTTAGGCAGGAAAAACACCTACTTTCTAAAAGTGGTATTTACAAACACAGAATGTAAAAATCACCCTCACTAAAAAATGCATTTTAACATTCTGAGTTCAGGCATAATAAACTTTATTTTCCTACCTTGTTCCAACGGCCAGTTATGTGTATAAGATGTTATAAACAAACTCCCCATTCTATCCTATGGGAACAGGAAGCCTTGCAATGGTGAAAAACGAAATACACTGTAATTCACCACCAGGACATGTCACACACAGCAGTGCATGTCCTACCTCTAACATACACAGCATCCTGCCCACAGGGATACCTTGGACGTACCTTAGGGGTGACTGACATGTGGAAAAAGGGAAGGTTCGGGCCTGGCAAGTGGGTGCACTTATAGTTATAGTTAGCTGGACATTTCACTCGTAAAAAAACAATGAAATTCCCCCGTTATAGTTAGTTCAGCTAACTATAACTCGCGTGCCCGTAATCCACTGCTGATGACGTCACATATTACATCACTCATGACATGGTCAGTGACATCACTCATGACATCACTGATGTGCTGTGCAGTGCCCTCAGGCGGTGCGAGCAGCGGCTCGGTGGCGACGTCGGCAGGCGTCATCGGTGAGACGAGGGTCGTGGAGCGGCGGTGTCCTCTGCAGTGCCTTCAGGACTCAGAGTGGGCGGCAGCATCGTAGATGGTATCGGGTTGCTTATTCTTCTGTTGCAGCACAAAACACACTGTCCCCAGTGCTGATGGCAGAAGAACTTGAAGTCTTTGCTTTTCCTGAGACTTCTTGAACAGGGGGCAAGCTCTACCTCAAGCCCTTGGAGATACTCAAAGAAAGAAGTTGTAGAAAGTTCTGTCCAGTCCTTTCACTGCCCAAGACAGAAGCAGCCACTGCAGGTCAACACAGCAAAGCACTCAGCAAAGTGGTAGTTCCTCCTCCAGCTCTTGGCACTCTTCTTGATCCAAAAGAATTCTAAAGTTCTGGGGTCTGGGCCCCAATATTTATACCACCTAATGCTTTGTTCTCCAAAGGCAGAGAGTGTCTGTACCCAGCCAAAACCAGTTCTGTCCTCAATGGTGCAGCTTCCTGGCAGGGGGGTGGAGACCGCATTGTGCAAGCCAGACCAGGCCCATTCAGGTGCAAGGAAATCTCCTCCCACTACTCTAAATGCAACCCAGGTCTATTCAGCCCAGCCCTGGCCCATCAGACTTCTGGAGCCACTGCCCCTCTCCAGCCCCTGTCATCCAAAAGCCAGACATGCAATACACATACCTAGCAGAGGCACAGAGGATGGTTAGGCAGGAAAAACACCTACTTTCTAAAAGTGGTATTTACAAACACAGAATGTAAAAATCACCCTCACTAAAAAATGCATTTTAACATTCTGAGTTCAGGCATAATAAACTTTATTTTCCTACCTTGTTCCAACGGCCAGTTATGTGTATAAGATGTTATAAACAAACTCCCCATTCTATCCTATGGGAACAGGAAGCCTTGCAATGGTGAAAAACGAAATACACTGTAATTCACCACCAGGACATGTCACACACAGCAGTGCATGTCCTACCTCTAACATACACAGCATCCTGCCCACAGGGATACCTTGGACGTACCTTAGGGGTGACTGACATGTGGAAAAAGGGAAGGTTCGGGCCTGGCAAGTGGGTGCACTTGCCAGGTCGACATGGCAGTTACCCACTGCGCACAGACCCTGTGGTGGCAGGTCCGAGTTACCTTTACAGGGATACTTCTGTGGGTGGCACAACCAGTGCTGCAATCCCACTAGTAGCATTTGATTTGCCAGCCCTGGCACTCTCAGTGCACTTTACTAGGGCCTCACCAGTAGATCAAATATACCAATCATGGAAACACCTATCCATATCATAATTTACAACAGGAGCACTTGCACTTGAAAAAGTGTGCAGAGACACTAAACCAACAAAAACAGAGTCAAAACCGGGAGGTCAGAAAGCGAAAAGACAGGGGAAACGCGCCAAAAAATGCCACGCCTAACATGGTGTAATTCAGTTCAGGCATTTATTTCTGTAACAAGGAGCAAACAATTATGTGGAAATGAATTTCTATGCCCCCACTTGGTAAATCAGCTTAAAACTCACCATGAAGCAGAGGATATACTTTCTGGGAATGTTTTGTGCAGATTCGTTGAAAGTGGCAAAAGTTATTATGAAAATAAAAAACTCCTTTCCTTTTGTGGCTTTTGGCACTATTTCCACCAGTGTAATATTTATTTGAAAATACATGAAAAGTAGAATACTTTTGTTTGTTTTGTATTCATAAACATTCCAAGATGTACTCCAGATAAACTGCACCATGCACAGATTTCTAGGGCTACTTTGGAAAATTTAAACTTCAATAGAACCAAATTCCCCATGAAGAATTCTACTCCTTGGTTGAATCTTTTGTCAAAGAAATGGCGGGGTTGGATTTATTGAGTAAGTTTAGCACATCTCAGACTGTGGCATGCAGTCCTAAGAGCAGCATGATTTATTCTCTAGAATGTGGAAGCAAAAGTCTAAACCGTATGCTCAACTTCCCTCTTCTGGGAGTAGTGTTTGATTTTTTTGGCACATGGGATTCTCATATCTCTGCTAGTACAGCAAAATTATGCAAGACAATTGGAGCACTTTTGAGTCTTCCGTGGCCAACTGGTCCTAAGGCCCTAACTCCTATTTTGTCTATATACAGGTCTCAGTGCAATTCAATAGTTTGTTATGGTGAGGTAGTGTGGGGTAATTCAAATAACTATCCCCTACATATCGAAGAAAATTGCCTGCTCAGCCGTTTGTTTCACCAACTGCCCACTAGCTTGCACTTTATATGCCATGGAGAGCTTGGCTAGTCGTACATAGAAGAGCTCATCAAATTAGCTCCAGTCTTATTATGGGTCTCGATATGAGCTAATCAAGAGGCAAGTTTGGATTGGGCCATTATTAAGGGCTGCCTGTCGCAAGGTAAGGGGATAGCATATGTGGAATCTTGCTGACTTGGCTATTCCACTCACCTCTCATTAATCCTCAAAGGGGACAAAAAACTAGTAAAATTCTTCTTTATACTGAGAAGCGAGGGTATTGGAATACCGCAAAATTACTTGGCAGCATTATTGTAATTTGAAAGAAGTTGATGGTTTGCAGTCTTACTTGTCATGCAAAATGGGGATAGGTCGCTTTTATGTCATCTTAGGGCGGACACTATTCATTATTTGATTAATTTTCCTTTGGGATACAGCAGCTGTTCTTAAATGGGTGCCTGTCCCTGTAATGGAATTTCTGACCAAACGTTGCAGCATTGCTTTTTCTTTTGAACATTTTATATGTTTTTTTTAACAAACAGTTTTTAAATCCACTGTTAATGAAAGTAGGTTTGGTTAAATGCAGGGTGAATCTCTGATACTTGCAGTTATTAAGCTGCAAAAATATCTTCTTGCAGTTGCCTCTTTTAGGTAGAGCCTGGGCAGCGCATGAGCTGCTCTGCGAGGCATGCTGTATTCAGGTACGGACTTGAAGCTCTGCCCACTCTCCACCTATATTTTTATTGTCCTTTGTAAATGCTGGGTTCTGATTTGTTAATAGGCTTGTTTGTCCCTCCGTAGTACTACCTTGTCTTCATTTGTAACTTCCCATGAGGACAGTCCTTTTTACTTCTGTTGCTATCCGGTATGTTTTATTGCCAGTCTGTGAGCACTATTTTCTTCAATGAGTTTCTCCTACTTCAGGTGTAACATGCTTTCCTACAACGGCACCTGCTTTGCTCGCACCACTTTTGGGATGCTGCTTGCACTGCTCGCGGGACACTTTTTTCATAATAGCAGCCGCTTCTTTTTATGTTCAGCGTGCCATGTGTAATTTTACTTTTAAAGCAGCCCGGTACAATGGTGGCCGCTTCTTGTTTTTTATCTTTAGAGCACATGCACTTTCACTTTAAAAGCAGCCCAGGCTTTTTCACTTTTAAAGCAGCCCGGCACAATGGTGGCTGCATCTTATTTAATTTGTCAGCAATTGCTTACTAAGAGGGCTGAGGTCTGCAGCATGATGTGTAAATAACTGAATAGTAGGATAAACCGTAACCATGGAGGCGGTGAAAAGGCTGAGCAGCATGAAATATCTCGTATATATGGGTTGATTGCCCACTAATCGTCAACAGCTGCGTGCTTTAACGTGCACCTCCGCTCCTACCTGCAGCAGTGTGTGGTATTTAGTGTTTGAGCCAAACATAACAACAATACATCTGAAACAAAACTGTAGGGGCACCTGTTGTAGCCCCTGAACCAGGTAAAACCACACCAGTGCACTGACAGCAACAAATCCAGCGATAGAACCTGGTGTACCACCACACCAAATGTGCCTAACCAACACTGATGCACCTCAGTCACAACCAGTATCGGCACCTGCTAGCCATCCAGCATCCAAGGCGCCCACACCAATTACATTAGCACAAAAAGCAGCCGTGACTTAATAGTGCACTCCATCGAGACGACACAGAGGACCTGTAAGAAGGAGGCTGAACAGATTGAGGAGCAGATACAAGCGATTAAAGATAATCACACGTCATCTGAGGCGAAAACCTTACTTGAGAAAATAGAAAAGGGGAACTCTTCATTTAAGGATCATACGATTAATTTCAAAGTCAACAAATTTGAGAAGGACGAAAAATCGTTCAATATTAAAACAGTGTACCCGTATTTGAAAGAGGATTTTTACACTAAACCTGATTCCAGACGGTTCCTGCCAGGATACCAAGGGTGCTCTAAAAGGAGATTTCTAACATTTTCTGACACATCATCCTCAGATCCACAGGGGATTCTGATTTAGGTGAAGGCTCCTCCAACCAAAAACAACAGAGAAAGTCGTCTTTTTTAGGGGAAGGCCAACATAAGCCACACAAAAGATACAAATCACAACCATGGGAAAGGAGAAAACAACGACAGTACTACAAAACATAAAGAAATCATCCATCATCAGTCTTTCCAATATGATTTTAACCAAATATCAGACAGCGGTTCTGGAACTAGGACTTTCTTTTGTCCCTGGGGTTAAATTGGACTTTACCAAAGTAAAATTGGAAGCTATGGAATTATTTCGGAAAGTTCATCTGAAAGCCTTCTTGAAAGACAAGGAAGATTCCACACGGTTTGAGTCATCATGATTACATAACAAATCCACGTTCTGTCCACCAGACCACAGTATCCCTAGGGACATCATAACTTTTGAACACGCAGTACTATCGTTGTTAAATGTCCTGGAAAAGAAAAGGATGTACATTAAAAGCAACGTTTCACAGGATCACAAAAAGGCCTTAAATTCTTTGAAGGACCAACAAGTAGCAGTCATCAGGCCAGCAGATAATGGCTGTGCCGTGGTCAACTGGTCTAAAGAGGCCTATCTAACAGAAGGAAGAAGCCATGTACAAAACCCGGTATGGTACCGGCGCATCCCGCAGGACCCAACTAAAGAGATCGCGCAAGAAATACTGAGGATAGTCACAAAAGGCACCAAACGGGGCATCTTGGGACCAAAGGAAGCTGAGTATCTCATCAAGAAATATCCACAGACCCCTATACTATATTTCCTGCCAAAGGATCACAAAGATGCTACCAATCCCCCCAGCAGACCAATTGTGTCAGGGTGTGACTCTATTTTTGAGCACTGTCCAAGTATGTGGACGTCTTTATGAAGCCATTTATGTTGGATGTTCCCTCTTAGCTACGTGACACCATGGACTTTATCAACAAAGTTGAAGGATTTGCCTTTGATCCGAACATACACACCCTAGTAACCATGGATGTTTCATCATTTTATACTCAAATCCCTCAGCAGGACACATTAGATGCAATGGAATTCTATCTGGAACTACGACCAAGACCACACCAAGTTCGAACGGAGTTCATTTGCAATTTGGCTTCTGTATCCCTGCGAAAAAACTTTTTCAAATTCGACGAGGATTTATTTCTACAAGTCAAAGGGACAGCCATGGGTTGTGCCTTTGCTCCAGAAATGGCCGTACTGTACATGGCCAGGTACGAACATCGATTTATCTACAATAACAATCCATACATTGACCATATAATTCAATGGTACAGATACATCAATGATGTGTGGTGTATATATGTAAATGCTCAGAAACATCATTGAAGGAGTACCATGTATCACTGAACAACCGCATTCCGGATATCAAGCTGAGATTGGCACATAGCAAAAATAACCTCCCTTTCATGGATGTGGAGGGGAAATCATCATCAAATGAGCTGATCTTGACATTAGACACAAAACCGACAGACAAAAACAATGCCCTGCACTTCAGAAGTTATCATCCCAGTAATATGAAAACCAATTTGCCCTATGGACAATTTTTACGCATAAGATGCAACTGTACCAGACGTGAAGTCTTTGAATTACATACCAACACATAGAGTCAAAAACTAAAGGAGAGAGGTTATCTACACAAGCTTCTCAAACACTCACAGAAGAGAACCTGGTTTACGGCTAGGGAACACCTGCTGATCAAAAAAAGTAAACCGACAACTGAATGTAATGTTTGCGTGACGACATTTGGACCACACCCTCAACCTTTGAAGAAGATTGTCTCGAGTAATTGGCATCTGATTGAAGGATCCATACCAAACATTGGCCCCCTGTTATTCGCACTTAAAAATAATCGCAATATTGGACAGCATGTCATACGTACATCTGCACTGCCAAAAGAAAAAACAGACACTCTCGGCACCATGTTAAACCTAAATCCTATTCAAGGGCATCACAAATGTGGTAGCTGTTCGGTTTGCAATTCCACCATAGAAGGAACCAACTTCACAGATGGCCAAAGACATTGGTGTCATAATGAATTCACCAATTGCAAGACCAAAAACGTGATGTATGCCATTATATGCCCGTGTACAAGAACGTGCATAGTTAAAACTAGCCAAGAAGTGAGACAAAGGATTGTTCAACACCGTTCTAGTCTGAAGAACAAAGTCTTAACTGCGCCTATGGTTAATCACTTTGTTGCATTGAAACATTCTGAAAATGAATTTAATTGGACAGTCCTATGTGCTATCAAACCGAATCGGAGAGGTGGCGTCCCTGAAGTCCTCCTATCTCAAAAAGAAGCATTCCTCATCATGAAATTTGACACAGCCCTGCGGGGACTTAATGAGATGTCTGAAATTGCCAAACTGTAAGTCACCTCTGAGAAGAAATGACATGGACACCCGTCTCCACTAGGCTACCAGAATGCAACAGCTTTCACAATCCCAAAATCCACTTTGGGTTTTGCAAAAAGCCCCTTTTGAACTCTGCAATCCAAGCAGGAAGTAACAGACAAATCTGAACAGACACCTGCGAACAACGTCGTGTTTGGTTTCTTCCAGCAGAAGGCAAGTGGCTTTTAAAGATAAATAAAATGTGCCTTTTGTTTAACAAAGCTGAAAGCACTTTAAAGACAGACAGTGGGGATTGCTAAAATAACTAAGGTTTAACCAAAATAGCGCGTGCCCCTTCTATACAGCCAGCTTCCAAACTGACAGTGTTGCAACTAAAGGCCATCTGTCTTTTCTCTCAGACTAAAGAAGAAACAAGGAAAAAGAAGTGAATAAAGCACAGAGACTTGCTCTTTCAAATACACTGCCGGTAGCTCTGTTTGAATTAAGGTACGGTTTTTTCCTCACCTCTTAACTGTTTTGTATCAGGGTGTCCTGCAAGTATTAACCCCTTGTGTGCTCATGATGGAACCACGCCGTCATGAGCCATGGGCGGCGTGTGCTCATGACGGCATGCTGCGGCCGTTGGCGGCCGCTCCTCCCACGCGGCACTAATTCCCCGCCTGTGCGGGCGAAATAGAGAGTGGGCGGAGTCGTGACGGAACCACACCGTCATGAGCACAGCTCGCCCGTGACTCATGATGGCGTGGTTCCGTCATGAGCATGGCGGCGCCGCGCTCACCCCCCCAGCGCTGCGGCGGAATTCGCGCCGCAGCGAAGGGGTTAAAATACACATATATTTTGTTGCCACTCGCAGCTACCTCGGCAAAAAAAAAGCATTCGCCCTTGAAATAAAGAATTTTATACCTCGGCAAAGTAGCAGGTACCTAATTACTGAAATTAACATTTGAGAGAACTGAATGTAGAACAGGGTCTCTGTAATTAAAACACATATTTATTATTATTTTCTAGTTTTCAAGACCAAGTTCTAGTCCTGAGGAGAAACCCCCAGCAAGATGGGGCTCGAAACGTGTTGAACTGGGTTAAGATATTCAAAGTTACAAGAGCGGCCCTTATGTCCCTGTGAACCGGGTAAGTACAATGTACTACAAACAACGTTCACAAGGAACTGATTTGAAAATAAATATCTGGTACATACAACATCAATGGTTGCTTTCGAATTAATCTCCCACATGTAAGTCAAAAACAATAAGAATTAGATAAGACCAAATCAATGATAAACACAGTAAGCCTTCACACGACCTTTTGCAAACTGCCAAGCCTCAGCCAAGGTCTTTATTTCATATACACTTTTTTAAATCACATATAAAAAAACATTTTATATATACACAATTCCTCTCTCTTTTACATTCGCAGTGCAAAGTGAACCCCAGTGAAAAGAACCATAACCTTATAATGTGACAAAACTAAAAAGACAGAAATGTGGAAGGTTATTGGAAAAATTATAAGGACAGTTTATATACAATATACAATAATTCAGTCAAGGCTGTTTCTTATTTTGTTGTCGACGGCGTTTCGACCCACTTTTAAATACGGGTTCTCATCAGGACTGTATTTCTGGGGACAGTGTAAAACATACAGTCGTCCGTATAGGATCCAGTATGCATAAAGATGTGGCAGATGAAAATGTTACATTCAAACTTGGGCTTTTTATTATTCCTCCAAGAATAGGGGTCAAATAGTACACCCACTATTTAGGGAGATTCAAATTCTCCAAAGATTGATTCCGCTACGGACACCACACAGAGTAACTACGTATTGGATTAGTGGCCACAAAGTGAGCGCCGCCGCACTCATATTCAGTAGTGTCAGCACTGATAGAAGGAGATTTGCTCTTCTCTTCTAAAAAGTAGAATATAAGTGTTGAAACAGGAATTAAGAATATCTTGGAGAATTTGAATCTCCCTAAATAGTGGGTGTACTATTTGTCCCCTATTCTTGGAGGAATAATAAAAAGCCCAAGTTTGAATGTAACATTTTCATCCGCCACATCTTTATGCATACTGGATCCTATACGGACGACTGTATGTTTTACACTGTCCCCAGAAATACAGTCCTGATGAGATCCGGTATTTAAAAGTGGGTCGAAACGCCGTCGACAACAAAATAAGAGACAGCCTTGACTGAATTATTGTATATTGTATATAAACTGTCCTTATAATTTTTCCAATAACCTTCCACATTTCTGTCTTTTTAGTTTTGTCACATTATAAGGTTATGGTTCTTTTCACTGGGGTTCACTTTGCACTGCGAATGTAAAAGAGAGAGGAATTGTGTATATATAAAATGTTTTTTTATATGTGATTTAAAAAAGTGTGATGGAGATCAGGGTGTGTCTAATATTCCCACTACCACGGATAGAGTAATCCCACAGTTACACGCACATACATTCATCATACGCTAGGGCCCATTTCACTACACTACATATGCTCAAATACTCTACCAGCGACAAACCTGTGGAAAGAAAACTCCTAATCACCCTGCATCTCTATCGGGGTCGATAAGATCTGGTTATTGAGACTGCCCTTAAACATAATCTATACAATATATACAATAATAATCAATAATGCAAACTCAATAATCGACAAGAAAGAATATCCAATACCATGTTTAAAATTATATTGCTTTATCTAAAATTAGTCAAAGGAAATCAATCAGAGTAAATCATTTCTCATAGTTACCTATTCTAGCTAAATGTCAGAACAGGTCAGGACAAGTCTCTCGGTAAATGTCTCTCAAGACGAAGTCCCGTCAGCATCAATCCTCAGCAACGCAGGTTCAATACGCAGCAAAGGCAAAATGGCAAGTGGCAAAAGATCGACAAGTGGCCTCCCTAAGCTAACATTTTTTATAGCAAAACAAACAATAGAAAGATACATTGGAAACATCGAAAAAACCATAATGTCCGCCGGACTTGCTGAGCAGAGCGAGAAGGAAAGGATGTAACATTGCAACATTTGTGAATCTCCGCTCAGGAAAAATACACATAGCGAAAACTACGGAACAGGAACCAAGAAAATAAAACATGTAACACAATTATCCTGTTTCTCCTCGGCCATCGAGC
This sequence comes from Triturus cristatus, assembly GCF_964204655.1. Lineage (NCBI taxonomy): Eukaryota > Metazoa > Chordata > Amphibia > Caudata > Salamandridae > Triturus > Triturus cristatus. The sequence goes on along the minus strand of NC_140586.1, from coordinate 402,425,874 downwards.
CACAGTTCAGAGCTTCTTTCTAGGGCTCCTTTGTTTCCCAAGGCTGCCAAGGACACTTTCACTTCTCTTGGAGAACTCCCAAAAACTGCTGCTGTCCTCATGGAAAGTTTTTCGACAAGGACCATGGTCAGTTAGCTTCAGGACCACTTCCAGCAGGGGTCTCCCTCGTCCCAGTTTTCAAATTATAATCACAGTCAGGCTCACTTATTCAGCCTTCTTTCTCAGGCCAACATAGGCCATAATTGACCATCTTAATTAAAAGAAACAAAAACAACGTTACTACAGCATAATGATTAAACAGTGTTAACCCCACTAATACCCTTATGTGTATGCATTTATCTAGCACTTGCAACATAGAAAAGCATTAATTCAAAAGCGTTTTGTGCTCAAAAATAAACAGCACATAGCAACGTTTAAACATGAAAACACATTTAACACACACGTTATTATCAGTCAGCACATTTAAGCACACTCACGTGTAACCCTTTCTTGTTAGGACAAACGGATTGATTAATATAAACGCACTTGCACAAGACAAATAATTAATTATTAATTATTAAAAAATTAGTACAACGAATAGACATGCCAGAGCTTCAAAAGCCCCAGAATTTTCAAACTGAAAACTCCGCTCCAGCAATCCCCCCTTTGGTGATTTTATCACCAAATAAACCCACAAAAAAAATTTGTGAAAATTTAGTCCCATTTTAGGAGAAATCGGAAATGTCTTTTTCCCCTTTACACAACATTAAACACCAGTCACTCTTTCATCATCCCTTTTTGTCTCTAAGTAAACACTCTCCTTCAATTCTTCTAGTTCAATTTCTTGAGGTTCTCTTTTCAACCTCTTGTTTTTCTTTTCTTTATTTACTTTCTTCCTCCCTCCCCTGTTTTTACAACACACACACACCAATCTTATTATTAATAAAGCCACAATTATACAAGACAAGGGAAACAATATTCTACCTATAATAGTACTACCTATCTTTGCAATAAAATCCTTAACAGCTAACATTTTATTAGCTATTTTAGTCCACAAACTTTCAGCTTCAAGTGGTACTAATTCTTCATGCAAATCAGTAATATTTTTGATATAGACCTTCAGGTCTTTGCTTTCGTCTGGAATGTAAGTGCAACAATGTTGAACTTTCAGCATTCCACAGACTCCACCCTCCTTGGCCAATAGAATATCAAGGGCAAGTCGATTTTGCATAGACATGGCACGTACGGCACTTAATTCCGTATTCACCAAAAGAAACCCTCCAGCGGTATTTGTCGATAAGCGATCAACCACTGTAGACAGTTTCCGAATTCCATAAGCATTTAAAGAAATTCCCACTGCTGGAATCAAAACCCCAAAAATGTCACCCACAATTTCAGACCAAGTTTCTCTCTTAAAACGCATTAATAAGTTAATATGTTCTACATCTGTTATTTTATCTATATGAAAAATCTTTGGAAAAACTAGGCCCACATAACACGTGCCATACCAATAGTCAGGCAACTTGTAATAAGCCTTGTTCCCACAAACATAGTACACTCCCGGAAAAATTGCATCTTCTCCACCTCTGAAACCCCAACCTGTTGCAATGAAGTATGTATCATGGCACTCACTAGTCCCAACAAAATATGTATCATATTGGGATTTCCTTCTTGTAATACAAAGTTTACCCTTCTGCGGTGCATCTAGAGCTAAAGTTGGACTAGCCCCATTCTTCAACTCTTTTCCCATCTCAATGTCCCAAATTGTCTCACTCACTTTATATTTCCCTGCTTTCTCATGCATGTTCAATCTCCTTTCCTCTACCATATCCAGGAAGGCTTTCTCCTCTCCTTTCAAACTGCAAGTTAAATTATTCTTAAAAATGTAATCTAATGTTAATCCTTTTTCTTCAATAAAAATCTCACCAAAAGTGTTAGCTTCTTTAGCTGGATTCAGCTCTTTGTTCATTGGCAAGTGCCCAAAAATACTATCTCTGTTAGACATCTTATAATCTACTTTCCCTAACAAATAAAAATCACTACTTAAAATACTACAAGAAATACCATATGTAGCTGGTAAATGATGATAAGTAACACCCTCTGAGACGGATGCAGGTAATTGCATACAGACGTAGCAATCCCTTACTTCCATTGTCTTCACATATTCATATAATAGTTTCGAAAAAACATTACTAGAAAAGTTATTAATTGACCTATCTTTGTGTGTGTAAGCATTACTAATTCTAATTGGAACTAGTTTTTGCGAATTCTTCTCTACATTTGTCACATTCTCTGTATGCATTTCAAACTCTACTTTAAAAGTAACTAATAAAACTAAAACACCCCATAGAAGCATTAATAATCCAGTACAGCAACAGCACATCTTACACCACCTCTTAAAGAAGGCACATCTATTTGTATTATCCTCTATGTTAGCCATTTTAGTTTTAGCCTCTACTACTCCACTACTGTTTGAACTTTTCAATTTCAATTCTTCAGCAATTCTTCAGCTTTCAGTTTATCCAAATGATCTCTTTGTTCACTTAATCCAAGTGAATCCTTCTTTTACTCAGTTTGGATACTTGTCATTCTTCACTTCAATCTCTTCAACATCAAATTGTATTAGATCTACAACATCAAGATCCTCAGTACCCGACTCTTCTCCAATGTCAGTCAAGAGTACTCTCAGAATTTCACCAGTATCTTCCTCAACCACTTCTCTCAAGACCACTTCCGGATTATCTCGAGTCACTGTTTCTTCTTTTCCTCCTTCAGACAGTGCCACATAAGACCATTCCGGTGATCTGTACTTTTGGTTGGGTCTTCTTACTCTTTTTATTTCTACTGGTTCTTTTAACTCCTTTGATTCTTCTCCTTCAGCTTTTGAACTTTGACTCGACACTTCATTCACTTGTTCAGCTTTCGATGTATTTGCTCTTATTATTTTGTATCTCAGCCTCTTAACTCTGTTGTTAGGCCAACGATCTCCAGTTAACACCTTTTTCGGCTTTATTTCTTTATTACTTTTTTCTCCAATCCAAGTTCTCTTTCTCAGAACTCGACCTTCTGTTTGTTCATCTTCATCATCTGTTTCAAATGCCTCTTGTTTCCGTTTTCCAGCAGCTCTCTTCTTTTCCACAGATTTTTCCACCACTATTTGAGACTTCCCTACTCCTGTCCCTCCTCGGGTCTCCGACACGCAATCTTCTTGCTGTCTACTTGTCCCTTCACCTGGCTTATTAGAGGAATTCCCTACACCTCCTCGGGGGTCTTCCGCAATCTGTCCAGCAAGTGTATATGAAATAAAGACCTCGGCTGAGGCTTGGTAGATTGCAAAAGGTTGTGTGAAGGCTTACTGTGTTTATCATTGATTTGGTCTTATCTAATTCTTATTGTTTTTGACTTGCATGTGGGAGATTAATTCGAAAGCAACCATTGATGTTGTATGTACCAGATATTTATTTTCAAATCAGTTCCTTGTGAACGTTGTTTGTAGTACACTGGGTTAAGATACACAGGGTGTCCACGAGGGAATATTATATATGTTTCTTTCCCCAAATAAACAAAACATTCTTCAATATTTGTAATCCCTTAGTGTTTGACACAGGCAGGACAGCAGGCAGAAGCCTTTGTTAATGAACGTTTTATTGTCCGCCTAGTGCAACTTGAAGAAAGGACTTTTCACCTGTATTGCGTTATATATTACAATTGGAATATTTTGCACGTTTATTATGTAGTCTTATTGTTTTTCACTGTGTTGTATCACAATTGGTTTATGTATTATTTCTGTGTAAGTGAACACTATACGAAAATGTCTATTGAAACGAAGGGTTGCCTGACATATGACATGAAAATAATGTCATAATCTTGTTTTCAAAAGACCTAAAGAAAAGTGAAATAAATCGCATGAACTTTGAAATTGTAGTCTAAGGTCGCGTTTACTCATTTACGTGTCATGAATGTTCTATCTGGACATCTGGCATACTATATATTACTATAGTGGTCCAGTCCAGGTAGCATAAGGACCCAAGCCTTTTTTGCTTGAGTACTTTAGTGTTAAGGCATACCAATGAGCCTCAGCCATAACCTGCAAGTGCTGGTGCCAATTCACTATTGATTCCCCAAACACCCACACCAATATATCCAGTGCTTTAAGTGGGATTCAAGGGGGAGGGGTGGGATTTAAAACAACATGGCCAATGGCCTCTAGCTATGGATCCTTTCCAAAAGGTGCAACCTACGCAGTTAAGGGTGTGGCTTAAAATATGTAAAATACAATGGCTCGAACTCTCTTAAATACGAACCTATTGCATTGCAAATGCTTGCTTTATATATGCTGTTTATTCAAGGAAACATGTTTTACTGAGCTGTATTTGAATGTGATGAATTATTGCAAATCCATATTTACTATGCAGTTTCAATGTGCCTGGTATGCGACAAAAAACATAGAATTGAATTGTACTCACTGTAGTGTTCCGCATAGAGGAAGTGAACCCCTTTGAAAATATGTTTCCCCTTGGATTAAGACATTCCTCTGCACCCCCACTAAATGTGTCGGTTATCCGTTCCCCTTTCCATCCTGGAGGAGTTGTTACTGCAGCCCATGCCTGCAGTAAACCTAAAGCCCATTTTCAGGATGGGAAAATGTCAGATCAGTGGTTGACATTACATGTTTATGGCTGTTCCCAAACTTTAACGTTAAACCACCCCTCCCGGCCTCCCCTCCAGACCCTAGAGTGACAGAAATCCACAGTTGTAAACCTATGTATAGCTGCCTGGAATTCTTTTGTGGATTTCTGGCAGGCTTGTATAGAAAGCATTTTTGGCAGTAAAGGTTTACTTGCCACCTTTGGTGCAAAATGCTATTGTGGATAAGGGAGAGAGAAAAACAAACAAACTAAAATACTTATGGGTGTGCGTGTGTCGCGTACCATATTTAAAAGAAAGATACATTGTTTTCACGAACAGTTGCTCACACCAGGGTTTTATAAATGTGGATATACGTTGATAAGCCTGGCCTTGAAAGCCATTCATCTTTGGCAAACGTCTTGAAAATTAATGTTATGGAAGCTGATGTCGAATCAATGCTTCGCTGAGGCGCACTGACCTAAGATTTAAAGGGCAGCGCTGGGCACTCATTATTGAAGACAGTGAGTACTGGACCTCAGAGGAAAGGTCATCGCTCTGCTCCCGCTCGCGATGGAAACCCGGTAATGAATGCAGGCGCATGCCTGATGTGAAACAAACAGACAGTCGTACGGGGGAGCTCTCATTAGGCCCAGCGACCTGCCGAAGGAACATGTGCATGTTGTTTTGCTGATGGATGGCTGTCATTGCTTAAATGAAAGCTTTCAGCCAGCGCGTGTACACGTATTTATTTCCTGCCATTTACAAAAACACCACTTTGAAATATGTGCTCTGAGTGAATACAGCGCCTAGCAGAGATCAGTGGAGGGAGAGGGTGCTTCGCATCATACCAAACAGAAAGAAACATTACTGGGGAATTCTGCACTTGACTTGAGCCCGTGGAAATGACAATGCTGACCTTTTCATCTGCACTGCAAATGTGCTTTTAAAATCCTATCAATATGTCCAGAATGCATTCCACTGTGGGAATCAATAGGTTTCGCGGAAGGGGTGCGGGAGGGGCTATTATTTCGGAGATCTGCAACCCCATTCATTGACAAAGCCAACAGTTCTGGCTTTGGATTTCTGTGTGGAGATTTGCCCATAAAAGCATTACTGGAGAAGAAAGGGATCGCATGCTGACATTGTTATAACAGAATCACAGTGGGTGTCGGTAAATCAGTTTATTACCACTTTGTGCGTAAAAACTAGGGAGAATTGTGGATTGCCATACATATGAAACAAGTGTAGTACATATATGTTCTTTTACGGGCATTTTAGTGTTGTGCATCATGGGGTGTTGACGTTTATTCGAGGTCAACTCTTTATCTACATGTCTGTGTGAAAAGAAAATTTGCTATTATGAGGTCGAAAAAAGTACTGAAGCCGAAATTGCCATTTTTGGTTGGTTTGTGTAATGAACAGAAGAGGCTGATCAGGGATGGTGGAGGTAGATGTTTGTGTACCACATACAGGGAGCTGTACCCTCTTACACATGTTCTACCGGCCTAGGAGATGTTGAATCATATTTATATCCACCTGATTTTGTTAAACTTTTTTTTGCTTTAGCAAAGCTTGAATTAATGCTCCTCTTTTTGTACATTTGTTGTATCGTACTGAAGCTTGGTGACCGCCTTTTCACTAAGGTCGTATAAAAGGGGTGCACAGGTCAAAGGGTTAAGGAACTCCTGACTCAATAGGACTCATTCAAAACAAGGGTGCAAGGATGGATTTTACAGTTCAAATATAGTTCCGAGGCGTCCATGGGGCGCAATCTTCCTTTGTAGAACATACAGAGTAGCCGTGCATGATATCACTACATAAACACAAATCTGTGTGTGTGTGAGTGCATCTCCGTGTCTTCGTTTTTGTGTGTCACAAAGTCACACAGACCCACGAAAACACGGATATGCGCACACTCAGATTAAGTGCCACCTGGATATCAGAATAGCATTATGCTTAGCTCAGATAGACACAGTGCAAGCTTAAACCACACAATCACACTGATGCCCCCCCACACACAAACATACAGATAGACAGAACAGCTGTACTCACTTCACTTGTGTCTACATACATAGTTGTGCATGGATATTTCTATCTCTGTTGCCTATATGTGTGGGTATCTATAGGTATGTTGCCTATTGGTGTTCTTATCAGTGTTGGCTGTATGGGAGTCTGCAAATATTTCGTATGTCCGTTTGTGTGGATGTGGTGTACAAAACTCAATTGTGTTGGTTGTATCGGTTCTTAAGGCATTGAATTCAGATGTCCACAGAACAAATGCCTTACCGGCTCTGCCTCAGCCCTCAGTAACTGCTCAATGTTGACCTAACATGTGGCTGACATGGCTACAACCCAACCAGCGTATCATAGATTCTTTTGCTGTGTACCCGTCTCTCAAACAGCCATAGTGTTGCTTAACTGCCTATGCAAATGCCCTACTGTAGCTCTGTATGTAAAAGATCTATTCGGACCTATGACTAGGCCTCCCCCTGTCCCTCTCCTGCTAGCCTTTCTGACGTGAGTCTCACATTTGACTAACCCTGTTTCAGCCCTACTGGCTCTTACAATGTGGGTCTGGAATGCGACTGACTTTGTATAGCCCTATGGATGTGTCAGAATCATGTATGGCATGTCAGAGGCACAACCTGTTGGCTTTATTAAGCATTAGCCCGTCAAGAAATTTAAAACTAGGTATCATTCCAATATTTTGAAATTCATAGTCAAGCCCAGCACGCATCCTTGGAAGTCAGTTTCTTCAAGTTATTGGTAGTTGCAAGACACCCAAGCAGCTCCATGGAGCAGAGATGCTCAGCATGTCCCACAGGATGCTTCAACTCACGTGCATGCTGGTCCAGAAATGTGTCAAACCCCAAACTCCTTAACCATGAAAAAGCTGCTCATTGATTTTGTGAAGTGCCACCCAACCAGCACTGGACACCCAGGTTCACCTTTATTGAAACCCCCCAAAAAGCAACAAGTACGTAAAAAAGGAGGGTTAATTAGCATAGACAATGGGATATTGCAATCGTATCATACTGCCTTTCTCAAATCTAGCTGAAGTACAGGCTTTCAAATGTAGATCTATTTGCATATAAGTATACAATTTACAATGTATATTTTGATATGTAAGGATTGTTGGTAGTATATGCAATACCTGGCTACACTAAGTTTGGACCCAAGGGCAAAACCAGGCCAAATTAATAAGTGAATAAGGCAAGTGTGGGATGGAGCCATATTAGAATATTAGCCTCACTTATATATGATGAAGATCTGGCTTTCTAGGTCAAAACATGAGTGAAAAGTGTGGTTGGGCTTCGTGGTTTATACTCATATTTGCACACTGACCGCTTCTGGGAGGAAAGGGTGGTGAAAACAGTCCATAAATTGATGCCGTTGTGGTGGAAGTTAAGGAAAATATGTGCTTAAATTGCGGCGGGGGAGGGTTCTGCACATTTTGCTCCAGCTTCTGATTTATGGCTGCCGGAAGCTTTGGTGGGCGGTGGGGAATTTCATAATATTTCTGCCTGTGCCAAAGTGGCAGTTTTTGGTATGACTGACATGTGAAAGTAGTGTTTGATAGCTTCTAAACAATAGCATGTTGAAATATAAAAAAATTATGTTGGACTGACTTGAATTTTATATCATGACCGGAAGCTAACATTACTTAAATCTGGATTGGACCCATTATGATATTAGTCTCTGGTTGAGGCCTGTGGTGACCTCACTCACTGGATGCAGTGTCTTCACTCACTGAATGGGCCTATTGCCACAACGTTCTTTGGGTGAGGCCTATTGTAGCATCATTCTCTGAATGGAGACTAGAGTGACTTCCTTGACTGAATGAGCCCTATCATGCCATAACTTACTAGATAATACTCATAGTATATCATAACTCGCAGGACAATGCCCACTGTGATATCATTCCCTGGATGAGGATTAGCATGCTATAATAAGATGGACAAGACCGATTGTGAGATCATTCTCTGGATGATGTCTATTGTTTATGTTACTAAGAGGATGAGTCCTAACATGCCTTCGCTCAAGAGATGGCACTATTTTCACGTTACTCACTTTGACATCATTCTCTGGATGAATCTCATTATGACATTATTCATTGTATATCATGTAATTACTTGCTAGATGGTGAACATTGGGGCACCATTCTGTTAATAAGGCTTATTGTGAGAACAACTCTTGGAGTTAAGCCGTCTTGTCATCAGAGGTCTAGCATGTCATCACTCATTGGATGGGCTCCATTGCAACAGCCCTTCACAATGTCTTCGATCATAGGTACTCACAAAGTTTTTCGCGGGGGCCAAAAGCACAGTCTGGATTGTGACAGAGGACCGCACCAACAGGCAGGGACATTGGGGGCAGGGCTATGGGTAACGTGGTTACTAGAGTAAAAAAAAAAAAATCACCCTTTCAAAACACTACTAGACAAGTGCAGCATTCAACTGTAAGCAGACATGCATAAATGAGAGGAATGTAGGTCGCCTGTGAACAGAGACAGGGAGGCCTATCATATGACCTATTAAACTATAGAAAAAGATGTGCAGTGAACTGGGGGCGTGAGGGACTGAGTCAAACTAGACACAAAATAGGCCCCAGTACCCAAATAAAAGTAGCTGATTTTAGTAATTTAGAAAACTAGAAAAGTGACCTATGTCAGGAAATTGAGTCTTTTTTGTAATCTAATAAAGACATACTGTATACGTTTTTAGAATGTTATGGAAGACTGCATGCATTTGAGCTTGATGCAAAAAATGCCTGTTTCAATATCAGTGAAATGTGGACCAGCAGACCGTAAAATAGGCCCACAAACAGCCCACAAACAGCCCATCACTGACCTGAAGGAGGACCTGAGAGGAAGGCAAGCTGGCGCAAGCAGGCTGGCAAAGGAGCTGGTCTGCGGAAGGTGAGGATGGGAACAGGCTGGCCCGATCCACAGGAGGCCCCATGCTGCTGCAATCCTCAATGGCAGTGGAGAGTTCTGAGAAGATCAGGCTGTGGGCATCGAGGATGATAGCAGGCTGGCCAGATCCACATAACACCCCAGGCTGCAATACTCAATCTTCACTGATGGCCAGATCAGGCTGCGGGGGGGCTTGGAAAAGAGCAGGCTGCAGGCTTCAACATTATCAGCAAAGCCAACAAGAAGCTCTTGGAAAGATCCCGTAAAAGTCAGCTGTGAATGAGCAACACCTGACTTTTAAAGGGCCTTTGCTTCCCACAAGTGCCGTGTGCATGAAATCGCTAAGGCGATGAGTGAACACAAATGAGTGCCACTGGAGCATGCGCAGTGAAGCTGCTATCGCGCTTGCTCCACGGCCCTTTTGTGCTTACTGAGAGCCTTGGAGCAGCTCTGCTGAGGTTTCATGGTAAAGGTCAGAGGTACGCGGCCGCCATGGAAGATCTGGTGGGCTGCTGGCGGCCCCCGGGCCGTACTATGAGTACCACAGTCTTAGATGATAACTGAAGCTTGGCGTTATCTTAAAGTGGCAGTGCTAGGGAATACAGGCCATCAATGATGAACTGCCTAACAAGGTTGTAGTACACTTTAATTTCAGACGTTACGGTATTTATGTCTGCATATATTTACTGCAGGCCTGTCGGGAGATCCACCCGTTAAGTTTGAGACTGTACCAAGTCCTATTCCACAAGTGTCAGAAAGTTGAATATTAATTTGAAAGGCGATACCTGGTTAGTACACAGCAGAAGCCTAAAAAAATTCTGCCCAGCCACTGTTATATATGGCCCCTACATTCTTGTTATTGGTATTACTACCATATACAGGCCTTTCTTACAGATTCTTTTTCCCCATGGATGTTTGTTGGGGAGTTATTACACTTCTCAGATAAGTCCAGCTGCCCTCTACTTCCTTTTTCTAAACCTTCACAACACTTTTAACCCTTTTACTTTGCTGACTCTTTGCATTCTTTTATTTTCAACCCACTGTATCTTCCAATATAATCTTGGGCTCATAATTTAGTCCTGATGATGATTTCTCCGCATTTATTGGGGATTGAAACACCGCCAACTAACTATACCACATTTTCACCTTTCAAAATATGATTTTTTGTGATGGGCTATGATGTTCTTTGGTATTTTGAATAGTATCTCCCTGATCCCTCTGCAGCTATATATGGCAATCAAAAATATTGCCTTGAAAGCTGAATAAAGTCCCTTGATTTACTGTCAAAGACTTTGGCACTTGAGTGCTCTAGGAGCTTATTGAAAGATTATAAGTGATCTTTTGGTGCTCTGTTGTCTCCAGAAAGTACCATGGCTTATGCATCTTATATTGTACTGAGTAAATTGGGTCTGGAGAGGCTCTGGTTTTATCGGCAGGAATCAAACTCTATTTCATAAATGGATATTAAATCTTTATATTGGGAGAATTTGTCTGTTGAAACTATTCATGGAAGTAAATGTTCCCTATCAACAAAGTTTATCGATTTTAAAGTGATCTCTCTTTATGTAAATGTCCAGTATTTGTAAAGCACAAACCATTACCCGAAGGTGTCAAGGAGCTGGGGGCCGTCGGGAAGATTAAGCGAGCTATTGCCCAGAGTCACATGGTGCTTGGCTCATCTGCCACCGGCACCGGGGATCGAACCGTCAGCCCCAGGGTTCTGGAGTCAGTCGCCCTGGCCATGGCACCACACCTCTTCCCTGAGAACACAATTGATGAAATTACGCCCCTCAAGCGCAAAAATTGTACATACAATTTAGGTACTCCTCCTTTCCAACAAGAGTCTTCTGTAATATGTTGCCCAATGCACAACTTGTGGGTGATGGTTGCCCACCTTGTAGAGGGGCTTCAGAGTCTTTACTCATATTCTATTCTTTTGCACAGCACATAGCGCTCCGAGAGCAAATTTAAAATTGCCCCATTGTAGGGAGCTGAGTACTAGGAGGCATCTCGAGGCCTTTCGGATCCTTAGGACTGATAGTTCAAGGCTGGAAATATTCTCTGTTGCAAGATATTTTACGACTGCTTGGATCAGGCATTCTACATGTATTCTAGCTAGTAAACATGCAATGACACTAATGCTGGATACTTATGTGTCAGTGCTTGGATGATGTGCTATTCTACGTTTTTCTGAATCACCTGTTCCCACTCATCCCCCCCAAAAAACTTTCTGTTGTGCACCATAGTATTTTTGAATTATACCTTGGATTTTAATTGAGGGTTTTTATAACATTTTTAGTATACGTCTAATATTTTATGGTATTTTAATTCTATGGTCCAGTGAAATAAATTCCTCCATGCTAGGAAACCGTTAATGGTAGTAATTTGGAATGTAAATGTGCTGGTATGCCGATCATGTGACCTCTTTGGACCTACCGGAAGCAGTTGTTTATGCTTCTTTGTACATTTATTGCTATAGATATATGCTAAATATAGTTTTAACAAAGGCTGTATGTAAAATATTTGAAAGTTATGTTTTAGATTCACAAATTGTATTTTAACTTGTATCTTCTGGGGCTTGTATCGTGTACTTGGAGTTTTGGTCTCTGCTTACATCATGATGGCAATTGTTGTTTGTTACTAATTTGCACTGATTTGATCACACCTGGGTGATAAATTGGACCCCACACTGTGAATAATTGTTCTATAAATCCTGGTGTTTTTTTTGTTGCTGTTGTAAATATTTCAGGAGGCATGGTTTTTTAATTGAGTGTTCCTGATTCTATGCTTATGTCTACTTTTTTGATCTTTTGTTCGAAAAAAAGTTTGCATGACTGTTATTTTGATGCACAAGCTAATCCCTTTTATCACATGTGTATCACTTATGGAAGAGCACTAGGCACGTTCTGCACTACCATTCACTCCACCACTTTGTGACTTTGATTGTTTATTTTACTAATATTGTCATTTGATTGCACCTAATTTATTTATGTTCTTTTCACTATGGACCTCTGTTTCGTGTTCTATTAACCCTCTTAAGAGGCACCACTGCCTTCTGGGGCCAGAGCTAAAGTCATTGCTGGTCTAGATGCTTTGGGCACTTTGCCACTGCTAATCAGTGCCAAAGTGCAAGTGCTCCCTATTGTAAAGTATTGTAATGGATCAGTGACTCCATGATTGGCTTATTTGGTTTACTTGTCAGACCCTCGTACAGTGCACTGCATGTGCCCAGGGCCTGTAAATCAAATGCTGCTGGTGGGCTTGCAGCACTGATTTTCACCCACCGGAGCAGCTTGTAACCTATGGCTCAGGCCTGCCATCGCAGAGCCTGTGTGCAGTCTGGGACTGCCATGTCGACTTGGCCAGTGTACACACTGCATGTAAGCCACCCCTAAGGTAGGCTCAAAGTACTCCCATGGGCAGGATGCATTGTATATGAAAGGTAGGAAATGCCCTGATGTGTGTGGCATGTCCTGATAGTGAATTACAGCCAATTTCGTTTTTCACTATTGCAAGGCTACCTGTTCCTATAGGCCATAATGGGCAGTTTTGATTATAACAGCTTATATTCCTAACTGACTCAGGGAACTAGGTAGAAATTCGAGTTTAGTATGACTGAACTCAGAATGTTAAAATACATATTTTAGTGAAGGTGGTTTTTACATTCTGTGTTTGAAAATACCACTTTTAGAAAGTAGGTATTTTCTTGCCTAACTGTCCAGCCTGCCTCTGCTAGGTTTGAGTATTCCATGCTTGGTTTGTGAGTGACAGGGGCTGGGGAGGGTCAAGGAGTCAGGGTGAGTCAGCACTAGGCTGAATAGACCTATCTGCATTGGGAGTGGTGGGAGGAGTAGCACCTGGGCCTGAATAGGGCTGTGCCTGCCTTTCCACAAGGCTGGCTCCACCTACTGTGGTGCGTCTGATGACCCTGGCCCACCCTGACAAAGGAAGAAGTTGTGCACTGGCAGAGAGCACCCAGAACTGGTTTGGACTAGGTACAGACACTCTCTGCCTTCAGAGACAAAAGATTTGTGTGTGTAAAAAGGGGGACCCAGACCACAGAATTTTAGATCACTTCTGGGAATCAAGACAAACCTTTGCTGAGGAGCAGAACTAGGAAACTGAAGGAGGAGACTACCCCTGTGCTGTGTGCTATTTGGGGGTTGGCCTTAAGTGGTTGCTTCATTGCCAAAGAATGGAGAAAAAGGACTGAGTGTGCTTTCATTATCTTGAAGAAGAATCTCCAAGGGTTTGAACTGTGCTTGCCTCCTGCCTGAAGTCTCAGGGATACAAGACTTCACCACCAGCTCTCCCCTGAATTCCCTTGCTGGGAATTGAAATGCCTGCTGTTGTGCTGGGCCTTCTAAGAGACTGCATTTTGCTGGGAGCTGGAAGCGCGACTCAACAAAGAAGAAGCCTGTCGCCACCGTAGCAGTTGTCATCGCATCGCTGAGTAAGCGTGCCCCTGCTGCTGCTGTCGTCATCGCACCACCGAGATGCGTCGCATCACCGGAGAAGCGTGCCACCACCGCAGAGGTCCTCGTAGCATCACCGGAGAAGCATGTCGCAGGGCCTGTCGCGGATTAGAAGTTCACTGAGTCGCCGCACAGCCGCCGTGTGTGCACGCATCGCATCTACGTTGTCGCACCGTAACCTAGACGCCTTTTGTTGTCGCATCGCACCGGAGTGTCATCGCATCAGATCGCAGTAAAAAAACGGCTCGTCAAATCCCCACCCGGTAAGGAAGCGAGCCTAAACTCCCCTGCGCAGCAGTAAGGAACCAACGCATCCACACCCCTGAGTTTAAGGAATGGCACATCACCTTCCCTGTGACCCTTTTGTTTGTTTTGCGTTACGCATCCAAGGTACTTTGAGAGTAAAGTGTCACATTTACAATTTAAAGTGAATTAAGCTATTTCTACTATTTTAAAGACTTGTTTTGATTACAGTATTGTGGATTTGTGTTGTTTGGTCGTGTGTTAAGTCTAGTAAAGATTACTTATTTTTCTAGACTGGTGTGGTGTCCATTTGTAGTGTTTTCACTGTATTACTGTATGTGTTCACAAATGCTTTACACACTGCCTCTGAGATAAGCCTATCTGCTCGTGCCACGCTACCAAGGGGTTGAGCAGGGATTATTTTAGAAGTGTAGCCCCTTACCCTGACTAGAAGCAAGGGTCCCTATTCGGACAAAGGTGTATACCATTTCCAACTAGAGACCTCCATTTCTAACATTGGTGGTCAGCGGTGGGGATTTGGACTTGCATTTGTGACTCATATACAGTGATTGATGTACACTACTAGTGAGTGCAGGCCATAACGCGACCACATACATTTTGGTAGATTTATTTTTTCCTTGGAACTTCTTTGCTATTTTTTGATTCATGAGAACTGCCAGTCTTTCTACCATGAGCAAGCCAGCATCCATTGCATCTGTAGACATTGAATTGGAAGAAGAGAGGATTGATACCTACACTGTGCCAAACCTGAAGGCTCTGTGCAAGAAATGTAAAATTTCTTTGAAAGGCCTCACCAGGAAAGAGGAATTCAAAAGGTGCTGAGGACTTGGGTAGAATCTAGGAATGCCAGTGAGCATCCTGAAGAGCCTGTGGAGGAGGCAGAGAATTCAGATGGGCAGCTTGAAGGGCCATTGGGACCAACCGGGTAGAAAGTACCTTCCAGGGTGGGCAGCAGTGTTTCTTCCAAGGGCCTGTCCCCAGGAGAGCTGGAGGACAGGGAGAGGGAGAGCGTGCATACGTTGGAGGTAGCCAAGCTCAACATAGATGGTCAGAAGGACAAAGCAAGAAAATAGAGTTTGGGATGGAATTAGAAATGAAGAAGTTAGCCTTAGAGGAAAAGAAAATGCATTTTGAACATGAGAGAGTGTTGAGGGAGTTGGAACTCAAAGCCAAAAGTTTAGAGGTTCCTCCCTCTGGTGGCAGCGCACCACCAGTGCCTGTAGAAGCAAGGGCCTACATCCCCAAAGAAGTAGTTAAGGATTTTCACAAACATGAGGATATTGGTCAATGGTGTAGGGCTTATGAAGCTGCCATGTTGGTTCACCGGGTCCCTGAGTAGGATTGGGGGCGGGGTTGTGGGGCCACTTTGTTGATGATGGGCAGGATACATTGCTAGATTTACCTACAGAGGAGAAGGTGCCCTATGCCCACATGAAGGGAGCCCTAATGTCCAGATATGGTTTGACCCCAGAGTTGCACAGAAAAAGGTTTAGGAATTGCAAGAAACTGGAGTCTACCACATGGGTGGAATATGTGTCTTTGTTTTGCAGAGCATTGGATGCATGGGTGAAGGGTAGCAGAGTGGATAACTTTGAGACGTCTATGATTTGTTTGCATAGGAGCACTTGTCCAATAATTGTTTTCCAGAGCTACGCCAGCACCTGATTGATAGTAAGCTGACTAATCCTAGGAAGCTTGATGAGAAGGCCGACCGCTGGGTGAGCACCCGGTTCCACAAGGGTCATGTGGGAGACTTTGCCAAAGGTAGGCAGGGTCCCCAGCAGAGGAGTGGGGGGGACAAGGGTAAACAGAGGGAGTTCCGGAAAGGGCCCCAAAGTAATCCCCAAGGGAACCAAGGGAAGGGTTCCCAGCCTCCCCCTGAGAAGAAGGCAGGGACACCGACAGATAAGCCTGTTCACAGGGGGCCCAAGATCTGTGTTAAGTGTGGTCAAGTGGGCCACTGCTCTTATGATACTAGATGTCCCCTATATAGGAAAACCGCAACTATAAGTGCTCCGTCCCTGGCAGATGGCTAGTCTAGCCCTGTGGGAGAAGATGGGTGCCCAAAGTGGGTGGGGTCCCGCAGATATGTCCCTTGTCTCTTTAGGAGACTGTGAGGTGGTCCCCAGGACCCAGTTGCCTGATAACACTAAAAAATACAGGCAGTGGGTGACCATCAATGGCCATAGAGTGGAGGCTCTTAGAGACACCGGAGCCAGTGTGACAGCTGTCAGTTGTCGGCTGGTGTCTGAAGAGCAGGTGGTCCCTGATGCATTTTACCCATTTTTTTCCACTGGCAACACAAATCCCTTTGAGTGGGGGGGTCTCTGGTACTCTTCAAGTAGCAGTGAGGCCAGCCATGCCTTTTGACTGTCTGTTGGGTAACTATTTGGAGAGCTTTCCTTGGGCTAAGGTGGAGTGCAGTGCTCATTTGAAAATTTTGGGTGGACGTGTGTGACCACCCGGTCAATGGCAGCCAGTAAGGGTGTTCAAGAGGACCTGGAGCCTAAGAGAGTATCCCAGGTACCTGCCTTAAAGAGAAGAGGTAGGGGGCACAGGAAACCGGCCCATGAAGTTCCCACGGTCCAGGAGGAGGCAGACCTTGAGGGGGATGCCCTAGAACCTACAGGGGAGCAAGTCGCTGAACTGGGAGACCTACCTGAGGTGACCCATCAGCAGCAAGAAGGAGGTCCCTCCAGGGAAGAGATCTGTGAGGAGCAGAAAAAGTACCCTTCTCTTGCGGGTTTGCGGCAACAGGCCACAAACCAGGCAGCAGGTGATCAGTCTGGATCACATTGGATCTACTGGGAGAATGGTCTCCTGTATAGTGAGCCTAAGGTTGCTGAGCCTGGGTCAGCTCGGTGCTGGTGGTACCCCAGTGCTTCAGAGCCTTCCTGCTGGGGCTGGCTCATGATGTGCCTTTGGCAGGACATTTGGGGCAGGACAAGACCTTTGAACGGCTTTACACCCACTTTTATTGGCCCCAGATGTGCAAGAGTTCAGACATTCATTGCAGGGCCTGCCAGACTTGCCAGGCAAGTGGAAAGAGTGGGAGGAAGCACAAGGCTCCTCTCCAGCCATTCCCTGTGGTCAGCACCCCCTTTAAAAGGGTAGGCATTGACATTGTGGGGCCTCTGCATCCCAAGACAGCCATGGGCAACAGGTTCATCCTGGTCTTGGTGGACCATGCTACCCGGTACCCGGAAGCCATCCATCTCTGGTCAGTGACAGCCCTGTGGTGAGCCATGTGTTGATGGGGATTTTCTCCCGTGTGGGGTTCAACAGAGAGGTGGTGTCAGACCGTGGTACAAACTTCATTTACAAGTATATGAAGTGCCTGTGGCAGGTGTGTGGTGTAACGTACAAGTTAATCACTCCTTACCACCCCCAAGGTAATGGGCTGGTTGAGAGATTCAACTGGACCCTTAAAGGCATGATTATGTGTCTTGAGGAACCCATGAGGCATAAGTGGGACGTCCTCTTGCCATGCCTTCCCTATGCTTACCGAGAGGTGCCACAGAAGTCCCTGGGGTTCAGCCCCTTTGAACTTCTCTATGGACACCCGGTAAGAGGACCTCTGAGTTTGGTAAAGGAAGGCTATGAGGAAGCTCCCAGGAAACCTCCCAAGGATGTAGATAGCTACATGCTGGCCTTCAGAAACCAAACCCGGCGTTTCAGGCAACTCGCTCAGGCAAATCTGGAAGCCAGCCAGGAGGAGATGAAGAGGTGGTACGATCAGAATGCCACTCTGATTAAGCTTCAGCCTTGTCAAAAATCATGGGTCAAGGCACCAGTGGAGCCCGGTGCACTCCAAGATAAGTGGATCGGACCCTTTGAGGTGGTGGCGCGCAAGAGTGATGTTACCTACTTGTTGGACTTGCGGTCTCCTAGGAACCCTTTGCGGGTCCTGCATGTAAACCTCCTGAAGCCCCACTTGGAGAGGTCCGAAGTGGGCATGCTCCTAGCCACAGATGCTGGAATGGAAGAGGAGACTGAGCCTCTTCCTGACCTCATGTGTTCCAAGGAGCAAGATGCGTCAGTGGAGGGTGTGAACCTCTCTAACTCCCTGACCCCTGAGCAGCAGGAGGCTTGTCGCCAACTATTGGGACCGTTTCCTGATCAGTTTTCCCTGACCCCTAGTGTGTCTGATTGGTACGTCCATGATGTGGACACTTGGGACAGTCCTCCTGTTGAGCACAAAACTTACAGAGTGACTGACAGGGTGAGAGCTTGCATCAAGGAGGAGGTCTCCAAGATGCTTGCATTGGGGGTGATTGAGTCCTCTAACAGCCCTTGAGCCAGCCCAGTGGTCTTGGTCACAAAGGCTGCCGCGCCAGGTGCCACACCCGAACTCCAGTTCTGTGTGGACTACCGAGGACTCAATTCAGTCACCAGGACTGACGCACACCCCATCCTCAGAGCTGATGAGCTCATTGATCGGTTAGGGGCTGCCAGGTTCCTCAGCACGTTTGATTTAATGTCTGGGTACTGGCAGATCGCCTTAACTGATGGGGCAAAAGAGAGGTCAGCATTCTCCACACCAGATGGGCACTACCAATTCCGGGTTATGCCCTTTGGGATGAAGAATGCCCCTGCCACCTTTCAGAGGTTGGTCAACCAGGTGTTGGCTGGAGTGGAAGATTTCAGCGCCGCCTACTTAGATGAAATAGCAGTGTTTAGCACCAGTTGGTGAAGAACATCTGCATCACCTCTGGGATGTATTGATGGTACTGTGGAGAGCAGGCCTCACAATCAAGGCGAGTATGTGCCAGATCTGGCAGGGTTCCGTGGTGTACTTGGTACAATAGGTTAGGAGCAGCCAGGTGGCGCCCCTACAGCCCAAGATTGAGACCATCCTGGCTTGGGAACCTCCCAAGACCCAGACAGAGGTGAGAGCCTTTTTAGGACTCACCGGGTACTACAGGAGGTTTGTCAAGGGGTATGGCAGCATTGTTGCACCCTTGATAGAGCTGACTTCCAGGAAGTAGCCAAAGAAAGTAAACTGTACTGACACCTGTCAGAAAGCTTTTGATGCCCTGAAGACTGCCATGTGCACGGCACCCGTGCTCCTGGCACCCAGCTTCTCAAAAGAGTTTATTGTCCAAGCAGATGCTTCAGAACATGGTGTAGGGGCTGTTCTTTCACAGATAAATGACGAGGGCCTAGACCAACCTGTAGCCTTCATCACTAGGAGGTTGATTCCACGGGAACAGAGTTGGAGTACAATTGAGCGTGAGGCATTTGCTGTGGTCTGGGCACTGAAGAAGTTGAGACCATACTTGTTTGGGACTCACTGCCGGGTTCAGACAGACCACAGGCCACTCAGATGGTTGATGCAGATGAGGGGTGAGAATTCAAAGCTGTTGAGGTTGTCCATTTCCCTACAGGGGATGGACTTCATGGTGGAACACCGCCCTGGTACAGAACACGCCAATGCTGATGGTCTGTCCAGATTTTTCCGCTTTAGTAATGAGAACTCCCAAGAGGTATGGAAGAGCACTAGGCACGTTCTGCACTACCATTCACTACACCACTTTGTGACTTTAATTGTTTATTTGATTAAAATTGTCATTTGATTGCACCTAATTTCTTTATGTTCTTTTCACTATGGACCTCTGTTTCGTGTTCTATTAACCCTCTTAAGAGGCACCACTGCCTTCTGGGGCCAGAGCTAAAGTCATTGCTGGTCTAGATGCTTTGGGCACTTTGCCATTGCTAATCAGTGCCAAAGTGCAAGTGCTCCCTATTGTAAAGTATTGTAATGGATCAGTAACTCCATGATTGGCTTATTTGGTTTACTTGTCAGACCCTAGTACAGTGCACCACGTGTGCCCAGGGCCTGTAAATCAAATGCTGCTGGTGGGCTTGCAGCACTGATTGTGCCACCCACCGGAGCAGCTTGCAACCTATGGCTCAGGCCTGCCATCACTGAGCCTGTGTGCAGTCTGGGACTGCCATGTCGCCTTGGCCAGTGTACCCACTTGCCAGTCCCCAAACCTTCCCTTTTTTTCATGTTAGCCACCCCTAAGGTAGTCCCTAGGTACTCCCATGGGTAGGGTGCATTTTATGTGAAAGGTAGGACATGCCCTGATGTGTATGGCATGTCCTGGTAGTGAATTACAGCCAATTTCATTTTTCACTATTGCAAGGCTACCTGTTCCCATAGGCCAGAATGGGCAGTTTTGATTATAACATCTTATAATCCTAACTGACTCAGGGAACTAGGTAGAAATTCGAGTTTAGTATGACTGAACTCAGAATGCTAAAATACATATTTTAGTGAAGGTGGTTTTTACATTCTGTGTTTGAAAATACCACTTTTAGAAAGTAGCTATTTTCTTGCCTAACCATCCAGTCTACCTCTGCTACGTTTGCGTATTCCATGTCTGGTTTGTGAGTGACAGGGGCTGGGGTGGCTCCAGGAGTCAGGGTGAGTCAGCTATAGGCTGAATAGACCTATCTGCATTGGGAGTGGTGGGTGGAGTAGCACCTGGGCCTGAATAGGGCTGTGCCTGCCTTCCACAATGCTGGCCCCACCTCCTGTGGTGCATCTGACAACCCTGGCCCACCCTAAGAAAGGAAGAAGTTGTGCACCCAGAACTGGTTTGGACTAGGTACAGACACTCTCTGCCTTCAGAGAGAAAGGATTTGTGTGTATAAAAAGGGGGACCCAGACCCCAGAATTTTAGATCACTTCTGGGAATCAAGACGAACCTTTGCTGAGGAGAAGAACCAGGAAACTGAAGGAGGAGACGACCCCTGAGCTGTGTGCTGTTTGGGGGTTGGCCTGCAGTGGTTGCTTCATTGCCAAAGAAAGGAGAAAAAGGACTGAGTGTGCTTTCATCATCTTGAAGAAGAATCTCCAAGGGTTTGAACTGTGCTTGCCTCCTGCCTGAAGTCTCAGGGATACGAGACTTCACCACCAGCTCGCCCCTGAATCCCCTTGCTGGGAATTGAAGAGCCTGCTGTTGTGCTGGGCCTTCTAAGAGACTATGTGTCGCTGGGAGCTGGAAGCGCGATTCAACAAAGAAGTAGCGGTTCGCCGCCGCAGCAGTTGTCGTCGCATCGCCGAGTAAGCGTGCCGCCGCTGCCGCCATCGCATCTCCGAGTTGCGTCGCATCACTGGAGAAGCGTGCTGCTGCCGCAGAGGTCATCGTTGCATCACCAGAGAAGCGCGTCGCAGGGGCTGTCGTGGCTCAGAATTTCACCGAGTCACCGTCGGGCGTGCACGCATTGCATCTACGTTGTCGCACCGTAACCAAGACGCCATTTTTGTAGCATCGCACCGGAGCGTCATCGCATCAAATCGCTGTAAGAAACCGGCGCGTCAAATCCCCACCCAGTAAGGAGGCGAGCCTCAACTCCCCTGCACAGCTGTGAGGATCCGACGCATCCACTCCCTGAGTGTAAGGAATGGCGCATCACCTTCCCTGCAACCCCTTTGTTTGTTTTGCGTCACGCATCCCAGGTACTTTGAGAGTAAAGTGTTGCATTTCCAATCTAAAATGAACTAAGCTATTTCTACCATTTTAAAGACTTGTTTTGATTACAGTATTGTGGATTTTTGTTGTTTGGTCTTGTGTTAAGTCTAGTAAAGATTACTTATTTTTCTAAACTGGTGTGGTGTCCATTTGTAGTGTTTTCACTGTATTACTGTATGTGTTCACAAATGCTTTACACACTGCCTCTGAGATAAGCCTGTCTGTTCGTGTCAAGCTACCAAGGGGGTGAGCAGGGCTTATTTTAGAAGTGTAGCCCCTTACCCTGACTAGAAGCAAGGTCCCCTATTTGGACAAAGGTGTATACCATTGCCAACTAGAGACCCCCATTTCTAACATTCACTAATTGCATTGTCATCATGTTGATGGCAGAAATGTGTCTCAGTTCATGTTTAAAACATCTGTTAATAATATATAGTGCAGGTTTGCTGAGAAAACTATACAGCACACACGATAAAGTGTAGAATTCAGGTTTCAGCAACTATTTATCACTTCTGATTACCAAGTAAAGTTAACAAGGCAATGTTTGTGATCTGTTTATCAACAAACATAGTCAGTTTATGTGATTTCAAAATGTAATCAAGCATGCTGACAATTAAATGGTTCGATATTCTCCATTCGGAACCCAGGTCCACAAGTTGCTCAAAATAATATTGCATTCATAGATGTTAATAATGTAAAAAAAAATCATCATGAACCAATCAGTAAATAGCTTTAAACATGTTGATGTTTTATTTGTGATAAAACATATGTGAATTGTACATGTCAGAGCATGCCTTAACCTGCCATAGTATTCTTTTACATTATAAATGATTATAGAAATGTGTTTGTTGTAGTACATTATGTAGAATAAACGCTCAGTATTGCCTCTTCCAATTGAACATTTAAAAATAAAGTTATTATTGTAGTTTACATTACTCAGTGTGCTAAATTATTTCGTTTCATTTTCACCACACTTTTTCCCGGTGAATGTGGGCATACGTAAAAATACAAGATTGTATCTTTGAAGACAGATCCAAGGCATACATGTGAGGTGCGTTCCTGCAGTAAGGGATAATGATCTTTTTATTGAGGACTCATAGGAGTTGATTCTTTCGACCGATTCATAAGTATGTTATGAATGTGCATGTGATGTTTTTGCACAGAATAACTAATGTCTGGGTGAAAATGCTTCGATTCTGTGAATAGGGCACTGTGGATACTGGTGCCTGCAGATCGGATTTTTGTTTTGGAGCAATGCATACGTACAATAGATTCCAGGCAATTGTTATCATAGCAGAGCAAGAATGGTCGTTCTAGGTTTTTAGATTTTGACTACAGACACATTTTAGGTATCTGTTACATAAACAACTATTGTGTACCTTCATACAGATGCTTAGAGTGGACATTTAGCCACTTATTTGCTTACCATTGATTTGCTTTCTTGCCATTCTCATTGGCTTGCTTCTGATTCAATTGCTTTCCTTCCTCCTCCTGCGTTTGCTCCTCCCATGGAGGATCAAACACAACTTCACAATCCTTTTGATTGCATGACATGCATCTTTCCATTACTCGCATTCAGGGCACTGCTTTTTTTCTTTTTTTTCCAGTTATCCAAGAGAGAGCATGCATTTTCTTGTTCTCTCCCTCTGGTGCTGCTTTGCCCCTCAAATGTCCACACCCCACACACTCCACGTTGTTTCCTCTTTCCCCCACTTGCTGCTTATTGGTTGCTTCCTCCACCAATCAGTTGCTTTCTTTTGAGCTTTTTATTGTCTTTACTACCCCTCTGTGCCTCAAGAGCCTCCTTTGCTTCCACTCTTGCTCCCAGCTGCTCCTCTCGTGATGACTTCTCACTCCAAGTAATCAAACTGTAGTGTTCTTTAAAAGAACTTTATTTTACATTTTATTTTGGGGGAGGCGACGGCTCCCATTTGCAGATGCCCACTCCTTTGTTCAAATGTGCTTTAACATCTGTTTAGTTTTTTCTAAATCTAAGGCTCCAAGATTGGCGTCTGCCATCTTGGAACTGTAAATTAAAAAAATTGTGGCTGCAATATGCAGCATATGCATGTGTGGTGATGGTGATGCATCTGCAGGCATACGTCATCACGCTAGGTCATCACAGCACGTGTGGGTATAAGTGATCCCATTTTTATCATTTTCCATTTTTGCCGATATTGCAGAGCATCAGCCAAAAGCACCTTTTTCTGCTGATGCTACTCAGCATGAGAAAAAAGCATTGGCAATTCCAATAGGTCGAAAAGGCCAGACATATTGGCATTGCTGATGCTGCTTGTTTTACATTTTCATGCACAAATCTTTAAATTCCAGATAAGCCATTAAACCTAATGGGAACCTACTGTTCGGCCTGCAGTGTCTTAAAACAAGAGGTTCATATAATACTTTAAAATAAATACATATATATCTTGATGAGAATGATAAAATAATGCACCCATTTTGTGAGATTGCCTGTTATGTTCTGTTATGCTAATGGGTACTTGGTATAGTGCCGCGACTCGCCCCTGAAGGGGCATCTCAGTGCTAAGGCAACAAACCAATAGAGAGGCCGCCATTAGAACAGCCAGGTCTGGTGATGCTTTTCAAAGCGCGAGAGCTCAGTGCATGCCCCGATGAACAAGGGAAGCTCCTTCCAGTGGTACGGTGCAAGATAAGAGAAAGCACGTACACCATACCTGGATGTCCGAATATGCCGAGGACAAAGAAAAGGTTCACTCTTAGATCTAATATTTCTTCAAGAAAGATAGGGAACTAGTTTGTCGTGTAGATATTTGGGCCCATTGCCAGACAAAGCTTTATCCCTCATAGAAACAAGAGTTTGAAGGGTGAATGAATAACCCTGACTGCCAGCTTTTATTTTGTTGTTTCAGGCTTAGAGCCCTTGAATTAACAACGTAACATACACTGTGTATGATAAAATGCTTGACAAAGCACATTGCTTTTGATTTCAAGGACAAGCAAATGCATCTCTGCAGCAAGTGACACACACTGACTGGGTACAAACAAAGCCGCACTGGAGGGATTGGAAGTAAGTGTTCAGATTTGCCATCCTTTGAGGATGAGTCCCTCATAGTTCCTCAACACTGGTGGTAATTAACTTCTGCCAGCTCAGTTTAAGTCCATTTGTCCACTACAACAATTGGACCTAAATGACAGAGTTCTCAAGTTTCAGAGGCTCATGTGTGAGTAGCTAATTCAGGCCAAGTTTGCATTGTGTTCTAGGGTTTGTAGTCATATGTACCCTGTAAGAACTTGGGCTATTGGTTGGATGGGATGGAAGCTCTACTCAGGTAACAACCACAATCCTGGTCAGGGTAAAAACCATAAAAGTGACTCAGACTGACTTAACCTGTGCTTAATCCTTTCAAGCTTAACTTGGAGGCAACGTGCAAAGTATTTATACAGCACACAAACAGTAATAAAGCAAGAGCACAACACAAGAAAAAACCCGTACCTGTTTTGAAAAAGAGAGTACATTTTAATAAATAAAATGGAATCCCAGATGATGAAGAATGTCATGACTGTGTGGGTGAGGGCTTTGCGATTCCCATTGGCATATCTGTCCAAAATCAGTACTGACAGATTGTCCAACCCTTATTCTTCTTTACTGTGTCCTAAATAAACCATCAGACTTTTTGATGCCCATCAAAGGGACACTGTACAACATCTTAAGCTGTCAGTAATGCAAGCTTCCATTATTATTCACTGTAACACGTTGCTTGGCTATCTGCTAGCTGATGAGAACTACATTGTCTGATGTTTTGAAAAATGTCATGGTGTGAAAATACTAAATACTCAAAAAAGATTACATCACCAGACAGTACGGTTTTAGAAACAAACGTTCAAAATGCGCACATTTACCTTACCACCAGTTTTTGTGTTACCTTTAAAGAATGGTAATAACAACAGTGTAGCATAACTCTGCACAGAAGTTGTTTCCGAAGAACGGGGTGTGTGCCCCCTGCTGAGGCAGCAGATGCGTCTCTACGCTCACACGCTTCAGTTGTTCCACCCCCATGGCTTCTGCAGGTGTTAGAACGCATAGCAGAGCGGAATCAGCCGCATGCCTGTGCAGATGACTGTTGTAATCCATATGTACAAGAGAGCTTTAATTAGTAAAAAATAGCTTTTGTATCGCTTGGTTTGCTATTAAACATTAAACAATTAACAAAAGATTAAAAGGTGAATCTGAGAACTGATTTTCTTCACACAATGCAGTTTATCTGCCTCTCCTTAAGAAACGAAACCGCAATAGTGAGCTACAGTGCTCATGGTTCTGCTAAAAATGTTCAGGAATTCTGTAATGTGGCTGATGTTTTTCTTGTTGGCAGGAGGTCTCTTTCAAATAAGCACAACTATGAGTGGTGAAAAGCCAATACATCAGTAGGAGATATGGGATACAAATCGTCCTGCTATACATTATAATTATATCGCATGCCTCTAAGGGTGAAATTTAGGGGCTCATTATGATGTGACACCATAGAGGTCTGGAACCACCCAACCCTAGGTCGGCGATTCTGACCTCGGGACTAGGATGCGACCGCCCATAGGGCAGTCGCAAACATCCATTTTTCAATGGAAGCTTGTGCGGCAGGCAGAAAAGACCCTCAGCACAAGCTTCCCTTGAAAAATGGATGTTTGTGAACATCCCTGCACCGTGTTGCAGGCACCATGCAGTGAATGCCACACAGTGCAGGGATGTTTAGGGTGCACCATAGGTGCCCTACAGGCCCCATAGCGGAGGACCAGGGGAGAAGGGGACCCTGCTGGGGGCCCCCAAATCCACTTTCCAACAGCCTTTCCATGTCGGAAAGGCCAACAAGGAAAGGCTGTCAGAAACTGACATTGTGTAATCCCTACGGCAGAGCCGAAGCTGGCTCCACCATCATTCAAGGGATTACAATTCTGCTCTTCTTCCTGTCGGAAGAGGAGCAGAATCCTCCCACAGGTTTCCCTCTGACTGCTGTCATCATAATACGGCAGCCGGAAGGGAACCCTGAATGTCAGGCAGAAAGACTCCGACAGACTATTGGAGTCTTTCCACCTGAAATCCATATCAGCCCCATAAAGTCTTCTTAACATCTAGCAGGTAGTATTTTATCCTTTATAATACTTACTCACACCATCACCCATCCAACAAAAAACTTAAATCCTTGGTGTCTTGCTACTTTATCTGAATGATATATTGTGATTAAAAACATAAAGCAATCTGTAGAGTGAAATCAAACACACCAAAAAGAAGTTAGTAATTTGTAGCAAAAACATATTAGAATTGGGATAATGTCGATTAGATAAAAATAATCTGTAGTTCAGACTGTGTAGTAAATTGCAAAGAGTTTTTGTCTTTACTGGAATTAATTACAACATGCCTTAAATCTCTCCTTAATGCTGATCACTGTTCATTTTAGGAAACATGATCATAAGAACAAAAACCGAAACTGTTGCTAGAAAGATGCCTATGACCTGCCTTTCACCTTGTCTTCTGGCTCTGGCAGGAGTCATTTTCACAACACCCCTTAACTGTAGTGCTTTATTATAGTTGAGTAGTTTTGTCATTTTCTAATTAAAGCTCATTAGAGCTGTCATAACTAAAGTGCTATAGGAAAATCAGATGCAAGTTGTGAACAGGGATTGCAGATGAACATGTAGAATAAGGTTAGCATTTCTCGCCTAGAGGTATCTTTAGCTTCCTTGCTCTGTTCACTAATGCAAAAAATTCATAAATTAAAAAATAACTGCAAGGTCTTTTGGTCAGACCTATTCATCCACTGGTCTGTCCAAATGTCATATATATTTTCCATCACCAACTGCCCCATGCAGGATAGAGCTATGGACCTCCTCACTTGAGTCATTCACTCTGTTCCACTGTGACTGTTGTTTGCCTGTTCACATATGCAGCTCCACCTATGAAGTGCACTTAAGGGCCAATATTTTTTGTTCAATTTTTGTACTTCTTCGTTTTGTAATCATCCTTGTGTTTAAAACTGCGTCTTAATTTCACAGTAATTAAAAAGCAACGTGTTTCTTGCTCCAATAAGAATCTTATTTTCATGTGATGTTCAGAAAGGTTTTGTATATACGTTTCATGAACACCTGCCTACAAAGAAGCACCCATACTGTCCTATTAACTAATATGTGATGGTGCTTTTTATTATTTAAAATTTGCATTGCACCAAAATTAGGCAGCACTATATTTTTTCTTTCTTTTTTTTTTGCTTCTTTGATTTTTTTCCTTGCATACACTTGCAACATTTTTGTTTTAAAATAAACATTGCAGCAATTTCCCATGCCAGACATTTTCCGTTTTTCAATGCCTGTCTCTCATGCGTGACCAAATATGCACATTCTCAGTCTCTATAAATTAAAATGTTCTCTTTACCACAGGAATATTTGCAGAGCTCTGCTGGACATATTGGCAATGCTAAAAAAAAGGGATTTAAAGTGAAGTTTAGAAATTAAATGAATTAATGCACATTACTACTGCACACATCCCAAACCTTTTCGTTTTTGTATGCGTACTTGTATGTATAGGAATCTCTTTGAGGCAGCTTATCTTTTTTCTGCAAGTTTTTTAAACTTGCAATGAAGATTTTGTTCAGATATTCCATTTACCGCATCGTGTCAAATTCAGGACTTTTGCAACAATTGTTCTTGAACATACCCTTCATAAACACCAACAAAATGGCTCCGCATTGAGTTACTTTACAAGAAAAAGTAATTTTTTGCTCAATGCTAAAGTGCATAGAAATGTTCTTAAATGGTAAACTTGCCAACAATAAGTTTGTCAACATTTGCCATTATACACAGATCTTTGCAAAAGGTAAACGTAATGACAAAAAATGTAATTGTGCTTTTTTCCAGCATGAATGGATTTAATAGTGACGAAAGTATCTGGTGAAGCAGTGGAATTGTTCTAGCAATGCAGAAAAAACGTTGCTTCAGTGTATTTGAACCAGAACATTTTGCCCCGCTTTCCACGGCGAAAATAGAAAACTTTGCAAAACATTGTGATTAAAAATATTACACGCACTTAATTGTATCTATTAAAACCCTGCTACAAAGCAGCTGAGAGTTGGACAAAGTTGATCTTATTTTCTGTTTATCCAACCCAACCATTAAATAGGTCATACTTTCATATTCTCATATCTGTACAGACTAGCAGTGGGTTTAGAATAACCGAGGAGTGCACAAAGGACACACAACAACCCATTAGTCGTCAACTATATCGACTGAGACCTATAATATTACTAATGTAATTTTGACTTACGAAACTTTAGATAAAATTTACAATATTTTGTCAAGATGTTTTTCGTATTCATATTTTAGATGGAAAGTTATAGGGTGAAACGAAGGATGGGTCTGTGGTTAACCTAAAAACTCTCCTCCACTTCAAAGAGGCACGTGTATGGATTGTTAACTGTGTCATCATCAAATACATTGAATCAAGTTGTAAGTGAAATGTTGGCTGTGTCTATAATTAGGTTTATCTCCACTTCTTACTATGACCATTTGTTGATATTAACATGGACTAGAAATCCAACATTTTGGTATTGCACAACTGTCTAACTTGCATTGTTGCTTAGAGTGAAAGTGATAAATGTAATTGTCAAAATTTGTCAGAAGTCTAGTGGGGTGGATATTTAGAAGAGTGTGGGTGTTGCATTTGGGTTCCGCCGATTCAGCATGCCCAGATTTTTTGCTTTTTTGATCACTCAGTTTTGGACTTTTTACTGTTGGTGAGCCTCACTACAGGTAGCTCACCCACGGTAATCATACAGCAAGTGGACTGCGCATGTTTACCATCTGTGTCCGCCTTTTAAGATAAGAATTCTGCGATGCAGCAAGGGTAAGGAAGACTTGGCTGGTTAAACGTGTGTACGCTTGTGCGGACTGCGTGTGGGAGACTACTGTTGTGCGAGGCCCAGTAACTGCGCACAGCGAGCTTGGTGCATGGGGGACTCTGCAGGATTAGATATTTACCTGGGGTAAGCCTTATAATGTTAGTGTACACTAACACATACATTCAGTGTAATTTACTGTTTTGGCTTTAGTGACACTTTATTATACTCATCGGAAGAACCTGCCTTATAGTGCATTTCATTTTCGCTTCCCAAAGGAAGAATCCTAAAAAACTGGAGCCAACCTATGAGGCGGCTCTCTTTGAAATTTGGATGTGTAATACCCTAGCAGTGATGTCAGTGAGGGGCAGAGCCGAGACCCCAGGAACAGATATGACTAGTTACTCCCGGTTGATGCTAATGTGAACTGTCCCAGCATGCTGTGCAGGAGGGTTTTAAAAAGGGATGGAGAGGTGATATGGCACCCTAGGATTGGCCAGGGGTGCCTGGCATCTGGAACCATCCTATTCCCTTTAAAAACTCTTGCACAAGGGGGAGATTCTCTCTTTCCATTGTGATTTTGTCTGCGCTTCATTGCTGGACCCAGGTACCATCATGGACTACTGGAGGGAAGAACCTCCTGATGCCCAGAAAGGACTCAGGACTCTGACAGTTGACTGCAGGACCAGTAGGTCTCCCCAAGGGCCAGTGAGTCTGGCCCCATTATACCCACTGTGGGCCGATTGGAGGAAAGCCTTAGACTTTTGCACCCAGAAATCAAGACCAAGAGGAAGGCTGGCACAGGGAGCCAGGAACAACAGCTCCATGAAGACTGCACCACTTTGGACTGCAACTGACCCTGGTGACTAAAGCTTACCAACAGGAGTAAAATGACCCCAGGATCGTCAAAATCTCCCCAATAGGGCCTGAGTTATGGTATTTGAAAGATTTGGTGACCTTTAATCAGTGTCAAAGCACGTTGCCCTCCACCACCATTCCTTAAAATACACCTGGGGTGGGCCAGGGCCCGTGGCTGGCACAGGATTTAATCATCCTTGGTATGTCTGGGGCCCCCTCCCAGTTTCACCTTTTGCCCCCTGGCACCATATCTCCCTGGGGCTGATGCAAAACTAATCTGGGACCCCAGGGCCCCAACCTCAGGACCCTGGCACGAAAGACCATGCAGAGAGCACTCCACTGTGCCCCAAGTCCATCACTGGCGGCGTGGAGAACCACCAAGTATACAACCTCCTGCTTCATGGAGTGCATGCAGGAGAAGGAAAACAGGCTGGCTCCTGCGCTATCTAAAGGAGGAGGCAAAGTGTGAGGGAGCTGGCAGGGATTGTGGGGGGCCTCCACCGTCTCACTTAGCTTGGGGGTGGCCTGGGTGGGACCAGGAACCCAGACAGAAAAGAATATCGCAGTGGGAGGCCGCCTGCTTGCAGTTCAGCTCTCCCAAAATCAGTGGAAGAGCAGATACTATTCAATGCTACAGAAGATGGCCTTAATAGCCTGCAGGGCTCATTCATTTTGCACATTTTCTTTGCACCACCAACAAAAGAATGGAGGCGTGCGGAGGCTGCAAGAGTACAGTAGCTACTCCCAAAGAGTCCTTTTAAATTTAATCATTCTATCTTTGCGGGGTCCTTGTAACCAGGAACACCCTGAAATGTTCTCTATGTTTTTAAGCTCTCCCAAAGCTGAGCTGTTGCTCTATAGTTGGGAATACTGAGACATCTAGGATCTGATTGTATGGTTACAGTTCTTGTGCCCTGAGAATGTCTAAGAGAGTTACAGGCCGTGAAGTGCCCTTAAGGGGCCAAGTCTATATTTGCCTTGTAATGTAAACAAATTGTGATACTTTCTAGGGGTTGCTTGTATTGCTCCATTTTTTTAATTGGAAAGTCTAAAAAAATACACCGCCACATGTTTTGCTAATTTTAAATGCTTTATTGAGATAATAATGATGATAATTATTGATCACAGCGAATATGCTTTATTAACAATAAGTGCATTTATACATGTTTACTATTATCAATGATTGTAGTTACATACAAAATGATGTCTTTAGCGTGCTTTGTTGATCTTCAACCTTTAACTAAGCCAGTAAACTTACAGTATATATTTGTTTGACCCCTTTACAGGGTCAAAGATGATTATGCAATGTCATCTATGATATTTTCCCATCTGCCAATGTCCGTATTGTAAATTGCTGCATTGTATTTACAAGTGTGTGTGTAATAAACATACTTCTCCTTTTTCGAAAGAAAAGGTACTGAATTGAAAATCATTTATTAAGTGTTATTATTCTGTGCCAGCTATTTCTAGCCCACACCACCTCCCCAGAGTAGGCCTTGGACTGCTCTGCCTCGCTGACCTGAGAGAGTCAACAGCTACAATGGGGTGCTTGGAGTCCAGAAAGAACAATTGTGGACTTATTACGTCTGCAGGCCACACAACTAATGACCTAATTGCCTACAGTGGGGATTTCATTGTATTAACTTGTATTATTGGCATTTGAATTGCTACACATACTCATCCATAAACACAAACTGTTTCCTTTTGGTTCACGCAAAAGACAGATTGGCAAACACAATTCAGGTAGATCATGTAAAGATGCAAGTGACTTAAAATGCATTAGCTATTTTGATGCTTAGCCCTGGATAACAGGGGCATTTTAAGACCGGGGCAAAGTAGGCAATTGCCACCATCCGTGAGTCCCCCTGTGAAGGTAAACTTTCACTCTATTTGACTTCTCTCTACTCTGCTTTTCTCTCTCTCTAAACCTCTCTCCCTCTGCCTACCCCTACAACTGTTGTATGACCCTGTTAAAGTTTAACATATAATTTAGTATTGTTTGGCATCACAGAGGGCATGAATTTTTAGGAAATGAGAAATAAAATTCAAAATTATTCAATACAGGTGCCCCCAAAGATATTAAGATGACACTGTATGAGGATAGTCCAACTGGAATGTATCTTTCCATCAGTCCAAAATTCTTTCAGATTATTGAGGGCGCTTACGTGCCCCTTATATCGGTATCTCTCAGTACATACATAAATTCACATTCTTTATCCACTCGCGTAATGGAAGAGTCACACTGCGTCATCACCAGACCCAGGTGAAACAAAGCTTTAGTGCAATGATTAGCTTCTATAGCTTCACATACATTTAAAGCTTTAGGGAGCAATGTTGCTTCCACTACGCTTCTGATATATGGACTGAAGATTGGAGAGTGTATAATGTAGGACAAACACACTTGTGAATCACGTTGTGATTGCATTTTGTTTTTCATTCATTTTAATTAGTTGTGTGAAAGAAATATTCATAGACTAAGGCAAAAACTTGATGTGAAACCAATACTTATTTAAAAATGCACATTTATATAGGACCATCATTGCTCTTCATGCAGAAGAGTGTTAGCTATAAAATGTCATAAATGAGGCCATGCAGATCAAAAATTTCTACATGACTGTAAAATATTTTATTACACCTACAAAATGGTACACATTTTCACAGCATTAGGATAAGACTTTATGTGAGGGCTAACAGCACTGAACAGAAATTAGTCTATGTATGTTTCATGCACTTTAATTCAATGCTATATGCCATGGATTTCAGTTTACATCTTCTGTTGGATTCAACACTCATTATTGACGAGAAGAGCGTCGTTCACATGATCTGTGGACCAATGATTGTGCTTTATGATATAATTCCTGAAAGTAAATGTATTGACATTAATAAAGACATTAACTCCTTAACTTCTGGGCCTTTTCACCCACAGTGCTTAGCTCTTTTTTGGCTATTTGGGATACTTTGCGTTTAGGGCTCCAGAACCTTTTATCCATATAATGTATCCATGCCAAATTTGTGTTCCTTTTTTTGTAACATCCTAGGAATTCTGAAGGTATCCAGGGTTTGTGGACTCCCCTAGAGGGCACTGCAAAAATAGGCAAAATATAGCAAACTTTTGAGTTTTTGAAGAAAAAATAGGAAAAAGTGTTTTGGATCAAAGTGTTTGTTTTCTTTCCTAAACATGACATCAATAAATGGTTTGCAGTGCTAATCTCGCCCACACTTTCAAGGCACTACACAATAAAGAACCAGCCTACCTCACCAAACCAGTGAATTTGGACCAAAGTACTAGAGAACTCAGTTCCAGATTCTTTTCTCTAGTAGCTACCTAACCAGCCGCAGCCAGTACAAGTAAGAGTGGTGGGGCCGTGCGCAGGGGGGAAGGAGGGCGGGGTGATTCAGATAAACGACGACAAAGGAAAATTAATTATTTAATTTTCGCTCTTTGTCGTATGTCAAAATCCCCACCTCACCCGGCCCCACCTCTCTTACCTCTATGGGCCACTGCTGTACCAAACGCATTCGCCGGACAAACAGCGGGGGCTGTTCCTTCTCCCACCTGGCAACCTAGATCTTGAACACCCTCCCTCTTGACCTCAGCGACTCTCCTTCACTCCAACACTTCAGAAAGAACCTCAAGACCTGGTTGTTCAACCAATAGCAACAGGAAGCTAGAGCCAGCAGCATGATCCCACAGCACTTCAAGACCCTCATGGATGAAGCAGCCACGCTTTACAAATCCTGATTGATTGATTGATTGAAAGTCACCATCATCCCAGCTTTCAGAAACATGCAGAGCTGAATCAAAAAAACTAATTTTGTACCACAGGTTTGGCATTTTTCAACGAGGTAGCCCATTTTTCCTATTTTTTTGTGCCCTCAACCTACTTCCAATTTGTGTTGGAAACCAGTGTGAAACCAATGGGTGATCTGGGAAAGCTATAGATTCTTGAAAGGTAGACAACATACTGAATTCAGCAAGGGGCCATATGTGTATAACCCTCATAGCTGTCTCAAAGAAAATAACAGTTGAAATAAAGAAATATTTAAAATGAGTGCGAAAAATTGCCTTTTGTGAAAGCATTTTTATCTGTCCAATTTACAAAAGCAATATACCTGGTATGTATATTGTTTGTGAGTTCTCAAAGAAGCCAGAGCCAACAACTGAGCTGCACAGTACAATTGATTTTCATTGTGTACCTTGTATAGACCAATGCATATGGTGAAATATATGGGGTGAAAAATGGGTATGAAGGTGATCTATGTATTTCAGAAAAGAATAATCAATATGAAGTTTAGTAAGAGTGGTAATTAGTACATCTCTGAATTTGTGTGTACCCGTTCTCACATATGATTTAGAGGTTTTTTTTTAAATGTTTTTTTTTTACCCTGGCTTTAATTTGGAAGGTACAAGTGCAGTTAAATCAAATTGGCAATAACACATGTTCTACTACTACTATTCTATGCTCCCACATGTCTTCTGATCAAAATTATACCTCACTTATGTTTTTAGGCCTAGTGTCAGCAATCGTTACCAGGTCAAAACACAAAATGAACTATCACATTTTTCTACGAAAAACGGACCATTTTTTCCCAATGCGGGTAGCTGGGGAATTTGGACCATAGCTTGGCTATCACCTAAGGAAACCTAGCAAACCTGTAAATTTTTTAACACTAGACACCAAGGGGAATCCAGGGTGGGGTGACTTGCATGGCTCTCACCAAGTTTTGTTTACCCAGAATCAATTGCAAACCTCAAACTTTGACTAAATAAACACATTTTCCTCAATTTCTGCGATGGAAAGTTCTCGAATCTGCAAACTTCCTTCTACCCAGCATTTCCCCACGTCTCCCAATTAAAATGGTACCTCACTTGTGTGGGAAAGCCTATTGCCCGCAACAGGAAACTGACCAAAAAGCAACATAGATACATCACATTTTCCCACTTATAACTGACACTTCTTTTGTACAGTGAAACCTAACAAACTTGCACAGTTTTGAAAACTAGACACCTGTTGCACTCATGTCCATGGCTCTCACTAGGTTTTTTACCCAGAATTCCTTGAAAACCTCAAACTTTGACTAACAAAAACATATTTTCCTCAAATATCTGGGATGGAAAGTTCAGGAATCTGTGGGGAATCATAAATTTGCTTCCACCCAGCTTTTCCTCAAGATTCCTGATAAAAATGGTACCTCACTTGTGTGGGTAGGCCTACTGCACCTGACAGGAACTGGGCCAAAATTCAATATGGACACATGAAGTTTTCTCCTCCAAACTGACCTTTTTTTCCCAGTATGGGTAGCTGTTGTCTTTGGATCCTAGCTAAATTGGCACCTGGGGAAACCTGAGAATCAGTAATTTGTTTTTAAACTAGACACCTAGGGGTAATCAGTGTGAGCTGACTTGCGTAGCGCGTACCAGCTGTTTGTACCCAGAATCACTTGCAAACCTCAGACTTTGATTAAAACACATCTTTTCCTCACATTTCTATGATGAAAAGTTCTGGAATCTGCAGGAACGGGCAACCACAAATTTTCTTTCACCCAATTTTTGTAATAAAAATGGTACCTCACTTGTGTGGATGCGGCCAGTACCCCCAACAGGAAATGGCCTAAAATGCAACATGGGTATAGCATATTTTCCCACTCAAAGCTGACTCTTTTTTATAGTGGTTAGCTGTGGATTATGTGTTCTATCTCAGCCGGCATGTCAAGAAACTTACCAAACATGACATTTTTTAAAACTAGACACCTGGGGGGAATCGAGGGTGGGGTGACTGGGTGGCTCTCACCAGATTAATTTTACCCAGAATCTCTTGCAAATCTCAAACTTTGACTACAAAAAACACATTTTCCTGTGATGGAAAGTTCTGGAATATACAAGGAGCTATTAACTTCCTTTGACCCCGCATTCCCCCAAGTCTCCAGATAAAAATGCTACCTCACTTGTGTGGGTACGCATAATGTCCGAGACAGGAAGCAACCCAAAACGTAATACTGATTTTTCACATTTTCCCACTTAAAACTGTTTTTTTTTGCAAAGTTGGTTGCTATGGATGTTAGGCCCTAGCTTAGCCGGCACCTAGGGGAAACCTAGCAAACTTGCAACTTTTGGAAAACTAGACACCTCGTGGAAGCCATGTTAGGGTGAGTAGCACGGCTCTAGGCAGGTATTTTTACCCAGAATCCCTTGCAAACCTCAATGTTTGATTAAAAAACACATTTTCCTCACATTTCTTTGATGGAAAGTTCTTTAATCTGTGGGGAGCCACAAACTTCTTTCCACCCACATTCCCCCAAGTCTCTTGATAAAAACAATACCTCACATGTGAGGGTAGGCCTAGTTCCCGCTACAGTAAATGGCCCATGGATACATCACATTTTACCACTCAAAACTGACCCTTTTTTTGCAAAGTGGGTAGCTGTGATTTTTAAGCCCTAGCTTAGGGAAAAGTAGTAAACATGTACATATTTGGGAACTAGTCAAGCAGGGGAGTCCAGGGGTTCATGAGTTCTGTGACTCTCAACAGGAATTTTTACCCAGAATTCTATGCAAACGTCAAAACTTGGTAAGAAACACACATTTTCCTCACATCTTATAATAGGAATTTCCAGACTGTTTGGGAAGCCACAAATTTCCTACCACCCTGAGTTCCCACACATCTCCTGATGAGAACGGTACCCCACTGTGTTGGTTGGCCAAGAGACCATGGCACAAAATGCCCTAAAGTGCTATGTTGAGAGATAAGGAGTAGCTGCTGTATTTGTGGCTATGCTGTGGCACCACCCATGCAAACCTACGAACCACATACATTTATGAAAATTAGACAACCAATGGAGTCCAGGGTGTGAGTCTTGCATGGATCCTACAAGGTTTTCTTACCCACAATACTCTGCAAACATCTAACTTTGCCTGAAACCTTGCCATTTCCTTCCATTTCTGTGACGGAAACTTCAGGAGTCTTCAGGTATCAACAGAATTCCGACCACCCAGCATTATCCCACTTGTGTGGCTAGGCCTAGTGCCTGCAACAGAAATGTATCCAACCAGGGTCAGTGGCAATCCCCTGGCAACGTCTCCCATTGACCTAGGTTTGAGCAGTTCCTGTAGGAACTCAGGAAAATCATCCCTTTACATTGTGTCATTCTGCCACATGATCTGCAATCATTTTGGTGGCACGACACAGTGAAAAGATGTGCTTTTCTCAACCAAATAAAGAAAAAACCCTCTGAGATGCCAACGTTTTGCAATGTCTTCCACAGCATACCAATACATTGTTGCCACGTGTAGTGTAAAAGACACACAATTGATGGACGGAATGCAGAACAAATCAAAACATTCACCCCCAGTCAAGAGATCTGGGTTAAATCCATCATTCTTTTGCTCACCATGCCGCACCATTTTAGACCTGGCCATATGCAAATCAGTCTTCTTGACCCTGTGCCTCATGGCAACAGTCCAGCCCGAACTGCCAAGCCAGGTTCTCCCTGGACCGGAAACAAGCATCCTAAGGCTGGTTTCGGGGTTTCACCCCTCTTCAGCCAGGATAGCTTGATTCCAGTGGCACAGTGAGCCCAGGACCCATGTCTGGGCATACCTGGCGCACTTAGGGCGAGAATGCAAAAGACACACAATTGATGGACGGAATGCAGAACAAATCAAAACATTCACCCCCAGTCAAGAGATCTGGGTTAAATCCAGCATTCTTTTGCTCACCATGCCTCCACAGTTTAGACCTGGCCATATGCAAATCAGTCTTGACCCTGTGCCTAATGGAAACAGTTCACCCCGAACTGCTAAGCCAGGTCCTCCCTGGACCGGAAACAAGCATCCTAGGACCGGTTTCAGAAACCAGCATCCTAGGACTGGGGGTGAATGTTTTGATTTGTTCTGCATTCCGTCCATCAATTGTGTGTATTTTACTTACATGTGTAGTGTGGCTTTTTTAATATATAAATGTGGGTTTTCCAATGGGGGCACAATCGTCCCACCAGTGGCAAACAAAAAGTTATGAAAAAAGATGGTGAATCCCCACTGTATTGCTTTTATATATTTTTGGGAAATGTGTGTTTTCTCCTGTGGGCACAATTGGCCACCAGGTAAAACATATGATTCCCCCCAAAATGTGGCTCCAACAGGTGTCAGCCCATATGGCATGGGGCCCCCAAGGAAATAAACAACACTTCCTTTTCTCTTTTTATATGCCCCCAAGGGGGGTCGGCCAGTTCACCACAGTGGCTGACCGCATCATATTCTTATTCCCTGGTGGTTCAGTGGGTTTTCTGGCTGTGGAGTGCACCATGATTGCAATCCACAGCCAGGAAACTGTTTCAGGAAGGCCTCTTTGGAAAGGGGACACTCTTCCCCATCCAATAAGGGCTCTTTAGACTTTTGTTTCCCCACCAGAGCAGGACAGAGCTCACACCTGCTGCTTTTGGTGCTCCAGTGGGGAACCTGTGACGTCCACGTGCCTATCGTCGTTCTGATGTCATAGATGAGCAGAAGGGGGACCGGGGCTGATGTGGAAACAATTACACATCCCCTCCACCCTTTAAAAATAAAAAGGATCTTTTCCAGCCTTGCTAGTGTCCGCCAATGGCCGACACCCATACCGGAATGGGAGTGAGGCCATCTGGCATTGGCAGACAACCACACCAAATTAGTTAAGACAAATGTAGGAATTTAGAAACTGCTGTCACCTGCTCAGTGTGTATTTTGTTAGAAATTGAGATGGATCACAAAATATTTTGGACTGGCGCAATTCATGTTGTGGGAGGTTTAAGTAAGGTAGTTCCTGTAACACCTTTTACTGCCCTGTTATGAAAGCAGATTTCTAAAGGAAGTAATGTGTAACCTGAATGTTTGTAAGTATATGTTGTGTTGCTTTTTGTTGAGGTAAATATATGTTGGGCAGTTTGTTGTTCTTTTGTGTTTTTTTGCTGCATTACTTAATTGCATTTGATTTTGTCCTGAGGCTGTTGTGCTACTTTCTATTTTGAATGTTTTGTTGTTCCCCGTCATATTCTTCTTCAGGATCTTTTTTTACATGTTCTGTAAATGTGCTGTGTTCTGTTCTTTAGACATGTCAATAAAAATCACTATTTTCCATATAGAATCACCACATTCCTTTAAAGTTTCAGTGACAATCAACTATTTGCCAAGGTGGTAAAATATCTCTTGTTGAGAGGGAGTGCAGAGTAGTATTAGTCTGAGTGCGAAAACAGAGTTGTACATTTGTTGTGAGTATTGGATTGAGTACCTCATGCTGAGTTTGAGTCAAGAGTTGCACCTATAATCTGAAACATTACCCCATGCTGTGTTTTAATTGTGATGAGACTTCAAATGCTACTTAGTAATGGTGGGCATCAAAAATCATGGCTGGTAGTGTGGGAACACCCAAGTACCACCCATGAAACCCTCCTTGACTCAGAGTCATGCAAAGCAGTGCACAGCTCTGCTTTGTGTTACTTATAAGGCTGGAATGAAAGTGCCAAATCAAAACTAAGCACAAGTTCACTCCACTTTTTGTGTCTTTCACTGGTCCAAACTGTTGATAAAAATGTCTCCTTAGTGTAAAGCACAAGTATAAATATCACAAAGCATTGAATGTTGCAATGATGTGACCAGGTATGCAGATTGTAAATTTTGTCCTTGGTCAGTGTTAGACCTAGCTCCATTGGCGTGGGTCTCCCTTCCATGTTTTCATTGTTGCCTCCTATGTTTTGCCATGTTTTTGCTAGTCTAGATGCTTTGGGCACTTTTGCCATTGCTATTCAGTGCCAAAGTGCAAGTGCTCCCTATTGTAAAATGTTGTATTGGATTAGTGACTCCATGATTGGCTTATTTGATTTACTTGTCAGACCCTAGTACAGTGCACCATGTGTGCCCAGGGCCTGTAAATCAAATGCTACTGGTGGGCTTGCAGCACTGGTTGTGCCACCCACAGAAACAGCTTGTAAAGTGTGTCTCAGACCTGCCATTGCATAGCCTGTGTGCAGTCTAGGACTGCCATGTCGAATTGGCAAGTGCACCCACTTGCCAGTCCCCAAACCTTCCCTTTTCTACATATTAGTCACCCCTAAGGTAGGCCCAAGGGCAGGGTGCATTGTATGTAAAAAGTAAGACATGCCTTGGTGTGTGTGGCATGTCCTGATAGTGAATTACAGCCAGTTTCGTTTTTTTACTATTGCAAGGCTATCTGTTCCCAAAGGCCAGAATGGGCAGTTTGATTATAACATCTTATCATCATAACTGACCCAAGGAACAAGATAGGAAAATAAAGTTTAGTATGTCTGAACTCAGAATGTTAAAGTTAAGGGTGGGCGTAGTGGGCGTAGTGGGGCTACGTGAAGCAGCACGTAGTGTGCCCAAATCTACGCACACTACGTGCTCCGTGTAGCCCCACTACGCGCCACCCACCTCCCGCCCGCCCTCCATTTAAAGCATACCCTAATTGTAAATTAAATAATAGTAAAGACACTTGCCTGAAGCGCGGCGTCTCCGGGGCTCCCTCTTCCTGGTTTCCAACTTCTTCTGACAAATGCGCATGCGCATTTCTCGCAAGAAATGCGCATGCGCAGGCGTCCGCGCATGCGCATTTGTCCGAAGAAGTTGGAAACCAGGAAGAGGGAGCCCCGGAGACGCCGCGCTTCAGGTAAGAGTCTTTACCTTTATTTAATTTACAATTAGGGTATGTTTTAAAAAGGAGGGTGGGCGGGAGGTGGGTGGCAGGCAGCTACGCTTCGGCCTGGCGTGTGCGTAGCGCTGCCTGCTTCGCCTACTTCGAAAACTGTGAAGCAGCCAGCGCTATGTACACTACGTGGGCGAAGCGTAGTGTCTCGCCCAGGGTTAGTTACAGTACATCTTTTAGTGTGGGGGATTATTATATTCTGTGTTTGAAAATACCACTTTTAGAAAGTAGGTATTTTCTTGCCTAACCATCCAGCCTGCCTCTGCTAGGTTTGTGTATTCCATGTCTGGTTTGTAAGTGACAGGGGGCTGGAGAGGTCTTTGGCTCCAGCAGTCTGATGAGTCAGGGCTGGGCTGATTAGGACCTGTATTGAATAGAGAGTAGGGGGCAGAGATTTCCTTTCACTGACCTGAGCGCTCATAGAATAGAGTGTAGGGGGAGGAGATTTCCTTTCAGCTACCTGGGCAAGGTCTGCTCTCAAACAATGCTGTCTCCACCTCCTGCCAGGAAGCTTCACCCAGGAGGACATAACTGGTTTTGACTAGGCACAGACACTCTCTGCCTTCAGATAACAAAGGATTTTGCAGTATAATTATTGGGGCCCAGAACTTTAAATCACTTCTGGGAATCAATATGGACCTTTGTCAAGGAGAGAAACCAAGGAAGCTGAAGGAGAAGACTGCCCCAGTGCTGGTTGCTGTCTGGGGTTGGCCTGCAGTGGTTACTCATTTCCAAGAAAAGGGAAAAGGAACTTTGTGTACTTTATCATCTTGAGGAAGATCTCCAAGGGCTTGAAGCTGAGCTTACCTCCTGTCTGAAGCCACAGGGGACACCAAGACTTCAACACCAGCTCCCCCTGAATTTCCTTGCTAAGAATTCTGCCTGCAGAGAGGTGCTTGCTGTTGTTTTAGACCCTCTGGAGACTGCTTGTCACTTCGAGCTGGAAGCGCGACGCATCGAGGAAGAAGCGTGTCGCCCCCGCAGGAGTTGCCGTCGCACCACCAGAGAAGTGTGTCGCCACTGCAGAGGTCACCGTCGCATCACCAGAGATGCGTGTCGCAGGGCCTGTTGCGGCTCATGGGTTCACTGAGTCGCCGCAAGGCCATCGGGCGTGCACTGATCGCATCCACGTTGTTGCATCGCATCGAAAAAGCCATCTTGTTGCATCGCACCGCATCGTCGCATCGCATCGTGGCGCCATCTTGTCGCATCGCCACTGGGCCGCAGTAAGAAACTACGCATCAACTCCTGACACAGTAAGGAAGCGATGCATCACCTCCCCTGCGCTGCAGTAAGGAACTGACGCATCCACTCCCCTGAGTGTAAGGAGTGGCTCATCAACTTCCCTGCGACCCTTTTTTTCGTATTGCATGACGCACCCCAGGTACTTTGATAGTAAAGTGTTGCATTTACCATCTACACTGAAGTAAGCTATTTTCTACCATTTTAAAGTCTTATTTTTAATCACAGTATTGTGGATTTTTGTTTGTTCTTTTGTTAAGTCTAGTAAAGATTACTTATTTTTCTAAACTGGTGTGGTGTCCATTTGCAGTGTTTTCACTGTATTACTGTATGTGTTCACAAATGCTTTACACACTGCCTCTAAGATAAGCCTGTCTGCTCATCCCAAGCTACCAAGGTGGTGAGCAGGGGTTATCCAGGAGTGTACCTTCCTTTCCCTGACTAGAAGCAAGTGCCCCTAATTGGTTAAAGGTACCTACCTCTGCAAACTAGAGAGCCCCATTTCTAACAGTCAGGGAAATAGAAAGGCTGTATCTTCTGTGGCTAGTGCAGTCCATAATTCCTTTTACCTTACACCCTTAGCACTGGTTTTACTGAAAAACGGACAGTTATGTTTAAACTATGCCTGTGTTTTTACTTTTGACCTAAACAAAATGCAGTTTTTTTACAACCGTGTCATGTTGAAGGGTCCGTATTGTAACCCATATCTGGATTTGTGTATCCTTTAGGTCTTCAGTATGTGGATTACACTTTGGGGTAATGTATTGTAAGGTGGATTTGTAGAGCGTGGCTTCTGAACCTTGAGGGTTTCAGGCACTGAGTAGGTGAGTGAACGCATGTGGTGAGGCTGGCCTAAGTAAAGGCAAGAAGACTAATTGAAAGGCAGTGTCTT
Organism: Triturus cristatus; assembly: GCF_964204655.1. NCBI lineage: Eukaryota > Metazoa > Chordata > Amphibia > Caudata > Salamandridae > Triturus > Triturus cristatus. Next base: position 402,382,592 of record NC_140586.1, on the reverse strand, counting down.
CAGATTCTTGCGGAATTCAAGATGTGAGGAGGAGGTCCTGATATGTTGGGGGAGTTCATTACAGGATTTGGTGGCTTGGTAAGTGAATGATTGACATCCCATCCTGCTTCTGTGGATGCGGGCTGTGTGTGTATAAGTGAGAGTGATGCTGAGCAAAGTTGTCTGGTGGGTTGTTTGATGTGAAACCGGTGATTGTGGTATGAAGGTCTTGTGTTGTGTAGTGACTTGAAGATGTGTGAGAGAAGTCTGAACTGACAGCGCTAATGGATGGGCAGCCAGTGAAGCTGCCTGAGGAGTGGTGTGGTGGGGGTTCAGCACTGGAGGTTGGGGTTGAGTCTAGCAGCAGTGCTTTGGATGTTTTGAAGTCTGTGAAGAAGATGGGTTGGGATGCCAGCATAGAGTGCATTGCTGTAGACCAATCTGCTTATGAATATGGCCTGTTTGATGGTATATCTGGTGTCCAGTGGGAGGCACTTGAGATTTTACGTAACATGCAGATGATATGGAAGCATGAGGAAGTGACTGTGTTGACCTGAGACTTCATGGTGAGGTTGGTGTCCAGGAGGAGGCCTAGTTCCATAGCTTGGTTGGTTGGTTCTCCCCACTGCCCCAGGAAACTCTGCTTACCTTGTTGTCCTCTGTTAAGAGCGGATCACCAAGGGATCCAGCGCCTCTTAATATCTTGAAACAAGCAGTAGCCACAATAGCTCCCAACATAACGGACCTGATTAATGCATCACTAGTTACAGGAATGGTCCCTACTAACTGGAAACAGGTCATGGTCAAAGCTCTACTTAAGAAACCTAACCTAGACCCAGCAGATCTGGCCAATTATCGCCCTATAACTCTTCTGCCGGGAATAGGTAAAGTGGCAGAGAAGTATGTCAATCATATCCTTTCAGGATTCCTCGAAACCCACAATCTGCTCCACTCCTCCCAAACAGGGTTTCGACCTCGTCAGAGCACCGAAACGGCCCTGCTAGCAGTGGTAGAAGAAAGCAGAAAAATCCTTGACTCAGGAGGCTCCACAGCCATTATTCTCCTTGACCTAAGCGCAGCATTTGACACAGTGAACCATAAGACCCTAATACACCGTCTGAGGAATATAGGAGTTACAGGCACCGTACTCCAATGGCTGCGCTCCTTTCTGGAGGGAAGAATCTTTCAGATTTTTGAGGAAAACATTTTATCCGAACCCACTCCCTTGACAAGCGGGGTCCCTCAGGGCTCCTCCCTTAGTCCAACCCTTTTTAATGTATATATGGCCCCTCTGGCAGCCATTTTAGGCCCCTCAGTAACCGCATAGTGACCTATGCCGATGATACGCAATTGGTGCTTGCACTCAATCAAGCGGACAATAAAATCAACAGTTTCCATACCTGCCTAGAAGACATCTCGAATTGGATGGACTCGTCCCAGCTTAAGCTTAATGGTGGAAAAACGGAGATCATGTTACTGGGCAATTCCCTCAGCTTCAACCCCAGTTTCATGTGGCCAACCGGCATGGGTCCACCCCCAGCCCCTAAGACTGAGATTAAGAGCCTGGGCATTTGGCTGGACCAGGACCTGAACTTCAGGACACAGGGCTGGAATACAGCAGCAACCTGCTTCGGCCACTTGGAATGGCCCGCAAAATCCTACCTCTTCTCCCCCTCCAGCAAAAAAGGTACTGAAACAATCCCTCATACTCTCTAGGCTGGACTGCGGGAATGCACTATACCTGGGCTCCCCCTCCTCAGTAATTTTGAAACTTCAGTCAGTCCAAAATAGCGCAGCCAGACTTCTGACGGGATTATCTAATAGACAATCAGCAAAACCGGCAATACGCTCCCAGTGCAGGAACGCATCAGATTTAAGGCCCTGTGCATTGCTCATAAAACAATGCAAGGGAGAGGTCCCCTCATTAATTCAGCCATGATCCGCCCCTAGAAAGCAAATAGGAAACTTCGGTCACATGAACTGCGACTGGCTGAGGTACCCAGAATAAAGAAGGCCAGAAGCGGCGGATGGCTTTTTTCCTATAATGCCACCAAACTTTGGAACTCCTTGCCACCTCACCTTCACGTTATTCCCAATCATCAGGTCTTCGGTAAACAACTCAAGACTTTAATGTTTCCTTAGCTTTTTGCCCCCTCCCGTGTTGAATCTTAGCGCTGGGACACGCCCAGGTAGCCATGCGCTTTATAAATGTCTTCATTCATTCATTGCATTCATTGGTGTGGGTGTAAGCCCAAGTTCGGTAGGCCACCAGGTGGATTCCCAAGGTGAACTTTTATTTCTGAAGATCAGCGCTTCACGTTTGTTGATGTTGAGCTTGAGGCAGTCTTTTTTCATCCAACTGGCCCCACTGGTCAGGCATTGTTTGAAAATTATCTTGGTGGCGATGGCATCATATGAGAGGGGAAAAATTAGCTGGGTGTCATCAGCCTAGGAGATGATGTTGATGCCGTTTGATCTGATGATGTTAGCCAGACGAGCTGACTATATGTTGAAAAGTGTGGGACTGAGTGATCATCCCTGTGGGACTCTGAAGAGGAGGTCCTTGAGGGCTGATGTGAATGGCGTGAGCCTGACTCATTGAGCCTTCCAGACAGGAAAGAGGCTAGCCATTTGAGAGCCAGTCCTTGAATTCATGCAGTATGTAGTCTGGTGATGGGTTTGTGGTAGGGGTGGGCGGAATTTGCGAAAGTGACTTTCGCAAATTATCGCGAAAATGTTAAAAATCTCCGCAAACACGAGGAAATATCGCGAAGGTGTGGACGTTTTTTTCTCGCCCGTTCGCGGTATTGTCTGCATGGTCGCGGCTCGCCAACTTACCCATGCGGTTGCTCGCGGGCGCAGCTATCTTGTTTTCACTCTTCTCGCGGTGCATGATCGCGAGAAGAAAGACGTGATCGCGCGACCAATAACATTACTGCGGGCGCGTACTGTCGCGAGACAGCGCAAATGGCTACCAACAATCTAACATCTCGTGGAGAACGCGACCGGATCGGAAATACTTGTTGGCGAACGCGGGGATTCAGGTAAGGCGATCGCGCGCGTGCGAGAATGTATTATTTTACAGTGCGAGCAAGAAACAAATTATCGCTAAGCTGCGGAACGCGGAAATTTAGACATTTTCGCACTCTCCGCGGAACGCGAAAATGTCAAATTATCGCAATTTCCGTGAGCGGAACGGAAATTTAGCCCAGGCCTAGTTTGTGGTGGGAGATGGTGTTGAAGGCAGTGGAGAGGTGGAGGATGATGAGGGCAGTGGTCTGTCCCTGGTCGAGGATTGTGCATATGCCATCTGTGACAGTGATGAAGGCTGTTTCAGTGCTGTGGTTGTTTCAGAATCCTGATAGTGGGTCATCCAGGAGTTTGTGGTGTTCTAGATGGTCAGAGAGTTGTCTGTTGATGGTTTTCCTAATGACTTTGGCTGCAAAGGGCAGCAGCGAGATGGGTCAGTTATTACTAAGTATTTCAGGATCGGTTGAGGGTGTTTTGAGGAGGGCGGTGACTTCAGCAACTTTTCCAGCTATAGGGGAAGGTGGCTTTCTTGAGGGAGGTGTTGATGATGGAAGAGAGTGCAGCACTGATCATGGCTCTTCCCAGTTTGCAGATATGGTGGAGGCAGGGAGTTGTGGCCACCCCTGAGTGGACTGTTTTCATTATTGCTGCAGTGTCCTCGATGGATAGAGGGTTCCATGCTGTCAGTTGGTAGTCTTTGCTTGATTAGGTGAGCAGGCTAAAAACATCGATTTTGGCGGGTGGCTGAGGTTCGAAGTTGCTGTAGATCTTGGTGATTTTTTCATGAAAGAAGTTAGTGAGGTTGTTTCAGAGTTCTTGTGTAGGGGTGATGGTGTTGGTTGTGGCTGTTGGGTTGGTGAATTCCTTGATGATGGTAAAATTCCTTACAGTTACTGGAGCTAGTTTCAATTCTCTGTGTCAGGGCCTTTTTCTAGGTCTCTTTTACTCGATGGTGATAGTTTCTAATTGCGGCCTGGCAGAAGTTTATTGCAGTGGTTCCTAGGGTGGTTCTCCATTTCCTTTTGAGTTGTTTTCAAAAACTCTTGGATTCTCTGAGGCCAACATTGTACCAGCTACTTTGTCTGTTGTATCTTTTTGGTATTGTGTTTTTATGGGGTAACAGGGTATTGGCACAGCTGATGAACCAGTTGTTGAAGTTGTTTGTGTCCTTGGTAAGGTTGTTGGTGGATTCTGGGTAGTTTAGTTGGAGGGTGATGGTCCACTCTGTTTCTTTAACTTTCTTTTAGCAGTGGATGGGGTGTTGCTTGGAATCAGTAGGGGTGGTTGGTGGCCCTGTAATGTGGAATTGGTGTGGCTCACTTTAACTTTGCCGCAGGGTGAGAAGATAGGGTCCAGGGTGTGACTGGCTATGTAGGTAGGGCCTTGTACAAGCTGGGTGAGCCTGATGTTCTGTAGATTTTCAAGCAAATCTGTGGAGTTGCAGTCCATGGGGTCATAGAGATTAAAGTTGAGATTGCCTAAGAATAAGAAATCTTTGCTGCCCATGGCGAGGTCTGTGGTGAGGTCGGTGAGGAGGTTGCTGAAGTGGGTATGAGATGCTGGGGCAGGTAGGCGAGGGTGTTTTTGATAGTTTTATTGTCTGTCTGATGTGTGAGGTGCTTGTGTCCATAAAAGTGGCTTCTGGGTCAGTTCAAGAGCTACAATTGATGGTGTCTCTGTGGATGATGGCGAGTCCGCTTCCTGGTTTATGGGGTTGGTCCATGTGCAGTGTTTTGTTACAAGTTGGAGTGGCTGCGGTGATGTCCGGTACCGATCTGGGGTTGAGCCATGTTTCACCGAGGAAGAGGAGGTCCAGTGCGGTACCAGCTGCTTGATTATTTTGTTAGGATTATTTGAGAAGTGGACACAAGTAATTCTTTACTTAATTATTGGCAATTCCATTTCTTTGAGTCCTTCTTCCTTGTGTCAGTCAATACTTTCCAACATTCTCCGCATTAATCGGTCAGCCAGGCTGTCTTTGTGATACAGGGGTGGGGGTGCATCCTGTTTGTGCTATTTGGGGCACAATTTAGAGTGGAATTGTTTTGGCATTATGGAAGGTGTTTGTTTTTAGGGAGAGTGCCAGACCATGTGGCGGACACTTCTCATATAGTTATGTTTAAAACCATGAAGAACTCGAGTAATATAATTACCGCTGAGTAATTTAAACATTTCTCATGCTTTGAAATATGCAATTTTCTTGGGTAAACCGCCTCTACTTGTCTCAGAAACATTAAAAAAACGATGTCTTATTATACAAACTAAGGTTTCTCGTGTTACTGATTCTAGATCATCTCTGCTACAAACACAGATGTGTAAGGCTAATTGCAGAATTAAATTAATGTATAATCTCTTCCGAGGAGATTTTGGTTTTGATATTACTGCTGGGTAAACATGTTCATTTAAGATCAAAACAATTAGGGATATTCATATGGTTGTGCACTACAAAGGCCCAAGTTGGCTACTGGGATTTGCTCCCGGGGCATAATGCAGTAAAACTCAAATCAACAATCAAGCATTGCTCCTTTCACAGGGGTATTATACAATGTAAAATGTTTACAGAAAATTAAATATCTCTGTGCAGCTGGATCTTTATTAAGAAGTTAAAGAACGGATACATTGAGTCTAGAGAAGTCTAAAACGAGTGCGTTGTAAGATAAACATCCTACTTGATACACACAAAAATGTAATACCTATTATGCCAACCATGGCATTTTCACAACATAATGCATTGATTTTCCAAAACGAAGTGATCACAGAAGTAGTTAACTGTGAATTCAACATAGCAGGAAAATGAAATGGACTTTGCAGGTTTCCAGAGAATATGTGGAACGATGGTGTCTTGCAGTCTTTAATGGATAAAAGGTTTACTGTGGGGGATTTTGCATGCCATTCGGCTCTCCGGATGGTTGAATCTTTTCCAAGCTGCCTGAAAAAATCTGGTTTATTGCATGTTCATACTGCAGCAATACGTGTGACTTTATTTTAAAATCAGGCACCAAGCCGCCCATCTCTGCCCTGAACACTGTCAGCTTTGGGATCAGCAAGGAAAACATCCTACTTATCGGAATGCACCTATATAGGGAATAACCCCGCAAGTACCAATATTTTGTTGTTGTTGTTAAAAGCAAAAAAGGCAGTAGCGGTCCTTTATTGGACACAGTTTCTTTAAAGATGTTTTTCGTTAGGAAAAGCAAATTCAGGGAAGGTGCTCTGCTGACCTTAGCATGCCACCATCCCTGTATTTGCAGCCATTCACATGAGTTTGTCAATTGTGACCTACCTAATTATTTTTATTACGCTAGTCATTTTGCAAATCTCTGCAACAGGGTGTTTTACATTGTGACTGATTTGTATGTAGGTCTCTTTGCAAATCACAAAGACATTCACAAACTGGAAAATTGTACATCCTGGTTTGTAAATGGGTCTTTGTGCATCAAGACCTTTGTTTTTCCTATCCTGTTTCAAAAAGCATAAGATACATGTTGTATCTAGAAAGCTTCTTTAGCATCCAGTTTATGTATTAGAACAATTATTTTGGAACGCATTCCTAGAGTGTAGTAGGGATTTGTATGCACGTGTGATAGTGCAAATGTCATTCAAATGAACGATTTGTTGTTAGTTTCTTATATGATGCAGGTTCCATTCTGTTAAATGAATGGGAATTTCTGGGAATAAAATATTTTAAGAAATATAGTGTTAAAAAGAACTGTTCATATTCCTTCGGGAGAATGACACAGACATTTGCAATGAAACTTGTCAGACACCAACCACTAAGGAGGAATCTTTAGCACAGTATAGGTGGAGCACTTGTTATGAATCTCTTGCTCTTCAAGTGCTTTTTGAATTTTTGCATAGTTCCCTTGCCTTTTTCTGTGCAGCAGTCATCAAGTCTATCGACATTATTGCAAGACAAGGAGCAGCATGTCCTAGAGTCGAGTGTTGAAGGGAACAGCCAGATGTGGATGACAATGAGCAGCACCAGCCTCCACCATTAGAAACGTTGACACTGACTGTACTCTAGATGTTTCTGTCTTCTAAATCTGAGTCTGCCTTAAGACATTAGGAAGGAGAGCGCAGTTTTATAGCTGATATCCTGATGTCATCATGCAGATTTTTTGATCAGTGTCCATATTTCAGGTTGCGTAAGGCAAGCATAATGATTGCATGCTAATGAAGGGTAAAACTAAACTTAGACTGGGCAAAATGTTCTTTATACAGGCATAATCTTGAGTAATTATGCAAATTTTGGGTTAAGCTTGCTGCGTGAAATTCCACCGTATGCCGGACCATTATGCCGCATAGTGTAATTATGCTGCATTTGTGGCAAACTTTGAGAGTGGAGCACAGGAAAAGCATGAATGGTCAGCGTGAAAGCGTTTTTTTTTTTTTGCAGCAAAGGGGATGGGAGGATGCATTCACGCTAAAGATTAGCACTAAATGCTGGTTTTGCATTTAATGCAATTTTGCAGAATTTGTGCACAATTTCAAGTAACTACGCAAAAACAAGTTTCTAGCTAACTAGCTGTACCCACGTACAAGCACATAGCAGATCTACATATTCTGCGAAGTCAAATAGCAAGGAATACCAGATGAATCAATTGCAGAAGGAGAAGAGGATGGTGTGCTTTAACGGCAAGGTCATTGTATCTTTTAGAAATATGAAAGTCCTTTTAAACTATTTAATTGCTTCATGAATTCTCAAGTTTGGAATTGTTTGATTCTGACCTGGTTCTGGCTTTTGAATTTGGATTGAGGATCTGGAACCTTTTCCATTTGCACTGCCTAATGTGGACATCAGGCAGATCTAATGAAGGTGATCCTTAAACTGGACTTCTATGAAGATTCCTAAAACATTTGCAAACTAGCTTTTTAAAGCCAAGGTAGTTGACAAATATTATTGTCTCAGTCTAGCTGGTAACTATTTCATTGATGAAATGAGTGACCTGCCTGAATTTTCATAAGCAAAGTTGATGGACTAAGCCTTCCCTTTATTACTTAACCTGATTACAATCTAAGGCAGTGTTCAGACCTACCAAGCATCCATTACAATCTAAGGCAGTGTTCAAACTTACCAAGCACTGTCAAACCTAGTATGTCTAAATTTTATAGAAACATCCAAAGCTGTGAATGTCTGAAATGGGTTGACTGAAAATCTGTTTCTATAGGAGCTCTTTTAAGGGAAATCAATATCTTTTGAGGAAGAAAAATATAAATGTAAAAACAATGAAAGGGAGTTAAAACTTATCAAAATCTATTTTTATTCATTTGTTCTTGCTGCAGTTCTGCATTGTACGCAAGAGGTGTTTTATGCATCTAGAATAACGAGAGCCGGGGGTTAAGGAGCTCAACCCAACATATCATCACGAACAAACGAATATATTTCTTCACTTAGAAGCTGGCACATGCAACATCAGTAATAAACTAAGATGACTAGGCCTGAGTGACTGCACATCTACTGCAAAACATAAGTATATAGTAAAAATCACAATGTATGTAGGTAAGAATGTTTAGGTGGTGGTGCCTCGTTAGGCACCAAGTCACCATAGGTGCTAATTAAACACACCCTGACAGGTATGTTTACAATATCCAAGGAGAAAAGAAGCATTCAAGCACACACTAGTCCCAGTATTTTAGAGTCCAACTCGTATTGAGTATACAGGCTGTTGACAAGAAATATATGCATTCCGGTGAAGTTTACGTTCTTCTTTTACTTCACAATCAAAGTCATAGGTAAAGAAATCCAAAACACTGAAGTGTTTTGGATTTCTTTACATGTGACTTTGATTACCTCCCCGAGACTAGTTGTAGCACGCACAGAACCCTTCAAAGAAGGAAGGGGGCAGGTAAAAAGGTAGGGAGAGAGAGAGAGAGAGAGAAAGGATGGATGGATGGAAGAGTGAGATACAGCAAGGAGAGGAAGGGAGCGTGACTGGTTTGTGCATTTTTGCCAAGGCTGCTTCTGGTTCTCCTGTCCGGCCCTCGTATTTGGTCCATCTATACTACATGCTAAAATGTATTAAATTTGGCTTTACTGTGTTTTAGTTCTAGGGCTACTGGAAACGTCCCTTGCCATTACGAACCCACTCTAAAATATATATTTTTTGTTTCTGTATGTTTTTCACTTTAAGATTGTATCAGACCTTTAAGTAGAGGCAATATGTTGGAAATGCTTCTGAAGTGTGAATGTCCTCATAAAATACATGTGTTGAAAACAGTATCTCTGAAGTCAACTTAAATTTGTGTGAATAATAAACCAACACACTTCATCAGTCTCTCCACCTTATTTGAACTTTATTTACCTGGAACTAACAGATGTTCTAACCATCTATACACTGATATTGTTTTTAGCATCTCAGGGAATGTCTGGTAACAGCCAATAAGAGGTGATAGGTGAATGAGTATCTTTTGCTACCTGTTAAAAATTAGTTTTCTGGTTGACTAGGGTATGCACATTGAAGAACCTAGACCTTATGGGTCTGGCGGCGCAGGGTACGCCTTAATCTCCTGAGTTCACCTGCTTTGTCGAACAGAGACACAGGACACTCCGTTAGGCGTAGAAGATTTGGTTTATTAGCTGCAGCTAAGTACAGTTGTCCCAGAAGTACACTCTGTATGTTCTCAGGAGACTGCCACTTTACTTTGTGGTGCACAATCTTTTATAACACACATATTCACAAAGAACACTCCCAATGCATACAGGGTTAACCAATGAGAAGAATGTGAAAACAAGATATTAAGTAACTCAAATAAGCCTCTCTTCCAACTGTGTTTGTCACGCTTCCCCACAAGTTAATCAGTGGTAGTGTTTATAAGTCGACTTGCAGGTGGCAGGACACATTTGTATGCCCCGGAGGACAGTTGTGAAATGGGAGAATACGAGTAAAGAATAGTGAAGGCCAGAGGATAAGATAAAGTCAGGAAAGAATGGTGCGAACACATAGTTGAAACAGGGATCAGTCAGACCAGACGAGGATTAGTGGAGTCGGCCGGACCCTGACACCAGCTATAAACAGAGGCAGGAGGTTATTTGACACGTTGCAGTAGGATGAGGGAAAACAACACTTCGTTCACCGTGCAGCCTGAGTGAGGGCAACACAAAATGGCGGAAAGATACAAAATGGTGGCTAAATACGAAAACTGAATTACCTCAGACCCTCCTTTTGTTATTACTCAGGCAAGACACACAGACTTATTTTAATCAGAGTCAACCTCAATGGCCATGAGGTCATCAAGCTGTTGCTGCAACATAATTTTAATGCTCTCCGTCTTCCGTGGCACAGGCCTTGGGACACACATAGTGGCACAAAGACCACAGATGGCGGGGCCAAACTGCATACAGAGACAACAGGAAAAAATGATGGCCAAAACAACTCCAAGGAATGTTAATACCTTCCATCCCCATTTGGACAGTAATCCCCAAAACCATTCCAATAACGACCAACCTCCTTCGTCCTGATGAATCGACTCGGAGATCACATGTAATTTGGAGATGGCTTGGTATACCGTATGGGCATCGTCAGGTATATAAATGCAACAGCTATATCCGATCAATTTACAGACTCCACCACGATCCGCAAGAATAACATCCAGAGCAATCCGGTTCTGCAATGTCATGAGACGATCCGCCTGAAGTTCAGCTGTGAGATTACTCAAGGCTCCCACAGTGACATCTATGGTAGTCTCAACAACACGAACCAATTGTCTCATGTTTCTACTGTTGGCCATTGGGCCCCAAAAAGGAAGAAATCCTTTAAGGAAATCACCTCCTTCTTGTCCTGCCGTGTCTTTAGAATCAATAATCCCTCTGCCATATCTGTTTCTGTGAGTGTATGTAGGGGGGAGAAGAAAGCCTATATAGCATGTTCCTGAAAAATCCGTCGGTAGCCACGTGTATGCTCTATCGTGGCAGACAAAATACGTGCCCTGGGATGGTACTAACGGTGGTGAATTCTGAGATGTGTGAATGTATGTATGGGAACAAACACTCTTTCCTTGTCCAGTGTCAGTAGTCTGGCCATTCATTTGTAAACAAAAGTTACCTCGATGAGGCACAGTCCAAATTGGTGGAGATTTTCCCTGTTTAACTCTATCTATAAGGCTAGTAGCGTAACGAGTCACGTTCCAACCATCGTATGCCCGTTTCTCACCAACAGGAACCCAACTATTCTCCACAATTCTAGCCATAGCCACTATTTCTTTTATCAGAGAACTATGACTAAAATCTTGCCCACTACCATATGAACCAACTGGATGTCTAAATCGGTTCTGATATGTATTTGAAAACATCACAAAATAGGCCCAAGCGGAACCTTCATAAGAAAATGGAAGGGCTAAATATGGCATCCCTTTTCCTGTGGTATGAGGCATAAGTCCACGCACCCAACAGTCGGTTGTGTTGACTACCAATTGGTGTTGATGCAACAACTGGACAAATGAATTGTTAAAATATTCTGTTCTCCTGATTAGTTCATGTTGGGGAAGCGTATATAATTGATGTGGGGAGATAGTAGAATGAAAAGGCAAGGAAATAGAAGTAGAGACAGATTTGTGCTGCATAGCATGAACAATCCAACCTATGCAAGCCAATAAGATACTAGAAAAAATAAGAACACACAATGTTATGCCACATTGACTGTACACTAATTTGCAATATTTCTTTCTCATCTCTTCCTTCTTATTATTTTTTTTCAATTTGACATCCATCCTCTAACATTGTTGCTCACGGCAATCTTCCTTACTCACTTGGCTGTGATTATTAGCCGTCCTATGACACTGCAAGTCCTGGGGGCCTAGCCACTATACAGGTCACAAACCAAGACTCCTACCGTGACCCTGCAACCTGGACAGATGATACATGTCATGAAAGAGATGAAAATCTCAGGTGTCCTTGACCAGTCTAGGCCTTAAATTATATCGAGTTCTGTTCAGTACAGTTTGGTCCTGAAATAGTGTCTGTGGATCTGTAGTGTTCAATCGGAGATGTGGCGGTACTGCTTCTTGTAAAACGTCGTCATCTTCCTTCTCAGACCGAGCTCCATCTAGGTGTGCACTACTGAAAGGTACAAACCGGGGGACACTTTCGCCTTCAAAATCACCTACACCCTTACGGACCCACTGGTCAAAAGGGAAGGGCAAGGGCACCTTTTTGCAGTGCACGCCATGGATCCAGTTCTTTTTCCCTTCAACTTTCACTGCTGTACGTGTCACCAGAAGAACTTGTCGAGGTGCCCTCCAACGAGATTCCAAATTCCTTGTCCTCTGAAAATTTTTCACACAGACCCAGTCTGCCGGTTGGATAGAATGACCTGGGTCTGTGGAGGCCTCTGGTAAAGCGTTTTGAACCTGTTGGTGGAGAACACGTAATTTAGTGGTGAGGTCATGTAAGTAGTCAATCAGCATTGGATACTGTATGTCAGAATACTTTTTAGGGAGAGGGACTCCCCAAACATTAGCCGGGCGCCCAAAAACAACCTCGTATGGGCTGAGTGCCAAACGAGAATGTACAGCTGTTCTAGTGGATAGGAGAGCCAAAGGTAAAGCATCGGGCCAGGCAAGTCCCGTGCTAGCCTGTACCTTTACAAGCTTAAGTTTGAGAGTGCCGTTATAGCACTCTACCAAACCCGCTGATTGGGGATGGTTCGCCGCATGGAATTTCTGCCGAATACCAACACCAGCAGACACCTTTTTCATAATTTGGCACACAAATTCACTTCCATTGTCACTCCAGACAATGCATGGCAAACCAAACCTAGGGAAGAACTCTTTCAGAAGAACTTTGGCAGTGGACAAAGCAGTGTTGTCTTTCAGGGAGTAGGCCTCTATCCATCTGGAGAAGGCACACACCACCGCCAAAACATATTTGAGATTGTTACATCGTTCCATGTGGATATAATCAATTTGCAACACCTCAAAAGGATATGTTGGGGGAGCAAAATGACCTGCTGGAGTTGGGGTTCCCTTTCCTGGATTATGCATTAAGCAAACGATACAAAGCTTCACTAAATTATCTGCACATTTTGGAATCCCTTTGTTCAGCCACACTGGAGCCAGAAGCTTACATATTCCTTTCGCACTGATGTGGGCTGGACCATGTGCCATAGCAACTACAGGCAGTACATAGGCATCTGGTAACAGCCAACGTTGATGTTCTGACAATTCTATCCAACATCCCATCGCGTCTAACATTCCTGCACTCTCTTTCCACTTACTCAACTCTTTCTCTGTAGCCTCTCCTTAAATTGATCTCACACTTTCTATTGTATCCTCACACATTCCTTTTTCCTTGACCCAATTTGCAGGGCCCTCAACATACATGCGCGTCATAGCATCTCTGGCTGTTTCTTTCGCTATCTCATCCGCAAAGCATTCCCGTGACCAACATCATCAGTAATCTTCTTATGCGCACTACACTTTATGATTGCTATCTGGGTAGGCAAAGCAAGTGACTCAAGAAGATCAGCTACCAACTGACCATGCTGTATTTTAGTACCGTGGGAGGTAAAGAATCCTCTTTCCTTCCACAAACGACCAAAACTATGTGCCACACCAAACGCACACTGGCTGTCGGTATATACATTCACTCTCTTCCCCTTAGATAACACACACACTCTGGTCAAAGCTATCAGTTCAGCCGCCTGAGCTGAATTATGTCTGATGCGTGCTGTCTCCACGATTGTATGCAAGGTGGTAACAGCATAAGCTGAAGTTGTTTCACCATTAGGGAGTTTAAAACAAGAACCATCCACCCATAGGATCCCATCCGGGTCCATTAGTGGTGTATCTTTCAAATCAATCCTACCTTTTGTCTCCTCCTCAGTACGGAGAAAACAATTATGTTGTTCCTGAATACCTTTCTCCTCTGGAAGAGGTAACAATGTGGCTGGATTTAAAGTGTTACATCGTTTGATGTGCACATCACTAGCCAAGAGCGTCAGCTCATACCCAGACAAGTGAGCGCTTGTAAGATGCTGCGTTTGTGTCCTGTTTAGCAAGGTACCCACTGCATGTAGTACCATGACAATAAGAGTGTTATCCAGCACCACTCCAGCAGACTGACGAATAGAAATTGCTGCTGCTGCTGTAGCTTTAAGACAACTAGGCAATGCCTTGGCTACTGGATCTAATGTAGCCGAAAAGTTGGCACATGGCCGCTGCTTGTCTCCGAATCGTTGTGTTAAGACTGACAACGCACAACCCTCTCTTTCATGGACATAGAGCGTGAAGGGCTTACTATAATCCGGAGTACCCAACACAGGAGCAGAGCACAGGGCAGCACGTAAATCAGAAAAACTCTTCTGACATTTGTTAGTCCAAGGAAGGGGTTTGGGTGTGTCTTTCAAAGTGAGTGCCAACAAAGGTTTAGCCAACAAAGAACATTTTGGAATCCACTGTCTACAATAAGAGGTAATGCCCAGAAAGGCACGCACAGACATTTTTGCAATTGCTTGAATACGTTCTGGGGTCAGTCGCCTTCCCTCCTTCGACAAGAGATGACCTAGATAGGTAACCTCTTGGCGGGCATATTGTAATTTAGAAGGTGAAACCTTATGGTGAAGGTCAGACAAGTGACACAATAGTGCAATAGTCAGGTTCTTGCAAATATCCTCTGAATCAGCAGCAATCAATAAATCATCCACATACTGAATACGGGTAGCACCTGGCGGCAAAGGGAAAGCATCAAGCTGGCATTTCAGAGCTTGGCTATAGATGGAGTGGCTTTCACAATAGCCTTGGGGTGCGCGCTTGAACCGGAAACTTCGGCCTCCTAAAGAGAAGCCAAAAATATCCCTACTCTCTTCAGCAATGGGGATGCTGAAGAAAGCATTTTTCAGATCAATAACAGAAAACCAAGCCGCCGAGGCAGGTATCATAGTTAACAGGGCAGTGATATCTGGAACAACAGGAAACTGTGGTACAACAATTTTATTAACCTCCCGAAGATCAATAACAAAGCAATAAACAGGAGGCTGAGAAGGATCAGTGCGTTTAAGAACCGTGAGAACAGGACTATTGCATACATTTCCCCTCGTCTCCTCAACCACACCCTTCTGAACCAAATCATAAATAATAGCAAAAAGTGCTCTCTCACCATCATTGGGAATTTTGTATTGAGGGATGCATGGCAATTTAGCATTGGGCTTGAGGGTAACGACATAGGTTGGGATCTCAAGACAACCAACATCATTTGGACCCGTAGCCCAAAGTGTTGCAGGGAGAGAGAGCAATTCCGGTGGAAATTGATCCTTACACAAATACATTGGAGAAGTCAGTTTCTGCCCCAAAACGAGATGTACACCAGAAGGAGAACAATATATCGTTGCATGCAATCTTTTCAATAAATCCAAACCCAACAGATTTTCGCCGCAACCAGTCGTTAAAAGAAGCAGAGCTTCCAAATCATAAGAACCAATTGAAATAGGCAGAGGACAAGAGACCGGGCTATGAACTGGGGCGGCAGAAAATCCTACGGATACGTTTGTTAAGCCAGGCAAAGGTGCCCCAGGGAGTTTGGAGTGAATAATAGAACCTCTCATCGCACCAGTATCTAAAAGAAATGGCTCTGAAACACCCATTGTAGTGACATTAACATAAGGCCCATTCTGATCTACTGGAATCGATACAACTCCCTCACTTTGTCTATGGCTGTCCTAGTTAGCGCGAAGACCGTCATTCTCACCTTCAACATAGTAATCATCATTGTAATACTGTGTAGACTGAGTATTTTGCTGATCAAAGTAGTTCATAGAATGTGGAGGTGGAGGGGAACGCTGTGTCTGGGGCGACATACCTCGACCTCTACCCCTGGGCGCTAACTGGGAACCATCTCGACATCGTGGAGTAGATAGTCCTCCATTACGCTGTAATAAAACCGGGCAGCCATTCTTAAAATGACCTTCCTCCCTACAATAGGCACATTGGTTAGGACCTAACAAAGGCAGCGGAGTATAGGGCTCAGGCTTTTGAAACACCCTCTGAAACTGGGGAGGCTGTTGAAACTGGCGCTGAGCAGAGCGAGGAGGATAAACTTGTTGCAGAAGAACCTTTGTCTTTAATTCTTTAGTCTTCTTCTCTTGCTTGTCTTTTTCCTCTTTGTCCCTGTTTTCGTAATATTGAGCAGTAGCCAATTTCTGAGCAGGAGAAGAAACAGCCCATGAACTTTCAGAGTCTTTTAACTTATGTGACAACTCGGGGAGCAAATTAAATACGAATTTATCTACAAATAATCGCTGTCCACCCTCCGTAGTCATATCCTGACCACTGTGATCAATAAACATCTCCTCAAAACGAGTGAAGAAATCGGAGACACTCTCATCTTTCTTCTGCCTATACGCAGCTAATTTATCCCAATTAACTCGTAAGGCGGGCATCATTGTTTTCATTAAAGTAATAATCCTACCAGGGAGTTCTGTGATCAAAACATCAGGCTTAGCACCACCTACTTGTGCTCTATCCGAGGCAGTTATAGCATTCCATGTACCACCCAATTCTTGAACATGATCCTCTCTACGAATCCGAGCCCATAACGCTTGTGGGACTTCATTTCCCATCAACATGTCAACATCGGCTAAATTCATAATACAGGCATCAACAGTCTGAGACAATTCTTTATAGTAACCAGCAGGGTTTTTACGGGGATCCGGTAAAGATTGTTTGAGGGCCAAAACATCAGATCTCTTCCAGGGGACATGTACTCATATACGCTGGAAGTGAGCGGGAATAGCTGGATTATTACCTGCTTGCGCAACCTCTTCCCTCCATATCGGAGGAACCTCTCTCATTGGGTAATGTTTCAATGTCTGCCGAACAGCAGGATCAGAATCAAGAAAAGTTTGTGAAGAAAATAACGACCTAAAAGTAACAAGTGTCCTTACGGCGTCCTCAACCTTAGAACCCACAATGAGTCCTTTATCGAAATTAGCCTGAACATCCAACAGACCCTGGGGAAGTAAACCCAAATCCATATCCTCCCATTCTTTAGCGAGAGTGTCACATATAACATTAAATACATATCTCTGCGTGGGCGCATCCCACTGATGAAAGGTGATCATGATATCTTTTACACTATACTGGGGACCCTTCTCGATCCATTTGCGAGCGAGAGAGTCCAATACCACCCGTTCGCTGGAACCTGGAAGTTGACTACGAGACTGTCTTCGAGAGAAAGCCGGAGACATGATCAGAGTCCCAAAGAAAGGGGACAAAAAACCAGAGACAGTATCTGTTATTCGTTTGCGCACAGTAGGAGAATTAGACATAAGGACAGGGGACAAGGTATTAGGTGATACAGGAGAGGAACTGGCAGTTATAAGGGGAGCCGAAGACAAAGAAGATTGAGGTTCAGGAGATGGAGACAAAGGAATCGGTGGCACGAGAGGTGGGAGTGGCAATACCAAAGGGGCAAATGTGGAAGAACCGGAACAGGTGGGGGGACAACAAGCAACTGAACAGGTTGTAACAACGTGGGTGCATTAGCACCTTGTACATAGGGTGGAGGCAATCTCAATAGGTGAGACATCAAAGGGTCTTCCTCCAGATCCTTACTTTTATCAGAAGGGGAATTAGGCAACACCGGATAGCATCTATCTATTGCCATACGATGCGGTCTCTCTGAAATTTCCATTGCATTATCAATCTCATTATCTTTAAACTGCTGGGCAGCCTGTATAATCGTCATATTTTGTGCTTTCTTATCTCGTTTTGTCTGCTTAATTTCTTTCTGTTTGGCTTCCTTACGCCAGAGGCGGAAAGAGTCAAACATTGCCGGCCGTGCTTGTCTTTTGAACAATATTGCTTCCAAATTGTCTAATATGTCAGGCTCAAAACTACCATTTTGTGGCCACTGTAGAACGCCATCGTTCTTCGTGTATCGGATCCATGCCTTATTAAAGGCAATGGGGCCGACACCATGTTTTGAATAAAGCTCTTAGGTGGGAGTACCAACCGGAGGAATCGGACAAGAGTCCTCCAGCCGGGAATCCCTATTACAACCAAGGCAACAGAACTTCCTAAACCTACTCAGACCAGGCATCGTTATTTCACTGGACTGTTCACAAACATCAAGGGGTTAAATCAAATAATACAGCACAAACGTACTCACCCCTCGGCTTCGGCTTTTGCAATAGCCGAATCAAAGACCCAAATCAAAACAAAATAGTGGGAGCTACCCACCAATACTTAACTAAGTGTCTTCTTACGCCAACAGAGGCCCGTCTAATGTCTCGCGATACCAAACATCATCAAAGGGACCAAAGCAGGGCGGCAGTCAGGGCAGCAGTCATCAGCAGCCGTCAGAAAGGAGAAACTGCGCTGCAAAAAACCTTCGGACCACTTCGACATACAGGGGTCGCTTAACGTGGTTCGCGATTCCTCAAGAATTTTCCCGCGGGGCTCCTCGCGATCCTCGGGCAGAACTGCTACCTCTGAAGCCGGCCCACGTTCGGGTGCCAATTGAAGAACCTAGACCTTATGGGTCTGGCGGTGCAGGGTTCGCCATAATCTCCTGAGTTCACCTGCTTTGTCGAACAGAGACACAGGACACTCCGTTAGGCGTAGAAGATTTGCTTTATTAGCTGCAGCTAAGTACAGTTGTCCCAGAAGTACACTCGGTATGTTCTCAGGAGACTGCCACTTTACTTTGTGGCGCACAATCTTTTATAACACACATATTCACAAGGAACACTCCCAATGCATACAGGGTTAACCAATGAGAAGAATGTGAAAACAAGATATTAAGTAACTCAAATAAGCCTCTCTTCCAACTGTGTTTGTCACCCTTCCCCACAAGTTAATCAGTGGTAGTGTTCATAAGTCGACTTGCAGGTGGCAGGACACATTTGTATGCCCCGGAGGACAGTTGTGAAATGGGAGAATACGAGTAAAGAATAGTGAAGGCCAGAGGATAAGATAAAGTCAGGAAAGAATGGTGTGAACAGATAGTTGAAACAGGGATCAGTCAGACCAGACGAGGATTAGTGGAGTCGGCCGGACCCCGACACCAGCTATAAACAGAGGCAGGAGGTTATTTGACACGTTGCAGTAGGATGAGGGAAAACAACACTTCGTTCACCGTGCCGCCTGAGTGAGGGCAACACAAAATGGCAGAAAGACACAAAATGGTGGCTAAATACGAAAACTGAATTACCTCAACATAAGCCATTCAGAACCCACCACTCTAGTCAGGGTAGTAAGTTACACACCTAAGATAACCCCTGGTTACCCCATTGGCAGCTTGGCACAGAAAAGTTAGCCAGAGGCAATGTGTCAATTAATTTGTACACACACACACACACACGCGCACACCCACACACACACACACAGTAACACAGTGAAAACACTACAAAAGAACTCCACACCAGTTTAGAAATATAGTCAATTTTTTCCTGAATAAAGCAAGACCAAAATGACAAAAATCCAACATGCCAAATCAAGATATCACTTTTTAAAGATTAAATCAAGTACCTTGGAGGCATTGTGAAAAATAAAGATGATGCACAACACAGATGAGGTGGAGCATCGCTGAGGCTAGTGTGGCGTCGGTTTCTTACTGTTGCAGTAGAAGTGATACTTTGCTTCCTTACGGCCAGGCAGTTCCTTTCTGCTGCAGGGGAGTTGATGCTCCGGTTTCTGGTGTGGTACCTCAGTCCTTTACTGTGGAGTGGTATGAAGGGTTCGTTTTCCACTGCTTCTATGTCATACCAGGCCACAGGCATCGGATTCGCAGCAATGCACCACTGACTTCGGTGGTGCAGTGCTCAGGACTTGTGTAGTGGTGGAGATTCAAAGGTGCTGCAGCATTGTTTGGAGCTTGCAGTGCAAGTTGCGGTTGGTGCATTGAGCGGGACCACGTCTCCAGTGTGGGCAACAGCTCGCCATCAAAGTTATAGACAAACACTAGTTCCAAAGTCGATCGGTGTCGATTCCTTGGGTTTTTTATTGTAGCACCCCAAATACAGTTCCAATGGGCCAGGAACTGGAATTGGCATCACTTGGCAAGTAGGACTCCTCAGCAGAGGCATCCAGGGGTTCCAGGTGAAATTAATGATGGGCCTGAGACTTCTTAACAGGAGGCAAGCTCAACTCATGCCCTTGGAAAACCTTGGAAGCAGGATGTAGAAAGCAAAGTCCAGTCCTTTCACTCCCAGTACAGAAGCAGCAAGCAGCAGACCAACACAGCTAAACAAACAGAAATGTGTCAGTCCCTCCTGATATCTATCCAGCACTTCTTTTTGGCAGACTGTCCTCAACCCAGAAGTGTTCTGAGTATATGGTGTCAAAGGTTCAGTACTTCAACCCATTTTAGCCTTTGAAGTAGGCAAACTTCAAAGGAAAGTCTTTGTAGTGCACAAGACCCTGCCTTTCCCTGCCCTTGCTGCAGGCACACTTCAGGGGGCGGAGACTTCTTTCTATGAGGATAGGCACAGCCCTATTAAGGTGTCTGTGTCAACTCATCTCACAACTCTGGCTCAGGAAGACCCATCAGCCTGGGGATGGGCCATCAGGATATGTGTGGCACACATCAGCTCCCTCTGTGTGACTGTCTCGAGTAAATGCACAAATAGCCCAACTGTCATTCTGACCCAGATGTGTATTCAGAGACAGACAGAGGCACAGAATGGTTAAAGTAAGAAAATGCCAGTTTCTAAAAGTGGAATTTTCAGACTTGCATTTTAAAAAACAGCTTCCCTAAAAGATGTGTTTTTAAATTGTGAGTCCAGAGACACAAAACTCCAAGTATCTATCAGCTCCTAATTGACAGATACTTGTAAGATGTTATAAGGCAGCTTCACTGCTACCCTGCAGGAGAGACCGGTCTTGCTATAGTAAAAAACGAGATTAGCAATATTTCACTACCAGGACATGTAAAACAAAATAGTGCATGACCTACCTTTTAAATACACTTCGCCCTACCCATGGGGCTACCTTGCGCCTAACTTAGGGGTGCCCTACATGTAATAAAAGGGAAGGTTCAGGCCTGGCAGTGGGTGCATTTGCCAAGTTGAAATGATAGTCTAAAATTGTGCACACAGACACGGTTCGTAGGGCTACTCGTGTGGGTGGTACAAACAGTGCTTCAGACCCACTAATAGCATTTGATTTACAGCCCCTGTGCACACACAGTGCACTCTACTAGGGTTTTAGTAGTAAATCAAATAGGCCAATCATGGAGGAACCAATCATCATTACATGCACTTTAACACTGGTCAGCAGTGGTAAAGTGCCCTGAGTATTAACACCAGCAAACACGAAATGCACAACACAGTCAGAAACAGGTGGTCAGAGGCAAAAACACAGGGGAAACTACGCCAAAGGTTTGCCAGGACTAACACTACCTGTTTGGTACAGTGTTGCACCTGATGTGCTTTAATTATACAACTTTTTTCAGAAATTGTGACAAGTTTGAGTTATTGAGTTAATCTGAAACTTTTGAATCAGATTTCCTCATCTGAACAATCATATTTTTTGGGTGTCCTAGCCTCCCATTCAGTGTAACAGTGTCGATCCCTACTAGATATTGTAATCAGAGACTGTTCGTAGGTTGCAGTGTAGTGCAGTGTGTTCTGTTCACATCCCTGGGGTTCTCTGCAGACTGGTGGGTTATTGCCAGGGCCACTGGAATTATGCAATCCTGTGGCTGCAGCTTTTTTTGCATACTTATGGATTTGGCACATAATGCATCATTTGCTGGATAATCTGTAGATGTTAACCCCCCAAAAGTGTTTTTAGCTTAAACCGATCAAATGTTACTAAAACAGTGGCAACATATTCGAACGCCGTGGAAGGCCCTTTGCAAAGATTAAATGGGCATCTTTCAGTCGCTTATTTATATATTTGGTTGTTAACCTAACGAGATTAAATATTTGCCCAAACAGTATTACCATGTGTAAAAATGACAATATAATGAAATAATGCTATAAAAAAATATCCTGCATTATGCCACATAATTTGCCTTTTCTCGTATGTCAATCAAGCTGCATAATGTAGTGCACCCATGCCGTATATTTCCAGTGGCTCTGGTTATTGCCCATTGAATGCATTGCGGCATGTTTTGTTATCTACCGTGGAGAAATAGATATGAGATCCCCACACACAGCAGTATTACAAGAGCACGGAAATGCTTAGAAGGCATTATTATAAAGGTGCAACAATCATACCAATCAGGTCATCTGTGATCTTTGCGTGTCAAAAATGACCACCAGTCAGTACCCCGGGAATATTTTCTTGCAGCGCTTTGCAAATGTTTTCACATAGACACTCTAAAGGTGTATAGGCAATAATATGCTGGTAATAGAACTCAGTGCGGCACATAAACCCACATTAAGCAACTTGGGAACAAGCTCCTAACATCTAAAGTGCACAGGAAGGATTTAGGAGAATACAGACAGATAGAATAGAAATGGAGTATCAAAGCGCGTTAAAAATTAATCAAAGTAATTCAGTGTAAGGTAAGAATCTGCAAAGGCAAATATCACTGCAGTGTAAAAAGTATGAAATCGGGTACAGTCGCAAGGAGTCTGCAAGACAAAAATAGATTTATGACAGACACAAAGAGCTCATCTGCACGCAGTAATGTTCAGAATGAATGCCAACAGCTGTTTGGTGACCTTAGTCAGTGGGTGATCGAGAGATAATGAAACCCTTATGTACCTGTGCTAGCAAGATGTTTCGCACGCCCAATTAACATTCATTTATAGGCTAGAGTGCATTTTCATTAACAAGCACGAGTAATTATCTCATCAGTGTTACCTTCTCTCAGCAATTAATGATTGAACAGAAAAGAAACCAACGCAATGGAAAACAGCGTTAAAAGCAACGCCTCCTTTAAAAGTTTTTTATAAATATAAACACTATCTCAGAAACATATATCTTTTAAATGTATAAAACTTTTTATTCCACTTGACTTACTCAGCAGAAAAATGAAAGGAGAGCAGATGCACAGGTTTTATATCACAATGCAAAGAAATGTAAAGTTGTTTTTTAATGTTAAACAAAAAAAATGTAATCATGGACGTAATAAAAATCTCCTTAAAAAACTCGTTATTTTCGTATTGCATGTGTGTGCTGAAATGCGTCTCTGAGTAATTTTGTTTTCCTCAGTGCGACGCACTAAGTGCAACAGGAATGCCCAGACGTGGGTCCGGTGCTCAATGTACCAAAGGAACTCAACTGTTCCCCACTGACAAAGTCTGAATGGGCTGACACTAGTCTGGTGTTTCTTCTGTTTCCCTTCAGAGGGCGTCTGGCCTGGCCCTTCGATCTGGACTGTTACTGCTGGAGCAGGGACAAGACTGATTGCATATGGCTCATTTGTGTCTGGAATGGCATTGAGGAAACAAAAATGGCTAGATTGCAGCTCTAAATTACTATCAATGGCTGAGATTAATTCAAGCATCCCACCCAGCATTTGTTGGTCTACTAATTGTAATAATATATTTAGATCACTATCCACTTTATAAATCATGAGTAGTGATGTCGCAGAGCGTCCTTGCAATTGCCTAGCCATTTTGGGTGTGACCCTCAGCTATGGGAGCAGCCACGGCCAGCACAGGTAAGAGCTGTGGGACCGGGCGGGGGTGGGGTGGCGAGGTGGGGAAGCCATCAGACGACCAAATAGATATTATTTATTTATGTAACTATACCTATTCTGTCGTCTGTTGACTTCCCCCCCACTCCTACTGGCCCTGCCCTGGTCCGCCACACTTACCTGTGCTGGCTGCCGCTGCGGGATAAGTCAAATTAAAATAAAAAATAAATAAAACCATTTACCTAGCACTCATTTATTCCACCGCCCTACTGCTCTTACCTGTGTCAGCCATGCCTGTGTGGGAGCCTCAAAGTTCTTCTTCCACTGATAGACACAAAGTTTTATCTAGAGCATTCCCATCTTCCTTCCTCTGACTGCTGCTTCCGGTGACGCACGAGACCGGGGACTCAGCACATTGTTACTGTTATTGGCCATCTTCAGGACCTTTCCTTCTCCCCCTTCACCACCACCATACCTTCAAAAGTTGAGATATGCTCTGTTCATTTTTAGTTATTTGAAATGGCTCACGCTTGTCTCTACTCTTACACGCCTTTGCTGCTGACAGAAAGGTGTAGAAACAGGCCGGCACTAATGAAGCAACTAACAACATTCTGCCTATTCATGGTATTGTCTCAGGACAGATGCAAGTGAATTCCATAGCCCAAAGTGCAGTCTGAGCCTCCATCCCCACAGCAAGTGTAGTACAAAATCAAGACTGAAGTATCTACCGAGTGACATGACTGAAACCAAACATAAAAGTGGTTAAAAATACAAATACAGTAATGTCAGGAAACTGTCCCCACAAATGAGTAAATACACGACATCTCATATGTATGAATGAAACACCCCAAATAAAAACCAAGAAACATAAAAACAGACAGTTGGTGAATCTAAATATTGAAGATGCAATAGTGCGGTTCTGACTTGCATAAAAGTCTGTGTCTAAAACAATGGGCGAATGAACTTAAAACGTAATCGAGAAAATGTAGGACATATAAAAACATGTGCAAGGTATAAAACAAAGAAGCATGGTCACAGGGGCAAGGCAGAGCCTCAGAATGCTTTTGCCAGCCCACTAATAACTGTGGAAACAAGTTGAGGCAGAAATAGGCAGGAGTCACCAGCGGTGAACTGGCACATGAAGCAACAAATATGGTCCAGTAAGATTGGGAGATTCAATCATACCAAGTGCATAAGGGATTTCTTGAACAGTGCGAGCAACTCTCTCTTTTCCTGAGAATTATCTAGAGAAGCTTTTTTTACCCAAGTAATTCCTGCCTTGGTAATATGTTTTGGGTTCTAAAATAAATCCAGTTTTTTGAGGTTACTCAAAATGTATTTGACATAGTTTGACCAGGGTATGTGTGTGTAATCCAAATCAAAGCAGTCTCTTAGGATCCTTCTAATAAGTTTGAGTTCCTCCTTTGCCAGTATTGACAGCCGTTATATTATTGGGCCGACTTGAATATAGTCAGAAATATAATCAACCCCCAGTTCCTCATGCCCAATCTCAATTGGGACACTTTGGGGCAATCTCAAAACATTTCTTAATCCTTTGTTTTCTACCACCTGAATTATGTTGCATTCCTTGTTTCCCCAGCTCTCACAACTGAAGGTAGCTGTCGGAATGCATTATGCTTCGTATAGATCGACTGTTGATCTGATATGGGGTCGATCAACCCGTCTAGAGAACTCCTCAATGCTGTTGAATACTCTAATGAGAGACTGGGCCTGAGCATTGAGCAAGAATTGTATTACAATTTGGTAGGCCAGGTAACAATATTGATCAACTCTGCTGATTTGATTGCTTTTATTTATATATGTTTTGGATTTTGTTTTGGCTTAGCCAAGAACCATAGTGTAGGATGTAGAAATGTTAGTTCTCAGGCCCAAGCTGTCCATAAATATAATGAACCGGTCTAGAAGATGCTGTAGGCTGTTAGCTATGTTGGCTATGAGAACTGTATTGTCAGCATATATACAGGGCCAGTACATAGCTACCATCCACCTTAGGGACATCCTTGCAGAATTCCACTAGGGAGGGTTCAAGCTGATAAATATATAAAATGAAAAGCATCAGGGCTAAAATACACCCCTAGTGCACTCCCCTGGCTAACTTAAAATGTGGATCACACTCCCCATTGGTACCAGATCTTACAGAGGCCTTCAGCCAGAGATGTAGATCATGCAGAAAAGTCACTAGTGCAATGTCTACCCCCATGAACTTCAGCATTACCCACAGCTTCGACCTATTGACCGAGTAAAAGGCCGTACTGAGGTCCATGAAGGCCAAGTGAATGGAGCCCTTCTTCGCTGTTACATACGTGTTAATTAATAAATGGAGGTTAAGGTTTTGTTCTATGGTTCCCTGTCCTGGACTGAATCCATATTGAATATCTGTCTATTATGTCCCTCTGCCCACTCTGACAGCCTCTTCTGCAGGATGTGGCCAAGGATTGTAGCTTTACCATCAACTAATGATATCAGCCTATAACAGGCTGGATCGGCTCTATTCCCTACTTTATGGGATAATTAACAACTCTTGCTAAGAAGGGGGGATATGACTGTGAGCTAAAGCATTTAAGTGTTGGGTGATATTAGGAGCCCAGTGGTTCACATGAGCTTTGTAAAGGTCTCCAGGAACTCCATCCAGGCCAGGTGCTTTTCCAGAAGGTAAGGCTTGAATAGAGTCTTTGATTGGGAGGAAGTCAAAGAGGATTACCTCCCTCCTGCTAGGTTGGAAAGGGGAGGAGGCTACACTTTCCTCTTTGCAAATAGCTTAAAAATTGCTTACCCAGACTTGGGAAGGGACAGTGAGAGCCAGTTTGGACTGGGTGTCTGTATGAAATAGAGGCTGATTGACCATCCTCCAAAATCCTGTGCTGTCTCTAAGCAAGCATGCAGCCATTAGATCCATCCAGGCCTCCTTTTTGAGCACATCTTTGCTTTCCCTACATGCAGCTGTGTACACCCACCTAGCCTCCCTTACTGCAGTTACACACCTCCGCTTCTGATGATGGGGCACCAACAAGGCTCTTTATGAGATTTAGACCACTTCTTATCAAACCACTTAGGTTCTGCAAAGGCATATCCTCGTCTCTTCCTAGTACGGACTGCCTGAATTTCTACTCCAATACGCTCAAAAGAATCTAAAATGCCATGATCTGAACTCTGTCTGTAAACAGTGATCAAAATTGTGTGAAAGGATATTATCAGGTATTTTAGGAATTCATCAGGGATTATTTTGGCCCATCTTCGTCAATGTCCCTGTTCTGTTGGAATAAGTGGCTGCTTATGTAGTTTTGATTTTTTGCCAACTAACTCCTCTGTCCTGAACTCAGCATTTATAGGGTTGTGATCACTACAGGAGCTCCACAGAGTTTTAAACTCAAT
Organism: Triturus cristatus; assembly: GCF_964204655.1. Lineage (NCBI taxonomy): Eukaryota > Metazoa > Chordata > Amphibia > Caudata > Salamandridae > Triturus > Triturus cristatus. Next base: position 402,355,666 of record NC_140586.1, on the reverse strand, counting down.
AAGGGATTCAAATAGACAGGCAGACTCAAAAATATATAATCAATCGGGGTGCCATGGCTTCGACCCTTAAAGGTAGGTGCAAGGTCATCCTAAAATTACTCCTCCCTGGATAGCAAATTGATAAGGTTAAATTCCGACAATACATTATTTAAGTACTCCTCCTGCCTGGAGTGACTTAAATGCACCTGTTCAGAAGCAGGACAAAAAACCTCTTTCCCCACAATCGAGCCACAAGACATTCAAGGGTGCAAGTTACTTGAAATATCCAAGGTTTAAAATTGAAATAGGTTTAGGTCAAAAGAAGGTATAATTTTCAAAAATGTTTCTTAAATCAGTAGCAGGGGTGTCAACTGGCATGACAGAGTTGTAAACAGTAATGACTAACAACATGTCGTTAATATTAAAGACTAATAACATGTAAAATGTTAGGTTAGTCCATAGGGACAAAATCCATGCCACATCTTAGACCCACTTTGACAAAGGTCACAAGCTGGGACATAGCTTCAGGGAGGTGATTGAGGTATACACCCCCCAATAAATGTGTTTTCTGATAAATAGTCGGCTACAGGTGCTTTCAGTTGGGTATTTGTGAAAGGTCAGTTGGATTACATGCACACAGACAAAAATGCACACTCACGGTCTCCCTCTCTGTTTTGAAAGTCCTCAAAAATATTTGGGTACTTTACATAATATTGAGTTTTCTGTCTTAGCATGCCTACCAATCGGTATTCCTCTCCCTTTCCACTGCTCCGTAGGCCCCTCTCATGCAACCTACTTGTCGTATAATGCGCCAGCATGATTGACGGAAAATCTGAAGCTCACAACCCACCTCCAGCCTTACTGACCAAGCTACACCCCTGGACAAAAGACCCCCCCCTTTGGTTTACCATGAAGATATAGGCTTCTTGATGCTAGATATAATGAAGTCAATGTTCCAGTGAGAACTTCAGTTTAGGCTTCAAAAGCGTGTCAATAGCCCCACAATCAATAGGATGGCCCTTCTGATTCTGAACAGCTCACAGTCCTGTACAAGCTGGCAGCTGGTCCTACCCAGCAATGGAGCCAGCTGAGGTGCCTCTGTCAGAAACATGGAAGTTCTCACAACTCAATTTATTCTTTCTGGTGCTATGATATCTGGTTCTGAGGATCACCAGTGATAGTGAGCTTGTCGGACATGCATGGGCACCACAGGTTTGACAGGATGGGGAACTGCTGAATTACAGTGGTTCTCTCATTTAACCAAACCCAAAATGACCCACTAAGACCCAGCATGAAAGAAGTCAATATGAGTAGGTAGAAAGGTGATCCTAGCAGTGATCGGCTTTGGTGACTATGATCATTAGCTGGTTTTGCTTTCAGCTCCATCCTAGGGGGACAGAAGGAGCCCTCCTGACTACTGAGAAAGGCGTCTTCAAAGTCAAGCTCACATAGAGCCCTGTTTGCTATAAACATTTTACTATTAGGGTTCTTGTCTACTCTTTTTAAGTCATTTTTAATACCCCAAAATATTTCTATACAACTAGAGATGAATATTCCCACAATTACCCAGCCTTTGCTACCCCGCTAAATGTCTCCTAGCAGAGTAACTGAATCTAAAGGTTTCTTAATTTTTGGGGGTAATTAAAAAACTTTCAGGTGAGCCGAGGAAATAGAATTTACTGATGTGATATGAAGATGAATGTGATAAAATCCATTTGTAGAAGGTCCTGTTTGCTGGCAGAGATTAATAACTTTACAAAATACTTTTTGGGGCATATTAATCAAAGGACCATGCTCACCAATTGCTAGATTTATTAAACTATCACAATATGGCTAAGATTATTTCTCCAGCTATTTCCTCAGTGAATTTATGAAAGTAAGACTTCACTTTAAAGCTAGCTTTTCCCCCAGTCAAGGCTACTCCCACCTATACAGTAAGAAAGCATGTTTTATAACACTGTAATCTGTCACATATGAATTAGCTAATGTTAAGAAGGCTTTTCAATATGTCAAAATGGTTTATTTTGAAAAGTGTTTGAGGCAGCTTTTGTTTACAGCATTTCAGAGATGTAATGGCAAGCTTGAATCCAAGCATTTGATATCACTTGAATGCCTGTGTGCATGTGGTTTTTGCATACAGCAACCATAGCTGAATAGCAGTGGAGTGCCCTATAGGGTCAAAGGCAGGGATACACAAAGGGAATCTAGACGTGGGTCCTAAACTCTAAGAGGGGAGGTGAACTATTTATGTGTCAGGATGTAGTGTCTTTTAAAGGGTTTGTCTTCACCTTTTTTCTAAAGTGATGAAAGGTAGAGGCGTCCCTGATGTAATAACAGATGTAGGTTCAGATAGCCATAGGTGGAGATGGCCTGTTGCAGATAGACATGGGTTGCTGTTGTGTGAAATTTGTTGAAGATACAGTTGACTTTAAAAGTAGTTATGTAGGAAGAGCTAGTGAATTTCCATTAGAGTTGCAGTAATATTTCTTGAGGTCATTGAGGAGGCCTGCAGCAGCATGTAGGATGTTGTTTGGCCTCATTGTGGGGGTTTTGAAGGCTGTAGAGCAGGGTGTTGCCACCATCCTTATGTGAGAGTACGAGGGCATACATGGTTGCTCTGGAATTCGTTTTTAGGTCTCGCATAGGCAGCGCATGAGCTGCCTCTACGAGGCATCAAGTCATCTGTAAGTGTTGGCTGAAACTCCACCTATTGCCGGTAGTTTCTCCTGCCACTTGCCATTCATTAACTCTCTCATTTATTTTGTTAGCGTGCTTATGGTTGGTTTGTGATCTGATGCGGCACTTCCATTTTGCTTCCGTTTTGCAGGAAGCAGCATTGACCAACTACAGTTTCGTCCCGCTTCATGTAGGGCCAACTTCCTTGTTTCGCCGTTCACCACTGCTTGTTTTTTAATGTTGCGTTAGGTCTGTTGCTGCTTCCATCCCGGGAGCCACAAGTGAAGTCCTAATCCTGTGCCCCCCCCCCATATTGGCAGCTCCCGGCTGCAGCCGCTGCTCGTGTGCCCTTGTTTCCTCACACTGTCCCACCCCTCAAACACCACTTGTGGCAATGGCGGGCGTTATTGTTTCCTGCCCCTAGTCGGAAGTTTGGTTGCAGGCATTTTTATTTGTTCACACTGTTCGGCCCCCAAACACCACTTGTGGCAATGTAATAAATTGGATTTATGTGTTCCTTCCTCCCGGCGTTGTCGCGATTCGTGAGGAACTGATGGGATGGGATGCTGTGGAGTGGGGCGAGAGATCTCTGTGAAGGAGCCCTGGCTTCTCTGCATCATTCCCATCTCGCAGACACCCCCTCTCCCAGAGGCTGTTCCTTTCCTCGTGCGCATGGTACCTGCTTGGCGTCTGCCCCTGATTGGCCGCCTCCCGCTCTCCGGTGCGTGGGACTGCGCGAGGACTCCTGTCTGCCCACACATCTGACACCAGGAGGGCCAGGCGAGCCACAATGCAGGGGAGCCGATGCTTTATCTTCACCTTGGCTGCTAGTGCACTGCCTCTGCCTACCCTGACAACTCAGCCTGCTGTTTGTGCCTGCGGACTCTGCTGCCCGTGCCTTCTCAGTGCCTGCTCACTCTGCCACCAGTGCCTGCTCTCCATACTGCCTGTGCCTGTCAGCCGTGCTAACTGTGACCTGCCTGTTTCTTCTAACCATACTGCCTGCGTGTGCTGCCTCTGTCCTGCCTGCGCCTGCTCATTGTCGCTGCTGACCCTGTTGCTTCTGCCCTGCCCTTGCTTGCAAACTTGCTGCCTAGTGCACCTTGCCTGCTTACTCTGCTGTCTGTCATCTCTGCCTGTGGCAGTTCATCATACTGCCACTGCCTGTGACAGATGACCTAGGGACTCTCCCTGTGCAGCCAGTGGCTGCTACCCAAGTGGCTTCTAAGAGACCTCCAGCACCTGCTGATCGTGTGCCTACTGCTTGTGCCGCCTGTGCCTTCTGCCTGCTTATCTCACTGCCTGGAACTCTTCACCGGACAATCGGATCGGAAATGGCAGTGAGTCGGATTTTGCTACAGACGTGCCTCTGCCTGAGCGTGACTTCATGCCTTTGTTTCTCTGTGTATTACAGAGAGCCTGGAGGCAGCCACTGGAGAGGTATGTCTGGCAGGGGGAAGCTGTGTCCGGATCACAGGCTCATGTGGAGTCTGCACACCTTCCATGTGTGTTTAGCTGAAGAGAGCAGGCAGCGTTAGTGGTAGAGCCTCCTTCTAGATTCTTAAAAATAACCAATAAACATGAGTATCTGAATCTCAGATTCCAGCTAACCTCCAAAATCTACATTTTGCCTTTTAGACAGCCGTTAATCCTGTTAAGTGGCTGATGCCATTATTAATTACTTTACTGCTTTTACTTGTGCTTCTGTGGCTAAAAGAAATATATATAATAATCACTGGAAGTCGTTGGGTCTTCCCTGTGTTGTGGTGATTACCATCACCTGGGGATGTCATTGTGCTAGAAATACGTGAGTGAAGCTATGTTGCAGTAATGTGCAATATTGTGTAACTATCGGCACCACTTCATCATACTCTAAAGTAAGGAAGTCCAGGAAGCATAAGGTTTGTCACTTCATGCACATCCATAGCGTTGCTGACTTCTGGCAGGAATTTTTTAGTTTGCATTTCTTTTGTTTGGCGTTAACAGTAAGTGCTATCATTGCTACATGTCTTCTTTGTGGTGCACGTTGGGTATTGTAGTTCCACTACGGTTTCAGACTCCTGTTAGTAATCTGGATGTTTGCTTATCAGATTCACTGTTTACTCTTTGGCACTATAACTTGGCTCATAATCCGCAATTGCTGTGCATAAGGTTCGATTGCCTGCCAGCAGCAAAGTGCGTCGTGCACAAACACATGGCGGGGGTTGTATTTTTTCTTTTTCTAGTAGCTTCGGTGTCCCTGCTTTCACTACCGTGGTGTGTCCTCCCCCCGCCCCCACCAGCTGTTTTAAAAACACTATTGAGAAGGACTTTTTTGGATGTATGCTTACCCAAGTTCTGTCAAGTTACCCAATCTGGTAATAAGTGGATTTATTTTAAAAGCTGTTGTAATTGATTTTAGTTTTCAGAATATTTAGTTGTTTGGCATGTGTTTTTTTGCCGTCTGGCCTGTGTCACTTCCACCCTTTTAAATAACAAACACATCCTGCTTCCTTCTTTTCTAAGCACATTGCAGGCTCATCTTGTTACCCCTATATATAAATGCAATTACAATACAGTGCACCACATCCAGCCACAACACTCAAAACAAATACACATGGGTAAAAGACATTGCCATTTACAACGCTAATAGCTCTAACTCTCGCAAATGCGAGACCTATTGCATTGAAAATGCTTGTTTAGTGGAACAGTTGTACGTTACTTAGTAGGGAAAGTTACCAAGCTATTGGGCGTTTCAAGGACATGTGTTCCTTGAGGGTGACGTTAATGTCATGGGTGAATCCTAGTGACTTGGAATTGGCCACCATTAGACTCTGTCCAGGTTCATGTTGTTGAGCCAGCTTTTGATTAGTTTTTGCTTTTTGCTGTTGGCGAATACATGGAAATTAATTTTAGTTGGGAGTTGAATTTCAGATGAAATTTGCCAGTTGTAGCTTGGTGAACTAAGTATAATTTGCACCCATGTCATGCAGAGCTTATGACCAAACATGTTACATTACTCATGACATGCTGAATGACATCACTGATGACCATTCAAATGAGATTATTGATGGCATAACTGATGATATCATGTACTCATTGTGACAGTGGCCTATAGTATTTGTGGATTTGAAGTAATTCAACAATCTACCCCTGTGCCCAACTTTCTATCACCAATCACATGATAATGGACATAACCTTTGACCACATTCTGGGCACATAGAATATCTGTCAAGGCATCCCCATATTGTGGATGATACACTCTTTGATCTGTATTCACACACCTAACAAGCCAAATTACTACATAGATATTTATGTGGTCACCTCCTTATCAAACCTTGAACATCCTCCAAATAATAGTTTATACTCTAGTCACCTACACAGATTCATCGACTTAAAGACTTCACATGGCCCACAATTTTAAGTCCGGAGGTTGACATATATAGATGTGCCACTGAAAATACAGCTTTGGCCAGGCCCTATGGTCATCCCTCTAGTATGGTAATACACACTACACACATTCCTGAGAATAGCCTATTGGCATACAACCTCAGAGATATGCTTACAACCCCTGTGTGATTAAATCATCTTGAAAAAGGTCACCGTTGTATTGTGCTAGTTGTACAATGTAAGCTGGCTAGAGTTCCATGAACTTCTGCTGAAAGTTTGGGAATGCAAGGATTGTAGGAAAAGGTAGCTGAAGTGAAGTGCTGCCTGGACTGGTTGCAACTTATGAAATGGTGATACACTTATCTCATAACCTCCACATCCTTCTCCTGTGTGAGGGTCACACCTTCAGATTGGCAATGGCCTGCTGCAATATCCGATATCAAACCAGATAAAGAGTTGCCCACACATCCTATTTCAAAAGGCAACATTATCTGCTTGACACACTTCTTCAAGTCCTTCCAGAATGTCAATGGACTAATCCATCATGGTGCATTACTGTAAGCAGTTATGCACTGCCTTTGTTTTCGATGTTGCCTTACCACGTGCCAACATTCTGCTCTCTTTAGGCTCAAGGACATTCCAAAGGAAATAGACATTAAGTAAAGACAGCACTATTTATGAGCAAACGAAGAGCACATTCCATGGTTACATTTTTAGCTTGTCCAGGTGCACCATTCATACTATAGGAAGATTGGTGAGATGCCTTTGAGACATACTTGAAAACGGTTGGAGGTGATGAATTTGTGATCAAGAAAAAACTTGCCATGTTGGAACATTGTATAGAAGTAGAAAGTAGAAGGATCTTAAAACATAACCACTGTATGGTAGAATTCATACAAATGATAATAGGGCTTTGGACATGGAAGAAGGGTCAGAAGATAAATTTGAGTTATTCATCAAGGCATTAGAGAATTCTAGCAAAAGATAAGCATTGTTGTTGAACGTCATTAATTCCTTTCTAGGGCACACATGAAGGGGGAGGCAGTCAATCAGTTTGTAGCTGCATTATGCACATTGGTGTCTAGTTGCATGTTCAAGGATCTGCACTAGAAGTAATGAAGGACGAGGTAAATATTAGAACACATCATTTAAGGATTCAGTAAAATCTATTGGGTGTAAAGGAGCCTTCCTTAGACAAGTCAGTCTGGCTAAATCAATTGAGAACACTTCTAGATATGTTATAGAGTTAAAGATCCGAAAGGAATTATGTACAATTGCTAATGAGAGGCAAAATAAAGGGGGGCAGCAGGGACATGTTGTGACAAGGATAGAAAACGTTATGCAATTAATGTGGAAAAATCAAACATGTAGCAATGTCTGATACATGTCCCGATATGAAAACAAAGTGTTGTGAATGCAAGAAAATTGATCAGCGCTTAAGAATCTGCAAGGGTAAAATGAGCAGGGTAAAGAACAGGGTGAACACCCTTTATGCTGAAAATAGTGCGAAACATCATGGTGATGGTGGGAGCAGTGATGAAGATGTGGAGGAAGAATGTGTGGTGCTTTAGGGTGATACTATTGAGATCAATGCAGTTGATGGGCCATATCCTCTCCCCAACTGTTTTGTGGAATTGTGTACCAATGTGGGCAGATTAATTCTCTTCCCACACGTTTAGTGACAGAGGTGCTCGGAACAAAGTAAGGGGAATAGAGCTAGGTGATGCTGAAGTAGAAATAGAGAGTTATTGTGGGGAAAAAGTAGAATATTTTGTGCAATGTTGTCTTACAAAGGCAGTCGTGCAGAAGAAAATGTTGAGAAGAGACAAAACCCTTCTTGGATGGAAGGAATAAGGTGCATTTGGATTTGCATTACACCATGGGTACTCACACCCATTTTCCCAGACCCCACAATGTTTGGTCTGTGACTTGAGTGAGAACCAAAAACTGGGGATTAAACCCAGCTTCTCCACTTAATTAAATGAATCTTAGTTAATGTTTTTTTTTTTCCCACTCTCCCTCATTTTTCCATTACCACATGTGAGGATCTCGAAATACATGACTTCATGGTGTGTGCCATACAAAACCTTCTCTTTTGTTTGATTCAATAAACTATTATGTTGTTCGTGTATAATAGGAACCCAGGCGACCCAAAGCATACACATAAAAACTGACTTGCCACTTAGGTTACTATTGGCATTGTTGTCAAGGTGGGGGAGAAGAGTAAAAGTTTCTAAATTCATGTTTAAAAACTATCACGTAAAAAACGTACTTCTCAATGCACTGATATAATCTGATGCACTAATGTGAACTTGTTCTGCATGTTAATGAAATAAACTTGTTTAATTTTGACAGGCTTTATCACACTTTTACACTTTTGCTTCAAGATGTCTTTAAAAATAAAGGTAGTTCTAAATGTAAGCAGTGCAGCTCACCCTAGTTACTTCCTTTCTTTAACTTAAATGAACCTTTAAATAAATGCTTGCCTGTTTATTTACCATCTTTTTACTGTTGACCCTGGGCTGTATTTTGAGTGTCACTGCATTAGACCCAAACCATCCAGGACAATTATTGGTTTGAAGCGATAGGGAAAAGTAGATGCCTGATTATCTTCAGCTGTTTATCTTGGAGATCGGGTGTTTAAAGAAGTGTAATCATCACATTGTGTTAAGGGATAATGACATCCCAAAAATTCACAAAGTGCACAATGTTCTTTAGCATTAAGAGACCCGTTGGTGGAAGTATTCGACAAATAATTTAGGAGTTAGGTCATTAAACCAATAGAAGTGTCTGAGTGGCTTAATCTCATAGTGATAGCACAGAAGAGCAATGGGAAGATGTAAGGATCTAGGAGATCTAAATAGGAGCATATATAAACATATGATTTGACCATACAAATATAAATGGAATGCTGGCCAGTGTGAAGGATGCTAGATATTTCTATACCGTAGACTTATCTAGCGTGTTATTGCATCCTAATTCCAGATATTTAATCTCTTTTGTTTCTCTAGAAGGGACATACAAATTCATTTGCATGCTGTCTGACTGGTCTCTTTGTCAGTTGTGTTTCAGCACTTGATGCAGAAGTTATTGGGTACATTAAAGAAAACAAGTGATGTTTTTTCAAGATTACTTACTGGCGTGGAGTAAAAGTAAGGAACAGCATGACATATGTTTGAGAGAGGAGTTGGAGAGCTGAAGAAGTTGATAAGAGTAGTTTTGCTGTTACTAAATTAGATGACCTTAGGCATATGTTATTGTGTAAAGCTACCAAGCCCAAGATTAAACTGTTGAAGGCTAATGAAGATGGTATTAATCTGAAGGATCAGGATCAATTATGCTATTTTCTGGGATTAACATGGTACAATGCCAAGTTCATTAACCATGTGTTTTCCACAGAGAGAGATGGCAAGGCCAATTCTCACACTGTACAGAGTATAAGAATACACATTTGATTTGAAATATGTGCTATTGTAGGAAATTGGGTAAGTTGTAGATGGGGGTGAAACCCTAGTCAACAGCAACCACAATCTATGTCAGGGTGAAACACGAGCAAATCCCAAATTAACTTGTGCCTAACCCTGGTAGCTTGGCACAAAGCAGGCAGGCAACAATAGAAAAAACTTAATACATGATTTGAGATAAAAGTGACAAAAATTCAATCAGTAGAACTGGAGATATGAAATTTCCAACTTTTAAAATACAATAACCTAGTAGCACGAAACGTCAACTGTGGTTCTCTGATTGTGTCCGACCGCGATGGAGCATGGGCCGGATACCGGGATCAAGTTAGGATGACTGAACAAAGAACCTTAAATTGGGATTTGCGGAGCATTGCAAGATCACGCATCAAGGATGCATTCTGAGGGCTGGGAGCTGTGATGTGGATTCCTACTTAATCGTCAAGGATGATGTCAATATGGGGTTCGTGATGCGAAGCCCTGCATTGAGGATGTGTCATGCAGTGGTGGTTCAAAGGAGATTGCGGGCTGTGATGCGAAGCTGGGTGTCGGGGATACGTCGCACAGTGGCAGTGCCAAAGCAGATCTTCAAGGAGATGCGTTGCGCTGCATTGGTTCTTCCCATAATACCGGAGCTGGGCTGACAGTACAGCTTTTGGCCCACTTACAATGTTCCAGGGCTGGGGTGACACCACTTGGGGGTTACAACTCATAGCAGACAGAGGCACGTGCTAGGCAATCGTGGTTGGACCGTTTTCTGTCCCTAAGCAGGGTCAAGACTGATTTACTTATGGATGGGTCTACACAGGAATGGCATGGTGAGCAAAAAATGATGGATATAGACTCAGATCTCTGTACTGGGGTGAATGTTTGACGTTGTTGAGCATTCTATCCATCAGTTGTTCTTTTTGCATTTATCACCCCGAGTGGGACGAGTATGCCCAGACATGCGTCCAGGGCTTGCCATGCCACTGGAGTCAAGCTAGTCTGGGTGAGGAGGAGTGATACCCCGGAACCAGTCACAGGATGCTTGTTTCCGAGCCAGGCAGCACATGGCCTGGACTGTTCCCATGGGAAGAAAGGTCAAGTCTGATTTGCATATGGATGGGTCCTAACTTGAATGGCATGGTGAACAAAAAAACAAAGGATTTATGCCCAGATCTCTGCATTCTGGGTCAGTGTTTAAAATTATTCAGCATTCCGTCCATCAATTTTTCTTTTTGCAGACCCATTAGTAGCATTTAATTCACAGCCCTCTGGTACATTTAGTGTCACTAAAGTAAATATAAGTAAATTAAATATGCCAATTGGATATAAGCCAATATTACCATGTTTAAAGGAGAGAGCGCAAACACGTTAACACTGGTTAGCAGTGGTAAAGTGAACTGAGTCCTAAGGCCGGCAAAAACAAGGCCAATGAAGGAGGAAGGCAAAATATTTGGTGGAAGACCACCTTAAGGATGAGAAGTGTTTCCCCAGCTGAAAGTGGGAAAAACTACCCAGCCCTTTAGGAGTTATCATCACTGAGGTATAAGAACCTAGATAGACCATTGGCATGGTCTGACCCAGGATGGTGTTCCACCGTATGTGCATTCCCTGTAGGGAGATGGAACACCTCAACAGTTTGGGATTTACACCTCTTGTTTGCAAGAGTCATCGGTAGAGCCTGTGGTCTCTTCAAACCTGGAAGTGAGTCCCAGACAGGTAAGGTCTCAGCTTCCTTAGTGCCAAGACCACCACAAAGGCCATCCTTTCAATACCACTCCACCTCTGTTCTTGTAGCAATAACCTCCTGCTAGTGAAGGCTATTGATTTAGGCCCTCCTCACTTAACTTTGTTAAGATCACCCCTGTGCCATACTTTGAAGTGTTTGTCTGCACTATGAACACCTTAGAGGAGTCAGGAGCCTTGAGTACGGGTGCTGTACACATGTCCTCCTTGAGGGTATCAAAGGTTATCTTGCAGGCCTCTGTCCGTATCACCTTTCTGGGCTGTTTATTGGAAGTCAGCTCTTTTGAGGGGGCAAAAATGGTGCCATATCCCCTAATAACATCCTATAGTATCCTGTGAGGCTCAGGAAGGCCGGGTTTAGGGGATTGCCAGGCCAGGATAGTCTCAATATTGTACTGGAGGGGTTGCACCTAGGCCCTGCGCCATGCCCTATCTGGCACTTATCGGCCTTGATAGTCAGGCCTGCTTGTTGAAGAGCCTGAGACACCTCCTCAGGGTGGTACAGGTCTTTCTATCAGCTGGAACTATAGACTGCTATGTTGTCCAGGTAGGTCGCACAGAATGCCTCCTTTTATCTGGAACCCTGGTGGACAACCTATGAAAGGTAGCAGGGCATTCTTCAAACAAAAGGGCACCACCCTAAACTGGAAGGGTCCCACTGATGTTGAGAATTCTGATCTCTCCTTTGCCCCCTCAGTCGGAGTGATCTGCCAGTATACTGATGTCAAAGTAAAAGCACTGAGAAATTTGTCAGTGACCAACCTGTCTATGAGCTCCTCGGCTTGGCAGGTGGGGTGCACATCAGTCTTTCTGATGGAAGTGAGACCCCTGTGGTCCACAAAGAACCGAAGTCCTGGAGTGGCACACGGTGGGGTCACCTTGGATACCAGCACCATGGGACTCTACCAGGGACTGTTGGAGGGCTCTATCATCCCTAACACCAGCATCTTGGAGACTTCCTCCTTGATATTGGCCCTCACCTTGTCTTACAACCTGAAAATCTAATTTGTAACAGACAGACTGTCTCCAGTGTCAATGTCAAGGGCATAAAGGGGTGTCAATCCAGGAGTGAGGGAGATCAGAGAGGCAAACTGGCCCAGTAGCTGCTCTGCTGTTCTAGAGTCAGGGTAGGAGAGAGTGTGACACCCTCCACTGACCCATCGTACTCCTAGGCAGACAGGAGGTCAGGGACAGGCTTGCTCTCCTGTTCCACTCTTTCATCTGTCACCAGGAGCATACACACATCAGACGTCACAAAGTGCATTTTGAGGTGGTTCACAAAGTGCACCCATAAGGGGTTTCAAGGGGTCTGGAGGTCCACCAATTAAGTAGACTCCCTCTTTTGTCACTTCACCTCATAGGGGCCTGTCCAGCAGTCCTGGCGAGCTCTGGGCTTCATAGGCTTCATAACAGAGTGGCCTTCTGGTCATACCAGAGCTTCATAACTTCTTTACTGGCCTCAATATTGCTTTTCACAGTCTTTTAGAAATGGTGCATCTGGCTGCAGAAGGCAAGCATGTAGCTGACCACATCAAGATTGGGCTTCCAGGGTGCTTGCTCCCACCCCTCTCTCACAAGGCTAAAAGGTCCCCTAACAAGGTCGCCATAGAGGTATTTGAAGGGGCTAAACCCAACCCTCTTCTGTGCCACCTCCCTGTAGGCAAAGAAAAGGCATGGCAGGAGGATGTCCCACTTAGGCCTCATGGGCCACGGTAGGTCCCTTATCATGCCCTTCAGAGTCTTGTTGAGTCTCTCTACAAGAGAGCTGGCTTGGGGTGATAAACTATGGACAACTTGTAAGTTACTCTAAACTCATCCCACATAGACTTCATGTATATGGACATGAAGTTAGTGCATCTGTCAGAATCTACCTCTTTGGGAATCTCACATGGGTAAAAATCCCCATCGGGCCCTGGCCACTGCAGGTGAGGTCAGCGACCTCAGAGAGATGGCCTCTGGGTAGCGAGTGGCATGGTCTACCAGGATGAACCTGTTGCCTAAAGCTGTCTTGGGGTCCAAAGGTCCAACATTGTTGATGCTTACCCTCTCAAAGGGGGTGCCAACAACAGGTAATGGGGTCAGGATGCCTTGGGATTTTTCCTTGCCTTTCTACTGGCCTGACAGGTAGGACAGGTCCTGCAGAATGCTTTTGAGGCTGTCCTCATCTGGGGCCAATAGAAGTGGGCAGCAAGCCTGGCAAAGGCCTTCTTTTGCCCAGATGTCTCGCCACGGGTATGTCATGAGCCAAACCCAGTAGGACAGCCCTGTAACACCTTTGGGGCCACCACCACATGGGCTGCCTCAGATTCAAAAACCTTATTCTCGCTATATAGGAGGTGATTCTCCAAATAGATTAGGTGAACTCCAGAGGAGTCGCCTGCTGCCTGGGCCTTAGCTTGCAACCTCAAGCACACTAAAATGGGGTGCTATTTATGTACTTTCCTTGGTGGGCCTACTATCAACTTGCCAACAGGCAAACTCAGGTGACCTGCCCAGGGTGGTAATGTCCTCCCCAGTTTGCTTAGGGGCATCCTCCTCAGGTGCCCCATTAACCTCAGCAGTGGGAACTTCAGGGTTTGGTTCCCTGCACTCCTTGCCCCTCTCCTTCTTAGAAGCTGTCTAGGCCGTTATTCAAGCCTCTAGATGCCACTGACTCCCTTCTCGGGCAGCCATGGACCTTGTGGTCATACAAACCCATTCAGGCATTACAGGGCTCACAGGTACCTTTAGTGAACCTGAAACCACCCCCAACTCAAAGGGAACCAGAGCCTAGGTAGATAACTCTCACGATTGTCGGTTACTATGACTTGGAGGAATTTGTTAGGGAGGACCTGCTCTGAGGACACCAGTTTCCACCTCATTCTATTCATGCTGCCCCCTGTGTCCTTCAGAGCTTCCACCCTTTGCCCATTGATGGTGACCCACTGCCTGTATTTGGAAGTAATGGCAGGCATATGGGCTTTTGGCTCTACTTTCTTATCCCGAAAATAAACTAGGGTCACCTCTGTCTGCTCCACAAGATATCTGGGACTGCCACCTCCCCAAACGCTGCACTTGCCAACCCAGGTGTCTGCTCACTGGTGGGGGCTGTGCCATTTTGGGAAATTTGGAGTCACCCTTACAGTGCCCATACTTGTAGCATTGAGGTACAAACCTCCCTGTCTGCTTATAAAATAACCCCTTCTTTTTAGGCTAAGACTGGGACTGGTAACTAATGTTCCCTTGGGAATCATTCTGGGGGCGATTTGAGAACTCCTTATTTTGATATTTTTCACCCCGTCTTTCTCCTACTGGGACCCCTGACCCTCCTTATTTGAGTCTCCCTCACATACCTTTTTGGATCCTCTGGTGCTGGCCCACAGAACTGCCTCCTCAGCAAGCTTCCTTAGGTTAGTTACCTTACTGGCTGTTAGGTGCTGGCATAACTCTGGAAAACAAATACTTAGCATGTGCTCTCTCAAAATTACATTGTACAACCCACTGTAGTCAATATATTTGTTGCGGCACACCCAACCATTCAGTGCCTTACTAGAGTAGTATAAAATTCCCCCATGACTGATTGGGTAGACTCTGACTGTTCCTCAAATTGTGGGGGTCCTTTTCAGGAGTCAGTCCAATATTGGCAACTGAGATGGCTTTCATGGCGGTGTACCTGGTTTGGTCCCCAACCTCTAAAGTAAGAAGTGTGTCCCGCCCCACTCAAGGCATATATTTCCACAACTCCCTCCCCCCAGTGCTCTTCTGGGAGTTTGTGAACCCTCGGGGCTATTTTGTAGGCAGAAACCCATTTTTGAGTATCATACCCTACCACATAACTGGCCACTAGATCCTTAGGGATGCAGTCCTTTTTATGTCTTCTTAAGAAACTGTACAATTGCTGTCACCATCAATTCTGGACTCTGCCTCCCTGGCTTTGATACCCAGCTCCATTAGACTTATGAGTGAGTAACAACTTTTTCCTCCTCGAGGAACCTCTCAGCATTCTTCTCCATCCTAAATTTGCCCATTTCCAGCCTGAACTCTCTCTCCTTCCTCCTTTCTGCCAACTTTTCTGGAGTCAGGTTGCGGGAAGATCCACTGCTCCCTGCTCTGGCATGGAGTTCTAATCAAGGGTCAAGTAATTCTTTTCAGTAGGTTGCTGCCCCTCAGAACTGAGATCCAAATCCTCTCATTGCCTGTCCATCTCATCATCTCCTTCAGTTGCTGAAGCAAGTGACTTCCGCCCAGGCCCTTAGCGCCTTTTGATATTCCACCTTCCTAGTGGTGCTCTTAGCTGGAAGTCCCCTTTATTTGCATAACTCCTTTGAGCTGGGCCACAGTATGGGACTCCATGTTTGCTAGCTCAAATTTGTAGAGGGGGGTTCAGGCACACCAGACAGAGATAGAATTGTGGAAAATCTAAAAGGCCAATTAGGGAGAATTTACATTTGAATTGGTCTTAGATATCGGCTGGTAGTGTACAACAAATCATTGTAAGGCACTTCACAAACACAAGTCCAATCTTCATTGCTGAACAGCAGTGTAAGAAACTGGTTGTCTGAGGTGTTGGCCAAGCAGCAAGCACAATCCTTGCATGGTAAGGCCCAATTAAACCCCAAACTAACCTGTGCTAAACCCCGTAGTAGATTGACAGAAAAGTCAAACTTAACTTCGAGGCAATGTGTAAAGTATTTGTGAAACACTTCAGCCAGTAAAACAGTGAAACCATCACACAAAAAGATCCCTTACCAGCTTAGAAAATAGAGCAAGATTTAATAAATAAAACAAGACCAAAACTGCAAATATTCAATCAATAGAACAGGAGATATGCATTTTTAAAGAATAAAGAGAAAAATAGCACCTAAAAGTGCATAGCATCAACCGTGAATATCTAGTTTTGCTGAACCAGGTTAAAGACAAAGGTTCACAAACAAACAAACCAAACCCCAATGCCTGAAAATTATTTCTAAATAAAGCGTTGCGTCAAAGGTTCAGACTGACTGCGCTGGAGTATAGGCTGGGTACAGTCCCAGGTTAGTCTCATTGAAGTTTTACCATCTGAAGTTTTGTGCCAGGAGTCCTGATCACGTTGGAGAGGGTCACAGGGAACAAGGAGAGTGTCGCGGGTGGCTGTCAGCGAAGAGCAGGCCTGGCATCACGGACAGGCTGGAGCTTTGCATTGGTGGTCCCCTGCATGCTATCAATGCTGCTGGTCAAAGAGATTGGCTAGTGGGTACTTACACTGATTTTCGGTGCAATTGGCACTGCCTCAGTGCAAACAGGCCTGTTTGCAGTCCTGAAGAGCCCAAAAGCTTGATTTAGGAACCTGCGAGCCACACCAAGAGTCCAGAACCTGAGAGGCTCCACTTGGGGTCAGGAACTCAATGCAACTGGGTCCAGGAGCTGGTTGGGGAGCTTTTTGTGTCTCTGAGGCTCATATCAGGAGGCCAGCAGTCTAGCTTTTGGAGTGTCTCTGGGGTCCGAAGTTCAAGATGAAATTGCAGCTCCAGTTCTTCTTCCCCAGGCAAGAGGGCAGTAGGCAACGGTTCTTTTAGAGCAGAAGTCCAGCAGAGTGGTAGTCTTTGTAGCAGTATCAAAACTTTTTATCCTGGCAGAGTATCCACAGGTCTAGAAGTATATTGAAGAGTTGGTGTCTGATGTCCAGGATGTATAGCCAGTTGTGCCTTTGAAGTGGGGTAGAAGTTTCTAGAGGTTTCTCTTTGAAGTCCCCAGGCATCCTGCTTCCTTGCCCTGGTTCCAGACTAACCTGTGGGGGTATGCAACCCTTTCTGTGGAGGCAAGGCAAAGCCTATTCAGGTATAAATGGGTCTGTGCCCAGCTCCTCCCTCCCATCCTGCCAGTGATGGCCCATCCACGCACACCTAAGCACCCTATTGTGTGTGACTGTCTAGGATAAATAGACAAAGCTTAACTGTCAGCTACACCCAGTCATGTGACCAGAGACAGGTTACCAGACTTTCACACCGACTTAAGTTACCCCGTTGCAATCTTGAGAGCGCTGTGCCTCCGCCTGGTGAGGCAGTATAAGTAAGCCCGCTGGGTCGCATTGGATTATGTATCGCTGGACTGTGGCTTCACCTGGACTGACGACAGCAATTGAGGGGACCCATAATCTGGTCCACGAGCACCTGGATAGGTGGCCAGCCGGTGGTTGGGACGCACAGTCTCTTGTTCTCTTGCACTCCTTCTTTCACCGGTCCTGAAGAGGCCAAAAATATTTGGCCGAAACTCGTCAACATATCCTTTAAGAAGTCTCCACAAATATAACAGCCGTGTATTCAGCATCAAGTTCACATTATTAAGAAATTCAAAATAACTATACTTCCTGTATGTGTACTAATACAAGAGACTATCTTATAATGTGATTGTGTGTAAAATCTAAACCACAGCCTTCACTGTATATTTAAGGAAAGAAGAGGAGTTATTTTTAGGATTGTTTAAAATTGATGTATTTTTGCGTGTTGTTTGGTGAATTGTTGTATAGTTTTCGTTAATTGTCTGATCTTAATGTTTTAATATGTGACACCATAAAGTAACATATATTTTTGTACAGAAGAGTTGAGGAATAAAACCCCGATATGATTAAATAAAAGAATGTATGAAAGTAGTCTGTTTATCAATGATTAATTGATGTAATCATTTTGATGGATTTGCAGTACAGGTATTCTTCCCCACATCTCAGCCTTTTGTTGTGAATTGCTTTTGATATAGCCCATTGGGATGTGGGGTGACTAGGGCTAGCCCCCCAACCTTTTTTCAGAGACAGGTTACAGACACTAAATGTCAGAGGCAGGAAAATGCCAATTTTCTAAAAGTAGCATTACAGCATTGCAATTTAAAATCGGAATTCACCGTAAGTTAGGATTCCAGAGAAACCAGATATGGACTAGTTATCTCTTACCATTTGGAAATTGTACTAATAAAATGTAGTAAGGCAACTCCAATGTTATTCTATTGGAGAGATAGGCCTGGCAGTAGGGAAAAGCTAATTTAAAGGTTTTTCACTACCAGGACATATAAAGCCTAAAAGTACATGTCCTGCTTTTTAAATACATTGCACCATGCCCTCTGGGCTGTCCAGGAGCTACCATAGAGGTGACGTATATGTATTAAAAAAGAAGGTTAGGGCCTGGCAAAAAGCTTTTATATTTTTGCAGTTTTATATAGCGCAAACTCAACCCAAAGGTATCAGAGTGCTTTACATGAGCACCGGTTGCATTACAGACAGACACATTCATTTTTAGGTAAGGCGAGATTAAGTGATTAGCCCAGAATCACTAGCAGCATTTTATTTACAGACCCCTGGGTGCATGTAGTATCACCTGACTAGGAACTTATAAGTAATTTAGATATGCCAGTTGGGTATAAGCCAATTTGACTATGTTTAGAGGAGACAGCACAAGCCCTTTAGCACTGGTTATCAATGGTAAAGTACACCGAATCCTCAAACCAGCAAAAATAAGGTCAGTAAAAATGAAGGAGGAAGGCAACATATTTAGGGGAAGACAACCATAAGGCTGACAGGTCATAAAATATGTCTATATCTATTGAGTTACCTGCAAAGTTGTGCAGTAATTGTGCTTATGATTAAATGGTGCAGTCCCTCCAACATTGTTTACTGCACTGGTGTGGAACAGAACTGTCAACAAGAACTTTAACCCCTTGTGTGCCACGCCCTTTCCCCGCCCTGTGCCGGGCGTTGCATTAGCGGGCGGGGTTCATGACGAGCTGGACTCGTCATGGGCACAGAGCAACCGCGGCCCATGACGAGTCCAGCTCGTCATGGGCACACAAGGGGTTAAAGTACCAAGATGTGGACAATTATTAACACTAATGATACTGTAAACTGTTTTCTGTTATATATTGCACGTTTGAATTGCCATATCTACAGAACCTTAGTTTCTATTTCACTCCAAACCATCAAGAAAACCAGGGGCGTATTCGCAATCTGTTTTTTCTTGTACGTTTTCTAATACTGAATAATGCCACAAACATATTACAAAATGCTATTCGCAAACATACATGTGGAAGTTCTGCTTCCACCTGTCCTTTATTTTTCTGTATGTGATCACCATCCCAACCACTGAGTCTGTGCACTCATAAGCATACATTTTAGTAGTAAATGTGGGAGGACAGTGACGACTGGCTGGAAAATGGGTAATATTTACTACTAAAAGGCAAGCATTTAGGGAGGAGTAAGAAGGGGTTAGGGAGGGATGTGTTCCCACCCACAAAATAATAAGCTCACTACTAATCACAAATTGCACTTCTAAAGTTACTACAGCCCAAAAGCAAAATTGCAGAAAAATTAACTCCAGTTCAAAGCTGAAGTAAGTTCAGCACTACATGTGCCCAACCACTGGTACTGAGACATTGAGCTCTGTTTGTTAAAGTATACTGAAAGTAAACAAAAAGGTATTTATTCTTAAATGTAATAAATTAGTAAACACATTTTTGTTCAATAATAATATAAATGATTGTTATATTGATTTTAAATGTATAAGTAAATAAAGGATAGTTCTAATTTTGAATTAAATCTTATATAACTTAAAATATATTAAATTAAAATTATTATTCTGAAGTTTAAATTAAAGAATAATTTCCCAACTAAAATAAAAACATATATTTTACTATGCATTAATAGTTAATAAAAGTGATGCTTAGAATTTAATTAAAGATAATTTGATTGTATTTTAATTCAAATTTAACTTACAGTACTTTTTAAATGAAAAAAAGTATTGAAACATTATAAAAGTAAATCATAAATGTGTGCTACTTTGAGATTCTTGTAAACATTAAATTATGTTTATTTATATTTGCTAATGGGGTTTTTATTTTTAAGTCCTCATTTTCTATGGGCGGGTGTTGAACTAGCAAGGCCATTTGTGCTGCTGGGCTTACTACTCTTTCCTTTTTGACAATAGTTACTAACACTGGTAAGTTTGGCTGCACCCCATTTTTTGGGAGGTGAAGATGTATAAGTTACTTAAAAGTAGGTTTACACTTTTATTTTGTGAACAGCTAAAAGTAATAAAGTTATTGACAAGTGTAAGATACATTTGTGAGTGCCCTCACGTTTTTCCAGACATATTGGACTTGTAGTCTTTGAACATATTCAACTGGCACATGGTAAAGGAATGATTTGAAACAGGAAATTCAAGGACTAGAAACCCAATGTCGTGGTGGCATGAAATGAGTCAATAAAACTACCTGACCATTTCTCTGTTTGTGATAGCATGGACCACATACATTTAACCACAAGGAAAAAAACCTCTCTTTTAGGCATGTTTGCCACAGAAATAAAAACTGCTATGTACAAAACAAATTATTATTATTATTATTGTTATTATTATTTGATTGTGACTGTTGTTTTTGTTATAGTTGTTGTACAGTAGTATTAGTAGTACTAGCATTTAATTCCAAGTATTATACTGACTGTGCCTTCAAGCGGAGATTAATGAATGTAGATATCAATCCTTTATCTGAATTTTGGTCCTGTGGCTTAGTGGACTAATGCACTCAATGCATTAATCTGTGTACAGGGTAGGACTGTAAACTGTAAACTGAAACCTAAAACCTTACAAAGAGCTCAGCTGGGTCCGAGGGAGGGTGGGGGGTTGGAGGTGCTATTGAAAAGCTTTGTGCTGCTTTTGTTGCAGGGGACCGATATTGCAGATATGCTGCACAACCGGCCCCTGGTAGCAAAAACGGCCCCCACCATGGTGGCCTACCGGGAAAACGCCCGGTGTCCGCTACGGCCAGTCGGGACCTGTCTGTGTATAACATTGTGATCACAGGTACAAATATATGCGGGTCACTTAGCCTTTGAAACTTATGTGATTGATATAATAAGTATCATTGTGTTGAGTAACAATAAACATCTGTTTTTCAACATTCATCTATCCTGGGTCAACATTGTGTGCTTTACAAATGCATGTCATGTTATCTACAACCTATTAAGAGTATCAAATAAGTCTATCCAATCTAAGAAGCTGATATCCACAGTAGAGATAATAAAACATGCATACTGTTGCTGAAATTTCATGTGTTTTTTTTTTTTTTTGTCAGTTATGGCAATATAGGAGGACTCTCGTTGTTCACAGCTCACTTAATAACTGTGGCCAGTTTCCAGCTGTATAATTACACTATTTTAAAAACATTTTGCTGCATTGCTTGTAAGTAAAATTGAATGGTAGAAAGAGAGGCCATCTCTGTTTCCATTGCTGTAAAGCAGTATTGCTACTATCTTTCACAAGAATACTGGTTTTGAACAGTCACTATTAAGACAATAGCATATGGACTAGTGCCTAAGAACCACATCCCTCAATTGTAACATTATTAGACAATATAAGAAAGTGCTTAATGTCGCACAAGTGGCATAAATTACTATTCTAGCTCGTGGTGCTATGAACTGTAAATCTTCGTATCGCCCTCGGGCTTCATCACGTGCTTATATTTATTACTGTCATGTATACGGACTAGTGCCTGTAAATTACATCCCTCCATTCTGTAATTATAATACATGTGTACAAATTGAATTCGCACAAGTGGCTTAACAAAATTAAGGTATCTGAATGCCATAGTGGCAATAGTGGCAATGTTACAAGACATCATCTTTGGAAGCCGCTATCATGTATTGAGATTATTGTCTATGGGACGTATGAAGGTAAGTTCTTATTAGGG
This sequence comes from Triturus cristatus, assembly GCF_964204655.1. NCBI lineage: Eukaryota > Metazoa > Chordata > Amphibia > Caudata > Salamandridae > Triturus > Triturus cristatus. Next base: position 402,333,767 of record NC_140586.1, on the reverse strand, counting down.
TAAGTGAACTATGCTGTAACTACTGGGTATAGTAGATTAAGCTAGAAACTCAATAAGAGTTATATTGACAAGCCAAGTGGCCACTATTTATTGTCTCTGTCCAAAATATACCACAAGTGAGAAAGTGCAAAGGAAAACTAATAAGGAATGTAGCAATAATATCAAATTTTAAAAGTCTCTCATCTTGATTCAGTGTTCACCCGAGCCCGGGGAAGAAAAGGGTAGGAAACTTGTGAAGTGACCATGCAATGTGGTGGGTCCCTTCTTTTCCTCCTGTGAAGAAGGAGAGAAAAGATAGAAAACATGATAAGTACAGTTTCATAAAAATTATACAATTAAAACCAAAGTTTCTTTTCAATGAAACGTGTATCATAGAAAGCAGTACTGTGAGAAACCGAATTCTCAAATTAATCAACATGAAGGTGTGTGGCTAATTCATCATCCAGATTATGGCCCCCAGGGAATTTAGTTTCTAATTCTAAAATCCATTTGGATTCTTTCTTCCTGAGAGCCAATTCCCTGTTGTCCCCTCTGTTGGCCAGAATTATCTGTTCAATTGCAAAGAATCTGCGAAGCGAACTGTTAGACTGATGGCACTCCTGGAAATGTCTGGCGATACAAAAGTATTTGTGATGGCTCTAAGGTGTTCCATGATTCTTTTCTTCACCATAAAGGTGGTACTCCCTACATACCTCAGTTTGCAGGGGCATTCTAGAACGTAGATGGTAAAATTACTACTGCAGGTAGGGGATTTGTTTATTTTCCATTTTTTATCACGTCCAGGAATAGTGAACTCCTTCACTGAATGACTAAATTTGCACGCTCTACAATGTCCACATGGGAAGAAACCTTTGAGATTATGAAAATTGCTTTTCTTTATTTCCATGATATCTCCTTTAACAAGGATATCTCTCAGGCTTATGCCTTTTCTATAAGTGATCAAAGGTCTGTCATCTATATTAGGACCTATAATAGTATCCGTTTGAAGAATATTCCAATTATCTGCAAAAACTTTCTGTATTTTCTTGGACTGACTATTGTAAGTGGTAATAACTCTGGTGCTTGTTTCAGTTATGCTGTTTCTCTCTGTATGTTCAAGCGATTTTCTCTGCTAACGTTACTTATTTTTTCAATGACTTTATTCAAGACCCATTGGGGGTAACCCCGTTCTCTGAACCTCCTGAGCATGATATTTTGTTCCTGCATGTATTTTTCCTCAGTACTGCAGTTCCTTTTTGCCCTCAGTAGCTCCCCATATGGAATTCTCCATTTCAGGGCCTCTGGGTGGCCACTGAGGTGAAGAACCAGAACCAATTGGGCCTGGCGGCACAGGGTACGCCTTAATCTCCTGGGTTCTCCTGCTTCAGCTAACAGAGACACGGGGACACTCTGTCGGTGTAAAAGATCAGATTTTATTAGCTGCAGCTAGTACAGTTGTCCTAGAAGTACACACGGTAGGTTCTCAGGAGACTGCCACTTCACTCTGTGGCGCACAATCTTTTATAGTACATAGGTGACATATACATTAACCAAGAACACACCTAAAACATACATAGAGGACCAATAAGGAAAGTTCGAAAACAGAACATGTCCAATAGAAAAGGTTGAAAAACAAAGATATCGAGTAACTCGAAGAAGCCTCTCCTCCAACTATGTTTGCCATCCCTCCCACAGGTTAAGGTATTAACATGTCTGTAACTGGTTTGCAGGTGGTGAGATACGTTTGTGTGTTTTGGAGGACAGTTGTGAAATGAGAGAATACGAGCGGAGGACTGCGAAAGCCAGAAGATGAGATAAAGTCAGAAGAGAATAGTGTGAACCAACAGATAGTTAAGACAGGGATTAGAAAAACCAGACCGGGATTAGTGTACTCGGCCAGTCTCTAACACCAGCTTCGTAAACAGAGGCACAAGGCTATTTTGACACAATATTGCAGGAAAAGTAGAAAAGACTTCGTTCGTCGTGCTGCCTGAGTGAGGGCAACACAAAATGGCGGCGGAGCACAAAATGGCGGCTCAATGCGATCGTGATCAAAAATCGAATTTCCTCATACCCTCCTTTTGCCAGAACTCAGGCAAGATACACAGACTCATGTTAATCTGAGTCGATGTCGATGGCCGTGAGGTCATCGAGCTGTTGCTGTAACATCATTCTAATATTCTCTGTTCTTTGTGTCTTAGGTCTTGGGATGTACATAGTAGCACAAAGGTCGCAGATGGCGGGACCACAGTGCATACAAAGACAACAAGAGAAAACGATGGCCAAAACCATACCAAGGAATGTTAGCACTTTCCAACCCCATTTGGACAGTAGTCCCCAAAACCATCACAATAACGACCAATCTCCTTCGTCCTGGTGAATCGACTGATATACTGTCGGAGCGTCATCAGGTATATAAATACAGCAACTCGATTTGATCAATTTACAGACTTCACCACGATCTGCAAGAATAATATCTAGGGCAACTCGGTTTTGTAAAGTCATAAGACGATCCGCCTGTAGTTCCGCTGTATATTACTCAAAGCTCCTACAGTGATGTCTATGGTAGTCTCTACAACACGAACCAGTTGTCTCATATTCCTGCTGTTTGCCATAGGACCCCAAAAAGGAAGAAATCCTTTTAGGAAGTCTCCTCCCTCTTGACCTGCTGTGTCTTTGGAATCAATAATTCCTCTGCCATATCTGTTTTTATGGAAAGTTGAAGAAGCAGTGTATGTAGAGGGAAGAAGAAAAGCTATATAGCAAGTTCCAGAAAAACCAGTCGGCAATCACGTATAGGCTCTATCGTGAAATACGTGCCCTGAGATGGCACTAATGGCGGCGAATTCTGAGAGGAGTGGATATAAGTATGGGAACAAAAGCTTTTTCTCTGTTCGGGGTCAGTAGTTTGGTCATTGATTTGCAAACAGAAATTGCCTTGATGAGGTACAGTCCAAATTGGTGGAGACTTTTCTTGTTTAACCTTATCACTAAGACTTGTGATGTAATGAGTGACGTTCCAATTAGCGTATGCTTTTCTTTCATCAGCAGCAATTTTGCTATTTTCCATGATTTTAGCCATAGCTACCATTCCCTTTATCAATGAACTATGACTGAAATCTGGACCACCAATATAAGAACTGACAGGTCGTTTAAATCGGCTTTGAGAGGCGTTAGAGAAAATTACAAAATAAGCCCAAGCAGAACCTTCATAAGAGAATGGAAGGACTAAATATGGCATCCCTTTATCTGTGGTATGAGGCATTAATCCACACACCCAACAATCAGTTGTATTAATTATTAATTGGTGTTGGTGTAATAATCGAATAAACAAATTATTGTAGTATTCGATTCTTCTAACGAGTTCATGTTGAGGAAGTGTATGAAACAGATGTGGAGAGATAGTGGAATAAGAAGGCACAGTAACAGAAGAAGGGACAACTTTTTGCTGCATAGCATAAACAATCCATCCTATACACGCCAATAAAATACACAATAATATAAAAACACATAAAGTTATACCACAACGACTGTATATTATTTTATAATAATTGTCTTTCATTTTGTTCTTTCTCTCTCTTTCGCCTAATGTAGTTTCCATCTTCTATATGGATGCTCACGGCAATCTTCCTTAATCACTTGGTCACGATTGTCTGCCGTCCTATGACACTGCAAGTCCTGCAGGCCTATTGCCACTACTCAGGTCACAACCAAGACTCCTACCGTGACCCTGCAACCGGGATAGAAACTACATAGAAGAGAGAATCTCAAGTTTTCTTCTTCAGTCTGGGTCTCAAATCGTAATGGGTCTTATCAGGTACAGTCTGATCCTGAAACAATGTTTGTGGATTTGTGGTATTCAGACGAAAATGTGGTGGTACAGCTTCTTGGAGAATGTTGTCGCTTTCTTTTTCCGACAATGTTCCATTCAAGTGTGCATCACTAAAAGATATGAATCAGAGAAACTTCTCGCTTTCAGAGCCACTTATACCCTTGCGGACCCACTGATCAAAGGGCAGAGGCAAAGGAACCTTCTTGCAATGCACGCCGTGGATCCAGTTCTTCTTTCCTTCAACCTTCACTGCTGTACGAGTTGTTAGGAGAACCTGACGGGGTTCTCTCCAGCGAGGCTTCAAATTCTTCGTCCTTTGGAAATTCTTCACACAAACCCAGTCACCTGGTCGGATGGAATGACCTGAGTCTGTGGAGGCCTCTGGCAAAGCGCTCTGAACCTGTTGATGAAGAACACGCAATTTAGTTGTAAGGTCGTGCAAATAATCAATCAACATTGGGTATGGCAAGTCTGAATACTTCTTAGGGCGAGGGACTCCCCATATATTAGCTGGGCGTCCAAAAACTATCTCATAAGGGCTAAGTCCCAAACGAGAATGTACAGCCGTTCTGGTGGATAAAAGAGCCAGAGGCCAACTAAGGCCTGTACTAGCCTGCACTTTCGCAAGCTTAAGCTTGAAAGTACCATTGTAGCATTCCACTAGACCCGCTGACTGTGGATGGTTTGCCGCATGGAACTTCTGTCTTATACCAAGAAACCCTGGGCGTAGTTCGCGAAGTAGCACTTCGCAAAGCTACGCAAAGTGCAGTTCGCACTACGCGAGCTACGCGTAGCACTTCGCGAACTGCGTAGTACCTTGTTCGCACTGTGCCAGATGTCGTTTTCAATGATTGCACAGTGCAGACAAGCAACCGGCACTGTGCAATCATTGAAAATGGCATCTTGCACAGTGCGAGCTGTAGTTTTCTGCTATTCGAGTAGATTTTTACTTGAGCGGCAGCTTTCTCAACGTGAACTGGTAGTTTCTCATCGCGAGCGGTCGCGAGCATACGCGACCACTCACAATGAGAAACCTGACCTCCTCGCGTTGGGAATCTCGCCGGGAGGTGTATTTTCCATGCTCGCGATCGCCAACTTGAAGTTGCTGATCGCGAATAAGGAAAAAGTCTCGCCGGGATGTCATTTTGCTTGCTCGCGGTCGCCAACTTGACGTTGAGGACCGCGAGCAAGCAAAAAATGACCGCAGCACTGCGCAACACTACGCTACGCGTGTTCGCACTATGCTACGTGCAATTCGCGTAGTGCGAAGTAGCGCGAACTTCGCAACCTGCGCGAGCGTAGCGTAGTGCTTTGCCCAGGCTTAATACCAAGACCTGCACAAACTTTTTGCATGACTTGGCCCACAAATTCGCTCCCATTGTCACTCCAGACAATGCGCGGCAAACTAAATCTAGGGAAAAACTCTTTTAGAAGTACTTTGGCTGTAGATAAAGCAGTATTGTCTTTCAGGGAGTACGCCTCTATCCATCTGGAAAAGGCACATACCACCACTAGAACATATTTGAGATTGTTGCATCGTTCCATGTGAATGTAATCGATTTGCAACACTTCAAATGGATAGGTCGGAGGAGCAAAGTGACCTGCTGGAGTCGGGGTTCCCTTTCCCGGATTATACATTAAGCAAACAATGCAATGTTTCACTACATTGTCTGCACACTTTGGGATTCTTTCGTTTTGCCACACTGGAGCCAGAAGCTTGCATATTCCTTTCGCACTTAGGTGGGCTGGACCATGCGCCATAGTAACTACAGGTGTTACAACAAACAAATGATGGACGGAATGCTGACAATGCAGACATTCTCCCCCAGTCAAGAGATCTGGGTTAAATCCATCGTTCTTTTGCCCACTACACCACCCCAGTTTAGACATGGCCATATGCAAATCAGTCTTGACCCTGTGCCTCATGGGAACAGTCCAGCCCGAACTGCCAAGCCATGTCTTCCCTGGACCGGAATCAAGCATCCTAGGACCGGTTTCTGGCTATCAGCCGTCATCAGCCAGGATAGCTTGACTCCAGTGGCGTAGTGAGCATGGGTCCCACGTCTGGGAATACCCATCCCACTTAGGGCGAAAAGCGTTACAACAAACAAATGATGGACGGAATGCTGACAATGCAGACATTCTCCCCCAGTCAAGAGATCTGGGTAAAATCATCGTTCTTTTGCCCACTACACCACCCCAGTTTAGACATGGCCATATGCAAATCAGTCTTGACCCTGTGCCTCATGGGAACAGTCCAGCCCGAACTGCCAAGCCATGTCTTCCCTGGACCGGAATCAAGCATCCTAGGACCGGTTTCTGGCTATCAGCCGTCATCAGCCAGGATAGCTTGACTCCAGTGGCGTAGTGAGCACGGGTCCCACGTCTGGGAATACCCATCCCACTTAGGGCGAAAAGCGTTACAACAAACAAATGATGGACGGAATGCTGACAATGCAGACATTCTCCCCCAGTCAAGAGATCTGGGTTAAATCCAATAGTAACTACAGGTAGTACATAAGCGTCTGGTAACAGCCAACGTTGGTGCTCGGATAATTCTACCCAACATCCCATCTCATCTAACATTCCTGTACTTTCCTTCCACTTCCTCAATTCTTTTTCTGTAGCCTCTTCTTGAATTGATTTCACACTTTCTACTATATCCTCATACATTCCTCTTTCTCTGACCCAATTTGTAGGGCCTGCAACATACATGCGACTTGTAGCATCTCTGGAAGTCTTTTTCGCTACTTCATCCGCAAATGCATTCCCGCGACCAATATCGTCAACAATCTTCTTATGTGCGCTACACTTCACAATTGCTATCTGGGTAGGCAAAACAAGTGACTCAAGAAGGTCAGTCACCAACTGACCATGTTGTATCTTAGCGCCGTGAGAAGTAAGGAATCCCCTTTCTTTCCACAAACGTCCAAAATTGAACGCCACACCAAAAGCATACAGACTATCAGTGTACACGTTTACTCTTTTTCCTTTGGATAACACACACGCTCTGGTTAAGGCTATCAGTTCAGCTGCCTGAGCTGAGTTATGTCTGATGCATGCTGTTTCAACGACTGTATGCAAAGTAGTAACAGCATAGGCTGAAGTTGTCTCTCCATTAGGAAGCTTAAAACAAGAACCATCTACCCATAGCGTTCCATGCGGATTCACTAATGGCGTATCTGTTAAGTCAATTCTACCCTTTGTCTCTTCCTCAGTACGAAAGAAACAATCATGTTGTTCCTGAACACCTTTCTCTTCTGGAAGAGGCTACAAAGTAGCTGGATTTAAAGTATTACATTGTTTGATATGCACGTGACTAGCCAAGAGCGTCAGCTCATATCCAGACAAACGAGCACTCGTAAGATGCTGTGTTTTTGTTCTGTTTAGCAAAGTATCCACTGCATGTGGCACCATAACAATGAGAGTATTATCTAGCACCACTCCAGCAGAATGTCGACTAGAAATTGCTGCTGCTGTTGTCGCTTTAAGACAACTAGGCAGTGCTTTAGCTACTGGATCTAACGTAGCCGAAAAATAGGCGCTGTCTATCTGCAAATCGCTGCGTTAAAACTGACAACGCACAACCATCTCTTTCGTGAATGTAGAGCGTAAAAGGCTTACTGTAATCAGGAGTACCAAGTACAGGAGCGGAACACAGAGCAGCACGTAAGTCAGTAAAACTCCTCTGACATTCGTCAGTCCATGGAAGGGGCTGAGGCGTATCTTTCAAAGTGAGTGCCAACAAAGGTTTGGCCAACAGAGAGAAGTTAGGGATCCACTGCCTATAATATGAAGTAATGCCCAGAAAGGCACGTATCTCTCTTTGTGTGGATGGCACAGACATTTGCGCAATAGCTTGGATACGTTCTGGGGTTAATCGTCTTCCCTCCTTTGATAAGAGATGACCTAAGTAGGTAACTCTCTCGACGAACATATTGAAGCTTAGAAGATGAAACCTTATGATTGAGATCGGATAAGTGTCGCAACAATGCAACCGTCACATTCTTACATATATCCTCTGAATCAGCAGCGATTAACAAATCGTCCATGTACTGAATGAGAGCAGCACCAGACGGCAAGGAAAAAGCATCAAGATGACATTTCAGAGCTTGACTATAAATAGAGGGACTTTCACAATAGCCTTGAGGTGCGCGTTTGAACCGGAAGCTTCGGCCTCCAAGAGAGAAGCCAAAAATGTCCCTACTCTCTTCAGCAATGAGAATACTAAAGAAAGCATTTTTCAGATCGATAACAGAAAACCAAACCGCTGTAGAAGGTATCATCGTCAACAACGCAGTGATATCTGGGACAACAGGAAACTGCGGTACAACAATTTTGTTTACCTCCCGAAGATCAATTACAAAGCGATAAACAGGAGGCTGAGAAGGATCAGTGTGTTTAAGAACAGGAAGAATAGGGCTATTACATATGTTACCTCTCGTTTCCTCAACCACATCTTTCTGAATCAAATCATGAATGATTTCCAGAAGCGCTCTTTCTCCTTCAGTGGAAATTCTATATTGAGGAACGCGTGGCAATTCAGCATTGGGCTTGAGAGTAACAACATAAGGTGGAATTTCAAGACAACCAACATCATTTGGACTCGTGGCCCAAAGCGTTGTAGGAAGAGAAAGCAATTCAGGTGGAAATTGATCTTTAGACAAATACATTGGAGAAGTCAGTTGTTGTCCTAAAGTGAGATATACACCAGAAGGAGAACAAGATATTGTGGCATGTAGTCTTTTCAATATATCCAAGCCCAATAGATTCTCGCCGCAACCATTAGTTAAGAGAAGCGGAACTTCTAAATCATAAGGGCCAATTGAGATAGGCAAAGGGCAAGAAACCGGATTACGAACTGGGGCGCCAGAAAAACCTACAGATACATTTGTTAAGCCAGACAAAGGTGCCCCAGGGAGTTTTGAATGAATGATATAACTTCTCATTGCACCAGTATCTAAAAGGAATGGCTCTGAAATACCCATTGTAGTGACATTAACATAAGGTCCATTCTGATCTACTGGAATCGACACAACTCCCTTACTTTGTCCATGGCTGTCCTAGTTAACATGAAGACTTTCATTCTCGCCTTCAACATAACAATCCTCATTGTAATACTGTGTAGACCGAGCGTTTTGCTGATCAAAGTAGTTCACGGAATTAGAAGGAGGAAGGGAACGCTGTTCTTGGGTCAATATACCTCGACCTCTACCTCTGTTTGCTGACTGGAGGCCAGCACGACCTCGCGGAGCAGATAGTGTCCCATTACGCTGCAATAAAACCGGACAACTATTCTTAAAATGACCTTCCTCTCTACAATAGGCACATTGATTAGGACCTAAAAAAGGTCGTGGAATATATGGCTCAGGCTTTTGATACACCCTCTGAAACTGCGGAGGCTGTTGGAACTGGGGCTGAGCATAACGAGGTGGATAAGCCTGTTGCAAGAGAATCTTAGTTTTCAATTCTTTAGTCTTTTTCTCTTGCTTATCTTTTTCTTCTTTATCTCTATTTTCATAATATTGAGCAGTAGCCAATATCTGAGCTAAAGAAGAAACAGCCCACAAGCTTTCAGAGTCTTTCAGCTTATGCGACAGCTCGGGAAGCAAATTAAATACGAACTTATCTACAAATAATCGCTGTCCACCCTCCGTAGTCATATCCTGACCACTGTGATCAATGAATGTCTCCTCAAAACGAGTGAAGAAATCGGAGACACTCTCATCTTTCTTCTGTTTACACGTGGCTAGTTTATCCCAGTTAACTCTCAAGGCAGGCATCATCGTTTTCATTAATGTAATAATCCTACCAGGGAGTTCTGAAATCAAAGCATCAGGCTTCGCACCACCCACTTGGTTTCTATCTGCGGTAATTATAGCATCCCAATCAGCACCTAATTCTTGTGCATGATTCTCCTTACGAATCCTAGCCCATAACACTTGTGGGACTATATTCCCCATCAACATATCAATATCTGCTAAATTCATGATGCAAGCATGAACAGTCTGTGGCAATTCTTTATAATAACCGGCAGGGTTCTTACGAGGATCCGGTGAAGACTGTTTAAGAGCCAGGACTTCAGATCTTTTCCAGGGCACATGTACCCATATACGCTGGAAATGAGCAGGAATAGCTAGATTACCACCTGCTGCCGGAACCTCTTCTCTCCATACCGGAGGAACCTCTCTCATTGGATAATATTTCAGTGTCAACCTAACTGAGGGATCGGAGTCAAGAAAAGTCTGTGAAGTAAATAAGGTTGTAAAGGAAACAAGTGTCTTTACAGCGTCCTCAACCTTAGAACCCACAATGATTCCCTTATCAAAATTAGCCTGAATATCTAACAGACCCTGAGGGACCGAACCCAAGTCCATATCCTCCCAACCTTTAACAAGAGTATCACACATAGTATTGAAGACATATCTCTGCGTAGGCGCATTCCACTGTGAGAAGGTAGGCATAATGTCGGGCACACTATACCGAGGACCCTTCTCAATCCATTTGCGAGTGAGAGAGTCCAACCTTTCTCGTTCTTCGGAAGCTGGAAACTGACTACGAGACTGTCTTTGAGAGAAAGCCGGAGACACATTTAACGCCTCAAAGAAAGGTGATAAAAGACCAGAGACCGTATCTGTGAGTCGTTTATGCATAGACGGAGAATTGGACATAAGGATAGGGGACAAGGTATTAGGCGAACTAACTGAAGAGAAATCAGTAATTACCGGGGGAGCAGAGGGCGAAGAAGATGAGGGAAAAGGAGTTGAAGGCAAAGCTGACAGAGGAGGCATTACTTGAGGGGGCAAATGTGGAAGAGCCGGAGCAAGCGGAGGCGCAACTGGCGGCTGAACAGGCTGAAACAACGGGGGTGCATTAGCACCTTGTGCATAGTGCGGAGGCAATCTTAGTAGGTGAGACATCAAGGGATCTTCCTCTAAATTCTTTCTTTTATCAGAAGGGGAAGCTGGCAGCATCGGATAGCATTAATCTATCGCCATACGATGCTGTCTCTCCGAAATTTCCATTGCATTATCAACTTCATCATCTCTAAGTTGCTGAGCAGCCTGTATAATTGTCATACTCTGTGCTTTCTTATCTCGTTTTTCTTGCTTAATTTTTCTCTGTTTGGCTTCCTTACGCCAAAGGCGGAAAGAGTCAAACATTGCCGGCCGGGCTTTTCTTTTAAATAAAATAGTTTCCAAATTATCTAGTATGTCAGGCTCAAAACTACCATTTTCTGGCCATTTTAAAACACCATCATTCTTCGTGTATCGGATCCATGCCTCGTTAAAGGCAATGGGGCCAACACCATGTTTCGAATAGAGCTCATAAGTGGGAGTTCCAACCGAAGGAATCGGACAAGAGTCCTCCAGCCGGGAATCCCTATTACAACCAAAACAACAAAATTTCTCAAACTTAGTCAGACCAGGCATCGTTATTTCACTGGACTGTTCACAAACATCAAGGGGGTTAAATACTTAACACAGAACAAGTGTACTTACCCCTCGGCTTCGGTTATTGCAATACCCGAATCAAAGACCCAAAGAACCTAAGAACCAAAGTACCTAAGGACCAAAGAACCAAATGTGGGAGCGACCCACCAATACTTAACTAAGATGTCTTTTACACCAACAGAGGCCCGTCTATCGTCTCGCTTTACCATACATCACCAAAAAGAGGGCCAAGGCAGGGCGGCAGTCAGGGCAGCAGTCGTCAGTAGCCGTCAGGAAGAAGTAACCACGCTGCAAAAGACCTTCAGACCACTTTCGACATACAGGGGTCGCTTGACGTGGCTCGCGATTCCTCCAGAATTTTCTTGCGGGGTTCCTCACGACCTTCAGGCAGAACCACTACCTCTGAAGCCGCCCCACATTGGGCACCAGTTGAAGAACCAGAACCAATTGGGCCTGGTGGCGCAGGGTACGCCTTAATCTCCTGGGTTCTCCTGCTTCAGCTAACAGAGACACGGAGACACTCTGTCAGCGTAAAAGATCAGATTTTATTAGCTGCAGCTATTACAGTTGTCCTAGAAGTACACACGGTATGTTCTCAGGAGACTGCCACTTCACTCGGTGGCGCACAATCTTTTATAGTACATAGGTGACATATACATTAACCAAGAACACACCTAAAACATTCATAGAGGACCAATAAGGAAAGTTTGAAAACAGAACATGTCCAATAGAAAAGGTTGAAAAACAAAGATATCGAGTAACTCGAAGAAGCCTCTCCTCCCACTATGTTTGCCATCCCTACCACAGGTTAAGGTATTAACATGTCTGTAACTGGTTTGCAGGTGGCGAGATACATTTGTGTGTTTTGGAGGACAGTTGTGAAATGAGAGAATACGAGCGGAGGACAGCGAAGGCCAGAAGATGAGATAAAGTCAGAAGAGAATAGTGTGAACCAACAGATAGTTAAGACAGGGATTAGAAAAACCAGACAGGGATTAGTGTACTCGGCCAGTCTCTAACACCAGCTTCGTAAACAGAGGCACAAGGATATTTTGACACAATATTGCAGGAAAAGCAGAAAAGACTTCGTTCGTCGTGCTGCCTGAGTGAGGGCAACACAAAATGGCGGCAGAGCACAAAATGGCGGCTCAATGCGTTCGTGATCGAAAATCGAATTTCCTCAGAGGGCATGGAGGAGGCTGTTACCGGCAGTTTCTTTTTGGTACAAGCTGGTGACAAGATTACCTTCTATGGCTTCAATCTTGGTATATTAGAATTCTACACAGTTCTTACCAATATTGTGTGGCAGAACGATGTTATACTTGTTGTTATTCAATCTGTCAATAAAGGCTATTGCTTCAGTTTCACTGCCTCTCCATACTATAAACAAATCATCGATTAATATGAGCCACACTGCTACTGACTTGAAATCACTTGCAAGCGAGATATCAGAGTAAATGTCTTCTTCCCATTTGCCCAGGAATAGGTTCGCAAAGCTCGGTGCAAAGCACGTACCCATCGCCGTGCCTCGCACCTGCTTATACAACACCCCATCAAACATAAAGATATTATTAGTGAGGCATAACATCATCATGTCAGCTAACATGCATGTATGTTCCAAGTACATGATGTTTTTGTACCTAACAAGTGCATGCATGCTTCAACACCCTGGACGTGATAAATGATGGTATACAATGTGTTCACGTCCAGGGTAAAGTTCTCTTCCCACACAAGACCCTCAATTTTGTTAAGGAAGTCTTTCGAATCTTTTACATAAGATGGTAATTCGATAACATGTTCTTTTAAGAAGTGGTCAACACCTTTTGAGATATTTTCAAATACATTTCCAACAGAGGATACTATGGGCCTCCCTGGGGGGATGGTGGGGTGTTTATGAATCTTCGGGAGAAGATATAGTATTGGCAACTTTGGATAGTCTCTTTTCAAAAAACAGTATTCTTGCCATGTAATAATGCCCGACTTCTGCAATCCAGAGAGTTTTTCCCATGTGGTAGTTATACTTGCATTATAAGTGGCTGTATTACATGTACAATAAAACCTTTCATCATTAAGCTGTTTTTTTTGTCTCATTAATATACAATTGTTTGTCCTACAAAACTATATTTCCACCTTTGTCGGATGGACGTATTAACATACTCGTATCTTTCGACAGTGACACAATAATATTATATATATATATTTTCAGCCTGCAGTCTTCATCCATTGATCTGTTGGTGTATCAGTGACATTGTGCTTCCTTCTACTGCAGCATTCTTCATGGGGCAGGGGATAAGCCCACTTCAGGCACTGGGTAACTTCACTTTGAGTGACTGCATTTTGCTCTTTCACAAAAAACACATTTACAAACAAGGTAGTTCTCTTCCATGCCAATATTTTTGTTGCTCTGGCATCGTCTTTTTTGTTTGGAGTCAGGACACTTTCTACCAGCTCTTCCATGTGAAGCATAGAGTACATTCCAGCGTTATCAGTTCATATCTCCTGCTAGTGGTGTTGTAATTTCTTTTTGGAGTGGTCATTGTTTTTATTTTCTGAGAGCATCTATTTCTCAGCATGCCAAATTCAATTTGAAACTGTTTCATGAAGTTGTCATATTTTGTATTCATGCAATGAAGTGCACTTCTAACTGCATGCCTGTTTGTTATTCTGGTATGTATGTTAATTGAGAACTACCGTTATATTTGTGAATCAACTAGTCCAATGCCCTGTGTGCAAGCCTCTGCCTGTCTGTGCAAGCTCTTGTGTGCCTGTGCAAGCCTCTCTGCTTTCTGTGCAAGCTTGTCTGTCTGTGCAAGTCTCTGCCTGTGTAAGATTTCTGTCTATCTAAGCCTCTCTGTCTGTCTGTGCAAGCCTGTCTCTCTGTGTGGGCCTTTCAGTGCAAGCATCTGTCTGTCTGCTAAGTCTCTCTTTCTGTCTGTCTGTGCAAGCCTCTCGTTCTGTCTATATGTGCAAGCCTGCCTTTGCAAGCCTCTGCCTGTCTGTCTGTGCAAGCCTCTGTCTGTAGGAAATTTTTACAAAAATATTACAAAAAAGTATTAGCAAAGGCAATTGAAAGTAGCCACTTGCAAACCAATTGGCTTTTTTAAGGCCTGGTATTAGCCAAGATTGTTTTATTTTACTACAGTTACGCGTATAACATAGTTACTTTTAGGGGTTTCCTGCCACACGTCTGCTGTTGTGCTATTAAAAAAAAAATTCCGGCCACTGCAGCATACATCATGGGGCAGTGGGTTAGCACGCTTTAGCCACTAGCTGATTTCACTTCAAGTTACAGCATGTTGCTCATTTACAAGGAAGCATATAAAAAAGTCGTGAATGGATTGCTTGAACTAATTTCAGCCACTGATATTTATTCAGGACCATATCCCAGTCCACCGTTATATTGCACAACATGCCACCTCAGTTTGGACCCAGCCATTTGCAAATCAGTCTTGACCCTGATCCAATTGGAACTGTTCAGCCTGAACTGCCTGACCAGGTCCTCCCTGAAACAGAAAACAAGCAACCCAAGGCTGGTTTGCACTCATTAAGGCTCTTCAGTATAGCTTTCACAAGGAACACAAAGTAGTCCTTATTGGCGGCTGTGAGCACTACTATGGTAATGTGTGCTTTTTTTTAAACCCAAAAACATTTTTGGCTTTAGTCAAATACATTTTTTAGGTTGCTATACTGGCTGCTTTCCCAACAATAAGGTTTTGAACAAACTATGACAGAACAAAACAATAACTGTCAAAACCAAAAGGCTGGCGGCCAGCGATGATTGTATTTATCCCTTGAAATGGGTCATGTTAACTGTATTCTCTATATATATATATATATATATCACACCAAACTTTCCAACTAGTAGAGAAACTGAGTCGCACTCACAGGGTTCGCAGACAGATACTTTTTATTCATTTAACCGAAACGAGTCAGGACTGCCACTACCAGCGTCAAATGAATAAAAAGTATCTGTCTGCGGACCCTGTGAGTGCGACTCAGTTTCTCTACTAGTTGGACAGTTTGGTGTGATATTAAGCGGCGTGGTTCAGCTGCAGGAGTTACGCACAACCAGCGAGCGCCAAAACCAATGAAATTCCCCCGTTATAGTTAGTTAAGCTAACTATAACTCGTGCACCCGCAATCCACTGCTGATGACGTCACATATAACATCACTCATGACATGGTCACTGAAATCACTCATGACATCACTGATGACATCTCAAATGACATCACTGATGACATCACTGATGACATCATCCAGTGAATGTGTGTTTTTCTGAAAATTAAATAGGTTTTATATATGTATATCTCAAGGTCGATGGAAGAATAAATGGGTATATAAGTGTCTAAATGGATGATTTTTTTTGGAAAAATGTATTGTGTAACTGATTGTTAAAATGTATCATAGTGAATACACGGCTTAGTGAGTAATGTTTAAATATGTAAATATCTGTATCAGTCTCTCACTTTGTGTATAAGTGGCTGCATGGGTTGGTGAGTAGCTACATGGGTGTCTATATAGGTTATTAGTTGGTTTTTTGAGTATCAGTCCGAGTGTCTGCATGGTTCGGTGGGGGGTATTACGTAGTGCATAGGTGCATGAATGAGTGACTCACTGTATGTGTTGAAGACAGCATGTGTGCAGGACTGTATGGGTGGATGAGTATGTGTAAAGGTGTGTTAGTGAGTGAATAACTTTCTCAATAGTGTCTTTATGAGTAACTACTTATGTTTTAAACTAGTATATGTGACTATTGGTGTATATAAGTGAGTATATGTGAGAGTGAGAGATTGAAATTGTTCCTGTATGAATAAGTATGTGTTTCTATAAGTGATTGTTTAAAAGACTAAGTATGTGTAAGTTTCCGTAGAAGTAAGTGTGGTGGTGTGTGTATAAGTGTATATGCAAGTAAATGTATGTTTGATTCTTTATTAGCATGAGTGACTATGTGTGTGAGTAACCCTATGGATGAGTGGCATTGTGTAACAGGATGTAGAGGTGTATAAGTACATATGAGTGAGTACATGTATGAGTGACTGTATAGGACTGTTGGTGAATGAGTGGATGTGTATGTGGATCTTAGAATTACTGAAGAGGTTGTTGTAACTGGTATTGGTATTTCCAATATTTTGTTAATTTTTAGTCTCTATTTTTGAATGTGTTTATCAATTGTTATATTAGGGTGTGAGAAGATGTGGTAATTTATCACAAGGATGATGTCATCAGTGATGTCATCAGTGATGTCATTTGAGATGTCATCAGTGATGTCATGAGTGATGTCAGTGACCATGTCATGAGTGATGTTATATGTGACGTCATCAGCAGTGGATTGCGGGTGCGCGAGTTATAGTTAGCTTAACTAACTATAACGGGGGAATTTCATTGGTTTTTTACGAGTGAAATGTCCAGCTAACTATAACGTCTGTGAAACCTATGGTTTTTTCACTGAATTTGCAAGGTTTTGAAATGCTAATTCCTAACTATAACGTGTGTAAAACCCATGGTTTTTTCAGTGAATTTGTATAGTTTTTTCAATGCTAATTCTTATATTTAAAGTGTGTGAAACATTTCTTTTTTTTTTATCTTTGCAAGGTTTTTTACATCTTTTTTTTTACTTTTTTTTCCCTTCAAACACTATGGTAAAATTTAATGCATTCTGCAATATATACATTTTCACCTTTTTTTAAAAAAACAGGTAAGATATAGTAGTAAAACATAGTGAATCTTTTTTACCGTGCGCGTACGGTAAGCTTACCGTAAGCGCAGGTTTTGCTTTATGTACGTAATATTTCTACTCTGTTTGCGTATGGTTACGCAATTTGCGTAGACGTCCGTACTGCGTACGCGACGCGTAAGCGCATACTTTACACGCATACGCGCGCGCGCACGTTACGCGGAAGTGTTCGAGCGTGCCTGTTATGCGCATGCGCGCGTGCGCGTGTCTTTTGTACGCACATGCGTACTTTTACCGTAAGCGCTCCGTAAGCGTAACGTACGCGCACGGTTGGTCATGTGATCAAGAAACAACACTTTTGATTGGTTTAAACTACTTTCAGTTCTAGAACCTTCCTACACCACACCCATTCCCCTCATTTCTGCTTGTGATCCCTTAGGAGAAGGAGCTGAGTTGTCTTTGTGATACGATGGCAGAACAGCAGTCCTCTTCTGAGAGTGAGCCTGGTAGCAGCATCATCAGAGAGAGAAGGAGGAAACAAAAGACTTCTTTTGTATGGGAATATTTTACCTATCCAGAGGGGCAGAAAAAGGTAAATGCTCCTTTAGTCACCTGCTCACTTTGTGAGCGTGTCTTATCTAGAGGGAATCCAAGGAAGAAGTATTCCTTTGGAAATCACTCTATGGTTAGACACATTAAGGATAAGCATCCCAGGACTTATGCTCGACATACTGGAGAAACATCTCCAGTAAGTCACCCGAGCACACCTGCAGAAGCTCAGCCGAGTACATCTTCGGCAGCTCAGCTGAGCCCTTCCTCTGCGGTGGGAGCATCACCCTTTTCTGCTCCTCTGGATATAAACCCTCGTTTTGGGAGGGTTACAATGAGGTGCACAAGATGTCATGGCCTTATTGTTCATGCGGAGACCAGTGTTTCCCTCATAAACAATAGGATAGACCAACACATCTGTGGTCCTTGTTAGTATTCCCATTCTTTCTTTCCTCTTTCCCTTTATGAACACAACGGTTCTTTTAAGAGCCAACCTTACCTCTTAACTTTTTAAAAAAAATTTTAAATGACTTTTTTAAATATTTTTTTTTTTACCGTACGCGTACGGTACGCACATTTTTTTTTTTTTTAAACAAAAAAATTTTAAACACCCTACAAGGTCCTTAAAGGACTACTACAGAAATGAGAAAAGCATAGAGAAGAGTAGTGAAAAAAAGTGAGCATTAAAATAAATGTGTGATAATTCCAGAAATTTCACACTTACCTGACAATGAAAATAACTTAATTAAAAATAAGTGATTTATTTAACTTTATATAAAGAAGTTTATTTTTCATATTTTTCCTTTCTCAATCTGTAAAAAAAGAAAAAGGTATTAATATTTAACAATACATTTTAGAATACAGTGCACATATTTTCATATTTCAACAAACATTTTTTTGCCCTTTTTTTGCTGTTTTCAGAATATATTGCATTTCACTGTAAATCGTAAAAGCAATTGCATTCATCACTTAACAGCGGGCAAAAAAAAAAAACAATCTGAAAGATTGTTTGAAAAAAGCCCAGAATCTCTTCTCACTAAAACATACCGTAATAGAAATGTAACATTTGCAATAAAAATCTCACCTAAGAACAATAACTAATTCCAGTAAATATCGTCTGAAAATTGTGTTGCATAAGCATAATCACCAAATTGATTTGTGTCAAAGAAGTCCACAATGCAAATTATTTCCTTTCCTTTAGGCCAAATGGTAATTTTTAAAATATTTTTTGATGACATTTCCAATGGTAATCCAATTAAATTGTAATAATGTTTTGTACAGATGTTGCAATTTCTGTCTAAAATTTTGGTTTCAGAAAAATTAAATCGGAATTTGACTCATGCTGTTATTTTAGGCAAAAAATGAAATTTGCTTGCCAATTTCAAAGCACACTTACTACTGTTTTCTGTGATTTTAGGCAGAAAATGAAATTTGCTTGCCAATTTCAAAGCACACTTACTACTGTTTTTTCCTCCAAGTGTTAAGTACTCTAACAGTCGCATACATTTTCATTATAGTTTTCAGAAACAGAAAAGAGCACATGTGCAGACAGCTTTTTGAGACCATGAACATGTGTGACCTTGGTGACTGACTACACTCCAGCAAAAGAAATCAGCCTTAGTGATGTTGAATGTATTAGCGTTACTCACTGCTACCTGAAACACCACTCACTTGTGAATACTCAGCATGATTGTACAGGATAAACTGCTGGGTGTGTGCTAACAGTCTGCTTATGCACACTGTGTATTTTCAGTTGCAAGAGACATATGCATGGTTACTTCCAAAAAGAACCAGAGGGACACGAAATACATCTCTGACAGCAATCCCTCTGTGCTCACAGACTCATGCTGTGATTTTACGCAGAAAATGAAATTTGCTTGCCAATTTCAAAGCACACTTACTACTGTTTTTTCCTGCAAGTGTTAAGTACTCTAACAGTCGCATACATTTTCATTACAGTTTTCAGACACAGAAAAGAGCACATGTGCAAACAGCTTTTTGAGACCATGAACATGTGTGACCTTGGTGACTGACTACACTCCAGCAAAAGAAATCAGCCTCAGTGATGTTGAATGTATTAGCGTTACTGACTGCTACCTGAAACACCACTCACTTGTGAATACTCAGCATGATTCTACAGGATACACTACTGGGTGTGTGCTAACAGTCTGCTTATGCAGACTGTGTATTCTCAGTTGCAAGAGACATATGCATGGTTACTTCCAAAAAGAACCAGAGAGACACGAAATACATCTCTGACAGCAATTCCTCTGTGCTCACAGACTCATGCAAAAATCACCACATACATCCCCTCTCACCTTTAAAATTAGTTAGTTGAGAAAGAAATGTGGCACTCAAACAGCAGACTATCAGAGTCAGAATATCAGAGCTGTACACCTCTCTCCTCTGAGCAGAACCAATTAATGGCAATGTTTCCCTCTCTTTTTTTCACACATATACATGTTAATTACAAATCTCAGTGCTTCCCACTTTTTTTCAAATGAAATCATACATTTCTATTGGTTGAAAACTTCAACCCTTTTCCAAATGTACCCTTCCCCCAACTTGACTTCTGCCTGCTACCATAGCAACAGCTCATGGAACACTGCTGTGAGGAGAGAGGTCAGAAGTTCACCACACAATGTTTCAAATCGAAAGACCAAGAGTGCTTCACCTGTCCAACCTAACAGCAAATCCAAACTATTCTTCTGTGGGAACACAATTTTCTGAACCAATACAAAACATGCTTCTAAAAATGTACACATACAGCCTACTTTTTACTGTAAAAAGATTTGAATCAGCCAATGAGTTCTTTTTATTTAAAAAAAAATATGTATGCCTCCATTTTCAAACTGTCTTTCATTTCATATTGCCATTCTACTGAAAGACACCTTCTGAGTGCATCCAGATCTCCTTGAAAGATGTTCACAGTGTGGATTGTAGGACACAGCTATGTCTTCTGGAGTGAAAAGTATGCAGAAAGCAGAGGTATAGTGAAATACCTTGCTTTGCCAAATGTAGACATTAAATGGATTGGTCAGAGAGGGTTAAAGTGGCACCAATTATTGCCTTTGGTGAAAACCTTTCAACATCTCCCACAACCTAACCTTATTATTGTGCACTGTGGTGGAAATGACCTAGGCACTTTAACTGGTGTAGGTCTGGAAATGCTTATTAAGGACACCTTTGTGCAACTGATGTCGCTTTTTCCTCAATCTGCCTTTGTATATTCTAACATATGCCAAAGGCAAAAGTGGAACTGGTCCAACCAATTTTGTCCAATCAAGAAAGCACGTCAACAAATCTGTTTCTGCTTTCCTCAGAGACTATGGTATGGGTTCTATATACCACAACAACTTGCGTTACAACAAGCAAGACATATATAGAGGAGACGGTGTACATTTTAATGATGAAGGGAACAGAGTCTTCCTCTTGAACTTTAGACTCTGCATCGGTACTTACTTGTAGGTACCAAAAAACACTCAATGAACACAACGGCTCTTTTTAGAGCCCCCTAATATCTTAACACTTAAATTTGTTTTTTTCTTCTTTTTTTTAAATTTTCTACCGTACGCGTACGCTAAGCTTACCGTACGCGAACCCCGCGATTTTTAAAAAAAAATGTAAATGTATTTTTCATACTTTTATGGCCTTCTTGGACCCCCTGACAAACGCTAGGGAGTCTGCAACTCTCTTTGTTGCCCCCTTTCCACGTTCTCCTCCTTTGTTTATCAGTGTGAGACACACAAAATGGCGGCCGACACTTGCTGATTTCGACCGATTCGAATGTTTACAGTCATGTAACCACCAATCAGAATTAACCTCGTGCATGGCAGCGTGCGGGTACGGTAAGCTTACGGTACGCGCTCGGTGTTACACCGTAGACCTGGTTGTGGTCCCTGCCCCTTAACCCCCCTTTACACACGGTCCAGATCCCATATTCCCCAGCACACTACAGGTCCCAGAAGGCAGTGGGAAGGGAAGGAGGTTGTGTGCACTCGCAGCGGTCACCTGATGGCCGAGGCGGTTAAATAACGTCTCGCTACGCGATTCCGGTGCTTGACAATCCCTCCTTGTGATGGACCATGCCTCCCGCAGCTGTGCATCGGATTACAGTTGGACTTCGTGTTACAAGCGCCTTGCTGCCTTCCTGTTTGACCCCGTCTGTTCCCCTTGGGGTTACGCGTTTTCGCTTGTTCAGCCGCACGTTCCTTTGTCCTAGGATATTATCGAATTTCCTCCTCGGAACCAGAGGAGCCTGAGACAACCCGGACAGTGACAGCGTGCTGGATTTCCTTTCCGCTTCTCCTCCCCTCATTTTGCCTGCCTTGTTTTTCCTCCCGCATCAGGCGGGCTTCGTTACTAATTGACTCGAGCTTCGAGCTCCGCCTCTACTACTCTTCCCGTAGGGCGCTTGATTTTTCTTATACCTGCTCCCCTACTCTTTGGACAGCCACCGCTGGCGCTGCCTATCTGTGCGGGGTAATTGGACTTGGAATTAACCCGCTTACAGGGGCGACGAGTATCCCCACTTCTCACCCGTATTGGATGTGTCTTGTATTCAGCCTCTCTGCCATTCCTGTGGATGTTGCTTCGTCCGCTGACTCCAACCAGGCTCCTGCTGTGTTCGACGTTGTCTCCATTCCGTATCGCACCACGGTGAGTCTGAGAGGGCACACAACCAAGGTGGGAGGGGGGTAGCTACTGTAGGAAGAACAGGTGGGAGGGGGGTAGACTAAGAGTGGGATCCCGGTCCTATCCTTTTCACTCACCAGCTGTTGCCTTTTCCCTTTCTATAGGTACATACCCCGTCCTAAGAGCCACACATCCACCCCTAGGAGACGTACCTTTCTACAATCACCCCTTGAAGCCTGGTGGTCCTTCGCTGTCTCCTCCCTCCCCTTGGGGCAGGTGCTCTGTTCTCGCAGTTAAGTCGAGGTTGGGCGTGCCCTGAGGAGAGTGGTGAGAACCTTCTTCGCTCCTGCGGTTTTGTATCCTTTATCTGATATCGGACCCTGACAGATTGTCAAGCCCACGTTCTTTAAAACCCCCGAGCGAAGATGGATAAGGACATGATATCTATGAATGGGGCCATGGCTGCCCCTAGTCATGATGTTGATATCTCTGAGTTAGTCGTGTTAGTTACTAATTTACGACAAGAGCTCCAAAACGTAAAAAACGAAAATACACGACTTCACCTGGAATTGAACACTTTAAAAAGTGACTCCATGACCCAATACAGTAACCCAGATGGGTCAGTTAAGCAAAAGAAGACGTATATTCAACCTGCCCGGTTTCAAATGCCTTCTAGTGCCACAGACCCCTCCCTAGGGGTTAATCCTGCACCGGTGAATGTAACGGTCCTGACCCCTCCTCAGACTCCCCTTGCTATGCCAGAAAGGTATTCTGGAGAAAGTCAGAAATACGCCGTATTCATGAATCAATGCCACTTACAATTTCTGTGCCGAGCGGCATCGTTCCCAGATGATGCGGCCAAAGTGGCGTTCATTATATCATATTTGTCAGGCAATGCTGCTTTATGGGCGGTTCCGCTAACTGAAAACGACGACCCCGTTTTGTATGATTTAACCCGCTTCAAAGAGAGTATGAAAAACCTTTTCACTCGGCACGCATATATGCAGGCGAGTGATAATGAGTTGTTAGGGTTAAAACAAGGTCCCAAAGATTTGGTGTCGTATATCACTACCTTCAACCGGCTAGTGGCCGAGACTCAATGGCCCGAAGAAAAAACGGACGTCTTTGTTTTATAGAGGACTCAGAGATGAGTTGAAGGACATCCTCTCACAAATCGTAGACCCACCCGAAGATTGTCCTTCGTTCATTGATTTAGTGGTCAAGCTGGACCACAGACTTAGTGAGAGGAAGGGAGAACGCACGAAAGGTGATTTTCCTCGCTTAATGGTGTCGCGAGAGAGAAAAGATACTAAAGACGGAATAGAACCGATGCAAATCGGTGGTATCCATGGACCACTAAGCAAAGAGGAGAAAGAGAAATGCAGAAAATTTGATCTGTGCTTGTACTGTGGGAAAGGAGGACATTACGCCAAGGAGTGTTCTGTTAAACCCAAGACGAGCGCTAGGGCGGGAGTAGGTAAAATCGGAACTTCTGTGCAGGCGGAAAACTAGTTGACTTGGAGAAACACAAGACCAGTTCTTCAAGTCCGATCACCTCGTTGGTCTCCAGTTTTTTAGCCAACACCTCTTCTTCTACGCCCAAGCATTTGACGTTATCGGTAGTGTTGTTTTTATCCTCCACCGATAAGACCACGCTGGCGCTTATGTTGGATTCCGGGGCTACAGGTAACTTCCTAGACATTACGTTAGCCAACAGACTAGGGATTGAATTCCTACCCAAGACACATCCTGAAACCGTCAGAGCGGTGGATGGTACTGAGTTATCCTCAGGCAGAATCACTTATCAAACACCTGTGATGGTGATGGTGTGTGAGAACGGACATACTGAACAGATTCAGTTTGACCTAATTGCAGCTCCAAATTTCGGGGCCATAGTTGGAGTGCCTTGGCTTCAGACACATAACCCTCACATTGACTGGGTAACAAGGAAGGTTACACTGAGGTCTCCCTATTGCTTACAGCATTGTTACCAGGATAACACGCCCTCCACCACATCCGTTACCTGTTCCCTCGCAGAGGTTCTTACCACCACTCTACCCGCGGAATATCAAGATTACGCTGCAGTGTTTGATGATGTCAAGGCGGTGGCGTTGCCTCCGCATCGACCTTTTGATTGTCGCATCGACTTAATACCAGGTGCTGACTTACCTGTGAGTCGAGTCTATGCGTTGACAGAACCGGAAAGCAAATATCTGCAAGAATACTTGGATGACATGGTAAAAAAGGGGTTTATACGCCATTCGACCTCCCCCGTCTCCTCCCTGCTTTTTTTTATACCTAAGCGGGATTCCATTGATTCCATTGATTCCTGAACTATTAGATCAAGTCAGGAAGGCTAAGATCTTCACAAAACTAGACCTAAGGGGCGCGTATCATCTCATCCGCGTGAAAGAGGGAGACGAATGGAAAACGGCATTCCGCACAAAGTTTGGACTTTATGAGTACTGCGTAATGCCGTTTGGCCTCTGCAATGCTCCCGCAGCATTTCAGTTTTTTATAAACGAAATCCTGCGTGAATACTTGGATGTATGTGTCATTGTCTATATAGACGATATTTTAGTCTATTCCCAGAACATACAAGAACACGTTTCACATGTAAAGCAAATCCTCCAGATACTCCAAGATAATCATCTCTTTGCCAAATTGGAGAAATGCCTATTTCACGTAGAGAAAGTAAACTTTTTAGGATTTGTAATTTCCCCTGCAGGCATACATATGGATCCAGCTAAAATCTCGGCTATTACACAGTGGACCAGTCCATCGTCCGTCAAAGAGGTACAATCCTTCCTTGGCTTCGCCAATTTTTATAGGCGTTTTATAGATCATTTCTCGGATCTCATCTCCCCCATCACCAGACTACTAAAGAAGGGAGTGGTATTCCAGTGGGACGACAAAGCTGAAGACTCTTTCCAAGCCTTAAAAGACAAATTCGTGTCAGCCCCAATATTGAGACATGCAGATGAAACCCAACCCTATTATGTGGAAGCTGATGCTTCTCAATATGCGGTAGGTGGGGTATTGTTGCAGAGAGACCATTTAACGGGGACCCTCCATCCTGTGGCCTAGTTTTCAAAGACTCTTGCTCCCGCTGAGCAAAATTATATCATAGGAGAGAGAGAACTCTTAGCGATAAAGTTGGCCTTTCAAGAGTGGAGACGCTATTTATTGGGTTCTCCTCATGTTATCACCATCTACTCAGACCACAAGAACCTGCAGTTTTTTAGATCAGCAAAGGCTCTCACGCCTCGCCAGATGCGATGGGTGTCTTTCTTTTGTGAGTACGACTTTGTCATAAATTTCAGACCTGGAGCAAGACATGGCAGAGCTGATGCCTTATCTCGGTTAGGTAAGGACGCCAAAAATACTCTAGAAGAGCCTGTGCCTTTGATACCCCCCAATAAGATCATAGCGGTGGGTGTAACATCAGAAGAAGCAGATACCCCTTTTGTGGAGAAATTGATGCAGGCGTACCAAGTCCTGAAAGAGGATGAATGGTTACTAGACCCTTTGAACGAAATTAAAGATGCCCTATATTTTCATGACGGATTGCTATATGTTCCTTCGACCCCATTACAGAAGGAAATAATCCAATGGTGTCATGCTCTTCCTCTTGCGGGACATCCAGGGGGTGAGAAGACTTTCCTATTATGCAAGAGGTGGTTTTGGTGGCCTAATATGTCTCTGTGCATTCAGGACTTTGTGAAAGCCTGTCCTGTTTGTGCGAGACAGAAATCTCTCCATAGTGTTCCCTCCGGGTTGCTACGCCCCTTACCTATACCCTCAAGCCCTTGGTCATCCATCAGTATGGATTTCATTACGGAATTACCCTGTTCCCAGGGTTATACGACTGTACTTGTGGTAGTGGATATGCTGCCAAAGATGGCACATTTTATACCACTCAAGAAACTCCCCTCATCCAAGGAACTAATAGAGACGTTTATCATGCATGTAATACGGTTGCATGGATTGCCTTCAATCATTGTATCAGATAGAGGCCCCCAATTTGTTTCCAAGTTCTGGCAGGGAGTATGTACAGCTCTTAAATTAGATCATCGGTTATCTTCAGCATACCACCCACAAACTGACGGGCAAACGGAACGCACCAACCAGACACTGGAACAGTATCTAAGATGCCTATTGAGTACTGTTACCGGGAATTGGGTACAAGCGCTTCCGTTAGCGGAATTTGCCTACAACAATACAAACCACTCGGCCTCTAAGATCTCTCCCTTTTTCTTTTCCTATGGGTATCATCCACGGTTCTTGCCCTGTCTCTTCCCCCCAGTGTAGCAAAGTTCCCTGCAGTAACTGAACATCACGCTTTACTAACTCAGATTTGGAAGCAAGCTATACAGGAGCTCACTGAAGCCAAAGACAGAATGAAGAGACAGGCTGATACACACAGAAAACCGGCTCCCGAGTATAAAGAAGGGGATCAGGTTTGGTTAGCCACAAAGAATCTGAGATTGCCGGGCCCACGCAAGTTGCAACCCAGATATATAGGTCCTTTTGAGGTGAAACAAGTCATCAACCCCGTAGCAATGAAGTTAGACCTCCCTGAGGACATGAAGATCCATCCAGTGTTTCACACTTTGTTGCTCAAACCCTACCTAACGCCCTCTTGTACAGAACCCCCTCCTCCTCCACTTATCATTAATGGAGAAGAAGAGTACGAAGTTAGACGTATTGTAGACTCTAGAAGGGTACAGGGTAAGCTACAATACTTAGTAGATTGGGTAGGCTATAGCCCTGATGACAGAACGTGGGAACCCGCTGCACATGTACATGCCCCTACTCTGATTAGGAGATTTCACGCCCTGAACCCTGACAAGCCTAGACTAGTGGGGAGATCTTTACGGAGGGGAACTGTTACACCGTAGACCTGGTTGTGGTCCCTGCCCCTTAACCCCCCCTTTACACACGGTCCAGATCCCATATTCCCCAGCACACTACAGGTCCCAGAAGGCAGTGGGAAGGGAAGGAGGTTGTGTGCACTCGCAGCGGTCACCTGATGGCCGAGGCGGTTAAATAACGTCTCGCTACGCGATTCCGGTGCTTGACAATCCCTCCTTGTGATGGACCATGCCTCCTGCAGCTGTGCATCGGATTACAGTTGGACTTCATGTTACAAGCGCCTTGCTGCCTTCCTGTTTGACCCCGTCTGTTCCCCTTGGGGTTACGCGTTTTCGCTTGTTCAGCCGCACGTTCCTTTGTCCTAGGATATTATCGAATTTCCTCCTCGGAACCAGAGGAGCCTGAGACAACCCGGACAGTGACAGCGTGCTGGATTTCCTTTCCGCTTCTCCTCCCCTCATTTTGCCTGCCTTGTTTTTCCTCCCGCATCAGGCGGGCTTCGTTACTAATTGACTCGAGCTTCGAGCTCCGCCTCTACTACTCTTCCCGTAGGGCGCTTGATTTTTCTTATACCTGCTCCCCTACTCCTCAGACAGCCACCGCTGGCGCTGCCTATCTGTGCGGGGTAATTGGACTTGGAATTAACCCGCTTACAGGGGCGACGAGTATCCCCACTCCTCACCCGTATTGGATGTGTCTTGTATTCAGCCTCTCTGCCATTCCTGTGGATGTTGCTTCGTCCGCTGACTCCAACCAGGCTCCTGCTGTGTTCGACGTTGTCTCCATTCCGTATCGCACCACGGTGAGTCTGAGAGGGCACACAACCAAGGTGGGAGGGGGGTAGCTACTGTAGGAAGAACAGGTGGGAGGGGGGTAGACTAAGAGTGGGATCCCGGTCCTATCCTTTTCACTCACCAGCTGTTGCCTTTTCCCTTTTTATAGGTACATACCCCGTCCTAAGAGCCACACATCCACACCTAGGAGACGTACCTTTCTACAATCACCCCTTGAAGCCTGGTGGTCCTTCGCTGTCTCCTCCCTCCCCTTGGGGCAGGTGCTCTGTTCTCGCAGTTAAGTCGAGGTTGGGCATGCCCTGAGGAGAGTGGTGAGAACCTTCTTCGCTCCTGTGGTTTTGTATCCTTTATCTGATATCGGACCCTGACACTCGGAGCGCGCCTATAGATATATATATATTGATTTAAATGCTATTTTCTCAGCAAATACTGAACACATTTACACCAGACCTACAAAAGGCACATCCCTGACCTGAGGACAGCCTCTCTGCCAAATTTCAAGTAATTCTGTTCAGCCGTTCGGGCTGTAGCTTGGACTAAAAAGTCCTATGGAAAAATGCATGGGGAAAACATGTTTTGAGACCCCCCTTTTTCTCAGCCCCCACTTGACGAATCCCCCCGAGACTTTCAGGGTAGGAGCGGAGCGGAGCGCCCCACCTATTTTGAAAATTTCGCCACGATTCGTCAATCTGCGCCAAAGTTATTCAAAATAGAATGTTGCGGATTTCCTATGGAAACACGGTCCTAACTATAACTACCTACTGGCGACCGCCAGTAGGTAATATATATATATATATTCACTTAAAAAACCATAGGTTTTACACAGGTTATAGTTAGGTGGACATTTCACTCGTAAAAAACCAATGAAATTCCCCCGTTATAGTTAGTTCAGATAACTATAACTCGCGCGCCCGCAATCCACTGCTCATGACGTCACATATTACATCACTCATGACATGGTCAGTGGCATCACTCATGATATCACTGATGACATCATCCTTGTGATAGAGTGGCGGTCGCGCGAGTTATAGTTATATGAACTAACTATAACGGGGGAATTTCATTGGTTTTTTACGAGTGAAATGTCCACCTAACTATAACCTGTGTGAAACCTATGGTTTTTTAAGTGAATTTGCAAGGTTTTTTAAATGCTAATTCCTAACTATAACGTGTGTGAAACCTATGGTTTTTTCAGTGAATTTGTACGTTTTTTTAAATGCTAAGTTATGTATTTATTAATATATATATTTTTTTTTAAGGTATTTCACCGTGCGCGAAGCGCACCGCACGCGGGTGTTGGGCAAACGGTGCGCTGTGCGCACCATGCACCGTGCGCGCACCGTGCGCGCACCCCACGATTTTTATAAAAAACTATAAAATGTTTATTTCACCCTTGGGGGTCCTTCTGTGACCCCCTGACAAAGGCTAGGGGGTCAGGTACTCCCTTCCCTGCCCCCTTTTCACGTTTTCCACCTTTTTTCCCCCATTTCCTTTTCAGTGCGAGAGATAAAATGGCGACCGACACTTCCTGATTTCGACCGATTCAAATGTTGACTGAAATCTAACAACCAATCAGAATTTTGCTCGCGCACAGCACCGTGTGCGCACGTGCGCCTATAGATATTTATATGCTTTTAAATGCTATTTTCTCAGGAAATACTGAACAGATTGACATCAGACCTGCAAAAGGCACTTCCCTGACCTGAGGACTACCTCTTTGCCAAATTTCAAGTAATTCTGTTCAGCCGTTCGGGCTGTACCTTCGACTAAAGGTCCTATGGAAAAATGCATGGGGAAAACGCGTTTTGGGACCCCCCTTTTTTCTCGAACCCCGCTTGACGAATCACCCCGAGACTTTCAGGGTAGGAGCTGAGCGGAGCGTACCATTAGTTTTGAAAATTTCGCGAAGATTCGTCAACCGGCGCCAAAGTTATTCAAAATAGAATTTTGAGATTTCCTAATGAAACACAGTACTAACTATAACTATCTACTGGCGACCGAACAGTAGATAATATATATGTATATATATATATATATGTATATATATATATATATGTATATATATATATGTATGTATATATATATGTATATATATTCACCAATTGTAGCTCCACAAAAATCTGTATCCACGAAGAATGGAAACCACGCAAATCCATGTAAGGCATAGTTGTTTTACTTTATTAAAAGCCGAGTTTCACCAATCTGACGCGTTTCGGGCATCCGCCCTTGCTCACAGACAGTCAGCTAGTAAAAATAAGCCCATTAAATACCTTAAGGTTTACAATTGGTTAAATTGTTTTCTTTTTCTCAACACCATGGGATTTTTAAACAGTGAAGACATACTACTCAGAAAAACGTATAGTCTGTTTTCCAAACATTTCTATAAAAAACCATTATGTTTGTTTCTTATATATATTTTGATTAAAATCCAAGAACCACAAAGCGTAAGCAAAATATTGAGTTGTAAATTTCTGTAAAATAAATTCATAAAACATATATATATTTTAACATAGTTTTTTTTGCATATAATGCAATTTATCCAAACTTATTGTTATATTGGTGTCCATATCAGGTTGACTGTGCAAATAACGCAATAAAGTGCAAATATTGTAGATGAAAATTTATTGAGTCATTTCATTTCTATATATATGTAAAAATAGAATACAAAAAATCCAAATGTGCAAATAGCGCAAAGATGTAAACACACAGAGAAAAAAATGTGCAAATTCTGCAATTTTCTAGATATGGAAACCTAACATTAATATTATTATAAAGCTTGCTTAGCTGCATAAAATGCAGTTATAATATTTACACACAATTTTGTAATTAACGCTTTAATGGTAAAATTAAAAACTCTATAAACAAAACACTATTAAGTGAATTGACTATTGGTTCAGATAAACAGACAAATCAATGAGTCTATGTCAAATAAATGAAGTGAAAAAAATGTGTATCCCTGAGTTGTATATCCAAAAAAACAGGGAAAAATATAAAAAATAATGAATAAAAAAAGGGAAAAGAAAATGGGATGTTAAAACATAGAAATTCTTAATAAGTTTTCGTGAGAGCAAGCGTGGCATAACACTCTAAAGAAATCTAATCATTTAATAATATATATTATGTTAATACATATTGAGATGCTAAAGAAATACATGTAGATCCTCAGTTGTGTTTAACCCATTCGGGAATCTGCTATCTAATTCCAGAATAAATTCAGATTCCAGCCTTCTTAGCATTTTATCACGGCCACCGCCTCTTCTTGTTTTCGTAACTGAGACGATAACAAAATAGTTGAGGCATTGTAAATTATTGTTATGACAGATCTTAAAATGCCTCGCCACCGGATATGATGCATCATTGTTAACAATAGCACGTAAGTGCTGAAGAATTCTGACATGGACTGGTTGTCGGGTACTCCCAACATATCTGAGATTACAAGTACAAGTTAGTACATAGATGGCAAATTCAGTTTTGCAAGTGAAGGATCCACGTATATCAGACAAATCTGGGCTAAATGGTGTGTGATATTGGGTGGTGTTTTTTCCAAATTTACACGACCTGCATGTGGAGCAGCGTTTAAATCCCGGCCGGGATTTCAACCACTCCTCCTGCTTTCTTAGCTCAGGAAAATCATGACAGACATGATTTCTTAAGGAGGGCCCCTTGCGATAAGTTATCGTTTGCCCATCCGGTAATCTGGGTTTTAGGACTAAGTCCGTTTTGAGTACAGGCCAACGTTTTTGGACAATTGATCTAATTTGTCTTGCCTGTTTGCTGTAGGCTGTAATTAATCTAGGGGATTGATCGGTATTGGTCGAGTCACTATTTAGAGATATATTCGATGTGGATAAAAATAGTGATTCCCGAGTCCTAGCTTCTGTTTTAAGAACTGCCTGCTTCAAGACTGATTCCCTATAACCCCTCTGACGGAACCTCTCAAGAGCTTCCATAGTGCAGATTTTCAGATCACTGACTGACCATGTCATGAGTGATGTAATATGTGACGTCATCAGCAGTGCATTGTGGGCACGCGAGTTATAGTTAGCTGAACTAACTATAACGGGGGAATTTCAATGGTTTTGTACGTGTGAAAAGTCCAGCTAACTATAACGCCCCTGAAACCTATGGTTTTTTCAGTGAATTTTTAAGGTTTTTTTAAATGCTAATTCCTAACTATAACGTGCCTGGAACCTATGGTTTTTTCAGTGAATTTCAAAGGTTTTTTAAATGCTAATTTCTAACTATACCTACAGAGATAGGACATGTGAAGAAAGAAGAAAAAACGCACAGAAAGAAAAATAAGAAATGCAGAAAGAAGCAACAGAAGTCCTCAAAGACGAAGAAAAGTGCAGGAAGAAGGATAACGTGCAGAAAGAAGCCTCGTTGCAAAATCATCCTGTACCCTCAACTTTTTCAGACGGATACTGGTGGTAACTGAGTCTGACTAACCAGTCCTAGAGCCGGTGCTATGTTAAAAGACACTCAGAATACAGTGAAAACACCTATATACACTAGGGAACACGATGCGTTGGGTTCCCCCTGTGATTAGCAGACCTCCTCTGTAAGCCCCTAGTATATAATAGGGCAGGGGATTAAAACTACCTCTTAAAACGCGCCACAGGGCTTGTTTGCACACGTCACCTCAGGCCCCGTCCCCTCCCTTCCCCACTGTGTAAACATGCCCTGTGGCCGTTTTAAGTTGGGAGATTAAGTCCCCTTGAATCCTGAGGGTCCCTAGGGTCCAACTAGACCACTAGGTACCTCCAGTAAGCGCCACAGAGCTGCGTTGCAGAGAGATGTAAAAAGGGTCACGGCCTAGACCACCTCTCTGCAACGCAGTGCAGTGGCGCTTACTGGAAGCACCTGGTGGGCTAGTCAGCCCCCAGGGTCCCTCGGGATTGAAGGGGAATAATTTCCCCAACTTAAAACGCTCCACAGGGCGTGTTTGCACACGTTAACTCAGGCCCCGTCCCCTCCCTTCACCACTGTGTAAACACGCCCTGTGGCCGTTTTTAGTTGGGAGATTAAGTTCATTTGAATCCTGAGGGTCCCTAGGGTCCAACTAGCCCACTAGGTACCTCCAGTAAGCGCCACAGAGCTGCGTTGCAGAGAGGTGCAAAAAGTGGCACGGCCTGGACCACCTCTCTGCAACGCAGCTCAGTGGCGCTTACTGGAAGCACCTGGTGGGCTAGTTAGCCCCCAGGGGCCCTCAGGATTGAAGGGGAATTATTTCCCCATCTTAAAACGCGCCATAGGGCGTGTTTGCACACGTCACCTCAGGCCCCGTCCCCTCCCTACCCCACTGTGTAAACACGCCCTATGGCCGTTTTAAGTTGGGAGATTAAGTCCCCTTGAATCCTGAGGCTCCCTAGTGGCAAAATAGCCCACTAGGTACGTCCAGTAACCGCCATTGCAGAGAGGTGTAAAAAGGACAACGCCTGCACCACCTCTCTGCAACGCAGAGCAGTGGCGCTTACTGGAAGCACCTGGTGGGCTAGTTGGCCCCCAGGGTCCCTCAGGTTTGAAAGAGAATTATTTCCCCAACTTAAAATGCGCCACAGGGCGTGTTTGCACACGTCACCTCACGCCACGGAGCTGCGTTGCATAGAGGTGTAAAAAGGTGCATGGCCTCAGAACAGCTGTCTGCAACGCAGCTCCCTGTCGCATACTGGAGATACCTGTTGGGCTAGTTGGCCCTCAGGGACCCTCAGTGTTGAAGGGGAATTAATTCCCCAACTTACAACTGGCCAGGAGTGCTGCAAGGAGGGGGCGTGGCCTCCGGTGCGATGCCGGTCTTTTATTTATTTTATTTTTTTAAGAAGAAGGGCTGTGTGGCCCCATTCTTTTTCTAATTTATTGGCCCTGGGGACCCCATCCCCCAGGGCCTGCACCGTAATTTTTTGTTGTTGAAAAAAATTAATTTGGAAGGGGGCCGAGCGGCCCCCCTCCCAAGGCCTTAATCGGCCCTGGGGACCCCAACCCCCGGGTCATGGCCTTTTTTTTTTTTTTTATTCTTTAGGAGGGGGGCTGCGTTGCCCCCCTCCTCAGGCCACTTATGGCCCCAGGGACCCCATCCCCCGTGGCCGGCCTTTGTTTTTTATTATTTTAAAAATATATATATTTATAGAAACACCTAGGACATGCTGGACAAACCGTATGTACCTAGCTATCACCATGACGATTTGCGTGGTATTCATTAAAAGGCGACTGCATACAATGAATCCACGTGGAATGTATTTACACTGCTAGTGAAGCTCTGACGTGTTTGACGCCCTACCGTGCCTAATCCCGGCGCCCCCGCCGGTGAGTACTCTCCAAGGAGACACCCTTGTCATTTATTTATACAAACATGGGTAGCTATTGACGGGCACATTTAATACACATGCACACCAAGCCATTCAAAGGGGATTTG
The DNA here is from genome assembly GCF_964204655.1 of Triturus cristatus. Classification (NCBI taxonomy): domain Eukaryota; kingdom Metazoa; phylum Chordata; class Amphibia; order Caudata; family Salamandridae; genus Triturus; species Triturus cristatus. The sequence goes on along the minus strand of NC_140586.1, from coordinate 402,299,562 downwards.
ACAAACATTCGGCCAAACTATGCAAGAAACCCCCCTCACGGTTAATAAAACACACATCCACCGTCGGATGTGTAATACTTTTTATTTTACTCTCTGGAAAGGAGACAAACCTCACTTGAGAGTCACAGCGTGTTCCTGGCTGAGCCCAATGCTGTGTTACACCCACCAGTGCCCGCCGAGTGCCACACACCTCTGTGTTGTATTCCACCAGCTAGTGCGTATGCTATGATACTCTCTAGCCCATGTGCACTGTAACACCACCCTGTGAATATGTCATGCCACACTTGCCTTCGCACAGGTTATATCGCCCCATCTAACGTGCCTTCATCGATGCCTATGTTATAATGCACAGCGCTATGCCATACATATTACAATCCGGGATCCATATCTTTGTCACAGTGCATATGCAAAATTACACTCCCCAGCACATATTTTATATTACGACTTTAGAGACTAGTTAGGTTACACAACACTGCCCTGTGCATATTTCACTCCAAGGCGCATATCGCATAGCACGCGCTAGTGCCTGTGCTATCTCGTGCTCTCCAATGAATCTGTCATTGCGCACAATGTATTGCATATTATATTTCACGCCCCGGTTCATCTTATATCACACTTTTTGGTGCATAGTTTATACCATATACTATATCTAGTTTTCATTTTCAATCGTGCTCTCAGGACTATGTTCTATATTACACTGCGTCCACCTACCCTTTTCACGGGCATTACATTTTGCGATGGGGGGTGGAGGGTCAGGGGGTGTTTCTGCCAAGTGAGCCCGGAGTCACAGTCACAAACGTCCTCTTCTTCCTGAATAAAAGTGAGATTATGCTGCATACTTGTTCATATTTTAAGTAGTACGCACAGACACATATTTTAAAAACAATAAAGTTCCTAATACCCACCTTCTCTGAACAGTTAGCTTGCTGCCCCATCCACCTCCTTCCTATCCTCTGTTGTCTGAATCCATGGACAAGCCTCCTCCCTCCTGCCATGCATGGTCTGATGTGCTGCCACTGCCCGCCATTTAGCATGATGTACCAGTCCACTCCTCTTGCCCTCCATTGCCCAATTATATGGCCCATGATTGACTTCCTGCTTAGCCTCTGTGCTTAGCTTGCTGCCCCTATTCTCCTTCCCCCTGCTCTCCGATGTCTTTGTGCATGCCCCTGCTCCATCCTTTTTGCCCACCATGTTCCATGGACCTGCCACTCCTATCTACTCTGAGTGTTCTGTGGAGCTGCCACTCCCCTCCCACCTGCCTAGCATTGTCAGATGACTGTAACCTGTCCCTGCCACCTCCACCCTACCTGTCCACATGCCATGCCCATATCCCCTTCCTCCTGTCCTCCATGGTCCATTTTACTGCCACACCCTTCTGCCCTCCCTGGTCTGTTGTGCTGCAACTGCTCCTCCAGCCTGCCCCGCGAAGTCTGTTGTGAGGCCCCTTCCCCTGAACTCTCTTGTCTGTGCCCAGGTCCTGACCCTCCCTTCTATCCTCCATGGTCCTTTGTGCATGCCCCTGCACCCTCCTTCCTGCCCATCATAGCCATTGTGCTGCCACTAACCCTCCCACTTGCCATGCATGGTCTTCTGTGCTGCCACGGCCCCTCCCACCTTCCCTGTGTGGTCAGCTAGCTACCCCTAACCCCCTCCCACCTTCCCTCCATGGTCTGTGTGTATGCCATCATAGTCTCACTGTTGCTCTCCACGGTGTGTCTTGTTTCTAGTGCCCATCCTGCCTGACCTCCATGGTCACCTTGCTACTCCTGCCCTGCCCCCTTGCCCCCAGCCCTCTGTTTCCATGTGCAGACTCCTATTCCCTCCCTCCTGGCTTGTCTGTTCCATTGTAATGCCCCTGATCCGTCCCTCCTGCCCTTTATGGTCTGTTATGATCCAATGTACCATACTTGCGAACATTTTGAACTTGGTAAGAGGGAGATTTTGAAAAAAAACTGGGGTATTGATTTTCCCCTTTGAGTTACATTTAAAAGGAGGAGATTGTAGACAGGAGCCAGATTAAATATAGCCAATTTGCTTAAAAACATTGGACGTTTCCTGGCTGAAACGGGTCTGTTGGCATGTATGGTTGTGCTACCACTGCCTCTTCCTTCTGCCCACAACGGTCTATTATATTGCCACAGCCTCTCTTGCCAGTTCTGTATTGTTGGTTTGTTGCCCCTGCCCCCCTTTCCACTGCCCTCCATAGTCTGTTGTGCTGCCACTGCCCTTCCTGCCTGCCCAGTGTGGTCAAATTGTTGCCTCGTCACTCTCCTACCTGCCTTCAATTTTCAGAGTCTGTGCCCCTGACCTCTCAACAGTATCCCAATGAACAACTAGATTGCTAACATTCTATATTTATTACAAAAGTGTGAAACGCCTGACGTCATCTTGATGTAATCAAAACTGTAATACCTAGAGCATTTCCTTTAGACATTACATATATGAGAGGATCTTATTTGCATCAAAATTATGGTTAGTGCTCTAAAAAACTAAATTGAGGACATATTTTCTGAGTTTTCAAATAGCGACAAAGAACTTTTAAATTATTTGTAATCTTTATGTTTTTTTTATCCAGTTGACCACTTGATTAAATGTTGCACTTAGGGGAGCGGATGTGGTGTTACTTCCAGAGCTGCAGACTTTGCAACTCGGGAACCAGGTTGGAGTTTCTGCTCCAGCTCAACATTCTGTGATTTTGGTCAAATTACTTAATCTCCCCATGTCTACAACCAAAATGAATTTGATCTTGTGTGATGTAACCAATGCTCATGTAAAGCACTCCAATACCTGACAAGTCTGCACTATATAAAACTGCAAATACACAAAAAATAAGTGTTTTGCACACTTCTGTCATTGGGCTACATGTGGGCTACATCTGGGTGATATTTGTGCTGCATTTGGGCTCTTTTGTCTCTGGTGGCCATCTTGGGAGATTTATTTGTTATGAAGTTTCCTAATTTCCTCATTTACTGCAGTCTCCTCAGTAGGAAATGCTTTCAGTTTTTTACTTTGATTCCATCAAGAAGGTATTCAGATATGTCACACATTTGCCATAAATTCTGAATGTTAGCACTCTAGTTGCTCATTAGATCACTGTAGTAAAGCTACTGCTCACCACGGAAGTCTGCTGCTGGTATTAAAAGTGCATGTTTCAGTCTGCATATCAGAATTGTTTTATGAAATAGAAGACGATTTGAGAAGTAACTCAAATTGTGCCCTAATTTTTCCTTCTTCAGCACTAATCATAATTTCTTTGGCACAATGAACCCCCTCATTGTGTTCCTTTTTAAATTAAATGTTTTAAGTCTTACCAGTTTATTCCAATCAAGATGGCTTCAGGTGTGCCATACTTTTGTCAAAAGTAAGACAGTAAGCGCTCTAGTTGTTCTTAAGAACACTCTGGGACATTCAGTCATTGGGCTATACTTGGGCTACATCTGGGTGATGTTTGGGCTACATTTGGGCTCTTTTGTCTCTGGTGGCCATCTTGGGAGATTTATTTGTTATGAAGTTTCCTAATTTCCTCATTTACTGCAGTCTCCTCAGTAGGAAATACTTTCAGTTTTTTACTTTGGTTCCATCAAGAAGGCATTCAGATGTGTCACACATTTGCCATAAATTCTGAATGTTAGCACTCTAGTTGCATATTAGATCACTGTAGTAAAGCTACTGCTCACCAGGGAAGTCTGCTGCTGGTATTGAAAGTGCATGTTTCAGTCTGCATGTCAGAATTTTTTAATGAAATAGAAGAGGATTTGAGAAGTCACTCAAAATGTGCCCTAATTTTTCTTTCTGCAGCACTAATCATACTTTCTATGGCAAAATGAACCCCCTCATTTTGTTCCTTTTTAACCCCTTCTGTGCCCATGACGAGATAGTCTCGCCATGGAGCGCGGTTGCGCTGTGCCCATGACGAGACTATCTCGTCATGGACCCCGCCCGCTAATACAATGCCCGGCACAGGAGGGGGAAAGGGCGGGGCACTCAAGGGGTTAAGTTAAATGTTTTAAGAGTTACCACTTTCTTCCAATCAAGATGGCTTCAGGTGTGCAATACGTTTGTCATAAGTAGGACTGTTAGCGCTCTAGTAGTTCTTTAGAACACTCTGGGAAGCTGCAGTAGTAGACAAAGGAATCAACTGACAGTCTCTGCCCTTGTTGGGTGTACATGTTTTACTGAGAATGTCTGACTTCATTCTCACATGACTGAGAAAGATAATGTAAATTTACAGAAAATATGCTCTCAGTTTAGCTTATAGATCACCTTCCAAACCTCTGTGGGAAAAGCATGAGAAAATAGTTTTCTCTCAAACATGATTCATGATATCACAGCAGAAGGATTTTTCACATGGTAAAATCACCTTAGAACACACCACAATTCCTAAAATGAGTATGGTACCATCAACAAATGATTTATAATGTAACTAAAGTCTTAAAACCTTCTATTAACTGCAATGTTTTTTTAATGAGGTGCTATCATGTATATTGGTCCCAAGATGGCTGCCAACACTTCTTGATGAAGTATTGACAGCCAATCAGATCTCACGATGAGATGTGTGCTTAGGCACCGCCCAGATGTATCTATCTTTTTAATTCTCATTTTCTCAGAAACTACTGAACGGATTTACACCATTAAGCAAAAGGCACGAGTCTGAACTGAGGACAACCTCTTTGCCAAATTTGGTGTAATTCCGTTCAGTAGTTTGGGATGTAGCTGCGTCAACAGGTCCTATGGGAAAATGCATGGGGAAAATGCGTTTTGGGACCCTCCTTTTTTCTCGGCCCCCACTTGACGAATCACTGTGAAATTTTCAGGATAGGAGCGGACCGGCGCTGGCCAAAAGTTTGTAAAATTTCGCGAAGATTCGTCAATCGGCGCCAACGTTATTCCAAAGAAAATGTTGCGGATTTCCTATGGAAAATAGGTCCTAACTATAACTACCTACTGGCGACTGCCAGTAGGTAATATATATATATATATATATATATATATATATATATATATATATATATATATATATTATATATATATATATATGAACCAAAGAGTTGCCTCCAAAGAAGAAGCCGCACCACGGCAAGTTAAACCTTTATTTGTGGAATGCAGGATACACAAACCAGCTGCTCCTTCGCAAAATGTCTGTAGCCAAGCGCGTTTCGGGCGTATCACCGCCCTTGTTCACTGGCAAAGGGAGAAGGCAGCGAACGCACCACATGCGCTAATTTAAATATCCCGCCCCAGTGGGCGTAAGCGCAACTTGCATGCTGGTAATTGTAGTGCGTTTGAAATGTACACCCCAGTGGGTCGCATGCCTTACCCCTCAAATGTACATGGTTCTACCCAAATGGGCTGCTTGAAGCTGTCAGGGTTGTCATCCTGCCCATACTCCTTCCACAAAGCAGACTCACCGTTCCCGCAGCGTCTATTATTGCTGTCGCTGAAGGCCCGCCATGATAGCAGTGGGGCTCCCACGCGGCGAGGCTCGCCGCATAACATGAACCAAAGAGTTGCCTCCAAAGAAGAAGCCGCACCACGGCAAGTTAAACCTTTATTTGGGGAATGCAGGATACACAAACCAGCCGCTCCTTCGCAAAATGTCTGTAGCCAAACGCGTTTCGGGCGTATCACCGCCCTTGTTCACTGGCAAAGGGAGAAGGCAGCGAATGCACCACATGCGCTAATTTAATTATCCCGCCCCAGTGGGCGTAAGCGCAACTTGCATGCTGGTAATTGTAGTGCGTTTGAAATGTACACCCCAGTGGGTCGCATGCCTTACCCCTCAAATGTACATGGTTCTACCCAAATGGGCCGCTCGAAGCTGTCTGTTAATTTCCTTGATACTAGTATATATAGACGAAAACAAAATTCAAACAAAACTTTATCGCAAAAAAACAGCGGGAAATTCAACACTACACAGCTCCAGTGCCCATCCCCGACACTTGATCAACAGCATCCCCTATGGGGAAATGCTAAGATTAAGACGAATAAACAGCGATGAGGTAGTCCTCAAACAAGAACAAGAATAATCTAAAAATAGATTCCTGGCTAGGGGCCATTCCCACAAGACCATAGAAGGGGCGATTGACAAATCCATGAACAGGGATCGTTTGGACTTAATTAAACCCAAACCAAAGAAACAACAGTCATCAGTAGCAAGCTACACTAATGACAATACCAGAAGTGAATTTCGATTCATTATAGATTATAACAACCAACATAAAGAACTACGTAAAATTATAATGAGCAACTGGCCTTTAATTCTAAACGACCCAGTCCTAGGACAGTTCATGCCCAAAAAGTGTCCATCACATACAAGAGAGGAACATCTATGAGAGATAAACTTGTTTCAACAACTCCTGAAGTCATTGAAACTTGTAGTTGGCTTAAAACCCATTATGGTTTCTACAGATGTAAAACATGCAAGGCATGCCAGCTGGGCATAAACAGAATTTCATATTCAACACCCTTTAGTAAGGAGGAAATCAAAATAAAAAAATTACTCACATGCAAGACAGAATATGTTATATATGTTTTAATATGTCCCTGTGGGCTACAATACATTGGCAGCACTAAGCTGCAAGCTCACAAACGGATTTTACAGCATATAAGAGCAATCAACAATCATGACAATACATATCCTGTAGCTAGACATTTCCGTGAATATCACAATTCAAGAAGTCAGGATTTAAAATTCTTCCTAATAGACTGTATTCCCCCAAGTAGACGTGGAGGAAACAGGGAGGTTAAACTGAGAAAATTGGAAACACAATATATTCTGAACCTCGACACGAAGACTCCAGGAGGTCTTAATATCACGGAGGATCTATACACTTGCATATGAATTACTCTTTACACGTCTAGCATGCTTTCTTAAAAATTGAATAATATTTTTAAGAATTGTATATATATGAATTTTATGAAGAATTTTAGGAAATGACAAATATATCTTTCTTATGTGTATGTGTATTTATATATGTATTTATATATTTATATATTTATTTATTTATATATTTATATATATATGCGTATTTATTTTAGCACTAGATTGCACCACATGTTTGAGATGTATGCTCAGCTTCAAAAAATATCCCAAATATGGTGAAACCCACATTAGAAACCGTACATTTCCAAAGACTATATATACTTGATACTAATTAGACAGACAAGAAACAACAACTTAAAAAGAATACACAAATAAATGGCAACAGTTATCAACATCAGTATCGCATAAAAAATGAAATAATATATATATTTTTTTGCACAGTTAATTTCAGCACTTGTAATTTGCACAACTAAAGCATTATTTGCACATTTGATGAATCCAGGTTTTCATTTTCAAAATGCTAGTACCACCGGATATTAGGATTATCAATATATACATTTAAGTATGATGATAAAGATTACAGAAATTGCATTTAAGCATGTATTTATCTAGATCATACTGTGTCGCAATATATTTTAATTATGAACGTTGAAAAACTGGAAATAATGGTACTATCTCTCCTATATTTACGCATTGATGCAAGGTATTATTGTTTTGAAATTTGTTCGTAAAGCATACAAATGTTTTCGCAAAACCTACGGAGGATACCTCTTCTATGTCTATAATCATGTGCAAACTACCAAACCAATCACTGAACACGATGTTACTTTAAAAATGCACTAGCCGTAAAAAAACGTCACCATGTGAGCAAGACTCGAAGGAGTTGAAACGCGTTATGGCGGCATCGAAATAAACACGTAATTTGGCACCAAGTCTGTGGTCCGTGTCCGTGTGTTGCTGTGAAAAGCTGAGACGCTGCGGATTCGCTGATATATAGATATATATATAACAATTTACAAACTCTTTTCAATTGGTCCATGAGATATTTTATATTTAAATTGCAGACTTATCCTGAAGTCATTGCCATTTCATATAGTCTTATAAAAAGCTGTTGGCATTTCCAACCAATGTGTTTGCTGATGCTGTAGACTGCTGTTATTTTGTAAATACTAAGGGGGAGATTTACAAACATTTTCCACTGGGTTAGCACCACAAAAGTGACATTAAACAGCACAAGATGTGTTTTTGCTATTTACTTTCTAGCGCAAAACTTGTGAGAGCACCCTCAAAGTAGAGCAAAGCACAGCTTTGCGGTACTTACCGTCAAGGGTGTGTTAAATGGATGCCACATGGGCGTTCCTATGCAACCACCCATGCCTATTGTAGCAAAAACATATTTACAAAGATTTGTAGACATGGTTTTGCGCCAAAGGAGGCGCTAACAGGAGAAATGCTTTCATATCTCCGTGCTTCTCTGACTTTTCATTCGTGCTGCACTTTGCAGCATGCATACAAAGTGAGAAAAGCTTTGCCTCGTGTCTAGGCGTAGTAGTTTGTACCCTTCCTGTACAAAACCTATACTAGACTCATGCACACACCCTAGCGCTATGGTGCTAAGGTGTTAACCTGGCACACAGTAGCTGAAATCAGTGCTGGTGCAAGGGAAAGGGAAAGGGAATGGGGTGGAGAGAGCCATGTTGCTGATGATATGTCGCACTCCTTTTCCCTCCCTGTTGCGCAATGCAGCGCTGCTTCGAGGGGGGCTGCACTGTATTGCGCAGAATTTTTGAAATTCTCCCCTAAGAATGCCTGGACTTGATTTCACCATGTCTTTTTTATTCACCTTCCTACACTTTTTAGTTCTTTATCTCACTTTTGCGGGTACTTTATCATCCCTTTTGCCTTTCTTAAATACTTATACTCTATTTTTCTTCCTCCTTAGTTCCTCCTTTGCCTTCCTTTCTCTCCTTGCTCTTGCTCAAAGTGTGAGGATAAAAGAGAAGTGCCGGTCTCTAAAAATTAATGCCATTGCCCACCACCTGCAGTCACTAATTTAGCACGAACGATCTCTTTTTTTTTTTTTTTTTTTTTTTCTTGTCCTCATACATACGCCAGATACAGATTGCTCTAGATGGGAACTATCCGGGCCCTCCACACTGACCATTTCGATTCCTGCCCTCGGGGCCTATGTGCAGCCACCGGATTCCCCCAGAGAAGGGCTGTCTCCTTATCCATTTCCGTTTACCACTGGGAATCACGTTGGTGCTAGGAAAGGATTGACCACAGACCCCTGGCTTAATCATTGGACCCATCAGACTTTCTTTAACCAGGCCAGTAGAGGAGACCAAAGTGTCTCCGAATTTCTTTGATCACATGCAATATCTGACTGGCTAATCCATATAATATTCCTCAAACAATCAGCAAATTTAGGAGGAATCTCAGACTTCCAATGTCTACAAATTTCTCTCCTGGCAATGACGATCACATAAAACACAAGTTGTGCAGCAATATTTGTATTATATCCTTGTATACTACCAAAAAATATCAATCTGGGACAACTAATGATTGGTACACCTAAAAGCTCTTCTAAAAAACGGCATACAGACCCCCAGTAACCGGAAATCCTGGGACAATTCAAAAACATATGGGTGTCATCTGCTGCCGAAAATTTGCATCTTGGACAAAAGTAATTATTAGATGAAACCCGGGACAGTTTTGCCGGAGTCCAATAGACCCTATAAGCTGTAAACAAATGGTTTCTCCTCAAATTAGCGGGTTTAATGATTCTCTGAGACATGCGGAACGAGTCTCTCCAAATTTCTTGTATCTCCTCCGTATTCCCTATTAGGCCATTGCCCCAAAGTTTCTCTATCTCAAATATTAAACTATCCCCATAACCAACCAGTGTTTGATACCAAAACGAGACTTCCCGTTTCCAACCTCCCACCCTACAAATAGAATCGAAGATTGGGAAATCCACTGTCAGTCCCCGAGATTGTCTAACCCACCACGCAGACAGTTGATAAAACTTAAACCTGGTTAGGGATCCATTCGTTAGATTTGCTAGAGACTCCCAATCCATAAGCCCAAACTCACAACACAGGTCTCCCCATACTTTGATCCCTGCTACTTTAAGAGGCTGAGATAGTTGATCTAAAAGGCATTCAGGAGTGCCTGGGGAATCCCAAATTGGGGCATATTGATTGAAATAGGGGATCCCGAAAGTTTTCCGAATAAATCCCCAATTTTTAAGTGCTGTTAATAGAATCTTGAGGCGGACCTTTTTAAAAAATTTTTGGTCTCCAAATTTAAGAAGAAAACTCTCAAGACCTTGTGGTTGGTCATATAGTAGAGCCTGAAAAAGACGCCCTTGTGAGGAAGAGTCCAATTTATTAACCAGTATTCTAAAATTCTTAAAATGAAAGGCATGGCAGTATATTAACAAGTCAGGTAGAGCCAATCCCCCTATATTCAAACCCCTCCTCAATTTCTTCCACGCTATCCTAGGCGATTTAGTGGCCCAAATAAATGAACTAATCTTTCCCTGCAGAGAGGCAATGTCCTTATAATTAAATAATAAAGGGATAGTATTAAAAAGAAACGTTATTTTGGGGAGGATGATCATTTTAACGAGATTTACTCTCCCGTAAATATTAAGCGGAATACTTCCCCATCTCACCATTAGCTTACTTACTTCCTTAACAACTTGCAACCAACTAGTTTTAGAAATATCAGCTAATTTCTGAGTCAAAAAAATTCCTAAGTATCTGATTTTTTGTTTAGCCCCTTCTATCGGGATTAAATTATTCCAACCCATTATATCAGTTTTTTCCTTGTTAATTTTATATCCCGAGACTCTTCCAAATTCCTCTGCTAGTTCAAAAAGCCGTGGAATTGCCTCAACATGATTAGACGTATACAATAAGAGATCATCCGCGTACAGTGCGGTTTTCAACTCCAGTTCGCCGATTTTAAAAGGAATAATTATGTTATCACTTCTAAGTGTACAAACAAAAGGCTCTATATAAAGATCAAACAATAATGGGGACAAGGGGCAACCCTGCCTTGTACCCCTAGTAATTTTAAACCAATCCGATAGCCCCCCATTCACTAGGACTTTTGCACAAGGTCCAGAGTATAAGGATTCGTCGTAGGAGTCTGAGACCAGCAGATAGGCGCAGCAAGCAATGCACGCTACACGATGAGGAGTTTCTTACCGTATAGGTGAGCAGATATCGGTTGTCTCCTACTTTGTCGATTATCGGATAACTGGCTTTTCATTTTTATTTTCTCGCTGGCCGAGGCGTTTGGGGTGAGGAGCCGATCCTTTGCGCTCGGAAGCACTAGGACCCTGGAGACACCCTGGAGATACGGAGCGGAGACTGACACGGACCCGGATGTTCCTCTTCGACGCTGAAGCAGCAGAGGCAGTGGTGCCGGTAGGGAGAGACGAAAGCTTTCGGGAAGCAGCGCGGAAAGGGAAGAAGATATCGGCGTTGCAGCAGACCGGAGAAAGTAGGAGAACGCTTTGGTGTAAGGCACGGGCTGCTGTAATATCGGTTCAGTTCCGTGGTCCGGTATGCCGCATTTCCTTTCCTTTTTGTCAAACAGGGACAAACAAGAATAACACTGGTATTGAGCTTTCAAAAGGGGAGGGTGGTTCTTATGACTACATGGATCGGATTTCTGCCGAGACTAACTTAGGTACTCCCTGTAGCGCGGTGGTTGAAACTGAGAGGCGGGGTAGTGTTGAAGCGCATTTGAGGAGGAAAGATTCTAGTGACCCCCCTTTTGTATATACGTCATCAATATCATCAAGATCACCACTAAGAGGTCGAAATAGATACCAATTGAGGTCTCAGCGTGAGCTTATGTCAAACGGGGTATTAGATTCAGGTCTTAAGGAAGGTCCAACTCCACTTACTCCACTTAAGAAGAAGAGAAAGCAGGGAGATATTAAGAAAACAAAAGCCCCTAGGGGTTTACAACCCCAGAAAAATACACCATCACTTAAGACCTTCTTTAAAATTATGCAACAGGCTGGGGCTGGTGATGGGGGGGCTGTACCAACACAGGGATGTAGTAGCAGTAGTTCTCCTTTAGAGCTGATAAACCGATATGCACCCTTAGAGAATATGTTAGTTACGGAGGGTGATGGTAGTGGTGGGGCCCAGTCTTTGGCAGGTGACTTACCTCTATCCCAGCCCCAAAACTCGCATCCCTCATCAGGGGCTTCACCTATTCCGCCTGTAGATGGTTTGATGGATAATTCTGCTGGAGAGGGGAGTATGCTAGGTTCCCTGTTAAAGTCTTTGAAGGATGACCTTATGGCTAAATTCGAGATTTCTGAGAGTAATCAAAAGAGCATCCATGATAGATTTGATACTCTTGAGTCTAGGTTGGATGATATCTGTGCCCGTACTGGCTCGTTGGAGCTTAAAGTTTCTGCATTGTCAGAGTCGGTTCAAGAAAATATAAAGGTAATTAGCACTTTAAAAACGCAGAACCGGTCTCTCGAAATGGACATGGAACGGCTAGAGATGCAAGCACGCAGGAATAATCTCAGAATCCTGAAGATTCCGGAAGGTGAAGAGACAGGGGACATCAAGGATTTTGTTTGTAAACTCTTGAGGGATGGGGTCTTGAAAGACCGCCCCGATATCGTATTGGAGAGTGAAATACAAAGGGTGCACAGGGACCCATTCAGACTACATCCAGACAGAAAAGTCCCCAGAAAGATTCTGGTGAATTTCCAAACCTATAGTGTGAAAGAACTAATTTTAGGCAGATGTCTATCTAACACTAGTCTCCTCCATAATGCACATCCATATCAAATTAGATCAGACATTGGGGGGAAAACTGCACAGAGACAGTGGGAGTTGGGTTCTAGAATGCCAGAATTGAGATCCTTAGGTGTACAAGTTCAGATGAAATTTCCTGCTCTTCTGAAAGTGATGTGGAGGAACAAAATGTATAATTTTAGCCAGCCAGAGGATGTAGACATTTTCCTATCTAAGATAAAAGAAGAAGGACATAAGGGGAATTGACTGTGAATATGAAATAAGATAGTTGAGGGGAAAACTGTTTCAGAAGGAGAGAGGTACGTGGGATAAAGAGGAGAAAGGAAAAAAAAAAAAACATAGATATGAGATAAAATAAAATAAACAAAAATATGGAACATAGGGATAGGTGTTAGGAATATATAATTAAATGTTTCTGCTGTAAGAATAACTGGCATATGAAGTAATATGTTTTGTGGATGGTAACTCCTATTTTGTTTTATGTTTTATTTGGCGTGATTTTTGCATGCTGTCGCCACTGGGGTCTGGGCTCCTGAAGAGGCGATTTCAACGCCAGGTGTGAAGGGAGGGTTCCTCATGGGAGGGTGTGGGAAGGGGGATTGGAGGGTTAGAAAATGTGTAAAATTGTTCTCATATTGCGCAAGATTGTTTCTTTATGTTAATTGCTCTAGATGTCTGGTAAGATCAGGACGGCATGAGTGGATCAGTTAAGATAAAATTTCTCTCCTGGAACGTCAATGGTCTAGGAGGCAGCAGGAAACAACGGAGGGTTTGTGAGTACCTAAAGGGTACGGATGCCCATTTTATTTTGTTACAGGAAACCCACCTAGAGGCAAAACTATGTGAACAGGCTTATCGCACATCAGGGTGGGTTCAGGATATATTATGTTCACATCAGACAGGTTGTACCAGAGGTGTTGCCATAATTCTTAGATCGAATAGAGGGATTAAAGTTCAGAAATGGGAAACAGACAATTCAGGAAGATGGTTAGTGGCGGCCCTATCTATAGCTGGATTGGTTTTCACGTGCGCAGTGTATTACGGCCCGAATGAAGATGATTCGGGTTCCATTTTAAAATTGAATGCATGCCTCATACAGTATCCTGCCCCGGTTATTTTAGGGGGAGATTTTAATTTAGTTTTTGATGGGCAGGCTGACCGAACCTCAAGGGCGAAATATTGTGTTCCAACCAAAACTTTGTCATCTTTGAAGTATGTGATGGAGGATTATACGCTTCTAGACATTTGGAGAGTGAAAAATCCAATTCAAAGAGAGTATTCCTTTTACAGCAAGAAATATAAGCAATTTTCAAGAATTGATTTTTTTTTGGTGGATCAATCTTTGCTTTCTAATACTGTCTCGACTGCTTATATTCTGGTAGGCCTTTCAGACCACTCTCTGGTAGAACTTGTTCTTAGCTTAAATCTTATGAAAACAGTGACTAGATGGACACTTGATAGATCACTTCTCGCGGATGACAAAGTGATGGTTCTAGTAAGTACGGGAATAACCGAGTTTTTTTATTTTAATCTTGGTTCTACCACCGTACAAATGGTTTGGGAATCCTTTAAAGCTAACTTAAGAGGCTTGTTGAGCTCACAAATGTCATACAGGAGAAAAATGCGTAAGAGAGAAGAAATAGATGATATTAAAGCCATAAAAGACAAAGATTTGGATTTACAAAGGGCTGCTTTGATGGACAGGGAGAGGATCCCCAAATTTGAGAGAGAACTGTTGGAACTACAAGCAGCGTTCAGCGCAAGGTGCGATAAGATCAATAAAGAAAAATGGGAAGCTAGTAGGCTGAAAAATTTTGAGTATGGTGAAAAGTGTGGAGCCCTTCTTGCCTGGAAATCAAGGGCGGATAGGGTTAGGAATAATATAAAGGCTGTAGTGCAAAGGGATTCTGGCCTATTAACTTCAGAGGATGATTTGATTAGAGATGAGGCGATGGGGTTCATGTCTACTCTATATCAAGAGGATACTAGAGTAGGATTGGGCGAGATAGATGAATGGCTTAATTTGGTTAATCTGCCTCAACTGACAGAGATAGAGAAAATACACTTAGTTAGCGAAATCAGAGAGGGTGAAATTCTAGAACAATTAAAAAAAATGAGTAGAGGGAAAGCTGCTGGCCCGGATGGGCTCCCGATAGAAATTTATTCTGATAACTCTGAAATAGTTGTTCCCGTTCTGAAGACACTTTTTAATAGTATTCTTTTAAATGGAGAGCCTATCCCCCCATCTTGGTCGGAGGCTACTATAACTTTGTTAGTTAAACCAAACAAAGATCCACAAAAAATGGAGTCGTATAGACCAATTTCATTGTTAAATTCGGATCTAAAAATCTTTTCAGGGATATTGGCCACTAGATTGGCGAGATCCATTAAAACAATTGTACACCCCGACCAAAGAGGGTTTATACCAGGGAGGCAGCTCAACGAACTCACGTTTCAAGTTTTAGGAGCAATTGATTATGCTGAAGTAAAAGGGCTCCCGCTGGCCATTGTAGCAATAGACGCAGCCAAGGCCTTCGATCGGGTGAACTGGGGGTACCTTTGGGCCTCTTTGAGGAAGTTCGGTTTCCCTTTATTGTTCATTGAGGCAGTTAAATCCTTATACTCTGGACCTTGTGCAAAAGTCCTAGCACGAACGATCTCTTGACAGGTGGTCGTTTTAGTTCGTTATTGAGAGCAATGCAGGGCCATTGTTCCCCTTGCCTCTGAAAAATATTATCCATTCCTGTGTTTTCTTGGCAATTTTAGTGAGATCATAAAAATGAGTGTATTAATTTGTGAACTGCATTCGCTTCTCAATTGGCGTCTGCAACATTTAGAAAACAAGAGGGCCTAGGGGACAGCCACCTTGCGCTTGTACTGCCATTTTACTCAGGTTTCGGCTGTGATGCTGTTCAAATTGCACCTTCTTTCTCAAGCAGTCCAAAATCATTCCTGAGATCAGTCAAAAATACGTACAGCACCACTGGAGGAATAATTCAGGTAAAAAAGATTATTGTGCGCTAGGAAAGCTACAGTAAAGGCTGTCATTTCTGCCAACAGGCGCTCCCTATGGGCTGCGTACAATCCAAAGGATAGGGGAAATAATGTAACAGCTGCCTTGTGTGTGTGAAGGGCACGACTCTTGTAGTAGATTTCGTGGTGTGAATACATAAAACAATATAAAAATAAAATCCCAAGGAAAAGGTTGGTGCACTGCTAAAACCTGAAGAGGCAGATGCGAGGTACAGAGCTGCCTTCAAAAATTAAATTGGAGGAAAGCGAGAGATTTATTTCTCTTGGTGGCTTGAGATGTTTTTGTTTTGTTATGTCTTGTTTTCTTTCTCTTGCACCTTCCATTCAAGCGCTGTCTTGCTGGAGAAAAAGGAATTCTAAATGACCTCGGTCTCACATTGATTGGGGTACTTTTACTTTAATCCATTTTATTATGTGAAGAGTTATTTTTTTGTACACTTTAATGGAGAGTACCTGAAGATATTGTATCTTTACTTGAGCAACAATCACATTCATTTCTAAAGCACAGGATATTGTTTCGAGGCTCGAACCTGGTTCCCCAGCTCCGAAGTAGTCAGCTCTGGTCATACGACCACATTGTATACACAGAGCACAGCATTAAAAAAAGAAAGAAATGTACTGAAATGTACACAGCAGCACACACAGAAAGAGAGGAGCAATGAAGGTGATGATGAGTAAAAAAATTGGCACCCATGGGCATATTTACAAGGAAATGGCGGCGCGTGGCACTGAGGCAAATTTCACAGCACGACACTCCACCATTTCCAAAACGCAGGGATCTGCCATATTTACAACAATACGGTGCACCCCTGTGTTTTCCCTAGCGCTGGCGCTAAAAATAGATACCAGGTGCCAATACAGAAACCCATGATAGTGTAAGGGTGCCTGGCAATGATTATTTATGTGCAGGAAGGCGTCCCTTCCTGCAGATACACAATCAATAATGGCATTCTGCAGCACACACAGAAGTCACAAATAATCATTATTTAATGATTGTTTATGTGCAGGAAGGGACACCTTCCTGCACATAACCAACAATTAATGGGGTTTTGCTCTTTCTATGCGTGCTGCAAAATGCAGCACACATAGAAAAAACAAAAACGAGGTGTAACAAAAGTATTTCTCTTTGGTCCACCACTCTAACGCCTGCTATTGCATGGAGTTCGTTTTTGTCGCTGCCTAAGATTTACAGATCCTTGTAAATCTGGGGCAGCTTAAAAAAGCAATGGGTGTTGCGATCGAATGCCCACAGCAAAGCTCATTGCACACCCCTTTCACACAGATACTTGTATGAAAGGGTACCATATTTACAAAGTGGCGTTAAGACGCAAAAAGTGGTTTAATATTAGTTTGTACATATGGTGCAGGGCATTGCGCCACCACAACAATGGTAAAAGTGACATTCTGGTAGTGCAATCCCCTTGTAAATATGCCCCCCAGTTGCCAAAGCCTTCAAGTTGATAGTTGTCTTATATTCAAAGAGGTGTACCATAGATTTTGAGTGAATTTGTACCTTTTCAACATAATTGCTCGAATCAACCTGGACGTCTGTGACAGTGACAGATTCCCAGAAGGAATCACATGCGCCAGTATTTCCAGTATATAAATTTACGAATTGTACATTTCGGGATAAAAATATGTGATGCAAGAGTGCATTCATAAAATTTTGCTGATTCCCCTTACCTGTACACATCCTTTACTACTGTGAAACATTTACTCTTTCAATTTTTAGGTAATCACTCAATTGACTGGTACCTAGAAGCGATTCAAAGCCGACCACGATGGAGTGAGAGTCTGATACGGAAACTAGTTTAGACAAGGCCGGAGATTTACCTTCTGACTTAGACACTGAAGTGGAGGTCTAAAATATTAATTCAGGCAAGGCAGCACACTAGGGCAGCCAACCATTAGAGTAACTTGTGTGCTTTTCTTTCCATCTTCTTCCCTGTTCTTGTCCACCTTTATTTTTAATTTAAACAAGCATTTCCGTTTTATATGTTTTAGGAAAAAAGGCCGCTAGGTCAAATTCATGAAATCTGTACATATTTTATGAGACTCAAGTTGTTACGTTTTAAGGGTGAGGTATGATATATGTTTAGTGGTACACTATGAATTGTGATGGAAAAAGAGGGACATTTTACCTCAACAAACTTTTTCAATCAATTACAGAGGGATGATCTAATGTCTAAACTAAAAAATAGGATCGTATTGGCATATTTCAGTTAGGAAAATGTACAGATTGTTTACTTTAATCACTATAAAATGTTGACATTTATCTTATACAGTGATACTCAAAGTATGGCCCGGGGGCCACATGTGGCCATCCTGATCTTTACATTTGGCCCCCTGGTCAACAGCAGCACTGGGCTGCTATTTATCTGACTCAGCACTATGATTAAAAAGAGGTTAATTAAACAGTCAAGCCATTATTTAAAAGCTATTTGAAGTTAAAGACAGGAAGTAACTAGGTAGTCTTGCACTGCTTAACTTTAGGAACACCTTCATTGTTAAAGACATATTGCAGAAGACGTGTAAAAATATGATAAGATCTCTTCAAAAATCAAAAATTGCATTTAACTAATATGCAGAACATTTTCACCTTAGTGCATCAGATTATATGAGTGTATTGAGAAGTATTTTCTTTTTAAGTGATAGTTTCCAGACAAAAATTCAGAAACGTTCATTCTTCCGCCCACCCTAAAAACAATGCCATTGGTGAACTAAGAGGCAAGTAATTTGTTGTGTGCACTCTTCGGGTGGTTAGGGTGCCCATTATACATGAACAACATTATAGTTTGCTAAATCAAACACAGTAGAAGGTTTTGTACAGTGCAGATCCTGAAGTCATGCATTTAAGGTTCTCTTATTGCGATAACGAAGAAAAAGGAGAGGAAGTGAAATAAAATAATTGACTAGGATCACACAATTTGGTAGAGTTGGAAGCCGGTATTAATCACAGGTTTTCTTGTTTCTCATTGTGAAATCCAGACACTTGGGGGCCCATTAGGATGGCGGGCGGATCGTCCCCGCTGGGCCGGCGGGGGCAATTTGCCCGACATCCACACTTCTAAGACCCCCCGCCATATTAGCATGGCTTGGGGGTCTGGGGCGGACGGAAAGACCGTCTGCCGCTTTTCCGCCGGTCGATTCGTCGACCGGGCGGAAAACATGCATAATATGGTGGCGTAGTCTGCAAGACACCGCCATCCATATTATGATGATAGCGGAAAGCAGCCCTTCCATGGCGGCATTGCTGCCATGGAAAGGCATGCGGTCTTCGCTGTTGGGGGCCCGTAGTGGGCCCCCAGGGTGTTGGGGGAGTTGGGGATGCACATGGTGGGTACCTATGGTACCCCCTGCATTGGCATGGACAAAGTGGCAGGCACCGCACGGTGTCTGTCACATTGTGCGTGTCAATGCGCAACGTGCATTCCCAGCATTGTGGCGGGCGGTGCTGTGAGCTCCGACCGCCACAATGATAGGAATGGGGGATGCCACTGCCACAGTGGCAGTGGCATCCTAATTGCAGGTGTGGGACCTGGCAGACGGTCCCGCATTCCGTTAGGGTGGCGGACGGAATAGACCCCTAGGTGTATATCCTTTGCTTACCCTACATCCACCATACTGCCACAACCCCCTCCCACCCTCCAAAAAATGCTCCCTTCATGACTGCCACCACATTAGTATCAATGTGGCCCTCGGTCACATCACAAACCATATTTTGTGGCCCTTGGGCAAATATTTGTGAGTACCCATGATCTAACAGATGCTACTTAAAATGAATCACAAATGTTCTTCTGAATGTTGTCTATCGGTTAAAGTTTCTTAGCATCAATCAAGCTATCTCATTGACGACAGCAGCACATATTGTCAACAGTGCTTCATGGAAGGGAAATCAATGGGGAATACTCGCACGTTAATGGAATGAAAACAGGAGAGCTGAAGAAAGGCTACACCAGCTAGTTTATCATGTAATTTGTATTTTTGTTACTTTATGAGATAGGATTCAAAAGATTTTTCAAGCGCCTGCAGATTTATGTTAGAAATATCTCATTTGCAGTACTCTCAATTTAAGGAGCGCAATAACATTAAGACATGTTTCTAAAAGAATCCTGTAGTTTTAGAAAAAATAGTGGACAGTGATCTTATTTGTTGTATCTTTAGTTAAATTGTTCCGCATCTAATTAAATGCTAAGAAATTATTCCCTGCAGGATTTTCAATCTGGCATGAAATAAATTGCTCTCTTTTTTTATGACATTCCTCAAACATGTTGGATTTGATTTTGCTTCCCAAGTTCAATTAAAAGCGTGGACTTTTGTACTGCAAATCTAGGTGAGGTTTGACTAAACTGTTGAAATGGAAGAAATAGACAATCCCGGAGGGTGTAATTGAGTGACCCAGTTATTGAATGATCACCACAACAAGATGCTTCCTAGATTCAGCTCCATACTAAAATAAACATTCAGGTACTAATAACTGTGACTTACCAAAACTTTCATTCACTGGCTAGAGGTACTTACAGATCCAATCAGGCGAATTCTACCAGAAGCAATACTGAAAACTGAATATCAATACTTCTAACTCGCAGAGGAATCTCTTCAGCCTTTCACATATTTGGAATTCTTTCACTTTAAAATTATATAAGGGATAAAGTACCCCCTGACATACATTATACAAATATTGCAAGTTAACAAGGAGTTCCATAACCATATAGATGAACCTGGCTGAAGGCCCATGTTCTTCATACGATAATGGTACTCCTAGGTAATGTATACTTATCAAGTATGCCAGGGGTACTTTATTCCAAATTATGCATGATGACACCATTACCCCTTGCTCAAACCACTTAAAATCTTGGTGTATAACTCTTACATATGAAAGAGAGAGCATGTTTGCAAATATGAAGTATAAAAATAAAACCTTTAGTGCAAAGTTAAACACATCAAAAACCTGTTAGAGATTTTATTGCAAAAAATATATTCAAAACAGTTTGATACAAATCAGTTTAAAAAAAAATAAAACTGCAATAGCTCGAATTAGAATAAACATGCAGAATTATTCTAACTTTAACTTATATATAACTATCTAAGGAGTACAAAAAATAAACATGCTCTTCCTGCTTGTCACTGAAATACAGCAGAAGAATAAAAAGCAATGCCTCATTTTTAATTTCTTTAAACAGCTGCTTGAATTATCCTCGTAACCTGAACTGTAATGGGGCTTTTGTGGGAGAGGAAACATTTTCACCTCACCATTTATTCACTTTTCTTTTTTCAATTCATAATGCTTTGGTAAAAGGTTGGATTATTCTTTGGGGTGGTTGACTACCCACCTAAGGAAAAATCAGAATCCTTGTCAGTGTGAACTTTGCAAGTCACTAAATAACCTGAGCTCAACCTCCTGGTAGCTATGGAACAGAGCAGATAGGCTCAACTT
This sequence comes from Triturus cristatus, assembly GCF_964204655.1. NCBI lineage: Eukaryota > Metazoa > Chordata > Amphibia > Caudata > Salamandridae > Triturus > Triturus cristatus. The sequence goes on along the minus strand of NC_140586.1, from coordinate 402,278,465 downwards.
AGGGCAATGTGCAAAGACATTATGAAGTGCCAATACAGTAATAAAGTCACAATCCAAAAAAAATCCAAAATGGAATTAGAAAAATAGCTTTAAATGTAATAAATTAAAGACACTGAATTGATAAAAATCCAATAAGGGAAACTGAAGATATGAAAAAGCACCAAAAAGCACAAACTGTCAGTGATAGTCAATCATCGTGGTAGACCAGGATATAGGCTCAATTTGACCCTGACCACAATGGATTGCAGGTTGAATACAAAAACCAGGTCTGTCCTGGTCAATGATTTTACCTTCTGATTTAGTCCTCTAAAGCTCAATTCACCACAGGTGAATACTAAAAAACTCTCACGGGACCTCACAGGACCTTGTTGTACCCCTGTATCATGAACAAACCATCAGACGTCTGACCCTTGCAGTCCTCTTCCTTGTCCTGAGAACATGAGGGAAAAGGCCCAGTCTTTCATGGCTTCTCTCAGGTCACAGAGTGGAGGTCAAGCCCTCTTCCTATCTTCCACAGGTTCGAAAGTGTTCTCAAGTGGGTTACTGGGAATTCCCACATATTATTACAGCACTAGTTAATGGCTGAGAATGACTCCTGGGCATGCCCTAACCAATGGATTAAAAGTTCCAAGTTGGGCATTTTCAAGATGGTGAAAGTCGTTGGCACCTGTAAAATTGGGTTTTGAGGGCTAGGAGTGTATATGGAGACTGTACTATAGTAATCCTAGTGTACTGCCTATCAGCATTGATAGACTGTCCAACAAAAAAGGGGCAAGGTCTTTATTTTGTTCATTTATTGAGTTTGCAACAGCCTTTGATAAGGTAGTCTGAGGCCATCAGTGGTCTAAATATGCAGCCTGGGGTACCCACTGCATCGCTTGACCACAATTATAAGCTTCTACTCAAACACATGGGTAAATGTGAGAGTCTCAACCAAATGTCCTCCCTGGCAAAGATTTATACTAACAGAGGTCTGAAGCAAGATTGCACTTTGACCTTTTTACTGTTCAATCTGTACCTATCAGATCTGAATGGCCACCAGAGCACCATCAAAGCATTTCTTAAAAAAATTAGTGGCACTAGCTTATAGCTTTTTCCGATTATCATGACAACACCATCTTAATGGACCAAACTGCAATCGGTATGCAACATTCCTTGACCTAGTTGATTGAATACTGTGAAGCCAATAAGCTCAGCATTAACACGTTCAAAACCAAGATTCTAGTCTTTGGCAAAAAATAATCAAGTATGGCGCATGGTTTGTAAATGACTAGAAAATGTAAAGAGTCCATACAATTAAATACTTAGGGTAATGACTAAATAACAGTGGTCATCCAATGGCACAGACTGAGGCTCTTACAACCTCTCACTTTTGCATTCCAGTGCCTTCTTAACAACCTCTCGGGACCAGATGTTTCTGCAATCTGCAAAGTAATGGAAAGCAAATTGATACCCACCTTAATGTACAGATCCTTTATTTAAAAAATGTTGCTTATATCTTTTCTAGATCTGGCACTTACTCTCTCTCTCTCTCTCTCTCTCTGTGCTAAATTGAAAATCACAGAACTTGGTTCTATCATGCAACTCTTATGGGCAGTTAAAGATGGGCAGTTAAACAAAATAAGGAATCAAGCCCAATTGAGGGGCTTGTAGCTAAAGTTGATGAAATACTCATTTCCAAAACAGTATTAGCAAAAATTATTTTGAAACAGGCAAGGCTGTTATCTGCTCATGATGACTTGGAGGTCATCCAAGCTGGAGCTTATGCTATCATGGACTTCTATCAGCCCCTAACTCTGCCATCATACGTATCCCGCCCATCTAAACTGTTTATAACAACTCAGCGTCTTTGTTTACAGCTTGGTCTGATTCCATTGGAAGCATATAAATATGGGCGTCTGACAGGAACTCAGGAAGCTCTATGCAGGGGCTGCTGCTCATCACCAGAGTCCCTCCTGCACATTATGTGTGTTTGCACTAATCTGAGCATCCCAAGGTGTTTTTGGCTAGCACCAGTTTTCAGACGACTGAACATTAAACATGTTAAGCTGTGGTGGAGCAATGTCTAAAGTGTGACTCGTGTCATGTCCAAACGTGTTTAAAATCTATGAAGCTGGCCACAATGATGTGAATGCTGTTGTACCATAGCCTCTGCAACTTTACCAACATTAGATGTGGACTGTTTGCTCTTGGCATTTTCTAGCAGCTACATAACTGTGCACTAAAATGCTTGTGCAAGCGCTATTGTCTTGACAGCTCTTTTGTTTACATCAATCAAGGGCTGTTTATGAAGTTTTGATACATTGGGTGCTTTGTGGATTTTTAGCATTTGTATATTAAAAGGTTTTTTATCTAAGTCTAGTGGTTTTCAGTGAATTGGGCTGTGATGCATATTTTGGGCTGATACTACACTTAACTGTCAATGAATGATCTGGCTATAGCAAGTCATATTGGAACTGGCTGCATTGTAGATATGTTTTGGTATTTATTTTGATTAACTTTTATTGTAATTGCATTAGTTACTTTTTTTAATGATTTTCATTAATTGTGCAAATAAAGAATCTGTCTATCTATCTTTCCACATCTAACACTAAAATCCAGTTTAGGGCAGCCACTGCACCCACCACAAGCCCTGAGACAGAAGTCTAGTAGGACAAAAGCAGAACCCTTCACCAACCAGACAGTGGATCCACGAGAATTGTCTTGGCATTTTGTTCTCTTCTCTTTCAAGTGTACCCCAAACCATATATATGTCTCAACAGACCTGTGAAGCATGATTTGACAGTGGAGTGTCACTATAATGGCCACAGGTCCCACCCTTGTGCTGGGTTCAGAGGAGTCATCTCTGCCCATCCAAGTCAACCTGTCAATTATAGTGACCTATTGTGTAGCTCCTGTGACAAATTTGAACCTTATTCAAACCTTATTAAGGCCAAGTATAGGCTGGGAGAAGCTAGAGAATGAATGAAAATTAGCCTCAACGAAGGGAAAATCTAACATTCTATAAGTTGCTTTTTCTTAATCTTTACTAAAAATACAACTTTACAGTTGAATTGTATTTTTGATAAATATTTAATTGTTTTTTCTAGCTCATTCCTTTCCTGAGACACAGTATTAGTATGTATGTAGGCTTAAATAAAAGTGTACGTAGGCGTAGGCTTCCCACAGTGAAAATAGTTTTTGAGTTCTAGCCACTGTAAGGACTACATTTCTACATGTCCTACTTTTAAATACCATGTAGCCTGCTTCTCGGCTTTAAGGCTTAAATGAGGTGAAAAAGAAAGGATTTTACCTGTCAAGAAGGGCTTATTTTGACCAGTCTAACTGCACTTTTATATTGCTACAATTAGGCTACAGTGGTAGGCCTGAAGCCATGTTTGCCCTGCCACTGTAGTGAATAGCACAAAAGGTGCTGCAGTCCACTGGTGGCATTTGCGCCATATTCCAAGGATTCACAGACAATATAAATATACCAATTAGGATTATGCCTATTCGAACTTGTTTAAAGGCCCTTTGCTAATAATTAGTAGGAGTCAAGTGCACAGAGATTTAGAGCCAACAGAACCATAGGATCTAGCAAAAAATGAAAACTCCAGGGTGACCATGAAAAAATAGGGGATTCCTACAATTTTCTAATTATGAATAATGTAGTATTCCAGGCACTGAAACTTGGTGCCTACTTAAATATCACATCAAACATGGTCGCTTGATAGATATTACCCGTACATTACTGAAACCATATCATTGATTCAGCATCAAATTACCTTTTCACTTTCTACTACTTACAGCTCCTTAGAAGTACCTAGACATCACATTGCCTCCCAGATCTAGAAAAGGCACCAACGCCAGGCATCTAGTAAGCATTCCTCTGTCCAGTAACATAAGATAAAACAATGGGGTACCCCTGCAAAATGATTTTAAGGAACACCCTGGGACTTTTATATGTCACAGATGTACATAGTCCTGAGGCTAAATGGGGACTCTCTAAAGGGTCGGGCCCCCCTACACCACAGGGGCTGCAGGGGCCTATGATACAACCCTGCCTTTTGTGAAGTTGTCCCCATGCATATGTTTATGTCAAAGAGGTTTTGTCACAGACTGAATTTCGAAAAGAGAAAAAGCAAACAGGCACTGTGCAAGAATGAACTTGAGATGTGCTTGGAAGTGTAAGAAGGACATGCAACGTCCACCAAGCACTATATTTATACGCTAATAACTCTTTCATCTTTCAGCTCCTTTTTCTTTGATCAGTCTTTCTTGGGTCAGAACTAATAGTGCACGTTTCCTACAATAGCACACCCATTTGAGAAACTTTTATGAATATTCATTCATTGTAGTGCATATTACTGAGATAAGCACCTTAATTGATTGGTTTGATATAGCTAAATTACATTATTGAGATGTCTTTGTAAAAAGGTCACAGAATGATCACATTTATGGTGAAGAATGTTCCTGCAGATAAAAGTTACAGTTCTGATAAAATATGAAATTTCTGTAAAGAGGAAACTGAAACTTTTTTTCTTTGACAGAGATTGTGCTTTTTATCAGACTCGGGCTAAATGCCTCCAAATTAACATATGACATCTTCCATTCCTCTTTTTAGGAAACAATGGGATTTGTTGATATGTCGACAAAGGTATATAGCCTGAGTACAGATTTTACAGGGTTTTAGCCCGCCTGAGATCAAAATGGGGGTTCACTAAGACAAAAACGTGGTGGTCCAATGCAAATAACATGAGACTTTAAAGTTACTCCCCCCTAACCCAAGCAGAGGCCCACATTTTTAGAAGTCACACTAACTTGTGCTCGTCGGTCAGTCTCACAGGCATTGGAACTTCATTAAAACAACTCAATATCCCTTAAAAGTTAAGATTTAAAATATATGCCAGACATTTACCTTCTTCATTAGTGTTAATAATTCAATCATTCTAAACGCACATATGTTGACTAGGGTATTTTTACTTAAATGTAGGGTACTCGGAAACTGAACCAAAGGAGCAAATACAAACAGTGCACACATTTATGAAAATATTAATATATTTCTTAAGCCGGTGGCTTGATGCTGATGGCGTAGGCAGGGCATTGTGGGTGGTGCTCCTGCTGATGAAGCCCTATCCAGTGCCATCCTGTAACAATAGATTGGACCCCGGGCACCAGCCTGATCCTACAGAACCCCTAGAGACTGGGGGATCGCAGAACTGTGCTAACTGAGCTGAGATAGGAAGACGGGCTGAGCTGCTGGCAGAGGTGAGAGACTGCAGCAAAATGGTGGCCTGGCCATACAAATAAAAGAAATCAGGAGACCTGAGAAGCCTGGTGGCTGTGCCCTGACGGCGAGGGGCGCCTTGGAGGCCTGTGACGACTGCCACTAGAGGTGGCTGTGCCCCCATTGCCAGACCTGGGGTGACAAAGGAACAGAGGGGCGGCACCTTGGGCCGCGACTGGGGCATGGAGCGGCAAAGTAGAAGGCTTGTGCTGGAGGGGGAGCTCGTCCCAATAGCAGACGAGTGGCACTGGCCCGGCCCGGTGTGGGGATGATGAGTATTTAAGGGTCGAGCCCTATCAGTAAGTATCTTTCCTGACTTATGCCATGATGTTCCTGGCACTGTTGAGATTTTCAATCCAACCGGTGCATGACTCTTCAATGTATCCCAAGAAGTTTGGGGGTGGATAGATCAGCAGTCTTGGGGACGGGCCCTTCGTACTTCTGCGGCCCCGACTCAGGAAGAGATTCAACGCAAATGGCTGAAAGTAGTGGCAGTGGTAGCCTCTTTAAATGAAACTGGGGGCATAGTGGACAATCACCCACATCAGAGGACAGGGCCAGAGACTCCGAATCAGAGCATAGTACAAGTCTGTCAAAGGCATCTAGCTAGAAATGGTCCCAGTTACCCCGGGAACATCAGATGAAATTATCTGAAATATACGAGACACACCTGTAAACAATGGTGCTGGGAAGGAGAGAGATGGAAGAACCACCTATAAGTTATGTGATGGCTGAGGACTCCATGATCACATTATTGCCAATACACACTGGAAGGGTAGACAATACGGTGGGGGCCAGGTTGAACTTTCACCCTTCCATTCCTATTTGCTTGTTAAGGTGGTGAGCACTCCCACATGCATTTGTTAACTGCAAGAGTTATGATAGTTTGGATGGGGGTTACTTACTGACTTGTCCTTGGGCCTGGAAGTTGGGCTGTTTGTTTATTACTAGTTGTTATGTGAGCCATGACCAGGGAAACACAATGCACAGGAACCAGGGTAGGAGACCCCACAGCAGAATTAGAAATCCACTGGGATGGGAAGGGAATGGGTTCACACCCACATAACGGACATGGAGGTCCCCATGAACTATAATGTCCTCTCCTGGAACATCAGGGGGATGCACAGCATGTCTATGCACTATAAGATATTCTCCTACTTAAATAGACGAGGTATTCATATTGCTCTATGGCAAGAGTCACACCTACTGGCTAAGGAAGGGGCAGCTTTACTGCACCAATGAAGAGGGGAGGCATATTATAACACCTACTTCCCGTATGCTAGAGGGGTCCTGGTATGGATCAGGGTGGGGGTCCCCTTTCATTATACAGAAGGTCTGATGGACTCAGAGGGCCAGTATATATTAGTGACAGAGAGACTGGATGGGCATGATGTGAGCATAATTAATAATTATGGCCAGAATGCGGAGCAGGGAATCTTCCTAATGCACCTGTCACACTCCCTGGCCCCTTATCCATTACACTCCACAATACTGGGGGGCGAGTTTAACCATGTTGCAGACCCCCAAATGAACTGCTTGCATCCCCCACTGGGGACTCTCCAGCCTATTGCACGACCTGCCTTTTTGTGGAATGGCAAGCCAGATGGGGAGTAATTGATACATGGTGGCACACACATCCACAGAATCGTAATTGCTCATTCTTTTCCCACCTTCATGAGCTACATGTCCGTCTGGATACCTTCCTCTGGCCACTAATGTGGAATACCTGGTTTGTACGCTGTCCGACCATAACCTGGTCCTCTTGCAGTCAGGATGGAATACTCCCACACGTGCATACCCACCTGGTAACTTAAACTGGAGTCTTTAGAAGACCAGGTATTCCTTGAAAAAATGATTAACAAATTATACATTATTTCGAAGATAACACTGGCACAGCATCTTCCCCACAATTAGAATGGGACATGTTTAAAGCAGTGATTAGAGGCAGATGTGTAGCGACATCAAAAGAGGTGAGGCAGACCTTGCTACTGGAGGTGGAGAAAGCAGAGCTGAGCCTGTGGGAAATGGAACGACAACTACCAAGAACCCCAGCGCTGCAGCTGCCTCTTTTAGAGGCTAGAGAGGTGGTGGCGACCCATGTGAAGAGATTGCGCTGCCATGATTATAAAAAAATATATGGAATGCACCCATGCTAAAAGAGATGGCATGGGAGCGTTGTTGGCATGGATCACCAACCCCTCTTGGATAGGCTCAAGCATAGTTGAAATTGCAGGGGAAGATTGCCACTGGAAGTATAGGCACGAAGAGATAAAAAGGCACTTTCATGATTACTACGCCATGCTCTACAAAAGTGTAGCGGGCGAGATGAGATGGACAGATGGTAATTTCTGTCACAACTCCCCCTCATGACTCTCGTGGCAGAGGCGGGGAATGGTCTGGGGGTGGCAGTCTCTATACAAGAGTTGAGGGTGGCCATCAAGGTCCTGGCATGGGGGAAAACCCCGGGTACCAATGGGCTGCCAGTAGAGTTCTACACTACATATGCTGCAGAACTAGTACCTAAGCTGTTTTAACTGTATGCGGCAGCCTGTCACACTCCCTGGCCCCTTATCCATTACACTCCACAATACTGGGGGGCGATTTTAACCATGTTGCAGAACCCCAACTGAACTGCTCCCATCCCCCACTGGGGGACTCTCCAGCCCATTGCACGTCCTGCCTTTTTGTGGAATGGCAAGCAGATGGGGAGTAATTGATACATTGTGGCGCACACATCCACAGAATCGTAATTGCTCATTCTTTTCCCACCTTCATGAGCTAAATGTCCGTCTGGATACCTTCCTCTGGTCACTAATGTGGAATACCTGGTTTGTACGCTGTCCGACCATAACCTGGTCCTCTTGCAGTTAGGATGGGATACTCCCACACGTGCATACCCACCTGGTAACTTAAACTGGAGTCTTTAGAAGACCAGGTATTCCTTGAAAAAACGATTGACAAATTATACATTATTTCGAAGATAACACTGGCACAGCATCTTCCCCACAATTAGAATGGGACATGTTTAAAGCAGTGATTAGAGGCAGATGTATAGCGGCATCAAAAGAGGTGAGGCAGACCTTGCTACTGGAGGTGGAGAAAGCAGAGCTGAGCCTGTGGGAAATGGAACGACAACGACCAAGAACCCCAGCGCTGCAGCTGCCTCTTTTAGAGGGTAGAGAGGTGGTGGCGACCCATGTGCAGAGATTGCGCTGCCATGATTATAAATAACTATATGGAATGCACCCATGCTAAAAGAGATGGCATGGGAGCGTTGTTGGCATGGATCACCAACCCCTCTTGGATAGGCTCAAGCATAGTTGAAATTGCAGGGGAAGATTGCCACTGGAAGTATAGGCACGAAGAGATAAAAAGGCACTTTCATGATTACTACGCCATGCTCTACAAAAGTGTAGCGGGCGAGATGAGATGGACAGATGGTAATTTCGGTCACATCTCCCCCTCATGACTCTCGTGGCAGAGGCGGGGGATGGTCTAGGGGTGGCAGTCTCTACAAGAGTTGAGGGTGGGCATCAAGGTCCTGGCATGGGGGAAAACCCCGGGTAACAATGGGCTGCCAGTAGAGTTCTACACTACATATGGTGCAGAACTAGTACCGAAGCTGTTGGAACTGTATGCGGCAGCCAGGATGATGGGTATGCTCCCTGCTACAAGACAGGAGTCCCTGGTGGTGCCTCTTTTGAAACCTGGCAAAACCCCACATGACTGCAGAGCGTATTGATCATTATTGATGTTTAACCAGAACTTCAAAATTCTGAGCTGAATCTTAGCAACGAGACTCCTTCCACACATTCCAAGTTTGACACACCACGACCAGACTGAATTCATCCCGGTACCGTTAACACGGTGCAAAACGTACGGTGCCTGATATCAATTATGGAGACATATGAGAGAGATGAGGGGGTCACAGCAGTCATTGCCATCAATAAAGAATAGGCATTCGCTAGCCTGGAATGGAATTTCCTGGCTGCGGTGCCGGAACACATGCAGTTGGGAGGAGGCTTCTTGGCCTGGGTCAAATTGCTATATGCACAGCATCAGGGTAGGGTCCGGACAGGGCGAGTGATCTCTGAGCGCAATGGGGTGGAGCGAGGGACCAGGCAGGGTTGCCTGGTTCCTCTCTATGGCAATGGAACCCTTGGTCCTCTTGGCCCGATCAGGAAGGTGCTATAATGGTACAGGACAGGGGTACATTGCCAACATATAGCGCTTTATGCCACAACTTATTACTCTTCCTCCATGACATAGAGGAAGACATGCATGGCTCACGGTGAATGATGGAGGAATTTGGGTCTCTCTCAGGCTCAAAGTCAATTGGTAGAAGTCCTACTTGTTTCCCATGGACATGGGTTGTGAACAGCCAGCAGACTTGAAGTCCTTGAAGTGGGAGCCTCGGTGCATGTCATATCTGAGGGTTAGGATCTTTCACTACCAGACAGACCTATTAGAAGGGAACCTGGGCCCGGCCACACACTCGCTACGCTCCAGTGTAGAGTTCTGGAAAGGGCTACCTTTCTGGTGGCAGGTAGGACCACACGCCTAAAAATTGTAGCGCTCCCTAGGCTGCTACAAATATTTGTGACAATACCTATTTGTATCCCCTGAACGCAGTTCACTGAGCTAGACTCTCTAATAACATCATTTATCTGGGAAGCAGGCTGCAAAAGGGTGACTTTGTCTACCTTAAAATGTCCAACTCTGGAGGGGGGACTTACAGTCCCTGACTTAGGATCATACTATTTAGCCAGACAGCTACAATAGTTCACGCAATGGATCGCATGCAGACAAGAGTAAGGCCGCATTTTGAGACCCTTTGTTCCCAGCATAAAAGTACTGACTAGAACTCTACTGAAGGTCAGCCATTTACCTCTGAATGCAACTAGGGAACTGTGAGTGGTGAGTTATTGCTGGACTAGATACCTCCAGAAGACATGCATCTCAGTCCCATACTCGACTGACCTCTCTATGCTCATGCTGGATGTTCTACCGCATGGGGTACAATGGAGTGAAATAGCTGAATTGGTGGAAGTGGCAGCAGCAACTATTGGGAAACCGTATGGAGAGGGGAAGGTATTCCCCTTTGAGGACTTCTGATCAGAGTTCCATTTGCCACAGAGCCATTTCCTATTATATAGGGCAGAAACAGAGGCCTTACAACAGCACTGGAAAACAGGTACAATAGAACCGCATTACCATAAAGCCTGCAAATATATGGGCCTGTCAGGAGGTACGGTTCTAGCGGCCACATGCCTCTACAAAGCAATAGGAGCAGACGCGCTTCTGCCATTGGCTGGCCTATGAGCCAGGTGGGAGGAGAATCTAGATGCTCTCCTGACGGACAGAGACTGGGAAGGTATCCTAGAACGAACTACCAAGGTGTCCAGGAATGCACGCTTTAAACTGATGAACTTCCACATTTTCTATTGAGCATACCTCACACCTGGCTACATTAATAAAATATTCTATAGGATGAATGCTGCCTGCCCCAGATGCAGAGAGGTAGGAATAGAGCTCCTACACATGATATGGACCTGCCCTGTGCTACACGACTACTGGGAGGGGGTGACCAAAACAGCAGCTGAAGTTACAGAAAAAACAGTGACCTGACTGCCCGCTCATTGCTTGTTAGGGCAGTTGCCTCATACGTCCAAAACAAAAGTGACCAGTAAATTCCAGGACTTATCCTTCATATTAGCAAACAGTTATATAATGAGAAACTGGAAAGCCTCGGGCCCCCGCTTGGCATAATGGCGACAAGAACTAGAGAGGTGGGCAGAACGTGAAGGAAGAATACTGATCAGAGAGGCCAAACGAGGGATAGGATTATTAGACAGAGCCGGGTACTGAGAAGCATTAGTGGATACTTTGTAACATCCAGAAGATGCCACCGGGACAGATGCACCCAAGGACTCATCAGCATTGGATACCCCATAATCATCCTAGAGACTACTAGAATAAAAAGTAGGAACGTGGATAACCCAAACCAATAAACAGCAAGGGGAGACATGGCTGAACAGGACACGGGATGATGGAAGTATGTAAGCATACAAACAGGAGAATAGAAACTTAATTACAAGGATCACCACTGGGGAAAGGTATCCCAGTCTACTGGGACCACTACATAGAAAAAATTCTGAAACACCTGTGTCCATGACTCACAGGGAAGGGAGGGGGGAGGTGGGAGACTGTTCACAGTGTGCGAATTTGAGGGCGAAGATAAACCACGCCAATTTGGCTATGAGCATTACAGGAGTACGGGTAATGTAAGTGATGTAATGTTATCTGCCCTTGCTGTGATATGTGTTATGCTAACTAAGAAAACCATTGAAATGTTTAAAAATAAACATATTTCATTAGCCTTGAATTCATTACACTGTCATCCAATGGAACCAGGGAAACATTAAAACTGCTTTATGATGGCTATATGTCCTTTTTGTGAAAACGCTTCCTGTCTTCCTATTACAAGCCCAGTCAGAATTGCAGGTCCAGCAACACAATTCTGAACAGCCTGCCCTTTTACAGATAAAAGATATTAAAAGGCAGGGTAAGCATGTCAGTTGAGGGAGCTCACCATTGGAATTTCTTATATCCATATTTGAGATAGTTTTTCCCCTTTAACATCCTTCATCAAACACTGAAAACCTTTCTCTTCAAAGGTACGTTTGATTCCTAAGCAGACATTGATGGTGCCACTCAAAACCTATCACCTTGTCTCAGACTTTCACTTAGCTGTTGCCCTTTGATGACCAATAAGAAAAGCCCTGTCTCATTGTCTTTATTCTATCATCAGTTCTACCCTATTTATCCTCTAAATTGGCTTTTCACAGTAAGCATTATAAGATACAATGAACTAAATGAATGCATCTTGTTTAAGTCACAGATATTTTTGATTATTTTTAGGTAATTGTTGGTTTACTTGACCCCATATGGGACTTAACCTCTCAACACCCAAAAGGCACGCTGGTGTAGTGAACATTTTAAGGGAGAATTTTGAATGATTGTGTTTTTTGTCTCAGATTAAAAAGTAATGGATTTGTTCACTATGCCTAATGGCAAGAGATTTGCATTTCATATTTAATCTCCCTTTTTCATTTTCCTACTAATTCTTCTAATCTTTTATTATGTAAATATATGTGTTGTAAAGGTATCAACAAATTCCAGAGTTATCTGACTATGTAGCAGAGAAATTTGCCAAAATCAGAAGTCTGACAGATTTTGAGTTAACCGCTGAATCTCTATGCATTCAGAGGTGGCGCCACCATGACGGCTTCTGTGAAGGCCTCAAAGGTTTAGTACAGGCTTGCCATCTTTTAGGTGACTGCAAACCAAACCTTTTTGTTTTTTCTGAAACAAACTCCCAAAGCAGCCGTTTATTTCTGGATGCGGGGGCTTGACAATGCCAGGGAAAGAAAACCTTTCAGACTGTACCCTCTAAATAGAGCAGATAGTCTGATTCCCTTACCTTGGCAGCCCTGCTTCATCACAGTAAGTTTTCTGAAAGTGGAGCCATCTAGGACACCACTATCCGAAAATTAGTTCTACGCCCAACTCAAAATAGAGTAGATGGGCCGAGGGCTTGGCAGACACTGTACTCCATTACATTTATGTTGGAATACTCTGTCTGCCAAGTTCTAAACCAAGCCCTTAGTTCTTAACCAAGCCCTTAGTTTTAAAAGGTCTTAATGATATTTCTGACCATTATACCTAAGGTGAAACATTGCAGGCAGTTTCAGTTCCCTTCTAGTGGTATTCGATTTGCTATCTAAAATTACTCAAAACTTTGCCCAATCTAGTTTTAGAAGTGATGGTGTACACAACACTTGGAAAATTGCTACTATTAATTACAGTAATGGGAAATTTAATTTAACATCACCAAAATGTATGAGTCAACCTCTGCCTAAGTTCAAATTGAACCTATCTTGTAAACGATATTTCATGCTTCAAAGCAGGAACTCACAATTGCGTATTTTTCAGCAGTATTTTACTTTGCTTTATCTGGCGTTTAGAGTAAATTATATGTATTCGACTAGGATCAAGTCAACATAGTCATATTTTATTATTATTCTTTTTCGCACTCTGTATAATGGTGTTTCTCTTTCTTATTAAGGATATTTTGCTATCAAATGTATTTACAAACTATAATTGATTAATATGTACATGAATAAATAAGCACAAACCAGTGATAGTATTCGTATTATAGTAAGTCATTTTGGTTATATTCTAATACTATTTATGTGTTGAGGACTACCCTAATAAAACAAGTTTAGCTCAAATCAAACAACAGACAATATATCGGTGCAGAGTCAACCCTAATGTGGAACATCTCTCTTGTTAAATATCGTAACATTTCAGTACATTAAAGTATAACAGTAAGCTCTGTCATGATGGTTGGTCGAATTAACCTCTTCAGTTCATGTTTCCATGGTTTTCTAATGGTTCATTTTATTTTTTTAGCCTCTGGAAGGCAATATATTTTGTGCACTGCCCTATGGCAGCACCCAATATCTTAGTCAAACTTGTCCCATTCAGTCCAATGACTGCATCCCCTAATCTCTGTCTCGTGTGAGACGCCATATGTTCTTCATACAGCATCCTTTGGAAATATGTAATGGGAGCCCACTCAATGGTATTAAAACAAACCCAAACGTGAAGCCTTTCAAAGCATAAAATCATGAGCAAAGCAGTATACTTTTCTCCCTCCAAACTGTCTGCAGACTTCTGCAGCCACCTTCCCCAGTTCCTTAGCATCTTCTGTCTTCAGCACATATGCTATCATTTTCAAGTCGATTGCTGGTGCCTGCTGAGTATCCCCTTCCTTGATTTCAGTCAAGAGTACCCCTGCATATCATATGTTTACCCAGTAGTCAACTCTTCCCCATGTATAGGGAGATTGTGAAGGACTTCCTTTTTCGATAAAGGAAATAGCATATCAATCAGCGCATCATTTATCAGCAAAGGAGTTCTCCTGGGATGCATTGAAATGCACAATTTAAAAATTAACAATCCAGCAAATTTGAAAAATCCAATGGATAACATTAAACCGAATTTACGAATTTCGAAAATATAAATAAGCAACTTCAAATTGTGGGACACAATCAAAGCTACAAAGCCTAGTTAGTGAAAAATCATAACTACACTTTAAATGGAAGCTTTCCCTGGGTCCACTATCTATATTTCTCTTTGATTTACACTCTTCTTTAAGTTTGTGTGAATCAGCCCTAATCAACATGCTTACACCTCTCTAAATATTAAAAGAATATGTGTTGGGCCCAATGTTTTACTTAAAATCATGCAGCCGACGCTATTTGATATCAGCATGCCAAATGCGGGGGCTCTGTAGTTTCGATTTCACATCATGCCTTTGTTATCCATCATCAGACACTCCCTGTCCCTTTATCTCTCTTTTGCAGGTGGCTGCTTACTCGCTTTGTCACGTTTTTCCATCTGTCATCTTTATATTCCTCCTTCTTTCTCCCTTTTGTGGTTTTCTAAATTCTGAGGAGGAAAATAGGTGTCAGTCCCCAAAAATGAGTGCTGCAACAATCGGCTTAGGCTCTGCCTTAACCAATCCTACTGATGCATTGCCTGAATAGCTGAAGGAGATCTGGGCATTTGGAGTTCTTGATCATTCTAAATTGAACACTGAGATCTAATAATTTCAATTTTTTCTCAAGTAGTATTAAGATAATGGTCAACTCCAGTAAGACGTTTCACTTCGCAGGAGAAGGGATTGGTGGAGTACTTGAATGAATTACCATGGACTGCAATCGATTCAATTGTTTTTAGCTCTTCAGTAATTTTAGTTCATGTGTGTCAATACAGGAATGAATAAACTATATGCAAACCAGCCTACCCCAAACATAACCGTAGGGCCCAAACTGCTAGACAATGTCCCCTCTGAATGGCAGCAGAAGCAACCTCAGATGATACAGCTCATCAATGAGCAAGCTTGAGTATCATTGTCAAAACAACCTCAGATTCAATTTCTTGATATATCCATCCTGCTTAGTTATGCAGCAAACATGGCGATGTGTGGCATTCCTGAGCTACCCTCAAACATTGGTATCTACTCTGGCCTGTATCGCTTACACTTGCAGCTTGCTGTGTCTTCAGAGACAGGGACCACATGTATGCAAAATAATCTTGTTCCTGTCCGTGAAGAGCGCATGTGCTTAGCAGCTCATGGGTGTCTCCCCAGATCACTCAGGATCTCTGCTGTAGTTTTAGGATTATCCACAAATCGCAAAGAAATATTTTCACCGCCCTGATCATGATTCCTAGATATGTTACCTATTTGTGGACCCAGAGTGTCCGAGTCAGTGTTTGTATTCACACCGGATAGATCTGCTAAGAGGAGTTTGTGTCAGGAGAAAATCATATTTTAATCATAGGTGGCAAATAATAGTTTCAATGCCAACATGCAATGCTAGATCCCACTGCAAGTTAACAGGTGTCAATGAATAGCTGTTATTGAAAGTTGCTACAACTGTCAACAATATATTGTACTTTTATGGGATGGCATCTATAGTCCTTGCAAGAAAGCCCTTTTGAGCTGCTACTTGACTATAGCTTCCATGGAATTCCAGACAAAGTGCATGGATTTTAGAAATATTTCTCAGTGTTGTGTTTTTTGTTATTTCTTTAGGTAAACAGTGTGCAAATTTGTACATTTGCTACTGCATGTTAAACACCTTGAACCAGATTAAATCATGCTGTTTGCAAATTTTTAGTCAAGCCAAAACCCTTTGCTGGGTTTAATACTGTCTTGCAAACTAAAAATTACCAATTCAGATTTTAATAGCAACAGCAGTTTCATTTTGGTTACAAAAGAAGCATGTATGTGTGTGATTTAGGTGATTTTTTTTTCTTCTCCTTTTATTGAGGAGATACACATCATAGTATCAAGCCATGTGTTACAAATAGCTATCAGTGGGAACAAGAAAGATAAGTCAATAATTACACCAATTATCATAATCAAAGAATTCATAATGCCAAAATAGAAAGAGTGTCCCCATAATTAATTAATTATTATAGAAACTGAAAGAAAAATAAGAGATAAAAACCAGCCAGAATATATATCAAATATCCAAATATGTCACGTCCAAGTCCCAATTTCTGGAGACCCCGTCTTACCGGCTCACACATTTGACGCAGCTTATGATGATTAGGTTGGCTTTGAATCACCACTTGCTACAGTCCCCAAAGATATACAAACTCCTGCCACTAGGATACTGGGTCTGGGGCAGCATCCTGGAGCTAAGCTCAGGCAATAACTAGCCTAGTTGATTTAATTGCAAAGTAAAAAGCACCCCCACCCCCACAGGAGCATGCAATATCCTCTAGGCAAGTCCCAGGAGTATCATAGATGGCTCAACTATAGCATTGGTCTTCAAAAGTTGATTACTACATTCAAAAACCCTGTGCCAATATTGACTAATACCATCGTAAATTGCAAATATGTGTACTGCATGTGCCTCCAGTGCTCTACGCCTACAGCCTTCTGAACAGCTTTTTCGGAGTATAGTATAAATCATACATAATTTTAAATTCATGGGTCTTTAGCCACTTTGATATTTTTAAAATCAATATTACTTACCTTAAGTCGTTATTCTTGACCACAATATTCTTGCTTTCAATATTTCTGACCTACGATATTAACGACTCGATATTTGTGCAACTCAATATTTTGTACTCGATATTCTGTCTCTGCACCCTCTGGAAACACATTTTCAAGTTCTCTTGTTTCAGTCCCAATCAACTTAAACAGCCTAAACATAAAGGTCGCTAGGAAGTGATTCCCTAATATTGAAAGTGCGAACCCACCCTCATTAGATGGTAACTGAAGATATCTAATGGCAAATCTGGGCTTCTTATGTTGCTATATAAATTTCTGCCAGCAATTATCAATTCTTTTGAAGAAACTATGACATAGATATAAGGGAATAGACCTAAATAGGTAGATGTACCAAGGTAAAATGATCATCTTAATTATATTGCATCTACCTATTAAACCAACATGCAGACCATCCCATTTTCTGATTAAAGCTTGAGATTCCGTAAAAAGTGAGTTGTAATTTTGAGATATATCAGTATCCATTTTGAAGGAAATTTTGACCCACCAAATATCTTGTTGATGTAACATATCGGGGGAATTGCCTATTTGCAATAATCTCTAATTTGTCCAGATTACGTTTACATTTAAGAGATTTGTCCAAAAGGGTTGGCAGCGTATTCTATTGCCCCGCAATTCCTTTGCCGGTGAAGAGATGAGTATGGCAATATCATCTGCATACGCCAGCAACTTACAGTCCCCTGTTTGCAGGTGCAAAGGTGGAATAGCTGATGATGAATTAGCATGGAGATATGGGTCTAGCTATAAAGCAAACAATAATGGGGACACCGGACATCCCTCCCTACTACCAAGGTGGATTCATATTGGTGCAGACAGCATCAACATGCATGCAACCGTTGCTGTTAGGCGAGAGTATAGTGTTTTACTCCTAGGTAGGAAGCTGGAGCAAAATCCCATATAGATGCTTTACCGTTCCACAAATAATGCCAGGATACCCTGTTGAATGCCTTTTCACAATCCAGTACGATCATCCCAGTAGGATAACCCCAATTCTTCCACCACATTCAGAGCAGTTACGGCTAGATTTATATGCAAAATGGTATTCAATGAGTGAACAAACCCATGTTGCATAGGAACCTCCAATGAAGTTATGGCTTCTGCCAATTGATTGGATAAGAGCCCTGTATAGATCATAGAGTTGCATTTAATTAATGAAATAGAGTGGTATAACCCTTAATTATGTGGATCATTATTCTTCTTAACGAAAATGGCAATATAGTTTCCACCCAGGACGATGGAGCAGAAGCCAAAAAAGTAGGTGAATTTACTATCTCGCCAAATAGAGCACTCAAGATGTCTTTAAATTTTATGAAAAATTCTGATGGTATAAAGTCAGGTCTGGCTGCTTTAGCCATCGCTAGCTGTGATATGGCATTACCAATCCCTGCACTAGTAAAATTGAACTCTAGCATGGCCCTCTGATCTGTAGTCAGCTTACTGATGGTTGTTCCCATTAAATAAGTATCAATCATATCTTGTGAAGGCTGACAATCCTCCTTAAACAGCTCAGTATAATACTGTTGGGAAACAGCTAGTATCTCAGGACCACCGGTAACAACACTACCCTTGGTCATCTTTGATGCCAGCTATTACCATTCATGCTACTTTTTGCCTCACTTTGGAAGGCTAGTAAATGCCCCATCTACTCACTATTCTCAAAGCTGGATAGACGTCTCGCACAATATCTCACACAGGCCTTATCCCAGATTATTATTTTGACTGTAACCTTTAGCATTATCATCGATCTGTAGATGGTATCTTGCCTTCCAAAACAGAGGGAATAGTACAGCTTCAATCTAGTCAACCAATCTCGTAATCCTCCTTCGTTGATCTTCGCATTTTTATCTTTATTGATAATAACACTAGTGGTTTGACCACGCACAAAATCTTTTGAGACATCCCAGACCACGATTGTACTACAGAGCCTCTTTTATTGCTGATAAATTCAGAAAGACAGATGCTTATAAAATTAACCTAGGTGGGATCCAATAATAATTTGTGTTCGGAGGTCCACTAATGGGGAGATTGTGAGCATACCATTTGGTTCGTCTTAACAACCAATAATACAGAGTTATGATCTGAAATTATCCTTGGATTCAGTCTAATAGACACCTTAATTAAGAGATCAATGCAAAAAAAAAAAGAACATGTCCAGATGGGAAGATGGACCATGCGGAACAGAGTGAATTGTGAACCCCAGTTCCAGCCCCTACAAGCCGGACAGACATCTTGAAGAGCATGTGTAGTAAGAATTTGCTGAATAGCATCTCTAGACTTTTTCATACTCTATTGATTCATATCTGGTGATGTGGTGGAATTAGCTGCTTATTTCTATGTAAAGTATGGGTGCCGTTCTAATACAGTGCAAAAATTGTTGACAATTACTGCCGTTTGTAGGGTCTACTCTTCCACATGGAAAGGTCCAGTACTAGACATATGGTGGTGGTGCTGAATAACTGTAAAATGCTCCAATCATAGTCTTTTTTCAGTGTATGGGCAGCACTCATGGAAGCAAAACTCGACTTAGCCTTAGGAAAACAATTGCTACAGCAATCCTGGCTAAATGCTAACAGGTTGTTTGTTTTTCAGTTTTGGTGTTCTAAATAACCTGGAGGGTCATAGAAACAGAGAAAACATTCTGAAAGATGATGATGAAATGGAAAACCGTTAGTGGATTGCTGAAGCAACCATCAGACTGACAGATTGATTATTATTTTGTAACTCAATTAAAAATATATTGATGCATTCCATTTTGGTTTAGAGCAGAAGAGGCTGAGACAATTTGCGGATGGCTATCCTCATTTTTGAATGTGAAAATTAATTCGAGTTTACCTCTTATGGCGATTTAAGAGAATTCCACAAAAAATGTTGGCAAATAGAATTCACATCTGTGCCTCGACAGCTTCTGGCAGCATTCACGAGCATCATGCATACTTTGTACCTCTGCCCGTTTCTGCCTTGTTATTGCACAGCTTGTTTGCACAAACAAAATACCTGAAGTGGCATATGGCCTGGCTGTTAAATATAGAAATGACAAATATAATGCATGCAAACACACAATTATCGTTTTGTGTATTTTGGATTAATATTTTTTCATTCATCGATTATTTTCTGATCACATTTGTGCAGTTCATCAACATGTTTTGTTGTTGTTTGATGAAATTAAAGAATTTAAAGGCCTGATTCACAAAGATTAACTGACAGTTTTGTGTAAATTTCCTATTTTTCTGGTGTTCACAAACTACGAATTTTATTTTACTAATAGTAATTTTACGACTCTGGATTTTCTGCAGTTGGGGCGGAGAACTCCACACATAGAGAATGTACAAGCCTATCATTTAATGTGCAGACATCTCTGCCCAACTGCGAAGTCTCCGCATTCATTAAATTGTAGTGTGCGAATATCAGTAAAATTACACACAAGTGTAAGTTTGCCTTTGTTAATCAGGACCTTTGTGGGGGAAAACAAGTAGCTGTATTAGGAGAAAATAATAGGGTAGCAGCTCTGGCAGAAAGAGATGCACTGCTTTGGGATAATTTTACAAAGAAGACACTGACAGTGATTTAAAAAGTTTGGGATATGCCTGTAAGTCAATGAAAGAGGTAACTTAAAAGTGATAAACCTTGAAGCGCAGGAAGAAAGAAATAATTTCCATTGTCATTGTTAACCAAATGTGAGATGCATCCTTCCCCAAGTGTTCTGCTAAGTTTTTTTTGTACTGAACTGGCGTTAGCTGACCCTGGTCTTGCATTTCTCGACCAAACTCTCCTGGTTGCAATAACATGATAGTGCTCAAAATACCTTTAGTTGTAGCACAAACCGCAGCGTGACATGTTCTATCTGTCTTTCTCTAATTGTCTGCTAAGGCTCTACTAACGAATGTGCAAACCTCAATATAAGAACCCTTCTAAGTACCATATGTGTGTATTGAAAAGTAGACTGGTTCTTGTACCATACTCCCACAGAAACTCTGGACGCTGGAAGTGGGGAGTAACTTTGGATTTATTTAATAAGCTCCTTTTACAACTGCAGGCAGCTGCCCATCAGCCAGTCAGGCATCGACTGGCATCAGTGGAACACTTGCTCAAGATCTGGAACTTAGAACATGAAAGAAGTCCATATTCCAAGCCTCAGAAACACTACATTTCAAGTCACAACACATCCTCCTCCCTTACAAACACAGGGCAAAAAGTAATATTATAACATATATACATTAAAACATAAGATGGCAAGCAAAAAAAAAAGGATAATCCACATGTTCAGTGAATGTAATTTCTTACATACGTAGGAGATAAACTAACCCTCCTTACTCTTGCCCAGTTCATCACCTCTATCCTGAGCCCTTCCCAGTGTGTAGCTCGTGTTTGGTGAGGACTGACATAACTCTTAATCAGACATTAACATGAAGGCGCTATTCCAAGTCTCGCGGTTTACATTTTCACATTAGCCACCTCTTTGATACAAGTCCACCCGCCTATTGTTCCACTGCTCACCATTGTTCAACAGAACCGAAAAGCAAAGGGCACGTGCAACCCTGAAGGGAAATCTAGATTTAGGTAAACCGCCGCTTATCTGCCCACCCAACCTATTTCACTGACACGCCCTTTGCAGCAACTCTCCTTTCATTGATCACTGTTTGAATTGCCCCCTTGAGCACATATCACAACTTCCTTCATCCATGCTGGGACTAGCTTGGTTCCTGGTATTCTCCCAGGTATCATCTCAAATGGCTACTTAGTAGTCACTCCACGAGTACTTATGCGGTATGCCGAACCATTTCCATGATTATCTTACCAACCTCTAGTCCACTGGTAACGGCCATCTGTATGGTCCCCTTGACCACTCTGTTGTCCATTTCCACAATACCATTGCTTTGCAGGTTGTATAGTGAAGTATGATTGTACTTGACCCCAACAGTCTCCAGAAAACTTTGCATCTCATGTGACATCAATTGAGTGAGTTAGTGATAATGACAGATGCAACCTCTTTGTCACACATGATGTTTTTCAACACAGAAACAGTGGCTCGGGTGGTGATCTTCTTCATAAACGTAACTACAATCCACTTGGTATGCACGTCCACCATCATCATGGCATATCTCAATTCTCCTCTCAATTTCACTCATTGGTCCAATGAAATCTAAGCACATTGTATGCCATTGTTTTCCCATGTCCTAAATCATCCTGCATTCCAACACTTAAATGTGTTTTTCCTTTATACACACTGCATTTCTCAGCCCACTTATCTACTTGTTCATCATAACTGGCCACCACCTTCGTAATCCATGTGGAGGTGTGAACTGTTCTCCCTCATTATCAAATTTTCTTCACTTACCAATAACTCATCCAACACCTTACAGTAAAGCATGACAGAGAGCAACACTGAACTTTCCCCGCTGCCCCCTAACAAAACCAAGCGTTTCACTTCCTTGAGGGATAGATCATATTCCATTTCTTTGACCCATTCTTACTTGGAAATAGCAGGTGCACAACTAAGATCAGAACATCTAAGACAGTCACTTCAGCACCTTCACTTTCTTGATTAAGACAGAAGGCCCTTCCACCTCATGCCAATTTAAAGATAACCTTGACAAACAGTCAGCTTGACAATTCTTTCACTCGTGCATGTGTTCTAGCATGTAGCAATATTCTTGAAGACGTGCTGCCAGCCTGTCCAGTCTCACAGAGCCCTTTCCTGCTCCACCTGGCCACAATATTTTAACTAAGGGCTTGTGGTCTGTGCACAGAATAAATGTAAAACCCCATGGGTAAGTTCTAAAATACTCCACCCCAAGCTGCTGCAAGTGCCTCGATAATGAAATCCATTCTCCCAGAGGTGGTCAAGGTTCGGGATGCAAATGCCACAGTTTTTTCCCATGTACCATGGATTTCTGACAGAATTGCCCCCAATCCTATGGCGCTTGCATCAACCATGAGAATGGAGTTCAATCAAGTGCTAAATAGTGTCAAAATGCCTACCCCACAAATTTCTTCCTTAATCTTCTCAAAACTTTTCTGTTACACATCACCCCACTGGAAATTTTGTGCCTTTCTTTAGTAAGAGTCTCAACCATTCTGTTTTATCTGAAAACCTTGGTAGCTAGTTTTCAATGAGGCCAAGGAAAGATCTCAAATGATCTTTATACATTGGTGAAGGTGCTAACCTTATAGCATCAAACAGATTATCTTTTGGTTTCACTCCATCAGCTGTGATTTTGTACCCAAATACTCCTCCTGCTCTTCCAAAAATGTACACTTATCACGCCTAAGGGATAATCCAGCCTCCTTCATCCTATGGAGAGCTTGCATTAGGACCATGTTATGTTCTACAGAATCGCCAAATATCAAGATGTCATCTTGGATATAAACAATGTTAGCCATCCCTTTGAACAACTTATTCACCATTGGGTTGGAATACGCTCACTGCTAAAAAATAACTTGAATGGCATTCGGGTAAAATGAAATGTACTTTACATAGTAATGAAGGCCTACAGGGGCTTTGAGTAATGATGCAATTTGATTTGGTGGTAGGCATTCTTCAAGTCCAACATCAGCTCATTTATATTCAGCAACGGGTAAGTATCTACTACTACATTCTGGTTACACAGAATCTGTATTTGCCGTCAGCCTTTTCA
Source organism: Triturus cristatus (assembly GCF_964204655.1). Classification (NCBI taxonomy): domain Eukaryota; kingdom Metazoa; phylum Chordata; class Amphibia; order Caudata; family Salamandridae; genus Triturus; species Triturus cristatus. Next base: position 402,254,911 of record NC_140586.1, on the reverse strand, counting down.
GTGATTACAACTGGGGATATCTACCTTGATGTCTCCACTGGTTTTATCAACCCAAAATAAATAATTTCCTCGAACGTTTCTTTCAATGCTGCCCATGCCACCAAAGGAAATGTATGTACTTTATGTTGAACAGGAACTGAATCTGGTTTTAACACAAACTTATGGACTTAGCCTTTCAGATATTCCAAATGCTCTTTAAATACATCCTGAGCCTCCTCCAATATATCTGATAAAGCAAAATCATTAACCACCATTACTTTATTGGGTGCCCTGGGATTAACAACAATGTTGAGGTCATATTGGTGCATCCAGCCCAGGATTGGCAGTGCATCCTCAGCTATATATATTTTTCCTTTTATCACTCTCTCACCAAATTCAATAATTCTGTCCATGTGTCCCAGTAAATGAATGGTGGCACCTTGATAACCTACTGGATTTAGGTCTTTAGGTAAAAGGCTCACACTACCCCAGTTTTACATGAATAAGGCTTTAGGGATAATGGTAAACATGAAGCCCAACTCTATCATGAGCTCTACTGTTTTCCCATTAATTAAGAAGCCAGATTTAGGCCTGTTCCTCCTTCCCTGTACATCCACCTCACCCGCAGAGAGAATTCTTTCCTGTTGCTATATTATATTAGTATCATCATCCACTCTAGATACCCTCTGTTTGGTACCTTGCTTACATTCTGTTGCAAAATGGCCTCTGCGGCCACATGTCCTGCAATCCTTGTTTATGCCCACACACTTGGGATAATCAGCAGTGTGAAAATTACTTCCACACCTGTAACACTATTTAGAAAAGATTTTGGTTTTAGCGCAAGCACAACCAGATTTAAACTCTACATCAACATCTTCAAGACAACAGCACTAGCACTATCTTTCTTTTCCACCTCTCACACACAGTTGATATTGCTCAACAACCTTAGCAATGTCTATTGCATCCTCGAGAGTAGGGTTTTTGGCAGCTGATAAGCGTTCCTGTGTCTTCTTGCATTTACAATGTACAATTCATTGGTCATGGACTAATTTATCAGACATTGCACTTTAAGGCCAATTCTCTTAACTTGGACACAATTAAGTCATTAATAGACCCAGTCTCTCCTTGTGGTTGGGTGTAGAATTTATAGCAATTCATCAACAAATGAACATCCTTTTTGAAACTGAGAGCAAGACTTTTTTTGTTTCTCATAAACATCTTCAATAGACTTGCCATTGACCTGAGTGGCAGAAGGTAAATACTTAAATTTATGTTGACCCCCCATTCCTAAAGCAGGGACTTTTGCATGCAGCACTACAATTTGCATCATCCAAGGCTTCAAGGTTTGTCTCCAACATGCATTTCCAATCCTCCCATTCAATGGATAAAGGTCCCGATGTCAATAGAAACAAAGATGGAGACAAAATAGAGTTCCGAGACTACATAATGCTCACTGAAGTAATAGAATATTACAAAAGAAGAAAATGGATGACACCGCTCCAATCCTACTTCCACTGCAAACTGGTCTTTTAAGTAACCACTAAGATGAAATGCAACTCACAAGAATGTACAGGTGTGCAAGTCACAGATCAGCAGTCCACTGTTAACAATAAAGGAAACTTGACTCACAATCCTACTGAGGCTTATGAATCACCGATGTACAGCAGGGAGATGACAGACGTTTTATGCTGTGTGTATCACTGTGTACAGGGGTGTAGATAGCATGGTGCACAAAGCTGAATTACTGGTACATCAAAAGAAGTAGTGTGCGTATCACCGTACGATCAGTAGCGGGATGCACCAATTCAATTCTTTTTTACAGCATATGGTGATTAGTTGCATCGGATCCAACCCAAGATGATGGCTTCTTGTAGCGTGCACTACATCTTGACACAGCTGTGCGAGCACTCTCCACACTTGCTGTCTCGTTGCTCTGCTTGCGTCTTCAGCAGACAACAGAGACACACTCTGCTTGTTTAACCTTGCGCTCTCCACGCCCTCCTCAGACAGCGGAGTCTCATGCTGAGTTCTACACATTGTCACGCGCACAAACTCAGTCATGAACACAGTCATATAATACAAACATTTGATAAGGAAACAGTACCACTGTGGGTCCGATTCACCTGTTTAGCCAAGGCTGGCTATTACAAATTTCCAGACCTGGAAATCAAGAAGCAGTGATGGGTTCACCCCCACGCAAGTCAGTCATATCTTCTGGATGGCCAACTTGTCGCCAAATTCTTGTACCGTACTCCCACTGAAATTCTGGATGTTGGAAGTGATTAGTAGCTTCTTATTTATTTATTAAGCTCCTTCTGTAACTGCAGGCAGCTGTCCCTCAGCCAGTCAGACATCAACTGGCATCAGTGGAACGCTTGCTCAAAAGCTGGACCTTTGAACATTGAAGAAGTCCATATTCCAAGCCTCAGACACACTACATTTCAAGTCACAACACTGTGGCATAAATCTTTGTACAGTCCCAATGTAACCAGTTGCCATTTTGGAGTAACTGTGGCATTCTATTAAACATAAAAATGAGCTGTGTGCTATTTGAACAGAGCATACTTTGCATTGAATGTCAAAATCCTACCAGCTGTACTGTTCACATCCAAAACTTAAAATGTTTCTGGCTGCCACAGTGGCAGAAAAATGCTTGTGCCAAGAAGGCAGTACAGGTAGGTAGTTTGAAGATATGTTTCAGTGAGGTAGTTTGAAGCTATGTTTCGTTTGGCATTGGAAACTTGGAAATCGTATTTCTAAAGGGAGCTTTGATTGTTCAAAGATATGTTATATTCGTATCACGCCCTGTGTTTCAGGATGAATATTGAAAAATTGGGAAAGCATATAAAAAGCTGGACTGTTTCCTTTTTTAATTCTACAAGACTTCAAACCTGCTTTTTTTCTCTGGGTGTAGGAGAAATACGTATTTAAGGAAAGGAAAATAAATGTTTGCAATGTATGTTCCCAAATTCAAAGGTTACTTACAAAGAATAAAAGGGCCGGGGCACCTTCAGAGGCAAAAAAGATTGCTTTTGTATTACTGAAATACGTCCGGTAGAGAGGTTTTGCACAGAAAACACCAATAGCCATATGGGAGCAAGTGAATCATGGCATGGGGTTAGAGGGTGAACAATGAACTCCCAGGGCAACAGACATTCACTATTTTGTTAAACACTAGTCTTGAAAACTGGACAATCATTTGAAAGATTTTTCTTTCATTCTAAAGCTCTATGTAGCACAATTTCACTAAAGTCTTAATCATAAAGGGACTGATGCACTAAGGTAACTTACATTGTGGTAAATATATAAAAAATGTAGATATTATTTAGTTCTAAAATATTTTAAAAACCTACTCAAATTTAAAAAAATGGATGCACTATTTTTCTACATTCTTTAACATTTATTTGTGTATGTGTACGTTGTTTAACTATTTTAAATATTTTTTCTTAATTTAACAGTACCTGATATGCGGTTTTTTAAGCCCCTGCCACCATTATATTCTATGAGGGTGTTGCAGTACTCATGGTTGGCCATTTATAGTGCTGTACTTACTAAAAACGTTTAAGCTCCTACAAAAGTGTAGTTACTACAAAAGTGTGGTTGTGAAAGTAGTAAACTTACTCAAAAGTGCAGTTTGTGTATATGACCCAATATATCTGAAATATGTGTGTGATCTGTTCCGTCCTTGTGTTTTTTTACCAGATCTGGTTGACCTGTTGTTCTGAATTGGGGTTATGGACAGCAGGACTACCTGCCTACTGGCCCCTGAAACTCAGAGCAGCCTATCATGTTTTACCTAGGTGCTCATAGGCTTGATAAGCAGAATCTGGTAGTTCTGATGGCCAGTAAATCATGAAGGGTTAAAAAGTTATCAGGGCATTACTTCTAAAAGCTAAGAATTATTATCTCAATCATTCCGCCCGTGACAAATACACCAGTCATATTGGCTTTAGAAAGATTTGTGGTGAGAAATTTTTCATCTGTTGAGTGTTAAAAGGAAACTAAGCCTGAGAACTGGTGCTTAGAACAAGGACACTTAATGAGCAATCGGCCAAGACACACCAAGTACACGTTCATGAGAGTACTTGAATAGCTCTTCCATTCTAAACCTCAAACACCAAGCTCAGAAGACCTAATTGGGGCAGACTGTTGCACTCATCTGTAATTATAGGTTCCTGAGTTTGACTGAGGCCGCCCTGCTTCCAGGGGGAGCATTTTTATATTTTTCAACACTCTTCAACAGGAGACCCCAAAGAGTCACTCTGTTTGATTATGTGGAAACCTGATTTATTCCTTTAACAACCTCTCCCAGTTTAGAGACAACTTCTCCAGATAGCCATCTATTTGAGACCTACCTGAAGGAAGCCATGTACATGTATCACACAGCAGCGCATTGAACTTCAGCTTCTGTAGTACTGTACTTGGTATGAATATTGTTACTTTTTTACCATTACAAATAGCATTCACTATTTCTTGCACTGAGTCTTTTAGTAGCTGTGTAACTTTGATTACATCCATCTCCTGCTTGAACGGTTTTTGCCCCAGAATTTCAATAAAGAACCTCTCAAAGTAAAGTTTGATCACTAAGTGTTGGTTCTGTATTCAGACCAACCTGCTGATTGATCTTTAAAAAAAAAAAGATGGTCCTTATTCACCTCTGACCTCCATGGCCAAACCAGCCGCCAGTACATTACACGTTGTTGATTGCAGGTTTAGGATTTCACCTCCCTGCTGGTACACCTGCGTACTGGGAGGGCACAGTCCCAGAAAATGGGCATGGTCACTCTCCAATGTGGTCCAGTATTTACTAGCGACTGCTAATGTTGGCGATAGGAAAGTGAGAGAGGCCCAACGTAGTCTAGAGAGTTCCAGAGAGGTATAATCATAGGACCAGTTTCTATTAACAAAGATTCGGATACATAATCAGGATTCTCAACAGTTCTTCTACACCTCAGCATTTGACCATCTTGATAAAAAGTCCCAGTGAGCTTTTTTCCTCCTAGTCTGAACTCTTCTCAGATCAAGCTTGGATGTCACAATAACCGAAGCCAGCCATTCAGTGTGCAAAGGAGACAAGCATCCCATCTATTGTTTACATATTTCCTTCCTGGCTAAAAGTGTGGCATAGAAGAGGAAGGCTCTTGCTGGGCCTGTAATGTACCGGAGAGCCCAAAAATTATTAGGGAGTGGCTCAGTTGAACCTGAAAATCTAGAATGGCCGAGATGGTTTGGCCGACTTCTACTCAGACGTCAGAAATGGCCGGACATTCCTGGAACATATGTATATCAGATGCTTTCTCCAGTTCACATTTCTTGCATCTGACAGGGGGTCCTGTCGTCATCTTCAACATCCTTTGGGGGGTTAAGTAGGCCCTATGAGTTGTGAAAAGATGGTTTCTTCTTAGCCAAACAGGCTTAGCTATGGAGAACAAAATGCGAAACAATGTTTGCAAGAGTTGTTTCTAGGGTTTGTCTGGCATACAAACACCCCACAGTTCCTCCGCTAATTTATGGTCCCCATCTATTGCCTGTTTAATGCTCCAATCCCACGTAAAGACCTCCTTCTTCCCCCTTGGTCTTTCCACAAGATGTTCCTCTAAAGTATTTCCTATGCCAATGGGTGATTTCTGGTTTGGACCCAACTTTGAAGTTGGATATATGTAAAGTTTGAGATGCCCCCTTCCAAAATGGTGTAGAACGTTGGCCAGGGTAAAAGTGTGCCTTCTTGAGGTAAATCACCCCATACCTGGCCCGGCCTCTCTGAGTGGCTGTGCTAATTTATCCTTTAGGCACTCCGGTGCACCGGGGGAATCCCACAAGGGGGCAAGACTAGAAAAATAGCTGAGGCTCGTCAGCCGTCTAATATTTGCCCATGTTCTGGCCATCATCATTAGTACTTTTAAGCTTATCTTTTTGAAGAACTTGGGCTTTCCATTTTTAAAAAGGAAACCCTCCTGAGCCAAGCTGGCACCCTTTAGCATCGCTGAGAACATTGCCCCTACCCCAGCACAATCTGGTGTTTTTAAGAGCATCCTAGTATGGGACAATTGGAAGGCCCAAGTACAGTACTGCAGGTCCAGCAGTGAAAGTCCTCCCTTCTACCTCTTATGCCTCAACTTCCTCCAGCCAATTCTGGTTCCTCTATAGGCCCAAAAGAATGAATTAATAGCCTGCTGAAGTTTATCTATAGCAGGTTTGCCATAAAAGGAGTGGAATAGCATTGAAGATGAGGGTGATTTTGGAGAGCACTTTAATTTTGACCAGGGTCACCCTCCCAAAGATTGACAAAGGAAGGTGGCCCCAAGATTTTGTCAATATTCTGTACTATTCTGACCCCTAGGTATCTCATCTCTCTTTTGGTCCGGTATTGGCACTCCCCTAAGTTCCATGACATAACCTTGGCCTTCTCAGCATTTACCTCATACCCTGATATCCTGCCAAAGTCTTCGGCATGCTTTTTTACCGCTGGCAAGGCAATAGAAAGGTCAGAGGAAAGGACCAGTACATCGTTGGCATAGAGGGACACTTTTGTCTCCCATCCCTCGTGCTTGAATGGTAAGATGTTCACCTCATCCCTCAGCCTCTGAGCAAATGGCTCGATATACAAATTAAAGAGGAGGGAAGATAGGGGACAGCCCTGTCTAGTGCCCCAGGTGATTTTAAAGGGGCTAGTTAGGTTGGCATTCACCAACAGTTTCGCAGACGGGTCCTGATAGATCAGCTGGATGGCTCTGCAGAATTGTATACTAAAATTATATTTCTCCAGAACAGCTGACAGATAAATCCAGTTGACCCTATCAAAGGCCTTAAATGCGTCTAAGGTCATAGCTGCAAGGGGAAGCGAGTACGTTGTGGCTAGATCAATCGCATCTATAAGGCCATATGTAGGTTCGTATAAATTTCTGCTCTTGACAAAGCCCTTTTGGTCAAGGTGCAGCATATCCCCTGCTACTGTTCCCAGCCTATCAGCTAGAACGTTGGCAAAGATTTTATAATCTGCATTTAGGAGTGATATGGGTCTATACGACTCACAACTCGCTGGATTCTTCCCTGGATTTAGTAACAGGGTGATCGTAGCCTCGCCCCAAGAAGATAGCAGCTTTACTCCTTCGCTTAAAATCTCATTGAAAAGCTGGGTCAGAACTGGAATTAAGACCTCCCCCAGGATTTTATAACGTTCTATTGGCAAACCATCTGGGCCTGCTGCCTTTCCCCCTTTGCTAGCTAAAATGGCACTCTTAAACTCTTCCTGCAAGATATGCTGTTCTAAAGATTCCTGTTGACTTGTGTCCAAGGAATTGAGAGGGCTCATACTCGAGCATTCCTCGACCTCGGATTTATTGACTACCGTATCCTCAGAGTACAGTTTCCGGAAAAAATCATAAAAGGGGCCCTCTATCTCCTCATCTGTGGATAAGACAGTTTTACTGTTGCTATCCTCAATTGCTTTTATCAAATTACATGTCCTATGTGATTTCAATTTCCACTCTAATATCCTACCAGCCCCTTCACCATATTCAAAATGGGCAAGCTTACTCGCCTCCATTTGATTCATATCTGGAGGATGGTGTCAAGCTGTTCCTTCAGTTTTTTCAATTTGGCCATACTCTCCTGCTGTTTCTCTAGTTCTATCATACTGCTCATAACTTCCTCTATGCTCTTCATTTCTGCTTCTCTTTGGGAAACCTCCTCTCTATACTGCCTATTCCTACAACACACCCTGCGAGTAATGGTCCCCCTTAGGTATGCCTTCAAGGAGTTCCAGACTATAGTAGTCGAGGCTGACCCCACATTGCGACCCAAAAAGTCTTTCGTCTCGTGGCTCAGATGCTTCATCTCCTCTGTATCTAAGAGCAGCATACGATCGAGAGTCCAGACTCTACCACTCTGCCTATTTTTCAGATCCAAATCAGGGTATACCCCTGAGTGATCAGATACATGTGGTGTCAAATAGCCAATATCCTTAACCATCCTCCACAAACTATGAACATAGTCAATTCTTGATTTATGGCCATACTTCCCATTGTGGTAGGAAACTCCTATCTTTTGGCCAGATCTATCTCTCCAGACTTCCCTAAGTCCCGTCTTCTTCATCATTGAGTGGAGATATACCCGAGATTTAGATGGTGTCATGGCTCTGCTGTTTGGTGATTTGTCCAATTTGGGGACCAATACGATGTTAAAATTGCCTGCCCTGATTACAGGGTCTGGGGAATCTAACAGGTTTGCAAAAATAGATTTTAAGGGGGTAGGATAAACGTGATTTGGGCCATTAGAGGATACCAAGGTGAAAAGACCCACCTGCCGCCGGCTACCTGCTAATTAATCTTGGTCCAAAAAAAAAATGCAGTGCCATTTAGTGAATTTATTGATTGTTCTTTTTCCTCTCATCACCCACACTTATGGTTTTTATTAGAACCTCCTGTTATACCAAATGCTCTAACTAATTTTATTTGCAATGGTAAAAACCATTGTCTGTCCTTTTTAGCCAATTCTCACCCTGAATGTATTCTGTGGGTCCAAGATTAGAATTCACCTTCCTCTAAAGTGCATGTAGGAGATTTCCCTCTTTGCAAGGAAACCTGTAAAACTACAACTTTCTGCAGCATAACATACCCTCAATCCTATTTATATATTCATTTTAACTGAAATTACATTTCTGTGCAGCATACCTCTACCAAATGATTGCTCAGTAAGTTTGATATTATAAACTTCACCTCGTCAGGGGCAGTAACTATTATATAATTACAATAGCAATTAAAAACATAGAGAGACCAATGAAACAGTTGCAAAGAACTAGTATACAGCAACTATTATACCATTCAAAAGACTATCCCCAAAAATATGAGTATATGCTATCAATAGCTCATATATTCTGGTGTAGGCTGACCACCTCACTCCATTCCAGAATGTTTTCACCCACAAATCATTGTATACAGGAGTGTTAGTCTAATTAGTTCACGTGGAGGCACAACTAGACTATATGAGCCAGAATGCATTATGTCATCACATGAAAGTCCAAGACTGGAAACAATGTCTGTTATCCTGGTAACACCATATGTCAGGATGAAAAGATTGAAATGTAATGAATTCCACTTGCTCGTCATGAGCTTTTTCAAAACAGGTATATGTAATTGCCTTATTCTAGGGTTCTCTTCTGCAAAGTACAAATCATATTCTTTCAGTTAAGTGCATGTTTCTAAACCAAGGCAGGGAATCTTAGACACATTCTGTGACATTAATTTGAAATGAAAGGCCTGTAAACACTTAGATTCCAGCAGTAACACGAAAACGTGATTATTAATGGTTAATGACGACCAGAAACATTCCAGCATATTCAAAAACACATTAAATATGGCCACTGTTTAATTTTGCATGTGAAATAAATGTGCAACTTTTTCCCAAATGTGTTCTACTAGGTAAAATATTGTGAATTGTACTGATTTTTGCAGTTTTTCTGGAATGTTCACACTTCACTGCCACATGCAAACCAATGAACCACTGCAAACCGCAATATTTTGCAAATGTGAAAAAGTGCAGAAACCCCCTTTTTTTTCTTCCATGTTTCTCAGAAATAAGACTGACCCTCACTAATAACGATCATGTCCTGGAGGTAGTATTCACTCCCTGCTTTCAGCACATTTGTTCACTGTTTTTAACCGGTAAACATTTTTCTGTTTGAAAGGAAAAAATGTCATGAAAAGTACACTTTAATTTTAAAAGGTCCTGTTAGATATTGGAGCTTCTTCTTCCTTTGGTTGTTAAAAATATTCAGTAAGCGTTGAAAAGCCATTGAATAACATAATTGAAGCATAACAAGTATTTCCAGAGAAAACAGTCTAATATAGTCTTGAGCCCGCTGTAGCGGGCTCTACTGGCCATTAAAGGGCCACTCCAGCATTAAAGGCCCGAGCCAAAGGTGAGGACATTTAATAAGGGAGCGGGTCTTTAGCGGCCAGTAGAGCCGCTACGGGGGGCTCTAAGGCTAAGGCTCTAAGCTCTAAGGCTATTACAACATTCCGCCCCTAGAGGGCAGAATGTTCTAATTTGTAAAACAAAGGCCTCATGGAGCCTGACGGGATTGAAATTCCCTTAGACTCCATGAGGCCTTTTGTTCACAGCAACCGCTGTGAACAAACATTGGAATTGGAGCTCTGGGCTTCTACTGGCCACTAGAAGCCTGGAGCACTCCATTGTTTTAAATGGAGCTCTCAACATTCCAATGTTCTAATAAAATGTTAACGTTCCACTTTGTTACTAATGTCATTACATTTAGAGGCCCATTAGGATGGCGGCCGGTCCCGCACCTGCGATTAGGATGCCACCGCCACCGTGGCGGTGGCATCCTCCATTCCCAGCATTGTGGCGGGCGGTGCTGTGAGCATCGCCTGCCACAATGCTGGGAATGCACAAGGTGACAGGCACCGCGAGGTGCCTGCCACCATGTCCATGACAATGCAGGGGGGTACCATAGGTACCCCCCCTGTGCACCCCCCGCACACCCAATAGCCTGGGGGCCCGCAACGGGCCCCCGGAAGAGAATTCTGCATGCCTTTTCGTGCCGCCACAGAAAAAGGCATGTTTCCGCACCCATACTAATATGGATGGCGGTGTCCACCCTACATCCTAATGGGTCTCCTAATCTCCTAGTTAATTTTATTTATTTTTTATTTTTTATTCTTATATCAAAATAATGTTTTACAAACTCCATATGGCATACTAGAGGGATACTGGAGGAGGGTGGATTGTGTCCCTGGCTGCTTTCTTTACAGATAATCCTTCCAAGTTACAAGAAGAACTTCATTAGGCTTACCACTTTTGGGTAGTATTGGGTAAGCTCAAGAATCGAATTGAAGAGGTGCAGGGGATAAGAGGAAGAGGCCAAAATCATTACTTAACATATGAAGCAGTTAAAGATGTAAAATATGTAACATTTAAATTGGTTCCTAAAAAGTACAAAAAACAATATTTCAGAGCTACACAAAGTTCACGAACATATGATGAAATGAAATAATAGGAGAGCACCTGTATTTCTTCTCATAAAAGTGAATCTATTGAACATGGTAGTCAAGATCGAAACTGTGGTAAAAGCAGAAACAAATGTCCGTTCTTTTTTTCATCTCGTTAGCTGTACTGGGCAAAAGCAAGTCTGACTCCTGTACGTAAATCTTCAAATAGTTTGGATTGGATTTCGTTTGAACAGCTTCACTTCGACCTTAGATGTTAAAATGGACCTCAATTTCTGATTATTTTATCTGGGAGGTTCTTCTTAGTGCCCAATTCTGAGAACAGTGTTGTACGTAGTTTTCGTCTTTCCTAAATCTATTTACTATTTGTCTGCAATATCTTGGGTGCTGGGCACAAGCTGACACAGATAACATCTGCCTGGCCTGAAATAAAGCTCTGAGTGGACCAAAGAGAAAATAACATACCGCCTATCATATGAAGCCAGGGCTTCTCCTGTCATGTCGTGTGATAATGAAATATTGTAGCATGTGATACCTGAAAACCAGTTCAATGGTGTAGGCCAGTCCCCACGGTTGGGAAACGTTCATAATGGTCCCACAACATAACACTTTGCCAGTATGCAGCAAAGTCTCTCATTCCATGCGTGCCAGGGAATGCCATGACTGTGGGCAGACTGTGACAACCAGTTACCTCTCCGCTCCTCCTCCTGTGCTCATCAGCTCCAAACATTTGAGATTTTAATCACAGGGGGTGCAAAGGGAAGGGACTGAATGTATCAATCATGCACTACCACCTATAGCTGTGGGTGACTCGAATCAAAGTCTTGCTGGAGCTCAAGGGCACGTTTGGTCCAGAGAAGCCTGTGGTGCACATTAAACAGAAATTTTGTTTGTAATGCCAGTACGTCAGGAATGTCAGGACATCATTTATTATTTGTTACATAGTAAACAAAGAAAATGCAATTTAAATGAGAACAAGCAGATTCAGACCTGACACTTGATTACAACATATAACACCATAATTAATCGTGGGAAAATGCAATTGCAAACAGATTAACATTTAAATCACTTATTTTCATAATCCACAAAATCGATAATTTTCGTGAACCGGATAGAAAATTGGAGTGAATCTCCCTTCCAACAAGATAGTACGGCTTATTCATATGTTTTCATACCTAATTTAAAAAATATATTGGACGCAGCCATTTTCTAGTTGTTCTGTCAAGTATGGACACATACACAAAATGCTACTGATGTTCTCTTTTATGACTGCAGCATCCAAACAAATTCGGCACTAGCTTCTAGCAAGTTGTAAAATCACTGGTTTAAAATCAAGCGATAACCTGATTATTTTCTATTGCATCCCAGGTGGAAATCGTGCCATAAGAACTCACCGTTAAATGGATAAGTCCTGGGTCAAAACTAGTCCGTTGGCACTTTATGCTAGGTTATTCATTATAAACAAACACAATTTGAAGTTTTGATCTGCTAACTGTTTGAAAAATGCCAAAACTACCCTCATTACTCCAAATTTCATTTGCTTCTCCTGCTTCAACAATTAATTTAAAAGATTAGTGTACCCTTCAGGTTTCTGGTGAGATTGGCTAGTTGATCTCAGGCGCCAACGACAATACTTTGCGCCCAGTCTAGCCAGTTGTCAGATTTTTCTGGAGAGAGTGCTAGCCCATACGGCTGTGCTGGAAGGAATGTAGCCTTAACAGTTTTCATTACCTGTGTCTGCTAATGTGACATTATGTTATGAAACACACATTATTACAAAGTTCAAGGAGTTAGCTCTAATTTTCATAAATGGCAAAAGTGACTGATGACCAACTCTCTCATCAAAGTAGACCCTTCATTTATATATTGAAGCGATCTTACCCTAGTGGTGCAAACTCATGATAGCACCAGTCAGTCAGTCAAAAACAACTTTATTTGGTTTATCACAACCATAAAGCACACAATAAAATAAATAACAATTGAAGTTTAAAAAAATCATATTATCAATAAAACTTTTGAATATTTACAATTTCTATAAAATTCCCAGAGCAGTTCCAACCCCAAGCATTTGTTCTTTATCCGCTTTCAATAAGAGGTTATCCATTAGGGCCATGAATTTTACACCACGGCAAATTAAAATATTTGAAGAGCCCCCCATCCATCTTATTACCGTCTGTCTGCAAGTGCGAATCTGTAAGTAATTAAAAGATGTTTTTAGCATCTTCCCTCTTTCGGTTTTTAAAGAGTCACAAGCGCACATCAGGTGGCATATGGATTCTTTGCGATATCCGCACAGACGGCAATTTTCAACTTGTTGTTTGCTTTTCCAGGTAGGGACCAAATCCTTCGAATTATGGTCGCCTAATCTGTACCACATAAACCTCTTTTTTAATGATAGCACCAATCGTAGCATTACATCAAGTTGGGTTGAATCCACATGAACTTTCATAGTTCAAATTAACCTGCATAGTATTGGTTTGTGGTTACCAAGTTCACACAACTCAGTTGGCACATCTTGTGTGCATCCACCCACGTTGTCTGCCCTGGTTACTTTGTTGAAAATACTCTGGCCATCTGGTGAAATCCTCGCAGGAAGGTTTAGTAGAATTTAGCTAGTAATATTGAACCTTATCCTAGCCTGTGAACTGTTCACCAGCATCGGAAGTCATCTTTCACCCTAACCTGCTGTAAATGTGCAGGCAGCCCTCCAGACCTACTGTACCCGGATCCTCACCAATATGCACCATTACTGAGATGCAGGTCCTGCTTTTCCAATATCTATGGCTGGATGACCAGACACCATCTGAAACTGAGCGCTGGAAAAATAGAGATCCTCACCTGCAGGTTGTTTACTTGATGTTCATAGCCCAGATTCCTCAAGAAATTGGTACTCTGCCCTCTTCATCATCACCGTGGTGAGCTAGAAAGAAACCTTTTAGCTGAAGATCACCCTCTGGCCTCAGGTCAGTACTGTCACCAAGACTTCATTGCGTTGACTAAGAACCATAAGGAGAATACATCCTTGCTGGATATTCCTGCACTGGGTCCTGGTGACCATCACAACATGCTGACATTGGTGTGGTAAAATATCTGCTTCACTGGCAACAACACATTCAAATCACAGCAGAAAGGCACTTACTGTAAATGTAGGATCACCCCACCCTAGCCCTATTCTTCTCACTTTCGCTAACTGTACATAAAATGCCCCCTGCAAAGTTCTCTGCAATGCTTATCTTGGCCTACTTGGATTGGGACTTTCAATCTTTGTGCCACCACAGAAAGGACAGGCAAAGCTGTTCTTTTAGAAGCCTCTCCAGTTGATGTTTCTGCTTCACCCTGTTGCTGGGAATGCAACCTGTACTTGCCAAATCAGGGCGGCTCTATGGCTTTCAATTTCATAGGGTGATACATGCCGCTGGCCAAGCTTAAGGCGGGAATGAGGTTGCACCAGCCATCATAAGGTTCTGCCATACCGAGTCCTGAACTCTTCTTGTAGTAGTAGCCAATCAAACTGAAAGAATCATACAACTGATGTTTGGTAGATTTACAAAGCGCAAAAAACTAGTTATGGAAAGCAGTTTCCTGGGACTGAACTTGCTACATTTGCACAGCCAGTCAGCATTGCCTCCCATCTTAAGCAGACAAATCATGTGATGATAGGGACAATGGGGTATATTATAGAAGAAGCCCATTGGAGAAGAAAGACAGCCCCCAATAGAAGGCAGCTCCAATACCAAGATCTTTCAAGACTCAAGTAAAATGGCTGTTTGCCACTTGGCGCTCCCTCCTCCTTTGCAGCAAGGCCATTTATTGAAATCTCAGTTGTTGCCTCTGACCTGAGCAAGAGGCAACGAGGTACATTAAACTGACAAGTATTATCTTCCAGAATGACTCTCAAAATAACTTTCATTATTCTCACTGGTAGAAGTCTTTGAATACGGGGACAGCTATCAAATTAATAAGCGTGTGAATAATCTTTTTCCATTTTTTATTTTCCTTTAGGGACAGGTCAGTATGTAAATTGTTTTGATGCCAAAGTATTGGCTGTCTGTAATGTCTTGCTTGTGCGTCTATTACAGTGATTTTTCTCAGTTGAGCAGGCAGCACATTTCCTCTCGTGTACCTTTCTGTTGAAGACCGTGATCATCTGAATATGCATTATACTTATAAAGATATGTCTGTTTGTTAGGGCGACGGGAGCAACTATTAGTTGCTTCTACTCTAACACAACACGGAAAATTGCTCTGGACAGAATGTTAGTCGGCGGAAGCGGTGGTTGATTGAACAAGGCCCAAATTGCTTGAAGATTCCCCGATTATTATTTTTTTCGCGGGCATACTACTTCCCAACTAGGTATTGTTTTGCTTACACAAAATCTCTCTTTTTCAAAATGCTGATGAAGCACATTTTATGGAATGTAATCAAAAATGCAAGCTTATGTTGTCATGCACATCACCCCCCCTCCCAGATTTCGTTATTATTCCACAACATGGACACATTTTTCCAGCCATGAGTGCAGATAAATTAAGATCTGTCTCTTGCAATTTATTTCTAAATCAAATGCATAATAAAAACCTAACAAGAATGGCAATGCGGAAATTTAGTTGACTTGAAGTAAAACCAAACGTTAATTCAAATCTTACTTCTACAAGAAAAAATGAGGTGAAATTCAAGTGTATAGAAATTGCTTGCATATTCCCTTAATCACCATGGCTGTGATTTTCTTTTTTTAATGGGATCAATCATTTACTGCAATTTTAGTAATAACATAATTCTGCTATGCAATTCTTACAATTTTAATTTTACCATTTGTAAAGCTCATTGGAATGCAGCGGCTTTTTTTTTTGTATTTTAATTTCTCTTTGATTCGTGCACATAGTAGTTAGTATATGTGAAGGCATGGTCAAAGGATTATTTATTGTCACCTGGAAAAATAGGTCGACAGTCATGTCACTTGATGATCAACCCCCCAAGTTTAATAAAACAGCTCACCGACGTTCCTCTCTGCGCTGCGGTTGATATTTTATTAGCGCTACCTGGCTGGAGCAGTCGTGTAATTACTGAGCTGTCAGGGTGATAAGTGGGATTAATGGCAGCAGGGTGCACTTTAGTCTGCGGAGCGCTTGGAGAATTGCAAGATGGTATTATTATGAGAGCTTGTCTGTAGTGGCATATTCATGATACGGGATATTCTTCTCTGTAAAGGATTGCTGCAATTTCAGGTTTGCGTGGCGCTCCATCGTTAACATCTGACGTTTTCAACACCTGGTGATTTGTGGGCGACCGCATGTCAGTAATAAAAATTAGTGGTGGTTTGTTAAAAAATGACTACATTCACAAACTGTTTTTTTTTTCTTAACTCAAGTACTTTTGAAAAAGTGTTGCGTCGAATTATGAACTGAAAGCCTTTGTTCGCTTTAGTTGAGAGATAGGAAGATGCCATATTTCATTTGTATTTTGAAGGATTTCTGGAGCGGTGAGTGCTGTGTGTGTCTATGTGCTAGCCCTTAGGGGTTCCAGGCTGCTATGCAAATAAGAGGGATGTTGCCGCTAAAATTGAAAGTCCTTGTTTTTTTTCTGAAATAATATTGGATCCAGGAATGCTTGCAGCGTGGCTGTGCGAAAGAAGCTACAGAGCAGCGGGACGCCGTCCCTCACCCGCTGCTATCACGTCCTCACACTACATTGTTTTCTGCAGTGATCAAAGGTGATTGCACACTGACCTTACCACAGTCAGTGTCTGGCTGTGTCACTGGCTCCTCACTGTACGTGATGGGCATGTGATTCTTGCAAAACAGAAACACATCGAAGCTGTCTGAGTGTGCCCACCAGTGTTCGGGCTTGCATTGGTGTTGCCTGCTTAAAGTTAGCACTTTGAGAATTTGATCCACACCAGAGCCTTCAGGAACAGAGCAATCAATGGACTCGACACGCTGCCTTAGATGATATGAGGCTAGCACAGTGTGGCATGGTTTTAAATGATATAATAAAGGAAGCCGTGGTGCTGGCTTTCCCCATTCAGAGCTGCAAATCTTACAGTATTGTATAATCCCCCGCAAATTCTGCAAGGCTTTCCCTGTTGCAATGTATGCAAGCAAAACGTGTAAAATGCAATGCACTGCTTGTAATTTTGATTTAGGCTCAAGCCTCTATTTTTGTCTGAATGTGGACAATCACCCCATTAGGCATCATGCCAAAAAGTCTTCCTAGTGGCGTGACAACCTCACCAGAGAGATTGCAAAAATGACAGTGGGAATGACCCTTTTTTATGTGCACAAGGAACAAATGATGTATTCACTCCCCAGTCACAAGGATCTGGGATTAATCCAACCCATCAATTGTTCTTTTTGCATTTGTCACCCTAAGTGGGATGGGTATGCCCAGACGTAGGGTCCCCTGCTCTCCATGCCACTGGAGTCAAGTTAGCCTGGTTGATGAGGGGAATACCCCGAAACCGGTCCCAGGATGCTTGCCTCTGATCCAGGAAGGACCTGGCCTGGCAGTTCAGGCAGGACTGTTCCCATGGGGAGCAGGGTCAAGACTGATTTGCACATGGTGGGTTTAAACTGGAATGGCATTGGGAGCAAAAAACGATGTCTTTAGGCCCAGATCTCTGTACTCTGGTAAATGTTTAACATTGATCAGCATCCTGTCCATCAATTTTTCTTTTTGCTTTTTTTATATGTGGCAAAACTTGCTCAGGTTCTCTGG
Organism: Triturus cristatus; assembly: GCF_964204655.1. NCBI lineage: Eukaryota > Metazoa > Chordata > Amphibia > Caudata > Salamandridae > Triturus > Triturus cristatus. The sequence goes on along the minus strand of NC_140586.1, from coordinate 402,237,254 downwards.
TGAACAAACCAGTAGCCTGAGTGAATGCCAAAAGGGAAGGAGCATAAGAAAGTACGGCCCCTTTAGTCTTTCCTTTAAATATCTCTAAACCCCATCAGATTTAAAGTGGAGGATCGCAACAGCCAGATCATAGCATTCAACTCGATTGGTCTCTAAGGTTACTGAGAATCCATTTAATCTTATGACTGAATGAATAAAATTTGTAAGGGGCAGTGAGATTTGGTACGGAGTCCTGGCACCAGGATTTTCTGGGCACACATTATTTGATTACACTAATCCTACATAAATAATTAGTGTGATCGATATCCACGTATTGAACAATGACAATGTAAAACTTATATTGGACTTTTGTTGTAAAAACACTTTCACACCAAATCTTGCTAAATGTCTGTGTGGATTCTTGAATTCTTGGATATTGAGGCCAGCAAATTCCTCACAATATTCTCAGGCAGGAAAACCCACTGAAAGCATTTTCTAGAATGCTTTTGATTGGTCAACAAATTATCTTGGAAATCTGAGAGTGGAGCAAAATTATATATATACCATTTAAAATTTTTGCAAATGTTAAATTTATTCTAAATGCTTGTGGGTGGTATACCACACTGCACATAGAACTTTGGTACTCCTCCAATTGTTGCATAGGAATTTTTCTGTGGTTAATTTTGCACACAATATCTGTATCGATTCCTTGTTCCTGAACAGATTTTACTTACACTTCATTGCACTTCCAGGCCTGGAGTCGTAGAATTACAGAAAATAGAGTTGGTGATAAGATATACAGTCCATTACTTTTTTATTTTGATTTTTTTGTATGGATTTTAAATTAAAACATATTGTCGTTATACATAAGAGGAACTATTAGAACCAAATGTATTAATGTACTAAATGTTAAACTTGTTGAAAAGCAAACTCTGTTCGTTCAGTAGCATCCAAGGCAAAGATTATATTGATGCAATGTACATTTTTATACAGGGAGAAAGAAAGAAGGTTGAAGAAAAAAGGGAAGAGGAATTTGACGTTTATAAGTTTATGAAATTCCATGACAGTAATCTGACACAAGAACAATCGATATCCTGCACAATACTTGTTACATACACATTCTTAAATATTAAAGTGGGCTATCCTATCAGTTTGTCGCCCTTTTATCTCCAAAATGCAGTTACAGCATAAAAGGAGGGAAGCATACTGGCCATTAGCAAAGCTAAATTTAATTACCAAAACACTGTTTGGGGTAATCATTAGCATTGCACACTGCCTAACTAACTTGAGACATTACTGCTTACTGCTTGCCATTACAACGAGGTCGTTACAACAACCGTGTTTTTGCATCACATACCTTTACAATGCAAGTCGTTACAACAACTTGCTGTAGGGGGCACTGGATGTTGGCATAGTATAATTTACTACTCCAACTGCAGTTTGTGCAACAGTAGGGAAGTTGTTGGATTTTAAATCCAACACCTTGTGCCCCCTAAAGCAAGTCGTTGTAATGACTTGCATTGTAAAGGTATGCAACGTAACAACGCGGTCGTTGTAACGGCATGCGATGTATTGCGTGCGATGCAAAGGATGTCTCCCCATGATAAATTGTGTTTTTCTACTACCAAAGAAAGGAAATCATTAGCATAATTAAAGTGGTGAGAACTCCTTCTGTGGTAAAAATGGCGACTCTCTCGTTTAGGGCTTTATTTTTAACAGATTTTGCTACACCATTTTTGTAGTCTAGGATTATTTCAGATAGCCTTTTGGACTCCAGCACATTATCACTGTTGTGAACCCATTAATGGTAATGTACAGTTGAACAAAATAGAAAATGCTCTGCACAGCACATGTACTCTGTACTGGGGTGAATGTATGACATTGTTCTGCATTCTGGCCATCAATTGTTGTTTTTGCATTTGTCACCCCTAGTGGTGCGGGTATGCTCAGACGTGAGTCCCGTGCTCTCCATGCCACTGGAATCAAGCTATCCTGGCTGAAGAGGGGTGAAACCCCGAAACCAGTCCTAGGATGCTTGGTTCCAGTCCAGGGAGGACCTGGCTTGGCAGTCCGGGCTGGACTGTTCCCATGAGGCACAGGGTCAAGACTTGCATATGGCTGGGTTCAAACTGGAATGGCATGGTGAGCAAAAAAACGATGGATTTAGGCCCAGATCTCTGTACTGGGGTGAATGTATGACATTGTTCTGCATTCTGTCCATCAATTGTTGTTTTAGCATCTGCCCAGCACATGTGACACACTTTTCTACAGATTGGCTCCCCAGTTATGCCTTTAGACCAGCCTGTCTCAAAATCTATGTGTGGCTTGGCTCAGATAGTTTATTTCTGTAAGAAATTCAAATAAATCTATGTGCAAATGATTCACCAAAAATACAGTAAAGATATGTTTCCTGATATAATGAAAAAAAATCAATTTGTTTCTGCGATCGTTCTGTGATGCGTTTGTTGCATGATAAATCTATTTTGTGGTCCTTGGTTGGCTCTCACCTTTGACTCTTGGATGTGAAAGATACCATGACTTCTCTCTGCATGTGAATTTGTTCGCTTGATTTTTTGCACTTTGATACCTGGGCAAAGCTGACATCACAAAACGAAGTGGATGTTTAGAAAATGTGCTAAGCAGTTATCATCTATTACTCTAATGGCCATTCTGCAAAAACTGCAACTTCTGCATAAATGGGGCAGTTGATAGTTGACCGGGTGTTTTCCCGTTCATAATGGGGAATAACTTGCTTTGAGCATGTGGTTCTGGGCATTCTTGGCTTCCCGGAACAGGTTCCCTTTTTGGAACATACACCCGATCAAATTGACACCCACGGAAGAAGGGAAAGGCTCACTATCCTGGATTGTGCTGGAAGTGGTCTACATTTGCACTCCAGGATGGGTACTTTGAAATGATCAAGTAATTTATTAAACATCCTTGAACCCCCTCCCCCATTTCCCCTTTGAGTGTGCTGTTAGACATACGACACAGATGTACTGGAGCAATGTCCACTCTCAAAATTGAATTGGCTCTTCCTTGATATCCAGTCAGACACCTTGCAAATTAGTAGATCTCTCTGTCCATGTTAGTGAATTAAATACTCATATTTTCAGGTGTGTTTGGAGGTCTCTTTCATTACAAATAATACCCTCACTCCTAAATAAACTTTACAGAGAAAAAGGTATTATAGATAAATATATTAACAGAAAAAACCCAAAATGCTTTAAAATACTATTATCCTCATTAATATTATACTACTAAAATAATATTTGCTACAATGACCTCCTTAACAAAAATGTCATACATTATAGTCTAAGCCTATGTCTAAGCCTAAATCTAAATTGAATCTCAACACCTATTGTTACCTCTAATTCTATATAACCTTAAACCATTCACTGATCTTTTTTGTTTTACTAATACTCAACCTATTCATTCCTAGCACACTTCATCCATGTTACCTGTTTCTCTTTTAACTATTCTCAACTTTAATGGGTTTGTTTTTAGATGTGGAAACCCACAATTATTTGTCATTTTAATTATAACAAATTTCCTTAATGCTGGTTTCTCTGTAATAGTATTTACTCAGTCTTTTATCCTGTAGAACGAATAAGTCAGTCAAGAACTGCATCCACCATTGTCAGTACCCTCAGGTCTGTTTGTCGATGAACAGGAGGTCCCTTGGTGTAGAGATACATCAAACAATGAGCATAGAAATGAAATAAGTTCGATGCAACAAGCTTTGAAATAAGACATTTTTGAGTATTTATTCAATCACATAACAGAGGATTTTAATGGAAGAGGGAATCATAAGACAAAGGGCAAAAGACAGCGACAAGGGAAATACTATTGTTGTGTTCCAGATAGGTATCCCAATAGAGGCTCACATAGTCACTTAACCTTTCGCCTATATCTCCCTACCATTACACTACATAACGGTTCTTAATACTGACCTTTTACCTAGTTATGGTAATGTCCAAAGATGACATGGGGTTTTTTCTCCGAAAAGCTTAAGCCTCATCCATCATGCATGAGGATTCTTGGAATCACAGCAGGACAACAGGCCTACCATCTCCTGATTAATAACTATGTATAGGGGTCATTCCTTCCGTCATCCTAGTCCGACATGTCACAGCAAGGTATTTCCCCAGGGGATACCACTTTGGGTACATATATATATGTATACCATAGCTTGCTGAGGTAGTCAGAGGAGAAAAGGACTTCCATGCAGACACACTGACATGAGACGCTGAGGCTCCTGCATGAAGACACTCCTGTTGGCAGTGGTCTGACATCCCTTGCGGGGTGTCCATCTCGAGACCAAGACGGGGTCCCACAGTCTCTCACTTTAGGTAATGGGGTTGACTTTATCCTATTGGGATTCTTGGCTTTACACCCACATACATGCTACGTACACTTAGGTACATCTAGTAAGGGTCGCATCGTAGGAGTACGCATTTTATTGTCACGTATTTTATATACTTGCCTGTATTCATTGTTTTAGCGCGATGGTAGAAATCGACCATCCTTTTACTCTGTTAGTGCTTATAATCATTGATATCTGTTACTATCTAATGGTTGTTTCAGCACATCTATTTTACACCACAATGATGCTGTTTCAATAAATGCTTATTGAAAAACGTCCCCAACGTTTATTCTGTGTATCTCACTAAGACAAAGTGAGCACGAGTGACTCAGCGAAAAGTGGCACTATTTCCACACTCTTGAGGCATCAGGGTTGTCATGTTCGATAGTTGCCAAGCACTATTCTCCCCTTGGTAGGAGGGGTTTCTAGTGGCACTGTGAGATAGCTTGTAAACAGGCTAACATATTCGGTAGGGGTGTCTAGAACCAGTCTGACACCAAATCTATAGTGTATGTTGACTAAATGTGCAGATCTTATATAGGTTTATAGGAACTACACAACACTATACAACTAAGACATTTCTAAAAAGGAGTGACAAGCAACAATGCTGCAAAGATTCTGTCACAATTTTTTGGTACCAATGCAAATTGAACTTATAAATGCAATAGTCACAGTATGTGTGTCGATGACATTTCAATCTCATTTATTGATATAAGGATCATCATCAGGACTTAAATTATGCCTGATAGTAAAAATTCTCTGTTAAAAAGAGGGATGGGAAAAGAAGGGGAAAATAAACATTAGGGAAGGTTTCAGTAATACTAAAGATCCAAGACAAATACAGAAGAAGGCTCATTTTCAAACCATGCATGTACGTGATTAAGTGTTGTGCATCCAACTGCATACAGGAAGGTGTCAGAAACCATACTATATATAAAAGTGCGCAACTAGAGCTGCTTGTGGAATTGCTTAAATCAAGTGGGAGTGCAGAGTAGTCATTGAAAACTGACCTAGTATCAATTCCAGGTAAGAAGATGACTGTGGGCTACCTTTGAAGAAAGTTAGGAAGTATCATCTTTTTCGCTGTATGTACAGGCTCAAAAACATCAACATGTAAATTACTGTTGGCTAGGAGACCAGGGCTGGCTGAAGATATAACATATGATAAGCTGGATATAATCAATACTTTTATTCTTCATATGCTTGTACTTGTAGTATTACATTTATAATGGAGTAAACACTGTTAAAAGCATGAAATTAAAAGGAAATATCTCGACTGAATGAGCTGATCCAACATGCAGTTTAGCCACTTGAGATGTCTGAGCTCCATGCCCGTTGTGGGATAGTCAAACAGTACACAGTTAAGAGACTTTGTTGGATTGTTTCTCGTGTTGTAATGGGTTCAGATCTTTTACCTTCACAGTTATGCTTGTATTGATATTATAACAAGTCTGTTTGAGTTCATTAACAGGTAAACTTTAGAATCAAATCTTAACCCCTTCCCCGCTCATGACGGAACCGTTCCGTCATGAGCCACGGTTGCCGTGTGCTCATGACGGAACGGTTCCGTCATGACACGCCCGTTGGCGGCCGCTCCGCCTACGCGGCGCTGTTTCCCCGCCTGTGCGGGGGGACAACGCAAATGGGCGGAGTCATGACGGAACCGTTCCGTCATGAGCACAGCTCAACTGTGGCTCATGACGGAGCGGCTCCGTCATGAGCACAGGCTCACCGCGCTGCCCCCCTGCCCCCCCCAGCGCTGCAGCGGAATGTCCGCAGCAGCGAAGGGGTTAATAGTGATTTATTATTGAGAAATAGGAATTGTTTATTTATAAGGGTAATATGGTTTTGACACATTTAAGAAGACATGCATAAGCCAGCAAGTGTGCTCTGTGAGTTTATTTGAAGCAGACATCTGGGGTCATGCCATGTAATTCAACATGGATTTACTAAGAGCTTATCTTCCCAGTGAAAATAAAATTAATACAATTAAATGTGACAACAATAAGACTTGATATAGAAAGGGCACACCTGCAGAATTAATAGCTACAGTAAAACATTAATGGTCTTGTTATTGGTATTGTTATTATTATTAATAACAATAATAATAATAATAATAATATTAATAATATTCAGCATAGATTTGGAACAAGTCTGTATCAATCACATTTTGGTTGATATTCAATTAGAGAAGCCTCCCTGGATACCTACAATAATTTTTTCAAGATACAGTTATATAATGACATTCCTAGAAAGAACAAATAAAGGTTTTGGTGAAGCAATTTGCAACCCAAGAGGGCATCCTGGAGCTACTCACAAAGGCAACAACAGGACAGTACTGCAAATACTGAAATAGCAAGGTTTTCATATTTCTTCTGACAAGTGATAGGGCACATGTGTTTCTGGGGGTGAAGGGAAGAGAGTGGCACAATTTTAGTGCCAGATAAGAAATACCTCATCCTCCCCTTTGGCAACCTATGAAGTGGGCAATTGTCATGAGATTACATGCCAATGAATGCAAAGGACCGGCAGGAAAGTAAGGGTGTAGTTTGTTGGAGATGAAACTCAAGCCTGAGGAGAATAGGCAGAGTACCTTGAACGTACAGTGCTTGTGGACCAGGAGCCACTGAAGATGGGTGAGAAAGACACAAACTAATTCACTTCAATACAAATTGAAAAATAGCCATGCTGCCACATTTTACTCAACCTGACTAAAATTATCAAGGCAGACCTAGATACAGTGAGCTGCCATAATATAGTTGTGATGATATATAGGTCTCCGTATTTGTTTATCCAAGAAGATATAGGGAGTAGTGGGAAGATTTTCCTAATAATTCCCAGCATAGTGAAGTAGATGGTAGCTAGATGAACTCAGGGGCAGAGAAAAGTCCAGAATCAAAATAAAAGCCTAGGTTTCCAGTGCAGCTAATGGATATGGGTGTTAAAACTAGCTCTGGTGTCAGTGGACTAAATGGAAGTTTGACAGCCAAACATTAAGATCTCTATTTTGCCACTGTTGATTTTCAGCCAGCTGTAGTTCAAACAAGTCGTAACTGCTGACATGCAGGCATGGAAGATAACATGTGTCAACAAGATATTGTCAGAGATGGAAAATGCAATCTGGGCATCATTGCCTAGTGAAAAACTATTGAAATTCAATGATCCAATCGATGCAGAGAAAGGGGCAATATAGATGTTTAACAGAGTTGGGACTGAGTGATGGTTCCCGAGGGACACTATACAGGACTTTAGACTTGGACAATTGAAAAGCAGGAAGGGAGAGGGATTGAGATCTGTCTGATAAGAAAGATTTAAGTTATTCTAGGTCTACCATATCTTAGACAGCAAGAGGCACAATGAGTATGGAGTGGGAGACCAAGTCAAAAGCTACAGAGGGATCTAAAGTAAGAAGGTGGCAACGTTTCCTTGGTCTAGAATGGTTAATTATAGCATCAGGAAGGGGTAAGGCTCTGGTTTCCATCCTGTGATTTTCTCGAAAGTCAAATTATCTTCTTGATATCTAGATAGTTGAGCATGCATTGATGGCTTATTCCAGGATCCTCATATGAAAAGGTAGGAGGGAGATGAGACAGTAGTTAGTAAGGACTTTGAGGCCAGCAGACTAGATGTAATTGACTCCTCACATCTGTGAACCATTTTGAGGAAAGTTAAAAAGTGATTCCTATTAGGATTACCTTTAAGCAGTGAATCCAGATTATACTTCAACGTGTTTAGAGGTGAATCTTAAGCACACAATTGTTTTGATTCAATTTTCCAGCCTGTTAAGTTTAGTTTGATACTTGATAACTTGGTGCAAATGGCTGTAGTAAAATTTTCTAGCATAGAAAATACTTTATTTCAGCCATAGGCCATAACAGTTGTACAATAAATACAAGTTAAAACACAATACATTAGGCTCATGAATTCATAACACAACACTCCTAAGAGTCTCCCACACATGAAGATGTTACATAAAAGACTTCCCTACTAGCCTAGTTACACAGAAAAGAGAAACACAGCACAAACAATAGACAAAAAACAAAATAGTCAGCCATGTCTAGTAGTGGAGTTTATGCATATAGTAATAATAGTACAAGTGGTACTTTGTTGCAGTTACAGACCATAAAAGCAGTTAAAAGCATGATTTCATGAATCTTACATATTAAAACATTACATAACTCTTCCATTTGCCAACAATTATCAACGTCAACTCGAGGGACATGCGCACTTTAAAAAGTCCACAAACTGCTGTCATTCAGCAGCGTCCCCGCCCCAGTCCTGATGCTCAGTTCAGGATAGGAAGATTAAAAAATAAAATCCTAATGAATTACCCTGCTATTTTTTTAATCATTGGGGGTAATTTAAGTGGGGTGAGGCTCCTCCGCTCCTTTGGAGGAGCTGCCCCTGAGTACGGCTGTCACTGTCGACTTTCTTTATGCATTCTGTTCTTTATTGTTAAGAATACGCTGAATTGTAATGCTCTGCAATTCAAAAGAGTAGTTAAGAATGTAAAATACCTCAACATCAGTAAATATATATAGTGTAGAAGACAATGCCCAAAGAGGAAGCTTCAGTCCCATATGGTATTCCGAAGAATGCAAGACAGTTACAGTGAAATCCCCAATATCGCCGCTGCAGCACTGAAAGGTTAAAAAATGCAGTCTAGTTGTTTGGGACATGAAATACGAGGCTCACATTAATGCGCATGCGCAAATTACGTGCTATGCACTTGAATTGTGTTTTTCGAAGTATTCTCATGTGTAGAGCAGTGTCAATAGTAGTGCATTTACAATTCAGAAATGATAGAATGCCTAGTCTTGAAGGTAGTGTTTCTTGGAGAATAGTGTCACTCTTTGTGAGAATTCCTGTCAGAAAGAGTAGCAATCCATGTTGCAAGCAGTCTGAGAATTTACTAGAACCTGTATGTATTAAGCATTCCACATGCCTGAACCGAAGAATGTGAAGTAAGTGACACCTATTAAGCAAAAATAAAAGTACATATAAGGAGAATGTGTTTATGTGAATCAAAACTTTCATGCTAAAGAATAAAGAGAAACTATATATATATATATATATATATGTATATATATATATATATATATCAACCCTCAACCTACAGTGAGGAGAGAAACTACCAAAGGATAATTTCAGTATAAAGAACTAACCACAGAAAGATTATACAAACATGTAATTCACTAACTATACTGAGCTGTTAAAAAAGAGAGAAATTTAGAACAAACGAGATTCAATATTGCAAAAAGAAATAAGAAATGCAAATTCTTAAAAGCTAAAAAAAGAGAGAAGCAAAACCTCAGATTGGTGCCCCCATCATACTTTCTTCACAAGAACTTACATCGGATAGTTATTAGCAGAGGGGTTGGTCCATAAGGCTTTCAGACCCAAAATAAAGAGCCATTTTGTGATGAAAAATAGCCAAGGAACAGTTGCGTCCTTGTGAAAATGGACAAGTTCTCAAAGGCCTTGCCTATATAATTCAAGCTCAGGACAAGACCAGATCTTAACCCAATAAACCAGTGGTCTCAAAGCAGCAAGCTCACCAATCCGCTTAGGAGCTAGATCAAAGCACAAGGGAACAATTGGTATAGATTGAGGAAGAAAAAGTAAGGACTTTATGAAATTATTTTCTCTAGCTCTAAGGGTGTCCAAAGAACCTATGCCCCAAACATCATCCCCATAAGGTGCAACCGACTGCACAGGGCCCTTATAGGCCTCAACTACTGGAGATACTGCCCTCTGAGTGGAATCGCTGTAATCCTTCCAATGGCTGCTGATTTGTGTAGTAAAACAGCTCTAGACTTATGAATCTGGGCGGAACATGATAAGGAGCTGCTGATTCTTACACCCAGATAATCAAAGTGCTTAACTTCCTCAAGTACCGTGGTCCTCAGTGTCAAGTTTCTCAGAAGGTATCAGTGCGTCTGTAGAGCCATAAATTGTATTTTCTTAACATTGATATCAAGACACCTGTGATTACAGCTTTCATAAAATTTGTTAAAAGGATTCTGGATACCAACAGGGGTTCTATAAATGAGCAGCCTATCGTCGGCAAACAACAGGCCAAGGATGTAGACACCACCAAGTTTGGGAGCATCATTAATGCAATGATAGAGGTAATTAAACACATCATTAATATACCGGGGAAACGGTGTTTGTGCAAGACCGCAACCCTGTCACGCCCTCCTAGTCCCTAGTGGTGTCAATCCTCTCAGTTAATGCACAATCCTAGCCCCACCACAATTGAGCATAATTATTCTCATGTAGTCGCACCAAGACCCTAGCAAGGTGGGAGGACCCCCATTGACCGGAGAGAGTCCAAGACACAAGCTCTGGGGACCAAATCGAAAGCTATTCACAGATCAATTAAGACAACAGAAAGATGGTCTTTCAGGATCTTAATATGCTTCCAAAATATCAACATGAATCTGAATATTTGATCCACTGTTCCCAACTTGGTTCAAAGCCCGGGCTGAAATGGGGAAAAAACAGTAAAGTTGGTGGCCCACGCCTGGAGTTTAACCAAAACCTGGCAACAGAACACCTTCAATGAGATGTCAATAAGGCTAATAGGCCTTGTAAATAGTAGAATAAGAGCTGACACACTTTAAAAAAATTCGTGCTCCTCTCCAATCATGAAGAGGAGCACCTAACAGGATGGAGTTGACAAGAGGTTTAAATCCAGAGCCCAAATCTCGATCTCAGAGTGGTACAAATCACCGGAATGAGATCTAATGCGGGTGCTTTTCGGGGTTTCAGGGACAAGAGTGGTTCCTTACTGCCATCTAGGGAATAAAGCAGAACTAAGCTCCACAGAATCTACATTTACCTGAGAGCACAGATCAGACCTAGATGGCAACTTGACTTGAGAGGGAGTAGAATATTTGTTTCCGAAATGTTGAAACCAAGTATGTTGTTGAACGTGATGGTCAGTTGGGGTGCGAGCTCCTAAACTTCCAAGGGCAATAATATCCCAAAAAGAAGACACCTTTTTGTAATCACTCCTTGCCTCATGAATCTTCAATGGGCATAAACATCTAATAGCAGTAAACATGCGTCATTTAGCTTGTCTGCAGCGTTTAGAAAACCAGGGAGAACAAGTTATTTTGACCTTCTGTTATCTGTTTTTAAATGTATTCTTAATATTGTGTTGGTTTGGAGACACAAAATAACACATAGGCAAATCCACAGTTTGAGCTGGCGCTTGAGAAAATGACTTTGAGGTTACATGAGGTTAGAGACAAATATTTGGGATATTATTTCAACTCTTGGAATAATTATAATAGTTGTCACAGTGTCATAACTCTACTTCCCTTATTATAGAACTGATATGCAAGTTTGAAAGTAACATTTGATTATATCCATTATTGTAATTTGAGTAATGTACTCTTTAAAGAACTAATTAACAACCTGTAACTGAACAGGCGTTACATCATTAGTTAGAGCATGCTAGTACCAGATGTATATTTCGTATTTTGATACTCAAACATCATTTTAAATATGTTCTCTGTTTATTTTGTAAACACCTAGATATTGGCATTGCTGCCTCTCCATATGAGTTGAAGTACTTGTTTTTCCTAAGGGAGCTTTAAGGAATTAGACAAGTATCACGTAATAACGTAAATAAAAATACTATTCAACAATTGCTTCTTCTCATCAAGGTCTAGCATGTTTTATAGACGTATATAAACGTGAAATGTCAGTGGAGCAGTGAATCATGAAATGATGGTAGTAGAATTGCAAATCTGACACATTGACCTGTTCCTGATCAGACTGAACGATGCAAGACACCTCTAAGCTTTGAAATAAATGTTATTTTGTTCTGAAGCTGATTTCACAAAATTCCACAGACATTGAAGAAGCAACTCTTTGTCAAACACTTGAAACGGACTTTGTGTTCAACCTGATGTCCTGCTTTCATCATTCCTTTTTAGTTCTGGCTTGAGATTGCAGATGTCTGCACTATCTATTGATTGCAAAATATAGAAAGTGGGTTTGGGTCAACCGTTAGCAACTGGTCTATTTAGATCAGCCCACCTTATGTCGGTGCTTTTAGACCTTGTGAGTCGCATCTTGGATTAACCCAGATGAGAAAATATGGTACAATGCAAAATAAACTGTGAACCTGAAAATATCATGTATGTAGTTTTTCTGCTCCAGCCAATTTTTGCTTGCTCCCTCCTACAAGCAAAAGCTTCAGGCAATACAACAGTCTGCCTTTGTCTTGCAGATATGGGTATGAAAATATTCTGTGATTCTTCTCTCGACTTTACTCCATTTCCTACTCTTCCACCACTTTACTCTCCCCACCTGAAGGCCAAATGAAAAATATTTATTGCTTCATTATAATTAAACAAATAAAATAATAGAATCTTTTATGTAGAGGTGCATTTCTTTGAGTAATAAACAAAGACCTCCTCACTGTGTGTGGAGACAGCAGGCAAGAGCCTGTAACACTGCAAGCTTGTGTCACTAGTGAAAGTGAATACCAATAAAAAAAAATCGCTAATTTATATTTGTAGTAGAGGATGTGCCTGCACACTTTCCACCTAGAGTATTCGTGTCAAACAAGGCCAGATCCAGTGGGTCTGGTTTCGATTTGTTGAAGCATGCAAGCAACATTTAGACATGCCTTTGTTTCCATCGGTTGCCAGGCCTATTGTCTTTGCCAGTGCGTGTTTCTTTTAGAGGAGTTCAGCAGACCTTAGTTGAACTAGCAGTTTAGAAAAATACTCTTTGCGAGCTGAAATTGAAGACAGGGTTGGATTGTCGAACTAAATCTAAGAGAGTAGGATATTTATGTATATGGCTTTAGAAATGAAAAATCCTTGCATATGTCAAATCATAAAATGGTCTATTGAGACCAAGGGGGTTAATTAAAGAATTTTAGATATGAGACATTCGCCCTATTCATGTATGTTCTTAAATATATTGCAGATATGCTGGCCACAAATTACTAAATAATCCCTTAATTATGTCAAACATCTGTCTGTTGTGTTGTGAATTGTTGCCATATTTTCTAAAATGCTGACACTGTCTCCTAGGTGCTTGAAGTGTGTGGATGCTCCATGCCAGAAGAGCTGCCCAACTAACCTGGACATCAAGGCTTTCATCACAAGTATTGCCAACAAGGTAATTTCCAGTCTTCTTTTCCAAACACCACAGTTAACAAACTTGTTGCAATTAAATCCTGACTGATTTTTAATTTATTGTTTTTATTCCTTTTCTACCAATAGTTATCATTTAATAGAATCCTTTGATATTTACTCATGGAAGTATTCCTCATTAAAAAAATGGGTTGCTTCCTATGTGTATTTTGTATAATTTTTTTAATCAGCCATTCTACATTGTGTCCACAGCAGAATAGTATTTTTATTAATCTGCGATATCTGTTGATGCTGGCTGGTGCAGCTAACGCATTTTGTTTTCTTTGATCAGGCCTGTGGCATCCAACTTTAGCCCCTGAGGGCAGAATCAATGGCCTGTTTTCAGATATTCACAAGGCATTAAATTGCGTAGAGTTAATTTAAATTTGTATCATTTATATGGTCTAAGGATATTGACCAGACTAGGCAGAGCTCTAACCCTTGTAAACCTATATTGGAGGCCATGCTTCCAGAGGCCATTGACCTTAAGAGGGGCTCACTAGTTTACTCAGTCAGGACTGTCTTTCTGTATGACATCTCCAAGCCAATCCCTGCACAGACCCCCAGCAATGTTCGAGGAATAGATTCTTACTGGAGACTTAGTATACATCCCTTTCAAAATTCTATTTCATTACTGTATTGGGGCACCCACTACATCCGGTATTTTATGAAATAGTTGAATAAATTAAACATCGTAAAAAACAAAAGTTTGTAAAATTTAGAATTATAATGTTAAAATTGGTGGGAGGTTATGATACAGGTCTAAGTCGGTTTTACAGGCAAGAGCATCGTTTAGTGTAAGGGATAGTAGTAGATTTAGTATTGTGCTTTAATAATGGTATTGATGCAACATGGTGAGTACTCACTACTCATAATCCTATTCCATCTAAGGGCACAGTCCCCGAGGTCTTACGAGATCCATCATTTAAATTTCGCAACTCGTGGTATAAAGGAGAACATAGATTCTCATTATACTGGAAGGACTCCTAGAAACTGGACCATGAAGAAAATATAATCTTCTAATGTAAGAAGATGACCTTTTTTAGTAGTATTAAATCGTTTTTATTAACGGCACTGTATATGGAACATGAGGTGAGGGTGCCTACAACCCAGTGGGCCGGCCAAGCTAAGTCAATGTGAGCAGGCAAGGTGTAACGCCAACACAAAGTACACAAACTTAAACACAGCAAGCCGCCTACAACCCAACAGGGCCGGCCGTGTCTGAAAGAATATTGCAAGCAGAAACCAATATTAGAGGCTGTCAATCAAACAGGTGTGAAACAAAGCGATGCTTGGGACGCGGGTTGATCCCAGGTGGCCGTAGGCACAGCGGTGTGGGCCGCATATAAACAATAGACAAAACCAAAACCTAGGCAAACTATAGAAAAAAGCCCATAACAAAGCCACCCCCTCCCCCCACCCCGTCTCCTCGGCGAGTTAACCCAAAAGGGAAAGAAAGGATGTCAACACTTAAATCTGATTGTTGGATCGGGCCGATCAACGCGGGAGCTGGCAATGTGGCATGTGTCATGTTCAGTCAGGGGAGAGCAGAGCCGCCCTCTGGGATTAGTTTGAGAATGCGGAGCTATTGTGAGCAGGACAATTCCCGAAATTCTGTCGTGAGAATAGCCAAAAAGGGAGCCCAAGTCTTGGCATAGGCCGCACTCTTCCCCGCTGCTGTCATAGAAAGCTTCTCCATAGCCAGAAGATTCCAAAGTTGGTGTACCCAATGTGTATGTTCCGTGACCTGGTCCGATTTCCACCTCGCCAGAATGACCCTCAAAGCAGCATTCAACGCTAGCGCCATTTGACGCCCCCTAAGCGAGCGCAAAGGAAAGGTGAGCGCATTGGGGAGGCCTAGGAGAATATAGGCCGGAAGGCGGGGGATGAAGGTATCAAAGGCAGCATCAATGTCATCCAGGATCTTTCCCCAGTAGCGGGTGAGTTTGGGGCAGTGCCAGAGCAAGTGAATCAGGGTCCCTGGGCTACCGCATCCCCTCCAGCAGAGGCCATCGCATTGAGGTTGCAATTTAGCGAGTCTAGCCGGGGTATACTACCAATAAGTCGCGATCTTAAAGGCGGTTTCGGTGTGGCCCGAGGAAAACATAGTATGGTGCGCACGGTAATAAACATCTTCCCACTCCTTGTCTGATAATTCGTGTTCAAGTTCCAACTCCCATCGCTTCTGGCCCGCAGTGCGACTGCGGGGGAGGGCAGAGGAGAGGAAGGAGTAGATTTCAGAGATGAGGTGTTTGTCATCCTTCTTAGACAGGAGCCATTTCTCGAATGGCAAGAACGGATGAACGGCTAAAGGACGCGTCCTGGGGCCAGAGATCCAGTGCGTCATCTGGGCGTGCAGGTAGAGGTCGGACGCGGCTAGGTTGTAGTCCGATTGGAGTTCCGAAAAAGGAATAAGGCCTCCGAGAGCAAAGAGGTGCCCTAACCGTTTGCAGCCCCCCTAAACCCACCACGAAGCGGCGCCATTATGCATCCCCGGCGGAAAGGCAGGGTTCATAAAGTGTGGAGTCATGGGAGATGGAAATGTAGTCAAGTTCGCCTTACGTGAGACTCTGTCCCAGGCTCGCAAGGTGGGGCGCGTAATCGGAGAGGAGTAGAGACCCCAGGTATGATCCGCGTGCGGCATCCAGACATCCCGCCAGATGTGGTGGCCCGCCACTGTCTGGTCCATAAAGACCCAGTATTTCTCTGTCATGGGGTGGTTCCACTCCACTAGGAAACGTAGCTGCGAGGCATGGTAATATTGAGTAAGATTAGGGAAGGCAAGCCCACCAAATTTTTTGGGCCGATAAAGCTGAGTGCTCGGGAGACGTGAAGCAGTCGGGCCCCAAACAAAACTCTCGATCACCGACTGCATCAGCCTAAGAGCTTGCGGGGGGTGTTCCAATGGCAGTGAGTGGAATATATACAGAGCCCGCGGTAATATGTTCATTTTAACCGCAGACAGTCTCCCAAACAAGGTCAGAGGAAGGCGACGCCAGCGATGCATATCTGAGCGGATCAGTTCCAAGAGGGCCGAGTAATTCCGCTCTGCAGTCCGTGCTAGGCTGGTGTGGAGGGACAGCCCCAGGTACTTAATACTCTCCGCCACCCACTCAAAGGGAAAGCGATTGTGGAGTGTACCCTCCTTTGGTGGAGAGACCGTGAGATTGAGTATTTGAGATTTCGCCATATTCATTTTGAAGCCGGAGAACTGGCTAAACATCCGAAGGTCCTCAACGATCGCCGGTAGGGAGGTCAACGGGTGTGCCACTGAAAAGATGAGGTCGTCAGCATAAAGGCTAATAAGGTGCTGGTCTAGGCCAAAAGGAATGCCGCGAGCAAGAGGGTTATCTCGAAGTCGCTGGGCCATCTCGGAGTCGCTGGGCCAGCGGCTCCATATAAAGGGCGAAAAGGAGGGGCGAGAGGGGGCACCCCTGCCTAGTACCGCGCCCCATGTGGAAGTGGTCAGATCGAACACCATTAACCCGCACCGCCACTTGGGGCGCACTGTAGATACTCGTGATCCACTTCCGGAACCACTGTCCTAGGCCAAAATGCTCAAGTGTGGCGCAGAGGAATGGCCAATGTACACAGTCAAAAGCCTTCTCCGTGTCGATGGATAGCAGGAGGGCTTCCTCCTTCGACCGGTGCACCTTATCGATGAGGTGGCAGATGTGTTTAGTATTGTCCCTGCATTGCCGCCCTACGATGAATCCTGACTGGTCTGTGTCCAAAAGACCCGGCATGTGGGGGTTAAGTCTGTGTGCTAAGATCCTAGAAAAAAGTTTGGCATCTATATTTAAAAGGGAGATGGGCCGGTAGGAACTACATAGTTCTGGATCTTTGCCCGGCTTGAGAATGACCGAGATGGAAGCTTGTAGCATAGATGGGGTGAGGGATCTGGTGTCGGCAAACGAGTTGAACAGACGGGTAAGCAAAGAGGCGAGTTTGATGCAAAAGGTTTTGTAAAAGAGGGCATTAAAGCCATCAGTTCGCGGGGCCTTCTGCAGCTTCAGACTCGCGATAGCGGAGATCGCTTCCTCCTTGCGGATGGGCGAGTCCAGAGCATCAGACTCACCCACCGGCAAAGGGGTCACCGCAGCACCGCCAAGGTAGAGAGAGGGATCAGGGCACAGCCAAGAGTCAGCAGCATAGAGAGAGCTATAAAAGGAGCGGAAAGTTGAGATAATGTCCGTTGTATCGGAGAAAGAGCAGCCGTCCTCACCGCGAAGCATCACAACTGAATGGGCCTCCTGTTGGCTATGTAGGTAATGCGTGAGCATGCGGCCCCCTTTGTTGGAACCCACAAAGTTTTTGTGCTTGAGCCTACCACCGTGTGCTCCGCTCGATCCAGGTCAAGGCGTCGGAGCTGGAGTCTCTCCTTCTCTAAAGCCCGCCAGACCCGGGGGGCGCCAGTGCGCTTGTGGATGGTCTCAATCTCCTTAACGGACGCCTCTAGGTCAGCGCGTTTTGACTGTCTAGTAATATTCTCAAAGGCTGCTTTCACAATGAGGGCCCCCACGCCACCAGCTTAAGTGCCTCCCATACCGCGGTCAGCGGCGTATCTGCACGGTCATTAATCGCCAGGTAGTCCACTATGCAACACCGAATGGCGGTAACTACGTCAGGGGAATGCAGTAGTGAGTCTCGCAGGCGCAACGCGGTGCAGCAGCCAGATGCGCAGCGGGGAAGCGCAGGGATAGGGTAATATGCGCGTGGTCTGAGAGGGCCCTCGCCTCGATAGTGGAACGTGTGACCAAGGGCCAAGCAGCTGGGGTAACTAGAAAATGGTCCAGCCGGGCATACGTCTTGTGCGCAGCCGAGTAGTAAGAGAAATCCCTGTCAGTCGGGTGTAGACAGCGCCAAGCATCTCTAATCCCTACATATCGCAGCCAGTCCTGGCCTGTCGCCGAGAGGGCGCCCGTGTCCCCCGAGCGGGAGCCAGAATGGTCGATTTCCCCATTCATCACTAGGTTGCGGTCGCCCCCTATGACCACAGCAGCATCAGGAGAATGCAAGACCTCGGTGCAGGCATCCAGCAGGAACGTTTCCGGCCGGTCGTTGGGAGAGTAGATGGATGCAATCATGTATGTTGAGGTGCCGATTTGGAGGCGGAGAGCCAGGAGGTGCCCCTTAATCTCTACAACAGTTCCCAGTACTGAGCCCCTGAAGTGTCGAGCTATAAGTATGAAAACCCCTCCCCGTTTGCTATTGGTCGAGGACCAGAACTGGTGCGGGAAGTGGCCATGGCGCATACGTTGAGTGTCAGCTGATAGTAGGTGGGTTTCCTGGATGAGGCAGACATCCCCCCCGAGTTTTCTAAGAGGGATAGTATCGCTCTATGTTTAACGGGGTTATTAAGACCCTGCACATTGAGACTAGTGATTTTAATCTGCAGGTGGTGGAGTGTGGGGTAGAGAATCGCTAGGGAGAAGACAAACATCCCATGTGCGGGAAACAGCACCAGGGCTGTGATGGCAGAAGATAGCCAAGCGTGTCCGGGAACCGTGAGTGGAGGTGACAAAGGAGCTCAATTAGGGGACGACCCACCCAACCCCAAAATGGATCCCAAACAAATCCCCCCAAAAGAAGAAACAAAATAGAAACCTTAAGATCATACAAGAAACATGACCAATGTTCGTCATTGAAGGGAAGTCCTGAAGGGACGTAGCGCAGGGTTGTCAATCACCCCAACCAGGGTGGGATCCCGCCAATCCGCCCGCAGAGAGGTCGTTAACTCTAGATCAGAACAACACTCCAGTCCCCCCGACTCCCTGCAAAGTGTCTCTCCTTGAATCTAAATCATGGTACCTCATGGCGTGGCTGGGTGATCCGTTACTTGCAACAGCGAGGTGAGCACTGCACCCCTCTCCTTGTCCTGCATAGCTTGATCGGGTTTCTGCGAGGTGGTGCCCTTCCCAACCCGCTGCCAGTCCAGCAATCGTCTGCGGCATGGAGTCTGCTGCTGCTCATCCTGTGACACCACAGAGCCATCCCCCAGCCAAAGGGCCTCAGTGGCCTCAGACAGGGAGCGGAGCTGAAGGAGCTACCCCTTGTGCTTGAAGATCATGTGAAAGGGGTGACCCCACGCACAGGGGATCCCCCGCTCTCTGAGATGCGTCGTCACCACCTTGAATTCGCGGCGCTTGGCCAGGGTGGAGGCCGGCAAGTCTTGGTAGATAACCGGAGATTGGCCTCTAAACTGTAGGGGTTGCCCCTCTATCGCCTTGTGCACTATACGCTCCTTCAGCTGGAAGTCATGAATACACGCTAAGATATCCGCCGGCGGGAGTTGGCACCTCTAGGAAGGCCCACCCTGTGCACACAGTCCATTTGGATGTCGAAGGTGTCCGACTCCTCCAGAATCTGATGGAACAAGGCCCCCACATAGCCGCGCAGGTCATCCCCTTCTGTCTTCCATGGCACACCTCTGATCAGCACGTTGTTGCGCCGGGACCGGTTTTCCAAGTCCTACGTGTGAGCCTGCCGGTCAATATGTTGATCGCGCAGTCGCAATATCTCTTGCTTCAGCTGGTGTAGGTCTTCCTCGCGGCTCACATCATGCTCCTCTAGGGTGGCCACTCTCTCCCCTATGCCATCCACATCCCGGCGTACTGCACGTAAGTCCGCAGCAAGCTGGTCTTTGAGGTCCTGGATACCCTCCTTGATAGCTGCAAACAGTTCCAGCATAAATGCTTCAGTGGCCGGAGCGTCATCTCCTCCACCTAGGGTTTGCGTCGTCTCCCCCGCCGTGGGGGCACCCGCTGTTTGTTTGAGGAGCATGTCCTTAAGGGTCTTCTCCCTTCTTTGTCGGGCCGCTGCCATGGCCCACCAGTCACTACAGGTCCCGTAGGTGCTGAGCCCCGGTAGAGAGACCACTCCACAGCCCGGAGAGGGACACAGGAAGGGGAAAAGCACAATGGACAGGGCCCGCACGACCCAGCTTATGAGCAAGTGCGGCATACCACTGGCCACTGTGTGACGGCAGCACCAGCAGGGATCACACAGTCCACCGCGTCGGCCTCAGGAGCGGGGGTCCGGAAAAGCCAACAAGGCACAGCAGCTCTGTGGGGACATGAAGAGTAGGCCCCCCGACATAGGAGGGTCAGTCCTCCCCTCAATCCTCCCAGCAAGGTTGCCTCGATGCCAGTGCCCAGGCGCACGTCGCAGCAGACAGTCACTGCAGCCCTCCAGAGAGGGCCAGGCCCAGCACCACCGCTCCCCCGGGGCCACAGGCAGGTAGGGCAGAGCGCCAAATCACCCAGCAAAATGGCGGATTGCCACAAAGATCGGGGACAACAGCACCACTGTACAGTACCTTCCAGGGGGGCCGGGCGCCCAGCCGTCATCTCAGTCAGGGCACAGTCTCGCAGGTACCTCCGAAGCTCTTCTCTTCACCGCCACCACAGGAGGAACAGTAGTTTCCAGCCAGCGTGGCGGCCAAGCAGGGTGATGCAAGATGGCCACCGGGCTCCCGCAGTGGACTCAGCGGGGCTCCGCCACACCACCCGCTGTCGCAATCAGGGGCCGGGGACCGCCTGTCAGCTCCGCAGTGTATCTGTGCCCCCTCCGGCCCCACCAGCAGCCTCGACGGGCGCAACTGCCACGGCACCGGGACTCCCTGATGCGAAGGCCTCGCAGACGCCACCTGCGGCTTAGCCGCCGCTGCCAGTCCTCCAGAGTTCAGCGATCCGTGGGACCAGGAGCACTCCCAACGCTGCCCGGTAGTTCGCCGTGTCGGGGCAGGGGCAAAACGCTATGGAAGACTGCCGGGGAGAGGGGCTTTAGCAAGGCAAGTGCAAAGCGGGAGCGGAGGGACACGGAATAGCGCCCCGCTACGCCGCCATCTTGGGCACGCCCCCGCCATCTTGGCCACGCCCCCCAGATGACCTTTTTTGATGGGGTGCATGTTGAAGTGAATGCTATCTTAATGTTTACAGATTCGATGGATTCCATGGCCAGTCAACTAAATTCAATTCCACCACGAGCCTGTGTACAAAAGACAGTGACTGTAGCCATTGTTTTCTAGATATTGAGACTATAATTACATAACTTAAAGACTAAAGGCTTGTTTGCAACAGGACCTTTCAAATAAATATCCAGTTGTTTACTGGCCTCTAATAAGATGCATTTAGAGGGCATCTAACATGCAATCTAATTTAGGGAAATTAAAAAACGAGGCACCCGAAGGCCAATGTGTCCAGAAGAATACATTTGCTTAAACTACTCCTTTGGTTGAAAAATTAGAGAAAAGATCAATGATAGATTTGACAATGCAACGAAGAATTCCAAGGAACTATTTTTGGGGGCATTAGTCATGCTTGAGATGTTGACATGTATATGTCTTCAGAGATTACGTCTGAAACACGGGGAACCTCTAAAAGAATTACAGTAGAAGGTTGTGGTGACCATAACAACTATTAATGTGATTGCTCAAAACAGGGCAGGTGCAGGACACAGATTAAAATATATCAGCATAAAGCCTGTTCTTTGAAAACAATTTTGTCTTAAGTATGGAAGGTAGCATTAATCAAGGCGAAGAAAGAATGTCAATAACAGATTTTCTGAAATATCTTTCATATTTCTATTGAGTGGATCATACATGGAAGGTCTGAGTGCCCATCCTGCTTTTTATGAACAAATCGGAATGATGACAATGGCAGAGGTTCAAGCTTTCACTTCATAATGTCAATATACATTTAGAAATATTTTTAAAGTAGCCATGAAATTCATCACAAAGTGTTAATTAATTCTTCTTCCTCATCCTGATAGTTACAAAAAATTAAAATGTATACAATATTTGAACACTTGAAGCACAGTATACCATCAAACTAAAGGGATTTTCAATGCTTAATTTTATTTAAATAAACTACAACATAATACTTTACATAATTTTCTAATCATCAAAGGAAGATTACACCAGATGTGAAGTGCTTTGCAGTTAGATTCACAATAGGAGATGCTACTTCCTACTTTCATCTAAGTGTGTAATTCACTCTCTTCTAGAAAACCTTGCACACGTAGGTCATTATGTATCCATGCCTCTAGCATAGACTCAGAATGGGCAAAACCCTTTAAAACATCAGGCCCTTAGAAGCAGCAAAAACCATGGGCACAGAGAAGGCAGGTTTCCAAAATAAAAGGGTATCTCTGTGCCTTGTAATTATTAGCAACCTGAAGATTGGCACCAGCCATTTCATTTGGAGACAAGAATATACAGGGCAAAATAAAATGTATGAAACTTAATCTAGGGCATTGTTAAAAGACGCCATACTTCTGACAGCAAATATACTCCACCCCATTCTTTGCTAATTCAAGCAACTGGCAAAATTCCATATCCGAATTCATATAAACAGTGCCCTCTTTTACCTCTCTTCAAAACCCAACCAATCCATATACGATTATATGACCCAGTTATCTTTAGGAACAGATATTGATTTACTAATGTTTTCAGAATAGTTGACATATACATTATCAGCATTATTGCTTCTGTTATTCTGTTCAGTCCAGATCTTTATGGAGCGATGAAATACTACTTTCAGAACCTCAAACATTCATAATTGAGTGTGCAGTGGCACATTAGTTAACAGGGAGTGTGTTTAAAATTTGAAACTTTTCCCCCAGATCTACAACAAACTATTGCTCTTGACACCGGCTTTAAGTTAAATCTGAAACTTCTCCTTTTCCAAAAGTACTTCCTGTGAGCATCTATTTAAATTCTTCTCTTTGATTACTTTCTCCGTTGTTGCATATGTGTATATATGTTTTCATCTTTTTGTTTATACAGATGTAGTTTGTAATGTATCACTGTCTCCTCTTTTGCAAAGCACCCTAGCACCTTCAGACCATTACACAAATGTACATAAATAAACAAATAAATAATACAATTTGAATTTGCTGATTAAAATGTGTGCTCGGATCATGAATGCAACCAACTCAATATAATAAATGTAGAGTGTGTAATTGAAAGCCATCAGAGGGGGAGGGTTCTTGGGCACCTAATATTTCAGGGAGGCTGCATGAGTAGGTGAAGTTACAATTTGGTCTAAAACCACAATTACTTGAGGACTCTTTTGAACATGATTGGGCTATGCCTGTGTTCCCAATATAATATAAGAAGAGGTGCACTTCAGAATAACAAGAGAAGTCACTTCTCGAAAGAATTCAGACCCCATAAACTCTTGCAATTATAGGATTAGCCCTGTATTCTCATGAAGATGATAATGTTGCTTTCCAACCGATTCTTTTCAAGATAACACCTTTAGGATAAAATACGCCTCAGCTCTTAGCTAGCTGACTTTGGATTTTGTATCATCCCTAAACACACCCCCCAAAATGGTCAAAGTAAGGGAACAATTGCTAATTAATACGCTCTAAGGGGGTGGTCTGTTGAACGGACTTGTGGAGGTCTAGAGCCAGATTTTTTATTTTGTTTTATTATTTACCATGTCCCATTTGCTGCTAAAGTCCAAAGACCTTCTGAGGAGGTGGTGAAGTCTCCATTGTGGTCTTTGAAATATTGACCACATTGTTGACAAACAGAACGAAAGTCACCTGCTCTTCACCAATCAACTCCACGTCAGACAAATAAGAGGAGATTATGATGGGAAATCATTTGTTACAACAGAACAGACTAATGCATACACACAGCTTTGCCTGAGTTCACTCAGAAGAGCAAATTATTTGCTGATTTCGCCATGTGAGTCTATCCCTCGCAAAATATTCTGTGTAAAGCAGTCTAATTGGTTTCAACAGTCTCTTCTACAATGCTCTTCCTCATGTAAAGCACTCTGATACCTCCGGGTCTAGCCAGCGCTATATAAAACTTTTCAAATAAATTCTAATAAAATAAAGTCTAGATGAAGGTCCCATTTCTTGCACTACAGTGGTGGCCGGTAATTTTAGGAGGGGGGGGCGGATGGGATGCACACGCACACATACACACTCACAGCCATGCATTCACACGTGCGCAAACACACACAAACACATCAATTCACAACACTGATTAATAAACATTCATACATACATGCACACACCAAACATTTTTTTTTTTTTAAAACACACACTTACCTGCAGCTCTACCTCGGAGGCCCCAAGAGGCATTGGCTGACCTAATGTCAGCCAATAAGGGAAGGCAGCAGTCCCAATGTCATCACAGAGTGGGATGGGGTCAGTGAGATGGCTGACTCCGCCCCACTCCGTGATGAAGTGTCACTGATTAATACTCGACCCTGGGCACCGCAGGGCTTAAAGCTGAAGTGCCCAGGTGTGAGGCAATCAGTGGTGATGCTACCCCTTGTCACTGAGGGGAGGGTCACGCCCACAGGAACCGTGACTTCCTTAGCCCAGCAAATTACAGCTCAGGCAGCCAGGAGCCTGCTCTGCCTGCCCTGAAAATGAACAGTGTCTGTCAGACACTGTTTGTGAGGGGCAAAAGTTGGGAGGACATGGCCCCTCAGCCCCAATGACCGGTCACGGCTGTTGCACTACAACGCATAGCTTTGCTCTGGGGAAAGTATGCAAAGCGCATTTTATATCAACAAGGCAATAAGCAGAGGTACGTTCTTTGAAGTCACACTATGTAACATAGATATATTTTCTTGTTTATACACAGGTATTCTAGCCTGCTCAACAACGTGTTATCGTACACCTTTCGTACAGACTCTATCAAGCAAAGCGTCATCTTCGGGCAATAATTTGTGCCCCCTTTTGGAAAATCATGAGACTCTCCATACCTTACTATGTTCGTGGGGGAGCCAGATGCATCTAAAAAATCTCCAAACTTGAAAGCAGTGAATCCATGATTTAAAAATTGCATTTGTAGAAATAGATGTTTTTATTCCTTTCTCATATTTTTTTTTATCTTCCTTGCTCCAGTAAAAATTAGGGAACTACTTTAAATTCCAATGAAAATTTAGGCAATTTGCAGTGCAGTTATGAAATTGATCATCCTGTGACAAATAGTATCCTGTGGCTGAATACACAGTCAAGGAAAAAAGTACCAGCAGTCTGCAGGTACATACATCTCCAGACTAGTATCTGTGATTGTAAGAAATTGGGCTGCTGGCTGACTGAGGTGAAAGGCCCGGTCAAGCAGCAACCACAATCCTATTCAGGGAGAGGCATAAGCCAATCCTAAATTAACCTGTGTTCACCCCCTAAAAGCATGGCAAAAAGCAGTCCAGCTTAACTCATCGGCAATGTGTAATGTATTTGTGAGAAACTTCAAACAAAGTAGGCCACTGAACGAAGAAGGCCGCTGCCTAAAGTGGCTCTGCACCTCGATCTCCCCAAGCCCCTTCAAATCTGTAAATAATCTAACCAAAGCCCACTGCATGAGGCAGAAGAATGTGTCGAGGTAACGGGACTGGCTGCTGATAGCTCCGACTGGCTGTCCGTGGATCGCCCAGGTGGACTTCCGGAGCAGGGCCTAGCTGACTAGGGCGGATCCCCAGCCTAAATTTTGGAGATGCAGTGTCTCCTGGAACATGCTCGGGTTAGTGAAGGGGACAGAACTGCGGAGGGACCAAACTACAATACTAAGGGGCTTCCGCCTTTACCCCTCCTCAGACGATCCAGGTAGAGTGCTGGGACGATCCCCCGGATGCCACACCTAGCTTGGCACCGAGACTAGCCTGCCACGGAGACCACCCCACCCAGCTGACGGTAAGTTAGAGCAGCTGCCAGGGTGGGGGAGAAGAGATATATCAGGCCGTAGCGGTGGGTAAGAAAAGACAGTGGGGGCGGCAAGTTCCCCCCCCTTACCCTGGAAGTGAGGTGACATGGGAGGCAAGGTATGTTGTGGTCAAGAGAAGCGGAACAATATGGTGCCACAAACGACCAATGACTGTGATATAGCACAGGCCTGGTTTAGCCGGGGATATCCAGGCTAGTTGCAGCTTGATGGGCTATCGACCCCAATGCCGAACATAAACTCAGGCAGGAAGTGGGATAATGCTTACTGCCAAAGAGCTACAAGACAAAACCGAAGCGCCCCTCCACTGATACCGCGCCTCCACAAGTGGAAACCAATTGAACCCACAGCACTATAAGAGACGCACATATAAGATTGCTCACGAGCCTCCAGTAAGCAACCTCCAAGCCACGGTAGATAAAAAGCCGTGACCAGTCCTGTGGTTGTGGACAATGGCCATCCCTGCTGTAAGAAGGGGAAAAAAGAAATAACCGCTCTAGTCAAGACACTCAGTGGGCGACCTAGGCCCTAGCAGCTCGCAGAGGCTTTGGGGTAACACCAGGAACATGGGGAAAACCTGACAGGCCACAGTGGTTGCCTCAGTGACTACTGGCAGGTGGCAGTGGCTATACCTGGGTCCTACTTAGTCGCACTGCAAACTCACCTGAGGTCTTGTTCCAAGATGATGGGGAGAAGAACATTAAGAACAGCCACCAGACTAAACTGGATAAATGTACACTCTCATAAGGAGCAGATGCCCAAGAAATCTCCTGTGAACACATACCCCCTGAGTCCCCATCAATCCTACACTTTCCCTCCACGATATCATGGCAGCCATTCAGGCTGTACAAACGGCTTTGGAGAGCCGGATAGACTCAGTCATGATGGAGGTCTTGTTGATCTGCGCAGACCTCTGCAATACTGGGGCAAGAGTACAAGAAGTAGAAGACTCCATAAAGACTTTACTCCCAGACGCTACAGCTCTCAAGGCTCAAATGAGGGAAATGCAAGCACTTAACACTAACTGGGAGGCCAGACTGGATGACTAAGAAGGTCGATCGAGACGCAACCACGTTCAAATTCTGGGGGTCCCTGAATGGGCGGAGGGACCAGCAACAGATCTATTCATTGAAGACCTCATCCTCAAGCATCTACAGCCGAAGGGGCTTTCAAAATTCTTTTCAGTGGAAAAGGCCCATTGATTGCCGGGGGGATGGCCCAGACCTGGGGCCCCACCTTGACTCATCATAGTGCGCCTTACTAATTATAGAGATTGTGACGTGATACTCCAAACAGCTGCACTGCTCCACCAGTCCTATTTGAAAAAGCACAAATCACATTCTTCCCAGATTTTACCCTAAAGACACAGAGGCTGAGACGCAGCTTCTTAGCAGTAAAGAAAGCATTAGGAGATAAAGGGGCAAAGTACTCAATGCTCTTCTCGGCTCGCCTACTGGTTGAATCGGAGGGTAAAGTTTGGTTTTTCACAATGCCAGAGACTGCATGGGAATGACTTGAGGGCTTGGAGGAAAGTGTTGGGCCCCAGTGCTATGGTGCACTATGGGCGACAAATGAAAACAATGATGATGCCTGGAGATCGACTAACAGATGATATCTTCCCTGGAGAAGAAGCGTAGAAGCGTTTACTACCAATATACTGACTGTCGCTGGAGGGGCGGGGTGGGGGTTGACCCTTCGTGGACTTGCAAGAACACTTTCATAAAGATCAACGCTGGCCGTCGTGGGGAGCTCTGGGTTTACTATAATAAGATGGGGCCTGTACTCTACCTGAATCTCACTATTGACTCAAGCCAACGTTGGCCTGGAAGAGAAGAGACAAAATCAGCCATTGCCACACCAACTTCATCTTTTTTGTGTGGGGACGAAACTTAAGGCCAAAAAGCAGAGGGAGGGAGAGGTGGTCGGTAAACCTACATTCCCTATGCTTGTTACGTTGGGATGGCCTGACGGGCACTCTGCTGAGTTTGGGGGCTGGGAAGTTGGGGGTCCGTCAGGCAGGGCTGCGGGGTGAAAGGTGGATCTGGAAAAGGAAGGAAGGAAGTTCAGATTGTCTTAGCGGTTTTGTTTTATATTTCTCTCTGTTTAATAAGACGAGCAGTAGAAATCCATTACCATGGCTCAAGTATCATGGTCAATACCTCTTGTTTGACAGTGACTCACTGGGGGAAGAAACCTGGAGTGCTGCAGAACAGGATCAAAGCAGATAGATTACTAGTCACCACGTGACAGGACAATCTCCTGCTGAACTCAAATTAATGACCTGGAATGTAAACAGTTAGGGGATAAAGTCAAACCGGGCATAGTACTAAACTTTATTAAAAGACACTCCCCTGACATTGTTCTATTACAGGAAACCCATCTCATGGGCAACCGGTGCAATGCCCTAAACCGATGGGGTTATGAAAGGAATGAACATACAGGTTACACATGGGGGTCAAGGGGTAGAGGGACCCTCCTCAAGAAAGGACTCCCCCCTCATAATCAAAAAGACTTGGTCGGATAGACTGGGTAGCTATGCGGTGCTCTTGGGGACTCAGGCAGGCAAAGTGATTAATATACTGTCGATATATGTCCCAACTCTAAAGGACTCGACCCTGGCCGACTTGGGTGCCCTCGTGCTTAATCTCCTGGTGGCCTTCTCTGTATGGGAGGTGACTTTAACATGACGCGATGCAATTATCTCCATCGCTTACCACCCAGGGTCCCATACCCTACTCAAACACGCCTGATGAAGTCTCTTTCTGTGCTAGGCCTGATTGATATTTAGAGATCACTGAATCCCAACACACAAGAAAACACCTTTCACTCAGGGGCACATCTGAGTCGTTCGCGAATAGACTTTTTAATATCCCTTGCTTCGTACCTACCTCATTTCATGAATGTGAAACACTTGGCGAGAGGCATCTCCGATCATTCCCCCATGGGCAAGATACACGGTGGGTAACCCACGCCGCTTGGGCCCAATTGCTATTAACTCTTGGTATACTAAAGTTCCAACAATATGGAAAGGACTTATTGAAGCCACTGAACACCACTTTCAAGACAATACACACTCAGTTCCCTCAACACAGGTACTTTGGGATGCATATAAATCAGAGGTCAGGCCCTCTTCCTAATTTCAGGGCACAAATGAGAAAAGAGAGCAAAAGTGACAGAGCTAGAGCAAGACATCCTAGACCTTGAACTCCAATTAGTGAGAAAGGACGATAATAACTTACAGCATACACTAAAACTCAAACAACAAGACTATAAAGAAGACGCCAGGAACAAAATCAAAGCGACCAGCGCAAGAGAGCAAATCGATGGATTGCATCCATCAACTCGACTACTGGGGAAATCCTCCGAGATCCTCAAGCAATTGCTGAGGCCTTCGCTGACCATTACTCTCATATCTACTCTGCAGAATCTGTATCTTCGAAACAGGACTCTCTGGAGTTTCTAAAAGATATCCCACTCCCGGCCATGACCACAGAAGAAAGGCAGCTTCTGCAAACGTGACCTCACTGAGGACAAAATAACTCAGGCAATTAGAGTCCTTAACTCTGGTAAGGCATTGGGTCCGAATTGTATCCCCATGGAACTATACAAGCTCACAGCACCTGCTACTACAACATATCTGCTGGTAACATTTGAGGAAAGCCAGACGCTTGGCAAGTTCCCTATGGATCAAAGACTGGCAACTTCAGTAGTAATACTGTTACCCGTCTGGCTTCCTGCTCCCTGTCTCTATCCCCTATGAGTGCACTACAACTCCCATAACGCTCTGTTTCTGAGGGATGGGTTGTGTGCTTTCCCATGCTGCCTTGCGAAGAAGGTTTAATTGGACGCCCTTCTCTATGGCCGGTGCTTGGCTTACTGAACTTTGGTGGACCACGCTGTGTTACTGAACCCAGGAACAATCTGAGCTCCCTGTTTCATGTTTGGAACTTATTGCACCTATATACCTTCCTGTTTTTTGTTGCTTCGCGTCTCTTCATTTAAGGAAGTTGCTGAAGGTCTCCCTGTCCTTCCCCGGCGCTTCACAGACCCCGTCCGCTTGTGAAATCCCTGACGCGCGATACGCGTTCACTCCTGACTCTTCAGAGCTTCACGGACCCCGTCTGCTTGTGAAATCCTGATGCGCAGTATGCGCTCACTCCTGAGTCTCCGGAGCTTCACGGACCCTGCCTGCTTGTGAAATTCCTGACGCGCAGTACGCGCTCACTCCTGATTCTTTTCTGAGATACCAACAAAAACGTAAGCGAATACCTTACCTTTGTTTATGGGCGTTTCCTCCGAGACGCGTGGTCGCAACTGCATTACCTGCCTCAAGGATTGATTTGTTTCTGAAAACTCTCTGCTCTATGTTGTGAGTGGCATTATTTACTTTTTGTAAGGCTAGCAGGCTTTGGGACATACGCTCGGCCTTCTCGAACATTGGAAATAGCTTTCGTAAGCTGGCACAGCGCTCGCTCACATGAGAGGACGTTAAAAGCCTATGGTCATAACATAGACAAGCGCCTGTTCCGTGCAAGTTTTGAAAATCTGTTGTGCTCTTCAGAAAATCGTTATCGATCTATTTTGAAGAAACAAAAACATTCCTTTTAAGCTGGATTCAATTCTGTTGCTGCATTGTTTGTGTATTAGGCAGACGTATGCCTTTGGTTTCTTGAGTAATTCTTCAAACCTGCTGCTACAGGAGACACTTTTTATTTCTTAGGAAGTTATTTGCTCGAGGAGACCTTTCTAAAACAAAACACATGTATAGCACTTGTGTAAGTATGAGAGAGTACACAACCTTGGCTCTTACCTGTGTTATAACCTGCAACCTTGTTTAAATCACCTGTACATAATACTGCCCTTGTCTCTTTTTTTCCTGTTTATTATTTTGTGTGCTACAGTCCAGAGACTCGTGCCTTCCCTTTCCTGTGTTACTAACACTACTGGTATTTTCAAGAAACCGTGGTCCTGTGGTGGTCTCCTCTCTCCTCAGCGTTATTAGTCCCTATTCTGGGGTTTTGCCTGTACAGACTGGTGGCTGTACCTTTTGGGAGAGTTGGGACACTGTCTTCGCTCTTGAGAATACTGGTCTTTGCTACTGCTCTGGGATCAAGACCCAACAGAAAGCCAAACCCAAGTATACTTATATCCCCGAGAAAGGATGGATAAGGGAACCGCGTTTGACGCGCTCATGGATGGGTCCCTCTCTATTGAGATGTCAGAAACAACTATGAACAAAATAGCGGCAGCTGTAGTGACTTTACAGTCCGAGCTTAGAGTTCTCAGAACAGAGAATCAACGTTTAGTAACAGAACTAGACGTTTTGAAAACACAAAGGCAGGTAGAGGCTACACCTAAATACAAAAGGAGTTACATACAACCTGCACACTTCCAAGTTCCTCCTCCTTCTTCTTCTGTTCCTTCTTCTGTGGGGGGTGGGACTCTTCCTGTTGATGTGACTGTTATGGCTCCGACCCCAACCCCTTTAGTTATGCCAGAAAGATTCAATGGGGATAGCAGTAAATATGGGGTTTTTATGAACCAATGTCACTTACAATTCCTGTGTAGAGCAGCATCCTTTCCAGACGATGCAGCTAAGGTGGCTTTCATTATCTCTTATCTGACCGGCAATGCCGCCATTTGGGCGGTGCCTTTGGTTGACAATGACGACCCTGTCCTATATGACTTGTCACAATTCAAAGAAAGGATGAAAAGTATTTTTGCCTGTCATTCTTACATGCAGGCAAGTGATAACGAGCTACTGGGACTAAAACAAGGTTCTAAAGACCTTTTGTCATACATTACCACTTTTAATCGCTGAGACACAGTGGCCTGAAGACAAGAGAACTTCTCTCTTCTATAGAGGCCTGAAGGACGAGCTGAAAGAAATTTTGTCCCAAATAGTCAACACCCCTGAAGATTGAGCTTCGTTTATAGATTTGGTAGTGAAATTGGATCACCGCCTCGAACGAAAGGAGAGGTGAAAAGTCTAAAGGAGAGTAACCTTGGTTTCTGTTGCCTAAAGTAGAGAAGAAAGAAGTGAAGGACACTAGTGAACCCATGCAAATAGGGGGAATTAGTGGTCCTTAAATGAATGAAGAGCGTGAAAGAAGGCGAAAACTCAACCTATGTTTTTATTGTGGGAAAGGGGGCCATTTTGCCAGAGAGTGTTCCGTCAAACCTAAGGCAGTCTTGAAAGTCCCTACAGTAAAAACTGGGTATGCTACTCAAGCGGAAAACTAATAGACTTGGAAGAAACAGAGATCGATCTTCCAAGTCCTTCTTCAGTGCAGATCTCACAATTCTGAGCTCTTACACTGTGTCTGGTGCCCAAACACTTCACCTTGAATGTGGCGTTGATATTGCCATCACAACTTAGAAAGGCTCTGCCCATGCTCTTGGACTCCGGTGCAACGGGTAACTTTTTGGATATCTCTTTAGCTAGAGCTCTTGGGATAGCCTTCCTACCAAAGTCTCAGCCCGAAAAAATAAGAGCAGTTGATGGTACTGAGTTATCATCAGGCTTACTTGCTTACCAAACCCCCGCTCTCACTATGGTATGTGACAACGGTCACTCAGAAGCCATAAAGTTCGACTTGATTGACACTCACAATTTTGGTGCCATCCTAGAGGTACCATGGTTAAAGGTAGATAACCCCCACATCGATTGGGTCTCCCGAAGAGTAATCTTGCATTCCCATTATTGTATGGTACACTGTTATCAGGACAATTCTACGGGGCAATCCCCGATGTGTTGCGCCACAGAGAATCCTGTAGTGTCCGAGCTACCTCATGTATATAATAAATACAAAGATGTGTTTGATGAAGGAAAGGCGGTGGCATTGCCCCCGCATCGAACATATGATTGTAAAATTGACTTTGTCCCGGGGGCAGTTCTTAAAGTCAGTAGAATATACGCACTCACTGAGCTGGAAACCAAGTACCCTTACGATTACCTGCAGGAAATGCTAAAAAAAGGGTTCATCCGCCATTCCCCTTCCCCGGTCTCCTCGCCTATGTTTTTTTATCCCTAAACGCGAAGGTGGGCTAAGAGCCTTTCTGGGTTATCGCGCCCTCAATAAGGTTACTATCAAAAACAAATACGCTCTTCCACTTATCTCTAACCTTCTAGATCAGGTGCGTAAAGCAACCATCTTCACTAAGTTAGACCTTCGGGGGGCTTACCATCTGATCCTCGTTAGGCAGGGAGATGAGTGGAAGACGGCCTTTCGCACTAAATATGGGCTCTATGAATACTGTGTAATGCTTTTTGGCTTATGCAATGCCCCTGCTACTTTTCGTTTTTTGTTAATGAAATTTTGCGAGACTATCTTGATCTTTTTGTTATCGTCTACATTGATGATATTCTGATTTATTCACAATCCGAAGAGGAGCATGTGCAACATGTTAAAATGATTCTCCAACGTCTCCAGGACAACCATCTCTTTGCCAAGTTAGATAAGTGTCTTTTTCACGCCACCAAAGTCAACGTTTTGGGGTTTGTAATCCCCCCTGAAGGGATCCATAAGGATCCCTCCCTCCAAGGTATCTGCTATAACCTCCTGGCCTAGTCCCACTACCATACGAGAGATACAATCCTTCCTTGGGTTCGCCAACTTTTACAGAAGGTTTATTGACCACTTCTCTGACCTCATCACACCCATCACAAGACTGTTGAAAAAAGGGGTGGTGATGGAGTGGGACGACGCAGCAGAACAATCCTTCCAAGCTCTTAAGACCAGAGTTGTTTCCACTCCCATCATACAGCATGCTGATAGTACTCAACCTTTCTATGTGGAAGCGGATGCTTCTCAGTATGCTGTAGGCGGGGTACTGTCTCAAAGATACCCTACAGCGGGAAGTCTGCATCCAGTGGCGTATTTTTCTAAAACTCTCTCTTCTGCTGAACAAAATTACACCATAGGGGAAAGAGAGTTGCTTGCCATCAAACTGACCTTACAGGAGTGGCGACATTATTTACTGGGTTCTCCACATGTCATAACCATATTTTCTGACCATCGAAAGCTCCAGTTTTTTAAATCAGCGAAGGCCCTTACCCCGAGACAGATGAGATGGGTATCCTTCTTTAGCGAATACGACTTCATAATAACATTCCGACCAGGAGTGAAGCAAGGAAAGGCCGATGCATTATCTCATCTGGGAAAAGAAAAAAAGACACATGATAGAAAATCCTCCACTCATCATCCCTCAGCACAAGATAGTAGCAGCGGGAGATTTATGCAAAGATAGTGTCTTTTTTGAGAAACTAACCACTGAATACGCTTCACTCAGTCCTGAGGAATGGTTATCAAACCCTCTGAAACAAAATAGTAGACAACCTTTACTATCAAGAAGATCGCTTGTACCTTCCGTCTGATGAACTACGCTCCTTGATTATGAGTTGGTGTCATACCTTACCTATGGTAGGTCATCCCGGGGAAGAAAAGATGATACAAATCTGTCAGAGATGGTTTTGGTGGAAGGGAATGACCAAAGACATCAGTAAATATATTAAAGCCTGTCCCACCTGTGCAAGACAGAAATCCCTGTATTACGCTCCCGCTGGCCTGTTACATCCATTGCCCATTCCCTCTATACCTTGGTATTCCATTAGCATGGATTTCATTACTGATTTGCCGGCCACTAGGGGGTTCAATACCATACAAGTGGTGGTAGACATGTTATCCAAGATGGCTCACTTTGTTCCTTTAAAGAAACTACCCACAGCAAAGGAGCTCATAGACGCATTTGTACTACACATAGTACGATTACATGGATTGCCCGCTATTATAGTGTCTGACAGAGATCCTCAATTCGTATCCAGGTTTTGGCAGGGAATGTGTACGGTGTTAAAGATA
Organism: Triturus cristatus; assembly: GCF_964204655.1. Taxonomy (NCBI): domain Eukaryota; kingdom Metazoa; phylum Chordata; class Amphibia; order Caudata; family Salamandridae; genus Triturus; species Triturus cristatus. Next base: position 402,202,196 of record NC_140586.1, on the reverse strand, counting down.
GACCACCGTCTCTCTTCCTCTTATCACCCTCAAACAGACGGACAAACCGAAAGGACAAACCAGACTTTGGAAACGTTTCTACGTTGTTTGTTAGCTACGGTTACAAGTGATTGGGTACAAGCCCTTTCCTTAGCTGAGTTTGCGTACAATAACTCTCATCATTCCGCCACCCAGGTTTATCCCTTTTTCTTCGCTCATGGGTATCACCCTCACTGTTTACCATTGCACCTTCCTCTCTCTTTATCACAAATCCCAGCAGTTTCAGAACATCACACAAAACTCAATGCTATATGGAATCAGGCTAAATTGAAACTTCAAGAGGCAAAGGAACACATGGAAAAACAGGCCGACAAACATAGACGCCCTGCGCCTGTATATGCTGTGGGGGATCAAGTGTGGCTAGCTACAAAGAATCTCATGTTAGAAGGACCTAGAAAACTGCAACCTCCTTACATAGGTCCTTTTAGGGTTATACAACTCATAAATCCTGTCGCCATCAAACTAGAATTACCATCTGAGTACCAAATACATCCTGTATTTCGTACCTCCTTACTCAGGAAATATGAACCCCCATCCTGTCCCGAACCTCCACCTCCCCCCTTACTATAGATGGAGAACAAGAATTTGAGGTCAAACGAATAATGGATTCCCGCAGATTTAAGGGAAAATTACAGTATTTAGTAGACTGGGTGGGTTACGCTCCAGAAGACAGATCCTGGGAACCCGCTGAACACGTTCACGCTCCTCTATTAGTAAGAAGGTTTCATGCCCTATACCCCTCCAAACCCAGAACAGTGAATAGACCATTAGGGGGGAGAACTGTTACCCGTCTGGCTTCCTGCTCCTTATCTCCATCCCCTATGAGTGCACTACAACTCCCATAAAGCTCTGTTTATGAGGGAGGGGTTGTGTCCTTTCCATGCTGCCTTGCGAAGAAGGTTTAATTGGATGCCCTTCTCTATGGCCGGTGCTTGGCTTACTGAACTTTGGTGGACCACGCTGTGTTACTGAACCCAGGAACAATCTGAGCTCCCTGTTTCATGTTTGGAACTTATTGCACCTATATACCTTCCCGTTTTTTGTTGCTTTGTGTCTCTTCATTTAAGGAAGTTGCCGAAGGTCTCCCTGTCCTTCCCTGGAGCTTTCACGGACCACGCCCACTTGTGAAATCCCTGATGCGCGATACGCGCTCACTCCTGACTCTCTCAGCACCCAACTAGTGGTTTTTGGGTGCCCCGGGTGGTCACTGAGACACCCACCTCTGGCCCTGGGGGATGAGATTACCTGGGCCCATTTATGCAATTCAGGTTCTGTGCTATGCTCCTTCTCCCCTCATATAAATGTTTTTGGCCCCTACGGATGGAGTCAAAAGTAGCTTGGATGTTGCCATCAGTAATGTCATTTGAGAGGTCATCAGTGACATCATAAATGATGTCATAGAAGTTGTCATGAGTGTTGAAATATGTGAGGTTAGAAGCAGTGCATGGCGTGGTTGTATGTTATAGTTAGCTCTGTTTTTTGTCACAATTGGAAACAGGAGGAATTTGGTCTTTGTGGAGTCTAGCCTCAGGGAGTTTGCAAACATTCACATTTGGATGCGCTTGAGGCTAGGTTTGAGAATCTGTAGGTGTTTAGTTGAAGATATTTTAAGATGGAGTGGGATGTTGTAAGCACATTGGTGGATCTTGATATTGTCCTGTGCATGGAGGTCTCCCAAGGGTTGAACATGATGGGTGTGAGGATGGAGCCCTGGTGTATTCCACAGGTTGTAGAGAGAGTCTTGGATCTGCTAGTTCCTATTTGAGTGAATTGTAGTCCGTTGGTGTGGTAGGATGGTAATCATTAGATCATTGTGACAGTGAAACCCATGTGAGTTTTCAGGATGTGGCTCAATGCTGGATGGTCAGTAGTGTCGAAAGAGAGGTCAGCGCAAGACCAGAAGACAAGGGTAATTGTTGCCATTGAGAAGAGCACGATTGACTACTTAAAGTGTAGCTATTTCAATACTGCAGTATGGTCTAAACCAACCATTATAATCTTCAAGTAGGTTTTTCTTCCTCATTTGCGTCTGTAACTGTATGGCAACTACTTTCTCATTGATTTTTCCAATAAACAAGAGATGCGTTATAGGATGGAAGCTGGCAAGGTTGGTTGCATCTAATGTAGGTATTTCTTCAAGAGAGGGATATGTCTAGTTTTGAGGCTGTCCAGATAGGTGAGCTAGGTTAAGGTGGTGTTGACAATGTGGAGAAGGGATGTAAAGCCTTCTTATTGCAGAGTCTTGATGATGGAGGAGGGAAGCACAATATTTTTGTAAGAGGTAACATTGACTAAGTTCATAATGTTTAAGAGGTATGTGCCAGCGATAGTGTTGAAAGATGATCAGGTGGTGGGGTGGCAACTGGATGAGGGAGTTTGTGTAAATGACAATGATAAATTGGTGATGTTACAACTGGTTTTTGTTCATTTTCTCCATGAATAGGAGATTGTTAGCAGTGCATCTGCAGGCTGGCTGTGGAATGGCAATTCTGGGATGCAGGTACCTCACTGTTTGATACCTTAAAAGAGAGTGTTGCTTCTTTTGATTGCTCCACTTATGGTGTCTAGTAGTAGGTCGCTTTAGCTATGATGATGATTAAATGACACTTGCATCAGAGTGCTTTGAGAAGGTATGGTTCTACTAGCATACTGATCTCCTCCATTTCTTCTTCTGTCTTCATATGGCATACTTTTGTTTGGTAAGTTCTTGGGTGTTCCAGTGTGCTTAGGGATTTGACATGGAGGTACACTTTTTCATAGCCTTCAACATGATTGTTCAGAGGGGGTTCTGGATGGTGAGGAAAGTGTTGGCATTGGTTGGGTATGCTAATTAGTTCTTTTTGGAGTTCTTCTAGGTGGATATCCTTGAAGGAGCATAAGGTAACTTTCTCCTTTTCTTGCTGGACTTTATGTGAAAAATTGGCATTTGCAATGGTGAAGGAAATGGGGAGATGATCTATCCAGTCCATGAGTATGGTGGGGCTTTCAATAGATGTTGAGCATGCAGAGAGAGGATGAAGTCCAGTGTATTTTCATAGCTGTGAATTTGGTTGGTGAGGTAATATTTTATTTCCACAGTGTTGAATAGGGTATAGCGATGAGGGCTTTTGTCAGGGTTTTAGAACCGGAGTCACCTTCAAATTTTACTCTTCAAGAAAGGTGGGTTGGGAGTGTTGGATAGAGTCAAAGGTGATGAAGTTCTGTATTCTTAGATAGTCTGTAACTAAGATAAAATGAAGCTGTTTTGCATGCTGATTAGAGGAACGTGATAGGAGAGGAGCACACAAGTCCTAGGGGTGACCATGTTGTAGGTGGCATAGGACTACTTTGATTTGTGCATGACTGTTCTTTCCCCTCATGTTTTGCAGATGTTGTCTATGGGTTGAAATCGGTATCCAGAGGGGAGAAGGATGTCAATAATATCAGAGGAGGAGGGTGTGAAACAGGTTTCTGGGATGAAAAGTCTGTGGTGCAGATGATGTTGTGGCTGTGACTGATTGCTGATTGTGAATTGATGAGATTTATTTCAAGATTATATGATTATGTTCATTCTAGTGAGTGGTATGAGGCTGTTAATGTTATATGTGCAATAATGGTGAGTACATGATGTTGTCTTGGTGTGAGAGTTAGAATGGTGTGCTTATTGGTGTTTGGGAGACACATGATGATGGGTGGCTTACCTTGGTAGCTAGGGCCAACAACTTAAGAATATAGGCCCTTATTAAGATTGTGACAGAAAAGTTACACAGTCAAAATTTGTCATATCTCGTATCCTCCATATGACAACTGCATTGTATTCACTGTCACTCTAAATATGCCAGCCTGGTGTCTGCCATGTTGTGTTGGAAAACCCTGTCTGCCACATTCTAATAAATAAGGTCCACGTGCTGATAATCATTAGTGAAATTTAACCATCTAGTAAAACATCCTCCATTGGAGTGCACCTATGTTGTTACCCTGGAACAGGATTATAAGGAAGGAAGGGAGTTACAGGGACATTCCCAGCAGATCATTAGTGCATGAGATGGGTCTCAGTTTCCTTTCCTGGCTTGATACGAGTGTGTGAAAGAAACATGCATTCTGAAAATAACTAGTTGAAAGCTCTAGCAAAGTCAAGCAAAGTACATCCAATAGGACACATGGTGGCTCATTTGTTTTACCCCTCCTTCAAAACTCAATGGGGTGTGATCCAGTCAGGCCTATAGCATGAGGATGGATCAATACTAGGCCTGGGCGTAGTTCGCAGAGTTTTGCTACACGGAACTCCGCAAAGTTACAAAAAACCTCCCGAAGTTCCATGAGTGGTGGAGTGCAGTGCGAACTGCAGTTTGTGCTGGTATTCCTGCCGCTCAGGTAGAAATTCTACCCGAGTGGCATCTTGTGATTGCGAACTTACGGTTCGCAATCGCGAACTTACAGTTCGCGATCGTGAGCGGGGAAAAAACTCCACTGCACATTGCGAAGTGGAGTTTTCTGCACTCCACGAGCTCCACGGAGTGCGGAGTGCAGAAAACTCAGCAAACTTCGCGAAGTTCACCTCCCAGGCCTAATCAATACAATGAAAATATCATAACAAAGACTCCAATAAGTCGTATTTCTGAAAAAAACTAATCTTTCCAAAGACAGATACACCATTAAATTGATGACATACATCACAAACAAGGTTAAATCAACAATTTTAAATCAATGACATATATCACAAACAATATCAAATAGCCAGGAAACGTTTTGTTACATATGAGCTAGTCTGCAGTAAATCCAAGAGTTTGCTCACACAACAATCAATGTGTTCCCCTATAATAAGATGAGGCTAAAAAAACATGTAATTTCTGCTTATCCAATCAAAGAGCCATTTAGATCATTCATTTAAGGATTTCCAAACTAAATGTCCATCTTGAGACTCTGTATGCGGAAAATGCTTCCCCTCATTCCTCAAAATGCTGCCAATGCATTTCGGCCTTAGATACACATAGTGGGTACAACATTTCTTAAGATGTCATCATCCTGGCATAATAACAATCATTATATCTGGATACTTGAAAAAAATTAAATACATTTAGATTTTGCATTGCCCAGCATAACAACAACCAATGGCCAAGGCAATATTCATGTCATCCAAGCGTCATGGCCCGGGAGAATGCAGGATACTCCAGCACATGCCAGTAGACCCAAAGTGAAAGCAACTGACAAAGATAAAAAATAACCATGAGTGACATTACAATGCCGCAATGAACGGATCAGTACATTTTCCACTTATGGAATACTTGAGCAAGACATCAGTGGTTTCCGCTTTTTGTCCATGCCACTGCTGGTACATGTTTTCTTCTCCAGTATTCTTGCTTGAGATTTTGTCCTAGCGTGAGTTTTTTCTTATTTATTCTGATGTGTACCCCCTTAAATAAACTAGCTTGGCATCACCATCACTCAAGGTATACCATCCCCTTTCTTGCCATTGTATGTGTATTTCCTTAAGTCAAGTTCCAGATCAGTGCTCTTCTTGGTGCAAGCAGGACCCTGTGAGTGACGTGTCATCAGTATCATTGAAGAACAGAGTCATCTATCCTTTTCTCATTGCCTATTGTAACAAGCAAATTACTACTAGATTAGATGAGACAAAATAGGGAAGATCTCCATAACTGAAAGAGCAGCCTGTATCTGGCAACTGCCTGCATTGTATTTTTGTGCCATTTTAGCTGTCATATCCCCAGTTCATCTACTGTGAAAGGAGCATGCTTCTGCCCCTACTGTCATTGTTTCGAATGTTGCATCATCCTTCCCTCTAAATTGAGTACCCTGCAATTGATTCTCCTGTAATATTTATTAAGTGAAGTAGCTTTCACCTTGTCATTTTTACACAAAGCCCTGAAACGTTCTGAGCGCAAGTCAAACTGAAAACTTTGCTTAAAATACTCAAGTTTATTTGGAAGACTTTGTTACACTCTTCATATCACATGCTTGCCAAACTAGACCATTACCACAAGACTGCACAACTGGCATGTTCATTTCCCAAGACTGCTGAAAATGCCCAAGCATAAGGCAGTAGATCAAAGTGAGGACATGCTTAGCACTGGTTGTGTAGCGCCATACTTGCTGTTAGTCAGGCATATAACAAATATGTCTGGATGTTTAGAGAACCTGAATAAAAATAGCATCAGCTACTTACTATTTGTAAAACCTGTAATGTAGTAAATTTGGACTCTTGAAAGTAGTCATCTCATATCAAGAACTGCAATGTCTATTGGTAAGAAGAGGAAGAACAATGTAACGTAATGTAATGTAAACAATGTTTAAAATACTTCGCATTGCCATGTTCCACATGTATATTTTATTATCTCCCTGTCAGAGAATTGTTTCTGGTATACAGGGATCAAAATATTATCCTACTATCACAAAATTCTGACCTGGATCACCATTACATATTGGACACAAAGGTGACTAATAATGGTGGTCCCTAACCAAATGTAGAACATGTTGCAGCGGTGAAAGGTACCAAATTTAGCTTTTCAATTTCAAACTGTAAAACAAATAGCAGTTATATGCAGAAACGTTCTACATTTTATTAATCAATGTTATGTGAATTAACTCAAAGGAAGCACATTGCAACTGATGTGATGTTTACTCTTTTGAGATGTGATGTTTATCTTTTGAATGTTAGAATTCTTTGGGAAGTAATATAGCTTTCCTCACCCACTGTTTATGCAGTAGCTCAGTTATGGGATACAGGGGCATTTGTCAGTAGTAGTAGTAATAAATGATTTATTTCTAAGAAAGTTCTTACAGAAATACAAGATAAAACACGTTTTTAAAAAACATTCATTACAATTATAGTAACTAAAACAAATCATTAAATGCAATTGTAATAGCTTGAAGATTAAATAATATCTCTGATTACCAAGTCTAACATTGTCTAAAAACGTACTTAAAATATAGACAAGTTAATAACAATTATGCTTAATTGGGTATCCTAAAAGCCACAATAGCAGTTTAACATTTTTTGGCATAAAAAAACATCCTGAGAGTTACAATAGCAATCCTAATTTTATTGTTGCATATAAAAATACTTACTTCAAATTAGCCCAATACATCTGGTGATGGCTGCAGCAACATTGAAATGTTCCATTGATAATAAAATAACTAGGGCTTCACAACACATAATTATGCCATATCTCCTAAAGGTGGGATAAAATATCATTTTTCTCACCTCCAGAAATAATAAACAGTATAATAGAAGATGGGTTATGCTATACTTGACCCCCAGATCACAAATACAGTGTTCGTTGTTTAAAGTGATCCTTGCTTTGAAACGAGGACTTCTCCATACTGGGTCGATCCCTATTAGGATGCTTAAAATTCTTTCTCGCATCCCCTTTTCTGGTAATGTTGCCAAATGCCCTTTCATTGCCCAGATATTGAAGGTTCCGCATCACCTTTTTTTTTAAAGATATGTAGGTTCTATTGCTGTATAGGCTAAGAGTTTGAACCCTTTCATTAAAAATAGTAGAATTCAACATAATGTTGTGGCTTGAGGTTGAAAAGGTATCTGCCTGGCACTCTATATCCACTAACAGTCGAGTTGAGAGTTTGTCACTTCACAGACTATCTGAGAAACAAAAATCATAAAATTCATGAATGCTTTCACATCCCAGGAATCCAGTCCCATTTCAATTCTCAAAGCATGAATCATTGAATTGGTTGGAACAATAGTCTCTTTAGGCCTAAACTGTGATCTTCACCCAACTCACTCTGCAATCTAAATATATTAACTTGCCTCCATAATGGTCCAGTGGAATACATTTTCTAATGTTGCTTTCTTTATTACTTTAAATCTTTGTATGCGAATTAAATCTTTTAAGGGCTTTGACTCTGACCATTAAATGTTAATGTTAATGAATCCTATAAAGCGCACGATTACCCGCAGGTGTCTTGGCGCTAGTTTAGAGTAGCGGAGGAAATACAGCAATGTTTCTGGGTTAGCCGATGTTGAAGAGAGAGGTTTTTAGCTGCTTCCTAAAGTTAAGCAGATTGGGGGCATTTTTAATCACAGGTGGTAGAGCATTCCAGGCTTTAGCCCTGCCTAGAAAGAAGCTCCTGCCGCCCCAGAAGGACAATCGGAAACTGGGGACAACAATACATTTAGCAGAATTCTATTGTAAATATCTAACTGGGTTGTACCACTTAAGACTATGCTGCAAATAGGCCGGGCCTAGACCGTGGAGTGCTTTGTGGGCGATGCAGAGTGCTTCGAATAAGCATCTCTGTCTGATAGAAAGCCAGTGTAAATTTTTAATGGCTGAAAAGAAACAAGGATATTTTGGTAGTTTTAATAAAAACCTAGCTGCTGCATTTTGCAAAATTTGCAGCCTCTCAAGAATATATTGGGGGGCAGTGAGAAATAGACCATTGCAGTAGTCTAATTTAGAGTTGAAAAGTGATGCAATTAGAATTTTTTGCAAATGAGACGGGATAAAAGGGAAGATCTTTTTTAACATCCTTGGAGTATAAAACATCGAGAAAGAGAGAACATTAATATGATTGTTATAAGTTAGTCTGTGGTCAATCAGACACTCCCAGATTCCGAGCTTTAGTGGCGGGAGTGGGCAGATGTGCTCCAAAGAGTATGATTTCGGTTTTATCCGCATTCAGACAGTTCTTACTCATCCATATGGAAGGAGCTTGCATGCAATCGTGGAATCTGTTACTGACTCATTGATCTTTTTTGGCCAGAGATACGACAATCTGAGTGTCGTCTGCATAAGATGTTAAAGAAAAAATGAAACTCTTGATGAGGTTGGCAAGAGGTGTGATATAAATATTAAATAAGGTAGGGCGGAGTGAAGAGCCCTGAGGAACTGCACAAGGAAAGGAAAATGATCAAGAAGTATACTCGCTGAGCTTGACAGATTGTTCTCTTTCAGTGAGAAAGGATTTTAGAAGGGCCCAGGCATTGGCTTCGGATAGGCGGTTCAGCAGTAATCTGTGGTCTACTGTATCAAAGGCAGCCGAGAGATCAAGCAGTATCAGTGCTGTTCCTTGGTTTTGATTTAGTGGTTGCCTGATTTCTTTGGTTGCCTTGTTTACGGCCATTTCAGTGCTAAATCCACTATGGAAACCAAACTGCATGGCATCCAGACGATTATTGGTCTCAATATGGTCCATGTGTTGTATATTCATAATTTTCTAAATGACCTTGGCTGGGAGAGGGAGGCAAGACAAGGGACGGTAGCTACTTGGAATTTTTGTGTCCAGGTTTGCTTTTCTCAAGAGGGGAAGGATAGATGCTTACTTCCAGATGGAAGGAAATTGGCCGACCAGGAACATGTTTGAGAAAATATCAGAGAGTGGAAGAGCAATGGATTCCGCTACTGAGCCTACTATTTCAGGTGAACAAGTATCGTAAGGAAAGCTGTGTGAGGTTGCTCACACTAGATTGGTAACCTGTTGTAAAACTGCTGAATCGTGGTCTGTTTCTACATGTCAGAGTTGGGTCCGTGATACCGACTGGGGTAGAGGATGAAGGAAAAAAAAGATTGTAAACTCCTTCTTCCTTTCCCAGGAAAAAATCTGCTAAGCTGTTACAAAAGGATTGAGAGTATAGACTAGATGTGTCAGATACCACAGTGGTTAGTTTTTTTGCTGTCTGAAAAAGCTCTTTTGAGGAGTGTTCTGCTTCCTTTCGTTTTTTTGTATAATAGGGCAATATTTCTTTGAGGATGAGAGCTTTATAGGATGCTTAACAGAGCTTGTAATTCGTTTTCTCCGTCTTGTTATAGTTACATCTTCAGATCTTTTCCTGCCTGTTGCATTTTTGTTTCTTTGCCTTTAGTTCTTCTGTGAACCAAGGAGCTGACATAGTCCTTCTTTTGGCTTTGCTCAGCTTAGAAGGTGCTAGCATCTGTGTGGCTTTATCAAGCCATGTTGTGTATTGAATGGCCACAGTGTTGATGTTAGGAGAGAGATCGGGAGAAAAATTATTACGTTCGTCCAGCAGCCTATCGGGATGTATAGTATGCCAGGCCTGATTTAATTGAGGGCCTGTTAAGAGAGACATTATATGTCAGATTAAAGAGAATCACATTGTGGTCTGACCAAGCAAGTGGTTGGGTATTGACAAAATTAAGAGCTGCATTAGCAGTGAAGATTCCATCCAATATATGTCCTGAGGAGTGAGTAGGGAGATTCACCAACTGAGAAAGACCAAAGCTGGTTAAAGAATGAAAAGGATTTGCTGTGTCGGGTCTTGAAGGCCTCTAAGTAAAACTTTTAATCAACTAAAACAGTGAAGTTTGTGGAAAGATTGTATTCTTCCAAAAGACTAGAAATTTCTGTGCAAAAGGGGCTGTAGGGCCGGGTGGACAGTATAAGAGTATTCCTGTGAAGGAGGAGGTGTTAATTAGAGTGATTTTAAAAGTAAGTGATTCACAGTGTGCGGATTGAATAGCCAATAGCCTTACATTGGATTTTCTGGTCTGTTCTATGCACTATGGCTAGTTCCCCCCTGTTTAAGTGTTCTGTCATGCCTGAAAATGGAGTAGCCGTGAAGTATAGCGGTTAATAAATCTGGGACGCTTGAAGGGTCAGCCCAAGTTTCTATTATAAATGCTATAGCTGGGCTTTATTTTTCCATGAATAAGTTAAATTCTGTACTATGCTTGATTAAGGACCTTGCATTAAGGAGAGCGCAAAGCAGCGTTCTATCTGATGGAGTTAAGTTGTTACTAGGGCCTGAGGGATTCATATATAGTGAGGTAAATTAATTGAGTATGTCTAATCTGATTCCACAGCCAGGACAGACATAAGAAGACTTGGCTGAGGCTGCAAAGCAATCAAACCCTGCACAAGCCTACATGGATGAAGGGCCAACAGCTCCTCACAGGAGTACCCTGTGCCCGTCGGAAAAGAGGTTTTAGAATATCTAAATCCCTGTCTCATTTCAAGTTGTCACCAAGATTTAACCATATATACTCAGAGACCCTTACTAGGTTTAATGGTGCATGTTTTGAAGCCAACCCAAATTCTTTGGTCTCTTTAAAAAGAACATGGTCTCCGTTTTACCAATATTAAACATTAAACTATTGAGCTCACATTAGTCTTCCACATTAGTCTCCCAATGTATTGATTTTCGATTGTAGACCTATTGCTGTGTAGTTCATTAATACTATTTTGTCTGCGTTCATTAGACACATGATGTGCAATGCACCTATTTTAGGGGAAAACAAACTGATAGTTTCATTGGGAGATCAGAGAGGAAAAGACTAAATAAGAGAGGTGCTAAAACGCAACCTAGTTGCAAGCAATTATGAACTGGGTTTATTTCCAGGCAAAGCCAATTGTCAGATTGTAACTGTTGTATCATGTTTAGAAGTGCCAGTGGGATATTTAAGCAGCGCAGTTTTTTCCATAGTGACTCCCTGTCAACTAGGTCAAAGGTAGCCCTAAAATCCACAAAGCAGCGGCATACTTTGTGCACTGACTTTACGGATTTAATTTCTGCCACCCATACAATCATACAGTGATAGATTGTCAACTAATTGGGCCTAAAACTGCCTCAATCTCCGGGAACTGTTTCTGAAGAAAAAGCCCAATTCTTGAGATGGAAGAGGGCTTTTAGACAAATCCTACATGATAAGTCAAGTAGTGAAATGAAGCTATAATTTCTGAGTTTACACTGTTCTCTTCCTTTTGTGAATTGGTTTAATAGTTGCACCCCACCATGTTTTAGGGACAGTTCCTATTAAGAATACACATTTGCCTTAAGTAGGACAGCTGGAAAGCCATCTATGCATCATGCAAGAGATTCTTTCAGGTAGCCAATTATTTCTGCAACAATTCCAGACTCCAAAAGAGATAATAGTTTGTCAGCCTCTTGTAGACTGAAATTCACAAATGGGGAAAATCCCTGCATATACATCCAAACATAAAATAAATTATTTTCCCTTCACTTACCTGAGCCTCCAAGTGTCTTTGGAATATCATTATTTCATTATCCACCACAAGCCAAAATATCCTTGAGTTAACTTTGAACATAGCTTTGTTGATTTCTGCCCTGATTCAAAGAATTCTAATTTTTATGTCACAGCAACATACTATATTTTTTGCTTCTTTTAACTCTATAATAATAGTCAAGCTTTTATCTCACTTTAACTTGTGATGAATCATATTATCCAACCTTCTACTTGCTCTGCAATCCCCATTAAAAAAAACTGTGGAAACCAATGTTTTGTTTCTAACCTGAGGTGTACCACACATGTATGCTGCCTTTAAGCTCTGTAGGATTAATTTTATAACTTGGGCATATCAATTTATATCACACAAACCCCTCACTCTTGGAAGGAGTTCCTCCATCCTTACCTTAAACAGGGCCTTAGGATAATCATCAGAAATCAAAAACATAATCCTCCAAGGGCAGAAAATATTGTACAATTAGTACTTCCATACATCCAATTTTGTTTTTATATGTGGGTCCTCAGTTTGTTAAAATGATATCATAAGAATGTAACATAGACTTTTGCATCTCTTTGACTAGACATCTACGTATTATTGCAATTTTGAAAATCCAATAAAAAAAATAACATACAACCCTAATCATTTTATTAGAGACCACTGCATCCACTATTGGCACAGGTTTCCTTATTTGATCAAGGCCATACCTTAATGAACACTGGGACCTAAATGAACAACCTTGAAATCAATCTATAAGTTTAAAGTGATTCAATGTAACAAAAGGATAATCTATAGGAGCTTTCAAATCACCAAATTTAAAAGACTTTGAGCAGGGCTAACATCCTGCTAGACGACCATTTAGGTTAATAAATTATTTTGCATTGCACGAGATAGCAAATGGGTGGCTCTAGTAAAAATTGCTCCCCCGGCTACTAGGACAGCTGGTATTTTATTTAAATGTAATAAATCAGAGTAGTCAAGTTCAGAATGATAAATCAGCATTTTTACATGAAACCCTCCTCCCATAATAGACAATTAATCAGTAAAAACACAATGTATCGTATACAAGTCATTGTCAAATTCTTCAAGTCACAGAAAATGATACTGCTCTAGGTGGGATATAAACTTTTAAACAGATCAAGAGTCATTAAAAGTAGTCTTGTTGCAAAGGTACATTGTGGCAAGCCAGCAGCCAACTGCAGGTTGTATCCAGTTTTTGAGCCTTAGCCCCTCAAAGTACTGAGATCTAAGTCATTTGACCCCTAGAGAGTTTACCTTTGCTTAGTTAAAGATGTGTTCTTTGCACAGTACACATAACCACCATAAGACTGTCTCTCCCACAACCTATTTTCCTGCAGAAATAATACTGAATGTTTATCTAAAGATTGCATTTTCGATTTCCTTTTACCCTTCTTAACAGATTTGTAGAGTAACTTGTTTGTGCACTTGTCATTGTACTACCAATCATATATATGCAAGTAATTTTAAAAAACTGTGAGAAACTGGGTGTCTGTTACAGTACCCCCAACACTTTGTTCCTGGTTTTTGATGTAACTTTGACTGCGGTGTGCTGGGTCCCTGCAACCATGCTCACAGTACCAGTGTTCTTTCTCTAAAAATGTAGCATAGTTGGTACCACTTCAGCTACCCCTGTAACGCCCTAGTAAATGGAACCCCTGGTAGCTAGGGCATGGGTACTGAAGAGGGCCCTCTGGGGCTGCAGCACTGGTTGTGCCATACCAGGGACCCCTATGCACTCTGCCATTGCAGGCTGCGTGTCTTGGTGCAGAGAAATGTGAAGCACCAACATGGCACACAGCACTATGTGCCATGCCACCCATACATTGCATAAGATATAGGTAAGTCACTCCTACTGTAGGCCTTCAGCCCTAAGGCAGGGTGAACTGTATCCTGTGTGAGGGCATATCAGCATGAGCAGGTATGCACCTACAATGTCCAGTTTATTCTGAGATATTATAAGTGCATAGGGAAGCCAGAAGGAGTGCATGGACTGGATACTTGTCAAAACGAGTTTCCTAGTTCCGCGATGGCTTCACTGGTTTCTAAGATGTTTGGTGCCAAACATCTTGTCCTAATAAATCCTCACTGATGCCAGTGTTGAATTTATTAATAAATTCACACAGGAAACCCTTTTAGATGCTCCCCTCAAAACCTACCAAGCACTTGTGTGGGCTCTAACTTGTTTTCGCCAGTCTGTCACCACCAGACACAGTTCTGACCTCATGGGGTGAGGGACAGGATTCTGAGAGGACAGCGAAAATGCCTGCTCTGGCAGGAGGTGCTTCACTCTCATCCAGGACCACATGGCCTTCCTGGGCGGGAAGCTTCAGAGGTGATGCCGTCTTTGAAATCCAATGCAGGAACCTCCAGGTAGTGGGGGAAGCTAAGCTCCCTTTCCTGCTCACTTTTGGTGGGAGGAAGGGAAGGATAATTAGTTAGATTAGGGAGAGGGTCCTCACTTAGCCTGCACCACCCCTAGGGTGGGGCCGACGAGGTGAACCCCTCTTCTACCATTCCGCAATCTTAGGATGGTGGAGAAACAACCTATCGGGGCTAGGGTAGTGCCCCTCCACACAAGGCTGCGGCATACTGATAACCAGGGTACTTGACCCCCAACAGCTAACACCAAGAAGAAGAATTCACACCGGACTCCCAAAACCCCAGACGCAAGCAGGACTCAAGGGTTGTCAAGACACCAGAAGCCTACTTCCTGAGTGGCCTAGTTGTCCCGAGATCGCCTCTCCCAGTTGCCTGCTCCTGACCAAGAGGACCTCACAATACCTGGCTGACCTGTTCATTCTGCACCTGGCGCCAATGGACCTGACCAACTAGCTGTGCTCTCATGGCCCTCAAGCCCTTCTGAGCTCTACCCTCAAAGGAGCCCCCTCGGACTTACCTGTGAGTCCTTCTGTGCATTGTACTTTTAGGTGGCTCCCTTCATCTTTGCTCACCAGCAGTCTGCTCCGGGCCAATCTGGGATGCTCCAAAATTTCTCCTGCTGGAACATTAGCCCTGGTCCCAACATTAACCTAAAATGAGAAGGTGAACCTTGTAAAACCATTGCCCGATTTTTATATACATTTTCTGCTTTTTCCTTGTTGTTTCCAATGGTGCCTAAACATTCTCAAAAGTGTCATTTTCCGAATCATCATAACATACTGTACTTACCTTAGAACTGTGTTCTTGGTCTTAATAAATATATACAAATCAACATATTTTTTTATAAATTGGTCTTGAATGTATTATTGAGTGTGTGTTTCATTTATTGCCTCTGTGAGTACAAGAAATGTTTAGCACTACCCTCTGATAAGACCAACTGCTCACCTAAAAAGAGCATTATATTTATCTGCTTTAACCTCTGTATACTATTTGGGGATTCACTGGACTCTGCACAGTGTACTTAATTTTAGTACACTATATAGAGAGACCGCTTCTTACAACATGCTCCTATTTTGATATGAGAGTACAAATCCAGGCAAACAACTATTATGATTGCACTAATTTTTTGTATATGTGTATACATATATATTGTGCAGGTAATTAAATGTATGTTAACAGATTTACTAAGAATCTGGAGAAGTGATACTAACAAGGAATATATTGACTTTTCTAATGCACTCATACACAAACTATGGTGAAAATGTTATCACAAAAAGCTACTTAAGAATGTCAGAATCCTAACAGAAGAGCTTCTGAAGAAGAAGGAAAAAGGAAAAAAATAATGGAAGTATAAATGTTTGTATACCCGCCTTTTGCAATAACACAGACAATTTCACAAAATTATAAGCCAAAAGTGTATCTTCCTTAAGAAAAACCAGAGCTTTAAAGATGAGCTGTGTTTTGTTTACTTGGGAACAAATGAAAAAAAAAATGTTCCTTAAGACACATACATCAATCAGAGGTCAGAGGAACTACTAAATAAAGTACATCATCTATGGGATAATATGCCCTACACATTTTTCTATGTGTTAAAATCAAACCAAAACCTTTGCAAAAGAGACTCCCAACATAAATCTAGAATTTAGTGTACAGTTACCATCAGTCCAATACTTTCTCCAACATGGACACAGAGAAGCACAATTAAAATGGACAATACTTGATGTAACAAAACTGAAATTCTACAGGAGCAGTGTGGAAAATACTTTTCTCAGAAAGGAAGCAGCACTTACGCTTCAACTGAAAACCAGAACCAGTGACGTCAATGAGGTATCGAAATTACACATTGTTTTCTAAATACCACAAAGTTTCCTATTTAAAATTTCCACCCCATTTAACACGGAATATATTCCCCACATCATAATGTTTCGAAATTAACAGTCTTTCAACATTTTCAGTTCTTGAAATGATGTTGATATTTAGACAAGGAACGAAGCTAAGCTGAATAGAGGGATACTGAAAGAATGCCTTTCCCTTGATCACTCACATCATATTCCCTTGCTCAAACAGATAAGGAAGCCTTGCAGATCATAGGTTGGGTTGACGTATTTTACACCCCTGAGAATATAGTCTAAACTAATTGCAAGTGAATAAGAGACAATTTTATGAGACTAATGATCACTGCCAGAGAAGAAGCTGCCTTTAATATACTTAGGGTGCATAAATACATTTTGCTGAAACCAGAACAAACAATGGAGCCCTATCTTTTAGTGGTTAAGAGTAACTATGGCCACTTTTTATCTTTTTTTATTTTAGGCAGGATCTATTGCACTATTTATTGGTTTTTCGCCAGGGCAGAAAATATATTTACACCCTTGATATCTGCGGCTGCGACAATGTGTTTCTGCAGGACACTTTGTATTTCCTAATGTTCTGTACTTTTATTGCTGTTCCAAGGAAGGCATTCAAGTCAAGTCTTTATTTCGATTTATAGAAAAAAAATCATAAAAGACAACAAAGTTTAAAATGCAATTCATATCATCATTTACAAAGTAAAAACACAAATCAAATATAAAAACAATTTAACATAAAAACAAGCAACAGGAGGAATTAAATAGACTAGCATCGTTTCAGCTTCCTAGCCCCTATCGCCCAAGCCCACCCCAAAAATTTTGCCACAGCTATTACAATGGCGGGTTCCGTATCAGTCCTGCACACCCTAAGAGCTGCAGAAGCTACCCTAAAGCACAAGTTTTTACATGTTGGGACTAGCCATTTCAGGCGTGGTTGCCTATAGGATGGGCATACGAAGAAAAAATGGGCAGTTGTTTCCATCGTGCCTAGACAAAACGGGCATAGACCATCCCAACCCTGTTTCCAACTGAGCATAAAAAACCCTAATGGTAGGGACCCCACCCTGAATTGGTGATGTAGCTTCCTTTCCAGGGTACTCCTAATAATATCCCAGTAAGGCTCGATAAACAAAGACAACTTAAGCTCCAAGAAACCACTTGTTACAATACTAGTGCTCTGGGATAATCGCATCTGGTCAATATAAGACCAGTATGCTTTTTTTAGTTGCTTCTTGGAGGGGAACACAGCTGAGGACGGAGAGTCCCACAGGTTCCTCATCCCCATAGCTATTAATGTAAACTTGAGTTCCCTTAACCACTGGATTCTATCAGAATTATTTATTTTCTTGACTTCGCTCAGAGCCCGAGCATACTGAGCCAGCTCAGGCGTTGTCCACAGCCGGCGCCAGTAGGCTATTGGACGGAACCGGGCCTGATCTCGGATGTTCCTACTTCCAGTCTCCATATACAGGGGGAGTAATGGGGTGGTTTTAGGGATTCCTAAAAGGGCTCTAAGAAAGTTGTTATGTGCTACGGCAAGGGGTGCTAAGTCACTGAAGCCCCACATCTCCGCACCATACAGAATCGAGGCCCCCACCTTGTTGTTGTAAATTTGCAGCGCTGGAGCAATGGGCTTGGATTTAGATTGCTTGTGTTCTCTAAGTAGAACTCCCACCAACTGGGAGTGCTTCAAATTCATTATATCAATGTGTGGTTTCCAGGAAAAGTTTTTACCTATAGTTAACCCTAGGTACATAAATGCATCAATTTGATCCAGGGGGGCCTGATCTAAGCTAACCCTCCCCCTCACTATTTTGGTCTTATGAAAAACCATACATTTTGTTTTTGACACATTTATAACTAAATCCTGGTCACAACAGAAGGCCTCAAAGCAATTGAGTGCGTCCTGCAATCCCCTTTGTGTTTGCGATAACAACAAAGTGTCATCAGCGAACATCAATAGGGGAGTATGGAGACCCACAATTCTTGGTGCATCTGTCGGTTGCTCATCAAAGTAGTGTGTAACCACATTGATGAACAACGAGAAAAGAGTGGGGGCCACGACGCACCCCTGTCTGACTCCCAATCCAACCTTAAATTTACTTGTCACATTCCCCTGCTTCCCCCAATGTACTTGTGCGTAGTTATCATGGTGAAGTTTGACGATAATGTTTAAAAGTGCTGTCGATAGCCCCATCAAGCGCAGCGCCTGCCATAATTTGGCACGTGGAACCATGTCGAAAGCTGTCTTTAAATCAATTAAAGCAGCGTACATCGACCCCCCGCCCAAAGTTACTACCTTCCAGTGAATAGCCACAAATCGAGAAGCCTGGTCGATGGTACCAGTGTGGGAGCGAAAACCGGCATGTAAAGGTGTTAATATTTCATTTTCCTCTATCCAATTTTGGAGTCTACCCAGGACCAGTCTAGCTACCACTTTCTGGATACTATCTATTAGACTAATGGGCCTATAATTATTCGGGAGAGAACGATCCCCCTTCTTGAATATGGGAACAATCTCCGCTCCTGCCCATGTTTTGGGTAGTGATGCTCCACTCGCCACAGCATTAGCCAGGAATAGAATATACGTAGCCCAGGTTTCAGGGTCTGATAAGAACAGATGCGCCGGGACACAATCTGGGCCCGGGGCTTTTCCGCGTGGAATAAGTTTCAAAATTCTAAAGACCTCTATTTTTGTGAAGCAGACAGCTGGTTCTTGAGTTAGGTCCATTGGGACCGAGAAATCACTTGGGGGCCCCCTGAATTGTGCTTCAAAATATGAAACCCAAACTTTTGGGGAGACATTATTTTCGGGAGTATTAGGAATATCGCCCCTCCCCCATTTTAAAATATTCCAAAATCTCATCATGTCCCTATCTCTACTAGCCTCCAACAACTCCAGCCAATGTTTCTCCTCCCAAGCACTGTGAGCTATCTTTTGCAGCTCTCTGTATAGACGGCGAGCCAGTCGCTTTGCTTGCCCATTGCGAATATTGATGGCCTTAGCCAAAGTCTTATATGCCTTCCTACATAAGCCGTCGTACCAGGAGGCTCTGCGGGATTGGGGTCTCTTCTTCTCTATCTGTGGTTTTGTAAAGTACATTTTAAGGTTCCCAAACTGTTTTTCATGCGTCCCAACTATCATGTTGTTAATAGACTCCTGGGAATCACAGGCCAGGAGAGAGAGAAGAGCAGCATCAGTGAGAGCTTTTATTGAATCCCTAGCCTCTTCATTTTCAGCAACAAATTGCCACCGAACTATTCTCATATTGTTAGCAAGGACTAAATCGTCTGGAATGATGTTATTGGACCATTGGGATGGTAGTGTAGCCAAGGATAGGGATTTGAAACTCATAACTAATGGATCATGGTCACTCTCACATCTTGGGAGAATCACCATGTCCAACAGCAGTGGCCAGAGAGGCATACTCAAAATAAAATAATCAATGCGACTGCTTCTAGAACCTACACTGAAAGTATTCCCAGCCATCCTGTCCGAGGTGGTTCTCCCATTTGCAGCCCTGAAACCTTTAGCAAGGCAAAGACCCTTGAGTTGCAGGGCTGCATCAGACCATCTCTTTATGGGTGGGATTGAGAGCTGGGGAATATCCCACTTGGCATCCTCCTCACTTCCCAAATCCATATCTTCCCCATCTAAAGGCTCAAAAGTACAATTAAAATCTCCTGCTAGATTGACATTAGTCAGATTGCTTAAAAAGTCTAAAAAATATTCTAATTCTAGCAATGTTTGCGAAGTTTTGCCTCCCGGAAGTCCTCTAACATATACATTAAACAAAAGGAGGTCTGGCATTTCCTTTTTTTGCAACTTCAAGATCAAAATATCTGGGTTTTCAAGGGTAACTTCCTGGGCTGTCCATCCCCCCTCTTGCTTAATCCAAACAGTCAGGCCTCCTATTGGCTTCCCCTTCTCCCTGGTATTGCTTGTTTCGAAAAATTTAAATATCCTGGGAAAAAAGGGGCTTGGTAGCCCAGGTCTCTTGGAAGAGGAGAATATCATGCATCACTACAAAATCAGCCCAGTCAGTCGAGCCAATTCTTGATGAGAGTCCCGCAATATTCCACGAGACCATGGAGCAATGTCGCTGGTTCTCTCTCTGCTTAAAGGGCAAAGATGTCCATTTGGGCCCCAATATATCTTCTCTCCCTTCCGACCTAACCTGAGACCCATTATATTTTGCTGAAACTGGGGAGACTATCACAATGTCAGAGCGAATCATACCAAAATTCTCCATTGTGAGATCAACCTCCTTTATAGTTAAAAGGTTCGAGGAATCGTGCTGGTGCCTCGTCTGGGAACCCCATTTTATGCTGGCCTCATGACCCATGGTCGCATTCGATATATGGTGGAGAGGTGGGGATATGGCCTGAGAAGTGTTAAGGAGGCATCCCTTTTCCCGTAATGGTTTCATCATGGGGTCAGTCAAAACAGAATTGTTTTTACCCTTCTTATGCTTATGCTTATGTTTCCTAAGGCTAGCCCCCTTTATCTTTGTAGGAGGGGCCTTTCACCCAACTTTGGTTTTTCCACAATCCTCTTTATTCATCTGAGTACTGAAAGGCTCCACGGCTGGTGGCACTAATACATCAAAAGGACTGTTAGGGGTAACATAATCCTCAAATTCTTGGGGCATGGGAGTAAGATCAATTTGCGAGTTAGCGATAATTGTCTTTCGGTGCGCTCGATTTCACTGGATACCGCACCTATAGCTTTTTGAAGCATTCTATCAACCGCAGTAGGCTGTATAGATGTAGATGTAGAGGGGAGAGTGCCCTATTGCTTGGTCGCGGGTCGAGAGTTTGGGGAGATGTTGTGACCCAATTTGGATGACCTTGTTTGCACAGTACTGGCCATTTTGCAGTTAGATGGAGGGCTGGACCTGTAATCCCAACCACTTAACCACAATTTTCGCTCTCTAGTTAGAAAATCAACAGAACCACCCCAAGATTGTTCCTTTTACCAAGACACCCTTTCTCTGCCCCTCGATTCAAACCAGAGTACAATTTTAGGGGTTATAGCCTAATTCAGTCACTCACAGTCACGGTCTTCACTCCTTGTCTCGCCAAGCGAGACGATGACCTAGGAGCCACTTCGTCGCTGGGATTACCAGAGGGAATTTCTCAGGGGGGGGGCCCAGCCCAGCCTCTTCCGGCTTCTGACGGCCTCAGACGGCACGCCCTTTGTCCGGCCTTCATCCACGCGCGCGTCCCGCGTTGCGGGGAACTGCACTCCCTCTTGTAGCGCCTCCAGGCGCTCTTCTGATTACCGGCAGCTGGGGAAGGGGCGCAAAGCACAATGGATGTCGTGGTCCTCCGGGACCGGACCAGAGCAGGAGAAACTTCATCAAGGGACCCACGCTGCGGGGAACTGCATTCTCTCTTGTAGCGCCTCCAGGCGCTCTTCTGATTACCGGCAGCTGGCGACTGGCGCAAAGCACACTGGATGTCGTGGTCCTCCGGGACCGGACCAGAGCAGGAGAAACTTCATCAAGGGACCCACGCTGCGGGGAACTGCACTCCCTCTTGAAGCGCCTCCAGGCGCTCTTCTGGTTACCGGCAGCTGGCGACGGGCGAAAAGCACACTGGATGTCATGGTCCTCGGGGACCAGACCAGAGCAGGAGAAACTTCATCAAGGGACCCACGCCACGGGGAACTGCACTCCCTCTTGTAGCGCCTCCAGGCGCTCTTCTGATTACCGGCAGCTGGCGACTGGCGCAAAGCACACTGGATGTCGTGGTCCTCCGGGACCGGACCAGAGCAGGAGAAACTTCATCAAGGGACCCACGCTGCGGGGAACTGCACTCTCTCTTGTAGCGCCTCCAGGCGCTCTTCTGATTACCGGCAGCTGGCGACTGGCGCAAAGCACACTGGATGTCGTGGTCCTCCGGGACCGGACCAGAGCAGGAGAAACTTCATCAAGGGACCCACGCTGCGGGGAACTGCACTCCCTCTTGAAGCGCCTCCAGGCGCTCTTCTGGTTACCGGCAGCTGGCGACGGGCGAGAAGCACACTGGATGTCGTGGTCCTCGGGGACCAGACCAGAGCAGGAGAAACTTCATCAAGGGACCCACGCCACGGGGAACTGCACTCCCTCTTGTAGCACCTCCAGGCGCTCTTCTGATTACCGGCAGCTGGCGACGGGCGCAAAGCACACTGGATGTCGTGGTCGTCCGGGACCGGACCAGAGCAGGAGAAACTTCATCAAGGGACCCACGCTGCGGGGAACTGCACTCCCTCTTGTAGCACCTCCAGGCGCTCTTCTGATTACTGGCAGCTGGCGACGGGCGCAAAGCACACTGGATGTCGTGGTCCTCCGGGACCGGACCAGAGCAGGAGAAACTTCATCAAGGGACCATTCTTAACTCCTCTGTTTTTATTAATGTTATCTAGAGACACTATCTTTAATGTAGCCATTTTTAAAAAAAAGCTGCTGTGAGACTGAGCAACAGCATGGATCTATGAATTCAAGTGATTTAACACATGCATTTGAATCAATTGTAATGCATTTTTATTATGGACTGTGTGTTATCTATACTGTGTTGCTTTTATGGTTTGTGCAAAAACCGAACAAAGCTTGTTGATGATGATGATGTTGCCAGACTCGGTACTCCAACCCCTCCCCGAAATGCACTTTTCAGAATATTTTGAAAAGGGCAGGTTTCACATCCAAAGGCATCAAAAGAGAGAATTAACATATTGAACATGTTGCACAGTCGCCTAATTCTATAAACCTTATAAGACATGTGAATACATATATGTAAATAATTGGTATAATAAAGAAAATAAGATATATTCTGCAAGTATATCAGCTTCACAAAATGTGATACATGTTTATAAATGAGAAATGTGACTCAAATAAATTAATGTATAAATATATGAAATGCAATGAAATTACAAAATCAGAAAATGACAAGAATATTTCGCAGATAAAAACAGTGAATTCTTAACAAATCTGCCATAGGAATGTGCTGAGAATCCTTTAATTACCTTTAATTAACTGTGAAATATCCTACATGTATAAAATGTCTGTACTCTTTTTGATTGCTTACCTGTATTTATTCTCAAACACCCAAATAAAAGTGTGTTGTAAAAGATTTTTTCATTCATTGAATAGATTTATTAAAAGTGCAACTGATGTATGAGCATGAACCTCCATAACTGTGATATAAAATATTTGATCAATGTTTCAATAAGTGAATGCTAAGTTAGGAACAATAAACAGACAAAAGTAGTTTCTGTTGCATTTCAAACGTGAAACTACCCAAAGTATTGGCCCTGGCAGTCAAATTCAAAAAAGTTCTAGTGCCTCCAGTTTTCACTTGATCCCAAAATGCTAAGTTTTTAGGACATCACTACAAAGTAATTGATTAGCTTAGAGGACAATAAACATCTCAATAACATTTCACCAATGGTAAGTTGGTGAGCACGAGTGAGAATTGCCATCCACAGTGAGATTTTCGGGCGCACAGAGAGTAGCAATTGCCCACATGAACCGCCAACACGAAGCTCCAGCCCTCACATCCATGTCACCCGGCCTGCTCCTCCCATAATGCTGACCACCACCAGCGATGCTCTCCCTGTAATTGTCTTCCTTGCGAACAAGACTCTTGGCGCACAACTTGAGAAGGTAAACCTCCAATGGGACTAATCTGGGATTGTGTCTGACCCATTAGGGTTGTCATGAACTTTTGAATTTGACCAGGTCAAGCATGACCAGATAGTTGTGATTGGTCCTTTCTAATTCTAGGCATTATTTTAGAGAATAGATTGAGATCGTTTCGGCCCCAAGACCTCTAATCATTCTTTTTACCAGATAAAACTGGGGGCTCCGAGCGCCAGCTATCCTGAGGGAAACTTCGAAGGGAACCAGCTACTAGTTGGTTCGATTAATCTTTTGCCCCTATACCCATATATATTCTTTAAAGATTCATAACTCCTGTTCTACTGATTGGATTTGTGTTGTTTTTACCTTGTTTCATTCAATAAATTAGGATCTATTGTTATAACCTGATTTTGGATCTTTTTGTGTGGCGTTTTCACTGTTTTACCATTTCAAGTGTTGTAAAAATACTTTACATATTTCCTCTAAGTTAAGTCTCCGTGCTCTGTGTCAAGCTACCAGGGGGTTGACACAGTGTAATTTGGGGTTTGCTTGTGCCTTATCCTGACTAGGACTGAGGTTGCTGCTTGACAAGGGCTTCCACCCCAGTTAACCAGTAACCTAATTTCTAACATTGGTGATCAGAGGTGAGCATAGGACTTGTGGTTGTGCAGGCCATGTAGGGATTTGGTGTATACTACCATCCCATATTTGAGACCATTATGAATTTTAAATTCACTTTTTTCTCTCAACTGGTCCTATTTCAAAATTTGACTGTTGCTTCACCTTCATCAAACTTGGGACTCTTATTGTTGCACCTGTGATACCTTGTCAGAAGGATCCTGACTCTCTACCACCCAGCAGACTACATAATGAAGGAAGGAGTTCTGCAAGGAGACAGGCTGGCTCTGAAGTTGTGTCCACTGAGTGGGACCTTAAGACAGCCTTGTATGCTCATGAGGAGCACACTGGTTAAGGGACTCAACAGAGTACTCTGAGGAGGGTAGGACTACTGGGCAAGACTAGAGAACCCAGAGCCCTGGTTCTACCTGACCTCAGAATCAGGGCCCCAAGAGAGTTGTGGCTCTGATGGGAGGAGAAGGCAAGTGACTGTCTACTCAGGAGTTGAAGGACAAACAGGCTGGGAGGGGCCTGAGGCTTCAGCTGGCCCAACTTCCTGCAGAGGAGAGAAATGCTGAGGCTGACAAGCCACTAGTGGAAGAGAGGAGGGCTTAGGCTAAGAGCACCTTAGCCAAGGGGAAACTTGCCATGAAGGCAGAGCAAAGGAAGGCTGAGAGAGTCTTCAAAGAAAGAAAGATTTTGCTGGCTCATGAACTGAGTAAAGAGCTGGACTTAAAGGCCAAACAGCTGTTAGAGTCTTTCAGGAATGGTGGCAGCGATACTACAGTGTACAGTGCTGAAGGAGGCATCCACATACCCAGAGACTTGGTGCCTGATGTGCAGGAGGGTGATGACATAGGCAGGTGGTTTGTGACATCTAGAGGTGTGCAGGATCCCTGTGGAGGATTGGGAAGATGATGTATGGAGGCATATTCCTGTTGATAGTAGGGGCACCCTACTTGCTTTAGAGAAATGAGGCAAGCTGAGGTATCCCACCATGTAGGGGACCCTTGTCAAGAGATATGGATTCACCCCAGAAGTGTACAGATTGAGATTCAGGGACAGGCAGAAACTATCTCACCAGTCTTGGGGGGATATTCTGGGTTTCATGTTAAGGCACTGGATGGTTGGGTGATGAGCAGTGAGGTGAACATCTATGAGGGGCTGTACAATTTGGTTGCCAGAAAGCATATGTTAATTCACAATTTTCCTGGACCATGCCAACACCTGGTTGATTGTAAGCTCACTGACTCCAGGGACCCCCAAAGGAAGCAGACTTCTGGGTGAGTACCAGAGTGTCTGGGTAGGCATTGGGGAGTCATCCTAAGGAGGATGGCTCAGGTTTCCCCGTCAGAGTAAGGAGGAGGTACGCAGTGACACAGACAGTTCCCAGTTTGGTGATGTGGAAAGCGGTCACTTGTAAGGATAGGAGGGTAGGTGTTGGTGGGCAGATGCCCAGAGTGCCGTATTTGCAGCCCAAGTGCTTGGGTTGCTCCCAAAGGGGGCAGGGGGACTTGGTCGGTACCAAGCTGCCATCCACTGGTAGGAGCTCCACAGTGTCAAGAGAGCTGGGTGGGCTGCCTGCCACAGGCACTCTACCAGTTCTCTTGTCTGGGGGTACCACTCCACAACAGAGAGTTCAGAGGCCCAGATGGGGGGGCAGGAGGAGGAAACAGTCCTCAGTGGGAGGACTAGTGTATCAGGGGTTTCCATTTCTGAGAACAGAGCACCCCATGACTAACCCTGGTGAGGCCACTTTTGATTGGGGGAGGGGGCTTTCTGCACTATCACAGAGCCAGGGGGCTGGGGACTTGCAACATGCAGGCTCTGGCACAACACAGACAGAATGTGTCATTCTTAATGAGAGTAGTGGTCCCCCCTCGAATCCCTGGCGTGCAAGCTACATGTTCATTCTCAGGGTACAGACCCTGGACTGATTAGCAGTCTCTGTTCACCACACCATGAACTGGTGGGAGGTAGAGTGTAAGTCGGTTGCGAAACACCCGGGGCTACTGCCACCCACTCTGAGAACAACAGAGGACAGATGCCCCTAAATGGCCTTGCTCTGTACACTGACAATTGTCAGTGGCCTCTGTTGGGTGCTATCATTATGAACAGAGTTTTCCTTGGGTTGGGGATAGAAGTCTGTACCAAGGGGTGGAATGGGCCACATCACTTTGTTGGCAATAGTGGTACTGTGGGCCTACTGGGATGCATCTGTTACCAAGTTAAGGTTGGATGCTGCACTGCTTCGGTCTACAAGTGAGGAGAAGGGTTCCCCATTGGTCAGGTCAATGGCTCAGGAGAGTATAGACAGAAGGATCCAACTGAGTTCAGAGAAGTGAAGAACTGACACATGCTCTTAAACTCTTTCATGCGTCGGACTGTTCCCAGCCGTCTGACGTCACGGTGGGCGTGTACATTGGATTTGCGCAGGCGTAGAATTTGCACGAACATCGGGGAAATGTGAGCCGCATGGAAGCGGCTAAAATAGAGGGCTATTGTCCACATTCTATCACCCTGGCAGGGAGGTCCATCAAAGTATTGATTGATTTGTCTCCCCAGGCTTTAGGCTGGAGAGATTTGTTTAGGAAATGGCCCATTGTACAGGGTCATCCCCAAACATTTTGCATTCCTCCTTCCCTTTTTGCTGAACTTGTTTTTGTTGGATTTAGAACACTGTACACTTAACCACTGCTAACCAGTGCTAAAGTGCTTGTGCTCTCTCCTTATGCCACTGGGGTCAAGCTATCCTGGCTGTTGAGGGGTGAAACCCAAAACCAGTCCAAGGAGGCTTCTTTCCAGTCCAGGGAGGACCTGGCATGGCAGTTCGGGCTGGACTGTTCCCATTGGATGCAGTGTCAAGGCTGATTTGCATATGGCTGGGTTCAAACTTGAATGGCATGGGGAGCAAAACAATCAATGGATTTAGGCATAGATCTCTGTAGTGGGGTAAATATATGACATTGTTCTGCATTTGGTCCATCAATTGTTCTTTTTGCATTTGTCACCCTGAGTGGTACGGTTATGGCCAGACGTTGGTCCCGTGCTCTCCATGCCACTGATGTCAAGCTATACTGGCTGATGAGGGGTGAAACCCTGAAACTGGTCCTAGGATGCTTGTTTCCAGTCCAGGGAGGACCTGGCCTGGCAGTTCGGGCTGAACTGTTCCCATTGGGTGCAGGGTCAAGACTGATTTGTATATGCCTGGGTTCAAACTGGAATGGCATGGGGAGCAAAAAAACAATGGATTTAGGCCCATATCTCTGTATTGGGGTGAATGTATGACATTGTTCTGCATTCTGTCCATCAATGGTTCTTTTTGCATGGGCTCCCTTCATAAAACATTGTTGGATTAGCTTGTACCCACTTAGCTAATTTAACTTACTTAGAATTCCCCAGTAAAGTGTACTACCTCTGCCCAGTGCCTGTAAATTACGTGCTACAAGTGGGTTTGCAGCACTGATTGTGCCCCCCAATTAGTTAGCCCTTTAAACATGTCTTAGGCCTGCCATTCCAGACCTTGTGTGTGCAGTTTTAAACTGTCATATTGAACTGAAAAATACATCATTTGCCAGGACAAAACCTTCAGTTTTAATACATAGTCACCCTTAAGTTAGGCTGTGAACAACCCCAAGGAATTTTGGAAAGTTGGACATGTACTTTTAAGTCTTGCATTTCCTGGTAATGAAAAACTCTTACATTTGTTTTTCATTACTGCGAGGCCTATCTCTCCCATAGGATAACATTGGAGTTTCTTTATTACATTTTATACGTGTAATTTCCAAATGGAAAGAGATAACCACTTCATGCTTTGTGTCTCTGGAATCACAATTTAAAATCCTAACTTATGATGAAGTCGAATTTCAAATTGCAATTTTGAAATTGACACTTTTAGAAAGTTGTCATTTTCTTGCCATAGGCATTTGCTGCCTGTAGCCTGTTTCTGATCACATGACTAGGTGTAGCTGCCAGACTTTGGGAATTTCTTCCTACCAGTCACAAAATGGGGAGATACTATGTGCCTGAATGGGCCATTTTGCTGGCAGGATCGGGGCAGAGATGAGCATTGCCCCACTTCCAACTGAAAAGTCTGTGCTCTGCCTTCACACAAAGGGCCTAAAGACACTGCATTGTGACTTTAGCCAGCTTGGAGCCAGGGCAGGAGAGGCAGATCATCTGTGCACTTCAAAGGCATGCCTCTATAAGCTTCTCCCCATTTCAAAGGTACAACTGTATATAAAATAAGGACCTCAGACACCACAGCACGCTTCTGCATCTGTGAATACTCTGCCAGGAAGAAGGACTGCTGTGCTGCTGAAATGACTGCCACTCTGCTGAACTGCTAATCTGAAGGAGCTGCTGCCTTGTTGTGCTTACCTGCTAACTTCTGCATGGGGAAGAAGAGCTGAAACTGCAACTTCATATTGATCCCAGGACCCCAGAGTGACTCAACTGTCTAGTCTGCTGGCCCTCTGGTAGTGTCAGGGACAAGCCAGGCTCCCCCACTGATCCTCAACCCATATTCAGCGAGTTCCTGACCTTCAAAAAGCACCTCTCAGGTCCTGGTCCCTTGGTGTGGCTCTTGAGGCTCTTACATTCAAGCTTTTGGGATCTTTGTGACTGTAAAGGGGGCCATTGGCACCAGAACCGCACTGCTAGCATGAAACATCAGCATGAGCTACTGCAAGTCTGTCTCCTCGCACAGTAAG
Organism: Triturus cristatus; assembly: GCF_964204655.1. NCBI lineage: Eukaryota > Metazoa > Chordata > Amphibia > Caudata > Salamandridae > Triturus > Triturus cristatus. Next base: position 402,173,015 of record NC_140586.1, on the reverse strand, counting down.
CATCGTTTGCCCGCATGGACCCCCAATGCATCTGCAATGCCCCACCTGGTCCTTGTGTCATGCTGACTAGCAGCGCTCTCCCTGCTCCCGGCGATCCTATTTCCTGCAAACGGGACTCTTAGCAAAAAACTTGAAAGGTAAACCTTCAGTGGGACTAAGTGGGGACTGTATCTGACCTGTGCTCCATTGTGGATACCCTAAAAAAAATTATTTGACCCATCTAAAGCGACCAGATAACCGCAGTTAGCGATTTCTGTTTCTAGGCGCTATTTTGCAGTTTATTCTTAAAAAAATCATAACTCAGGTTCTACCCATTGTTTTTATGTCATTTTGATCTTCTTTTATTTCTTAAATTAAGCTCTATTTTCTAACCTGGTGTGTGGTGTTTTCCCTGTTTTACTCTTTTAAGTGTTGCACAAAAACTTTAAGAATTGCCTCTAAGTTAAGCCTGACTGCTCTGTGCCAAGCTGCCAGGGGGTTGAGCACAGGTTAATTTGGGGTTTGCTTGTGCCTTATACTGTCTGGTATTGTGGTGGGTGCTTGACCAGGGCTCACACCCCAGTCAGCCAGTAACTCAATTTCTAACAGGTGTCAATGAGACATTTACTATAATGTAGCTGGCAGCTGTAATCCCTGGCACACCAGAATCATACCTCTGCAGTGGCGTAGCTGGGGGGGTGGGTGGTCTTCCCCAGGTGACACTCTTTTTAGGGGTTGCAGAGGTGAGCAAGTCGTGTCCATCCCCTGCCCGCGAGAACAAGTCGTCCGTCAGCTGCCACCCATCTGGAACGAGGGAAGGAGTCATCTGTTGGCTGCCACCCCCCCACTCTTACCTGCACCAGACAGCAGAGTTAGGGGCCACCCCAGCTGTCAGCAGGTCTAGCTATACCACTGTACCTCTGATTCACTCTAGAGCAGCATATACTTCATACTATGTTCCCCTGCATGCCTACCAGGGACCACCGTCATTAGGATAGGGAAGGTTGCTTTTAACTTACTGTGGGATCATGTGTCAATCTATACTTCTGTCACAATAGCTAGAAACAACTGGCATGATGCTGTGCATGCACCCTTGCAAGGACCAACCGCAACCCTCCCTATAGTTGCTGGGTTACATCCAGAGCTGGTACAATAGCCCCTTCCCAAAACCAGCTAGGAATATTTCTTTTTTGATTATAAGTCTCAGGCACACAAGCCTGTCTGTGCATATTTTACTCTGTCTCACTATAGTAAAACATAACCTAATTATCCCCACATACAATCATGTATAGTTGGTCTCTTACTATTGAAGGGCCTGTGTTGCCTGTTCATCAGCCACCTGACACTCTCTCCACTGATATTGTCCTTCTTGCAGTGCTGTTTAGAATGCCACTAAGACTGGACAGATGAAAGAGTCGAGAAAGTATCCGTCCACATGAACAAAATTTTAATGAAGCACAGCTTTAGTACACAGTTATCTCCATGTAGTCCTCAATGTTTCTCTCAAACAACCTCATGCAATGCATGTTATACTTAGCTATTTTCTTAGTATGCACTTGTCTCAATTGTCCCAGAAACACACACCTTTGGCATGACCACAGCTGGTGTCACCAACTCTTAGGAGTGCTCTGCACAAATATTTTTCTCAAAACCTCCAAAATACACAACTTCCAATATTTTTCTCCAGAGTAAGGCCAATGAAAGTTGCCGAAGAGCTGAATCTCCCAAACTTAATTACTGTCCTAATGTTATATCCGTGACTGTGAATGTCTGTTGATTTGTCATGAAAAACAATTGTATAACTGGCATGGCTTCTCTTGTCAATGTAGGACCTTAGAGTGCTGTAGAACCGGAAAATGTCATGTATGACTACTAATATTTGCCATAGCCAGCAAAAACAGTAAAAGCAGCAGCTGACTTAATTCAGCCATCATCTGCCAGGCAGCCACACATAGTAAACACAGTTAGCCTTGCACCATGTAGACATTGTTGATACATCTTCAGCATGCATCAAATTGTATTCACATGTTACTAACTGTGTTTAATCAAAGCTGGGACTCAACTTTCCATTGTCTCATCACTACGAATCCACCACCCTGGTACCAGAATCCCCACAGAAAGCAATACAGCTGTCTTCTGTCATGTGCAAGTCAGGTATACCTTTTTCCCATATCTCAAAAGTGTGTTTTGACCTCTTTCAAGACAATTCGAACTTAGAGCAGCTCACATATGTATGTATCTTATATTCTTGGAGCAGATGTGCTTAACAACTTAATCTGTGTGCCAAGGTCTGTGGGTATTCATCATCTTTCTTTAATTCTGTCTTATTGTGACCAGAATTGTGTGAATGTTTTTGGACAATATTACATGTGATATGCTTCCACTGACAATGTTATGCTACCATATTTTTACTTTTGTCCCAATCAAATTTAGCAACATGCAGCCTTGACCCTAATAAATAGTAAATGGGTCTAAACTCATGTGACAAATACTTTATTAATAAAATCATTAATTTTATTCCACAATTATATAAACTTTGGACATAATACTACACTATGCATCCAGTCTCCAATGATTGTTTGTTGGCATTAAAAACAACCCTGAAATATTTGGGTATTGAATTTATTCAGATCCTTCAGGTATAATATCGAATCGATCTGGAGAAAAAAAACGAATAAGATGAAAATTTGCTCTGTAGAATGATTCCCAGATACATTGTGAGACTTCTAGCCATCTTTGATCAGAAACTTGCACCTCTGTCTCTCTTTCTAGCCATTAGGTACATTTTGTTTTAGACTCTTATACAAATTTCCAATACCCCAGATACTGTTTTGAAATAACATTGGTAGATCGGTTTCTGAATGATACCAATAAAGCTTCATTACCTCAAATGTTAGGTAGTACTATGGTAGTTCCTTCAAGCTTTTCTTCATGGTTTATTCTTAAGATAGAAGAATATCCCCTCCATAAAAATCTTTAATCCATTTAAAACCAAATTTCCCCGAGTTTTTGATTTCATCAATTACTAAGTTATGCTCAAAAAGTGTAATGTCACTAAATAATATATGAGTCTGTAGGTAAAGAATTTGAAAGAATGTGCAAAATTCCTGCTTTCAGAAGCTTAAAGTTTGAATGACCTAAAGTGAATTTGTTTTCGATATTTTGGCTTCCTTTAAAAAGGGGAAGATCAAGAATAAGCTCTTTGGACATTACATTTATAATGGAACTGTGTTGAAGTTAAAGTAAGTAAATTTGCAAAACCGGCAAAATAATATGGCCTCAAAATGGGAATTGACAGCCCCTGATTTTCTTGATTAGTTTGTATTTTCACCGTTTTTGTTCATAGACTTTTGCTTCTCCTTATACAATTTTGGAACGATTTCAGAAGTTAGTGAACATAAATGGCATATAGTTTTCAATACGGTTATTCAACACAAAACAAATAGAGGCAAACTATGTATTTTAATTAGAGCAATCTTGCCAATAACAGAGAGTCGCAGTGATTTCCATTTATCAAAGAGGTGTTTTGTTACAATTAGGCGTACATCATTTAATTTAACTAGTTGTAATAATGTGATGAAACTTGATGACTAAATATTGGATTGCCTTATTTTCCTAATAGATTATCTATACACTTTAATGTAATTCCTCTGGCAAAATATTGAATACCATTGACATTGTTTTAAACTGTTCAAACGTGTAGCCCCCTATTTCAGTAAACTAATTCAAAGTACGAAGGATGTTTTTAGATGAATCTTTTAAATATAAAATAATGTTGTCAGAATATAATTTAAGCTTTGACATTTTAGGAATTGTTGGTTTTATGTTTTGGCAGTGCTTAGGGTACAATGAATAATGCAAACAGAATAGGCGATGCATACCATCCCTACTGTGTATCACATTGAGTTTTTCTTGCCTATTGTTTTTTTAAGTTTATCATAATAGTGGCTATTGCTTTTTAAATAAATGTCATATAACACTTATCTGCTTTCAATAAAACAAATAGGTTTACCCAATTCACGAAATCAAATGTTCATTGAGCATCATCATTATTATTGCAGCTCTACTTTGTGGAATTAAAGAAGTAACTCACTCATTATTTCAAGTAGTTGGTAATGCCATTGATTAGCCTGCAATGTAAAAAACCATTTTGGTATTTATGCATCCCGTTACTAGCAGCCTCTGCTAACCATTATGCTGCTTACAGTCTGAATTCAAGAATCTAATTGGAGGATATCTACTAGGATCTAAATAGTTGGTATTACCCTTTTGGAGGCAGCTAACCAAAGTTGCTTTGAAAAATTGAATTGATTCCCCTTGTAGAATATCATTAAACAGACGTTTTGAAGGTGCTTTGAAATCCTTATAACATTTATATGGTAGTCAATCACTGCCCCACATGTTTCCATTTGCCATACTGTTTAGAGATGTTACCAGTTCATCATCTTCAGTGTTTCTATGATCTCTATAACCTGTTTTGCTGATAATGATTTTAATTTAACTCTTGATAGGTGGATATTCACCAAGTCCCTTCTACTGGTCTCTTCTGTCTGATATGTTTTTATAATGTTGCAGAAATATTTCCTCAACTTCTTGAGTTTTGTTAACTTGCTATTTGATCATTTGGATGATTATAGCTATGATCTGGTTTTCTATTTTATTCTGTCCTTTGTATGCCAAACCTATACTCTGCATGTATGTTCAATTTCTCCATAGCGGTTTTGTCTTCCTATCATTTATCAGTTGTTCTCTTAAATGAAAATATTTTACAATTTGTTTAACTTCTTCATGAGTGTCCTAGAATTCGGTTTCAGAGTTGATGAGCTTTCTATCATTAATTTTATATCAACTCTCTTAGCAGCTCTAGTCTGATTTTGCACTAATGCTTGTGTTCTAATTTGGCCTCTTGGTGTTGATTTAAATGTTTTCCCAGACTATAAATAACATAGCAGGTAGTGCCTAAATTGTTCTGTTACATACTTAATAAAAAAATACTTTTTTTGCACCCAAATAGTATGCTGGTGAGGAAGTTTACCAAAGTATCATCTTTTTTGTGGGGTGTTGGAAATCAATTGACATTTCTATTTGAACTATTGCTTAATCAGAAAAACTATTCACAGTAAAAAAAAATTGTTTTGTTTAAGCGAGTACTGTACTAAGAAAGAATCTAGGCATGCAGCTGTTGGCATTTCCAACAGCTGTAATTGTCACTGTATAAATGTATAACTGAAGATTCTTCCTAAAACGATGCATGCTACTCTTTGGTTAGACTTGTGCTCAAAAGCAGTATGCATTAACTCTCAATTTGCATGCCATTTCTTAAGAAGCTGGGGCTTATCATGCGCCTCTTCTAAATTTCTCGATGTGAGACTTGCCACGCCTTGCTGATCAAAGATGGTGACAGGAGATGGCGTTGGAGTGTTGTAGTTGGAGCTCTACAGCACAGCTGTAACCACATTGCACATAGAGAATATCTCAGCAGATATTTAAAGATGTAAACACCAAAAAAATACCAGGTCTCCACTTCAGAAAGCTTTCTGAAACATCTGAAATGAACCATATGAGATTCTGACATCAACATCAATATAAACAGCCAGTCAAGTGGTGGTGCCAGGGACCTAGTCACATAGCCCTGTGAGGAAACTGACTTCACTTTTCGGTAGCTGAAAATGAGTTGCAACACCCAAAATATAGTGAATAAAGTTCCTGACTGGCAGCTCCTGGTGTGGTGTGTTAGTGGTCTGCAGTACAAAAAGCTTCATCTTCGATAACTGATGTCACAACCAAATGCAGGAGGAAGACTGAAATAAAATGATCGACAGATGCTGAGTACTTGTTATTCTATTGTATTTGCAAGAGAATTCTGGCGATCAGAGCACTTCTAGAGTCTAAAAGAAAATTAGGCTTTGAAAGTTATAACTGAAGTAGTGATTAAGCAGTTAAATACAGCTGCATTTATGAAGTTGCTTAATGATAAAAGGTCTCTCTGCATAACCCGAGGAAGAATATGTACTCCAGTAGAGAGCTTGTGCCACGAAAATAAAAATAAAAGGTCCATCACTCCAGCAAAGTTAGTTAATATACCAATTCAGGCTTTGAATTTTTTGGAAGTCAACAACTTAAGTGCCTCAAGTTAGGGGAACAAGTAAGAAGATGTATTCATTATTAATCAACAGCAAGATGACAATAGGTACAATCTACGTCATATATACGTGTCTTTCTAGGTAAGACATGGGGTAGGGACCAAGACCTCCCAGCGTCAGATTGACTTTGAACCACGAGTGCAATTAAGGGCTCCTCTGATATAGCATTTTATTCACTGTTATAAAAATGAACCCTGAATAAATCATTACTCTTACTTCATATGCTAAATAGGACAGCTAGTCTGAAACTTCAGCAATGGCACTGTAGCAAACCCTATGGTGACAAACAGACAACTTCAAAACATGGGTCTCACTATGATCGGAGAAGAAAATCTAGGTGTTACCACCTTAATTGGTGTTAGTACGTCTGATGTTGCCTTGCAGGCTTAGCAGAGTTCAAATAGCTTCAATAGGATCGAACACAGAAAATCAGAAATCTGTTGTGGCATTTCTGAAAGATATATTTTCTGAAACTAAAAATGTTAAACTTACACAGGAAATATTGGCAGCTCAATTAACTGAGAAAATACAGAGTATAGATTTGATGCTTGCAATTTTCAAACTGCTTTGAAGAACTGGAACAATGAATCTCGGATGATGATCGACCAACTAAAAATCAAGCCTTCAGATCCAAATGTAAAACAATTCTGATGTGGATAAAGAGTATGCAAATAGTGATGGATGGAATTTGTTGGACCTGGCCCTTTTTGCTGGGTTGTTCCCAAACCTTTTGCTTACTCCTGTATTTATTCTGACCTGTTTTTGGTGACTTTGTGTCACTGGACACTTTACCACTGCTGATCAGTGCTAAAGTGCATGTGGTCTCTCCTGTAAACTTACTATGATTGGTATACACTGGTTTGGCATCTTAAATATACCTGTAAGTCCCATGCACAGTGGTATCCCAGATACCCAGTACCTGTAAATTAAATGCTAGTAGCAGGCCTGAAGAGCTGCTTGGGCCACCAACAGAGATAACCTTTCAAACCTGTCTCAGGCCTCTAGTCCTGCAGGGCCAGCTTGCACAGTTTACTACCACATTGACTTGGCATTTAAAGTACTTGACAAAGTCTGGAACTCCCCTTTTATTACATATAGATCACCCTTAAGGCAGTCCCTAGTTAGCCCTATGGGCAAGGTACTTTATAGGTAGGACATGTTTGTTGTGTGGCCTTTCCTGGTTGTGACACACAGACTATTTGGTTTCTCACTGCTGTGATGCTGCTCTTCTTATAGGTTTGCATTGGGAATTCCCTGATATGTGTTTCAGGGGTATTTTCTGATTGGAAAAGAGTAGTGTTGCCATGTTAGGAATGTTTGGAATAGTGGTGATGAATCCTGCTTATTGGTGAAAGTAGACTTATTACCATTTTAGAAATGGCACTTTTATAAAGTAGGCATTTCTGTGTGCTTATGAGTCTTTGGGCTTTGCAGCCTGACTTAAATCAACGTCTAGTTTTGACTGACAGGGGCCTTTTTTGTGCATTAACTCTAGACCAAGGGAATTGAGGTGTGCCCCACATATCTTGGTAGGTTCTCCTGGGCTAGAGTGTGGGAGGAGTTGTCACCTGCACCTGAATAGGGCTGTGCCTGCCTTTCACAATGCAATCTCCACCCCTGTGTATAGTGTCTGGAGCCAGGGCTGGGATTGAATGGAGGTTTTGTGCACTTCTAAAGTTTGTGATGAAGTTATCTCGACATCAAAGACATTATGAGTATAAGTACAGGGGCTCTGATACCATGGTTTTAGACACTGCGTCGGACTTGTAGTCAGATGCTGCTGGCTCTACATGCTGCGCATTGCCAGGGACTGCTATTCTGCCAAGAGGGACCACCATTTGAACTGCTTGCTTTGCTCTGTTGGCCTGATGCCAGCTGATTGTTGGACTCCAGGAGGGACAACTATCTTCCATCACCTTTTATATTGGCCTGCTGCCTGTTTCCCTGCCTTGGTACCCCAAGTGTTCTCCTGGGACTGGACTAACAATAAAAGGCCGTGGGACACTGAGTCCAGCCAAACCAGAGCCATGTTCTTACACTATCTTATTAAAGTGTGGAGTGAGCACCTAGTCAGCTCCCCATCACATTAGCCAGCATGTGTTCAGCACTCTGCAAGATCTTCAGTGTGGGCAGTGCGCTCTTGACCCCTCCCAGACTGCTGGGGTATGTTGCCCTTAAGTCATTGGGGGGGACACACCCTAGGTTTTACAAGATACCGTGGGAGATCGCTCCTACCAGCTTTCACAGAGCACGTGGTGGATGCTCTCTTTTTTGTCTGAAGAGCAGCATGTGTGGCTTCCAGTACAGCCCCCCCAAGGGAGCAGGTTGCGACGTACAACACAGGGAGAGGAGTGGTCTTCCGCAGCACCCTTCTCCTGCCAGTGAAGCTGTAATCTGAGTAGACAAGCCGGGCCAAAGGAAACTCCAGCTCGCCTGCAAAACGACCACAATGCCGATGTGCACAGCTTCACTGTGGCTCCTCAGCACAATGGGGACCAAATCAGATCGCCCCATTCGTTTCTGCTTACCTGGGGTACAGGGTCTTGTCCCAAGTACGTGGTTAGACCTCAAAGGAGGCCCCTGCTTCGTGGATCCAGGATTGTGTTGAAAACACTGTATTCCCCATAAGAGGAGTGCAGGTGGTCCTGTAGCCTATGTTTGGGGGACAATTCACCGTAAAGATCATAGTAGAAGCGCAAAGGCACTGTCTCTCTGGGTTCCTTGCTGGTGTAGGTGATTTATCCTATGTATTTATGGCGATACTTAATGATAGGGGTGTTACTGCTGCATTGTGTGCCTTGAGGTTATGATTGATGTTGTTTTATGCCTTGCAATGATAAATAACGATTATCATTTCAGGATCTGCATATTATGTACAGTGATGGTGTTATTTTTTATAGTCCTCATATGTGACAACTTGCAAAGGCATGTAAACAGGTGTTATATAATTCTAGTGCCCCATGTCCGCTGCCTGCCAGGCAAATTTGTTCCTGATGTGCCTTCCTGCTCCAGTTGCGAGAGGTAATGGAATCGCCCGGCCAAGCTCTCTCTGGAGGCGAGTGTCTTAATCGATTGGACCAATTCCTGTCATTACTATGTGGGTGCTCATTGCAACATATATGTGACTAGGGGGTCCCAAATTTTAGTTCTTTTCGGTGGCCCACTTAAGCAGTCTAGTCTACCAATACGTTTAGCTGCTGTTAACCATTCTGCGCAAGAGGGAGGTATGCGTGAAACCCACTTAATACAGATTTCCCTACGTGTGATGATTATCAAGGTAAGTAAAAGTTGTTCTTGCAGCTCCCTAGCTCTTCCCACAAGATCGCTGTCCTCTAATACCCCAAAGATAATCAGTGATTGGCTTACCTCTAGTCTTCTTTTCATGAGGATAGTCAATACCTTGCCCACATCCTGCTAATAAGATTGAATTTCTGGGTATTGCCAGAACATGTGGATGCCATCTGATTTCTCCTCATCGCACTAAGGGCAGTGCATTTTTTACTCTCCTATATTAGACAATTTCAAGGGGGAACAATATACCATATGGGAAGTAAACAGATGGTTCTTTCTTAATGGAGCATATCTGAAAAATGACCAGAGAGTAGCCATAGATACTTGCCACAAAGATGATATATCAGCTTCAGGAAGTACTTCCTTTCATCTTTCTTCTGGTAGGGTATTAGGGCCATCTTCTGTATGGATCAGCATCCTACCAGAGTGAGATCTCTCTTTTTTGTGCGTTGGTGTCGCAGATTTTTTTAACCCAGTCCATGGCGCGACCTGCATCTGGTTGTTCACGAGCCCAATTTGTTAATTGTAAATATTTGAACCTTGACAGCGTATTATTTATTTCTTGGGCAAGGAGGTCCCATGAAATTGTATTCTCATGCCCCTAGCAACTGGGATGGTGTTTTTATGATGTGTGCAACATATAAGTCTATATTGTACTAACTGTGATGTGTAGACATTTGCCTAGTTGACAAAGTCATTTATGGTTTATGTGATTGTGGTCTATCTGTCATATACAATATATTAGATATTTTTATATAATATTGTGTGGAGTCTCTTTTGTGGTGTATTTGTTGTGTCACTTGAGTGTGTGTGTGTTGCGCATTCACTTTACACATTGCCTCTGGGGTAAGTGTGACTGCTCTGCCAAGCTACCAAGGGGGTGAGCAGGGGTTATCTTGGGTGTGTAACTCCCTTACCCTGACTAGAGTGGCGGGTTCTACCTGGCTTGGGTGCATACCCTAGCAAACCAGAAACCCAATTTCTAACAAAATTCTTAAATTAATCTCAGCCACTGGTAATTACTCAGGGCCACATCCCAATCCATGCTCCATTGGAAACAGTCCATCCGGAACTGCCAAGCCAGGTCCTCCATACACTGGAACAGAAGCAAACCAGGAATGGTTTTGCCCTTTTTATGAGCTCATTAGCTGGGTTTATCTTGGTTCCAGTGGCACAGTGTGCATGGATCCCACATCTGGGCATACCCATCCTACTTAGGTCGACATACTAAAGTATACAAAAAGTGATGGACGGAATGCTTGAATTAATAATCTCAGCCACAGTAAATTTCTCAGGGCCACATCCCAATCCACCATGCCACCTCACTTTAGACCCAGCTTTATGGATAAAAGCAAACAGGATAAATTAGAAAATAGTTCAAGATGCTTGAATCTCAAATGTATTTGCATTCTAGAATACAAAGAAGATGGTGTTGGAATTGGCTATTTTGTGAAAACTTAATAAAATTACACATGCTACCAGGTTTTCTGCAGATTTTACAATAATATGAGTCCATTCTTATTCCTACTCAGCCATTGATACACTCAAAGCATCCCCAAACTCTCCTGATACAGGTGGCCCACCACAGAATAAAAGAGCAGATTCTTAGCAAAGCCATTGTTACAAGGTATTTTAAAATCAACAGTAAATTTGACCAACGTATGTTCTTCATCATGACCTTTGAGACAGCAAAATGTGTAAAGAATTTAGGCAAATGATTCTACAGTTTCAATCTGCTGGAGCTCAAGCTTATAATGTTCAACAGGCAAAACTAAAAATATTGGCTAAGCTGTCATTGCATTTCAGGAGACTCATTAAATCCTCTCCATTAAGTTTTGTTGTATGTTTGGCTGACTCAAGGCTGGGTGGGTACATTTGAGCTGGATTGTCTTGCAGTGCTACGTCAGTATTCTTTTGTGTATTGATTTTGAGTACAATTTTGTGGGAATGTTGGTGTATTTGAGTGACCCTCTCTTTTTTCTCCTATTTAATTTTCCTCTTGTCCATTTTTTTTAGAGGAAGTGTTGCTCTATTTTAGCCCCACCCATCCACTATTATATGTAAATTTTTTGTAGTGGGTTATCCTGTGTGGATTATTCTGCAAATTCAGTGGATCTATCCACACACAAAGAGCAACCTACTAATGCATTTATATTTGCAAATGGTTGTAGCAAATTGTCTTTTATCTCTATGGTCACTCATATATTTTGCACATTCTTCTGCACCCTATTTCTGCTGGCTCTAGGACTCTGTGTACTTTACCAAAGTAGTAAAGTATATCTTCTTTCACTCTAAAACATGCTTCAAACCATCTACTGTACATTGGGACTCCCATTTGGCCTATTTAACATTCCGATAAGTCTCTTGTAAATGGTACCTCAAGTACACGTATAGCATGGAAATTTAAATGTCACGGGTTGGCTGCAGTGTGTATTTAGATCACCACGTGTCTTAAACATGTATATTTCTGCCTGAAGCACCACCGTGCTGTGGTAAATATTTCATTACCGGTACTATTTTTTATGCGGTAAAGTCTAGTAAGAATAACTCAGTAAATATAAGAGGCAGAATCCGTGGTATTAGAGGTTCTAAAAGGCTTTATTCCTCTACAAAGGAAATACAGTTCGAACTGCAGGCTTCACATTCCATCACCATAAGGGTTCAGGAAGGAAGGCAATACATTATTGACAAGTAATGGTATTTATATGGAAAGCATTACATTAAGACAGATGCAAGAGGCGTAACAGCTGATAATGCAGATATGATACACATACGTAATGAAAAAAGGCGTTAACACAGGCGTAACTAAATACGTCATTAAACATGATGTCACAAGTGGGTGGATCCATAAGAGAATCCTGCAATGTCAGCAGAAATATTTGGCAGAGATGCGCGCGCAGCCGCATGACGTGTGATTGACGTGCAACTAGAGGGTGAAGGGGACTTGACATTTAGCTCTACATGTGGAGACAGAAGTCTGGGGGGTCATGTCAACCTAATCCCAAATCATATCTAATATCTTATGTTTAAAGAACTGTATTATCCAAAAGGAAAGGTCTCTCGGACGGAATCTATTCTATACTGACTGTTAGTGCGTGTACAAGCGTCTAAGTGTCTACATGAGATGCGAGGGGGCAGGAATCTTCCATGGTAACAGGGGCTATGAATTACTTGCATGAGGACAGCGAGGCCTGGCCCTTAGCACGGTAGCTGGAAGAATGTTTACCTAAACTACTAGACAGGAATGCATCGGATGAGGAGCGGAGCAGATAATCTTGAAGGTGAAATACAGTTTTTGGCAGGCAACAGGCTGGATCAGGCACCGTTAGCCGCGCAGGGAGTAGGACAAAGTTCATGGATACAGATGCAGGCTCGGACTGGAGCTTTCAGAGGCAGAAGGCAGGAAAAGGCTTGATGACAGAATTCAGGGCCTACTCGCCTGAATCTGTAAAATGTGGAAAGTGAACCACATAAAGTCGGTGGCCTTTCATACTTAGGAATGGAATATCTGACCCATTCATGGCGGATCTGAAAGAGGACATGTTGACGGTGGACGCACATGTATTTGCGTCTTCATAACTGGAACTGGAGGGAACATACATGTACTTATAGCATGCACATGGAGCCGTTGGGGTCTACGATAGGGGACATAACTGATCACAAAATTCATATTTCCTCATTGCTCTGGCTAGGTTGCAGTTTAAATGTATTTAAGTGCAACAAGGCTGATAGAAAATCACTTTGCCATGAAGGAGAAGCCTATTTTTATATATTCATAATTTGTCTCAACAATTGCTCTGTAAACCCACAGAGCGTAGTGCTAATATATAAAAAAAAATAGGGCAAACTAAATATTACTGTTAGTATACCATCACAGTGAAATTACACCCAAAAGGTACTGTACTTGTTAGGCCTGGTCTGACCTTTCCCTAATAGGCCAAAGTGGAATTTCTTATCTTTATTTTACACCTGTGTTTAAGAAAGGACAGGAAAAATGATTCTAAGTTAATCCCTGCTTAATTTTATTTATCTGATTTACTGGTGAAATTAGATTTTTGATATTTAGGCAGAAAAGTAACTTTGTCAAAATGTACTTTAGGCAGTCTAAGCTAGCACCAGTACTGCCATTCATCTCATCTCCAGAGCTTGATTACACATCCTTGGCTGGTAGAGTCTACATCTCTGACTCAGGGTACAATGGCTGGCCTCTGAGCCCAGGAAAGGCATAGGGGTGTTAACTGCTGACCACGTAGCAGGGATAAGCTACCAGGGAGTAGACAGGAACAGCTGGCAGAACAGTAGGCTACTTCAGCACTATCCCTTTTGACTTGTGGATGCCAAGAAGGAGGACTTGTATTTATCCCAGAGCCCTTCTAGACAATTAGGCATCAGCCACAGATTGAGGTAAAACTAGTTTTGGCTCTTTCAGGTAGGGGAGTGGCCAGGTGGCAGTTTGTCCATTGAGCAGAAGAAATCTTCCAATCTCTTGTCAGTGCGCAAGATAAATCTGGCATCTCCACCATCATCTGAAGAGGGCTAGCCTGGATCAAGATTTCTGGCTCCTGCTGGAATAAAACAAAAGTGTGTAAACACTCAAGGACTCCTGAGTCCAGTATGGGGACTAGGGACTAGAACTGATCTACAAGGGTAAAGTGGTTGGTCTCCTGTTTACTTGTTTCACAGACACAAAAATAAAAAGAACTCCTGGGTCTAGGATGACTCAGCTGGCTAGAGAGGACTAGACCCTTCAGGGGAGAGACCCGAGATCCTGAAGCCTGCTCTGAGGAGGTAGGGGCTGTAGAACTGGCCAGAAGAAGCATTCCCATGAGGAGGAAAGTAAGACTGAAGGTGGACATGTTCACAGGGACAACACACTTGGTATATCCGATCTCATTTCCATCACAGTCAGCCTGAAATTTGACTTAAAACATTACAAAATTCCCAACTCTGCTTCCCCTTACCTTAGTCTGATAGTCTTGATCTCTTTCTGCTCATTACAATTGTCTCATATTTTCTAAATTGGTTTGGGAATTATATTGTTTTGTATTCTCCACTTTAATATTGTTAGTACTGCTTGAACTTTGCATGTATTTCTCTGGGGATTGCATGCTGATTGTGCCATAGCTACCAGGGGTTGAGCAATGATTCTCTCAGAATTTTTGTTTTGGCCTATCCAGAGGAGATGTTTTGAGTTGTCAGGGGGGCCCCCGTCCCAATTAATAACCCCCTTTTTGACTGTAGGCTTTTTTATAATGCAATAACATCTAAACGGTGGTTATATGTTTAGCGTACCGTTCTCCTCGCACATATATATCTTTGTGAATCAAGCCTTCTTTGTATTTCTATTCTTACATTTGCCAAATTGCTCTCTTTTATTGACCATGATTCCTTTCTAACCATAATCTTTCTATATAACAATTATAGAGCTATAGATAAAGAGGTGAAATTTACAATAATTAATTCCATGTAGCCTTACTTTGTTCTTGCCCACTGACCATTGGCCAGTTCTCGCCTCCTTTTTGTGATCATTTACTCATAAATAAGCCTTTACTAATTTTGCAACCTGATATATTTTAGCAGCGCTTTTATTTAATGTTCTTTTTAAGATTTTTAATTGCACAAGTGATGCCATTATGCTAGTAGCCTTACCACTTTTTGATGTTCATGATTCCTATATATAACCCTCAGGTTCCACTTCTTTTAAATTCCAACTTGTTCTATGCAGTTCTGATTTTCTATTTGGCTTATCCTTATATCGTTGTTGTTATTTCTAATTTTACCTGATTAGTTGCAGTGTGACATACTATATTTGCCCTGTGGCTCGAAAATGATTTCACAATTTATATTGTTGTCACAATTTTATATTATTTGATGAAATGTATCTATTTCTGCAATGAGCTATTCTTTAGTCAAAGCACAGCACTCTGAAACAATGAAGCGTTAAATAAAACAAATATTAACTGCATTGTTTTAAAAAGTGTATTGTGAAGCGATATACGCTTAACTGTGTCTTTTTGTTCAGCTTCTACATTCAATACAGTAAAAAACAAACTGGCTGAATGGCTCTATTGAGTATTGTATTCGTGAAATGCTAAACAAAAACGATATGTCATTGATTAAAGAAAAGAAAAATATGTCTGAACAGGATTTTGATAATTGTACTTTTCTGCATCTGACAACATGATTACTTTACTCTGTTCTGAAATGTAGGAAATGCAAAGAATTAAAACAATGCATCACAACAACTTTAATAAAAATATAGTCAATATTTATGCCGTTTACAAAATGGCTAATATATATATATATATATATAGATAGATAGATAGATAGATAGATAGATATATTATAGATATAGATAGATATCTATATCTCTCTCGCTCTCTCTCTATATGTATATATATGTACACACACATACACACGGAAACCATGCAAAAGGCGCTTAATTGCATGTGTGCGTTATCATCACTCCAGTTTCAGGTCACCAAATAAAAAAAGGAGAAGAATTGGTGACAGAGTTAAAATGAAGTATTTAAAATGTGACTTTTACTCCCCTAGAACATGTTTCATCTTGTGTTACGGAATTCCTAACATCCTGTCTCAGTTGCCATAGTAATAATTATGTGTTAGAATGCTAAAATATGAAGGGGCAAACCATTAAAAGAACACCATGTCAATTAAGGAATTTCTTTCGATCTTACCGTCGCGCTTGCAGACACGAGATGGCGGTTTAATTGCTGCTTTAAAAATAGCACTCTGTCAATTTAAAGCTTTTATAATGGCATGCATGAGAGGGGAAAGAAGGGTTTTTGGATGGATGAGATTAATTTCAGCAAAGCCCACTTCAGCGTGATTTGTGTACCGTTAATTAGAATTTATCTAACAAAGAAATGTATCACAGAACACTTGGTTGAAAAGAGCTGACACAGAGGTGCAAAGCACATCTCACCCCGTCATATCTTCTTAAGGTCTTGACTGGAACTGTATAGTGTCAACTGTGTCCATATAATAACGTTATTTTTCAACACACCTTATTTTTATTGCCATCAACAACCCGAAACTTTTATAGGATTCAGAGGCTCCAGTATTTAAGACATGAGTTTCATTTGTATTGCAGCCTTTACATAGTGCTTTCTGTCCCCATGCATGGGCACTAAATGAATGGGTTGCCTACATGAGTTGCCTGCTGCACTATGTAGGGTTTGTAGTTGGGAGGATGATGTTTTTGTTTTGATCCTATGTGGGAAGTGTTTCCATGTAGTGCATGATGACCACTCAGGTGCTTTTATGGTGTCACGGGGCGCAGCGCGTAGCAGTGTGCTGGATGATGAAGTGTACGAGACAGATGAGCAGTTTTATGGTTTTCAGTATGTCGTTAGCGTTGAACAGGTCTATAAGGCCCTTTATGGTATTTCATATGATATACCTCGTTACTGCTATGGGTTCTCCAATCTGATATTCTGAGAATAGTTGTGGTCCTGAGCTGACAAGGTTGGGGGGAGATAGAAGTGGAGAGATCTGTAGGGATTGGCATTTTTATTATCATCCCACATCTGAGTGGGTATGTGAGATGTAAAGCAGCAGTCAGATTGCATAGATATTTCGGAACTGCAGGACTATAGTAAAGTCCTACAAAACTGTCCAGTAATGTGAGACAGATCTCTTCAGTTATTCCATGCCTGTTCATTTGGTGATTTGTTTCTTTTGGCTGTACATTGCTGGTGATGCACAGCCCACATACCATTACAGTTTGTTACTGACTGCTACATATTATGGTGTTAGTATAATTATGGGACAGAGCAGTTATACATGGAAGCAAGGCTGGACTGGGATCGCAAACCAGCTCTGGCAATTACGTCAGACCAACCTCACGAGGGAGGGAGGGTGAGGTATGCAGGTGGGAATGCTGCTGCGCTTTTGTTAAAAGGGGCCAATTTTGCAGTACTGCTGCAAAACCGGACCTAGCAAGAAAAACGCCCCCCACCCTCACAAAACCGGCCCCCACCCTTCCAGCCCACGGGGGAAAGGCCTGGTGCCTGCTATGGCCAATCCAGCCCTGCATGGAAGTATATAACCATATAATGCCACGATGAACCATACATAGGTCAGCCCTTTTTGCTTACCCGCATAATTAAAGCAGTTACCTCGTTCAGTTGTTTGCAATTTGTGGGTTATATTTGGGCGAGATTAGACCGCTGTATCTATCTCCTCAGAGCTACTTATACTGAGGGAATCAGTAACTGGGAGGGGAGCAAATTCTCTCCATTATGACAATATTGAAAATGACACCCGTGAATCTGAGTTTTCGTTCCAATAAATGCACGTTTTACTCCAGTGTTCCATTCGGAAATTTCTGGATAAATAACCTGCGTCTGTGTTTTCGTGCCAATTCCTGGGCGTTTTCCCCGGTGTTTCGTTTCCCCCAGACATTTCACGGAAATAACATGCGGTAAATCTGTGTTTTCGAGCCAGTTTTAGCTTGTTTTACCTAGAGATTTCGTGCGGCCATCTAAATGAGGTCCATAAAGCGGAGCACAAAGCTAAGAGGCCCGCCACGTTTAATTCTGCTCACTGGAAAAATACACTGGTTGAAATGCCCATTGGAACATCGCAGTTCCCAGCTAGCTGCAAACAACTTGTTTGTCTCTTCACACTGAAGAATCTCTCCACGCACTATCTGCTAAGAAAGCCTGCATGGATGCCCGCACACAATTTCTAGAATGTCCTTAACTTTATGAGAAATTGTGAGTTTGAGATATGAAACGATCAGTTTACAATTTATTGTCGTGTGGACTTTGATGAGGCGAAAGATGTCCCCCTCGCACAGCTTTACTGTTCTGGCATGTACTGAGAGCCAGACTTAAATAGAAATGCTGTTATTTGCATGCACGCTCTGGCTTCCAAATGAAAAATGTGCGAATCCAATGTTGCTTTCCTGCGGTTATTGATGTCTCCTTACAACCCTTTTTCTGTTGTCTTGGTTACCAAAGTAGTCTTTATTGGCATTTTGATCGAGGTAACCACTTAATAGCCTTGCCTATTATTTACAACTTGCGCAGAAAGAATGTTACCAAAGGCATTTACAGCTATATAATGGCAGCAGAATTCTGGGTTCGTGTTTGGGCAAGGTTATATTTGCAAGAAGCGTGTATGCTTGCTTTAATGTGCGCTCTTCCAATTTGACCGAGACATATTTGCTGCGTACTTCATTCTACACATATTTCGTGTGGCTGCGCTTATATACTAATGGCAATTTATTTATAATTGTTCCTCAAGAAAAATGAAAGCACCTAAAATCACACTTTGTAGCTTATATTCACTTCAATATTTTGAGGCATGCCCCTATTACGAGTGCCTCTTAATTCAGATGGGGCAAAGTAACAGTAGTTTCCAGGCCCAATGGATTGTTGAGATCACCGCCATTGTATGCAGAGATTTCCACTGCTAGAAGCAGCCGAAATCCCCCGGTGGAAGCTTTTGTAGCGGGGTGGGAGAGGGGGAGGAGGGGCGGAAGCGTGAAGGGGAATGAGAGCTGTTGTAGAAGAGTCTTCAAACAAAAGGGGCAGCATAGTTCGGAGTGACTTCTCCGAAAATGTGTGTAGTTTTTACTGCTGAACTCTTTGCTTCCTGGAGCAAGGAATAGGTATAGCGAAATTCATTGACATAAGATGCGGCTTTTGATAAACGTCCAGATCGTCAGCTTGCCATGAGAGGTTACTTCTGTTTCCTGCAACTTAGCATCAACACTAGCTGACTAAAGCAACCGTGGTTTCAAAATGACCTACATCTTCCTGGAAAGCAGTGCTGATCAGGGCAGGACTGGGAACCACAACCGGCCCTGGGAAAGTGCTCGGCTGCTGGGGGGGGGGGGAGGGGGGGGGGTGGAGCTCTTTGCCAGGGCCGGTTTTCGACCGATTTTGTTACTGGGCCGATTTTGCAGCTATGCTGCAAAAACGGCCCTATAACAAAAACGGCCCCCAGGGCCCCAAAACCGTCCCCCACCCATGCGGCGCATTGGGGGATTGCCCGGTGCCCGCTACGGCCAGGCCGGCCCTGGTGCTGATTTTAAGTTGCAGGACCAGGGCCGGACTGGGAACAGAAACCGGCCCTGGCAAACTGCTCAGCCGCCCCCCCCCCCCCTCCCCCCGGGGTGAGGGGGAGTGCAGCTGAGGAGTTTGTGTGGGCCAGTTTCGGCCGATTTTGTTACAGGGGGCCGATATTGCCGACCCCCTGTAAAAAAACCAGCCCCCCCCCCGGGGCCCAAAACCGGCCCCCACCCTAGCGGCCAAGCAGGGAAACACCCGGTGCCAGCTATGGCCAGTCCGGCCCTTCAGGAAACACAGGTAACCAAAGCCAGAACTGAGAGTGTAGTACTGGCTACCTACGAGCAGCAAACTGAAGGATGCGTGGTGCCAGGATCCTCAACGCTACAATTGTTTATATACTCTTACAATGAATGTGTAGTTGATGAAAAGAGTCTTGCTTACATCTCCTCAAATGTTTTAATCTGGATTTCTTCTTGTATGCAGTAGAGTAGCTCTACTGATATTGCATGACTTAATATTTACAGCAGATGATGCTTATGTCTACCTTATTTATTTATTTTATTTTATAACACTTGTAAGGCGCACAGCTACCCACAAAGGGTTTCCCGGCGCCGGACCAGCAAAACACAAAACACAACTGGATAGAGAGCATTTAAAGCACTTATTTGTCGAACAACCAGGTTTTTACACTTTTTCTAAAATTCATATAGTTTTCCTCCTTGCGTATATGAATGGGTAATGTGTTCCACAGAGTTGGGCCCAAATAGGAAAATGATCTCCCGCCTATTCTAGCCCGTTTGAACCTCGGTACCGCAAAGTTCGCAGCAGTGCAAGAACGAAGACTGCGATTGGGGAGGTAGGGCTTAGCAAGGTCCTGTAGGTATTTGGGGGCAGTGCCAGTTTTGATTTTAAATAGGTAGGTCAGGGTTTTGAAACGAATCCTGTTTTCAACCCTGAGCCAATGCAGGTCCCTAAGATGTTTTGTGATCCTAGCGGATCTAGGGATTCTGCAAAGCAGTCTGGCAGCAGCGTTTTGCACCAGTTGCAGACGTCTTATTACTGCTTTGTTTGAGCCCAGGTACAAGATGTTACCGTAATCAAGCCGAGATGTCACTAAGGCATTGACTACCTTCTAGTCTTGATGTACTTAATTGGCAGCCTTCAATACAATATACCATGAAACACTACTTGATATGCTTTTCAATAGGATGGGTACGTAAGGATGTGTCTTGAAATGTTTTGTAGTCTCCCTGTCTTCCAGATCACAATTCATAAAACTCTATCTTTACATCTCCTTCTATGTCCCTAGAAGGTACAGTTCCTCATGATACAGTCCTGTCACCTTCTCCTTTAATTTGATTGATGAAGCCACAATATTTAATTCCATCAATGTCAGTGATGTCATTTGAGATGTTATCAGTGATGTCATCAATGATGTCAGTTGGCGGGGCCAAGATGGCGAATTGAGTGGGCGTGTAGTATGACGCTCTTGGGATAGGCCCACAGTAATCCTGTATAATGCTATACCCTCCTCCCTCTCTGGGGCACTTATGTGTCCTGAACTATGTAGCAACCTCCCACCGGACCAATTTGAGGAGCCCTGCTGTCTCCTGAGCTGGCGGCCGGAGAGTGGAGACACTGCCAGTTCTGCGGAGGCCAGGGGGAGCCAGGCGTATGCCTGCAGACCTGGATGAATGGCTGGCAGTTTGCTGTACAGTGAGAAGGAGCTGCTGTTGTGTGGGGGCTCGGCCCGTTGTTGAACTTGCAACATTCGGTGGAGTGTAGCGTTCAAAACTTGGTCCTGGGTGTGGGCCTGCTTTGGGACGCTGGGCTGTAGCACTGTGGGCCGGACCCTATTTATACTATCTTCCTCGGCATATAGCCTGGAGTTCAGACACTGCCACACATCTGGGCCATTCATTGGCTGCTTGATCCTCTGAGTGCATCCTGGGAGTTTGTCCCTTCCACCCCACCTGGTGACCCATTGATGCTATAACCGACCTGACTACCCACCTATCAACCTATTGTGGATTGCACTGAGAAATTTGTTCGACTGGAGAGAGCTTTGATCCTGAACCCCACATTGGCTGGATATGGCTGATAGCACAGAGGTGGGGCAAAATTTAAATAATATGGTTCAATCTTTTCTTACTATCAATTTCAGGGTTAAGGCCTGTTCCCGTGCTGACTTCAAAGTACAACTCACTTCAGGTGATGGATCTTTGCCACCGTGTTTGGAACCAGGAACTATTTCATCACCATAAATGAAATCACAATGACAGTTCTAAGTTCAGTCTATGAGTTTTAGATTAGTTGTAAAAGTTTATTTCTCATTTAAAATTTAGTAAGATCATTTTTGTTCTTTTTATTCAGATTAGTCAATAAATTCAAGTAGGTTTACAGAAATTTCATATAAATATAGGTAGAGCAAATCAAATAATGCATCAAGCGCGTTCCATAAAGGAAAAACATCCTATTCTAAAAGACAGAACCAAAATTTTGAGTGAATAGCTCTCATGAATATTTCAAATTCAAAGAAAAAGAGTGAGATAAAGAGAGCCTAAAGCTCAAAACCCAATAAAAGCGGTCAAAATTCCCATTAGGAGTAGTTCATGAAACTCAGACGAATCTCAATATTCAGAGCAAATAGCATTCTTTGGCAGTAGCAATCCGTAAAAATCAAGCATCAAATAATAAGCCAAATGAAGAACAGCAGCAGCAGTAGCCACAAGTGTAAACCAGCATTTGCAATGTAATCGGTTTCGCCTTTGGGACCTTATATGTATTTAGCTATGCAGCACATTAGCCTGGGTTCTGAAACATCTAATGTTCTTTAACATGGAGTGAAAGTAAGCACCATACTGCGTGATACGCCAATAATGGGAACACATGGAGAGAAATATTGCCTTTTAGCTGGAAATGGTATAGTCCAAAGCTCTGTTTTTAATATAATCAGGGCCTTCGGTGGTCATATCACTGAAAATACAAGATTTGAAAAAAATATTATTGTCTACAGGTGCTCGTGGGTGACAATTTCTATGGACTGGAATCTAAAGAATGCTAAAGTGATTCTGGTATTTTACTATCCTCTGCTGGTCGTTTTCTATCAAGAAAGTTAAATAGAGGCAGTTGCTAGGAAAATAAATAAAAGAAAGACCCTCAGCAGGAAGCAATTCTGGTATTTTACTGACCTTAACTGCTCGTTTTCTTTCAAGACAGTTAAATAGAGGCAGTTGAACAAGCAAAAAGCATTTCTGGTATTTTAATGACCTTTACTGGTAATTTTCTATTAAGACAGTTAAATAAAGGCAGTTGAACCAAAGCAAAAGTTCCTAAGCGGAAGCGGACAAGTCCTAGGGCTGATATCCAGAGCCCACAAAGTACATACACATTTAGGTATATACTAAAGTATATACAAGAGATCTCAAATGCTCGACCTAAAATGAGACATGGGAAATGGGTCTCTGGGAATAGCTGTGTGGAAAAGAATTAACAGGATAAAGTCTGCAAGGGCTAATTGATAACTAACATCTCCAATCTAACTAGGAATGCACACTAGTATTAAAGACAAATATAATGTGTCGTAATTCTCTTCTTCTCTGATCCAATTAGGCACCAGCATTTGCCTGAGAGTAAGTTCAGCTCTTTCTTTCCCACAAAATAACATGTAACTTGCAAAGTTTTATCACAAAGTTTGTTGCAGACATCTTACATATGTAGATTCTTGATTCATAGAACTCCATTCCCATAGGCATCGAAAACAGTTTAACCTTCTAATGTTGATGTTTCATCGCGTAAACAATGAACTATACTAAGGAAGGGAAACATCAGATTGCAAAAATACTGTTTAGTTATGCATTTTATTAACAAGAACAAGATATACTGTTTTAAAATGTGTAACTATTTTATTCAAGCATTATGTGAAATGTGGAGCAAATCAGAAGTTTCGCTGTCACAGTCAGATGTTTCTTAGCAAAACTGAGTACATTTGTTACACTCAAATCAATCAATCAATCATTTGTAAAGTGCACACTTTCAAATCTGGAGTTATCTGGGCATGGTGCCTTTTTCAAAGAGCCAGATCTTGAGTTTCTTTCTGAAGTCTGCCACCGAGGGGGCTGAACTGAGCTGGTGGGGAAGGTCATTCCAGGTCTTGACAGTGATATAGGAAAAGGAGCAGCCACCGCTGTGAGGGATGCTGGGGTGTGTGCGAGGGCGAAGGAGGAGAACCACAGGTGTGTGGATGGTTGGTGGAAGCAGTCGATGATTGTTGTAGGCAGATCCTAGGTTGTGGAGGGCTTTGTAGGCATGTGTGAAGTTGAAGTTGAAGTTGAAAGTGCTTATAAAGCACGCTGTGATCAAGCGGTTTCCTGGCGCTGGTAGATTACATGAGTCGGATGGAGGGGCAGGAGGGATCAATGAGAGAGGAACGCTAGGGTGAACAAGTGAGTTTTGAGTGCCTTCCTAAAGTGTGGGTAGGAGGTGATGGACCTGATGGAAAACGGAAGGTCATTCCAGAAGCGGGGGGCGAGGACAGAGAACCTAGTACCACCTGCTCTCGACTTGCAAAAATGGGGGATGATGAGGAGAGCCTTGTTGGAAGAGCGGAGAGTACGGCTGGGGCTGGGGAGTGACCAGCGAGTTGATGAAGAGAGGGGCAGTGTGGGCCCGGGCCATGAAAACTATGCAACCCATTTTGAAAAGGGTGCAGTGCATAATGGGGAGCCAGTGAAGGGATTTAAGAAGGGGGAAGGCGTGGTGAAATTTGGGGAGCTGGTGGATAAGGCAAGCCGCCTGATTCTGGATGGTTTGAAGGCGTCGCAGCTCGTAGGCCGGGACACCCGCATAAAGGCAGTTGCCATAGTCTAAGCGGGAGAGGACCATGGCTAAGACGATTATTTTGAGGGCATCCAGAGAAAAGAAACGGGAAATCTTACGGATAATCCGTAAAGAGAGAAAACATGAAGAGACAACGGAGCTGATCTGAGGGCGCATGGAGAGATCCTTACTGATTTTGATACCAAGGGTTCTCACTGAGGCGGAGGGGACCGGGGGGGAGCCAAGGCTGGGGGGCCAGAAGGCGGAGGACCAAGGGTTAGAGGTCCCACCAGTCAAGATCAGCTCCGTTTTATCCGGGTTGAGCTTAAGATGGTTTAGACTCATCCAGTCAGAGATAAAGACGAGTGTACTTTGAAATTTGGAGAGGGGGTTAGAAGAGGAGGAAAGATCAAATATTAACTGGAGGTCATCCGCATAGTTATAGACGGAGACCTCCAGTTTAAGCAAAGAAGCAATGAGGGGGTAGATGTAGAGGTTAAAGAGGAGAGAGGAAAGAGAAGAGCCCTGGGGGACCCCGCAGGACACCGTACGCGGTGGGGCAAAAAAGCCGGAGAGCTGGACAGCCTGCGACCGTCCCTGGAGAAATGACGCGAGCCAAGAGAGGGCGGTGCCCTGGATGCCCGCCGCCCTGACGCGATCGAGAAGGATGGAATGGTCGACCGTGTCAAAGGCGGCGGAAAGATCAAGAAGCACCAAGGGCTGAGGGCTGTTGGAATCTGCCTTGTTCTTGAGCTCGTCCAGGACTTAGAGAACCACTGTCTCGGTCGAGTGAACTGGGCGGAAACCAGCTTGGTGGGAAGCCAAAAGATGGTTATCTTCAATGTATGTGGACAGGCAAGAGGTAATGTAACTCTCAAGGACCTTGCCTAAATACGGGAGCAGAGAAATCGGCCTGAAATTAGAGGGGAGGGTGGGGTCGGAGCCGGGTTTTTTTAAGATGGGGATGACCGTGGCAGATTTGAATTGAGACGGCACGATTCCCAGAGAAATAGATGAATTTAAGAGGGCCAAAGGGGGGTTAGGGCAGCCAGCGAGCAGTTCTCTAAGAATGCGAGCTGGTCCGCAGTCGGCTGGAGAGCCCGATCTGACCTTCGTGAGCAGAGTCAGAAAGGATACTTTAGAGATGGGGGGAAATGGGTGAGAGAAGAGGTCAGAGGGGGAGGGGAAAAGGGTGAAATTGGGAAGAGGGTGGTAAAATGTTGGATTTGATAGTGGTGATCTTGTCAAAGAAATAATCATTGAGAGATAGGCAGAGAGTGTGTGAAGGAATAGGGTTGGGGTTGACTCTGTCCGATGCGGCCAGGTTGTGGACGATGGAGAAAATCTCCTTGGGTTTGTTGGCTGCTAGTAAAATTTTGCCGGAGAAATAGTCAGATTTAGCTGATAGGATCGCTCTCTTATAGTTGGCTAGGCGGGACCGATATTGGTCCCTCAGGGCGGGACAGTAGTTGCGCCTCCACTGGCGCTCTGACTGGCGAAGAGCCAGTTTGAGGATTTTAAGGTCGTTAGAGAACCATTTGTTAGCATCGTGGAGGCGACAAGCTTTGACCGTCCTGAGCGGGGCGATCTGATCACATGAAGTGGAAAGCCAGGTGTTGATGGCGTCTACTTGAAGGTCAAGGGGGAGGGCTGACAGGTCCGGGGCGGATATAGTCAGAGAGGAGTGGAGGGAGTTGAAGTAGAGCCGATTCCAATTACGGGCAAGGACGATCTTGGGCAGGGGGGGTTTGCGAGTGACTGTTAAATCAATAGAAAAGGAAATAAGCGAATGGTCGGACCAGGTGCAAGGGAGAATGTTGGTCGAGGAGAGAACCCGATTGGCTGACCAGATCTGGTCAAGAATATGGCCATGAACGTGAATGGGAGCATGAATATGGGGAATGAAGTTGAGGCAGCGGAGAGTGTCAGAGAAGTCCTTGGAAGCATGGTCTTCCCTGGGGTCACCGGGCCAATAATTAAAATCGCCCAGCAAGAGGACTGACGAATTATTGACCACGAGAGTAGCTAGAAGTTCCTGTAAGTCGGGAAGGAAATGGGGCGTAGTGTAAGGCGGACGATATACAAGGACTATGGTGAGAAGGGAGGACAGATTGACGGAGAGAGCCACAACATAGTCGATTTTGGGTATGGAAGGAAAGGGCAGGGGCTGAAACTGAAAAGCGGACCTAATAATCAATGCCACGCCCCCACCGACTTTCTCGTCAGGGCGATCAGCCCGAAGTATGTAATACGAGTCGGGGAGAGCAGATAGAACATCGGGCTGGGAGTCAGCGGAGAACCAAGTTTCCGTCAGACAAAGGAGATCAGGGTGTTCAGTGTCCAGGAGGTTGTAGAGCTCCAGCTGATGTCTGCCTGCCGAGCGGGTATTGAGAAGGAAGGCAGAAGCCAACGGCGAAGGACGAGGGGAATGAGAGGGAGAATGTGTAGGGGAAACAGTAGCCTGCTGGCAGAGTGAAGCGACGATAGGAGAGGAGACAGAGGGGGCAGCAATGTTCAACGCCTGAATATAATTGAGAGTAATAGGGCTGAGAGGCCAAGGACCCTGACATGAGAGGAGCTGGTCAAACTTGTAGACAAGGGCAGAGGCAGGGTTTGTGGCCCCGGGTCCCGACCGGGCGCGGACGGGCACAGATGGGCTTGCCTTTGGTGCACCTATGGCGCGCCCGCTGCGTCCGCCCGCTGCGCCGTCGGGGAGCAATGTGCATTTTATAGGAGGAGAGGAGGGTGGGAGGCAACCGCGACTAGAGCGCTACCCCTGCCTTCTCCCAAGATGGCGATACTCGTCTCTACTCGGCGCCGGATCTACCGGGCGTGGGCAGGAGCAGAGCAGAGGTAGGAGCGGACAATGGGCAGTGCAGAGAAGGAGCGCTTCTAAGAGGTAAGCAAGCGCGCGATGAATAAAACCAGAATTGAGCTATAGAATGGCACACAGCATCAATTTAGTGCAAGCAGCAATTTAAATGTTAAAAAAAAAGCACACACACTCACTCGCTGCCCCCGGCTTCCGCCTCAGGCGTAACACAAAAGTAATGAGGATCTGAACTGGCATCTCCTCTGTATGGGTCAGGAAGTGGAGGTTTCTCAGGTGGGGGCGATATGGGTTTGTTTGGGGAGGTCGAGGATGAGTTTGGCTGTGGCGTTCTGTATGGTCTGGAGTCTTCTGAGAAGCTGGGTAGGGATGCCAGTGTAGCAGGCATTTCTGAAGTCGAGGTGGCTGTTGACAAGGGCCTGGGTGACGGTCTTTTTGGTGTTGGTTAGAATCCATCTGAAGATTCTGTGGAGCATGCAAAGTGTGTGGAAACAGGAGGAGGCAGCTGTGTTGACTTGTCATTTCATGGTCAGTTGGCTGTCTAGGATGATGCTGAGTTTGCATGCATGCGCGGTCGGTAGGGGTGTGGGTCCGACTTCTGCAGGTGACCAGCTGTGGTCCCATTCTAAGGTGTTCTTCCCGAAGCTGCTATCGCACATGAGGCTGAGTGCCCTTGATTTGTACTCTACAACAGAGTGTGAGCCTGTGCCTGCTCTGTCCAACCCAGCTGAGTTGCTGGGTTGGAGAGAGCTTTCACTTCACAAGATGGTTTGACCGGCCGGAGATGGCTGGCCAAACAATCATGTGCAGTAATGGGAGTGCATTACCACTCGTCTCAGTGCCTGCCACTACCAGGCCCCACTCCCAAGACTTGGCAGGAAAGGAAAAATAAAACAAGTGTCATTTTATTTTTTATTTCCTGCAGTTTTTGGGGGGTGACGCTCCTTAACCCTAGTGTGGGAGCTGCTGCTGGCGAGAGAATCAGTTGAGTGTTGTTTGCGTAGGAGATTATGTTGAGGCCTTGGGATCTGACAATGTCTGCGAGGGGGGTCATGCAGATGTTGAACAGGGTGAAGCTGAGGGATGATCCTTGAGGTACGTCGCATATAATTTCTTTGGGTGTGAAGGTGAAGGGAGGCCATCTGATACTCTGTGTGCCTCCTGTGAGGAAAGAGGCGATTCACTTGAGGGCATCTTGCTGTATGCCTATGTTGTGGAGTGTGTTGGTGAGGGTGTTGTGGGAGAAGTTGTTGAATGAAGCGGATGGATTAAGATAGATCAGGGCCCCATTTCTCCACAGTCTGGGAGTGATCTGATGTCATCAGTGGTGGCAATCAATGTGGTGTCAGTGCTAAAGTTTGCCCGGAATCCTGAACGTGAGGCGTCCAGTAGGTGGATTTGTTCCAGGAATTTGGTGAGCTGCTTATAGATGGCTTTCTTGAGTACTATGGCTGGGTAGAGGAGCAGGGAGATTGTAAGATAGCATTTGTGATTGCTGGGGCCGGCTGAGGCTTTCTTTATGAGGAGTCTGACCCTCTGCTTGTTTCCATCTGTCTGGGAAGGTTGAAGTGGTGATGTAGGTGTTGAGGATGCTGGTGAGTTGTGTTCTTATTGGGTTTGTCACAAGGCTGTAGAAGTGGTGAGGGCAGGGGTTAGTTGGTGTCCTGGAGTGGATGGAAGACATGATGGCTGAGGTGGTCAGGGCAGTAAGTGGAGACCAGGTGGTGATGGTTTGGCATCATATACCAGCCCAGATTCTCACAGACAGTTTTTTTTAAAAACATATTTTATTGGTCAATTTGCATATATTCCGCAGAGCTCTGCACTCCAGAGTCCTCTGCAAAATCATACCATGGACAAACAGTACAGCAAGTGACTTTTTCTCCTCCCCCCCCCCATAAACCACAATACAAAACCTATAGCATTTGACGACATTGCCCCACACCCCCAACTCCCTCCGCCCACTCCCCCCCCAAAGGTCGAATTGGTCCATACCCACCCATCTGCAGTAGCAAGGAAACGATCCACCGATCCTAACCCAGGCTCGCCGCCCCCTGTGCTCCTACTCTCCCCTCCCCCTATACTGAACCCCGGTCTTAAACCCAGATCAAAGGTTCCTCCATTACCAGAGGTTCCAGCCAGAGGCCCCGATACTCCGCCCATCTCTTCCATATTTTATAGTGCTTGCGTGGACACCCCATGGCCACAAAAATGGGCTGCTCCAGACCCATGCAGAAGTCTAGGCCATTTTTCCAGGCCGCCACGGAGGGAGCCCTCGTCGCCTTCCAGGCCTTGGCAATATCTTGTTTCGCCAAAGTCAGCCCTAGACGTAGGAGGTGTCGTTTATAGATATTTCCCCCCACCCCCTCCTTAACATGCAGTAGCGCCAACTTTGGTGTGCGGATAAGCTCCCACCCCAGAACCTCTGAGAGACAAGCAAAGAACCCCCTCCAGAAATGGTCTAAAGATGTGCAATGCCAAACTGTGTGTATAAATGTACCCTCTGCCTGTCCACAGCAAAGACACTCCGGGGAGGCGATCATCCCCGCCCGCCACAATCGTGTCCTGGTGAAATAAACCCAATGTAGGTATTTGAATTGGACTAGCCGTAAACGTATTGCTATGGCCGCCCCCCGTGGGGCTACCAGGGCCTCCGTCCAATCCTCCTCCTCCAGCCCATCCACATCTGTCTCCCAGTCCCCCCGGAGTTTCTGTAATGTAGGGGAGCAGTGTACGACCTGAGACCAATAAATACGTGAAATCTTTTTGTCTAGTAAGTCCCCCATAACAACATTCGCTTCCACAAGGCTAAATTCCGGTATGGACTCCAGACCCTGCAGGCTAGGAGACAGTGCATGGCGCAGCTGTAATTAATGATAAAATTGAGCCTGAGGCATATGGAACTCCTCCTGGAGATCTCAAAGTGATTTCAGTGTTGTGCCCCTCAAAACATCTCCCAGGGTGGATATACCTATGACATCCCATCCCGAAACCCTGGAAGGGACGCCAGTTGGGGCAATTGTCCATTGTCTCACAAAGGAGTCTCCCGGGTTAGGACGTTCCACCAGCCCATGCGCCGCAGCGCCTGCTTCCAAACCATGAACACCGCCCGCGTAGCTGGAGGCAGCGCACTCCGCAACCGCGCCGAGTATAAAATTGTATGTAACATGTGATTCCCCATGAGATAACGTTCCAGGGCGTACGCTGAGTCTCCCCTCTCTCCATACCACCACTGGTTAAGGATCAGCAGGTGCGAGGCCTGATAATACAAGAGGATATCCGGTGATGCCAGTCCCCCGCTATAGGTAGATAAGAAACATGTTCGTATGGCCACTCGCACCGTCCCCCCTCCCCACAGAAACTGTCACAATAGAGAGTTCACCAACCGGAACCATCTGGGCGGAATGGGTGATTCTGCAGCTGATAGAGGAGTCGAGGGAGCGCACCATCTTGAAGATTGCCAATCGACCAAACAGTGTCAGGGGCATGCAGGACCAGGACTTAAGGTCCGCTCGAACGCGATCCCCCACCGGTGTCAAATTACGCTCCCAGGCTACCGCCGGTACATCCGACAGTACCACCCCCAGATATTTAAAGCCGCCTGCTGCCGCCTGGACCTCGGTTGCCCACGAGCCCACCCCCGTCCGGCCTCCCAACACCCACAGTGTGGTTTTGCGGGGATTCATATATAAGCCCGACGTTTCTCCAAAGACCCTCATTATCTGCAGAAGCCGTGGCCCCATCCTGTCAAGTGCAGTCAGGAAAAAGAGAACATCATCGGCATATAACGCTATTCTATCAGACAGACCCGTGGCCCATTCGAATCCATGTACCTGGGCGTCTACTCGCACTCCGGCCGCAAGGGGCTCCATGGTGAGAGCAAACCGATACGGCAAAAGGGGGCATCCTTGCCGCGTTCCCCTCTGAATAGCAAAGGTGGAGGAGGTGGCACCCGCTACCAGCACCGATGCCGTCAACCCCGTATAGAGGAGTTTCACGTAAGAAAGAAAACGGGGACCCAAGTTGAGTCTAGGAAGCAGAGCAAACAGGTAAACCCAACTCAACGAATCAAACACTCTGTTCATATCCGCCAACAGTATTGCCGCCGGCTGCCCTAACCGCTGGATTGCCGCAATCGCCACCTGCGCCCTTCTAATATTGTGCCGGGTGGCCCGCTGAGGCATGAACCCCGCCTGATCAGGGTGCACGAGTGACGTGATATGAGGCAACAGACGATTGGCCAGCGCCTTCGCCAGGACCTTGGCCTCCACATTTAAAAGAGATATGGGGCGATAAGAGGCATGTTGTTCCGGGGGGCGCCCGGGCTTATGGAACACCACCGCTTCTGCGTGTCTCCAGTGTGGAGGAAGCAAGCCCCTGTCCCGGGCCTCCTCCACTACCGCGCGATAATGTGGGGCTAGTTGCATATGGTACCGATGGAAAGACTTGCTCAGAAACCCGTTAGGTCCGGGAGCTTTCCCCGGGTTAAGTTCCCCCAGGGCCACTCCCAGTTCTTCATCTGACAATGGGGCCTCCAGCTTATCCCGCAGCTCGTCCGATAGTGCCCTGGGGGGGCAGATCTGTAATAAATTTCTCAAACCTATCGGCCGACAGACACTCCCGGGGGGTAATTAAGGTCCGCAAAGTATGTAGCAAACCTTTCTCCAATGGATGGGGGATCGGTAATCGGGGTCCCCACGGAGTCTAAGAGACCCGGCAGGGCTTGAGAGTGAAAAGTGCCCTGGCAAAGGCGGTGCAGCATCTTGCTCGATTTATCCCCCCATTGATACACTCTGCTGCGTGTTGCCAGCCAAACTTGCCTTGCCTCATCCATAAGCAGAGCTGCGCGCTCCTGTTGAGCCCACAGCAACCGTCGCACTCCCAGTGCACTCCCCGACTCTCGATTCTGTTGCTCGAGTACCTCTATGTTCGCCTCAGCGCGGGTCAGCTTCTCCCTATACTTCCAGCGAGCTGCTGCACACCAAAAGATGTCCACCCCGCGCAGCGTGGGCTTCAACGCCTCCCACAACATGGCCGCACTAGGGATGGATCCCACATTCGTCGTCAGGTACTGAGGTATGGCATCGCCCATATGTGCTGCATATTTCGCCTTCTGGAGATTCCATACCACCAGATGCCATCGAAACGGCCGCTTTCCCCTGCCTGTCTCTAGTTTTATGAGCACTGGGGAGTGATCCGAGAGCCCCCGGGGCAAAATCGTCGCCGCCACCACCCTCCCAGCCATCGTCCGGGGGATAAAATGTAGTCCAATCTAGAGAATGAGTGATGAACTGCCGATACGTACGTATACTCCCGAGCCACGCCATGGGCCCGCCGCCAGGTGTCCACCCAGTCCAGACCCATCATTAGAGAGTGCAGTTTAGTTGGGAGATCTCCCCTCCGATCCTCCACCCCCCGTCCTGTACATACTTGTGTTCATAACATCATTCCAGTCCCCACCCACCACCGACATTACATCTGGCATGTCGACCCACAAAGATTGTAGCCGCTCAAGTAAATTCCACTGCAATGGGTGAGGGGCATATACACTACCTAAAATCAACGGATCCTCCCCAACCCTACCCCGGATAAACAGGTAACGACCCTGCCCATCAATCCACTGCTGCTCGTGCGTATAAGGGACCCTACGGCTTTTCAGGATAGCCACGCCCTGGGACCCTCGCAGAAAGCCAGCATGAAAAACCTGTTGGAACCCATATCGCTGCAGGCACAGGGCCTTTGTGCCCATGAGGTGGGTCTCTTGTAACAGAAGAATATCTGCCTTCACCCGCTTGGCCCCCTGCTTAATCTTGTCCAGAACCCATCGCACGTTCCAACTCAGGATACAGAGACCCCCCTGTGTCCCCTGCCCCCCATCAGACATCTCAACCATAAGGGGTTGCATCGCTATTCCAGACTATCATGGAGCTTCGGAGGCCTGTGTACAACCTGCAGTGGACCTGTAATGGACGTGCGACCTGTAACCAGCAACAACCCTTCCCCAACAAACCCCCCACCCCATACCTCAAAAAAACCCTTGAAGTATCTGTCACGGCGAGGCGAATCCCCACCCCCCAACGGGGGGATGTGGACCACCCCAACCAATGGATCCCCAGTTCAAAGCCCATCGCCTCTGGGCAAGGTACCCACCAGCTCACAGCCAACGGTAGGTCAAGCCCAGTACAGGACATCCCGGTTATCGGTGATTGACATTTCTCAGCGCAGCACCTGTGTCCTCCGCTAAGGATTCAATGTCTGTCCCCCAGGGGCCGGCCCCCCTCGACCATCGACACCACCAGACCGCGAGCGCCGCCTGATTCTCGATCGTCTGTCCCCTTTCTGCCGCCGGCACCAAGGGCCCCCCGTGCCGCATCCCCCGAAGATGAGTCTGAATCCCGCCCCGGTGGCGTGTGAGGCCTCACCCGCACCGTTTCATCTGTCCATCTAAACACCTCCTCCGGAGTATCAAAGAAGTGTGTACGGGATCGAAAGACCACCCAGAGACGGGCCACCGGAACCCCCGGATACTCTCATTCAGTGCTCCACAGCTTGAGCGGGTAGCAAGCCTCCCACCGCAGGACAACTCCACCGCCGGGTGCGCCCGCCAGCCGGTGCCGAGCTCCCTGGTCTGCCCTCAGCCTGCAGCGGGGACACAGCCCATCACTCCCGGGGCCTTCTTCACTCCGCTAGGCCTGTCCCTTTCTGCAGCGGAATTACTACTCCAACGCGGCTCCCCGCTCCTCGACTGCGCCAATCTGCAGGGGACCGGACACCACGCCGCAGCCACGACTAGAACTGCGTCACATATGCCGATATGCCAGATGTGTCGTCGGTCCCATCGCGCGGCCCGATCCAGCCGCCGATCCCTATCTGTACCGCATACAGTGGGGGGGACACAGAACCAGGGCCAGGAGCGAAGCAGTCCCCACATGGCCCGACTGCGCCGCCGAGCCCCCCGCTTCACCCGAGTAATGACACTGCCACCAGGAGGCCAGTCACCGGCCACCTCCTCCCTCCAGCGCCGTAGATCTCGCAAAGGCCCAGGAGCAGCCGCCTCTCCCTCCGCATACGTGCCTCCTTACCGCCGCGGCCCGACCCGGCCGCCGGAACTCTCCAATCCCCTCTCTCAGTGTGCTACAGCTCAAGCGGAGGCCAAGCCCCCCCGCAGGACCAATCTGCACTCCGCCGCCGGGCGTGCTCGTCGGCCAGACCGGGCTCTCCCGTCTGCCCTTAGCCTGCAGCAGGGACACAGCTCGCCACTTCCGGGGCCTTCTTCACACCACGAGGCCTCTCCCTGCTTATGGCGGGACTGCAGCTCCACCGCGGCTCCCTGACCCCAGCTTCACCAACCAGGAGGGAACCGGGTACCACGCCTCAGCAACATCAATTACAGCTTCAAGAGTACCAGGATGTCAGTACTGTCGACGGATATACGGCGGGCTGGACGGAGCCGGCCTAGAACACGTCCGCCATGTTGGCTGCCCAAGCCACGCCCATCCTCACAGACAGTTTTTAATTTCATTAATAACGTGCTGTGCATATAAAATGTGATAAAATACATTGTTGCATAAAACACATTTTATTTATTAGCGCAATATCCCCAAAACTGGCACACATTTCCCAAATATTTTTAGACATATCTGCAGTCTCTGGCAACCAACGGATAGGGGACAGGTGATGCACAAATGCTCTAAATATTTCTAAAGGGTACTACAGTCATTTAATAAACCATGTAATGTAAAAAATACATAATCAGTAACGTGTAAAACAGTGGTCTATTGCCATCTAGGGGTTTAAGTGTCATTAATATAGCAATCAACTATCATCCCAATGGTTTGTAAAT
Organism: Triturus cristatus; assembly: GCF_964204655.1. Taxonomy (NCBI): domain Eukaryota; kingdom Metazoa; phylum Chordata; class Amphibia; order Caudata; family Salamandridae; genus Triturus; species Triturus cristatus. The sequence continues at coordinate 402,138,068 of NC_140586.1, read as the reverse complement.
GACACCAAAACACGTTGATGACAGTATGAATTCTCTCTATTTCCCTTACGCTCTCTAAGTCTCACTTAGCACAGTCTTCTTTAAAGATTTTCCAGGCATATCTGCACTAGACTGGAGTTAAAACTTTGGATCCTTATTGTCCGGCATAATGAAACTGAACAATAGGAGATGAGCAGTTATATCTAAGCCCTACAAAGAGTAAACAAGACTAATATTTAGGCCTTGAATAGCTAGTGTCGATGCTAAGTTGCAGGAAACACAGGTAACCAAAGCAAGAATTGAGAGCGTAGACCCGGTTACCTCCACACAACAAACTGAAAGAGGCACAGTTCCAGGAGCAGCAACATTACATTTGTTATTATACTTTTGTAAATGGACGTGTTTGCCAGGAAGGGGCAGCCCATTTTGAAACTATGGTGGACTTAAGTGTTCTACTTGGGCACTTGAAAGAGACCTTAGAAAAGGGATTATTGTATGATCAACCAAGCAGCACAGTTCTTCTGAAACGTTGTGCCATTGTAAATCAACCTCAAATTAAGTACCCAGCTGAGCCATGGCCCCACACCCATTCTTCTTACACTCCTTAGAGAACCAGAGGAGGGTAGTTCTACTCTTTAATACCATTACAAATGTGGTAATTACAAGAAAAATGTACTTAGCAAGTATGAAGATAGGCAGCTGCGAGGTATGCCTCAAAGTTAGAAATCCTAGCAAGCCTTAAAGCTTTTTCACAAAATCAATTTGGGCTGAAATCAGGATAAAAATGTGGTTGCTTTTAAGTAGCTAGAATAAGCCATCCTCAGGTAGTTTTCCTGCGGTGTTTTTCTCATTGGTGGATCGCATCCTCCTTAAACAACTTAGAATGTTTAACCAAGCAAAGAAATATGTGATTTGTACATGGTATACTTCATTCCTTGTTATGAAGTCTGGGAGACACGCCATTTTGCAAGTGAGGAGACTCGTTTGTTTCTGAAACACTATTTCGTAGCTCTCATCATTTGTCAGCTCACAATGGGCGCTTTAGTTCTCTGAGCCAAAGTAAACCTTGCAATGTCTTGTAAATTTGCTGCTTGGTCTATCAGAAAATGTTACAATGTGAATCAATATGACGCTGTACAATTACTGCTGCTAGCACTTCTGCACTGTGTGCATCTTTTCCCTTGATTAATATTCATACTAGCTATTCTTCAAACCATTTTTTTTAAAGTAACGGTGGTTTATGCTACAGATCAAAGCAATACATTTACAGTCATGAGTTTGAGAGACACTCCAAAATGAACTTTGCAATCTGTGTATAACCTTTTATGTCTCAATGGATACTAATTAGGTGTATTGTAATTGGTCGTCAATCAGAACGTATTTATCAAAATGTTTAGATGCCTTTCCCTGCATCCATCGCACCAGTATTATTATATGGCTTTGAAAGGATTATGCAATACCATTACTCAGTGGCGGCTGGTGATTTTATAAAGTGGTGAGTGTGATATCAATGAATTAATTTTGCCATGTAATCAAGCTAGACATTTCTCGCACCAAGAATTATATTCAAAATTGGTGTAAAATGGGGTATATATAATAGAAATCTGGCCCACATGTAGGTTCACATTAGCATTGATTTTTCTCTTAGTTCACTAATTGCATTGCTATTAGAATTGGGTCAGGAATATTTCTCAGTTCAGGAATTAAAAAGCAAACTTTTTAATAAATGATTCTCAATAAAGAGATAAAATCTGATGTACTAAGTTAAAACACTTATGCGTGTCAAAGAAATTCACTTTTTTAATATTGAAGACACCTTGTTATATTCTCAGAGAAGCATTTCACCTTAGTATATAGGGCTGCTGTTCTCCATTGAGAAGTATTAATTTAAAGTGAGAGTTATTAAACTTGAACTGAGAAACGTTCTGCCCCTGCCCAGTCGAAGATGGTACTGAACCAAAGCTTTAGAAGTGGAGACCATTGCGCTTTGTTGAACTCACAGACTTTGAGGTGTCAAATCAACGTGAAACGCATCATGCACCCACTACAAGCAAACGGGATTCAAGATCAGCCCTTCTACAATTTAAAGAACTTGGCTCAAACAAGAAACAAAACTGCCATCCATTCAGAGGCATCTTTCAAGAAGGGCACTACCTGCTGCTAACGTGCTATACGCCTCCGTCCTTCCACGCAGGATCCAGAACTAAAGCAGTCACTCAGCCACACCGCGGCTACTTCTGCGCACAAAGGGAACAACCATAATGCATTTAAAACATAAAGACATTTATTGTAAAAAAAATACGCAATAAAAGAGCTGCTTTCATATTCACAGCCTGCACTGGTTCATAAATCACTTTATACATCTGAAAAGAGCGACCAGGCCTCACCAAGCACTTATGTGTTGTAATTTTGTACACACCGAATGTTGGGCTCTTGCTTGATTCGTGTAGTGGTTGGCTTCCCTTAAGTCAATGCTTCACTCTTTGTTGCTGTAAAAGCACCTAAGTGTGCAACAAAATCTTAAATAGTGCCTCAGCAATAAACAGACACTATTCACTTTCTAGTGCGAGCAAAATGAAAACAAATTAAGTGTGTGAGCAGGCACTTAGGAGTCCCATGCACACAGTACCACTCTCTGGAAAATTCCAACTTTCATTGTACACTGTTTGGTGAGGGAGGGGAGTCAAACTTTGGTTGATCAGAAAGTTTGCTTTTTATAATTTGGTGTAAATCTTTTCAGTAGGTAAGGAGAAATGAAGGTTCAAAATATACAATTCAGGTCGTGGATCCTTCGCAGCACTATAGTGATAGTACCACATTCTCAAAACATGAGATCTGATTGGCTGCAGCAAAATAAAGATGAAGGCCTGGCCCTCATTTTATGTTTTTCGGACGTGTTCCTTGTATTACAGAAAACAAAGCTAAAAAAGTGATAAGGGGGATAAGTGGGATGGTAGGGAACTCTGACCGCTGGCCCTTGAGAGGTGACCACAGAGGGACCCACCACAGGGTCAATGAATAATATGTTTGGTGGTGCTGCAGTACTAAAGTGAGACTCAGAGAGGACCCTAATGCATTTATGTGGAAGTACTGTGGTGCCACTAAAAAATAAATGGGGCATGGCAAATTGCACGACTACAGGAGTTGGCCAGCAGTGGGGTATTGGCTGCCCATGGGAGATGTTGTACGTGGCCTGACCTGGTGGCCAACCCCTTCAGACATGCGTGATGGGCATTTGGCCACCCCTGCGGCTTTGGATAATGAACCTTACTTCAGGCCTCACCCTGCGGCCAACCCCACGCCATGCATGGGCAAAGGCTCTGCATGGAAGGGGGTGTCCACCCGTGGGGTGGCATATTTAGGTAAGCTAAAAAAATAATATGTAAACCTAGACATTTATTAAAAAAAAGGTCAGTTAAAACATAATTTGTTAATGAAAAAACACTGAAATTCACCAGATATAGTTAACTGAAGTAAATATAACTCATGCCCGTGCCTTGCACTGCCCATGACCCTGCTTATTACATGGCTCATGACATGTTCTTTGAAACCATTGATAACATCAATACCACATCTGAAGTGATATTGATGACAACAATGTGAACGGCACGAGTGCATGTTGTAGTTACTTCAATGAACTTGTGAATTTTCACCGTTTTTTGTAGTTTAAAATGTTATGATGTAAATGACATTTTCACCTAACTATAACACCCCTTTAACTTGTGGTTTCACCATTGAATATATATATATATATATATATATATATATTCAATGGATATATATATAGATATATAATAAATTGACAAGGCATAATCAAAAACCGCAGTAACCATTACGTAGAAAGCCTTAGATTTACATATCTTTAAGAAGAATCTTGCACTGACTCCCCTTTGTCCATAATGTACCCCCTTCTCAAAGTGTTTTATTCTTTGCTTAACTGCATCAACCTGCAAATGTTTCTGAAGCAAGAAGGGAGCGCGTCTGCCATTGATGGCCTCCGACAACCCATATTCACTCGATCCAGGCCAGAGGGGCTCAGTGGACTCATTCATCCGCTGCAGGAATCTGTGTTTTTCCTCATGCTCAGATCCAGTAGGGTCCGCTCAGCCTTTCATGATTCTGAGGTCAATATAAAGAGCACCATCAAGCGGGGTCACAAAAACACACCTGTTATTCAGCGCCAAGATTCCCCAAGTGGTGAACGCACCTTTACAAATACATATCTTGTGAGTAATGGTAGTACTAGGCTATAGCTTCATCCTCCGCGTTTTCTGGTGCCCACTACCAGTGCGTATTTCACTGTCTCTGAATAACGCGTGGGCTTCCAAAGTTTTATATTCAACATTGAGCTAGAAGTAAAAAGCTCTACCAAACGCCCCTCTACCTGAAGCGGCAGCTAATTCGGTCAACGCATTGGTTACACAATCACATATCAGTTTCTAAATGGAAATGTTCCTTCAGTGATAGTAGATTATTTTTGTTCTCTTCTTTCAATCCTAGAATGTGCATTTCCACCAGATTCAGGTTATAGTGAATGTAATACGTTTTTGCAAAAGGCTGAAAATGTAGTATTTTCGGTAGCTTTTCACTGGAGGCAAAAGATGAATTGACATCCCATTTAACTGTTCAGTAATATTGAAGTGTCATGATTAAACAAACATACCGGTCCATATCATAAAGGCTATTACACTGGTCGCTAAGTGTGTTTACTTCATTTTTTGCAACCTTGTGGTTTTATTTTCTGATATGAAGGTAAACTAAAAATGAATGTAACCTAAAAAGAAGACCGTTTTGGGCTGGACAAATTTGGGAATTGTTTATCTCAGTAAAGGAGAAGTAATTGGCGAAGTTTCTACTCAGACTCGCATTTAGGAATAATCTAAAGTTTAATAACCAATTACAGCACTGTCTCCTAAATACTTGCCAATCATTGTTATCCTCATTTGACTTTAGAATGGCATGCATTCTGTTTGTTTCATCTGAATACAGAACTACTATGGCGCTGCTAAAACCATTTTCTCTGACAATCCCCTTGGCCTGACTTGTGGAATGGTGTGCCCCACCTCGGACCTGTGTGTGGGCGGATGCAATTTATATGCATCGGAGGAAGGACCCATTAATATCGGTGGATTGCAGCAGTTTGCAACGGAGGTACGTGACATCCTCAGTTTTGAGCATTCAGTCCTCTCATCTGTAAAAGTACATTTAAATTACTGCATTGTGTGAAATGTAATATTCGGGTTCCTTCCATGATCATTTGTAATCAATGATGCTTACAAACAGGGTTTAGTTGCATGATTTATTCTTATGTGTTTTTTATGTTAGTACACAGTTTTAAGAAGCAGGGGATGTATGCTCTACAAAAAAAATGTTTCCACTGTTGCATAGGAACACATAACATGTCATTTGCTTGCTTTTCTTATAAGGTTGTATTTCCTTTTTTATATATTATTGCGTAAATAGTGGAAATTATTGATTGATTGACATTGTGCAGCAGGTGTTGTTTCCAGGGCCTGGCCTTCAGCCAGCCCCTTTGTCCAAAACCTCCATAGGCGACCGTCAGTCGCTGCACACTCTGTTTGCAGAGCCTACCATTTGGCCGGGCCCTGCACAAACCCACTGCAAGTTCCTAATATCCACTTAGCTCAATGTTTTTTCTTCATTCTCTTTCAGTGTACTCATTTGGCACTGAGCAGGGCCTTTTGCTGCAAGGATCACCTGGCAGGAAGGCTGAAAACCCTTCATGGGCGGCCATTGGTCACTGCTTACACGGTTGTGTACTGTTATGGTTGTCCACAGGGCCTGGCCTTTAGTGAAGCACTGGAGGGTTCGCGGACTATCTTCTGAGTCTGCAGACTGAACACCTGAAAATGTCAAAGTCCCTGAAACAAGACCACAGTCCTCATTTTGGTGCCTCAGGTCTTCGGGGAGTGGTTGAGGTGTGCCCTCCTGAAATTCCTAAAATGGTGACCGGCATTACTGTCCTGTTTCAGAAACTGCAGACTCCAGTGCTATTTTAGGTATTTCAGGAACAGGTAAACAGAACACAGGTGGCGGAACCTGATACAGCAGTGAATTTCTGTTATTTGTAAAATATGAAGGTCTCTTTAGATCGCTCCTCCTCTAAGCCCTTGGAGTCATGGTGGTCACCCTGCCCCCTTCTCGAGCCTCTTTTATGTGTGGGATACAGAGACCATGCTCCATCTCCTGAAATGTTATTTGTAAGAAATGATTGTATCTTCTGGCCAGCCAATCAAAATATTTTGTTCTGCAGATCGGACTTTGGTTCCTCAAACTGGACATTGGGGAAAAAAGACTTCCTCATCCCCCCTTAGGAGTCCCTTTTTAAATAAAGTGTCCCCATTTCTGTCCTTCGACTCTGTGTGGCCTTAAATGGCCACGTTTCAAAATAACCTTCTCCCCATAATGCCCAACACATTTTATAACACCAATATCTCAAAATCTACTGAGCATATTTTCAGCAAGTCCGAAAAAGCTATTTTTCTGAGTAAAATTATGCTTTAATGCCAGGTTTGGTGTAAATCTGTTAAGTCACTTTGGCTTTGGGTGCAGGCGAAAGATTTCCCATGGGATCTAAAATAAGAAAACACCTTTTGGATCTCCTCTTTTATTCTCCTGCATAATAATTGGCTTGGTGGATTGTATCTAACTATGGTAAATTATTGCTAAATTTGTTGCAAATCTGTGCATGGGTATAAAAGATATATGCAAAGTTGGAATCACAGATCTAAGTGCTCGGATTGACTGGCTACAAGACAAATGTTATCTTGCGGGTGCCATTTTAGGACACAGTCCACTCATCTTGAAATAGATATTAAAGCACAAATAATGGGGCTAGGTGAGCCCACCTTAATGCCCAGGCCTTACTGGGGTTACCCACAATGTGGACCTTAATGGTTTAATTAAAAATAAGAACATAAAAGGTTTTTGTGTCCTTGGATACTTTTCAAGATTTGCCGTAGGTTGATATCTAAAATAGGGCCCAGGATCTGTGGTTCATGTCTTGCTGTCACAGGCTCTGGGTGCAAATTCATGTGCTAAAGTTTTCTGAATATAAAATAGGATCTGTGAAAAGCACAGGCTTCATGTGCTGTAAACCCAGGGACAACTTTGCTAACCCATGCCTCAAAATTCATAGGCTTACGATCATTGCTTTGGAACCATGTAGCTGTGCAAGATGAAGCTTCGCAGGCACCTGGATACCCTACCTCTTGCAGATGCCCCGATACCACACTGGGTGATATGAGAACTGACAAATAGACATAACTTAACATGAAGTAACAAGCATGGGTCAGAGAATCGTGCCCTGGGTTTGCCGTACCTAGGCAGTAGGATGGATGCACTGGGTTTGGTAACCAAGACCTTGAATCTGCAAATCCTGGTAGAAAATTGCTAAAAATAAATAAAGAGCGGGCCTGGTGAAAGGCCAACCTCAATGGGCCAAGGCTGTGGGAAGCGAGGGTTGACTACTGTGCATAGCCAAAGTCTTTGTGCCATGGGGGTTAGTTGTCAGCAGCATGTTGAATGGAGAGCCAAGCTGCAGACCATACCCTGGAGCCAAACTCCACTGTTCACGGTGGAAAACGGTATGCCACATGGATTTCCAATTAATTTCTAAATTCACTACAAAAAAACACAGAAACTTGGTTCTGTTTCTAGGCAAAATCAGCAAAACACTTAAATTCACCATTTATGGTACACAATGTACACAATAGTCATCCATCATGTTTTTAGGTCTCGCCTGGCGAACGCAGCGCGAAGCGCTGTCGCCAGCGAGATCTATTGTTGCTGACTTGCCTCGGAAGTGGGACAGGAGATGGGCACGCGCAGGCTCTTGGCGGATTTGAGTTGGTGTACGCGCTTACAACCACGCGGCGTGCACATCTCCTGTCCCCCTTCCCTCGCAAGTCAGCATGCAGTTTCACTTTCGTGAACATTCACTCGTTAAAAACGCAGCATTTGGGCATCCGCAGGGCTTTTGGCGCTTGCATGTAACGTGTACAGCTGGTGCTTGGTGCCGTGTTAATTAGGCTCGAGGCAGTAGTTTCTTTGTGAACGCGCTCATAAAGACTCGGGCCCCTCTCAATTCCTGAACTATGGCTATGGCGCAGCGGTAAAGATACAAGAACCACACCAGAGAGGTACGATGGACCTGCGCCACCTGTACCTTGGTACCCACATGCTGCTGTAATTACCTAGCCCTCGAACTCCAGTGCTCGCGCCCCTTGCGCCATTTTAATGTGTACATATTAACAGGTTCGAGCCTTATGCGCGCTCCGTCATACTACATGCCGCGCTACATCCGCTAATAGCGAACGGGAGGGTTGGTGCTCAGGGCGCCCTATACTGCCTTCTTCATTCAAGCGTAAACAAGCGGGCCCATTCCTTTTTAGCGCTGGGAGCTAGGCGATTTGCCCAGAATCACCGGATGTTTGAGGGTCGGTGCCGAGACTCGAACTGGATTCCCCAGCTTCAAAGTCCCACGCTCTAGCCATTATGTTGTGTTGCTCTACACAACGCGTGTAGTGTGCCTTGCACCCCTAGGCCATCGCGCTATCACCCCCCCTAGGGACAGGATAAAGGATCTGTGATCCTGGCTGTCAGGAAACCCGGTCTGGCTGAAGGGGGAAGCGAGGAGAGAACTCGCGGGAAGTCTTGCCCGAGTGTAATCCAAAGCGGGCCAGCCACCCCCATCGCTGGCTACCCTGGGGCAGTCCCCGGGCAGCTAAACATATCGGCATGAGCCCCCGGTCCTAGTGCCTGGTAGGCAAACCACTAATGCAAGCGCAATTCAAAGCAACAACGAATATTTTGCAGTCGCTGGGCTGGCATGTACTCCCGGGAAGACCCGCTGGTCATCTTGTACTCCGACTCGGCCTGCTCTCACCTGCTGAACTCCTGCAGCGCCTGCTTCGCCGAGTTCTACGCCCCCTGCGCCAACAAACACACACGCACCAGCCGCCCTCAGCCAGTGCATGCGTATCCCTCAACGCGCGCATTGCGTGCTTTCACTTTCCCTCCCTCCGGCGTTTCAGCCCACGCTCAGGTTCTCCCGCCCGTTGAGGCCCCCTCTCTTCCTCCCTCGCAGCTCTCTCCCCTCCTCTCCCTGCCTCCTCTTCGACCCCCTTTTGTCTTACTCCCTGCCCTTTGAGTCACCTTCCTCCCCCCTTTGACTATCTAGTGCCTCTTCCCAGCGCAGCCACGCACTGCTCGGTGACCCTCGGCAGAGAGCAGCCCTCGCACGGCCACGAGGATGGAGAACACACTGCTGCTCAAGATGCTCCTGCTGGCGATCCTTACCGGTCAGCTGAGGCTGCGCAGGAAGGTGGGTGCCCCCGGCAGACACCCTCCCCACCCCCTCCTGGCATGTGAGAGTGATCGGCCGGACACCCCCTGCTGGCATGTGTGAGTGTGAACGAGCCTGGCACACCCCTGCTGGCATGTGTGAGTGAGTGTGAACGAGCCTGGCACACCCCTGCTGGCATGTGTGAGTGAGTGAGTGTGAACGAGCCTGGCACCCCCCTGCTGGCATGTGTGAGTGAGTTGGAACGTGCCTGACACCCCCCCTGCTGGCATGTGTGAGTGAGTGTGGACAAGCCTGACACCCCCTGCTGGCATGTGCACGTGATCGGCCTGACACCCCGTGCTGGCATGTGTGCGTGAGTGTGAAGGAGCCTGACCCCACCCTGCTGGCGATCCTTACCGGCCAGCTGCGGCTGCGCAGGAAGGTGGGTGCCCCCGGCCTGACAGCCTCTCCTCCCCCTGCTGGCATGTGTTTTGTGATGGTATTGTGTATCTTTATTTTCAGCGTGGTCCGCTTTCAATGCGGTCCGCCTTGGTCACGCTTGTCTTTTCATATTATCAGAGCTGGTTGTAAATTGCATTAACTGTTCTCTTGACTCTTCGTAAATGAGGTGCCATGGCGACGGTACCTGCCCATTGATCGCTCGCCTTGCACCCTGGCATGGCAACTCGCAGCATGACCGGACTGAGAAATCATAAGGGGGTGTCCCGCCCAAACAGCCCATCTGAAGCTACGTACCTGCATTTACATTTAGTAAAAACATAATTTTCGGTCGATTTTACCATTGCCAGCACCTCTAAATGGGCCAAGTCCATAATGTAATCTTTTTGGCCGCCTTTGTGTGTGAATTCCCTTCTAGCTGAGTGTGCGGGTTTGTGTATTTCTTTAAAAGTGCATGGGCATGGATGTCTGTGCCACTCTATCTAAGTCAATCTGGGTGTGCGTGCGTAAGGCTTTTATGATTAAGATCTAAGAATCCGCCTCGGGCACCACACAACCCCTTCGTTAACGCCTTTCACAGCGCAGCAGTAAATGGAACAAAAATTTCTTGGAAACCTACACGCGTCCCCGGGCGATTCAGGCTGGGTCAGTACTGCCAGCATTCAGCTTTTTGTTTCGTTTCTTTAATTGAATTTAAATATATTAATCAGCAGTTGAATTAAAAAGACATCCTGTGCATTTGAAGGCCGCAATCACTGGAGGAACGCCTGGCCCACCTTTCAACGCAACCACGGCACAAGTTTTCACGTTTTACAAATTATTTATGATTAATTATTTTGTTATTATGCAACAATACTGTATCCTGCCGTCGAGATGGAGAGAGTAACTGAAACATTTTGCGAATGTTCGACCTGGCACCCCGTCACCCTGAGGTTAAGCAATTGTTTGGCATTGGAGTCTGGAGCTTGTTGCTTTCTATTGAGAGTGATTTTTGTGTTCATTGTTATTTTTGTGTAGCTGTCTGTTGGCAATAGGCCTCGCATTACTAAAAATTAGAGCTATTGGTGTTGCATTATTATTTGCAACGCCAAAAGCTCAAACTTTTACTAATGCGAGACCTATTGCATTGCAAATGCTTGTTCTTTTGGCAGTCAGGCCTTTTTTTGTGTGCCTTTTTTTATGATTAGGTGTTTTGTTTTTTGTTTTGTATTTTATGAGTGACAGGCGACCTGAAGTATGATGTACTAAGTTAGCTGAGGTGTGCATTGACTTTAGAACAAAGCATAATTCTTAGGAATAAATTACATGAATGCATCGTATATTCCAACTATTCCAGTGTGAGATTCCATCTTGATAGAGTCCCTTAATAAAAATCAGTACAGTTATTAAATTATCTAAAATTATTTGAAAGTATGTTAATAAAATACAAGGCAGACACATTTTCGGCAGGGATCTAGCTTCCATTGGTGCAGCAGGTGCAGTGCACCAGGACCCACAAGCCTGGGGATCCCGCTGAATCTTGAAAATTGCTGTAATTTACAGTTCAGTGACCATTGGTCCCATTTCTTTCTATCCAGTCTAGCACATGACACACCAGCTATGCCACTTTTTTTCGGTAAATCGAATCAATAACTATCTTTAGATTTGGAACAGGAAACTAGCCCATTTCCTGAACTTGCATTGAACAATATAGACCAAAGACAATATGGCAGTACAAGGCTCCAAATTGAGCAAAAAAAGTCTAAAAAAAAAGTCTTACTGATTTAATGGATTCAAGGTTTGAAGGTAGAGCTTAACACAAGTTTATTTATGACATCTGCTGGTGAAAACCAATATCTCCAAAGAGTGTTGTGCATCTAAGTGACACTTAGGTTTGTCAATTATAGAGTTTATAAGTGAAAATGTATGATAGTGTTCCACAAATGTGAATTTGAACTCGAATGAATTTAATGCATGGATTTCGGTGGAGTTACATAAAAACCCCACAAGATTCCGCACGGTTCCAGAAGCAACAGAATTTTGGCGCGTTGCGCTGAGTTTTAGTGCCGGGAGCTTGTGCTGTGTTGTAAAATCAGCATGAACTGCACCACATACTGCACCAGAGGGTGCACTGCTTTCTGCCGCTTCAGTAGATTTTCTACTTAAGCGTCAGATTTCTCAACGCAGTAGAGACCTGCTGCGGTCGCCCGTGTTGAGAAATTGCGCTAGGACTCATCCTAGCAATTGATTTTCTTGCTCACCTACTTAGCATGTGGGGTAAACTCTGCCATACAGTGGTTCACTACGTTTTTCTGGAACTCCGCATTCCAGTTGAAACGCGACATGGGAAAAAATCTGCAAACTCTGCTTGCGAAGTGGAGTTTGCCGCCAACCCCTAGTCCACACAGATTTACATATAGCTGGGTCCAAACCGAGGTAACATGGTGTGCAAAATACAATGGACTGGGATGTTGCCCAGATTAGTTACCAGTGGCTGGGATTAATTTAAGCATACCATTCTTCACTTTTTGCATACTTTAGTTTTTCACAATAAGTGGGACTGGTTTTCCCAGATATGGGTCCCATGCACTCTGTTTCACTGGAACCAATCTGTACCTGGCTGATGAGCCCATAACTACGGCGAAACTGGTCCTGAGTTGCTTGCGTTCTGGTTCAGGGAGAAGCTGACTTGGCAGTTCTGGCAGGACTGTTCTAATTGGGCCAAGGTCTGGACTAACTTTCATATAGCTAGGCCCAAACTGAGGTGAAATGGTGTGCAAAATAGCAATAGATGGGGATGCGGCCGAGAGTAATTACCAGTGGCAGAGATTAATTTAAGCCTTCCATCTCTCACCTTTTTTGCATACACCAGTTCAGATTCAAGCATTGCACACTGATAGTATCAAAAACACATTCCTTAAAGCCTGCTTTTATGTTCATGTGGGTAGAATGCCCTCTGTCAGAGAAGTCCTGGAACCAAGTTCTTCCCAAAAAACGCCACTGTGTCTTTTCAAGTTGTGGAATTATTAAAATGTAAAACCTATCATTTATGTGCTTTATACATTGTCCTGTGTCTGATCTGCAGGTTGATGATTCTCTTGGTACACAAAAGCTATATGTGCATGTGCAAAAATGACCCTGAATTAGGCCTTATAGAGAGGGTAATGTATTTGATGAATTTTAGTCACTCCAAGGGTTTGATAGATTTTTCCTTCATGTCTGTTTAACCATCACGTACTTCCATTCTAAATTGCACGTCAGAACCACTGTCAAGCCTCCCAGGCTAAACATTTGGTTGCCTGCCTCATTAAAACTATTATTTTTACCTCACTAGCTTCTTAGATGAAAAGGCACACCTATATTGACAGAATATTGCTGTCAAGGGAACGTGGTATATTTAGAGATAGCAGCATCTATACTTTGCGTTTGCTTTAGCACTCAGATCATCCAAATGCACATGGCCGAGTGTGTAAACTTCCCATATTTTTCAAAATACCTTACTACTCCTCAGCACATGCAGAGTAAATTACTCCCACCTGCAATGCAACCTGGCAAACTGCCTGCACATTGTATCTCAAGCACTGTTATGCAAACGTCAAAGCTGAAAAAGATAGGTAACCTTAATGGCATATTAGAGTGACCACCTCACTCCAGGTCATTATGATCACTGACCCCAGTTCTGAACTTTTCTCCTACAAATCATTGATTTCAGGTGTGTTTGTCTAATTAGTTCAAAGAAAGTAAAACAGTACTAAAACACTCAGAATGCATTAGACCATAAAACCAAAGTCCACCCAGGGGGGAGTTGTTCATCCTACAGACCGGTGATCTCTCTAAGATACTTTCGAGCTATGTAATGAAATCGAACTAAATGTTCGACGTTCTCTGTCAAAACCACTAACGCGAGTTGCTAGTCTCAATCTGTGATGCACTGAAGCCTTTCAGATACATAATCCCAGTGTGAGGAACGTACACCGAGGCAGACATGCCTCGTGTATGCAGGATGATTGCCTATGGAATATTTTCACCTATATAACTGGTCAAAAGGGACAACTGCAAGTTCCATAGTGAAATCAAAACTTTCCCTTCTCTTCATTTTTTTTTTAGCATTAATGTAGGTGTTCATAATTCAACATATTTTCTATTCGGGTCATCTGCAAGGCCAGGTTTACAGCTAGTAGCATGTACTATGCGCTTGATGATAAACATTTCAGCTAATGTTTGAGTCTTGCATCAGTCTGATTGAAAATCAACCCAGACCGTACCTCAACAGAGAGAAAGTAAAGAGAAGGATCTATATGATAGAGGTCTAGGGTGGGGTACTTAGGAAGGGGGGAGACAGCATGAGTGTCTCATGTTGCCCTCACACATCCCGAGGGATGTCATGCTTCATCATCGGGCGGTGCTCCTCGTCGGGCCGGCGGTGCAATGCCCTACGGGTCCCCCGAAGGGTCTCTTTAGCGGAGATCTTTTAAGAGCGCTGCCGTTTGGTGCATGCGGGTATGTGGAGGGGAAGTACCAAGGTCAGTGGTGCTAGTGGTGTGTGCAGGAATAAAAATACCTAAGGGTTACCAGGGAAGCTAGTTTAATAAGAAGGTACCCTTGGTACATTAAAATACGTGGCAAAAGTGTTACTAATTAAAACGTGATGTGTTTAGTAGTAACTAAAGGTACAGGTCAAATGGTCGACATGTTTCGCGCCTAGTGGTGGTCAAAATGATCCGGGGCGCTTCATCAGGACCAGTAGAGGTGAATAGTGTGGGGAGAGGTGCCCAGACTATGTGTAGTGGCGGGGGGTAAAATATCGCCCTCCCACTCGGCAATAAAAGGGGGGGGGTTTAGTGTCTCCTAAACAGGTGGTGTCTGCAGGGAGAGGTATGTTATGCCCCCTTTGAATTAGACCTAGATCAAAGGGAAGATAAAAGAAGGAGAAATGCAGAAGTTAAAAACATATGCGGACTGGCCTTGTCGGTCCGCATAAGTACATAGTGATCCTGAGAGATCACACTTTTACAATGAGACAGTCATAATGTCGTGCACCCTGAAGCCCAGGCTATTCTCAGATTTCTATAGGAGCGAGGAGGCGTGGGTGTGGTCCCATGCCAGTCAAGATGTGGTTGGTCCCGGGCCCCGGTGGCGGTCACAGAACCCAGCTAGAGGTTTGATAGGTAAACTGCTGTACCCCGCGGGGCCCAGACACCTCCAACCTGGCTGTGCAACGGGCTCACCCGGCGTGTCATCCACTGGGAGAGTCAAGTAGACACGTGTGTTGTATGTCCAACTCGAATCGTAGTTACAACACAGAAAGGTGCATTTAGAGTAATCTTACCTAAAGTAGGAGCTGGAGTTGCTCCTTGAGTTTAAAAAGCGGCGTAGGAGGCCCACACCATCTAGGGCTGTAAGTTGGAAAGAAAGCATAACAGTAGGAAATACCCAAAGGGTAAAAAGAACAAAAGTGAGGCGTTAGATTTAACTTACATCATAGCCGTTTGTAGAGCAGGAGATTTTGCTTACGTAGTGATCTGGGTAGCCTCGAATCATACTCACGGGTTGCTCAGGTGACGGCACTGGAAACCTGCCCGGTCCTGACGCCTGCTCGAAGGTGAATGTTGTTTGCCTTCCCCATTGTATTTAAAGACTGAGCCCCGTGATTGAAGGAGGTACCTGTTTCCGGTTCTGACGGCACGGAAGGCCGGAGCTGCGCATGCGCGGTGAACTAAGATGTTTCCAGTGTTCTCTTGAGCATGCGTGAGGAGGTGCTTTTGGCGCATGCGTGGTGTGTGTTAGTTACTAGCGCATGCGGGCCTTGTTTACAAAATGTAAAGCCAGGAGCCAAAGACCAGATCACAAAAAAGTGGTAAAACATGGGTGTGACATTGTCTGCCCATCCTGTAAGATTGCCCGGGTCGAGGAGGTGATGGTATGTGGGCGGGGGCATATGTGAACTTGCTCACGGGTGAAAAAGGTGTGAAAGTTCACATCCGTTGCAGGCTAATGTTTTCAATTGAGCAGTGCACCTCAACGCTAATGTGACACACTAATTATTCAGTTATGTTGCTTCAGGCTGGTGTAGAGCGGTTTACACATAGTACATGCACACAACAGTGTCAATGTCAGAGCTCAGTCCATGGGATATCGTCATTAAGCCCCTGGGTGTCTGTGTGCAGACGGTGCACCCAGCGTTGTTCACGCCTAAAGAGCGACTCACTACTCCAGTTATTGTTGGATTCCAGAATGGTCCAAAGGATCGCTTCGCACGGGTGTCCTTTTTCCAGAAAGTGGTTTGTCAGTTTTGTGGCTGCGCGCGCTCGTCTGATGGTACTTTTGTGTTCGCTGATCCTAGTTTTGATGGGTCTGGTGGTCATGCCTACATAGTAAAGTTCGCAGGGACACGAGATCAAGTATACACAATTTGTGGTGTTACAATTCGTGTGCTTCCTTTGTTCCCACTTCAGCTCGCCAATTTCTAAGACTTTCGTGTGTCGTGTCGTGGTGCAAGCACTGCATGAGCCACATGGGTAGTGCCCCTTGACTGCTGGCAAATCCCAGAGAGTGTTCTCTATTCTCGCTGGTTTCTGGCGTGGCCGTGTATTGATCAGTTGGTCTCTCAAATTGCTGGTTCTTTTGAAGGCAAACCGAGGTGCTGGGATGTTAAGTGTATCACTATTGATGATTTTCCAGTTGCGGTTGATGATTTTTTTAATTTTGTTGGAGAGTGGGGTAAAGGTTGTGACGCAGGTGATCACGTTGTTGGTCTCGGGCTCTCTTGTTTCCAGGAGGCCCTCACGAGTGTTGTTTCTAGCCCGTTTTTTGGCTTGGTTAATTACTTTTACTGGATAGTGCCTCTTCGCCAGATTGTCAGATAGGGTGTAGGCTTGTCTCTCAAAATCCTGTAGTTTGCTGCAATTTCGCCTGATCCTGAGAAATTGGCCATAGGGTAGGTTCTCCCGTAGAGCTTTAGGGTGGTGGCTCTTAAAGCTCAGGAGGCTGTTGCAGTCAGTCTCTTTTTTGTACGTGCTGGTGTGAAGTATCCCATTTTCTAGTTGGATCAATAGGTCCAGGAAGGGGATTTTCTCGTCACTGGAAGTCATGGTGAAGCGTAAATGGGGGTCCAGATTGTTGATCCACTCAAAGAATTTTATTGTCTTAGATGCCTGTCCTCTCCATAGGATCAGCACATCGTCTATATACCGTTTCCAAGTGACCATATGTCGATGAAATGGGTTGGCGTCTGTGAAGATGTGGTTGGCCTCAAAGTGTGACATGTACAGTCCCGCCAAGCTCGGCGCAAAAGTGCTCCCCATGCTGGTCCCTTGTACCTGGTGGTAGATGGTGGTTTTGTACATAAAATAGTTGTTAGTGAGAGCAAGGGTAATGAGGGCCGAGATGAAGCTTGCCGGTGTCGAAGTTGGAAGTTCTGAGTTATGTAACAGACTGCTTACCACTTCGATGGTTGCTTCCTGCGGGATATTTGTATACAGTGCTTCCACATCCAATGTGAGCAGTAAGTTGATTTCCTCAGTGTTTTCATCATTGATGGTTTGGATGAGGTTGAGTGCTCAACCTCATCCAAACCATCAATGATGAAAACACTGAGGAAATCAACTTACTGCTCACATTGGATGTGGAAGCACTGTATACAAATATCCCGCAGGAAGCAACCATCGAAGTGGTAAGCAGTCTGTTACATAACTCAGAACTTCCAACTTCGACACCGGCAAGCTTCATCTCGGCCCTCATTACCCTTGCTCTCACTAACAACTATTTTATGTACAAAACCACCATCTACCACCAGGTACAAGGGACCAGCATGGGGAGCACTTTTGCGCCGAGCTTGGCGGGACTGTACATGTCACACTTTGAGGCCAACCACATCTTCACAGACGCCAACCCATTTCATCGACATATGGTCACTTGGAAACGGTATATAGACGATGTGCTGATCCTATGGAGAGGACAGGCATCTAAGACAATAAAATTCTTTGAGTGGATCAACAATCTGGACCCCCATTTACGCTTCACCATGACTTCCAGTGACGAGAAAATCCCCTTCCTGGACCTATTGATCCAACTAGAAAATGGGATACTTCACACCAGCACGTACAAAAAAGAGACTGACTGCAACAGCCTCCTGAGCTTTAAGAGCCACCACCCTAAAGCTCTACGGGAGAACCTACCCTATGGCCAATTTCTCAGGATCAGGCGAAATTGCAGCAAACTACAGGATTTTGAGAGACAAGCCTACACCCTATCTGACAATCTGGCGAAGAGGCACTATCCAGTAAAAGTAATTAACCAAGCCAAAAAACGGGCTAGAAACAACACTCGTGAGGGCCTCCTGGAAACAAGAGAGCCCGAGACCAACAACGTGATCACCTGCGTCACAACCTTTACCCCACTCTCCAACAAAATTAAAAAAATCATCAACCGCAACTGGAAAATCATCAATAGTGATACACTTAACATCCCAGCACCTCGGTTTGCCTTCAAAAGAACCAGCAATTTGAGAGACCAACTGATCAATACACGGCCACGCCAGAAACCAGCGAGAATAGAGAACACTCTCTGGGATTTGCCAGCAGTCAAGGGGCACTACCCATGTGGCTCATGCAGTGCTTGCACCACGACACGACACACGAAAGTCTTAGAAATTGGCGAGCTGAAGTGGGAACAAAGGAAGCACACGAATTGTAACACCACTAATTGTGTATACTTGATCTCGTGTCCCTGCGAACTTTACTATGTAGGCATGACCACCAGACCCATCAAAACTAGGATCAGCGAACACAAAAGTACCATCAGACGAGCGCGCGCAGCCACAAAACTGACAAACCACTTTCTGGAAAAAGGACACCCGTGCGAAGCGATCCTTTGGACCATTCTGGAATCCAACAATAACTGGAGTAGTGAGTCGCTCTTTAGGCGTGAACAACGCTGGGTGCACCGTCTGCACACAGACACCCAGGGGCTTAATGACGATATCCCATGGACTGAGCTCTGACATTGACACTGTTGTGTGCATGTACTATGTGTAAACCGCTCTACACCAGCCTGAAGCAACATAACTGAATAATTAGTGTGTCACATTAGCGTTTAGGTGCACTGCTCAATTGAAAACATTAGCCTGCAACGGATGTGAACTTTCACACCTTTTTCACCCGTGAGCAAGTTCACATATGCCCCCGCCCACATACCATCACCTCCTCGACCCGGGCAATCTTACAGGATGGGCAGACAATGTCACACCCATGTTTTACCACTTTTTTGTGATCTGGTCTTTGGCTCCTGGCTTTACATTTTGTAAACAAGGCCCGCATGCGCTAGTAACTAACACACACCACGCATGCGCCAAAAGCACCTCCTCACGCATGCTCAAGAGAACACTGGAAACATCTTAGTTCACCGCGCATGCGCAGCTCCGGCCTTCCGTGCCGTCAGAACCGGAAACAGGTACCTCCTTCAATCACGGGGCTCAGTCTTTAAATACAATGGGGAAGGCAAACAACATTCACCTTCGAGCAGGCGTCAGGACCGGGCAGGTTTCCAGTGCCGTCACCTGAGCAACCCGTGAGTATGATTCGAGGCTACCCAGATCACTACGTAAGCAAAATCTCCTGCTCTACAAACGGCTATGATGTAAGTTAAATCTAACGCCTCACTTTTGTTCTTTTTACCCTTTGGGTATTTCCTACTGTTATGCTTTCTTTCCAACTTACAGCCCTAGATGGTGTGGGCCTCCTACGCCGCTTTTTAAACTCAAGGAGCAACTCCAGCTCCTACTTTAGGTAAGATTACTCTAAATGCACCTTTCTGTGTTGTAACTACGATTCGAGTTGGACATACAACACACGTGTCTACTTGACTCTCCCAGTGGATGACACGCCGGGTGAGCCCGTTGCACAGCCAGGTTGGAGGTGTCTGGGCCCCGCGGGGTACAGCAGTTTACCTATCAAACCTCTAGCTGGGTTCTGTGACCGCCACCGGGGCCCGGGACCAACCACATCTTGACTGGCATGGGACCACACCCACGCCTCCTCGCTCCTATAGAAATCTGAGAATAGCCTGGGCTTCAGGGTGCACGACATTATGACTGTCTCATTGTAAAAGTGTGATCTCTCAGGATCACTATGTACTTATGCGGACCGACAAGGCCAGTCCGCATATGTTTTTAACTTCTGCATTTCTCCTTCTTTTATCTTCCCTTTGATCTAGGTCTAATTCAAAGGGGGCATAACATACCTCTCCCTGCAGACACCACCTGTTTAGGAGACACTAAACCCCCCCCCTTTTATTGCCGAGTGGGAGGGCGATATTTTACCCCCCGCCACTACACATAGTCTGGGCACCTCTCCCCACACTATTCACCTCTACTGGTCCTGATGAAGCGCCCCGGATCATTTTGACCACCACTAGGCGCGAAACATGTCGACCATTTGACCTGTACCTTTAGTTACTACTAAACACATCACGTTTTAATTAGTAACACTTTTGCCACGTATTTTAATGTACCAAGGGTACCTTCTTATTAAACTAGCTTCCCTGGTAACCCTTAGGTATTTTTATTCCTGCACACACCACTAGCACCACTGACCTTGGTACTTCCCCTCCACATACCCGCATGCACCAAACGGCAGCGCTCTTAAAAGATCTCCGCTAAAGAGACCCTTCGGGGGACCCGTAGGGCATTGCACCGCCGGCCCGACGAGGAGCACCGCCCGATGATGAAGCATGACATCCCTCGGGATGTGTGAGGGCAACATGAGACACTCATGCTGTCTCCCCCCTTCCTAAGTACCCCACCCTAGACCTCTATCATATAGATCCTTCTCTTTACTTTCTCTCTGTTGAGGTACGGTCTGGGTTGATTTTCAATCAGACCGACCCTGGAACAGTGCCTTACAGTAATTACCCAATTGACTTTTCGGAGCATAGGCACTGGACCACTAACCTGCTCCTGGTCCCCCCCCTCCCTCCTTTTTTGGATACAATGAGTCTTGCATCAGCCAGGGCTTGCTGCTGTTTTCCTATGCCCAAAAGGAAAAATAAAACGCACTGGATCGTTATAAAACCTACAGTACGGGAAACCGTTGTCACATCTATGACATATAGATATGGTAAATCTTACTGTTTGAAAATAATATGCGTCCAATAGAGTGCACATTACTGTTTAATGTGTGTGTCCTCTTATTTATAATGTCACTATTAACAGTGAAGAATTATGGCTTAATAGATTTTTCAAAACATTTTCCATATTTCTTCAGAATCATTCTAAATCTATTTAGGGTAGTTCCGTGTTGGCACAATGATTGATAATAACACAGAGGAATATGATAAACGGTTCAAAATGCAGTTTACAGTAGAATTTTATGTGCATGTTTAGCATAGACTATTTAGTATAAAAAAGAATACCAGAGAAGCCGCTCTTTTGAGGCTAATGTTTCATTTTCTAGCCTTTTGTTTGCCTTTTTGCTATTTCTTTGCTACAGCTACTAAATGTAGACAACAAATCAATGCCTCTCTTACAACCACATACAACCACCAGTGTGGCTTATGTTTTTAAGTGCATAATATAAACCTATACAATTTAGTTGCAGGCTAAATAGCCAAGAGGCAAGAAGGGAAAACAACAATCCAGCAATATTCGGCATGTTAAATAATAAGCTTTAGATTGGGGAATAGGAGAAGAAATTGGGGAATATAAATGAACCATGAAGCTAGA
Source organism: Triturus cristatus (assembly GCF_964204655.1). NCBI lineage: Eukaryota > Metazoa > Chordata > Amphibia > Caudata > Salamandridae > Triturus > Triturus cristatus. The sequence goes on along the minus strand of NC_140586.1, from coordinate 402,116,625 downwards.
TTAATTAATTCTGGACTAATAGCGCCATGGTACAGACACTTCTGTAGGTCAAAAATATTATATTCTTCACATTGGGCCACATTCTCCAACAAGTTGGACACAATATTACTTGATACTGGTGGAATACTACAAGTGAATACCTATGCTTGCAAGTTTAAATTCTTGTTTTGCGAATACAAAATGAGCATTTACTCAAATGCCATATTTGTGTTTCTTGAGTGCTCAAATATCTTTGAAAATGTTAAAATTTCTTTTCATTCATAAAAACATCACATTTAAACCAGAGCAACTCATACAAAGTTTCACAATCATTTTTAGTTTTTTAGTTTTACTTTTTTGGGCAGTTTTACATAGGTCGGAGCTAGCCCAAGGGCTTTACAGCACTTTATATGAGACACTCACCATAAAACTTTTTAGGCATGGGGAAATTAAGGGATTTGCCGAGATATACTGGCACTTGAGCTGATTCAGGGATTCAAACCTGTTTCCTCAGTTCTAAAGCCTTGAGCTCTAGCTGTTAGGCTACATCTCTCCCCCCACAAGTCCCCTACCACAGGAGCAACCTCTCTATTTATAAATTCAAAGAAGCCAGCATCTTTCACATTTAAGAATGAGATGGCTGGACATTGCTGTAAATAAGTCTAGAATGGTATTACAATTTCTGGTTTAGACAATTAGGAATCAGGAAATAGTCCACTGCAAAGTAAAATCCAGAATGATTCCGGAGGCAACATTGAACAGTCTAGTCTTGTTTAGTGACGTATCAGGTTGTAGTTTCAGTTACAGCTGATAAGAATTAATTATTCAACAAGTTCTTCCCTTACTCCACCAACATCAACATCGCATTCACTGATTAGCTTTATTAAAGATAGACAGCCTCATTAAGATTTTTTTCAGTTGTGGAACATCTTCCAAAAATCAACAAATTCCATGTCTACACAATTCTCAGGTCCTTATTTAACGATGGGGAAACTGCAGTGCTTTGCTAGTAGCATTTGGGTCTATCATGGGGTGAGGGGAGCATTAGTCAATTGCCATGGAGGCCTCTCCCCCCAAAATAAAATACCTGGTGGGAATACCTGATAGTAAAATGCCTCCTACCTGCCCCCAAGGGGGTGCAGAAAGACTGCTGGCCTTTATTTAGCGGGTTTGGGCTAGACACGTTGGTCAGGGTGGCTGCACCCACCATTTAGCACAAAAGAATCCCTGGTGTCTAGTAGACTTTCTGCCCCTACCCGGGGGGGCAGATTGGAGGTACAAAACTCGAATCTGCCCTGGGGGAGTGGGCAGAAAGATTTTTTGGGTCTGGGGGAGCACTAGATCATTGCAAGGCGGCAGATACCCCCCTCAAAATATAGTCCATGGTGATCTAGTGGGTGTATTCAGATTCCTGCTTAGGGATCAACATCCTGCGGAGATCCCCAAGCAGGGATCCACTGGGAAAAGGTACCATTGGAAAGGGGAGATTCTGCCCTTTCCAATTATATCACTCCTGTCGGTCAGAGATATCCCCCGATCAACAATGCAGTGGAAGTGAAATGAGTCGATCTGCTCATTTTACTTTTATTTTATCTGTAATTATGTCAGTGCACCATGAGTGCTGATCGTCATTTTAAAGAAAACTGTCTTGTTTGCTGGGGACGCTCTTCCCCAACTCCTGTGGCTAAAAAAGGTACCAAGAAATCCCTCTGGTGCTCACACCAGAGGGACACCCTGCCTCAGTGCCAGGAAGGCCTGGAGCCATCCTGAGCACACAATTTAGGGCATTCCGTTCAATATAACCTCCCTCAGTTTTGATAGTGCCTGGGATGGCCATGAGCATCATAACTGTCCTTGACTCAAGAACTGTTCAAGGGTTCCCATGCTGGAGCAAAGCCCACAGTCTGGCAGGATATTGTGAGCTGTCCTACAATCTTTTGCTCCTGCACTTAAATGTACTACTTACAAGTGCAAAACGTTAGGTTGCGTGGTTAAGCAATCACAGACATCACAGCCAGATAACAGCTAGACCATCAAGACCGAACAAATTTTACGACAACACCTGTTGCTTGCATGTATGCACATCATTTAATATCCATTTTCTCAGTCCAAACAAGGATCAGTAATTAAACACAGCACAAAAAGCATCACAGTATCAGCATTTTCAAAAGTATCTTGGTGTAAGGTACGTGATAAGTGCAGGATTTTTGGGATTAGTGCAGGGCGTAGTGAGGGAGGGAGGTTGTGAAGGATTTAAGAACATCCACAATTCAATTGAAGAACCTGACCTGCCAAATAAATGGCCACAAAACTTAAATTAGATAACACAGATTTAAGACAGCAGTTTTACATTCACTGACAATCTCCTGTGTTGATTGAAGAAATGAAAAAGTCGACGTTTCGACCCCTGTTAGAGCCAGCAAATTGGTTTGCTTGGGGTTGGGGTCTTCATCAGGACCGGGGGAAGGGCTTACACCTGGGGGCAAAGGTCAAAAATAAAGAACCATGAGGTGTGTCTATTAAGGCCCATTATAGTTAGGAGAGAACAATTGTAACAATAATTACCAGCAACAGCAGGAATAATCACGCTGGAAAAATTGGGAAGGGGCCAGTCAGTGCTCCTAGGAGGAAGGAAAAAAGACGAGGAATACTAAAACCATACTTAAAAAACGGGTGTCAATAAAACCTGAGTAACCAGAAATACTCACCCAAGGTGTAGTATTCCAATGTTCGAAAAACGAGACAAAGGAAGGCTGAATGTATCAGCATGAACACTCATCCAATAGTGTTAAGGGCTGGAAAGAAAGGGGAGGAGATGGCGTTAATGTTCTCCCACACTCGAAAACCGTTGTTAAACAAAGCGCATATAAGGTTGCTAGCCCTAAGGATAATGCGCGGGAAAATTACAAAATTAGGTACCAGCGCATACAAGGTACGTCTACAAATTATAGCGGGGTGCACAAAAGTGTAGGAAATCCCATATACATTGAAAAAGTGGCAAAACTCACTTATAGTATACCATTGAGGGAAAGGACCACTGAGTACTAAGGCTGCAACATACCTCGAGGGCCGCGCCGTGGAAACTGACAGCTAACCCTGGGTGTCGTCACAGGACTGAACAAATAAAAACCAATCGCGCGCACAGCCAGTAGGTCGCGCCCTGATTGGAAGGCTCGGGGGTGTGTCAGGTCACGTGCTCGCGTGCGAACCCGGCCAAGGGTCTGGAAGAGAGACGGAGAGAAGCGAAACCGCCGCAGCTGCAAGCGATAACATACCTCGAGGGCCGCGAGAGTCGGTCTGACAGCTAGCCCTGGGACGCGTCACCTGATCAAATATATATCCATCAGACGCGTCCTGATTGGTGGAGGATAAGGGGTGTGTGATGTTAACTAAGAAGATGTGTAAAGCAGGGACCATTTGCTGGTTCTTGATCCATGATCACAGTATTAAAAAGCAATACATTAATTTAAACGATAGTAGATGATACGGAAAATAACCACAACAATTGACATGACAGATATATCCGTTGGTTGCCGCTAAAAAAGCATACGGAATAACACAGGTGAATGGTATCACTAAACGGCACCACAGCGGAGGTGTATTCATATAAACACTGCAGATAACCAATGTAGTGCGGTTCACCAAGATTTATACTAGACAGTTTGCAAGGGTGTGTCCCATGCTGGCTTAGATGTTTAACCATTATTCAATAAAGATATTTGGGTAAAAGTTGCGTCAAGTTCATTCAGGCCACATGTGACAGAGTCAAAACGGTCCATCCACTTACACTCCCTGATGTTAAGGATTGAAGTGAGGTCCCCACCCCTAACACCCAGTGTTATGGCTTCAATTACCAGCCATCTAAGCGATTCAGGGGAATGGTTACATGTATTGAAGTGGTCAACCATGGGTGCACCAGGTGTATTACATCTAATCCTGCTGCAGTGTTGCAATATCCTGCATTTCACTCTCTGGGTGGTCTGGCCTATATAGATCTTGTTACAGGGGCAGACTATTGCGTAAATAACATTCTTAGTGTTACAATTGGTGAGCACCTTTAGATCCACCGTGCAGTTGTTATGGTGGAACGTCTTTGTTTCAAGAGTCAAATTGCAGGCTTTGCACTGTCCACATTTCACATGGCCCGTGGGAGCCGGAAGATGCCAAAGCGACTCAATTGTTGGCCTTGGTTGTGTTTCCAAAAGTGATTTCACCACATGATCGCGGACATTTTTGCCTTTTTTGAAGGCATGCATTGGGGGTTCAGTGAGCTGGAGTTCTGCGGACACCAGGTGCCAATGTTTGTTGATGATTTTACGGATATCATTACTCCTGGTGTTAAAGGTCGTGACACATATAAGTCTGTTGGGATCATCCATCCGTGTTTTGGGGGTAAGGAGGAGGTCTCTATGATTGTACCAGGCTCTCTTACGGGCCCTCTTGACAAGCCTCCGAGGGTAGCCGCGTTCAATCAGTCTGAGGATGAGGTCATCGGATTCCGTGAAAAAATCGTCTTTTCTGGAACAGTTTCTCCTGATCCTCAGAAACTGTCCGAAGGGGAGGTTATCACGTAGTCCTCTCGGGTGGTGACTTCCATACCTCAATAGGGTGTTTCTCTCCGAAGTTTTTCGGAACAAGGTTGTGTACAGACAGTCGTCCATAACCTTGATGGTGATTTCAAGGAAATCGATACTGGACTTGTCCTTGGTCATGGTAAACCGAATGTCTGCCGATCTATCATTCAACCAAAGAAAGAACTCATCAAGATCCTGGTCGTTGCCCGTCCAAACCATCAGGACGTCGTCGATATATCGTTTCCAATATTTGATTCTTTGCCTGAATGGGTTGGTGATATTACTGACAAAAGTCTGTTCGAAGTTGTCCATATACAAAATGGCCAGATCTGGGGCAAAGCTGGCACCCATCGCCACGCCTTTCGTTTGCATGAAGAAGTCATTTTGGAAGAAAAAGAAATTCTGCGTCATTGCTATGTTGAGCAATTTGATGATAAAGTCCGAGGGGACTTGCACCGGTTGGCTTCTTGTCTCTAAACATTCCAAAATCACCTCCAAAGCATGTTGTTGAGGGATACTTGTGTATAAAGACACAATGTCCATTGTCACTAGAATCTGGGTGGTTGGATCGAAGGGCATCCCATCAATCAGATTGATGACTTGCATCGTGTCCCGCAGGTAAGAATCTGTTTTCTCTGCCAAGGGTTTCAAGAAGAAATCGATATATTTACACAGGGGCTCGAGGATTGAGCCACACCCCGAGACTATGGGGCGGCCAGGTGGTCTTTCCAAGTTTTTATGTACCTTAGGTAAGGTATAGATTGTCGGAAGACGCGGCTGAGGTTGATTCAGAAACTGAAACTCCAGGTTTGAGAGGAAGCCTTGAGCAAGGCCTTCTTGGGTTATTCGAAGGATCATGGTGCTGATCTTTTTCGTAGGATTTATGTTGAGTCTGGTATAGCTAATGCCATCATTCAGTTGGGAGTAAAGTTCTTCCTTATAATTATCCACGTTCTGTAGTACGATGGCTCCTCCCTTGTCAGCGGGTTTGATGACAATCGAACGGTTATTCCTCAAATCGTCCAAGGCCTTCCGTTCCGCTGAGGTGACATTATGCTTGACATACTTTCTAGTGGAGCATACTCCAAGCGCCTCCTTAAGTACAGTACTCTCGTAGGTTAAAATCCGATGTGAAACCATCTGAGAGGTAGGTGTAAATGTCGATGGAGTGCGTAGTCCAGTACACGATGTGGTTGTACTCACAGGAGCCTGACGAAAGAAATAGCGTAACCGTATCTTTCGAAAAAACCGGTACAGCTCAGTCTGTAGGTTGAATTTATTGGGATAGGTTGTGGGGACGTATGACAGGCCTTTACTGAGAATCCGGTGTTCATCAGCGGTAAGTATATGATCCGACAGGTTCATAATGGGATCTTTGGATGTGCCTACCAACGATAGACTCGACGTCTCGTTTGAATTTCCCCATGTTGTTCCTGAGGGAAATGTACCTGCTTCTGGGCAGTGTTCATGCCCTGTTGTTGAGCTCTGTCCCAGCCCTGGGTTTGTTGCAGGCGGCCGCGTCCGCGTCCCCTGTTCCAGTTCCAATTCGTATTTCTTCCCCTGGGTGGGCGCCATTGTCGGTCTTCTAAAAAAGCCGGTCCAGAGGGTGGATAGTAGGTAGAATCCTGAGGTTGGTACCCTGTATAGCTCCCTGCTTGTTCTCCCTCACTGCCTGTGGAGCCAGACGACTCCGAAAAATTCGTGAATCTCCGTGGGCCTCGATAGCCCCCTCTCCCTCTGTTGAAGAAACGGCCTTGTTGGTCTTGTTTATAGTAGTCTTCCTGTAGGTATGGGTAGGTCACTTTCTTATCATAAAAACGGACGTCTTTAGATAGTTTATCCAATTTCTTGGTTTGTGTATTCACATCGAACTCCTTGATGGTTTTCTCAAGGCGTTCAAGAGCCTCCTTGGCATTGGTTAAAGCATTGTCTGTAGAAATGTCCCGCTTTAAATCAGCAATCTCCTTCATCAACAATTCCACCTGTTCAAGGGCAGTCTCCACTCCAAGGACCATCCAGTGGCGCGAACAGTTGTTGGCCACGAAGCTGAATCCCTCCTTGAACTTTGGTTGGTCTACAAAGATCGCTGGTTCGTTTTTAACCTGTAGCCCAACCGGTATGACATTCGATTGTAAGTACTTAGTTAGAAGATGGCCGTGCAGCCGAGTGCGGATCAGCTTCTTCTCTAGTCTCTCTAATTTGTTAATTTTCTCATTAAGGGACACATCAATGTTTGGGGTATTTGAAGAAATGAAAAGGTTGGAGGGGTCTTGAATGAGTGTGGTGATGTATTCCTCAGTGTATGATAGCGTCTCATTGCCTAACATATTGAAAGAAAGTTTAGAAATAGATACGAACAAATACCCTCGCAGGACGGCGCCTGCACTATAGAGAGTTATATATTAATGGGGTAACCCGGTAGACCACTGGACTCGGGTATAACTAGGTACACAAAAAACTGTCACAGTGGAAACACATTTAGAAATGTAAAAGAAACATACATCTGTTAGCAATCCAAACAAATTTTACGACAACACCTGTTGCTTGCATGTATGCACATCATTTAATATCCATTTTCTCAGTCCAAACAAGGATCAGTAATTAAACACAGCACAAAAAGCATCACAGTATCAGCATTTTCAAAAGTATCTTGGTGTAAGGTACGTGATAAGTGCAGGATTTTTGGGATTAGTGCAGGGCGTAGTGAGGGAGGGAGGTTGTGAAGGATTTAAGAACATCCACAATTCAATTGAAGAACCTGACCTGCCAAATAAATGGCCACAAAACTTAAATTAGATAACACAGATTTAAGACAGCAGTTTTACATTCACTGACAATCTCCTGTGTTGATTGAAGAAATGAAAAAGTCGACGTTTCGACCCCTGTTAGAGCCAGCAAATTGGTTTGCTTGGGGTTGGGGTCTTCATCAGGACCGGGGGAAGGGCTTAAACCTGGGGGCAAAGGTCAAAAATAAAGAACCATGAGGTGTGTCTATTAAGGCCCATTATAGTTAGGAGAGAACAATTGTAACAATAATTACCAGCAACAGCAGGAATAATCACGCTGGAAAAATTGGGAAGGGGCCAGTCAGTGCTCCTAGGAGGAAGGAAAAAAGACGAGGAATACTAAAACCATACTTAAAAAACGGGTGTCAATAAAACCTGAGTAACCAGAAATACTCACCCAAGGTGTAGTATTCCAATGTTCGAAAAACGAGACAAAGGAAGGCTGAATGTATCAGCATGAACACTCATCCAATAGTGTTAAGGGCTGGAAAGAAAGGGGAGGAGATGGCGTTAATGTTCTCCCACACTCGAAAACCGTTGTTAAACAAAGCGCATATAAGGTTGCTAGCCCTAAGGATAATGCGCGGGAAAATTACAAAATTAGGTACCAGCGCATACAAGGTACGTCTACAAATTATAGCGGGGTGCACAAAAGTGTAGGAAATCCCATATACATTGAAAAAGTGGCAAAACTCACTTATAGTATACCATTGAGGGAAAGGACCACTGAGTACTAAGGCTGCAACATACCTCGAGGGCCGCGCCGTGGAAACTGACAGCTAACCCTGGGTGTCGTCACAGGACTGAACAAATAAAAACCAATCGCGCGCACAGCCAGTAGGTCGCGCCCTGATTGGAAGGCTCGGGGGTGTGTCAGGTCACGTGCTCGCGTGCGAACCCGGCCAAGGGTCTGGAAGAGAGACGGAGAGAAGCGAAACCGCCGCAGCTGCAAGCGATAACATACCTCGAGGGCCGCGAGAGTCGGTCTGACAGCTAGCCCTGGGACGCGTCACCTGATCAAATATATATCCATCAGACGCGTCCTGATTGGTGGAGGATAAGGGGTGTGTGATGTTAACTAAGAAGATGTGTAAAGCAGGGACCATTTGCTGGTTCTTGATCCATGATCACAGTATTAAAAAGCAATACATTAATTTAAACGATAGTAGATGATACGGAAAATAACCACAACAATTGACATGACAGATATATCCGTTGGTTGCCGCTAAAAAAGCATACGGAATAACACAGGTGAATGGTATCACTAAACGGCACCACAGCGGAGGTGTATTCATATAAACACTGCAGATAACCAATGTAGTGCGGTTCACCAAGATTTATACTAGACAGTTTGCAAGGGTGTGTCCCATGCTGGCTTAGATGTTTAACCATTATTCAATAAAGATATTTGGGTAAAAGTTGCGTCAAGTTCATTCAGGCCACATGTGACAGAGTCAAAACGGTCCATCCACTTACACTCCCTGATGTTAAGGATTGAAGTGAGGTCCCCACCCCTAACACCCAGTGTTATGGCTTCAATTACCAGCCATCTAAGCGATTCAGGGGAATTACATCTAATTACATCTAATCCTGGGAATTAGAATTACATCTAATCCTGCTGCAGTGTTGCAACACTGCAGCAGGATTAGATGTAATACACCTGGTGCACCCATGGTTGACCACTTCAATACATGTAACCATTCCCCTGAATCGCTTAGATGGCTGGTAATTGAAGCCATAACACTGGGTGTTAGGGGTGGGGACCTCACTTCAATCCTTAACATCAGGGAGTGTAAGTGGATGGACCGTTTTGACTCTGTCACATGTGGCCTGAATGAACTTGACGCAACTTTTACCCAAATATCTTTATTGAATAATGGTTAAACATCTAAGCCAGCATGGGACACACCCTTGCAAACTGTCTAGTATAAATCTTGGTGAACCGCACTACATTGGTTATCTGCAGTGTTTATATGAATACACCTCCGCTGTGGTGCCGTTTAGTGATACCATTCACCTGTGTTATTCCGTATGCTTTTTTAGCGGCAACCAACGGATATATCTGTCATGTCAATTGTTGTGGTTATTTTCCGTATCATCTACTATCGTTTAAATTAATGTATTGCTTTTTAATACTGTGATCATGGATCAAGAACCAGCAAATGGTCCCTGCTTTACACATCTTCTTAGTTAACATCACACACCCCTTATCCTCCACCAATCAGGACGCGTCTGATGGATATATATTTGATCAGGTGACGCGTCCCAGGGCTAGCTGTCAGACCGACTCTCGCGGCCCTCGAGGTATGTTATCGCTTGCAGCTGCGGCGGTTTCGCTTCTCTCCGTCTCTCTTCCAGACCCTTGGCCGGGTTCGCACGCGAGCACGTGACCTGACACACCCCGAGCCTTCCAATCAGGGCGCGACCTACTGGCTGTGCGCGCGATTGGTTTTTATTTGTTCAGTCCTGTGACGACACCCAGGGTTAGCTGTCAGTTTCCACGGCGCGGCCCTCGAGGTATGTTGCAGCCTTAGTACTCAGTGGTCCTTTCCCTCAATGGTATACTATAAGTGAGTTTTGCCACTTTTTCAATGTATATGGGATTTCCTACACTTTTGTGCACCCCGCTATAATTTGTAGACGTACCTTGTATGCGCTGGTACCTAATTTTGTAATTTTCCCGCGCATTATCCTTAGGGCTAGCAACCTTATATGCGCTTTGTTTAACAACGGTTTTCGAGTGTGGGAGAACATTAACGCCATCTCCTCCCCTTTCTTTCCAGCCCTTAACACTATTGGATGAGTGTTCATGCTGATACATTCAGCCTTCCTTTGTCTCGTTTTTCGAACATTGGAATACTACACCTTGGGTGAGTATTTCTGGTTACTCAGGTTTTATTGACACCCGTTTTTTAAGTATGGTTTTAGTATTCCTCGTCTTTTTTCCTTCCTCCTAGGAGCACTGACTGGCCCCTTCCCAATTTTTCCAGCGTGATTATTCCTGCTGTTGCTGGTAATTATTGTTACAATTGTTCTCTCCTAACTATAATGGGCCTTAATAGACACACCTCATGGTTCTTTATTTTTGACCTTTGCCCCCAGGTGTAAGCCCTTCCCCCGGTCCTGATGAAGACCCCAACCCCAAGCAAACCAATTTGCTGGCTCTAACAGGGGTCGAAACGTCGACTTTTTCATTTCTTCAATCAACACAGGAGATTGTCAGTGAATGTAAAACTGCTGTCTTAAATCTGTGTTATCTAATTTAAGTTTTGTGGCCATTTATTTGGCAGGTCAGGTTCTTCAATTGAATTGTGGATGTTCTTAAATCCTTCACAACCTCCCTCCCTCACTACGCCCTGCACTAATCCCAAAAATCCTGCACTTATCACGTACCTTACACCAAGATACTTTTGAAAATGCTGATACTGTGATGCTTTTTGTGCTGTGTTTAATTACTGATCCTTGTTTGGACTGAGAAAATGGATATTAAATGATGTGCATACATGCAAGCAACAGGTGTTGTCGTAAAATTTGTTTGGATTGCTAACAGATGTATGTTTCTTTTACATTTCTAAATGTGTTTCCACTGTGACAGTTTTTTGTGTACCTAGTTATACCCGAGTCCAGTGGTCTACCGGGTTACCCCATTAATATATAACTCTCTATAGTGCAGGCGCCGTCCTGCGAGGGTATTTGTTCGTATCTATTTCTAAACTTTCTTTCAATATGTTAGGCAATGAGACGCTATCATACACTGAGGAATACATCACCACACTCATTCAAGACCCCTCCAACCTTTTCATTTCTTCAAATACCCCAAACATTGATGTGTCCCTTAATGAGAAAATTAACAAATTAGAGAGACTAGAGAAGAAGCTGATCCGCACTCGGCTGCACGGCCATTTTCTAACTAAGTACTTACAATCGAATGTCATACCGGTTGGGCTACAGGTTAAAAACGAACCAGCGATCTTTGTAGACCAACCAAAGTTCAAGGAGGGATTCAGCTTCGTGGCCAACAACTGTTCGCGCCACTGGATGGTCCTTGGAGTGGAGACTGCCCTTGAACAGGTGGAATTGTTGATGAAGGAGATTGCTGATTTAAAGCGGGACATTTCTACAGACAATGCTTTAACCAATGCCAAGGAGGCTCTTGAACGCCTTGAGAAAACCATCAAGGAGTTCGATGTGAATACACAAACCAAGAAATTGGATAAACTATCTAAAGACGTCCGTTTTTATGATAAGAAAGTGACCTACCCATACCTACAGGAAGACTACTATAAACAAGACCAACAAGGCCGTTTCTTCAACAGAGGGAGAGGGGGCTATCGAGGCCCACGGAGATTCACGAATTTTTCGGAGTCGTCTGGCTCCACAGGCAGTGAGGGAGAACAAGCAGGGAGCTATACAGGGTACCAACCTCAGGATTCTACCTACTATCCACCCTCTGGACCGGCTTTTTTAGAAGACCGACAATGGCGCCCACCCAGGGGAAGAAATACGAATTGGAACTGGAACAGGGGACGCGGACGCGGCCGCCTGCAACAAACCCAGGGCTGGGACAGAGCTCAACAACAGGGCATGAACACTGCCCAGAAGCAGGTACATTTCCCTCAGGAACAACATGGGGAAATTCAAACGAGACGTCGAGTCTATCGTTGGTAGGCACATCCAAAGATCCCATTATGAACCTGTCGGATCATATACTTACCGCTGATGAACACCGGATTCTCAGTAAAGGCCTGTCATACGTCCCCACAACCTATCCCAATAAATTCAACCTACAGACTGAGCTGTACCGGTTTTTTCGAAAGATACGGTTACGCTATTTCTTTCGTCAGGCTCCTGTGAGTACAACCACATCGTGTACTGGACTACGCACTCCATCGACATTTACACCTACCTCTCAGATGGTTTCACATCGGATTTTAACCTACGAGAGTACTGTACTTAAGGAGGCGCTTGGAGTATGCTCCACTAGAAAGTATGTCAAGCATAATGTCACCTCAGCGGAACGGAAGGCCTTGGACGATTTGAGGAATAACCGTTCGATTGTCATCAAACCCGCTGACAAGGGAGGAGCCATCGTACTACAGAACGTGGATAATTATAAGGAAGAACTTTACTCCCAACTGAATGATGGCATTAGCTATACCAGACTCAACATAAATCCTACGAAAAAGATCAGCACCATGATCCTTCGAATAACCCAAGAAGGCCTTGCTCAAGGCTTCCTCTCAAACCTGGAGTTTCAGTTTCTGAATCAACCTCAGCCGCGTCTTCCGACAATCTATACCTTACCTAAGGTACATAAAAACTTGGAAAGACCACCTGGCCGCCCCATAGTCTCGGGGTGTGGCTCAATCCTCGAGCCCCTGTGTAAATATATCGATTTCTTCTTGAAACCCTTGGCAGAGAAAACAGATTCTTACCTGCGGGACACGATGCAAGTCATCAATCTGATTGATGGGATGCCCTTCGATCCAACCACCCAGATTCTAGTGACAATGGACATTGTGTCTTTATACACAAGTATCCCTCAACAACATGCTTTGGAGGTGATTTTGGAATGTTTAGAGACAAGAAGCCAACCGGTGCAAGTCCCCTCGGACTTTATCATCAAATTGCTCAACATAGCAATGACGCAGAATTTCTTTTTCTTCCAAAATGACTTCTTCATGCAAACGAAAGGCGTGGCGATGGGTGCCAGCTTTGCCCCAGATCTGGCCATTTTGTATATGGACAACTTCGAACAGACTTTTGTCAGTAATATCACCAACCCATTCAGGCAAAGAATCAAATATTGGAAACGATATATCGACGACGTCCTGATGGTTTGGACGGGCAACGACCAGGATCTTGATGAGTTCTTTCTTTGGTTGAATGATAGATCGGCAGACATTCGGTTTACCATGACCAAGGACAAGTCCAGTATCGATTTCCTTGATATCACCATCAAGGTTATGGACGACTGTCTGTACACAACCTTGTTCCGAAAAACTTCGGAGAGAAACACCCTATTGAGGTATGGAAGTCACCACCCGAGAGGACTACGTGATAACCTCCCCTTCGGACAGTTTCTGAGGATCAGGAGAAACTGTTCCAGAAAAGACGATTTTTTCACGGAATCCGATGACCTCATCCTCAGACTGATTGAACGCGGCTACCCTCGGAGGCTTGTCAAGAGGGCCCGTAAGAGAGCCTGGTACAATCATAGAGACCTCCTCCTTACCCCCAAAACACGGATGGATGATCCCAACAGACTTATATGTGTCACGACCTTTAACACCAGGAGTAATGATATCCGTAAAATCATCAACAAACATTGGCACCTGGTGTCCGCAGAACTCCAGCTCACTGAACCCCCAATGCATGCCTTCAAAAAAGGCAAAAATGTCCGCGATCATGTGGTGAAATCACTTTTGGAAACACAACCAAGGCCAACAATTGAGTCGCTTTGGCATCTTCCGGCTCCCACGGGCCATGTGAAATGTGGACAGTGCAAAGCCTGCAATTTGACTCTTGAAACAAAGACGTTCCACCATAACAACTGCACGGTGGATCTAAAGGTGCTCACCAATTGTAACACTAAGAATGTTATTTACGCAATAGTCTGCCCCTGTAACAAGATCTATATAGGCCAGACCACCCAGAGAGTGAAATGCAGGATATTGCAACACTGCAGCAGGATTAGATGTAATACACCTGGTGCACCCATGGTTGACCACTTCAATACATGTAACCATTCCCCTGAATCGCTTAGATGGCTGGTAATTGAAGCCATAACACTGGGTGTTAGGGGTGGGGACCTCACTTCAATCCTTAACATCAGGGAGTGTAAGTGGATGGACCGTTTTGACTCTGTCACATGTGGCCTGAATGAACTTGACGCAACTTTTACCCAAATATCTTTATTGAATAATGGTTAAACATCTAAGCCAGCATGGGACACACCCTTGCAAACTGTCTAGTATAAATCTTGGTGAACCGCACTACATTGGTTATCTGCAGTGTTTATATGAATACACCTCCGCTGTGGTGCCGTTTAGTGATACCATTCACCTGTGTTATTCCGTATGCTTTTTTAGCGGCAACCAACGGATATATCTGTCATGTCAATTGTTGTGGTTATTTTCCGTATCATCTACTATCGTTTAAATTAATGTATTGCTTTTTAATACTGTGATCATGGATCAAGAACCAGCAAATGGTCCCTGCTTTACACATCTTCTTAGTTAACATCACACACCCCTTATCCTCCACCAATCAGGACGCGTCTGATGGATATATATTTGATCAGGTGACGCGTCCCAGGGCTAGCTGTCAGACCGACTCTCGCGGCCCTCGAGGTATGTTATCGCTTGCAGCTGCGGCGGTTTCGCTTCTCTCCGTCTCTCTTCCAGACCCTTGGCCGGGTTCGCACGCGAGCACGTGACCTGACACACCCCCGAGCCTTCCAATCAGGGCGCGACCTACTGGCTGTGCGCGCGATTGGTTTTTATTTGTTCAGTCCTGTGACGACACCCAGGGTTAGCTGTCAGTTTCCACGGCGCGGCCCTCGAGGTATGTTGCAGCCTTAGTACTCAGTGGTCCTTTCCCTCAATGGTATACTATAAGTGAGTTTTGCCACTTTTTCAATGTATATGGGATTTCCTACACTTTTGTGCACCCCGCTATAATTTGTAGACGTACCTTGTATGCGCTGGTACCTAATTTTGTAATTTTCCCGCGCATTATCCTTAGGGCTAGCAACCTTATATGCGCTTTGTTTAACAACGGTTTTCGAGTGTGGGAGAACATTAACGCCATCTCCTCCCCTTTCTTTCCAGCCCTTAACACTATTGGATGAGTGTTCATGCTGATACATTCAGCCTTCCTTTGTCTCGTTTTTCGAACATTGGAATACTACACCTTGGGTGAGTATTTCTGGTTACTCAGGTTTTATTGACACCCGTTTTTTAAGTATGGTTTTAGTATTCCTCGTCTTTTTTCCTTCCTCCTAGGAGCACTGACTGGCCCCTTCCCAATTTTTCCAGCGTGATTATTCCTGCTGTTGCTGGTAATTATTGTTACAATTGTTCTCTCCTAACTATAATGGGCCTTAATAGACACACCTCATGGTTCTTTATTTTTGACCTTTGCCCCCAGGTGTAAGCCCTTCCCCCGGTCCTGATGAAGACCCCAACCCCAAGCAAACCAATTTGCTGGCTCTAACAGGGGTCGAAACGTCGACTTTTTCATTTCTTCAATCAACACAGGAGATTGTCAGTGAATGTAAAACTGCTGTCTTAAATCTGTGTTATCTAATTTAAGTTTTGTGGCCATTTATTTGGCAGGTCAGGTTCTTCAATTGAATTGTGGATGTTCTTAAATCCTTCACAACCTCCCTCCCTCACTACGCCCTGCACTAATCCCAAAAATCCTGCACTTATCACGTACCTTACACCAAGATACTTTTGAAAATGCTGATACTGTGATGCTTTTTGTGCTGTGTTTAATTACTGATCCTTGTTTGGACTGAGAAAATGGATATTAAATGATGTGCATACATGCAAGCAACAGGTGTTGTCGTAAAATTTGTTTGGATTGCTAACAGATGTATGTTTCTTTTACATTTCTAAATGTGTTTCCACTGTGACAGTTTTTTGTGTACCTAGTTATACCCGAGTCCAGTGGTCTACCGGGTTACCCCATTAATATATAACAAGACCATCAAGACCAACATGAGTCACACAATCTTTCTCACTCCAAGTTACTAAGCGGATGATGAACTCTAAATGAAATGCTGATTCAGCTATAAAATTCTGTGATTATGCTTGGACCGGATCTTGTTCAGTAAGAAGGAAAATATTTTTTTCAGAAGTCTGAGTAACCCCTTTGCTATGTGATTGGTCAACTATTCGGGTTCATTGATTGAGTCAAATGCCATCCCCAATTGGCGGCTTGTTGGCTGCTTAGTGTGACAACTTGCAAGGAAAACTAAAAGAGCAATAGAGACAGATCACTGATCCTGAGCCTAGGTTTTTGGCTACAGATGTGCTGCCTGAAACACCAGCCCTGTTTCATCCATCGGTACAACACCATGTCCACAACACCATGTCCCTGATAATCTGCCATGCTTTTGACACTGATGCTTCCTATTTGGAAACAAATCATATCTAGCAAAAGTATTTCCTAATGTACTAAGTGAGTAGATAAAATTATAGAATCATAATAGTCAAATAAATGATAAATGGAAATATGGTAGAAGATATGATTAGTAGTGACTGAGACAGTACAAAGAGAGTTTAATGTGTGTATGCATGTGTGTGTGTGTATATGTAAAAAAGGAAGCAGCGAAATCTGGGTAGACATTTGAGGTGAGCAGATTCAGAGTGTTAGGCGTGTTGTAGGGTGCTCCATAAAAGGTAGCTGCGCGTCACCTAAATTTGGAACTACCCAGAGATGCCTTCTTACTTTTTCTACTTACTTTTTTCTTTTTTTTTTGCTGCTTCATAATATCAGCATCACTGCACAAGTAAATGAAGTGAATTTCACAGAATCAGATATTTGATTAGGTTCCAGACAGAGGACTGCAACAGGCTTTAAAGTCAGACAATGTGGGCCATGCCTGCTTAATATGTTCATTTCCAGCCAAGCTACTTGCACAGTGAATCCTGTAGAACACGGGCACCGTCCGTGTCCCAGCTCTAATCCCATTCTTGCAGCCAGAAGTTGGGATACAATGGGAAATCATTCAGCTCTCATTGTATACTGCAGTACAACAGGTTGTAATAAATGACATCTGCAGGCTTTCCTATATCTTCCAGTGCCACTCACGGTTTGCTTTTCACCAACTGCTATCATGGGCAATCATATCATTGCTAGATTTGCCTATTGATCTTATTACAGGGCTATGAGTGCACAGTCTTTCAAATTTAGACCTTGTTGCAGAAAACCATCACCTTACACATATCAAAGCCCATGGCTATTTATATATTTTTCATTGAAAAAACACTGACAGCTATTAAAGTTTGTTAATTTGTCTGAATATTATTCTCCCATACTATAGCACTAGTCAGCGCGAGCTCCTGCTTAAAACTAAAGGTGGGCAACATTTCTGTGCAAGAAGCCAAACACAGTAATTTTACCTGTTTTTTTACTCCGGTGGAGCACAATTGGTGCTGATCTGCACGCCACTTTTAAACTTCCCTCTCTATTTTGTTGATATTTTGGGACTGTACAGGTGCTTCCAATGCTTAGTGATATAGGCCCTAGCTGACCTATGAGAACAAGGGGTCCAGATTCAGCCCAAGAGAATTTTCTTGCCTGCAGATTTTTTCATCTGATGCTGAAGAGTGCATAATATGCTACACACTGTCAAAGAAGACTTTATTGGAAGTGTGGAGACTTGGGTTTCCAGGGTGCATGCTACACTCCAAACGCTTTCATCCATGTAAGAGTCAGGGCCGCACTGGTGGTGGCGGGTATCGGGTGTTTCCCCGGGAGGCTGGAAGGGTAGGGGCTGCTTTTGCAGCGGTGCGGGCCAGTTTTGAAGCAGTGCTGCATCATCGGCCCCCAGTAACAAAAGCAGCAGTGCTTCATACTTCAACCAAACCCCCCCCCCCTCTGCTGACTGTTATTTTCAAACACTAAATACTTAGTGACCTGTTCTATTTGCAATTACAAGTTTCTGTGTTAAAAAAACAGTCAACACGTGAAACTCTTGTCCTTGTTTTGCCTCATGGTCTTTCCATGGCATTTTTACAGGTAACAAAAAAACACTGATGTGGCCAAGTTCTACAACCAGGGCCGGACTGACTACCGGGCGTTTTGGAATTCTGCCGAGAAGGGGGCTGATTTCACTGCGGTGGGGGCTGATTTCGTTCATGGAGACCTGCGTTTACTTCGAAATAATGAAAGCAAAACGAATTTTGTTCAGTACACGCAGGTCCCCATCAACGAAATCAGCCCCTTGCTCAGCAGCATTCCAAAACGCCCGGCCCTGTCTACAACGTGCAGTGGCTTAAAGGTAGTAGTCAGCAGCTAAGTCCAGAAACCAGGCGCTATGATCAACACACTAAGCTACAATGTTATCGGCATTAGCAGCTCAAAGATTTAAGCATGGTAAAACACGCGAAAAGTGGCAGCAAAGAGCTACTTTGACTCCACTGTTAAGTGAACTCACATGAAAAGTAGTTGGCATGTGGCAAAGTTATTTATTCATGTATTGAAAAAAAACGGCGGATCCTCGGGTGCTAAAACAAAAGACAAGACAACAGAGCCAGCCAGCGAGAGAGACAGGACACACAACACTGGAAAATTAGCCAAAAAGATGAGTCTTTAACACCTTCCAAAAGGCATAAATACTTCAGACGCGGAGTCAGGGGGAGGGGGGGTTATTACAGAGTTGGGGGACCACAGCTCTAAATAGCCACAGAAACAATAACACAATATATAGCGCCAAGACACCTCCGGGTATTCGTGCGCTCAATATGTGGCATTAACATAACATAACAGTGTATTTTTGAGCTCAGAGGCTAAAGCTATCCCCCTGTGGTACTTCATTGATGGTTTCAACTCAATAACTGTGAAATCATATTTAGGAATTACTTATAGCAGACCCTCCTGTTCTGATTGGTCACCCAAGACATAAGGATGCGCCAGAGAGACCTTACTAATTAACAGCAAGTTATTTGGAGAGGTAGGTGGGCTCAGGACCTCTCTGCCAAATTCGTAATTAGCTGTTGTGCTGGTGATGTGCCAGGCCTTGATGTGTGGGAACATTTCGTGATTTGCTCTTCAGAATTATTTTATATAAAATTTATTTATTTGTATGCACACCAATATTGGTCCTTCTGTAGGGCAAAACAAGCTGGGAAGTAATGGATCCCCAGGAATGATACAGTTGTTAGGAAGGAGAATCGAGATGTGAGTTTAGAGTTGACCTACTCTGTTAGACCTGGCATCTTTTGGTGTGTTTCCCCTGTCTTTTTACTTTCTGACCTCCTGGTTTTGACTCTGTTTTTGCTGGTTTAGTGTCTGCTCACTTTCTCACTGCTGATCAGCATTGAAGGACAAGTGCTTCTATGGTAAATTATGTTTATGGATTAGTGTTTTTATGTTTGACTTATTTGATTTACTGCTAAGTCCCTAATATAGTCCACTGTGTTTGCCCAGGGCCTGTAAATCAATTGATACTAGTTGTGCTGCAGCACTGGTTGTGCGACTAACACAAGCAGTCCTTTAAAGGGTTCTAATACCTGCCACTGCAGTGTCTGCATGCAGTTCTAAATGCCATGACGACCTAGCAAGTTATAACCTGTTGTGTTGTGTGCATCTTCCTTATTACTATTCTGTCCCTTGCTGCTCAGCCATGTGTGATGTCACTTAGAATGTTGGGTGTGAGGGACTGGTGGAGTTGGCAGTTGGAAGAGATGGGCTGAGCAGCAGGGAGGCTGCTCCTGCTGGGGCTCTTATATGAACTTATCTGAGGCTTTACTAGAGATCTTACCATCATATTTGATCCTGTAACCTGCCTAATAAATATACAACCTGTTCTACGTTACCTGGCTACCTGGTTGATGCTTCATTATTACACTGGCGACGATTTGGAGGAACTAATGCGTGTGCTGTATTATGCTTTATGAAGCTTAAAGGATTTTCAAGAGAAAGGAACTCCAAGAGTAATTCAAGTAAAAGGACTTCAAGTAACTTCAAGAGTAATTGCGTATTTTGAGGAAACTGACACTCAAGAGCCCCACCAGTGACCACTCCATCGGTCGTCCTAATATGTAAGTGCCAGTTCCTTTTGAATTTTCCTTGAATGTACAAGAATCTGACTGACTGAAAAGAAGCCTGGAAATGTGCAGTGACCTGTAATTTAAACCTTTCATGTGGAAGAGATTCTGAGGCCAGCGCAACATTGACAAGCTCTTGTTGTAAACCTGCTGTTCCTGTTAGGAACTGTGCTTCCCGAAACTCTTTTTGAATTTTGACATTTGATCCCGTCAAGTCATTGCTACTTGAAATTCTACTTGTTCACGCTATGCTGGCCGAGTCCTTAAGTAGGGTGTGATGCTGTGTGGCAGGGAGAAATCGAAGTGCATAGGAGCAGCACTTGTAGGGGGTTTACCTATACATGTTTATAAATGCAACTGAGAGACAGTCAAGAGTGTTTTCATGCTGAAGATGTGCGCTAAAGAGAGGCATATGGGGAGTTGTGACACCGTGACATGTAGCGATCGAGGGCAGACTTCGAGCCTTGGTGTGATGTGATTGAGCACAGAGCGCTGGCAGGATTCGCAACTTGGATGACTTTGTGGAAGAAAAGATCATTATTTCATGCCGTTTATTTGGGATTTGACTTGAACTTGGACTAGACTGTGACTGTTACGAGCGCGCACACCTCTTTCATTCAAATGCAAATATAGCGCGAGCGCTTACCTGTTACTGTACACGCGCGGCTTCTGGAGATCTGTTTGTTCACGTCATTGCTGCATTTCTGGCCTGCGTTTACACGTTTGAATGCACGGACGTGCCGGCAACCACCCGGCTTACCGTCGTATTGCGTGCCACCATTTTGTACAAGTTGTTATTGCTCCTACTTTGCCAACCACGCATCGTCTTCTCGGTGCAGAAAGAGATTTTGTATACCACGTTGTTTTCGAGCAGCATTGCAGCTTTGCCAACCACGCATCGTTTTCCTGGTGCAGGAACATTTTGGAATACCTTGCTTTCGAGCAACATTACAGTTTACAGTTCGTGGGAAAGCTTTTGACTTTCATCGTGCAACCGTGAAAATGTACTTTCTTCACATCGTGGATCTTCGTGTATTCGTTTTTTAAAAAAGATGTAGTTTTGTTTGATGCAGTCATGCTTCACGCTCTACGGGCTGTAAGGAAGATTTTTTGAGGGAGGGTAATTGCTCAGTGTGATTGTTTTATTGCAGGGTGACATCTGGGTCCAAGTTCAGATATTTATGGGCCAACTCTAAGGTAAGACTGTTCTTGTGCTCACTTAGAAGCAACTGTGGATGTAACATTCAATGCAAAGAGTTTTTTAGTAGTTTGTGTAGTAATGTTATATTATGCCACAGTTGAGTTTTTTTTTTTAGGGTGGTGTGTTCTCTTTTACAGTAAGTGAGGTGTATTCCCTATTCAGGAATACAGTGTGTTCAGTATGTATTGGGAGTTGTATTTCCCATTAGGGTAGTGTTTTTTTTTGTTTTTCCCTATTACGGTGTTTCTTCTGGGAGTGAATTCTCCTATAGGGAGGTGTTTTTCCCCTATTACAGTGTTCAGAGTATCATAGGGAGGTGTTTTTCCCCTATTACAGTGTTCAGAGTATCATAGGGTGGTGTATTTTCCCTATTTCAGAGTCTAAGGGAGGTGTTTTTCCCCTATAGGGTGACGTTGTTCCCCTATTTCTGCATTTGTATCATAGGGAGGTTTATTTTCCCTATTTCTGAGTTTACGGGAGGTGTTTTTCCCCTATAGGGTGACGTTGTTCCCCTATTTCTGTAATTTGTATCATAGGGAGGTTTATTTTCCCTATTTCTGAGTTTAAGGGAGGTGTTTTTTCCCCTATAGGGTGACGTTGTTCCCCTATTTCTGTGATTTGTATCATAGGGAGGTTTATTTTCCCTATTTCTGAGTTTAAGGGAGGTGTTTTTCCCCTATAGGGTGACGTTGTTCCCCTATTTCTGTGATTTGTATCATAGGGAGGTTTATTTTCCCTATTTCTGAGTTTAAGGGAGGTGTTTTTCCCCTATAGGGTGACGTTGTTCCCCTATTTCTGTGTTGCGTTATGGTGTATCATGGGGAGGTTTATTTTCCCTATTTCCGAGTTTATGAGAGGTGTTTTCCCCTATGGGGTGGTGTGTTTACCCCATTGCTGTTCGTTTGTTGGTGTTGTTTACCATCTAATTATTTTCCCTAGGGAGGGGGATGGGGTTCATTGTTGATTTTCTTGCAAGTATTTTCTGATTTGTTGTATGTTTACTTGCATAATGAATTTTCTGTTTATGTATGCGATGGTATTTTGGTGATATCTTGATTTTATGCA
Source organism: Triturus cristatus (assembly GCF_964204655.1). Lineage (NCBI taxonomy): Eukaryota > Metazoa > Chordata > Amphibia > Caudata > Salamandridae > Triturus > Triturus cristatus. The sequence continues at coordinate 402,094,238 of NC_140586.1, read as the reverse complement.
TTTGTATCTTTATGCTTTGTTTTCGTAAGGGAGGGAGATGTGTTATAACCTGTTGTGTTGTGTGCATCTTCCTTATTACTATTCTGTCCCTTGCTGCTCAGCCATGTGTGATGTCACTTAGAATGTTGGGTGTGAGGGACTGGTGGAGTTGGCAGTTGGAAGAGATGGGCTGAGCAGCAGGGAGGCTGCTCCTGGTGGGGCTCTTATATGAACTTATCTGAGGCTTTACTAGAGATCTTACCATCATATTTGATCCTGTAACTTGCCTAATAAATATACAACCTGTTCTACGTTACCTGGCTACCTGGTTGATGCTTCATTATTACACAAGTACAACCAATTGCCAGGCCACAAACCTTCCCTTTTCTTTCATATAAGGCACCCCTCAGGTAGGCCCAAGGTATCCTCAAGGGCAGGGTGTAGTGCAGGATGAAAGGTCAGACATATGCTGGTGTGAGTGACATGTCCTAATAGTGAAATACTGTGTATTTCGTTTTTCACTATTGAAAGGCTATCTGTCCCATAGGATAGAATGAGAGATACTTGGTAACATCTTACAAGTAAAACTTCACATTGGGACAAGATAGGAGATTAGAGTTTAGTATGCCTGGACTCAGAATTCAATCACACATCTTTCAGTTAAGATGACTTTTAAATGATGTGTTTGAAAATACAACTTTTAGAAATAAGGCGTTTTCTTGCTTAAACACCCTGTGTGCCTCTGCTGGGTTGTGGATTGACTGTCTGGCTTTGGAGTGACAGGGGCTGGTGATGTGCATACACTGTAGACAGCCACAGGGATGAGGTGTGTCCTGCCTTTCCTAGATGAGTCAGGGCTGGGCTGAATAGAACTTGACTGCATTTAGAGTAGTGGGATGAAATTAGTTTGCACCTGAATAGGCTTGGTCTGCCTTACACAATGCCATCACCACCTCCTGCCAGGAAGCTGAGCCAGCAGGAGAGAACGGGTTTGGGCTTAGCTCAGCGACTCTCTGCCACAAGAGAACAGAGGGAAATGTGGTATTGTCAGAACCAGCTCTTCTCTTGCTGGCCGTTGACACAGGAGCAGAATGACGCAAGCTCCCAATTCCTCCTCCGAACTCCCCGGCCTCCACACAATCTAAATGCGTAGCCAGAAGAGCCCCAAGCGGGAAGGGGAATTGGACAGAGAAGAGAATGCACACACTGGTGGTATTCCTTTCTTCTTCTTCTTATGTAGTCTATCTTTTCTCTTGCTCTTGCTGTTGCTCGTGAGCTGTAAATAAACAATTACATGTAAATCACTTTCTACTTCCCTTCTCTTCCTACCTTGATCTTTCCTTATTCTCTATTGTACCCACCCTGGTGCTGTGTGCCTTTGCTTCTCTTCTAAGCTACTTGTTCTTCTGTTCTTAGTGTTTTTTCACTGTAAGATAATAAACTTGTGTTATTACATTTCTTTCTCCCTTCCTGACCTCTCTTTTGTCTTTTCCTCTAGACTCACTTACAGGACAGAGAACGGAAGCCTTGGTTAATTTCTTATTCTTCTTCACCTTTTATAAGTATTTCTTATTCTCTAACTACTGTTGCTTCACTGTAGTTATTGTCCCATACTATTCTGTGTCATTTGTATTCTGCCCTCAAGAGTTTCCACTCCCTAAGGTATTTTATTGTCAGGAATCGGAATTCACTCGGAACTGCTATAGTGTACCTTATACCTTTTATATTCAAGACTTGAGCTGACTCTAACTCCTACTAATAGCTGGCGCTACTTTGTACTTGTGCTGACTTCTTCTTTGAACGCTGCGCACTCGTTCACTAGAACCGGTGCTTCTGCCAAACTCACGCTGTTTCTAAGTTCGGAACGTTTTCTCTGGTAGAAATTGGAACAGTCTTACTTGGGTTTGCTGGCTGCCTTCGAACTCAAAAATTCTCCTCAGAATTCTCGCGACGCGTAGCTTCTTTTCCCTGACTAACGCGATGCGTTGAAGTAACCTCCTACTCCTCTCACAGTTCAGGTGAAGTGCGCAGCTCTCCGCGCGCCTCACCTGTATCACGCAAATCTGCCAAATCAACTAGAGCGCTAACCCGTTTCTGATTAAGGAACGCTCTGCCACCATGTTGCATTCGACCTTGCACCAAATGCTGTTTACACAGTTTTGACAACACGGCCACCATCATTCCTTTCTTCTTATACTGGATACCTTTCTTGACATGTGACCTCTTTGTTGGGGACCTGACAGTACCCTCCCTCAAAGATCTTCCTTCCTTCTGGATCTTGTTTGGAAATCTTCTGTGGAATTCTGCTACTAGTCGTGGAGCATTAACTTCAGACTCTGGCTCCCAGGATCTTTCCTCCGGACCATAACCCTTCCAATCTAGTAAGTAATAAAACTTTCCATTTTGCAGTTTAGAGTCTAAAATCTGTTGAACTTCAAACTCATCTCCCTTCTCAGTTTGAATTGGCTTTGGGGTCTTACTCAATCTAACTTCTGGTTCTGCCTTCTTTAATAAAGAAACATGAAAGACTGGGTGTATACGTAACCTCTTAGGTAATTTTAGCTGATAATTTAAGGTGCTGCGCTTTTTTGCAATTGGATAAGGTCCAATATATCGTGGTTGGAACTTCCTAACCCCTTTTAATCTGATATTTTTTGTATTTAACCAAACCTTGTCTCCCACTAACAATTCTGGTTCTTTTCTTCTCTTTTTGTCTGCGTAGAGTTTGTATTTTGCCTTCGCTACTGTTAGATTTTTGATAGCTCTACTATGGACTTGTGTCAGTTGTTCTACCCAATTGGATACTGCTGGAACACCCACTTCTTGGAAGTTTAAGGAATGTGTGGATGTCTACCAGTATTCAGAAAGAATGGAGTGTAACCAGTCGAAGCATTTGTAGTGTTATTATGTGCAAATTCTGCTGCCCATAAATAATCGGGCCAGTCTCACTCCTGTTCTAAAAGACACAATCTCAGATATTGCTCCAGTTCCTGATTCGTGCGTTCTGTTTGTCCATCTGACTCTGGGTAGAAACTAGTGGTGTATCGATTCTCTATGTTTAAACGCTTGGTGAATGCCTTCCAGAAATGAGACAGAAACTGAGAGCCCCTATCAGACACCAAAACCTTAGGTATGCCATGTGCACGAACTACATGCTGGCTGAAAGCATCCGCTAAAACGTTGGCAGATGGTACCCCCTTTAAGGGCACAAAATGCGCCATTTTTGTAAAGGCGTCCACACACACTAGAATGGAATCATAACCATGACTAGAGGGTAAATCTACTATGAGATCTAAGGTCACAGTGTGCCAGGGAAAAGGAGGGGTGGGCCAGGGCTGTAACAGGCCTTGTGGACGTTTCCTTTCTGATTTTCCTCTTGCACAAGTCTCACAAGTCGCTACATACTGATGTATATCCTTGATCATGTTTGGCCACCAGAATCGTCTGTGCACGAATTCTTTAGTCTTGTTAATTCCCTTGTGTCCTGATAAGATGCTATCATGACATTCTTTTAAAGCCTTTAATTGCATCTCTGGAGTGGGCAAGTATAATGCTCCATGGTGATAGGGTAGTCCTTCTCGAATTTCTCTTTTGGAATCTTCTTTTAACCAACTCCTCATCTCTTCGCAACTCAAAGGATCTTCTTTCTCTTGATTCTCAACGGTTTCTTGTAAAACGGCATTGATCACTTTTTCCGCTGGAATTATTGCCTGATCCAAAACCTTTTCCGTGACTCCTTCCGTCTCTAATCTAGATAGGGCATCCACCTTTCCATTCTGGGTTCCAGGTCGAAAAGTTATTACAAAATCATATTCAGAGAAATACAAGGACCAGCGTAGCTGTCTGGGAGTTAAAGTTCGGGCTGATTTTAAAAACTTCAAATTTCGGTGATCAGTATACACTGTTACTACATGCCGAGCTCCCATCAAATAATGCCTCCACTCCTTGAAAGCATCCTTAATGGCCTGTAATTCTTTTTCAGTGATTGTATAATTAATTTCTGGAGGTGTTAATTTTCGAGAGCGGAAGGCCACTGGATGGAGCTAGCCCGTAGTTTTGTGTCTCTGCGATAACACTCCTCCCAAGGCCAGATTCGACGCATCCGTTTCAACAAAGAATGGTTCTGCAGGATCTGGATGCAACAAAATAGGTGCTGTGGTGAAATCCTTCTTTAATTGTACAAATGCTGCCTCTGCTTCAGCATCCCACTGGAAAGGAACTCCCTTCTTCAATAAACGTGTGATTGGGATTATCTTTTTTGAGAAATCCTGAATAAATCTTCTATAGAAGTTGGCAAATCCTATGAAACTTTGGATTTCTTTAACTGAGGTAGGGGATTTCCACTCAGTCACAGCCTTTATCTTATGTTCATCCATGGTGATTCCTCCAGGAGCAAGTACAAATCCCAAGAACTCGACTGTGGTCACATCAAATGCACATTTGTCCAATTTGACAAATAACCCATTCTCACGAAGTCTTTGTAGTACCTTCTTGACATGTTCTTCATGTGTCTCTACTTCTGTCGAGTAAATCAGTATGTCGTCAATATATACGATTGCTATTTGATCTATGCAATCCTTCAAAACATCATTTATAAAATGTTGAAATGCAGCTGGCGCGTTGCATAGCCCATATGGCATCACCTGGTATTCGAATAAACCTTGCTTAGTTCTAAATGCCGTCTTCCACTCATCACCTTCTCTGATTCGGACCAGGTGATAAGCTCCTCGCAGATCAAGCTTGGTATAGATTTTAGCTTCTTTCACCTGGTCCAGAAGAGTGGAAATCAGAGGTAAAGGGTAACGGTTCTTGATTGTTATTCGAGTTATTGCCCTGTAGTCTATGCACGTGCGTAATTCTCCATTTTTCTTTGGAATGAAAAACAAAGGGGAAGATACTGGAGACTGCGAAGGTCGAATGAATCCATTCTCTAGGTATTCCGCCAGATACTTCTTTAAATGTTTATCTTCTTGTTCGGTCAAGGCATAAATTCTACTGCAGGGTAAGTTCACTCCAGGTTCCAAGTCTATTTTACAATCATACTCCCTGTGAGGAGGTAATTTCTTTGCTTCAACTTCATTAAAGACATCCTGATATTCTCTATATTTTTCGGGTAAGGTTACCGTGTCTATCAAACAAACTGAATTTTCGTTTTCACTTAAATGATAAACAGGAGATTTTTTTATTCTAATTTTGCAGTCTTTGAAACAATTTTCCTTGCAGTAATCCGAGTTCAAGGTTATCGTTCTTGCTGCCCAATCTATGGTGGGGTTATGCTCCGTGAGCCAAGGTAACCCTAAGATCAATTGGAACTGTGGGGCATCTATTAGATTGAATTGTAATATTTCACGATGACCTTCTGTGGTTTCTAGATGCACTGGTTCTGTGTGACTCACAATGGGGCCTGATGACAGATTGGTACCATCTACTGCTCTGACGGGCTCACTCTTCTCCTTTTGGATTGCTAGTAATCCAATTCTCCCTGCGAATTGTAAATCGCAGAAATTACCTGTCGCTCCCGAGTCTATCATCACAGCTATCTGATTCCTTTTTTGTTCTGGATAGCTCAGAGTGACAGATATCACCAAATGAGGAGCGGCTGCTTGAAAAGTGTTTGCCAAAGCATGATTCTTTGCAGCTGAATTTGTTTCTGCAACCACCAGTCCAACTCCAGCTACTGGTGGCGCGTGGCGTTTTCCGCCGACTGTGTCTTGGGCTTTTTGGGGCAATCTCGAACAAAATGCCCACTTCCTCCACAATAGAGACACAATTTATTGTTCCGCCTTTTCTCCTTCTCCTCCTTTGTAAGAGGTCCACGGATAGTTCCTATTTGCATGGGCTCAATTCCGCGATTTGTATCATGCTCCTTGTGAGGCTCATATCTGGCTCTATCAAAACGCGGTACACTGGGTCAATAATCTCGTTTCTTCTCGCCCCTTCTCTCGCTCTGGCGAAAATCAATCTCCAACACTAGATCCACCAAAGCGGAGATGTCTGTTGGACGATTGGGGACTTGCGCTAAGGCATCTTTTAATTCATCCTTTAGCCCCCGATAAAATACTGCTGCTCGTTTGTTCTCTGGCCATTCCGTCTCTAACACCAACTTGTTGAATTGTGCCAAGTATGCAACTAACTCTCTGTTTCCTTGTCGGATCTCTAAAAGTTCATTGTCGGTAGCTTGAGACACCTTCCGACGGTCAAAAATTCGCATGAACTCTTTCTTGAAGTCTTCTAAATTGAATAGCACAGGGTCGTTTCTGGTGACCAAAGGCATTGACCAAGCTGCGGCATCCCCACTTAGGTAGGATAGGATAAATGCCACACGAGACTGCGCATCTGTAAACAATGCTGGTCTGCACATAAAGTGCAAGGAACATTGTGTTAAAAAGACTTGGGCCTTCTGGGGGTCTCCACTAAAGCGTTCTGGGGGTGCTAGGGGAATCACCGGGGATAAAGAATGTATTACTTGTGTGTTTACCCTTGACTGGGACGGAGCTGCTTCCTCAAATGAACCCAAAACTGGGGAAGATATCTTATACTCATCTCCCGCAACCAAACTCCCTATTCTTTGCGCCAATTCTGTGGTGTCCTTTTTGAGTTCCCTGTTTTCTTCTCTAACGGTAATTAATTCTCTTTGTATCTCATCCAAAATGTACCCCAGCTTCTTTAAATCCAAACCTTCTGCCATTCTGCTCAGGTGCCTTATACCTCGTGGGCACTTCACTCTATCAGAACCAGCTCTTCTCTTGCTGGCCGTTGACACAGGAGCAGAATGACGCAAGCTCCCAATTCCTCCTCCGAACTCCCCGGCCTCCACACAATCTAAATGCGTAGCCAGAAGAGCCCCAAGGGGGAAAGGGGAATTGGACAGAGAAGAGAATGCACACACTGGTGGTCTTCCTTTCTTCTTCTTCTTATGTAGTCTATCTTTTCTCTTGCTCTTGCTGTTGCTCGTGAGCTGTAAATAAACAATTACATGTAAATCACTTTCTACTTCCCTTCTCTTCCTACCTTGATCTTTACTTATTCTCTATTGTACCCACCCTGGTGCTGTGTGCCTTTGCTTCTCTTCTAAGCTACTCGTTCTTCTGTTCTTAGTGTTTTTTCACTGTAAGATAATAAACTTGTGTTATTACATTTCTTTCTCCCTTCCTGACCTCTCTTTTGTCTTTTCCTCTAGACTCACTTACAGGACAGAGAACGGAAGCCTTGGTTAATTTCTTATTCTTCTTCACCTTTTATAAGTATTTCTTATTCTCTAATTACTGTTGCTTCACTGTAGTTATTGTCCCATACTATTCTGTGTCATTTGTATTCTGCCCTCAAGAGTTTCCACTCCCTAAGGTATTTTATTGTCAGGAATCGGAATTCACTCGGAACTGCTATAGTGTACCTTATACCTTTTATATTCAAGACTTGAGCTGACTCTAACTCGTACTAATAGCTGGCGCTACTTTGTACTTGTGCTGACTTCTTCTTTGAACGCTGCGCACTCGTTCACTAGAACCGGTGCTTCTGCCAAACTCACGCTGTTTCTAAGTTCGGAACGTTTTCTCTGGTAGAAATTGGAACAGTCTTACTTGGGTTTGCTGGCTGCCTTCGAACTCAAAAATTCTCCTCAGAATTCTCACGACGTGTAGCTTCTTTTCCCTGACTAACGCGACGCGTTGAAGTAACCACCTACTCCTCTCACAGTTCAGGTGAAGTGCGCAGCTCTCCGCGCGCCTCACCTGTGTCACGCAAATCTGCCAAATCAACTAGAGCGCTAACCCGTTTCTGATTAAGGAACGCTCTGCCGCCATGTTGCATTCGACCTTGCACCAAATGCTGTTTACACAGTTTTGACAACACGGCCACCATCATTCCTTTCTTCTTATACTGGATACCTTTCTTGACATGTGACCTCTTTGTTGGGGACCTGACAGGTATAAATATTGGGGCCCAGACCCCAGGAATTTAGAACTCTTTAAGACTCAGAAACCTGCGAAGAAGAAGAGCTGGAGAAGCTGCGAGGAGGAACTACCACTTTGCTGTGTACTTCGCTGTGTTGGCCTGTAGTGGCTGCTTCTGTCTTGGGCAGAGAAAGGACTGGACTAAACTTTCTGCAACTTCTTTGTTTGAGTTTCTCTAAGGGCTTGAGGTAGAGCTTACCCTCTGTTCAAGAAGTCTCAGGAACAGCAAAGAGTTCACCTTCTTCTGGGTACCGCATCTGGGACCACATGTCTCAATTGCCACAGAGGGAAACCTCAACCCGATGCTGTTACCAAGACAGCCAGCGGTTCCATGACCTGAAGGCACAACAGAGGGCACCGCCACACTTTGCATCCCAATGCTTGTCTCACCGGCGACGATGATCACTGCTGCCACTGAGCCGCTGCTTGCACCACGACCTGTGGGCTCCGCACCGCCTCTCTTCATTTCGCCGCCCTGGTCTCACTGATAACACCGTTGCCAGCTAGCATCGCCGTGGTGGTGTGCACCATGGTCTGAGGGCACTGCTTGTAAGCTACACGAAGCACCACCCCGTCCCACATCAGACGTGGTCAACCGACGCCAGCCCCATCGACCACCGAATCATGATGGACACCGCCGCCTGCACTGTGACCATCAGCACGCCGATGAGCACCACCCTGATTCACACTGTAGACCTAGTCTCACTGCTGCCGCTGGATGACCACCACGAGCCGCTGCCTGCATCACAACCTGAGGGTCCGCACTCTGAACAGCTCCGCCACACACCGCTGCTTCAACAACCACCACCGATGGCCAACACAGCCACAGTCAGCTGGAACAAAAGGTACTGTTTACAAGTCTTTTGACACCACAGCCAGTTCGCACCTACACGGTTGACTGAAACTGTTGGATTTTGTTTTATCCACATTGCGGTAGCACCGGACGGAGCTACCAACTTCAAGGAACTTCAAGTTTTTAAGGTTTTTCATGCAAAGTGCATATTTTGATGATTGTATTTCGGATTTTTATTATTTGTCTTCTTTTACACAGATAAATATTGGATTTTTTTCTAAACCGGTGTGGTATCCTTTTGTAGTGTTTTCCCCGTATTACTGTATGTTATGTGCAAATGCTTTACACACTGCCTCTGAGGTAAGCCTGACTGCTTGTGCCAAGCTACCAAGGAGGGGAGCAGGGGTTATTTAAGTAGTGTATACCCCTTACCCTGACTAGGAAGAAGGGTCCCTACTTGGACAGGGTAACAACCTGTCAACCAGTGACCCCATTTCTAACATAATCTATGCTTAATTGTAAAAGAATTAGTGCAGGTTTACAAAACTCTGCTTAAAAGCCTACAGTCCATGCAATTAAATGTTGCCACTCTCAATACAAAAGCTTAGCAGTCTTGAAATCCCGTCATGCCTTTTTATTCCACCACCTGATGTTATCAGCCCCTTTGTCTCGCTCTTGCATGTTTCTACTTTCTCCCCTTATGACGGTTTTTCCTTCTTTCTCTTCCTACTTCTTTTTCCTTTGTTTAACCCCCGCTCGCTCTTGGTAAATGTCTAATGGAGAAAAATACGTTCCGGTCTTTAAAATTTAGTGCTGGTGGTCCCCGCCAGCTTAAATTAAGTACTGGATTTAGTTGGAGATTTGAACTGTAAAATTGATTCTAAAACCCATTTTTGAGCCCTCCTGGGTGGGTTCAGCCCGTTTGGTATTGACCCTTGGTGAAATACGGACTAGTATTAAACATTTCTAAAGGGCTTCTCTTAGCTCACAGTACAGTTCTGTTCTAACTTAACAATTCATTGATGGAAAGCAGTGCAGCTCACCACCAGGCCAAACACAAGAGCAGTAGCTGGTTAGAGGAATTTAATATTCAATAATAATCCCAGCTTTAAATAGATGTTTTCTTTTAGAAGCAGCATATGCTGCAGTTGATGTTTTGACACATAAACGTCAGTATTTACATAGTTGGTGATCACACATCAGAAGGCAAATTGTGTGATATTTTCTAAATTTGTATGCACTACTTTGGAAAATAGCACCCTGTAAAAAGCACTAGTATTTTCATCCTTAAATTTAATATTCAGTTTTATCTCCAACGCCTTTTGATTATCCTAATGGGTTATTAATGCGTTGCTAATCTTCCACACATTTGACAAACCTGAGACTTGTCCAGAAAGTCTTGAGTGTGTCATTTGTATGGAAAAAAGTAAAACCAAATCGTATAAACCACGTCCAGAAGAAATTTCTGCTTGTTCACCTATATGAAAAACACAGTAGTATGAGGCGAGAAGAAATCAATAATTAAGTTCCACTTTTAAGTGAACGTAAAAGAAAGCTCCTCATACAAATATGCTCTTGCATACGAGGGGACTCAGAAGTGATTCCTTTTTTTTCTTAACAAAGATGTTGTGACTTTTTTGTGTTCTGCAAGAAACAAATCTGTGCTGAAAACGGATCTGTCATTGCATTTCAAAATATCTAGCCATTTTGGGTAAAACCATGACTGAATCAATATCTGAGCAAGATGCAAACTCGCTTTAGTGCCACTTTGGAGCTCCAGCAAATGCGTGCCAGATCAGAGTTCCTTTATGATGGGAGCTGATGGCAGGGTTCATCTTTATAATAACGATAATAATGGTCCCACTGACTTCCATTATAGAGAACAAGTGATCTGCTGAGTGGCTAAGTGCTGCCTCTGACCTTCAGAGCATCTTCTCTGGATTATTCAGATCATGTGATAGAATGCTGCAGGAATGCCTTTAGCAGCTTCCGCGGCTGCTTGGGTACAGCCTCCTGTAAATGGACAGCAAAATAACAATTTGCCCTTTTTATTTTAGAATTTTTAAATCTGAATTTCAATTGAGTCCTGCTGGAAGAATGCAAGCCTTGGTTTTGGAATTTCAACCTGTAAAAATGTAGATTCCGGATGGGAAGGTTCATGGCAGAGGTCACGCGTGTGAGGTGAACCTCCTCAGAATCGCAATGCATTCTAGATGAGATCTGTGATGAAATGTACAATAGTATAATGAGATTATAAATCAATTTGAATATAACCATATACAAGAAGAATACAACATCAAAATCAGGGCATATTTTGGTTTTCAGCTTTGGAAGTCGTTTACTGCTTTCCCCGATTCCCTGACTATTTCTTAATTTAAATTAACTAATATCGTGCCTGTTTAAGTTTCTTTTCATGACCAATTCTTGCATATAGCAGTACAATTCATTTTTCACCTAACCTGTCTGGACATTCGTCATTAAGTTTCCCTACTGCAATTTGATTGATTCAAAAGTGATATCTTAACACCAAGTGCACATACTGGCAGGCTGCTTGTTATCAATATACGTTGAATTTGAATTAAAAAAAACACTTCAATAAAATGAATGCTGGTGTATAGAATTTAAAATATATTTTAGGCTATGATAAGGCTGTGCATGGCCGGCAGTGTCAAGGACTGGAGAGCAGAGGATAAATAAAGTCTTAAGTCCATGGGGTGGCAGAGGGTGAAACAGACACAAATAGGGGTTGATTTATAATATATAAGGTTGGGGTGGGATTTAAGTTCAGAGTCTTAAATCAGGAAGGAGAACACGAAAGGAGCTGAGAGGAAATACGGAAATGACACAAAGATGGATAGTGATGAGGTGGACTATTGTTTGGCAATGCAATTTGTAGGTCTAGCTTGACAGGGCAGTTGTCTGTAAGTTCTATTGCTACCAGTTCTTTAAACTATTTGCAGAGTGGCTCCGCCCAGAAGTGGATTTTTCTCTTACCTGGTACTATTGGCTATTTGGTGTATCCTTCCATCTCCTATAGAGTGCATGTAGTGCAGTGCCCAAGAATTTATTTCAACATCTCATAATTACTCGAAATTAGTACGCATTGTATCCTTAATCTCTTTAAAGCACTGTATACAGAAAGCAATTGTTCTTTTATTTTTAGACTGAAGCAGGTTTTTCAAATGTTTTACTCAGGACTAATAATGAAAGCCGGACCTATTGGCTTTACCAATTCATTTTCGGTAATGAATCTGCTCCTGAAATGGGCTGCATATCACCGGAGTATCGAGCAATGAAAGGAAAGAAACATAAATATTAGACAATATCATTGATCTTGCCCCATATGAGACGCTGAAACTTTAGGATTGACAATGTGTTGTATTCAAAGGGAATGGTGCAGTAGCACACACAGAAATGCAGTCACGTTTGCTCGTTCCACGACTGTAGCTCATTTCGGTGATGGATAAGTACACCTCTGTTAAAAGTGGAATTTCCTTGAGGTTACAGGGGCCCTGACTGAATGGTTCTTGACAGACAAAGTGTGTGGAACTGTTTTCCCATTTCGTCTTAGTGTGTGCTGCTGTGTGCTTATCTGCTCAATACATTTCGTTTTAGCTGTCCACTGGCATACAGTTGTGGACTTAGTTCCATTTTTGCGACCACCATCTGCCTATGGTTTCACTGATGCCGAATTAAAGTGTCCTTATATTTGGGTCTTCATATTCCATGGAACTCGTCTGTATAGTTATGATTTTTAAGAAAGTCTGATTGTGTTAGATGATATATGTTGTGGCTTATCTGTAAACAAAGTCTGTAATCAAGTGCATAAACACCTGAAAATCTGATACGAAGTGTTAAATTACTTTAAAAAAGAGCAGAAGTGTTTCTTTCAAAATAAATGTTTTACTACTAGTGTGATGTGGATAGAGTCTGTAGAAATTTTGTTGAAAACGGAAGGTTTAGCTGGAGGCTAATTTTGTTACAGCTCGATTGAAAGAATGTGGACCTGTGTTTACAAGTTTTCTTGAACCCAGTCACATTGTACATTCTTTTTATGATGTTGTGAGATTGTACAAAGTTGCTCTCTGTCACTTTTACCGCTCCAGTCATAAAAGACGTAATTTATACAATTTGAGTCTGCAGCATGAGAGAGAAAATCTCACTCAGAAACACATTTTCCAAAAGCTCAGAAAACGTTTAGTTTAGAAACATTCGCTGAGGTCATTATGCTTGCTAAAACATAATTGTTTACACTTGAAGCTGCTGTTTGCCCCCTGCCATTCCCAAGGGCCCAACAATTAGTGCAGGTGGTGCCGAATGCCAAGCAAGCACCATGCTAGCTTAACACACCCATTTATTGTGGGTTATTAAAGGATTTTGCTACCTACGAAAGCAGCATATCAGAGAAGGTAGTCCGCGCAATTTATCCGCGCAATTTATACATTTAATATGCATTAGAAATGGGATTCGTGGTTGGCTGAGGTATGCAGCCAGGCCAGGGTGGAACCACCACTCTAGTCAGGGTAGGCTAAATATCCACTAAAAGATAACCTGTGGTAACCTGGCACAGAGCAGTCAGGCTAATCTAAAGAGGTAATATGTAAAGTATTTGTGCAACACCCACATTGACATAATGAATACACCACGAAACATAGAGAATATTTATCTGAGTAAAACAAGACCAAAAAAACAAAATTCCAATCAGTAGAAGTTCAGATATACATTTTTAAAGAATAAATGCAAAAACAGTGTTTAGAAGTCAATAGATATAAATGGTTACTGAGGTTGCGCTAGACCTTGGTTAAATCCAAAATTCAGGCTGACTACAACAGGGAGTGCCTCACGGAAGTAGCCCCAACGAGGTTGTGTAGACAGGTACTCGCCTACTACCTCACGTTCTCATCATAGGCTGCTGCCGCCAAAACAGAAAAGAAGGAGTGCTGGAAACCTCATACTAATCCTAATGACTGGTGTTTAGAAAGAAATTCCTATCGTGACGTGTGTCTATATTTGTAGAAAAGAAGGGGAGTGTCGACCCAACAGCAGGAAGACTGAGTCTGATCAGGACCCAAGTCACTCCGATTAAAACCGAGCAGTGCTACACTGGCTATGTGGAACTTTATTCAATGCTGTGTGACTGCTCATTAAAACCAACATGTTTCGTTGCCTGATTAAATTTAGCGGCAACTTCTTCAGGGCTAGGGTCGACTGGCCTCTCTGCGTTGCTAGTTCAGACCAGCGATTTGTCTATCAGCACCTGGGGGAAACACAATTAAAACACACACTCAGTTTGACACCCATATAGTTCATATGGGTCCTTCACAAATACATGAGAGCGACTGCTCATACAATTCGGTACCTGCAACACATCTGACGTTCATATTTACCATCAAAGATGATGTCTGTCAGCATACCTGAACCTTTGGTATGTGTGGATGTATGTCATATCATAAAAACCTGGACTGCTTGCCTAACGGCTGCAAAATCACGTTTCTAGAGAGGCACAAAGATACATACAGTAGTTAAACATCTCGATTTGGACTATACAGTCCCATCTACTCATGTGTCTATTGTCCGCTCTATTAAAAACCAATTGTTTCAATACTCCAGAAATACACAGGTGATGCCAGCGTTACGGTATTGCCCCGGTTTGTATTATCACTTCAGTACATATTCTATACCATTGCGTGTCCAAAAGTATACTACCGGCTAACAGCGCTGCTCTACGTGTATTGATAGTGCTTCGACTGCCTGACTATTAGATAGACGAGACCCCCCAGTACCAGACGGTCCTTCAGTTGTGCCTTACCGCCATCTAGCTCAGGATTGGGGCTACATCCATCAATAGTGTCTACGGGTCATGGGGATTGCCTGATCAGTGTGTCCACTCATTGCGATCTTACCTCGTCAGCCTTGTAGTCCGGACGTGGCTCATCCTCCATCGCGGACTGGAAGGCTACTTCCTGCTTAAATGCATCTCGCGCGCTGTTATACGCGCATGCGCAGTTGTTTCCTGAAGGAGATGGCGGCCATGTTGTGTAAACCGCCCGCGCTTCCTCCACTGCACCTAGTGTCTCCACCCCATACCTCTGGGTATGTCTAAAATAAGGTATAGTTTAATCTTGACAGCCCAGACTAATGTTACAAAGACTGAGGGCGCCGCTTGTAAGAATGAACTGAATTGTTTATTTAAATTTATATGTGCATCGACCTCAGCCATATATGACTGTACTATAAGGGCTGCTAAGAGGGTGTTTAAATACACGGGAGTCACTGTCCCCGTATACTGCGCTCATCTGCTCATGTGTAAACCTCTGGCATGCATGCTACGGCAGGAAAGTTGTTCTATGTGTACGTTGTTCTTCCAGAGTGGTGATATCTGCATCACTTTCTGTTCAAAGACAAGGACCTCAGGGCCGATGGAATGAGTGGGAGGGCAGAATGGCGATGGTCGTCGCAGGTTGGTAGAGAAAACCGAAGGAGCCTCAACTTCCTTCCCCTCAAAACATTTTTTGAGTTTGATTTTCCTCATAAGACCATGTAATGCGCCCCGAAGCTTAAAGCTGTCATGTTTAGGGGTCGGGACGTACTCTTCGCTGTAACATGTATGCCGGAGGTCCATATAAGAGCAGATGGGCAGAGATTAGCGGCATAGGGTTTCTCTAGCATCTAAACATTCTTTGACCAGCCCACAGTATAGAGTGCCAAACTGTAGATTGACATATATCTCACGCTCACGTACACATAGAACAACTTTCCCGCCGTAGCATACATGCCAGAGGTTTATACATGAGCAGATGGGCGCAGTATACGGGAACAGTGACTCCCGTGTATTTAAACACCCTCTTAGCAGCCCTTATAGTACAGTCATATATGGCTGAGGTCAATGCACATATAAATTTAAATGAACAATTCAGTTCATTCTTACAAGCGGCGCCCTCAGTCTTTGTAACATTATTCTGGGCTGTCAAGATTAAACTATACCTTATTTTAGACATACCCAGAGGTATGGGGTGGAGACACTAGGTGCAGTGGAGGAAGCGCGGGCGGTTTACACAACATGGCCGCCATCTCCTTCAGGAAACAACTGCGCATGCGCGTATAACAGCGCGCGAGATGCATTTAAGCAGGAAGTAGCCTTTCAGTCCGCGATGGAGGATGAGCCACGTCCGGACTACAAGGCTGACGAGGTAAGATCGCAATGAGTGGACACACTGATCAGGCAATCCCCATGACCCGTAGACACTATTGATGGATGTAGCCCCAATCCTGAGCTAGATGGCGGTAAGGCACAACTGAAGGACCATCTGGTACTGGGGGGTCTCGTCTATCTAATAGTCGGGCAGTCGAAGCACTATCAATACACGTAGAGCAGCGATGTTAGCCGGTAGTATACTTTAGGACACGCAATGGTATAGAATATGTACTGAAGTGATAATACAAACCGGGGCAATACCGTAACGCTGGCATCACCTGTGTATTTCTGGAGTATTGAAACAATTGGTTTTTAATAGAGCGGACAATAGACACATGAGTAGATGGGACTGTATAGTCCAAATCGAGATGTTTAACTACTGTATGTATCTTTGTGCCTCTCTAGAAACGTGATTTTGCAGCCGTTGGGCAAGCAGTCCAGGTTTTTATGATATGACATACATCCACACATACCAAAGGTTCAGGTATGCTGACAGACATCATCTTTGATGGTAAATATGAACGTCAGATGTGTTGCAGGCACCGAATTGTATGAGCAGTCGCTCTCATGTATTTGTGAAGGACCCATATGAACTATATGGGTGTCAAACTGAGTGTGTGTTTTAATTGTGTTTCCCCCAGGTGCTGATAGACAAATCGCTGGTCTGAACTAGCGACGCAGAGAGGCCAGTCGACCCTAGCCCTGAAGAAGTTGCCTCTAAATTTAATCAGGCAACGAAACATGTTGGTTTTAATGAGCAGTCACACAGCATTGAATAAAGTTCCACATAGCCAGTGTAGCACTGCTCGGTTTTAATCGGAGTGACTTGGGTCCTGATCAGACTCAGTCTTCCTGCTGTTGGGTCGACACTCCCCTTCTTTTCTACAAATATAGACACACGTCACGATATGAATTTCTTTCTAGACACCAGACATTGGGATTAGTATGAGGTTTCCAGCACTCCTTCTTTTCTGTTTTGGCGGCAGCAGCCTATGATGAGAACGTGAGTTAGTAGGCGAGTACCTGTCTACACAACCTCGTTGGGGCTACTTCCGTGAGGCACTGCCTGCCTTTCACATTTTTCCTGTTCTTTGTGCTTTTATATTAGCAGCTCTTCACAGCACACTATTTCAGGGACACACATAGACACATAGGAGTTTTCATTCACACAGACTGTAATAATAGATGCGGTCTGTGAATGGTATTGGATTGCCGCCTACGTGGCAGAAACACAAGAGGTTTGAATGAGCCAGGGGCATCGATAATTGGGTGCTCATAGTGCTAATAAATATAATAATATAAACTTCTCCTTTGGGGTAGGTCCCTTTTTGATGTATGGTTATGAGAGGGGGGCGACCTGCCCTTAGACCCCCTTGGCTCCCTATTGTTGAGTGTGACTACAACAGGGAACAGGCCGGTTACAGGACCTACGCAGGGCCCACTGAGCAAGTACCTTGGATAGAGCTAAGCATGCACGATGAATGCACGATGCAACAAATCTTTCCACGTAGTCGGGTCACTGCATCACTGTTGAGCTTCTCCGAGATGCAGGCAATGCATCGTTGTCAGGCTGCGAAAGCTGTGGAACCTCTATTGCCAAACAGCCCATGAGTAAGTGTCGAAGGGCAATGCGTCTGTTCTGATCGGGGCAAAGGTGACAATGCATTAGTTTTGTAGCAAAACAGCTGCACAACCCACTTTTGAGGCCCAGAACTTGGAGTGGGCACCTTAGTCAACGCTAGGAGTCATAGATGGCAGAGTCCAACAGCACCAGCAGAATTGCTGGAAGCCTTTTGTTTCCCTGACACTTCAGAAAACAAGAGGCAAGCAAGCAACTCCTTGGAAATCACTTGGAGGGAAGACAGAGACCAGCTCTTCTTCAGCAGAGTCGTCAGGGAGCACCAGCGCAACAAGCAGTCATTCACGAAAGGCAGTCAAGTTGAGTCCTTTAAGCAGCACAGCAGTCCTTCTGAAAGAGGTTCAGTTCAAGATCCAAAAGTGTCTGCCTTTATAGGGTCAGATCCCCAGTACTTATACCCATATGTGCCTTTGAAGTAGGGGTTGATTACAAAGCAACTCCTTGAAATGTACAGATCTCTTTTCATCCCAGCCCTGTCTATTAGGCCATCTGTGTGTGAGGGGGAGGCGGAGCTTAATCATCCCTTTGTGTGGGGCAGAGGACTCTGCCTATTCTGATTTAAGTGTTAGCTCCCACTCGCTCTCCCTGCCCAGGAAGGCTATCAGAATGCAAATCAATGCAGATGAGTCCCCTGTCATATCCACCCTTCCTCTGTTTGTGGCTATTTATAGGGAATGTCCAAATTGTAGCTGTCACTCAGCCCAGACGTGTATTGGAGATATACTGCAGACACACAGAGCAACGTTAAGAGCAGAGAAATGTCCACTTTCCAAAAGTAGCATTTCTAAAATAGCAACTTCAAATCCAACTTTACTAATAAAGAGGATTTAGCATTAAAATCCACAACATATGAAACATGATTTAGCTACTCCTTTGTATGCAGAAACTGCAGCTTTGAAGAGTTTTAAGGAATTTCTAATGCCAGCAATGAGAGAATTAGGCCTCACAGTAGTGAAAAATGAATTTAGCTGTTTGTCACTACAAGGACATGTAAAACGTAAAAGTGCATGTCCTACCTTTTTCTTAAACTGCACTCTGCCCTTAGGCTACCTATGGCCTACCTTAGGGGTGATCTATGTGTAATAAAAGTGGAGTTTAAGGCTTGGCAACTGGTTTAAATGCCAGGAGCCATGTTGAAGTGGCAGTAAATTGCACACACAGGCCATGCAATGGGAGGCCTGAGACTGCCTTGATATGCTACTTGTGTGGTTGGCACAATCAGTGCTGCAAGCCCACTAGTAGCATTTAGATTACAGGCCCTGGGTATATACCACTTTACAAGGGACTTATACTTAAACTAAATATTCCAATTAGGTATATAACAATGTCATCCTGTTTAGAGGAGAAAGCACATGCGCTATAGCTCAGGCCAGCAGTGGTAAAGTGTTCAGAGTCATAAAGCCAACATAAAGAGGTTCAGAAAAAGAGAAAGAAGGCAAAAGTTTTGAGATAACCTTTCAAAAAGTGCCTTTTCCGACAATATGTTTTTCAGATAGGTAAAGCTAATAAGGGACTCCAGGTTTCTCTATTTGATAAACTGATCCTACATTTGAAAAAATAGCAAGGATACGGACTGATTTTTGTGAATGTTTGAAATCCGACCAGAACTCCTGAACCTGCTGCAAGAAACTCCTGCGAGTTTAACGCATCCACTTCAGATAACAGAGATATGGCAGTACCTGGGCATATGAAGTAATTGTCTTGACCTAGGGATTACCCAGTATAGGATCTCTGGGCATTTTGGTTGTATCTTGGCACATGATATATATACCATTCCTCGTCCACTATGTTCCCGTCCTCAGTGTTGTTTCAAGCTTAAACTTTAAAATATGTTCCTTCATGTTCATTGAAAGATGGAGCACTTTTTGCCTTTGAACCTAAGAAAGATTAGATTTGCTTTTAAAGTGTGAATAAGTCCTCCTTACACCTTCAGCTCACTTTGCAATGAACATAATACTTCACAAAGTGCATAATTATAAATAGGAAATGCAGCATGGTCGTTTTATACAATTATTTAGCCAGTTCTTTATTTACATAGAAATAAATGGAACCAAACTAAGACTGTGAAGAGAATATTATTATAAAAACTCTCTAGATGTGATAAGATATGTTTATACAAGTGTGAGAAATTGGGTTGTTGGCTGAGGGGGCAAAACCATACTCAAGCAACAACCATGATCCGTGCCAGGGTGAACCACAAAAAGTCACTAAATTGACCTATGCTTAACCCTCGGGTA
This sequence comes from Triturus cristatus, assembly GCF_964204655.1. Taxonomy (NCBI): domain Eukaryota; kingdom Metazoa; phylum Chordata; class Amphibia; order Caudata; family Salamandridae; genus Triturus; species Triturus cristatus. The sequence continues at coordinate 402,074,443 of NC_140586.1, read as the reverse complement.
GCCTGAAATAAAAGAAGTCAGACTTGACGTAGAAGCATTGCTTAATGTATTTATGTGAACTTAAACAGTAAAAGAGTGAAAGCACAAGAAAAATACCATACCCATTTAAAATGTAATACATTATTTGACAGCAAAGCAAACCACATCTAATCAGTAGAACCAGACTTATGAGTCTTTAAAGTGAAAAATAGCACCTAAAACATTAAAGTACCAATCACAGACATCTAGTTGCATGAGACCAAGGAAAAGTTGAAAGTTGTGGCTGACTGTAATGGAGCAACGTTTGGTTAGGTGTGCTGAAGATTTCGATGTTCAGACTTAGTCTCTTTTTTGGAAGTCATAAAAGCTCAAGGCTGTAACTGATGAGGGATGAGGGATCCATGAGGCCAAATACCCTTCTGGACATGAGCTGCTGAACAGGATTTGCTGCATTGGAGAAGAAAGTTGTGGGAGCTGCCTGGAACTCAGCTGACGGGTGAAGCAAGCAGGTGGGTCCTAGTTTCCTCTCGGTTCTCAGAGCACTTTTTGGCAGAAACATCCTAATTCACACATTTTGCATTTGGTCTATATCGGCACCTTTAGTGCCACTTCCAGGGGTCCAGGACTGAAGGGGCACCACTTGCTGGATCATGACTCACTCAGGCAGGGTCCAGGTGTGTGTTCAAGATGGCTGGAGTCTTTTCTATACCTGAGGCTCTGATCAGGATGCCAGCTAACCAGCCCTTGGAGTCACTCTGGAAATCTTGGGTTCAAACAGACACACAGGTCTCAAACAGCAGAGAAGTCATCTGAAGGCCCAAGGCAGCCTTCGGGCAGCAGGGAGGTCCTTTTGGAGCAGCAGGGGAATCTTCTGAAACACGCAGGAGGCCACAGACATCAGTACAGTCCTCGGAGATTCCTCAGCGGGTCCAGAAGGGAAGTGAAGAGAGTGTCTGAGGGTCTTAGTTTTATATCTGGTGCCGGCATTGAAGAGGAAGAACATTTCAGAGGTTTTCCCCCACAGAAATGTCTGGAATTTCTTGCCTCCCTGCCCTGGTACCAGGATGTCTGGAGTCACAATGGCTATTGTGAAGTTCTTTGTGTGTGAGCTGATGCAGTGTATTTGAAGTGGGGCCGTGCTTAGCTTTGCCCCATCATCCTGCCAGGATGGCCCATCCTGCCAAAATCCAGACCCCCTATTGTGTAGCTGTCTTGGAGGAATACATAAGACTAACTACACCTAGTCGCCAATATGACCCAACCAATTAGTTGTATGTGTATTATTTCATTAACTCCTCTCTCATTTGATTTTCTGCTTGCAATTTTTCATAATGTGTGCAACGCTGATAATATCATTTATATGCTCAATGTTCAACCACTCATTTATCTGGACCAGTGTCTATCTTAGATGTATTTTGTATTTTGTATGTTATAAATAATTAGTATCATTTAATAGATATGTTCAGAATTAACAGTTTTGTGTTCACTAATTGTTATTTATCACTTGATAGGTCCCATGGAACTTATGTCTGAATAATTTCTTGCCCTGAAGAAGGTGTTGCCCCGGTTATAAGGGGGCGTCACACCGAAACGCGCGTCGGCATATTGAACTGGATTGTTCACTACACAGATTTATTAATATACTACAAGAACATTTTTCTTGTTACTTCATTCTGTCTACCACATGCCATTCTTCTTTTGCACCTGTTGGTTTATGCTTAACACTTAAGAAGATTCGCTTACCATTATTTTGGGCCTGCATTTTGTTCTAATTTTAGTAGTTAGGGTCATGTGCCTTGTGTTATAATGTATGAATGCGTCTGAGTATGAATGAGTATGTGTGATTAATTTTATTCCACAGATTGTCCATGGGCACCTATGCTTTGTAGGACAAATAGGTCCTGGGTTTTTGTTGGTATAAAAATGGTGTTATAATGTCTGAATTTCACGTATCCATTGAATGAGTATTTTTCTAACAAGGTTAAAAATTTAAAAATAATTAAAATATGGATTAATACCTCATCTTTATGTGTTTTGTAATTCTTACACAGTCCAGTAAGAGTGGTTCTTCTTTGCCTCAAGTAACGACTTAGATGCGTTTATAAAATAACTATAGGTACAGCAGATTTGTATTGTATTAACTACACCTAGTCATGCAAGCAAAGAACGGGCTACAAACACTAGGGCAAAACAAATGCCATCCTCCTAAAAGTAGCATTTTCAGAACTGCGACTTAAAATCCAACTTCACCATTGAAGAGGATTATAAATTACAGTTCATTAGACACCAAACAAGAGGTTTATACCACTAAAACAACGTTCTCACTTATTAAATGTAATACGGTAACCCAGTGTTTTCCCATGGGAGAGGCAGGCCTCACTGTAGTGAAAAACGAATTTGTGAGTTTTTCACTACCAGGATATGTAAAAATTGAAAGTACATGTCCCACTTTTTAAATACAACTCACCCTGCCGCATGGGCTGTTTAGTCCTTTCTTATGGGTGGGTTATATCTCAAAAGCTTTGCCCCATCAATTGTAAAAACCTTTACATACATGTAAACATTACAAGCCTTTGTTTTAATTTATGTTTACCTTTGAAACCTTTGAATTCTGTAACTATTACACACGTTATTTTAACTTCAAGTAAATCTTTAATTGATTGTTTTCAATCCTTACTAATTTGTGGATATCGTAAGGCACCCAAAACAGTTTTATATGAATGGTAGGGTTTCTGTTTTTTTAACTACTATTGACAACTTTGATAGATGAAGCAGTCACAACAAATAATAATGTTGTAGTAGATGCTGGAGAGAAAAAACTGTCCACATTGAGGTTCTGTAGCGATCCGAACCCGTGAATTCGGTATCGTAGTACCGACACGATTTTGGTACCAATGAACCGCAAATGATCCATTATATACATGACAGTGTTTTCGCTGCGCAACTAGCATGAATTCACTGGAAAATAGGGCATTCTGTCATAAAAGTCATGGCATCCATTTTAGTTACGGCATCCATTTTGTTTCTTGCCCTCACATAGTCAATGAACGGACGATGACCTCGGCAGAATCACCTTGTTAAGGACACGTAAGCTCAAGCCCCGGGAAAGGCTGACGCTGCATGACTAGGCAGAATCAAGATACCTCCCTTGCCTGAGGCCACTCCTGCTATACTGGTTCTCGTGTCCGATGTCCTGACTGAAAGGCCGAAGACGGTAGCCATGCCCGTTTATGATCCATAAACACCTCTTATCCTACATTTCAATCCTTTGCACCTGGCTCTGCTCCTTACCTTCTGGGCTTTTACAATGGGGAAGTTACGATTTTTATGATGGGGAGGATCGGGCAAAGAATGGAAAACTGTCGAGAGGACCTGATCGAATACCGAAAACCTACGACTAATTATTGTTTGATGTCAAATTTACTGTTTGTTTGGGATACCGGGTTAGGCATGAGAAATATTCGTGTAATGTAGCCTAAAGACATTTTTCGTGTATTTAAAGAGTAACCCACTTAATGCAATTTGAACAGTCTCGTAGATTCTGCCTCTGTGTGGTTCCTATGATTTCTGTGTCCCTGCAGTAAATAAACCTTGGTCTTTGACGCCGCCATCGAGAAGCCCGTGTCTCTGTTTATTTGTGCACCGGGACAGGAGGAACTCAGGGGTCTTCGGGTGTTGTTTCCCTGACACCTCTGGACTCTTAAAAGTCCAGAACCTCAAATTGGCGCCCAACGTGGGGCGACGTCATCCGGTACCGGTCCAAAGCCTGAAAAGTTCGAGAAGCTTCGTGTGAAGATTCCGGAGGGAGGTACCCCGCTTCATCGATCCCTGCATGTCGTAAAAGTGGCCCGACGATCTCTTCCACGAGGGTTCCCGTTCCCAGACGGCTACAGAGGACCGCTGCCCTGACTGTCGCCCTGTCTTGGACCCGAGGTGCAGACCTTAGTACGGCGAGACGTAGACGGGTTCTCCTTGGTGACGTCTTCCACATTTCAGTTAAGTATTAAGTGGGCTACGCTCAGTTTGGTTGTTCCTTGTTGCTTTGGTTTAATTCGTAGATTATCATTGGTTGCTCTTGTTTAGATAATCTTTGTTTTGGTATTGGTTCATTTTGGTAGGCCTAAGTTCTCTGCGCATTTTGGTTGGAATTTGTCTTTGTTGTCATGACTACCAGTAGTAACTGTTTCTTGTCCTGGTTACGTTGCAACGGGGATTCCCGGTTGGAGGATTCGTGTTCGGTCCCTCCGATTGGAACTCCTACATATGAGCTCTATTGTAAACATGGTGTTGGTCCTATTACGTATAATGAAGTATGGGTCCGTTATACCAAAAAAGATGGTGTCCTTAGTTGGCCACCGCATGGTAGTTTCGAAACGGAAATACTAGACAATCTAGAAATGAAGTTGTTCAAGAAAAAAGCCCGGCCGTCAATGTTTGATTCTTTTCGCGTATGGCGCAAAGAAGCCAAACAGAGAGAAATTAGGAAAACAAAGAAAGAACAGAAAGAGAAAGGGTTGACTTTAATGGAGTCTGCTAGGCAGCTGCATGTCAACGAGACTGAGAAAGCAATGGAGATGGCGAATAGAAAATATAATTTGGCAATTGATAAATGTTACCCTGTATTGCCATCATGTCCTATTAAGCCGATGGAGGATCATGAAAAGGATCCTCTGTTGTCTTACCTGTTGAATTCACCCCCACCGTATGCACAGGGTATTACAGTACCACAGTTGCTACCTGTTGTACAGCCAGCTGCTGGTCAGCCTGGAATAGTTGCTCCACTTCCTTTGATTCCAACCCCTATCCTTCCCGTGGTTAATGTTCCTTCGGCACCCCCTCTTCCTGGGGCGCCCGTTCCGCCTTTGCCTGTCGTTTCGCAAACTGCTTTACCAGCTACTCCTACCCTTACTATTTCATCTGCTTCAGCTGTTTTGTCCCCGAACCCTGTGAACATTCTGACTCCGCTTTCCGTTCGTCGGAAAATAACCGACTCTGTAACTAATATCTTAACTCCTCTCTACAGGTCTTTAATTGAGACCCCCGTTTCTGACTCTATACAGAGACGTAGCCAGTTTCCTGGTCCCCAGGAACGAGATACGTTAGGTTCGACAGCTCTTAGGTGGATGTCGAAAGCTGCGAAGTATGATGTACGAAGAGTGTTAGATACCTTTATGCAATGGAATGAACAAACCCAACGTTATGTTTTTGACGTGATGTGTTCTCTTGTGCGTGAAGAATGGGAAGATGATGAATTAGACTCCGTCCCCTCTGACCTGATAAATATTCAACAGAAATTTGCCGCAGGAATGGTGATAGGTCCAGAAGTAAGGGGAGCGATAGAACTGATTTTAGCTTATAGGGATGAGTCCCCTCTTCGAGCGACAAGAGACCCTGATGGTTCACCGAGTACTACTAGGAAAAAACGAGGTCAATATCCGATGAGGGAAGTTCCACCGATATGGCGTGATGCAGTTCAAGCTGATGCGGCTCGTAATATTGCAGCTGCTCCAGCACATTTCCAGAGAGTGTGGATACACATCCCTTGGAAACGGGCCGAAGTATTAGCCGTAAAACAAGCGTTACCGGACCCGCGTAAAAATCCTGCTGGTTATTACAAAGAGTTAACGCAAACAGTTCAAGCGTGTGTCATGAATTTAGCAGACATTGAAATGCTATTTGGTAATGTGGTGCCACAGCCTATATGGGCTAAAATTCGGCAAGAGAACCACCCAGTCGCCTTAGGAGGTGACTGGGCAGCTATTATAGCGGCAGATGCGCAGCAAGTTGGCGGTACCAAACCTGAACCTCTGATTGCTGCTTTACCTGGCAGAATAATTACTCTAATGAAAACGCTGATGCCAGCGTTATGAGTCAATTGGGATAAATTATCGGCATGCAAGCAAAAGAAGGACGAAAGCGTCTCTGACTTCTTCACTAGATTTGAAGAGACCTTCGTAGACCACAGTGGGCAAGATATGAGTACTGAGGGAGGCCAGAGATTGTTTGTCGACAAATTCGTGTTTAATTTACTACCTGAGCTTAGTAACAAGTTAAAGGATTCTGAAAGTGCATGGGCAGTGTCGACAACAGCACAGATACTTGCAACTGCTCAGTATTACGAGAACAGAGAGAAAGAAGAGAAGGAAAAGTCAGAAAAGAAAACAAAAGATTTAAAGACTAAAGTTCTTCTGCAACAGGCGTATCCGCCTCGTTCGAATCAGTCAGATTTACGGCAGCGACCCCAGTTTCAGCAACAGCCACAATTCCAGCAAGGGACGGCCCAAGGATTTAATTATAGTTTTCCGCGACAACAGTTAGCATGGAATCAGTGTGCTTATTGTAAAAAGGAGGGTCATTATAAGAATGAATGCCCAGTACTGCACCCACAAACTAGTGGTGTCCCAGCTCAGAGAGGTAATGTTGGGTTTATGCAAGCTCCTAGAGGTAGAGGACGTGGTACGATGACACCACAGGCTGATCGCCAATCGAATTATTTCTATCAGCGAAATGCACAATCTGCGCAAACAGGTAGATCTCCACAGTACCATGTTGAAGATTACTATGATAATAATGAGGAGATTCAAAGAAGCGAGCACTAGGACAGCCGCAGGCAAAGAGAGGGAGTAGTATCAGTTCCAGTTGATCAGAGTGGACCTTATGTCGCAGTAGTTACCTCAGGCGTGGTTGAACCGTTTCTGTTGGATACTGGTGCGGAAAAAAGTTCAATTATGCATGCGAAACTCCCTGGCGCACCTTTGTCTGGCTTAACGAACACTTCGGTAGGATTCTCAGGCGCCCCTGTTCACAATCCTGTTTCTAGTCCTTTGTCAATATCTGTTGGGCCATGCGAACTAGAAGCACCCCTTATCTTAACAACCGGTTGTAATGAGAATCTGCTTGGTTTAGATCTGTTGAAACGCCTGCACGCGACACTGTACTGTTCTCCTTCAGGAGTACAGCTCACATTAGGCAAAAGAGTCATCTCTCCAATGTATATGTCGATGGATAAGCTCCCACCGGAGCTGCGTTCTCTTCCTGATACTCTTTGGGCGACTGGTCCTAACGATGTAGGCCTTTTGGAAATTCCCCCTTATGTGGTAAGTCTGAAAGCTAATGTTAAATTCCCACGAATCCCACAGTATCGGATTTCGAATGAAGGGGAACAAGCACTCTTATTGATTGTGAAAGACTTGATACAGAAAGATGTGATTGAGGAAACTAGAGGGAACGTCTGCAATAGTCCTGTTCTGCCGATTTTGAAACGTACCGACCCTTCCAAACCTCCAATTTACAGATTTGTGATTGACCTCTGAGAAGTTAACAAAATAGTGATTCCACAGTTTCCTGTAGTCCCAGATATCACCGCATTACTGACGTTGATTCCTGCCTCAGCTTCATGGTTTACAGTGATCGACTTGAAAAATGCCTTTTTCAGCATTCCCATAGCCGAGGAAAGTAGAGACATTTTTGGTTTCTCCTTCGGAGGTCGCAGCTTCAGGTTCAAACGCGCTCCACAAGGTTATTGTGAGAGCCCTTCAATTTACAGCCAAGCATTGAAGAGTCAATTAGATGCCCTTGTACTACCTCATGGTGTTGCTCTGATCCAATACGTAGACGATCTTTTACTGGCTGCTGATGACAAGGAAACTTGCAAAGCAACTACAATTTCTTTATTACGTCATTTGTCAGACTTACATCACAAGGTGTCACCTTCTAAACTGCAATATTGTTGCCAAGAAGTGACCTACTTAGGTCATCTTTTGTCAAAGGAGGGAAGAAGGTTGACCCCAGAGAGAATCAAAGCAATTTCACAGATGACTGTACCAAGCACACAAAGAGAAGTGCGTGCGTTTTTGGGTATTACATCATACTGTAGGCAATGGATCCCAAATTTTTCTCTCATGGCGAAACCATTGGTAGCCCTGACTGGAAAAGGTGTTCCAAGCCCTTTGCCATGGTCTGATGAATGTCAACAGAGCTTCTCTGACTTACGTGATGCGCTGTGTTCAGCTCCTGTGTTGGGTACTCCTGACTACAGTAAGCCATTTACTTTATATGTCCATGAAAGAGAAGGTTGTGCATTGAGTGTATTAACGCAACAATTTGGTGACAAACAGCGGCCTTGTGCATATTTCTCATCCACATTAGATCCGGTAGCCAGAGCGTTGCCAAGTTGTTTGAGAGCTACAGCAGCAGCTGCAGTGTCTATTCGACAGTCTGCTGGACTAGTCATGAACAACATGTTAGTAGTCATGGTTCCACATGCTGTGGATACACTCATGAATCGAACGAAAACTCAGCACCTCACCAGTGCTAGACTATCAGGCTATGAGCTGACGCTTTTGGCAAGTCACATTCAGATCAAGCGATGCAACATATTGAATCCAGCAACACTGTTGCCGACTACTCAGGAGTCGAGTGATTCAGAGCCCCATGATTGTTGTTTCAGAACTGAGGAAGAAACAAAAGGTAGGATTGATTTAAAAGACACTCCGTTACTAGATCCAGACGGCACTTTATATGTCGATGGATCTTGTTATAAGCTACAGAATGGCGATGTGACGGCCGCGTATGCAGTTACGACTTTGAGTACGATTGTTGAGACTGCAAGAGTAAGTCAGAATTCTGCCCAAGCTGCAGAATTAATTGCACTAACAAGAGCGTGTGTTTTAGCTGAGGGAAAGAGAGTGAATGTGTTTACTGATAGCCAATACGCCTTCGGCGTTGCCCACAATTTTGGGCGTCTCTGGAGAGAAAGAGGTTTTCTCACGTCCCATGGGACTAAGATCCAACATGGGCAGTTAGTCAGCGATCTATTGGAATCCCTGACTCTACCGAATGAAGTTGCAATTGTGAAGTGCAGTGCACATCGGAAGATTACGGATGATGTTGGCCGTGGAAATGCGTTTGCTGATGAGGTCGCCAAAGAGATGGCCAAGAACATGACGAGCCGAATGTATGTTGCAACGTCTGCAAGATGGATTGCTGAATCAGGAATGTGTGAGAATACGATTGAAAGTGTGAAAACAATCCAGAATGAAGCAACTGAAAATGAGAAGAATGAATGGAAGGAGAAAACGGGTAAAATGGATTCAAGTGGATGTTGGGTCGATTTGTCTGAGCAGCAGCGTTGGATGTTACCTGATGCGTATGTACTTGCAGTAGTTACGATGGCGCATGGAGCGGCGCACATCAGTTCGAAAGGGATCTGTAAAATGTTAGCTCCAGTATGGAAGAACGATGGAATTACTAAGTGTGCAGAAAGAGTGGTGAAAAATTGTATGGTATGCCTGATGCATAATCCTGGCAAGGGAACCCCAACCCCAACTGGCCATTTTGCTCCCCCTTCTTGTCCCTTTGAAGTGATTCAGTTGGATTATATCCACATGGATAGATGTAACAATCTCAAATACGTCCTAGTGGTAGTCTGTGCCTTCTCAAGATGGATTGAGGCATATCCGTTAAAGGACAATACTGCTATGTCCACTGCCAAAATCCTCCTAAAAGAATACTTCCCCAGGTATGGTATGCCACGGATTGTTTGGTCGGACAATGGAAGTGAGTTTGTAGGGAAAGTTATGAAGAGTGTGTGTGCGGGTCTGGGTATTTCCCAAAAATACCACAGTGCGAATCACCCACAATCAGCGGGTTTGGTTGAAGGGTACAATGGCACCCTGAAGCTGAAACATGCGAAAATTCAAGCTTCCACTGGTCTCTCTTGGCCAGACGCACTGCCTTTAGCTTTACTGTCCACCAGAGCGACCGTACACTCTCGAGTAGGGCTTAGCCCATATGAGATTGTGTTCGGCCGCCCTGCTAATGTTTGGGGAGTCCCTAGGCCAAAGGAATTCAAACAGATTGAATACCCAATGTTGATTGATTACCTTCATGATCTGACTGCTAAATTGAGCCTTATTCATCAACAGGTATTTGAATCCTTGCCTAAACTACCGGAGAGTCCAGGCCACACGTTGAAACCAGGCGACCAAGTGGTAGTTCGGAACTTTGAACGTACTCGGAACCTCCAGCCAAGATTCGTGGGTCCGTTCCAGGTCCTCCTCACAACAAGAACTGCAGTCCGCCTAGCTGGAAGGAAAAACTGGGTGCACGCCAGCCATACGAAACGTGTCCCTCTTCCACTCCCCTATGATAACTGGGTTAGACAGGGAATTGGTGCATCCGAGACAGAACCTGTTCCTAGGCACATCCCTTTCAGTGATGCAGAGTACATAACGGACCACCCACGAACGGGAACACAGAACTTTGACACCCCAGCAGGAACCACTCCTTTGAATCCCGAACCGAGTACTGTACAAAGTGAACATTTGTCACCTGTGGAGTCGAACATTTCCGCACCTGTAGACCAGCTATTTCAAGACCAGACAAGACCCGGAAAGTGCAGATACAATCTACGTTCTCATGTTATGAACTAATGACATTGCATAATTACCATTCTGTTTGAAAACTGTTTTGATCTTACTGCATTCCATTCAGTCAGGAAGTTTGCTCAAAATTTTTATCTTTTTATTGTTTCTCACACCTTGCCATCTGGGTTACCGTAGGGTCGTAACGTGTGCCTTGTTTTAATTTGCAGGGAATCAGACACTAGGTCGGTTTCTTCTGTTTGTCTTGGGAACTCCCAGGATAAACAGAGGCAAGTTTTTAACAGGTACAAACCATTCGTTGCGAACGGTTGTAGAAGATGGAGCTTCCTGAATTACGACGGGTTAATGTCATAAATGTGCCCAAGACAAAGCTATATGACATATTGTATAGCAAATGTTTTCTAATGCAATGTACTCTGACACTTCTAATTGTTTTAATAACTTTGGCAGGCGGAATTATTTTTGGTATTCAGTTGATCTTTACACCTATTGCATCTACAGTATCTCCCCATGCTCCTGTTTCTCCGACTGTTGTTTCTCTTCATTCTTTCCATCCTTTTCCTGCCCACGAGCAAGCTCGACGCTCTGAGTTTATAAACAACACTTTCATCCAACTCTTGCACCAACATCAACTAGTGGTTAATACAACAAACTGCTGGGTGTGTGGTTTGATACCACATACCATGGACAAGGGCATCCCCTATTTGGTTCTGCCTTTTAGTTATAATGGATCATTCTGGGCATTTCAGACCATGTTCGCTTATGCCCTAGAGACCTATCCTCCACGACCTCCGTGTTCCCCCCGGTATAACTCTGCTAACAGAGCCTTGATAAAAGGAATCACCGACATGGTGAGAGATGTCAATAATACTCCGTTCATTCCCAAAGATGAATTGCGAGTTTACATGGGTTGGAATGTTACGGAATATGGCATTACTCTGGGTGAGAACAAACGTAAGAGCTCAACTCCGATCTGGGTCGTACCCCACCAAGGTCAAGTCTGTTTGCAAGGAAATGGGAGGAATCCGAAAGCTCGACTAGGGAAGAGTGACTGTATCGAAACATATGTTTTTCCGTCACAGTCTTCCCCGGCATTCTTAGCTGCTAAGGGTACCTATTTTGTTTGTCAAGACAGAGCATACACATGGCTGCCTGCTGACTTCTCAGGCTCATGTTACATCGCTCAACTGTTACCTCCGACATATACTGCTGCACCGGACTATCACAAAACTAGAGTTGTGAGAGGTGTTTTCAGTAAAGAAGATACTGCTGGCCAAGAAGCAGGAGACTTTTTCAAGGGTTTCCTCCCATTCTGGGGGCCTATGGCCAACAGTAGAAACTTACGACAACTAACACGGGTAGTTGAATCCACTATCACTGAAACGGCGGGTGCTCTTAGTAACCTGACAGCTGAGCTTCAAGCGGATCGCCTCATGACGTTACAGAACCGTATGGTCCTTGACGTGTTACTTGCAGATCGAGGTGGAGTATGTAAGATGATCCAATCAAGTTGCTGCGTTTTTATTCCAGATAATGCGCCAACAGTATACAAGGCCATCTCTAAGTTACATAAGATTTCTGACTCTATTCATGTAGAGGAAGGTGACTGGTCATTAATGGGATGGTTCTGGAGCCTGTTGTCTGCGTGGGGATGGAAGGTTCTGATAGTCACTGGTGGTGCATTAGTATTTTTATTTTCGTGCTGTCTCATTGTTCAGTGTGGTCCTGCCTTATGTAATCTCTGCATTTCTACATGCGTAAGAAGACCACCTGTTTTTAGAGATACGCCACGGGATAGAGTAATGCTCCAACAACATATCAGTGACCTGATGAACATAGAGATGGACTCTGACATAGAGTGAGTTAATGCCTATGTAAGGGCAAAAGGACGGTCTGAGGTTCTGTAGCGATCCGAACCCGTGAATTCGGTATCGTAGTACCGACACGATTTTGGTACCAATGAACCGCAAATGATCCATTATATACATGACAGTGTTTTCGCTGCACAACTAGCATGAATTCACTGGAAAATAGGGCATTCTGTCATAAAAGTCATGGCATCCATTTTAGTTACGGCATCCATTTTGTTTCTTGCCCTCACATAGTCAATGAACCGACGATGACCTCGGCAGAATCACCTTGTTAAGGACACGTAAGCTCAAGCCCCGGGAAAGGCTGACGCTGCATGACTAGGCAGAATCAAGCTACCTCCCTTGCCGGAGGCCACTCCTGCTATACTGGTTCTCGTGTCCAATGTCCTGACTGAAAGGCCGAAGACGGTAGCCATGCCCGTTTATGATCCATAAACACCTCTTATCCTACATTTCAATCCTTTGCACCTGGCTCTGCTCCTTACCTTCTGGGCTTTTACAATGGGGAGGTTACGATTTTTATGATGGGGAGGATCGGGCAAAGAATGGAAAACTGTCGAGAGGACCTGATCGAATACCGAAAACCTACGACTAATTATTGTTTGATGTCAAATTTACTGTTTGTTTGGGATACCGGGTTAGGCATGAGAAATATTCGTGTAATGTAGCCTAAAGACATTTTTCGTGTATTTAAAGAGTAACTCACTTAATGCAATTTGAACAGTCTCGTAGATTCTGCCTCTGTGTGGTTCCTATGATTTCTGTGTCCCTGCAGTAAATAAACCTTGGTCTTTGACGCCGCCATCGAGAAGCCCGTGTCTCTGTTTATTTGTGCACCGGGACAGGAGGAACTCAGGGGTCTTCGGGTGTTGTTTCCCTGACACCACTGGACTCTTAAAAGTCCAGAACCTCAACATGATTAACATTAGCAATGGTAATAAAGTACTTTATTCAAGTAAGTATGTAGTGAGGGCGGAGCTAACGGCTGAGGGAAATTGTTGCATTTCACTAAAGTTCTCAGGCATGTAAGGGAGCAGAAATGGTGCCAGTGGATAAAGCCAGATAGTCGGACAGTTGGGAACCAGTCACCCATGGACTGTTCACCCTGGCTCCTCCCCTCAGCATGAGTGGCCTGGAGCCGTGCAACCAGACCTCCTCGAGTGCCAACAAGCAGACATCTGTAGGCTCAAAGTGCACATCTATGCCAGCCGCTACAATTGGAATGCGTACCCACCAGCCCCATGGGGGTATCCATCTTAGGGTAGCAGGCTCCTGGAACTCTGCATTATAAGGTAGTAGGGGATCCCCGGACTGGTGGTAGCAGTTGTCATGAAAAGAATGGCGGCCATATAGACCTGACGTGTGCCCCGGAACCCTCCTGCATCTAGGGCTGGAACTACCTGCAAGTGGCACCTCCCTACCCTAAGAGCAGATATGGCACGAGTGACATATTCAATTCTCCCTGGGATGGACTGTCTCTCTCTCTCCTACCAACAGGACACTTGCGATACACACAGGGATATTACCTACGCCTGGGATCCAATAGCTCTCCACCATTGTCAAGCAAGGTGTCTCCTTCCCCCCAGAGGTACTTGCCAACACCGCTACATGTGAGACGCGTCCAACAACATTTCTCCTGGGTACCCACTAGCAGAGATGGCCCCATCCTGGGGTTAGCTATTCAACCTTTACCTACAGAGATAGAAGCAGTTATCATCTACATTTGCTGTGCTCTAAGGGCGTTGGGAGGACTTGCAGTCACGGCAGATCTGAAATTTTGGGGCTCCTAAAATGTGAACACTACAATCCAGAATCAGACATATGCCTGGGGTCAATTTAAAGATCCCCTCAGACAGCTCTATCTATGGCTTGCTTCACTGAATGGTAGTATGTCGCTTGCCATCAACCTGGTGAAATGTTCTGTTACACAGAGTAGGAGATCTCCAGCTGCAGAGCCTAAGTCTCCTCCATCCATGTCCAAAACTGTCTGTCAGCTCCTTTTTACTGAGGTGATAATGGGAAAACGTCAAAAGTGCAACGTGAACCAGACAACATGGTGCAAGACTCGCCATTCAAAACCATAATAAAGGAAGTAGCTGCCCTGAGAACCACAATCACTTTGATAGATGCTAACACCACCAAAACCTCACAGGAAATGGTTTCGATGAGAACGGATCTCCCAGCTTTCAATTGTAGACTTTGCCACAGAAGACAGATTGACTACCATGGATAAAAGGTTAACCACCAACACCAACTGGGAACAAGAACACTCACATATGCAAGATGGGACTATAGAGTTGGAGGACAGGTATAGAAGGGACAACCTGCATTTCTTTGGTATTCTTAAGAACCTGTAAGGTAATGATATAATGGCCTTCATGCTCCAAATTATTCTATCCCTCACTGTTGGACTTTGCATTCTCAGCAGGGTCCTCCGCAAACACTTTGCCTTCACCCCTCCTATTATTTGCTGAATTTGTTTTTGCCGGCCTTAGGACGCTGTGCATTTTACCACTGCGGACCAGTGCTAAAGTGCTTGTGCTAGAAACCAGATAAAATTGACGAACACCTGATTGGCATATTTAATTGACTTCTAGGGCCCTGGTAAAGTGGTGTACCATATACCCAGGGCCTGTAAATTAAATAATACTAGTGGGCCTGCAAAGCTTATTGTGCCACCCACTTAAGTAGCCCTTTAAAACATGCCCCAGGTCTGCTGTTGCAGCTTGAATGCAGTTTTAAACTGCCAATTCAACTTGGAAAAATAACTCCCTTGCTAAGCCTTAAATTCTCCTTTTATTATATAGGTCACCCCTTAGGTATGCCCTAGGCAGCCCATAGCACAGGGTGAATTATAGTTATAGATTGAACTTGCACATTTAAGTTTTACATGTCCTGGTGGTGAAAAACATTCACTACTGTGAGGCCTACCTCTCCCATAGGATAACATTATGTTATCTTATTACTTTTAATAAGTGTTCACTTTTGATTAGGAAAGGGTAGGAAACTCATGTTTGGTTTCTGAACAAGTATAATTTAAAATCCTCTCTAATATTTAAATAACATTTTAAGTTACAATTTTGAAAATAGCACTTTTCCAAAATTGGCATTTACCTGCCCTAGCTATGTAGTGCCTGAAGCTTGTTCCTGGGTCACCTGACTGGGTATAGGTAGCAGTTGGACTTTTTATGTTCCTCCAAGACAGCCACATAATAGAGGGATTGGGTGTGCCTGGATGGGCTGTCACTGACAGGATGCGGGTGGAGCTGAGCACAGCCCCAAATGCAAATCAATAGGCTGTGCCCTGTATTCACACAAATAACTTAACAGTAGTCCATTGTGCCTGCAGCCAGGCTGGAGACAGGGCAGGACAGGCAGGGAATTCTAAACAGAATCGCTAGAAACTATTTCTTACTTAAAAAGAGGGCACCAGGTATAAAAAAATAAGACCCTCAGACCCACTCTTCATTTCTCTTTCTGGACCTGCAGAAGGACTCTAAGGATTGCCTGCTGTGTACTTCAGAGGACTGCTTTGCTGCACCTGGAAGGACGGCTCGGATGGCCAAAAATCTAAAACTTGCGACTTAAAACATTTTTGGCTACAAAGTGCTCTGAGAACTGAAAGTTAACCAGGACCTTCCTTCTTGGTGATGCACTCAAGGTGCATCACCAGTTGGCCTGTTTTCACAGCAGCTCCCACTATGTTCTTCTTCACAGCATCAAATACTCTTCTGCGGTCTTGTGTAGGAGCAGTATCCGGCCTCGTGGAGCCCTTATCAGCTGCAGCTTGCAACTTTGTTCTCTTGGAGATTTTTGACTTCCAAAAAAGAGACTAAGTCAGGACGTAGAAATTTGACCACAACTTCATCCAGAGGCTCCCCGATAACAATGCCTCCTACTCCTTGGGCCCCACCAGCAGCCTTTATCTGCTGAGCTTTAACTTGTCACGCATTTTTCCCCAAAGTTTCTTCTAAGTCCGAAGGTAGGCACCTACCGGGCTCAATGCACTTTTTGTGTGTGCCCCGCACTCCATCGTAGTCACCCATATTTATCAACATCCATAAAGCCTGGCAAAGCACTTTAAGCCCACTTTCAAGGTTAGCATCACTTAGCATGCTAGACTCAAAGATGGCAGTGTTTTTGAAAGTCTGTATGTCCCTGAGACTTCAGATTAGGAGGACACTCTGAGGTCATGGTGAAGCTGGTCCAGTCCTTCTCACTGAAGCAAGAGGACAGCAGGCCAGCACAGCAGGGCAGCAGTCCCTTCAGGTCAGCAGTCCAGCAGAGTGGCAGGCAATTCTGCAGCACAGCTGTCCTTTTCCTGGCAGTGTATCCACAGGTCCAGAAGTATACTGAAGAGTTGGTGTCCGAGGTCCAGTGTTTATACCGAGTTGTGCATTTGAAGTGGAGGAAACATCTAGATGCATGCCTATGAAGTGCAAACTACAGGGGGTGTGTAGCCCTTTGTGTGGAGGCAGGAGAAAGCCTATTTTAGTGTAAGTGAGGCTGTGTCCAGCTCCTTCTCAAATTTTGACAGTGATGGCCCATCTAGGCCCCCCTTAGCTCCCTATTGTATGTGGAATTGTAGGTGGAATACATAAAGCTCAACTGTCAACTACTCCCTGTCATGTGACCCAGAGACAGGCTGCAGGCATCAAATGGTTGAGTGAAGAAAATGCCAACTTTCTAAAAGTAGACAAGGGGGGGTTATCATCCAAGAGACGCCAGGTTTGGATGTATTATACAGATTGTGGAAAGGAACAATTTTTGTACCGCTATTTATTTAGGTGGATTAAAGCTAAGACTGTGTAGTTCTTATGCTTTCAGTGTATGGCTCACATTTTTTACCATATTTAACATATTTTTTGTAGACATTTAGCTCATGTCTGAGTTCAATACATTTCAGATACACGACACATAAAATACATAAAAGTGCTTGGTAAAAATAAACTAGTGTGACAATACAATTGTGCAATCATAAATCATCTGCAACATTGATGAACTTAATTAAAAAAATTCAAAACAATTACACCAGCAGTATACTAGTATACAAAACTGATACTAAGCAATTTCAAAAGGCCCTATAGCTAGGCCCATTTCAGGGAACTGCATCCACACGGGGAAAGGTGCTACTCTGTGGGGTGCATTTAACATTGAACGCCCTCTCCAGAGGTCCAGAATTTTCTGAATGCCCTTTGAGGCAGAAGGTGGAAATTGCTGATGCGTTATTCACAGGATTTTCATCAGGGCTAAAGCACGGTGTAACCTGTAGGGTTAAGATTACATAAAACAAGGTTACCTAAAACGGGACATCCCTTTTCTTATATGTATAATTAATTCGCCACTTTCTATTGAGCTCATGGTACCTGAAGTTGGAATTACTGCACTTGTCATGCTTTTGTCAGAGATCAGATGTCTTGGTTTTCAGGACCTTAAGAAACCAGGACATTGTAAATCAGCTTGAGTGTCTCCCTTGGAGAGGTGTGGCTCACTGGTTAGAGGCGGCAGATCCGTAAGCAGAGAATCGGCCAGGGACCAGGGTTCAATTACCGACGCGGCAGGGTTGTGGACAAGGGTCAAAACGGACTCGATAATTCTAGCCTCGGTACCTACTCTAACCAGGAACACACTTGGCAACTCTGGGCATTAGCTTGCCTCATCTCCACAACGGCTCCCCACATTCGCCGGGGATGCCTGGTTTCACCTTGGAGATACCCTGGAGGGACCATCTCACAGGGATAGCCAGGACGGGTTCCCCAGCGGTCTACAGCGCCAGGACGCCTCAGGGCAGCAGTGCGCTTTACAAGACACCTACATTCACATTCACATTCCCTTACTTTATGTCCCATATATACAGGTGTGTATTATCGTAAAACTTACGATTATATCAGCAAGAGGCGTCTGGAAGAATAGTTTTTCAAGTTGTGCTTGCCATTCAATTAGATTCAATAAAGATTTCTCTAAAGCGGGTCAACTACCACGCTAAATGGAATAAAAGAGTGAATGAGCGCTTGTTATTATAGTGTCTCGTTGTGGAGAAGTGTGGCTCAATGGTTAGAGTGGCAGATCACGATGCAGAGCACTGGTCCGGGACCAGGGTTCGATTCCCGCGTGGCAGGGTCCTGGGCTATAAATTCCTCGGACCGGATATTCTCGCCTCAGTGCCTATTCTAATCATGGGTCCCACGCTGCAACTCTGGGCAATAGCTTGCTTAATCTCCACAATGGCCCCAACAGCGCTGGGATGCTTGGCTTCACCATGGGGGTGCCCAGGAGTGGACACTTCACACGGAAAGCCAGGAAGGGTTCCTTCAGCGGTATGAGTACAGCGCTGAGATACCACTAGGGGTGATTCAGCGCTATATAAGTACATACACATTTACATTTACATTCAATTAGATTCAATAAAGATTTCTCTAAAGGGTCAACTACCACGCTAAATGGAATAAAAGAGTGAATGAGCGCTTGTTATTATAGTGTCTTGTTGTTTACTTGGTTGTAAGACTACTGCCATTAGTGAGAGAATGCACTTACTTGTAAGCGTGTGCACTCATAACTGGCATTGATTAGGAGTAGCGTATTGCAACTGAGTAATATGCTATTATTACTATGCGCGTCTTACATTCAGAAAACACGATTGTGAACAGTTCGTGAAAAGAGGGCTAGTAATCCTCCCGCCGTAAGGTTAAGTCGGGAATGATCACGGGCGTCAGATTAGTCTATATCCTGTTTGGCAGGAATTATCTGGCACTTCTCATTTGGTGGATTGCGGGATTTGTGGTTCTCGAACTGCAATGTGAGAGGGAGACAGGGCCACATAACACTATGCATTTGTGGGCTCATCCTAAATTATTCGAACCGATGACCTTTTTATTATATAATATTTTGTATCTGTGAATATGGGATCTAGTAAAGTTTTTTTAAAGGCAGTATCAATGTGTTACAGGTATAATGCAAATACTTGTCAAGATAAACAGTGCAATTCTTTACAGGGGACTCAGCACAAAATCTGATGAAGTTCTGTCATCTCGTTTAAACCATCTGCCACACAGTAAATTTCATGATTAGATATGTTTCTCTTTCCACATCCCGCTGGCAATCAAACCTACTGTCCCCCAAAAAACATGGTCAGCCCTCAGACCTCCCACCTCCTCCATGAGCCCTAGTAATGCAACATGGGACATCAACTCAAGGGGACGGCCTAAGACAGCACGTAGTATTTGATCCACCTCCCCCCAAAAAGGTCTCAGTGCCAGGCACTCCCAAGCAATATGGAAACAATCTGCTGTGGGAACTGTGCAGTGCGCACACAGCACCTGCGCATCTGAGCATATGTGTTGTAAGCGTCTCGGGTGAGGTATGTGACATGTAAATAATTAAACTGTACCATTCGTAGCTGAGCCAAAATCACACATTCCCTAGGAGTCATGGGCGGTGAGCTCCGCTCAGCTTGTGGAGTTTGTGAAGTTTTCCGCATTCAGCGTTATGCAGAGTTCCGAAACATCTGCTCCGCGTAGTGCAATATTTTTGACGTCTTGCGCTCATCAACATCAAGTTGGCAAGCGTGATAAAGGAAAATCCTCCTCCTGGTGAGATTTCTCAATGCGGGCGGTGAGATTTCTCATGGCGAGTGGCCACGTATGCTCGCAACTGCTCGTGTTGAAAAACTTTCCTTTCGCGGTGAGAACGCTTCCGCTTGAGAAGAATTTGTACTCAAGCAGCAGAAAGGAAGCAGTGCCCACTTGTGTTGAGCATAGTGCCATTCGCAATAATTTCACAGCGCGCACAAACACCCGGCGCTGAAAATTACCGCCAATGGAATTTTTCTAATGCACCGTGCCACTTGTGGAGATCTGGGTAGCGCAGCAGTTTTTTATGCCCTTTGCAGAGTTCCACATAGCTTGGGGCAGTTCTTACCCAATAGTCGGCCTGTGGCGTCTAATATATCTTAACACCGCAGAATGCTTAATGCGATTCAGGAGGCCGTTTACATTCCCGCAAAGGACTGCTAGCTTAGGGGCGACCATGACACAGCAGACGCATTCAAACCTAGTCCCCACCCCACATAAGTGGACAGGGGACCCCCAGGACCTTTTTGTGCCATACCAATTCGATCTCACCATTGTTATCTGCCTTGTTGCCGCTATTAACCTGGAGGAGAAAACACAGGTAGAACAAAACAGTCATAGAAATAAACTAGGCCCGAGAGCCCAACTAAACCACCCTCCCCCCAATATTCCCCTCCCACACTTCACCACAGGAAGCATCAGTTTTCCTAACTTATATTACCAAAACCTCTTATTAGGGGGAAGTTATAACCTCTGTGGTCCATAGGCACCCATATAACAGGATCCTACGCCTGACAACATAATATACCATATTGAAATTATTTTGGCCTCATCACCCAGAAAAAAGAAACACCAAGAACAAAGAGAGAGCCATGTGAGCCAAGACTCCCAACAGGGAGGAGAGAGGAGGGCAAGGAAGCACGCACACCCAACTTCCTCAGTAAGCAGGTCTAGCCCACCCTCCAACTTGAGCAGCATTAGAGTCAGAAACGAAGTGTCCAGGTCAGGAGCCCAAGTCTACCCCCACAGGTTAGAAATCCAGTGGAGTATCAGAGAGGCTCTCGACCTCCTTTGGTGAAGCCCGATCCATGGCAGGTTCCTCTCTAGCTCAGCCTGAGCCCTCCTCACTGGTCCCACACTCAATCTGGGGCTGCTGAGAGGGGGAGCACCCCCCTTACACCAACAACGAGTCAAAGAGCCAGTGTGTTCCTTTATAGTCCCCAAGCGGGTGTATTCCGGGGGGCCCACAGCAACCGGCCCTCGGTAACCCACTCCCATGCCTGATCTGGTGTCTCAATGAAAAGAGCACGAGACTGGAATAAGACCTTGAGGCAGGCGGTAAACTGCAGCATGTAGCGCAGGTCTAAAGCTCAGAGCTTCTGCTTTACTTTGGCGAACGCTCACCACTGCAGCTGCACTGCTTTTGTGTGGTCTGTAAATAGGAGAATCCTTGCATTTTTAAACTGCAGGTCAGGATGGGTGTGAGCATCGCATCCTGGTCTTTAAAGTTAAGCAGCCACAAGATCACCAGCCACAAGTAAGACCCAGGATGTGTCCGCCGTACCAAGTAGCAGTGCGCTTTTTCGATGACAAAAAAGGGAGACAGCTTATTCTCAGGCACCCATATTTTAAACCAGTCCTCAAGCACTTTGGCTAGTCCCCTCTGCTCCACAGATACCTGCAGGCCAATGATTTAAAGATTTTTACGTCGAGATCTATTTTTGGCATCTTCTGCCCTCTCCGTCAGGGATGACACCGAGCTAGACAGCCTGGACATCTGGCTTGATGAAATGTTATCCTTGGCCAAGGAGACTTGTTGTTTGACCTCTGTGATTCTGTCTACCACATTGCACAGATCTTGGCATATCAGGGAGAGGTCAACTTGTAGGTCATCTACTTTAGCAGAACCAGACAGCCAGAAGCCTCTTTCCTCCACCCCTGACTCAGAATTGATGATCCTTAAAGCGTCTCACCTGCACTGTCATCCGTCGCCTCAATATAAGTATAAGCCAATCTTAGCATGTTTTAAGGAGAGAGCAAAAGCAGTATAGAACCGGTTAGCAGTGGGAAACTGCAGAGTCCTAAGGCCTGCAAAACGAAGTCAGCAAAACAGGAGGTCCGAAGACAAAAGGTTATGGGGAAACCCACACCAAGGATCCCAGATCTAACACCTGAGAAGACTTGAGCAATTTCTTGACACTTGTCAACAGAGGAAATGGACATGGCCCATACACTAGACCACCAACTACCATCCAGCAAGAGGAACACTGCCAAAATGTGGAACTCATTACATCAGGAGATGGACTGGCTGGAAGCGGTCACCTGCAAGAGATAAGTTAAGTTCTCCTTTAAAAAACTCCTCTAAAAAACAAGACTCAGCTCTTGCCTGTAATGCCTTTTTTGCACCCAGGTTCCAACTATGAACAGCCTTTCAAGGCCATTACTTCCTTCCTTTGATGATGATTGTGGTATAGACTGTGAACACTTCATTGAGCACTTGGGTAAAGCACGAAACATAGCGTGTTCTCATAACTATGGGGAATGGAAGATGCAACATGCTCTCTGGACAGACGGCCTGAGACAACAGATTGGGGGTTCCATTATTACTTCATCTTCAGTCCCTTAAAATTACAGAAGATTGGCATTTTCATATCCTTACCCCACGCCCCTTTTTCGTATTTTGTTCTCACAGGCACTTACAGCCATGGCAGGTGATAGGGCTACTTGCTTGAAATTGACTGCTTCACCAGAGTAAGCACATTACCTTCCCTACAACTCTCCGGTCCTTCCTTCTGCTCTCCGTCACAACTGATTTTCAGCTCCAGCACATCACTGCTGCTTAAAAGTGAACATGCCTCTACTCACCCATTGCACACAAGTACATGACCTGTCTGTTGTATACTGACAACCTCATGGATACCCTCCCATCTTTGATACTGCTCTCCCAAAAGTGCATTCGCCCCCTAACCTAGCCTCACATAACTGCCCTTGACAGGGCAGTTCAAAGCTCCCTGAGTGAACCCAACATGAATCATCGGGGAAATTGCTCAATGTTAATGGTTCACTCATTACAGAAAATGAAAAAAAGATCCTGTCCTACCTGCATAAGCAACATCCTGACATTGCCCTTATCGAAGAACCTCCCCTCTCCCAAGCAGAAAGTGAGAAGTCACACAGGGACTGGGTTGGTAGGGAGTATCATGCCTGTGGTGGTCGGCGACAGAGGCAGAAGACATCTTTCTCCCGATCCTATTAGAAGGATGGGATGGACATTATGGTTTGAAATGGACTGCCACTGACAGTAAATGTAGTATGGACTGACACAGATTAACTCAACATATTGTTTAATGCAAGCATACAAAATTGCACCTCAGTCATCAGCTTGGTTTATGTCTTGATAGGCGACAAGGAGTGTCTTTTCAGAGCACCGGACCATATTTTTCTCTCCATAACCAGGGCCAGAGTTCTACTGGGGTGACTGGAACCTGGTTCTACATCCCTTTATAGATAAATCTGAACAGATCGAGCCTCCCAGGAGCAGGGACAGACATATCTTCACTGTAAAAATGACAGATCACTCCGTGATGGATCCCGATGCACCCTGTTGACTGTGACTATACATTTACCTCATATTCCCATGGCACCTGCACTAGAATATATTACTACCTTTCCTCACCAGCCCTTCTGATATACATCAAAGAGGTAGAGATCACTATAAATAGTACTTTGGACAACAACATTGTAAAGCTTTAACTAGAGACAGACATACAATCTCCTCCACTAGATCGCTGGTGAGTCAACATCTCTAGATGCAGGGCACCTGAGGATAAATGTGCATTACAAAAACTTAACATATCTGGAAGAAAACAGCAATACTGTGGCTTCCTCCCTCATGTTATGGAAAGCTTCTAAGGCAACTTTGCAGGATGAACTGATGCGAGAATCCGCACTCACTAAGTGACAAGAGGCCTTAGCAGCTCAGTGTACATTAGAGTGCTAAGTAGGCCATCTCACAGCCATAACAGAACGCACTCCCATGACAATCTCAAGGAGCACCAGAGGAAAACACAGAACTGAATTGACTATTCTCTACGCAAGCTGAAAAGTCCCTCTTTCGTTTTAAAGCAAAGATATTATGAGAGGGGGAAAGTGGGTGACCTGTTGGCTTCCGAACTGAGACAGCAGGAGGCCTCCCACAGATCCCCTGCCATTTGAACAGACTCAGGGGAGACTCAAAAGCCCTCATCCAACATCTTATGGGCCTATTGCTCATGCTATGAAACACGGTACACAGTAGAAAGCTCTGAGTCCTGTCATATCGACTATTTTATGTGGATAAAGAAGACCAATTAAGTCTTCATAGAATCCACTTTACATTTTTACCCGTTTTCTAGGACCTCAGGAATGAAACAGTGATAGAGGATCCTAGAGGCACTTTTAAACTGCACCAAAACTCACCCCTCTCACAAAAATCACCTGCTCTCCTGTAATTCAGGCATGACAGCACAGCTGGGTTCCATTCTGCAGCCCAGCTGGGAACCCAGTGATGAAGCATGCCACCAACTAGGTTGGTGGATGAGGGTTCTTCTTCAAAACCTATTGTTTTTTTCCACTTTTGCGCATGGCATTGAGTCGCCTTGTGTTTGGATTCCTGAACCGGGTCCATCCCTTTTGTTGTTGATCCAAGAACGAAGTCAGGGTATTGATGAGCTCCCTATGCCCAAGCCTCCAAGGGTGGATGTGTCCCCAGCAGTGTACCATAAAAAAAACAGATGAGAGAAGTCCTCCCATTATGTAAAATGTTAATAAATTCAGAAAGACTCTACCTGTCTTTGAGATGTGAAACTAGCAAGAATAGCAGTACTGCATAAACCCAATACAAATCCATACAACTGTGTGAGCTGTAGAGCGATCTCTTTGAATAATACAGATCTTAAGATCCTTCCATTTGTCTGGGCAAACAACCTGAGGAGTCTCATCCCTGCTGTAATCCACACTAACCAGGAGAGATTTTATATCACAACAATCCTTAACGTCCCATCTAAGATCCTGGCACTTGTAATCTGACAGGAGCGAGATGACATTGATAAAAAAGTGATAGTCTTACTCAATGGTGAAAAGGCCATTGACCAGTTGGAATGAGGGGTACCTCTTTTGATCACTGGCCTAGAGTTGGGTGTCAAGATTTCTGTGCAAATACAATTTGCTATATACCTACCCAACTGCTGTGGTCTCATACAGTGGGCACACATCACTGCCCTATAATATTGCCAGAGCAACCACACAGGTGTAGCCACTCTCTTCACTACTTTTTGTCTTTATCTTGGAAGCATTATCTATAGCCATCAACAAAGGATGCATGGCATTCTCACCCCAGCGGGAGAACTGAATGCTTTACTCTATGAAATTACCTCTTTTTGACCATGTCCAAATCTGTGGCATCTTTGGCTCATCCTGTGACCTTGATCTCAAGGTTCTCTACCTTTTCTCATTCCCGCATCAACTGAGGAAAATATGAGGCCAGACCACTGACACATGTTCTACCAAAGCCACCCTACCTACCTAAAATGCTTGGGTATATTACTGAACCCTGGCCTCTCTATAACATCATGAAGATAACTTAAATACTCTACTAATGATGATCCAACACAGAAAGATGGGCGACTCTCAGTCTCCCTCTATGGGGTAAGGTGGACGTCATCAATATGAACTTTGCGTTAGGGTGAACTACATCTTTGCAACACTACCTTCAGACCTTTCTTGAATACTTTGACTGTTTTTTTGGGAAGGGAGAAATCCCAGCTGAAAATGAATACTTTTTATGCTAGCACAGAATTGGGGGGGGGATCTTAGGCTGCCGCACCAGGAATTCTATTCGCTATCGTTCCAATTATCACATCTCTATTGTTTCCATGCTACTCTGGAAAAGGTAGGGTGGATCTTCATAGAACACTCACTGCTAAGTACAGTGGGGAGCATGGACACACTATATTCAGGAAACAAGTATAAAATCCCACCCAGTCTTACCGGCCTGCTTACCCATGGTAAAAGGCACGTCAAATTCTGAAAATAGGCAACAAACTACAAGATAAAGCACTTCTCGGGAGCAATGATAAAATTAGGATTGATTTTGTTGATAAATGGATGGACAGGATAGACTAACTATTGTTGGAGGGCAGACTATTGTCCTTTGTAGAACCACACGCAGTTCATCACCTGACATCATGTCAAATCTGAAAGTACCACCAGCTAACACACTATCTATCTATGACCCTAGGTCCACAACCTATCACCTTCTGAATTTCGACCCACAAACATCGAGTACCTCTAAAGTGTGGTCTCAGAATTATACAAGATACTCATTGATGCAGAATTCTCATACTCAGTGCAGGCCCAATCAAGATAGCGGTGGTCCTCTTTACAATGCACAGTTGAGGATTTGGCTGAATTTGTTCTTCATCATGGCAAATGCCACCAGGAGTCCCAACTTAAACTGAGACCCAACAAAATGCGCACTGTTCCCTGTATAGATTAAAGGAAACAAGAATCATGGGGGAGATATCATGCTGGTGGGGACACTTGTTAGCAATATAGTCCACATAATATGAGAATATCAGAACCTCCATCCCTACTTGTCTGCTGTATGGAGGTAAATGAAGCACCAGTCAGGGATTTAGGGGCTTTAACAGTAAGCCAACATGATTTATGACAGTACCTAGGAATCGTCCCTCAACATGGACCATGGTTTCCCATAGTAGTCTCTAAATTCTGCATTCTCTGCTATTGGAAAACTGACTCTGTTCCCACGGTTAGTTTGTGGTTGAGAGAAATGTTTCAAATGGCCTCTTTTGAAAAATTCATATGGAAAATGGAACACCAATTGCCTATCTTTGAGAAACTGAGGCAAATTACTCGCCCATCACTGAGTATCAAGTCCACTGGCTCATCAGACTGATCTATGATCTCACTCTATTCGGGCACTGCTGTGAAGCTGCAAGAATCTGGAGTGAGGATCTAATGACAACAAGCTTTATTCTCACGGTTATAATTAACATGGAGGTTTGAAGATGATGGGAGATGGAGGAGGAGTACCACAGAAAGACTTATTCACACATTGAGACTGGCGGTTGACTAAAGCTGCCACCTCCCCATTTTACATTTGTTCAAAACTGTGCACTTTTGTTGGCTAAAGGGGCAATTGAGGTTCCGTTTTGGCCCTGCTGCTAATTTTGCAGAAATTAAACCTCAACGGGAAGTACTTACAGCTATAAACATAGCAGATGCCCCAATTTAGGCTCCACTTCTGTAAAGGACAAATGATCCTAACTTCCTGGGCTTGGGAAATGCAAAGCAAGTGTATTTTCTCAGCAATTCCACATTAAAAAATGATCTAAAATCCTTTGTGGAGGTGAATGCATTGTTGATCAATTGAAGCACAATTTGTAGTGCCCGAGATGAGTGGGTTATTTTTTGGCCTCTCCTGGTGAGAGTAGAGTCTATGGTTCTCCCTTTAAATGACTAAGAGTATGCAAAAGTGAACAATCACCTGGAGTCATTGCCTGTTTGGACCTGCCCTATCCACCTTAGTATTATTTAACCCACAGACCCATACAGCCACTCATTCACACACCCACTCACACATCCACAAAACCACTCACACACCCAAACACCACTCACACAACCACTTACAGATCCATACAGTCACTCACACACCCAGTCACAGACCCATATAACTACTCACACACCCACTCACAGACCCATACAGTCACTCACACACCCACTCTGAGGTTACAGGTCAGAAATAACATTTTTTTAAACCTTCAGAATTCCCTAAAAACTCAAAGGTTACAGAGATAGTAAAGTTAGGAAATAACATTAAAAAACCTTAGAAATTAACTGAAAAAAGGTTACAGGGACATTATAGTCCAGAAACAGAATTTAAAAAAAACCTTAGAAATTCACTTAAAAAATCCAAGATTATAGCGACATTATAGTTTGACTCAGATTTCACTTATGCAAAAACATTGACATACAGCATTTATAGTTACCTGAGCTAACTACAACGTATGCCCCTGCAATGCACTGTTTATGACCTCACATATTACATCACTCATGACATGGCCAGTGACATCACTGATCACATCATCCACAGGACCACGCACACACCCACTCACATCCCATACAGCCTCTCATACACCCACTCACACACCCATACAACCACTCACATACCTATTCACAGACCCATAATGCCACTCACATACCCATAAAGCCACTCACACACCCACAAAACCAATCACAGACCCCTACAGCCACTCATGCACCCACTCACACACCCATTCAACCACTCACATACCCCCACAGCTACTTACACAACCACTCACTTACACATACAGCTACTAACACAGCAACTCACTTTCCCAAAAAGCTGCTACAGAGCTACTCACTGACCCACCCAGCCACGCACAACCCTCAAAACCACTTATATACCCATTCACACATCGATAGAAGCCCTCGTGTGCAAACTCATTCACCTGTACAACCACTCACATAGATACTTACTGAGAAAAATAGCCACTCACACACCCGCTCACTTAACCATTGTAGTGGAGACAGGGTTTTATATACATACATTGCTATGTTAGCATAAGAGTTTTAGAAGCTAAACGCCATCTTGCCACTTTGCTGCTTTTGCACACGACACTACAGGTAGCTGTTATTACAAGTAAAACTGCTTGCTTGCTTTTTCTTAACATGAGAACGGTCTGTTGTTCACATCCCTAGACGTGCCCCGGGACCTTAGTCTGAATACTGTGTGCAGAAGCCGTCAAGGTCAAATTACAATGTATGCTGTTGAATTCAGGTTGATTGGCCCACGCTCTAGACACAAAACATGCACACAGCTGCAAATATCTTAAACTCGGGTGTCTTTAATATTGCATTTGCATGCATGATTCAGGCACTTGGAGAAAAGCTTTCCAGACACAGAGAGCAGAGCTGATCCTGTGATGTGACTCACCTAAGCTGATCTTTGAGGTATGGGGTTCCCCATTCAAACCTAGAGACCTTGTATTAGTTTATAAAACTAGTTCACTAGCCAAGGGAGGTTGGTTCACAAAGCATTATAGGACTTGTTTTCCGCTATCATTTTTAATATGATTTCTCCCTTCATTTTCTATGGTATTGTAACAATGCTGATGGTTTTATTTTTAATCATTTGTCTGCTTATGTTAGCCAAAGTACTGCACCTTAGAGCACATAGTTAAAAATAAACATTTTAAACTTTTCCGTGTCTCTGATTACTCTTGTTGTGGACTGATATGAGAATAATAACAAACAGGTGTTTCTGTTTCCCACCATTCCAGAGAGTACTCTAAGTCGTTTGTTCTGGGTTGTCTAATCATTGGTTGCTTCGAGATGATACAGAGAATGAATGAGACACTGATGCTAGTCGGATAGGGGTTCTGGGTACTGAGGTGAGTTTTTTGGTACACCGTAATTCACTGATGTCCTGGTTTCCTGTGCATAGTTCTGTGCATGAGCAGAATCCCCGCAACATGGCGCACCCAACCTTTTGGTCTTATGATTGAGACGACTTAGTAGTGCTTATATTTGTCCACAACACCCTCACTCTTGTATCTGGATGACGGGAGTGACGGTTTAAACTTACCTTGATATTTAATATATAGGTTCTCTCAAGCTTGACAATTAAAAAGGTTTCATTTTTAACTTCTACCCTTGTTGTGCTACTCTTTAATATAGATTGTTTTTCCTCTCTGCGTACTTATGGCTGAGGTTGCTATTGCAGCGCATAGTCACGCACCTCCCTGGCGTCATTTGACGTAGTTCGGGGTGCCTGGCGATGGGATGTCTATTATCTTTGTAGTGAGTGCCGATGCATCATTTCCCTATGAGCTGTTTTACTCTTGGGTTACTTTGCCGGAGGTGAATGCGGATGATAAAACTTTTCACACATACACTCCTACGGCGGTCCCAACTAATTACACACCGTATAGGACACAGGAAATTCCCATTTCTGATTGGGAGCATCGTATTTGGTTCAATGGCGCCCTCCCCCACACCGTTACACCAGTTTGTTTGGGTCCCTTGTCCATTCCAGGGGCCACTTGGCCAGTCGTGACCGGGTTTACACCACATCCACGTTATTTGCAAGCCCCGCTGGATGACTTACGTCAACTCCATACCGCCTTAATTACGGTACATAGGGCTTTAGTGCAATACGTCTCTCGCAATGTCCAGGTGGGGGCACCTGGGGTTGCGGCGCAACCAGCTGGCCCGGCCGGGATTACTATTAGTCCCGTCATGGTTAATTCGGTAATGGGCAAGCGCCCCTTGAATAAGGACGATATGCCTTATTGGCTTGCTGAGAAATTTGACCAGCTGAAAACCGTATTTCCAAATTCTACTCTTGTGCAGAAACACAGGATCCTTATCATTAGCTTGCAAAAAGACTTGGTCCCAAATGCAAATGATTGTCAGAACTGGGGTAAGGCGTTTGCAGCAGTCTACTCGAAGTGCTTCGGCACACCGTCTATAACTGTACTGCCCTCCGTGATCAAGCGTGTTCAGGGTCAACACGGTCCGGAGGAGGCGGTCGAGTTAGGAATGAGGCTTGTCGGTGTGTTCGACGTAGTCGCTGATCTCATCTTTGCTAACATTAAGGGAGATGCGGTTAACTTTCAAGTGTCGAATGAACTGCGCCTCGTTGCTGACGTTGATAAACCCCGACAGTTACCGAAAAGTATTGCAGAGGCTTATAAGACCATTGGCCGCAATAGTTTAGGGGTTAAGCCTTTTGCTAAAACAACAGCACAACCGCAAACCCATACGGTTACGTCTACTAAAGACGACCGTCCAGCTTTTCCTAAATAAAATTGGAAAACTAAGAAACAGGGGAAGCAGCAACAAAAACAGGGGTCTCGGCCCGCGTCACCAGTACAAGTGACTACTGAACGCACATATGAATTGCTCGATCGCACTAGAATTACGTCTCCTGATAGATTTCAGGTTCCTGAACAACGTTCTCCTCGTTCTTCACAGGAAACATCGGTCTAACAGTCTGGTGGAGGAGAATGTGGCAAAGGTCGGGGTGCCCAACAAGGACGTGAGCAGCCCCGCCCGGCTGACGGTAAAGGCAAGCAGGAAGATTTTGCATGTCAGAGACCCCCGTTTCAGAAAAATAAGGTTGCTGAACTAACAGCAAGGTATGCCACAGATAGTGAGAACGCAGCTTCGGAACCTGACATGGGCACTAACGCTGCTAGACAGCGCAGCGGAGGTTACAATAGTGCGGCAAGCACTGCATCCATATCTGAAGGCGGAAGCAACTTACACATTTATTACTGTAGAAATTGTTGACACTAGAGAGGCTCCCCCTGATAGACTATATGACATAGTCTTTTTAATAGAAGGTGACATACAACATACCATAAAAGGAATTTTTGGGGAAAATCTGACCTCTACATATGACATTTTGTTAGCAGAGGTGGACTGGCCCCCAGTTTTCGTTTTGGCCGCTCGTAGAGGGGAGGAGGTAATCCTCCCATTTTTCGCGCCCACTGTGCCGAAGGAGCAAGCTCAGAACTTTGCTGAAGAATGGGCACAGGTGCTTGCTCCGGCGTTGTACCGTACTCAGGTTGGGTGGGATAAATTATCACCAAGCCATGAGATTCTGTTACGGTCTATGCCACAGCCAAAGCCCCAATATCCCATGCGCCGCGAAGCAAGATCTCATGTCGCAGAAATCCTTGAACAATTGGAATATCAAGCTGTAATTGAAACATGTGTGTCACCCATGAATAATCCTCTTTTTACTGTAACCAAACCTGATGGATCGTACCGCCTAGTTTTGGATTATCGGCATTTGAACTCATATTGTCGAATGTGTGCGGTACAGAATACCCACAGTTCTGCCCTTGTTGATAGTCTCGTGAGAAAAAGATTTAAGACCACACTTGACATCTCCAATGGCTTTTATAGCGATAACCTGTCCTCTATTAGTAGTCAATGGGCAGCCTTTACTTCAGGCGGCAAACAGAAACAGTTTAAAAGATTAGCCATGGGCTACAAAAACAGTCCAGGTGTCTTTGCCGCATGTCAGTCTCTCTGTTAGAGAGCATTGACCCTGATGCGTACTCGTATGTTGATGATATCTATCTCACAGACGACGAATTATGGCCGCATCTGTGTCACGTTGACCGCATCATTGTTATGTTTGCGGACTTCGGTTACAAATTTAACTTTGAAAAATCACACATTGCGGAGTTTACAGTGATGTTTTTGGGCTATGAACTCAACAACGAAGGTCGAGGTTTAGCACCTCACTTCCTGGAGAAATGCACATGTTTGCGCAACTCTGAAATAACTACAATCTTTGCTGGGTTTTTTGAATTTCGGGTGTACTTACATTGCCGATTATGCCCAGCGTATCAAGCCTCTATCTGCCTTGGTACCACCAACTTTTTCCAAATCGATCTGGCTTCCAGAACATACAGCTATCCTGCAATCTTTGCAGGCTGATCTTCTCGCTTCTAAATACTTATTGACGTGTGATAACCACACAAACCTGGTAATAAGAATTGTGCCTGGCACAGTGGGTTTCACATACTTAACGTTCAATGAGGGAGACACAGTCCCTATTGCTTACAAGTCACATCTGTACACTTCGGCTGAAATGCGCTTTTCCACTGTCGAAAAAGTTTTAACTGCAGTGCAGATGGCGAGTCTGAAAGAAAGAGCGCTGTGCAAGGAAAACGAATGTTGGTTGTCACACCATATCCTGCCCTAGAGTCAGTGACAAAAGCAAGTGTACCAAATTCTAAAGCTTTGCATCCACATTGGATACAGTGGGCCACTTCTTTGACGTCTCCGGATGTCACTTACATCTTTGATGCCTCATTACAGACACAGGAGTATTTGCAGTATGAATTTGTTCATCCAGCTCCTCTGTCTTTGCGCCCGCTTGACGATTACCATTGGATCATTTACTCTGACGGTTCGGCACAACCGGTGACGGAATCTAAGCATGCATATTCAGCGGCCTGCGCAAAGTAGCTGGTATTTTTGTGAATGCTGAATTCAAGACTGATGCCGTGCACATGCAGACATTGGGTGATTGTACCGCCCAGTTGGCAGAGCTTCGTGCTCTGGTGCTTGCACTGGAGTTTGCTGATCCTCGAGTGACTACTCTTACTGTGAGTGACTCTTTTTACTGTGCTCAGTCTTACAACGACAATTTATTCTTTTGGTCTCAAAATGAATATCGTGATTCCAAAGGTAGCACAATCAAGCATAAAATTCTTTGGGTTGGAGTCACAGAACTTAAACGTCTGCCGCTCCTGAATGTAATTCATACTCTTGGGCACAAATGCGTAGGTGTCCACGCTGTTGGCAACAGTTTGGCTGACGAAGCAGCGAAAACAGCAGTGGCAACATACCAGTAGCAGCAATTACAAGATACAAAAGTAAGATTGATGATGACATCTTGGCAGCCATTGCTGCTACAGAGAAGGGTGATAATTACCCTCGGGGTTTCCCTTCAAAATACTCTTACCATTTAAGTCCTGGCAAAGTTCCATATGTGAGAATTAACGACGTTGGTGACAGATTGATTCCCAATGCGGACTGCAGACTTTCCTTGATAACAGCCGCTCACGAAGGTATGGCTTCTGCTCATGCCGGCGTTTCTGCGACTGTTACTATTTTACAACAACGTTACTGGTGGCGCGGATTGTATAAACAGACTCGTGCTTATGTCCTTAATTGTGACATTTGCCAGCAAATTAAACCTTCGACTGCTGCGCGTCCACCTCAAACACAGTTGTACATATCTAATAATAAACCACTGGGGTGTGTTTATTTAGATCATTACGGTCCTTTCTCCTCTGAAACTGCGTATAAGTACATCTTAGTTGCAGTGCAGTCGTGCGCGCGTTTTCTATGGGTCTGGCCACAATGGAGTGCTGATGCTCGAACTGTCATCAGGGATTTGTGTGTCATTGTGGGAATTTTTGCATGTGGTACCCTCCATTCAGACCAGGGTCCAGCGTTCGCCTCTAAGGCGTACAAGGATGCCATGAGATCTTTGGGGGTCCAAGTCAAATTTTCGTCTCCATACCGGCCATAGGGCATCAGTGTTGTGGAGCGAATGAACCATGACTTCAAGCAATCCCTGACAGCTAGGGTTTTAGGTACTGGCAGGAACTGGTTGGCCCATTTGTATAGCGTTCAACGTGCACTTAATAATCTCCCCAGAATGTCTCTGGGTGGGCAGACCTCATACGAAATGCTCTTTGGCATAAAGATGTTTGTCCCTGACCTTGATGGTCTAGACATGGCGGAGTGGGCCTCACCCTTTGACATAGATGATCATTCAACTGTATTACAGAATCTACAAGAGACCCGACACAGTCTTGCAAAGGAACACTTGCCCTCCACAACTGATGCTGCACTTCAGATTCCGGTAGTCGGCTGGCTACCCCGAGTTGGTGACCTAGTCCGTGAGAAGGTGGAGAACAAGAAGGAGTTTGGCCCCTCTTATCATGCTCCAGTTCCAGTGCTTGGCATGCAGGGTACAAGAACAGTCACTTTACCTCCACTTCCTGGTCTCAAGGATAACAGGTACATCTCCATTAACAATGTCAAACTACAACGAGTGGCCGATTCTTCTTAGTATGACTCCAGCGGTCTCCTGTCCAGCAATGCTGAGAAATTCTGTTTTTTCTTCGGCAACTACCAACAGGCCTGACATTGCCATCGAGATGCATGCAGTTACTAATCATTTATTGCCTCCACTGGCTGGTGGTCCAGTTGAAGATACTGAGTATACTTATCCCACAGATGTGTCATTGCCTGGTTTACAATCAAGTGCAGTTGACCAGTCACGTTTTTCATTTGACACTAACTCTATGACTTCGAATGCCCCATCGAAAATTTCTATTTTTGCTCTTTGGTTTAAAAGAAATTTTTAATTTGTTTATGTCGATTGGATTTGTCGTTGTATTTTTTCGTCTAGTAAATGGACACTATCTCACCAAAGACCTGCAATTAGATTAATTGATGGAACTTTGGCACCCCACTCATCATCACACATCATGAAGAGAGACCAGACTTTTGTTAATATTACTGCCTGGCCTGTGTTAGATGGCATTGTATGGGATGCTGTGAAATTTCAAATCCATGGTCCCACAGAGGTGATTAATGTCCCCAATGTACTTCTTGTTTCTATGGGGGATGTTGTGAAACAAAACATACGCTCTGATGATTGGGATGTCCAAGCCGTAGAGGCTCTTTTTTCTGATTTGAAATATTATTCTGCTTTTGATGCTGAAGATTTGTATTTAGACACAGCAAATTATGGAGAGTTGTTTTGCTACCAACACTATGGCAATCATTTTATACATAAAGCAAATACATTTAGAAATATCGTAAATTTTACACAATGGGAACATTGTCCAGCTCCAATTGAGGGCAGCTCCAAAACTCTAGTGAAAAAGTTTACATATTTTTCTGATTTCAGTGTATATAAACCTATAGCCTTTTATTTTAAAATGGCTGATGAGTCAGCTTCCAAAATTAGACTGACCAACACAAAATCATTGTATTCAAAGTCCTTTATGAATGAATTAGCTGTAGGGGACTATGAGCTGTGGAAAGATACGATAGATCTTAAAACTATTTGGGGTTCTAAACCCTGGCAGGTGCAAGGTTCTGAGGCTCTGCATCGTGCATGCCTTATCCCAAACCACATGTTGTTTTTGAATTCTACCATTTTTCAAACCACCTGCTTTAGATTGGCTACTTCCAAAAAGATGAATTCCCCTACTATTCCTGATCTGGTTGCTTATCCAAAATGGGACAATCACACAGATCTGTCCCTTGATGAATTGCAGTCATTCATTACTAATACATCCTTCAACATTTCCAAATTAGATCCTGAAGGATGGTTAATATATGAGAAAAGTTCAGATTCCTGTCAACATCGTTTTCTGGGTCTGTTCCCCGGTTATACACAGGTTAGGGTGGACCCCCGATTTGAATCTTCCCATTCGATCACTACCTATTCCATAGGTAAATTATGTCAAAACTGTCTGCAACACTCCACCTTAGCATCTGTTAAACTTCATTTATCCAAATTAAATGATAAAGTAGATATGAATGATTTTGTTAAAGACCCTGTGGGTGGCAGGTCCAAAAGATGGGTGTATGCTGTTTACAACGAAGTTTGGAAACTATCTCAAATTGAAGCTGCGTCTAGATTAAGAGCTATTTACCAAGCAAATTTGGAAAAAGTGCTTGCTGTCATCAATAATAGCATGAACACCCTTTCTTCCAGAATTTACACATTAGATAATATTGTTTCATCTGTTGTGGATATTGTACAGGATGATATGTCTGTTTTATACCATGGTCAAAATCAATTGCGTTCTATAATGCAGTTTGCATGGACTTTACAAACATTGAAGACTGGAAAAGTTCCCTGGGACTACATGAACACATAATCTTTATTCCTGCTGTTTAATCTGACTGATAAACAGCAGCTCAAGTCCATGAAGGATGCGACATACTCATTATTGCATATTGAAAAATTGGAACCTTTACCATTCTCTGTGGCCAAATCAAACTCAGCTGTGTGGCTTATCCATGGATTGATCACTTTATCATTTCCATTGTTTAAGTTCAGTTCATGTATGAAACACTATGCCCTAGGCAGATACGAACCATTGGGTACTACTTTCCGCATGAAGTTTGGTCACTCCCATTTACATACAGGCGCCTGAGAGAGGATAAAGAGATTTATTTAAAAGGAGAGGAATGCACTTCCACACCTGATCACTCGGTAGTCTGTAGGAACATCCAATTGCATGCAACGTTTAAGCACCAAATTTAGCTTGCATAATGAAGGGAAATCATGTGCCAGCGATTTCACCTACTTTCACGTTATTAGCTAACAGTAGTTACTTGCTTTTAAATAATGAGGCATGCTGCGGGATGCTTGTAGGGATTCCGCATATTGTAACTGTCTCACAGCGAATAGTCTGTTGTAAGAATGTCCCTTTCCCACCCCCGCATGGGAGACTGGTTCAATACCAACCTTGAAAGCAGAGTTCAACAAGATGAACAGAATAAGGGCTCTATTGTCACAAAAAGAAGTCTCCCTGACTTCTTCCTGTGAAACATTTGTCCTTCACGTAGCTAACACCCACACCGAGGTGTATGCGCTTTTAAATACTGATCTCGCCCTTCATTTCGGTGCTCTGATTCATACTATATTCAATGCCTCGTCAACAACTGGCTTGGTGCATTATTTCAAAGTTATGGGCTCCGGCCTTGTGACCTCGTTCCAAACAATATTTGGTGTGATACCGGCATTTTTTCATTCAATTTTTTCCAGGGTTTTCGGCGGGCTTCCTTTAATTCTCACCTTGACTACTGGTGTGCTGCTGTTGGTTTGCTTGCTCCGCAATAGCTGCACTATCTGTGCCACACGAAAGCCTGCACCGGCTGCTTCAACTGCACAACCGGATGCTTGAATACTATGGAACACGACCACCGGCCACTTTGAGCATAACCTATGGATTATCCTTCCGGTTCTCATACTTTACTTGCGTGCAACCTGTTTTCCGTTGCCTAGATTGTCCATTCGTATAGGCTCTGAATTTGTGCCTGTCGAAAACGGTGTCTCCTGCCCTGGATTATGATCGACTAATGAGTCCCTTAGTGGCTCATGAGTTGGACTGTTCTGGTATCGGGATTATGGCCTGTGGAGCGGCGCATAGAGTCCTAGGGAATTGGGATATATATGCGACAGAATATGACTTCCTAGCGCAAAGTTATCTTGAAGAACACGCAAGTTGTCCTCTGAACGTGCTAGAGGCTCCGGTTTTCGAAGAACATGTATGTTCATTTACTTTACTTGACTGGATGGCTGACTAATTTACTGAACATTATAATGACTTCCTCTTGGAGGCAGTTGCAACTTATTGTGCCTACACGTTGATGGATTAAATTGACATTTGTCCATCTTCCGCACATCCTAATCCGGATTTTTAATTTTTCTTTTTTACACCACATTGGGCTGTATACCGCCCCTGAGAGATGTTTTAATTTTTTACTTTTTCCCAACAAATGTTTCGAACTTCCACTACCAATTATAAGGCTTGCCAATATATGAACTTGAGTTCTGTCTCACTCGAACTTGAACTCTGCGTTCCTACATTGCTTCCCTATTCTGTTAGTGGTCCGATCAAGGGAGGGTGTAGTGGAGCCAGGGTTTTATGTACATACATTGCTATGTTAGCATAAGCATTTTAGAAGCTAAACGCAATCTTGCCGCTTTGTTGCTTTTGCACACAACACTACAGGTAGCTGTTATTACAAGTGTAACTGCTTGATTGCTTTTTCTTCACATGAGAATGGTCTGTTGTTCACATCCCTAGACGTGCCCCGCGACCTTAGCCTGAACACTGTGTGCAGAAGCCATCAAGGTCAAATAACAGTGTATGCTGTTGAATTCAGATTGATCGGCCCATGCTCTAGACACAACACGCACACAGCTGCAAATATCTGAAACTCGGTGCCTTTAATATTGCATTTGCATGCATTATTCAGGCACTTGGAGAAAACCTTTCCAGACACAGAGAGCAGAGCTGATCCTGTGATGTGATTCACCTAAGCTGATCTTTGAGGTATGGGGTTCCCCATTCAAACCTAGAGACCTTGTATTAGTTTATAAAACTAGTTCACTAGCCAAGGGAGGGTGGTTCACAAAGTATTATAGGACTTGTTTTCCACGATCATTTTTAATATGATTTCTCTCTTCATTTTCTATGGTATTGTAACAATGCTGATGGTTTTATTTTGAATCATTTGTCTGCTTATGTTAGCCAAAGTACTGCACCTTAGAGCACATAGTTAAAAATAAACATTTTACACTTTTCCATGTCTCTGATTACTCTTGTTGTGGACTGATGAGAATAATAACGAACAGGTGTTTCTGATTCCCATCATTCCTGAGAGTACACTAAGTCGCTTGTTCTGGGTTGTCTAATTATTGGTAGCTTTGAGAAGATACGGAGAACTAATGAGACAATGATGCTAGTCGGATAGGGGTTCTGGGTACTGAGGTGAGTTTTTTGGTACACCACAATTCACTGAGGTCCTGGTTTCCTGTGCATAGTTCTGTGCATGAGCAGAATCCCCACAACACCATATACCTGCTCAAACAGCCACTCACTTACCCATACACCCACTTACACACCCAGTCACTCACCCACAGAGCCATTCATACAACCACTCAGTCACCCAGACAGCCACTCGCACAAGTATTCACCCACCTATAGAGACACTCACACAGCCACCCAGTAACCAATACAGCCACTCACACACACTTGGTAGTGCACCAAGAGGTGTGTTTGCAGAGTGATGCAGAAAAGGGACAGGGCCTCCAGTAAATGCTGGTACTTTTTTTTTTTTTACATTTATTAGGGAAGGGAGACTGTGTGGCCCCCTTCCTTGGACCGATTTTGGCCCATGGTGTGAGGCCTTCTTTGCATGAGGGAGAGGGACGTGCAGCCCCCCCAGGGCCCCTTTCAGCCCCAGCTTCATCCCTGGGTCCCAGCCTTCTGTTTCTTAATGGTATTATTTTAAATTACTAGCCCACTAGGTAATGACAGTAAGGGCCATAGAGCTACTTTGCAGAGTGGTGTAAAAAGGGGCATGGCCTCTGAACACCTCTGAGCTCCCTGGAGCATACTGGAGGTACCTGGTGGGCTAGGTGGCCCCCAGGGACCCTCAGGATTGAAGAGGAATGAATTCCCCAACTTAAAACGTGCCACAGGGCGTGTTTGCACACATGTCACCTCAGGCCCCGCCCCCTTCCTTCACCACTGTGCAAATGTGCCCCTTGGCGATTTAGAAGTTGGGGAATTAATTCCTGTTGAATACTGAGGGTCCCTGGGGGCCATCTAGCCCACCAGGTACCTTCAGTATGTGCCAGGGAGCTGCATTGCAGAGAGGTGTTCAGAGGCCACCCCCCTTTTTACACCTTTCTACAATGCAGCTCTGTGGCGCTTACTGGAGGTACCCTGTGGGATAGTTGGACTCCAGGGACTCTCAGGATTCAAGTGGACTTTATCGCCCAACTTAAAATGGCCACAGGGCGTGTTTGCACACATGTAACCTCAGCCCCCCCCTTCACCAGTGTGCAAACACGCCCCGTGGCGCATTTTAAGAGGTAGTTTTAATCCCCCTACCCTATTATGTACTAGGGACTTACAGAGGAGGTCATGCTAATCACAGGGTACCCCAACACATAGTGTTCCCTAGTGTATGTAGGTGTTTTTACTACATTCTAAATGTCTTTTAGCATAGCACTGGCTCTAGGCCTGGTTAGTCAGAGTCAGTTACCACCACCAGTACCCATCTGAAAAAGTCGTGGGCACAGGAGGACTTTATGCTCCTCTGTTGGTTCTTTCTGCACATCTCTTCTTCTTCCTACACTTTTCTTCGTCTTTGTGGACTTCTGTTGCTTCTTTCTGCATTTCTTTTTTTTTTATTTCTGTGCGTTGTTTCTTCTTTTCTTCACATGTCCTACCTTTGTAGGCTTAGTTAGAAACTAGCATTTGAAAAACCTTTGAAATTCACTTTAAAAAACATAGGTCTCAGGCATGTTGTAGTTAGAAATTAGCATTTAAAAAACCTTTGAAATTCACTGAAAAAACCATAGGTTTCAGGCACGTTATAGTTAGAAATTAGCATTTAAAAAAGCTTAGAAATTCACTGAAAAAAAATAGGTTTTAGGGAAAGTTATAGTTAGTTGGACATTTCACTCTAACTATAACTCGCACCCCTGCAATTCACTGCTGATGACGTCACTTTTTACATCAGTCATGACATGGTCAGTGACATCACTGGTGACATCATCCATGTGATAATTTCATGCATTTTCTCACACCCTAATATAACTTTTGATACACCAACTCAAAATTACTGACTGCCATTCTCAAAACCATAGACGCTCCAACATCAATAACTACATACCCACTCCCTGATTCTTAGGTCTACACACACATCCACTCACTCACCTGTACAGTCACTCATACTTACGGTCACTCAGTACAGGACTATCATATACACTCATACACCTATATAGACACTCATACACCACCACTCATCCATAGAGGTACTCACACACCTAGTCAGTCTTGCAAATAATTAATCACACTCCCATTTACTCACCTATACCGTTCTACACACACCAGCTCACTTACTCATACAAATACTAGCACATTCGTACACTCTTATACAATCACTGATACAAGCAAACACTCATCCATACACCTACTCTCATAATCACACACGCTCACTTATAGTCATTTATATACTCTAACACACATATATGCTGCCTTTCACATATGTAGTTACCCACACATGTACCACTGAGATATACATTCACTCACTAACACACCCATACACACACTCACCCACCCATACAGTCCATCACAGATGCACTCTTGAAACCATGCACCCAGGGAATCACCCACCCACACATCTATGCACACACAGCCCACCCACACAACCACCCATACAGATACTCAGACAACCAATCAATAACTCATATAGACACTCATGTAGCTATTCACAAACCCATGCAGCTGCTTACACACCAACAGACAGACGGATACAGACATTCACACAGTTTAGTCACTAACCTATGCATTCAGTAAGATATGTTTAATCACTCACTTATAGAGTCAGTCATGCACCTACTAAATCATCCATTTAGACACTTATACACCCACTCATTCTTCAAAATGCCGTTCCCTATATATATTAAACATATTTCAACTTTACAGAAAGACACAGTCACTGGATGATGTCATCAGTGATGTCATTTGAGATTTCATCAGTGATGTCATCAGTGATGTCACTGACCATGTCATGAGTGATGTAATATGTGACGTCATCAGCAGTGCATTGCGGGTGCGTGAGTTATAGTTAGCTGAAGTAACTATAACGGGGGAATTTCTCTGGTTTTGTACGAGTGAAATGTCCAACTAACTATAACTTTCCCTAAAACCTATGTTTTTTTCAGTGAATCTATATCTACATATATATATATGTGTTACTCTCTGTTTAACTTGTTTCTGTCTGGAAAAAACGGGCATGGACCACAACGTTGTGCAACTGGATTTGTGGTTTATTACTCCAGGACCTTTACAGCCATGACGCGTTTCAGCCCTACTTGGGCCTTGATCACATGACACGCTCTGTCAGGTGAGCAGTTTTTTTATAGGCAATTTTTTCTCTCTCTTTTTTTATTGCATAACTATAACTTTATTGCTAAACCAGTGTTTAAAGTGAGACATGCATATCGACATTGAAAACACATAATAACATAGATGTAAAATATCATAGCAGCACAGAACATTGGACATTGTATAGAGTAAAAGTTATCATATTGCCTTTACCCTCGTGATTGCCTTGCAGTAAAATACCATAATGGCACTATTGTGGTAGGTTGGAATAGAATACACTATATATATAGAAAAATCCCTCCATTCTTTATAACATTAAATTTTTTTGGTTATAAATGAATTGAAAAAAAGTGTACATGAATTTAAATATACCTAAAATCATATAAAATTTGGACATTTCAGTAAAATACCTATTTATATAATAGTTGTACCTTTAATTGTGCAAAATTAGCAAATACTGTGCAAAATTGCCAAAGCTGTATGTAAACCTTCTGTGTTTCCAATAAAGTGCCAGTGCTGTGCAAAAAGTAAAGTTAAAATAATTTTTAGCCTCTAAAAAATATATGAAACCCTGAAAAAAGCCTAAAATAACTAATTTAATCAATTCACCCTATGTGTCTGAGTTTAATTTAATAAAGGGGACGGCAGCTTACAATATTTTGATTGACTTCTCAAAATGCTGTAAAATGTTTTACCAATTATCAGTTTATAATAAACGTAAATTTGTTTTGCATTTCTAAGATTGAAAATTAGATACCACATAGTTTGCAAATAACTTTTGTTAAAGACAAGTATACAATTCTTCAGTGGCATTTAAACCTTTAGGAAATTTGGTATCGAGGTTAATAATGTAATGCGCCTCAAGTAGTCTGAGAGCTTTTTCCCTGTCGCCTCCTCTTTTCTTGGGAGTGACTGTGTCTAAAAGAAAGTATCTGAGACTACTAGGGTCTGCTTGATGCACTTCACTGAAATGCTGTGCAACCGGATAGGGTAAGTCTTGATTTTTCATTGCCCTAATGTGCTGGAGGACCTTTTTGTGGGCTTGAAGAATGGAGCTACCAATGTAGCGCAGCCCACAAGGGCACTCCAGCACATAAACGGCATGATTGGTCCTGCAATTGAGTGACTTTCCTATCTCAATTTCATTGTTGCTAAATGGTGTTGTGTATGTTGTTTTATTGCTGCCATATTGGCATGCTTTGCAAACCCGACATTTGAAAAAAAACTTTTCTTTGTGTCAGCCAAGAGCTTTTACTGACTTCTGTGGGATCACTTTGGACCAAAATATCCTTCATGGACGTTGCTCTGCTGTAAGTAATGGCCGGTTTTCTAGGGAGTAGATGTCCAATCATAGGGTCACTGAGGACTAAGGGCCAATTTTTGGTCAATAGTTTTTGGATTTGTCTTTCTTGTTCGGTATACTGTAGAATAAATCTAAAAGTGTCATTTTCAGTACAACGGAGCGTTTCTGTTGTAACAGGCCGGGGTGTTTCGCTAACTTTTTTCAATAGAGTTTCTCTAGACAGAGCTTTACTCTTGTGAATAGCCGAATCAATACACTGTGTTGAATATCCCCTTTCCATGAAACGCTGCTTACTGTTTTCTTGTTCTTTATAAGATAATTTTCATTACTGCAAATACGTCTGAGCCTAAGCATCTCATCATAAGGAATACTTCGGATGAGATGCTTGGGGTGTGCACTGCCAGCATGTAGCACTGAGTTGCCTGCTGTTGGTTTTCTGTGAAGTTTGGTTGTCAGTTTGTTATTTGCAACGCAGACCTCTACATCTAAAAAGTTAACGCTGGTTGCACTGATGCAGGCAGTGAAATGTAGGTTTAGAGAATTGACATTTAGTAACTGGACACATTTCTCTGCTTGACTAATAGGCCCATGCCATATTAGAAAGAGGTCATCTATATACCTCCACCAGGCTTTTATATTGAACTTGATACTTGATTCATGTTCTTTAGCCAGGACCAGCTCATCCCACTAGCCCAAATGTAAACAGGCATAGCTGGGGGAGAAGCTGGCCCCCATCACTACTCCTCGTAGTTGCTGGTAAGGGGTGTTTTGAAACATAAAATAATTATTACATAAACAAGACTCTACCATGTTTAAAAGCATCTGACTATGTTGAGTGTATTCTATTCCTCTCTTGGAAAGATAATACTCAAGGGCTCTCATTCCATCCCTGTGGTTAACAGAGGTATACAGGGAGCTTACATCCAATGTGATTAAAAGATCATTGTCGTGCCATGGATAGTCAATCAATTTTGATAAAAAGTCACTGGTATCTCGCACGTAGGAAGTCAAATTCTGAACATGTTCTTGTAAAAAAAAAGTCAATATATCTCGAAGTATTTTCCAATAGACTTTTACGTGCAGATGTGATAGGTCTGCCTGGTGGTGTTATGGCATCCTTATGAATTTTAGGAATAAAATACAAAATAGGAATTACTGGCTTGTCATTTTTCATGTATTTTAATTCATCTAGCGATAGTAACCCTAGATTCCTCCATCCAATTAGTTTTAAATAAAATTCATTGTTGAATTTGCGCCAAGTAGGATAGTCACTGCGCTTGTAGCATTCAGTATCTTTCAGTTGATTCATGGCCTCTGTGACATAATTGTCTTTCTTCCAAAGTACTACATTGCCACCCTTATCAGCATTCCGGACGACAATGTTGGGATTTTTCTTCAACTTGGACATTAGGGTGTTAAATTGTATTTCTTGTCGATTGGTTTTCTTTTTGATGGGATTTAATGTTTTGTAGTTAAGTTCTTTTAGACCTGAAATCACCTTTTCGTGAAAGTTATCAATTGAGTCTTTAATC
Source organism: Triturus cristatus (assembly GCF_964204655.1). NCBI lineage: Eukaryota > Metazoa > Chordata > Amphibia > Caudata > Salamandridae > Triturus > Triturus cristatus. The sequence continues at coordinate 402,029,531 of NC_140586.1, read as the reverse complement.
ATAAGAGGATTGAAAGTTGAACGGGGCTTAAATGGAGTCTTTGGCTTTATCTGTACTTCGAGTGGTGTTTCATTATCCGCCCTCAAGGTGTTGGTATTGTTCACTAGCTCTTGCATGTTAGATAGTATTCTCATGTCAGATGGAGTCAGATTGAATGGGGGATCCTCTAGTTCAAATAGACTTTCTGACTGTGTAGCCGTCATTATTGTTGAAGACTCTTGTTTGTTATGTTGTAAAAAATATTTTTTAAGTTATAACTTACAGATCCCTTTGTAGACATCGAACCTCGTGGTGGCATATTTAAATGAGCTGACCGGGCAATAGGATAATCCCAGTGATAGTATTGTTGTTCTGCTTTATTGAGGACAATATCAGTGAGGTTAATGACCGTCAGATTGGTTTCAACTTTGGCTTTGTTTGGTTTTAACGTCTCCAACTTCTCTTTTGTTGTCTTTTCTGATGTGGTTTTTTGTTCATTGTTTCGTTTTCTGGCCCGCCTTCTTTCTCGGCGTTTTGTTGTACTACTTTTGCTTTGTTTTGATAGGGTCGTGGGCGCAGGGTCTGCCTGCGCTCTTCTACTAAAAAATCCACTTCCTCGGCCAGTGACAAGGATGTAGGAATTTGCTTGAGCATCTTATTGCAAATCTCTATTTCTGTTTCGCTCTCAGGTGCCGAGCTCAAGTCTGAATTGGAGCTGGATTCTGCTGTATTGGTTCTTGTAGCAGGTATTGTCTGTTTGCTTGTCCACCTCCGAATTTGGAGACTTTTAGTGAGTCATATTTCTTGGCGAAAGTAAATATACGTCCGCTATCATAATCATTACGGTCTCTATGAAACTTAAAAGCTTTTCTTTCTCGTATAATGTCCTCCTCTTTTTTAAACGTTTAATCATTTCTTCTCTCATTTTGTTGATTTCAACTTTTTGCCCCATTATATCGATTTTCTCATTAAGTGTATCAATCTGTTCCAATAATTTTGCCCGGTCTTTCTCAGCATATTTTATGAGAATCAGTAAGAGCTTGCGAGATGATTCCAGGTTCGCCTCAGCCCATTCCTTCATCATATCTCTGTCGGAATCCTCGTAGCTGGGCACTAGCTGGATCCTCAAACCTCTCGGCACCCTACCAACATCCACGTAGCACTGGAGAGATTTTCCCTCCCACCACTTTTTTTTGTTCAGCTCGCATGAGCTTTTCCAGTTGCCTGAATTTGTCTTTAACGTTAGTACTGCGGGAACTAGCTGGTGCATTATGGGTTATGGAGTCCACAGCCGGCCGTTTTGTATCATCAAACATGTCAGCTGCTGCCACCTCCCTTTCACGGAGCATGTCATTTGGAGCAATTATTATTGTGTATTGAAGACTCGATGTTTTTCGGCAGTAGTTTGTAATAATTTACATCCGCTTCACCCGTATATCATCGAGAATGTGCCAACTACCCCAAACCCGACTCTAATATAGATGCAACGCAGTTTATCCTTCTGGCCCTCTCTCGCTAACAGACAGCAGACCGGCGGGTCAAAGACATTGACTCGTGGTCGCTTACCTGCTTTGCAGCTTCGGGGCTATCGGATGTCACTCTGCTGCTCGTTGTCAGCCGGGGGGTAAGCTCCTGTAGTAATCCTCCCAGATTTCTTGTGTAGGCTTGTGAACAAGCTGTGGCTTCCTTGTAGGCGACACCCTGCTTGTGGGGGGGTCCGAGTTGAGCCGGAGAAGTCCCAAACCGGCTGATTACTTGCGTTACTCTCCGTTTAACTTGTTTCTGTCTGGAAAAAACGGGCACAGACCACAACGTTGTGCAACTGGATTTGTGGTTTATTACTCCTGGACCTTTACAGCCATGACGCCATATGTATATATATGTATGTATATATATATATATATATATATATATATCTATATATATATATCTATATATATATATATATATTACCTACTGGCGATAGCCAGTAGGTAGTTATAGTTAGGACCACGTTTCCATAGGAAAACCTCAACATTCTATTTTGAATAACTTTGGCGCCGGTCGACGAATCCTCGCAAATTTTTCAAAATAGGTGGGGCGCTACGCTCCGCTCCTACCCTGAAAGTCTCGGGGGGATCCGTCAAGCGGGGGCTGAGATAAAAGGGGGGTCCCAAAACGCGTTTTTCCCATGCATTTTTCCATAGGACCTTTAGAACGAGCTACAGCCCGAACGGCTGAACAGAATTACTCAAAATTTGGCAGAGAGGTAGTCCCTAGGTCAAGGAAGTGCCTTTTGTAGGTTTGGTGTAAATCTGTTCAGTAGATTCTGAGAAAATAGCCTTTAAATCAATATATATATCTGAGCCAGCTTACGGTACGCTTACCGTACGCTTACGGTAAGCGTACGGTGGCGTGCGCGAGCGCGATTCTGATTGGCTCTTAGATCTTAGTAAACATTCGAATCGGCCGAAACCAGGAAGCGGCGGCCGCCATTTTGTCTCTCGCACTGAGAGTGATTTTTAAAATATCAAGCCCAAAAACATGTAAAGGGGCTGTTTTGACAACTCCCTCCCACATAGTCATGTTGAGGGAGTCCCCAAACATCCCCCAAGTGCAAAAACGGTTTTATTTTTTTTTCGGCAATTTCGCGGGGTACGCTTACCGTACGCTTACCGTAAGCGTACGGTAAAAAAATAAAAATAAAAAAAACACTATCCACACTTACCCCACCCCCTGTGCTTTTGGTGGCCGAAGGCCACCAAATGTACAGGGCTTATGTTAAGGGCAAAAAACACTATCCACACTTACCCCACCCCCTGTGCTTTTGGTGGCCGAAGGCCACCAAATGTACAGGGCTTATTATAAGGGAAAAAAACTTAGCATTTAAAAAACCGTACTAATTCACTGAAAAAACCATAGGTTTCACACACGTTATAGTTAGGAATTAGCATTTAAAAAACCTTGCAAATTCACTGAAAAAACCATAGGTTTCACACATGTTATAGTTAGCGGAAATTTTACTGATAAAAAACCAGTGAAATTCCCCCGTTATAGTTAGCGCAGGCAACTATAACTCACGCGACTGCAATCTTCTGCTGATGACATATGTGTCTTTATGAAAAAAAAATATTTGTAATATATGTATAGCTAAAAATGTATGGAAGAAGACATGGGCAAATAAGTGTCTAAATACAGTATTAGCATCAGCAGAGGATTGCAGTCGCGTGAGTTATAGTTGCCTGCGCTAACTATAACGGGGGAATTTCACTGGTTTTTTATCAGTAAAATTTCCGCTAACTATAACATGTGTGAAACCTATGGTTTTTTCAGTGAATATATATATATATATATATATATATATATATATATATATATATATATATATATATATATATATATATAGTGAATAGACTTCAATTTCCCCGCGAAACCACATTGAATCATTTTTGCCCTGTGATTAAAGAAGACTATCGGAAACTGGATTCGTGTGGCTCCTTTCTTGCATCAAGTGAAGGATTTGCGAGTTGTTTTGGAATCTATATGAGCGGTGGCACCCGATAAAAAAAACGAGCCCCGACCCGACTGGATGGGAGGAGGAGTGTGCCGAACAACGAGACGGTGAAGAGACTTCAATTTCCCCCGCCCGCCGGCAACGCGAAACCACATTGAATCATTTTTGCCCTGTGATTAAAAAAGACTATCGGAAACTGGATTAGTGTGGCTCCTTTCTTGCATCAAGTGAAGGATTTGCGAGTTGTTTTGGAATCTATATGAGCGGTGGCACCCGCTCAAAAAACGAGCCCCGACCTGACTGGATGGGAGGAGGAGTGTGCCGAACAACGAGACGGTGAATAGACTTCAATTTCCCCCGCCCGCCGGCAACGCGAAACCACATTGAATCATTTTTGCCCTGTGATTAAAAAAGACTATCGGAAACTGGATTCGTGTGGCTCCTTTCCTGCATCAAGTGAAGGATTTGCGAGTTGGTTTGGAATCTATATGAGCGGTGGCACCCGCTCAAAAAATGAGCCCCGACCCGACTGGATGGGAGGAGGAGTGTGCCGAACAACGAGACGGTGAATAGACTTCAATTTCCCCCGCCCGCCGGCAACGCGAAACCACATTGAATCATTTTTGCCCTGTGATTAAAAAAGACTATCGGAAACTGGATTCGTGTGGCTCCTTTCTTGCATCAAGTGAAGGATTTGCGAGTTGTTTTGGAATCTATATGAGCGGTGGCACCCGCTCAAAAAACAAGCCCCGACCCGACTGGATGGGAGGAGGAGTGTGCCGAACAACGAGACGGTGAATAGACTTCAATTTCCCCCGCCCGCCGGCAACGCGAAACCACATTGAATCATTTTTGCCCTGTGATTAAAAAAGACTATCGGAAACTGGATTCATGTGGCTCCTTTCTTGCATCAAGTGAAGGATTTGCGAGTTGTTTTGGAAAATATATATATATGTGAGCAAGGCCACACAGTTGGCCGAAACGCGTCTTCCCGTTTAATTTGCACTGAGTATATGATTTAAATAAAGACGATACTGCGGCTGCAGTTTTCTACAAAGAAGAAGGTGTCCGTCTCTCTGTTCATGGTGCCGAGAAGCGCTTTGGAGTGGTACTTGGATATATATATATATATATATATATATATATATATATACATATATAGATAGATAGATAGATAGATAGATAGATAGATAGATAGATAGATAGATAGATAGATAGATAGATAGATAGATAGATAGATATTTTTTTCTTTTTTTGTTTTTTTTACCTACTGGCGGTTGCCAGTAGGTAGTTATAGTTAGGACCTTGTTTCTATTCAAAAAACGTTTTTTCTTTTGCCAATACCTTTGGCGCCGATTGACGAATCTTCATGAAATTTTAAAAACTAATGGGGCGCCCGGGTCAGCTCCTATCTTAAAAGTTACAGGGTGATTCTTTAAGCGGGGGCCGAGAAAAATGGGGGGTCTCAAAATGCATTTTCCCCATGTTAATTTCCATAGGAAACTTTAGACAAGGCAACAGTCCGAACTGCTGAACAGAATTACACCAAATTTGGCAAAAAGGTAGCCCTTGGTTCAGAAAGAGACCTTTTTTTAAATGGTGTAAATCTGAGAAATTAAAAAAATAAAAATATCGATATCTGAGCACCGAGGAGGGTTTGCGAATCCTCCCGGGCACGAGCTTCTCTCTTATTGTCTGCCAACAGTCCAAACCAGGAAGTGTTGGCAGCCAAAACTTCCTTGTTTGGCTCAAAAGAGTAAATAAAAAGGTGAAAAACAAGAAAAGGGGGCAGGGTACAGATACCCTGACCCTCTAGGCCTGCTCATGGTTTCCCACAAGGACCGCTAGGCCAAAAAAAGCATTTTTGAAAAAATTGGCCGAATTTGCGCTGGGGTCACAAATACGGCTGAGAAAAAAAAAGTGAAAAGTGGACTCCCTTGCTTTGTTTTTGAAAGCCCCGGGTGGGCCAGGTCCCAAGGGGCACTCACCAATTAATTTGCGGGGCCCGCGGGGGCCACCCCCCACAGCCCGGGGCTCAGTTTTTAAAATAAAATGATGTGTGGGGGGAAGAGCCCCCTCACATGCCCCGGGGACCACCACCTGATTAAAAATGGGGGTCTGTAGCGGGCGCCGGGGACCACCACCTCCCTGGGGCTTTAAAGACTTGGGAGGGGGGCTGCACGGCTCCCTCCAGGAGCCCCACCAGCAGTGTGCCACTGCTGGTGGGGCGATAAGGTCCTCTTGTGTCCTGAGGACCTCAAGACACAAGTGGACTTCATCACCTGAGCAGCAGTGCACTAAGAGGCAGAGTGGTGTAAAAAGGGGGCATGGCCTCAGGCCACCTGTCTGCAATCCAGCTGTGTGGCACTTACTGGAGGTACCTGGTGGGCTAGTTGGCCCCCAGGGACACTCAATAGTCGAGGGGACTTAATCCCGCAGCTTAGAACACACCAGGGGGAACGTTTGCACAGTGGTGGAGAAAGGGGGTGTGGCCTTTGTCCACCTGTCAGCAATCCCACTGTGTGGCGCTTACTGGAGGTAAAAGGTAGGCTAGTTGGCCCCTAAAGGACCCCCAGCAGCGAAGTGGACTTCCATCCCCATCCAAGAGCATGCCAGGGAGTGCATTTGTAGAGTGGTGGGCAAAGGGGGCGTGGCCTGCTGTGAGTACTTACCAATGCTGCTGTGTGGTACTTACTGGAGGTAATAGGAGGGGTAGTTGGCTCACAAGGATGTCCTTGGGGGCCAAGTACCCCTCTTGTTACCTCCAGTAAGTCCCACGCAGTACGATTGATAAGACGTCTTCGGAGGCCATGTCCCTCTTTCTCCACAACTCTGAAAACATGCCTCCTGACAGTCTACGGGATGGGGGATGAAGTCCAATTTACTCCTGAGGGACTTTGGGGGCCAAGAAGCCCTCCTGGTACCTCCTGTAAGTCCTATGCAGCGGAATTCCTGAGCGCTGGTCGGAGGTCCAGCACCCTTTATCTGCACTAATATATACTAGTGCCTCACAGAGGAGGTCATGCCAATCACAGGGGTACCCCAACCCATAGTGTACCCTAGTGTATGTAGGGGTTTTCACTGTATTCTAAGTGTATTTTAGCATAGCACTGGCTCCGGGCCTAGTTAGGCAGAGTCATTTAGCACCAGTACCAGTCAGTAAAAAGTTGGGGGCACAGGAGGACTTTGCAACAAGGCCTCTTTCTGCACCTCTGTTGGTTCTTTCTGCATAGCTCTTGCTTCTTTTCTGCATCTTTCCTCCTCTTTCTGCACATGTCCTACCGCTGTAGGCATAGTTCAATCAATCAATCAGAACATTTGTAAAGCGCACTACTTACCCATGAGGGTCTCAAGGCGCTGGGGGGGAATGCTTCCACTGCTCAAAAAGCCAGGTCTTGGAGTCTTTTGAAGGTCAGCAGGTCTTGGGTCTCCCATCGGGGGGATGGGGAGGGTGTTCCAGGTCTTGGCGGCGAGGTGGGAGAACGTTCTGCTCTCAGAGGTCGCTCTTCAGATGCGGGGGACTGTAGCGAGGGTAAGGTCGGCGGAGAGAAGCTGGCGGGTGGGGGTGTAGAAGCTGAGTCATCTGTTGAGGTACGCTGGTCTGGTGTTGTGGAGTACCTTGTGTGCATGGGTGAGGAGCTTGAAGGTTATCCCCTTGTTGACGGGGACCCAGTGCAGGTCTCTCAGGTGGGGTGCGGCAAGGGATGTCGAGGATCAGGCGTGCAGAGGTGTTCTGAATGCGTTTCAGTAGTTTTAGTAGTTTGGCCGAGGCTCCTGCATAGAGGGCGTTACCGTAGTCCAACCTGCTGCCTACGAGGGCCTGGGTGACGTTCTTCTCATTTCAGTCGGGATCCACTTGTTGATCTTGCGGAACATGCGGGGGTGTTGAAGCAGGAGGATGAGATGGTGTTGACCTGCTTTGTCATGGAGAGGGTTGAGTCGAGGATGAACCCTAGGTTGCGTGCGTGGTCGGTGGATATTGGAGCTGTTCCCAGTGTGGTCAGCCACCAGAAGTCATCCCAGGCAGAGGGGGTGGATCCAAGGATGAGGACTTCCATCTTGTCTGAGTTTAGCTTCAGTCTGCTGTTCTTCATCCACTCAGCGACGGCTTCATTCCTTTGTGGAGGTTGGTTTTGGTGGTGTGGGGGTCCTTGGTGAGGGAGAGGATCAGCTGGGTGTCGTCGGCGTAGGAGATGATGTTGAGGTCGTGCAGTCGGGCGACGTGGGCGAGCGGTGCCATGTAGATGTTAAACAGTGTTGGGCTGAGGGATGAGCCCTGGGGAACGCCGCAGATGATCTCGGTGGCTTTGGAGCAGAAAGGGGGAGGCGGATGTTCTGGGTTCTGCCAGAGAGGAAGGAGGTGGTCCAGTCCAGGGCCTTCTCTTGGATCCAAGCATCGTGGAGGTGTGTGCGTAGGGTGCGGTGGCAGACCATGTCAAAGGCGGCTGACAAGTCCAGGAGGATGAGGGCAGTGGTTTCTCCGTTGTCTAACAGAGCCCTGATGTAATCGGTGACGCTGATGAGGGCAGTTTCGGTGCTGTGGTTGCTGAGGAACTTGGACTGGGATGGGTCCAGGATGCTGTTCTCCTCAAGGTAGCGGGTCAGTTGTTTGTTGACGGTCTTCTCGATGACCTTCACCGGGAACGGGAGCAGGGAGATGGGCCGGAAGTTCTTGGGGTCCTTGGTTTCCGCCTTGGGTTTTTTCAGTAAGGCGTTGATCTCGGCGTGCTTCCAGCTCTCCGGGAAGGTTGCTGTCTCGAAGGAGATGTTGATGGATTTCCGGAGATGGGGTGTGATGGTGATGCTGGCTTTGTTGAAGATGTGGTGTGGGCATGGGTCTGATGGAGTTCCGGAGTGGATGGTGTTCATGATTTTGATGGTGTCGTCGTCGTTTATATTGGTCCAGGAGAGCAGGCCGTCGGTGCGGATGGTGGTCGTGGGGGCGGAGGTCTCAGTGGTTGTCGGGCGGTCATGGCGTTGAAGCTGTCGTGGATGTCTGCGATCTTGCGATGGATGAAGGTAGCAAGGGAGTCGCACAGGTCTTGCGAATGTGGGATTTCGTTGGTGTTGGAGCTGGGGTTGGCGAGTTCCTTCACAATGTTGAAGAGCTCTTTGCTGTTGTGTGCATTGTTGTCTAGGCGGTCTTTGAAGGAGGCCCTTTTGGCGGATCTGAAGAGGTGATGGTGTCTGCGGGTGGCGGTCTTGTGGGCTGCGTAGCTGTCCGGTATTCGTTCACGGTGTCATTTCTTCTCTAGCTTTCGGCAGGTTTGCTTGGAAGTTAGAAATTAGCCTTTAAAAAACCTTTGAAATTCACAGAAAAAAACATAGGTTTCCGGCACATTATAGTTAGAAATTAGCATTTAAAAAACCTTTGAAATTCACAGAAAAAAACATAGGTTTCAGGGACGTTATAGTTAGAAATTAGCATTTAAAAAACCTTAGAAATTCACTGAAAAACCCACAGGTTTCAGGGACGTTATAGTTAGTTGGGCATTTCACTGGTACAAAACCTGAGAAATTCGGCCATTATAGTTAGTTGAGCTAACTATAACTCGCACCCCCGCAATGCACTGCTGATGACGTCACATATTATATCATTGATGACATGGTCAGTGACATCATTGATGACATCTCACATGACATCACTGATGACATCATCCACGTGATAATCTGATGCACCTCCTCACACCCTAATATAACCTTTGATACACCCACTCTAAAATACAGACTACCATTTTCAAAACCATAGACACACCAATGCCAGTTACTACATACCCACTCACTGATTCCTAGGTCTACACACACGTCCACTCATTCACCCATACAGTCACTCAGACATGCAGTCACTTATCAATACAGCACTATCATAGGCACTCATACACCTATACAGACATTCACACATCGTCACTCATCCAGAGAGTTACTCACTCACCTAGTCAGTCTTGCAAAGAATCAATCACACTCCCATTTACTCACCTATACAGTTATACAGACACCACCTCACTTATTCATACAGATGATACTAACACATACTTACTCTATTATACAATCACTGATACAAACACACACTCATCCATACAGCCACTCTCACAATCACTCACTCTCACATATACTGATTTACATACCCCAACACTCACATACACTGCCTTTCACATATATAGTAACTCACACATGTACCACTGAGACAACCATTCACTCACCAACATATCCATATACACACTCACCCACTCCACAGCTCTTCACAGATGCACTCTTGAACCCATACACCCAGTGAATTACCCACTCACACATCTATGCACAGTCACACACCCCCACCCACCCACACAGAGACTCAGACACCCACACAGATACTCAGACAACCAATCAATAACCCATAGAGACACACATGTAGCTACTCACCAACCCATGCAGCCGCTTACACACCAACTAACAGACTGATACAGACATTCACACATTTTAGTAACTAACCCATACATTCATTAATACATGTTTAATCACTCACTTATACAGTCAGTCACACACCTAATAAATCATCCATTCAGACACCCACTCAGTCTTCAATACACCTTGGCATATATATATATAAAACATATTTAAACTTTACAGAAACACACAGTCACTGGATGATGTCATCAGTGATGTCATTTGAGATGTCATCAGTGATGTCACTGACCATGTCATGAATGATGTAATATGCGACGTCATCAGCAGTGCATTGCGGGGGCGCAAGTTATAGTTAGCTCAACTAACTATAACGGCCGAATTTCTCTGGTTTTGTATGAGTGAGATGTCCGGGGCTAAATAATGAATCTAATCAGCACGCTTGATCTATGAGACAGGATATTTATCTAAGCTTTATGCCTATTCAGGGCGTTAAGTTGAGCTTCATTACGCAATTGATAAACAATAAGGTATGAATTTAACATGTATTGCACGTTCGAAGATGGCCGACACCTGATACAATGATGACATTAGTCCTTTGTCAATTTTGATGTATTGTACTCACCAATAAATTTGAATTTAAGTAACTCTGTCTCGGCCGCCCGCTGATATTGAAAAAAGGCGGTTGCCGAAATGGGTCTTGTGTAGGCCTGGGCGGTAAATTCCGTTCCGCTCGCGGAATTTGCGGAATTTCGGTAATTTCGCATTCCGCGCAGAACGCAAAATTGCCAAAAATTCTGCTTTACGCGACTTCGCGAAATTTTTTCTTGTTCGCGTTCTCAATATGCGTGTTCGCGAGATATTTTTCCCCGAGCACGCAAACAGCAACTGTGAACAGGAAAAAAGCATCGCGAACAAGCAATTCCGCGTGTTCGCGGAATTTCTGCATGTTCGTGGAGATTTTTTACCGTTTCGCGCAGATTTGCGTAACGCGATTACGCAAATTCCGCCCACCCCTAGTCTTGTGTGCACTTAAACCCGATTAAATCTGGGTAATATGCTCCTGTGAGTGCTGGTATTTCTTTTACCTTGAAGCTGTGATATCCAGCACGCTTTTCCGCCAACGCGTAATACAGCACCTGTCCAAGAGTGGAGGACTCAAGGCAGAAGTCTTGGAGCAGTATGTATATATATATATATATATATATATATATTCAGCTCAAAGGGGATGGTCCATTGAATAAGCCGCACTCGAGCAACGAAGAGTTTTCCCCAAAGAAACTTTATTCAGGTACAAACAGCCATTCCTTCCGGTAAAATGAGGCATCGGTCCGCAGCCCTGACGCGTTTCGAGTCATACAGAGTTGTCCAATCATGGCGGGCGATATTGGCATATAAAGGTGATGCGATGAATTAAGCGCTTGTGGACTGCATTTCCCTTTGAAAAAGAGAAGACTCGAAACGCGTCAGGGCTGCGGACCGATGCCTCATTTTACCGGAAGGAATGGCTGTTTGTACCTGAATAAAGTTTCTTTGGGGAAAACTCTTCGTTGCTCGAGTGCGGCTTATTCAATGGACCATCCCCTTTGAGCTGAATATATATATATATATATATATATATATGTTTTTTGTTTTTTTTTTCATATTTAGATAACTAGATTTAGAAGTAAAAAAAACACAAGCCTGTATACCTACCTTTGCGATATTATGGTTGTCTTTATTCTGAATACAATATTTTGACCGGGCAATATTTAAAATGTAATACTGTAGTTGAACACCAGCCACCCTGATGGGGTTACTAACAGCAGTGTCAGTGAAATCTTTATCATAATAAAATGGCTCCACATGTTTACTTAAACGCATAACAGTCACAACCATAAGTTCCCACTCTCACAAATGAAATACGAAAAGCTATAAATCTCCAGAACTCAGAATGAGATGCAAATAGCACTTTAAATGTTTTGGATTTTTATTAATTTTGTTTACAAACATCAATGTATCAGTTTCTCAAACTGCATGGTTTTCTATCAAATATGCACATCCCATTTTGGTTAACACAGTCTAAGAAAAAAGTGTATTTTTCCTTCCAAGGTACTTTCTTCAATATGGCTAGAGCAGACCCTCTGAATGAAATACTGGGCTGCATTTCAGGGAGCTACTTCCAGAGCACTGGCGAGCTACGATTTGACCCCAAGCTACCTGTTGGAAACCCCTAGTACAGCATGTGGCCTGAGTAGCAGTTGTTGAAATTAATTCAAGTATTTCTGCCATCATGTTTGTGATAACAGTTAAGTGCAGCAGATAACAAAATGTGAGAATGTTGAAACAAATGTCTATATTTTTTTCCAGGTGTTTAAAGCAATGAACATTCCTCAGATAAGAAATCCTTCATTACCTCCCCCAGAGGAAATGCCAAGGAGCTACCACAGTAAAATAGCTCTCATCGGAGCTGGGCCTGCAAGCATCAGCTGTGCCTCCTTCTTGGCGCGCTTGGGCTACCTCAATATAACAATATTTGAAAAAGAACAATTCTTTGGGGGTTTAAGGTAAGTCTAAAAAATCACCTTAAAAAACAGAAAGAGAACATTTGAGGCCACATTCAAAACCGAACACAGATTTCTGTTGTATTTTTAAAGATTACTTTCACCTATGTTAATATCTTTCGATCATGTATACATGAATAACCGTCGTCATTATGTTGCATGAGGCAAATTTAGTAGCAGCAACAATGTCCTGTGACTACCGAAGAAAATATAACCTCAGCAAATGTGTGTATGGATAGAAGAAATACAGTTTATGATAATGACAGTTCAATTGCAAATAGAGATTGAAGCAATATCTGCCTATATATTTAACTTGTGTCCAACTGCATCGAATTGTAAGGTACAATTTGAAAATGTCAAAGTGTGATGTGTTAGTAGTTCAGTCTATTATTGCATGTGAATTTTCAAGTACATCTCCTTTGCCAGGTCATCCTGAGCCATGCAGTCTCACATGCTTTGTATTTGCTTATAAAGACACACAATGTTATGTTGAATGTCTTTTTATCAACAGCACAAGCAACCAGTACCATTGTTCTGGGCAAATAATGTATTAATTTTGGGAGTGAGTGTCCTCACACATGTTATACTTTTGTTATACTTTTGAGTTATTTCTCAAGATGGAAACTTGTTTCCCATGAATTATCTGATTTCTGGCATCACATTCTGAACGTTAATAAAAACATATGTGGATCAGAAATGAGTAACATGTTTAACATGATATAATTTGCTTCGAAGGACTATAATTTTAAAACCCTGGCACAAAATATGCGCCCAGCAGAGAAGATGGGAAGGAGTAATATATAAACAGTTAATTCTCTGGAATCCCAGTCTTCTCAAACCCTTAAAATATTCTGTATTTAGTGTTCTTGCAAATGAGTTTAAATAGTATGAAATTAAGAGTGAGGAGACTTTGTACTTATCGTAATATACTAGGTAGCTACTAAAACCATTGTCTAACTAGTGGGAAGGAACAACTTGCTATATTATTAATGCTATGAAAGGGGTGACTATTATGTACCTGGTATATCTCACTGTTTAGTATTCCCTAGTCAATAAGAACCTTTACCCTCTAATATATTAATCAATGTAGCAGATCTGCTTGGTCAACCTAGATTTTTCACCTTTCTCTAGAGCCTACTTTTGCTGGCATTAGAACCCTCTGCACTTTAGCCCTGCTAAACAGGAGTAAAGTGCATGTGCTCCCCCTTTTAAACGTGATTAAATAGGTTATTCCTGATTGACATATGTAACGTGCCTATATGTACCTAGTATATGGTATAGAAAATGCAGCTGGGGCCCTAGATGTTAATTGCCAACTGTGGCACTTTTTATGCCATCTACAGGGTTGGCCTGTAAAACATGCCTTCAGGACTATCATGTATATTCTGAGTGCAGTAGCCTCTCTAGTCACCGAGGAATATAACTTTAACTTTGCACACGTTCCACCTTTAAATATTACGAATACTAAACTTGTGAGCGACAATCTGTATTTAGAGGTAACTTATTAAAATATAAATCAAGGTTTCCTGCCTGTCAAAAAGGTATTCTGACAGCAGGTCCTTGGCTGCTGTGAAAATAACTCTATGGTTTGTTGGAATTTTGCCCATAATTGAATGAACAATTACAGGACTTATGGTTGGCACTGCTGGCAACATGGCTTGCCCTGCCAGGCCAGCTTTTGCTGGGACCCCCAGCAAGGTGTGTGAAACATATTGAGTTAAGTATCTGTATAGTCTAACTATATGAATGTGCAAAGCTTGTAGCTCATTAGCATTGAGACTTTGTAGGCTAGAGTATGGTGTACAACCAGCTAATGCTGGTCAAGTGGCCCCCTCATTACTAAGGGGTCCCATGCGCACTGGTGCAAGTGCATGTATAAGGGTGCCTCAAAACCAATTTTGAAGTCTCCAATGTGCAAATGGGATTTCTAAGAGCACATACGCTCTGCATGGTTGTTGTGGGGATGTATTAGTGTATTCATGAAATGTTTTAGTATTAGCATTCACATCCGTAATTTTACCTCAAGAGTAAACAACCTCTAAGCAGTAGCCATTGTGGGCTACAAACTACGAAGATAAAGTAAGGCCATGTAAAGTGATCTATGCATGGATTGCAGGTCTGGTATATATTGGTGCTGCAACATTATTAAAACAGTAATGGAAACAAAGTGCAAACACAAATATTGGTAATCCTTTTAAAGGTTAATCTTGAACAACCAACAGAAAAATTAGGTGCTTCCTAAAAATACTGTGCAGGATATATCCCCAACATCATAGACGTCTCCGGTGGTAGGTGTGAGGGTACTATGTAGATTCACAAGCAATACTCAGAAAAAAAACAAAATTAGTACCAGACTATTTTTGTTGGTGCCATGTTGCAGGGATTGGAAACAGAACTATGCCTTGGGAGAACAGGATGTCAGAAAGTTGGGACTGAGTCTCTCTACTGCATCAGTATCTGTAGGCACAAATCTGACTAGCTCACAATGCCTCACCTGTACTCCTGACCTCTCCATAGTAGAAGGTGATTTAGGCAAACCTAGAACATGAACCTCTAGTCCCCAAGGGAACCGTGGAAACAGATCATCGCCATTCGTTCTCACTCATCCATGCGAAAGTAAACAGAAGAAAGACACAAGGGAAGTTTACAGTTTATTTATTGAAACTATTATAGTCTATTTTGAAGCAGGATTGTTGTGATCAGTAAACAGATAGACCTGAGAAAAGTAATCAACATTAATAACAATCTGTAAACGATGATCAAGCTGACCATGCAACTAACATATCTATCTGGACCTACCCTCACTATGTGAGCACAGGGATATATTATTTACCTTTTGGATTTGAGCCAAACCCCATACCTGGTATGTTTGTTTAGGTGGTCCGCATCATAGGTGTAAATTCAGTATACGCAAAGGCTGCTGCCTCCGTTCCAAGACTAGTCTCTCTGCTGGAATTCTCCTCTCGGACCTCCAAGGGGCCAAGACACAGTTTATATTAGAAGAACGGTTGTGTTAGAAAAACTGCAGCTGTGCTGCTGTATTGTGTCTAAAAAATGTTAGGAGATGTTGCTGATGGGGCACAGGAAAACAATACACCATGTAGTCCGATCTTGTGCAAAAATGTTCAGACTGAATCCCAAAAAGAGTCACTGAATAACAAATAATATGCACAGTGTATTTAAAAATTAATATCACTTCACAAAAACAAATGTAATTATGTGTGACTGTGTGAAGCAAAGACAGCCTAAAGCTGCTAATACAAGCAACCTAGGGAGAAAAAAAGTGGGCCCATGAGGGGAAATACTAAAGTAGTTGCTACTGACATGCATGCCACAATATTAAGTGATACCAAAATATACCCAGAATATTGACTAATTCAATAACACAAAAGTATGTGTATAGTTAAGTAAAGATTTAGTATTCTAAACTCCACATCTATGTACCTTGAAGATATAAATATTTTCAAGGTACATAGGGGTGGAGGTAAGAACGCAAATAAAACTATGCTTTACTTTATGTACTTATCTTCATGATATTGTTGTAATCTATATCCTGGATGCAATATCTTAGCTGGGCGATATTTGACATTCAATGCTACAGTTGAACACCAACCACTCTGATGCACAAGATGAGGTGATAACAGCACTGTCAGAAAAAGGTTTTTATAATAAGTTGTCTCTATGTGACTGATAACATAAGTCACATAGACACTTCTTGCTTGAACACTTGAAAGCGGGCAATATCCCTTGGGGTCTTCAGATTAAAAATGTGCCAGTCATTTTTACTGAAGATCCCGAATACAAGAAAGGATTTAGCTGCATAAGCACCAAATGTAGCCGCGACCTTATGGTCCACACCATTGAACAGCTGCACGAATCTGCCAAATAGAAATCAAAGAACTCGACATTTTGACCCAAGCAATCAAAAATAATCATATGACGTCTGAAGCAAAAGCTTTGCTTGAGAAAATTTACAAAGAAATCCAAACGTTTAAGAACAACACCATAAACTTTAAAACCACTAAGTTTGAAAAAGACACTAAATCTTTCAGTATCGAAACGGTGTATCCCTACCTCAAGGATGATTATTACACACAAGCGGAATCACGTAGGGCCTAACCCAGTACCAAGGGAGATCAAAGAACCGATTCACTACATTTTCTGAATCCTCTTCTTCAGATTCATCAGGAGACATTAATCCCAGAGAAGGCCCATCCAAAGACAAAATACTTTTTAAGAACAAGGCTATCCAAGAAACCGAGTAAGGTGCAAGCAACCACATCCACAATGGGAAATGAGGACCTGCAGAAACTTCTACAAGAGCTGAGAACAACAACAATAGTGGACTTATCATCGAAAAAACTGTTCAAAGTAGAAGAGTCAGTTTTGGAATTAGGCGTCTAATTTGTCCCTACCACAAGCACAGACTACGCAATCTTAAAGATAGAGGCTTTAGAATTTTTCCGGAAAATCCGCATCAAAGCATTTTTTCATGGGAAAGAAAATCGTGGTAACACGGAACCCTCTGGATTATCTAGGAAATCAAATTATAATCCACCAATACACACCATTCCAAAATAAATTTTAGCCTTCGAACAGGCAGTTTTGTCTTCCATTTCACATTTGGAAAAGAATAAACCATTCACAAAAATGAACATCACTAAGCAACAACATGAAGCCATCAGGGACCTCCAAAGGGATGACACCGTAATTATAAAGCCTGCGGATAAGGGCGGTGCCCTAGTTCTATGGTCCAAAGAGATGTATGTCGCCGAGGCAAAAAGCCAAGTACAAAACACAGAATGGTATTGTCAACTAAAGGAAGACCCCACACGACAAATAGAAGGAGAGATCACCAACAAACTCAAATGGGGACTGGAGCAAGAGATTTTAGGACCAAAGGAATTTGAGTTCTTAAATAAATCCCATCCTAGGTTTCCTGTAATTTATTTTCTCCCCACAATTCATAAAAATTTGAGACAGCCCCCCGGAAGACCAATTGTTTTTGGCTGTGAATCTGTGCTGGAGCCAATAGCAAAGTACGTGGACCTCTTCTTGAAACCATTCATGGACCAGGTGCCATCTTATCTAAGGGACACCACTGATTTCATCAAGAAGATCAAAGGACAACTATTCGACCCCCTGAACCAATGGCTAGTCTCGTTTGATATACCTTCACTATACACTCAAATACCACAGGAGGAAGCACTAGAAACCATGAATACTTCTTGGAGACTCATGCAAAACCCCACCGAGTCCCTACTGATTTCATATTGGATCTAGTTAGAACTGTCCTCAAGAAGAATTATTTTAAATTTGAGTATACATTCTTCATGCAAGTCTAGGGGGACCGCGATGGGATGCCCCTTAGCCCCAGAAATGGCTGTATTGTTTATTGCGCTGTTCGAAGACAAGTTAATCACCAACAATAATCCATTCAGTGAATTTATTTCGCAATGGTACAGGTACATCGATGATGTCTGGTGCCTGTGGAGTGGCACAGAAGAACATCTGGAACAATTTCATGAATGGTTGAACATGAGACATCAAGACATCAAATTTACCATTATGAAGAGCAGGACCCTCCTCACGTTTCTTGATGTAGAAGTATTTGTGCATGATCATAAGTTGACAACAACTCTACACCGTAAACCTACGGACAAAACCACAATACTCTTCTAGCAAAGTTTTCACCCGCGGAGTTTAAAGGATAACTTCCCATATGGGCAACCATTAAGGATTCGAAGGAATTGCGCACGAAAGGAAGATTTCATGATAAACACCAAAATGTTTTGTGATCAACTCAAAGAAAGGGGTTACCCAAGAAAGATGCTCAAACATGCCATTAAGAGAGCATGGTGTACAATGCATGAGGTATTGCTTTCCAAGAAAAAAAAAGACCTATATTGAGATTAGTGTGTATTCCACGTTTGGCCCACACACTAATAAACTCTGTGAGATGCTTCTAAAGAATTGGCATCTTTTAACACAATTTGATTGCCCTATGAAGAAGCCCTTGTTTGCAATGAAAAAGAACAAAAGCATTGGCCAAAGAATCATTAGAACAGATCTCGCTTAAACCCCCAAGAAGACAGACCTAAGGGCGCAATGGAACATGCAAACCATTGAAGGACACCACAAATGTGGCAATTGTTCCACATGAAGCACGACCATTGAAGGTCACGAGTTCATATATGACTCCATTAAATGGACACATAAAGAATTCACCAATTGTAAAACCAAAAACACTGTTTACGCCATCCAGTGCCTGTGTCCAAAACTGTACATTGGAAAGACAAATCAGCAAATCAATCAAAGAATAGTACAACATCGCTCCGGAATTAAAAAGCAGGTGCTAACTGTACCGATGGTGTCACACTTCGTTGAAAAGAACCATTCTGAGAAAGATTTTATATGGACAGTGCTATCAGGAATGAAGCAACCCCCACGTGGAGGCAGCGTTGAAAATCTTCTATTGAAAAGGGAAGCTTATTTAATCCTGAAATTTAACTGCACTCAAAAAGGCCACAATGAAATGTCCGAACTAAATCAAGCAATGAATTAACATCTGATAGTGAAACATTTACAGAGTGTGCGCCAATTCTCCAAATTTTTAATATACCTCCAGACACAAATGAAAATCCTTCATTACTCAGGCGATTCCATAAATGAACCTAAGACTACAATTCCCAGAAGCTCACAAAAACCATAAACATGCAAATCACAAACATGCCAAGAGAAACCTCAAAAACTACAATTCCCACAAATCCGACCGAGACACTTCCTGGTTCCAGAAATTCAAAAGGTGGAAGCGTCAGCACAAACGCAACCGATGGAAGAGTCACCCGACTGAGCCAGTAGTGGAAGAAGGATAAAGTGAGTGGCTCAGAATTCAATTTTTAGCTTTTGTTTGGTCAACTAGAAATAGTTGAAAATATGTTGGATTCTGCTTCAGTGCAAGTCTAGAATTAGCTAACAAAATATGCGCGCACTCGGCACTTTGAAAGAACACGGACAACAATGTTGCACTATTTCTGCTTGGATAAAAGATTTGGAACTCTCATAAACTAAAAAAAGCCTGTAAGAATGTCACGTCTGCCACACAGGAAGCCACGATCATTACATGTGCGTGACATATCTTTCAAAAGAAGCACAGTAAAACAATGTTACTCCTTTGCTTTTTTTTAGAAATGGAATAAATAAATTCAACGCGTGAACTCGAGTGACTTGTGCCCCACATGTTCCTACAAAAAGACACGCTGACCCGATAAAGATAACTGCGGGCGAGAATAACAACTGATCAAGTAAGCAAATTTATTATGCACCACGAGGCTTTAATAATTACACAAGCACTGGGATTTAATACAAACAACTATATCCTAAAACGTGCTCATTATTTAAGGCTAAAAGAAACCACTCCACGACGCTGTTGTTGAAGGAACTCATGCACAGGTAGTTACATTTTTACCCAGACAGCGCTTCACGACCTGTCTAGATTTATACTGGGAACGGTCTTGTTCACAAGTAAGTTACTTTAGTTCTCAAGTAACTTAATCAATACACATGAAAGTGGAACATTTAAAATCAGATAACTTTTACTAATAAATGTCATTATTTAGGTTACAAAGTCTGAAATAGGAAGGCTGCGCCGAAGAAACGTGCAGATAAACAGACTTAACGCACTCATCTGAAAGAACAGGTATTCCATAAAACCCCTCATGAGGCTATAATTTTCACACATTACACCGTGGTTCAGCCCTGACGATAATCCCTAAAGTCACATGGGGATTGGAAACGCGTCGGCATTTTTCTTTTTTCATATGAGGGATAGCTATTAGAAAAGACTCTGGAGAGGGTTGTCAGTACAAATATATTCCTGATAGACTCCAAATTCCCTTTATTCCCCATAGGCAGCGTGTCTATAAATAGAAGCCCAGTTCCAGGCACTTTGAGAGAGTTTATGTTCAACCAATATAGACTGGTGTAATTGTTTATAAGGTTATGAATGTAATTTTCACATTTCTGTTCGATTTTCACATTGATGTTCACTTGTATCTCTCAAATTTTGTCTGTAAAATGAAGAGTGTATCTTTTGAATGCCCCGTTGAATGTTGAAATGGTTGTATTACATGTCTTGAATAATACAAAGTAGTGAAGTAGGGTTCAGTGACTAGATGCCCTGTTCCTCCGTCTGTTGAAATAAACAGCAGCCTCTAAAACTGGTGGCCAGGTATCTTCTTATTTCATAAACATAACAGTCACAGCAGTAAGCGCCCACTGGAAAAAATGAAATACTAAAAGTTATATGTTAGACTTGACAGCCTAGGGACAGTCTTTCCCCAACCTTTTGCCAACTATCTCCACTTTTCCGATCTTGGTTTTGCAGGTGTTAAACCCCATCCAGGCGGCGGACCTCCCCTCCCTGCTTCCCCCCGTCGTACCATCCCGCTATGCTCTGCTACCTTAAATCACCACTGACAACTTTTGTTGGGTGCCTGAAAAGGTCGCAGTTTATTCGCATCATACAACTTTATACATTTGTCACACATTGCTCATGGTTATGTACACGTTGCATTGTTATTCTTGCCCCAGCTTTATCAATCACCTGGGAGAGGAGGGAACCCTTTCTGTGTTTCCTGCTACCGGGTTTAGGCTTCAGCTTGCTACCGATTAGGCGGGTCTCCGTTTGGACCTGTCTGGGCCGCAAGTGCCGTCCCGCTCGCCCTGCGTGGGCCCTTCCTTCTCCCAGAGGCCCCTGCCGGCTGGCATCCCAAGGGCCTTTCTTGCGTATCTACTTAATGTCTTGTGACTGGGTCCTTTGCCTTTTTTCTCCTTCTGAGCCCCTGCCGTGAGGCATCCCAAGGGTCATGGGGAGAGTATTGTCTCTAGTCTTTGCTGGCGGCGTGCCGCCCTTTTGGCTCCCTCAGCGCCCCTGCCGTGCGGCATCCCCAAGGCACTGCGAGAGCCTCTCATCTATCTTCTAATGGGTTCTCCCCTTTAGTTTGTTATTTTAGTCTGTCTAGCTCCGCTACCCTCCACCTTGCAGCTGCGACGCCTGACTCTTAGGTGTGGGTGGGTGGGATTCTTCTTCTTTCTCCCTTGGCCCGGGGAGGGGATTTGTGGTTACTGGCCCGGGTGTCCCCCCTTTTATTCCCCCCCTTGGCCCCTGAGCTCGCTCCCTGATTGGGGGGGGGGTTGCTTGGGCCATCGGGGGCCAATCCCGGCCCCCATCGGCCTAGCCCTTATGTAAATGCCTGAGAGGGGGTGGCCGGGGGAGGGGCGCCGCCCCCGGATGGCGTTTTGCCCAGGCCTCTACTTGGTCCGGCTTCGCCTCCCCGGCCCGGGTTCTAACCCCATCCAGGCGGCGGACCTCCCCTCCCTGCTTCCCCCCGTCGTACCATCCCGCTATGCTCTGCTACCTTAAATCACCACTGACAACTTTTGTTGGGTGCCTGAAAAGGTCGCAGTTTATTCGCATCATACAACTTTATACATTTGTCACACATTGCTCATGGTTATGTACACGTTGCATTGTTATTCTTGCCCCAGCTTTATCAATCACCTGGGAGAGGAGGGAACCCTTTCTGTGTTTCCTGCTACCGGGTTTAGGCTTCAGCTTGCTACCGATTAGGCGGGTCTCCGTTTGGACCTGTCTGGGCCGCAAGTGCCGTCCCGCTCGCCCTGCGTGGGCCTTTCCTTCTCCCAGAGGCCCCTGCCGGCTGGCATCCCAAGGGCCTTTCTTGTGTATCTACTTAATTTCTTGTGACTGGGTCCTTTGCCTTTTTTCTCCTTCTGAGCCCCTGCCCTGAGGCATCCCAAGGGTCATGGGGAGAGTATTGTCTCTAGTCTTTGCTGGCGGCGTGCCGCCCTTTTGGCTCCCTCAGCGCCCCTGCCGTGCGGCATCCCCAAGGCACTGCGAGAGCCTCTCACCTATCTTCTAATGGGTTCTCCCCTTTAGTTTGTTAATTTAGTCTGTCTAGCTCCGCCACGCTCCCTATGGTTTCTCGATCAGAGGGAGCTCCCCCCCTGCCGACTCCTACTCTGCCTGACTGTCATAGGAAACCCCTCTGTTCCAGAACCCTTACAATATTCAGCAGGAACATATCCATCCCCACCCCTGTGAGGTGAACTCCGTCCTCCCTGTGATACCCCGGGGATCTTAAGTTTATGAACCCATGACGTACGAAACCCCAGCCATTCTCCTTGCATACTTTTGCCATAGTAATGTTGAGTTTCCTCCTAGACTTTTCTACAGCCCCCAGGTCGATTGCCCCCCGCCAGGCGTTCCGCACTATGATTTCGGAAAAGATTATGTCTGCGGGGCGTACCATGCGTGCTACTGCCGTGAGGCCCTTCTGCATGTCTTCCAGGAGTGCCTTCCGCCCCATTGCTGCCAAGTCATTCCCGCCCAAGTGTACCACCACTGCGTCTGGCCTGCTGCCCCGCTGTAGTGCATCCCGCACCATGGACAGCAGCTCTCCCCATCTCATCCCGGGGCGCCCCCACCATTCTATGTCGGTGTTCCGTAGCCAGATCCCGCCAAAGTCCCGTCTGGCCGCTGCCCACCGTTGTGCCCGCGTAACGTACGAGTGCCCCACGATCCACACCTTCCTGTGTGCAGCGTCCGGATCTAGAAGAGAGGGGTGGTGGGGGGCGGAGGGGTCTTAGCATATTGATGGGCGTATGTAACGCTTGTAAGCGCCGGATGCCCACCGCCCTATCCCCTTAATTGTGCCCCCACCCATGCCCAGCCCAGCCGCCGTGGTGGCCGCCCCAATCCGAAATGAGTGCGACCCATATTCCCGTGCGGGGAGACCCAGGGCTTCTAACGCCTTCCTCATTACCGCTATAAACTGAAAACGGCTGAGGAAAGACCCATCTCTGTGCTGAAATAGCGGCCCCTTCTTCCCCTGCTTGCTCTCTAGATGCAATCTTAGTAGACATACTGGGCAATGATCTGCATTGTTCGTGCAGTGCAGTCTGGTCCATACACCCTTGCCCGTCTGGCCCGTCTTGGACCTTCTTAGCAGTATGTCCATGTGGCTGTCCTGCATGACCACCCCTTCTCTCTGTATGCATGCTGCTCCCGCGTCCACCACTGAGGGGGCTACCAACTCGCTGACCCTGTATGCCCCGAAGAATGCTACTGCAAACGCTGCCCGGAACAATGAGATTTCATGCCTCGAGGAGCATATCCCGGCCAGGGCCCCCAGCATCGCCTGAAGTAATCTGAAGTGGATGGGGCGCCTCACGTCATCTGGTGCCCGCTGTAACCTACCCCACCCTTTCATGGCCATCCGACATTCAAACGCCCTTGTTTGGTCGTCGCGCCCTGCCATCTTTGTGTAATATGCTATTGCACTTAAATGTGCTTGTGCCCAGGATTTTGACTTCCCTTCCTTGAAGGCCCAGTCGATGAATTCTAGGATGTCCCTTTTCCTGGCCCGTTGCCCCCTCTGTAGCCCAGCTTTGGCCCTGAAAGTCTCCCAGCACCTCCGGTACCGGCTGTTGGTCTTTGGGGCCAGTGCATTATCCAGCAGCCATCTCAAACCGCTTCCACCCATGCCCACACTTCCTCCGGCATCGGGGTCATCTTCCTGTCCGCGCCCGGGGCCAGCTTCCTGAATCTTTCCCACTGGAAACGAGAAATAGCATCTGCCACTAAGTTTTCCGCACCCGGAATGTGCCTTGCCCTCAGTGCAATGTTACCTTTCAATTGGCAGCCCACTAATATCCTCAGCAGGGTCGCTACAGCTGGGCAACGCGCCGCTCCTGTGTTGATTGCCTGCACCACTGCGTGGTTATCCGACCACAGTGTGATCTGCCTATTCGCTAGTTGGGGGGCCCAGATGTGGAAGGCTACAACTATGGGGAAAAGTTCTAGCAGTGATATGTTCGCGGTTAGCCCGGCTGCGTGCCACGCCTCCGGCCATGCCCCTGCCGACCACGCCGACCCCAAGAGGGCCCCGAAGCCGTACCCCCCTGCTGCGTCAGTGTAGAGTTCTAACTCGCTGGCCAGGACCCAGGG
The DNA here is from genome assembly GCF_964204655.1 of Triturus cristatus. NCBI lineage: Eukaryota > Metazoa > Chordata > Amphibia > Caudata > Salamandridae > Triturus > Triturus cristatus. Next base: position 402,005,107 of record NC_140586.1, on the reverse strand, counting down.
GGCCCGCCAGATCAGGGTGCCGTTGAACTCTGCCAGAAAACTCTCCCATTGGACCAGGTCGTCCCTCACTCCCTGTGTAATGCGGACCCTGTGATGCCTCTGTGTCAAGCCCCTCGTAAGCCAGGCTATCCGCCGGGCGAATGCGCGCCCTGCGGGAATTATCCTCATGGCAAAATTCAATTTCCCCAGTAGCTGTTGTAACTCTCCCAGAGTCGCCTTCTTCTGTTGCCTCAACCTACGTATGTCGCTAAGCATGTCCGCTACCTTATCGGTTGGCAGCTTGCATGTCCCTGCCACTGAATCCAGCTCTATCCCCAGGAACGTCAGTTTCGTTGTGGGGCCCTCGGTTTTCTCGTGAGCCAGAGGGATGCCTAGTTCCTGCGTCAATGCCCTGAAGCTATTGAGGAGGTTGGCACAGTCCTCTGTGTCTGCCCTACCCACGAACAAGAAGTCGTCCAGGTAGTGGACCCGCCCCCCTCTCGGTGTCCGTTGGCCCAGCTCCCACTCTAAGAAACTGCTAAAGGCTTCGAAATGTGCACACAAGATTGAGCAGCCCATGGGGAGGCACCTATCGTAGTAGTAACCCCCCTCCAGTCTAAAGCCCAATAAATGATAGCTGTCCGGGTGCACTGGCAGCAGTCTGAATGCTGATTCTATATCAGACTTGGCCATGAGGGCCCCCGCCCCCTCCTGTCTAACCAGGTCCACTGCATCGTCAACCGAGGCGTAGGCCACCGAGCATGCACCCTGCTCTAACCAGTCGTTGACTGACTCCCCCTCCGGGTATGACAGGTGGTGAATCAAATGGAATTTACCAGGCTCTTTCTTGGGGACTAAGCCCAACGGGGATATCACCATGTCCTCTAGCGGTGGGGAGGGGAAAGGACCCGCCACCCGGCCCATACCAACTTCCTTTTCCACCTTTTGCCTTGCTGCCTCGGGGTTGTCTTTGACTGACTTCAAATTATTGCTCTCCCGTGTCCCAATGGGGCCGTTATATGGTATGGGGAAACCCTGCGTAAACCCCTCCGCCAATAATTCCCTGTCTGTTGATTTATGGTACCTGTCCAACAGTTGCAATAGTCTGCCTGCTTTTATGGGTGTTGGGAGCGCCTGTCCTCTGCCCCCTTTCCCCCCGGCCCCTCCTGCTGGGGCCTGCTTCTCATTTCTTTGGTTCTGCCTTTGGTTTCTCTGTCGCTTGCCCTGTGGTTCGCCGGCATCGTATCGCAGGGTGGTTCCCCCCACAGGACCCGCATTCATGCTTGAACTTGCACGCGGCCCCCCACTTACACTCGTCCTTGTCAAACTTCCAGCACGCCTTGTTGGATTTTGCGGCTGGTTGGCCCCTCGCCTTGGGATCTTTCCCGTGCCCTTCAAATCTGCCCTTACTCCCGTAGGGACGAAAATTAGGCTCCTTTGCCCCCACCCCTTCTCTGGCTGCCACCATGTGTTTGGAATAGCCTTCCATGTCCTGGCAGTCCCAGCCTATCGTTGGCCATACCTGCATTTTTTCCCTGAACCCTTCGTCGTACTGTAGCCATGCATTCCCTTGGAACTGCTGCTGCGCCTCGTGCACCTTCTGCTCATATAGGATCAGTGATGCTGCACTCTGCGGGAATTTCTCAATAAACACGCACGCTAATGTCCTAAAGGCTTTCAAACAGTTTTCTATATTTCTGTCCACCCTGGGTTTCCTGGGGCCCCTCCTGTCCTCGTCCTTCCTGTCTTGTGTGGTGAGATCTAAGCCTGCCTGCCTTACTTCGAGCAGGGAAAATATGTCAATAAACTCCTTCCTCCAGATTCTCTCCTTAACTGGGAGTGGAATGAGGTTTGCCAGACCCAACAACCTTGTTGTCGTGGGCGGTTCGCTTGGGGATGGGCGCATATATTCGCAGGCTGGCTTACCCTCGCCTGCCCCGGCTGTACCTGCGCCCTCCCCCGTCGTGGCCCCTGTGCGCTCCTGTTGTGCTTGCTCCGCACCTGTCCCTTCTCCCTGGCTGCGCCCTGGAGGCTCTCCTTGTGCCCCTGGGTTGGCTGCTTTGTCTACCGCAAGGCTCCTTGTTGGGCCCCCTGTGGCCCAAGGTGCATTTCCCGGGAATGGGACCCCACTTCCTGGCCATTGCCACCAGGGTAACCATGGTGGCGGTTTCATCACCCCCTCTGGCCAGGCCTCCCCTGGAAGCTCCTTCCCCCTTGGCCCGCGCCTGTTTGCCAGGGGGATGGCGTGTGCCACGGCCCCTGGGCTGTCGTGTTGTGTTCTATACCTGTGTTAGCCTGTGGCCCCTGTCTGTCCTGTGGCCCCAGCCCCCTTGTTCGCCCCTGTGCGCTGCGTGGTCGTCCATGCTTACCCAGGGTGCTCTTCTTGGGTCCTTCCTGAGGGGCCGCCGTGCTGGCAACAGACCCCTCGCCTTCGCTGCCCTCTTCCGAATCCGAGCTGCATACCTGTACTGCCGCTGCTTGGGCCTTTCTCCTGGACGCCTGAGAAGGGGTTCCCTCGGTATTTGCCTTTGATCTGCTCCTGCGGGGGGGCGCCGTGTTGGCTGCAGACCCCCCCTTTTTCGTTTTCTTTGGCGGTGGTGGTGGTGGTGGTGAAGCCTGGCCTTGTCGTTTCCCTTTCCTGGGGGGGGCTTCCCTGATTTGCTGCTCCATCCAGCTCCTGCCTGCTCTAGCATGTCTCGCAGATCCTCGTCCAGATCGTCCTCCTTGTGCTTCCTTGCGTCTGCCTTCTTTGCGGCTGGCTGCTCCTGTAGCTCCCTGAAGCGGGCCGGGGGCTGCTTCTTCCTTCCTGTAGCCCCTTTCCTGTTTGCCATCCTCCGTACTGTTTATCTTCTCCTTACGCGTTGGGCAGCTCAGTTTCAACTGCTCCACTACCGCGTACTGCCCCTTTAAGGGGGCGCGCCCTTCTCTAGCGCGCTCAACTCCCCTGGGCGGAAGTGCTGAAGGCGGGGACGCTAGTGAGGGAAGCTGCCGGTGATCTTGTGTGCCGCCGGGCAGATCGCGGCCGATTTTGCCGTTACCTCCGCTGCTTCACGGGCTCCCTCAGTGCGCAGACGCCGTGTGTGCCTCCTCCCGCTGCCTGCGATGGGGGCGGCCCCGCTCCGCTTCCTTCCTGCTGATGGGCAATCCGTTCGTGGCTTTTGGCGGCCGGACCGTTGCTCAGACGAAAGCGGGGCTCCTCCGAAGCGTCCAACGCCCATGATCCTTTCCTGCTGTCCCTTGGCGAAGCGTGGGCTGAGCCGATGCTGGAGCCTCCGAGTCCTCGACGCGCCACGATTTAGGCACCAAAATCCGATTTTCGCCGCCGGTCGCCTCCAGGTAAGCCCACGATTCTTCTTCTTTCTCCCTTGGCCCGGGGAGGGGATTTGTGGTTACGGGCCCGGGTGTCCCCCCTTTTATTCCCCCCCTTGGCCCCTGAGCTCGCTCCCTGATTGGGGGGGGGTTGCTTGGGCCATCAGGGGCCAATCCCGGCCCCCGTCGGCCTAGCCCTTATGTAAATGCCTGAGAGGGGGTGGCCGGTTGGAGGGGCGCCGCCCCCGGACGGCGTTTTGCCCAGGCCTCTACTTGGTCCGGCTTCGCCTCCCCGGCCCGGGTTCTGAACTCTGAGCACTTCACCACTGCTAACCAGTGCTAAAGTGCCTGTGCCCTCTCCCCTAAACCTGGTAATATTGTGTCATCTCCAATTGGCATACTTAATTTACTTATAAGTCCCTAGTAAAGTACACTACATGTACCAAGGGCCTATAAATACTACTAATGGACCTGAAGCACTGCTTGTGCCACCCACTTAAGTAGCCATCTGCCATTGCAGAGCCTGTGTGTGGAGTTTATACTGCCATTTCGACCTGACTAGATAAACCCCTTGTGAGGCCCAAACTGTCCATTTTTATACATGTAAGTCACCCCTAAGGCAGGGCCGGGATAACCCAGAGGGGAAGGGGCAATGTATTTAAAAGTCAGGGCAGGTGCTTCTAAGTTTTGCGTGTCCTGGTAGTGAAAAACTCTCAAATTTGTATTTCATTACTGTAAGGCCTATCTCTCTCATATGATAAAGTTTGGTGTCTCTAGAGTCAAAATTTTAAAAACACAAATGATGGTGAAATCAGATTTTAAATTACTATTGTTAATGCAAACTTTCTAAAAGAGCCATTTTATCTTACTTTAGCCATTTGGTGCCTGCTACACGTTTGTGGAGGGTCACAACTGGACTGTGTGTATTCTCCTAGACAGCCGCACACAATGGGAGCTTAGCTGTGACTTGATGGGCCATCCTGGCAGGATGAGAGTGTGGAGCTACAACCAGCCTCACACCTGACTAGGCTGTGTCCTGTCCCCACACAAAGGGCTGAATAAACCCTGAAGTTTGTCTGGAGTCAGGGCAGGAAGGGAGGACCTCTGCGCACTTCAAAGGCATCTCTTTGAAGCCTTCTCCACTTCAAAGGAGCAACTGAGTATAAGTACTGGACCTCTGACACCACCATTTCAGTACACTTCGAGACCTGTGAAACTCTGCCAGTAAGAAGAACTGCGCCACTCTGCTAGACTGCTTTGCTGGACTCTGTCCTTGCTGTGCTGCCCTGTGTCCTGCTGTTCCCTTTCCTGGATGAGAAGGAGTGGACTTGCATCTCTTGAACTCAAAGTGACTCCAAGGGTTAGCTGGCTGGCCTCCTGATCTGAAGTCTCTGGGACATAAAATATTTCCAACTTACCTGCTTTTGCACCTGGACTCTGCCATCTGTGAGTTTGTCCTACCAATTGGAGCCACCCCGGTCCTGGACCCTTGGAATTGGGCCTAAGGTGCTTCCTACAGAAAAACCCATACATCCTCTGTCAAACCTGTGCATCGCTGCTTTATCTGAATCAGAACTGGAGAATCACCCCTGTTGCATGGATCAGAACTAGCGCATCGCTCCTGTTGCCGGACCAGAGCCGGCGCATCAACTGTATTGCATGTAGTGACCTTGAAGCAGCACTTTCCGAACCACCACTGTGCAGTTCCGCATCTCCCTCGACACCATCCTCACCAGCAAATCTCCACATCGCAGCTCTTCACTCACTGGAGCCAACTCATCGCTGCTGATGTACTGATCAAGACCGCTGCATGCGTGGATTGGCACAACACATCACTTCAGCTGCAGCCCACATCTTCAATATTGATGCAGTCAGGATCAAGGTACTTTTGTTCAGTGGGCTTCACTGGATCCCGGTATCCGTCCACGCTCCATTGCGGTCGGCCCAAATTTTTGACTTTATCCGGGTCCGGTGTGACCAGATATCCCATGTAACAGCTTACTGCTTCTAAGTGGTATTTTACAACTTATTCTTTAAAAATCAAATCCCAAGTTCTACTAATTGGATTTTTGGTCTTGTTTTTCGAATTAAATTAAGTTTTAGTGTTCTAACCTGGTGTAGAATCTTTTTGTGTGGTGTTTTCACTATTTCACTGTTTGAAGTGTTGCACAAATACTTTACACATTGCCTCAAAGTTAAGCCTGACTACTCTCTGGGCGGGCACAGATTAATTTAGGGTTTGCCTGCTTCTTACCCTTACTGGGATTCTAGTTGCTGCATGACTTGGACCCATACCCCAGTCAATCAACGGCTGAATTTCTAGCACTATACATCCCCTGAATTCGGTATGAACTATCTTTCAAAATAATTTCTCTTTATTGCATGATTAATTAAAACCTTTGCAAACAGTTAAAACTTATGTTTAAAAAACAGAACAACATCATTAGTATTGCTAGAATTAGTTAAATGCTGTTAGAAATTTCAGTAAATCCCTAAAATTTCAAGGGAAATAAAAACTGGTGTGCAATACAACCATAAGGAGCATAAGAGTGCGTAAAAATGCAACATTTTTCGGAATGTTAATTCCTGAGGGCTCCTATATAATCCCAGTTCCTTTAAAATTGGTGTTAAGAATTTTGATCTTGATAGCATTTAAGTATGTAGCGGGCAACAGTGAGTTTGTTGTTGACAGTAGCAATCTGTAGTTCATCATGTCATTTGCTCGCCAAGTTTGTTGCGCCCCTTGCCAAGTAATTCCCATATATGTCATTGGCTTATTCCCTGGCCCATGTTGTTGAGCCTGGGATGACACAAAACAAAAAAACAAAAAAAATATGTCGCCATTGCTGGCCCATAGCCAAAAGTGGCAGCATGAGAGCGTGAAAGAACCGTACTGATAAACGGAATTACCAGGAACTATCTCTTATGAACAGTGTTGTTGTAAATTCCTCAGAGGCCAGTGGGCCGGGACTGATGACCAGTTTGTTAGAGTACTTCCAAGGATAGCTTTACTTTTGCTGCACTCATAAACCGAACAAGGCTACAGGCCAACCGGACGTTGCTGCCCTCGAAGCAAGCCTTTACCGCCTGCCTGCACGATCGTACCTGGCTTTCAATTAGAAGCGGCTTTAATAGCTGTCTTCGTTCCACTCCCAAGCCCTTGTAAATGCATAGTAGATGTAAAACGTCCTCGTTGGTGTCTCTGCATAATCTGCAATGGTTTGAAGTGTCTGTGCGTTTCCATGGTGGTAGGTGACATTTTGCCGGTAGAATTCTCAACCTCAGAAGCAAGAATCTTTCTTTTGTGATTCTCGAGAAACCTGTTCCTAGATATGGTTGGGGCTTTGCCCTCGTGTAGCTCTGAATTACAAACCAACCATGGGCCCTCCTTCTAAGAGCCACTTTGTCTTCTTCGTGGGATACAATCTTTACTGATTTATTTACCAGAGCCTTAAAACTTTTTAGGGACGTGCTAGTTTCCCATAGGTCCTGTAAAGCAAGCAGCCTAATTGCTGATTGAAGGTAACTCATGGCTGGGCTGTCTTTTTTCCTTGTGATTTCCTTCCACAAGTGTGAGTTCAATGTAACTTGCTCGGCTCCCTTTATTTGGTACCAGCATTTAGCATAGGCACCCGTCTGTAAAATTTGCTGCTTTTGAAGCCCAAACTCTAGCCTTATTTGAGCTGGTGAGGTAAACTGCGGGAGATTGAATATTATTCTCACAGCCTTGGTAACCGCATTGTCCAAGGTAACCTCATCTCTCTCTCTCATTGGTTCACTCCCATAAGTGATCGAAGGTAAAAGTCTTGCTCGGAGCACTTCTAATAGAGGAAAAAGACTGGAGCCGGTTATTTTTTGCTTGATATTTTTTAGTGCAACTGCCAATGCGATCCCTCTACCTTTGGTGGCTGCTTTCTGTTTAATGAATAAGCCGTTCCTATCAAATATTACTCCCAAATACTTGTATTCCTCAGCCGTCTCCAGCAGCCTACCCCCCCATCGTCCATCTGGACTGGTGTTTGTTGTTCCATTGGTTTAGTACCATAACTTTGGATTTTTCAAGGTTTATACTTAACCCGTTCTTGTCTGCAAAGTTGCTTGTGGTGTTTATCAAATGCTGCAAGCTGACTGCAGTACGGCTGATAAGTAATAGGTCGTCGGCATACAGGAGGTTTGAAAGGGTTAAGCCCCCCAGATTCGGGGCATGATGGTTACAATTGTCCAGCTCGTTTGTGAGGTCGGACACAAAGAGGTTGAACAGGGTCGGGCCAGGACACAGCCCTGCTTCAGCCCTTTGGTAGTTGGAATTCTCCTTGACAAGCAGTCCCCTGCTCCCACTTTAATTTGGACCCATGTTTCGGAGTCAAGCAAAATTAACTGGTTCAGGAGTCTTGTAGCTATTCCCCACCTCGAAAGTTTTGCCCAAAGTAAGTAAGTAAAGTGGCTTGTTGAGGTTTTTGGTAGCATCTATCAAGAGCGAAAGAGCAAGAATATTTGTTGTGCTCCCCATGCTTTTCTGAAAACCAGATTGGTTGATGGGATTAGGGCTTTTTCCTGTGCCCAGTCCGTAAGTTCGATAAGTAGGAGGCATGTGTAGAATTTGGCTGAGACGTCTATTAACGCAATGAGCCTGTACTTTTTTGGCTTAGTCGTGCTGCTTTTTTTATGGATCAATGAAATAATTGACCCCTTCCAGGAATCGGGAATTCTTTCAAGTTCCATAATATTGTAATAAAGGGGTAGTAGCGCTTCAGACCAGTAATTCGGATCCTGCTTGTATATGATTGGCGGTAGGCCGTTGGGCCCAGGCGCTCCGTACTTCCGGCTTTTCGAAATTCTATTCACAAGCTTTTTATTTGAAAAGAAGGGGGTGAGTTCTGATCCCTGGAGTCTAGGCAACTGCCGGTCGCATTGATACACCCATATGTCTTGTTGGATTTCGCTAACTTCTGTATTGAAGTGGCACTGTAGATACTTTATCCAAGTGTCTTCCGTTATGTGCGAATTTATTCCCGGAGCTGTTGAGTTCTCTAAGCTCCTGACTGTCTGCCAAAACCTGGCGCTGTTGTTAATTTTTGCGTAATATAGCAGTTTTGCCCATGTTGTTTCAGCATTTTCCTTTTTAGCAAGCCATATGATTTTGTTTCTGCGTGCCTTTAGCCTCCTTAGTTCGGACTGTATGTTATCAACTGGGCCGTGTAGGCGGAGACTACGCAGTGCACTATTAGTATCGCTCTTTATTTTCCTTAATAAGGCGTTCTGGTGTCTTGAAAGATAAATTCTTTGGTTACTTGCCAACTTGCATGGCGCCTCCTCTTCTTTTTTTGGCTTTGTTTTTCGTTTTGTTGGCTTATTTTTGGACTTAGTTGAGTCGAAGCTTTCAATGAGGTTCTCCCAGCCAGTTAAACTGTTCACACTCAGCTGTTTGCTTTCCTCCCATCTTTTTTTCGATAGGGCCAGAAGTTTTTCTGGATCACGCGTGTTGCATTTAATTCGCCGGTGGTTTGATGTGACCTTAAAATTTAGATTCTCAATTGGGTGAGTAGTTGCCGTTCCATGGGCGTTGAGTATAAACTCTTGAGGTTGGTGGTCACTGTGGTCCAGCGTTCCAATCCTAAACCCTTTTATTAAGCTAAAAAGCGACAGAGAAGTAAAAGTGTAATCTATTGCAGTGTTTGTGTGGGTAGTGTGAAAAGTTTCAGCTTGTGGGCGGTCTCCTGCAAATCGGCCATTCAATGCTACCAGAGACAGGTTCTCCAGTTCGTTCAGAAGGTCCCTCGAGATCTTAGATTGCTTGCCCCACCTGCACTTGTCCTGGCGTGGGATCCCCCATGCTGCATGTCGATCTGCTGCCGGACTAGCCGAGTCAGCGCCCCCTGTGAGGCACATATTAAAGTCATCTGAAACGATATAGTTTGGAGATGCCTCTTCGGTGACTAGCTTGGTTAGTTCGGCTACCAAAAGTTTTGCGCCTATTTTTTTTTATTGTGGGGGTGCATGTAGGTAATGACGAGTATTAACTGTTGTTTGTTTCTAGGGCCTGATATTTCTATCTGTATTGTTTTTAATCCATTTGTTGAGTTGTTTTTGCTTGTTAGATCCTTCACGGATGTTATAGTTTTGATTGAGGCATAGGTCGTGAGGCCACCTTTCAAATGCCCAAATTTTGAACTTTTGGTTCCCGGGAAGTGGTAGGATTTCAAACCTTGTAGATAAAAAGGATCTTCCAACCATGTTTCTTGTAGGAGGCCTAAATCGAATTGTTGGAGGTACATCAATAAGCCTTTGTCGAAGGTTTTAGCGCCAAGACCATTTTATGTTTAAAGTACTTTTTACCTTTTCTGCTCTCTGTCATTGGTTCTCAGGTCTGCAGTTTATGGTTTTTGCTATCCATGACCAGTCTTTTGGTATTTCCTTTCCTCTTTTATCCCATCCATTATGGGTAGTTGCTCTGCTGTTTTCTGTGGACTCAACGAAGGTATTGCGTGCTCCTTTAAGCACGGAGTTGATGGGTCCAAAGTTGCCCTTATTGCTTGGTCTGCTGACATTATGCTCTTGTTGATGTCAGAGTAGGGGTCCTGGATACCAAACTGCGTGGTGAACCTGTAGTCGGATCCCCCAAGCTTCTAATTGGTGCACCTTTTTAAGAATTCTCTCTGCTGTTTCCCGATTTGCCCAGCTTGTTTTTGTTGCTTCATGGGCCGAAAGATGCTTGAATGTTTCGAATTCAACAGATTCTAGATCTTGTGAACTGATCCCGGCCAGGTTACTGATGGCGGTTAGTATTCGGAGAATATTTCCTCTGTTGAGGATGTCGCCCCATCATTTAGATTTGTATTCTGGGATGAACAGAATTGACTGGGGGGTTTCCCGCCGGGAATTGTTTGGAGGAGTTGCACTGTGCAGGTCCTTTTCCGTTCCCCCTGTGGTTAGGGGTCACTGTTTTTCAATTCCCGCTCTGTCTACTGTTTCAGTGCTTAGCTCTTTTTTCCACCTCCCTGTGTTGGGACAGGTACGTCTGACTGGGCCCATCTTTTTTGCTTTTTCCACTTTTGGTTTAAGATCTGCTGTTCCTGTTTGCTTGAGGAAAACCTTTGCAGCAGTTGTTGTCGCAGGGGTGGTTCCCCCTGTAGTTGTTGGTGCTGGGTTGTTTTCCACTCGTTCAGTTATGTTAATACTCTCTGGGAGTTTGATTTCCCTTAGATGTACATTTCCTGCATCTTCTGACCCTGTTGAGCATGGTGCGACGGGGAATCTCACCTCAGACTGAGGAATTGATGGCTCCCTGCATGCTCTTTGTTCTGGCTGGTGTCCACTCGAAGCTTTTGTAGATACTTGAAAGAAAGTTTTGATAGTTGGATTTTTATTCCTCCCTTTCCTCCTCTTTTTCCTACGTTGTTTGGATGATTGCCATTTATTTGGTGAATCTTCCCCTTCAACTGATTCACTTGACTGCTTGTTGCTAGGTCTAGTTGTTCTGGATCATCTGTGTTGCTTGTGGAGACAAAGCTCGAGTGTGTACACTCGAAGTCCCTATCATGGATTCCTGGTGGTTCTTGTTGTTCCGGATCAATGGCCACTTCTTCTCCTGATGATAGTTCAATTCTGGTCACCACTGAGGAAGAGACCGGAGCATTCTTGTTCTTATCAATTATGGGCTGCTCTTTATGATCCTGGGCGAGTGGTGCCTTATCATTTCTGAAGTCTCCTTTTTGTTTGCTATTATTGGAATTTAATTTACCTGTGTTCATTGTGTTGTTTGTGTTTATGTTTTTTAGGTCCGTTAAGAGGTCACCCATCACTGCAGGTAATGTTGCAATTTATTGATGATTAAATGGCAAGTACAGCTCGGAGGAATTATTGTTGTTTCTGTTTGAGCTTTTTTGATAAGATTGTTCAATTCCGACAGTTTCCCATCAATGCTTGTAACATGAAGGGCTAGCCAGTAAAAAGAGTTAGCTGTATATCCATCTTGTCAGAGTGATAGTCCATGGCTTTTGTTGTAAGTTGCATTATGTTTAGGAGAGATGCCCAAATTGTGTTCTCTGCAATTGCCGTTCCCACTATCGACTCCCTTGTTGCTCTTCCTGATTCTTGGGCGGCTGTGTCGCCTTTAGCCTCGGAGGAGTATATGGTGACCAGATTTTCCCATTCTTCATTCGTAAGAGAGGACGTGTTACTAACTGCGCGAACTGGTGTCATTTCTTGTTCACCCCCAGCCTTTCATATACTACTGCCTGATGTGGTAAACGCCGGATCTGACTGAAGTCTGGTGAATGCTGGAGTTAACGGCTCAAGCTTTGATGATGGTATTATTGTCGGTGTTAACATCGGTGTTGATGGTTCCTGGTGGCTTTCCCTGGACCCCGTTGTCCTGAGGAGTCTTATTGGGTCTTTCGTTTGTGTGAACAAGGGCGCTGAAATCCAGACTTAGTTGCGGGTTCTTAATTTCTGCTGGTTTGGCTGGAAAGTTGTCTGAAATGATAATTCTAGGTGGAATTGTCTTGGGATCGACTGAGCGAGCTTGTGAATCTGCAGATCCTACGGGTGCTATGACTGTGTGAGTTGTTGTACACTGGCGGGACCGTATTGTAATGTCTGGCTCCAATGGAATTATTGAAGCTGTTTTTTGAACGTCCCGGGGAAAGAAGGTAGACAAAGTTCTTCCTTTGTTCTGTATCCCGGTATTTTTATTGCTGCTTTTATCATTTTGCGTGGCATCCCATTCTGTCACTTGTGCCCACTCTTGATCTCTTATGGCTTTTTTTTCATGGTTGATTTTTGTACTAGATTGGGCCTCGCCCCTGCTTTCTGGTGAAGTTTCTGGTGTAGTAGCTTTCCTTAGTAGTGTTTCCGTTTCATTTTCCTTTTCCATTTCTGGTTGCAGTGGGGAGGGGAGGCCCAGCTGCTTACTTATACTGAGGTTTAACACTGCCCCAGCATCTTTTACAAAGGAGAATTTTGAGTATATTTTGGGCTGAAGATTTTCTGATTTGCTGCCGTGCTCGTTACATCCTCTATGTACACCAGTATGTCAGAGACCTTGTGGATTTTTATCGTTTCTAAGCCCGGCATTGTTGGTGTTGTAGCCTGAGCTATGTTTGGTTCTTTTAAAATCGCGCTTTTCCTTTTACTGTTATTAATGACTTTTGTGACAGACCACCTTTCTTTACCAGATCTCATGTTTGTCCTTCGTCTTTCGTCTGTTTTATTGTGATAAGTAAGATGGATGTGTTTTGAGTTTGAATCAGATTTTATTTTGTAGACTTTTTGATGTTTCTATTGTATTAGTTATGTTTATTATTGTTTTGATTGATTGATTGGTTGATTATTGGTTTGTTTGTTGGTTTGGGCTGGTTATGCTATTTTATAATGGAGAACCAGTTGGAGTGATCCCCCAGGTCAATGCTCTAGCAGATTTGTGTAGTTGGCTTTGTATGGTTGACTCTCCTGATGGAATGTTGCCCCCTGGCCGGCGCTGTTAACTGTAGGGTTCATGGTGCTACTATGCACAGGGACTTCCTTTGTAATGACAATGGAAATAAATGGTGGGTAATAATGGTGGATAAAAGATAAATGAAAATGTTGAGGTGGAGAGGGCAACTTCTGGGCACTGGACGCTAGCTATTTTGGCTTTTTAGACTTTTTAGCTCTCACCACGGACCGCCTTTGAGTCCGTGGGACCCGTGGTATGGGAGCTGTTTTAGAGACCGAGACAGAGCTGAAACGAAGAAGAAAGCCTCACTCCAAGGCTTCCCCCCCCAGGAGTCTCTCTCCTCGCTTTCACACAGAGCCACTGCTTGTCTCAGCTCCCGGTGCCACTCCCGTTGCAGCTCTCACCTGTGGCCGGACTTTCTCACGACTGATCCCCGCCCTCTCAGCTGATTGCCGCTGATCTTCGCTTGGCTTGACCTCGCTCGGCCCTGCCTGGATATCGGCGGTTTACAGCGGGCCTCAGTCTTCAACCGACCCGTCAGGAAGAATGGTCCGGTCCAATGAACGCTGGAGCACCGACCTGGTCCTGGTCTCTCTGCCGCTTTGCTCTACTGCTCTGCACCTCTGCTCGACCGGAAGTTTAATGGGAAAGTAACCCCTTTCAAAGAGCAATTTAAATATGTTTTGGATTTTTTTTAACATGTTGTTTACAAACATCAGCATATTTGTTTCTCAAAATACATGATTTTCTATCAAATATGTACTTTTTATTTTGGATTCCTGTCATTTTGTCATTCTATTCATTAAAATGTACTCTGTTTTTCTTATATATGTTGGGACCTTTATTGTTGGAGTTTTAACTTTTTTACTGTTTTAGTACTGCATAAATACATTACTCATTTACCTAAGTTAACCATGTCTGCCTTGCACAAAAGCTACCAGGGTGTTGAACTTAGGTTAATATAGTGAATTTGGGGTTCACCCTGACAATTTATCATTATTATTATTATTAATTGTTAGAAATGGGATTTCTGGCTGGCTAGGGCTTGCGCCAAAGCCAGGCAGAAACCACCACTCTAGTCAGGGCTGGGGAGTTACACGCCAAAGATAACCCCTGCTCACCCCCTTGGTAGCTTGGCACGAGCAGTCAGGCTTATCCCGGAGGCAATGTGTAAAGCGTTTGCGCGCGCACCCAGCAACAACACCCAAGGCCCACCACAAAGGAAACTCCACACAATGTATTATATAAAAATAGCCTTTGTATTATACCAAACACATTAGATAACAACACACCCTTTACAATGTGCCAACAGGCATGGGCAGAATTTACAAGGGATTATATGTACAGGGGACAGGGCCACATGGACCACTGTCAGGAATTAGCACTTTTAGAACTTAGCACTTAGAACATAGGATAGAAAATTACTGTAGCACAAAATAACTCATGTAGCACACAACCAGTAACTACTGGTAACAGGTAAGTACCACCTATGCAACCCTAACCACCTTAGGAAAATGTCACGCAGGGAATCAGGACCTCGCTAGCACCACCTGTACTAGGAGGAAAACAACCACCTAAGTATCACAATACCTTTAGGGGTAAACACACATTACACATGAGGCATCACATTCAGAGGTGTAGGGAAGGAAAACACATGATGCATACAAACACATTCAGAGGTGCAGTTTAGGAAAAATAGCGCAAAACTCACATTAGCCACCACCTGTGGCAGTCCCTAGGCCAACTGGCCTTGTTGGGGCTAGGACACCCTGTGTCCAGCAGAGTCAGGGCGCGCCTGCACAGGCTGCGCAAACCAGGGCGCACAAGGCACAACCTACACGTTGCAGCTGCCCACTAAGTGCTGGGCAGCTGGGAAAAGGAGCGTGGGCACCACTGTGCCCTTGGAACACAAATCTCGCAGTCACGTGGGGCCTCTCTGGGCTCTAGACAAATGAAATGCCCCCTAGAGCCTTTCAGGGCTCTATAAAAATATGGCCCCCGACGTTGGAGCCACGGGGCTCTGAACACAAGAATGCCGCGTTGGAGCCTTCATGGCTCGTGAACAAATAGGCCCCGTTGTTGGAGTCCCTCTGGACTCTTAAGTACTAATGCCACCGCATATGTTGGAGCCTCGTGGGCTCTCACGTAATAATGCCCCCAAGAACGTTGGAGCCTTCTCGGGGCCCTTCGCGGCAGCTGCCCGCTACGGCGGTGCAGCTGCACAGACAAAACAATGCTGGCAAACCCCCACAACCAAGGTACCCGGTCTACCCCTCCACTCACCGGGTCGATCCAGCGCGGTGTAGGCTCCTGCCTGGATCGCGGGGGTGACGCTTCTTTTCCGGACCGGCCCAACGCGGGGTAGGCTCCCGCCTGGGTCTTGAGGCGGACGCTTCTTTCGCTTCGTGGCAGGAGCGCGGGGTAGGCTCCCGTCCGCTTCCTGTACTTGGCCACGCCCACGTCCCTACCGAGGCTGCCTGACTTCCGGCTGAAGCCCGGCTGCGGCGGTGATTTTCTCGGCAATAAGAGGGGTTGGCTCCCTCGGTAGAAGCAATATACGGCGGGGTGGGCACCCGCCGTCAGAATAATTAAATAAGCGGGGTAGGCACCCGCCAACGAGCGCCACAATGCGGGGTGGGCACCCGCTCTAAATCAGGTAAAAGCGGGGGCAAATGCCGGGTGGGCACCGGCCTCCAGAAATAAAGTGCTCCTAGCGCTACGGCCAAAAGTAAAAGCGCTCTAGAAGCACTGGGGGTACCAAACAAAGCGCTCCTAGCGCTATATGTAAAATAAAAGCGCTCCCAGGCGCTTTGGGGAAATAAAAGAAGAAGAGGAAGTCCAGCAAAGTTCTCCCCTGCATACAGCAAGGCAGGGGGGGCAAGGCTGGGCCCAGAGCCAGCTCACTGGGCCTCCAGGCAGGGAGGTAGTCCAAGTGGCGGTCCTCTGGCCCAACAACAGCAGCAGCCCCCTCAGGCAGGATCCTGGCAGAGAACAAAATCAGTGGGGACACAGCCCCATTTTTATACACCTTTCCCCTTTGTTTCAAGGTGCAGGGAAGGGGCGAACCAGTTACAACTGGTTCCTGAGCACTTTGTTTTGCTCAGCCCCTCTCCCTATTCAAAGAGCAGGCCAGGGTCATCAGTCGCACCACAGGGGGCGGAGCCAGCATTGTGTGGGGAAAGCCCAGCCCTATTCAGGTCCTAGGTGTACTCCTCCCACCCATCTAGCTGCTGATCTCCCTATTCACCACTGGGCGACTCCTCCTGACTGGGGATTCCCTAGCCCGTCACATGACCTCAGTCAGCCAATCATGCGACAGGCAGTCTCTACACATTTATGCCAGCATCCAGAAGTGGCACTTCCATACTAGCTACATGCACGCCGCACACATCATCGCGCAGCATTTCATCACACAAATCTGTACATACCAGACTCGACCCTGCACACCCCACGCATCAGAAACTACCAGGGACACATACATTCCCCATGCATTCCTATGGGAGTGCAGGCCTATCTCACCACATGCACTCAGAGTGCGCACGCACTTTACTCTGGGACACAGGGAAAGTGCGCAGAAACCAAAAATCACTATCACCAAGTCACCAATAAAAGCAAAAAAGTTTAGGGGTGAACCTGCCAGAAGGGCCAAGTCCAACATTAATATTATTATTATTATTATTATTATTATTATTATTATTATTATTATTATTATTCCTTGAGATGTTTTGTCGCCCAAACTAGATAATAACCCACTTGTTTGCAATCATTCTTAGCTCCTCTGCATTTAACATGAGTTTATACTCTTCATCTGCTAGGGTAGGCAGTGCCTCAGAATGTGCTT
The DNA here is from genome assembly GCF_964204655.1 of Triturus cristatus. Lineage (NCBI taxonomy): Eukaryota > Metazoa > Chordata > Amphibia > Caudata > Salamandridae > Triturus > Triturus cristatus. The sequence goes on along the minus strand of NC_140586.1, from coordinate 401,988,542 downwards.
TTAGGAATTGTCCTCTTTGGGTCACTGGTTAGGTTCATGCCTGACAATATATCCTTGAAAGTAATGTTGAGACATTTTCCTTGATGTACTTTTTCCCACTAAATTATCTTTTCATTATCCACCATGTTTTAACTTTTAAGGTTACTTCTCCATTATAGGAAATTCAATCAAAACAATGGAGACCCTGACACTGATGAGAGATACATTTATGTTTCAAGTAACTTCAAAAGGTTGAGGAAACAAATGAGCCTAATGTAGCAAATGACTATAAGAAGATGACATCAAATGAACCAGATGCAGCCTGATAGTTAAGGCTCTCACACCCTTCTTTACCTTGACCTTTTTTAGACCTTCTTTGATGTAAAGATAAAATGAGTGCCGAACTCCAGATTCCTCCTTACAGCTCTGAAAAATGTCCTTGAATCACGTTGGAATGTTGACTTTTAACTAGTGCTGAGATCAGTGGCAGCCGGCACAGGTAAATGTGGTGAGGCAGGGTCTGAGGAGGGTAAGTTGACAAATGACAGAATAGGTATATTTGAATAAATAAATGATACCTATTCCATCGTATGTTGGCTAACCCCCTGCTGTGCTCTGCCCCAACCTCCACGCTTACCTGAGCCGGCCACCGCTTGCTGAGATTCTACTCACACTTAACAGCGACTGTCACTCATAAGACAAAGGGAAAAGCAAAGGGCATAAAATAATCCACAAAAAACACAAAGTCCAAGTAAAAGAAAAATAAATATGCAACAGAATACACATAACTAAAGAGGAAACAAACATTAGCAAATCCAATACGTTTAGCTTATAACAAAGTGAGTTTGTATGTGTGTGTTTCAATGTGAATGAATAAGTGTGTGAATGAAAGAATGAGTCAGTGGGTGCCTCAGTACAATGATGAGTGAAAAAGTGCCTTTAATCAGGCCAGACCTATTGGCTTTCTTAACTTTTTTAAACACTGTGGAGAAAGTACTTCTAAGCGGGCTATATGAGGCTGATATTAACAGAAGTGAATTGAGATCTTTATCAATGAAAGAAAAGATTCAGCGCTACATCGGTTTTATAGCAATCACAGTTTACTGCCACTAAAAAGGAGAGGCCTTTCTATTAAAAAGCATGAGGCAAGGAGGAGCCTGTTAATGGTGTGATGATTGTTTTTTCAATCCACAGTGTTTCAATTTACCTTTAGAAGGAGTGGGCTGGATTGGGTGGTCATGTCATCCTCACTAGCTGTAGCATATACATACACCACATACTGCCTCAAATATACCATACAGACTGTATAAAAAGCATGAGAGATGAACAGACACAGTGGGGAAAGCAGTGAGGCAGAAAAAAAGAATAAATGTACACCCTGACTCATAAACCTGCAGGAGGCTGCAACACGAACGTTTTTATCAACTCTTGAAACATGTCAAAATCTGCCATTAACAAACTGGACATATACATATGTGTGTGTGGTTAGGGTGTATGTGTGTGTGCTTAATGGCAGCATGCCCACAAACATAGCCTTTAGTTGTAGCTATTCAATTTTTGTATAATACAGCATCATTAGATGTTTGTTTCAAAATGGGTGATAAATTCAACTTCTATCAAACTTCAGCTTTTTATGGGTTACACTGTCCACAAATTGCCATATTCTGCCCTTTTGGGAGATGGGGTTACTGATAAATGGACGCTATGCATTAGAACAATAATGTTCCCCTCTCTTCTATAGCTTCTTCATAACTGCTTCTAGGGGCTTGAGGGGGTGAGGTGGAGTGAAGGGCAGACAGAGTGGGTGAGATGTGTGTTGCAAGCTAAGAGCAGAGAGACTCACAAACCTCTGTTGTAAATTATATTTAGACAGGTGACTTATATGTACCTATTCCACCGATTGAGTTATCTATAACCCCTAACGGCTGAGGGTCTCTTGTGTAGCTTCTTGTAAACAATGTCCTACTCCAGCAGCACTTGCAAACCTACCACGGTAACAAATTGAAACAAAAGAGGTGTGTTTTTCTCAATGTGCTCAACATGAATAGGGGGAAATGGTTTAACATTGAAGAGACAAATAACAAGAAACATTCCTGTTCTCTTTGATGGAGTCCAAATAAGCATTGCGGCACAGTGGAGCAATCTGGTTTTCATATATATTGCAGACCTTAGTGTGGGAAAGCATGTAGGCAGAACTCAACACACATATGTATGGTTTGGAAATGACTCCAAAGGTGGGAATGGGTCAGATAAGTTAGTTTGCTCATTTAAATGCAGCATCTGCTCAAGTTAGTTTCAGGTTACTCAAGGAAATATTGTCGCTAAATTGAGATATGCAGCATGCTGAAATTCGACAGTGCGTGGAAAGACAAACACTCTTCTATCAATTGTCCTCCTAAGACATATATCTACTTCTATTTCCTCACCAAACAGCACTCACGGACAGCAAGCGTAACACGCAGCTGCCTCATTTCTCAGCATGAGGCGAAGCATTTCTTCTTTGTATGGGGCACACACTCCAGTGGCAACATGGGGTGCTTGAGTCTTCGACAGGAGGGAAGAATATGGGCTGCTAGAACATTGAATACTACATGGGTGGATGAGAGCCACATCATGCTTGTCTAGTTTTCAATAACGCAGCAGCCTCTGGAGTATACTGCAGTCTGATGGACATGAATCAGACACCATCAGGTAGTCCCACTGCCCAGGGCTCTGAAAGTGCATATTGGCTTCCTACTTCACATAAATAAAATCATGCATACTGTGAACTATTGTGGTCCCTAAAATTCTCCCTCCCTTTGGTAGCCTTGTGGAATGCCAAGATGAATTGGGTTAGAGAACTGCAGTTGGGCTCTGACTGTGTGACACAGCACTGGGCTAGAACTTCCCCCATGCCTCTCTTAAGTGCTTAAAAGTTGGAGTTGAGTAAAAGAAAAGGGCAGGTAAAACAATCATAGGCAAAACCAATAGTTCTGGAAGCTCTGTAGTATGATCCAAAAGACCAAATTTTAACATTCTCATCATGCAAAAACACAATGCAAAATGTCCAAGTGCTCGAACCAACACTCAAAATCCCTCTCTATGTATCACATTAGGTTGGCAGGCAGCAGCATTTGTTACTATCAAGACCTAAAATGGGCTAAAGTTGAGAGAGATGAAAAGTGCATCAAAAATGAAATAACCTGGAAGCATTTTCCAAAAGGTGTTCATTGGGATCAAATGTTTTCTGTGCGTGTCATGATCTTGAATAATATATCCTCCATTTCATTTTGTAATGGGAATATCTCCATTCATCATGAGGAGTGCCTCAGTCCTGCTTTTCATCACAAAATAGTCCATGCACCAGTTGGGATTGTATTTTGCTTTTTTGGGATAATGCATCAATTAGGGACCGTGCATCAATTTTCGAAGCACCACCTGTAATAAAATGCTTCTTTCTAGCCTGGATCACTCTCATTGTTAGTGCTGTTGCTGCTAGTGATTTTGACTCTGTGCAATGAGACTCTGCTAACCAGGCCCAATGCATGTGCTGTGATCCCTAAAACATGTTGAAATGGTTATATTTCTCACTAGTGCATTTAACATACCTCTAAGACCTTAGCATATGGTATAGAGTGTACCCAGAGCCTGAAAGTTAAATGTCACTAGTGGAGTGCAGAACATATTGTGCCACCGCTAAAGTGACAATGCAAAACATGACTGCAGGTCTGCCACCAGTAACTTGACCGTGCAGGATTTAACTGCTAATTCGACCTGTGGAGACAACCCTATTTGACAGGCATAAGTCCTCCTTTAAAATATTATTAGGTCACCCCTACATAGTCCCTAAGTGTGCATGAGCAAGAGTACATGGTATTTAAAAGTAGGACATCTAAAATATTAATGTTAAACATGTCCTTATAGTGAAAATGATGAGAAAGCTATTTTCACAGGGACAGAGTTAGCTGTTCCATAGGAAAGCATACTTTATTTAAGTTAATAAAGTTATCACCACCTAGGAACCATAACTCTAATTAATTGGTTAAGTTAGGTTTCTTACAAATATTTTATAAAAGGTACTTTTAAAAAGTTACTTTTAGTCTATCTAAAGCTTCTAACAGCCCATTTGCCAGAGGTTTCAACTGACATTGAGGAGCTGACTAGCTCTTTGAGTAAATGTGAATTAGCTCCCTGAGCTTATACAAAGGGTTTGGGTGTGGAGAGTTGTCCTGTTCCCCTGACAAAATGACCATCTAGGCAATGGCCAGGAACCTAACCATCTTCAAAGTGGCCTGTCATGTTGCAGGGAGATGTATCTCACACCTAGGCTTACCCCTTTATTGTCCTTTCAGCCAGCCAGGCAACAATCCAAGTAGGAGAGAAGCTGCACCATAACCAGTTTTGAGTAACCACAGTGGAGTGTTTGCTCTTTTCCCTGGCTGCACCTCTAGGGTGGGCACTGTAGCTCTACACAGAGGAGAAAGATGCTGCCATTGTTGGATTTAGGAAGAGAGAGGTACACTTGGATTGTTTGTAGTGGGGCACACAGGAACTGTTACAAACATGACTAGGGTTACCCCTGTGACCTTTCCCCCATTGGGCATGAAGGGTCACCCCTACTCATTAGTGCAAGGTATAAATGTGGTACCCCATGGAAGATAGAAGAAGGAATACAGCTATGAGGCGAACCCTAAAACCTGAACCTGCTCCTACTTGTACTCATGACAAAGAAGTGGACTCCAAGTGCCAGTTGGATGACTCCCTGTTAACCGACAGGGACACAAAATCTGCAAGATGCTCACTTTCCCGAAGGAGCCCAGCTGACCAGTTTCAACTGGACCCAATTTGAGCACTACTGGTGGCTTCTATTGAGTAAGTCCAGAACCCCAAGTGGGAGACTGAGGTCATGAAGCCTTTGACTGGTGTCAAAGTGTATTCTTCCTACCTAACCCTAAAACCTGAAACTATTTTCAAGGATAGGACAAAATACCGGGACCAAACTGCCAAAACGATTTTCTGAGGATTTTTGCCAGTGGGCCTGACTGCTGGACCTCCACCATAGCAAATCCAATTCAGTGGCTCCAATGCCAACTGGCATCTGATGACATATTACCCTCTCCATCTGTATAGTGTACACCCTTGCCCGAGGAAGGAATCCCACTTCCAGAAAAGAACCTCAGTCTGAAAGTAGAAATCTTCACTGGATCCAACACCAAAGCAGTATCTGATTTACATTGATGACTTCCTGGGTGGAATTGCAGCTGGTGCAAGCCCTCAAGGGAACGAACATCACTCAACACGTATTGCGTCCACACATAGAGCAGGTCATGCTCTCGACCTCATTTTCTCTAACATCCAATCTATTAGAATTGAGAACCCTCAATGCATGACGTGGACAGACCACTATCTAGTTCCTTTCTTTTTCAACATAGGCAAAACACAGCTCACTGGCCAAAAACAGTCAGTGGTAGGTAGGACCTGGAAAAGAGTGAGTGCAAACAATGTGGGCACACTGATTCCTAACGATGGCCAACTTCACACAGGAGATCCTAACGTGGGTACAGTTATGTTTAATGCTAGGATCACGTCTTCCCATGATGTGGTGGTCCCACTAAAAACCTCTAAATCTCAGAGAGAATGCCCCTTAGCCCCTTGGTTCTCACATGACCTTAGGAGGGAAAAAAGTGGATGTAAGAATTTGGAAAGGCAATGGAGGAAAGATTATGCTCCAGAAGCGAAGCACAAGTATAAGGAAGCTCTAAAAAAAACTGCGTAAAGTGATGGGAGTAGCTAGAAAATAGTACTTTGTAAAGCAGAGTGAGGGTGCGGAGCATTCAAGCCAAGAAATTTTCAGGATTGTCAGATCCTTCACTAACCCTTCTGCTACTGAAGGGAAAATTCTGCCCTCCTCAGCCTTATGCACTTATCTATCCAACTAAGATTTTTAGATTACTTGCTCACTGGATTATACCAGTACGGAATCATATCTGGAATGTGCCACTCTCCACTGGCATCTTCCCTGATGTCTGAAAACAGGCTTTCCTACTACCTCTCTTGAAAAAAGCTAACACCGATCCCAAGGAGCTCAGGAATTACCGTCCTATTTCTTTGCTACCGGCAAAAATGTTACAAAAAATAGCGCAACGTCAACTTGCCAAGTATGACATCCTACACGACACACAATTGGGCTTTCGGGCAGGATATAGTACTGAAACCGCCTTGGTGGAGGTGGCAGAGTCTATAAGAATGTTAATGGATCCTGGAGCAACTGCTATGTTGATCTTGTTGGATCTATCTGCGGCCTTCAACATGGTTGCACATCCCATTCTGCTAAATAGACTTGAACAGCTTGGTGTTCAGGGCACAGCCCTTGCTTGGATTCAGTCCTATCTCCATAATCACACCCAAAGTGTGTTTCTCCTACCACATCGATCACCACCTAAGCCTCTGAGGTGTGGGGTACCACAGGGAATGGCACTAAGCCCCCTGCTTTTTAACACCTACCTGGTACCACTCTTCAATCTAATTGACACCTGCGACATGAAGGCTGTCTCGTATGCAGACGACCCCCAGTTGATAATTTCCTTGAAGGATTAGTCAAAGGACCCATTTGCTAGATTAACGGGGTGCCTGAAAGACATCACCAGCTGGATGAATAACAACAAACTGAAAGTAAATGCAGACAAGATGGAGGTCATGTTCTCTGGTCAGCCCTCCCCCCCCCCCCTTTCCCGCAGGACTTTAGTGACCTGCTGAGCTGGGCACTCTGCCTTGTCCTGCAAAGACAGCTAGAAACCTGGGCGTCAAGTGGGACTCTGATTTATCCTTTGAAAGTCACATACGCCATGTCTCGTCGGTCTGCTTTGGTAAACTGAAAACCCTAAAGAAATTCCTGCACCTCTTGCCAGAGGATAGGCGGACAACAGTAGTTCATGCAACGGTTACATCTCAGCTAGACTATGCCAATAGTCTGTACTTGGGACTTCCCAGGTATTTGATTCACAGACTGCAGATGATTCAGAATGCGGCTGCGAGACTTCTTTGCAGATTGCCTTTCCGCTATCGCATTTCCCCTTACATCAGGCTCCTTCATTGGCTCCTGGTGGTAAAAAGTATTGAATATAAATCTCTGACACTGGCTTTTCGGGCAATGCACAACACAGGATCCAGAATGATATCTTAGAAAGAGACTTCTCCCATACCAATCGGCCCGTACACTGAGGTCCAATTCCCAGCTCCTACTTTGTGTTCCCCGTTTTGCTAAAGCCTGAAAGGGAGGAAGGTCCTTTTTGGTCAGGACAGCTATGCTAAGGAATGCATTGCTTCTGCAACTTCGCATGTCGGACTCTGAATCCGAAGTCCAAAAGTACTTGAAGATATGCTTCTTCGGCTAAGGTTAGACACTGCCCCAATCTACTTACCTGATTGCCGCTAAGCGCCGGTACACCTCTGTTTGAGGTAGCTGTTTGTGCTATACAAATAACACTATTATTTAATCGCTGGACTCTCCCCTCTGTGATGTTTTCCTGCCTTCATCGACAGCTTCACTGAGACCTCATCCTTCATCAACCTGTTGTCAACAACCCCGTCTTCGGGCCTAGCCTGCTGCCTTTCTTCGCTAAGGACTGTACCTTCTAAGAAAAGTCATAAGGTGACCCTTTGACAGGGTCATATTTTTTCTGGTCCTTGTTTCAGGCAGGTACTCCATCCCAGTCAACCTTTAATGTTATCCAAACATGACCTTTGGCCAAACGTACGCAACAAGTTGTCGATTTGCACTTTTTGATGCTATTTTAAGTAAGATTTAAAAAAATTGTGTTTCCACTCCCCCTTATTGGATATTTGTATTTGTGGTGTCATTTTGCTTATCAAAACATTCTCCATTTTTATATACTATAGTGAGATTTTTACTGTAGTGTTTGAGACTTTTTAACAGTTTTGGTACTTCTAAATGCTTTACATATTTTCTTAAGTTAAGCATGTATGCTTTGTGCCTTAGCTACCAGGTACTAAGCTCATTTTTTTAACTTACTGAAACTGTTACTGGATCCAACAAAAACAGTGACATTATTACTTGTGGTGAACTACCATCAAACAAAAGTAATAGCCCCCTTTATTACATTTCCTTAAAACATCACCTTGTTTCATATAATCAGAAGGTTCCAAGATTACACATCTGTGGCTAGCAACTTATCCATGCCTTGGAAACAAACCGTGTTCTGCACGTCAGTGGTTAATTGTAAGGAGATGCCACTACAGAAGGCACTGATAAAGGTTCTCACATCTAAGAAACTTAAAATGTATGCTGAAGAAGAGGCTTTGAAGTGAGTTACCTCAACCAGACCCAATGATTGTCTGCTACTGATGTTGCATGAGCATACAAATAAGTCATTGATTAGAGCGTAACAAATATGAGCAAAGGCCTCATTCACCTTAGGAAGTTAGAGGGCTGTCTCAATGATTTCAACTGGAAGCATGAGCAAATTGCTTGGAAAGAAAAAGATAAAGAAGATATATACATTTATTTGTGTGGATGTTAAGAAACGACAGTTAAATTGGTGTGGACAAACATACTATCACTATGATACATGTAAGATTTTGAGATGAGGTAAGATTTGATGAAGAAAATCTTTGTCAAAGGTCAAATAACACACATGACACTGACCCTAACACAAATGTGATTGATCTCACTGCAGTGCTTAAAAGTACAGCACGATACACGTATTGGATATTCTGAAATTGTTAGTGTTAGTCGAAACTGCAAGTGTGGAAGACAGAGAGAGTTTTGCCACACACAAGATGGCTATGATCCTCTGAGCTCTGGCATCTCCTATGTCTCTAAAGGGTCAGCTCACCATCATACTCTAATATGAGACCGCACTTTGTGACAAGAGGACAGGTGGATTAGCTGAAAAACACATGCCGGGTTTCAGTGGATGTTTATAGCAAGTGGATCAGAGCTATCAGCAGGGATGCCCCCATTTGCACAGCTCAGAAAAAAATATTTTATTCTGGGGTGAATTCTGAAAGTTGGAATAGATTTTAACTAATCAAATTATTTTATTCCAAGGATAACTTTGTGTTGAGAACAATTACTCCATAGTAATTATATTCCTTATGGGCTCGCTGTATGAATAAATAAGACATCATTGTGTTCTCCAGAGCTCTCAATAATATGTAAAGTGTTGTATCCAATGGAAATGGCTTCTGACGCATCTGTTACCTTCAAACTGATACCATGAAGACCACTCACAGAGAAAAATACCTATGATATATGTAAGGACATGTACAGAAAGGAAACAAGGACATGCAGGTGCGGCCCCAAATGACAGATATAAACCCAGTCTGACCCTCAAATCTGCTGACAGTGGGGTGTGAGACTACCCATGCAGAGATCTGTTACAGGCACCCACCTCAGAGGGAGTGCCTAGGTGTTGATGTGACACATCCATCCCGCCACATTTGGCTGAGCAAATAAACGGGCATGCTCACTGCTTCTTCTCAGTTGATCTATATATGTATTGTGCATGGTACATTCATGGTGCTGTGCTGTACAGGGACTGTGAGCTGTTAGATTGATCATCCATTCCTATTCTGCTGCTCTTCCATTCTTAGTGTCTTTTGTCTCTTCCATATTTAATGACTGCTGGATGCAACCTGCTCTTTCACTCCTCATGATAGACACTATTAGTCAGCACCATACATAGTTTTTAGACGTATGAAAGAAGCATCGATACCAGCACTTGAGCCTAACTCCTCTGCATTCACTTACAGTTGTAATATTGTACACTTACTATCAAGATTGACACATAAATGTCCCCTTCCGCACATAACCATTTTTGACTAAATCATTGATATTAACTCTCATGCATTCATGTCATGACTCCAAGGCGAATTTCTAGTGCAACCTGTAAATGCAATATACTTGTCTGCTTCCACCCCTTGTTATGTCGAATAGTTCACCTCATTGTTATCTTTATTCTTAGTTCATTTAAGACTAGGCGATTGTGCTCTTTTGCCAGCCATGCCATCTCAGTTTTTACCCAGTAACATGCAGTTGAGTTGTTACCCTGCTTCAATAGGAACTGTCCTGTTGAAACTACCAGGATGGGTTCTCCCTAAATTGTAACATAAGGAACTCAGGACTGTTTTCACTCTGATTGGGGATCGTCAGCTTGGTGTAGCTTGGTTTCAGCACCACAGTGAACAAGAGACCGAAGCTGGGCATACCCTTGGCCACTTAAGACATTCCATCAAACACACAAATGGTGATGGGAAGAATGCTTGCAATAAGTCCAACCACTGGCACCCAATAGGGGTAGAATTCCAAACCATCATTCTGTTGCCCGCCATGCCATCTCAGCTTTGCTCAACCATAAGCAAATCAGTCTTGACCCCGCTCCAGTTGGAACAGTTGAACCCAAAAATCTAGACCATGTCCTCCCAGAACTGGAACATTCTCAATCCAGGACAGATTTTGCAGTGAATGTGGGTTGTTAGTCGGGTGCCGCTTGGTTCCAGTGGCACAGTGTGCCAGGGACCTACACCTTTGTATTCCCTTGACCACTGATGGAGTTATATCAAACATACAAAAGGTTATGGGAGGAAAACTAGCAATACGTCGAACCACTGGCAATAACTCAGGGTAGCATTCCCACCTATTGTTCTTTTGCCCGTCATGCTATCTCAGTTTGGCCATATGCAAAACAGTTTTGACCCTGCTACAATCGGAGCAGTCCAGCCAGACCTGGCAGTCCAGGTCCTCCCTGGACTGGAACACAAGCAACCCAAAACAAGTTTAACCCTGATTGGGGTGTCGGGTGCAGCTAGGTTCTAGTGGCACAGTGAGTACGAGACCCTCTTCCCAACGTCCACATCATTCTTAGGAACAAGGTAGTAAACCTTGCATTTGTACAATACTAAACAAAAACTCTTCCCTTTATTAATGGCACATTTTATTACAAGTAGGTTTAAGCACAACTCACCTACACCCAGTTGCAGTTTTCTTTTCACTCGGGTCTGTCCTACGACTGTCCATTTAATATTTCGTCTAACCCACCTGTTACTTCTTCCTACCGTTCTCCCTCACTTTGCCTCCATGTGGGAAACTCTTATGTGGCATTCTGACTTGACTTCGATATTTTTACGTAGGCATCTCTCTATACCTTGTGCTGTTCATCCCTTTTTTTACTGAGCTAATCCTTCCAACCATGATAACATGCTGCCATTAGGGGGAGCAATTCATTGAAACAGTTATGGGCCCATCTCACTGATCAACTTCAATATCAACATCTTGACAAGGTGTTACTGTTGCTAGAAGAATTTAAGGAGTGGAGGTGTTGTCATCAACTTCATCTCACTAGTCATAGGGGCTGTGAAAAATTCAATTGGCTGTACCAAGTGAGCTGACAAATATGACTACACTTGATGTGCTGTGGTATTGCTATGTTTTTAGGCTTCTTTCACTATTGAAATCACCAAAAAAACACTACATTGCCAGCTTGCTTTGAAATGGCAAAAAACAAGTTCTTAATTGTTTCTCTAAACTTATTGTGATCTGTTTTTTAAATAGACCTGAGAAATCATAACATATCAACACTTTTGCACTGTCTATTTCTACCTCCAGCTAAACTGGCTCTGTTCCAACTTCCGTTGACAATTGGTCCAAATAAATATGTAATATGAGTAAAGTTATTTTCTGCCAACTACTTGTGTTTGTGCTTTCCTGTTAGGACATAAGTATGCTCCACATCTAAACATTAACAGATGGATTGTCAGATGAGTGGCAACGAAATACTAGGGCTGGTAAATGAGTTCCCTCTTTTTTGCTGGTAAGGAAACCCTTACATTGCACAGCCTTTATAGCAAAATGTAGAAGGGATCACTTGCTATTACCACCAAGATTACAGAATAAAATATGGTTGAATTTGTTGTTGGAGGGGTCTACTAGTTAATTATCTATCAGGTTCTCTCTTAAGTGATCATTTAGTACCCAAAAAACTGGAAAAAATGGTGATCTAATATTAACCTCACAAAATTATGTAATACTACGTACTTTCCAGTTTTAAACAGTGCCCCTATACAGCTTAGCTTTCTGTGTCTTTTTGTAGCTTCACATAGTGTTTCAGGATGAAGCACTGAGCCAGGCAGACGTATTGAACATCATACGTACTAAACCAGGAAAAAGTAGTGGCCCTCAAGAATACTGAATTTTTGTAACCTAGAAATACATAACTCTGCTCAATGTGGCAGACACATATATACTGTCAGTCCAGTAGAACCTTTATGCAATAGGAGTCTACTTCAATAATATGTTGTGACCTTGTGCTGCTTTCAGTATGAGGATAGGATTAAACATACAAAATATTGTACCAATGACAGTGCCCTTACACAAAATGATGGGCTCCTCTAGAAGATGGGGAGGTGCAAATGTGACTCCTGTAACTTACACATTTGTTAGGCCTCAGACTGAAGGGGAGCTGAATGGTCAGGGCTCTACCAAACCTCTGGGGCTACAGGGTGTTGTGTTACACCTCTTGCCAGGGGATGGTCGCATCCGAGAACAGTTTTGTGACCTATGCCATCCCAGTCTTCCAGGCTGCTCCTGAAGAAACCATCTGCCGACACTGCAGAACCAAAGAACTATCTCCGTGATCCCCATTCCAGCGAAGGTTCTTGAGAGGGCAATAAACTAACAACTCATTGAACACCTGGAATACAGAAACCTCCAGGACCCATCCAAATCCAGATTCCAAGCCAACCACAGCACTGAGACCTCCCTGATCGCAGCCACAGAAAACATCAGGGCCCTCCTGCACCACAAAGAAGCAGTAGCGCTCATCCTCCTGGACCTCCCATCACATCTTGATCAACAGACTCCACCACATCGGAATCCAGGGAGACGCCCTCAAATAGATTGCCTCATACCTCACCGGAAGGAACCCAGAATACCAGTCTGCCACCGTTCACCTCGAAACCCAAGATCATCTGCATTGTCCCCTAAGGTTCGTCCCTCAGTCCCACCATTTTCAACACTTACAATACCCCCTGGCCTACACTGTCGGATAGCACTGACTCAACATTATCTCCTACGCCAATGACAACCAGCTCAACCTCTTGCTGTCAGAAGACCCTTCCACCACCAGAGCCAACTTCCACAGATGTATGACAACTGTTGCCGACTGAACGAAGAACTATCTCAAGCTCAACACGGACAAGATGGAAGGCCTCATCTTTGGGGTAAAAAAACACTACTTGGAAAGCCGCATGGTAGCTTGTTGAACTCTGCCTATCCCACACCCTGACAGACCATGCTCGCAACATTGTCATCATCTTGCAAGATATCAATGAAGAAACAGGTAAACACAGTTTCTTCCTCCTGTTTCTACACCCTATGCATTCTCCACAAAATCTTCAGTTGGCTCCAAGTCAACACCATAAGGACCGTCACGCAGGCCCTCGTCATCAGCAGGCTAGACTACAGAAACACAATCTTCTTAGGAATCACCGCATGCCTCCTGAAGAGACTACAGACAATACAAAACTCAGCAGCAAAACTCATGCTGGGTCTCCCCAGATGAACCCACATCACACCCCACCACAAGAAGCAGCACTGGCTCCCGATCGAGAAGAGATGCCAGTTTAAGATGCTGACCGATGCATACAAAGCCCTGCACAATGAAGGACCAGCTTACATTAACAAGCCTATGACCTTTCACCAACTGATCAGACACCTACAAATTGCCTCTCTCTTCCTTGCAGCCACCCCCCGTATCCGCTGAGGCAAGAGCGAAGGGTGCGCCTTCGCACTCCTGGTGGCCAAACCTTGGAATGACCTTCCTCTGCACTTCAGAACCGCCTCATTGCTCTGACCATTCAGAAAAGGACTCAACACCTAGCTGTTCGAATAAACAGATCACCATGTAGCAGCTGGCAACTCCAGTGCCTTGAGACCCTCACAGTTGATTTGCCACGATCTACAAATCCTTGATTGATGATGAGACCCTTCCATTCATTTTCCTTTTGAAAATCATTTCTGTCAAGTTTACTGGTCCAATTAGTGCAAAAGAAACAAAGTATGATTCTAAATTCCATAATGCAATGGTTAGTTAAATGTACTGTTGTACTCAACAAAAACTAGTGTCCTCCCAAAATAAAGCAGTCTGGCATATGTATCCCTAATAGTGGGAAATGTGGACAAAATCATTGCTGGGCAGAGACCTTGCAAGGAAAAGCACATGCTAAGTAGCAGCCTTCCCAAATTTCGGCCATTGTACTATGTCCAGGGTTGGTACACACAACTGTTGATTTTTTAAATTATCTATAATAAGAAAATGTACTTGTGGCTGGCTAACTCATTGTGCTGATTATCAATGCAATTGATTTTATTAAAACAATAGATTTATTTTACTTTAGCTAAATACGAGAAAGACATTTAGGCATTAACTTCTTTTACTTTCTGGGGAACCCAACATTGGGTACAATTTAGGAAGAACTATACTTTTGACACACGACTTGAAACAGAAATTAGGCCATCTAAACATAGAAATCAAGGTCTCAGAAGGGAATATTAACCAATAGTTGAGTGTCAGTTAAAGGCACATTAGTCCAGTTGGTTAATTAATACACCTGCTGGGCAATCAGCACAATATCATTGTCGCAAACTCTAAGATAAATTGAAACAATGTGGCTCATCTAAGATCGTAGTTTTGAAAGAAGCACTAAGCAGAAGGAACTTTTCTGCTGTGCTTTAGTACCCAGCTAAACCTTTTTGAAAAAGCAAATATGGTATGTCCCGTTCCAGCACCGTTACTGCGTGCTTTTGTGCATTTTTACCTTCAAATTTACTGCAAGCAAGTAGCACGTTTGTTTTGCTTTCAATTTTCCCCTGTCACTGATGCAATAAAACAACATTACACAAGTGGTTTGACCGCAAATTTAATAATGTATACAAATAATAATGTGTTGAACTCAGGGGTCTCTACATTCTTACTAGTTACACAGCCCTCTTAAGTAGTGTCAGCATGTAAGGTGGAAGATAGATGCCATCAAATGATAATATACACAGGACATGAGTCTTAGGTCCCATAATATTGTTTTTTGGGTCTGCAACTATGTTAATTTTAACCCTTTCGCTGCTAGGCCTACCCCCCCCCCCTCCTCCTCACCCCGTCCTAAGCCTTTTTTGGGCTATTTGGGGTAGTTTGCGCTTAGACCCCTGTTAATCACATTAAAGTATCCATGGCAAATTTGCGTCCTTTTCTTCCAACGTCTAAAGGTACACAGGGTTTGTGAATTCCCCTGGATGGGACCAAGAAATTATCCAAAATACAGCTAAATTTTGTTTTCTTGGGGAAAATGGGAAAAATGTGCTGCAAATGAAAGCATCTGATTTTTTCCCTCCAAATGGTATCAATAAAGGGTTTGTGGGGCTGAAATTACCATTTTCCCAGCTTTTAGGGAATTACCTTTTGCAGAACTGTACGTTTTAGAAAAGAAGAGAAAATTCTGAATTCAGCAAGGGGTCATTTGTGTAGATACTTCAAGTTTTTTTAATAGAAACGAACAGTTGAATATAGGAAAAATTGAAAATTAGTTGAAAAAAACAGCCATTTGTGCCTACGTTTTCACCTGTAACTTCTTTTAATTATAACAGCTGTTTTAAAGTAATATACCATTACATCCGCTGAACGTTTTTGGTTGTGGCGATATATAGGACTTGTAGGTTCACCAAGAACCCGACAAACCAAAAGTCAGTGACTGAGCAGCGACTTGCAATGGTTTGTTATTATGTACCGGGTATATAAGAATTATTTTATGAAAATATATACATGGAAAAATCGGTATGAGAGACAGCTATGTATTTCTGAAATTCGAACAAAATATAGAGTTTAGAAACAGTAGATATTTGCACATTTCCGAAATTGTGAGTACCCATACTAGCATGAGAATTATAGGACATTTTTCAAAGTGACTTCTTTTTTACACATTGTCTTTCATTTGGAAGGCAGAAATGCATCGAAAGTCAATAGGTAATAACAGTTGCTCTTCATGTGTTACGCTAAGTCTCCCGAAAAATATGGTAGCTCACTTGTGTGGGTAGGCCTAGTGTCCACGACAGGAAACAACTCAAAACGCAACGTGAACACACTTGATTTTTCCCTACCCAGGATCCCATGCAAACCTCAAATTTTGCTGAAAAAATCGTTTTTTTCACACATTTTTGTGTTGGAAAGATGTAGGATCACGGGGCAGACACACATTTCCTACCACCCAGTGTTCCCCCAGGTCTCCTGATAAAAATGGTACCTCACTTGTGTGGGTAGGCATAGTGGCTGCAACAGGAAATGGCCCAAATCGTACTGTGGAGACTTCAAAATTACCTATAACAAAGCTACCTGGTTTTGGGGGGCACCTGGTTTTTGGCCCTGGGCTCGCCGCCATCTAGGGAAACCTACACATTTCTGAAAACTAGACACCCTGGGGAGTACAATGCGGTATGGCTTGCATGGATCCCCCAATGTTTCCCTGCCCAGAATCCCCTGCAAACCTCAAATTTAGCTGAAAAATGAGCTATTTCCTTGAATTTTTGCGTGTGATCACCGTGCAGGCACAAATGTCCTACCCCCAGCATTCCACTTTTGTGGGTGGGCCAAAGGCCTGTGACTGGAAAGAGCCCAAAACATAGGGATTAAGGGTATAGCACCGAGAATTCTAAGCACAATTTTTTTTTTAAATACGTTTTTAGCCAATTCTGCTTTGAACACCCACACAAGTGAGGTATCCTTTTATTCGGAAGAACAAGGGGAGCGCTGTGGGGTCGGACATTTGTGCCAGCACGGTGATTCCATGCACAAATATGTAGAAAATGTGTTTTTCTCAGCTAAATTTGAGGTTTGGATAGGGAAATGTTTGGGAATCCATGCAAGTCATACCTCATTGGACTCCCCAAGGTGTCTGTTTTCAGAAGTGTGTGTGTTTGGTAGGTTTGACTTGATGGCGGCGAGCCCGGGGCCAAAAAAGCCGGTGCCCCCCCAAAACCAGGTAGTTTTGTTATAGGTATTCTTGAAGTCTCCACAGTACGATTTGGGCAGTTTCCTGTTCCAGCCGCTGTGACTACCCACACAAGTGAGTTGCCATTTTTATTAGGAGACCTGTGGGAACGCTGGGTGGTAGGAAGTTCGTGTCTGCCAGATGATCCTACAACCTTCCCACACAGAAATGTGTGAAAATGTGATTTTTTTTCAGCAAATTATGAGGTTTGCAGGGTAGTCTGGGTAGGGAGACTTTGGGGGATCCACACAAGACATACGTTCCTGGACTCCCCAGGTGTTTTTCAGGAAGGTGTGGGTTTGATAGGTTTCCCTAGATGGCCGCCAAGCACAGGGCCAAAAACCCAGGGGACCCCCCTTGCAAAACAAGGTTGTTTTGTGATAGGTAATTTTGATTTTGTCTCAATAGGTTTTGGGCCCTTCCCTGTTGCGGGTACTTGACCCACCAACGTGGGGTACCATTTTTATCGGGAGACCTGGGGGAACACTGGGTGGTAGGAAAATTGTGGTTTTTCTGACAACAAAATATGATGACACAGTAATGCTTGACTATAGTCACATTTTGAGGGTTGCATGGCATTGTGAGTAAAAAAACTTGTTGGGATCCATGAGAGGCCACCACCCAGCACTCCCTATTTTGTTTTTTACTTTACAGAAATATGTAAAGTTGGTAGATATTCCCTAGAGACAGATAACACCTTAGCACAGATAGACAGATGAGACAAATATGACTACCTATCCATCTGTTCCTCAAGTACACACACATACTGGTTGGATTTGGCACAAGGGTGAGTCAAAGGTTCAAAATTTATGTTTCACAAAAGGAAATGCACTGTTAATAATTAAAAGGTTAAAAACCTGAACCAATGACTCACAGCTCATGAACTGTAAAGCCACGGCAAGGTACCAACCTCTTTGCAGGCCATTCACACACCTTTCATACGTGACACACAAGGCCATTCACACTGCCAGCCATGGGCCCAGCACATTACAACATTCACATCAACAGACAGCGCCATTTGAGGGCCCATCACTTTCATACGCCCACACGACTGACACAGCAATTACACCAGCTGGAGGTTGACATAGTGTCTGCAGTGGCGTTTGACTAGCAGAGTGTATAATGACCAGCAGCAAGTCACTACTCACACACTGCCAGCCAAATGCCAGCCCATACACACTGCAAGCTAAGCACCATCCCACCCACACTGCCAGCCAAGCCCCAGCCCGCGCATACCCCCAGCTAAGCACCAGCCCACACACACCATCACCCAAGTGCCAGTCCACGCACACCGGAAGCCAAGCGCCAGCCCATGCACACCGCCAGCCAAGCGTCAGCCCACGCACACTGCCAGCCAAGCACCAGTCCATGCACACCGCCAACCAAGCGCCAGCCCATGCACAATGCCGCCCAAGCGCCAGTCCACACACACTGCCAGCCAAGCATCAGTCCACGCACACCCCAGCCAAGCGCCAGCCCACTCACACCGCCAGCCAAGCACCAGTACACGCACACTGCCAGCCATCCATGCACACTGCCAGCCAAGTGCCAGTCCACGCACACCACCAGCCAAGCGCCAGTCCACGCACACCGCCAGCCAAGCACCAGTCTACGCACACCGTCATTAATTTTTTTTAATAAGAAAGAAAACACAAACCAATTGTAACTAGATACAAAACTATAACTATAAAAACAACAGCAGTAACTAAAGACATCATTCTATTGCCAAACGTGAAACTGAACAACAACTCTATAAAACCATACAGACCAAGCAGTACGCTATTAGACTCACGGTTGCTCTCACAAACTCTTTTGAGTGTGATACAATCTGAAACATGTGGGCACACACAGCCCAGGATTAGAAGGACGATCGGCACAGTGCGTACGACTGTCCTACTGCATACCTCTTCGCAAGCAGACTCTACATCTCTTACAGGGATTGTTTTTTTGGGGGCGTGGGAGGAATTAAATCAGGAAAGTGGCAATCTTTCAATCTAGCCACATCTTCCACCACTCCAACTCTAGGAACACTTGCTTGTTCCACTACAAAAAGGCTGCCTATCACAGACCCCTGAAACTGAACAAAAGTCATCTTTGAAGCAGGAGAACACTCCTTGAAGACAACAAAAGCATTAAAAGTTGCTAAATTGAAGTGATGGTTGGCCAACTTCTTATACCAAATGTAAGCCTTACAAACAGCAGTGTAAGTTTCCAACCTCTGATCTACTCTATCAACACCACCCATGTGCTCATTGTATGCACACAGGTTTGCGCACTAAAGCAACCTGGCCCCAAACAGTCACAGGTGAAGTACTCTCATCATGAATGGTAGTAAGCAAGTACACATCCCTCCTGTCCACAAATTTCACAGCTAGCAGTTCCTCACTACGCAAGGCCCTGCTGTGTCCCCTCTGAAGGTTTATGCAAACAATCTCTTTTGGGTAACCTTTACGGTTTGAGCGGATTTTGCCACAACCAAAAGTGTCCACTTTGAACAATCCCTTAAACCATTGCACAGCAGTGTAGAACTAATCAAGGTACAAATGGTGACCTTTGTTAAACAGTCCTCTAGCAAGATCCCACACAATGTTCTCTGAAACTCCAAAAGTGGATGGACAACAAGGGGGGTCAATAGTGGAATCCCTAACAGTGTACACCCAGAAATTACAGTCATATGCTGTCCTACTCTCAGACAACATATACATCTGAAATTCCATAACGTGCCCTCTTGCTAGGAATGTACTGCCTAAAAACCAAACGGCCCTTGAACAGGACCAAAGACTCATTAACCGCTATTTCTTTCCCTGGAGTATAGATCTCTGAAAATCGATCTACAAAGTGATCAAGAACAGGCCAAATCCTAAAAAGACGGTCACAGTCAGGGTGATCTCGTGGCAATGTCAAAGCATTATCAACAAAATGCAGAATCCAAAGCAAAAGTAAATACCGATCACGACTTATAATTGCTGGAAATTTGGCCGTTGCTATCAAGTGACTGGTAGACCAATATAAAGCCAGGGACAGCTTCCTTATCAAGCCCATCAAAAAAGTCAAACCCAAAAACTTCTTAATCTCATCCAGATTTATGGTTGTCCACTGGGTAGCTCTAGAGCGGGGCCTAACTTTGGCACTGGTGTCCCTCAAAAACTGTTTAGCGTACAAATGAGTCTGCTCAACAATCTCAGCCAAAAATACATCATCCATAAGCAACTGAAAAAAACTGTATAGGCAAAAACAAATTGCAATCCACTCTACACCCTGCATCGCCACTAAAGGCAGGCGACACTGGCTGCTTCATGTTTTGATCAACCCATAGCCCAGGACTTCCAGTAGGAAGCCTTGCAGCCTCAGGCTGCAATCCCAATGTCTCTTGCTGCACCATCGACAGATCAGTGTCCTCCTCTAAAATGGGCACTTCATTCGCACTGAGAGTAGCTTCATCTACACTGAGAGTAGCTTCATCATCAGATGATTCCTCGTGGACAGAAAACTCACTGCCAGAATCTTGCACTCCCTCCTCTCCCTCAGATGCACTGTCTGTCTCATAACCCTGCTCAGAGGAAGATTCAAAAAGCATACCAACCACGTGCTGAGCAGTAATTCTACGGCTATCCATAATCCTTACTAATAAAGGTAAATTGTCAAACAAGTCAACAACAACAGACACTTTGTAAAATAAGTAATAAACAAAATGTGTCTTTATCACAAACACCTATATACTCCGAAAGTATACCACTCACTTGCCAGAAGCCGCTAGACTCACCACCACCTACTCTGCACAGACACAGTAAGGATCAACAATAGCCCACTAAAAAGGAAAAAGAAAAGAAAATGACACATAAGACAATGCAAAACATATCACAGAGAATTTCATGCTCAAAACACTAACTAAATATGCTGCCATTATAATGCTACTTAAAAAAAAAATCACTCATGCATGACAATAATACTCATTTGGAGTAAACACAACAAAAATGTTTTTCTTACCAAATAAATGCAGCTGCGCAAAACTGCAGAACAACAACTGCCGAAACCGCAAACAAGAATCAAAAGCTTTACACTAGAATAAAAAGGGGAAAAAAACATACAATCACATATACAAATAATGCACCGGTCCACAAACAATCCACCAGCCAAGCTAAGGGGTAAGTGGAACTAAGAGTATAAATAAAATATTCACCCCCGTAAAAGAGGCCACTCCCCAACATAAAAATTAAAAAAAACCCTGTTGTTTCGTAGCTTCTGCCCCCCCTTGGGGGCAGATGGGCCCAAAACATACTGCTGATCTGCCACCCAGAGAGGGCAGAAATGGCCACAATTATCCTCCCATAAAGGGTAGCAATCCTTGTCCAAGGGGCGCTCCCCAACATAAAGTCCCTAGTGGTCTAGTGGCCATACATAAAAGAAATCAGCCAATCTGCCCCCTAGGAGGCAGAAACAGCCAAATTAATTCTCCCCAAAGAGGAGCGACCCTTGCCCAAGGGGCCACTCCCCACAAACAAATCCCTGGTGGTCTAGTGGGCAATATTTATTTTTTTAAAGTTGAGATCTGCCCCCCTGGGGGGCAGACACAGCCAAAAAGATTGCCCCAAAGGGGAGCGACCTTTGCCCAAGGGGCCACTCCCCACAAATAAATACCGGTTGCCTTGTGCCCATTGGAAAAAAAAAATCAGCCAATGGAACGGCCAAATTAACCCCTTCGCTGCTAGACCTTGTCCCCCCTTTGCTAAGTGTTTTTTGGGCTATTTGGGGTAGTGCACGCTAAGGCCCCTTTAACTTTTTGACCACATAAGGTATCTATGCCAAATTTGCGTCCTTTTCTTCCAACATCATGGGGATTCTAGAGGTACCCAGGGTTTGTGGATTCTCCAGGAGGGTTCCTAGAAATTAGCCAAAATACAGCAACATTTTGTTTTTGGGGGGAAAAATGGGAAAAACGGGCTGCAAATGAAAGCGTCTGGGGTTTTCCCTACAAATGGTATCAAAAAAGGGTTTGTGGGGCTGAAATCACCATTTTCCCAGCTTTTAGGGAATGACAGACTTTTGTCAGAAAACCAACATTTTTTATACAGTTTTGGCATTTTTCTGGGACATAGCCTATTTTTGCTATTTTTTGTGCTTTCAACCTCCTTCAGGTTAATGGTAGAAATGGGTGTGAAAGCAAAAATGGATCCTGGAAAGTTATACATTATAGAAAAGTAGACAACATTCTAAATTCAGCAAGGGGTCATTTGTGTAGATTCATCAAGGTTTCTTTATAGAAACTAACAGTTAGATATAGGAAAAATTCAAAATTAGTTGAAAAAAACAGCCTTTTGTGTCAACGTTTTCACCTGTAACTTCTTCTAATTAGGACAGCTCTTTGAAAGCAAAATACCGTTGCATGTGCTGGACCTTCCTGGTTGTGGGGATATATTGGACTTGTAGGTTCACCAAGAACCCGATGAGCCCAGAGTCAAAAACTGAGCAGCAATTTGCAATGGCTTTTTATTATGTACGAGGTATATATCAATCATTGTGGGAAAATGTATACATGGAAAAATCGGTATGAAAGACACCTATGTATTTCTAAAATGGGAACAAATTATAGAGTTTTGAAACAGTACATATTTTCACATTTTAGAAATTGGGAATACTCATACTGCATGAGAATTATCTGTCATTTTTCAAAATGACTTCTTTTTTACACAGTGTCTTTCATTTGGAAGGCAGAAATGCATCAAAAATCAATAGGTAAAAACAGTTGCTTTACAAATCTGAATTACCCTAAGTCTCCTGATAAAAATGGTACTTCACTTGTGTGGGTAGGCATTGTGCCCACGACAGGAAATGGCTCAAATTCCAACGTGAACACACCACATTTTCACAATGAAAATGTACCCTTTTTTTCGAAGTATCTAGCTGTAGTTTTTTTAACCCTAGCTCTGCCGGCACCGAGGGAAACCTTGCAAACCTATACATTTTTGAAAACTAGACACCCAGGGGAATTCAGGATGGGGTGACTTAGCGGCCTCCCACCAGGTTCTGTTACCCAGAATCCCTTGCAAACCTAAACAATTGTCAAAAAACCCAAATGTCCCCCACACTTCTGTGGTGGAAAGTTCTGGAATCTGCGTGGATCCACAAATTTCTACGCACCCCCGTTCCCCAAAGTCTTACAAGAAAAATGGTACCTCACTTGTGTGGGTCGGCCTAGTGCCAGTGACAGGAAACTGCGCAAAACGCAACGTGGTCACAGACCAAATATCACACTAACGCATTCACTCAATACATTCATTGGTGGGGCCCATAACACCAACACTCACACTTCATTGGTCTGCTCTTACGGGAGAGATAAGTGTTCCAAACGCTGACGTGAAAAGAATACCTTATAACCTCAAGGAAATTTATTTACATAAACATACACTAAATATCCTTAATCCAGCACATCTTAATCCTGAACCTCGAGATATTCCTTCCATTTAGCTGATGGATCAAATTAGCTGAGTTGGAAAAAGTGATTTTAATCCTCCTTCATTTATATTCAAATCTTAATCTATTTCTTCTCAATAAATAACCCAACACATTTGCTTGTTAATCAATAATATTGTTTATCTAATTAATGCAAGTTTTAATAAAACGTTAATCAAATCACAGAACACCATATTTACCTAATCTGGCTATTAGTCGTCCTCTAAGTCAATCAAGTCATCATGCAGCACGCTACAGTCCCAAAGATTGGGTCTGGACCATAAGCGTGTACGCATCAATCAATGCCCATCAATTTAAGAGTCCTCAGTTCATCAGGAACATGGGCAGCAATTTAGTCTGTCAAAGATTCAGGGAAACAGCTGTCCTGCAGTGTCACCGTCCTCTCCGTCAGCATAACGTCAGGAAAAGAAAAAGGTCCGCTACTACCAACTCACTAGTCTACCATCTTTTATAATGAAATTAATGTCAAAATGTAACGAAGATCAGTTTTAGGCACTTCTGATTGGTTGGTTAAGATCGTCGGTTTCGGTTTCCCAAAGTCTAAGATGTCACACTGTCAGACATGATCCATCCGGTTTGTCAAAATTGTCCATTGTTAAAGCTCTTGGCAAAAGTCCAGTCACGACTTTGTTTGGGTACAGGCTGTGTAGGTCATCTTGAGGCCACTTGTTCAGGTGCCTGAAGCATGCGCACTTGGTCTGAAACCTCGTGGAATGGTATCTGTCTCGTCGTGTACGTTGGTCGGCCATTTTGTCATAGGCCCAATCGGTCAACTTAAGTGAAACAAACACAAAAAGTAATTAAAACATGGAAATAACAAATAAAATGTTTAACCCTCACTAATTCCCCTATGTGTGTGTAATTATCTAGCATAACGGCGACATTTAAAGTGTTTATATTCACCCAATGATGTCATCTGGTGCAACTTACAATTACGTCACAAAAGCAACATATATCATGCAATATTCTATTTTTCTAGTATTAGTATGCGTTCGCATATTAGTTTACAAATTATTTTAGCCATGCAAAATGCAAATCCCACGTGTAATTCATACATTAGTAAGGTTGGTTAGGTACCACTCAAAACACAATAATATTATTACAATTAATAGATTATTCTAATCAGTATGAACATGCAGAAATGGGGGAGGTATACAAAATTGTGTACTACCCGCTCCATCAATCCCCCCTTTGGTGATTATATCACCACACCATCAAAAGTTTGTATTTTTTTTATGGAGTGCCAAAGTGATTTCTTATTTTTATTCATAATTCAGTTTCCCCTGTCTCTTCTTTTTTCGCTGACTTATACATACTCTCCTTAACTTACTCTAATTCTATTTCTTCAAATTCTCTCTTTTGTCTCTTACCTTTTTTTCTTTAAATGTTCTCCTTTTATCTTTTTCTGAATTTTATTCCCTTTACGACAGATACACCCTAATCTTATTATTAATAATATGAAAATCACACAGGTTAATGGAAATAAAATTTTACCTATAAAAGTAATACTTAAGTCCACTAAGAAATCTTTAATAGCTAATATTTTCTTTCCAATCTTTTCCCAAACACCTTCAACCTCGTCATGTAGTTCAGTTATATTTTTAATATAAATTTTTAAATCTTGACTTTCGTCTGGAATGTAAGTACAACAATGTTGAACTTTCAGCATTCCACAGACTCCACCCTCTTTTGTCAATAATATATCAAGGGCAAGTCGATTTTGCATTACCATGGCAAGCATGGCAATCATTTCAGTGTTCACCAATAAAAATCCTCCAACAGTGCTTGTTGACAAGAGATCCACTACTGTTGAAAGTCTTCTAATTTTGTTTGCATTCAGAGATATTCCCACTGCTGGTATCAACGCTCCAAAGATGTCACCCACAATTTCTGTCCAAGACTCTTTCTTACTCCGTGCTAAATAACTACCTAAACTATGTACACCATCTTCTCCTCTATCCATATGAAAAATCTTCGGGAAAACCAGGCCTACATAACATGTGCCATACCAATGGTCTGGCAAACGATAATATGCCTTGCTCCCGCAAATGAAATATAATCCAGGAAAAACTGGATCTTTTCCACCTTTAAATCCCCATCCACCCATGATTCGGTATGTATCATGGCACTCACTATTACCTATAAAATAAATATCATATGCAGTTTCATTCCTTCTAATACACAATTTCCCTTTCTGAGGCCAATCTAAAGCCATAGTTGGACTATCTTTACCTTTCAAGTGTTTTTCCATTTCTACATCCCAGACTGTCTTCTCCAACTTTCCTTGAGATGCCTTCCTTTGCATTTTCAGTCTCCTTTCTTCAACCATATCTAAAAATGTATTTTCCTCTTTCTTTAAACTGCAAGTCAAATTGTTTTTAATTATATATTCTAATGTTAGTTCTTTTAGTCTCTAAGAAAAATTCACCTAATACCTTTGCAGGTTTTACCTTGTTTAGCTTGTTAATTGATGGTACTTGTGAAAATATATTATCTACATTTGAGAAATAATACTCTAATTTCCCTGTTTGATCAAATAAACTAGCTATTACACTACATGTTATTCCATAAGTTACTGGAAGGTGGTGATAAGTCACTCCCTCCGATACAGAGGCAGGTAACTGCATACAAACGTAGCAGTCATTTACGCCCATTGTCTTCATACA
The DNA here is from genome assembly GCF_964204655.1 of Triturus cristatus. Taxonomy (NCBI): domain Eukaryota; kingdom Metazoa; phylum Chordata; class Amphibia; order Caudata; family Salamandridae; genus Triturus; species Triturus cristatus. Next base: position 401,962,395 of record NC_140586.1, on the reverse strand, counting down.
ATAATTTCGAAAACACATTATTAGAAAAATCGGTTATAGACCTGTCTTTGTGTAAATAGTTTTTATCTATTCTAGTCGGAACTACCTTTTGAATCTTTTCTATATTAGTTTTGTTTACACTATATCCTTCTATTGTACCTATAGTAACCTTAAATGAAATCAAGAGAGCAAGTATGCTAACTTTCACTGGCTCTGGAAGATAAGTTTTAATCTGTCTGTTGGATACACCAACTACTTGGATCGTTTCGTCCGAGAGAGGAAGGTTCTTAACATCAGCTGACCTGACAGTTGATCGAGTAGCACCAGTATCAACTAGAAAAGTAATACTTTCATTATTTATCTTCCCATCTACAAGTGGGCCTGTCTGGTCTACTTCTAGAGTTGCGCCAAGTAAGCACTCTTCTTCCTCCCTTCGGTACGTCAATAACCCTCTTCTGAATCACTCTCATCGCGTTGTAGCCAATACTGCGAAACAGCACTAGTGCGCGGCCGCTTATTTACCTGTTCTTCGTTGTAGAATCCTGTTTCGTTACTATATTTCTGGGAGTTTTTGCTCTGTGGAAAAGGCGGTTTTGGCACCTGATTCTGTTGGGTTACAACCTGCTGCTGTCTCTGCGGTTGACCACTCACCTCATTCTGCACCTGTGGATTCAATGATGTATTTGCATTGTTAATACAAGGGGGAAATTTACACTCGGATTTCCAGTGCCCGATTCTACCGCAATTATGACATGGGAATTTCTTTTTAGCTTCTTCTATATCCAAATTTCCCTTACCTTTCCCAAGAATTAACTTTTGTCTCGGGCCTGTATTATTCACTTGTTCCACTAATTGAGCTTCCTGTCTCTCTGCAACCTTTACTTGTGCCCACATAGCCTTTTCTTTAAATTTTCGCTGTTTTGCTTCAATCTCATCACTGAAATATTTTGCATGCCTCAATAGTTCGTCTATTTTTTATTTTGCCAGTCTACAGTATGTTGTTTTATCATTTCACTAATCTTAGGACGTAGACCATATACAAATCTGTATACAAAATGACTTCAATCCTTTTCACTCAAATTTTCATCACCACTAAACTGTTTGAAGGCCAAAATCAGCCTTTGATAATATGCATGTACTGGCACTTTGCTTTCCTGATGTGTTCTGTCAATTTTCACCCAATCTGTCTCTTTAGGAGGTATTTTGTTTTTCAGAAAGGCAATAACCTGTTCATATTTCTTCATTACCTCTGGGGCTCCCGTCTTTGAATCCCTAGGGTACTCTTGTGTAGGCCAATTTATCAATAATTTGCACTCTGTCCATAAATCTGCTGGTACTATTATGTCAAATAGACTATTCAGATCAATCCATTGTACTTTGGACAACTTTACAAATCTGTCTCCTTGCCTATACCACTCGACAGGCTTTTCGCGTAGTCGAGGGAAATCATTTGTAAAAGACAATGGTGCCGATTACGATCCGGTAAAAAATTCCCCCGTGCGACTCGTATCGGGTCTTTTTACCGTACGAATCGTACAAGTGCCGTACGAACTGGCAATCACGATTCGCATGGTAAAAAGTCCATACGACCCGCACCGGGAATCATTCCCCACACGTCCTCGGGTCGGAAAATGTGTCCGACACGTCCTCGGACGATTTACCTTACAAACGTAAAAATCCAAGTCCGACCGAGGAATCACGATCCATCCCGTGCGTCCGAGCCTACAACCGTATGGAAAAAACACCGTCCGCACCGAACACCAATAGCAACCATGGAGACATGTGCCTGCATACGCGCCCAACACTCCCCCCAGCCCCCGTACGTCCGACACGTACCCCCCGTATATGTATACCCCCACCCGTCTATGTACACCCCAGTACGTTCCAGTCGTACCCCCACCCCAGTACGTGTCGTACCACCGTCAATGTAAACCCCCCCACCCCTGTACGTGTCGTACCACCGTTTATGTACACCCCAGTACGTTCCAGTCGCACCCCCACCCCAGTACGTGTCGTACCCCCCGTGTACCTACACCCCAGTACGTTCGAGCCACACCCCCACCCCAGTACGTGTCACAGCCCCGTCTACCTACACCCCAGTACGTTCCAGTCGTACCCCCACCCCAGTACGTGTCGTACCACCGTCAATGTACACCCCCCCACCCCTGTACGTGTCGTACCACCGTCTATGTACACCCCAGTACGTTCCAGTCGTACCCCCACCCCAGTACGTGTCATACCACCATCAATGTACACCCCCCCACCCCTGTACGTGTCGTACCACCGTCCATGTACACCCCAGTACGTTTGAGTCGTACCCCCACCCCAGTACGTGTCGTACCACCGTCAATGTACACCCCCCCACCCCTGTACGTGTCGTACCACCGTCCATGTACACCCCCCCACCCCTGTACGTGTCGTACCACCGTCCATGTACACCCCAGTACGTTCCAGTCGTACCCCCACCCCAGTACGTGTCGTACCACCGTCAATGTACACCCCCCCACCCCTGTACGTGTCGTACCACCGTCCATGTACACCCCCCCACCCCTGTACGTGTCGTACCACCGTCCATGTACACCCCAGTACGTTCCAGTCGTACCCCCACCCCAGTACGTGTCGTACCACCGTCAATGTACACCCCCCCACCCCTGTACGTGTCGTACCACCGTCAATGTACACCCCCCCACCCCTGTACGTGTCGTACCACCGTCAATGTACACCCCCCCACCCCTGTACGTGTCGTACCACCGTCAATGTACACCCCCCACCCCTGTACGTGTCGTACCACCGTCTATGTACACCCCCCCACCCCTGTACGTGTCGTACCACCGTCAATGTACACCCCCCCACCCCTGTACGTGTCGTACCACCGTCTATGTACACCCCAGTACGTTCCAGTCGTACCCCCACCCCAGTACGTGTCGTACCACCGTCAATGTACACCCCCCCACCCCTGTACGTGTCGTACCACCGTCAATGTACACCCCCCACCCCTGTACGTGTCGTACCACCGTCTATGTACACCCCCCCACCCCTGTACGTGTCGTACCACCGTCCATGTACACCCCAGTACGTTCCAGTCGCACCCCCACCCCAGTACGTGTCGTACCACCGTCAATGTACACCCCCCCACCCCTGTACGTGTCGTACCACCGTCAATGTACACCCCCCCACCCCTGTACGTGTCGTACCACCGTCTATGTACACCCCAGTACGTTCCAGTCGTACCCCCACCCCAGTACGTGTCGTACCACCGTCAATGTACACCCCCCCACCCCTGTACGTGTCGTACCACCGTCAATGTACACCCCCCCACCCCTGTACGTGTCGTACCACCGTCAATGTACACCCCCCCACCCCTGTACGTGTCGTACCACCGTCAATGTACACCCCCCACCCCTGTACGTGTCGTACCACCGTCTATGTACACCCCCCCACCCCTGTACGTGTCGTACCACCGTCAATGTACACCCCCCCACCCCTGTACGTGTCGTACCACCGTCTATGTACACCCCAGTACGTTCCAGTCGTACCCCCACCCCAGTACGTGTCGTACCACCGTCAATGTACACCCCCCCACCCCTGTACGTGTCGTACCACCGTCAATGTACACCCCCCACCCCTGTACGTGTCGTACCACCGTCTATGTACACCCCCCCACCCCTGTACGTGTCGTACCACCGTCCATGTACACCCCAGTACGTTCCAGTCGCACCCCCACCCCAGTACGTGTCGTACCACCGTCAATGTACACCCCCCCACCCCTGTACGTGTCGTACCACCGTCTATGTACACCCCCCCACCCCTGTACGTGTCGTACCACCGTCCATGTACACCCCAGTACGTTCCAGTCGCACCCCCACCCCAGTACGTGTCGTACCACCGTCAATGTACACCCCCCCACCCCTGTACGTGTCGTACCACCGTCAATGTACACCCCCCCACCCCTGTACGTGTCGTACCACCGTCTATGTACACCCCAGTACGTTCCAGTCGTACCCCCACCCCAGTACGTGTCGTACCACCGTCAATGTACACCCCCCCACCCCTGTACGTGTCGTACCACCGTCCATGTACACCCCCCCACCCCTGTACGTGTCGTACCACCGTCCATGTACACCCCAGTACGTTCCAGTCGTACCCCCACCCCAGTACGTGTCGTACCACCGTCAATGTACACCCCCCCACCCCTGTACGTGTCGTACCACCGTCAATGTACACCCCCCCACCCCTGTACGTGTCGTACCACCGTCAATGTACACCCCCCCACCCCTGTACGTGTCGTACCACCGTCAATGTACACCCCCCCACCCCTGTACGTGTCGTACCACCGTCAATGTACACCCCCCCACCCCTGTACGTGTCGTACCACCGTCAATGTACACCCCCCACCCCTGTACGTGTCGTACCACCGTCTATGTACACCCCCCCACCCCTGTACGTGTCGTACCACCGTCAATGTACACCCCCCCACCCCTGTACGTGTCGTACCACCGTCTATGTACACCCCAGTACGTTCCAGTCGTACCCCCACCCCAGTACGTGTCGTACCACCGTCAATGTACACCCCCCCACCCCTGTACGTGTCGTACCACCGTCAATGTACACCCCCCCACCCCTGTACGTGTCGTACCACCGTCAATGTACACCCCCCCACCCCTGTACGTGTCGTACCACCGTCAATGTACACCCCCCACCCCTGTACGTGTCGTACCACCGTCTATGTACACCCCCCCACCCCTGTACGTGTCGTACCACCGTCAATGTACACCCCCCCACCCCTGTACGTGTCGTACCACCGTCTATGTACACCCCAGTACGTTCCAGTCGTACCCCCACCCCAGTACGTGTCGTACCACCGTCAATGTACACCCCCCCACCCCTGTACGTGTCGTACCACCGTCAATGTACACCCCCCACCCCTGTACGTGTCGTACCACCGTCTATGTACACCCCCCCACCCCTGTACGTGTCGTACCACCGTCCATGTACACCCCAGTACGTTCCAGTCGCACCCCCACCCCAGTACGTGTCGTACCACCGTCAATGTACACCCCCCCACCCCTGTACGTGTCGTACCACCGTCTATGTACACCCCCCCACCCCTGTACGTGTCGTACCACCGTCCATGTACACCCCAGTACGTTCCAGTCGCACCCCCACCCCAGTACGTGTCGTACCACCGTCAATGTACACCCCCCCACCCCTGTACGTGTCGTACCACCGTCAATGTACACCCCCCCACCCCTGTACGTGTCGTACCACCGTCTATGTACACCCCAGTACGTTCCAGTCGTACCCCCACCCCAGTACGTGTCGTACCACCGTCAATGTACACCCCCCCACCCCTGTACGTGTCGTACCACCGTCCATGTACACCCCCCCACCCCTGTACGTGTCGTACCACCGTCCATGTACACCCCAGTACGTTCCAGTCGTACCCCCACCCCAGTACGTGTCGTACCACCGTCAATGTACACCCCCCCACCCCTGTACGTGTCGTACCACCGTCAATGTACACCCCCCCACCCCTGTACGTGTCGTACCACCGTCAATGTACACCCCCCCACCCCTGTACGTGTCGTACCACCGTCAATGTACACCCCCCCACCCCTGTACGTGTCGTACCACCGTCAATGTACACCCCCCACCCCTGTACGTGTCGTACCACCGTCTATGTACACCCCCCCACCCCTGTACGTGTCGTACCACCGTCAATGTACACCCCCCCACCCCTGTACGTGTCGTACCACCGTCTATGTACACCCCAGTACGTTCCAGTCGTACCCCCACCCCAGTACGTGTCGTACCACCGTCAATGTACACCCCCCCACCCCTGTACGTGTCGTACCACCGTCAATGTACACCCCCCACCCCTGTACGTGTCGTACCACCGTCTATGTACACCCCCCCACCCCTGTACGTGTCGTACCACCGTCCATGTACACCCCAGTACGTTCCAGTCGCACCCCCACCCCAGTACGTGTCGTACCACCGTCAATGTACACCCCCCCACCCCTGTACGTGTCGTACCACCGTCAATGTACACCCCCCCACCCCTGTACGTGTCGTACCACCGTCTATGTACACCCCAGTACGTTCCAGTCGTACCCCCACCCCAGTACGTGTCGTACCACCGTCAATGTACACCCCCCCACCCCTGTACGTGTCGTACCACCGTCAATGTACACCCCCCCACCCCTGTACGTGTCGTACCACCGTCAATGTACACCCCCCCACCCCTGTACGTGTCGTACCACCGTCAATGTACACCCCCCACCCCTGTACGTGTCGTACCACCGTCTATGTACACCCCCCCACCCCTGTACGTGTCGTACCACCGTCAATGTACACCCCCCCACCCCTGTACGTGTCGTACCACCGTCTATGTACACCCCAGTACGTTCCAGTCGTACCCCCACCCCAGTACGTGTCGTACCACCGTCAATGTACACCCCCCCACCCCTGTACGTGTCGTACCACCGTCAATGTACACCCCCCACCCCTGTACGTGTCGTACCACCGTCTATGTACACCCCCCCACCCCTGTACGTGTCGTACCACCGTCCATGTACACCCCAGTACGTTCCAGTCGCACCCCCACCCCAGTACGTGTCGTACCACCGTCAATGTACACCCCCCCACCCCTGTACGTGTCGTACCACCGTCTATGTACACCCCCCCACCCCTGTACGTGTCGTACCACCGTCCATGTACACCCCAGTACGTTCCAGTCGCACCCCCACCCCAGTACGTGTCGTACCACCGTCAATGTACACCCCCCCACCCCTGTACGTGTCGTACCACCGTCAATGTACACCCCCCCACCCCTGTACGTGTCGTACCACCGTCTATGTACACCCCAGTACGTTCCAGTCGTACCCCCACCCCAGTACATGTCGTACCACCATCAATGTACACCCCCCCACCCCTGTACGTGTCGTACCACCGTCCATGTACACCCCAGTACGTTTGAGTCGTACCCCCACCCCAGTACGTGTCGTACCACCGTCAATGTACACCCCCCCACCCCTGTACGTGTCGTACCACCGTCAATGTACACCCCCCACCCCTGTACGTGTCGTACCACCGTCTATGTACACCCCCCCACCCCTGTACGTGTCGTACCACCGTCTATGTACACCCCAGTACGTTCCAGTCGTACCCCCACCCCAGTACGTTCCTGGCGCACCCCCAACACAACCTCCTAAGTACGGAGCGCACCCCATGCCCCAACATCACAACCGCATGTACGAGTCGTACAAAGCCACACACAAGGACCAAATCGTACAACCAAATGGCCCATGTACACACCGTACACACGCTCAAAACGCACGTACACAACAAGGACAAAACAAAACAACTCAACAATACACCATTCGAAAGGCACACAGCCACTAAACATGGCCAACAACCACTAAAATAACACAATCACTGACCTGCAACTGTCAAAAACAAACAGAGGCCCAATACACCACCACTCCTTATAACACACCCACCCAAAATTCAAACACTGCCACACCCACCCATGGACCAATAAAAAGGGCCCACACACACAAACCATGAGCCTTTGCAACAGACCCACTGCTGCCAGACACCACAGAACCAGACTACAAGCGACACCACATCTTACACTTGCACACCTTCACACGACCACCCTCACAAACACCCTCTCATCACATTCACACACACACACAACCATCCACACCCCCCCCCAACATCCACACACCCCCCACACCCACACCATCCCCACCCACACCCCTCACCATGCCCACTACCAAGAATCCAAAGTTCAGTCACCGAGAGTTGGAGGTCCTTGTTGATCAAATCCTCAGAGTCGAGCCACAGATCTTTGGAACATTGGTCAGAAGCACCAGCCAGGCAGCCAAAACAGCCATGTGGCAGACCATCGTCGATGCTGTGAATGCTGTTGCGGACACCAGGAGGACCAAGCAGGATTGCCAGAACAGGTGGTACGATCTGCGGAGGAGGGTCAGAGCCAAGAGACAGGAGGAACACGACCAGGCCAACGCCACCGGAGGAGGGCCCTCCCGCAGACCCGTACAGTACCATCCCTGGGAGGAGAGGGTGATGGCCATACTGCCGGTGGAGGCAGTTGAAGGAGTAGAAGGACTCCGAGACCCGGGTGAGTACACAAACAACGCACCTCACATGGGGGGAACTGCAACCACAACCAAAATTAATAACAGGCACGCAAACACCACAAGCCATCGCATTACTCAACCACACTCCATGAGCAGGCACATGCCACTGCTGCCACCATGCCCCATGCACCCAGCTGGACAATGTCAAGTCACAGGCCACAGAAGACAACAACACATGACACGGTAACCCGGATGGCGGGAGTGTGGGCACCAAGAATCACATAGTGCGACTCCAAAGCAGACAACAATGCCCTCTGCCCATATGGCCTAGGTCACAGCCAGACAAACACTGTGTCCCAACACAGGAATGACTTGCCAGCAAATGGCGGATGCCTTGCATCAACACATGGGGGTGAAGGCACTGTTTTGCACATGCCAGCAGCTAATGAACAGCCAACAGTGTGAAAGAGTGGCAGCACACACCACCACAGCAGCAGCGCACAGACACACAGCAGACAAAATGGGTGCCTGGAGATCAGAAACAAACTCACATCAACAGGCCAAGGGCCACTCAAAGATCTGCTAACAGTGTGTGCCCAGGAAGCTGGGCCAAGGTGACAGAGGGTGACACACGGAGGGAGGGAGAGGGGGACACAGAGGGAGGGAGAGGGGGACTGAGAGGGAGGGAGACACAGGAAGATGGACAGAGGGAGGAGGCTGACACACAGAGGGAGGGAGAGGGGGACAGAGAGGGAGGGAGAGGGGGACAGAGAGGGAGGGAGACACAGGAAGATGTACAGAGGGAGGAGGCTGACACACAGAGGGAGGGAGAGGGGGACACAGAGGGAGGGAGACACAGGAAGATGGACAGAGGGAGGAGGCTGACACACAGAGGGAGGGAGAGGGGGACACAGAGGGAGGGAGAGGGGGACACAGAGGGAGGGAGAGGGGGACACAGAGGGAGGGAGAGGGGGACAGAGAGGGAGGGAGAGGGGGACAGAGAGGGAGGGAGAGGGGGACAGAGAGGGAGGGAGACACAGGAAGATGGACAGAGGGAGGAGGCTGACACACAGAGGGAGGGAGAGGGGGACAGAGAGGGAGGGAGAGGGGGACAGAGAGGGAGGGAGAGGGGGACAGAGAGGGAGGGAGAGGGGGACAGAGAAGGAGGGAGACACAGGGAGAGCAAATCAGTCCTTTGGTGTGTGGGAATGTCTGCTCGTCAGCAGGTGGACTGCGTGCATGTAGACAAGGGTGCCCAGTGCCAGAACCCCCCCTCTTCATCATGGCAAAACGCAGGGCCATGTTACAACCTGTACACGAGCACAAGGACAGCCACCTGCATCATATGAGTGTGTGGATCCACTCCATGTGCACATGTACAGTGCTACAAGGAAGGCGCAAACGCATAGCTCGGCACACATGCACACTCCACTGCTGACTGCAGTCACACTTGACGCAGCAAGTAAGACTGTGCCACACATAGTTAAAGGGGCCAAATTGGTGCCCAAGGGACACACACATGCACAAGTGCACTGTGAGTGGAATGCAAGACAGATCCTAATTCCAAGAGGAAATGTGCCAACTTTGTAACGGATGCAACATGGATGTTGCATGGATCAAAAGTAACATTGTCTCTCTCACACACAGGTCAACGTCGTGCTGCACCCCCCAACACTGGGGGGGAACACTCACAGGACCCGGATCTGCAGGAGACCGATCCCACCGGCAGCGACCACTCTCACCACTCTGCGGACGACCCCGACCGACCTGGCCCCTCTGGTGTCCAACCACCTGCAGCACCTGCGTCAGGTACAACCGTGCCAACCACCACCCCCACTCCTGCCACATCCCAGGAGACACCCTGGATCCCTGCCCCAACACCACAATGCAGCCAGGCTCGCCAGGAGGGACACGGTGTCCCGGGCACCCAGGAGGAGGCAGGCGACAACGCCAATGCCACCCCTCAGGGGTCCCGGAGACCCCATGTGCCCACAAGTGCAGGCCAGACGCAAGTGGGCAGGGGTGGTGGGAGTGGAGAGCGGCGGAGGCGCGAGCCTGACCAGTTGGCTGGGGATCCGGTATTTTCCCATGTCCGTAACATCCTGGACTCATACCGGCAGGACACCACGGGCATGGCCCAGGTTGTGTCCGTCCTCGAGGGGATCAAGGTCCAGCAGGCCCAGCAACATGCGGAGCTAATAGCCTGTCTACAGCTACACCAACGGAGGATGGAGGACAGACAGGCTGAGCAAGTGACGGCGTCCCAGGGGATTCACGCTGAACTCCGTCGGATGGCCGACACCATGGCCGACCCTCCCTGTGCCAGAAGGCGGAGAACATCACCACCCACAGGGAGGGATCATGAGGAGGAGGAGGAAACATCCGACGGAGCATCCCAGACGTCGTCACGGCCTGCTGCTGAGGTTCCCCGCAGGAAGCCGGGTCGTCCACGGAAAGGACCGTGAGGGTGGCTGCCACATCACCATCTCCCAGGACACCTGGCCTGGCACCTGGCCCACTGAAGCAACAGCATCACAGCATCAAGAGACATTCTCTGCCACATGGCCCTGCTGGTCACTGGCTGACCAATGTTGACAAAGACTGTGGCATGGACTCTGAGGATTTCCAATGGCAAGGACACCAACTCCCCTACTGAACTTTGGATTCCCTAATCCCGGAAAGGCCCTCACTTGGCCCCCCCCCCCAATAATAAATCACACTATTAAGAGTAGATGCCTGCTGGTAGCATTATTACCTAACATGTGTCTTGTACAGTCTAAACATGCCTGAGTCATCTGTTCACTTCAACCATCCACACCCTGGGGCCTGAGTCTGGCACAGGACACATGGGTCACAGTTTTCTAGGCAAGACAGACATGGAGCACCATACACACCCGTGATGGTCAGAACCAGCTGAGGGGGTGGCCGAACAACCGTGCTGACAGACACATTGAGTACAGCAACAGTCATGCGCAGAGGTCAGGGATCCTGGCCCGTGTCCTGGGGGGCACCCAGGTACGTGTAGACAGGTGGCAGAACCATGTCCTGCAAGCTTGAGTCCGGTGGATGCAGAGAATGGGGTCATGGACAACGTTGGATGCATGGGGATGGCACATGTCACAATACCCACACAGTCATGGACATCATGCCCATTACACAGTCTCAGCACACACACACAGCTTGCATCTTGCCACTCGACACATTGACACATAGCCACAATCAGGGAATACCATGCCAGACATGCAGGATGCACCGTGCCAACACACCAGCATTGACTGAGAAGAGGCACCTTGGAGGCATAGGGACACCTTTAATAGTCATGTGTTTGGGATTGCAGAGGCAACTTGAAGTACACATGAACACATCATGTGGAGTAACATGTGGCTCCAACACTGGCACCCCCCTTCTGCAGCACAAATGCGTGATAGCCATGGAACTGGCACACAAGTGTCGGATAATAGCTAAATACCCACAGCTGCTCACGGAGAGCCTGCCATACACCATACATCCGCTGATGTGGAAGTCCCACGCCATGTCAAGACAATGTTAACCGTATGTGTCCGAGGGCAGTGTCACACACATTGATGCCTTCATCACAATCCACCATCCCATCACTGATGACTGACAACCAGGCAGGCCATCTATTCAGGTGTACCCAGCTGCATGTCGTGTCCCATGGGGATGCCACATGTCTGCAGAGGACCCAAACCCCGACCGGGGCAGTGTGCACACATCGTGAACAACTGCCACACCCAATACACCCCAGATGCATCCCTTACCCCATGGAGACTTCCAAACGTGTCCGTGCCTGTAACGCTGAGTCAGCCCACGATGCCATGTCCATGAGGAATAGCAGTGCCACAACAATGCAACCAGCAAACGGCATGTGCAGGTACCTGGGGAAGAGAGACACACAAGAAGTCAGCCACAAGAAGCACAGCCACTTGCATGTGCATGTACTCGACACATGTATGTATGACAACATGCTAGGTCACAATTATGTCTGGGGAAATACTACCATCACTGCCACCATCACTCCAGTGACACACCCACACACACCTCTGACCCACGTGCCATACATGCAGGTGGAGACACACATCACAACGCATGCCACACGGGGACCAATGCGTGCACACTCAGACCCTGGTACTCACCACTAAGCAAAGAAGTCGCGTATGAGCCGAGTCCGGATGTCCTCTTGCGGCTCCACATCCTCCACATCACTAGCCCCATTGCCAAGCCCTTCGTCCTCCACGGGTGGATGGTCCTCGTCATCTTGATCCAGGATGAGGGGCACAGCTCTTTCAACTGCCATGTTGTGCAGCATGCAGCAGACCATGAAGATCTTGCAGACCTTCGCCGGGGCATATGGGAGTGCGCCGCCGGTCTTGTGGAGGCACCGGAATCGGCTCTTCAGCATGCCAAACGTCCTCTCTATCACTCGCCTTGTCCGGCCATGGGCGGTGTTGTAGCGGAGCTGGGCCGGCGTGATGGGGTTGCGGAGAGGTGTCAGCAGCCAAGGCATGTTGGGATAGCCAGCGTCCCCTAAATGGAAAGCACATGGATATCGTTAGAACAGGCGAAGCGGTAGTGCTGCTCGGCCAAACAGAATACAGGACAGACAGACTGTACCCACCAACAACACATGCACGTTCGTTGCGCAGCTGCATCATCATATCAGGCATCCCGCTACGCCTCATGATGTAGGCATCGTGTGCTGATCCTGGAAAACGAGCACAGACATGTGAAATCACCATGTTGGACAGACACACCACAAGGGCATTGATGGAGTGGTAGTGCTTCCGATTGCGGTACGCCACCTCCCGTGCGTGTGGTGGTACCAAACCTACATGTGTCCCATCTATGGACCCAATGACATGGGGCATCCCTCCCAGGGCATAGAAACCACGTTTGACCTCAGTCATCTGTTCAGGGGTTGGGAACTTGATGAAGTCATCCAGGTGAATCAACATGGCCTCCAAGAAATCATGCAGCACACCGCTGAACATGCTCTGGGACATGCCACCAACATGAGCTATGGTATATTGGAAGGTACCCGTGGCAAGGAAATGTAGGGCAGCCATTACCTTCAGCTGGGGTGTCAGTGCCGTAGGATACCTGTGCTGCGGTTGCAGGTGTGGTGCCAGTCTCGCCGTCAGCTCCAGAATCAACGGTTGGGTGAAGCGGTAGAGCCGGATCCTGTCATTCTCCTGCATGGTGGCCAAGTCTGGAATTCTTCGGGCAACAGGAGGCGCTCTGCAGTAATTTGGAAGTGACAAGGAAGAGTGAGTGCACTACGAGAACAACTCATGTCTACTGAGCACATGTAAATCTGCCAATACACACATGCCACATAGGGAGTCAGGCATGTGCTACATGCCCAGGACACGTATGGATGCAAGGTGACACTCCTTCCAAGACCCAGCTAAACACGGTGATTGAGAACCTCCCCATGCCACGCCATGGGAATAGCTGTGTCCCAGTGCAAGTGAACAGCCCGACGCAAGACAGAAGTGACATACACCCACACATCAGCAGAAGTAGGATGCCGATTGTAGAGACTGGTAGCGGAACACCGGAGCCACAGGTCACATGACATTACACTACGCCTGCCCACACACCTTGCCATGAAGGTGCACATGTCATGACTCACCACACATTCCTTGTGAGGATGCTGACATGGCCTTGTCACGCTACTCCGTGTCCCATGCATACATGTGCACCTCACATCAGATACCACATGTGGCATGGTGTGCGGAACAGTGTGCAATGACAATCTACACACAGACACATGTTGGTTGCTGCAACGGCTGCAGCTTTTGAGGGTGCTACAACATCAACCTGATGTAAATCCCGGACTTATAAATGACATAGTCACATTGTGCACTGTGGGTAGTGACAAGTCAGGTGTCATGACCCCTGTACCGGGCATCATGGGACACTTCCGTGTGTTGGTGTCCGTGCCATGCCAGTGACGCTCACCCCAAGTGCGCAGTACGACATGCACACATGTCAAAGGAGTCAAGGGCATGCCTGGCACACATTGCACCCTCACACAGTACACCTGTACACATCTCATCATACATCTGGTGCCTCCTCCACTCAGGAGGCATGTTCCACATCACAGCCTGTCACACCTGTGCCCCACACATGTAGTAATGCACAGACGATGCCTTGATGTCCATTCCTGGACAAGTATGTCCATCCATGGACAAGTATGTCCGCCCTATTCCTACCTGTGTGTCGACTATCACCACAGTGATGTGTACAAACCGGCGTACTGCTGCTAAGAGGGCCTGTGTATGTTCCCCAATCACTGTGGGAGTGCTGCCGTATGTGTACCCATCGTGATGGCGAGCGTACAGGCATTTGTACGGTCCGTACCACAACGAGTACGCATACGCGTGCAGACCCATAGTGATAGTGAGCGTACATGCGAGTGTACGGCCCTCTCACTATGGGTCTGCACGCGTATGCGTACACGTAGTGGTACGGACCGTACAAATGCCTGTACGCTCACTATCACTATGGTTCTGCACGCGTATGCGTACACGTAGTGGTACGGACCGTACACTCGCATCTACGCTCACTATCACTATGGTTCTGCACGCGTATGCGTACACGTAGTGGTACGGACCGTACACTCGCATCTACGCTCACTATCACTATGGTTCTGCACGCGTATGCGTACACGTAGTGGTACGGACCGTACACTCGCATCTACGCTCACTATCACTATGGTTCTGCACGCGTATGCGTACACGTAGTGGTACGGACCGTACACTCGCATCTACGCTCACTATCACTATGGTTCTGCACGCGTATGCGTACACGTAGTGGTACGGACCGTACACTCGCATGTACGCTCACTATCACTACGGGTACACAGACCCATAGTGATAGTGAGCGTACAGGCATTTGTACGGTCCGTACCACAACGAGTACGCATACGCGTGCAGACCCATAGTGATAGTGAGCGTACAGGCATTTGTACGGTCCGTACCACAACGAGTACGCATACGCGTGCAGAACCATAGTGATTTTGAACATAGGCATGCATGTACGGGCCGTTGCCATGCATTTGGGGTGCCCTAGGGCCCGGAAACGCACCGTACCTGTGTGTGATTCTCCTAATTACATAGGGGACAAGTATTAAGGCCTACATGCATGCTGGTTGTCATGGCGACCAGGTTCAAATTTCGATTTTGTTCTGGAAGGTGCACAGCAGAAGTCAGTTGGAATTCTTCTACTTTGTTGCAATGTGTTTGTGGGGCTGACATCATGCAGGAGAATGAAACCGATAGAGAACCCACAGACTGCTAGGTTTGAAGGGATTGGTGGAAACATAGGATGCAAATGTGAGTGACCAATCACTCTGTACTCCTGTGCATGAGACTGGGCAGAAGGCCACATATAAGGCAGCCAGGTCCCATGAGGGATTACTTGCCTGCACATCTTTGCATTTGTCGACCAAGCTGCTGCTACTGATTCCCTGGAACCATGTCAAGGGCTGTGGAGAGGACACAGCCATTCACCCTGGAGGAGAACATGGCTCTGCTGGATGTGATCCTCCCACAGTACCCCATGCTGTATGGGCGACCAGGGTATCAGGTGAGTGCATAGGCCACTGCCACAGACTGTCCCTATGTTGTGACTGTGTCTTCAGGCATTGTGACCCGGTGTGACACACATGCCATGTACTGTCGGGGGGGTACCAGGGGGGGGGTGCCTGATGTCTCCCAGCAGTGCCCTGAGACAGGAGGGGTGTGTGCAGAGTCCTCCCAGCAGTGCCCTGAGACAGGAGGTGTGTGTGCAGAGTCCTCCCAGCAGTGCCCTGAGACAGGAGGTGTGGGTGTGATGCACAGTGTGAGCCTTGATCATTGATTGTGACATTGCCATCATTCCACCTGAGTACCCACTATGGCACGTACTGCCTTTTCCCTCACCAGAGGATGATGTCCCTATGACAGAGGTGCAATGCGTTGGCTGCATTACATGCCATGTAGTAACCAGCTATTATGTTCACATATGTCTCTCTGTGACATGTGGCTGGTGTATTGATGTGGTGTCACTTGTACTTCCTCACAGGTAGGCGCCTCTGCCAAGGAGCAGATCTGGCTGACCGCCGTCAGTGCCGTGAGGCGTGTGGATGGTCGGAGGCGGAGCCTGTCCCAGGTGAGGAAACGCTGGCAGGATATCCGGTGCTGGACGCGGAGGATTGCACGGCTCCTGCTGGGGGACTCACCTGAGAGCCACAAGAACCGCGGCCGCCGCCGTCTGACCCACCTCCACAGGCGTGTGCTGCCGGTGGTCTTTCCAGACCTGGAGAGGCGCTTACAGGCGATGCAGCAGGCGGAAGGGGGTAGGTACATGTGCGTTTGTTGTGTGTCACCGGCATTTGTAAGGGCACAGTGGCATTAATTCACTGGCAGGGTTTAAAGGTGCTGTGCCCATCCAGTTTGCCCAAGTGTAGCGCAGCGCCCCTGCCACCCTTCCCCTCCTTGCAATGTGTTCCCTGGTCTGTGTGTAGTCACTCCTTCACAAGGTAATGTAGGCTGGCGCTTTGTCCACGAGAACAATGACTGTAGCATCATGGGTGGTGGTGGTGGGTAACAGGTTGTGGGACCTTGCCTGTGAACTGTCAAGTTCACTGCATGTGGGTTCCATGTCAGTTGGCACTGATGCTGACTCCAGACATGGGAGTTGGTCTCTCATGTGTCATGCCTTACAGCGCGCATGTCCTATGTAGTGGCCTGTGACATGATGTGCATGAGTGTGCGCTACGCATAGTGCAGGGATGGTGACGTGTGTAGCAGTCATTCCCATTCAGTAGCATGTAGTTGCGTGCCCAATACTGTCCCCTGGGGCACCTTATCCTCAGTGTTGTTTGTGTCATCATCAACGTGGACACTCTCACTGTCTACAGCGTAGGTTGTGCTCTGTGCCATTGTCCCCTGTCACCATGTATATAGACGTGCTATTATGTACAGGTGTCCACTGTGCAGCCTGACCTGATTGTCCCTCTTCATACTCACAGTTGCCAGTGCCTGTGTGTCTTGTTATACTCATCTGAGGATGGGCACTGGTACCTCATTATTTGTACAGGCGCACCTTTGCTGTTTTGCGTCCAATCTTGCCTTTTGCCTGCCACTGTGTTTATCACCCAGACTATGAGATGTTGGTGCCACCTGGGTCTCAGCAATTAGCATCGTGTGGGGGTTGCTTGGGGCGGGCAATGCCTATGTGTCAAATCCTGATTCCTAATTGCTGGGTCTGGACAGTGTGTGATGTTACTGGACACACACGCAAGGTGCAGTGACCGAGTTATGTTGGGCATGTTTGCAGCATTACCTATGCAGCATGTGTCTCAAGTTCATGGATATTGTCCCTGGTCATAGGTATTTTCACAAACGCTGTGTGGTGCAGAGGCAGTGCAGGATTGTCCCCAGGGCCTGGGTGCTATGTCAGACTCCGTTTCCTGTCATCAGCTATTGTCTCATGCTCTCCATGGTATTTCAGTGGCATGGTGGCTCAACCAACTGTGTTTCATGCCCTACATCGGTACCTTGTTTTGCAGATGTTAGGGATCTGCCTCTTCAGGCTATGCAATGTTGACTATGTAGATTGGACTCATGTGACAGATGTGTACAGGTGTCTGATTAATTTCTGTCTCTCCACCCTGCCCACAGCATCGTCGGGGGACACAGAGGGAGACATGGACACGGACCAGGCGGAGGGACCGAGCACCAGTGGCAGCCGTGACATCGGGGCTGGCACATCGAGTGGGACAGAGGCGGAGGATAGTGTGGCCGAGGACCTGTCGACTGGCACATCAGACTACGAAGCTGACAGGTCCGAGGAGGATGTCTCAGGGTTGGCGGAGGCTGCACCAGCAGCTGACAGTGGAACAACACCTGCCACCGCCCCCTCAGTTCCCACCAACCGCCTCCCACTTGCTCGTGTCCCTTCCCAGCGTGCCCGGTCACCGCATGTCTCCTTCCTGCCAGGCACCGCACCCCCTGCCCCTGTCTCCACTGCTGCCGCCAATGCTGAGTCTATGGACATCCAGCGGCAAATGCAGGTTGGTCAGGCTGCGATCCTGAATGTCCTCCATTCCCACGGGAAAACCCTCACCAACATCGAGGCATTCTTGGAGGGCATTCATTCTTTGCAGGCTGACCAACGCAACTTGCTGAGGTCCCTAGACTCCACACTGACTGCAGCAGTGGGTCTCCTGCAGCGCGACCTCCCCCCACCTACCCCTGCCCCATCCACACTTCCCACTTCCATGCCTGTCCCACGTACACCCAGACGTCGGCATGCACCCACCACAACAGACACAGGCACCACACCAGCAGGGAAGGTCCACCGCACTCCTCCTGACACGCACACACAGGGTGAGATAGGCACACCCACTGGGTCGGGGGGCAAACGTGTGACACGCAGCCAGAGTGGGAGTCCGCATTCCACACAATCCACTCCCTCCAAATCCCCTCCCCTCAGCTCTCCTGGCCACATCTCCCCCAAGGACTCCTTCATGGCCGCTCTGTCCCTGAGCCCCACAGTTACGCCACCACGCAAGCGGTCAAGGAAGTCCTCGGTCAGGGTGGTTGAGTCTCCCCCCCTGTCTCCACCCTCCCCCGGTGGCGCTGCAACCCATCCCTCTGAACCCCCCCCCCTCCTTGGGGCCTGAGGTCACTTCGGGTGCAGGGGACTCCCTGGAGGACCTTGCTAAGGTGTGTAGTGCCATCCTGGCCTCCGCCTTTGGCCATGACACACCCCCTGTGGTTGAGTCCTCCATCCCTGCACCCACAACGCCGCCCCTTTGCCCTGATGTCCCTGCGGTGCCTGTTGCTTCCCCCCCCCCTGATGCCCTCACCAGTATGGAAGACGATGGCATTTGACTGTGCAGGCAAGGTAGGGGACACACATCCCACTGTGTCCCCCATGCAGCTGGGAATAATTGACTGCCCTATGGCCTTTGTTGACTTTGAACTGCCGTTGATCCACGGACATTGTGCTCATGCTGATTAAAGCTTATTTTTTTTTTCATTATCACACTCCTGCTATGGTGGTATTGGTGTTGGTGGGGCTGCTACATTGTTTTGGGTGGTGTTTAAGGCTTTGGGTGTGTGGGATTTGTAGTAGTGTTCTGCTCTTTGGGGCCACCCTAGGATCTGTGTGCCATCACAAGGTGTTGGCTAACTTCCTTAGGTCATGTCAGCAGTTACTGCATGGTTCAATTGTCCCAGGGTGTATTCCTTACTCTGTGTACCCAGTTTCTTCCCTGCAGGGTGTTCCCAATGTTTAGCGCAGAGCTGTGTGTACATGAGCTGTGTGTGTGACGGAGCCCTTCTACTTTGGCCATGCATGCATGGCCATGTCTCCACCTGCAACAATCGTGGCATCCTTGGTGATCACTGTACTTGTGTGTGGAGTCAGTTGACATGAGTTCATGGGGACATGTTCCCTTGTAGGCAGTATGGATGTGGGTAATTGTGGCATCACACACATGTGTTACACCCCTCCTGGGTGTGGACACTGCTGGGAGGACTCTGCACCCACCCCTCCTGGGTCTGGACACTGCTGGGAGGACTCTGCACACACCCCTCCTGGGTCTGGACACTGCTGGGAGGACTCTGCACACACCCCTCCTGTCTCTGGGCACTGCTGGGAGGACTCACCACCCACCCCTCCTGGGTCTGGACACTGCTGGGAGGACTCTGCACCCACCCCTCCTGTCTCTGGGCACTGCTGGGAGGACTCACCACCCACCCCTCCTGTCTCAGGGCACTGCTGGGAGGTCTCTGCACCCACCCCTCCTGGGTCTGGACACTGCTGGGAGGACTCTGCACACACCCCTCCTGTCTCTGGGCACTGCTGGGAGGACTCACCACCCACCCCTCCTGTCTCAGGGCACTGCTGGGAGGTCTCTGCACCCACCCCTCCTGGGTCTGGACACTGCTGGGAGGACTCTGCACACACCCCTCCTGTCTCTGGGCACTGCTGGGAGGACTCCACACCCACCCCTCCTGTCTCAGGGCACTGCTGGGAGGTCTCTGCACCCACCCCTCCTGTCTCAGGGCACTGCTGGGAGGACTCCACACCCACCCCTCCTGTGTCTGGGCACTGCTGGGAGGACTCTGCACACACCCCTCCTGTCTCTGGGCACTGCTGGGAGTGATGGGCACCCACCCCTCCTGTCTCAGGGCACTGCTGGGAGGACTCTGCAGCCACCCCTCCTGTGTCAGGGCACTGCTGGGAGGACTCTGCACACACCCCTCCTGTCTCTGGGCACTGCTGGGAGTGATGGGCACCCACCCCTCCTGTCTCAGGGCACTGCTGGGAGGACTCCACACCCACCACTCCTGTCTCAGGGCACTGCTGGGTGGACTCTGCACACACACCTCCGATTACTGGATATGTGCGCTTGGCACATACACGGTGGGGTTACGCACACTGCATTAGAGGTGAGGGTACGTGTCTACTGACACTGGTGTGGTGGGGGTACGCTCCGTACGTCCGCGGGTGTGGGTACGGGTCGTACTTACACTGTTGGGCAGGGGGGTACGCTCCTTGCATTCGTGGGTGGGGGTTCGAGTCGTACTTACACTGTTGGCATGGGGGGTACGCTCCATGCATACGCGGGTGGGGGTACGGGTCGTACTTACACTGTTGGGCAGGGGGGTACGCTCCTTGCATTCGCGGGTGGGGGTACGGGTCGTACTTACACTGTTGGGCTGGGGGGTACGCTCCTTGCATTCGTGGGTGGGGGTTCGAGTCGTACTTACACTGTTGGCATGGGGGGTACGCTCCATGCATACGCGGGTGGGGGTACGGGTCGTACTTACACTGTTGGGCAGGGGGGTACGCTCCTTGCATTCCCGGGTGGGGGTACGGGTCGTACTTACACTGTTGGGCAGGGGGGTACGCTCCTTGCATTCGCGGGTGGGGGTACGGGTCGTACTTACACTGTTGGGCTGGGGGTACGCTCCGTACGTCCGCGGGTGGGGGTACGGGTCGTACTGACACTGTTGGGCTGGGGGTACGCTCCGTACGTCCGCGGGTGTGGGTACGGGTCGTACTTACACTGTTGGGCAGGGGGGTACGCTCCTTGCATTCGTGGGTGGGGGTTCGAGTCGTACTTACACTGTTGGCATGGGGGTACGCTCCATGCATACGCGGGTGGGGGTACGGGTCGTACTTACACTGTTGGGCTGGGGGTACGCTCCGTACGTCCGCGGGTGGGGGTACGGGTCGTACTTACACTGTTGGGCTGGGGGTACGCTCCGTACGTCCGCGGGTGGGGGTACGGGTCGTACTTACACTGTTGGGCTGGGGGTACGCTCCGTACGTCCGCGGGTGTGGGTACGGGTCGTACTTACACTGTTGGGCAGGGGGGTACGCTCCTTGCATTCGTGGGTGGGGGTTCGAGTCGTACTTACACTGTTGGCATGGGGGGTACGCTCCATGCATACGCGGGTGGGGGTACGGGTCGTACTTACACTGTTGGGCAGGGGGGTACGCTCCTTGCATTCGCGGGTGGGGGTACGGGTCGTACTTACACTGTTGGGCTGGGGGTACGCTCCGTACGTCCGCGGGTGTGGGTACGGGTCGTACTTACACTGTTGGGCAGGGGGGTACGCTCCTTGCATACGGGGTGGGGGTAGGGTCCGTACATATCCGTCCCCACGCTATGTGATGTTTGTGCGGCCCGTACCCAGGCCTTTGCCACGTGGGTGCGATCCGTCCCGCCATTGTTGGGGTGACGTGTGTGGGCGTGGTCCGACTCGTACCCACGCTCTTCAGGCGTGGGTACGGGACGTACCTGTCTGGTTGTGTTGCCGGTTCGCGTGGTGACGGACTTCCGTTGTGGCGGTCGCTGGATTATCAGGACACGCCCCCACCCCCTCGTGGTGACCAGGGCATGGGAGTCAGGTATGTCCAGGACATGTGTAGTGTGTCACTCATGTGGTTGTTTTGTGGCCTGCCCTGGTCGTGCCACCCCCACCCCACCCCACTTTCCCCCCTCCCTTAGTTATTCTGACCTTCTGCGGCGTCTGCGTCGTAACCTGTAGAGGAGGTGTACTGCTATGAGGGCAGGGATGACTCGTAGGTTCGGGTCCATGTCTGTCCGTCGCGTACTGGTACTCCTTGCTCGCGTCGTCCTGTCGCGTACGGGTCCTCCTTGATCGCGTCGTCCTGTCGCGTACGGGTCCTCCTGGGTGGCGTCGTCCTGTGTGTCCGTCACGTACTGGTCCTCCTTGTTCGCGTCGCCGTCTGTCCGTCGCGTACTGGTGGTCCTTGTTCGCGTCGTCCTGATTTCCCGGCAGTTTTTGGCTGCCGCAAAATATTCACCGTGCGGGGTGACGTCGGTGCGAATCGTGATTCCTGGGTCGTGAATGGCTGGCTGCGTGCGTCCCGACGTCAGGTCGGCGCTTTCCCGGATCGCATTGGTAGGTGTTTTTTGTTCGGTCGGTCTTTTTTACGATTCGTACGGTAATGGTGTACCCGTGCGAATCGTAATTCCATGTTTGTATATTTTGACGACCGGGTACGCGTCGGACGGAGAATATGCTCCGTCCGACGGTTCGTACCCGGTTTTTGCCGGATCGTGATCGGCACCAAAGTATCCTGTCTTGTCCATGGAACATGTACATATCCTCCGCCTGGAATTTCTCTCATGGGGCATTCTGTTACTACCTTTTCTTTTTCTCATGCAGGGAATGCTGCAAACGTTTTATCTGGGGCATCATCTCGTTTTCGGTACCACCTGCTTCTCCATTTATCCACATCTCCCCATTTTTTCAGCAAGATAATTATTTCCTTAATCTGACTTATCCGTCCTGTGGTGTTCAAATTTTCAATATCTTTTTCAGTGAAATCTATTCGATATGGTTTTTGTAATGCCTTTACCTTTTCAATATCTATACCCATTTCATTTGCTACTTCTAGTCTTTTGTGCAGATTTTTCACTCTCCATGTTACACTTTTGCACTAAAGTAGTAATTCCTCATCTTGATAAGTTTTTAATTTTTCTGTGGGGACAGTTCCTACTATTAACTCTTCCAGTACCATTCGGAGTTTGGCCACATCTATTGATTGGGATTCTTTGTCTTTCTCTGCAAACTTCTCAGCCATTCACTTAATTCTTCCGTAGATGGACCTACTGGTTTTTCTACATTACCTCCGCGTTTCTAATATTGATTCCACTGTCATTGCATGTCTTTTCGCTAAATTTTGGCCTATAAAAGGGTTACTCGAAACATTTGGTTCGATCATACTCATTGTATGTCTCCATGGATTTTCATTCTGGCTCTGCTTTGGCTTCTCAGCCTGTTTATTGTTATTATAAGGAACTGTCAAACAGTGTTCGCTATCTTTCTGTTTATCAAAAATAGGCATCACAGGGCCTATAGTCACTGGAACGGTTACAGCTTCTAAATTTTTAGTTAATTCTCTTAACTTTTCAGTTAATTCTAAAGTTGTTTTTGCTAATTCTGCCGAATTTTCACCACTTATTTTATCCTCTGATTTTCTCTCTGTCTCTCTGATGGCATTATTTTTCCCTAATTCTTGGGGAACTGGTTCAGTCTTAATGATTCGCAAAGTTTCTCTCATTGCGGCACTTGGTGTTAACATTTCTGATTCTGGTTGATACGGAGCTGGATTTTTATAAAACATGTCATCAAGAACATCATCCTCCAACTCATTCACTCCATACCCTCTTGGATCAACATTATCTCTTTTTTCTGTGCATTTTCTACCTCCAATTTCTTCAGCAGTTCTTACGGGAAATAGACCTTCAGTCATACTCGCATTCCGCCACCTTCTCATTCTCTCATCATGAGTGTCATGCCCATATCTACCAAACATATACTTATATCTTCCGTCATTCTTAGTGTACTTTACCCAATTGTCTAACCAAATACAAGTATGACATCTGTATTTTGCAACCATAAAGGATGCAGGGGTTTTCGGTGGAGAAGGTAACTGTCCCTCCCTAGTCGCAATCGGTTTGTCCTTTTTGAACCACTTCTTAATTTTCCCAAACCAAGACTTTTTCTCCTTTTCTGGTGGATCGTAATACATCTTTTCTGTCTTCCGTGTATCGCTAGTCTCTCCTTACAACTGTACCGCTATTCTGACTTATCCTAGCGCGACTCACACTAACGCACCAATCCGGAGCGTCCACGTCACCTTTACAATTCTCCACTCCTAGCGCGGCGTATACTAACGCACCAATCAGGAGCGTCTACGTTTCTAGCTGACTGGCCAATCCCAGCGTGGTCTTTCTGACGTCAGCAGCCGCTGCCACAGCTCCTGCTCCTGTTTACCCCTCCTTTACCAAATTCTCTCGGTAAGCTTTTATGTTTTTAGTAACAACATGGAAACAACACCATTGTCCGCTTCGCTAACCAAAGAATAGCAAAAGACCTTTTACACAAGGATTCCGTTTTCCCGAGAGCAGCGCTTACCTCTGCCCTACTACAGAATCGTTACTTCCATTGATAAAGTAGCACATCCCTCTAACTTGCCCTTCTAACAAGCATAAGTTAACCGTTTCTCCAGGATTAAGACACCTTGTTGGAGACCCAATGCTCCTGAGAAATAAAACAAGAGTTTCACAATTAACCAGAATGCTATTACATTCACGCACTTTAATACGGAAAAATGTAGTACATTCACACAGAATTCTGTCTTTCCCGAGAACAGCGAACAATCTGTCCTACTACAGAATTATGACATTCGTTAACAAAGTAGCACTTCCCTTTACTTTATCCTTCTAGCAAGCTTAGGGAACACCTATTACCTTTCCAGTGATAAGCGTTACCAGAGTACCTTCTGGACTCCTGGTACCTAAGACCAAAATTTCACAGGTGACCTTCGTTACCATACACTTCTTTCATACAGGAGATATTTCTAATGGCAACACTCGACGATGTCACCGAATCGAACCCAGACAATGCATCGTGCAACTTCAATCGTTACACGTTTCCCCGTGTACCTACGGGCAACAACAATTCCGTCTTTCCCGAGAGCAGCGCTTACCTCTGCTCTACTACAGAACTGTTACAAACTTCCGACTTCCTACATCCCAGAAGCCGTGCAGACAATATTAAACTTGATGCAACTCAACATAGAGTGTTAATACATAAACCAATACCAATCAATAATCAATATCAATAAGCTATGTACAAGCAATCATCACCAAACCACAACCGTAAAAACCATCATTCTGCTACCAGAAAAACTGATGCAGCGTGGAATTTCAAATCCTCCCTTCGTCACAGACCAAATATCACACTAACGCATTCACTCAATACATTAATTGGTGGGGCCCATAACACCAACACTCACACTTCATTGGTCTGCTCTTACGGGAGAGATAAGTGTTCCAAATGCTGACGTGAAAAGAATACCTTATAACCTAAAGGAAATTTATTTACATAAACATACACTAAATATCCTTAATCCAGCACATCTTAATCCTGAACCTCGAGATATTCCTTCCACTTCGCCGATGGATCAAATTAGCTGAGTTGGAAAAAGTGATTTTAATCCTCCTTCATTTATATTCAAATCTTAATCTATTTCTTCTCAATAAATAACCCAACACATTTGCTTGTTAATCAATAATATTGTTTATCTAATTAATGCAAGTTTTAATAAAACATTAATCAAATCACAGAACACAATATTTACCTAATCTGGCTATTAGTCGTCCTCTAAGTCAATCAAGTCGTCATGCAGCACGCTACAGTCCCAAAGATTGGGTCTGGACCATAAGCGTGTACGCATCAATCAATGCCCATCAGAGTAAGAGTCCTCAGTTCATAAGGAAAATGGGCAGCAATTTAGTCTGTCAAAGAGTCAGGGAAACAGCTGTCCTGCAGTGTCACCGTCCTCTCCGTCAGCATAACGTCAGGAAAAGAAAAAGGTCCGCTACTGCCAACTCACTAGTCTATCATCGCTTATAATGAAATTAATGACAAAATGTAACGAAAGTCAGTTTTAGGCACTTCTGATTGGTTGGTTAAGATCGTCCGTTTCGGTTTCCCAAAGTCTATGATGTCACACTGTCAGACATGATCCATCTGGTTTGTCAAAATTGTCCATTGTTAAAGCTCTTGGCAAAAGTCCAGTCACGACCTTGTTCGGGTACAGGCTGTGTAGGTCATCTTGAGGCCACTTGTTCAGGAGCCTGAAGCATGCGCACTTGGTCTGAAACCTCGTGGAATGGTAGCTGTCTCGTCGTGTACGTTGGTTGGCCATTTTGTCATAGGCCCAATCTGTCAACTTAAGTGAAACAAACACAGAAAGTAATTAAAACATGGAAATAACTAATAAAATATTTAACCCTCACTAATCCCCCTATGTGTGTGTAATTATCTAGCATAATGGCGACATTTAAAGCGTTTATATTCACCCAATGATGTCATCTGGTGCAACTTACAATTACGTCACAAAAGCAACATATATCATGCAATATTCTATTTTTCTAGTATTAGTATGTGTTCGCATATTAGTTTACGAATTATTTTAGCCATGCAAAATGCAAATCCCACATTGTAATTCATACATTAGTAAGGTTGGTTAGGTACCACTCAAAACACATTAATATTATTACAATTAATAGATTATTCTAATTAGTATGAACATGCAGAAATGGGGGAGGTATGCAAAATGTTGTACTACCCGCTCCATCATCTCCTTCCACAAACCTCTTTGCCAACAGACTTTACATATCCTAATGGTAAAGTCTTTTGAAGATGTGGGAGGAATGTCATCAAGAAAGTGGCGATTTTTCAATCGAGCCACATCCTCCACCACTATAACTCTAGGAACACTTGCCTGTTCCACAACAACAAGGCTGCCTATCACAGAGTGCTGAAACTGAACAAATGTCAACTTTGAAGCAGGAGAACACTCCTTGAACACAACAAAAGCATTGAAAGTTGCTAAGTTGAAGAGATGGATGGCCAACTTCTCATACCAAACATAAGCCTTACGAATAGCAGTGTAAGGTTCCAACCTCTGATCTACTCTGTCAACACCACCCATGTGCTTATTGTAGTCTACAATGAACAAAGGTTTGCGCACTTCAGCAACCTGACCCCAAACAGGCACGGGTGAAGTACTCTCATCATGGATGGTAGTCAGCATGTACACATCCCTTCTGTCCACAAATTTCACAGCTAGTAGTTCATCACTACGCAAGGAACTGCACTGTCCCCTCTGAGGTTTTTTGTAACCCTGGGCGTAGTGGGGCTACATGGAGCATCGCGTAGTGTGGCCAAATCTACGCACACTTGCGTGCTCCATGTAGCCCCACTACGCGCCGCCCGCCTCCCGCCCGCCCTCATTTTAAAATAATTTAAAGTATTTTAAAAGTAAATAAAATGCCTTACCTGCGGTGCGGCGTCCCGGGGCTCCCTCTTCCTGCTTGACGGCAACTTTTTCTCACAAATGCGCATGCGCAGATGCCCGCGGGCGCGGACTTTCTTGCCAGCAGGTGGATTTTAAAACTCTGACCCGCGTGGCCCCATTGGTCCCACTGGAGGTGGCAACCTGCTCGCATGCCTGCCCACTTGCCTGCTTGCTGCCCAGTCGGCCAGTCGTCTCACCGGCTGCTGTGTTGTGCTCTTTTCTGTGCTGCGCTCTTTTCTGTGCTGCCATCCACCCCCCAAATTGAAGCCACTAGTCCTGATTATTGTGTTTTCAGCCTCCTCAGCCAGACACCCTCTACACAGCCATGGGGCAGCCACTCCTGTCTTCAGCTAATTAAAGACTAATCAAAGGCAAGGGCAGGAGGAAATATCAGTGTGCAAGTGCCCAGAGTCAGCAACACTAGATGCCGGTATGCAGAGGTCGAGCACGGGAGCCACTGTTTGGCTGCACCCAAGTGGGTGTCCCTGATCCTTCCCGCAGAAGAGGCCCAACTAGTGCTAATGCTGGGTGCGGCTTGCGGGAGGTTTTGGCTGCTATGCACTTTTGAGCCAGAGGGGTTCCCCGCCTAACCTCCTCTTCCCTCCTACGGACAAGTCTTGATTGCGGGGGTAGATGGCAGCATTGGGTGGCAAACTGAGTGAGCGGTTGGAGGAAGTGGCCAAGTAGAAAAGGAAGAACAAGGAGCAAACAGCACCAAATGTGTCAGAGCATCTAGGGCTCCAACTAAGAGATCCAAGGAGTGGGGTGCCACAATGCACTAGGGGAAAAATAGAGCAGCGCAGGGGCAGGAAAAAAAGCGCCAAAACATGAAGTACTGGGTATTTTAGACCCAGCGGTGCAGGGGCACACACCCTATGACTTCTGGGTTCACCCTGTTCCAGACCTACAGAAACACAGAGTCTTCTGGGTGAAGTCAAAGATTCGTTTATTGGCTGCAGACCAATTACAGGTATCCTAGAAGTACAACAGCGTGTATGTTCTCAGGAGACTGCTGAAAATCATAGGAACGGGTTTCTCCTTAAGTACAAAATATCATGCTCCAGGCACACATTCCTTGGTTTACGATATGGCCATATAAAGGTATACATTACAAACGAAAAAGCAGAGTCATGATGACCATCCCACATTCCAGTTCGGCCAGCCCACAATGATTTACACAGTAAGGTTCAGATCCCACATCGGATGTCAATAGGCCCCCCAATAAACACGAGCATCTCCTGTTTTGGGAAACAAGTCATAAAGCAGGAACAAGCAGGTGTGAAAGAGATTAGCCGGAGGATTGTGTAGAATGAAAGGGTTTTATGACGGGTCAAGCCCTGATGCTAATCACAGGTGGACGGAGGAAGGGGAGCTCGTGAGACCGGTTTGACCTGGGGCAGCAGAGCCAGCTGCCCAGGTCACAGAGAAGTCAAAGGAGAAGCCCATGTACTGTGAGGCCCGTATTTACTCCATTATAGCCTATGTGAGGGCAATGACAAGATGGCCACTGCTTCCAAAATGGAACCCGCGTAGTTGAAGCAGAATAACGTGTACACAGTGCATTCATAGCTAGAACGATATATAAAGCACTTGTACATGCCGCATTTACCATTTGCGGTTTGTTAATACCAAGATAGACAGGGGTAGAGCCCTGTCCCCTACGCAGTCCCGAATATTAAAGTACGACAGACCCTCCTTTTGCCCTTACATAGGCAATCACTATACTCATCTTAATCCGAGTCTAGGTCAATATTCACAAAGTCATGGAGATGTTGCTGTAGCATCATCCTATTACTTAGTTCGTCCCTCGATACAAGTTTCCTTACACATAAGGTAGCACAGAGGCCACATATCGCAGGAGCACACTGTATGCACAGACAGAACAGGAAAAGAATGGCTAAGATCATTCCAATGATCATCAGAACTTTCCAACCCCAGGCAGATATCAATTCCCAGAACCACCCCACCAGTGACCAATCTCCCTTATCCACGTGTATGGATTCAGATATTTTATGGAGTTTGGAGATGGTTTGATACACTGTTGGAGCATTATCTGGTATGAAAATGCAGCAACTGGATTGGATGACCTTGCATACCCCACCGCGGTCTGCAAGAATAACGTCTAGAACCATGCGGTTCTGCAGAGTCATAAGGCGATCCGCTTGGAGCTCAGCTGTCAGATTACTAAGGGCACCAGCCGTTACATTGACAGTGGATTCAACCACACGAGTCAGTTGTCTCAGGTTCCTACTATTGACCATAGGTCCCCAAAACGGCAGGAAACCCAAGAAGAAGTCTCCCGCTTCCTGACCGGCAGTATCCTCCTTACTAATCACACCTCTCACAACTCTGGTCTTGTGATAGTCAGAGGCAGCAGTAAATGTCGGCGGTAGCAAGTTCGCAATATAACATGTGCCCGAGAAATCAGGGGGCAGCCATGTATATGCTCGGTCATTACAGATGAAATATGTGCCCTTGGCAGCCAAAAACGCAGGGGAAAACTGCGACGGGAAGGTGTACGTTTCAGTACAGTCACTCCTTCCCAGTTGAGCTCTAGGATTCTGACCATTACCCTGTAAGCAGAACCGACCCATGTGGGGTACGACCCAGATTGGAGATGAGATTTTTCGCTGTCTTTCACCCAGACTAATACTATACCCCGTCGCGTTCCATCCTACATAAGGTCTCAACTCTTCTTTGGGAATGGATGAGTATGCATCGATATCCCTACTCATATCGGCAACTCCTTTCATCAAAGCCTTATTATTGGTGATAGGTCTGATGGAACGCGGTTGGCGAGGGGAGTATGTATCTAGAGCATAGAGAAACATGGTCTGGAATGCCCATGACGATCCATTGTAACTATACGGCAGCACCAGGTAGGGAATACCCTTGTTAATGGTATGTGGCATTAACCCACACACCCAGCAATTGGTCGTATTCATTACCAGTTGGTGCTGGTGCAAGAGTTGGATAAACGAGTTATTTACAAACTCTGATCGTCTGGTCTGTTCGTGCTCAGGCAAAGGGTGAAAAGAGTGAGAGGAGGCGGTAGAAAGAGGTATAGGCTGTTCAGTGGGTGCAATGGGCTTTTGAGCGGAGAAAAACACAAATCCTATGATAAACATCATTATGCTACACAGTGTAAAAAGGCACAAAAAGACAAAACATTTACTTTTTACAATTCTACACATCCTTGCGTTAAAGTTCATTTCCTCAATCGGTCTCTCCATCTTAAAAAACTCCATCCTCTACTCGGGCCGCTCGCGGTGGATGAGTTTCTTCTGCTAAGGAGTACGCCTGTCAGTCCAGGGAAACGCCCTAGACCCACCAGAACCGTTGACCTAGCGTCTTCGGCCTGTACCCCAAAGTCTTGGCACCGCGACCCTGCGGCAGAACCCGGATGGTGGTTCGAAAAACAAAAAATCAAGAAAGTCCTTCAGATGGGAGAGCAAAAATGTCAAAAAGGAAATAGTAAGGAAATCTTTATTTGTCCATGGGCCTTGGTCTCAAATTATAACGGAGACGGCCAGGTGCTGTTTGGTCTTGAAACAAAAGTTCAGGCTCAGTGGTGTCCAGTCGATTTGATGGTGGCACAGCTTCCTGCAGAATATTGTCACTCTCTTGGTCTGAAACTGTGTCTTTTACGCGTGCGTCACTGAATGGTACGAAACGAGGCACAGTGTCTGTCTCAGAATCGGCGATACCCTCCTTGACCCACTGGTCATATGGCAGAGGCAAGGGGACTACTTTGCAGTGGGTACCATGGATCCAGTGTTTCTTCCCTTTTACTCGCACTGCTGATCTTGTCGAAAGAAGAACAAGATGAGGGCCGATCCAGCGAGGCTCGTCGTTGCTCTTGCGCTGGAAATTTCGGACTAGCACCCACGTACCAGGGTTGATAGGGTGTCCAGGAGGTTCAGAGGCTTGGGGAAGAGTATCATGTACCTGTTGGTGCAAAACACGCAGTTTAACAGTCAAATCATACAGGTAATCGAGTAGTACTGGATGCTCTATCTCACTGAACTTCGTAGGCCTCGGTACACCCCATATGTTGGCCGGACGGCCAAAAACAACCTCGTAAGGGCTAAGTCCCACTCGTGAGTGTATGGTCATTCTGGTGGACAGGAGTGCTAAAGGCAGAGCGTCAGGCCATTTAAGACCGGTGCTCGCCTGGATTTTGGCCAGCTTGAGCTTTAAGGCTCCATTGTAGCGTTCTACTAATCCAGCTGATTGGGGGTGATTTGCAGCGTGGAACTTCTGCTTTATCCCTAGCCCTTCACATACATTCTTCATCACTTTACCCACAAACTCACTTCCATTATCACACCACACCATTCTTGGCATCCCAAACCTAGGGAAAAATTCCTTCACAAGGGCTTTGGCTGTGGATAGGGCAGTGTTATCTTTCAGAGGATAAGCCTCTATCCATTTTGAGAAAGCACAAACAACCACCAGTACATATTTCAGGTTGTTGCATCTTTCCATGTGAATAAAGTCCAGCTGCAAAACTTCAAATGGACATGATGGGGGTGCAAAGTGACCAGCTGGAGTTGGGGTTCCCCTACCAGGGTTGTACTTCAAACATACTATACAATTCTTGACCACATTCTCTGCACACTTGGGAATCCCAGCATTCTGCCATACTGGAGCCAACAACTTGCATATACCTTTCGTACTGATATGTGCCATTCCATGTGCCATAGTAACCACTGGAAGCACATATGCATCAGGCAATAACCATCGCCTATGTTCTGTCAGATCAATCCAACAACCATTCTCATCCAACTTACCCATACTTTCTCTCCACTTGCTTAACTCTTCCTCTGTGGCTTCAGCTTGAAGCGACTTCACACTCTCTATTGTGTTCTCACACATTCCCACATCATTAACCCATCTTGCGTGGCCTGCAACATACATTCTAGTCTTCACATTCTGTGCTGTTTCTTTCGCGGTCTCATCAGCAAACGCATTCCCACGTCCAACATCATCCGTGACTTTCCTGTGCGCACTGCATTTCATGATCGCAACTTGCAACGGTAGGGTCAGTGACTCAAGGAGATCATTCACCAACTTGCCATTCTGAATTTTAGCTCCATGCGACGTCAGGAACCCACGCTCCTTCCACAGTCGCCCAAAATTATGAGCCACGCCAAAGGCGTACTGGCTATCTGTGTATATATTTACTCTCATTCCTTCAGATAACACACATGCTCTCGTGAGGGCGATTAATTCCGCTGCTTGGGCCGAATTATGTGGCACTCGTGCAGTTTCCATGACCGTGTGTAAAGTCGTGATAGCATATGCAGCAGTCGTGTCACCATTAGGGAGCTTGAAACATGAACCATCTACCCATAAAGTGCCATCACACTCAGTCAGGGGAGTATCTTTTAGATCTACTCTCCCTTTCGCCTCTTCTTCTGTTCTGAACAGACAATCATGTTGCTCAATCTCATCTGAGTCTGCTGGAATTGGCAACAACGTGGCTGGATTCAGCGTATTGCATCTCTTTATGTGTATGTGATTTGCTAACAGTGTAAGTTCATAACCTGATAATCGCGCACTAGTCAAGTGTTGTGTCTTGGTCCTATTTAATAATGTGTCTACTGCGTGTGGAACCATAACAATCAATGTATTGTCCATTACCAAACCAGCAGATTGTCGGATAGACATCGCTGCAGCAGCTGTCGCTCTCAGACAGCTTGGCAATGCCCTCGCTACAGGGTCCAAGGTTGATGAAAAATATG
The DNA here is from genome assembly GCF_964204655.1 of Triturus cristatus. NCBI lineage: Eukaryota > Metazoa > Chordata > Amphibia > Caudata > Salamandridae > Triturus > Triturus cristatus. The sequence goes on along the minus strand of NC_140586.1, from coordinate 401,929,130 downwards.
CGCATGGGCGCGGTCTGTCGCCAAAAGGCTGTGTTAACACTGATAACGCACAACCATCTTTCTCGTGAACATACAATGTAAAAGGCTTACTGTAGTCAGGGGTACCCAACACAGGTGCTGAACATAATGCATTACGCAATTCCACAAAACTTTTCTGGCACTCTTCAGACCATGGGATAGGATTCGGTGTGTCTTTGCATGTTAAGGCTACTAAAGGTTTTGCCAATAAAGAAAAACTAGGGATCCAATGCCTACAGTATGAAGTGATGCCCAAGAAAGCACGCACTTCTCTCTGTGTTCTTGGCACACTCAACTGTGCAATGGCTTGAATTCTTTCTGGGGTCAGTTTCCTTCCCTCCTTCGATAAGAGATGACCTAAGTAGGTCACTTCTTGTCGACAATATTGCAGCTTAGAGAGAGACACCTTGTGATGGAAAGCGGATAAATGGCGCAACAGTGACAATGTGGCTTCTTTACAGATCTTCTCAGTATCCGCAGCGATTAGTAAATCGTCCACGTACTGAATCAGGATAGCGCCACTAGGTAAAACAAGTGCATCAAGCTGCGCTTTCAAAGCTTGACTGTATATGGATGGACTCTCACAGTAGCCCTGGGGAGCGCGTTTGAAGCGGAAGCTTCGGCCTCCCAGACTAAAACCAAAAATGTCTCTGCTCTCTTCTGCAATTGGGATGCTAAAGAAAGCATTCTTTAAATCAATCACTGAAAACCATGCAGCAGAGGCTGGAATCATCGTTAACAAGGCAGTTATATCAGGGACAACCGGGAACTGTGGCACAACAATCTTATTAACCTCTCTGAGATCGATCACAAATCTGTAAACAGGTGGCTGTGAAGGATCCGTTCGTTTTAAGACAGGTAAAATCGGACTATTGCAAACGTTGCCTCTTGTCTCTTCAATCACACCCTTATTAATCAAGTCGCTGACAATGTCTAACAATGCTTTCTGCCCTTCATTAGAGATCTTGTACTGGGGAATACGTGGCAGTCTGACATTAGCCTTTAAAGTCACCACATATGGCGGTATCTGCAAGAGGCCCACATCATTGGGACCAGTAGCCCAAAGGGCATCCGAAAGGGATGACAATTCAGGTGGCATTGTATTTTTAGACAAGTACATTGGGGAAATCACTTTCTTGCCTAATGTAAGTTGTACTCCTGAAGGAGAACAATACAGTGTAGCATGCAATCTTTTCAACAAATCTAATCCCAGCAAATTCTCACCACAACCTGTTGTCAGAATCAGGGGTGCTTTCAGTTCGCAAGGTCCAACTGAAAGTGACATGGGACTAGAAATCGGGTTCCTAACTGGGGCGCCAGAAAAACCTACCGAAACATTTATATCGCCAGACAAAGGTGCGCCAGGGAGTTTTGAATGCATGATTGAACTCTTTGCAGCACCAGTGTCTAGCAGAAAAGGCTCCGTTACATTTGCTGTAGTTACCTCAACATATGGTCCGCTCTGATCCACTGGCACTGAAACAACTCCCTCTCTCTGTCTACGGCTGTCCTAGTAGTCATTACTTTCTGCATCACCGTCCTCTGCATAATAATCATTATTATAATACTGGGCCGTATTACTAGTCATGTTAGCTTGCTGATCAAAGCTATTGATGGTATTTTGAGGCGGCAGAGGACGCGTGTTCTGGGGAACACTTCCACGCCCTCTGCCTCTAGGAGCTTGCTGACCACCCCTACCTCTTGCGCCATACGCATTACCGTTCCGCTGCATTAATTTAGGGCAACTATATTTATAATGACCTTCCTCTTTGCAGTATGAACATTGGTTGGGACCTACAGGGACACGTGGTTGATAATACCCATTCATTTGCTGATTGTTCTGAAACTGTTGGGGTTGGTGATAGACACCTTGGGGTTGTCTATAATTATTCTGACCTCCACGTGGCGGATAGGCCTGCTGTAAAAGGACCTTTGTCTTTAGTTCCTTCGTTTTCTTCTCTGTTCTATCTTTCTCGTCCTTATCTCTATTTTCATAATACTGTGCAGTAGCCAGTATTTGCGCTGAAGAAGAAACAGCCCAAGAACTTTCCGAATCTTTTAACTTTTTACACAGGTCAGGAAGTAGATTCTGCACAAACTTATCCACAAATAACCGTTGGCCACCCTCAGTACTCATATCCTGCCCACTGTGATCAATAAACGTTTCTTCAAACCTAGTAAAGAAGTCTGACACTGTCTCATCTTTCTTCTGCTTGCATACAGATAACTTGTCCCAATTTACGCGCATCGCAGGCATTATTGTGTTCATATACGTGATGATTCTACCAGGCAGTTCAGCTACTAAAGGTTCTGGTTTCGCACCACCAGTTTGTCTAGCATCAGCAGCAACAATGTTAGCCCATGTATCCCCTAGTTCTGCATTGTGATCTACATTACGAATTGACCCCCATAGGGGCTGTGGAACAACATTACCAAACAACATGTCTATGTCGGCCAGATTCATAATGCATGACCCTGCCGTCTGTGACAACTCTTTATAATAACCTGCTGGGTTTTTACGGGGATCAGGCAAGGACTGCTTAAGCGCTAACACCTCAGAGCGCTTCCATGGAACATGCACCCAAACATGCTGGAAATGCGCTGCCACAGCGGGGTTACCACCGGCAGCTGCAACCGCTTCCTTCCATACCGGGGGAACTTCTCTCATAGGGTATTGTCGCGCTTTTACCTTTTTCCCCACAAGGACATCTTGTTCAAACAATGACTGTTGACAATCATCATTCCTGAAGGACAATACAACCGCAACTGCTTTATCTACTCCGCGGTCCACAATTATACCAGTTCCAAAATCGAACCTCACTCTACACAATTCCTGCGGGTTCGGATTTTTACCACTATCCTCCAATTCTTCACAGAGAATTTCGCACATTTTCTCGAACACATATCTCTATTTCGGGGCATCCCATTGATGGAAAACGTTGACAACTGATTCCACATTATACAGTGAAGGGAAAACAATCCATCTACGCGCCATGTTATCTATTACCTTTTTCTCATCGGGGTTAGGCAATTGGCTACGCAATTGCTTACGCTGTAAACCAGGAGTCGCACCAGACGAATCAAAGAGGGGCGACATTAATGTAGTAACCACATTAGCTAAGCGCTGTCGCGCTGAAGGAGAAGCTGAGGCGAGAACAGGGGGAAAAACAGAGGGAAGAAAAGAGGATGTAGAGACAGGTACTGGAGTGGTGGAAGGAAGAGTGTCAGGGGAGGCAGCTGCTGTATTAGGCAAAGTCGCAGGAAGTGCGGGGGCAGTTGGAAGCACAACTGGCGGCCCTTGAGAGGGCTGCGCTACATGGATAAGAGCCGGCTGCAAAGCAACTGGCGGTTGCGGCAAGGCTTGCAGTATATTCACTGGAGGTGGCATATTTACAAGCTGGGGAGGCGCCGTGGCATTTTGAGCATACGGGGGTGGCGAACTCAACAAATGTGACATCAGGGGATTTTTCTCCTTTTCTTCTAACTCATTCTGCTTAGAATGTGGTAAAGCTGGGTAACATTTGTCAATCCCTAACTTGCGCTGCCTATGCAATTGCTCACTCATCTGCTCCTCTTCATTGTCTTTAAATTGTACAGCTGCTTGCATTACTGTCATACCTTTCTCTCTCTTATTCTTTTTCGCTAACTTAATTTCCTTTTGTTTGGCTTCCTTTCGCCATAAGCGGAAAGAGTCAAACATCGCCGGCCGGGCTTTCTTCTTAAACAATTTAATTTCCAAATTATCTAAAATATCGGTATCGAAACTACCATTTTGGGGCCATTTTAAAACACCGTCTTTCCTGGTGTAGTGGATCCATACTTCGTTATATGCAATGGGGCCTACGCCATGTTTTACATAGAGCTCATAAGTTGGAGTTCCAACCGGAGGAACCGGACATGATTCCTCTAGCTGGAAATCTTTTCCACAACCCAAACAGAATAATCTACCAAATAGTCCAGAACCAGGCATCTTTGCTCACTAGTCTAGATCCAAACGTCAAAGGATTATCGATTACGATATTCTCGTGAATACACGAGTCCTCTGGCTTTGGCGTTTGCAAACTCCAAAATACCAAATTACCAAATCAAACGATCCCGAAGGATACCAAAAACAAATGGGAGACGCTCCACTTATACTTAACTGAATATTGCTGATCGATGGCGTCACCAGAAGACTCTCTCGATTGTTTCGCTCTCTCAAATTCGTCAAGGGTCCAAAACAGGTCGATTAATCAGGGCAGCAGTCCTTCGTAGCCGTCGGGACGCGGAGAACCTCGCAGAAAAGACTTTCGGACCACGTCGACATGCAGGGGTCGATGAAGTGGCGGCCTTCCTCCGGAATTTCCACACGAAGCTCCTCACGAACCTCTGGCTTGGACTGGTACCGCTGAAATCGTCCCGAGTTGGGCGCCAAACTGAAGTACTGGGTATTTTAGACCCAGCGGTGCAGGGGCACACACCCTATGACTTCTGGGTTCACCCTGTTCCAGACCTACAGAAACACAGAGTCTTCTGGGTGAAGTCAAAGATTCGTTTATTGGCTGCAGACCAATTACAGGTATCCTAGAAGTACAACAGCGTGTATGTTCTCAGGAGACTGCTGAAAATCATAGGAACGGGTTTCTCCTTAAGTACAAAATATCATGCTCCAGGCACACATTCCTTGGTTTACGATATGGCCATATAAAGGTATACATTACAAACGAAAAAGCAGAGTCATGATGACCATCCCACATTCCAGTTCGGCCAGCCCACAATGATTTACACAGTAAGGTTCAGATCCCACATCGGATGTCAATAGGCCCCCCAATAAACACGAGCATCTCCTGTTTTGGGAAACAAGTCATAAAGCAGGAACAAGCAGGTGTGAAAGAGATTAGCCGGAGGATTGTGTAGAATGAAAGGGTTTTATGACGGGTCAAGCCCTGATGCTAATCACAGGTGGACGGAGGAAGGGGAGCTCGTGAGACCGGTTTGACCTGGGGCAGCAGAGCCAGCTGCCCAGGTCACAGAGAAGTCAAAGGAGAAGCCCATGTACTGTGAGGCCCGTATTTACTCCATTATAGCCTATGTGAGGGCAATGACAAGATGGCCACTGCTTCCAAAATGGAACCCGCGTAGTTGAAGCAGAATAACGTGTACACAGTGCATTCATAGCTAGAACGATATATAAAGCACTTGTACATGCCGCATTTACCATTTGCGGTTTGTTAATACCAAGATAGACAGGGGTAGAGCCCTGTCCCCTACGCGGTCCCGAATATTAAAGTACGACAAACTAGAGATCAAGACAAGATTCCTGTGATGGATCCTTTCCCCCGGTCCCCAACCCCTCGCGCACACCGCCCGGATTACCTCCTTTACCGCGCTATCCCTTCCAGGAACCACAAAACCGAAGGATCACCAAAGCGTCCGTGACAACGGAGACCCCGCCCCTCTCTCTCTTTCAGGGTCCAATCAGGTGTGACGAAGGAGCGGAAGGACTCGCCCGGTGCCCCGGAAGTCCCGCCCACCTACAACCAGACGAACACAGAAAAGGCGGATCCGAAGTGACTGAGGTCGTCGAAGGATCGTGGCAGGAACTCTCGACTGGCGATACAGCGGAAAACGAAAACGGAAGCGGAGAACTGGAGGAGTGGTCGGAAGACTGGTGGAGTCCCACGGAGGTAGCTGAAGAGCGGCCGTAACTCGGAGGAGAGTTACGGCGGAGCGCGTGAGTACCTTCCACCATACCCTCAGCCCGTTAGGTGCTCTGGGTACATACGAAACCCCCCTGTATATAGAGTCTCTCTCTTTTTGTCATCACAGAAAGTCACCTTGTAAATTGTATATAGCACCCTGCACTGTGTACATAGGTTTTCTCACGACCCTTTCAGAACACCCTTCCTGTACCAACCCCTTGTCTTTTCCATCCTTGCCCCTTTTCCCACACGGTCTGTTTCTTCCTCTTCACCTTGTTGGTCTCGGGGACAGTATCTTCATCTGAGTCCCGGCAGGACTAACGGCTCCTCTTTCTTTCTCTTCCGGTCCTCCGAGGAGCACCCGCCCGATCTACCATCACCGGCTGCAACGAAGAACGGCGACGTCCCGGAAGGACCGACCCCGACGACCACGAAGAGGGAGCCTTCCCCAGCGATCCTTAAAATCCTCAACCCGTGTAAACGGACGTTGTATTCATGAAAGCTACACTATGGCACACTATATCTGGCCTCCTCGTCTGACTTTCCTGCCCGCCACACCGAACGCCGACAATTCCCTCATGCAGGATTCTGCTTCATCTGATTCAGTGATACTTCTGGACGTTACAAAGGAGAAGACTGATTCTCAACATACCGCGCCTGTAAAAAAAGCTACATTAACTGAAAATAAAATAAAAGAGTGGTACCAGATAACAGACTTCTTAATAACAACTGATACAAAAAAAGCTGGAACAAGAAACCTCTGTCTCTCATCACAGATAGTAGTAACAAATTAAGAAGAGCCTGCATCGCTCGCATGACCGGACTATGAAACAGCAGAAGGGCAACAACAAGAAAGTGACGAAGTTCTTACGAGGGTCAGACAGGACCCAGTAAGTCAAAAGGACTCAGAAGACATAATAGTCCAGAAAAACCCTGTCATAATAAATATGATAAATACGAATACTCTCACAATTGAAGCAAAAGTTAACTATCAAATTTCATGTGAATCTATTTTTTTGTTAAATATAAGTACCTGGGAAGAACAGGAACAGATACCTGAACAGATACCCAAGACAGCTCAGCCAAGGGATTCATCAAGCCCCCCAGTTCAGGGGGTAGCTCGGGAGCAATTATTAATTGAAGTATTAGAATCTACAACTCATGTACACTCCATGGGTACACAAAGTCTTGATCATCTAAGGACTTCCTCGGTAACCTCGAACGGAGCAGTTGGAACAGTCAAGAGTACAAAAGCAATGGCGTTAGATCAGAGCAAGGCAGGAGGTATCTGTAACATGGACAAAAAGGCATCATTCATCATTAACACTCCCATACTAACACAAGCTATGGAAAGTGAAAATAAATAGTTCTCGGCAGAGAATCAACATTCAGCACCAAACAGTGAACACTCCCTCAAAATGAATTACGAACTCAAAGATGTAGGTGATAGAGTTCCACCCAGCTCATGGGGTATCTTATTATTGACTCTGGATTCAATTTCGTCAGCAATCTCCCACCAAGCGGATAAACACGACCTTCAAGTGGACCTTTTAAATATCATGGCTACCTATTCCTGTAGGAATCAACAAAAAGTTTTAGTCACTCAATGATCTCATTATGGAAGCGCAGCAGTATAAGTACACACAGCAAATCAGTTGTCACTGTTTACTGCAAGGAGAGAACCAGGAATGTTTAATATCAATTTTACGAATATATTGAGGGAAATAAGAGCACAAGCACCAAGGTCAGATGCAAAAACTTCAACGAGTCTGAGGAGAGTACTCAAAAGCATATTAAACCCCCAGTAGAGAAGCCTCAAATAAAGAAGAGGAGCTCTTCAACCAACCGAACCTCTACCATGGAAATTCCACAGTCAACAGAAACAACAGATAGCCCCCTTGACAGTCAAGTCAAAAAGAACCGTTCTTCATCAAATCAGTCCTCTTGTGGGGATAATCCTGACGCAACATAAATAGTAGACAACGCATTGGACAGACAAGCCAAACGACCAGCCTGCAGAAAAATAGGGGATAGGTTAGAGATAGTAGAAGCAAAGCCGGGGGTTGCAAAAAAGGGAAAACAGAGAGCAAGAAAAATGCATAATAAAGGGAAATTAGCGTAACAAATGAAAATATGGAAATTATTCTCTCAATACAAGAACAAAAGTCCTTCTAGTCAGGAGAACGTACATAAAGAGGATTTAGATTCAGTAAGCAAGCAGCTTGAAAGTCCAGAACCAGTTTCTAAAAGGAAAGAGAACACAATAGCCCCATTCGACTGGAAAAAATATATAGTTTCACAGAGTGGGGGGCATATTCTCAACGGCCAGCGATAATTATCGCTGGCCATGCTTAGTGATAATAATATTATCGCAGGCTATCTCTGGAATTTATCACCCTGGTAGCGCGTTATTAACAACGCATTTCTCCAGGGCGATAAAAATTCCAGAGATAGCGAGGTTATTGCCCTTTTGCAGGGAACATCGCTGGTTTTCCAGCGATGTTCCCTGCAAAACGGCGATAACCTTGCTGATACGACCCACAGGGTCGTATCGGCATAATCCACCCCCTATGTTAGGGATGTCTAAATCAGGATTTTAGCAGACGTTAGATTTTGGCAAAAGCGTCAGTTTTCGCCAAAATCTAACGTCTGCTAAAATCATGTGGGCTACCTTGTAAATCCGAGATGTAAACATCAGCGATATTTGCAAGGTAGGCCATCCGGGGTACATCCAGTAACGCCCACTTTGCATCTAATTGGAGATGCAAAGGGAGGTGTTGGGAAAAAGAGTGCTAACATGCGATTATGCATGTTAGCACCCTCTTGTAAATAGGGCGCTGGTTTTATCTATGCTATTTTGGCTATGTAAGCCAAAAAAGCGGAGATAGAGCCCTTGTAAATATGCCCCTGGGTCTACAGTCCACTTTGAGCCTGCTCCTAACAAACAAATATCAAAGGCACATATGTAGCGAATTCTTTACGCCATAATCTGGTTGGAGAAAATAACCCCAAGGCACAAGTGCAAAGGAATTCAGTAACCAGGGAAATTATACTTGAGGCGAAGAAACAGAGTAGTTTCCATGAACAACAAGGTGAAGGAATATGGCCAGTGCAAAAACAAAACATAAGTTTGGTTTTGGAAGACTGCATGTCGCAAAATGTCAGTCAGCTACCTCAGAAGACTGACTCATTTCAAAGGTTCATAACAAATGGAAATCATTCAAATCAGTTACTGTTTCTGTAGGAGAGTAGGATCTGCACCTTATGTTGCCCCCACTTTTTTTCTGATGTTTACACTGGTTTCTGGCTATAGTCTGGCTGGGACCCTGCTAATCAGGGCCCCAGCCTCTCTGTTCTCTCTAAACAACTTGGAGTGCATATTAGATGCACTAGTGATTGGATACGGTGGTACTTTATGAGCCCCTAGTATATGGTACCTTAGGTACCAAGGGCATAGGTACTTCACAGGCCTCCCAGGGGCTGAAGCATGTATTATGCCACACTTGGGAAGCAGACTAAATCTGACACCACAGGTCTGCTACTGCAGCCTGGGTGAGGTAGTGTTAGCACTCCTCACTGAGATATAGGTACACTATATCTCTATCTGCACACACATATAAACCTATCAGTCACCCCTAAGGCAGGTCCTATCAATCCTGAGGGCAGGGTGCTTGGTTTCCATGTGAGGGGGTGCCTCTGCCTGAGCAGGGCACCTCTGCAGCTCTCAGAGACTATTCTCTGGGGCTGTTTGTGAATGCGGTCAAACCATATACTCTTAAGTGCATTATAACCTCGCGGTTAATGCTAACTTGGGAATTGCTGCATCTAAACATGTCATGTTTGGTGTCAAATGCTTTGGAATCATACCCCCACACCAGTAACTGGTGTGGGAGTATGATCCCACCCTTCTAGAGGGATAGACATGTACCCACTGTGGAAACACGGTAGAATCCTGAAGAGCCCTGGCATCACAAAATGGATGCCACCAGTCACAGACACTGGGCTGCCCTCCTGCTGCTGACCGAAACTCGCAGTGGAGGAGGGCCAACAATAGGCATCCTGTCACAGCGAGGTGTAACCACCTCCCAGACAGGGTTTAGTGTATTGGGGCTGGGTGGGTGCACTCCTAGTGTGTTTTGAAGTCCTGCACTGGGGGAACAGTAGGCTCCTCTGTGCATATGCCAGCTCAAACCGGTTCAGGGTCTTCCTGCCCCTGCTCTGGTGCGAAACTGGAAAAAGGGAAGTGGGTGTATCCACCCACTCCCCTGACCCTCCCATAGGAGGGGTCATAGAGTTAGTCCCTCCCTTCCTTGTAGTATAAGTAAGGGAACCCTTGCCATTGCAACTAGATTGCCTCTACCTTTGATGTTCCACTACCTCTGGAAGACTGAAGAATCTCTCTTGGAGTCAAGGAGTGACTCCCCTGCTTGGCAGGCACCAAAACTTTGAATCAACGGTCGCAAACTTTCCTGCTCCCGCCAGAGTCCGAAGTCCCTGCAGCCCCGGAAGTGGATGTCCTGACTTCTCCAAGGCCATCGTGAGTCCCCAGTGATGCTGAGGCAAGTGAACCCCACGAGTGACGAGGAACCGCAATACCTGGGTACTGGGCACTATTTTCGAGTGCAACCCCTTCACGACAATCTACAAACTTGTGCATTGGTCCACATGTGGCCCAAATCTCCAGCAGGATTTCCTCCAAAGATCAGAGCACTACCTTGTCCCGAGTGACCGTGGGCTCCTGATGAGTGAATCCTCCTGAGGCGTCTTTGTGATCCATTGCCGGTTGGCTTGTGGGTCCCCAGAAGACTTTTCTACAATTCCAAAGTGCTCCCCTGGTTGCTCCAGGCCTGCCCTGACCTACCCTTGTTGGGTGAGTCCTTCAGACCTTGCTGGTCTGCACCGCTGACTTTTTACACTTTCCATGAGACTTGCTGTTACCATGGCTTGTTGACTTCAATCTGGTCACCGACACCGCAGTAAGCTGCAGACTTTGTGGGACACGCAGAATCCAGCTCCTGGTGGTCGTTGATGCCTCCTGGACCTCGTGGCTGAAGAGTCAAGACACCTGTGATCACCTGAAATGACCCGACGACTGTGGGCATCCATCTTCCTTGCCCCAGGTCACTGCCAAGTGACTTTGAACACTGTCTCCTCTGCTTTCAGGTCTTCCTTCTTCTGAATCCAGCCTTGGATTCCACCGGACACTTCTTCTGTCTTCACAAGCAGCAAGTCTTCTTTGGCTCCCATTTGAAACGACGCCGCAACCTAACACCAAAAGACACCTATGCACCCGGCTTCCCTGGGTGAGGTAACTCCAGCACTACAGTGCTCCTGTGTGTGTTGGCTCTAGAACGACTTACCCTGTAGGTGACTTGCTTGTAGACTCTCCTGAAGTATCCTAAAATTTTAAAATTCCACCCGCGACTTGCTCCATAGAAGTCAATTGGGATCCGCGGCTGTGTTCTCACACTGCATGGGTCTCCCGTGGGTCCTTTACTTACCTGCCTTGGGTGGATTAGTGAGGCCCCAGCGCTTCTGAAGGCCCTAGGCCTTGTCCCTTCTCAAGTCGTTGTTCTTAAGTCTCTTTTTTAGTATATGGTCTGGTACGCCCCTAGGGCCCCAGCCATATTTGTGCTTAACTTATTGTGAAATGTTGATTTGTGCATATGTTCCTGACTTGTAAGAGATTAGTAGAGTGGGTCTAGTAATAAATATATATATATTTGATATATATATACCTGTGTGGTGTCCTTTCATTTCATAATTCAGGAGATTATAAGGTAAAACAAGCTGCTTTACATTCCTCTAAAGACTTAGACTGACGACTGCTCTCCACAGCTACCACTAGGATAGCTTTCTTTAAAAGGTTGTCTTAAACCTATCTACCGGAAGAGTCGAATTGTACTGGTGCAAGGTGGCCACTTTAACTAGTGACCAGCATGTACCAGGCCAACTTCTCACAGTTTCTTCCTAATTACATCTCAAAAGGAAACTTTGATATCTTAAATAGAGGCACGATCATTAAACTGATAAAGGAAATTAGGGACATAGCACATATTGAATCTATCAAACTGTTACCAGTTGAATTTAAATTTCACCCATTGCTGTTTAACAGAGAGGCAACAGTAATAAGTTGGTCCTCACTAGAAGTAGTATATCACATCTTAAATCATCAGCATAGGTTCAAGTCCTGGGGGATTGATCTTCAAAGGATTGAGGTACCATGCTACCCAGGGCCTCTTGCACCTATAAAACAAAGAGGGGGATCAATCTTAAGGGGTGCTATTGGTGCGGGAACCAACCAAACCCAAAAAGAGTATGAGAACCTGAAAATCACTAAGCTCTTACGCACGAATAACCAAGGAGGAAATGTGCAAGTTAAAAACAAGATCAATAGAGGAGCATACGACAAATGGACGGGGCCACTAAAACTCCATGACCACACGCGATCCTGACAACACGTATAAAGGCCCACAAGAAAGTCCTAAAACTCTTAGCATCTGCTTCTGGAATACCCATGGGTTCGAAAACCTATTAGAAAACAATGAAGCCATGGATTTCCCCTTAAAATGAGATATAATTTTGACGCAAGAACGTTGAGTCTTGAACCCATGCCAATCTTAGGCTATATGGATTTCCACATACCAACAGTAAAAGCAGCAAGATTTGGCCATTCAAAGGGAAGCGGCTGTCTACGTATCTCTCAACCAAATTTGGCTGGTCTATGGGAAAACAACCAACTAGGACCAAATGGATCCTTGTAATGAAATTGGATAATCAAAAGACCAACATGATATCAACATAAATTTTAATAAATATATATATTCATCCAAGATAAGTGACTAAAGAGGCGCACATGAATACCCTGATTAAATTGATAAAAAAAATGCAGAGACAACATGTGCAAGTACAGTTTATTATTACAGGTGATTTCAACACAAATGTACGCAAAGACGTCAGGAACCCTCATCAAATGGATAACAGATTCAGAAGTCAGCTAGAATCTCTAGGGTTAAAACATTTGAATGTAAAACACCAAAGAGGACTTTCCCGCATCAGTCAACTTTCTAAGTGGGAATACGAGTTAAACTATCAACCACACGTTAGTGAGCGAAAATGTAAGGTCTCAGAGGCATAAATTCCAAATAATTCAGTGCACACAGAGTGATCATTTCCCACAATAATTACAACTGGAACAAAGATTTACCTATCTGATAGCACCCAACGATTTAATCACCACGCCCTTCATATGTAATCTAAAAACTTTGAGATGGAGAGGAAAAGGGAATGTGGGGGGAATTCCTTACCACCCCACATTCGCTCTATGACCAACTTGTTGGCCTTTCGTAAGGCAATTAAAACTCTTCTGTTTTCCCTGACTTAATTTTTCTGCAGTCCCTTTCCCTCCCTCCCCTCCCCTCAGGTATCTGTTATGGTTTAGCGCCGGGACGCCTCGTTGCTGGGGCAGCTGTTTTGCGCTTAATAAAATATTAACATAACATAACATAACATAAAGTAATGGCTGAAGTAAATCTTCAAGCAGGTACAAAAGAAGAAATTGAGAAGGGAAAAGGGATGCAAGAAAATCGGCAATCCGTAATGGGGGAGAGACTAAAGGCTTTGGTCTCCTTATCAGCTGTCTTATTGGAAAAATTCCCACATAATGAGAAGCAAGCGCACCATATGTCACACAGGAAGTACATTCCAGCGATCAGACACCAAACCTGGTACTGCATGAAGCTAGAAAAGCAAAAACGCCAAATTTTGCAAGAAATTAGAATAGTCACAAAGCAGTTAAGAGGCAGAGAAATGCTGTATAAACGTAAGATTAAAATACAAAGAGCTCAATATTAGAAAAGCTGCCACGAAGCAAAAATAAATCACCACGCGCTTATTTGGAACAAATTGCTAGTGGCGAGTAAACAACTGAACGAGAAAGAATTCTGGCAAGTGATAAACGCCCTGACGCACGGAAAATCCAGACATCATACCGTAGGTATCAACGCAGACACGTGGGTGGCCCACGTACAAGCAATGTACAAAGAACCAGAGTTTAAACTAAATACAGACAGTGGTGATATTATAACTGTAAAGGGGAGGGGCTTGTTAACAGTTACACAGATAGCCTCAAGATCTCAAGAAAAAACCATCATGAATAAGGAACATCAAAGCAAAAATATCCTTGAACTTACAGAAATAGACCAATTAACAGAAATCATAAAGAAACTAAAAACAGAAGGTGCAGCAGGCCCTAACAGTATACCAAATGCTCTCTTTAAAAGGGAGAAGCTTCGTACTGGGAGGATTATTTTACCACGTTTTTCAAGGAGCTATTTCTGACAAACAGAATCCGAGATTCATGGAAGGGAAGTATTTTTTAACCAATCTTTAAAGGTGGAAATCCATCACTGCCCAGCAATTATAGGCTTATTGCCTTAATAGACATTGAAGCTAAGCTATATGCCACTTGTCTGCTAAAACACCTAAAAAAATGGTCAGAGGACAATAAACAGGTACTTCGATCCCAAACTGGGTTCAGGGTAGGGGCAGGCACACTAACTAACCTTTTAAACTAGGGCAAAAATGAACTTCCCAACATACTCACTCCCACAGTGTAACTCATTATTCGGTCCTCTTAATTTTAATACATCCAACTATCGCCATGTGAACAATGGGAGCACAAATAATGGATTTTGGCTCCAGAAATAATGCGTGATAACTTTAGAACCACCTCGCGTCACACCTGATGCGCACACAAAGGGACCTCACTTCATGCTCACCACGTAATGCAGGTTACCATTCTAGTTTATGTACGCTGTACGCCCACGAGCACGCAACGCAAGTGACGCGCTGACTCCAACTGGCTTCCCCGTGTAATGGCAATACAAATAACAGCACCGGTCCTCTACACGGGAATCTTCCTGTTCCCTCGGAGACCGGAATAGGTGCAGATGTGGGTGAGCTCCGTTAATCAAGTAAGTCCTTTCAGAACCGGCCGGACAGTGCGACCTTCCCGCACAGCCGGATTTCCTCTCTCCTCCTGAAACTCGCTGCAGACAGGCATAGAAGTGCTAATCACTGCATTTTCTCTACCTCCAGAATCCCATATTTCTATACCATCCCTAAAATACATAAAAACAGAATAACACCACCAGGACGCCCGATAGTATCGAGTATTAGATCTGTCCTTGAGCCATTGTCCACATTTTGTGACTTCTTCCTTCAACCCATTGTACAGGCTACCACTACCTTAAAGATACTAAAGATCTTCTCGGACAGATCAAAAGCCTCGCCTTTGAACCCAACACATTCTTCCTGGTAAGCCTGGACAAAGAAAGTCTATACATGAGCCTACCACAAGACAACACACTTACTGGAAGTTTCACTTGATACAATCAACTGGGAATACAAAACTCCAAAATCCTTCATCCGTGCATGTGCCAATCTGGCATTAAAAGAAAACAATTTCGAAGTCAAAGGACAGCTGTACCTCCAAACATACGGTACATCAATGGGCAGCACCTTTGTCCCTAGTGTGGCGGGGCTGTATGTCTTTAACTTTGAAACAACACACCTGTTTAAACCCAACAATTCACCAATAACCAACATATGGTTCTAAAAGAGATACAGTGACGAGGTCCTTCCCATTTTGAAAGGCACAAAAGAATCTCTTGAGTCCTTTTTCATGTGGATAAATGGTCAAGATCCCAGCCTAAAATTCACCCACACTAAAAGCCAGAGAGCAATCACGTTCCTAGACTTAGATATTTCCCATGCCAATGGAAAGCTTGAGAGAAAAACACACTTTAAGGCCACAGCAAAGAATTCTCTGTTACACTATACCAGTTTCCAACCTCAGACTCTCAGAGAAAATCTACCATATAGACGATACTTGAGGCTACGCAGGAACAGTAGCATTCTTCATCATTTTAAGGATCAAGCAGAAACTCTCTCACACAAACTGAAAGAAAGAGGCTATCCAAAAAGGATCACTGAAAGAGCAAAGAAAAGGGCACGGAACCTGAATAGAGTCACTACTAGAACCAAAACCACCAACCGAACAAACCATTCCTCTCACCTGCGTAACCACTTTCAATGCCGTATCTAACAAAGTATCTAACATCATTTAAAGACACTGGAAAATATCGAACTCGGGCAACCAACAGTGGGAAAAACCCTTGTTTTCATACCGAAAGGCAAGAAGCCTCAAGGACAGTTTGGTCTCCACCAGACCACAATAACAAGAAAAACAAATCAACACCATACAAAGTGCATGGGGTCTTCCAAGAATAACTGGCCATTTCCCTTGTGGGGATTGCAGTGTGTGACATTTAACCAAATCCACTTAAACTCTGAATATGGAACCTGGCAAAGTGTGGGAAATACGCAAACACACACATTGCAACACCACCAATGCAATATACCTAATCTCATGCCCCTGTAGCTTAAGGTACATGGGCCACAGCAAAGAATTCTCTGTTACACTATACCAGTTTCCAACCTCAGACTCTCAGAGAAAATCTACCATATAGATGATACTTGAGGCTACGCAGGAACAGTAGCATTCTTCATCATTTTAAGGATCAAGCAGAAACTCTCTCACACAAACTGAAAGAAAGAGGCTATCCAAAAAGGATCAATGAAAGAGCAAAGAAAAGGGCACGCAACCTGAATAGAGAGTCACTACTAGAACCAAAACCACCAACCGAACAAACCATTCCTCTCACCTGCGTAACCACTTTCAATGCCGTATCTAACAAAGTATCTAACATCATTCAAAGACACTGGAAAATATCGAACTCGGGCAACCAACAGTGGGAAAAACCCTTGTTTTCATACCGAAAGGGAAGAAGCCTCAAGGACAGTTTGGTCTCCACCAGACCACAATAACAAGAAAAACAAATCAACACCATACAAAGTGCATGGGGTCTTCCAAGAATAACTGGCCATTTCCCTTGTGGGGATTGCAGTGTGTGACATTTAACCAAATCCACTTAAACTCTGAATATGGAACCTGGCAAAGTGTGGGAAATACGCAAACACACAAATTGCAACACCACCAATGCAATATACCTAATCTCATGCCCCTGTAGCTTAAGGTACATGGGCATGACCAGTCAGAGAGTGAAGACACATATCTGCGAACACAGAAGTAATATTCGGTGTAAACGAAACACAACGCGGATGACAAACCACTTTCTTGAGATGGGCCATACCACAAATTACATGGAATGGTCCATTATTGAACATCTGGAAATCACTGCCAACATCGCCTAACAACAGCTTCTGGAGAAATAACAAAGATGATATACCGTTTGTCCGCCCATCTCCACGGGCTAAATGATAACGTCCCGTGGAACAGCCTAAATAAATGATCCTGCCCGCACACTGACCGGCACACATTTCTGATAACCAGCAACCCTACTCTGATTAAGGGCACAACTGTAATCAAGTAACTTTCTCAGAGGAGGTAATTACAGGGTTTGATAGTACCACCCTTTAAATCTATGGATAGGCACCTATTATGAAGATAATATTAATGTGAGCCTCTCAGATCAACCTTGAATATCCACAGAATATCTGTCTCTTGCTCCAAACACAAACCATTAAGGCGTACACCCCGTAAAATACCTACGCAAATGGGTTTCTCTACATACTCACCACAACTACTTTCATGCACTATTAGTAATCAGTTTCCTCATTTATACATGGTCTGTAAAAAGAACAAAAATAATACAATCAGTGTATGAACTGGCCATACGTGTTGGTTTGTATTGTCGCGCAAATATAACATAGTGCATCTCTGTACCTGACCCTTTTAAACTAGGGTACCAAATGGGCATCCCAGCATACTCACTCCCACAATGTAACATATTATTCGGTCCTCTTAATTTTAATACATCAAAGGATCGCCACATGAACAATGGGAGCACAAATAATGGATTTTGGCTCCAGAAATAATACGTGATCACTTTAGAACCACCTCGCGTCACACGTGATGCGCACACAAAGGGACCTGACTTCCTGCTAACCACGTAATGCAGGTTACCATTCTAGTTTATGTACGCTGTACGCCCATGCCCATGAGCACGTAATGCAGGTGACGCGCTGACTCCAACCGGCTTCCCCGCGTAATGGCAATACAAATAACAGCACCGGTACTCGACACAGGAATCTTCCTGTTCCCGCGGAGCCCGTAATATGTGCCGATGCGGGTGAGCTCCGTTAATCAAGTAAGTCCTTTCAGAACCGGCTGGACAGTGCGACCTTCCCGCATAGCCGGATTTCCTCCTTCCTTCCTCTCTCCTCCTGAAACTCGCTACAGACAGGCATGGAAGTGCTAATCACCGCATTTTTTCCACCCCTCCAAACGAAGAGTTATTAGGGGTTCTCTCCTCCCGGGACCAGAGTTACATTGTATTTTCATAAAAAAAG
Organism: Triturus cristatus; assembly: GCF_964204655.1. Classification (NCBI taxonomy): domain Eukaryota; kingdom Metazoa; phylum Chordata; class Amphibia; order Caudata; family Salamandridae; genus Triturus; species Triturus cristatus. Next base: position 401,910,996 of record NC_140586.1, on the reverse strand, counting down.
TAATTGTAACCCTTTCCTCAAAACTAAGGACAATTTACCTATTGGTCCACACAAATGTCACGGACCTCGCCTATTACCTAATATATTGATAGAGCTTAGCATGCACTGCGCATTTTACCGGACAGCACGCGATTTCTTGATCACCGCCAGTAGGCTGTAAATTACTGAGCCTTGACGTTTTTACTGCAGTTCACCAATCACACAGGTTGACACTGTATTGATACAATTCAAATTCAGCACCTTGTCTAGCCCTGTCACATGCATGTTAACCCCACTTATAAAAGCATTTGGAGTGCATGATATGTGTATGATTGGCGCCACACGTTCGCATGACACTGAGTGCTGTAAGCAACCACTCTATTCTAAATGAATGATGGAAAGAGCATATAATGTAATGCAGGCTTGTATATGTTAGATGTTGAATTGGCCTGTCTTGTACTTTTTATTCGAGGTACCTACACAGATGTGGACGCAAAGAACGGTTAGTCCACAGAGCATAACTAGCACACCTTAGCGCGTGTGCTACAAAATGCATATACACGTGGTTTAAACAAATAAATTGCCACTCACTTTTTACTTTTTTCACTTTGACCACGATTTTAATTTATTGTGAGAAAGGTCCTGATGAAAGCCCTATTTAATTTTTTCAAGGGCTGAAACATGTCAACCTAGCAGATAACTAAGATGCAACTAACAGTCTTCTACATTATCCACTCATTAATTTTAAATATCCCCTGGACCACTGGGAATAAAGTAATTATCAGTTAGAGACCCAGAGGTATTTTTAATACACCACTTCATCACACGCACACAAAAAAAACAGCTCCACTGTAATCAGGTGTCGCAGCACAGCTGAGTAGCATTCAGCTACTCAGCTGGGAACCCGATGAAGAAGCATGACACCAACTAGGTTGGTGTGTGAGGGTTCTTTTAACAAACCCTGTGGTGCCAGGCACTGCGGTATCAGACAAACTGCTAGTCTGGTCCGTCTCAGTTGTTTATTAACCAAGAAAATAGACACCCACAATGGTTTAAAACAGGGATGTTTGTTAGCCCCAAGCCTCTTTAATTTGTATTTATCCGATCTTGAAGAAGTACTCACTGAAGTTAACAGCCATCCTCCAACGTTAGCCAAAGAGGAAATCAGTTGCCTGTGGTACACTGACGATATAGTGCTTCTTAGCCAAACCCCAATTGAGCTTCCATGCAGCATGCGTACACTAGCTAAGTAATAGATCAGCATGGGTTAGAACTAAATGTATCTAAAACAAAGGTAGTGCGGTTAGTGGATGCCACATATAAAAATACGTGTGGTTTCTGTACAGGAAGAAAGTCGCGGTTGTTGCCGCATACAAATATCTGGGGTTTAAAATTTAGAGAAAACTGAATTATAAGCATCAGCTTTTAGCAGTGAGGGCTAAAACCCAAAATCTCATCTATGACTTCAATTTACTAAAAAAGAAATTAAGATATCCATCCTATAGCCACTTACTATCCGTTATGTCGGCACAGTTAATGCCTTCTATCACATATGGTAGTGAAATCATGAGGGGTCACAAAATCTCAATCCTAAACAACATACAAACAAACATTTACAAAAACGTCTTCCTCATTCAGCAAGCAGCATCACCAGCTCATGTCAGACTAGAGTTTGGTTTGACCAATCAAGCTTTCCGGAGTAAAGTGCTTTTATTGAAATTTGTGAAAGGCTCAGAGCAGCCACAACCGATTCTATCAAGAATTTGTGCTGGAAAGAAATAGAAGCTCAAGGAGAGAACAAAATACAAGGTTACTGGAGCTGTTACTTAGCACAGGTTATTGAGGATCTTTGCACTGAAAAAATGTGGAATTCAGGCATGGGGAAACAGGCCCTCAACAAGGCACGAAATATGTCAACAAAACTCCTGTCTAATATAACCAATGAAAACAGCTTATTACAAAGACGTCGTGCCTGGACGGTGATTAAGTCATATGGTTCCAAGGAAACCTCAGGATTATTTATTAGCGCATTTTTCAACAATTGAGGAAAAAAAAAACAATTCATGAATTTACATTTGGTATGTGTGTAACAAAGGATCTGATCTCCTCCTGGAAAGCCCAGCACCAAAATCAAGACTGCAGATTGTGCAATTACAAACATGCATCCCTATCACATAGTCTCTGTGCATGCCCGAAGTTATTAAAAGAAAGAAAGATACTTTTGAAAGAAGCATTCATTAATACGAACAGACGTTCATGCAGAGAAGCTGTTACCACCTGGTTAGGTGGGTCTTCAATTCCTCTGGTCTGCAGGGGGTGAAATTAATAAATATGTATCTAAAGAAATTAGGAAGAGTTCCAGAAGAAAATCAAACAATCTAATTTATGATGAAGATGGACTTTACGATGAGGATGATGTTAGGGTGGCAGCACTTTATGGACAATATAATTTGGTCTTGATTTTATTAAGTGTAGAAAAATGAAAACAGATTTTTATACTTTTTAATGTTTTTTACAGGATGTTTTAAGTAATGTAAATGAAATTATACAGTGTTAAGAGTTGAAAAAACCGAGCATTTACATAAAACTTGACATATATCCTGACATGCATATGCAAATGATTGGCAAAGCCAAGAACTCAACTTTTAAGAACCGAGTACTATTGGATTTGCCAATGCTTGCTACATTTATGGTTAAGTTGTTGTGTATGTGTATTTATGTATGTAGGTTGATGGGCTCATCTCTCTATGTTCCAAGATATACCCCTCCCCTACCTACAATCGCATCCACATCTGCACAGTAAGGATGACTATCTGCTTCTTTTTCTGGCATAATTTTGTTAAAGCGTCTACCCTCTACAAACATTCACACACACACACACACACAGTGCTGCCTTCAGTTTGTATTAGAGTGTTGAGGTTTTCCTTTGTTGTTTTGAGTAATTGTTGTACCAGTCGATCTAGTGAAATGTCTTAGCCCTTGAGCAAATGGTACCCAGGGCCTTTATGGTGGTAACAGGATTTAATAACTCTCTGGCTTCATTTCACATGTTCTCTGCTATGTATTGACCTTTATGAACAGGTCTCTGCTTCTGCACACTTCCAATTTGGCTTCCAGTCCATTATACTAACGGACTGTCACTCCTAAGCTAAATTCCCAGATTTTACAGGTGTCACATATTCCAGCAAGGCTCTCTGTTAAATTGCCTTTTATTTTCAGGCCACACCAGTTTTCAAATGCATGCTAATTGTTGACTTCCATAAAAATATGAACCAAATGTAGCCCTGGTAAAATATCCATACTAGCTCCTCTTCCTTCCTCTCTCTTTTCATCCACCCACATTATCTGTCTCTTTCTCTCTTTATCTTTGTTCTCCTGCTGTATCTGATGCATAAACCCAAGCCAACTGGACAGAATGACACAGGCATCAGATCTCCAGCAGAAAAAAAACGATCTTCAATAGCTTTAGCCTCCATCAAAGTGCACTATAGGATAAATGGTCAGTCTGGCCCAGTATAATATATTTGGTATTACTTTCTCGGTAAACCATAAAGTATCCGCAAGGCTTATGAAGTTGAATGCTAATAAAAATGATGTAGATATGCAATAATGTGAATACAGAGCACATTTGTAATGAATAAAATGACAAAAATCGAATAAGAGAAACTGCAGATATACATTTAAAAAGTTTTAAATAAAAATAGAGTGAGAAAGCGCAAGTCACGGGCAACTGGTCACGCTAAACTAGGACAAAGGTAAGGCATAAGGCTAACCGAAATGGAGTGCGGGTCAGATACGAGGATCATGTTGGTCTTGTTAAACAGTTACCTTCTGACATTTTCTGAGAAGATAGAGTCCTCAGCGGAGCAAGGCTGCAGGTTGGATCCATAGAAGGGCTTGTTCATGATAATTTGGCAAAGGATTAATTCTTGGTGTGTATTGGGCCTGGCCCTTTTTGCAGGGTTATCCCAGAACTTTTTGCCTGCCTCCTGTATTTTTGCTGACCTGTTTTTGTTGTTGTTATGGTTCTGGGCACTATACCACTGATGATCAGTTCTAAAGTGCATGTGCTTTCTCTTGTAAACATGGTGAGATTGGTCTACACCTGTTTTGCATATTTAATTTACCTGTAAGTCCCTTGTACAATGGTATCTCATATACCCAGGGCCTGTAAATTAAATGCTACTAGAGGGCTTGCAGCGATTCTTGTGCCACCCACCGAAGTAGCCTTTCAAACTTGTCTCATGCATCTGCCGATGCAGGGCCTACACGCTCAGTTGACTGCTGCAGTGATGTGGCATGCAAAGTGGTTGCCATATCAGAAACTCCCTTTTTACTAAATGTCACCCCTAAGGTAGGCCCTAATTAGCCATATGGGCAAGGTGCTGTGTAGGTAAAAGGCTGAGGCGACATTAACTGTGTGGCATGTCCTGGTAGTGACACACAGTCTATTTGGTTTCTCACAGCTGTGAGGCTGCCCTCTCATAGGGTTGCATTGGAGATTCCCTGATATGTGCTTCAGGGGTAATTTCTGACATTAGAGGGGTAGCATAACTATGTTTATGTTTGGAATAGTAGTGATAAATCCTGATTATTGGTGAAAGCTGATTTATTATTACTATTTTAGAAATGCCACTTTTAGAAATGCGCAATTCTGTGTGCTGATGTCTTTGTGCCCTGCCTGGATGTGTATTCACCGTCTGGTTTTGACAGTAGAGAGGGGATCAGCATTCACCATAGCTAGTCACAAGGGGGGTTAAGGTGTGTCCTGGCTTACCTGGGTGACTCAGTGCTAGGCTGAATTGGCCTTGGCTGAATTTGGAATAGTAGGAGGCGTTTCCCTTACACCTGACTAGGCCTGGTCTGCATTTGGAGTGGTGGGAGGAGTTGCACCTGCACCTGCACCTAAATAGGGCTGTGCCTGCCTTCTACAAGACTGTCTCTGCCCCCCCTGTGGTGTGTCTGGGGCCAAGGCTTAAAATGTGAATGGTGGTGCTGTGCAATTCTACAATGTGTTTGAAGTCCCCCCATGACAAAAACGTTTGCACTGTAAATACAGGGGCTGTAACCCCATGAAAAAAAGAAGACACTGTGTGGGACTTGTACCAAAAGGACTGCTGTGTGCCAGGAGGAACCGCAGTATGGGACTACCTGCTTGGGGGACTAACCTAATGCCTACTGGGTGGCTGACATGCCACTCTGATAAATTACCCTGTGTGCTGGCCTGCCTATGCCCTGTTCTCTGCCCCAGTGTCTCAGGGATGAGGTTGTGCTGCCCTCCCTGTCTTGTCTTCAGCACGTGGTGCGCTGCAGTCTCTGCCAGTTGTGGTGCTGGCATTCAGGTTTGCCCCGTCCTGGTGCTTTCGCTTATTGGCTTCACCTCATCCTTGCAGCTATAGTGCATGGTGAACGCTTTTGGTTGATGGTGAGCGCTTGTAGAGTGTGGTATTGCTTTCCTTCATGGTTGAGGGAAAAAGCATGTAGAGCAATTTTGAACTTAGCCGTCTGAGCCCGAGGCGCAACGAAGAGGAATTGTGCTGTTCAAAGAAGCTGCCACCGTACCTTGATTCTGAACGTGGCCCCTGATGGTTCCCATAGCAATGAGGAAGCTGCAAGGGAAATCAGCCCTGTGTATCCAGCGACAGAGAGCCTGCAGCCACACAGATGGCTACGGCCAGGGGAAGAGCCCTGTGGGCTAGGTTCGTTGAACCGGGCTGAGGAGTAAAGGTGCGGCGAAGCCCGCGAAGCCCCCAGTGCTTGTGGAGTGGGGCTGAGCTTCACAGCATTTATTAGCAGCTGCTCTATGTGGTTGTGGGCAGCTGCCGGGTGTTTGATCCCCACAGGGGGACCCAGCGAGGTTGGCGAGAAGTAGGCAGTGTGTACCCCTTTGTCGATGCATACCTGGGGTTGCGCTGAGTGGCCGCACTTGCCACTGCCTTCCAATGCCTGAGAGGCCATACTTGAAACTCGAGTACTCATTTCTGCATTACCTGGTGTAGGTGGGCAGGTGGCCCAGAGGCCTACCAGGAAGGGATTAGAGTTACTGCATAACTTGTAAAAAGAGCGCAGGTGCTGCTCGTAGTGTTGATTAATGTTCTGCTGGTGAGCTTTAGGTGTTTCTACCTCACATACGGCCCATAGATGTCCTGATACAGATGTATGAGTATAGTTAATGCCTTCTATGGCCCTAACAATGAGAACTTTACAGGACCTGCAGGATATGTACAATGATGGTGTAAAATAATGTTATGCCTACTATTTTTGTAACCTGTTCAATCTATGAGTATTTTACCTTATTACACTGCCTATCTGTTACTACAATTGTCCGATTGACAAAAGGGATATGTGACTTTATGTGACATCATGACAAAGTCCCTGGTGGCGCAGTGATTTCTGTGATTGTGGTCTAATGTGTTTTTATTCATAATACAAAGGACATTTTTATATAATCTTGTGTAGAGTCTCTTTTTGTGGTGTGCCTAGTCTGTCACTGGTGTGAGAATGTGTTGCGCAAAAGCTTTACACATTGCCTCTGGGATAAGCCTGACTGCTCTGCTAAGCTACCAAGGGGGAGAGCAAGGTATGTAACACCCTTGCCCTGACTAGATTGGTGGGTTTCGGCCTGGCTTAGGTGCATTCCCTAATCAACTCAAAAAAACATTTCTAACAGGTTTGCCTTGTCCTGGTTCTTTCGGTTATTGGCTTCACCTCATCCTTGCAGTTATAGTGCATGGTGAACGCTTTTGGTTGATGGCGAGCGCTTGTAGAGTGTGGTATTGCTTTCCTTCATGGTTGAGGGAAAAAGCAATTTTGAACTTAGCCGTCTGAGCCCGAGGCGCAACGAAGAGGAATTGTGCTGTTCAAAGAAGCTGCCACTGTACCTTGATTCTGTAGCATTTGACAAAGGCAGGAAAAGCTCAGAGAAGGAAAATCTGGATTTTGCACCCAGGCAGCCATCAACATCAATCCCATACTGCTTGCTGTTGATCCCAGAGAAGATTGCTACTTTCTGACATAGTGCCGCATGTATCATTATTTCAAGTAGCAATTACCTAATTGCGATTTTTTTTCTGAATCACAATTAGGTAACAGCTATTCTTTTTTTTTCTGTTTAATAAGCTTTATTAAGTAAGTAACAATTACATAAGAATAGGCCATGACAAAACTAAATATCTGTTGTATAATAGAAATAGAAAAACAGACAATAAAGCAGAGTAGAAAGCTGTTTTCATTTTAGCAATAGTAAAGGGAAAAGGGGGAAGGGAAGAAAGGAAAAGAGGGGGTATATAATACAAATCTATAACTGAAGATCATAAGAGTAAATTATAAACGTATTAAACCCATTCAACTTATTGAACTTATACTTATTAAACTTATCAAAGAGGCAAGCAAACACTCAAAACATAAGAAATGCAATATACCAAAAGGGGAAAAGTAGTGTAGGGGAGAAAACAGTTACCAAATGATCTTTGGAGGTTGGAAATTCTCAGAACGATTACGTGATACATGAATTGAAATCTTAGTTAAATAATTTGTTAATGATGACCAAAATAAATCCCTATTTACATATTGTTTAAGAGAGGAAGCAAATGCAATATCTAATCTATGGTAATGACAAACGTTATTCCACCAGGATTTCACTGAACGTTTAGTTGAACATTTCCAATTAAGTGAGATTTGCTGGAAGGGTTAGGCCAACATCAAATCAAATAAACCCTTCTCGTGTAAAGACAATCCCAATGAATCTGATAAACTACCTATAAAGAGAGATTAATGTTTGATAAAGGAGTATGTAGGTTAAAAATAATTGAAAGGTGCTTCCAAACATCGCTTCCAAAAGGAAGCGATAGTAGGGCAAGAAAAAAGAAGGTGCAACAGATCAGCCAAAGGAGATTGATAGGACCAGAAAACCTCATCATTAGAATGTGTAAACGTAGCTATAGATGAGGGTGTAAAGTATAATCTGTGATAAAGAAAGAACATGGACTGAGTAGTGGAGGCAGATCTAGAGATCTTCAAAGACCTACCCCACAGTTTGTTCCAAAAATCTATGCTTCAATCACAGCCCAAATCCACTTCCCAGACAGCCTCTATCTTAGATTTAGAACGAACAAGATCAGGGGAAAGAAGACGTTTATAGATCAAGGAAGCTTTAGGAAATGTAGTTAATACTTTGAGTAGTGGACCTACTATGGGAATGGTTCAGTAAAGGGTAGAGAATAAAAAAAATCTAGGCTTACTGCCATAATAGTAGAAAATTTGTACCAGAACGAGCGAGGGCATTTAAAGGTGTCTTGAAATTGAGGGAAGGAGCATGGAGATAAGCCATCAAACATATCCTGAACCCATATAATCCCCTTAAGTCTCTAGGATTTCCCAAAAAGAGGTCTGTTATTGAAGGTAATGAGAAGATTGTACCAAAGGGCAGAGTGAAGGAAAGTATTCCTAGAGATAATTTCCAATGGGTAATGAGGCTTTAATGATGAACAAGTGTGTTTAAAATAACGGAAGAGAGGTAATATTGACCTTTGTTGAGAAATCAAGGACTTCCTTAAAAGAAAAGGGTGCAAGTAAGGATCATTCAATTGTGACCCATAAAGGTGTAAAGGGGAGACTTCAGAAAGGATCCATTTACAAGCTAATTGAAGACAAAAGGCCTTATGATACATTCGATAATCAGGAAAATTCACTCCTCCCATAGATTTAGGTTTACGAAGATGTGCCAAGGAAAGTCTAGATTCTTTATTGTTCCATAAAAATTTTGAAAGGAGGGAGTCAGTTGTTTTAAAATAGATATTTGGGATGTGAATGGGAATCATAGAAAAAATATATAATAAAATAGGAGTAATCATAATTTTAATAGAATCAAGCCGTCCCCACCAAGAAAGAAAGAGAGGGTTCCAGGAGGAGAGAAGTTTAGAGATACTATCTAGCTCATCCTTCATGTTAAGTTTAACTGACTCTAATATGGAGTTGTTAAACCAAATGTCTAGGTATTTGATTTCAGAACTGTTCCGACGGAAACCAGTGGTATCAAAGTACTGTTTAAACAAACTTTGGTGATGAGGAGAATTTCTGTTTTGTCAGAGTTAATGTTATAACCTGAAACAAGGAGAAATCTGAAATTTCTTGCAAAAGAGGAGGGATAGAAGTTTCGGGATGAGATATGAAGTAAGATATCCGCATAGTCAGATAATTTCAAATGTTGATCACCATATATAACACCAGAAATGGACGAATTATGGAGGATATGCGATAAAAAGGGTTCAAGTGATAAAATAAAAAGGAGGGGCGAAAGGGGGCAACCTTGACGTACACAGCATTGTAAGTTAAAAGATTGAGAAATAAGACCATTAACTGCTACGGAAGCTTTAGGAGCTGAATATAACCAAAACCATGCCAATGGAAGGCTTTAAATAAAAAGGACCAGTTAACTCCATCAAAAGCCTTCTCTGCATCGATAGAGATTGCAGTAAGAGGGTATGAAAGAGATGAGGCCTTATTTAAAGCATTAACAAATAAACGAGTTGTCAGATGTTAATCTACCTCTAACAAAACCACATTGCTCTAAACCAATTAGTTTCAGTAAAAGAGCTCAATACGTAGCGAGAGCAGTTTGGCAAAAATGTTCTAATCTACATTTACAAGGAAACTAGGACAATAATTTTTACACTGTTTGGGATTGTGGCCATCTTTATGGATTAAACACATTGTAGCATCTAAGAAAGTACCCTGTGCCTTACCTGTAGTATGGAAAAATGTAAAGAGTTGTAGACGTTTTGGAAAAAGAAGATGTGAGAAATGTAGAAAAACTTCTACTGTGAAGCCATTGGGACCTGGTGTTATATTTTTCTTAAGGAGGTTTAAGGATTGAGATATTTCTTGGATAGACAGACCAGATTCTAGAGAACTAAAGTCAAGGTCCACATGAGATGAAGGTGGAACATGAATCAGATAAGAGTCAATAGAAGAGGGAAGTGAAGAGGGTTCTGGGGTATATAAAGTTTTGTAAAATTCCATGAATTCATGTAAGATGTCTTGGTCTTTGAAAAGGGTTTTCCCATCCAATGAATGAATAGAATCTATCAAAACAAGTTCTTTCAGAGATATAAGATAATTTGTCAGAGGTTTGCCAACTTTATTATGTCCGCCATAATACCGAGCGCTCCTTTTGAGTAAAACAGATGAGGCGTGATCAGTAGTTGTTTTATTAAAGTCGAGTTCAGCACAAACAAGCTCCTGTAAGGAAGAATCAGATGAGGATGTAAAGAAATAATGCTCTAGACATTTAATATTAGCTAACAAACTTTTTTGCTGATCAAGTAAATGTTTATTTTTCTTGGATACGTAATCTATAATAAAGCCACGAACTGTAGCTTTAAAAGTATCCCAAAGCAGTGAAGGAGAGGTATCGGGAGATGAATTTACAGAAAAAAATTCTTCTGTAAAGGAAATGAAGGAGGAAGCGAAAAGTGGATACTGCAAAGGGAATTATTAAATCTCCATCTAGAAGACTTGGGATGTGAGCGGAGCAAGTCGAAATCAGCAACAACCGGGGCATGTTCAGAAATGACAATGGGTTCAATTGAGGAGGAAATAAGGTTCTGTGTTAAGGCAGAAGAAAGAAAAATATAATCCAATCATGTCAGAGTGTCATGTGGGGGAGAGAAAAAAGAAAATTCTGAGTTATCATGGTTACAGAGTCTCCAGGCATCTACTAGATGAGTCTGAGATATTGTGTTTTAAAATTGTTTGTGGGTCTTGTAGGGGATGAAATGGACTTGGGATTGTCGATCATAACTTGGTTACAATCACCACCCAAAATAAAAAAATTGTCTTTATGTTGAATGCATTTTTTGTGATATTAGGCCAAAAGAAAGAATCAGGTTGAGTTGGACCATAAATAACAAAAACTGTAAGAGAAATATTGTGAATGAGCAACTTAACTAATAACCATCTACCTTCTGAATCAGTTTCCTTAGAAATAGCAGAACATTTCAAATGTTTATGAACTAGAATAATTACCCAATTTTTCTTCGTGGTCGTAGGAGATACTAAGACTAAGCCCACCCACTGCCTTTTAAGTTTCAAAGCTTCTGACTGTTAAATGAGTCTCTTCCAATAAAACTAAGTCAGGATTGTATGTAGCTAAATGGGATATTATTCACTGCCTCTTTATGGGATTAATAAAACCTTTTACATTCCATGAGATAAGTTTGAATGTACATCGAGCAAATTAAATATAGAATCACATGATCAACATTGATGCAAAGAAAGAGGAAGAAAATTGAAGAAGAAGGTTATACAATAAAGTCTCCAATGAAAACAATGAGAGAAAGGGAAGAATAGAAGAGTAGGGAAGAAGAAGAAGGAATAAGATCGAAAATAAGAGAAGACAGTACATATCATACAAAAAACAATGATGACTGTAGTACAAACCTGATGGTGAAACAGTGAAAAAACGTGTCAACCAACAAGGGAGACGAACCACGTCGGGAGATGAAGGTTATGGAAATGGGTATGAGGGAGTTCAAACGATCTGTGATAATGATAAAGAACAAAAAGTTACAAACAAGACAATTATAAACAGACAAAACTACCAGAACATAACCTGAAAAGGAAATGATTAATGAGGGTTAGAATGAACTTTACAAGAGTAATTCAAAAAATCTGAGATACTTTCATATAAGAGTCATGTTAGTGAAGGAGGACCAGCCATATCCATGGTGGACATGGAATGTAGGTGAAGAAACTTCCGAAGGTCTGCAGGGTCTTCAAAAGTAGTGGTGTTGTTTTGAAAAGTTTCTTTGAACATGCATGGATGGAACAAACTGTAGCGGGCACCTATGGAATGCAAGGCTGGTCTGAGATCCAAAAATTAATTCCGCCGTTTAGCTGTTGCTGTAGATACTTCCTGGGATAAGGACAACTTAGAACCTGACCACGTTAATTGTTTCTTAAGTTTGACCGAATTAAGGACTTGCAAAAGGGTCTATGAATTGTAGGAAAAGAAGAATCATGCCACATGATATTGAGGGAGTGGATGCAGAAGAGAGACTAGGGCCCAGCCTGTGGGCACGCTGGATATTCAGAGAGGTCGAAGCAGGAAGGTCCAAGAGCTTCGGAAGAAAGGAAGTGAAAACAGTGACGGGGTCATCTCCCTCGATACCTTTAGGAAGACCAGACAGATGCAGATTATTCCGCCTGTTTCTGTTCTCCAAATCCTCAGCAGATTTCTTCAAGAGGGTCATCTCCTTCTCCATAGATGGCATTTTTGTAGAAGAATCTGTTCCACCGTAGAAAGCCTGGAATCAATTGTAAACCATTTAGTGTCCAATACCTGTAGACGTGTATTGATTTCCTCTATAAATGGGCGTAAAGCATGTATTTCCTCTAGAACAGTGTCTCAGGACACAGGCGAAGCAGGCTTCGGTGGGGAAGGTGGATCTTGTTTAAGTCTTTTATTAGTAGATGAGGGCGAGAGTAATTTTGAAGGCACAATGGATGAAGAAGCTGCCCTGGAAGAATTAGAGTGAGCCATACTAACAAGGTTGTGTAAGTTATCCATAAGAGGTGCCACAGAAGCTGAGTGTGTCACAGGCAGACCAGTGGTAGACTTTTTGGTAGAGTTTTAACAGATGTTTGGATCTGCTGATGAAATAAGAAGTTACAGTCAATCCAGCGTGAGAAATAAATAAGCTTGTTCTCTCTTTAATAAAGAAAAAATAGGAAGGCCCGTGGCAAGAAAAATGCCACTTAAAAAGAGCTGGAGCAAGATGTTGTGGATTAAATATGCAAGACCCAAAGGCAAATGTGTACGAACAGTACCTTATGCAATGGGCAGAACTGAAAGGGAAAAAATCCAGTCAAAAGAGGCAAAATGGCCGCCGGAAAAAGCAGGAAAAGGTGTCCCACGATGTCTCACAGCACCAGCATTAGGGAAAGGGGTCCTAAACACAACCTCATAATCAGGGGATTTTCCACTTCAGAAAACTCCCCATTTAATCCAGAAAGCAGCACTGGAACTGCCAAAAAACCCTTGAGATCTCGCGACGTAGCGCAGAGCTCTGAGTTCAGGCTGCCATCTTGAATGGCGCCGCACACGCGTCCCAGTAATCGCTATTCCTAATATATGCAATTCCTATTGGGTCCCAAATAGGCCTACCTCACGCATATAAATGAGCTAGGTCGCAATTTGCCATCCCTTAGGAATCGCAAAAATCACAGGGATGGTGGCCTGCTGAGGTCAGCAGACCACCATGTCTAATTGCTTTAAAATAAAGCAATTTCCGGAAAGAAAAATGGGATGCTTTGCAAAAAGAAAAATGAAAAGTTTTCCTTTCATTTTTTAAGAGCAGGCGGTGGTCCGTGGGACCAATGCCTGCCCTTAAAAAATGCTTTTACAAACATTCATAAATGGGAAGAGGTCAAGGATCCCCTTCCCATTTGTGAATGGGTTACTACCAATTTGAAGTTGGTGGTAAAATGAAAATGTTTTGCAACCACATTCACGGTCAAAAACATTCATATATACCATAACGATTTGGTATTTGGAAGGGACGCCCAAAACACGGCCCTTCCAAATACCAAATCGCAAACCCATTTTGCAATTTGGTGACAGGTTACCAAATCACAAAATAGGGGTTGAATCATGTAAAAGGCCTTTTTTGCATTTGTGAGTGGTTTGTGAAAGCAAAATTGGTTGATACATGTCGCCCTTAGACTCTTCTGAAAGTCAAATTTCTCCAGTGGGGCAAGACTACAAGCTGTAGCAGAAAAGGGCTTGACGTTGTCATATGGTGGTCAGTCCTGCTAACATGGATTTGCTGCTGTAGAGAATAACATAGCCGGAGCTACAGTGAAGTCAGGCTTGGTAGGTTGGTTCCTGTCTTTTGTCAGTTCCACAGTCAGTGGTTCCAGGATCTTAGGAGCTGGACTTTGGGTCATGACTCCCTCGAGCAGAACCCACCAGCAGGGTCCAGGGAACATCCAGGTGGAACTGGTCAGCGGTTCTCTTCCAGCCAGCTGACCTATAAAGTACACTTCTTAGCCTTGGGGAGAAGTAGATGCAGGTCCAGTCCTTAGGGTTCTCTACTTCAATTTTTAAGAATAGAGGAAAATGTAATAAATTAACGTCAAAACTTCAAATCCCATAAAGCAAACAGGCGATGTGAATTTTAAAAGATGTAAGCGAAAAAGCGCCAATAGAAAGTAAAGTGCCAATAGAAGGTCCTGTTAGCATGTGACTGGGATCTACGTGCAATTTCAGAATGGTGGCAATGGAGCAAGGGTTGAAACACAAAGCAAATTCATTTCATTCAAAGATTTTACATTCTAACTCAGTCTCTCAAAGTGGTGGTCAAAATGTTCCAGTGCTGCAAGGTTGATAACTGTGTCTGAACCCACAAGATTATGCCCCCGGGCAACCACATAGCACCACCAAATGGTTATACACAATGCATCCAAATGCTCTTTAAACTTCAAAAACAAATACAGAGTTAGTCCTCACACTCAGCTGAATCATGGGGGCTGCCAGTGGAACAGGGAGGGATTGGGGGTGGGCATGGGAGGGAGTTACTATTGTGTTTTAGTTTAAATGTGAGAAACAACTAGCCTGTGAGGTACTATGTGAGTTATATCTGTAAAAGAGGTACGGTAATTGGAATCACCAGTGGAATCACCAGTCTACTTTGATGCAAGAGATGACTCATGTGGGAGAATAAGCTATCCAGTACTATCCAATAACATCTATACCATTACCTATTTTAGAATGTATTTGAGAAATACTAATAAAGTTTGTCCAAAAAGAAACTGTGTCTGAAGAAGTCTCTTGAACGTGGATAGACATTGGACAAGGCCCTGCTGAAGCCATTGGTTTTGGCTTGAAAAGCTCAGAGTGGGAAAAGTTAACATTTTGGGCCTAGAGAACTCCTCTCATTGACCTGATGCTTTTCTCGCTTTTGACCAGTCACAACTTCTTGGTTCAGATTTCATCTCTGTTTTGGAGCTCAGAATCCTCCAGTGGTGCAACTTTTCAGGGTGTACCTGGGTACGTCACGGCAAATTCAGATAGGCTTGCAACAACAAGGGTCTGCAGTACAGGTTTTTTGAATGGCAAAATTTGTCAAGTGGGACCAATGTGATTTTCTTGCTGAGCGAGGTCGCACCTGGGACCGATTGAATGGAGTAGCTGATTTTTGTCGTCTGGAGGTCCATAAGTCCAACATTTTCCCAAGTCCCAACTTTTCAGAGATAGTTGGAGGAGTCCAGCTGGACACATCAATGGCTCCCAAGACCTCAAGGACACCACTTTGAGGTCAGATATTCCTCCTGCAGAGGCGACCAGCAGGTATAGTCCAGGTTCAGTTCCAACTTGTCTGATGGGCACCTCAGGAAAGAGACCTCTTGCAGCTTGTTGTGTCCATGTAGCCACCTAGGAGGTCAGACCTTTAGAGTCCACTAATTTGTCTTGGGTATCAGTGGGATCAAGTTCAGCCTTTGAAGTCTCAAACAGCAGGTGCAGGTCTTTTTCTGCTCATTCACAAGTGAAGAAAGTGTTCTGAAAACTGGTAGTGATGTCCATTTTTGTAAAGTTCAGGAGCCAGTGTGACTTCTGGACACTCCGCAACAATGAGGAAAAGGTTCACAGGGGTAATGTTACACCCTTTTTCAGCAGTTTCTGTTTGCCCTACAGCAGAGGAGCCCTTCCTACTTTGTGCAGAACATTTGTGCCTTAGGTGTGGCTAGATAAATCAGCAGTCCATTCTAAACTGGTTTTGAGATAGTTTCCCTTACACTGTGATTGGATCCATCCTGGCTACTGTGAGTATGAGGAATCAAGGCTTTCCAATCCTCAGGTCTCCCTTTAAACTAAACTATGAATGGGTAGCCTTCACATCTGTCCCTTTCAAGTCACTGAACTTCCTGGAAATTCCCAAGCTGCCCTTCCTGAGCTGATATGTATCACACTCCCCACACCGAGTCCATCCTGTAACTAGGCCTAAGCCATTGCCTCTGTTCTGTGAGCAGTTTTCACACCTCATTAAGGTCTGATTAGCCTGCATTCAGTTTAATGAAAATTAGCCTCCAGGAGCTTCAGACAAAGAAAAGACAATTTTCTGAAAGTTACTTTTCCTAAATATGTATGTAAAATCTAACTACACCATTGTGTTTATATTCAATATTAAAAATAGTGGTTAAACATTTCTCTGGCTTGTCCCAAACCTGAACTATCCAAATGATTAAAATAATCATACTTTAGTTTTCCAGCCAGAGCCTCTGTAAATGTAGCGTTTGGGGGCTTATCACTGCAGGGACATGGCAACTTTAAAGTCCTGCATGTCCCACTTTCAAATTCGATGCACCCTACATTGTGGGCTGCAAGGCCTACATAGTGGTGACTTAATATTTAAATGGGAGGGTCTTCACTGTCTAAAGGATTATTTTGATCTGCCAAACTTCAGGTTTAAATTGCAGCAGTCAGACTACAGTGGTAGACCAGAAGCCTTGTTTTCCTTTTCACATTGGTGGGAGGCACACTAAGTGCTGCAGGCCACTGGTGCCATTAAACTTTCCATGCCATGGATGTATTTTCTACACTGTATACTATTGTATACTACGGCCTTATAGAAGAATTAAATATGCCCGTTAGGGATTAGCCAATTTCTACATGTTTTAGATGTTGGAGCGCAAACAATTGGAGGTCAAGATATAGAAATGGGCATTTCCTCACAAAACATTATTAATAATTGATAATTGCTGTCCTTCATAAACATCTCAGGTAGCGATCAGCATATGTGTTTTCCTAATATACATTAAAAATGTTGAAAGCTCTTGCTATTTCACTTCTTATACAACAATGTTTTGGTATTAGAACACTAGATTTCCAATTTCCAGTTTCCATGCAGATAAAACAATTTTACATGTTGATTATTCTGCCTATAGTAGTGCCTGTGCTGAAATGAATTGCAATAAGAGCTCTTAGCCACAGTTCTCTTGTGAACAGTTGGATAAATGTGCTTATACAATGCTCCTGAGGCAATGGAATTGAAAAGGAAGTAAAATTGTTTTTTAGGATATTAACTATATGAGCTGGGATTAGCAAAGGGAGTCTGAAGGTCGTTTGCAGTTACACAAAAATCAATACCACAACAATATAAATGGTGATTCTTATGTCACTGCAACAATTCTTGTAAGCATTTAGACGAACAGGATCTGATGAGTTCAGTCCCTTGCTGCTGTCAATACCTTTTATGTTCTCTTTGTTTGAAAATGAATTGAGACATTCCTGACTTGGAAATAGGTTTTTTATGCTTTCAACAGAGTGCCACATCAGTCACTATGAAGGTCCAAATGTTGAATGTTATGTCATCTTTTTATAAGTCATCTTCACAGAGCAACTGTGCTTCTAAATGATTATTTTACCAATTTCCCAAGGTTGTGCGAGTTCTAGTTTACTTTTACCTTCATTTATTATTAGACTGAACCAAGGAGGGCTACAGCTCACTCATGATTGGTGAGGTCCCTTGTAACAGGTTACCAGAAGCTCCTGTGTGTTCCTATGGGCTAATTGATTGATTTCACTTTTGTAAACAATGGTGCAAATTCAGTCACCTTTGGGCAACGGTTTGAAAGAAAGGAACATCTCAGAAAATGGTGCTTGCATAAGCTGTGAAATATTATTTAGATTAACATGCACTTTTAATTATTTCCTTTAGTATTTAATGGAAACACATTTGAGTTGAGGCAGGACTGTAGAAAACACATTGGTGGACAAGAATTTCCGGCGTGTCACAATGTATTTGCAGGGCCGGACTGGGAACTCAAAGCAGCCTAGTACTTTTCTCTGACCAGTCCCTGGGGAAGCATGGTCTGGCCCTGGGAGGCTGGAAACGCTTCTTTGCTGCTTCTGTTACTTGGGCCGATATTGCAGCATGCTGCAAAAATAGTCCCCAGTAACAATCCCGGCACCCACAGTATAAAACCGGCCCCCACACTTCCAGCCTCCAGGGCAAACGGCCCTGTGTCTCTGTCACAAATTTCTGGTTACATCACTAAGTTTGGCCTATCACAAAAAAGCATCTATTGTATCTTATTGAAATTATTTAGCATTCAGAAAGGTCGATAGTGATCAGTTAATGGTTCTTATTTCCAACTTCACAAATCCTTGGGAATGTGTGAAGTGCTGGTCTGTAGTAAAAGTATTGACTCCAAGCTGCACTTATTTTGTTGAATATTGAGACGCCTAACCATGGTTGTTGACTTGACTTCATCAGGTACCTCTTTTCCATGAATGCATCTAACTGCGCTGGAACTGACCTTTTGCTTTGGCATGCTTCTCAATGTCATTAAATTGATCTCAAGCTGCAGAAAAACGCTCACCTCTTTCTGTTTCTTGCATTATTTTCCGTTCCCTCTTCTTTACTTTCCTTCTGGATCTCTTTTTTCTCGATCCTTCTCCGTACATCACTCCCTCTTCATTGTTAATACTGGCTGTGTTGTATTGGTCTTATTTTTTTCAATTTGATAATGATCTTCTTTTGTGACGAATAATTGCTATCGGACATTTTTAATGCATTAGAGTATATTCTATTTTGTCTAACCACTTAGGGCCTGATTACAATGGCGGTTGGACGAGCGTCCGACCGCCATCGTTTCGGGCAGGTGTCTGACATGCTATATGTCGGCAGATCCACCTGCCTGATTACAATGCAACCACAGTGTAGGCGGCTGTAAAAATGCCTTTTAGCATTATTGCTTGTGCTACAGCCTGGAAAAGTGCTGCAGCACAAGCCGCAATGGTAAACGGCATTTTGCAAACATCCATGCACCGTGTGCCAGGTACCATGTGGCCCCTGGCACATGGTGAATGGATGTTTGGGGGACCATCGCATGTGCTCCCCTCGGCCTAAAGCGGAGGCCCACTGGAGCCCTGCTATGGGCCCCCAAAATCACATTCTGGCTGCCTTTTCATGGCAGTCGGACAGCTATGAAAAGGCAATCGGAAAGGGACATCATAACCCTTATGGCAGTGCCTCCACAGGCACCACCCCAATTGTAGGCATACCGGTCGGACCAATGCCGTGACTGGCTTAATTAATAAAAAGTGAATTTTTCCAATGTGTTTTTCAAGGTGCATAATTGTTGTAGAGTCCCCTCTACTTATACTGGTCCAACAGAAGAAGTGTTACAACAGATGTATGTATTGCAATTGTCTCTGTAATCAAATAACAGGTTAGCATGTGTAAATGTTTTTGCCTCTATTGTAATGCCTGGAAGGAAAATAATTAAGAAAGCTTCGATGGTTTGATTTCCAAACCTTTGCCCATGCTGAAGTCAGACATGCACAGGCAAGAGCACCAGGTACAAAAACTCTGATTTTCTCTAAGGCAGAATTACCGTTTATTTGCAGACAGTTATTTGATTTATGAGAGTGCAAGTTCTACTATTGGATGTACAGATGCTTCAGTAGTTTTGACTCATGGTGGAAAAAAGTGGATTTTCACAGTAGGATATCTGGGGAGTAGGTCAGGTAAATAAGGGTAAAACTCACACAGTAATAACTTTGCGGTCATTAACAAACATTTACATTGTGTTTCCTGGATTTAATTGACATTTTAAACTAACATGCAAACAAACTATAAGTAGCGCATTAAGCGTGGGAATTGACAAAGAACACTCACAGGATGGAAGACGTGATAGAAGGATCTTTTTTATTTAATCAAATAACGAATATATATATATTTCAGTATTTCACACACATTCAAACCCACATTTGTAGATTTTTAGATATGCAAAGCATTTACAGTCATATAGTTTGGTAAATGGTGGATGTTAGAAATGGGATATCTGTTTGGCTAAGGCTTACACCAAAGCCAGGCAGAAACCACCACTCTAGTCAGGGCAAGGGAGTTACATGCTGAAGATAACCCCCTGATCACCCCCTTGGTAGCTTGGCATGAGCAGTCAGGCTTATCCCAGAGGCAATGTGTAAAGCATTTGCTCAACACACACACACAGCAGCAACACACTAGGCACACTACAAAAGAAACTCCACACAAGCTTATATCAAAAATACCCTTTGTATTATCATAAACACATTAGAATCATAATCACACATATACACTGTGCCAACTGGCACTAGGCAATATTCATGTATATCCTGTATACAGGACCAGGCCAATCGGGCCATGGTCAGAACCATCAGAACAGGTAAATAAATGCAAAACACAACCAGCAATCACTGGTGCCATAATGACCTAAGCATTATCTCATTAACATTAGATATCATCCTAAAATATCATAGCATGACATTAGGAAATAAATCACATTAGGCCCAAACCTCATTAGCATAAACACATTACGCATTAGGCCTCACCAGCATGAACACAGTATGCACTAACCTCCTAAGCATAAATACATTATGCAATCACTGTAGGCATGAACATATAATGCATCCATTACAGTAGGTATAAACCCCATTAGGCATCACATTAGGCCTAAAACACAATATGCATTGGTCATCACAGTAGGGCCTTGAGCCCTACCAACCTACAACTGACCCCAGGCCAACTGACCTTTCACTGGGGCTCAAATGCCCTCTGTCCCAAAGTGTCAGGGCTGGCTGCCAATGCAGCAACATCAAAAGTGCGCAATTGCGCAAGCCTAAACGTTGCAGCTGTCACTAATTGCTGTACAGCTGGGAAGGTACTGTAGGCATGGGCACTCACTTTGCCCCCTGGGTGGGTCCCCACTGGGACTCTCTAAAGCAAAGGTGCAAAACGTTGCAGCTGGCCACGCTGGGGCGACGCAGCTGTGAATGAGCAAAGGAACTGGCACCAATGGAAAAGGGGCACTGGCACCTCGGGCCCCCACTGGGGCTCTGCAAACAATGTGACCCCAAATGTTGCAAAAATGGCACTGGCACTACACGTGCCGTCTGAGCCCCACTCCAGGACACTTCGAAAACAAAAGTGCCCCCTTAATGCAGCTGCCCTCTAGCAGGCGGGGCAGCTGTACAAAAATAGCCACACAGAGATGCACGGGCCCCCCTAGGCCCTCAATACCCCCACAGGGGCCCTAGGAACAATGTGGCACTCGTTGGAGCAGGCCGCTCTCTGGCGGGTCCGCTCAGAGCACACACGCATTCAAAAGAGAAGCACCACTCACCGGGGCTTAGCAGGCTCTCCTCCAAGGAGGGAGCAGGCTCCGTGGCGTCTGAAGAGCCCCCACTCCTCGGGGATTTTTCTTCTTCAGGTGTCATGCGGGGCTCCCACAACTCAAGGGAAACCGCTCAGGGAGACACAGACTTCCTCTGGCCAGCACCTCGGGACTTTAGCGTCATGCGGGGCTCTCTCACACTCACGAGAGCCCCATTCTGACAGACTTCCGCTTCCGCCTCCTGGCCCCGCCCACACTCGGGCAGCTTGCCTGACTTCCGGGTCGGCCGCTCTGCCTTCCCCGGGTCACGGTGGTGATTCTCAGCAGCAGGACATGGGGTGGGCTCCCGCCAAAGCAAACAATGCGGGGTGGGCTCCCGCTTTAGATAAAGACCATTGCGGGGTGAGCACCTGCTTCCTAATAAATCAGCAATGCGGGGTGGTGGGGTGGGCACCCGCTGTTAAAATAGGCATGCCAGCGGGGTGGGCACCCGCTCTCCAAGCGTTCAACAAAAGGAAGGAGAGTGAGAGGTGGGCTATTTTTAACGAGGTCCTACACATAGGCCCTAAGTAACTGTGTCAACGAGAGATGTGTAGTTCCTGCAGGACAGGAAGTCTGCAGGGAATAAAGTATTCCCATTCAGACTTCAACCTAATGAAAGAAAGTGCACAAGGGAAGGGGATCCCTTCAGGGTGGAACTAAAACCCTCACACACCCAGCAAGCTAGGTGTCATGCTTCATCATCTGGGTTCTGCTCCTCGTCGGGTCGGCGGTGCAATACCCGACGGGCACCCATACAGGGGCTCTTTGTCGGAGATCTTTTGTTCCCTGCCGTATGGTGCGTGCGTGTGAGGGCCCGGGAGTGTAGATGTAGGTGATTAAAAAAGGTTGGTAGATCTGAAATTGAATTTTATTGGCTCAGTCGACCACCTAGTTAAAAAAAAGGGGGGATGAGTGGCGTAAAAGCTATATGTACTCACAACGGATGAGTGGCTAGCTACGCTCAGCTCTTATGGTCAACATGTTTCGCGCACATTGAGTCAGGAGGATCTCGCGGCGCTTCGTCAGGACCTTAAGTGAAGTGAAGTGTGCTCGAATAAAACTATCTACAGTTGGGTGAGAAAAGCAAGGGTGAGAACAAAAGTGTTGGTCAACCCTTAGTAGGCGCCCCTACCTTACGTATTTGATTTAAGAGGGGGTCACCTAGAGAAAAGAAAAAATCAACAAAAAATATGTATGAAAACCCAAAGCCACCCTCGGCATATTAGGCATTAAAAACAAAAATTGAGTCGAACACCACTTGTGTGGTAAAGTGGTGATCACATTCATATGACCCAGAATATTAATACTGGATGCCTACCAGGTATCTGTTCAATAATCATAGTATGACATAGGACAAGGTAGGGCTAAGTAGAAAACGGTAATGACAAATAGCACCGACAGGTTCTGGTTTAAAGTATAGTCCCTGGGAATGAAAGAAATCATGATCGTGTAAGGACTCACCAATTTATGTTAAAAAGAGCTCCTCATCAGGTGCATGGCGCGTCCACAGGGGGAGAAACACATTCGTTCCCTAAAGTATAATGGTGTTATGGGGAGAAGTAGAGGCACAGGAAGATATCAACAACATATAAAAGAAGTCAGAGGAGAGAGGTCTCCACTAGATAACAAGAGAATACATATAAAAATTAATTATAAAGAACGTTTTGGACCCTTCGTGTGCACTGGTACTTTGATATTGAATGTGGTTACCCAGGTGCAGTTAACCGGTGGTAGGACTCAGATGTGCAAGTCCCAAATGGGAAACGGTCTGTGTTCAAAAGTAATGCAACAGAGTGACCGATACTGACTTATTGTGAGCTTAAGTTAGAAATCAGCATTTCTTCGTCACTATGCCCAGTGTGATATGGGCGTGTCGAAGTGCTCACATGCAAGCTATAAAAACGTGTATCGAAGGTGGGCAGTGAACCGGAATCCTGCGTTTGTATTATAGGTGTCTAAAGCGCCCAAGATCTGCCTAGGTAAATGGGATCAAAACTCCAAAAAGCGCGTTGGTGTCTACTTACTGCACAGATATCCCCTGGAGGTTATTTAACCTGCCCGCGTCGCCGAACCCGGAAGCTGGATAGTGGGTCGGTTACGCATGTATTTATTCAGGGTCGGATTGGATGTAAGCCCGGCACGTGACTGCAAACGGGCCAATCACAAACTTTGTGACAGATCTCAGTGGCCAATCGCGTGGATTGGTATGGCATTAATGTGTCTTGACTAATCAATGGTGAGAAGGGTGTGTGGACATCAATGCTATATAGATTTCTAATGCGGTGGGCGCCATGTCAACAAAGGCAAAATGTGGAGCGTACCATGTGTTAGGGACGCGATGGTACACTATGGAGGAAATACGTCTTATGTTGGGCGCCATGTTAATACAGGCAAAATGTGGAGCGTGCCATGTGTACCAAGCGTAATGTTGTTCCGTGAAGACGTTGCGTCTAAAAAATCTCCACACAATGTATTCATAATGTAGGGATCGAAGCGCAGTCCTCTCCGGTCGCCATGTTAGGGCCAGGCAAGGAGTTGTCCACTAATGCCTAATGCGATTGCAGGAAGCCAGTCATAAGTGTCTGCTATGGATGACTCATGTGTCGTATATCCCACAGTAACTTATTCTGAATAAGTGGTTCTTAACTCACGTGCTGAGTGGGGGTTGCAAATATGGGGGGGGGGTTGGTGAGATGGGTTTCCCTGAAGATTATGCCCCTGGTATGTCATGTAAAGATGGATTAATGTGAAAGACCAGGTGTCAGTCTGTGCCTCAGGTAGTTTGAGTATTGTCCTACCCCCTCAGCTATCTCGGAACACCCAAATCCTATCTCTTAGATATCACAGACCAGGGTATATCGTCGTTGAGGCCAAGTCTGTCCAGTGAAAGGCGATGTACCCAGCGTTGTTCGAGCCTGAGTAGGGCATGTTGAGTCAAAACAGGTTGGCTCTCAAGGACAATCCAACGTAGATCAGCCGGGCTATGTTTGCATGCAAGACAATGGCTGTAAAGTTTGGTTGTGGTTTTCCCACATCTAATGTTGCTCTTGTGTTCGGTGATGCGTGTTTTCACAGCTCGTGTTGTCATCCCTATATACTGGAGGTCACAAGGGCAAATTAGTAGATAGACACAGTTCGTAGAATTACAATTAGTGTGTCTCTTGAGGGTCCACTCGAAAGAGTCAGTAAGGCGAATAGATTTGGCCACAATTGTTTGCCCACAGCAGGAGCACCCACCGCAAGTGTAATGCCCCTGTACAGGGGGGAGGTTCCAGAGGGTGTTGTGTGTTGGATTAGTTTGTTTCTTCGGTCTCGTGTGTATGAGGGTATCCTTCAAATTGTTAGTCCTTTTGAAAGCAAAACGGGGAGGGGGAATCGTTAGTGTGCCTGCAGATAGTATTCCCCAGTGTTTTTTTATCACTTTCTTAAGGTTGTTGGACTCTGGTGTGAAGGATGTGACACATGTGATAATCTCTCTGGTGTCTTTTGGTCTTACTTCCAGAAGTGCCTCACGGTTGTTATTCCTTGCTCGTTTCATTGAGTTGTAAACCACTCGTGGAGGATAGCCTCTTTGAGTCAAGTTCCCTGACAAGATGTTAGCCTCAATTTTGTAGTCTGTGATTGAGCTACAGTTTCTCCTAAGGCGAAGAAATTGGCCGAACGGCAGATTGTCGCGCAGGGCTTTGGGGTGATGGCTACTATAGAGGAGTAAACTGTTCTTATCAGTGGGTTTCTTGTAGAGAGTAGTGCTTAACCCTGTGGGTGTCAATCTGATGTTCACGTCCAGGAAGGGAATATCTGAGTTAGAGATGTGACTAGTGAATTTCAAGAACTGATTTTTAGTGTTTATCCATTCACAGAATTCGTGACAAGTGGTTAAGTCACCCTTCCACAGGATCATGACATCATCGATGTACCTTTTCCACAAGGTTAGATTAGGTCCAAAGGGGTTGTCCTCGTTCATTATGACTGTCTCTTCAAAGGCTGCCATATACAGGCAGGCCACACTAGGGGCAAAGGTACTCCCCATCGATGTACCTTGGGACTGATGGTAGAGGTTATCTTTGAAGGCAAAATAGTTCTCGGTGAGAGCTAATGTTGCCAGATCCATGATAAATGTTATGGGGGTGGGAGATGTCCATTCCTTTTGCCGTAGGGCCGCCTCTATTACCGTCAGAGTTGCTTGTTGCGGGATGTTGGTGTAGAGGGCCTCTACGTCAAGGGTCAATAGGAGGTCAACATTCTCAGTGTTCTCTATTCCCTCAATAATATTCAAAATGTCAGTTGTGTCCCTGACATAAGAAGGTGTCTCTTTTACCAAGGGTTGTAGGAAACAATCACAGAACTTGGAAAGAGGTTCCAAAAGGGAACCTATTCCTGAGACAATTGGTCTACCGGGGACAGGGGTAGTGCCTTTATGTACCTTAGGTAATGTATAGAAATATGGTACAACAGGTTTGGTGGTGCTAAGGAAGTCTGCTTCTTTTCTCGTGATCCAGCCATTGGCTTCGGCCTCCAAGATCTTGCTAGCTATTGTAGAACTTAATCTAGGAGTGGGATCGGTATCAATAGGTGTGTAATATTTCCTATCGCCCAGTTGGCGAAGACACTCCGTTTCATAGTCGCTAGTGGACTGGATAACAGTAGCACCTCCCTTGTCCGCCTGTTTGATGGTGATGGATATATCAGTTGCTAGTGTTTTGGCCGCATCTCTTTCTTTTGCAGTGAAGTTGTTGTACACAGTGGTTCTACTCTGTACTTTGTTCAGATCTTTTAACACAGCCTTCTCGAAGGTAAGGACCTCCGAGGGAATCATACTGTTTGTAGGAGTGAAGGTGGAAGCTTTATGCAGGCCTGTGTCACTAGGTTCAGAAATCAATTCATCCTGAAAAAATGCTTTGAGGCGTATTTTCCGAAAGAAGCTCTGGACCTCGCAGATCAATTCGAATTTGTCTACTTTAGGAGTGGGTACGAAGCCCAGACCTTTCTTTAGTACATCCTCCTCTATGTTGCTGAGGGGTCTATGGGAAAGGTTAATAACTAATCCCTCTGGCCCCTCCTTTTGCTCCGAGTTTCCATTTGTGGCTGCGGTTGTGGTTGTTCTTGCCACTGGACATGGGTGGTAGTTTGTTGTTGTCCTCGTCTTCGCCCTCTTCCTCTGCCCCAGCCTCTGCCTAAAAAAGGTTTCGGGTTGTTACCAGGATAGAATTGTGGTGGGTACTGAGGAAACATGGGATATTGCCAGAAAGGAGGTTGGGGGGGGACAGGAAACACCGGACCACCTTGGTTCTGGTATGTCCGTGTATTGGTCTTCCTCTGATTTCTATTGTTGTTCCAACTCCCTGTACTGGATCCACTAGATGACCCTCTTCTGCTGTGGTTAGATTCTTCATCACTTGAATAATCTGTCTTGTTAGACGTGTAGTCTGCTTTTAGGTAAGGAAATACTCTCTCCTTGTCGAATCTGGTGATATCTTTCTGTAGTTTCGTTATTTTTTGTTTAAGCAAAAACTCCCTACTTTCAGCAATCTCCTGATTGATCTCTGCTAGTTTAGTTTTAAAAACTGCAGATTGAGTAACGGGTTTCATTGTGCTTTCCAGATCTTGGATGCGTGTGAGGATGCAATCGGCCAACCTCTTGGCTGTCCCTATGATAAGTACTAGTAAGTCCCTGGTGCATTTCCATGACACCAGGGACCACTCTTTCTTAAATAGTGGGTCATCCAGGAATAGACGGGGTACTAAATTGACAATGAGACCATTGGGGGCGATGTTGGCCCTAAGGTACTCAGTCATCATAGCCCCATGTATGGTTATTTTTAACCATTCTTTCTTCAAAGCTGTTAAGTTCGTCCAGTCGTCCGACTGGGAACCTGAGGCCGTGCTGTTGTCCATAACCAAAAGTGATGGTGCTCTTAGAATGTCAGATACGGCGTCTTCACCATAGCTGATGCCTAGTTCACCTTCCATAATTACTTGGAGGGGCAGATGGTCCTCTTAGAGCCAAATGGCACTATAGGTAACCTTGAAAACAATCTCCTGCGGGGGACTCCCGCGCTAGATGCGTTCAACAAAAGGAAGGAGAGTGAGAGGTGGGCTATTTTTAACGAGGTCCTACACATAGGCCCTAAGTAACTGTGTCAACGAGAGATGTGTAGTTCCTGCAGGACAGGAAGTCTGCAGGGAATAAAGTATTCCCATTCAGACTTCAACCTAATGAAAGAAAGTGCACAAGGGAAGGGGATCCCTTCAGGGTGGAACTAAAACCCTCACACACCCAGCAAGCTAGGTGTCATGCTTCATCATCTGGGTTCTGCTCCTCGTCGGGTCGGCGGTGCAATACCCGACGGGCACCCATACAGGGGCTCTTTGTCGGAGATCTTTTGTTCCCTGCCGTATGGTGCGTGCGTGTGAGGGCCCGGGAGTGTAGATGTAGGTGATTAAAAAAGGTTGGTAGATCTGAAATTGAATTTTATTGGCTCAGTCGACCACCTAGTTAAAAAAAAGGGGGGATGAGTGGCGTAAAAGCTATATGTACTCACAACGGATGAGTGGCTAGCTACGCTCAGCTCTTATGGTCAACATGTTTCGCGCACATTGAGTCAGGAGGATCTCGCGGCGCTTCGTCAGGACCTTAAGTGAAGTGAAGTGTGCTCGAATAAAACTATCTACAGTTGGGTGAGAAAAGCAAGGGTGAGAACAAAAGTGTTGGTCAACCCTTAGTAGGCGCCCCTACCTTACGTATTTGATTTAAGAGGGGGTCACCTAGAGAAAAGAAAAAATCAACAAAAAATATGTATGAAAACCCAAAGCCACCCTCGGCATATTAGGCATTAAAAACAAAAATTGAGTCGAACACCACTTGTGTGGTAAAGTGGTGATCACATTCATATGACCCAGAATATTAATACTGGATGCCTACCAGGTATCTGTTCAATAATCATAGTATGACATAGGACAGTCACGTGCCGGGCTTACATCCAATCCGACCCTGAATAAATACATGCGTAACCGACCCACTATCCAGCTTCCGGGTTCGGCGACGCGGGCAGGTTAAATAACCTCCAGGGGATATCTGTGCAGTAAGTAGACACCAGCGCGCTTTTTGGAGTTTTGATCCCATTTACCTAGGCAGATCTTGGGCGCTTTAGACACCTATAATACAAACGCAGGATTCCGGTTCACTGCCCACCTTCGATACACGTTTTTATAGCTTGCATGTGAGCACTTCGACACGCCCATATCACACTGGGCATAGTGACGAAGAAATGCTGATTTCTAACTTAAGCTCACAATAAGTCAGTATCGGTCACTCTGTTGCATTACTTTTGAACACAGACCGTTTCCCATTTGGGACTTGCACATCTGAGTCCTACCACCGGTTAACTGCACCTGGGTAACCACATTCAATATCAAAGTACCAGTGCACACGAAGGGTCCAAAACGTTCTTTATAATTAATTTTTATATGTATTCTCTTGTTATCTAGTGGAGACCTCTCTCCTCTGACTTCTTTTATATGTTGTTGATATCTTCCTGTGCCTCTACTTCTCCCCATAACACCATTATACTTTAGGGAACGAATGTGTTTCTCCCCCTGTGGACGCGCCATGCACCTGATGAGGAGCTCTTTTTAACATAAATTGGTGAGTCCTTACACGATCATGATTTCTTTCATTCCCAGGGACTATACTTTAAACCAGAACCTGTCGGTGCTATTTGTCATTACCGTTTTCTACTTAGCCCTACCTTGTCCTATGTCATACTATGATTATTGAACAGATACCTGGTAGGCATCCAGTATTAATATTCTGGGTCATATGAATGTGATCACCACTTTACCACACAAGTGGTGTTCGACTCAATTTTTGTTTTTAATGCCTAATATGCCGAGGGTGGCTTTGGGTTTTCATACATATTTTTTGTTGATTTTTTCTTTTCTCTAGGTGACCCCCTCTTAAATCAAATACGTAAGGTAGGGGCGCCTACTAAGGGTTGACCAACACTTTTGTTCTCACCCTTGCTTTTCTCACCCAACTGTAGATAGTTTTATTCGAGCACACTTCACTTCACTTAAGGTCCTGACGAAGCGCCGCGAGATCCTCCTGACTCAATGTGCGCGAAACATGTTGACCATAAGAGCTGAGCGTAGCTAGCCACTCATCCGTTGTGAGTACATATAGCTTTTACGCCACTCATCCCCCCTTTTTTTTAACTAGGTGGTCGACTGAGCCAATAAAATTCAATTTCAGATCTACCAACCTTTTTTAATCACCTACATCTACACTCCCGGGCCCTCACACGCACGCACCATACGGCAGGGAACAAAAGATCTCCGACAAAGAGCCCCTGTATGGGTGCCCGTCGGGTATTGCACCGCCGACCCGACGAGGAGCAGAACCCAGATGATGAAGCATGACACCTAGCTTGCTGGGTGTGTGAGGGTTTTAGTTCCACCCTGAAGGGATCCCCTTCCCTTGTGCACTTTCTTTCATTAGGTTGAAGTCTGAATGGGAATACTTTATTCCCTGCAGACTTCCTGTCCTGCAGGAACTACACATCTCTCGTTGACACACCCGCTCTCCAAACCAGCACATAAGCGGGGTGGGCACCCGCATTTCTGGCATCAAGGTGGGGGATCCCCACGTTGGAATTCCCTTCATACAAGTTGCAGCTTAGCGCTGCAAAGCTAGGTAAGAAATAAAGGCTCCTCTCCTCCTCGATGATAATAAAGCGCTCACAAGGCGCTAAGTCCATCAGGGTTCAAGGGGCATGGCTGGGCCCAGGGAGGCAAGCCATCATGGCGGTTTCTCCTGAGCCCCCAGCAGCAGCAAGCCCCCACACATCCAGGAACAGCACAAGAAACATTGGGTCACGGCCCCTACATTTATACCACATTTTCCTTTGTCCCTTTGTCTGCAGAGCACAGGGCCTGGGGGACCAGCTAGAACTGGTTCTGGAGCACTCTGTTTACAGTGCTCACACCCTTCTTTGGGAGATGGGGGCTCGGCCATCAGACACACCAGAGAGGGGTGGAGCCAGCATTCACTAGGGCAGGCACTATTCTATTCAGGGACCAGGGACTTCTCCTCCCACCACTCCAAATGCAGATGTCCCATTTAGCCTAGAGCTGACTCGCCCTGCCCCTCCTGGAGCCACACACACCTCACCAGCCCCTGTTACTCAATAGCCAGACATGCAATCCACATCAGGCAGGCAGACACATAGCACACAGAAATGCCACCTTTTAAAAGTGGCATTTCTAAAATAGTTATAATAAATCTGCGCACAACATTGCGTAGCATTTATTATCACTATCCCAAACATACCAAACTTGACCACGCTGCGCCTCTCATATCAGGAATTACCACTGACACACTTATCAGGGAATCCCCAATGCATTCCTATGGGAGGGCAGCCCCATAGTAGTGAGAAACCAAAATGGCTGTTTGTCACTACCAGGGCATGTCACACACTTAAGGTACATGTCCTAACTTTTACTTACAATGCACCCTTCCCATAGGGCTAGCTAGGGCCTACCTTAGGGGTGACTGACATGTAGTAAAAGGGGGGTCACGGACATGGCACACACTTTATTTGCCACGTCACAGCAGCAGTGACACTGCGCACACAGGCCCTGCAATGGCAGAGTCCTGAGATAGGTTTGCAAGGCTACTTTGGTGGGTGGCGCAATCAGTACTGCAAGCTCACCAATAGCGTTTAATTTACCAGCCCTGGGTATATAAGATACAACTTTACAAGGGACTGACAGGTAAATTAAATAGGCCAAACAGGTGTAGACCAATCTTACCATATTTAACACAGAGAGCGCACACACTTTATACTGGAAAGCAGTGCTAAAGTGCCCTGAGGCCTAAAACCACCAGCACCGTGTCAGAAAAAAGGCTAGGAGAAAGGCAAAAATTTAGGGATGACGCTGCAAAAAGGGCCAAGTCCAACAGTGGTAGAAATCTGGTAAACGGAATATTGTGATGTTGTGTTTTATTTTTGCTTTTGCCCAGGTTTGTGATCATTTAATGTAATAGTGAGAACCCCAAGTGCCCAGATTTTACCACTTCCAATATTGCTATACCAATTTCTGTGTATTGTGTTTTTGCGCTTCCATATTTATATGGCTTGAAATAATAAAGTGTTTGCTGGACACATTGAATTCCACAGTATAATTGGCAAAATTATTGCCAAACATAAATACCATTTCTTAAATTTCATTTACAAAAATGTCACCTTAATGGGTGTAGATTTTCTATTACTATTTCCAATAAACCTAGCTCTTCTACCCTGATAGTGAAGATATCCTAGGAGGTCAGCCTCCCATTGAAGACAATGTAACTAGAGTCCTAGTTAGTGAGGAGCACCAAACACTCTTGCTTTTCATATTCTTTAGTATTTGTTCTGTCTGTTTGTGCTTGAGAAAATTGCTTACACCAGCCCTGAATGCCCTCAACTGTGGTGGCAACAGTTACCTTTAAGGTAACCAGACCTATGTGCTAGTGTTCTGACCCTTACAAAGTGTATGTTGAATTTGTTATACCCATTTGGAAAGTACTGACTTACTTATAAGTCTTTAATATATGGTACCCAGGGCATATAAGGCTGGGTGGCCCACGGGACAAAGATGGTGGGCTCCTGCAAGATCTGGTGTCTCACAACAACTAGATGGGAACCACTTATTAGTCACTTCATGCAGTAGCTGATGCTCAAAAAGATAATGCATATCACTCATTCACAGAGTGAACAGGACCTCAGCCCTTGGAGTGTAATGAGCCCATGCTTGAGGGCAGAGTAAACACACCAGTGTTTTAGAAACCTGTATTAAAGAGACCAAGTGAGCATCCACTCAAACAAAACACACACTCGGGACATGAAATGAAAGTTGTTGAATACGGAGTCCATCTGGTATATGACTAGTTTATAATTGCCAAGCTGTTCTGTGCTGTGTTTGTTGTACATTTAAAAGGCCACTCTTAAGTAGTCATCAGGTGATGTATGACACTTGTTAGACCTGGCATCATTGGCATGAGTCTCTCCTCCATTTTTTTTCTGTTGGCCTCCGCTGTTTACGATGTTTTTGCTGGAATATTGCTTTGGGCACTGTGCCACTGCTGATCAGTGCCACAGTGCAAGTGCTCCCTATGTTAAATTGATACATTGATTGGTGTTACCATGATTGGCTTGGTTGACTTACTGTTCAGACCCTAGTCTAGTGCACCGCGTTTGCCAAGGGCATGTAAGTTAACTGCTGCTGGTGGGCTTGCAGCACTGGTTGTGCCACCCACAGAAGCAGCTTATAAAATGTGTCCCAGGCCTTCCACCGCAGAGCCTGCGTGCAGTCCCTGACTGCCATGTCGACTTGGCAAGGAAACCTACTTGCCAGTCTCTAAAACCTTCACTTTGCCACATTTCAGACACCTCAATGGTAGGCCCTAGGGCTGGGTGCATTGTGGGTAAAAGGTAGGTCATGCCCTGATGTGTGTGGCATGACCTAATAGTGAATTACAGCCATTTTCGTTTTTCACTATTGAAGGGCTACCTGCCTCCCTTAGGCCAGAATGAGCAGACTGATTATTAACTCCATTATAATCTATCTGACTCAGGGAGCATGGTAGCAGGTCGAGTTTAGTATCCCTGAACTCAGAATTTAATATCACACCCTTTAGGATGGATGGTTTTTAAATTCTGTGTTTGAAAATAGCCCTTTTAGAAAGTGGCTATTTTCTTGTCCAACTATCCACCGGTCTCTGCTGGTTTGGTGTGTGTGTCAGGGGCTGGGTGGCTCCAGAGGTCTGAATGAGTCAGTGTGGGGTGAATGAGGCATCTACACTTAGAGTAGGGGAAGAGTAGTCCCTGATAGCCTGCCCTGCCTGACACAATGCTGGCTCCACCTCCTGCCGGGCGACTGATAGCCCTGCCCCTGCCAGTGACAATACTGGCTCCACCTCCTGCTGGGCGGCTGATGACCCTGCCCTGCTCAGGGAATAGGCCAGGTGCCTTGGCCTGGCAACACCCACAACAAACCTAGGATGGGGGGAATTTCCCTACTTGGACAAAGGGAACAAAGCAGAAAAGGGGTATAAAAGAAGGACCCCTGAACCAAAGAATTTAGATCACTTCTGACAAGGAAACCTCTACCAAGGACAAGAAGCATGCTGATCCAAGGACTTGCCTCCCCCTTCTGCCAGTGTGCTGTTTGCTGGGGGGAACCTGAAGCTGCTACTTTATTTTTGCCAAGGAACAAGGAGAGAGGAACTTGGTGTGTACTCTCAAAAGCTTGCTAGAAAATCTCCAAGGGCTGGAAGAGTGCCAGCCTCCTGTTGAAGTCACAGGGCCAAAGGACTTCACCCTCTACTGAATTGCTGGTTGCTGGAAAGTGTTATTTCCAGTGCACAGGGGAAATCTGCAGTCTCGACGTCGCCGACGCCGCCGAATCCAGCTCGACATCGTGAGTAACGGCTCCAGTGTTCCGAGCCTTCGACGGCAGCCGCCGGGCCCGATCGACGCCAGTAACGACACCAGTGAGTAGTGAGTTCGGCTCCAGCTCCAAGTGACCCCGTCTTGACGCCGGTATCGACGCCAGTGAGTAGTGAGTTCGGTTCCAGCTCCAAGCGACCCCGTCTCGACGCCGCTGCTGATCGCATCGACGCGACGCCTTCTCGACGCCGTGAGCGCTGCTCCGGCCCGACACCTCTCGACGCCGCTGCGGATCGACCTGAATCCAAGGCACGATTGACGCCGACCTCGACGCCGACATCTAGACGCCATGGATCATCGGGTCACATTGTTGCCAAGAACTGTGTTTCAGAAGAATACTTACTTTTGTTGCTAAAGAACTATTTCCTAAGAAGAAACTTTACCTGAACTATTATTTTTCCTTCCAAAGAGTATTTATTAAGATTGTGGTGTATTTTTGTCGTTATTTGGTCTTGTGCTAAGCCTTATATAAAAATACTATTTTTATAATAACTCCTGTGTTGTGTCCATTTGTAGTGTATTCACTTTATTACTGTATGTGGTCATAAATGCTTAACACACTGCCTCTGAGATAAGCCTGTCTGCTCTGCCAAGCTACCAAGGGGGTGAGCAGGGGTTATCTGAGTGTGTAATCCCCTTGCCCTGACTAGAGAAGGTGGGTCCCTATTTGTCAGAAGTGTATACCTCTGCCAACTAGAGACCGCCGGTTCTAACAACGCTGTTAAAAAGAACGCTGATTTATGAATACTTAATTAAACTAGGTTAGTAGTTCATTTTAGCCATTTTCAGAAATCGGTAAAGGGCTAAAACCATGTGAAATACTGTTATAAACTACATGATTGTGAAAAAATATAGGAAATAGTGTTTATTGAAGTAAGGAAAAAATACTTGCGAAACAGTGTTTGTTCCATTCTGGGGATTGACAGAATGGAGCTACTGCAGTTGCTGTCAGATCAATAGCACATGATGGTTAATCTTCAGGAATATATTGTCTTAAATGTGCTATTTGTGTTTGATTTCATGCATATACCCGAGTGGGAGAGACATTCTGCATTATTTGGCTCAATCAAAAGGCAAACAGATTGAAGCTATGTAGAGTTGACTCAGTGAGTCCAGCAGCTGTTGTTTTTGGAATCTGCTTCAAATGCTGCTATAGTTTGCTGTGTGGTGCACGATCTAGGCAAAAAATCTAAATTCAATTGCTCGGAAGCTGTAATAATTTAAACATGAATTGATTAATATTAGGCTTAAAATATAATTAAGTAAAAATTCTAGCCTGAAACGTTTAAAGCAGGCACACCTTGCACAAGTAAGATTAAAGTTGAACGGAAATGGAAGATATTATCACTGATGTACCACTAGTCTTTATATTGAGACACCTGATATTTCAAAGCAAACATCTTAGCTGAAAGAAATACATGAGCAAGAGAGACCAGATTTAGAAGGAGAGGTATAAAATATATCGGCGTTTTGCGGTGGCTCCTCCGCTAAGATGGAGGAGTTGTGCTCCATTGCATGTTGAGCAGTGGAAAAAGGAAAAATACAATGATATCACAATTTTATTATCATTTTATTTTCCCATTGTCAGACAGGTTTACAGGGTGGGGCTTGGCTGTCTTCACAGCCAGCAAGGCGAGGAGTGGTGGGCACCTAAGTGCGCATGGCGGTTTGGCTGGCCGTCTTGGGCCGGCCAAACAGCCAAGTGCATTTTGAATGTTTCCCACCAGGATGAAATACACAGCCTGGTGAGGAATATGCACAAGCTCTCACTACTTGTCTGAGCACCGAATCACGATGCTCAGACTAATCACAAAACTGCATTGAGATTGGCTTAGGGGAGCTTGGGAGTGCTTCCTTCTTGAAGCAGGAACCGAAGAGGATGACACGAGGTGAGGAGGTTGTCCAACAGCAAGGTAAGAAACTTTTTTTTATTTATTTTTCTATCCACCCCACCCATGCTACGCGGTATCAGTCTCCATTGTCTGCATTCGATTTCAAATAGTGGCGGGACTTGTTTTTGTTACTTGAGGAAGAGAGAAAGGCGGTCCCAACTGTTGAATATGTTTTTCCAATGACACTTACTGACAGCCCATTGAGAGAGACCAAACAAGCCTCATTTACACATTTTAACAATATTTAATTGACTGAGGGGGGGGGTCTAACGTAAATGTTTGAACTGGCTTATAGGACCACCTACCAGCATCATAGGTTTTAGAACATTCCTGGAACTAAGGACATTCTGCCAGAAAGAAGAGTGCTGTGCTTTAGGAGAGACTGCCACTTTGCTAACTGCTTTGCTATGTTGACCTTCTGCTTGCTGTTTGAGTGAGAAGGACTGGACCTGCTCTCTACTTCCTTGACCCATGTTTCTCCAAGGGCTTACTGGCTTGCCTCCTGATTTGAAGTCCCAGGGCCATTAAAAACATCCTTCAACTCTGCTTCAGTTGTTTAACTCTGCACCTGTGAGTCCTGACCTCCTACGTAGTGCCAATTTAGTCCTGGGCCTTGAAAGTGGGTTCTGCAGCTGTTTTCCTACAAAGATTGACATAGTGAAGGCTGTGCGTTGATCAGAACCGATGCAGTCCCCTTTGACGCTGATGCAGCGCTACTTCAACGGCATCCCTGCACGGCTTGATGATGATGTGAGACCCAATTGTAAGGTTTGACAATGGCACAGCACCTGCAACATTAAGGGTTTGATGACACGGGACCTGACTACGATTCTTAACAACGATGCAGCTACACAACTATATGGATCGGAATCGACGCAACAAGTGTTCGACGTTGATGTCAGCTCCATCCAGGGTACTTTTTCAGTGGGTACTGCGTGGGTCCTTTTTTTGGTCTGCTTACCATCGCGGTCGACCTGAACGTTGGATTTACCCGGTCTAGCGTGACCTCAAGCAAACCCAAGGCGCTATTGGCATTTAAGCACTATATTGCAGTTTATTCTTTAAAAATTAATATCTCAAGTTCTACATATTTGATTTTGGTGGTTTTGTTCTTGTTTTACTCATACAAATATTCTTAATTTTTCTAAACTTGTGTGAACTCTTTTTATGGTGCTTTCACTGTGTTACTGTAATTTAAGTGCTGCACAAACACTTTACACATTGCCTGTTCAGTTAAGCCTGACTGAGGGTGAGCACAGGTTAATTTAGGCTGTGTGTCTGACTTACCCTGACTAGGATTGTGGTCCCTACTTTGACATGGTGCATACCTCTGCCAACTAGAGACCCAATTTTTAACACACCTGCTTTGCCTCTAATAGTGCTGCCCACTTGTGGAGGGGGATATTTTACAGAAAGGAGTCTTGGGGACTGGAACAGAGTGGCGATTGAGACTGTGGCTAATTGTTACTCATGGGGATTGCTTCACTCAATGGATACCATAGTACTGGAACTGTTGTGGCCTGAAAAACTAGGAGAATACCAGAGCAGTGCAAAGTATGGGTTTCTGGATGAATGACAAATTCACAATGGAAATACAGGCCAGTATCCTGTTTTGGCATCCTGAGATACAGGGTCTAATAAACATGATAAAAGGACTCCAAGTGGTCTGGAATGCCACAGCCAGCATCCTTCACAAAATATCTAGCCAGAGCAGCCCTACTAGCCCTTCACTGGATTCTAGTTCAAATGAGAATGCATTTCAAGGCTTTTTCATCCAGCCATCCATGGGGAAGTCCCACTTGCCATCTGGAACCTACTTACCTCCTATGTTCCAGGGAGGTCTCTTCAATCAAGCAGTCAAGGGCTCCTGTCGTTGCCCAAGGACACAAGAGCAAGAAGCGGAAGGCACTCCATTGAGTATCTTGCTCCCAAGCTTTGGAACACCCTTCCCACCTCCCTCAGAAGTCAGCAGTCTGAAGTCTGCTTCAGAAAACATCTAAAAATCCACATTTTCTGAAGTGTGGGTTTTAGCCAAAAGGTTCATGCAGAAGGTTCATGCAGGTATTCTGGAGAGGTTGTTGCAATTAGCACTGGAAAGCCCGATTGGGTAGCTATGTGCTATATAAAATCTACTGAATTTAATTGAATGGTTGAGGAAGATGGTCTACCCCGAACAAATGTGCTGTCTCCACAGCTCCTTAGGACTAGGGTTATGGTGGAAATGGACAAACGCTAAATACAAGCGACTTGCTAACAATGGAAGTGTGCTTACTGGCATTTTACACTCACAGGAAGGAAAAGAAAGTGGGCAATAGATTCTTAGACCTGGCCCTGGTTGTCGCTCGCATGGACATAGCATGACGTTGGACATCACCAGAGGGCTACTATGCGGCAGGTGGAAGAAAGCAGTTGAAAGCTGGGCCATAGCAGAGGGGTCTACCATATGAGCTGAGGAGAGGAGTGGCATACCCAAAACCCATAGCAGATCTATGGATGGAAGTGATCATGTCCCTTATGGACGACGAGTAAAGAGTAGTGCCTTAAGATGAATGGAGGCTCAAACAAGGGGATTTATGTTCATGCACGTAGCATTATAAATTACTATCTCATGTACCATAAATAAGCTTTGATTTCATGTGTTCACTGCTAAATAGGGGACTAGAAAGAACTGGGCAGAATTGAAAGAAGTACTGTTGGTCAATACCTATAGCAGATGATAAACAAATTAAGTGAATTGTAGCATTGTTTACAAATGTTGTTTATCGTATAGTAAAGCATGAGCGATCTGGAAACCATAAAATATGTAATATGTGACAAAACGTGCAGTGGCGCATACATGCCATTTAGTGAATCTGTATAAGGAAAGGCACTTGTATGTGATGCACTTTTATGAAAATGCTTGTGGAAATTGTTAATAAAAAATGTGATTAGATTTGGTTACATCCTTTCCTTCATACAGTTTTAAGCTAGGTGCTACAGAATATGCAGTGCTGTTTTATGCCTGACCCCCAATTGTTGGTAACATCATTAACCAATGCAGTGCTGAACCACAAAACATATGCAGCGCCTAATTTGAGCTGGTGGTTTCTGGTGACCGGCACTTCGGGCTAGATGTACGACGCGCAAAATAGCGCCTCGCAAATTACAATTCTTTTGCGACTCGTAACTTGTGAGGCGCTATTTTGCATATACAACAGTCTGTTTAACACTCTTTGCGATTCCCGATGGGGTCGCAAATTGCGAGGCTCATGAATATTAATGAGCCTCTCGCAATTTGCGAGCCCATTGGGGATGGCAGG
Source organism: Triturus cristatus (assembly GCF_964204655.1). Lineage (NCBI taxonomy): Eukaryota > Metazoa > Chordata > Amphibia > Caudata > Salamandridae > Triturus > Triturus cristatus. The sequence continues at coordinate 401,872,137 of NC_140586.1, read as the reverse complement.
TCCTCCCAGGTATGGTGGCCAGCTGGTCTCAGCAGACCTCCATGTCTGGGACTGCTTTCAAATAAAGCAGTTTTTTTTAATGCAGCCCATTTTCCTTAAAGGACAATCTGAATTGTCATACTTGTAGGAGCTCAATGTTAGTAGTTGTGCTGGAACTGTCATTGGTGGCGCTGCAGGGACAATGGGTGTTGCAAGCTGCAGAGTCTACCTGATGAAGGCCCCGACACTTATTTGTTTACAAATTAAGCACTGAACATGTTTATGGTGGAAGGGCAAGCTCACATAACCAAAGCTACCACCCTAAATAGCATATTTAAAAAGATGATTTTCCATGATACCTGAGAAGGCAACAATCCCTTAGGCCTTTGCTTCAGGCACCAACAGACTGTAAACAACCATTCAGAACCTTCAGTATTAACCCAGGTTTTTGTTTTAAAACAGTATCGTTATCAGAAGGGTCCTTGCTGCCAAATAATGGCCAATGAAAGTTAGCAAGTACCTTCTCCTACTGCTCTCCAAATTCCTTACCCTTTTGTACTTGACAAGGATCAGACTGAGGGATGGCACAAACAAAAATTCACTAGTCAAGAACAATTGTTTTTTTCGATATGTCTTCCTTGGGTCATAGAAAATTCTGTCTGAAATATGTGAACTCATAAAAAGTAGCTTTTGGCAGTTACAAATATGAAAGCACTTGCTAAAGAAGTCAGAGTGGAATCCACCCTTTACATTGTTTTGAAGTTTTGAAACTTAGCTGAGCCATTTTATTATTTTAAATGTCTTTTTGCGGTTTTGTTAAAACATCGAGATTGTGAACAAAACATGCCTTTTTAATTTCTCTTCAATTTCAAAAAAGCTAACCACTAGAGTCCCTGTTTTTGCATTGGCAGAAACCTGGCTGTTTAGTCCTCGCCCTTCCTTATATTCAGTGCAAAGTTGAAACAATCGTTCTTTTTTTCGTTAATTTGAGGGATACATGAGTATCGCCCATTGAGGAAGGTCAAAAGCGCAAATAACAGCTTGAAGGAGGAATAGGACCTGTGAGAAAATGCCTCTTTCTGCATAATCACCTCAGTGTTTTGGGGACTGATGCTACTGATTTTCTGACTCTGTGCACTGAGACTCTGCTAACTATGTCCCGGTGTATGTGATCTAACACCGAAAATTATATTAAATTGGCTACAATCCCTAAATTACATATTTAAATTACCTATTAGACCCTAGTATATGTTACCAAGTATGCCCAGGACCAGTAAATTGGACGTCACTAGTAGACTGCAGCACTTGACTTACTACTACAGTAACAATATAAAACATGCCTCCAAGCCTGTGCAGTTTTCAAACTGTCATTTCACCTATCAAAAAATAGCCGTTTGACTGGCCTAAGCCTTCCCTTTAAATATTAAGTCACCCCTAAAGTAGACCTTAAGGCAGGGGCACAGTATTTAAAATTGGGGCATATAGAAATGTAACGTTGCACATTTCCTTACAGCGAAAATGCCCCAACACCTATTATCACTGTAGCATGCCTGGTTGTGCCACATGAAAGCACTGGGTTACTTAATTCCTTGAAAAGAAGCTCATTTTGATTTGGTAATAGCTGGTAAAATACTCAAAAGACTCGTTTTAGTAGTTACACTAAATCCAGCTTGATTGCAAAATTTAATTTTGTCTAAATTTACAGAAAAAGGGCCCTCAGTATGTAACTTTTTCCCCTGCCTAAAGTCTCAAGAGGCCTTCTGTTAAGTATTTAACGGTAACCTGACTGTTGATTGACATTGGGTTGTTGGTGGAGGGGTGTGCGAGCCCTTCTCAAGCAACAGCTACAATCCTTGTCAGGGTCAACCACAAAAGTCACTAAATTAACCTGTGCTTAACCCTCTGATAGCTTGGTATAAAACAGCCATTCAGGTTAACATAGAGAAAATGTGTGAAGTATTTAAGCAGCACTCAAACAGTAATAAAGTGGAAACAAAACAAAACAAAAGAAAAATCCCACATCAATTTGGAAAAGTAGAGTCAATTTTAATAAATTACTTGCCACGAAAACAATACAAATCCAGTCAGTAGAACCATAGAAATGCGATTTCAAAGATTTAAGGTAAGTATAGCACCTAAAAGCACAAAGAGCCAATTGTTATCTGGTCGTGTGAGACCCGGTGAAATTCACAAATTCAGACCAACTGTGATGGAGTGCCAGTGATGGCCCATCCATCCAACACACAGATCTAGGGCCATATGTAGGTAAATATTTTTTACCGATTCATAAATACCGAATTTTACCGAATCGGTATTTAAGAATCGGTAAGTTATATGTAGGTAAACAATCAGTAAACATTACCGATTCGGTAATAGTCGGTAAACATGAATCGGAATTTACCGAATCGGTAAATACCGAAGTGGTATTTACCGAATCGGTAAATACCGAAGTGGTAATTACCGAATCGGTATTTACCGAATCGGTAAATACCGAATCAGTAGTTCCAAAACACATGACTTGATGAATCAGCCAATCCTGTGCTACCTAAACCCCACCCAACCAGGAAGTGGCCACACCCAGGCAGGTGCACACAATCAGCAGACTCTGGAGAGGCTGGGAGTGCTGAGGAGAGGAACAGAGCAACTGCCTGATTCAGCCCTGGAAACTGCAACAATGGCCAGCCAGGACACAGAGAGGGAAGGAGGGGAGAGGAAGCGAAAGCTGAAATTCAGCCAAAAGGAGCTGCAAGTACTGGTGGAGGAGGTTGTGAAGCAGCACCAGAAGCTTTTTGGCAAACAGTCACAGCAAGTGCCTGAGTCAGAGAAACGTAAGATCTGGCTTGGAATCCAGGCACAGGTGAATGCCATGGGAGTGACCCCCCGGGACATCGATGTCCTCAAGAAGCGGTGGTACGACATCCGTATCATCACGAAGAGGAAGGTGGCAGAATTGAAAAAAGAGGCCAGCCGGACAGGAGGTGGAGGCAACAGGGCACCAGCCCTGACAGAACTGGAGGAGCTAGTGGAGACCACCATTGAGCCAGAAAGCATCGTGGGGATTGGGGACACTGACAGCTCCGGCAGAGGCACCTCGAAACAAGGTAAGACGCTTGCACAGCAATGTGCCCCCCCCTACCCCTATCCCAACTCCCCAAATGTGCAATGAGAATCCCACTCCAGTACAGGTGTTAGTTCATGCTAGCAATGCATCATGGGAGATGTAGTCCCTGAAAGCCCAAACATGATACGATTAGCACAGATTAACAGGGCATGTGACACACAGTAGCGAGAAGCAGGCAGAGGACATTGAGATACTGTTTAGAAAATGTTTTGTCAAGTCAGCAAATCAATGCTTCAGGTACACTTAGCTGATGTCGCTTTTCTGTCCACAGGCACTACTGCGCACAGAACTGTCCATGACAAGGGAGAGAGGGCACACCACAAACACAGCGCGGAGAAGGCCACCACCAGTGCTGGCCAGGGAACGGCACCACAGGCAGTCACACCACCCCAGCCAGCATCGCCACTCCAGCCAGCATCCCCACTCCTGCAGGTGTCACCACCATCTTCACCACCTGCATTGCACAGGTTGAGGAGGCGTGCTGCTGCCAGGTTGGATGTGACCGACTCATCGTCTGAAGACTTGAGGGGGGCAGAAACGTCCACTGTACCCCAGGATGTAACCCATGCCAGTGTGCCTTCCGACTCTGAGGGAGCACACACAGGTGGCAGACGGCGCCGCAGGGCTCGGCCGCAGAGTCCACCTCCCCCAGGGCTGGGCCATGGAGTCTCCTCAGGGCTTGAGGCCACCATGGTGAAAATCCAACGCATCCAGGCAAGGGCAATGGTGTCCGTACAGCGACAAATGCGTGGCCTCAATGAGACATTTGTAAACATTGACAAGGGCATCAGCGCCATGGCAGGGGGAATGGCTGAGATGGCAGTGGGCATGCGGGACATGTCCCAGTCCATCATGCTGCTGTGCTCAAAGTATGATGAGGACAGGGCAGCACGGCGCAGGGGACATCAGAGAAAGGATCAGAACTCAAGGGCAGTGAACCGGCTGGCGACTGCCACTTCGCTGCTCTGCAGGTGCTCTGTGGCGATGCAGGAGGGCCTTGCGCACTGCAGCACAGATGTGTCCAGGGGAATGGTGAGGGTCATGAGTGCACTAGAAGTGCTGCTCACCAGCCAGTCTGCAACAACTGGCGCTTGGGATGCTGGTGACACAGAAGACACGACCAGCAGGAGCAGCATAACCCCCCCTGTCCCAGACACACGTCGGAGCAGCAGGCGGCAAGGTGGTGCCACTGGTACCCCAGCCAGTGAGGACGCTCACTCAATGCCATCCCGCACTGGTGCGCGTGGGCGCAAACACTAATGCGTCAGGAAAAACAAAGACACTATTGGGTGAAGTAACCCTTAACTGACATAAGTTTATTTCTCAATGTTGATGGAATAGGTTTCCCTTTGTGTCGTGGCGTAGTGCTGCCCGATTAAACTACGTTATGGCATCCGACTACGGGCTGTGTCCCCTTACTCATTCAGAAATAGTTGCATGTGATCTCTGCCCGTCTCACTCTCCCATCTGTTGCTGTTGGCACTCCTGCTGCGTTGGCCTCTGGCTGTGCAGACTCATCATCATTGTCCTCAATATATGTCATTTCGACCTCTCTACCTCTCTTCGTGGCAAGGTTGTGCAGCATTGCACAAGTGGCAATTATCTTGCAGCAGAGGATGGGTGTGTACTGGCGTGCACCTCCGCTTTTATGGAGGCAGCGGAGCCTGCTCTTCAATAGTCCGAACGTGCGCTCCACCACATTGCGTGTAGATTTGTGTGCCACATTATATCGTCTCTCACTCTGGGTTGATGGGTGTAGGTAGGGAGTGAGGATGAATGACCGCACGGCATATGCACTGTCGCCTAGGTGAGTAAAAGGGAACCATCAGTCACATGCCTCAATACACTATGATTTGCACTAAGTACTATGGAACGTCACTGTTACTTACCTAGCAGGTATCCTTCTCCAAATTCTCCCGCAAGCAGTCGTGTGTAGATCCCACTGTTCTGGAAGATGTAGGAGTCGTGGGTGCTCCCAGGGAACTTCGCAACAATATCAGTGATGATGTTCCCTGCATCGCAGATTACCTGCACATTGATGGAGTGGGTGGACTTTCTGTTCCTGTAGATGTGCTCAGTGGCAGCTGGTGGGCAGATTGGGATGTGTGTGCCATCAATACAGCCAATGACATGGGGGAACTGTGCCATGTGATAAAAGTCAGTTTTAGTTTTCTGCAGTTCAGCCTGTGTGTTTGGGAAGCTGATGTAGTGGTGCATTCTCTGCATCATGGCATCCAGGAACTTCCTAAAGAAACGGGACAGGCAACTCTGGGATACACCGCCCACCACAGCTGTCACCCCCTGGTAACTGCCAGATGCGAGTAGGTGTAGGCTGCAGAGAACCTGCACATGTGGTGGTATGGCATGCGCCCTTGTTGTTGGCTGGTCCAGGAGTGGGTGCAGGTCCCTTATCAGGTCCATGATGGTTTGGGGGTGTAGCCTGTACCTTTCATGTATCTCAGCGTCAGTCAGTTGAAAGAGTGTGATTCGCTGTCTGTAAATGCGTTCCTCCCGTCTCCAAGTCCTCAGTCCTGCTGCCTGTAGACATAGGCGCCTTGCAATGACATACAGAGCGGCCATGTTGTCCACGCTGTTGCATTTTGGGATTGCTTATATGCACTATTGATGGTTACCACCTGCTTTCAATCTGTGTTAATTACCGACTCTTAATGACCGAATTTCATGGATTTCTTAATTACCGAATTTACCTACATATCTTTTCCCGTTTTACCACTTCATATTTACCACTTCATATTTACCGAATCGGAAAATATGTATTCGGTAAATATGAAGCGGTATTTTAGAATTCGGTAAATATGAATCGGTATTTACCGATTCAAATTTACTGAAAACTGATTTTTGGCCTCCTACATCTCACTTGACTAAATACCGGTCGGTAACGGGATATTTACCGAATTTCGGCCGTTACCGACCGGTATTTAGCTACCTACATATGGCCCCTAGTGTTCTGTTGTTATACTGTCTAGAAGTAATACACAAAGGCCAACTACCAACTACACCTAGTCATTTGGCCCAGGTACAGGCTACAGGAACCAAAGGGTTAGGACAGGAAAATGCCAACTTTTAAAAGTGTCATTTTTAGACATGTGACTTAAAATCCAACTTTACCATTAAAGAGGGTTTTAAATTACAATTCCTCAGTCACCAAACATGATATTCCGACTTGCTTCTACAGAAAAGATATACTGGCACATACATCAAAGCTTTTTTGCGATCGCAAACGGTGCAATTTGCAAAAAACGGCCGTTTGCGATCGCAAAATTAGCTTTTGCGATGCATCAAGGGTCAAGGCCCTCGCAATTTGAGAATTTGCAATTAATTGCGAGTTCTCAAATTGCGATTGCATTTAAGGAATCTCATTATGCGATTCGTTAAATGCAATGCAAGAACAACTTTGAAGTAGCGATTTCGCTACTAGGGGGCACAAATTACCATGAAGTTGAACTTCATGGTAATTTGCAAAAACTTTGAAAATTGCACTAAAGTGCATTTTTCAAAGTTGTAGGTTACACACACACATGTCCTTGGGACATGTTTGTGCGCAACGTTTGTGCACAGATCAATTTCAGGGGTGCAACAGGGTGTCCTTTTAACACCCTTGCACCCTTGAAATTGCATGACCAAATTGCGAGTACCAATTGGTTCCTCGCAAATTGTGCTTGCAATTTCCCATTCATTCCTATGGGCCTGGAGGCTCATAGGAATGAATGGGAAGCTATTCCTTATTTGCGCCTCGCTATTTGCGAGACGCAAATAAGGAATGTGTAGGAATCGCTATTATTATAGCGATTCCTACATGCATAGGATTTTGCGAGTCTTTAATTGCGAATCCTTAATATTAGCAATTGAGGACTCGCAAAATCCTAGCTTGATGCATGTGCTGGATAATTTCTTAAATGTAATAAGGTAACCCAATGTTGTCCTGTGGTAGAGGTATGTCTTGCAGTAGTGAAAAACAAATGTAGGAGTTTTTTGGAACCAGGACATGTACAACTTAAAAGTGCATGTCCAAATTTTAAATACAACTCCCCCTACCCTAGATTTGCTGGGCTAATTGGGTGTAAGCCAATTTCACCATGTTTAAATAAGGAAGCACAAGCACTTTAGAACTGGTTTGCAGGGGGCAAAGTCCACAGAGTCCTAAAAGCCAGCAAAAGTGGGTTCAAGAAACAGGAGGTGAGGAGGCAAAGTCAAACAGAGGGTTTGCGTCTTTCCATAGCGACTCCACTGGGTGGGCAGAGGGAGCTCTGCATAAGGGAAGAAAGGTTCTACCATGTTTTGGGGTATAGAGGTGCAGTGTGGGATTCTTTGCTGTCAGTCAACCAGAAACTGCTGCAAATGTGAAAAAGATTGCTCCTGGGAAATGTTCTAATATTGATCATCTCACCCCCAAGCTAGTGACAGGCATAAATGAGGCACCACTAGGTTTCATCTTTAGAATACTACTGAACCTGTTGAAGACAGAAGAAGGTTTGAATCTGCTGTAGAGACCTTTGAGGAGAACACTAAGGGCTAAAATTGCTCCCACTTGTACTGAGGACAAAGAGGTGGGCTCCCGTTAAGATAGTGGGGAACAAAAGCTGAAAGAGCAACTTTATCCACAACAAAATCCTCGCCAACTCCAAGGAACTTTTCAGCATCATTCAAGAATTCACCAACCCATGCAGCGAAGCCACAGACATCCCCCCATCCCAAGACCTCTGCAGCCAGCTGGGAACCTACTTCCACCTCAAGATCAAAAACCTCTATGACAACTTTGTTGACCATCAACCAGCCGCCACAGACGGCCCCCCGCCCCCCAGGGACACCAACCAGCCCACCATCTCCAACTGGACACCAATCACGGCTGAAGACACCGCCTCGACCATGAAAGGCATCCACTAGGGGCCCCCTACCGACCCCTGCCCCCTTCACATCTACCACATAGCCACAGCCGCCATCACACCCGAACTACAACGCACCATCAACACCACCTTCAAAACAGGCACCTTCCCTCACGACTGGAAGTGCGCAGAGGTCAGACCCCTGCTCAAGAAGCCTACAGCTGACCCCACCCCCCTTCTAGAACTATTGGCCCTTCTCGCTCCTCCCCTTTGCAGCCAAAGTCGCAGAGAAAACAGTCAACAAGGAACTGACACGATTCATCGAAGAGAACGCAGTCCTCAACCCGTCCCAATCAGGATTCCGAAGCAATCGCAGCACAGAGACCGCTCTACTCGCCGCCACAGACGACAGCTGCACCCTACTGGACCAAGGCCATTCCACAGCCCTCATCCTACGCGGCCTTCGACATCATCTCCCACCGCACACTAGCCACCAGACTACACTACGCAGGCAGACAAGGCACAGCCCTGGACTGGATCTGATCATTCCTCACCGGAAGAAGCAAAGGATCAGAATACCACCCTTCCTCTCTGACCCCACGATAATCACCTGCGGAGTCCCACAGGGATTATCACTGAGCCCAACCCTCAACATCTACATGGCACTCCTCACAGCTATCGTCGGATATCACGGCCTCAACATCGTATCCTAAGCTGACGACACACAACTCATCCCTTCCCTCACCAAAACCCCACCACCGCAAAACTCAACTTCCAGAAAGGAATGAAAGACGTTGCTGTCTGGATGATCAACAGCTGCCTGAAGCTCAATGCTGAGAAGACCCAAGTCCTCGTCCTTGGTACCACCCCGTCAGCATGGGACAGCACCTGGTGGCCGACTGCCCTCGGATGCCCGCTTCCCCCTCAGACCACGCAAAGAACCTCGGCATCGTACTCGACTCATCACTCACCATGAACCGACAGGTCAACACTGTCACTTCAAGCTGCTACAACACCCTCCGCATCCTCTGCAAGACCTTCAAGTGGTTCCCACCTGAGTCAAGGAAGACAGTCAACCACGCACTCATCACCAGCAGACTGCAATACGGAAACGCACTCTATGCCAGCATCAACAAGTCCCTACTCCGCAAACTCCAGACAATACAGAACACCACCGCCAGACTCGTCCTCGGCATTCCCCGGCAAGACCACATCAGCCTGCACCTACGAAACTTCCACTGGCTCCCCATTGAGAAAAGAGTCACCTTCAAACTCCTCACCATGCCTACAAATGCCTACACAATGACGGACCCAAATATCTCAATGACAGAATCAACTTCCACATACCCAAAAGAAACCTCCGATCTTCCAACCTCGCACTGGCCAAAACCCCACGCATCCACAGAGCCAGAGCAGGCGGTAGATCCTTCTCTCATATTGCTGCCAAAACCTGGAACAATATTCCGGCAGACATCAGACGAGCCCCCTCCCTGAACACCTTTCAGGAAGACCCTTAAGACATGGCTCTTCGGTTAGACAGATCTATGGACCCCCTACCCCTCAGCGCCTTGAGACCCTCACAGGTGAGTAGCGTGCTTACAAATCCCTGATTTATTGATTGATTGAGAAGCCCACTTTCTTGGAAGAGGCCAGATTGCCTTGTCCTGATCCCCAAGTGCTCTTCCTCAGAACCTGGATCCCTTGGCTGCTGTAAGAGTGTACCTCACCTGCCTAATCTAAAGGTCGGGACTGAGAGACCTTCTGAAAACTTTATTGCTGTAGAATCGTCAAGGGACTGGGGGCCAACCTACCAACAAATCAAACATCCGGGCATCTCTAGTGAGCATGACTTCGCTGCAGCTCCAGTTATGTTCACCACTCAAATTCAGACTCCATCGAAGCCTAGGCTGCTTTGACTCTATCATGCAGCTTACGTGACAGGGCCATCGGTGAGGACCCGATCGATGCCCAAGACTTTTGAAGGCACGGAAAATGGGAACTTGAACTTATTCAACGGTTTCACTGTGGCCCCATCTCAAGTGAGAATTCTGTTGTGCCAAACACACTTCTTTTTGTGCCAGCCCACTGCCTGATTTTTCAGAATTTCTGCAAAGCCAGTCACTTTTCACTCTTGCAAATCTGCTCCTTGTATCTGACCTGCTTACCTTTGCAGTCGGTCTGAGACCATCCCTTGTCCCAATCTAGCATGACCACTTACCTGCATTTGGCGCTTTTCACTTTTTGGTGCTTTTGTTATTTAAAACTTTAAAATTTCATATCTTCAGATCCTCTAACTGGATGTTTGTCATTTTGGAATTATTTTATTCAATAACATGTTCTGTGTTATTATTGGAGTGTTTTTTTTTTTTTTTTAAATTGACAATCCGGAAATGCGAGAATTTGTTGAGGACTTCAATTTCATTAGCCTCCAAGAGACTTGGCTTACGGAGCCCATGCACATAGCTGGGTATAGAACATTTAATGTTCCAGCCTCCTCTACATTACTTGGAAGATCAAACAAAGAAAAGAGAATAAGGGATGGTTTGATTCAGTATTACAAGGCAAATAGGAGCCTGAAGGACGCACTACATAAAACCCCTGGATGCAGATCTGAGGTTCAGGCCTGCAGATTAGTGTATAAACAGGCAGGTAAACACAGAAATCTGTGGCTGAGACCAGAAGCATGGGAAGCTTTACATTAAGCAAGCACAATTAACTATAATAATGCATTCTGGAGGGTAGTCAATTCCGCAGCTCTGAGAGCAAATAAGGCCCCTGGGATCGTGGTCGCTATACCGGATGATGATTGGATAAAACACATCTCTGGTATTTATTCATTGACAATTCCTACATTGGAACATGATCTGGCCCATAAACACAATGACATCTTCGTAGCAATCCAAACCTCTCCAAATTCTTTGTTTAGTTTGGAGGAAGTTAATAGGGCAATTACTGCCAGTAAAGGTGAAAATGCACCCGGTCCTGATGCTATCCGATTGGACCTTATAAAGCGAATATTGCTTTATGGGGACCCATATTAACTGCTGTATTAAGGGCCTGCTGCAACACAGTCTTTCTCCCGACATGGTCGGAATCAATAATCATACCCATTTACAAAAAGGGTGACCAACACAATCCTGCGTGCTATAGGCCAATTTCCTTGCTTGACTCCTTAGTGAAGATAGCGGGCTGTGTTATTTTGAACAGGCTACAGGAGTGGGCAGAATCAAGGGAAATTTTAACAGACCTTCAACATGGGTTTGGCAACGGAGTTGAGACAATTAAACAGGGCCTGAATTTAAGCATGTTAATAGGAAAATATACTAAGATCAAGGGTGGGAACCTGTTCCTGGGGTTTGTCGATCTTCCCTCTGCATTAGATAGTGTCATCCACTCAACGTTATGGACTATTAGGTCCAATATTGGAATGGAGACATTGATCATTAACTTTCTGAGAGATCTCTATACAGGATCCAAAGCCAGGGTAGATACTGTATTAGGGGACAATGTACCCAGCCTTTTAGTGTGGAGAGAGGGGTAAGGTAGGGTTGCATTTTAGGACCCTTTCTTTTCTCCTTATATATAAATAATGTAGGTAAAACGCTGATTTTACAATGTAAAGACCTCCCACAGATGTGTCATCGCCTAGTGCTGGCCCTACTGTACGCGGATGGTGCCGTACTTATGGCCCGCACCACCCTTGCCTTGCAGTCTTTACTTAAACTTAAGACCTTCATGACTTATTAGTCAATCAATCAAAAACATTTATAATGAAGTGTGGCAGAAGAACCGCGATTTGTCGTGACATAAAATTTAGGGACACCAAGATAGATTTTACAAATAGTTTCACATATCTAGGTGTCCTGTTTGACAAGGAAGGCACATGGAACTGTGCTACATCAACAAGGGCATTATTATTTGGAAATGCTTGTATGGTCCTACCACATTTTGCTGGCAGGTTGGCTACAAACCCCCCAGTAGAGATGATTGGGATTTACAATGCTAAATGCATCAGTGTAGCACTATACGGTGCTGACATTTGGGGGCATACAAAATGTACAGCACAGCAAGTGGCGAGAAATTAGATGTTGAGGCATTTTCTTGCAGTCTCCAAAAGTGCCTCTTCATATGTCTGTCAGGCTGAGTTGGGGGTTCTGTTTTTTACAGACTCAATTAGGATGCAACCCATATTACTATGGCATAAAGTCTGGACTTCTGAATATACCGCCTTAAACCGTGCTATTATCGGGGACTGTTTAAAATCAACTTTGTCTACCTGCATTCCGTGGCTGGCATATATTCAACATTCTTGCCAAGACTTGGGCCATCTAGACTATTTTAAGAATCTTAACTCTTTGGCAGCTATTAGCAGAACAGTATTAAAAAATGAATGCACTGTGCAATTAGAGGATTTTAGGCTGACTGCCGAGTTATCAAAATCTTCTGTTTTAAATAATCAACTTATTTTAACCAGTCACGACATGCAGTTATATTTGAAAGCTGTATCGTATTCAAGACATTGATTATTTCCTAATTCACTTCAGAATGGATATTTTTTATCGGCTGATCAGCTTTCCTAAACTTAATGATTGGACATCAAATTTAAGTAACTGCCCTTGTGATGGCAAGATGCCCCAGAGCACTATGCACGCCGTACTCTTCTGTAAATGTTATACTTTCTGGAGAAAACATTATATTTTACTATTCTTAAGACTTTTACAGTTTACACAATGTCGACCTGCATATGTTTTCTTGCAATCACTATCTACTGTTGAGCTATGTTGTGGAATGTCAGGTTTTCTATGGGCTGTCTTTTATGCCACAAAGAACATTACATAGATAATATAATTAACCTTGTTGAACAACTACAAATGATTAATTAACATATGCTGTCATATTAACATGGATTTATAACCATTGCTCTGAAATATATTACAAACCAATGATTTTGGCAAATTTAAAAAAATTGTAATTATGAAATAGAGCAGAGGACTACTCGGAAAAGTTTCATTAATACAGATTTATAATTATTGTTTAGAAACACATTGTAAACTATGGATTTTAATGAATTTTAAAACTGCTGTTCCCAAATAGAACAGAGGATTATCTGAAAAAAGTTAGGTAGTAATGCATAGCGGACCCTTAGTTGAAGTTTTTGCATTTATTTCCTCTAACTTTTCATCTGTGTTAAAGTTACTATGTAAAATCAATGTACGGTTGTTATAATTGCAGAATATTCGGGTTTAGCGATTATACAAATAAAATGATTTTAAAATGTACTTTTTTAATAATGTGTGATTTAAATTGTACTTTCATGTATTTTTATTGAACTTTTATGGTCTAATCTATCTAGATAGAAAAAAAGTTAATATCGATCAAGAGCTCCGTTTAAGACAGTGAAGCAGCATTGGCTTATGAAAGCTGGTATAGCTCATTGGTCTCAACATAATAATGTCTGAATCCACATCATCTGCCTCTCTGTCCCATGTTTCTCCTTGACATGTAGATTGAACAGGAGAAAGAGAGGGTCAGAGGTTGTGGACCGGGGTACACAGCACTTCGGAATGAGGGAAGGTACAATTCACTTCAGCTCCTAAGTCTCCCTATCCTGCCTGAACGAATAAAAGTAGTTTAGCCGAGCACAGAGAGAACCAAGGGAAGACTGCAGATGTCTTTCACATCTGTTACTGTCTATGTTCAACAGATAACAGCTGTGGCCCTGCATGAGGCTGTAATTGTTGAACAATCACTGCATGAGCTGTGAAACAAAGGCCTCCGAACCAAGGGGGTTTAACCGCTCTGCTCCAGGCAGGCCTTCGTGTTTTTTATTAGGACATTCCCTTTCATGAGGTGGGATTTTAAACAGCCTTATAGCCTGTCGCAGTGAGCTGGTCCAGTCATTAAAGGGTTAAATTCCTCTCCTTTGACTCAGGCCTATATGAGGTGGGCCTTTAGTGGCTACTATAGCCTGATACAGTGGGCTGTAAGGCAATATTAGAACACTGGAATGTTAACAGTTCCATTGAAGACAATGGAGCTGCAACGGACTGTAAACACTATTGAAGGCCTGCTGCTATCATCATTCTAATCAACTAATCCACACCGTCTGCCTCTCCGTTTCTCTCCTGCCTCCCCAGTAGGAGAAAGGGGGGAGTTCTGATCAGACAACTGCCTGAAACTTAACAGAGAGAAAAGGAATGCACTCATCTTCAGGAACAACTCCTCCCTGTGGAACGACTCCTGATGGCCTTCCAAACTAGGTTCCTCACCCACACCAAGAGACCATGCCCATAACTTCGCATTATCCTTGACAACAAACTCAACATGAAAAACCAGATGAATGCAGTCTCCTCTGTCTGCTTCCTCACTCTTCGCAATCTCCGCCAGATCTTCAAATGGCTCCTGGTCATCACCAGACAAACCATCACCCAAGCCCTAGTCACCAGCCATTTGTACTATGTCAATGCACTCTAGACAGAAATCACCTCATTCCTCCTTAAGAGACTACATACCATACAGAACTCTGCAGCCAGACTCAGCTTTGACCTCCCCAAGCGCATCCACATCACCCCTACCTCAGGAAGCTCCACTGACCCCCCCCCCATTCAGAAGAGATGCCACTTTAAGATACTGATCCACATCCACATATGCAGAGCCCTGCACAATAAAGGACCAGCATTCATCAACGATCACCTGGACTTCCACCAACCCTCCAGAAAACTTTGCTCTGCCTCCCTCCAACTCACTCACACCTCCTGCATCCTTCGAAGCCACAGAAGAGGTCATTCCTTCTCCTATCTTGCATCCAAGTCCTGGAACGACCTTCCTCTTCTTCTCCAGACCTCATCCTTGCTACTGAAATTAAGAAAGGGACTCAAGACCTGGCTGTTCGACTGTGGCTCCACAGCACGAGCCTCAGCGCCTAGATATCCTCACGGATGATAAGCTGCGCTATACAATTCATGATTAATTGATTGATGAGCTAGTGTCTTAGACTATGCCAAATGAAGAACAACAGTTTGGAAGAGTCCAAGGAGAATGGGGCTTACTACTGTCCACTTTCTCAGCTCTTGCTCTGTGTGCACAATAGTAGGTGTTATTCACAAACAGAAAGAACTATGACAAGAACTAAAGCTTCAGAGGTGCTGGGAGTTGTAACCCCCCTGCATCTCCCAGGAGGCTGTTTTTTTCAATTTGGAGAGTCCACCATTGTGGGGTAATTAGTCAAATAGCTTTATGGCCCACCATAACGGGCTATACTGGTCTTTAAAGGGTGCTTCCTTGTCATATTGTCGGAGGGAGCCTGTAATGGATAGTATAGACTATTACAGTGGGCTAAACATCTGTACTACAATGTTGTAATGTTGAGAGCTCCCCTGAAGGGAAAGCAGTTGCTCAGGAAAAATCATTGACTGACACAGCCGCCGGATCCAAAATTCCATTGTTTGTCTTTCTGTTTTTCACTTTTCAGTTTGGATGATTCTAGCTCTAGTGGGTGGAATGTTCTGATAGCATTATTGCCATTCTGCCTCGGACTGTACCAATTGTTAAAGGCCCTCCCTCACCTGTGGCTCTGCCCTATATATCCTGTTCAGAGGGCTTGTTAGACCTGGCATCATTGGCATGAGTCTCTCCTCCATTTTTTTCTGTTGGCCTCCTCTGTTTACGATGTTTTTGCTGGAATATTGCTTTGGGCACTGTGCCACTGCTGATCAGTGCCACAGCAGTGCAAGTGCTCCCTATGTTAAATTGATACATTGATTGGTGTTACCATGATTGGCTTGGTTGACTTACTGTTCAGACCCTAGTCTAGTGCACTGCGTGTGCCAAGGGCATGTAAGTTAACTGCTGCTGGTGGGCTTGCAGCACTGGTTGTGCCACCCACAGAAGCAGCGTGTAAAATGTGTCTCAGGCCTGCCATCGCAGAGCCTGTGTGCAGTCCCTGACTGCCATGTCGACTTGGCAAGGAAACCTACTTGCCAGTCTCGAAAACCTTCATTTTGCCACATTTCAGACACCTCTATGGTAGGCCCTAGGGCTGGGTGCATTGTTGGTAAAAGGTAGGTCATGCCCTTATGTGTGTGGCATGACCTAATAGTGAATTACAGCCATTTTCGTTTTTCACTATTGAAGGGCTACCTGCCTCCAATAGGCCAGAATGGGCAGACTGATTATTAACTCCATTATAATCTATCTGACTCAGGGAGCATGGTAGCAGGTCGAGTTTAGTATCCCTGAACTCAGAATTTAATAACACACCCTTTAGGATGGATGGTTTTTAAATTCTGTGTTTGAAAATAGCCCTTTTAGAAAGTGGCTATTTTCTTGTCCAACTATCCACCGGTCTCTGCTGGTTTGGTGTGTGTGCCAGGGGCTGGGTGGCTCCAGAGGTCTGAATGAGTCAGTGTGGGGTGAATGAAGCATCTACACTTAGAGTGGTGGAAGAGTAATCCCTGATAGCCTGCCCTGCCTGACACAATGCTGGCTCCACCTCCTGCCGGGCGACTGATAGCCCTGCTCCTGCCAGAGACAATACTGGCTCCGCCTCCTGCTGGGCGGCTGAGGACCCTGCCCTGCTCAGTGAATAGGCCAGGTGCCTCTGCCTGGCAACACCCACAACAAACCCAGGATGGGGGAAATTTCCCTGCTTGGACAAAGGGAACAAAGCAGAAAAGGGGTATAAGAGAAGGACCCCTGAACCAAGAACTCAGATCACTTCTGACAAGGAAACCTCTACCAAGGACAAGAAGCCTGCTGATCTAAGGACTTGCCTCCCCCTTCTGCCAGTGTGCTGTTTGCTGGCGGGAACCTGAAGCTGCTTCTTATTTTTTGCCAAGGAACAAGGAGAGAGGAACTTGGTGTGTACTCTCAAAAGCTTGCTAGAAAATCTCCCAGGGCTGGTAGAGTGCCAGCCTCCTGTTGAAGTCACAGGGCCAAAGGACTTCACCCTCTGCTGAATTGCTGGTTGCTGGAAAGTGTTATTTCCAGTGCACAGGGGAAATCTGCAGTCTCGACGTCACCGAGGCTGCCGAATCCAGCTCAACATCGTGAGTAACGGCTCCAGTGTTCCGAGCCTTCGACGCCGGCCGCCGGGCCCGTTCGACCCCAGTAGCGACGCCAGGAGTAGTGAGTATCGGCTCCAGCTCCAAGTGACCCCGTCTTGACGCCGGTATCGACGCCAGTGAGTAGTGAGTTCGGCTCCAGCTACAAGCGACCCCATCTCGACGCCGCTGCTGATCGCATCGACTCGACGCCCTTCTCGACGCCGTGATCGCTGCTCCGGCCCGACACCTCTCGACGCCGCTGCGGATCGACTCGAATCCAAGGCACGATCGACGCCGACCTCGACGCCGACATCTCGACGCCGTGGATCATCGTTTTCTTCATTTCCAAAGGTACTGTGTTTGTGGGTTCTGTTGCAACTCCAGGCTCGACGTAGCGCTCCTCACGGTCGACGCCGAACCTTGGGAATATCGTAAACTCGACGTCGTGTGACTCCTGTGGGGGTCACATTGTTGCCAAGAACTGTGTTTCAGAAGAATACTTACTTTTGTTGCTAAAGAACTATTTCCTAAGAAGAAACTTTACCTGAACTATTATTTTTCCTTCCAAAGAGTATTTATTAAGATTGTGGTATATTTTTGTCGTTATTTGGTCTTGTGCTAAGCCTTATATAAAAATACTATTTTTATAATAACTCCTGTGTTGTGTCCATTTGTAGTGTATTCACTTTATTACTGTATGTGGTCATAAATGCTTAACACACTGCCTCTGAGATAAGCCTGTCTGCTCTGCCAAGCTACCAAGGGGGTAGCAGGGGTTATCTGAGTGTGTAATCCCCTTGCCCTGACTAGAGTTGGTGGGTCCCTATTTGTCAGAAGTGTATACCTCTGCCAACTAGAGACCGCCGGTTCTAACAGGGCTTTAACAACTATTATATCCCTCTGCAGTGGGCTGTATTGTTATGTTGCATCCTGTTGCTCATATTCCCCATCATAGTTTAGCAAACTTTCAATCACTCTGATTGGCTTTACAAATTAACTTTTCTGGAGAAAAATGTGAGCCTTATCTACAATTTGAATACTATCACTCATCAAAGTATTTATGATTACACGTGAGAATCCAATGTCCACTCCTCCTCTCATTTTTTGATCAGTTATTTCTCTAAGTGTATTTTCGATTCTCTAATAATCTCATTATCTCACTCTTTTTGCAGTACTTCTGAAATCCCACAGTTCCGCCTGCCGTACGACGTTGTACAATTCGAAGTGGAGCTCATGAAAGACTTGGGCGTCAAGGTAATGCCAACTACTACAGCCTGAATCCGAGAACTAAAAACCACCGTGGAAGATTAACTGACTGTAAACCGCCTGTACATTGGCAGGGAACAATTAAAGGCGGCGCCGGGCCCTGGCAGAGAGCCGCTTCCTTTTAGCTCAGGGCATGTGTCTGAATGCCAGGAGCCCGGGAAAGGGCAATCGATAGTTCTCATCTGGCATGACTGCATGTGATTAATTGTCTGTAAAAACAAATTCCTAAACTGCTTCGGGGGTTCAGTGTAGTTAATGGAGAGATTTGATTTGTCTAATCATGTGTTTTTTTTCCGAAGGGAAGGTTGCAGCAACGTATGTGCCTGACAGATTTCCTCGCGCGCTTGGCAGCAGATTGCCTGGCGTGCCACGTTGACACTTATTACTTCTGATGGGGTTCAGCAATTGAGCTGGGGAATAGTTTGACACTTCCTCATACACATTACAAGTAACTCAGCAAGCGAAACAATACTCGGAATGCAAACTTTAATGCCTGCGCAAGGCAAACATTTCCACTAATTACCATTCAGCTTGAAAGGAGCACGGCTGCTAATTTTTAAGCGGAGACATTGTAAACCGACGAACATGACAAACTCCCAAGCTTTAGGCAGCTAAGCAAATAAATTAATGCAACATTTCTGCAAATGAAATGAGATTTCATTGTTATTTCTCGATAATTATGTATTGCGGCTTTTGCGTTGTGCAACTATGCACTAAAGGCATACATATTTAGGAAAAAAATAAACACTTTTGCGAAATCACTGGTATGGTCTTTAAATCATCCCCTCTCTACCTCTTTTCATTCCTCAAGACTCTCATCAGACACTTAACTAATTTCCTTAATATCACCTTTTTAAAGAAAAAAAAGAAAACACTGTTGAGGGCCCATAAAGCGATGTACACCACACACCCCGCTTGATTAGGTTTGTCTCTAGCAGGACCGGATTCAAGCTGTCCAAAGGCAAGAATCTGGGATTACAGGACAATCATCCTGAAGTAATCTGATGACCCCAGCCGAGATATTTCTATGATTAGCTGCTGAAGCCTTCTTAACTCTTCCTGAAGTATGTGTATACGGCAAAGTATTTAAGTGACTTGTAATAGAGTAATCACAATACCTACTCCAAGATCGCCTTGTGATTACTTCAGTGAGAAACACGTGGTGATCCTTTACTACTTTTGGATGAAACCATGATGACCTCAGGAGGGGGTTGTATTACTCCAGGATGAGTCTCTTATGATTTCTGAAATGGGACTTATAACTCCAGGATAATTCAGTGATGACTCCAGGATAGATCTGTATTGTTCTTGGAATAGGCCATGTTGACTTCAGAATTTGGCTGAATTGCAGCAAGGTGCAGACATAAAAACTTCAGCCTCTGTTTGTTACTCCATTGTGATTCCCTGATGACTACTTCATGCCAGTGTCTAATTGCTACTTCACCATCAAATAGAGTTCCACTATATAACACAACAGGATCATTGGAAAGCTAATACACATACTCTCTACCGTTTGAGGTCTCCCTTTCAATCCTATTTTGCCAGGATTAATTAGTAACACTTGGTAGGTGGTTAATTAGTAGGTGCAGGTAGGTACTTACAGCTAGTAATAACACCACAATCACAAATAAGGTCCAGTCAAGTCTCAATAAATTAATCCTTGCTCAATCTTTGGTAGCTTGGTTCACAAGCAGTCAGTCTTAACTTAGAGACTGGTGTGTAAAGAATTTAATATCACCAAAACAGTAAATCAGTAAGACATAAAATAAAATTCAAACACTAATTTATACAAATAGTACATAATGTTATCTTTAAAATGACACCACAATGACAAACATCCAATGTAGGGAGCTAAAGTTATGAATTTTTAAAGATTGACTTAAAACATTTGCTTTCTAGTGCTTAAAAGCATAAAGCGCCAATTGGGGACATCTGGACATCATGAGGACCAAGTCAAAGTTTCAGGCTGACCGAGATGGAGCGTTGTCAGATACGATGGGGTGGTTTTACTCTTAACGTCGTGGAAGTCTTCTTGGCAGCCCCGGTTGCACTTTAAAGGTGGCGGCTTGCTTCAGTGTCAGCTTCAACGATTCCTGGAGGTCTTGGTTCTCGTCGTCAACGGTGAAGAGCTCTGGAGCTTTCATCAGAGCAAATCTAAAGTTCAGGCCAAGTCGCAGTTCGACGTTGCCGGCTTGACTCAACAACAGTTCGGTCAATGTATGGTGCTTTTTACCAAAAATTCTCCAAATGATTCTAAAATTCTGGATCTTCTTCCAGAAGGTTTCTTTGGGCTCTTGAAGGGTCAGCACTAGCAAATGTTCCAGAAGCTCCTTGACGAGTTGGGACTACAATTCCCACAGTGCACCTGTTCAAATACTTAAAAGTCCACTGGGCTCTTCTTGGTGGAGTTGATGCAGGTAACCCCTTGAAGCTCTTTTTTACCTGTTGCTCAGTGAACAGTGAAGCAAGGCACAGTCCTCTTTTTGTGAAACAAAGAGTGTTCAGCAGCTGCAGTCCTTATGAGTGCAGTCCTTCTTGGTGCAGACCAGGGGTTCAGCAGGGCAGTCCTTCTTCTTCTTGTTTCCTGGCAGAGATCTGTGTTGCTGGGCAGTTCTTCCATATTTATCCAGGCTTCTGGGCTGGCAAGAAAGGGGGTACACCTGAGAAATGGGGTGCAGGGTGCTGCCCTCTGTGATGATCATTTGCTTAGAAGTGTGGCATTCTCCTTTCCCCAAAAGCACTGTCCCACAAAAATCAAAATAGTGACAATCTCTCCTGGAGGTTCAGGTCTGGCTAGCCCAACCCCCAGGTTTGGCTAACTTTTTCCTACACTCCCCCTCCAGCCGCTCTCCTAATTCAATTGCAGGGACTCCCACCTTGCTACGGGTGCAGGTAGTGGTGTTGGGCCTGGTTCCTGTCCTCATTGTCTTTCTCCTTTTGAAGACCAGTTTGGCTACCCAGCCTCATTCTTTACCTGGCATCTGCTGCTGCAGATCTTCTGCCACCAGATGTCTCCTTTGTCTCGGCCCATGCCACTTCAGACCTCATTAAGGCAGCTTGCATTAGCCTGTCAAAGGCTGGCCAACCAGAAGAGGCTGCTACAGAGCTGAATTGGGTGACTTTAGGAAAGCAGTTCTATGATTTCTTTCCTACAATACTTATAAAAAATCCAACCATGTCAAGTTGATGGATTCATTGCAACTATTAAAATATCACTTTAAATTATTATTTTAGATCACTCCTGTGAGAAGATAGCCTTTTTAATGTTAGATAAAGCCTTCCTATGTTAGCTTATGGAGGTAATGTACTCCAGACGGTTGTTTCCCTCTTCAGGGCATAAAAAAGACATATTTTATAATGTCTTTATTTTTTTAAGATGGCACTCTACCCTTGGGGCACCGAGGGCAGACCTTCGTGGTGACATACAGTTAAACATAAGGTAGGTAAATACTTTGGGAGTACTTTTAATTCCAAAGTTGAATTTGGGAATATTTTTATTTTAAATGCAGCCTGCAAAGCAGGGCTGACTGTTAAAATAACAGCAGGTCCTACAGCAGTGCACACATAAGAGCATTAAATCCACTGGGCCTCTAAACCTAGATGCCTTACCACATACTAAGGTCTTACAGGTAGGTTGTCAGTACCAATTGTTATTACTTTTTCTTTTTTAATTATTTTTTATTGAGAGTTCATACAAATTACAAATCCATCGAGTTGTCAAATGGAGTACATATTATAAACAGATCAAAGAAATATTAGATTACATTGTCAATAGATGAAATGTACAGAAAAATGTGAAATTGCCCATCAGGGATAAATACCATGTAAATTGCAGGTGCTGAGTTTTTAAAGTTAAACATTTTTCATCCAACTTTTTAAACTTTTTTAAAACTATAAGGTTCTCAGGTAAAGTGCATAGTGCTCACAACTCCCTGTTGCAGAGAATAGAAATCAATTAAAGTGCAAGTGCTAAATACTTAGGTGTAACTGTAACCTAACAGATTTAACCGTTTCCCCCCCCCCCCCAGAATACATATCATTTAAAGTGCAGGTGCTGAACATTTAGGTATAGATCTAACCTAACAATTTTAAATGTATTTTCCCTAACACTTGATTATAGCCCCAATAGACTCCAACCTTTCTCAATCTTTTTTGTTGAGCCTGATCGTAGTGCATACTTTTTTTCCAATTCTTTGATTTTATTTAGTTTTGCTCTCTATGCCTGAAAGGAGGAAACTATATCAGATCGCCAGCATTGTAAAATTAAAGATTTTGCCACCAATGTTGCGATGTATAGGCTTTCATCTTTTAAAGTACTATCGGGGGAACAGCCCAAGACCGCAATTGGTGCATCGATGGATATTAAAGGGTCTAGAGTGGATCTGAGATAGAGTTCAATTCCCTCCCGCAGACCATTGATTTTTGGACATTCCCAAACAATATGCGACCATGAGCCCCCTCCTTCTTTCGCGCAGCAAAAACACCTATCCTCTATTTGGGGATATAACTTATGAAGGAAGGTAGGAGTCCTATAGATCAGCCATTTTAAATAGAATTCCATGTGCTCACAATTTGCGCCTCTAAGTGTTGATGCATTGAAAATATTGAAAATATTAATTCTGTTCCATGTTGATATTGAGAGCTGCATCCCTTCCCTTTTCCACCATCTTTCATGTATTTTATCATATGGCAAAAGAACTTTATCTTCCTCAAAGATTTTCACCCAGGCACTGATCCTCCGTTGGGTCGGTGAATCAAAGGCTTCCCTAATATTCGTTCTAACGGTAGTATTTTTTATATCCAATTTTACCAACAAGGGTTTTATTCTAATAAATGACCAATTCGAATCTTGGAATACTAACATTTTTTAAAAACTGGTATTTTTGCTTGAGTAACCATTGAAGAGTCTTATATTGTACTTTCTTAGGGTAGGGTCAGTAATATTGTATTCCTTCAAGATTTTTTCCATAAAGAAATTATCTGTCCTCTGAGGGTCCAAAAAGAAAAATCTGAAGCTATGATGTGCAAAGGTTGCGTAGTAATAATTCCGCATGTTTGGGAGCGACAGCCCTCCTTCTGCAACAGGGTGATTTAAAGTCCTAAGTGCCAGTCTCGGTACCTTATGTGACCATACTAGAACATACTATCTACCTCTCTAAAAAAAGCTGCTTGTAGTGCACATGGAACGGCGCTGAAGAGAAAATTGAATTGTGGAAGAATAGACATACGAATTAAAGCGACTCGACCTAGAATTAATAATGAGAGCTGATTCCATTGTGTTAACAGGCGTTTCACTTTTTTAGCAGCGGGGTATAGTTTAAATGAAATAGGTCTTCTACTTTCTCCGTGACAAAAATCCCTAAGTATCTCTTTGGATGAGTCTTATTTACAGACCTACATTCTGGCAATAGGGAATTGACCGAACAATTACACAATATGATCTCGGTTTTGGACTTGTTCTATAACCAGCTATTGCTTGAAAATCTGAGGAAATCCTCATAATTTCCTCCTGGGTATCTGTTTCTGAATTTTAAAAAAGGGACAATATCATCAGCGTAAAGTTTTATGTTTGTCATCCCTTGGACAGGGACAGTATACACTTTTTTCTGTCTAATTGCTATTGCCAATAGCTCTATAAATAACACAAATAAAATTGGAGAAAGAGGACATCCTTGTCTAATGCCTCTTGATTTGGCATGTGCCTATATTTACTGAATTAATAAAAATTTGCGCCTGTAAATTCGTATAGAGCAATCTTATTAGATGAATAAATCCCTCTGGAAAACCAAACATTCCCAGAATTAAAAACAAACAATCCCATGAAACTAGGCCGAACGCCTTTTCTACGTCTAAAAACCAGATCTGAGCCACAGTTTTATTTATGTTAAAAAAATCCAGTGCTTCTAATAAAAAATTGTATTGGTGTGGAGCTGCCTCCCCGCAACAAATCCGCACTGATCCATACTAATAAGTGAGCCAACAATTTTATTTAGTCTGTTGGTAAGTAATTTAGTGAAAATTTTGTAGTCAACATTTAGTAGGCTTATAGGCCTATGGGAATTCACGTTCTCGCTGTCTTTATCCTTTTTTTAAATGCTGACCACTACTGCTATACGAAAAGATAATGTTGGATCGCCCCCTTGTAATAGATGATTTGCAAGATTTAGAAATTCAATATTAAGTGTTGTTGCGAATCTTTTAAAAAATTCTGCGGGAAAGTCATCTTCCCCCATTGCTTTACAATTGGCTAGAGAGCTTATAACTGCTTCGAGTTCTTCCTTCGTAAAATCAGCTAACAAATCTTCTTGAAAGTTTCCATCTAAAACAGGGATTGGCAAATTGTGCAAAAAAACGCGGATAGATTCATAAGGTGCATGGTAGTCAGATTGGTATATTCCCTTGTAATGTATAAGGAAGACCTCTCCTATATCTAACGTAGTATTTAAACGTGTTTTAGTGGAAGCGTCTCGTATACTTTCGTTCCTGTTGCGAACCTGTTTTTCTTTTGCCTGCCAGGTTAAAAGCTTCCCTGTATATTCACTGTCTTCATATACAGTTTGCAGATAAGTTCTACTTGCCATATCACCTAAACCATAGTACAATTTTCTCATTTGTGTTTTTGCTTCTGCTACTTCCTGTTTGCTTGTAGGGTCCCTGTTTCTAATATAGACCTGGTTTGCGTGGGCAAGTCTTATTTTAATCTTCAACCTTTCCTCTCTTTTAGCTCTTAACGTGGCCTTAAATGCATCCCAGATTATATTAATTGGGACAGAATCTTTATTTATGTAGAAAAAGAAGGTGATCTTGGTTTCTATTTCTTTGCACCACAAGTCATTTGATAAATTAAATTTATTAAAATACCATCTTCTTGATGCACTTTCATCCAGTTTCCCTACAGCAGCCTCCATTTTAATTAGGGCATGATCAGAAAAGGCATTTACAATATGTTCATATTTACTAACTATAAGATTATGTGAGGTTAAAAAAAGGTCTGTTCTTGATACTGAATTGTATTTTGCTGAGTAACACGAGTACCCACGTTTAGATGGATTATTGAGTCGCCAATAGTCTACTATTTCTAGATCGAGTTTACAGCTAGACAGAGCAGTGGAAACTTGTGGTTTATTTTGTTTTCATTCTATCTTTGTCGAATCAATTAAAGGATCCTGTAGAAAATTAAAATAACCTCCCCATATGATCTGACCAGGAATGCCCAATAGGGCTTGCTTTAATTGTAGAATGGGAAGTGGATCATCTATCACTGGTGCATAGATGGTGGCCAGTATAAGATCTAGCTGATTTAATTTTCCATGCACAAATGTCCATCTTCCATCCGGATCTGAATGTGTAGCATTAACATGGAATTGAACATGCTTCCCTAAAAAGATACTCACTCCTCTCTGCTCAAAACGCGAAACAGATGAACAACGAAAACCTGCCCAATTATTAAGAATTTTGTTAGCATCTGATAAACTTCGAAAATGCGTCTCTTGAAAAAAGATACCGTCGGGATAAAGCCCTTTGAGCCAGCTCTCTACAGCGTAGGCTTTGCGTCTATTATTTAGGCCATTAGCATTAAAGGACAAAATTGTTAGTTTGTTCCTATTCAACATTCAAGAAAGACTGGGATGCATAGAGATGACTTGTAACAATCCTTCGCACAAAAAAAAAATATTTTTCCTAAAGGTTAGTAAACTAAGAAGTACGAATTGTGCAAATTGAGCATTGAGCAGCAGTTTTAAATAGCAGCTGAAACATAGCACTACTATAAGGCAAATGCCTTCTCTCTTCTAAAGACTGCATATTGGAAATGGAATTTGTGAAAATTGTGCATTGAGCAGCATTTCTAAATAGCAGCAAAAACATAGCTCTACAGTAACATAGATGTATACTCTTACTGTAAGCTAGAAAAGTTAAAGTAGGAATTGTGCTAATTGTGCATTCGAACAGCAGTACTAAATAACAGCTGAAACATAGTACTCATAACATAGGCACCTAATTGTGTGTTATACAATAAGCAGCAGTTTTTAAATAGCAGCAAAGATATAGTTCTACCGTAACCTAGATGCCTATTCTTGCTATAAAATAGCAAACTTAAAGTACAAATTGTGCTATTTGTGCATTCGGACAACAGTTCTAGATCTGAACTGAAACATAACACTCCAATAGCATAAATGCCTAAGGTACATTCTTCATTTACCATTGAGCAACAGATGTTTGTAGCAGCCGACTTATAAAGTGCAAAGAATATATACTTGAAAAAAGAGACATAAAGTACCCGGGAATTTTGCTAATTGTGCATTCAGACAAGAGTACTAATAACAGCTGAAACATAATACTCCAATAACATAGGCGCCTAATTGTGCGTTATGCAATGTGCAAATTGTGCAATGACCAACATTAAGCAGCAGTTTTTAAATAGCAGCACAGATATAGTTCTACCGTAGCATAGATGCCTACTCTTGCTATGAAATGGCAAACGTAAAGTGTGCTAGTTGTGCAATGAGCAGCATTAAGCAGTAGTTTTTTAAATAGCAGCGAAAATATAGTTCTACCGTAGCATAGATGCCTACTCTTGCTATGAAATAGAGAACTTAAAGTGCAAATTGTGCTAGTTGTGCATTCGGGCAACAGTTCTAGATAGCAACTAAAACATAACACTCCAATAGCATAAACGCCTAAGGTACATTCTTCATGTATCATTGAGCAGCAGATGATTGTAGCAGCCCACATGTAAAGTGCTAAGAATATGCTTGAAAAAAGAGACATAAAGTACCCAGTGTTCAATGTCCTTCTAAAGTGCATACTGAATGTCAATGAAAATTATCTGTAATTTGACAATTTCTCTTCCAACTCTATTTATATTCTGAAACAATGAAACTTTGTGTAAGAACTCTCTTTTTCTTTAATGCTTCACCCCCACCACCTCCCCCAAATCCCCCCCCCTGGAGGAAGAGACACCCCACTGTTCCCACTATTCCCTCCTTCTCCCTCTTTTTGCTGAATGCTATTTTGTTGCATCCTTGGCATCTCCTGATTCACCTCCTGCCCGCCCTCAAATATACTTAACTAGGAGACCTTATATCAAATCATAATTAAATCAGATGCCAGCTCATGACTACAAAATTTCTTTCTTCTTATACCGTGCTCAGATCTTCCAAGAGAATTTGAGCCTCTGATATATCCGAAAAGATGAAACATTTTCCTTTGGCCAGAACTTTTAGTTTAGACTGTTGAACAATTGAAGCTTGCGCTCCTTTGGCCTTAAAGGAGTCAATCATTTTAATAAAATCCTTCCGCCTATGTGCTGAGGCTACAGACATATGAGAGAAGATTCTGAAATTTGGGATCTCAGAGGTAGAAAATGATCTTTTGGTTATTGCTGTAATTTAAATTCTTTCTTTAATTCTGTAGTCTGAAAAGTTCAATAGATTCGTCCGTGAGTATTTGGCATTTGGATTTTTCTGTCCAGGTACTCTGTGTGCTCTGGTGACTGTGAGATCCCCTTGCAGCTCCGGTATTACCTTTCTTAAGAGTGACTCAGACCACTTTATCATATCAGTAGTTTCCTTGCCTTCCGGAATTCCGACCAGGCGCAGATTAGAGCATCTGTTATCATTTTCAAGATCTTGAAGTTTTAGCTCCATCTGGTGCTTATTTTTATTTAGCGTATTGAGATCCTTATGCATAACTATGATGTTATCCTCTAGAACTGAAACACGATTCTCAACTTCCATGATCTTTTAGGGATGTTAAGGAGATTTTCCTCAAGCTTAGACAGCCTTTCATGTAGCTGAGAAATTTCAAGCGATTGAGAGATTTTTAAGTCCCTTAATTCTTGTAAGATAGTTATGAGCTTCTTTTTTTATTGAAGAGTTCCCTTTAGATTCCTCACCTGCTATTGGTATAAATAGATCTAATTCTGAATCTGAAACCGAAGAGGACTCCTACATTAATGCTTCAGTCCTTGATTGAATGTCGCTTGTTACCCTTTGGTGGGATTGTGGGAGCGTTTGATCATCTTGACTAGAGGTAGGGTTATCAGAGGACAATTCTAAAGGGACTATTTCAGGTTGCACATGCGGATAAGGCTGTAGATGGGCTGCCTGGATGGGTGGAGCCTGCTGAGCAGGGTGGTCTAATTGAGATTCAAGACCAGGGCTTTCAGAGCTGGGTTGTAGCGCATTTTTTGACTTGCCTTGTGCAGATAGGTGCTTACTGAAGAGAGGGTATTGCTTGGGGCTAAGCAGGTTTTCACCCCCCCTGCTAGATCCATCACCTGCTCCATCTATAAACAAAACACCTGAATCTGCTGGATGTTCAAAAGGGGTCTCGTCCTGATCTGAAGGTTCGAAGCTAGGATTTTGATCGGATTGTTTTTCTGTTTCAGCCAATGCTTTCACCTTCAGCTCCATTCTCAGCTGAGCATTCCTTTGCCCCCTCCGCATTCCTCTGTTCAGAGTTCTCTTTCCCAAATCCAGTCTCACTCTGCTTACCATGCATTTTAAGTGCAGGCTTCCTCACTGCTCTTTTCACCTGGCTTCTTCTCCGTGTCTCCGTGTCACCTCTGCCCCTTAGCTCCGCTCCTCTCCCCACTGCAACTGAAGGGGAGTACGCGGGATGTATATATGAGGACCACACGCAACAGATTCCTCCTCAAAACAACCTCAACAGCCTGATAGACAGGGGGAAGTCAGGGGAGAGCTTTTCTCAGTGCACTATGCTTATGCAGACTTATGCAGGTGGCGGTAGCTAGCAGCAAAAGAGCTTCAAAGGACATCAAGTGCGCAACAACTTTCCCCCTTACTTTTGGTCAGTATGACAATGATGCTCGATGTTCGATGTTTAGATCTTTTGAAGGCTTTGGAGGCTTTGGGGCTTTGGTGCTTAGTACTTCTCATTGGCATTTATCATTGTGCTAGTGTTCATGCTATTGGTTTATATATATTTTTTTAGGGTCCTTGATTTTACTGTTAGGGCACCAGGTCACAAAAACGTAAGGTGTAGTAAGGCGCAGCACTGTGCAGCAATGTGCAAGGAGGAGGGTGAACACACTTCTCACTTCACCCCCACTGAAAAAACTCACCGGTTTCTCTTTTAGAGCCCTTTTAGAGTCCTTTTAGAGTCCCTAATTGCTGTTGGGGCATCTGGGCTGTTGAGGCAAGGCGCAGAGCTAAATAGTGAAACCCTCAAGTCAAATCCTGATCTTAGCCCCTCTTGTGCACCTCTCTTCCAGATTCGCCGGTTATTCTCCTCCCAGCCCCACTGTGTTGCTGACTTGCTTACTTTTGCTTGGAGCTCAGCGCTCGGAGCACTTCCAGGTGCTTTAATCGACCCTTGCTCCAACCTCCAGCCTCGCTTCAGTCAGTCGCTCACAAACCTCCGCAAAAGAGCCACTTAAGAGCCGCTAAAGCTGTTAAAGATCCGTGCCATCAATGCGTTTAGAAACTGCAGCAGCCATTCACCTACAGCTCGGCTTCACGGCTTTGTGGCCAGGGCATCGGTGAGTCAGGTGCCGATGGCAACGTATGTGGGTCACGTCAGAGTACCAATTGTAATTACGCCTAATTACCATATCCATTTTAAACAGAGCACTGTCCCTGTGCCTGGTTAGCAGAGCTAAGGCCACAATTAGAGTCACTAACCACCAGTATTAATAAAAAAATGGGAGTGATCCGGACCAAAAGAATAACTTCCTCACAGTAACATTAAGGGTACATTTTAGTGGGTGTCTTTTACATGTTGGTGGTAGCCCCACCAGTAGGGAATGGGTGTAGAGTGAGTCATGGGACTTGTGACTGTGTTACAGGCACATTACAATAAGCTGTGGCTGATTGGCCTTCAAGTCAGTGAATAAGTGGTCTTGTGAGAGGTGAAGTAGAGTTCTGTAGTTAAATTATGGTGTAACTGATGGATGCCGTAAAAAATGGGCACATTTTGATGGTGGGTAGTTCAAGTGTTTATGATTAGTTAGTACTGCGGGGGTTGGTTTCATAAGTGGCAGGTGGGAAGTGGTTTGCAATGATGTTGAGAGGCTTTGAGTGACGAGTGGGGAAGTGGTGTTTTGTATGGCTCCATCTAATTGTGGGAGGTTTTTAGTGTTATATGGCAGAGAGCTATCTAAGTAACTACAGCTGAGTGATATGCCAAGTGAGAGCCATCAGTGAATGGTTAATGGTGGGTGGGCTTTTAAGTCTGGATTGTCTGTGGGCAAGTCAGTAGGGTATACAGCTGTGAGTGTGCTGTGGTAGGAGTGATGATTTGACTGAGGATATTTGTGGTCTTTTAGACGTGCATGAGTGAGTCACTGGTGTTGTAACTGTGGTATTGTAGAATTGGGAGTAAGCAATGTAGATGTCTGTAAGAGATAGGATCACTGTGAATGAGTCTGTGGAGCTTTGAGTGTTCTGTGGTGTTGGTGACAGCAGATGAGTGTTGCTTTAAAGGAGGATATAACTGTGGCTAATGTTTAACTGGGCAGTGAGAAGGTATGGGTGTCTGGCATTGCTGAGTGGCCAAGGGCTATTGCTGCAAATAGCTTTTGATGTGTGCTTTCAGAAAGGTGTTGAAAATTACAATACTAAGTGATGTTGTGAGTGGTCTGCCAGGCAGAGAAGTGAGGTAAATGAGTTGTATATGGGGCAAGTGGTGATGAATGACTGAAGCTAGAAGTGCGTGGCTGGTAGAGTTTTGCTGTGACTGTGGGTGAATAGACATACACACAATGGTTGTATAGCAGATGTTTTTATTTATTTAAGTAGTGCTTTCCATAGCTGAAGGCAATTTTATGGTATGAGCAAGTGATGTTAATGAAACAGAGTGTTGGACGCAACCTTGGCATCATCCTTGACAGTCAACTGAATATGAAACGACAAGTCAAAGCAGCCACCTCCTCCAGCTTCAGCACACTCTGCATCCTCCACAGAATCTTCAGATGGATCCCAACCAACACCAGAAAGACCGTCATGCAGGTCTTCGTCACCAGGCGCCTTGACTATGGCAACGCCCACTATGCTGGTATCTCCCTCTGGCTCCTCGGAAGACTCCAGACCATACAGAAATCTGCAGCCAGACTCATCCTGGACCTCCCCAAATGTACTAACATCGCCCCCTAACTGAGAGACCTCCACTGGGTTCCCATCCAGAAGAGATGCCAGTTCAAGTTCCTCTTGCACCCCTACAAAGCCCTACATGAACTAAGGCCTGCCTACATCAACCACCGACGGGACATCCACCAACCCTTCAGACACCTGCACTCCTTTTCACTCACCCTCGCCCATCCCCCTTATCAGGCATAGCTGCAGCAGTGGCTGCTCCTTCTCTTATATCGCTGCCAAGACCTGATACAACCTTCTCCAGGTATGTCAGCCCCCTCGCTGACAGATTTCAGAAAGAGACTCAAGACCTGGCTCTTTGACAGTAACACAGCAACCAGATATATCTAAGAGTGACAGTGTTGTGCTTTACAAATGATTTGATGCGATAAAAAAAAAAACACAATCTGTACAGAGAAAGACATTGGAATTTTTGTTTTGTTATTTGTTAAACATGTAGGACAAATTGACCAAATAAGCAATTGTCAAAAACAAGTATCATCAATCAGTGGTAGTAGCTTGGTGGTATCTTGCCCCAGAGCCTCTCCAGAATCATATTCTAGCTGATAGTTTTGCATTTCTTTGAATTGTACCTAGAGCTGTACAACAAAACAAAGTATGCCTCATCAGGGATAATAAGCTCGATATAAATTCAATTACAATTACTCTAGGTGTCTTTCAGCTGTTTTCATAACTAGGAATGGATGAGCTGTAATTACACCAGCTTAGTTTGTCATTGATCAAAACTGCAATTTTTCAACATTTTCTCAGTCTAGTCCTGAAGCACAATGTTTCTTCGACAATGATGGCTCATCGGGAACAGGGAATTATGGACATACCTGAGGAGCATAATGTGCCCCTTTGCTTCTTATGGAGGATCCGCCAATGTCTTTCTTCTTGTATGGCAGAATGGCAAGCAGAAGTGTGATTTTATAGTTGAGAGTCCTCTTTCATGAATGTCTTTTCATGTTTGCTTGGATGGTGATTGGCTACTTATACAAATTGACCTGTGACATAGTGTCTTGTTTGTTGAGTATCTTTTTAAGTGCAGCAGATTGGAGAGAGGGAGATGAGAAGTGGTCACATAGATATAGGTTTAGTAATTGTGTTGCTGACGCATTTTGGATTCTGTGTACTCTTCAGGCAGTAAGACACAGTTTCCCAAGTAAATATGAGTTTGAAGCATTAAGAAAATAAGTTTCCAAAACTTGCCCCCAATAGGCTATTAATTATTTTTACTCCTCCTGAATGAGATTGCTTGGCAAGAAACTATATATGAATGTTGATAATATAGTTTTTATGTGAAAATATTTTTTCTACAATGTATTTTTTACTGTTTTTATGACAAATGTTGTCGAATAAAGTGAAATGATGATAATATATAAATGTTGATAATATTTTATCACAATACTGAAAACAAGTAGAGATTAGTTTAGACTATTTTGGAAGAATTATTCATTACATCCTTTATATTGTGATCTTTCGTAAACTAGGTAATTGAAGGTGCAGGATTGGGAGAAAATGGGATGACCATCAGGAGATTGAAGAAGGAAGGATTTGAAGCGATCTTCATAGGAATTGGTAGGACAATACTTATATTATTATGCATCAGTGCAGTAATGTCATGCATTATTTAATGTATAATGGTTGCACAGCAGCAACCATTGATGTGACTGATATGTTTATATACACCAAATGAATACTAAAGGAGAAGGACATATGCATTGCAACAAATGTGCCTGGTTTATCCCGATTTGGCATCTTCACTATGTACAATATTTCTCAAAAATGTTGGTCGCACAACCTGAAGTTTCCCGTACAGCTTAATAACAATAACTGATAATGTGGTAAACGAGCGGGTAATTAACTGGAAGTCTGTGACCTAACAACACAAAGCAGCACAAAATATATATTACAAATTAATTTGAGCTATTTTACACTCTTGTGTTTAGGATGAGCTCAAATATTTTGCCATAGAAACTCGGTGCGTACAGAATATACTTCTATGAATAGCAGTTCATTTAGTAAATTACCTTCTAAAGCTTTGGTTTTCTTACTATATGTATGAAAGATGCTCACTTCATTATCAGAAAACAAGTAACTGTGCACCCTGCATGCACTAAATGTAGTTCTTTTTTCCATCTGTTTGCTACAGACTTGATCCAATGATAAATTTGGAGGAAAGTTAAAACATTCCTATTTTCTAATGCAAAGTCAGGAAAACGTGTAGTTTCACTAAAGGTTTTACTTGGACTTAATATATCTTCTGTACTATGTATCTGATCTGGTGCTTGCATGTTTACATTACTGTACCACATTGTTTGTCTTCCCATAGGTCTGAAGTGGGAGGGGGAAGTTAAGGAGCGGAGATAGTTTTTTTTCACAGGCTTTTTTTCTGTTCAACTCCGTATATAGGGATGAGTAAAGCTTACTTTTTTATTTTGAGAATTTGCTGACTTTTTCGAGGATCCCTCAGTTTTATGGTTCATGCCATAATCAAACTTGTGTACCATGACCTTTGGTGCTTCAGGCATCTGCAGAAGCTGGCCATAGTTACTTTCAGTGCATCAAGAGGATACCACAAACGCCTACAGAGTTAGAAGATTGTTGCTTGAAGCTCTACTAAGAAGATGTGTGTCGGAAAGTCAGTTGTACTATGTGAAGAAGAGAATTCATAATCTGGTTGTGAGGTGTGACCGAGCCCCCAAATTGTCCAAATAATACTGAAGAACTTTCAATAATGCTAGCCTTGATTTACCGATGGTGCCTTGGCCTGAACAGCAGGAAAAACATGTGAGGTGGTGTATTTAGCAAACAAAATTCAATAGCGTTTACAGGTAAAGAAATAAGGTACCTAGCAGTCAGAACCAGGTTTAATAAAAAGAACTACAGTCAATACAAAACAAAAAGGGAGAATGGGTTAAATATTTATGGCTTATTGAATTACATTGTACACATTATTGCAGCAATCGTCAAATTGTCACGTGGCCGATGGGGACATCATCAACATCACTAAGTTAGCATGAGCACAGCAACCATGATGCAGCTTTTGTGCACATTACTACATGGATTTATTTTTGCAAAACTCTGTTTATGCCTTTCACATGAGAACTGTCTGCTGTGTTCGCTCTCTGTCTGTTCCTGGAGTTTAGTCTGAACATTGTGAGGAAGGTGATAAACAATGCCCCTTGTTATTGTGTTCTGGTCAAGTCCTAGCACCTCGACAAAACACACTAAAGCAGCTGCAGCTGAAAGCTTGTACTTTGATATTAAAGAGATACATGTTTAGGTAACACACACTTGGAGAGGGACCTTTCCAGGGAGAAGAGCAACACGCACCTAAGATGTAGAAATACCATCTAGAGTCTAAGGTATGTTGTCTGCTGACAAAGTCCAGAGATCTTCTATTATATAATAATACTCATTCTTACCAAGGGAAGGGAGGTTAGGCACTATAGTCCTTTCTCCATTGTCTTTGTATGATGACATCTCCTTCAATGATATAAGGCCTAGCTGCAATGATAACTCGATTCTTGTTATGCATTATTCTGCTTGTTGTGGCACATATACTGCATATTAGAGCACGTTAGTTAAAAAAAACTTTTTAAACAATATTCATGTCTCGGTCAAATCTTATTGTGGACAAGTACAAGAATGTGAGCGAAAAGGTGTGTCTTGTTACCGCGATTCCTGAGAGATCTGGGAAAGCTGTGTCTAATCATTTGCTTCTCCATGAGTGTGTAGAAGAAGGAGTGAGACACTAAAGCTAGTCTGTCCTGGGCTCGTGGGTGCTAAGGTGGTAGGAAGGCACATTCCCTATACACCGAGGTCCCATAATCCTGCGCATAATTCTGTGTATGTGCAGAATCCCTGCAACATGGCTCCACCAACGTTTGGTCTGGTACTTATTCACGAGACCCCTGAGTAGTGCTTGTGCTTATCCACAGTACCCTTTCACCAGTTTCAGAGCAGTCCGTGGTGTGAGGGGGTTTACCTCCTATATTTGAGATTTTATAGTTTTTTCAAGCTTGAATTTTAAACGGTTGAGTTTTCTTTGTTCTTGACCCAGTGTTGCGCTAGCATTTCCCTTGCCTACATTACAGTGTCTATAATGGCAATCAAAAATTGCTGCGCCGAACTCCGCTGCAGTGACTGCGCATTTGACTCAACATAGAGTGCCAGTTGCGGGAGCGGATTTTATATTTGTCATAGAGGCGGATGCTGCTTTGCGCTTTGCGGTTTTTTACTCCTGGGTTAAGTTTCCAGCTCTTGATGGAAACGATAATTTCTTTCATGAATATGAACATGCTGCGGTTCCACAAGTTTACTGTCCATATTGTTTACTTGAAGTTCCGTTGTCAGCTTGGGAGCATACCATGTGGTTTAATGGCACCCT
Source organism: Triturus cristatus (assembly GCF_964204655.1). NCBI lineage: Eukaryota > Metazoa > Chordata > Amphibia > Caudata > Salamandridae > Triturus > Triturus cristatus. The sequence goes on along the minus strand of NC_140586.1, from coordinate 401,836,393 downwards.
TCCTCACCTATGTTTCAGTGGTCCGGCTCAGTCCCTTATTGGTCGATGGGGCAACATGGCCCATTTTGGCAGGATGTACACCTCATCCAAACTATCGCAGTGTTACACACGCAGAGCTACTCATATTATGCACATCTTTAATTCATATACACAGAAGTGTCATTCAGTATATGTCTCTTAATATACTGGCAGCTCTGGCTGGTGCCGCTCAGCCACCTGGGTATGGTGGTGGCGTGGTTATTTGTCCTATCATGGCTAATTCAGTGATGGGGAAGCATCCTCAGAAAAGGGATGATTTACCCTTCTGGTTGGCCGAAAAGTTTGAGCAACTCAAAGCTGTTTTTCCACATACTTCTCCTGTGGATAAGCACAGGATACTTACAATGAGCTTACATAAAGGCCTTATTCCCAGTTTTGCTGATTGCACCACATGGGGGAAAGTGTTTGTGGCAGTTTATTCGCTGTGTTTTGGCACCCCCTCCATGACTGTGCTTCTGAAGGTTCTTAAGAAAGTTCAAGACAAACACGGGGCAAAGGCTGCTCTAGAATTGGGGATGAGATTATTTGGTGTTCCCTATTGTATCCAACATGATTCTTGCTAACGTCAAGGGGAAAGCAGTTAGCTTACAGGTGAGTCAGCGTGTAGAGGCCGTGGATGACATGGATAAACAACGTGAATTGCCAAAGATTATTGCGAACATATATAAATCCTTGGGCCGCAATAATCCGGGAATAAGACCTTCTACTCAAACGCAGAATAAGCCACCGACTGAAAAGGAGGGGCATCCAGTCTTTCCTAAAAAGGCTTGGAATAGAAATCAGCGGCAGCAGCAACAGAAGCTAGGTTTACGTGCGGGTTCACCAACACCTGATGCTTCTGAAAGTAGATATGAATTGCGTGACCGCTCTAAATTTAAGACACCAGAAAGGTTTTCGGTTCCTGATCTGCGCTTTCCTCGTTCCTTTCAGGAATCATCGGATCCACAGTTCGGTGTCGGGAAGCAGCTGGATCGCAGACCGGGCCAGAGCACTCAACAACTACGTGATCCGCCACGCCAGATTGATGTAAAAACCAAACCGGAGGGACAACCTCCTTATTGTGCCCCGTTTCAGAAGAAGAAAGTTGCCTCTTTAATAGCAAAATATGCCTCAGATGGTGAGAACCCTACTCCTCGATTTGAGACGGGCGGTGACACTACTCAACAGCGCGGTGGAAGTTAACATAGTGCAAGAGCACTCCATCCTTGTCTGGAGGCAAGAGAACTGACACTTTCATTACAGTGGGGACAGCAGATACACAAGCTGCATAGGCTTTGTGAGATAGTCCTCCAAATTGAACGTGATATAACACGGACAATTAAGGTAGTCTTTTGGTTACAACCTTACCTCCTCTTATGACATTTTGTTGGCGAGGCAGATTGGCCTCCTCCATTCGTTTTGGCTTCTTTCCCGGGAGGAGGACGTGATACTCCCGAGTTTTTCCTGTTATGTCTCTGAAGAGGCTAAACATGCTTACACGTCAGAATGGGCATTAGCTCTAGCACCAGCTGTGTACCGTAATCAGGTGGGCTGGGATAATGTTTCACCAGAACATGAAATTCCTTTGCGATCTCTGCCCCAGCCACAAGCACAATATCCAATCAAGGGAGATGCAAAAGCATCCATGAGTGTAATTTTAACCCAGTCGGAACATCAGGGTGTGATTTAACCCTGTGTTTCATCAATGAAAAATCCTCTTTTTCTGATATTGAAACCGGATGGTTCATTTCATATAGTTTTGGATTACAAAAATTTAAACAGTTATGTTCGTACGTTTGCAGTACAGAACACCCATAGCTCTGCGTTAATAAGTAACATAGTACGTAAAAAATATAAAACCACACTTGATATATCTAATGGATTTTATAGTCACAATTTGGCACCCGATAGCAGTGATTTGACTGCATTTACCGCAGTGAGCAATCAGAAACGTTTTATGTGTTTGCCTATGGGCTGCATCTTGTGTGTGTGGATCGCATCATATACTGTCTTTTGCTGACTTTGGGTACAAATTTAATTTTGCTAAGTCACATATCGTCTGTTTGGCAGTACTCTTTTTGGGTTATGAGCTCAACAATGAAGGTAGGTGGTCAGCCCCTCACTTTTTAGAGAAATGTGCTGTTACAACCGCCTTCTACTCTAAAGAAGTTACAATCTTTGCCGCGTTTTTTGAATTTCTGGAGGACATATATTCCTGACAATGCCAGCGTATCAAAAGCGATTTACTCGTAGATAAACCCTCTTTTTCGTCTTTCAGCTGGCTTCCGGAACATACCACGATTCTTCGTTTTTTACAGTCAGATCTGCTTGCGACTATCTTCTTCTTAACTTGTGACAATTCCACAAATTTGGTCATAATGATTGTGCCAGGTATAGTAGGTTTCACTTACTGTACAAATCACACTCATACGCATCATCCGAGTTGTGTTTTTCCACCATTGAGAAAATTCTTACGGCAGTCCAGATGGCGATTCTGAAAGAACGCTCTCTGACGCAGGTGAAATGCATTCTTATCGACTCGCCTCTACATGCTTTAGAAGCAGTGACAAAGGCAAGTGTTCTGAATTCTAAAGCTTTACGCTCCCCGACATCGGCTAATGTCACTTTTATCTTTGATCCTTCTTTGCAGACTCAGGGGTTTTTACAATCTGAAAATGTTCATCCTCCTCTCTTGTCTTTGCTTCCTCTAGATAAGTACAAATTTGTCAACTATACCGACTGTTCTGTTCAGCCAGCTGTTGGGTCAAAGCATGCTTATTCGGCAGCTTGCGCTATAGTGGCTGGCTCCATTGTAAATGCTGAATTTAAGTCTTCCATAGTCCGTATACAGGCGCTTGGGGACTGTACAGCACAATTAGCGGAGCTGCGTGCTTTGATTTTAGCTCTAGAATTCGCTGATCCTGATGTGAACACTCTTGTTGTGTGTGATTCCTTTTACTGTGTGCAATCCTTTAATGACAATCTGTTCCTTTGGTCTCAAAATGATTATCGAGATTCTAAAGGTAGCATAATAAAGCATAAACCGCCTTTGGGTTTGAGTGGCTGCTCTTAACCCCTTCGCTGCTAGGCCTTTTCCCCTCCTGTGCTAAGCCTTTTTTGGGCTATTTGGGGTAGTGCGCGATTAGGCCCCTGTAACTTTTTGACCACATTAGGTATCCACGCCAAATTTGCGTCCTTTTCTTCCAACATCATGGGGATTCTAAAGGTACCCAGGGTTTGTGGATTCTCCTAGAGGGTTCCCAGAAATTAGTCAAAATACAGCAAACTTTTGGGTTTTTTGTGAAAAATGGGGAAGAGTGGCTGCAAATGAAAGCATCTGGGTTTTTCTCTGCAAATGATATCAAAAAAGGGTTTGTGGGGCTGAAATCACAATTTCTCCAGCTTTTAGGGAATGACAGATTTTTGTCAGAAATCCAACATTTTTTACACAGTTTTGACATTTTTCTGGGACATACCCTATTTTTGCTATTTTTTGTGCTTTGAACCTCCTTCCAGATAATGGTAAAAATGGGTAGAAAAGCAATAATGGATCCTGGAAAGCTATACATTTTTGAAAAGTAGACAAAATTCTGAATAAAGCAAGGGGTCATTTGTGTAGATCCATCAAGGTTTCTTTATAGAAACTAACAGGTAAATATTGGAAAAATTAAAAATTTGTTGAAAAAAGCAGCCTTTTGAGTCAACGTTTTCACCTGTAACTTCTTCGAAATATGACATCTCTTTGAAAGCAATGTACCGTTACATCCGGTGGACCTTCTTGGTTGTGGGGATATATAGGACTTGTAGGTTCACCAAGAGCCCAACAAACCCAGAGTAAAAAACTGAGCAGCATTTTGTAATGGTTTTTTTTTTTGTTCCGGGTATATAGCAATTATTGTGGGAAAATGTATACATGGAAAAATCGGTATGAAAGACACCTATGTATTTCTGAAATGGGAACAAATTACAGAGTTTAGAAACAGTGCATATTTGGACATTTTCGAAATTGGGAATACTCATACTTGCATGACAATTATTGGTCATTTTTCAAAATGACTTTTTTTTTACAAAATGTCTTTCATTTGGAAAGGAGAAATGCATCAAAAATCAATAGGTAATAACAGTTGCTTTACAAATCTGAACTACCCTAAGTCTCCCGATAAAAATGGTACCTCACTTGTGTGAGTAGGCATAGTGCCCACGACAGGAAGTGGCTCAAAACCTAAGGTGAACACACCACATTTTCACACTGAAAATTTACACTTTTTTTGCGAAGTCTAGCTGTAGTTTTTGAACCCTAGCCCTGCCGGCACCTAGGGAAACCTAGCAAACCTATACATTTTTGAAAACTAGACACCCAGGGGAATCCAGGATGGGGTGACTTGACTGCCTCCCACCATGGTCTGTAACCCAGAATCCCTTGCAAACGTAAAAAATTACCAAAAAAACCACATTTTCCCCACATTTCTGTGATGGAAAGTTCTGGAATCTGCGTGGATCCACACATTTTCACCCACCCCGTGTTCCCCAAAGTCCTACGAGAAAAATGGTACCTCACTTGTGCGGGTCGGCATAGTGCCCGCGACAGGAAACGGCACAAAACGCAACGTGGTCACACCTCAATTTTGCAGTGAAAAAATGACCCTTTTTTGGCAAAGTGACGAGCTGTAGTTTTTGAACCCTAGCCCTGCCGGCACCTAGGGAAACCTAGCAAACCTATACATTTTTGAAAACTAGACACCCAGGGGAATCCAGGATGGGGTGACTTGACTGCCTCCCACCATGGTCTGTTACCCAGAATCCCTTGCAAACGTAAACAATTGACAAAAAAAACACATTTTTACCACATTTCTGTAATGGAAAGTTCTGGAATCTGCGTGAATCCACAAATTTCCACCCACCCAATGTTCCCCAAAGTCTTACGAGAAAAATGGTACCTCACTTGTGCGGGTCGGCATAGTGGCCGCGACAGGAAACGGCGCAAAACGCAACGTGGTCACACCACAACTTTGCAGTGAAAAATGACCCTTTTTTGGCAAAGTGACTAGCTGTAGTTTTTTAACCCTAGCCCTGCCGGCACCTAGGGAAACCTAGCAAACCTATACATTTTTGAAAACTAGACACCCAGGGGAATCCAGGATGGGGTGACTTGAGTCCCTCCCACCATGGTCTGTTACCCAGAATCCCTTGCACACGTAAAAAATTGACAAAAAAAACACATTTTCTCCACATTTCTGTGATGGAAAGTTCTGGAATCTGCGTGGATCCACAAATTTCCACCCACTCCGCGTTCCCCAAAGTCCTACGAGAAAAATGGTACCACACTTGTGCGGGTCGGCATAGTGCCCGCGACAGGAAACGGCGCAAAACGCAACGTGGTCACACCTCAATTTTGCAGTGAAAAATGACCCTCTTTTGGCAAAGTGACGAGCTGTAGTTTTTGAACCCTAGCCCTGCCAGCACCTAGGGAAACCTAGCAAACCTATACATTTTTGAAAACTAGGCACCCAGGGAAATCCAGGATGGGGTGACTTGACTGCCTCCCACCATGGTCTGTTACCCAGAATCCCTTGCAAACGTAAAAAATTGACAAAAAAAACACATTTTCACCACATTTCTGTGATGGAAAGTTCTGGAATCTGCGTGGATCCACAAATTTCCACCCACCCCGCGTTCCCCAAAGTCCTACGAGAAAAATGGTACCACACTTGTGAGGGTCGGCATAGTGCCCGCGACAGGAAACGGCGCAAAACGCAACGTGGTCACACCTCAATTTTGCAGTGAAAAATGACCCTTTTTTGGCAAAGTGACGAGCTGTAGTTTTTGAACCCTAGCTCTGCCGGCACCTAGGGAAACCTAGCAAACCCACGCATTTCTGAAAACTAGACACCTGGCGGCTTCCAGGGAGGTATGGCTTGCGTGGATCCCCCAACGTTTCCTTACCCAGAATCCCCTGCAAACCTCAATTTTTGCTGAAAAAAATCACTTTTTTCACACATTTTGGGGTTGAAAAGTTGTGGCATCACCGGGCTCACACAAATTTACCACCACCCACCGTTCCCCCAGGTCTCCCGGTAAAAATGGTGCCTCACTTGTGTGGGAGGCCTAAGTACCCGCGGCAGGCAAGGGCCCAAAACGTAGTGAGGCGACATCAAAATGGCCTATCGCAAAACCACCTGGTTTTGCAAGGGGGGTCACTTGGGTTTTTGGCCCGGTGCTCGGCGGCCATCTAGGGAAACCTACCAAACCCATGCATTTCTGAAAACGAGACACCCGGCGGCTTCCAGGGAGGTATGGCTTGCGTGGATCCCGCAACGTTTCCTTACCCAGAATCCCCTGCAAACCTCAATTTTAGCTGAAAAAATCACTTTTTTCACACATTTTGGGGTGGGAAAGTTGTGGCATCACCGGGGTCACACAAATTTACCACCACCCAGCGTTCCCCCAGGTCTCCCGGTAAAAATGGTGCCTCACTTGTGTGGGAGGCCCAAGTACCCGCGGCAGGCAAGGGCCCAAAACGTAGTGAGGCGACATCAAAATGGCCTATCGCAAAACCACCTGGTTTTGCAAGGGGGGTCACTTGGGTTTTTGACCCGGTGCTCGGCGGCCATCTAGGGAAACCTACCAAACCCACGCATTTCTGAAAACTAGACACCCGGCGGCTTCCAGGGAGGTATGGCTTGCGTGGATCCCCCAACGTTTCCTTACCCAGAATCCCCTGCAAACCTCAATTTTAGCTGAAAAAATCACTTTTTTCACACATTTTGGGGTGGGAAAGTTGTGGCCGCCGAGCACCGGGTCAAAAACCAAAGTGACCCCCCTTGCAAAACCAGATTAACTATTGTTCCTACAGCGTGAGAATTTTGGAGTAAAATTGCAAAGAAAATGTGGCAGACATTTTGAGGTTTGCAGGACATTGGGGATAAAAAAAAATTTGGAATTCACAAGAGAGACATCACCATGAACTCCCGTGGGTTTTCAACAATATCTACAGTTGGTGGGTTATTCTTACATCGAAAGTGTACCTTGGCAGAGAAACTAAAGACAAGCATTGCTGCACAACCATCTGTTCCTCAAACACACACACATACTGGTTGGATTTGGCACGAGGGCGAGTCATGGTTTAGTGTATTAAATTTTATTAACTAGAGATTTCACAAAAATGAAATGCACTGTCAATAATTAAATTCACAAAAAACCAAACCAATGACTCGCAGCTCGTGAGCTGTAAAGCCACGTCAAGGCACCAACCACTTTACAGGCCATTCACACACCTTTCATACGTGATACAAACAAGACCATTCGCACCAGCAACACAGTACAAAATTCACCAAAAAGGGACAAGGTACACCCTGCTTCAGAAAGACAAATATTACTGCACAGCCATCTAATCCGCAAGCACACACACATACTGGTTGGATTTGGCACGAGGGTATTAGCAAGTGATTTCACAAAACATGAAATGCACTGGTAATAATTGAAAGGGCGAGAAACTGAACCATTGACTCACAGCTCGTGAGCTGTAAAGCCACGACAAGGCACCAACCTCTTTACAGGCCATTCATACACCTTTCATACGTGTGAGACATACAAAACCATTCACACCGCCAGCCGCGGGACCATCACATAACAAAACTCACACCAGCACACAGCGCCATTCAAGGGCCCATCACTTTCACACGCCCACAACCCAGACACAGCAACTACACATGCTGATGGATTGCGTGGAGTGGCACTCAGCTAGCAGTGTGTGTAGTGACCAGCAGAAAGTCACTACTCACACACAGCCAGCCGAGCTCCAGTCCACACACACCGCTAGCAGAGCGCCAGTCCACACACACCGCTAGCAGAGCGCCAGTCCACGCACACCGCTAGCCAAGCGCCAGTCCAGGCATACCGCCAGCCAAGCGCCAGTCCAGGCACACCGCCAGCCAAGCGCCAGTCCAGGCACACCGCCAGCCAATCGCCAGTCCAGGCACACCGGCAGCCAATCGCCAATCCATGCACACCGCCAGCCAAGCTCCAGTCCACTGACACCTCCAGCCAAGCACCAGTCCGCACACACCACCAGTCCACGCACACCGCCAGCCAAGTACCAGTCCACGCACACCACCAGCCAAGCACCATTCCACGTACACCGCCTGCCAAGCTCCAGTCCACGCACACCACCAGCCAAGCTCCAGTCCACGGACACCACCAGCCAAGCACCAGTCCGCACACACCACCAGTCCACGCAAACCACCAGCCAAGTACCAGTCCACGCACACCGCCAGCCAAGCACCATTCCACGCACACTGCTAGCCAAGCTCCAGTCCACGCACACCACCAGCCACGCACCAGTCCACGCACACCGCCAGTCCATGCACACCGCCAGTCCACGCACACCGCCAGCCAAGCACCATTCCACGCACACCACCAACCAAGTGCCAGTCCACACACACGAACAGCCAAGTGCAAGCCTACACACACCGCCATCACATTTAGGATTTTTTTAGAAAAAAATAAAAACACAAACAAATCGCAAATAGATACAAATCTTCTAACAGAAAATCAGCAACTAAATACATTGCACTAACACCAACCTTGAAACAGAATCAAATTATCCAAAGAATACAGACCAGGCAGTTCACTTTACCACTCATGAATGCTCCCAATAATTCTTTCGCGTGTGGTACACTCTAAAACAAGCAGGAAGACACAGTGCAGGATGAGAAGGACAGTCGGGGCAGTACATACGACTCTCCTTCCGCGTACCTCTTCGCCAACAGACTCTACATCTTCTACTGGGAAAATCTTTTGAGGGTGTGGGAAGAATGTGATCTGGAAAGTGGCGATCTTTCAATCTAGCAGCATCCTCCACCACTTCAACTCTAGGAACACTTGCCTGTTCCACTACAACAAGGCTGCCTATTACAGACTCCTGAAACTTAGCAAAAGTCATCTTTGACTCAGGGCAAGAATCCTGGAACACAACAAAAGCATTAAACATTGCCAAGTGGAAAAGATGGATAGCCAACTTCTTGTACCAAATGTAAGCCTTACGAAGAGCAGTGTAAGGTTCCAACCTCTGATCTACTCTGTCAACACCACCCATGTGCCTATTATAGTCTAAAATGCACACAGGTTTGCACGCTTCAGCGACCTGACCCCAAACAGTCACAGGTGCAGTGCTTTCATCATGGATGGTACTCAGCATGTAGACATCTCTCCTGTCTGAAAACTTCACAGCAAGAAGCTCCTGGCAACGCAACGCACTGCACTGTCCCCGCACAAGCTTTTGACAAACAAGTTCTTTCGGGAAACCTTTACGGTTAAAGCGGATTGTGCCACAAGCAAAAGTGTCCACTTTGGCCAATTCCCTGAACAACCGCACACCAGTGTACAAGTTATCTACATATAAATGGTGGCCTTTGTTGAAAAATCCTTTACCAAGTTCCCAAACAAGTTTCTCAGTCACTCCAAAAGTGGACGGACAACCAGGGAGGTTAACCCTAGATTCCTTACCGGTGTACACCCTGAAATTAGACACATATCCAGTCCTACTGTCACACAGCATATACAGCTTTATTCCATAGCGTGCCCTCTTACTAGGAATGTATTGCCTAAAAACCAAGCGGCCCTTGAACAACACCAAAGACTCATCCACTGCAATTTCTTTCCCAGGGGCATAAATCTCAGAAAATCGATCAACAAAGTGATCAAGGACAGGCCTAATCTTAAAAAGACGGTCACAATCAGGGTGATCTCGTGGCAACGCTAAACCATTATCAACAAAATGCATCATCCGAAGCAGAAGCAAATATCTGTCACGACTCATGACTGCCGGAAAAATAGACGTTGCCATCAAGGGACTGCTAGACCAATATGAAGACATTGATGGCTTCCTTAGCAAGCCCATCAAAAAAGTTAAACCCAAGAACTTCTTCATCTCTTCAACATTTGTGGGAGTCCACCGGGTAGCTCTAGAGTAGGGCCTAAGTCTGGCACTGTTGTCCCTCAAAAACTGTTCGGCATACAAATTAGTCTGCTCAACAATCTCTGCCAAAAACACATCGTCCATAAACAATTTAAAAAACTTTACCGGCAAAATGTTTTCAGTATTCACTCTAGACCCTGGAACACCAGTAAACTCTGGCAATGCCGGCTGCACCATGCCAGGGGCAACCCAGAGGTCATCACTTTCAAAGGGAAGCCTTGCAGCCCCAGCCTGCAGCCCAGATGCCTCTTGCCGCACTACACCAACGGGAAACCTTGCAGCCCCAGGCTGCAGCCCAGATGCCTCTTGCCGCACTATCGGCACATCAGTCTCCTCCTCTAACACAGGCACTTCATCCGCACTAAGAGTATCTTCATCATCCGATGACTCCATACGGAGAGACAACTCACTGCCAGAATCGTCCCCTGCCTCCTCTCCCTCAGATGCAGAGTCAGTCTCTGAACCATGGTCAGAGGAAGACTCAAACAGCAAACCAACAACCTGCTGAGCAGTAATCCTGCGGCTAGCCATTATACTTACTAAGATAGAAGACTGCACAAACAAGTCAACAACAACCAACAATGTGCAAACCAAGTAAGTAAAGAAATGTGTACCTTTATCACAAAGATCAATGTACTCAAAAACTATACAAACCAATTACAAGAGACAGCTGCACTCACCAGAAACCAACTCTGCAGTGACACAGCAAAAACCAACGATATCAAACTAGAAAGAAGAAAAAAAACAAATTACTCACAAGACAACAAAATACACATCCAGCACCAATGCAAAAAGTTTTTGACACTCAAAAAACAAACATACTGCTATTATTACACCATTTGCAAAAGAAATTCATGCAGAGAAATCAAACACATTTACATTGTACAAAAAAGAGTCTTTTACCAAACTACACAAACAGCAGAACCACCAGTAACAACACGGCAAACTGAAAAGAGCAAAAGCCTTCACCTAGAACAAAAAAGTTAAAAAAAAACCATTACAATTGCAATTCACAAAAAATATAACAATAAACATTATAATATGCTATGTTACTACCCAAATGGTCAATCGGGTTATGTGCCAGGTGGGGCAGAAAACAGCAGGAAAAAAAAGGCTACTCTGTCCCGGGGCGGGTGGGCCAAATACATATTATAAAAATTGCCCCCTGGAAGCGACACTTGCCAAAGGGGTCACTTCCATTTTTATTTACACTAATTCCCTGGTGTCTAGTGGGCTTTTCTGCCCCCCCAGGGGGGGCAGAAAAGTCTTCCAGAAAATTATGCCCCCAAGGAAGCGACCTTTGCCCAAGGGGTCGCTTCCCAAATGAACAAAACGACACCCCTGGTGTCTAGTGGGCTTTTCTGCCCCCACTGGGGGCAGAAATGGACCGAAAGTGGACCGATCTGCCCCCAGGGGGGGGCAGAAAAGTCTGAGCATAAATGATTCCCCCAGGGAAGCGACCCTTGCCCAAGGGGTCGCTTCCCAAATCAATAAAACGACATCCCTGGTGTCTAGTGGGCTTTTCTGCCCCCCCCTGGGGGCAGAAACGGACCGAAAGTGGACCGATCAGCCCCCAGGGGGGGCAGAAAAGTCTGAGCATAAATGTTTCCCCCTGGGAAGCGACCCTTGCCCAAGGGGTCGCTTCCCATATCAATAAAACGACATCCCTGGTGTCTAGTGGGCTTTTCTGCCCCCCCTGGGGGCAGAAACGGACCGAAAGTGGACCGATCTGCAGAAAAGTCTGTGAAATAATTATTCCCCAAGGGAAGCGACCCTTGACCAAGGGGTCGCGTCCCATATCAATAAACCACATCCCTGGTGTCTAGTGGGCTTTTCTGCTCCCCCTGGGGGCAGAAACGGACCGAAAGTGGACCGATCTGCCCCCGGGGGGGGGGGGGCAGAAAAGTCTGAGCAATAATTATCCCCTCTGGGAAGCGACCCTTGCCCAAGGGGTCGCTTCCCAAATGACCAAATTTACATCCCTAGTGTCTAGTGGGGCATCCCTGCTCCACGATCGTGACGCTGTGCACGATCGTGGGACAGGAATGCCCAGCATTGAGACATCAGGGGAGAGGAAATACTCTTTCCTCTCCCCCGATGCCTCAAGGCCTTTGAATTCCACCCCCCCCCCCCCGCCACACCGCAGCAAAACACTCACCCTCCCCGTTGGAGGCGCTGGAAGAAATGAATTCCAGCGCGTCCAACGCTTCCTGATGACGCCGGCGCGCGCTGTGCGCACTGACGTCATCAGGAAGCGTGGGGGGGCTCGGGGGTGGCAGCGGAAGAGTTTCCCCCTCTGTGGGGGCATGATCGATGCCCCAGGGGGGGAGCGCCAGCGCTTCCCCCAGGGGCTTTGCTCATGACGGAGCGGTTCCGTCATGAGCACAGCTCAACCGATGCTCATGATGGAACCGCTCCGTCATGAGCATCGAAGGGGTTAAGGAACGTTTGCCACTCACGCTTGTTATGCATACTCTTGGACATCGGAGTGTGGGAGCACATGCTGTTGGTAATTCTTTGGCTAATGAGTCAGCCAAATCTGCGGTAGCCACACGTTCAGTAGCAGCAGTAACTAGGTTCATGACTAAAATTGATAATAATATTCTTGCAACAATTACAGCTACGAAGGGTGAGACGGAGGGGCACCTTCCTGCACATACATTTTTTTTTCCCTGCAACGCAGGCCCCCTTGCACAATGGTGCATGTGTTGGTGCCAGGCATCTGCATGTAGCACGAGTGTTAAGGGAAAAGCAGGGGTGCACCGTATTCTTGTGAATACCGCGCATCTCTGCATTTGGAAACTGTCAGAACGCTGCGTTAGCTTTCTTGGCTTAACACCAAACTCTAACAGTTTCCTAGTAAATATGCCCCCAAGTTTCTGACCTGTCAGTGCACACTATCAAATTAGGTTTGGTGGCTGGGTTAAACCAATATTTCTACGAATCCATTCAGAACAATTGATAGAGCATGAAAGAGTTAAATGGGATCAATCTAAAGACTGAGAAGGATTTAAGGGAAGTGGATGAATAAATTCCAGTGGCAGGCACAAGCGACTTAATCCAATGTTGCAGTTGTTCCGACTGAAGACTTTCAAGTTAGACTTAGTAAACATTTTGGTATTTTAACCAGTTCAGAAGGACGAAAGCTGCATCCAACAAATTTCTTCAAGATTTGGTTATCTTTGCATGAATCCTTGGTGAAATACTTGGGTAGGAATTGACAACACCCAAGCAAGATGGAGCACGGTATAAAATGAGGTTTATTCTTGGCCAAGTGGAAGCTTTGAGTGCTCCCTGCTCTTCCATGATCTGCAAATATCAAGTATTTTAAGCCATCAGTCTAAGTGTCGAGCAACAGAAGTCACAATACTAAATTGTATTCATTTTTATCGTTTCTTCCTTAATTCAGTACAAGTGACTTCTTTCCTCTTGTCTCCATTATTAGAAGTTGCTTTTGTAGGTCTTTTATGTCTTTCTTGTAGCACATCACTTACAATGTACAAAACCGCTATATCAACCTTTCTGCTACAAAACATCTTCAGGCTCCAGCTTTTCAGGCTTTCAGTGGCAGGTTCCCCCACAGGTATGCCGTTGCCCTTCATCAAGCAAAAAACAAATGGCCTTGTGCATCCGGTCAGGGAACTGGAACTGACCATTCTATTCCATAGATGCAATATCTATGGCACAAAGATTTAACAGGTTAGAATGAGTTTTCCAGTAATCTTTAAGCGAGCAGCAAGGATTCTTCTCAACACAGTAGTCTGGAAGGTATTGCTGCCTTTTTATTTAAGTTTTGTTTCTGAATTTCCAACTGCCTGGCCTGCTTTGTCAAAGGGAATATCTCCTTGTTATACCCTGTCAAATTCCAAAAATGTGCCCTCTGAGAAGGTGGTTCTGACCACCTAATCTGCCTGGAATTTCTGGTTTTTAATCACCTGTCTTTTGACTTTTACTGTGGGTAGCATCATAACCTGTGACTCACCCACGAAAAACTCATGGTAAAATGGACTGCACATGCTTACAACCAGTATCCGCCATTTAAGACGAGGCTGCTTTGATGCAGCAATGGTAAGATGCACTTGGCTGGTTACACATGAACAAGTGTGCATACACGTGTGCACACTTGTAAGGGATGTGCGTAGGAGACTCTTGTTGTGCTCAGCCCAGGAACTGCTCAGAGGTAGCCTGGTGCACAAGGGACTCTGTAGGGTTTGGTTTGACCTGGGATAGGTCTTATAATGTTGGTGTACACAAATTTGAAATGTCAATGTGCTTTACTGTTTGGACTGCAGTGATCTTCCATTATAGGCTGCCACTGCGCTTCTCCTTGGTCTAAAGGCAACAGGGTCATACCTGTGTACAGTGTAACCTGTCTGAAAATAACATTGCTGTAAAGTCCAAAGTCATATATGTACAGCTTATGGGTCTTCCAGAAATGTCATGTTTCTCTGGCTCAGCTCAGGATCAGAGCCCTGGCCTTTTGTCACCCTGCTGGGCTGGGTAATTTTTTTTTATCTCTAGCAGCAGGAACAAAGGCCTCCCCCACCACAATGGGAGAAATCAGTCTTGCTTAGGTTCGCTCCTCAGAATGAAGGGGGTTGGATGGCCTGCTCTGCATCAATCAGCCAATTTACATCCTGTGGCAGTGAGGGGTGGAGCTGAGACCCCCCAGAGCACATGTGGTAAATGAATTGTGATTGATGCAAACTTGAAGTATCCCGGAAGGCTGTGTAGGAAGGTGGAAACTGGGGTGGAGAATTGTTTTTTTCCCATCTTGGGGTAGCCCCAAGAGGATGGGGTCACCACCAAAATGTTGCTAAAGGGGTGTAGGAGCTGCAGGAGCAGCACCGCCTCTGCCCAAAAGAATTCCGGAGTCCCCATCCTAAGTTTGGTGGAACTCTAAATTGATAACTCTACCAGGATTTCTTTGGATTTCTAAGGCTGAAACGTTGGCTTTTCAACTGGGAGTGCTACGCTCTGTAGGGGCAAATACTATGGCTGCAGCCTTTGTTGCCTAATGTGGTTCAATGTGAATTTTCATGTTGGAAGACACCCTCTAGGGATGAAAAGTGGTAATTGCACATTAGTGTAGCTATAAAAGTGATCTTCAGGGGCTAAATTTGAATTGCGTATTAATACTAAAAGTTATGCTGAATAAACAAATCACGCCAACTTGCATGTACATTATTCTTGCTAATGCTTTATTTAAATAATGAGACTGACAGCTATTCAAGATCAAAGTTTGCATGCTTTATTGCCAGCATAAATCATGCTCAAGTATTGCATTTGAATACAAGTGAATGTTTTTGACATATGACTTGTTGATCTAAAACTCTTTTTGGAAAGAGCAAGAATGTTTACGCAATGTCATCAAGATGTACTTCCATCAGCTTGTGTATATTTGTAATTTGTTGCATAATATTGAGTAGTATGTATGTAATAAATGTGCTTTTTCCTTTTTCAAAAGAAAAAGCACAGACTGGACAATCCTTTATTGAGTGTTATTATTTTTTATCTGCTAATAGTGATTACTAGCCCACACCACCTCCCTTGAGTAGGCCTTGGACTTCTCTGCTTCGCTACCCTATATGAGTCAAGTGCTACAATGGGGTGTTTGGCTCCCAGTTGAGGACAAATGTAGCCCTATTACATGTGCAGGCTGCACAACTAATGACTCATTTTCTAACAGGCCCTCAATTGCCGCAACTACTGTTCCCACAATATAATGTATCTCTACCTCTTGTAGACTGCTCTGTGGCATTTATAAGTTCCATGATACAACATGATTGAAGTCTCCACCATGGCACAAGCCCTCTGTACTGTACTTTGACTCCAGCCACTACCAGCAAGTTGGCCCATTCCAATGCATCCGTATCATTCCAGAAGGATACTCTACAGAGTATGTATGAATAAATTTGCATGTAGGAAATCTTGGAATACAGTTAAGTGACGGTAAAGCCATTCACTGGTTGCTTGCAGGGCAGACACTCTAGCCCATATTCCCCAATCGTGTCCGATATTGTTGATAGTAAATTTACAGCCGGCTCTGAAGCAGTAGTCATTGGTGAGTGGACCAGTGCTCCAGCAGAGATAAATACTGCGTCAATTTATTTTGTCTGCCAACTTCACAATACATTTTATTTCCCTTAACTTTAAATTAAATACTCAAATTCTGCTTCAGATGTATGAATGTATGTTTAGGTAGTACTACATACATGTTTATATTCTGCCATCAAGAGATGTCACTAAGAAGATTCCGAGAACAAATTATATTGCAATAGAAGATGGAAGACCAACTTAAACACTGTGTGCCTGGTCGTGTACACACCCACTAGCCAGTGTAAGGTATGAGAAAAGTGTATTTTGCTCCAATTTACATGTGTACCAAAAATGATGTACTCAACATAAATTATATTATAGTAAGTAAGAATATTTTAGTTTCTTGTGTGTTAACCTGAAGACCTCGCAAATTCAGGTTAGTCCCTCATTAGCAGAGATGTAAAAGGAGTTTCACCACATCATGTGAAACAAAGGTCATTGGCTCTGGAGTCTGAATAGCAAGTCTCAGCCCACAACATCAATCAGGAGTTCAGAGGTCCAATACATAGATACAAAATCAGGGACAACACGTAGATAGATTTGTGAAATATGGTTGACATGAAACTTCTGGAGCTCCTTCAAAATAGTTCATCAGAATGATTGGAAAGATTACCTAATTCTACTAGAGAAATATATGTATCTCCCTAATATCAATGTTATCAGATGTTGAACAGGGGTGAAGAAGGACTTTCAAAATTGCATATTGATTGGTTTATTGATTTTGGCTCTGCAATACTTCTTTTCATGGGGACATGAGAAATGTGCAACACAGTCAAATCTATAAAATACCAAATAATGACCCAAAGGGGTGGCTGGGGGGAGTTGCTTCAAACTAAAGGCTTACATTAAAGAGTTAAAATATATAAATTGGTCGCTAAAAGCTACTGGAACATAAGTTGAAAGAGGTGTACAACATACTTACTGGAATGCGGGTAGTAGAAAACCCCATAGGTGCTGAGACAAGGCTGGCTTGCCTGAAGTGATTTCAGATGATTGCTAGGCATTAGAGGTGTTAAGGGTCCATAGCACTTTCCACCCACATTAAGAACAGGCTTAGCAAGTGAAGCTGGCAACATACTATTGCATCTAGCTGTGGTGCAGCATCAGGCCTTCCCGAAAGCAATCTGAAGCTGATATTGCAAAGCAAATGGAACTACATTGTTTATTCACCGTAATGTGCACAGTGTGTGTGAAATTGCAAGTATGGGGGGGCTGAACGTACAACTATGTTACGGTCACTTTAGGCACGCACTTGTGCTTACAAAAGGAACTACTCTGGCAGTTGCCCTGCACCCAGATGTATGCTCTAGAAAGCCGCTATATGAGTTGGCATTTATTCAGCACATGCACACCATAATTTCTTGGGGCTGAGGAACTTGGTTTAATCAAGACTGTGAGCAGATGCATTAAGATGGGAAGAGAAAAGTCTTAAGGTGACATACAAAGAGAAGAGGGCAGATTCAGGTCATAGAACAAATAAACTTCTTTGATGCACTGACAGCAAAAAAAGTTGTTTGATGAAGGAGCAAATCTGATCTCCGCAGATTAAGCAGACTGCCTCATTTTGGATGAATTGCAGCTGGTATGTTATATAAATTTATATAGCGCACTGATCACCCAAGAGGGTATCCATGTGCTTTAACAAGTGTGTAGGTGTGTGGTCCTAGAGGTGCTTTAACAAAGAGCTGGGTCTTCAGCTCCTTGTGAAACTCAAGAAGTTAGGAGAAAGCTCTGATGTGTTGAGGGATGTCGTTCCATGTCTTGGGTGCGATGTAGTTGAATAAGTGACCTCCAGTTTTGCTTTTGTGAATGAGGGGACCTAAATTTAGGCAGGGAACTACGAGTTTAGCACAGTGGCATCTTCCATCGACAAACTCTTAACAAACTTAGATTTTTTTTTTAAACTTCAGCAAAGGTAGACTTGTTCATTTTATATTTGGGAATTAATTTTGTTTCATTCATCTTGCACCTGGATTATTCGTATTGCTTATATTTTTATTTTGATATTATAATTTTGAAACCTGTATAAATCTGTTTGTACAGAATAATTGTACTGAAATATGAATCCTGAATTCATTTATTTTTTTGAGAGATTTTCAGTATGGAGGAGTTGGATGAAAGAACCTTGTCTTGGCTACAACTATAAATAAACAACACTTAAGGAAGTAGATTTAATGTGATAGCGTGGTCTACATTTCTAGCAGTTGTCACTACTGTCCAACAAAGAAATAGAGCATGATTCACAACAAAGATATTCCCGTGGTTCACTCTTGTAGCACTCTCCTTACTTGCAGACGTAAGCCAAGTGTAGCAAGCAAGGAGTGCTCCTGGCTTACTCCTATAATTCAGGAGCAAGTCAGGAGTACTAAAGTCAGTTCAATTCACAGCAAGAGCTCTGTGAATTGGGACCATGGTAGCTTCGTCACTGATTTTCTTGTATTTATATAAAGGACTTTGCAGTTAGCAGTGTAACTAACACAAGCATAACAATTGTGAGGAGGCAATGCTGTTGATTTTGCAATTCCTGTTGACATTTTGTTAAGGACGCCATCTTATTTTCTTAAACGAGCACTGGTAAAATACATTTCATTAGAGACAAGGAGACTGTGGAGTTGCAGTGATCCGTTTCTGGGAAAGTTTTAAATATATAAAGTGTGTATTAATGCACTGAATAGTGTCTTTCATTCTTTGAGAGTGATCAGAGAAAAAGATAGACTGATGTAATAACCCCATTGCTTTTAAAATCAGCATGTAGGAACAAAAGCGACTTCTACATGAAGGCGAGTTTTCTGTGATGAAGCTGTACAAACCTAGTCAGGCGATACGCATGGTATTGGATACTGTTGAGTAATTCTTCACTAATAAATATTTCAAAGTAAAAACATGAATCTGCTGGTAGTAATTATAGCTACACAGTCGGAGGTCCATTATCATTTGAATATGCTAGAAATATAAATAAAAAAGAAATAATGCACATGTATAGCACTGAGCAAGCTTCAAATCCATGACTCTCTGCTTGCATGCAGAACATTCAGAAATCTGCATTCAACCATTCCTCCACACCCCTACCCTGAGCTGTCACATCAGTTTATTCAAACTGATGAAATTTAAATATTATAGTACATCTTGAAACATATGCAAAATTGACAGTGATACAGATGTCAGCTGATTTAAATACTGGCAGACATCCAAAATGTGGCCGATGAGTCATTTCTGAAGAGTGAAAACAGAATTCCATTGGCACTTTTGTGACTTATTTTTTATCACAAAAACATATGCATACACAGTGACTGTGCATGCTCTAAACTTCTGGGACCACAATTGCAAGGGGACACATGACCATTTTGCACTAGAGTGTATGCCACAGACTGGGGCAGAGTGTTCTATTAATTAACAAAAAGACGCACTGTTATACAGTGCATTAAGGAGTTAGTGAATGCTCTGCAGACAAAGTAATGCAAAACTATATGCACTTAACATAATGTTCTTTGCAGTTGGCCCACACAATCTCATAGGGATGCCTCAAAGA
This sequence comes from Triturus cristatus, assembly GCF_964204655.1. Classification (NCBI taxonomy): domain Eukaryota; kingdom Metazoa; phylum Chordata; class Amphibia; order Caudata; family Salamandridae; genus Triturus; species Triturus cristatus. Next base: position 401,816,771 of record NC_140586.1, on the reverse strand, counting down.
CTTTTTGTGTACAGGCCAGCAGGTGTGCCCGGTGCAAGTAAGAATGGATATGGGAAGTCAACAGACGACAGAATAGGGAAAATAAATAAATAAATAAAACCACTTACCATGCACTCACCGCATTGTCAAAGCAGCGAGCGCAAGGTAAGTGGTTTTATTTATTTTGTATTTTATTTGCCCTATTCTGTCATCAGTCAACTCCCCCACCACTCTTACCTGCACCGGCCACGCCTCCAGGCCAGTGTTTAATTTGTAAAAGAATGTGTGCCAGTGCCCAAAGATCTGCTCAGAAGCTTACAGCTACTAAATGTCAGTGCACCGAAAGCGAATACCAAGGCGGCATAGTCTTGAATCCACTTCCAGATACTCCCGGCCCTCTTATCGCACTCTTGCAGGTACCTGTTTTCTCCCTTTTATGGCAATTTGTCCATCTTTTTCTTCCTCCTTTTTACTCTTTTGTGTGATTTCCCTATCTCACTATAGAGAAATATGTGAAGAGGAAAAATAAGTGGCAATCTCCAAAAATGAGTGCCGGTGGCCCCCACCAGCAGCCACTGACTCAAATTAAGCACTGGTACAGAACACCCAGCCAGATGTCTCAGGGTGCACCACAGGGGCTGTTAAGTATGGGAAACACTGACAGGGCACACATGAACTTTTTCCCTCCTACAACATACATTAAAGAAAGTCAAGCAAAATACACTGCAGTTACTTCAGGCCTTAAAGGAGTAGATATTGTCACAAAGACACTTTGCCCTCTAAATACAGTTTGTTTAGTCAGTATCAGAGTTTACTACTCTTCAAATACAAGAAATATTTTATAAAGTAATTGAGCATTATTTTATTACGTCTTTTGTAATTAGAGCAAACAAGTTGAGCTATCCAAAGAAGACTCAGTTATGTAGTGTAGTTCCTATATCCCTGATAGGCTCTGCGCATTGGAATAACGTACACTATAGATTTGACATAGGACTAAGGTCAGTATGTCTCTATTATTATGAAATCTGTTTATTGGCATTTCATAGGTATAGTCACAGTACCCATTACATTGGAACAGCCTGACGGCTAATAATTGAAACAGGACCAATAATACATCAATGGGCATAGTGGTAAACAGGATCAGGTGCTACACGCACCCCTTAGGGAAAATGAACATTACGGGCCTCCCAACCAACCCCACCAACTAATTAACCCCCTCTGCTCTCACCTCACTGGGGAGCTACCCCTAGAGGAGCCACTCGTGATGCGCCTGTACTTCCCCAATGCATTGTAATAAACAGTTCCCTTAAACAATAAGAAGAGAGGACAAAACAACAAGTGCCTCTACCAAACAACAGCAGCAGCTACAGCATACTCTGGTACATCCACGTTGTCCACCCCCACCCGTGCTCCCCCCTTACAAGCCCATATCCCCTCGTACAGTCAGCATGATTGAACATGTCTCGCCTCACTCCGGTACCACCCCTAGCCATCTGGGGCCTCTTGAGACTAATGCCCGACTCCCTGTCCGATCTTCGACTCCCCCCACCACAATAGGTGGATCCCCAGCGTGTGTCCCACTGGAACCCAAGGTGTCCCCGTCTAGTTGTGTCAGGGTCTGCAAGAGTGTATTCCATTGGGCCGCTATGGGCGTCCGCCTGAGGCCCATCGTTTCTTCTCTGAATAGGGCCACCCCCTCCGCTCCCGCCCACACCAGCATCGATTTCCGCCAGGCTCGTACTCGGGGGGGGGGGGGGGGTCCTCCACCTTCCAACGTTTGGTGAGCAACCTCTTCGCCACCACCAGGCCCAGGTCGAAAAAGTGTGAGGCAACCTTCGTAGGAGGGGTGTGGCGAAATAGGTGTAGCAGGCAGACCGACCACTCCAGCGGCGCAAGTCGACCCGTGCAGGTACTCAATTCCTCGTGTACCGCCCGCCAGTACGCGCCCAGCGCAGGGCAGCTCCACAACATGTGGACCAGCCCAGCATCCAGCAACCAGCAGCGCGGACAGCTCGCGTCCGTGCGATGAAAATACCGATTGATAGAGTCGGGTGTAAGATACGCCCTGTGCAGAATAAAATATTGAATTTGGCGGAACCGCATGTTCCTGGGAATCCGCGTGGGGCCTTGTAGCGCCCTACTCCATTCCTTGTCAGCCAACGGACGGGCCAGGTCCGCCTCACATTTACCATGCAGTGGAGACAAGTCGGTCGCCGTATGCGTGCGCAAGGAAGCGGCGAACCAGCGTATCAGATGCTGTCCCCGCCCCATGACATGCAGATATTGGATCGTAAGGTGCTGCGCTGGCTCCTCTTTAAGATCTCCCCATCTAATCGCCAGCATCGCGATAAGCGACCGGTGACACAGAAATTGGCCTGCCGGCAACCCCGTCTCTTCCGTCAACGAGGTGAATGGAATAAGAGCACCATCCTGATAGAGGTCCCCCAGCGTGTGGATATCCGCCGCGTACCAGTCCACAAGCTCGGTCTGACACAGAACCCTCCGCCCACTAGGAGAGCCTTCTATCGGCATGGCAGGGGCGTAAGGGATACATTTCCTGGTGAGGTAGAGAGCACGACGATAGCATTTATAGGCCACTTCTACAAGGAGGGGCCGCGGTTGAGGCGCCCTGGCAGTCGGATGGAACGATGCAATGATGTCAGCTAAGGAAATAGGGGGTTCCGCGGATGCCGTGTCATCCCGCTCCCTGTCCGCCAGCCATCGGGCCACCCATTGTAGTTGTGCTGCCAGATAATAATGCGCGAAGCACGGCATCGCAAGACCCCCCTGACCCGTGGGGAGGTATAACTTGGGCAGTGCCACCCTGTGGCGCGCAGTGCCCCACACAAAGTCCCGGAGCGAGCGTTCTAAGGGACCAGAGAAGAATGCCGGGATATAGTACGGCAAGTTAGCAAAATAATATAAGAGCCGAGGCAGAGCCACCATTTTAACTAATGCGATGCGCCCCGTGACCGCGAGGGGAAGGGTACTCCAAAACCGCATCTGGGAATGGACCGCTGCTACAGCCTTACCCAAATTGCCTGCAACCAGATCATCCGGTTGTCTGTATATTTGGATGCCCAAGTAACGGAAGGTGTCAGGTTGCCACTTAACTGGCACCCCCCCTAGGTGGAACTGCGGGTCCGGGGTGTCCGCCCGGAACGCATAAAGGCACGACTTAGCAGCGCTTACCCGAAGTCCGGATAGCACAGCGAAATCAGTCAGGACACGCTCCAGGTCTCCAGGGATGGCCGCCACATCCTCAATGAAGACCAGGAGGTCGTCCGCATAAAGGGAGACCCCATGAGTCGCGTCACCCATGAGAATGCCGTTCGCCAATACCCTCCGCAGGGTAGCAGCTAGAGGCTCTATTGCGAGCGCGAAGAGGAGGGGCGAGAGGGGACACCCCTGTCTGGTACCACGACCCACCGGGATGGCGTCCGAAATGTAGGGACCGGTCTTCACCCGCACCACCGGATTTTTATGGAGGAGCACCGCCATTTGGAGGAACCCGAGGCCCAGCCCGTAATGCGACAGTGCTGCCACCAAATAGCTCCATTCAAGGCAATCGAAGGCCTTTTCGAGGTCCAGCAGCAGACAGCCTGCTCTTGGCCAGCGTTGCGCCCCCTCCATGGCTACCCGGAAAAATCATCTCAGGTAAAGAGAGGTGCTGCGCTTGGGCACGAACCCGTTTTGGTCCTTGTGCACCAACAGTGGCACCGTTGGGGTCAGCCGCTCCGCCAAGATCTTGGCTAGTATTTTGTAATCACTGTTGAGAAGGGCGAGGGGGCGGTAAGACCTCAAATTGGTGGGATCACGTCCCGGCTTAAGCAAGGAGATCAGGAAGGCCTCTCTCATAGAGGCCGGCAGGGTAGCCTCCTCAAGGGCCGTAAGATAGAGCGCGTGCAGTCTGGGCACTAGGGACTCCCGGTAGGCCTTATAATACTCCGCTGGAAGCCCATCTGGCCCTGGCGCCTTACCGGAGGCCAGCGAAGCGACCGCCTCCCCTATCTCTTCCAGCGTGAGGGGGGCCTCCAGCGTCTCCTGGTGGGCATCCGGGACCGCAGGTAGACAGGCGGCCTCCAGAAACGGATCCAGCTCCTGCGCCGGCCTGCGTCCTGTCAAGGCGTAGAGGGCCGCATATTGTGCCGTCAGTGTTCGGTGGATCTCTCGCTGCGTGTGTACTAGCGTCCCGTCCGCGAATAGATTCTATGGGAGCTTGGGCTGCCTCCTGCCTAATCAGCCAGGCCAATAACCGTCCCGCCCTATCGGAGGTAGCACGGACCCGAGCCGAGTGAGCTGCGTAATTGTGGCATCGACTCCAGGGAAGCGAGCGATAGCGTGAATTGCTTACGGATATTTCTCGTCGCCCCCAGGCAGTGTCCCCGCATAGTGGACTTGTGCGCGTCCCATTCTGTCAGCGCATTACCTGCCGTGCCCTCGTTGAGGTCGAAGAACTGCTCAATCGCCGTGCCTAAAGAGGCACGAAACTCCCCGTCTTCGAGAGCGGCCGGCTGCAGTCACCACGTCGGAATGGGGGGCCTACCCGGGTCCCAGGAGAGTCGCAGCCGAAGCGGATTATGATCCGAGTGAGTCCGGCCCAGGTATTCTGCCTGAGTTATCAAAGGAGTCAGCGAGGGAGAGCTCACCACCCTGTCCAGGTGGACATGAAGGTCATGCACCGCCGAATAATATGAATAGAGATGATCCCTGGGGTGTAGGGAACGCCATATATCATGTAATGCCCAGCGTGCCAACCAGTCCGTGAGACTCCTCGCATTCGAGACGGCCTGTGTGTTACGGAGCGGTGGGTATGACCTGTCAAGGTGCGTGTCAAGCACTGCATTAAAGTCCCCGCCCAGTAACCATGGGAGACCCACATACGGCGTTAACGCCACCGAAAGCTGGTTCAAGAACGAAGGTTGGTCGACGTTCGGGGCATAGATTGAGCCCAGGAGTATGGGTTGCCCATTGAGTTTCCCCTGAACCAACGTGTATCGCCCAGTGGGATCAACCACCGAGCCAGTGCATGTAAAAGGTGTACCCGCTCGCACCCAAATCAGCGTGCCACGTGCATGCACGGAGTATGTGGTGCCGAAAAGCTGCCCCCTCCATCGAGCACGTAACCTATCTAGTTCCGGTTGGGTCAGATGGGTTTCTTGGAGAAGAGCGATGGCCACTCCATGGCGTTGCAGGTTGGCGAAGACTAAGTAGCGGCGCGCTGGTGTGTGCATACCCCTTATATTCCAGGCAACCAACCTAGTGTCCACCATCGAAAATGAGTGGTAACTACATGAGGCGCAAGGTAAGGAGCGGGACATCCAAGGAGAGGGGGGGGATTGCCAGTGCGGGTGTCATGTCTGTCTGCTGCGAGAACATAAGAAACAAAAGAACTATAGTGCATTGCCGAGTGCACTTAACCAAAATCGAAAAGAGAGAACTAGCAAACTATGAGGGCAAACCCCAGAACGGGTATTCGTCCAAACGTATAACTCAGTTGTCTATGACCCAGGTGTTTGCCAGTGGGTGCTAAGGGCTGAAAGACGGGCCCCGAGTGAGTAGAGCCCAATGTTACCCCGGTCTGTGCCTTGTGTGCCGCCTGAGCTAAGTACCGTGCCTAACCCCCTCCAGGGGCGTCACTATGCTGCGGAAGCACTCACCAGAGTCGCGGACGCGCGCCCTGCCGCATGCCACCTCCTATCAACGGAAGCAGGTGTAGTGCCCAACTCCCAATCCTTATGCAGAGAGCTCCCTTCTGTTCCCCATACCCAGGCCATCAGGTACGCGCCAGCCAACCCGCATGCACCGGCACAAAGAAGAGTCCACCACCCCCTGCCCAGAGGCAACTGGCCATATGCACTCCACCTCCCTACAACGTCCATACTCATCATTGTCCCCCCGAGCCAATGATCACACAATAGTGTCAGCTGTTTGGGGAATCACCACTGGCATTGCACGGTCATCTGAGAGCATGGTATGCGAAGAGGAGGATCCATCAGTCTCAGCATCACTGTGGTCACGAGCCGCCACATCCCCTTGGCTGCACACAGATCCCAGGGAGGCCACCGCCTCAAGGGCTTCCTGACGTTCCAGTCGTATCCTCTCCGGGCTGGGGGCCGCCGGCGGGCTCGGCCCGGCCCCTGCACGACTCCTCCCCTGCCGCCGAAGTCTCAGCCACTTCCCTCTGTGACCTCCGACTCCCGCGTCCGAGGGCCGTGGACCAGTATGTTGCCTTTTTCCTCCAGCCAATCCCAAACATCAGACGGGGCGTCGAAGAAGCGCGTCCCCTCCTTCGTGACCACTCGGAGGCGCGATGGGAACAACAGCGAGTATGGGATCTGTAAGTCCCGGAGCTGGCGCTTTACCTCCAGATAGTTGCTGCGCCTCCTCTGAACCGTTGCGGTGTAGTCCGGGAACAGCATCACCGTGCCGCCCCCTACCGTCAGGGCACTCATTTTCCTCATTTTCCTCGTTTTTCGGAGTATCGTGTCCCTCTCACGATAGTTGAGGAGCCTGAACAAGAAGGGACGTGGGCGCGCTCCTGGCACAGGCCTCCGCGCCGGCACCCTGTGTGCCTGCTCCACGACGAACTGTGGGGAGAGCACCCCCGGGGGAGGATGACGCGCAACCACCCTTCGACAAACTGCTCTGGGTGACGACCCTCTTCACCTTCCGATAGGCCCACCACGCGTATGTTCTGGCGCCGAGAGCGGCCCTCCGCATCCTCAGCACGATCCTCCAGAGTGTGAACTCGATCTATCAAGTCCTGCAAAGTGGCAGAGTGGCTGCGCATTATTGGCTGGACCTCTTGGAGCGTCTGGCACTGGCTAGCAACAGTGTCCGCTAGTTTACGATGGTCAGCATGAAGTAAAGTGAAATCTACCGTGACTTTGTCGATACGGGATTCCAATGAGGTTCTGGTTTGTTCCAACGTGTTGTCCAGTCGGTCCACCGCTGCCAGCATGGCATCCATCTTGGCTTCCAGCGTGGACACCGACAGATTCGTATCCCCAGCAGAGCATCTGGATGTCGGATCAGGGCCCTCCACCCTCAGCCGGCCCTCATTCTGCTTGGTCCGCAGCCGCCCCATGGCCAGTGGTTGAGCGGACGGCATCCAGAGACACCAGCGGTGCGCTGCAGATAGGTGTGACCCTGGGCACCACCACTCCAAGACAGCAAGGGACCAGACACCCACCGCCACTTGCGGTGACAGGACAGGAGAGGAGGCGCAGAGTCCGTCCAAGCACCAACGTTGCCCCCGTAGGGTCGGCGCCATCCCGATGGGCCCCTTCACGGAGCGAAAGTGGCACACCCAGTTCCTAATGAGCACCACACGAGGAGGATACGCCCATGGATTGACCCTCCCAGGCTCCAACTACTGTGCCACTCGCCAGTCGAGTCCAATGGCGTGCCACCGTAGCCGTCAACGACCAGCGTGTAGGAGTCGCCACCGACCGTGCGGTCGCCCCGACACCGCAGACCAGGTAGGCCACAGAGAGCGCCCAACGTGCCTCAGCAGCCTGCCGCTTGTTGCAAGGATCGTTTCTCTACTCCCCGTCAGGTTTGGGCGATCCACGCCAGACTGTGCTGGTAGGGTCATGGCTGCCCCTCCGGTTCCAGTAGGCGCTGGACGGGAAGAGAGCGGGGGGCCCCAGCCACCAATAAACAATGACCCCCGGGGGCAGCAGGTCAAGGCAGTCGCTCAGGCGTAGTAATGTTCGCAGCCCCCTCACGTCTCCACCACCAGTCGGTCCGGGGGCCGCCTCCGTGCACCAGAGCCCAAGCCAACGAGACAGCGGCACCCGGGTCACAGTCGCACTATCAGCAAGGCGCAGACAGTCGTTCTCCTCCGCTGTGCACTCAAGAGGGTCCGGACAGATCGCTCACCCAGCTCTGCACTCAGGGTCACATTCCGCGCCCACACAGTCTCTGCCATACCTCTAACGCCCGATGGCGAGCTCCCACCATTTATCCGGGCAGTCCACCAGGCGAGCACAGGAGCCACCTCCAATGGATCACAGGCGAAGCGGGGGCTCTCACCAACGCAGTCCACCAGGCGAGCGCCGAAACTTCAGGCAGTGGAGTGCAGATGAAGCGGAGGCTTACGCTTATGCGGCCGCCGGATGCCGTCTCCCCCACCACCAGCGCTGTGATCCGCTGTGTCCTCCATACCGTTCCAGGGAGAACAGCGGCCGCGGCAGGCCCCCCAGGTGCAAAGTCCGCCACAAGTGGCTTCAGCACCGCCAAGCTCCATTCACGGCCAGGGATGCAGCAAAGTCCTCGCGGGACACCAGCCAGCTGGTGGGCGTCCGCGCCCGCAGCGTGCAACGTGCGCGGCCCAGGCTCCTCATGGCAGGCCGCGGTCTGTAGTGGGTCATGCGGCCGGCCGCCACCTCCAGCGCGCTCCGCGCGTCTGACCGAGGGAGCCGCCGGCAGCAAAAGATCCGATTAGGAGCTGGCTTCGCCCCCAAAGTTTCTCCTCCAGAGCCGCCGGAAACTCTGAACCAGCAGTGGATGGCAGCAGCAGCCCCGGGGCTGAACACAGGCAGGAGAAATGCCGGATAACGGCTCTAGTGTACGGGAGCCTCACGGAGATGCAGCCATCTTGGCCGTGCGCCCTCTAGCGCCCCCCTAAGGTCAGTATGTCTCTATCGAGTATATTAAACTTAATTACTTGTGTGTGCAAGCTAACTCAGAGGTCACTAGAAACTTCTCGAATATACAAGACGGGATTAGTCTCTGAAACTTTGTTTACTTTTAGAATCGGAACAGTCTCAGAATTGTGGAAACAATAGATAACAGTTTCACTCAGTCAATCGTGCATGCTTCGTGTTCACAGAGTTGCACAGAAATAGAGATACAGGTGTTTCAATAAAAGGGTTTATTGAACAGTCTTATTTCTCATGCAAGAGATATGAATTGCCACAATCGTAAGACAGACTGCAAAGTACAATATGTATGAGGTTAGCAGCAAGATAAAATAATACTGCAATAGCATGGGTTTGTAGCTATGACATATATTAATCAAAATACATACATAAATAACATAAGCTAAAATGTGAAACTCATCTGATGCTCCTAAATTGTTATACCCCAGTGAACCTAACCTAAGTGCAGTACGAGGTTTGAAGTAGGTGCCATTTCTAAAGTGTAGTTAGCTATATTTTAGTTTAGCCAAGAGTTTCCAAAAGTTTCTCTAAGTTCTAGTCAGCTCCATATCTTAGAATGAGAGGGGTTGGAATCTCTTTTCTGGACTCGAAAGTCGAACCCCCTGCAAGGGAAGTCGGAGAGCACTGGAGCTGGATGCTCTGCAAGGAGGACAGCAGCGTCAGGGCAGTGCATCAGGCTGGAACGCGATCTCCTTCCGAACTTGCCGTGGCAAACCGCGTAGTCTGGGTTGGATCGAATCCTCCGGGAACCGCAATTTGCCAGGCCAAGTGCTGGTATATTTATACCTTGAAGGTGTCTAGGAATGCCAGTACTGACGTAAAAGTCGGGAAGAGGAATGTCATGAATGAACCTCTAAGGAATAGATGTTCATGAATACTTAATGAGTTCTTGGAGAAATCAATATTCAAGCTGAGGGAAATTCCTAAAGGCTTAAGGGTCTGGTTTTCCAAGAATTCTTTGTGATGTGGATGGATGGATGTAGGTGGCCATGCCTGTATTGGGTTTGTACGGACAATGTCTAAATAAGGGCCGGATTTCTATGTCCAAATAAGGGCAATGTGAATTGTTCCTATATAAGGGCATAAATCGGGAAACCTATATACGGAATCTAAATCGGCACACAACACCCACTCCTGTATCGTATGGACGACGTTACTAAATCCTAAACGTTCTAAACATATCTTAAAACAGAGTATTGCATGGGTTTGCTAAAATAAGCTAAAAACATATCTAAATCATATGTCCTAAAAATACATTACAAAACCATTGCTATGCATAAAGTGTTGTACATATTAAAGGCAATAGGATCACATTGGAATGCTAAATGAATGAACCAAAATATATATACATGTGATGAAATGGCTTGTAAATACAGAAGAAAAAAGGGACCGAAACCATTTAATATCAGGTTACACAAGTCAAATTGTTATTCATGACAAGGTGGCATACTGTCCCTGGAAGTGTTATCAAATAATTCTGTTCTCTATGAATAGTTCTACCATAAGCAGATTACTGTGCCAAAAAATTAAATACAATTTTGGGACGGGGGAAAAAAAGAAGAATATAATCATAGAAAAAGTTCCAAAGTCAGTATCACGTTTGAAAAAGAATGAAGGCCAAATTCAGAGTCTCTCCGGAACACTGTGTGCTTGAATCAAAAGTCAGTGTGTGGGGATGGAAAAAACATAAAATGTTCTAATCCTGTAGACAACAAGTCATCTACCGTTGTGGGTGAGAGTTGGAATACCTCGTGTAGAAGATCAACAGCACATAGATGCAAACTATCGCCTTCAGCATGGGAAGCATGAGCAATGTCCGGATTGGATGTTACCTGCACGCCTGGTGTTTCCTCTCGTACCTCAGCAGTAGCATGTTGCGTCTGTGAGATCTCAATGAATGCCACCATAAGGATTGGTAGCCGCTGGAGACAACACATAGCATGGGCCGTTATCGGGTCCAGCAGAGTATTGATATCCTTAAGCATGACTGATGGGAGTGTCAGACAAATGTCTAGCACGCATTCCTCACCGCATAGCAGGCAGCGTAGAACAGGTAAGATGCAATCTTGCCAGATTGGTCTGAATGACCGAAACCAATTGATGTTTAATTCTCGTAGACGAGGTGTTGGTACTGGCCCTTTTGGCCGGATGGTCCCTAGACTTTTCGCCTTCCACCTGTACTTTTTCTGACCTGTTGTTGGCTATTCTATGACTCTGGGCACTTTACCACTGCTGTTCAGTGCTCTGCCTACTTAAAATGTATATGTTGGTTGGATTCCATGATTGGCTTATTTGGTTTACTGTCAGACCCCAGTAAAGTGCACCAGGAGTGCCCAGGGCTTGTAAATACAAATTCTGCTGGTGGGCTTGCAGCACTGGTTGTGCCACCCACAGAAGCGGCCTGGTAAAATGTATCTAAGGTCTGCCATTGCAGAACCTGCGTGCAGTCTGGTACTGTCACGCTGACTGGGTAAGTGCACACCCTTGCCAGTCCCTAAACCTTCCCTTAACTTCATATCAGTCACCCCTATGGTAGGCCCAAGGGCAGGGTGCATTGTAAGCATAAGTTAGGACAAGCCCTGATGTGTGTGGCATGTCCTAATAGTGAATTACAGCCATTTTCGTTTTTCACTATTGTAAGGCTACCTGTTCTCCATAGGCCAGAATGGGCTGCTAGAATTGTTACATTCTATGATCCTAACAGACCCAGGGAACATGGTAGAAATTCGAGTTTAGTATGCCTGAACTCAGAATAATAAAATACATCTTTGAGTAAAGTTTATTTTAATATTCTGTGTTTGCAAATACCACTTTTAGAAAGTTGGTATTTGCTTGCTTGACCATTCCAGCCCGCCTCTGCTATGATGTGTATCTGCCTGTCTGGTTGTGTGAGTGACAGGGCTGGGGAAACCCAGAGGGGCAGGGCTAGGTAGCCTGGTGGTGATTAGGAAGATTGGCAGTCAGATGGGTGGGAGGAGTACACCTGGGCTCTGAATAGGGTTGTGCTCTGCTACCACAATGCTGGCTCCACCTCCTGCGGAGTGGCTGATGTCTCTGCCCTGCACCCTGAATAGAAAGGAAGAGTCATGTCAACAGAGTCGTCAAAAACTGGTTTGGACTGGGCAAAGGCCCCTCAACCCCAGAGGAACAAAGGAATTAGGGGTATAAGTATTGGGACCCTGCTCCCAAGAAATTAGATCCTGCTGAAACAAGAAGAACCTCTGCCAGAGGAGATGGAACTGGGAAAGCTCTAGGAGGAGTACTGTCCCTGACCTGGGGGATTGGCCTGCAGTGGTTGCCTTGCTGCTAAAGGAGAGGAGAAAGACTACTAAAGACTTTGCTTCAACTTGTGCTTTAAAAAGATCTCCAAGGGCTTGAACTGAGCTTGCCCCCTGAACGAAGTCCCAGGACCAGTGGACTTCACCCCCAGCTCCCCAGCTCCCCAGAGTCTTTTGGAAGTGCCTGCTGCTGTTGTTGGGCCTTCTGAGGGACTGCGTGTCGCAAGGAGCTGGAAGCGCGACACAAGGAAGAGAAGCGTGCTGCCGTTGGAGCTGTTGCCGTCGCATCTCGCAGAGAGTGTCGCCGCCACAGCATCGCATCGAGCGGAAGCGTCTCACATCATTCCGGAAGTATCTCGCAACGCCGAAGAAGCGTGTCGCCATCGCCGCCATCGTAGTTGTCGCATTGCACCGCATCCAGAAAAGCGCCTCGCATCCACGGAGATGCGTGCCGCCGTCGGAGCCGCTGTGGTCGCATCTCGCAGAAGGGGTGTCGCCGCTGCAGCATCGCATCGAGCGGAAGCGTCTCGCAACGTCAGAGAAGAGTGCCACTGCCAAGGCCGCTGTCGTCGCATCTCGTTAAAGGTGACGCCGCTGTAGCTGACGCATCGAGTCGAGCCTTCTCGCAACATCGGAGAAGCGTAACGCATCTGGAAGATCCCGTCTTTATTTCTTTTGCACCAAGAACTTCAACGCATCTGCATCGCTGCAACACTTTTGTTGCCCTGCGTGTCGCATCTAAGGTACATTGACTTAGTGTCGCATTTAAGAACTTAAGAGAAACTAAGCAATCTTCTACCAACTAAGCAACCGTATTGTGTATTTTTAATCGTTTAATGGTCTTGTGATAATCCTATATAAAGAATCCTTATTTTTAATATAAATACCTGTGTGGTGTCCATTTGTAGTGTTGTCACTTGGTTACTGTATGTGTTCACAAATGCTTAACCTATAACGCTCTGAGATAAGCCTTGTCTGCTCGCGCCAAGCTACCTAGAGGGTGAGCAGGGGTTGTTTTAGTAGTGTAACCCCTTTCCCTGACTAGAGGCAAGGTTCCCTGCTTGTCACAAGTACCTACCTGTGCCAACCAGAGAACCTGGATTCTAACACGAGGTAAACCCAGAATTTGGACGATGCGCTCACAACACTTCATCTTCAATAGAGTTCTTTCCATGGTGAACTGGGTGTCGCTGGTGATTTGGCTTGCCATATCGTAGCAGTAGGAGCAAAAATAGTATCCCTGCAACGAGTGCTAAAAGGAGCGGCAGTCCGCCAAACACACGAACTTTGGAAAAATTCAGAGGAGTGCTTGAAAAGGTGCTAACAGTCCTGCACACACGTTCTTAAATACATGTACAATACCGGTCGTATCAGACATGTATAAGATACGACCTAACATTTCTGAGAAATGCACAGGGCAGTTTGTATACAAAAGGGTATGTATCTCTGCAGAAGCGCTTGCGACTTGGCGATCATAGGTTTCTTTGTCAGAGGTCAAAGGCACAGTTTTTTTGTAAAAGAGTGGCTTTCATTCAGCTTAGAGTATCAACTCGTATAGAAGAGATATTCAGTGAAGGCCATAAAGGCTGACTATGTCTATTTGGGGAAACAAGACTTGCACACAGCAAGTGACCCTGGATGTAACCGTTAGTAGATATGGGATACCTGGCAGCATGCCACAGCAGCTGTGATCTTTCAACATAATGTAACTCCCATTTGAAAGTTGACCAAAGATTGGATTAATCACTGCTGCCGGTGAACCGTGCAGATGGCAGAATAAGTTTGTAGTGGAACCGTCACAGGCCCCGTGTAAATTTATACCCTGACAAAGGAGAGAACCGCTTAGTGCGTGTTCACAGTTTTCACCGCTAAGAAACACTTCACGTCCCCCACTCCAACATCTGTGTTTGTAAAGTAAATCCCAGGATGTCTTGATGTATTCTTTACCCAACCTTTCATATTTGCCTGCTGGTGTATTTTTTAGGCAATACTGAAAATGGAAAGTCATAACAGGCAGAGTAATCTTACCATGTATGATCCCCTCAGTAGCTGTTTTTTCTGCCACTGTAAATGGTAATTTCTCCAGTTTTTCAATGCTCAGCACTGTATAGTCTGCTCCCCTGTGTGCCAGTTTGATCTGTCTATTAATGAGATTGAATTCTGCAAACTGTGACCTAGTATTGATTAAATGCCAAGGCACATAGTCAGAATGCAGGTTTTGAAGCGTCCAGCCTAATAACATGATAGAACGTAGCTGTGACTGACCATTTTGCAACATGACCAAGTCTTGTTCCATGATGTCTATGACAGAGGATACAATGCTGTCCAAAGAATATATCCTGGAGGATAGAGTAGTTAACCCATTGTCTACTACAGAGAGAGATTTCTCTAAATTAATGCAATCAATTTCTCGTATTTGTTCTGCAGTCTCTGCTTGGGTGACCTTCTATGCTTCATTAGAAGCAGCGTAGATACCGGCATATATAAAACGTTTTTGACGCGGTTTTCTTGGTTCTAGCAAGAATTCCCTAAAGTCTGCGCCTTCTTGAAGTAAAGTTAAGTGTTGTTTTACATCCTCTAGTGTAGCTTTCTGTAGCCAATCAAGGCAAAGTTTCCCTACACTGTAAGTTGTTACTACCCCCAGATGCTGTTTTTGGACATAACGTGGGTCTGGCCTATGAAAGGTAAGACCTTGTGTTTTGTTCAAGAATCTATCTTGACAGTTGTTTGTGTCTAAGGGCCAGAGCAACCATTTTTTCCATTCAGGATCTGCTCTGTTATTTTTCAAAATAGTATGTACGTCGACCTCCCCCTGTGTAGTGCTTTCACTTGTAGGTGCAGGTATAGACGGAGTGTTCATGTCTTTTATCTTGGCTATTCCAAGGCATGATGTTTGTTGGACAGTGTCGTTCAAAAACATAATTTGCTCAGGGATGATACAGGCTCTTAACAAAGCTTCTATTCCCTGTACTTGCCAATCTTTAGTACCTCAGACAGTTTTTGTCTCAATGTTGTCTTTCCAAAAGTCGTAACCCTGTCTAGACATTTGGGCAATAAAGGCTGTAGAATAAATCTGTTTGGTATTTGTTAACATAGTTTTAATTCCTGTCTTATTGACATTCTTAAACTAAAATGTCTCTGCATTCGAGATATTAAACCCTGGAAAATATAGAAATTTAATTGCAAATGTTTTCGAGCTACCCTTTGGTGGCGTACGACAATGTTCCCATAGATTCTCAATAAATACATTTCTAGGTGTTGCAGATTTATGCAAGAAATGAAGACCATAGTGGTTCTAACAATACAGTTGTTCATAGTCTGATGAACCTTGAAAATATTCATTATTAGTGAATGCAGTTAACATCTCTAGATCAGACATCATATTATTAACAGTCTCGAAGTCCCAATCATCAGAAAAGGTACTGAGGTAATAAAGTCACTTAATGAAATGTTTAATAAATGTGGAATCTTCAAAAGCTCTGATGGGCCAAAAATGTCATATTCAGGTTTGTCCCAAACTATACCATCAGGTGTAGGAATCTTAGTGATGTTCACTGCTGACAAGTCTCTTGCTTCACGATGGGATGATAAGTGTCGCTGGAGAAGTAAGTTTACTCTTTTACTTGCTGTGTCCATTTGAATATATCTTCCATTAGTCAGCATACCCAGAGTTATTACCAGAGCTAACCAAAGTAGGAAGAATAATATTCCCAAAACAATCCATACTTCAATCCATGCTTAAACCAGATACGTTTTTTCCAGTAGATGAAAAAAGTCTGTTGCTTGTTCTTTGAAAGTTCTTTGTACTGGCGTCATTTCAGGCTCACTGGGATCCTCAGAAAATGTATCAAAGTTCATGAAATAGCCAGAAGCAGTTCTGTCAATGGTTGGAATTGCATCCGTATTTGATGAAATTGCTGGAACCAGTTGATCACTTGTTACTTCGTTGTAAACAGGTGTATCTGGACAAACTGTTATTTGGGTCTCAAGAGGTACAAGATCCATAGCATTGTTGCTTAGTCCTCTATTTCTTACTGTCGAATCTTCAAAGGTGATGAGGCTCTCAGTTTGAACCTCTTGGATTATAGCTAGAGGAGTGCGTCTGCTACATTGGCGAAGTCCACTTGGCCTACTGTTCAGTATTGGCCACATAGTGTGGTTTGATCAGGTTGATGGACACAAATCTTTTCTCCTTTTTAACAGCAAGGGGCGGCAAAAGTACTGTTCTTGATCCGTGGATTGCTAGGACAGGTACTGGTTGTCTGTAAGAAGGCCCGAATTCCTTCTTGTCCGCAATCTTTTCTCTGGCTAGATCCCCAAGCTTTGGGATCCAGACAGGCCTTGCTGGGACGGCTGGATTTTTCTCAGTGGTGGTTGGCTTCAGGACCACATTGCTTTGTTGCGTTCCAAGTTCATTTAAGTCCTGTAAAACATCCAAATGATCTTTGATATCAAATTGTTTGTTTTCCACCACTGTGCCTTTCATATCTAAGTCCGGAACCAACATTCTAGTCCCAAACAGGACCTCATATGGAGTGACACCCCTTAGAGAACTTCTTGGCAAGTTGTTTATTGCGCGCTGAACCCCATATAAATGTTTGACCCACCCATCACCCGACCCTAATACCCTAGCTGTTATAGACTGCTTTATGTCCCTGTTTTTTCTTTCCACAACAGAATTTCCCTCAGGATGGAATGGAGAAGAATACCGCTATGCTATGCCCAGACTAGCCATGGCTTCTTTGTAAGCCCTAGAGCTAAACGCAGGACCCTGGTCAGAATGTAGTGTGCCTATTGCGTATGTGCCGATAAAGACTCGCAAATCTTTTATAACAGTTCGAGCGTCAGACGAGCCTTGAGGCCACATCCATTGGAACCTGGAGCACTAATCCACTGCGACCATGATATATTTATAGTTCCCATCCCTTTTTTAAGGGACCGTAGTGGTCCAGTTAAACACAACCTAATGGTTTATCTGAAATTAACAGGGGCGTTTGCGCAGAACGTTTCACAGTAGAGACTTTCATCTTTTAGCATATCTCACAGTCCAAAACATCATTTCTAGTCTGTTTCCTAATGCTGGGTCACCAGTACCTTTGTTTTAATAATGCTACTGTGGCTGAAACACCTGCATGGGCAGAGGCGAGTCCTTCATGTGCTGCTAGGATTAGCCCTCGTCTATGTTCCATGTTTGGGATTACTGTATCCCCCACTCCAGGAATTCGAGCAAACGGAACATTGTTCGCATCAATTATATATGAGTATTTGAGGGGAAACTTTTTAGGTAATGCCGCACCGCTGTCTTTGCTTGATGCATTGACAGCCAGCATTATTTCGCTGTCTATTTTCGTTTTTGAACGAGTGATTGCAGCTACAGAAGCCGTTTGCACAGCCCCTTTCGCAGCTTCATCAGCCAATGAATTCCCTTCAACGTGAACGCCATCACGTTGGTGACTCAGCGTGTGTATCACGTGAGAGTTCTGTAGTCTGTTTCGCAACTGAACTACTTGCTACAAAAGCAATTAGTGCTTGATTGTGCCACCTTTTGCATCTTTGAAACCATTTTGAATCCAATTCTGTAAATATTCATTGTAAGATTGAACACAGTAAAAAGAATCGCATACTATCAGTGTGGGGAATTCGCGATCTGTATTTTCAAGTGCCATCTTAAATGCTTGTAGTTCAGCTCGCTGAGCTGCACAATCTGCTAGAGATTGTGTTTTTGTGACCATTGGTCTGAATTTGCCATCTCACATGCAACCTTTAACGATAGCACACGCTGCACTGTAAGCTTGTTTACTCCCCATAGCGGGCTGTGCAGATCCGTCAGTATAAATTATAAATTCGTACTGGTCAAGAGGGAGAATATCAGTAGGCAGAGGACATTCGTGTTCATAGTGCAGGAATGCTTGTATTTTTAAATATGGATCAAAAACGTATTCAACATAAATTGCAGCAAGAGAATTAACCCATTGTATCCATCTCGGATGTAAAGCTTTTGCATTTGGAATGCTAGCCTTTGTAACTGCCTCTAGGGCTGGTACAGGAGTCACAACCATAATGCGTTTCCTCTGTGCTAGGGCTCTTTCTTTTGCTACAGCGGTTTGAACTGCTGTAAGAATTCTTTCTGTAGAAGTGAATTTCATTTCTGCTTGTGTATACAAGTGGGATTTGTATGCAATTGGTACTTTTTCACCTTTGTTAAAAGTTAAGTAGGTGAATCCGCATTGAACCGGAATTATTCAGATCACTAAGTTGCGTACGTTTACGCATGTTTGCAAGTATTTCGTTGCTAACATGTCTGTTTGGAGTGAACGCACATTTTTTGTGTGTTTTTGTGTCCAATGTGTGATTTTAAAATCATGTTTGATTAATTCTTAGTGAGGTTTAACCCTTTCTGCGTAATCTAAAATGTAAGTACTTCCAAAATTCAGGAAACCTAGAATCGACTGTAAATGTTTCAGCGTTTTTGGCGGTTGGAGCAGCGCACACTTTTCTAAAAAGTTGGCTGGTAGGCTTTTGCCTTCACTTGATAGTTCATATCCTAGGAAAAGGACGTTGAGGTGGGCAATTCTTGACTTTTTAAAGTTGAATTTGTAACCCTCTGAGGCGAAGCCCAATATTATGGTGCTCACTCTGTTCAAGTGCCTATCCAGGTCATCGTCTTTCAAATATATATCATCGACATATGACAATGCCTCGTCATCATAAGTTTGTAGTAACTCTGTTGCCCTTGCTGAGAATAACCCCAGGCTGTTTTTGAATCCCTGGGGCAGTCGACAAAATTGACACTGGGTCCCCATTATTGAGAAAGAGGTCAAGTATCTGCTTTCTGGTGCAATATTTTGACAAAAGAAACCATTTGAAATGTCTAATGTGGTTTTATATTTTTTACGCACAATGTTATTCATTAATGCTGTATCATGTGCATTTTGCACTGCACATTTTTTGCAACAAGAATTTAAGTGTCTGTAGTCCAAAACTAGATGATATGTAGTGTCTGGTTTGGAGACAGGAACCAAAGGATTGTTAATTGATGAGGTACATGTTTCAATCACCCCATGATATTCAAGTTTATCTAAAATCTCCCTGACCTGTTTTTTAGCTTCTTGCTTAACTGGGTACTGCCTTTGTGCAGTCAGTTGATTTTTTTAACTGGATTTTATGGTGCTGGGGCTTGGGTTACTGACCATTTCCTGGCTAATGTATATTTTAAATGATTTGGAACATGGTTGGAGAAGGCAGGCATAATGATGTCCTCGCCAGGTGCGCACTCCCTGACAAACTCTGGTGGCCAGTCTTGTTCTGCTAGAAGTATATCATAACCCTTTGAAAGATGCTCCCAAAAGAGTGCTTTCACTTTTCTTTAGTATGTCTCCCTCCACCCGGAGTGTTATTTCATATAACCTATGTGGAGAACTAACCCTGGTGTCTACAGTCTCAACTTGTATGTCTTCATTCAAGTCCACTGTCTCCAGAAGTCTCTTCAGGTTCTGACAAGCTATTGTAACTTCTGCTACACTGTCCAGCATGGTCTGGGTCCATTTTCCATTCTTGAGTTGGGTTCTCAGTATTCTCGGCATGTCTGATCTTCAGACCTGCTACCTTTTTCTTGGAGAATTGAGGTTTTCCTTTATTTTTCTGAACGTGTTGATCGTCTTTGGACTTCATGCGTTCTTCCTTGTTTTCTGACCGTCCTCTTCTTTTGGATGTCTGTGCCGATATCTGAAAGATACGGGAGGGCCTTGTATCATTATCTTGATATCTGTCAGGTTTTCTCAAATTATCCCTATTCCTGAGGTTGTAACTCCTTTCAGAGGGCTCCTTCTGTGGAGGAGACCTGCCTCGGGAATGGGAATGCTTCTCTTTGGAATTCTGTTTGCTATTGTCCCACTTCTTTTTAGAAGAGGTAGGAGTGTTTTTAGGAAAGACCTTATCATGACTTTCAGACAGTTGTGGTTTTACTGGTGTCCCTCCCAGACTGTCTCTGCCTAATTCCTCGTAGGATTTTTCAATTATTCTGGCTAGTTCTTGAGGTTGTTCTGTGACATCAAATTCCCTTAGTTTCTGGCGGATTGCCACTGATGCTGCTTCTCCTTTAATATTAGATGATAATATTGTTGAGACCTGGTCGAAATTTTTAAGTAACTTCGTACCTTAATTCAGAGCAGGCTCTGCCCCGTATTCGTTTTGAATCTGTTTCAGATGGAACACCATGTGTTTTTGTGTAGATTGCAGCAAAGACTGTGCCCCAAGTGTTGCAGTCTTCCAAATGTGGCGTGATCCCCATTGTTAAACAGATTGTTAGAATTCTGTGTTTCTCATAAGGGCTAGTATTAGGAAATACTGCTTCGATTTGAGTAATTTTTTTAGCTATCCAGAATGGAATTTGTTCACGTTTTGTGGGATTTTACCCATGGCTGCGTGTAAAGTCTGTGGAGTGATTTTTAGTGTATTCCCCTGATGAGGGGCTGGATTTTGAATTGTTAACAGTGGTTGAACTGTGAAAGTCCTCATGACATATTGAACCAATTGTCTATACATTTTGATTAGCTCCTTTAGTTGTGCAAGTAATTTTACATCTGACATTTCTTCAATGTCAGGATGAGGTGTGTAGCCGGGTAAAATCGGCCATGTTGCTGCTGGTCTACCTAGTGGACCGAGCCTGGTAATGTGATTGTAATGTTTTAGAGCACCTTTAAACCAGAGCTCATGCTCTTGGAATGTGATTGGAATTTCAATATCCTCGAAAGGAATATATTCCTCAGGTGGTTCATCTTCTTTGTAAAAGTGAAACAAGTGTGTTACGGGATTTGATTCTGGGAATACTATCCATGAATAGAATACCTCTGTCCGGTGAGATTCATGTGCCTCTATCACAAAAACTGCTCTACCACCTCTTGGTGTCTGACCAAGTTTTATAAGTTTTAGAGTGATGGCTGTTCTTAAATTTGGTGGGATGTGTATAACACCCGCTTCATTTTCATTAAAACTTGTAACTTCAGCCGCAGCTGTACCGTTTTCGACGACAACATCACCGTGGTCGGACATTGTTTAGTGAAAAATGCAGAGCAAGTTTCAAGGGAACAAAGGTAAGGTGCACAATATTTTGGAACACTGTATCCTTCAACGTTGAACAAAACCAAACCGCTAATACATAGGACTTTCGTCCTACTCAGCTATGTCAGATATTATCCCTACCCACTCCAGACGTCTTATGGAGTATTATGAGTAGGGGTCTCTGAGAAAAGCACGACTTAGTTACTTCAGTATCTAGCGTTAAATTAGTGCATTACCAAACTGCTGGGCGCCATGTAGTGTAGTTCATATATCCCTGATAGGCTCTGTGCATTGGAATAACATACACTATAGATTTGACATGGGACTAAAGTCAGTATGTCTCTATCGAGTATATTAAACTTAATTACTTGTGTGTGCCAGCTAACTCAGAGGTCACTAGCAACTTCTCAAATATACAAGAAGGGATTAGTATCTGACAACCGCATAAATATGACAACTTGGTTTCCTTTTAGAATCAGAACAGTCTCAGAATCGTGGAAACAATAGATAACAGTTTCACTCAGTCAATCCCGCATGCTTCGTTTCTACAGAGTTGCACAGAAATAGAGCGACGGGCGTTTCAATAAAAGGGTTTATTGAACAGTCTTATTTCTCATGCAAGAGATATGAATTGCTACAATTGTAAGACAGACTGCAAAGTACAATATGCACGAGGTTAGCAGTAAGATAAAATAATACTGCAATAGCATGGTTTGTAGCTATGACATATATTAATCAAAATACACACATAAATAACATAAGCTAAAATGTGATACTCATCTGATGCTTCTAAATTGTTCTACCCCAGTGTACCTAACCTAAGTGCAGTACGAGGTTTGAAGTAGGTGCCATTTCTAAAGTATAGCTAGCTATATTTTAGTTTAGCCAAGAGTTGCCAAAAGCTCCATACCTTAGAATGAGAGAGGTTGAAATTTATTTTCTGGATTCGATAGTCTAACCCCCCACAAGGGATGTCAGAGAGCACTGGAGCTGGATTCTCTGCGAGGAGGATGGCAGCGTCAGGTCAGTGCATCAGGCTGGAACTCGATCTCCTTCCGAACTTGCCGTGGCGTACCGCGTAGTCTGGGTTGGATCGAATCCTCCGGGAACCGCAATTTGCCAGGGCAAGTGCTGGTAAATTTATACCTTGTAGGTGTCTAGGAATGCCAGTATTGACGTAAAAGTGGGGCTGAGGAACGTCATGAATGAACCCCTAAGGAATAGATGTTCATGCATACTTAATGAGTCCTTGGAGAAATCAATATTCAAGCTGAGGCTTTAGGGTCTGGTTTTCCAAGAATTCGTTGTGGCGTGGATAGATGGATGTAGGTGGCCATGCCTGTATTTGGTTTGTACGGACAATGTCTAAATAAGGGCCGGATTTCAATGTCCAAATAAGGGCAATGTGAATTATACCTATATAAGGGCATAAATCGGGAAACCTATATACGGAATCTAAATCTGCACACAACAGTTAATATTCAGTTTTCTGAAAAGAAAAATGCTGTTCATATTTTCTTTAAAACATTCACTGGTTAACCAATTACCTGGCCTGTAAAAAAGAGGAGGTTTAATAGATTATTAGTTGTGAGATACATATGATGTTGTGTAAATGATCAATGTACTATGGTAAATTATTTTGGTGAATCATGTTCAGGTAAAATACCACATATTACAATTATTTTGCAGCGGGGTTAATATTGAATGTGCTTAGTAGTAATTATCAGACCATATGCCGTGGCATGCAGGAGGCTTGAGGCATATCTTTCTAATGGGCTGCCCCAATCTCCGACAACTCATCGTTTACATAGATTTACCTGCAGGTTTTTTTTTGAAGAACCTCATTAGTCGGAGCTATATAACAAGTGCATTCTACAAGTTACATGTGATCACAATTTTTGTAGGAAGCTGCCTCTGAAAAAGATGGACTTTATTCCAGGAAATTATGAAAATGAATAACCTTTAACAGGTTGCTGAATCCAACCTGTTAATTCTTTTTATCTTGAAAATGCTTTTTTCCATTCCATTTTTCCACTACCCTACTTATATCTGTTCACCATTTCAGAGCCTCCTGGTCCCTCTGTATTAATTAATGGAGACTTTCCGAACATCTCCAACATTCCTGCTTTAACCAGCCCATCACCCACTTCTGACTGATTTGGAATTGTTACTTTACATTGCCACTCTGCTTCCTATTTTCTACTTGGAAACCCAACCCATTATCTGATGTTTTACACTCCCTCCTGCTTCCATTTGTTCTGCTTTGCTATTTTGTTTTAAAGCTGTATATTGCCCATCCATCTATGAGTATAGATCATGTGCACTCCATTTTGCTTGCTTGCTTTTAGCATTTCTTCCTAAAATGTTTAGATATCTGTGCTTTCATGTTCAGATTCTACATGCTCCATGTTCCTGAAGTTCTGGTTATGTAGAAATGAAAGATTGATGACAGCAAAAGTTTGTGTTTTTCCCGATTATGATTAAAAATGTTTTACAAATATGTTCCCAATATTTTATAAATTGTGGTATATTTTAAACATGTAAGAAAATAACTTTTGCCTCTAACCCCTATATTCAGTACTGAGTCTTTGAGGTTTGTTTGACCTTTTTAATCAAACATGTGTTTGCCAAAACAGCTTTTCTCCAGAACTGATGTTTAGCTAAAGGATTTTACCAATTTGGGAATTTGACCAGATTTAAACATTTTGATTTCTAGGATTTCCATCTCCCTGTTCCTTCAAGGCTCTTAAACTTTGGTTCTACATTAGTATAAGCTCATGTAGCCAACATTTTCAGAAAACATTTAGTCACAGTTATTTCATTCCCTATATTCACTCCTGTATCATGTATGATCTTGTCTCTTATCCATTATTATGTCTTTCCAGGAACTGTTTCACACCTCTGAATGGTTGGCCTTTGTTGTTTAGAATAATGAGCTGATGTCACCAAAAAGGATATCAACCAAAAATAACTTTGTACAGTTTGTTCACTAGGCCCTTAAATCTGCATATTTTTCATTCTCAATGAGTAAAATATGAATCAAGGAGTGTCAACAAATACTGCAATGTTGTACCAATATTAGCATAAAATAAAAGCAGGTTTGCAGAGCAGATCCAAAAGCATTGATAAAGCCACATTTAGTTAAATGGGTAACTGGTTGAGCGGCTTATTCAACCAGTGATGTGAATGAAGATATTCAGCATCAAAAGCAATAGAAAAAATAGTTCTCCCAGGGTTTTGTTGCTAGAAAAAGCAATAAAAAAGGACTGAAGTTAAAGAAAGCCACCAGTGGATGGATCACAGGCACAATGAAATCATATTAAACAAAGTTAGATATTTAAGAGTGAATCAGATCAGAACTTAGAATTCTCGCAATTTGCTGATTAAGCAGATACCTTGAGGTTGATACCTACAGGTAGATGTCAAAGCATCTCTCCACTACCCAGGTTTTGTTTCATAAGTGGGTATGAAGACTTAAAACCAGTAAGGGCCAGTATAGCTTCATCGTTTTTAACACTTTGCAGCTAACCAGTGATCATTCCGACATAAAAATATTGTTTACATTTAATAGCACAATTGACACTTGACAAGCAGAGCCCGGTAGTTCTCTGTCTTCAAGCACATGTTGAGCAAACAAATCCATCAATCTCTTTTTTTTCCTCAGAAGCACACAAATGGCATGTACAATGTTCAGGTGAAGTCTGTTTGTTTTGTTATCTGATGTTGCCTTCACATATCTGTCTCTATATGGACATCCATTTGACACCCTCTCATGATATACTCAAAATAGACTGCCCACCGTAAGTAAATCCACGCCTTTATGTTGGGGTTTTCCATCCTTCTTGAATCTACTTTTCAGAGGGAAGGGAGCATTATCAAATTTTCCTAGGAAAAATTATTTTGCTCCCTTTGCCTACTCTTAAACGACAGACCAACAGTCTGATGTATTCAACTCACTGTGTTTAATTTATGAATCAGATTAACAGATTGCAACCACTCTGTAAAAAAATGCCTCTTTTTTCATGATCATCTCCATTTTCATGGACTAATGCTGCTGTTTTTTGTACTTTGTGCATTGGGACTCTGTTAACCAAGCCCCAGTGCATATGCTCTGAACCCTAAAAACATGTTGAAATTGGCTCTACGCTGGAATGGCATATATTTAGCTTACCAATATGAACCTAAGATATGATGCAAAGTATCCAGGGCCTGTACTGACTGCAGCAAATATTGCACCACCACTAGAGTGACAGTGCAGAACATGACCTGGCTGTGCAAATCCAACATGTCAAAATAACCTCTTTTAACATGCCTTAAACATTTTATTAAATATTAATAAGTCACCCCTAAGTAAGCCTCAGTAGCCAATAATGAGGATGCATATTATTTAAAATTGGAACGTGTAAAATATAGGCACTTAAATACAAGCCTCTTGCACCGTCTGTGCATTACTTTTAGTATGGGAAAAAGTGACAAACCAGCTTCTCAAGGGGCTTGTAAATAAGCCCCTTGATGTCCTTACAATGACTAGGCCCAAAAAGCAATTTTCACTGTAACAATATTATAGGTTGCATAGGAATTCATTGGGAGCTAACATTACAATGAAATAGTGGTATCTCCTCCTAGGAACTAGCTAAAAATTTAATTACTGGACTTTTAAAAATATTTATTACAAATCCAATTCTTTGGTAAAGTCCGATTTGCAGTATATATTATACTAAATGTACTTTTCAAACGTCACCTCTTGCCTGCTCAAAGCCTCTAGAAGCCCATTTGCTCATTTGCATGTTCTTCCAACTGTCACCCAGGAGTAAATAAATCCTTGAAAAGATGTGAACTTGCTTGCAGAGCAGAGACAAAGGCATTTGATGTGATAAAAGCATCTCACACTCAAAAGATTACTGTCCTTGTGGGTAGAAAACAGCTTGACAATGTAATTTTGGATTGCTGTCCCATCACTCTTGGTAACAAATACTGTTGTTTGCATTCAGATTTGTAGGTTTGTGCTAAAAAATTACCAGAACTTTGCATCTTGCAATAAAAGTTCTTCTTAAAATTACACGATGTGGCATAATGGTCTAATACTGCATAACTTTTGTTAAGCAAATTATTAAAATTACCAAAATTATGCTGATGTAATTAAAATTTTGCCCAGGCGGAAAAATGTTCTGTTGCTCTAACAGGATGACCATCTGGAAAGTGCCCAGCAACTTAATTGTCTTCAAAGGGGCATGCCCTGTCACAAATATAGCCCACACCAGGGCCTGCACCAACTAATGTCCTGCTAACCAGCCAGACTCCAATCCCAGTGGGAGAGGAGCTGCCCCCAGAACCGATTTTGAGGGGCTATGTAGGAGGGTTGCTAATTTCCATGGCCGTATCTCTAGGATGACCACAGGAGCGCTTCACAAGGGAAGAAAGGTTTTGCCATTTTGGTTCCAGTTGGAGAACGGCACTGTGGGACTGTATGCAGTTAGGCACACAGAAACTGCTTAAAAAGAGGGTAAGGTTACTCCCAGAAACCTTTCTCCCAATTGGTTAGGGAGGGGTCAAGGGCATCCCCACCCAAAGGCATAAATGTTGTACTACTGGCCACCCTCATCAAATCACTAATGGGCCGCTGGAAGACACCTGTTGTTGAGATCTGTTAGGAGAACCTAAGGGATGATCTGCTCCCACTTATTCCCAGGACTAAGTAGTAGGTTTCAAGGGTCAGATGACTGACCTTTTGTTAAGCCACAGGACACAAAAGCTGCAAGAATTGCACATTCATGGAAGAGCCCACCTGACCAGTTTCTACTGTATCTGCCTTGAACCCTATGGTAGCTGCCTTTATTTATTTATTTAAAAAAAAATCCTCATATGACCTCCATGGCAATAGTAACCTCTCGACCTGATCCGCCTCAGTTACTAATAGCTTGGTGGATTACAGTCTCAGCCGGTATTTTCTTTTTGCAGGGATCACCCGAAATACTCAACCTGAGCTGACCCAGAGGTTTTAATCATTGGAATCAAACCAGATCCTTAACTCTATCTACGCAGAGAATACGGTATCTAGCAGGTTCCAGAATAACCCAATATCCGATCTTTCTCTGTGTACATTTACTCTCTGGTCTAAAGCTCTAAAGTATTTAACAGAGTTCCACCAAGCATTCCATAAAGGAGGAGTCTCCTGGCGACACAATTTACATATCTCTCTCCTAGCCAAGAGTATCAAGTAAAATAATAGCTTCTGTTGTGCCCCCTTTAGGGAATATAGACCCTCAACTTTGGGTGCTACCCCGAATAGTATTAAAGTTGGACTTACCTCCAGAGCAGGACCCAGCACCCTGGTGATGGTCTTACCCACTCTTCCCCAAAATTCATGGAGCCTGGGGCAGAAAGCAAATATGTGGATGTCATCCGCATTCAAAGTGCCACATCTAAGACATCTTGCTTCTCCACCACCTTTTATTCTTGAGATCTTAAGAGCGGACCAGTGTAACCTGTGGATTGTAAAAAAGTGGTTCTTCCTGATTGCAGCAGATTTTACTAGTGGATAAAGAGTGTCTATAGATATTTGCCATATCTCATCCAACTCCTTGCTCGGCAAGTAATTATCCCAGACTTGGTTTGGCTTCTTCATCTTAACATCTGCTGCAGAGAGGAAATAGTTGTACCATAGAGCCACTTCTTTTTTCCTCAGTGTGGGGATTTGTAAGTCATTTTCTGTTGAAAGTTCAACCGGAGAGGGCCAGCTTTGTGCCTTACTCCACGAGGAGATCTGATAAAATTTAAACCTTGAAAGGGCACCTCTGGTGATGGCATTCCAGTATTCCCAAGGGTGACATTCCTCAGCCTGCATAATGTCTTTCCAATGCGTGACTCCCGCGTCGATCAAAGGACAAGCTAAAGCATCTAATAGACAAACTGGAGTACCAGGGAAATCCCACACCGGGGCCCAGTCACTATAGTAAGAAAGTCTGAAACATCCTCGTCAAGTCGACCAGAGCTTGGCCGCCGCACGCAGAGTCTTCAGACGTACTTTCTTAAAAAATTTGAGGGACCCAAATTTGTACATAAACCCAGTTTCCACTATACTTACTAGCATAGCTTTAAACATACTCCTGGTTAATGTATCATCTGGCGTTTGCAAAAGCATCCTACAGTTTTTTTAGTTGATAAGCCCATGAGTATAATTGTAAATCCGGCAAACACATACCTCCACTCTGAAGTTTTCGTCTAAGTTTTTTCCAAGAGAGGCAAATTCCTTTACTTGTCCAAATGAAGGAAGAGATCTTACACTGAATTTTGAGCAGGTCTGCCCTTGCAAATTCCAGCGGTATGTTATTAAATAAGTAGGTATATTTAGGGAGAATGCACATTTTAACAAGATTAACTCTACCAAAATGGGAGAGTGGGATACTCTGCCATCTCTTTAATAAGACATCCACCTCTTTAGAAACCTTGTCTAGGTTCACTTTTGGAATATTATCAGGATTTTGAGTAATTATGACTCCGAGATATCTGAGCTGTTTTGCAAAGATGTTCCTGTGATCAGGGATATTCCAGGCCATAATCTTGTTTTTTTCTGCATTAATCTCATATCCTGAGAGATTCCCAAAAAGCTGGGCCTCAACCAAAAGGATGGTAGCTGCCTTTAGAGGGAGTTCTGATCCCTAAATACTGTCCCTGAGGTCCTGGAACCTTTGACTGGTGCCAGAATGAAGTCCTCCTGTTTTAACATAAAAACCTGGAGAATTAAAAACTGTTTGTTTACTTTTTGCCTGGAGAAGCATCAAGGGCACCAGACCAACCTGCCATTCGATCCGCCAAGGACTGCATATCCAGCAGACTTGAATTTGCTATAGCCCCTGCTATGTTCTTCTGTCAGTGCCAGAATATGTTGATGCTGAAGCCACAGTTTCATTGGCACACCATCAAAGGAGACCTACGGTGCATGAAAACTTGAGCTTCCACTGAAACCACTGGCTTCGCCAAGAATTCATTTACACACCGGAACCCGTTAACACTTAGCCCACTTCTCTTGATGCCAGTCTGCTGCATGCTTTCACTGTCGACGTCGGAAGGTAACTTTTCCACCAGGACAAATCTAGCCCTTATATCTAACCGGTGCTCCATGCTTTCCTTTCCAGCGAAGGTTCTCAAGAAGGCAAACAACCAGGAAGTCGACGAACACCTGGTACACAGCAACCTTCTGAATCCCTCTCAATCCAGATTCCTAGCCAACTGCAGTACTGAGACAGCCCTGATCGCAGCCACTGATGACATCAGCGCCCTTCTGGACTGCAGTGAAATTACAGTCCTCATCCTCCTGGACTTGTCAGCTGCTTTCGACACCGTCTCACTTCACATCTTGATCAACAGACTCCACCACATCAGGATCCAAGAACATGCCTCATTCCTCACCGGAAAAACCCAGAGAAATTATCTCCCACCATTCACCTCAGAGCCCAAGAAGATAGTCTGCAGTGTTCCTCAAGGATCACTATCAGCCCCACCCTCACACCATCCAATCACACAGACTCAACATCATCTCCTACACTGACTACATACAGCTCATCTTCTCACTGTCAGAATACATCACCACCACCTGAGACAGCTTCCACAGATGTATGATGAACATCACTGACCAGATGAAAGACATGGAACAACACATGGTGGCCTACTGAATGTGGCCCATCCCCTGCCGTGACAGAGTACGCCCGCAACCTCGGCATTATCGCGGACAGCAAGCTATCCATGAAGAAACAGGTAAGTGCACTCTCATCGGCCTGCTTCCACACCCCATGGCTCTCATTCGACACTAGAAGGACAGTCACGCAGGCCCTTGTCACTGGAAGGCTGGACTATGGGACCTCACTCTACATAGGAATCACCGCACACATCCTGAAGAGATTACAGACAATACAAAACTGAATGGCAAGACTCATCCTCGACCTCCCCAGGTGGGCACACATCGTGCCCCACCTCAAGAAGCTAAACTGACTCTTGATCCAGAAGAGATGCCAGTTCAAGATGTTGACCCACTCTTACAAAGCTGTGCACAACAAAGGAGCAGCATACATCAACAAACGCATGACCTTCCACCAACAGACCAGACACAAATGATCTGCTTCCCTCTTCATCACTGGCACCTCCCGGATCTGCTGAGGCAACAGCGGACAGCACTTTTTCTCACCCCTGGTGGCCAATGCTTGGAGCAACCTTCCCTTGCACCTCAGGGATGCCTCCTCGCTCCAACAATTCAAGAAAGGACTCAAAATCTGGCTGTTTGAATGGGCAGATCACCATGAAACAGTCAGCAACTCCAGTGCCTGGAGACCCTCAAGGGTGATTTGCTGTGCTTTACAAATCCTTCATTGATTAATTGCTATCAGCCTGAAAACATACCATTGTCCAAGTCTAGTGTGAGCGGTTGCCTACAACTGGGTTTTTGCACATTTTGGCTCTATTTTTATCTAACAGTATAAAACTTCATATGTCTGGTGCCCTTTATTGGATTTTTGTCATTCTGGTGTCAGTTTGTTTATTATATTATTCTCTATTTGTTTTATAAATTGGAGTGTTTTTTTATTGTGTAGTGTTTTCGACTTTTTAACTGTTTGGTACTTCTAAATGCTTTTCTTAAGTCAAGCCTGTCTGCTCTGTGCCATAGCTAAAATTACTGAAAATGTTACGGGACCTAACAAGAGCAGTGACATTATTAATATTGGTGGACTGCCAACCACCCGTACTAATAATCCACTTCCTCACACTCTGACAACAGAGGAGCTTGATTGAATACCCACTTTTTATAAATGTCCTTCTTTGCCAGAAAACAAAGATAGAAAAGTAGATGGTCTGCTTTTGAGACCCTAACAGTTGTGTCCATTCACCCAAAAAAACAGAATGGGAATTACCTCTATGTCTTGTCTTAGTATTGATGATGTAATGTTAGTCCAATAAGGTGTAAAATGTGGGCAATTACGGATCATAGGAAGGTCATCTACATGTGATTGCTCACCCTACAGAAATGGTACCTCCATCCTAGAAAACTTCCAATAAGATCTCAAATCTGAGCCATTAAACATGTGAAGATCATTCTCTTTTGACTGCTCTAACTTCAGACATGGTATCTCAATCCTGTAGCTAAATTTAACAATTATTAAAGGGTTGTCCAGTGAATACTGTGAAAAATGAATAAATGGTTCTCCTGAGCGCAGTGGATTTGACTGTGGAATACAATTTTTGTAGATACTTGCCATCAAATTTTGCTTTTGTGCGTGACAAGCATTTAAGCAACAGCTGTTTCACTGGAGGTATCGTTTCCTCTGCTACTTTGTATATTTCTTGATACCATCCTTCAACCTCTATAAGTTTTACCAGAGCAACTTGAACTTCCTCTTCGATATTATAATGAATCATCTCCTCTATGAGGCCACTTGCTAATGCTCAAGGCGATAGTTGCAGTTGCTTAAACCTGGATAAAATTCCTCAGGTCCTAACAGACAAATAGTCATATGACTTAAGCTTATCCAATTTGCTCAGTTTGCTCCATCAACTGTTTTAACTTAATCAAATGGTAAGAGTAAGTGAACAACTTAAAGATTCAGGACTTCCCAGTGAGCCCCAGATTGGTGACAATCATGTGTAATAAGGAATTCCTAATACTCTTATGATATTAAACCAGAGTTAGACTTCAAAATGGCACCTTCAGTTATACATTTTTTTTTTATTCTTAGAGAAGAGAGAAACTTAAAAAAAATACTGATGGAAATCTTTCCTCATAACCCTGAGAAGTAGACCTGACCTAGAAATCCAAAATGCCTTAACTGAAAGCCCAAGCAATAAAACTGATCTTCTGGGACTGACAGATCTCCATTTCTAATTGAACTCAAAATTTTCTAAGAAATCATAGCCCCCTTCAAAACAGAAAGAAAAGTAACAAGTTTGCCCTGATGCCTCAATAGGTCATTATTGTCAAACTTACAGGTATGAACTGAAATCGGAATATGAGTTTGGGCAAAATAGATATTTTCAACAAATTAATTGTTTCATCTTGTTTCAATCTTTGATCACCGCCTGGAGTGCAGAACGTGCTGAGCACTTATCCCATGGCTGAATCTTGCGATTTTCAATATTTGCTCCTGAGGACTGCTCACCGAGCACTGGCCCTCTGCGCTGTATCCGTCCATCACCTTGCTGCGCATCCTCACTGAGTAATGGCCGATGTTGACAAGCTGAACATCGACAGCATTATCCAGAGCTTGCTGGAAGTTAGAGGGTCAAAGCATGGTAAGAATGTTCAACTTCAAGGAAATTAAATTCAAGGGCTTTGCCTGAAATTTATGGACATTTTCCTTTGGCAACCTATCTTCCTATAGCTCGAAGCACTGCTTTAAAGATGTTGTGTCATTCATGGGCATTATTTTGACCTATTTCAGCTCTTTGAATATGGATGAATATTTTCCACCTGAGCGCAACTACCTGCTCCTAAGAGACTATGTGGGCAGAAGAAGGCAGTCTCTGGACA
This sequence comes from Triturus cristatus, assembly GCF_964204655.1. NCBI lineage: Eukaryota > Metazoa > Chordata > Amphibia > Caudata > Salamandridae > Triturus > Triturus cristatus. The sequence goes on along the minus strand of NC_140586.1, from coordinate 401,784,270 downwards.
CTTTTTTTACTTGCATACAAAATTAAATAGCCAGAGAACTTCTTATCACTGTGACAACCATGAATGTGCCAGCAAAAACAGAATTCCTGGGTTTTATGACGGATAAAAATATTGTACAATATCAGGTTATGATAAATGTTTACGGACAGCTTCAAATGTTTGCAAATGGCAGCTATTGTAGATGAGAAGATCTTCTGTTGTCATAGTGGTCTATCACCAGATATTCATGGAACAAATAAGCTGAATCAAGCATACTTTCTAAGTTCCAGATCAGTGTCTCCTGTGTTATCTATTGTGTGATCCTAACAAAAATGTGTTGGGATGGAAGAATAATGACCGGGGTCTTCCTTCACTTTTGGAGCTGACGTTGTTGCACAATTTCTCCATATACATGACTTGGATCTTATATGTAAAGCTCATCAGGTTGTTGAAGATGGGTATGATCTCTTTGCAAAGAGACAGCTGGTAACCTTGTTCTCAGTACTACTGTGGTGAATGTGATAATGCAGGTGCCATGATGTAGGTGGGTTACATTTTTATGTACTCTTTTCGGATCTTGAAACTTGCAGAGATGAAAAAGCCAAATGCAAACTGACCTGTAACTCCAGCAAGGGGAATGATCACCAAGCAAGCAAAGAAATGAGTAGTTTTGACTTGTACAAATTGTACTTGTAAAATAGTATATAACTTCTAATTTTAAGATGACTGGGGGACTCAAAATCCGTGTTGTGGTTTTCCCCCAGCTTTTTGCCTTCAATCCTTCTTTTTTTGTTGACTTCATGTTTGTTGGCCTTAGGACTCTGCACACTTTTTCACTGCTACCCAGTGCTAAAGTGCTTGTATTCTCTCCCTAAAGCATGGTAACATTGGCTTCTACACAATTGGCATATCTAATTTACTTCTGAGTCCCCAGTAAAGTGGTAATACTTGTGCCCAGGGCCTGTGAATTAGTTTACAGTAGTGGTCCGGCAGCACTGATTTTGCCACCCACTTAAGTAGCCCTTTAAACATGTCTCAGGCCTGCAATTGAAGCATGTGTGTGCAGTTTAAAACTGCCATATTCTACCTGGCAAAATAACCTTTTGCCAGGCCTAAAGGTTCCTTTTTAATACATATGTCACCCCTAGAGTAGGCCTTGAATAGCCTATAGGACAGGGTGCAGTGTATTTAAAAAGTTGGATATTTACTTTTAAGTTTTGTATCTCCGGTAGTGAAAAACTCTTAAATTAATTTTTAAATACTGTAAGACCTATCTCTCTGAAACACTTTATTACAGTTAATAAGTGATAACTTTCAATTGGAAGCAGATCGGAATGTCAAATTTGGTGTCTAAATAATTGTAAATTAAAACCCCCTTTATTTGTAAAATTGGATTTTAAGTCCCAATTCTAATAATGCCCCTTTTAGAAAGTTGGGATTTACTTATCGTAACCATTTGGTGCCTGCATCCTGATCCTGGGTTACATGACTAGGTGTGGTTGGCAGTTTTTCTTTATGTTGGACAGATGGGCCATCACTGGCAGTATAGGGGGGTGCAGCTATCACCTACCACATTTGCACATCACAAAGCCTCTGGCTGAACATACTCACAAAGTTTTTGGCACTAGTTTTTTGTGTCCCCAGACAAGCAGGTCCCAGAACAGGGAGGTAGGAAATTCTATACAGTTCTGGTGGTGGAAACCTCAAGAACCGTCTCCTTCTTTAAAATGGGCACCCTGTATCAATAGTGGACTCTCAAGCCCAACTCTTCAGTACAATACTGGACCTGTGGAAGACTCCGAAAGAACTGCTGTACTGCCCTGCAAGAAGGACTGTTACTGTGCTGCCATCCTGCCCGAGTGATAAGGACTGGACCTGCATCTTGAACCCAGGATCACCAGAGTGACTCCAAGAGCTAGTAGGCTGGCCTCCTGATCAGAGCCTCTGGGCAGAAAAGGCTGTGACCTACTTGAATCTAGCACCTGAACTCTGCCTGCTGTGAGTCGTGCCCTCTAAGTGTGCTACCCCAGTCCAGGAACCTTGGAAGTAGGCCTGAATGTGCTCTGTCAGCCCAGTTGTGGTCTCTTGGGCAGAACTGACCAAGTATGACACATCTCCTCGCAGAACCGTATCGGAAACGCCGCTGTGCAACCCATCCCCAATGCAGGACTTTGAATCACTGCTCGCAGCTTCTTGGAACCACTGCTGCAATAACACTTCTTCGACGCAGAATCTCACAATGCTCTGCAACCCGGATTTAAGGTACTTTGTTCAGCTGGCCTAACTTGGTTCCTGCCTGTATCCAGCCCATGCTCATTGGTGGCTGGACTGAACTTGTGACTTTGTCCCAGTCTGGCATGACCAGATAACCACAGTTGACGCTTTGTGCTTCTAAGCACTGTTTTTACTTAGATATTTAAAACTGAATTTCTCTGGTTGTACTAATTAAATTTTATAATTTTGTTCTTAAAATATTTATTACATTTTACTCTATTTTTCTGAATTGATGTGGGATTTTTCTTGTGTTGCGTTTTCACGTTATTACTGTTTGTGTGCTGCATAAATAAAGATTGTCTCCAAGTTAAGCCTGACTGATTTTGTGGCAAGCTATTAGAGGTTTGAATTTAGGGTTTGCTTGTGTTTCACACTGACAGGAATAGTGGTTGCATCTTGAGTAGTGTTTTACCCCAGCAACCAGTAACCCTATTTCTTACAATGTCCTTTTGTGTTGCTGTGCACTGGTTGTCTTGCTCACAATAGATACATGTTTATGTTGATTTTAATGAATGAGAGGTGCTGCATTTAACAGCAAAGTGAGGCGGGTTGCTTTTTTACCTTCTCCCTCTCTTCCCCTTTTACCTTTAATTGGACTGCAGTTTTCAAAGGGACTGTGAACCTTACCTGATATTTTGTACTCTCCTTTCAATAGATTTTCCTAGTTTCATCTTGTACAGTCCGTATGCAATGTACATTTTTGTTTTGATTAGTATCTGAAGAGGGCACTAGTGTACTTGTGAAAACCTTGAATTGCACTTCCTATAATTTGTTACTACAAACCACTGTGAACCATTTTCTAATCCCACAATGTCATAAGGAGTTGTTTCTATCATGTTTACTGTTGTATAGCTGTGAAACACCCCAAACTTCACCAGCATCACTGATTTTATGCATATTTAATTGAAGCACATGCCACAACTGTAAACTTTAAAAACAAATTACCTCACCTATAGATGTTCACTGGTAAGTCCTACAGATCTTGAGCATCTTATCAACTTTGAAACTTTTACATATTCCTTGAAGAAAACTTACTTTGATTGTTTGTCACCATAATACCTAAATATCTTTTTCTGAGCAAGATTTCTCTAGGACATAGCCCACCTTTCATAACAATTATTTCCGACTTGATTTTTTGCCGTATGGTGGGAAAAGAATCAATATTCTATAACCACATATTCTACTCTTGAAACTGAGCTATATGGATCACAAGTGTAGATAAAGAAATCACCTCTTTACAAATATATCTTACATTTATAATTCATATATTTTTTAAGAGATTAATTACTCTGTTCAGCCTTAAAGTTTAAGTAAGGTGTCCAGTAGCTGAACCAAAAAGTAGGAAAGATAGAAGGCACCGCTGCCTTGTTCCTCTCATTCTCTGGCTCATGTTATTAAACACATTGCAAATGGAGTTTTGAATACGTCACTATCTTCCGGGAATGGTTCCTGTTCAATGGAAATGTGCCAAAATTCTGCCTTTACTCAAAAAACCTACGGCTGATCCTAAAGTCCAAGCAAATTCTAGACTTATCTCTCATCTCTCTTCTTTTTTGAAAGTTTTAGAACAATTTGTAAACCCCCAAATCTCTTGACACCTAGAAAGTAATAATCTCCTGCACCCATATGGAGACAGCCCTGCTAGAGGTTGTCGAGCACATTAAGGACACTCTGTATAAAGGGGGAAAGGCCATCCTTATTTTGTTGGATTTATCAGCGGCCTTTGACCCTGTTCTCCATGAGAGACCGCTGGCTCATCTACAATCCACTGGAATTCTATCTTGAATGATAGAAGTCAAGAAGTTTGGACACCACAGTTTTCCTCTACAATCCATGAGTTGGCAGTTGAAGTGCCTGAAGATTCGGCTCTTAGACCTTCCTCAATCAATGCTTATGGCTGTGTTAGTTGATACTTTAGGGGTGAAGGTAATGTCACATACCGGCATCACCCAGCTGCTTTTCACATGTGAAAAAGCAGAAGTGTTTGATGGAGGAGCTATTAGAACCTGCCTCTCTAATGTATTCAACTGGTTGTCCACCAACCAATTAAAATGTAATGCAGACAAAACTGAGACTGTATTTTTGGCCCCACTTTGCCAGATTGTTGGAAGAGATTTTGGGCTAAAGGTGCCCCTCTCCTTGGAACTCAACAAAGCATGGTAAAGAATTTAGGAATCAAAATTGACAATGCCATTACCTTCCAACCACAAACTCATTCACTGGCTGACTCTTGTTTCGGGCTCTTACAATCCTTGAAGGATTTTTTACCTCTTCTGTGTGTTGAAGATAGGAAATTGGTGATTGAAGGTCTGATAACTTCCAGACTTGATTCAAGAATTGCACTATACTTGTGTCTTCCAGAATACCTTCTTAATAGACTTCGAGTGGTGCCAAATGGGGTGGCTTGAATTTTTCTTAGACTTTTCCCAAGAACCCTTATGAACCCGCATATTAAAGGGCTTCCCTGGTTTCCTATCAAAAAAAGGATTCTTTTTAATTCCTTAGTCCTGGTTCATAAAGCACTGCATGATAAAAGAGCGATGTATTTGAGAAGCAGGATTTGTACCTATGTACCCCCGCCCCCAGAATTTATGGTCCGCCTATTGTCATTTAGCCAGAATCTCGTAAATACGCGTTGCCAAGACTGGAAGTAAATATTTCTCTTACCTTGTGCCGGTTGCCTGGCTAAATCTTCCCCTGGAACCATGTACCACAACTGAGCTATCCCTCGTCAAGAATATTTTTAAGCTTAACATGTTGATTAGTGGTTCTAGGGCATCCTTGCCTTGCAATCAGTGCCGGGACCCTCTTTGGAGTATGCATACACTCTATACATCATCCTCTATCATGAGGGTAGCTGTTTAATTATGACATGAACAGGATGGCCACATGAATTGCCAGTCAGAAGGTGTAGTACTGCCTAACCTCATTCACCCATCATTGGCAGATGTCATGATGGTTGAATTCAACTATATGCTTACACTCCATTGCAAATTAGACTGCACTAGACAATACCTAATATAATTGATAACTTCACATACATAATACATTTGAATTTTGATTGCAGTCTATGACCCCACGCAGCATCCTTGTCGTTAGTGTGCCGCACAGGTAGGCATGCCATGCATGTTGTAGAAGAGCTGCTAATTTCCTACACAGAGGCCACTCTGCTGGCTGGTTTTGTGCATCTCACTGGAGTGGGAGCATGACAGTCAGAGCCAGTAGGGGGACTGAGATATGGAAGACGCTGCCTAGTAAGAACATGAAATCTGCTTGATGAAACTTTTGCAGGAAGGTTAGGATCTTGTGAATAATAGATATCTGGAAGGTGCTCACTTAAATCTCTTTAAATGTTTTAATAGAGGATTAGATCCAAATCAGTTTTTATTTGATTTCACTAGATAAAAGTCCATATTTTAAACACAGTTTGTGACGCTATTTAAGTAGCAATAGTACTATCAAATATGATTCCTGACTCTAAATCCATCACTGGGCCAACCTGAAAAAGGTTAATGAAAGTTAATGATAGGGGAGTCTCTGTATAACACATCTATTTTGTTTGGATTCAAAAGGCTGTATGGTTATTGTTTTTGTGTGTTGATAATCTAGAGAAGTGCTTCTCATAACTCATTCTCAAAATTGTGGGTGTGCAACATTTATTTTCAATGACGATATTCTATTGTCGCTCCTCCATCCCATTTTTGCACTGATTCTGACCTGAATTACCTTGATTGTATCAGAGAAACATGTTGCAATGTTGGTTCAATCAATCAATTAATCAATCAATCAGGGGATTTATATAGCGCTACCCACCCGTGACTGTCTCAAGGCGTGGGGGGAGTGGCTCCGGATCAGTCAAAGAGCCAGGTCTTGAGGTCCTTCCTGAATCTAGGCAACCTGCCTGAGCACATTTTACAAAGGAATTTAGCACTTGCAAACCCTCTTAATTGATAAATCAGAGGCTTTGCAAATGTTAAAACCCCTTTTATTATATACTAAACACATATGACGGTTTAATATTAATGTAGGACGTTTGTAAAGCATTCTGTTACCAAACGGTGTCCTGGCACTAACCTAGGATTGGACCGGGGACAGGATTCTTTACCAAAAGTCTAATGTGCTGAAAAGCAGGGTTTTCAACTCTGGTCTGAAGGTGAGAAGGGAGGCAGTAGATCGAATGGGTAATGGAAGCTTATTCCAAATTGTTGTAGTTTCAAGATAAAAACTTCTGCCCCAGTTCATTCTATTGAATTTTGGTACCACCAAAGTTCTAGAGTCAGACGATCTAAGAGCTGTCCTAGGCGAGTACCATCTGAATTTCTATCCTAGGTATTGTGGTTCTTGCCTATGCAAGGCTTTGTACGCAAAGCACAAAGCCTTGAAACAGAGTATTGCCTTATACTTCGCGTTCCCAGTGGAGTGCAGAGTGGGCAAATCCCTGCACACTCCGCTGGCGGAGCAGATTATATGCCCAGGGTTAATTTAGACCTGACCTGGGCTCCTCTGCTAGCCTCAGTGAAAGTGAGTCCTTCTCCCGCAAGGGCTACCCTCACGGTGGTGCCCCTTGGCTGTAGTCAAAGTGTACCCTGACGGAGGGTGGTGCAGAGCCCAGCATTGATGCACCACAGAGCTCTTGAACTTACACACCACGCAGAGCCAGCACCAAGGAAAAAAAGGTACATCTCCCAGCAGACCACCACTGGTCCCGTACCAAACCGGTGCAATTGACCAGAACTTGAGACTTTGTCACAGTATGGCGCAACCCAATACCCAGAGTTGGTGCTATTTTTACTTTAAACTTTAAAACCCATAGCTTCGATTCTACTGATCGGATTTTTGCCATTTTGATTTCATTTTATTTATTAACATGTACTCTATTTTTTTAATTGGTTTGACAATTGTTCTTGTGTCATGTTTTCACTTTCACATAGGAGTCTCGGCACCAAATAACTGCCATGAATGAACTGTAACCATGCTGGAGCTAAGGATTGGAAAACAGACAAGTTTTGAGTGATTTTTTAAATAAATCAGGCTGTTTTGAGATTTTAGATTAAAGATTGAGAGGAGAGATTTCTACACAGTTTTCCAGTGGAGAACATATAGCATCTACCACCCCTAAGTTGCCCTATTAAAATTTGGTAACCACCAGATTTTTAGAAAAAGTGGAACTTAGCATTCTTTTAGGAAGATTGGCGGTATGATAGGTGTAGGTGAAGTGAAGGATATACATCTAGTGGCTGAATTAAACAATGTGAAACCAGAAAGCCTGGGATTAATACCGGCTTCCCCACTTTTCCAGATTGTATGGTCCTAGGAATTGTTTAATTTCATGTTCTCTTCTTTTTCTTCATTATCACATATAGAAGGACCGCAAAATACATGATTTTAGGGTATGCGCTGTACAAAACCTGCTCCTGTGTTTGATTTAGTAAACTATAATGTTGCTCGTGTATAATAGGTACCCAGGCAACTCAAAAAGTGCACATAAGAACTGACTTGCCTCTTTAGTTCACTTTTGACTTTGTCAGTGTAGAGAGAATAATTAATGCTTATAAATTCTTGTTTGAAAATTATCACTTTAAATTAATAATTCTCAATGCACTGATATAATCAGTTGTACTAAGGTGAAAAGTGTCTGCATGTTAACTAGATACACATTTTGAATTATGCAGAGAGTGTCATCATTTTACACTTTTGCTGCAAGAGGTCTTTAAAAATGAAGGTGTTTGCAAAGTTAAGCACAAGACTCCCTACTCACATCTTTTCTTTAACACCAATTAACCTTGAAGTAAATAACTGCCTCTCTGTTTAAAATATTTTTATTGGTAGTGCTGAGTCGAATAAACTGCAGCCCAGTGTTCCTGTTAACCAGGGGGACGCATGTAAAGTTCAGGGGGGCCGCATGTGGCCTTTGGGCCGTACTTTGAACATCAATGTACTAAGGTAACTATTACTGATTTCTGGAGCTCCAGTGGGATGAAAGGAAAACTTTCTTCAGCATTCTTAAGACACACAAGCAAGATGAAGTGACTTGATTAATTTAATCTGAGAATATCAAAATGTCTTCAAACATTACTCCAAGATTCATGACCTCTCTGGAGAGGAATGGAAGAGTTCCTAAATTCTGATACCACCAACTTGGGCACCAGAAAGATGTATAATCGCCTAATAGAAGGACCTCAGTTTTTCCAGAATTAAGTTTGAGGCAGATATTTTCCATCCATATTCCAACATACAGGTTGGAAACCTACTTGCTACCTCACGATAGTGAGATAATCTGGGTGTCATCTGTGTATAATACAGAGGAGCGAATCAATCTGGACAGAGGTGTGACATACACATTAAAGAGTGTGGGGCTTAATGATGACCCCTGTGGGACTTCACATGGAAGAGAGAAATGCTTGGACATGTAATCACTGAGAGTGACAGATTATCCCCTAGACGTAGAGTTAAGGCAGAAAACTAATCCCTATGTTCTCAAGACAGACCATGATCACTGAATGATTGACTGTGTTGAACGCAGCTAACAAATCTAAGAGAATTAGTGCTGCCTTACCACCACTCTCTACTATCGCTCTAGCTTCTTCCGTTGCTGAAATCAGTTCAGATTCAGTACTGACTGCCACTCTAAAGCCAAATTGAGAGGAATCTAGCAATTGATTGCTGTTTAGAAAAGAAGAGAGCTCCCCGTTTATAGCCTTCTCCACTATTTTGGCTGGAATCAGCAGGTGGTAAATAGGATGGTAGCTGTTAACTTCAAGAGGATTACACAAAGTTTCTTTACTAGCGGTATTAGAGAGGCCTTTTTCCAATGACTAGCAAAATATCCTGAATTAAACGTGCTATTGAAAAGCTTGGTAAACTGTAACGCTACTGTCTCTAGTGCTAAATGCAGTATTCTGGAAGGACAGGGATTTAATGGAGTTCCTGATTTAATTGATTCCAGTAGTTTTGTCACCTGTCAGTGGGGTGAATTCATTAAAAGTCATAGATCCCAAAAATGAATTTTCATAATTAAAATCAAGTAGGTCAGTTGGCGTGTTAGAGGAAAACTCATTATATACCTCTTTGACTTTTGATTGAAAATGATTGGAAAGTTTGTCACAATGGCATTGGTTCAAGCCAGTTGTATTATTGTTATTGACATTTGCTAGTGTGTACAATTTTCTCTGGCTGGGTTTTTAGCTGATTCAATTCTTCCAATATAGTAAGTCGATTTTTCAGTCATAATTATGGCTTTAAATTCACTAATACACTGCTTGTATCTCTCGCTCTCGCGCATAAGTTATTGGTTTTTCTCCATTTTTTTTCCTGTCTATAGCAAAATTGTTTTGGGGAACTTAGTTTGTCAGAAAACCATGGAGCTGAGGGTTTACTTTTATGATACTTTCGAACTTTATTATAGGGTCCAGCCGATCTACCCCTGTGCCAATCCATTCAGTGTAGTTTAAGATTGCCAGGTCATTAACTGAGACAGGTTGGATTTCTAATAAGGTCACTTTAAATGTATCTGCTATTTTAGGCCTGGCTCTCCATTTTAATTACTGATTGAGTGGTCCCCAAATACTTTACAAATTGCCCCTAAATTAAGCCAGACTGCTTGTGTGCCAAGAGACCAGAGGGTTAAGCACAGGTTTATTTAGAGAAGTTTGTGAGTTACCTTGCCAAGGGTTTTTATTATTCTATGAACTGGGTTTTCACTCCTTCAACAAATTATCCTATTTCCTACAGCCATTCATAGAAATAGTGAAGAGCACCTCAATAGCGGAGTTAGACTGCCATCATGATTAACGTAAAGCACTGTTAAAGGGGACTCAATGGAGAATCTACTGTTGAGTGGTCTTGTTTAGAAAAATCACTGTCTCAATGATGAGAGGGTGGGGTGTCAAATGTTGCAATGCCCTAAGAGTTAAGCAACAGCAGTGTGCTACAAATATTGTGATCTTAACAAAGTTGACAACAAAGCTGAGAGAAATAGAGAGAGATTGTGTATGGTTCAAACTCTACATGTAGAGTGATTATTACTGAACTTCCATCTAATACTTCTAAATAAGATCACAGAATCCTAAACTAGATCATTGGATTTTTCCTTATTAAAGGGATTAAGTGGCCTGTTGAAACAATAATTCAAATGCTTGAAAGGCATTTTTAAAGCCTGTTCAATTGATAAATAACTTTAAGATCGCAAGAACCCTGGTATGGTTCAGGTTTTTCTGTAAGAGGAGGTCCTGTGTACATTGCAGTACAGTGCTGGCCATGCCCATGGCTGTGAGGAAGGAAACACAACCAAAAGAAAATTAATTGAACAATCTGACAAAATGTTTTCAGCAACACTAAAATAACAACATTTGATTTGAAATATATAAAGTGAAATAAAGTGGTATTTTGTTTCAGCCTTCCCTTAAAATATATACTTTTGCCAGATGTACTAGCAGTTTGCAATAAGTGGGCCCAAATTGCGCACCAACTTTAGGAACAGATCCAGACTTTGCAAAACAAAAACTGTGTACTGTTAGGTCACGTCACAAAATCTCCATTCTCACGAGGTTACACCCTCTGTGATTGGCTACAAACACATGGATGGTGGTCTGCAAGGAACAGCAAAAACCCTTGCCTAATTCTGCATTTCCAAATTGAATATTTTTAAAAGAACCAGCGCTGCTTTAAACAAATAATACTTTTTAATTTGGAAAAGCATTGGAATAACAGTTGTTTGGCCCTGTGGACACCTGCCTACTCCCTCAAAGACTGGCAACACAATTTCCAAAGGGTAAGGTGTGCCAAAAGGACACCTTCTCCTTTGCAAATCAGTTACCACCTCATTTGATGTGTTGGCAAATCTTTAATGGTTCTGAACCAGAATACCTGTACCAGACTATTGATACATTGCACACGAAACACAATTTGGAACACCTGTTTTCACGCCTCTTCCATATTGTGATTCTGTATGCATGCTGCTATTTTGTTTTAAAAATATTTGTTTGCCTAATGCCTGCTACAGGTAGTTCATAAGAAGGGCCCCGTGCAAATGTCCTGTTTCTACCGTCTTTTTGAAATGCAAATACCTCTGACACCACAGATCACAATTTCAACTTTTCTCAGCAAGGCTATTTATTGACTGCGAGTTGTATTTGATTTATAACGATTTGAATTACTTTGAAACAGGGAGAACACTTCCTCAGTGTGACAAACATTGGCTAATAGAGAACGAGAAATATTTGGGATAAAAATTACACAATAACGTCCCCAGAAGAGCAAAAACAACATACCCAGTCAACGCTCTCCACGACAACTTCGGAAAATATATTTTTTCTGACTCTGTATAGGACCATAACAATCATTTAATGTGGAGGCAACAATGAGTTAGAATGCCCCCATTCCTAAAAATAGGATATCTGAGTACTGTAGCGTAATATTTTCATTGTCTGTTTAAAGTATTGTCTATTCAAAGTATTTTTTTCATGTTTGTTGAGTTGTCACTAAGTTATTGTGAAAACAGCAAATGTTGTTTAATGTTAAATGTATAGGACATGTGTTTGTCACACTGAGGAAGTGTTCTCCCTGTTTCAAAGTAATTCAAATCGTTATAAATCAAATACAACTCGCAGTCAATAAATAGGCTTGCTGAGAAAAGTTGAAATTGTGATCTATGGTGTCAGAGGTATTTGCATTTCAAAAAGTTATATTACAGATTCTGGCCTCTGAAAACCTTATTGAATCCCCCCCTTTGTTATATATCCCTGTTTCTACCGTCAGCCTTTGACAAAGATGTCTTGGGATATGCATCACTGCAGGTCCCAAAAGTTGGTCTTGTAGTTGGGTTCTTTTAATATTTGTCCTTATTAATTCTATTCATCACAGTCCTCATTCCCCCTGGTGGTTTCGACACACTGTGACCAGATAGCACAGGTTTGGTAGACTACACAGTTGGCCTTTTTGATACCAGGCCCTTTGGCTCACTCCTGGCATGGAGGCTTCAGATTGCTAGAAAGAAAATAATGAATAACTCCTTTAACTGTGCAAGACTGTGACAAGGAAGAGTAATCAGTGCTGTGCAACATTAGTTTAAGCATAGGTGGTATAAAGACACAACATCTATGAGATGTTTATGTGCTCTGTTGAGCTTAAGATGGTCATCCAGTTTAGGATTCATCTTTGAGATTAAATGCACCAGAGTATTTCAGAAAAGTGAGATGTTTATGTTAATTAATTTACATGCAGATCTTGATACAATGTTCAAGATTTCATTTTTTTCAGTTTGTCTTCTGAAAAGAGATTCTTCAGCATAGATTGGGCACATTCACTTAGCTGCTGCTCTATTTCTTTATCACACTGATTTGTTTGAGATATTGGATTACATTATAGTTTGTCATTTTATTATAAAAACTCAAACCTTGAACTATGTAAATGTTAATTGATGAAGACTGATGTGTCCACAACCGTACAGAACTCAGTCACCTCCTAGTATCGTGCCCAGAAAACCGATATGAGTGCATATCATTTCAGGACATAATTCAGGCCCCTGCAGCCCCTATGGCGCAGGGGGGACTGCAATCTTTCAGGGACTAACCCAACCTTTCCTAGCGGGGTAGGCATTTAACCCAGTGCCAATGATTAGCTACCTCCAAGATTACCTATTATTACCTCATATTACCCAAGAAAAGAAGAATTGTTACTTTGTGGAAGCTTAAAAATTATCACGTTTCCATGTTGCTGTTTTTATACTGTAACAAAGTAATAATTCTTATTTATTTATGTGCATAATTACCCCATCTATCATCACATTAAATTTGGGTCTCCAGCACTTGGTTTCTCCGGCTGAAAGAACTGTTCACATAATGGAGGCACCCATTTCTCATATCGAACAACTGAAACTGTTTTTGATACTCGCTTGGGGTTTACTGTGGATTTTGCATACAGACAAGTTGCAACTATCACAGTAAACCTAAATACAACATACCATTTAATATCAGGCTCTTTTAAAGGGGTAGATCATTTCACAAGAAATAAAGTGCATGTGGGTGGGCGTTGCTAAAAAGAGTCAAAAATGATTGATGCTAATTATTTCAAAGAATATTTTAATACCTATTCCTCCTCCTTTCTCAGTCTGCCTTCCAAATGACAACAGCACAACCAGAAGGAAATGCTAATTCGAAAGCACATTACTGATTAATCAATATCGGGTATTTAAGAAAATGAACCTTGCATTGCAAGTGGTGGTGGTGGTGGAGTGAAATGTGTCGTATAAAATGTAAAGAGATGAGGTGACAGCATATTGCAATTTAAGTTTTCATTCTGCTAGGATTGAAGAGAAAGCGAAATCACAGAGTTGAAATGTTCAGATACATTGTAGAACCATTACAGATATTTTGCCCATTTCCAGGGAAGTTATATGGCGCACCGAATTAGATAGCACTGCAGATTCTGCCAGCACAGCATTGCATTTTAGTAATAAGATGAAAAGAAAAATGCAACCACTGACTACTACAAAAAATCATGAAAAATGAATTTTTATGATATGCCTGTATTCACCCTAGCTTTTTTTATTTGATATTCTGGAAATAAGATATTGAAATGTCTGCCTTAATGTTTTATGATGTAAAGTTTAATAATTCACATTTAATGAAAAAGATGTATCTTGCTGGATGTTTCATATAGCATTACCATAACACTGCTATAGAAAGGAGATATCCATGGGAAAAGGGTGAGGCGGCAGGCACGGTTTTTCTTTTGCTTTAATGTGAAGATGATCATTTCAAATGTGCATTGCAAATGCTTCTTTTGGATTACATGTGGAAACTGTGTATGCATTGTATTAATTTTAAAAATATAGGGCTCTATATGTTTCCTGTTGTGGTCTCCAAACTCACAATGGTAGTTGACTTTATTACTATTCTTCACAAAGTTCCAAGGGGCCAGGCACTAACCAGTAAATGAAAGGCAGAATTCAAAATGAAGTGCCTTTCTTCCTTGGTGTTGGACACTGATGGGAACTGATAATGTGTGATTAATGAGTGGCAGCTTTGCAGAGGGTGAAAACATCTGTAAGAAATGATTTATTATTTCAAAGGTATTGAATGCTGGCTGCATCTTAGCGGTTTAAGTATGTGTGCCTGAATAAAATAAATGAGATGCGGCACGGGGAAAGGGAAAAGCACATTACTTGCAAAGGAGTTGTCACAAGCAGGGTATTTTTATTCAAGTGCACTTTGTCATCGGGAATTTTAATGCCATTCTGAATACAAATCATTTAGCTGGCCCATAAAATCAACGCGGTTGGAATTCCTGCATCTATCATCCAAGACAGAAATGAGAGCTCAACATAATGTGCCATTAACTTCTCTTAAATATTCAGGAAAAAAACCTGGTCTCCGAAATATCTCTCAATACGCGACACAATATGTGAATTTAATGAATGAATGACACATGCATTTGGGACTTGCTCTTTGAACCACTTTACTTTAAAAAAAAAAAAAATGATAGCAGTTGGCAGTCTGATAATGCTAACGCCTGGTCCCCATAGGTATAGGCGCTGTCAAACTGCTCTCTATCCTTCCATTTCACTTCATCTGAGGTGGAGCTTTAAGTAGTGAGTTATTTTGGTACTAAGCAGAGCTGTGCAAACTTTGGGCTTCAGTAACTGAGAAATATCAACTTTTTAGGACATTCACATAGCATGAACATACATGCAATGCAGTGGCGGTTCCTCCGCTAAGGCGGAGGAGCATCGCCCCACTCAACAAAAGGAAAAATAACATAATAATAACTATTGTTATTATAAAAAAATATTCTAGAGCTGTCAGTGGCTCTCCAGCAGGGTGGGGCTGGCCAGAGTAGGGAAGGAGTTATGTGCACTCCCTAAGTGCGCATGTACTGTTTTGCCCTCCCTCTTGGACGAACCAAACAGTTCCTGTGCACTTTGCATGTTCCTACCAGGCTGCATTGCACAGCCTGGTCAGGAACATCCACAGGTTCCCTGTTCCAGTCTGAGCACTGATGCATGGTGCTAAGCCCAATCACAATGCTGCATCACAGCGTTGTGATTGGCTCTGGGGAGCCTGTATGCCGGGCGCTTCCTGCTGATGGCCAGGAGTCTGCAGGAAGATGACGGAGACACAGGAGAAGCGGCAGCCGACTGGCGCGCGGACTGTTCTAGGTAAATGGGCTTTTTATTTTTTATTTTTTATTACAACCCTCAGGCCCCTCTGCCCCACTGCCTGTGTCCGGTAGCAGCCGCTACTGATGCAATGATTCTAAATTGAACACATTCAATCCTGAAAATCTAGCATGGATCCAGGAATAAATAGACATGCTTTCGACATATTTTCTGAAATAATAACTACAATTAAAATGGTGTCCGCTGGGATGGAGCTCCAGAAAGCAAATGTTAATAACAAACATTTTCAGTGAATCTTTGAAATGTTTATTCACATAAAGGGCTATCTTACAAGGAACTTGTTTCAAGAATCGGCTACCCTACCATGGAAACAGATTCTGTTTAGTTGTCAGCTGCCTCCTTCTCGTGAATGTGACTTTCTGTCAGTTTTTCTGCCAACAGTAATAAGCGTCGTGGGAGTATACTACTGGAGTGCCGAATTTTAAATATCATGCTACCAGAATATTGTCTACAAAGATATTGTGGAACAAGAATATATAACGTAAATGTACTAGAAACAAATCCACATAAATGTACCTGGGTGATATATATGTATTCAAGTTACCTAGATATGGAGTTAAGAATAATAAATCTCTAATTACATATATGTATCTATCTTCATGATATTTTAGCAGTGGATATCCCTGCTACAAAAATATTGTAGCACAATATTTTACACTCGATATGCTGACATACATGCAGAAACTTTCAATGGGAAAAGCATCAATGCACGTTCCAGCATGTGTGCATTTGCTTGCAGAAAATAAACAGAGGAGTTTAACCTAACCCTCAAGGAGATATGTTTCAACCGACCCAAAGGATTTAGAAATTAATGGATCAGTCTTTTTGAAGTTTTATTTTTATTCTGGGTGATTTGCAGAGTGTTATGTTGGCACTGGAGTGCCATACTAAATCATCAATATTCCTACTCCTAGCCCATTTCTGTTTTTGATGCACCCGTTGCATCCAGATTGTTCTACTGTGTCCAGGGTCTAGCAAGGTGGGATTATGGACACATGTTAGATAGCTGTGGTGAAAGTTCTGGGTTACTCTATTTCCATAATTGAACTGGTTCTTGGTGCACACTGACCACTTTTAGTCTGTGTGCCTTTAAACTCCACTCTCACTTTTTAAGGCGTCTCACTCAAAATATACATTGTAAAATATGGTTCCAGGCATTCCATATACCTATGGTTATAATGAAGTCTCTTTTTGGAAATTAAGGCACTGACTATAAATTTAAGTTATAAATCGTGTTAAATAACTGGTACTACTACAAAGCATTCGCTGTTATACCCATTGTAAAAATACCACTTTTTAGGAAGTTGTGTTTATGGCATACAAACTTCAGCAGAACGTACGTGCTGGAAATACTTACTCAGGGTATCATTTCCATGTATGCATGGTTAAGATTGCATGATTCTGTATGAAAAACCTTGCTAAAACTAGAGCGTGAGTTATTTGTCCACGTTTTGTATTACTATGTTATTGTTTCTTGCTGAGAAAATAATGCTTTTAAATAAATTAACTGTCAATATTGTAGTTTTACCTGTGCTTGCAAACATGCAACTGGTCAGTCAAATAAAAGGAAGTAAACAAAATAACACCAAAAGTACATCCTCCAGAAATATGATGTTCAAATCATGAATGACCATGATGAGTATTACATACCAATGACCAAGCTGCCATTAACAGGACTTTATTTATTTATTTATTTATTTATAAAGCGCAACATTCATCCGTACAAGATATCACATACAAGGGCTACTTCAGTGGGTGGCACAATCAGTGCTGCAAGCCCACCAGTTGCATTTGGTTTTATAGGCCCAGGGCACATGTAGTGCAGTTTACTAGGGACTTATGAGTGAATCATATATGCCAATTGTGGATAAACCAAAGTTGCTGTGTTTTAAGTAAAGAGCACATGCACTTTAGCTCTGGTTAGCAGTGATAAGTGCTCAGACTTCTTTGGCCATCAAAAAATAAGTCATCAAAAACAGTTCAGAAGGAAAAAAAGCCTGGGGAAATCACCCAAAGGATACCAGATCTAATTGTGGTGAATAAGGATAGGAAGGGATGTGTTTTTAGGGTTCATGGATGGGTAATGCATAGGGGATGCTGGGCTTTTAAGGATCAATCAGGGTAATACTCTTCATGAGAAGAGGTTTTGGGGTTCAGTGATGGGTTAATTATAGGGGTAGTGAGTAGTTTGTAGCCCTCCAAGATGGTGAGTGTAAATAGGTTGTAAGGTGTTTTTATGCCTCAGGAAGTGTAGTTGTAAGAAATAAGGTTATTTGTTCAGGGTGAGGGAAGCCCCACTCAGGCAACAACCACAATTCTTGTCAGGGTGAACCACAGAAGTCCATTCAGGCATAGAAATAACAGACTTGGCTATATTTGCCCGTGTAAGAAATTGAAGTATTAGTGAAGGGGTGTGAGAACCCACCTCCAATAATAATCACAGTCATTGTCAGGGTGAATGTTAGAAATTGGGGTCTCTAGTTGGCAATGGTTTGCACTTTTGTCCAAATAGTGACCCTTGCTTCTAGTCAGGGTAGGGGGATACACTTCTAAAATCACCCCCGCCCACCCCCTTGGTAGCTTGGCACGAGCAGACAGGCTTCTCTCAGAGGCAGTGTGTAAAGCATTTGTGAACACATACACTAATACAGTGAAAACACTACAAATGGACACCACACCAGTTTAGAAAAATGAGTAATCTTTTTCTAAACCAAAACAAGACCAAACAACAAAAATCCACAATACAGTAATCAAGATATCCTTAAAAATAGGGTTTTCTCTTATTTTAAGTCTCAAGCAACCAATAACTCCACCTGGAGTTATCACGACATTGTGACAGGTCAGGGTAGGGGGATACACTTCTAAAATCACCCCCACCCTCCCCCTTTGTAGCTTGGCACGAGCAGACAGGCTTCTCTCAGAGGCAGTGTGTAAGGCATTTGTGAACACATACACTAATACAGTGAAAACACTACAAATGGACACCACACCAGTTTAGAAAAATGAGTAATCTTTTTCTAAACCAAAACAAGACCAAACGACAAAAATCCACAATACAGTTATCAAGATATCCTTACAAATAGGGTTTTCTCTTATTTTAAGTCTCAAGCAACCAATAACTCCACCTGGAGTTATCACGACGTCGTGACAGGTAGAAACCCCAAAGTACAGCGCCGCCCACGAGGTGTGCGGCGTCGGGCGTGGAGTCTAACAGACCCACAAAGAACAGTACCTTGGAAATGATGAAAATAAAGAATTTGCACGGCGTCGGGCAGGGGATGCTTTGTGGGCGTTGAGCGGCGTCTGTTCCTTACAACCCCAGGGGAGTTGAAGCCTCTGTAACTTACTGCAGCGCAGGGGAGATAAGATGTCTGTTCGTTACTGTGTTGGAGAGGTGACGTCACCGCGGCAGCGAGACGTCTGGTCCTTACAACGGTGCGCTGTCGATGGATTCGGGAGTCACCCACGTCGAGTATCGGCTCCGCGTTGATGAAGCGCCGGCGTCGGAGTCGATGTGGCACAGCGTCAGCAGGCATCGGGCCTTCCACGCAAGTTGGGGTGGTGCGTCGTGCTCTTCTCGAGCAGTTCCACGGCTTCGATGCAGGTTACTGCATCGCTCGCCGCGTCGGTGCTGCAATTTCCTTCTGTAAAACAAATTTCCATCTGTGGCAGCTGAAACAACAGTTCCAGGTGCAGAGAGACAGAAGAAATGAAGTTTTTGTGTCCCTGAGACTTCCGGACAGGAGGCAAGCTCATTTTCAAGCCCTTGGAGATCTTCTTCCTCAAGTAGATGACAAAGCAAAAGGCAAAGTCCTTTTTCCCCTTTTCCTTGGCAGCACGTAGCCACTGCAGGCCCACCCGGGACAGCAAACCGCACAGGGGCAGTATTCTTCCTCAGCTTCTCTGGCTCTTCTCCTTGGCAAAAGGTTTCTCGTGATTCCCAGAAGTGATATAACAGTCTGGGCCCCACTTTTTAAACACACAAATCCTTTGTTCTCTGAACGCAGAGAGTAACTGTACCCAGTCAAAACCAGTTCTGTCCTCACTGGTGCAGCTTCTGGCAGGAGGTGGAGACAGCATTGCATTGTTGAAGGCAGACCAGGACCATTCAGGTGAAAAGGAAATCTCCTTCCCCTACTCTAAAGGCAGCCCAGGTCCATTCAGCCCAAGCCTGACTCATCAGACTTCTGGAACCACAGCCCCTCTCCAGCCCCTGTCATTTAAAAGCCAGACATGCAATACATAAACCTAGCAGAGGCACACTGGATGGTTAGGCAAGAAAATACCTACTTTCTAAAAGTGGTATTTTCAAACACAGAATGAAAACGTCACACTTACTAAAAGATGCACTTTAACATTCTGCGTTCAGGCATACTAAACGTTATTTTTCTACCTTGTTCCCAGGGCCAGTTATGTTTATAAGATGTTATAAACAAACTTCCCATTCTGTCCTATGGGAACAGGTAGCCTTGCAATAGTGAAAACGAAATTGGCAGTAATTCACTATCAGGAGATGCCACACATATCAGGGCATGTCCTATCTTTCACATACAATGCACGCTGCCCACAGGGATACCTTGGGCCTACCTCAGGGGTGACTAGAATATAGAAAAAGGAAGGTTTAGGGACTGGCAAGTGTGTGCACTTGCCAAGTCGACATGGCAGTCCCAGACTGCACACAGGCTCTGCAATGCCAGGCCAGAGTTACATTTTACAGGCTGCTTCTGTGGTTGGCACAATCAGTGCTGCAGCCCACTAGCAGAATTTGATTTACAGGCCCTGGGCACACACCATGCACTGTACTAGGGTCTGACAATTAAATCAAATATGCCAATTATTGAATTACTAATCCACAACAATTCCCATAGGGAGCACTTGCACTTTGGTACTGAATAGCAGTGGCAAAGTTCCCAAAGCTTCTAGACCAGGAACCGAAGTCCAACACACAGCAAAAACACAGGAGCAAAGGAAAAAAGTGGAAGGGAGACCAATGCCAATGGTGCCAGGTCTAACAGTGAACCACTAAAGCTACTAAATTAACCTATGCTTAACCCTCTGTTAGCTTGGCATAAAGCTGTCAGGCTTAACTTAGAAGAAGTAGTTATGTAGCCCACAAACAGTAATATAGTGAAAACACAACATAAGAGAATATCCAAACCAGTTTAGAAAAAAAGGTGGTCGCCTCGGTCTGTAGGGTGAAGTGCAAATCTCACATTGCTGAGTTTTGCTGTCGGTAACTGTAGCCCGAAGAGTCAGGTTCACCAGAGTTTTGTTTTGGCAGAGTCTTGGCCTGAACAGGCCCACTCAGTCGCAAAGTACCCAAAACATCAGGATATCACCTTTCTTCACTGGAGGAGCTCAACCGATGGCAGCCAGGAGTCCAGGACCTGAGGAGGCACCTCTTGGGCATCAGGAAATCATGCCAGAAGGGCTCAGGCATGTCCATTTACAGGTCCAGTATAGCAGGAAAGGTGGGCAGTTGAAGGGAGGCCTCTAGAGCTTGTTGTGTCTCTATAGTTCAGACAGGAGGTGAGCCGGGAGACCCTTGGAGTCACTCAGATTAGCCTGGATTAGGAGAGCAGGTCCAGTCTTCTTTCTCAAAAAGCAGGGCAGTCCTCAAGCAGCAGGACAGTCCTTTGGGGTCGGAGCAGGCCTCAAGCAGCAGGGCAGTTCTCTGGGGTTCAAGGCAGACCTTTGTCTGTAATGTCAAAAGGTCCAGGGGTGTACCATAGTGATGTTCTGGAGGCCGAATAATTGTACCTGGTGCCAGCTTTTGAAGTGGGGAGATGCCCAATACTGATCCCACATCTAGTTGTAGAAAGTTCTTCCTTTCCCTGTCAAGGCTCCAAGATGTTTGGAGTGACAAAAGACTAGCTTCAGGTTTCTTTGTGTGTGCTGGAGACAAGCCCTTTGAAGTTTAAGGTAGACCAGGCACAGTTCTGCTCAAACCATCCTGACAAGATGGTCCATCATGCCCACTTCTAGTCCCTTTTGTCTCACTGTCTGAGAGGGAAACACAAAGCCATTCACAGTAATATAACCCAGAATACTGGCAGAATGCACACATGGGTTGAGAGGAGAAAATGGCAGCTTTCTAAAATTGGTATTTTTTTAATAGTGACTTAAAATCCTCTTTAATGGTTAAGTTGTATGTTAAGTTACAATTCATTTGAGTCTAAACCTGACCTCTCTAGCGGTTCCCAAAGTTAGCACTTATTAAACATAATAAAGTAACCCAGTGTTGTCAATGGGAGGGCTAGACCTTACAACAGTGATATTGGAAATGGGTCTTTTTGCAAGCTTATCCCCAAACTTTTTGCTTCTTCCTCCTATTTTACTTGACCTGTGTTTGTTGGCTTTAGGACTCTGAGAATGTTACCACTGCTGATCAGTGCTAAAATGCATATGCTCTCTGTGTAAATTATGATTATGATTGGTTATCCATGATTGGTACATTTGATTTACAGGTAAGTCCCCAGTACAGTACACTGTGTGTGCCCAGGGCCTATAAATCAAATGCTACTAGTGGGCCTGCAGCACTGAATGTGCTACCCAAATGAGTAGCCCCGTAAATGTATCTCAGACCTGCTACTGCAGTGTCTGCATGCACAGTTTTAAACTGCCATGTCAACCTGTCAAGTGCACACACTTGCCAGGCTATATTTATACTAATAAACTGAAATGTCTTTAAACATTTTCAAAAAGGCAATTGTAAAGTATCCGGTTTGATGCATAATATTTGCCAATCAATCCTGATCCCCCTAAAGTGCTCCAAAGACTGCAACAGAGCTTTTTCAAGGAAAATAATAATGCAAGTCAATTGCTGCAAGTAGAATTAAGGTATGGGGTCTCTGTGCAGGCAAAACCGTGATCAAAAATAGGGAAAGGAAGATGCTAATAAACATAATCCGATAAATAAGAGCAGATGTAGCCCTACTTCAGCAGGACCTGCAAAAAACTACAGGTTGAGTCAAAGAGATGAAGTCCCACAGGAGGAACAGGGTCAAGACTGATTTGCATTTAGCTGGGTCTGAACTGGGGTGGCGTAGTGAGCTAAAGTATGATGATGGGTTCAACCCAGATCTGTGACTGGAAGTGAGTGTGTGAAAAGGTTCAGCGCTCCATCCATCATCTGTTTGTGCTTGCTTTGTTCCCCCTAAGTTTGCAAGGTATGCCCATAAGTGGGTCCCTTGCTCACTTTGCTACTGGATTCAAGCTAGCCTGGCTGATGAGGGGTATTACCCCAAAACCGTTCCCAGGATGCTTGTTTGCGGTTTAGGGAAGACCTGGCTTGGCAGTTCGGGCTGGGCTGTACCCAGGAGGAACAGGTTCAAGACTGATTTGCATATGGCTGGGCCTGAACTGAGGTGGCGAAGTGAGCTAAAGAATGATGATGAATTCAACCCAGATCTGTGCAGACCAGCCACAGTAAACCCCAACAAATTCAGGGCAATTCGCAAGACCCATGAGTTTGGGGGACGTGTGGTAAGCTACACACCCCTCAACCCAACAATACTCATTTATGTCGAAAGTGCATGGGTCCCTTTCTCAGTTGGACTATGTGTTCCTTCCAGCAGAACACATTCAGTGGGTGCGAGAGGTGGAATATCTGGCATAAGGTATTTCAGAACCACTTGCCACTGCAGGTCACACTGGATACACAGAGCCAGGGTGGGACAAAGGGGTGCAGATTAGACAAATGGGCCTTGCAAAACAGAGACACTGTATGGACTGTCTTGGTTGCATCTGAGCTGTTTTTTGCTGAATCTAAAGGGTCAGTATTCTGCTTGGTTACGCTCTGGGAGGCCTACTAGACTGTACTTAGTGATAAGGCCCAAAATGTGGTGACTCTTAAGAGAAAAAGGAAGGAAAGACAGGTGCAGGATTTGAAGGAGAGGCTCCTTTAACTGGAAAAAGACTAGACGCGAACAGAAAACTCTAATATATACCTACAGCTAGAGGCAATCCGGGAACAATATCGTAATCTCCTACATAACGCTGCATGCAACCACTGCTTCTCGATGCAGAGGAAGCTATACAAAACCGGCGATAGGGCAGGCCATCTGTTGGCATAGGTAGGTGAAAGAGAAAAGGAGGCAGGATGGGTGGCAAAAGTGTGGACTTAGGCGGGGGAGATGGCCTACACTAATGAAGATATAGCAGAGCCATTCCCACCCTACTGTAAGAAGCTATTGACAGCAAGACATAGTAGGACCACCTCCGACACAAAAGCATTTCTAGGGAAAGTGCCAATAGCTGTGTTGAGGGAATTGGACCAAAGGGCTTTGGAGGACAACCTCTCAGTAGAGGAAATCATCAATGACTTGCGGGAAAGTGCCGGAATTCAATGGCCTCTCGTGGAATTGTTTAAATGCCTAGCCTTGCTCCTATTGCCACATCTTAAGAAAATGTATCAAGTGGCTAGAGGTGATTTGCAGCTCCCGTCTGACTTGAACCATGCAATTATAGTGGTGATCCCCATACCCGATAAACCTAGAGACCACTGTGCCTCATACTTCTGAATACAGAGAATAAGATACTAGCTAACATACTGGCTACCAGGATAGCAAAAGTACTTACCACCTTGGTGCATGAAGACCAGGGGCTACCTTACACATGCAGGGCATTTTCCATCATTGCGCCAGGCACACCTTTAAAAACGTGCACCCAGCTCAATGAAAGAAAATGAGCCGCAGTATGATGAATGCACTGCCCCCCAGGGAAGCCGCGAACTCGTGCTGCCCTGAGGGCAGCACATTTATGTGAAAAATGGAGTAGCTGCTTTAAAGCCGCTTTGTGTTTCACAGTGCAGGCGGCAACCCACCTGCCCTTTAAAAGGGGATTGCAAGGGGATGTCTGGGGGCTTCATGGGACCCCCTTCACCCCTTCCGGAGGGCTGCTCTCAGGGAGCGCACTGACACCCGTCTAAATCTCAGATGACTGCTTGTGTGGCTAGATAAATCAAAATGAAGCAGGAACCCAGAGGTATTCTCTCTTTCGATGTCAAGAAAGCTTTTAATTCTATCAATTGACAATACCTACACGCGACCCTGAGAAGAGCCGGGTTCGGACCAGAGTTTTGAAAATGTCCATTCTCCCTCACTGCTGTTTGCACTGGGATTGGAGCTGCTGGTGAGCTGAGTGTGATGAAGAGCTGATGTATCTAGTTTCCCATTGGTGATGGAAGAACCTGAAAAAAATCTTACTATATGCATAATATGTGCTGCTCTATTTCACTAATGCAGCAATGGTGCTCCCAGCGGTCCTCTCAATCTTTCATAAATTTGAGGGGTGCTAGGTATATTGCATAACTTGGGACACATCAACCCTGCACCAGATAGAGGACTGGGAGGACCTGGAGAGAGTGGTTGGGATGATTTGAACCTTGAAATCGGGATTCAAGTACCTTGTACTTCAGGTTACCACTGAAAAAGATAGACTCCTAGAAGAGAACTTAGGCAGTGTCCTTGATGATCCCAGGTAGATGCATATAGATGGGCTATGCTGCCCTTAACGATCTTGGGCAGGACCTCCCTACTTAATTTAATTACCCTGCCCAAACTACTATACATGTTGCAGAATACCCCGTTTGAGGTTTCGGAAGCCTATTCTGTTAAGATTGATACAATATTCTGGCAGCTCTGCTGGAATGAAGGCAACCTGATAATAGCTTTGAGGACCTTATATATATCCTGTTACAATAAGAAATTGCCTTACCAGACATTAGAGCATACTATAGGGTGACACAACTACAACTAATTACTGATTGGGGGTTCACCCCTCATAGTGACCCATCTACTCGAATGGAGAAGGCCCAGATTTCACCAGGCATGTATGTTCACTATATTTATGGTAGATTGGAAAGGAAACATCTGTTCACTCTGACGAAAGCGACCCTGAGGACACAGGATGATGCTAATAGAGCAAATGACTAGCAGCAGAAAATCATGTTAGTCATTCCACTGTGGAAGGGAACAGCCCTAAAAGACACTAGTAAATGATCAGGTTTCCAAAAGTGGAAGCTAGTGAGTATGGAGACTCTAGCAGACATTGTACATGAGAAGGAACTGAAATCCTTCCAAGTCTTACAACAAGAGTACAAGCTAGCACCCTCCCAAAGATATAAATATCTGCAGCTGACCCATGCAGTCCAGAAGGAGCTGGTAGCCTACGTAGGCATACCTGAAAATACCCTCCTAGAAAACTAGGTTCTACAGGGTGAAATAACCCAGAGACCTGTGTTGCAACTCCATCACACCATGATAAATTGTGTCCCAGACTACCTCTGAGCACTGCGGGCCAAGTGGCTGAAGGAGATTGGGGAGCTGGAAGATATAGATTGGGATTCAGCCTTAAAGAACCTGGGAGAAGTAGCTATTATTGCCCAGCTTAGATTGGTACAACTTAAAACACTACACTGGATTTACTACAACGGTAGCGAATTATTAAGGATGGAAAGCGCACCCAATCCCAAGTGCCTGCGATGTAACACAGAAGGAGGTACATTTCTACATATTATATAGGTATGCCCCAAACTCGCCAAAACCCTTGAGATCCCAGGAATACCCCAAGTGGTAATCCTTGGGACAGCACACGTAGACCCTTGGGGTTCTGCCTGTCAGAGTTTATAGAGGCCAACAGAGAAGTGATTAGATTGTTGGGTGACAAATGAAAAAAGAAACATTTATGGACAGAATGCTGATCAATGACAAACATTCACCCTAGTATGGAGATCTGGGCCTAAATCCATCGTTTTTTTCTCCCTATGCCATTCCAGTCCAGCCCGAACTGCCAGGCCAGGTTCTCCCTGGACATGAAACAAGCATCCAGGGACCGGTTACGAAGTTTAACCCCTCATCAGCCATGCTAGCTTAATTCCAGTGGCATGGACAGCAAGGGACCCACGTCTGGGCATACCTGTCCCACTCGGGTTGACAAATGCAAATAGAACAATTGATGGACGGAATGCTGATCAATGTCACCGGAAACAAGCATCCTGGGGACGTCACAAGCCTAGACTATATCAAGGTGGAAAGAGTGAGTGAACATAGATATGGAAGCTGAAAGACTGGTGTTCCAAAGTAGGGGGGTGCCCTAAGAAGTTTGATAAGGTATGGGGTCATGGAGAGCCTACTGTGGTCTTGATGAACTATGGGAGGGCCCAGAAAACAGTGTGGATCCCGGTTGAAAGCAAATAGATTATCTTGAGTTGCAGTGAGGAGCCTTAAACCTTAATCTTTTCATGGTCTAATTTTATTTTAACCAATATTTTCTAAAACCCTTGACCACTTCCTTCAATACCAAATATCATGACAGCTCAATTTCATTGGCCAGAACAGAAGCCACGGTCATGTGTAAATCTTGTGACTGTTATGAAATTTACAGTGCGACAATAGTTTTCTGCCAAAGTGCAAACAATGCCTCTCTTGAAAAGTCCTTACACAAAAATATTTTCAAAGAATTTTTGGTGATGTTTAGAAAACGTTTCACTGCTGCTAAAAGTGCAAGGATTGTTAACTCTGCATAGCTTCACTTTCAAAATGTAAACTTTGCCCACCGCTAAAATTAGCATTTCTTAAGTCCTGCTTCGTAACCTTGAATAATTCACATTGCTTATTTTCTTTGTTGTGCTTGTTCTTTTGTTGTTCTTCTGTTATACCAGTCATATGTACTTGCCATAAATTTAGTGACAAATCCTATGGCTTAGAACTTAACAAATAATTGTCAAAAATGTATTTTCTTATGGACTGTAGAAAAAATAAACGGTAAGCTAAATGGTTAATGCATTACTAAGAAAAATCGAGCAGCACTATTTTGCCCATCACTAGCATCAATTCTGCACTTTATTTATGTAAATTAAATGTCTAGAAGAAGATAATCCGTTTCTGACATGCATTCCCCATTAACAAATAGAAGACTAAGAAGTAATAATTGTTAATCTATTTAGAGGAAGGAGATGTCACAATGGCGTTTCTGAGGGGAGGGCACACATTAGTTGCTTTACTTGGGGAAGATGGCAGCCTCAAGTCATGCTGAGACAAGAAGCAGCACACTGCTTATAATCCCGGCATGTCACAGGTAGCCTCCAATCCAACCACCTGGCACACTAACCTGAGCCGACATTGAGTGAATCCAAGCTCCTGGAAATGGGTGTTGCGGCCATTTTGTGCAAGAGAGTAAGAGGACTAATAGGACCCTCTACTGAGTCCTCCAACCCTGTGGATATCGTAAAGTCTTCACTCTTCTGCTTGGGGGTTGATGCACGTAGAAGTGAACTCAACAAACGCCACTCAGGGGTTCTGTTGAACAGAACGCCTGACGAATGAGAGGCAGCTGAGGCTTCTGATCTTCCCACCACTGTGACTGCTAGGAGGGTGACTTCTGTGACCACCCTCTGATGCCTCTGCTCTGAGTACAATGCCAGGGATGAGTGGTGAAGAGATATGGCTCAATGACATTGACAAAATAACCTTCCCATTGAGACAGAGAATTAGCACATCAACATCGTGAAATACCCATAAGTACAATCACATGCCAAGAAGGTAAACAGAATGAATAGGAGGATCTGTATAGAGAAACACACTAAAGGTCCGTATGTGACTGGTTTTGTTTGCAGGGCTAGCAAAGGACTTTTAGAGCAAAATACAGGGCAGCAGGATAAGTCAAACCATAAACCAAGTACTATCCCAAGGGATCTCACTAAAGAGGCACAAAAAAGAGAAGAAACTGGACCTCCAGAGTAAAGTGGTACTTCAATACAAAATGGGGCAAGGGTAGCAGCTAATCCACCTGTAGGAGAGCAGACATAGCAAACAATAAAAGAGAAAACCAAGAGCAAACCCCATATTGGAAAGGTTTGCTGCTCTTCCAGCTCTGACAAAGACATGCATAGGAACAAGATCATTTCTCTGTGGCAAAATAGGTTCTTCTGTGTGGCAGAGAGAAAGAGACAAATATCTAGATGAAATAGTGTATCATCACCTGAAAACCACCTATGGACTATGCATTAGGGGTGGGCGGAATTTGCGAAAGTGACTTTTGCAAATTATCGCGAACATTTTGAAAATCTCCGCAAACACGCGGAAATATCGCGAAGATGCAGAAGTTTTTTTCCCGGCCGTTCGCGTTATTTTCTGCGTGGTGGCGGCTCGCCAACTTACCCATGCAGTTGCTCGCGGGCGCGGCCATCTTGTTTTCACTCTTCTCGCGGTGCATGATCGCGAGAAGAAAGACGTGATCGCGTGACCAATGACATTACTGCGGGCGCAAACTGTCGCGAGACAGCGCAAATGGCTACCAACAATCCAACATCTCGTGGAGAACGCGACCGGATCGGGAAAACTTGTCGGCGAACGTGGGGATTCAGGTAAGGCGATCGCGCACGCGAGAGAATGTATTATTTTACAGCGCGAGCAAGAAACAAATCATCGCTAAGCTGCGGAATGCGGAAATTTTTACATTTTCGCGCTCTCCGCGGAACGCAAAAATGTCAAATTATCGCAATTTCCGCGAGCGGAACGGAAATTTAGCCCAGGCCTACTATGCATCATATGCGCTTGAGGATGGCTCAAGATATGGAGCTTTATACCCCTCACTGAGTCCCTGGGTTCTAGTGTACTTTATGAGTCTAGCCTTGACAAAACTTTACAATCTGCTGCGGAACACTGCCCTGGGCAAACTAGCATACAAAAGAAAGAGGTCAGTACGGTACAGAAAATGTGGTAACCAAGAAGCTAGAACTGAAGACCTAAGAACATCTCAGACAGACTCCTCCTTCTGCCGACACCAGAAGTAGTAATGCCAATCTGTGTAGGTCTGCCATGGACTTTTATTCTGATTAAGGATGTCCACTTCTGTGAACCTTACTTGGATATAATCTCAAACCGTAAGGATAGAGCACTTTACTTTCAATTTAGAATAGGCTTACTTCCTGTCGGTGAATTGACTTCCAAGTGGAAGGTTCCATCCCAGACAATTTCTTCTTGTCCTTTTTGTGTAGAAAGCTCTGAGTCCGTTGCCCATTTCCTGTTTGAATGTCCGGCCTATGCAGCCCCCCGGAGTAGATGGCTTAAGCCACTATGCAGAGTCTTGGGAACCAGACACTATCTAGAGGCTCTACGAATCTTAAAAAACGATCCACGGCCCCTCTTTGCTTGTGGTTTAGCCAAGTTCTTAGGATGGGCCTGGCGTATCAGATCATCTAGGGTTCTGTATCTTGTTTAATCTTTTTTTTAACCAAATACATATGGCTTTTAGTTAATGTATTGGCACCTGTAGCAGTATGAAATGTTTGTTTACCTCTCCATGCTCTGGTTCCTTTTTACTATTTTAATGTATTTTACTGTTTTTCTGCTTTTTAAGATATATTTATATCGAAATAAAGCCTTCTTGACTGCTAAAGGCTTATTAAAAGCAAGTGTGGCATCATTGTATTGTAAACAGGTTTTCCCATTCAAACACCCATAATGTTTGACACAAACCTGAATCTACAAATATTGGTAGAAAGGGATTTGCACTAAAAACATAAGCTTCCTTGAGGCAAACATAACTGTGGTGCAAGTTTATAAACTCTTTACATTTTTTCAATTTTATATGTGTGCTGCACTGTACAGCACACATACAAAGTATGAAAAATATTAAAGCACAATTTTTGTACTGGAAGAATCACTTTTCAATACAAAATCTATACCAGAACCTACATGCGATTTCTGGACTGAACGGCTGCACCAGAATTCCTTGGAATATAGTGGTCAGTGCTTTAAATATTTTAAATATTAGGAACCTGGACTCATATGGCTTGGGAATGCTCAAAAAGCAAGCCCTTCCAGGTATGCATATGCAAAGAATTGGAATGAAATAGGTTTCAACTTGAATTTTCATTCAGGAAGTGGGCTTTTTAGGGAGGACACGAAATTACAGCAAGGAATGCTCTTGAGAAAATGTGATCTTTCTTGGATCTTTGGTCACAAGATCTATCATAGCCCTAAGATGGAGAGCTGATGACCCACTCATAGTGTGTGAATGGAAATTGAAAGTTAATGAAATAATTCATATAGAAGAGGTGCATTGCCTCAATAAAAAGCAATCATGGTTATTTCAAAGGACATGTAGGAATTTCAAAAACGGTATTGAAACATTTCAGGGGGCATACGGCACACAGGGCATTGGGTAACCCCACAGCTATAAATGTTGATATATACATTTTTTTACAGACAATGCTTGATACTAGAATGTTATACGAGTGTCTAGTGACATTCATTCTATTATGGTAAGCCCTTTATGTGAAACTCTAGCTGGGACTTCAAGCATAGGCACAAAAAATACATTTACATACAGTGAATCTGAATGGGCGTCACCTACATAGTAATGGCTATACTGAAAACTAACCTTGTCCGTGTAGACCAACTTTGGACTCCCCTTTTCAAAACAATCAGGGCTGGAACTACTATAAACCTACACGGTTATGTCGTTGGTGCTTTGTTTTTTTTGTCTGCGTACAGATAGTTGCATCGTAGCAACCGTTCAAGAATTTCTGAAATAAAACAACAGAATGGAAAGTACAAAAACGGACCCCTTTGCATATGTGGATGCGCTCTGAATGAAAGCAGGGCCAATTATGTAAACTGGGCAAAGCAAATAACAACTAAAGTGGTTCTGTTACAAAGTTTGTGAAACAGCGTCACAGAGTGCAATCGCAGACAATTAATTAATTGTATTTGCGAAGTGTAAATAGAACATGCAATAGAGACTGCCTGGATAGGCAGGGACGTCTTTTAACACAAGCTTTCATGCATCCTCCCTGCCATTTTTAAAATACTGCATAGAAAAAAAACCTAGCGGTTTATCGTCAGTAAAAATGGGATAACAAGATGCATGCATTATTAACCTGCCTTTGGCAATGAATTCCACTCTTTTATTTTTCAGTCAAATATTTTTCGGCTCAAAATCTATTTTTTTTTTGGGCCGCTACAGTCAGTGTGCCTCGGAGAGTGAGTGATTGCCTTCGCGTGCACTCGTCAGGGAAAAAAAAAGTCCTTCACGAAGGCGGGATTGTTTACCTAAGCCGTTTAATATCAACAGTGGTGGATAGCTCTAGAACACAGGATTACATTGCCAGAATGGTACTATTTATTAAGCTATGATAACGTTAATGTCCCCCTTTGATGTATTGCATGTGCGACTTAAGCTGATCTTGTAGAAAGCCTGGAGGATCTTTCATTGAACATTTAGTATGGCAGCGCGCCAGAATACATTTAGTCTAAGCCCCGATGACAGCTTGGTAATGAGGTGGTGATTGATGGTCGCAGCTTCCTTATGAAAACCTGCTTCATATGCTGGGAGAAAATGCATTGCCAGCTTTTTTGTCGTTTCATTCCCTCTTATGTAGCTCATCTTACTCCAATAGAGTTGCATGAACTTTTGCTATGAATGCTTGCCCCCACTGTAAGTCCTTCTTTTATGATTGTTGCCCATGTGGCTGTAATTACTGTATATCCACCAGCCCCCTGTTCTGGAATTTGAACATATTTAGTAAAGCAACAGGTTCAGGTCTAAATTCCACACTGCTACTCCTTCCCTCTTTCACGTTTTTGATTACCGGTGTATCCTCGATTATTCTTTCACTTTTCCTATTCGGCCACTTTGTACGTGTATACTGATAGTCTTTCTTTCTTAATCTAACAACAATATTAGAGATTTCTTCAATTTTTCCTATTGCGTGCATCGAAGCCATGTAAGCCCTCATTACAAGTGGTCCATTAAAATCTCTTATTTACTTCCCAAAAATTTACCAATTAGTGTGGGTATAAGTAATGTCAAAGGTAGAGGGAATAACAGAGATTCTGAGCTTCTGGGCTATAATGTTTTGTACTAATTTGGTCAATTTCTGCAGGTATTCCACAAGAAGATGTTGCTTGATTCAAGGTTGTGAATTCTCCTGGTGGAATACCACTGAGCGGTGGTGTTCCCCCTGAACTCATGCTGATCGGCCAATTAATTCTGGTTACCCAGCTCATCGGAATTAAAAGGGGCTCTGATAATGAGGGCAATAGTGGTGTACTTAGGTTCTACAAAAAAAGAAATGATGAACTGTAACTCTAAGAAGTCGGTTCAAGGAATTTATTAGTATATAAGATTTTCATACAATAGTAATTGTTTTCCATTTTTCCTATACTACTACTACTGCTACTAACAATAATAAGATTCACTACTATTATGTAAACAGTTCCTTGATTTCAATCTCAAAGACAGAGATCCTTTCTAAACTTTATTTATATGATTTTTGGTTCATTATGATTATTGAGTCCCAGAAGCTGATATAATTAGATTCTATAAATTCAACTATCATCATCTATTCTATTACCCTTTAAATTAACACCATGACTTTTGGAACTCTTTCTATGAATCAAGCAATGAAGCAACTATCAAATCAATTCTTTTCGATGGAAATAGTTTTTAAACATTATGTGAGGAGTAAATATTAAATCATAACAATTGCACATTAGTGAAATGTATATATCATGTGCTGAAATGCATTGCTTTATAGTGCTTAGTGTAAACATATTTTCCTGATGTCCATTACTTCTATATAGCACACCTACCAAAGTGAATTTTATCTAGATTCTGTACCAATATTGATGCTCATCCAACTCAGAGCTACGTATTGCATGTTTTTAAACTAATGAGCCGATGTCGGAACCTTCTAGGATTTTATCTATCAACTTCCAGTTGATAACACATCTCTGCTGTGGATCTATAAACCTAGAGACCCTGTACTTGTTATAATACATTATCATCTCCTAGTGGAATTTACTAATGAGCCGATGTCGGAACCTTCTAGGATTTTATCTATCAACTTCCAGTTGATCACACATCTCTGCTGTGGATCTATAAACCTAGAGACCCTGTACTTGTTATAATACATTATCATCTCCTAGTGGAATTTACACATACATACAATACACAGATTTGCAAATCTGTGTACTCCACAGTACTTCTGCACCTATCACCTTTTCAAATCTCATAAACCGTTTATCAATTTCAAAACATATGCTTAAAGAAACACTTTCCATTCTGCAATTTTTACATATATGTATTAAAATGAGGTTAAAAAAAACCAATTGGGGTGTGGCCGGGCAAGATGGCCAGGCGGACGCGATTCGTCTCGGCTCCCGGGCCCCGCCAGTGTCCCGAGCACATCAGCGGCAGCAAACGTCGCCTAAATAAAACTCAAGGGCAATCAAAACGTTGCAGAGCCATTAGAGGTGGAACGGTGACTTAATATTCAGGATCTTCGAGGTTCGGCGAAGCCGGCCGCGAAGCACCGCAAAATGGCGGCCAACCATGCACGGAGGGAGGAGGGACCACTGCTCTCTAGGTGCTCCCCCGGTTCAGAATGAATAGACTAAAGGCGCCAACACCACCATTGAGAACCTTGAGGGAGCAGTGAATGAGATGCGGCATCCCGAGATCGGAGGAACGGTGACTCGAAGAGGTGCGGCGGGGAGCGCCTCATGTCGATGCGTGTTGGACTTGTCTCTTTTTGCAGGGTCAGCCCTGAAATTTTTACCTTCCTCCTGTATTTTTTCTGACCTGTTGTTGTCTGTTCTATGACTCTGGGCACTTTACCACTGCTGATCAGTGCTAAAGTGCATATGCTCTCCCTATGGTAAAATGTATGTTGGATGGATTCCATGATTGGCTTATTTGGTTTACAAAGACCCCAGTAAAGTGCACCAGGGGTGCCCAGGGCTTGTAAATACAAATGCTGCTGGTGGGCTTGCAGCACTGGTTGTGCCACCCACAGAAGCGGCCTAGTAAAATGTGTCTAAGGTCTGCCATTGCAGAATCTGCATGCAGTCTGGTACTGTCATGCTGACTGGGCAAGTGCACCCACTTGCCAGTCCCTAAACCTTCCCTTAACTTCATATTAGTCACCCCTATGGTAGGCCCAAGGGCAGGATGCATTGTAAGCATAAGGTAGGACAAGCCCTGATGTGTGTGGCATGTCCTAATAGTGAATTACAGCCATTTTCGTTTTTCACTATTGTAAGACTACCTGTTCTCCATAGGCCAGAATGGGCTGTTAGAATTGTTACATCCTATGATCCTAACAGACCCAGGGAACATGGTAGAAAATCGAGTTTAGTATGGCTGAACTCAGAATAATAAAATACATCTTTTAGTAAAGTTTATTTTAATATTCTGTGTTTGCAAATGCCACTTTTAGAAAGCTGGTATTTGCTTGCCTAACCATTTCAGCCCGCCTCTGCTAGGATGTGCATCTGCTGTCTGGTTTCTGTGAGTGACAGGGCTGGGGAATTCCAGGAGACAGGCTGGGGCAGCCCGGTGGTGAATAGAGAGATCTACATCCAGATGGGTGGGAGGAGTACACCTTGACTCTGAATAGGGCTGTGCTCTGCCACCACAATGCTGGCTCCACCTCCTGTGGAGCGGCTGATGACTCTGCCCTGCACCCTGAATAGAAAGTCAGAGTCATGTCAACAAAGTGCTCAGGAACAGGTTTGGACTGGGCAAAGGCCCCTCTACCCCAGAGGAACAAAGGAATTCGGGGTATAAGTATTGGGACCCTGCTCCCAAGAAATTAGATCCTGCGTGACAAGAAGAACCTCTGCCTGAGGAGAAGGAACTGGGAAAGCTGTAAGGAGGAGTACTGTCCCTGACCAGGGGGATTGGCCTGCAGTGGTTGCCTTGCTGCTGAAGGAGAGGAGAAGGACTACAAAAGACTTTATTTCAACTTGTGCTTAAAAAGATCTCCAAGGGCTTGGATTAGAGCTTGCCTCCTGCTGAAGTCTCAGGAACAACAGACTTCACCCCCCAGCTCCCCAGAGTTCTTTGGAAGTGCCTGCTGCTGTTGTTGGGCCCTCTGAGGGACTGCGTGTCGCAAGTAGCTGGAAGCGCGACTCAAGGAGGAGAAGCGTGCCTCCGGCGGAGCTGTTGTCGTCGCATCTCGTAAAGGGTGTCGCCGCTGCAGCATCGCATCGAGCGGAAGCATCTTGCATCATCCAGGAAGTGTCTCGCAACGCCGAAGAAGCATGTCGCCATCGCAGCCATCGTAGCTGATGCATCGCACCGCATCAAGAGAAGAGTCTTGCATCGAGGAAGAAGCGTGTCACCATCGCAGCCATCGTAGCTGTCGCATTGCACCACATCAAGAAAAGCGCCTCGCATCCACGGAGAAGCATGCCGCCGTCGGAGCTGCTGTCATCGCATCGTGTAAAGGGGTGTCGCCGCTGCAGCATCGCATCGAGCGGAAGTGTCTCGCAAACATTGGAGAAGAGTGTCACTGCCAAGGCCGCTGTCGTCACATCGCGTAAAGGGTGTCGCCCCTGCAGCTGACGCATCGAGTCGAGTCTTCTCGCAACATCGGAGAAGCGTGCCGCATCTGGAAGATCTTCACGTCTTTATTTCTTTGCACCAAAAACTTCATCGCATCAACATCGTTGCAACACTTTCGTTGCCCTGCGTGTCGCATCTAAAAGGTACATTGACTTAAAGTGTCGCATTTAAGAACCTAAGAGAACTAAGCAACCTTCTACCATCTAAAGTAACAGTATTGTGTATTTTTGTTGTTTAATGGTCTTGTGGTAACTCTATATAAAGAATCCTTATTTTTCATATAAAACCTGTGTGGTGTCCATTTGTAGTGTTGTCACTTGGTTACTGTATGTGTTCACAAATGCTTTACACACTGCCTCTGAAATAAGCCTGTCTGCTCGTGCCAAGCTACCAAGGGGGTGAGCAGGGGTTATTTTAGGAGTGTACCCCCTTACCCTGACTAGAGGAAACGTTCCCTGCTTGACACAAGTACCTACCTGTGCCAACCAGAGAACCCGGATTCTAACAATGCGTGACTTATCAACGGATGCGACTCTCCCAACGGGTCAGGCAGGGATGCATTACATCAGCCAGGCAAGGCAACAGGGCAGCGGGAATACTATGGGCACTAGCCAGCCAGATTAAGGAGCAAAAACAGCAGCACACCGGATTCAAGCCTGATCATGCCAGGCCCTAAAATGGCAGCTGGCACTCCGCCGAAAAAGTAATTGAATGAGGGAACTCTCAAAGTGAGTGGCTTCGGCAACATTAATACCTCACAGTAGCAGAAGAGATGTACAGAAAGGGGAGCTCGGTGCCTTCCCTGCCAGTTAATAAGCCTTGCTAATGCTCCACAACAGACTCCCACTTAGGGACTATTAACAGACCTTACCTGGGCCAGTGTGCAGAAGGGCAGGGGTGTATTGGCACCACCGTCAGTCACGGGTGCTGAACATTAGTGAGGCGAATGCTTTTCATGGTGTACACAGCAAGCATAATAGTGGGGGAGTCACTGGGCCCGCACCTATGCAACCGAAGAAGGCAACAAACAAAGTCTCCAACTTTATAGCCTAATAATACTATCAAAAATGAGACCACCTAACTTCTGACATGATCTACGCAGATGGTAATATCCGCCAACCGGACCTCACACGAGGCAACGTTCTGTGCTCTACTCTTGTGCCTTGATGTTTGCTCAACTCCGAACAGCTCATTGTTGTTGATATATGTGCGGATGGTTAACAGCCGCCTGACTCTTCACGTTTCTTTGTTTGATACTCTCTAAA
The DNA here is from genome assembly GCF_964204655.1 of Triturus cristatus. Taxonomy (NCBI): domain Eukaryota; kingdom Metazoa; phylum Chordata; class Amphibia; order Caudata; family Salamandridae; genus Triturus; species Triturus cristatus. The sequence continues at coordinate 401,747,217 of NC_140586.1, read as the reverse complement.
CCCTCCTCCACATTCGCTTAAACACCGTGTCTTTCCTTTGTATTTGCCCCCGAGAAGGACACTCACGACCGAGCCAATGGTGCAGCCATTGTCTGGACCACACACGATGCTCCGCACCGGGCTCTTGGCTCCTTTGTTTGTTTCACTCCCAGACCTCATATGTAGCATCGCCCCAAGGCCTGCCAACTCTGGCTATATCCCCGCCAGGTAATCACCTCTGTTTGTTTCTCTGACCTGTAATCTCTGAGCCCTCCTGCCTCCGTTTACCTGCTGACGCTGAGAGGGGCTGAGCTACACGGGGTTTCGTCTCGACGGCCCTCCTCCCGAGTGCTGCTGATATTTACTTGACTAAACTGTTTTTTAACTAAATATGAACACCAGTTCTTGAACACCAAATCGCCACGTACCCCAGTGATCTACACGTTACCGAACATCCACAAAAGCCAGGATAATCCACCAGGACGTCTGATTGTCTCCGGCTGTGGATCTGTTCTAGAACCCATTGGACAGTATGTGGATTTCTTCATACGTGACTTTGTCCCAAACACTGACTGTTACAATAGAGACAGTATGGGAATGATCAACTTGTTTGAATACCATCCTTTTAACCCTGACTGACATCCTATGCATCATGGATGTAGAGTCGCTTTCTACCAACATCCCGCAGACTGAGGCACTGCTAGTTCTTCAACAAACTCTTGACACACGCCCACGTCCACATGCTATACCGACAATTTTTATTTTGCAACTTCTGGAGATATGCCTTACAAGGAATTTCTTCCAGTTTGAGGGGCAATACTACCAACAAGCGAAGAGCACATCAATGGGCGCGGTTTTTGCTCCAAACCTGGCCATATTGTATATGGATAACTTTGAAACAAAATGTATTCTCACCACACGTAACCCTTTCCATATTGGCATAGAACTATGGAGGAGATATATCGACAACATCTTTATGATATGGCAAGATTCTGAAGACTCCTTGAATCAGTTTCTCCACTGGCTCAACAACAATTGTTAGGGACTGAAATTCACACTATTGTACAGTAGAGACCACATCCCCTTTCTAGACCTTAATATACAACACAAAGATGTGGAACTGATTACCAGCCTTTTTAGGAAACCCACTGAGCGCAACACACTACTAAAGTATGATAGCAACCACCCACGCGCCCTGCATGACTCCTTGCCATACTCGCAATTCCTACGCATTCGTAGAAATTGTACTCTCAAGTAAGACTACTTTCGTGAATCAAAAATTCTGACTGAGAAACTAACATCAAGAGGGTACCCACGTAGTTTAGTATGTAACTCACTCAAAAGAGCTCGGTATTGTCCCAGGGATTTCCACTCTATTTTTATTCTTGTTAACCCCTGGAAGAATTACAACATAAGATCTGGGACATTCAGGGGAGGTAACGGCCCCTATAACCCCACTGCAGATACCAACATGTTTCTGCCAATATTTGTTGCGCCCAACTGGGTCGCTCTGGCATTCCTCAGGGTGTTGGGCCCTAATTTTTGTGGTCTTCACCCCTATTCGAGTGTTTACCTTATTATTAAGTATGATTGACAATATCCAATTGTCTTATGTTTTAATCCTTCCAGGGGTTAACAAGAATAAAAATAGAGTATTGCCCTCTAGGGAGTTTTAATTATATGTAGCTGCACTTTTTAGTCCTTCTCATAAGGGGAATATACCATTTTTTCCTCTTATGTGTGTCACTTTTTTGTGTTTTGTTTTGTGTTCCTTTGTATTCACGCTACCCTCACCACTATTCGTTATTTAAAAAATCTTTTTCCGCTCCATCCAGGGTGTTGGTCTGCACCTGGATGTATGATCCGGCCCTATGATGAAGCATGACACTGCAAAGTGTGTGAGGGCAGTATTAAGACATTCATAGTCTTTTCTTTTCTTGTGTGTTGTCTCGATTGAAATGTGGTATACCCCCCACATTTTAACGGGTTTATGAATTGTAGCAAACCCCTGATTCTCATTACGGGGAACATAGTTTACTTTTTGTAGCACTTCTCTGTTGAGTGAGATCTATATTTATCCTACCATTTAATCAACCTTGTCTTGGGACCACTGTGTCAAAAAGCTGCTGATATTTACTGAGCTCACGCTTACGGTTCCTCAAATACTACTATCCTCAGGCAGGCGGATCAGCCATAGGGTAAGCACCCGCACCTGGCCAATTGCACTTTCCTAATCTTTAAACTCAAACTAAATTGGAACTACCTAAAATGGCCGCACCCGATTGCTGAGGGAGTTTACTGGATGCTTGCTCCCGGTGCAGCAAATGTCCTCGCTCTTACGCTGAAAATATCACTCTCCCTCTCGCCTTTAAGTTGTATATGAATGTTTAAAATGGCCGCTCCGGTCTGCTGATGGGCGCCTGATTGTTATTGTAAGATCACGCCCGGCGCATCATTTGCCCTGATCTCCCTCTACTCAGAATGATCCACTCTCCATGGCTCCCCTAATTACTGATAGGCACTGCCACTACCCTTATCCTCTCCCACACACTAAGCAGATGTTACCTAGCATGATTTACCCAACATCTTAATCTGAATTAGCTAAAAGGGTCACTCCTGATTGCTGATGGGATTTACTGCACTTTCACTCCAGGAACCTCAAATGGCTTACTTCACTTTCGCTCCAGGAACCTCAAATGACCTGTCCTCGCGCCATGCAGAAAAGCTCACTCTCCCTGGCTCCCTCTAACAGTACTAGGCAATGCCACTCGACTTTTCCTATACCCCACACCTTATCACCCTATCTTGCAAGACTTATACCCCACACCTTATCTTGCAAAATTCAACACCACTGAAGATCATACACTAGAAACTTTTTTACTCCCACCTCTCATTTAATACTCACGACCTAACCCCGCCCCAGCATGCCCCCTTCAGTTCAGTTTAGAATGGACTCCAGACTTGAGAAATTAGGTAAGAATAGTCATACAATTAATTACCCGAACAACCTCTCCAAAAATGCGACTAATTCTCTAAAACATAGACTACTCAAAGCCAAACCAGAAACCCTTATCTCTGACCCCTATTTCTGTCCAATAAAACAGGTGCGATTACTAGTAACCTGATCTTTCATACTAAAAGAAGAGCTCAGTGGAGAACAGCGTTCCACTCTCTACTCAAAATCGCTTCTGCTAAGAAATTTCCTCACGGAATTAGACTATTGGCGATGTTCTCACCCACATTTAGAGCAAACGCTACCATTTCCATCTATAACAATGGGACTCTACTCATTCAGGCCACAGATCGCAACCTGGCCATCTTAGATGAAAGATTCAACTTCATTAAAAAAATCGCTGGACCATAGTAAATCACCTATTCACCCGTTGAACGACCTTCCACTAACTCCAACCCAGGGTCAACTTGATCCCCCTCTATTGTACCACAAGCACCGGTCGACTGCCCCTCTTACTTCGAACAACTCTCTTAAGGCTACAGCCCCTCCTCACCTAGGCTCCTCATACTCATCCACCGTGCCTCGAACACCCATAATTCACCTACTCCACTCCCGCTTGGTTGTTGAGTTTGCTATCCCTAGCCCTGATCACCTCTCCCATACCTCCTACTCTCCCTTTCCTCTGAACGCTCTCCTGCCTAACTCCTGTTCCCCACTACTTCCTGGCCCACTCTCCACCTGGATTGCAACACCCCCTAACCCCCCCTAGCTTCCGCTCCCCATGTTCTCCTCTCCATCTGAGACAGAAATCCTCCTCTGAGGATTTTCCCCCTTCCCCTCGTCCCCTCTCTGTGAACTCACCTATGTCCACCACAGTGAACAACACTCCTCCTCCCATCCACGTGAACCGCGCACCACAAGCGGATCCGGCTCTTAAGCTCCTTGAAATAATCCAGGAACTTCTCAATCTCAAAACTGCCATTCAATATATCTTTAACACCACCACTGACCCGGCCCTTGATCTCGCTTCCAACAAAACCTTGCAGGACTCCTGGCAATTGACACTGCACCACCATATCCCATCTCCCCCTGCCACAATGTCACCTACTGACCCAGGGCTGAAACCCCCAGGCCCGAACTGGAATACTACCCGCTACCCTATGCCTCATCTAGACCCTATTTTGGCCATCTCAGCCCCTTCTGGATCTTCAGGATCTTTTCAAACCACCCCTTTAAGTCCCCCTGATATGAGCAGTCCCAAGCAAGACAACTCGGCAGCCATACAATGCATCACACCCAACCCACATAGAGCCCCCCGACTTAACGCCAACAACTTAAACACCAGCAACCTCATGCAGATCACTATTACACAGCCTTCTGTCATTGAACACGTACCACACCTGAGATGCCTGCTACTTAACTGTAGATCAGCGGTGAAACAAGCCATGGACCTTGCAGATCTTCTCCTGGCTCAGGAACTTGAACTACTTATCCTCACCGAAACTTGGCTCACTGACTCCTCTGGCCCCATCCTTGACATTCTAGTTCCGCTCAGTCACAGCATTGTCCGATTCGATCGAGTTAAGAAAACGGGTGGTGGCATAGCCTTTAGCCACCACAGCTCTCTCTCAGCAAAACAATCCCCCTCAGCAAATCTCTCATCCTGTGAATATGTATCCATTGATATAACTACCAAGCATAGACCCATATGTAGTCTGCACATCTTCTACCACTCTCGGGGAGACAACCTCCAGTTTATTTAACAAACTATGTAAACCATCTCCTCCAAACTGGAACGACACTCCCCCAGATCTTCTTTGGAAACTTCAACCTCCACTGGAATGATCTGCATGATCAGGCAGTAAATAGTCTCAAAAACTTCCTAACTGATCTTTCCCTGACCCAAATCTGTGACAATTCCAAGCACACTTTAGGCTTGACCATAGACCTGATCATCGCCAATCCCAATTCCATTCAACTCGACTCTATTCTCCCCTGTGACTGGTCTGACCATCACTATATCACCTTCCGTATCCTTGAAAGCTGGGACTCCAAAAGATCACAACCAATAAAACATAAACCGTGGAAAATATCGCTACATAATACCAACATAAATGAGCTCATTGTTCACGATCTCACTGAGCCCTATAACAACTCCATGCTGTCTGCCCTGAAGGCCCCCCTTCAACTAAAAAGGAAGCTCATCAAAGACTCCAAACCATGATTTAATTACAGCCTTAATTCGGAAAAACGCAGCCTTAGATTAGCAGAACGCGCATGAGGATCAGCTCCATCAACTGAGCTACTCTTAGACTTAAAAGGAGCAGATACAATAAACTCATCAGAACGGCGAAAGCAAACTTCTTCAAAATCCAACTTGACCAAGCCAAAAATTGTCCGGAAAGACTCTTTGAGCTGATTAAGTCACAATCTAATAACACTTCCGTCCAATCACCTCACATCTCCTCCTGCCCTCAGCCGCACTGTGATGCCGTTGCTGACTTCATCCTCGCTAAGGCAAATAAGATCGAATCTGACCTCAAATCGGCTCTCCTCAACCTCGCTCCGTCTCCTGACTCTCCTGACTCCTCCCTACCCACCCCCCTCCTACGCTATGCTTTTTCTCTCACAAAATCAACGCTTCTTGAAGCCAATTAACGCCCATCAACGATACTGCCATCCTCAGCATTCTATCAACCCTGAAACCCTCAAATCACTTCAATGACCCCCCTCCCCACCATCTTCTTTAAAGAAAGGAGAGGAACACTAATTCCTCTCTGGTCTAAGATCACTAACGCTTTGCTTCTACAAGGGGAGATCCTGGACTGCCTGAAGGCAGGCCTAGTTCTGCCTATTCTCAAAAAACCCACGGCTGACCCTGAAGAACTGAATAACTATCGACAAATCACAAACATTCCTACCCAGGCACAACTTAAGAAATGTGTACATGAACATCTATGCAAACACATTGTCCAATTCCAACTCCTCAACTAATTCCAATCGGGTTTTCGTTCTGGCCACAGCACAGAGATGGCCATCACTCATATAGTGGATGATGCCCTCTCTATGCTTGACCAGAATGAAGCTTGCCTACTAATACTACTCGATCTCTCATCTGCTTTTGACACAGTCAAACACGACAACCTACTTAACCTCTTGGAATGTAGGATGGGGCTCTCAGGCAGTGTCCTAAAATGGTTTGCCTCTTTTCTCAGCAACAGAACACAAAGAGTCAAATCCAATCAAATTCTATCCAGTCCCTGCACATATGTTGTCCCAAAAGGATCCTCACTCTTTCCCACAGTCTTCAACCTTTTCATGGAACCACTGACTGTAATCCTCAAAGATTCCAACATCCAATACCACATGTATGCGGATGATACCCAACTATACATGAAACTATCTTCACCAGAAGATATCCAGTCTCTCAACGGAACCCCGCACAAAATCTCAAACTGGCTAACCTCCAACCACCTCAAACCAAAATCCCTTAAAACTGAATTCCTCCTCATTTCACCCACTAGGAAAACCCCCACTGTGGTGAACTTCCTCACAAACCTCACTGCTCTCAACTGCACACCACACATCATTGACTCCACTTAATCATTGGGTGTTGTACTAGATAAGAATCTGAACATGCAAGACCACATTAGAGCATCGACCAAAGGGGCGAATTTCCATCAGAGCATCCTAAGAAAACTCAAACCCTACCTCCCATAAGATGACTTCAAATCGGCGGTGCAAGCACTTGTCATTTCAAGACTCGAATACAGCAGTGCCACTCTATGCTGTCTACCGAAACTCTACATCAAGCGACACTGTCTCAACGTGGGTTTCATTTGGGGAACAAATACGATAGGCAAAATTGAGTTGATAAGAATTAAATCGGCGTAGGGAGAAACACAAGGAGACAAATATATGTGGGATTTTCTGTATTAGAAGTCACTTAAAACATGTTGGACATGTTAAACATCATATGTACAATCACATGGACAGAAAGCACTGTGTTACATTACTGGAAATGTAACCGATAGGATACTGTGCACAAGTGCTCGTGAAAATTGTGACAGTGCAAGTGACACGTGAAGTGGTATATAAAGAGGTGGTGTAGGGGGCAACAAAGAACAAAATGGTACAGTAATTATTTTAAATTTAGGACATCCAGAAAGTCAATGATAAGTAAATTACAAAGAACAATGAGTAGGATGTCCGTAACATGGGGGCGCCGGAAGTTACGCTGTTAGTCGACGGTGTTTCGGCCTGTGGAAATCTAGGCCATCATCAGGACTGGTTACATACAATTTAAGGCAGTGCTAGGGATGAGAAGGAAACGAATCTCAAGATGGTGTGGACCATGGGAGGACAGAAGAGAGGTCAAGTGAAAAGAAGACGCTTAAAACTATGAACGCGCACGGTGGTTCTAAAGGAAGGCAAGGAAGCGACGAGTAAAAAGAGCAAGGGTGGAATCTATGGTCACCTACAGTGGCAGCAAAGGAGGGTAGTGACAGGCAAGGACGATGAATGTCCAGAAGGTAGGACGAGGCCAGGTGTGAGAAGGCTGATGGTGGCTGAGGAGCCGTAAGGGGAGTGATGGCGTGCGGTGGGGGATCAATAGCCAGTGGTGTGGAGGGAAACCAGGGGAAAAAAAGAACACACACGGGAAGTGTGTGTGAACAGGGGGGCAGAAGAGGGAGAGAGGATGGACCCAGGAAGGGCCAAAAAGAGAACGGAACCATGGGTGGGTGAGGCAGCGTAATGCGCTGAAGTGTGGGTCGGAAGGGCGGGCTCGGTGAAAAAGCCCGAAGAGTGGTGCGACAGGGAAGAGAGGGGATTCCAGGGGGTGAAAGGGGAGAAAGCGGAGGGCTGGGGAGAGGCAGAGCGGCAGGTGAGCGAAAGAAGGTTGTAAAGATCAAGGCAGAACTTTCTGCGGTGAGACACGTTAGTGGGATCACAACCAGGGGCCGCAGGGGAGACACGGCATCTGAAGTTATGCGGGTCCCGTGTGGACAGTTAAGACTGGAAAGGAAGGGAGAAAGGTGAGGGCGGGTAGGGGGGGGGGAAAGGACGACAGAGTGGCAGTAAATGAAACTTACGTGGGGCGGCGGTCTGGAGCCCAGTGAATGGGTAACCTGGAGGGGAAGGAGGAGAGGAGAGGTCAGGACCACGGTCCGGTAGTGGGCAGGGGGCAAGATATCGGCAGTACAGGGGGTCGTAATACAGAGGTACTTACGGTTTGGGTGCATGAATGAATCACGGGAGGAAGAATCGAGATGTGTACCGTGCTGGCGTTAGTCCGGCAGGATCTGTAGAATGCGGGCCAGGGGGGCGTTAACATGGAAACGGGCAGGTCACGTGGGGGGAGGGTCTGGCAACTAGAGCGCGCGATGAAAGGCGCCGATAGAGTGGCGAAAAGAGAAAAAAGACTTAAGCAATCATACAGATTACAGGGACGGTGAATGGGTGAGGGGAAAGAAATAATTTGAGACATAATAAGGAAGGATATATTGACAATTCAATTGACATCATAGCATGACTAAATCCGTGAGCAATGGAAATACAATTACAGTTGATGAAAAATTAGCATATTCTAAAACCATGTACATTGGGACCTTTCCAGACAAATAGTTAGACAAGGATTGATAACCCATAATTGATAAGGCCAGTAAGGCTATGGGTAGGGGGAGGGGTGAATGGTACACTTGGAAAAAGGGGGGGAAGGGGGGAAAGGGGGGAAGGGAGGGGAAACAGAAAAGGGGAGGGGAAAGGAAAGAGGAAGAAAAGGGGAGACAGTTTAAATGAAGAACTAAATGATTGCAAGTGGGTGATGCTCAAAAGTGGAAAGCATCACTGTCAAGTTACAGTCTTGGGTAAGCAGGGACGACAGCAATGGCTGGGACCGAAATTATGTTAGTGTGGAATTCCATTCGTCGAGAGAGTTCAGGCCCTGTTCAATGGTATTACAATGGGCTATCCAGCGACATTCGCATCTGTTCAAAAGTCTTTGGATATTGCCACCTCTTATTGGTTTCAACAGTTGATCGATCACCATCCAGGTGAAATCAGATTTATTGTGTTTTTTTTCTTTGAAATGTGAGACTAAGGGTGCTGTTAGAACCCCCCCATCTGATGCGGCTCCGGTGTTGTAGGATGCGGTCCTTGACCATTTGGGTGGTTTGTCCTATGTACAGCATGTTGCAAGGACATTTTATAGAGTAAATAACATTCTGGGATCTGCAATTGGTGAAGGAATGTAGATCAAATTTTAGTCTGTTGTGTTCGAAGGTTTTGGTGTTTGTAGTAGACGAACATGCTGAACATCTCTAGCATTTGTAATGTCCCAACAGCGGTGGGAGCTTTCAAGAACCCCGGATAGTTTCATCCCTGGTGGTAGTTTGAGGCCAAGTGATGGCGTGTACCAGGTGGTCAGATATGTTTTTTCCTCTGCGATAAGAGAATAGAGGAGGTTCATTGAAGATTGCGAGAGGAACCAGGATGTTCCAGTGTGATTTGATAATTTGGGACAGCTTGTTGCTGGAAGGAGAGAAAGTGGAGACAAAAGGGATACGAGTATTAGGCCTTCTTTCATTTGGGGTGAGTAAGGTCTCACGGTGGTTGTACCAAGCTCGTTTATGTGCCCTAGTGACCAATTTCTTGGGATATCCACGGGCGATGAGTTTAGAGGTTAATATAGCAGCCTCCCTGATGAAGTCCCTTCGCCATTTACAGTTGCGTCGAATCCGTAGGAATTGGCCAAACGGAAGTCCATCTCGAAGGTCTCGTGGATGGTAGCTAGAATAGAGGAGTAGAGTGTTACGTTCCGTTGGTTTTCTGTAGAGTGTAGTCCCAATTGTTTGGTCTTCCATCCGTAGTGTGAGGTCTAGGAAAGGAAGGTCCTCTTCTCTGGGATCAATAGTAAATTTCAAATGTTGTTGGCAGTTGTGTAACCAATCAACAAATCGTAATAGAGTAACCTTGTCGCCTGTCCAAATGAGCAAGATGTCATCTATGTATCGACGCCAAAATGTGGTGATATTCTTAAAGAGATTGAGGTTGGTAAGGTACCGAAACTCAGCCTAGCCCCACTCAGAGTATCTCTGAATGCTAGACTTGTCACTAGTTCCAAGAAATCCAACCACATCTCGCCGAACCTGAAATTACTCAACTGGCTCCCATTTGAGGCAATGATCGAGTAAAAAATTGCTTGTATGACCCATAGAGCACTACTTCAATACCCCTCTCTTCCTGAAAAATAAGCTCGAACTATTGGGTAGCGCCCGGACCTCTAGGAGCACCAGCACTCTGCTCCTTAAGCCAAAGAAATTTAAAAAACTGAAAACCTACAAAATGCACTTTCTCCGGCATTGTCCCGAGAATATAGTACTCCCTACCAGTTGAAACAAGACTGATTCCATCAACATTTGCATTCAAAAGGGTAGTGAAAGCTCTATTGCTGAATAATACGCTGAACAAGTAGCTTCTCAACCTTGCCGCCCTGCCTGTCTTAGCAGAATGTTTTAACAACTGGCCTCTGCTACGCCCCTCTATCGCCCGCTACTGTGTTATTGCTGTTCCTAATGTAACTTGTCATAACTGCTACCTGGCCTCTGTCACGGCCCAGTTTCGCCCGTCCTCCTGTTCCTGTTGCTTCTGATGTATATTGCCTTAAATGCCTTAATTTTCTCCCACTGCTATCGACCTGTATCCTCCGCAACCCTCATGTAAAGCACTCTGATACCCACTTGGGTCATGTTTGCGCTATACAAAACTTTAAACAAATAAATAAAAACTTCTTTACTCCTGTGGAGAAAAGACAGACACCAGAGCACGGCGAACCCACAGACAATATAACCCTCACGAAGGAGGATTCGATGGCGTCCCTGAGAGAATTTAAAACGGAACTACATGCCGAGCTTAACCAGGACATCAAAGCCTCCCTTGAGCAACTTAAAACGAACTTAACTACCCGCATGACCACGCTCCAGCAGGATGTAGACTCGGTGGGCACTAGAGTAGTTGATTTTGAAACTCAGACCCAAGCGTTGGACAAACGAGCCACGGACACGCAAGAAAAAATGCGAGATCTCCAGTGTCAATTACATCTAGCCCAACTGAAAGTAGAAGATTTGGAAAACAGAGCACAAAGAGATAACATTCAGACCTGGAGGAAGGAGCGGGGAGGCCAGATCTGGAGGCCTTCCTTGAGGGTCTCTCTGCAGATATTATCAGCCCGCGATAGCACAAGATTAAGTTAGAACGAGTGCACCATGAAGGGGGGGCGATAACTGGAGATCGCTGACGGATGTGGGATATCCTCGCCAAATTACACTCCTTTAAGGTGAAGGAAGCTGTTTTAGAGGAGGCCCGGAAAAAGAACGACACCCCCTTTCAGGGACATAGATGCAACGTTTACCAGGATCTGGTGCCCGCAACACTGGTGAAAAGGCAGGAATTCAGGCCCAATACCACGAAGCTTCGGACTGAGCTTTGAACATAACAACCGGACACAACAGGGGACTGAACTTGAAGAAGGGCTACAACTGCTGGGCCTCCTGCCTGTTGATGCCTAGAGCGCACAAGATACGTCGACGGGAACAGACCAAGGCGGCACGAAAAAATCGCAATGGAGCACAAGCACAAAGGAAGGCCATAAATGACAAACTGACCGGTGCGGTGGGACATGATACAAGACATCATAGCTTCCGAGGGAGCAGTGTATCCATGAGAAGAGGATTTTAACAAACTCCCAGGGGTCACTGGCAGAAGCGCCAGAACATGTTGAAGGAAGCCTTTGAACACTAACAATTGACTGCCAATAAATAGTGAACTCTCTGAACAGTCAGGGCGGGCGTGAATGGGGACTCTGGTCGAGTCATCCACCAACATACCCTGCCGGGTTGTAACACACAGTCTGAGTTTCTTCATCCATCCAACACTCATTGATGTTGGTATTGTTAGGGTTCTTTTTTCTGTTTTTGTTAGGGGGGGACTTGAGGGTATGGTAGTGGGTAACAGGATATATCTTTCAGGGACACACTCAAGTCAGTGTGATTCCCACGAGGGGGGTGAGACCGGGGGATCAATAGCTAGAACTCAGGGGGCCGATGCGGAGTGTGAGGAATCAGAAGATGGGAGGTAGGTGAGGGGGAATGATAGAGTGCCATGGTGATCTCCATAGTATCTTGGAATGTTAAGGGTTTAAATTTGCCTCTTAAGTGACAAAAAATGTGGAAATATCTGATGGACCACCATTTCGATATAGTGGCTCTGCAGGAGACACATTTAAAAAGGGCGGAAGAGATGAGGCTACGCCATCAACAATAACCCCTTATCTATAGGTCCTCTGCAGTCACCAAACAGCGCAGGGTAGTGTTACTCTTCCATAGCTCGACTAAATTTCAGCCAGAGGCTGTTCAATCAGAGAAGGAGGGACGGATGATTATGGTGAAGGGTACATTAAGGGGGAGACTCTGTACTTTCATTGCAGCATATGCAACCAACGTGGGCCAGCCCGTCTTTCTGGCAACACTTTTAGATCAGGTGGGAGGATTTGCGGAGGGGCCGACGGACCCTCTTGGCAAGCCGAGCTGGATAGTACTCATCGTCACAGAATGGTGGCAAGCTCCTTCCCCACAAGTGCTAAAGAGACAATACACGATCTCAGCCTTAGAGATCCCTGGTCACTCTTTACCCCTTGACCAGAGACTACACTTTTTCTCACATGTCCATCGCACCTACTCCAGGCTTGATTATGTTTTTATTAGTCAGGCAGGGCTCGCTTCAGGAAGCAAAGATTCTCCCGTTCTCGGTTTCTCACCACTGTCCGGTCTCGATACTGGAGTAGTGGCACACCCAAGACCTGTAGGTAGTATTTCCTGGTTTCCCTTACAAGAGACAAACTGTTGAGGGATGAGTTGAGGGGAGCGATTACAGAATTTATTTATTTGAACTCACCCCAAGACACTTCAGCTTTTAATAATTGGGATGCATTTAATGCGGTCACAAGGGAAAAATGTATAGAGCTGAATGCTACCCTGAACAAGCAGAGAGCCAAAGAGAGAGAGAGAGAGAGAGAGAGCCTAGAGGCGGAATTGGAGCTGGCTGAAAAAGAACACAAGAGAGCGCCCACCAGAGGTTCACAATGCACACTCACTGCGCTTAGAGGGAAGCTTAAAGTGATCTATAATAATAGAGCAGAATACACGTTATTGCGGCTGCGTCAGATATCATACACACAGGGGAACAAAATAGGCAAACACCTGGCTAGACAACTAAGGGAAAAAAGAGAAAAGGAATACATTGGCAGCATACAGGATAGGGAGGGTTAGTTAGTGTCCACTGATACAGGAAAGGACAACGTATTTGGGGCATTTTATGAGAGATTATTACGCAGGGCGAGACACGAGCCATCAATGCCCAAAATAGATACCTCCAGACGCTGAACTTCCCTAAGGTTTCTCAGGCCAGGAATGATAGCCTCACAGTACCCATCACTCAGCAATTAAATCCCTCAAGCCCAACAAAGCTCCATGTCCAGATGGCCCAACGGCTCATTTCTATAAGACATTCACACCTGATATTTATTTATTTATTTTTACAATTTATAAAGCGCGAACAAATGCCCGTAGGCGTCTCGGCGCTAGAAACAGTGCATGAAATACCCATAGGGCAGGTCGGCAGCTATTATTGACCAAAAAGCCAGGTCTTTACTTTTCTGCGAAATTGCATCAAGGACGAATTTTCTCTGATGGCTACTGGCAGCGTATTCCACAATCTGGGGGCGGCCACAAGGAAGCGCCTGTCGCCGCACGTAACTGTTTTGGTTCGCGGTAGTGACAAGAGTTTGAGATTGTTGGATCGAAGAGATCTAGTGGATGAGTGAAGCCTGAGATGGGCTTTCAGGAAATGCGGGCCATGGTTATGCAGTGCTTTGTATGTTATACAAAGGGTTTTAAATTTAATCCTGTTCCTGATCTTGAGCCAGTGAAGATCTTTTATAGTCTCCGAGATTGGCATGAAGTTCGGGATTCCCGACAGGAGACGGGCTGCAGCATTCTGGACTGTCTGTAATTTATTAGTCACTCTGGCCTGAGCATTGATAAACAGGCCATTACAGTAGTCAAGGGAAGAGAGCACCAAGGCACTTATCAGGGTCTTCCCAGCAGCAGTTGGCAAGAACGGCATAATTTTCTTAATCAGCCTTAGTTTGTGGTGGGCAGTGGCTGCTGTTTTATTTGCGTGAGCCATGAAATTCAGGTTCTCGTCAAAAATCACTCCCAGATTTCTGACAGTAGGGACCGGTGTCGGGGGGGGGGTCCCGTACACAGGTGGCCACCAGGTAGAAGACCAGCGAGGTGAAAGATGTCCGAAAATAACCACCTCCGTTTTTTCGGAGTTAAGTTTTAAGCAGTTGGAGGCCATCCACTCTCCAATTGCCCGCATGCCCTCCTGAAAGTTTTCGGCTACCCTCTCACCATCACCATTAATGGCCAGAACAAGTTGCGTGTCATCTGCATAGGAGGTAAGGCTCATCCCATGGGCCTTGATGACAGATGCCAGGTCCGACACGTAGATGTTAAATAGTGTTGGACTTAGGGATGAGCCTTGAGGTACCCCACACGGCAATGACAGCTTGTCTGATTGAAAATGCCCTAATGTGACCACCTGTGTTCTCCCTGCCAAAAAGGATGAAAGCAATTTCTTTGCCAGGTGACGGATGCCCATCTTTCCGACACGGTCCACCAGGATCTTATGGTCGACCGTGTTGAAGGCTGCGGATAAGCCGAGTAGTACCAGTACCGCTGTTCCTCCCTGGTCACGGATCACTCGTATATCCTCAGTAGCTTTAATAAGAGCCGTCTCCGTGCCGTGGTATTTGTGGAAACCAAATTGGGTGTTATCAAGTGATTGGTGCTTCTCTACAAACTCCGAAAGTTGTATATTCATAGCTTTCTACGCTACCTTAGCTAAGAAAGGTAGGCTAGCTATGGGGCGGTAGTTTTGTAATTGCTCCTTGTCCAGGTTGGATTTCTTTAGTAGGGGCTTAACCAGAGTGTTTTTCAGTGAGTCCGGGTATATCCCAGTTCTGAACATTGAGTTACAAACTGAGGTAATCTCAGGAGCCAGACAGTCCATCACCGGACGGAGGACCTTGAGAGGACAAGGATCTAGTGCAGATCCGGATTTGATAGTTACGATTATATCCTTAATTTGTGTCTCTGCAAGGTCCGCGAACTGAAACAGTTCAGAATCCGGTGTCAAGCTGTTAGGCGAGGGCGTGTGAATTACCGTTTTGATGGTAAATGCTTGATAGATGTCATTCACCTTGGTGAAAAAGAAATTGGCTAGAGAGTCACAGAGAGATTGGGATGGAGGCGGGACTAGGTCCGGCGTGTTTCCCGCTAAGATCTTAATGATCTCATACAGTTTTTTACTGGAATTATTGGAGTTGTCGATCTGTTCTGTGAAAAACTTCTTCTTAGTGTCGATAATAAGGGCTTTATACAGCCCTAGTGATTTCCTGTAGCTGACTTTATCTTCAGAACTATAGGATCTGCGCCAGTGCCTTTCCTTATTTCTGCAGAGTTGTTTCTGTTTGCGCAGTTCCTCTGTGAACCACGGGGCCGAGGGTACTGATCTATTTCTCGAAGGCTGTTTGGTAGGGGCTAAGGTGTCTGTGGCAGTACCCAGCCACTCCTGAAATTGACATGTGGCAGTGTTGGCATCAGTGGCGAGACAAGGCTGGGTCCTATCCAGAAGAGCAGTTAGCTCCAACTGGTCAATGTTTTTCCAGACCTTAAAAGGTTCTGGTCTCGGTGCAGAGTCTTTATTAGTCCTGTTCGCCATGACTGAAATTCTCATTATGATGGCATAGTGATCAGTCCAAAGCATGGGCAGGGAGTCTGTTATTTTTAGGCCTTCCAGGTTGGAGAAGATGCCATCCAAAGTGTGGCCAGCCTTATGAGTGGGGAAGGTGACCAATTGCCGGAAACTGAAGGTGGCCATATCTGAAATCAGGGTACGGGTATCATTATCAGAAAAATTCTCAAGATGAAAGTTCATATCACCCATTACTGTAAAAGAATCTTCCATTGCCAATGCCTCTAGTATTGAGCCAAGATTGGCGAGGAAGCCAGTACGGG
This sequence comes from Triturus cristatus, assembly GCF_964204655.1. NCBI lineage: Eukaryota > Metazoa > Chordata > Amphibia > Caudata > Salamandridae > Triturus > Triturus cristatus. Next base: position 401,731,146 of record NC_140586.1, on the reverse strand, counting down.
CGCCTGGGGGTCGGTATAAGAGTATACCTTTAAAGTGGGACGACGGGGTAAGCTCAAGATCAAATTGGAGAGCTTAAAAAAAAATGGAAGGGATGTGTGACATTCTCACACTTAAATGATCACGAGCTATGATTGCTAGTCCCCCTCCACGCTTCCCGACTCTATCTTGACGGTAGGCTTTATAGGCAGGGGGGGCCGCGACTGCCATATCTGGGTCGGATGCCTCATCCGTCCAGGTCTCTGTTATAAAGAGACAGTCGAGGTTATTATCCAGGATAAGGTCGGATACGTCCTGCCGGTGCTTTACCAAGGAACGAGCGTTTATAAGTGCTACTGAGAAGTCAATGGGGTTAACGGCTATCTTGGTATTGGTTTTAACCTTATCGTTAGCTATATGTAGCCTAAAGTTACATTGGGAGCACGTAAGTTCTGTGGTTTCCCGGTTTTTACATAGACTATGTTGGAAACATTGGGGGGTAGCCAACATGCTCAATTCCAGCAAGGCAGATTTAGAATAAGTAAGTAGTCCATGTCGGGGATTCTGGGCAGGGGTTATGGCCCTAGGCCCAGTCCCGGCGCGGACGGGCGTAGACGGGCTTGCCTTTGGCGCGCCTTTGGCACGCCTTTGGCGCGCCCGCTGCGCCCGCCCGCCCGCTGCGCCGTCTAGAGGCAGTAGTCATTTTATAGAGTGGGAGGAGGGTGGGAGGCAGCCGCAACTAGAGCGCTACCCCTGCCTTCTCCCAAGATGGCGGCCACCCTCGGCTCAACCCGATGGCAGGTGTCCAGAGCGAGGAGGGAATCCTGCCAGGAGGGGAACCGGACGAGGTGGAAACAAGGTGGGATTAAGTGGAATGGCAGGATGTCGAATGCCAGGTAAACAAAGCGCCAGATATGCGTTTCAGTTTAAAAATAGAAATAGTAAGCTAGCGTGTGCAAAGTTCTTGGAAGGCTGACAAAACGCAACACGCAGCGTACAAAACCAGGTTGAAATTGTTAAAAAGTGAAAAACAGCGTTACACTCACACAGCCCCCGGCTTCCGCCTCAGGGGTATTCACACAAGATTCTGTGCAAGAGTGATGGAGGGGGAGCTAAGTAGTCGGGGAGGGCGGGAGGCAGCCACAACTAGAGCGCTACCCCTGCCTTCTCCCAAGATGGCGGCCACCCTCGGCTCAACCCGATGGCAGGCGTCCCGAGCGAGGAGGGAATCCTGCCAGGAGGGGAACCGGACGAGGTGGAAACAAGGTGGGAGCAAGCGGAATGGCAGGATGTCGAATGCCAGGTAAACAAAGCGCCAGATATGCGTTTCAGTTTAAAAATAGAAATAGTAAGCTAGCGTGTGCAAAGTTCTTGGAAGGCTGACAAAACGCAACACGCAGCGTACAACACCAGGTTGAAATTGTTAAAAAGCGAAACACAGCGTTACACTCACACAGCCCCCGGCTTCCGCCTCAGGGGTATTCACAATATCATCCCACACCTCACACACCTCTCTAACAAAATAGTAGAAGTAGTAAGGGTGACTTCCTCCATGGCTGAGGCAGTAATCACAGTGATCCCTAAACCCGGGAAAAATTCACACCTCTGTGCTTCCTACCGACTAATTGCACTTTTAAATTTAGATGCAAAGCTATATTCGGAAATCTTGGCGGAAAGGTTGAATGACCTGATGCCAGATCTTGTCCACCCTGATCAGTCAGGCTTCATAAAAGGCCGGCAGATCCACAACAACATTCGCAGAATGGTACATCCTATCGAGAAAGTAACTAAATGCAAGATACTGGCAGTGCTCGAGGGGTTGGATGCCGAAAAGGCTTTTGACAGGGTGGACTCGTCGTTTCTATTTAACACGCTCCAACACTTCGCAGATAAATGTCAGGGCCAACTACATACAACCTCGGTCTAAAGTATAGGTTAATGGGACTTTGTCTCCCCTCTTTCCCCTTACTAGAGGGACCAAACAGGGGTGCCCATTGTCACTTCTGTTGTTTGCCCAGAGCATTGAGCCGCTGGCGATGCTCATTCGGGAGGCCCCAGAGATAAAGGGGATTCTCTTTGGGGGAGATACCCACAAAATGTCGCTATTCGCGGACGATGATCTTTTATCTCTCACTGATCCATCACACTCACTCCCACCTCTGCAGGAGGAACTGGCCAAGTTTGAGATAGTGGCGGGTTTTAAAGTTAATCTAGATAAATCCTTTATACTTAATCTCATGCTCCCAGAGGCTGAGGCTAGTGGTCTACGGGAACGCATCCCCTTTAAGTGGGCCAAGCGCTCTCTACAATACCTGGGTATCCAACTGACACAACGATTAGAGGGGCTATACAAGGCCAATTTTCCTCCCCTCCTGCTTCAGCTTCAACTCAACCTTGAGCGATGGAAACCTCTTTTCATTTCTTGTTTGGGTCGTATACATGTGATTAAAATGACAGTGCTCCGTAAATGTTTGTATCTCTTTAAGGCATTATCCATCAAACTTGATAGGGAGCTCCTTCCTAAAATCAGAACATTCCTCACTCACTTCATCTGGCAAGGCGGAAGGGCCACCTACCGTTTCATATATTGAGGTGACCGAGAGCTGAGGGAGGGGTGGATCTACTTGACTTTGGCCTATACTATATGGCAGCCCAAATGAGGATAGTGGCGGAGTGATCTAAAAGGGAATTGGAGAAGCTTTGGCTTCATATGGATCGGGCCATTGCGGGGAGGACAATTTGTGACCTCATATAGAAACCCAAGAATGAGAGACCCGCCAATGCCTACATTAGCACTCCCACACACACCACCCTGAAGGTCTGGGACTCAATATCCGGGGAGAGGAATGGACTAAGCTCCTTCACCATATTCACCGATCCACTTCCACCCGGCCTTTCCAGCACTCTGTGAAGGTCCCTTTAATCAATGGAAGGAGGGCGGATGCCTCATGTTGTCTATTCTCTTTCACATTTATGATATTTTAACATTTGAGAACTGCCGGAGGGAGTTTCACTTAGAACCTGACGAACACTTCCATTATCTTCAACTGAAACACTGGGCTCTCACCCCCTCAGTTCCGAGAAGCTGCCACACAAGAGAAAACGAGCTTTTAAAAATATGTACAAAAGGTAGGGTCCATGAAGGGGATAATTTGTTTTTTGTACAGCTCCCTACATGCCCCACCTGCTCTCCGAGATCCAGGTATATGGCCATGTGGGAGGGAGTAGTGCAGAGAGACATCTCTGATAAGGAATGGGCCAGGTTGTGGTCAGACATCGCCAAATGTTCCCACCCCCTAGAACTATGAGAAACTCACCCTGCTAAACTTAAACGGATATTCCTGACTACCTCGGCTGTGTGTTGGAGAGGTTGTGGTCTCCTAGGCGACTTCCAACCTATATGGTGGGATTGTCCTACAATCGGACCCTTTTGGGAAGAGATACTCACGCACATTAAAAACATGTTGGGATATCCCATACCAACCTCTATAGAGGCAGTGCTCTTGGGCATCAGAGATCATTCACTAGAACATCAAACCACAGCGGACAAGACTATTCTGTGGACCTGCATAGGGGCCGCTAAAGTTGTGATTGTGGCGGCCTGGAAGAAAAAGGCGGCTCCCACCCTCTCCATGTGGCTTTCTTGACTTTGGAAAATACTTTGCCTCGAGAGGATGGCGGACATTTTCAGGGATGAATATAGAAACTTTGAGTACAAATCGGGCCCAGTAGTCACCTATCTTACACAGGCTTTGCCTCTGGCAGTTTTCCCACCCTCACTTAGAGATATGCATTTCTTTCAGTTCTAGACCCTGGGTCCACGGACACCGGACGCAGCCACAGGGATACTCCAGTAGGGGAATCAAGAGGTGAACGGTAAAGCCCATGCAACATCAAGAGATACACCACTCACACGACTAGGTTACAGAACGCGCTACATAATTGTCACCACCACCACTTATTTTCAATCTCGTCGCAAAAGAAAAGACGGGTTGAGCATGCAAGTTTTCTCCTTATAAGAATACCTAGTGCCTCCACAATGTTCGAAACTGTACCTTTATTTCTATATATTAGAAAGGAAAGGCCTTGGTTTGTGTTATACTTAGAGACTCAACCTCAACACAGCTTAGTATGCTATATTCTGTCAAAACTACTTCAGCGCCATATTTGATGTAGTGTAACTAAGTGTATACTAAATGCTAATAAAAATAAGTTTGTAAAAAAAATAAAAACCATCTCAAATGCTTATTACACTCTCTAGTGACTGATCTTTCCAATCTGCTAAAGGCCATCCCCAAACTCAGCAGTCAACCAAGGATATCTCCATCCCTGACCCTATATCATCAAAACTTATAAAGAGAAGACCATTAGAGCAGATACATTGTATTCACATGTTTCATGCTACAGAAGTCTAAACATCACCATGTCTTTAGACATTTCTTACTATGTAAGGTATCATCTTCAAGCTAATTGTGTTTTATAAGCTCACATTAACCCACTCATGTAGAAACTCTATGAAAGGTGATACCACTCACCTCTGTTATTCTCTCACAGGTATATATTTGAATCCTAATATGCCTACTAACATTTAGGAAAAATCACAACTGTACCTCATTTTTTAGGCCTTTCTTTCCCAATCAACATCCAACAAGCAAATCGTCCACAAAATGATCTGCACGTCCCCAGCAGCAACCCATATAAATACATACCAAGAGCACATTTATTTGGAAAATGTCACTTGAGCTATTAACCATGCTTAGCTGGTCCATGCAACTCATAGACCCAGTGTAATCTGACCTTGTGCTTAGTATCCCATTTGCAAGTGATTGATGCTTGAATGATACTGGACAATGAAGGATGTTTACACTTAAGACCCAAAGGTTAAAGAAACTGCCACCTTCGTAAAACAATAAATAGCCTGAGAAAAGAGTTTGTAGTGTGTGGGTCATTTTGAGATATTTTGTTGAACGGGCAACATGTTTTACCAAATAATGAGCTATCAACTCTTGCTTTATTCCACAGGCACACACAGTGATGTAAACGGTTGTCACTCATTCTATTTTTTGGGGGATTTTTATTTATTTTTAAAACAATAGGTGCACAAATGTGCACACTGAACAACAACTAATATTGAGTAGTAAATCTTCATTGGGCACCTGTGACAGCAGAGTACACCTATCCTCTCAATGGGCAGTCTAACATATGCTAAATTACAAACAATCATGTACCGAGTTTCCCCGGAAGACTTAAGATTCACTCCGGTGAGGCAATAGTTTATCATCCAGCAGGCACACATAGTACATGTACCCACAATTTAGCATATTTCTTTGGGCAACCACTAGCTTTGTAGGTGTATTTTTCCGTGGCCAGGTAGGTGTCCATCCCTCGCCTCTACAACTCAAGGGTAAGTTATTTGGGTGCTCTCCAGTGTTTGCCAATATCTCAGTTTGCCTCACTTAACTTGCAAAAGAGAAGTTAGGGTCTCTGGAGATCCACATCTGCAGGGATGCCAAGAATTACATTCTTATGATCTACCTGTAGGGGCATGTTTAGAATCTGATCCAGCTCAACTAATGTGTTGTTCCAGTATGGGCATTTACTGGGGAACTTCCAGAGTGTGTGGAGGAACGACCCTTCATGCTCCCCACATCTCAGGCAGTTCAATGTCTAAACCCTTCCAAATTTGTGTAGTCTAGACCAGTCAAAATAGATCCTATGCAGGATCTTGAATTGTATAAGCTGCAGTCTTGATTTATTCGCTACCTCTCATGGGTGCATCAGGGCTGCCTCCCACTCCTCCTAAATCTCTGTCCCACTTCTCCCTTAGTTTCTTCAGATTGTCAAGTATGTCATTATCTATGGTCTTATACATATAAGAGACTGCTTTCTCTAACAAGTCCCCCTGTACCAATCTCCCTTCTAAAGGGGCATATTCCAGGATATCCGTTATATCAAATCCCTCCGCTCACCCTGAGTGTCTCAACTGTAAGTATTTATAATGTTGTGTTGCAGTGAGTTGGTAATCACGCTGTAGGGAGCTAAAAGGAACAAGAAGGTGCCTCAGTTTGGAGATTCAGCTGAGATCCCAAGCCGTAAAGCCTTTCAATTTCCCTATTTCCTTTACCCTAACCACAACGGGTCTCTTGAGTGTGTCTTCCTGCCCACCTTGAGCATCTATCAGCCTTGTTCCAGGCTTCAATAGCCATTTGCGTTGCAAGTAACAGTTTCCTTATACCTCTTCCTCCAAGAAGGTATGTAGATAGGATTATTTTTGGAATTGAAGGTGCTCTAGTAAGTTGTAAGGGTGTTCTCCTGGTGCACATCCCCAGTCATTAATGAAAATCAAGTTGGCCTCCCAGTAGTATGCCCTGATGTCTGGAAGGGATGAACCTCCATTGTAGTGATATTGCTGCAATGTTTGTATCGCCACCCTGGGATATCCTCCATCCTATAGCAGCTTGTAGATCTCCCCCCTGAAACTTGGTAAAATAGTCATCTGGGATAGCATGGTAGGTGTGTTGAAGGGCTTAAATGAATTTTGGGGGGTAATCATCTTGAACATTGCTGCTCGACCTAGCACTGTCAGTGGTAGTTTACTCCACCGATCAGCATCTGCCTGACACTTCCCAGTCTCTAACAAAGATTGTGGTCTAAGTCGTTCTCCCGATCTAGGGTAACCAAGATACCAAAGTATTTGAAACCCTCCCACTGTATGTGGAGCTGTCTGGACAGGTTTGCTACGTCTCACTCTTCTCCAATTAGGTTGAGACTTGATTTTTTTCCAGTTTATGGTGTACCCGAAATAAGAGCCATTTTCATGAAGTATTTGTAATGTTACCGGGATAGTCTCTCTAGGTGGGTAATGTAAAGGAGGGTGTCATCTGCATATAACAAAAATCTTTCATCCTCTTCCGATTCCTTCTCTGCCTAAATCCCTCAACACCATGATGTGACTGAATCAGGCAGGACTGCGCTTCCAGGACCAGGGCAAACAGGAGGGTGGATAGAGGGCACTCCTGTTGGTACCTCGCCCAATTGATACGTGGTGTTTGTTTTCCGCTCGTAGGTGGGGGCTGTGATATACTTGCTGCTACATCTGCTGCTATATTTTAACTGCACTTTGCACTTTACAATTTTAAAAAGTAAGAATTTTTTTATCTCTTCTATTTTACCTTACGAGTATTCCCTTGCCACTAAGTTCCTGACCCGGTGGTGTCCGTCAGTTAGAGCGGGCCTGCCGTGCGCAGAGGTCAGCCTTCTGGTTTTCTCTGCTTTGGGGCCATAAGAGTCACGTTGGCGTGGACGTGCATTGACTAATACATGGTGTTTGTTTTCCGCTCATAGGTGCAGGCTGTGATATGCTTGCTGCTACATCTGCTGCTATATTTTAACTGCACTTTGCACTTTACAATTTTAAAAAGTAAGAATCTTTTTATCTCTTTTATTTTACCTTATGGATAGTCCCTTGCCACTAAGTTCCTGACCCGGTGGTGTCCATCAGTTAGAGCGGGCTGTTCAGCCTTCTAGTTTTCTCTGCTTTGGAGCGACAAGAGTCGCGCTGGCGCGGTTGCGCAGCAGGCGCGCTGCCGGTGCGCCGAAGGCCAGCCCGTCCGCGCACTGGCCACGCACATCACCAGCCATGCTGCCCGATTAGAAAGGCACACTGTGGGTACCACGGGATATCCCTATACCAGTAAACAATTGTGAGATATAGTTGAGCTGGGAGGTGGGGCTGGTAAATGTAAACTGGCAGAGACCGCAGTTGCGGAGTCTGACTTTGTGAGAAGGGATACCCTCAGGTGTGGTCTGCTCAATGTCAGATCGTTACCAAAGCATTATTTGGAGATCCAATTACTGCTGGAACTACATGATCTGGATGCACTGTTCATGACAGAAACGTGGACTCATCCAGGACATGATTTGGAACTGGGTTTGACCTGCCCATTAGGGTACAAAGCCTTTCACAAACCGCGATTAAGTGGTAGAGGTGGTGGAGTTGGGATTATCTTTGAAGAGATATGGGATATCAGCTCCATTGAAATCGATGAGGTGTAAGGGATGGAATTCTTAGGCTTTTCTTTAAAAGAGCACAAAGGCCATGTGCTGACCGGGATAGTTTGTTATAGGCCCCCTGGGGTAGCCAGCCCGCAACAACAGCAAGACTTAATTGATGTTTTCAGCAGCATGGCGCTCACCCACTCCAGATTGCTTATTCTGGGGGATTTCAATTTTTGGCCCAATGGGAGCCTGGATGCTGGTTACAAAAATTTCCTTCAATCCTGTGAGAACTTAAATCTGCAACAATTGGTTGCGGAGCCAACACACAAGGGAGGGCATGTACTAGATCTAATCTTCGCCAACATAAACAACATTGGTGTAGAAAATATCCTGCCAGTGGCATGGTCCGACCATTACTTGATCAAGTTCTGGGCATATAAGCCCAGGGCAAACTCCTCAATTATCCGGGGGGCAAAGAACTGTCAAGGCAGAGATTGGAAGGGACTTCTGAAAAAGGCAAAATTAACCCCAGTATTTCATATTAACAGGCCTTTTGACACCGAGAAACAGGTGGAAGAAAATTATGCGGTATTCTGCGAGCAGATAAGCAATAAACTCGATCAGATAGCCCCCTTAACAAATCTAAAAAAATTAGGTAGACCTTCGGCCCCTTGGTATAGTGACAAATTAAGGACATTGAAAATGGACTGTAAGCAAGCTGAACGGAAGTGGAGAAAGGTATATGAAGATAAGGATAGAATTGCTTGGAAGATGAAAATAGCTGATTATAAAAAGGAGATCTCCACTGCTAAAGCAGAGTATTTTTCAGATATCATTCTGAAGGCACCCAACAGTACTAGGAGTTTTTTAAATCGTGAATGATACTGCCAATCCAGATTGCACAAAAAATAAGATTCGCCCTAAATGAAGGCATTAGTGATGTGGCCAAGTGGCCATCTACAAACCGGAAGGAGAGATGTGTAGGTGGGACTAAGCTCTCACATAAGTAAGACAGTTGGGAGCTGTTTTGCCCTTATCAGAGTGATAAGGAAGATCCTGCCATTATTACCAACACAGGTCAGATCATTGATAGTAAGGAGTATCATCTTGAGTAGGCCCGACTACTGCAATGCTCTGTTGCTGGAGTCCCCAAGGTATTTGATTGGGAGACTCCAGAGAATCCATCCAGATTATGGCAGCCAAAATAGCCTTAATAATGTCAAGACGCTCATCAGCCTCCCAGGCACTCATGGAGCTTCACTGGCTCCCAGTCCTACAGACAATACAATTCAAGTCGCTCTGTATTGTTTTTAAAGCTCTGCACGGCCTGGGGCCTAAACTGTTGCAGAACAAATTTGAATGGTATTTGCCCACTCATAGTCCTTGCTCTTCCTCAGCTAAATTGGTGAAAGTTCCCAGATTCCGAAGAATTAAAGCCTTTACCATCGCAGCAGCTCAATTTTGGAATAAACTTCCAACTGACTTGAGATAGATGGAAGACCTGCTGCAGTTTAGGAAAAAAATAAAGACCTGGCTTTTTTCCAGGATATAATCTCCAATCCGCCTATAGTCTTTGGAACCTTGTCACTCACACAGCACTTACGATGGTTTGACACATGTATCTCAGCGCCAGGATACCCATTGGGTCACAGTGCGCTTTATAAGTACTAATAAGAATTGGGAATTTACCTTAAAGCACCTCATTGACTCTGACCACGGCCAATGGGTCTCCATTTAACAACCTGATCCACGCGTACTATTTGGGGCTGAAGCCATATCTTGACAACACTTGCATCAAAAAGGGCCAGTAGACAGCATCAAATGCTTTTTCAGCATTCAGTTCAGGGAATACATGGGGGTCTTCTCTGGTTTGGACAGTATCTAGCCAGTTATATACTCTGCATAAGTCTCGTCAACCTCTTTGGCATAAAGCCAGATTTGGTTTTGGTGTACCAAATGGGAGATGACTCTGACCAACCTCAGGGCTGAGAACATAGCCAAAATGTTAGTCTCAATGCTTAGGAGCAGGATTGTGTGATGCAAGTTACATTGCAGAGCCAGTTTCCCTAGTTTGTGAATGACCACTACTGAGGCCTTGTGCGAATCTAGTGTCAACCTCACCTCCTTACCGGCCTCCTTATATAATCATAGAAGATAAGGACCAAGGATCTAGGCATTACTCTTTAAGAACTCGACCAGTATCCCATCACGGCCGCAAACCTTACCCGATTTGAGGTGCATGATGGCCTCTTTTATCTCAGAGAGAGCGATGTCTCACTCAAGATTATCGCAGTCTTCCCACAGGAGGATTGGTGTCTGAATCATTATGAAATAGACCTCTAGCTCCAGAGGCGCTGCTAATGGATATGACTAATAAAAGGATGCATAAGCGAGCAAATGCCTGGGCTATGCCTATGTCAGTATTATAGACGTGGTTGTCTTCATCTATTATGGTATGAACCCCGCTCAATTCTAGCTCACTTTGACCCAGCCAGGCCAGTAACCTACTAGCCTTATCTCCTGCATCATACAGCCTGTGTTGTGTGACCAGGATTTAGGTCCTCGTCGCCAAGGCATGATAGTGTTCCTCAAGGATCGACATAGTACGTAGAGTAAGGAGGGTCATATTTGGTACGAGTGGGCTCCTCATGAGCCACCAACTGGTGTTCTGTGTCTCCATGTCTTGGGTGTCCCTCTTTTTATGTGCTATAACATTTTGCTCTCAATCCCGTAGCATTGTTTTATAAGCCCCCCACAGTATTACTGTTGAGTCCAAAGAGTCTTTGTTTTCCATGAAATCGAGCCTGAGTTCCATCGAAACCTGTTTGTTTTGCAGTTCCCAAGCATTTAGTTGCCATCTCCTGTTCGGGTAGCAGGGCTTGCTACCAATGGTTACTCTAAGGGGTGAGTGATCAGAGATCCCCCTATCAAAATATTCAGCCGTATCCACTGTAGCTTCCTATTCTGCTGGGGCAAATATGTTGGCTAGTCTGGAGAACACTCTGGAGAACACTCAATGGGTGCAAGAGAAGTAGGAGTATGTGCGGTCATTGGGGTCATTGGGGTGTGTGAGTTCCAGAGTTCCAGTGTATGTGCGAAACTATCTAGTGGTGTTTCCCTTGGAGCGTCTTGGGTGGATGCTAATCTATCTCGTCCAGGGAGTATCACATTGTTAACCCCCCCCACTAGTAAGTAAGTAAAAGTTTATTGTTTCTGATTAATTAAAACCATTACAAAAGTTCATGATAAGTACACATTTCATCTGTTTCTAAATTTGAAAACAGTTTTAAAAAGAGAATAAAAGTTAAAAAGTAAAAGTTTAAGAATGTTCATGAGTCCTTTCAGATGTAAAAGTCTTGGGTCAAAGCATGCAATGACTGCTTGTCTCCGTGTATGTATGTTAAGTTTGTTGAAGGTAGTTTTCAGGAGAGCTACTCTTTCCTCTTTTAGCTTTTTGCAGGAGCATATCAGATGTCCCATATCTTCTTTCCCTGAGCCACACAGCCTACATGTGGGCCCACAGTTCTTTCTCAGCCACGGTTGTATGTGAGGTATGGCTGGTAAGATTCCGAGCCTGTGTTTTAAAAATGCTTCTTTTGATTTCCTGCAATAACCCAGTCCGAAGTATGCCTGTAGCCCGGGCGATTTATAAGAGCTCAGTATCATCCATGCGTGGAGTCTATGAGCGAAAGTAGCTTTATCCTCTGCAAACGAGTCGCTTTATGTTCTTATGTACAACACGTTTAAAATGTGTGTTCGGGAGGGAAGTTCCCCATAGATCTTTTAGACCTGTCTTTACTAGTGACTCCTCTAGGTAGTTTTTTTGCAAGTGAAGTGGAGCTGCCACGCAGGTTTTCCCAAAGCTGGTGATTCAGTGTGTTTACAGGCGAGTTCTTTATTTTATACCAGCATTTGATGTATGATCCTCGCCTGGCGAGTAGTTGTTTGGTTAAACCAAATTCTAGCCGGATTTGAGCCTGTGAAGTATGTGATGGTAAGTTTAGGAGAACTCTGTAAGCTTTTGAGATAGTTATGTCCAGCAGTTTTGCATCTGTACCTCTTAAGGCTTCACTACCGTAAGTAATTGATGACTCGATTTTTACTTGAGCGACTCGCAGTAGTGGCAGAAGAGTTGGCCCAGACAGATTGGTTTTAAGTTGTCTGAGAGTTGTTGCAATCAGCATGCCTTTCCTCTTGGTGGCCTCAAGATGTTTTGAAAATTGGCCGCCCCTGTCGACAATGACGCCAAGATATTTGTATTCAGAGCAGTTCTCAATTGCCCTTGTCCCAAAAGACCAGGAGAAGGATTTTCTTTTTTTGGATATTGTCAGTGTTTTGGTTTTTTCAATGTTGACTTCGAGCAGATTGTCCTCAGTATATCCGTGCAGTACATTGATAAGGTGTTGCAGACCTACCTTAGTGTGACTAATCAGAACCACGTCGTCTGCATAGGATATGCTGGGCAAGGTTCGACCCCCCCCCAAACGAGGGGCGTGTGCGTTACAGGCCTCTAGAGCTGGTGGCAAATCAGCTGTGTATAGGTTGAAGAGAATTGGTGCTAAAACGCACCACTGCTTAAGGCCGCTTGTAGTTGTTATGCGCCTTGAAAGGTGGGTGCCGTTTCCGAGCTTCACTTGGACCCATGTGTTGGAGTGCAGTTCTATCAGAAGATTTAGGAGTGGTGCGGGGATCCCCCATAAAGCTAGTTTCCTCCACAGATTTGCTCGATTGACATTGTCGAAGGCTGCTTTCAAATCTACAAAACAGAAGTGGAGGCTTTGTTTAGTGTGTTTTGCTTTATCAATAAGTAGTGATAGAGCTAAGAGATTTGTGGTTGTTCCAGCGTCTCTGCAGAATCCTGTTTGGCTAGGTGGAATGAAGTTGTTCTTAGTAGCCCATTCACGCAGCTGAATCAATAATAGCCCTGCAAAATACTTTGCCTCAATGTCCAATAGAGCAATCAGGCGATAGATTTTAGGAAGAGCTCTGTCGCCTGCTTTGTATATTGGTGAGATAACTGAGCCCTTCCATGACATTGGGAGGACCTCAGAAAGGCTGGCCGAGGTGAAAAGTGGGGTCAGAATTTCTGACCAGTACTCCGGGTCGTGTTTAAAGAGAGCTGGTGGTATTCCATTTGGCCCTGGTGCTCCATCTTTCTTCCCTTTGGAGATTAGTTGCCTGATTGTGACTGCACTTATTTCAGGTGCTGCCTCTTCATGTAATGTTATTTGCTGTGGGTTGGTCGCTTGAACATCCTGGCGCCTAATTGTTCCTACAGTCTGTTGATTAAAGTGGGTAGCTAAGAAGAGTTCCCAGGAGTCATCTGTTACATGTGATGTTATGCCTCCATGTTTGGGGTTTAGGAATTTATTCAGGGTGGACCAGAAGCGCGCACTGTTATTTGCTTTGATGTCACAGTGAAGTTTAGTCCAAAAGTCATCTTCTTTGCATCTTTTGATCTCCCATTTAAGTTTTTTAAGGTCAGCCTTGCGTCTGCAAAGCTGTTTAAGTGTGCTTGTGCCCCCCTGATGTGTCCTCTGAAGCCTTAGTAGTCTGTTTATGGCATTTTTTTGTTGTTTCAGGGCCGATTTCTGAGCACTGGATATCTTCCCTGTGGTCCATGAGCCGTGTGACGGGTGGTGCTGAACTGTGGTAGAGTAGAGGTTTGAAAATACATCTGTAAAGACCTCCCATAGGGCTATAGGATTACCCATGGGGTATTTCAGACTGTTTAATTGAGATTTTGCTGCTGAGCATACCTCCTTTGTGTTTGCCACTGAGGATTTAATTAAGGTTTATTGTGTGGCAAGCTTGGGATCCTATAGGGTTAGGAAGGGTTAAGTCTGGAGAGGCCAGAATGGAGACTTCCTGAGGTCGGTGGTCACTGTCTCCTTTATCTCCTAGGCTGAAGTTTAGTATATGATGGAAAAGTGGGAGAGATACTAGAGTGTAGTCAAGTAGTCAATCATGGAGGACGTGTTACCTGAGTGGAATAAGGCAGCAGATGGTAAATCATCTGCAAATCTTCCATTTAAAACTCTCAGCCCTAAGTGCTCCATCTCTTCTAGAAGCTCCTTTCCCATTCTGGAGATTTTTCCCTGGCCATTAGTGGATTGGGTTGGAATATTCCAATAGAAGGACTGAGCTTGAATATCGTTGTTTATCGACGAGCCTAGGATATATTGATTGAAGTCCCCGACAGGATGAATTTAGAGGTGGTTTGCGTGGACAGCAGTTGGTGCAGGTAGTCCAATAAGAATTTCGACTCCTGTTTTTTCTTTTTCGGGTTTATGTAAGTATTGATCACCAATACCTCTTCTTTTTTCCCTTTAAGGTTTAATTTGATCTTTACTGTGTTTATGACTGGGGATTGATGAGTTAATTCCAGGGCACTGTGAATTTTTGTAATTTTAATGTAAGAGGCTAAGCCGCCCGCTGGCCGGCCATATTTACTTTTCCTTGTGGCTGAAGTGTAAAAACATGTGTAACCCTCTATTTGCACCGGGTTTTCTGACCATGTTTCCTGTAATAGGATAATGTCAAATGATTTTACATATCGAAGGAATTCAGTTGCTACAGCCTTATTGTTTTGCCCGTTTATGTTCCATGAGCACAGTTTTAGTATTGTGGTGTCTAATTTCGAGTCTGTCCTTATCAGGTTGCCCTGTCATTGTGGATAGTACATGGCATTGGTTGTCCTAAAGATCCGGATGTTTTCGAAGTTTTCTGAGTGGGGAGCCATTGCACCTTCTTGATGGTTCAGCGCCTGCCTCTTTAGCAGTGGACGACCCTGGGCGCCCTTTAAGACTGACGTGGTCTGTGGGTTATTCAGAGGTAGACCTTCACGGGGTCTCTCGAGCAGGGGGAACGGATATCCTGTGTTGTGGTATAAGGCTGATTGGATCCCCCATGCTTTGAGGGTTGTCTGCGCCTCAAGAATTTTATTAGCGATTTCGGACGACCTCCAAGTTGCTTTTGTGGCTTCCAAGTTCTGTGTTTTGTCCACTTTTATAAATTCTACTGAAAGAAGGTCAACTGAACATAAGTCGTTTAGGGTTGGCATGGTGCTTAGGAGTCGGAGTAGATTGGCCCTATATAAGATGTCAAATGGGCCTTTTGATTCATACTCTGGAGTGAAAACAGTAATCGTGGAATTCATGGTTTGGGGTCCCTGCTGAGCTATTGGATAGTTGCCACCCAAGTAAGTTCCTCCATTGTTTGATATAGACTGTTGTAGGGATCTCAGATTGGTTTCAAGAGTTGGGAGGTCTTGAGGCCTGGAGACTGAGGGGGTTTTAGGGGCTCTGTCTGGGAGGGGGGGGCAGTTGAGCTCGGGGACCCACTATGTGTAATGAGGAGTCAGTTTCCAACAGTATCTCCCTCAACTTCTCTTGAATGGTCAGTTGCAGTGGTGGGGGGGGACACAAACACTAATAAATGTGACATACCTCCGGGCCCATACGCCCTGCACCGCCACATAATCCTATCTGGATCTGTATATGTCTTATGGTTCTGGAAGGGGGCATCTTTCTAAATAAAATTGGCACACCCTGTGAGCCTGAATTAAATTTGGCCTGCGCCAGTGTGGTGTAAGCCCCTCTGTTGAGAAATCGTCATCGAGACCCCATCTAATGCGTCCTCCAATAGGACCACATCTGGTTTTAATCTCCTGATGAAAGTGGTCACCAATCCGTTTCACTTTATTTCCCAACCCATTTACATTCCAAGACAGAATGGAGGCTGTCTCTCACGTCATATATGTGGTCTGACTGTGCCCAACCACCTGTGTCAGTAACTACATAGTTGCACAGCTGCTTTTGATGCCTCAACATTAGGAACAAAAAGAATAGTCTTGAAGTAACTTGACAAACTTCTAACAGTTCACTCCCTACCCCCTATAAACCCCCAGCCCCTGTATGTGTTTACCCTCATGTCAACCAGACAACTACATCATGGTATTGGCCTGAGAGGTCTGCAGCCCACCTGCTGGAACACCCCAACTAAAACTCTCTAATTCAAATTACCAAAGAATACACTCATTCTTCTCACCCTTCACACATCCTCACTCACTCTAATATTTGTATATCAGTCCTTGAATCCCCACTCCACATTCACACGACTAAACAATTTCATAAGTAGGAAAGAAAGCTGGAAGAGAGGGGAGTGGGGGATAAGGGAAAAAGTAAGGGGGAGAGAAAGGAAAAAGAGGGGAGGTGGTAAGGGAAGGGTAAAAAAGAGGGGAGAAAGGATGTGCTGTGGCTCATGGGTAAATCCATGGGCCCAGCCTATCCTTACTGAACCAAGTTGCAGTCTCCTTGCAGCTCATCTCTGGATCTTCCTCCGATCAGTTTATCAGACACGGTTCTGGTTTAGCCTTATGTCCCATGACGTTTCATTAAGTTCAGGTTCTGATTGGTCAGCGCTCTGCTGATCTGCAGGTAGTTGCATTTTGTACGAATCTCTGTTCATTTCATCATCCCCTTCCCCAAGCTGCAATCATTCCTCATCATCATTCTCGCACTTCTGGCAGTCCAGCCATCCGTGATCATCTATTCCAAATCCATGGAGTGTCCCCCAAGCATCCTGCGTTCCTGCAAGTGACCTAATCAGTCCTTCTCATTGTCAATTTTTCCTCTCCTGTGGAGTCTCCCAGTGCTTGATCCTGGCGCCCAAACATTCAGTGTCTGTGTGTATCTATTCTTCACCTCTTTTTGTGGCAGGTGTAACCATGGTATTTCCTTCAGCCAGAGTCAAGCTTCTTCTGGTGTGCTAAAGAAGTGAATTCTGCCTTTGTAAATCACTTTTAACTTGGCTGGAAAGAGAAGCATATATTTTAAGCACAGCATTCAAAGTTTATCTTTGACAGAGTCAAATGTCCATCTCTGTTTTTGTACTTCTCTGGAGTAGTCTGGAAAGACCATAATACGGAATGAACCATGTTTCAGTTCACCTATTTTCCTTGCTTTTCCTTGCTTTCAGAGTTTCATGTCATGGTCTTAGAAGTTGTGGAGATAGACCATGATCACCCCTGGGTGGGCCCTGTGGTGGGCTAGCCATCAACGCCTGGTGTGCTCACTCTATGACAGCAGGTGGAGATGTTTTCCTCCCTAAACATGGTTTTGAGCCAGTCTCCCACAAAGCATATCATGCCAGGACTCTCCATGCCTTCAGGGAATCGTATAAACTGCAGGTTATTGTGTCTTGCGTGGTTTTCAGCATTATCAACCCTCCAGAGCAGACCTTTTGTGAATGGTTGCATTTCTTTGATATCTGCTCTGGGTGGTTTTGTATTATATTCCAGTTTAGTCACTCACCCCTCAACCTCTGTTAATTGTTCTGCCACATTTCAGAGATCTTGTCATAGTCCCAACACTTCTAAGCATATCTGTCTGACTTTGACCTCCAGTTTGACTCAGAATTACTGAATCGCGTCCAGAAGTGCAGCATTGTCAGGCATTGCTGATGATGCTTTAGGAATCTGTGGCATTTTCCATATTGTTGACAAATGTATCTAGTTTCCCCTGTCTGGGAGGTTGTTGCTCCTTGTCTTTCATAATGCAGTATGCGGTGAGGCTGCTCTCTCTAATGTCAAAGAGTAAAGATAAGAAGGTTGGTGAGGCGTGATTGTGCCTTCGGTTCCCAGATTTAAGTCTTCAGTGGTATTGCCACTCCCCCAGCTATAACCAACTGGACAACTTCCAACAGTATACGCAGGCAGTGTGGCCTACAAAACTCTGTTCCACTTGTCTACATTAGAAATAATGGACATTAATGTCAGGCTCTTGTCACCGTCCAGACCCCAGGCTTGCAGGGAGTGTTTGTCAGGCTTCACTGCATGGTGAGCAACCCCCCGTTATTCCTGCCTCAATGTCCCCCTAACCTCTCAAACAATGTTATCCTCTCTTGGGGAAGACCGCCTCATCAGGATTCTGCTTTCTAGTAGCACAGAGTCACAGGATTACCTCCCTGATTCTCTCTGGGTCGGTCAGCACCATTCATCAGGCCAGCTAGAGTGCAGCAGGCCCAAGCGCCTGTCTCCACCCTGGCCCAAGAGACCCTCAACCGGCCTCTGAGGGAACTTGCAGAGCCCACTCTTCTGTGGCAATCGGGTCACTATGCGGTGCATCTGTAGGAGTAGCAACTTGAGCCGACTGTCCCACTGTCTTCATTTAGGGCCTCTTCATGGGTTCATGGGGGAAGGCGATCTGGAGAAAGTCCTGCATCCAAAGTTTTTATATCGTTCCCCTCTCGGCTCCACTGCGGTGATTGGGGAAGGGGTGGCTGGAAGGAGAGGAAAGGTAGCCAGGCACCCACGTCTTGCCTGCAGCCATGTGCAACCAGGTGGCTGTCACACTTCACCCCAGCCGATGTGCCAGTGTCTGCCCGTAGTTTCAGACAGCGATATGTTGTAGGCAGCAACCGGCTCCAGGCCCCGAAGTTTGCCCTCCACAATGCGTGTCAGCCCCCAGGCTCCTGGGCCCTCCGGGATGCCATCTTGCCACAACCCAAGCATCACCTGCAACTACTAAACTGGGCCGGAAGCTCGCTCTAGGCAGCGGAGGTTGGCCGGAATCTCTCTCAAGTCCCAGTGACAGCACCAAACTGCCCCCTGTAGGGATCCTTGCCTCAGCTCTCTCATCTCCCCAGCTATGGGGTATGGTGGTCACCATTCTGACCATTCTGACTTTGCACCTTGTGTCCCCTTATACTTGCTACCATGTAGTGATTTGTGAGCTGCTGAGACTCCCCAGAGCAGAGGGTCGTTGTCAGTTGCAGCTGGTAGGTATTTCGCTGGAGTGATGGAAGATTCAGGAATTTGTTAGGCCTCAGAGGAGTGTCATTTTTGAGCCTCTAGTCCGCTATCTTTCTGGCCACCTCCCCTGCTGTCACTCATTCTTGAATTGAAAATACTGCAAATCTCCTTAAGTCCTTTGTCTGCTTTGTAACATATGTAACATATGTCTATGCCCCGGTTCCGACATTAGTCTAGTGGTCCTTCTAAAATGATTTTAGACTTGGCCCTTCTCATGTTGGACTTTGTCTTCAGACCTCCTGTTTTTGATGACTTCAAAGTTGCTGGCTTTAGGGCTCTGCGCACTTTATCACTGCTGACCAGTGCTAAAGTGTTTGTGCTCTCTCCTTAAAACATGTTAGATTGGCTTATACACAACTGGCATATTTAATTTACTAGTAAATCCCTACTAAAATGGCAATACCTGTTCCCAGGGCTTGTAAATTAAATACTACTTGTGTGTCTGCAGCACTGATTGTGCCACCCACTTAAGTAGCACTTTAAACATGTCTCAGGCCTGCCATTGCAGCCTGTGTCTGCCGTTTTAAGCTGCCATTTTGACCTGGCAAAGTAAACCATTTACCAGGTCCAAACCTTCCATTTTAATAAATATAAGTCACACCTGGGGTTGGCCATGGACAGCCCAGAGGGCAGGGTGCAATGTCTTTAAACAGTAGGACATGTACTTTTTTAAGTTTAAAATGTCCTGTTAATCAGAAAGTCTTACATTCATTTTTCGCTACTGCAAGGCCTACCTTTTCCATGGGATTACATTAGAGTTATCTTATTACATTTTACAAGTTTAATTTCTAACTGGGAACAGGTATCCAGTTCATGATTGGCATCTCTGGAATTGTAATGAAAAGCCTAACTTTCGTTGAAGTCGAATTTTCAGTTACAATTTTGAGAATTCCACTTTTAAAAAGTTGTCCTTTTCTTGCCTTAGCCATTTGGTGCCTGCAGCCTGTCTCTGAATCACATGACTGGGTGTAGTGGAAAGATGGGATTTGTGTATTCCTCCTAGACAGTCACACACAATGGAGAGCTTAGGTTTTTCTGGATGGGCCATCACTGGCAGGATAGGAGGGAGGAGCTGGGCCTAGCCCCACATACACTGTATTGCAGCCCATCGGAACCGCTGCTGCGGAACGCATCCTCGGCACAGACCCTTGCATCCCTCATTGACGTCAGCCCCTTAGACACCACTTCCATGTATGTAGGCACTCTTCCACATATCAACAACTAATGTGATGTTGGTGAAGAAGTTTGACAGAACTTCATTCCTGGTGGTGCATTGCAGGTTTAACTTTTTGAGCAGAGGAGAAGAAAGAATGGCAAATCTTTAGGCAGAACACAAAGGCACATATTGCCTACTGAACAGGCTTTCTGGGATCTTGGTGTTCTCAAAACACTAACAATACAAAGTATGGGAACATGCATTTCCACTGTCCTTACAGAGACACAGTTTTATAGGCATGCTTGCCTATAACATTCACATAGTTGACAAGGTTCTAGAATTTTTCTTTTAATTAAATGCTGTAAGGGTATATTTTGAGAGGAGCTTGTGTGATGGTTAGGCCTGGGCGGTAAATTCCGTTCCGCTCGCGGAATTTGGGTAATTTCGCGTCCCGCAGAGAACGCAGCATTGCCCAAATTTCTGGATTCTGCGGCTTCGTGGAATTTTTGGCTTGTTCGCGTTCTCAAAATGCGTGTTCTCGAGATATTTCCCCCCGAGCACGCAAACAGCGTTTGCAAACAGGAAAAAAAGAATTGCTAACAAGCAATTTAGTGGAATTTTTGCATGCTCGCGAAGATTTTATACCATTTCGCGGAGCTTTGCGTAGCGCGACTATGCAAATTCCGCCCACCCCTAGTGATGGTGTGATTTTACATTTTGAAAATGAGTAGTATGGGATGATGCATGGAAAATAGTGGATACATAGCACAGAGAGGATTTCACACAGTCATTTTGCATTCACAGCTTGTTGCAGTTTCTGTGTGTATGCACCTGATTGCTTCTAATGGGCGGGGGAGCTCACACTAATTGCATTGATGCCTGGAACCTTACGTATCATCTCCCCGACCTGCCCCTCCCACGTTCAGCGAAATCGCTACAATGTCTCTGGGGTGTTGTTTATCAGGGTGAAGTAAAATTGGGAGATAGCCACTCATCCAGTCCTTCTCCATCAATAACTTTGCTTCAAGAGGGTTCAATTCTGGGTGATCTTGAAGTTGTGTTATGTAACAACTAAGGGCGTGCAGGTACTTGGAGATATTTGTGGAACCAAGTATGAGAAAGTGAGAACTGGGTTTGAAGGTCGGTGAACTGATACATGGCAGACCTTCACCACACATCAGCCAGTGTAGTGATCCTCCGTAGGTCCCACTTGTGGAATCCCTCCAATTGTGACAAGTGCTCCATCATACAACCTCTCCATGAAGGGGTCTGGTCTGTTAGGGGGCCATCCCAACCAAAAAATCATAGGGTCTCCGCCACACTAGAATATCACTGTGGTAACCTGATACCTGGTTTCATGAGGTAGCAACGTTATTGCGCTCCTTGCGCTGGCTTGGTCGCCCTCCCCTAATTGCACACACTAAATGCCGCCAGTTGTATTTACAACAGCGGCATTGCCGCAGTGGACATCCATCTCCGCTATTGGGCATCTCATCTTCTAATTATCAACGACAGGCTGATGGGTAGGTGGGATGAATCAGAACTACATTAGTCAATCAGTGGGACCGGAGATACTGAATTTTAAAGATTTTAGTCAAATAGCACCAAACAGCCAAAAGTACTAGTCGCACCCGAGGAAAGTCATAAGTTCAAGCTGACAACAATGGATCACAAGTAAGATACAGGGACCATGATAGTCCCTCTGAAGAATTACCTTCTGAAGTTTTGCACAAAGACATCTGTTCATATTGCAGGAGGTAGTGAGGGAGAGGCTTTCCGCGCAAAGAGCAGGTTGAGCATGCAGACGGTTGTTGCTGTAGCACGAAGAGTGGTCATTGCTGGAGCTTTGCATTGGCGGATCATTGCAGATGGTCCCATCGGGAGGGACGAACTGCAGGTCTCATGTTGCCAGTCATCAACGAGATCAGTGAAGAGCAGGTCAATAGATCTTCATGTTGGCGGTCATTGTGGTGGCAGAGTCTGGTGAGAATGGGTCCGTTTGCTGCCGGGAAGAGCCCAAACGTCAGGATTTTCACCTTTACTTGTGGAGGAGCTCTCACCAATGCCAGCCAAGGGTCCAAGACCTGGTGAGCATCTGGACTCACTACAGAAGGGGTCAGCAGCAGGGCTCGGGCAGGTCCGCTTAATGCTGGTCAGCTGGTCATTTGCAGGGAGGCCCCTGAAAGCTTTTTGCGTCCCTGTAGCTCACACAGGAGGTTAGCCAACTGACTCAAGTAGTCACTCTGTGTAGCCTGGGATCATGGCTAGCACATTCAATCTTCCTTCCTTGGACAAAAAGTCAGCCTTTCAAACAGGAAGTGGCAGCAGAGCGAGTCAATCTTCTATTTGGACCTCAAATCCAGGAGTGATCTGATGAGTGGTCCTGCAGGTCCCCTTTTTTATACCTGATGCCTTCCTTTTTGGGGAGGAATTCACTGGCCTACCCCCAAAAGTAGTTTTGGTCAGTTATTCCCCTTCTCCTGGCTCCAAACTGTCTAGGGTAACAAGGGCGAGGGCAGGCCCGGTGTCAAGTTCCTTGTGTGTGCTGTTGACGAGGGCCTTTTAAATGTAGTCATGGCAGAGCACAACTTCTCTCCAGCTATCCTGTCAAAATTACCCTCCACCAGCTACACCCAGGTCTTGTTTTCCACTGTCTGGGCCCAGTACATATTCTTAATGGGGGAACCATTAACAGGCCCAAGCAGCTAGAAACTCCTAGATAGGCGTCAGAAACTCATGTTAAGAAAATAGCAACTTTCTAAAAATGGCATGTCCAGAATAGTAACTTAATATCCAACTTTACCATGTTTGAGCACAAGCACTTTAGCCGCGGTAAACAGGGCTAAAGTGCAGAGAATCCGAACGCCAACAAGAATGGGTTCTGCAAAAATTTTGGGGGAATACCAAACTAAGGATGTCATGTGAAACACTAGGGAATAACTTACATCTGTTCAGATCCATGATCATTGTGAATCGAGCCATGCTGGATATATATTGTAAATTCATATTGGAATGATGGATAACTGGAATGCCTCTTTCATTGTTTTCAGACTAGTCGCCTGAATCACGTTTCAAAATGAGATTCTCATGACCATTCTATGACCTTAGGTGTGGTGAAATTCGGATTCAATTGGACCTAATTTTGCCTCCTAAATTGGTAATTACAAAATTCGCCTTACCATTCTGGACTTTTCACCAGTTGAAAGCTGTTAAAATTTCTGCTCGACATAAGGTCGAAAAATGAGTAACTACCACAGGAATCAGGTGCTGTAACAACACATTGAGCAGTCGTTCCCCATTTCTCAGGGAACCCTCCGGGTGCAAGTTAAAATACTGTGGTATTCCTGCATGTCGAGATTGTCACTACCCCTTGCAGTGATAATTCTGGAAGGGGGAATACCACAACAGCATCTCCACACCCCTCCGAATGATGGCCAATGATATTTCTAACTGCAGTAGACTCTGGAAAATGTATCTTCATATAACATCTTTTTCTATTTTTATATCAGATTTAAATTAAACGATAGTAAATGTAAATACATGTAACAGACGATCCGCTCATTTAAATGCATGGCTACCAGTAAATCCATTAAAAAACATGTCTTTTTTTCGACCCTCTCATTTTTTCTTTCAACAATACATAGGTACAAGATGTGGAAAAGATTACACTCAGTTACAGTTTTTACAATTCCGTCCACTTGTTTTTGCTGAGATGTCATTCGGTGAAAGTTCATATTAGGAGGAGGACCTGACGGAAGGGTCCGCATCACCATACCATGCACAGAGCATCCCTCTCGTATCCTTACACCGCTGCAGTGCCCTGTTGCCAAAACGGACTATTTTTATCACAATATTTGTAGCTAATGTTGTACAACGGGCGCACGCTTCAGCAAAGACCTGAAAGGTTGACAATGATATTTTGATATCCAGTACTGGGGAATAAGACGGTTCTCACAATTACTGCGACTCTTCTCATCCCGGCGCCACTAACGATCTCCTAATTAGATTTCCCATCATTGATTTAAGGCGGGTTCCCTATGCAGTGGAATCTGCTCTCTACAGGGGTCGGCTTCATTCCCGGTGGATACAGTTAGCAGTTAATTGACAGCAGTTTAACAGAGAACTTTACCGAAGCCTATCTAACATTTTCTCACAATTTAAGCGTGTTACAGAGTGTCAGCTTGCAAAGAGGGTAATGAGGAGGAATGATCGTTTAAATGCAAACTTTCCTGGAACAACTGGCTGTAATAAATGTTTCATTCCCGCTGAAGACATATAAATCCATACCATCCTTTTGTGATGAATTCAGAAACAAAAGCATGCATTCCTGTGTTCTCGTCAAGAGATTAAAATTGATCTTTGGAGGCTCCAGAGAGGAGTTTGTACCATCACAGCTCTGCATGGCTAACAAGGAAAGTACTTCTTTTCTGTTGTATTTAACTGCACGCTTTCTGGTCACAAACACAATTGATCGTTGGAAAACGAGGTAGTATGCGTGTCGCACGCAGGGTCACTGTAGGTTGTACAGATTATAGGTTAGAATCCTTGTTTTAGCACTTAACCAAAAGAATGTGTGATTCTTGGCATCATCAAATTGTTATATATATATATGATGCACCTGATGTGTAACGAATTTCATGCAAAAACAAACTGGATTGAATGTCATGATAGACCTGCATTGTTCTGTTTCCTGAGCCGAGTGAAACTGACGCTATGGTAGTCTTGGCTATATATCAGACTTACTACGAATCTATCTGTCTGTCTGTCTGTCTGTCTGTCTATCTGTCTATCTGTCTATCTGTCTATCTGTCTATCTATCTATCTATCTATCTATCTATCTATCTATCTATCTATCTATCTATCTATCTATCTATCTATCTATCTATCTATCTATCTATCTCCATCCATCTACAGCAACATGGCGAGATGGCGTTTTTCGCCCACCTCACTGGGCTTGTACACACACATATATATATATCAATAACAATATATATACATTTATATGTGATCAAGATCCCTTGAGGATCGAAATGCATCATGCGAGTGATGTGGTGCAAGGGATCAAAATAAAACTTAATTGCACTTATCTATGGTCCGTCCTCCGTCTTTGAAAACGCCGGGTGAAGAAACGGCACTTGGAGTGTTTTACATATATATATATTACCTACTGGCAGTCGCCAGTAGGTAGTTATAGTTAGGACCTATTTTCCATAGGAAATCCGCAACATTCTATTTGGAATAACGTTGGCGTCGATTGATGAATCTTCGCGAAAGTTTACAAACTTTTGGCCAGCTCCGGTCCGCTTCAATCCTGAAAATTTCACGGTGATTCGTCAAGCGGGGGCAGAGAAAAAAGGGGGTTCCCAAAACACGTTTTCCCAATGCATTTTCCCATAGGACCTGTTGACGCAGCTACAGCCCGAAGTGCTGAACGGAATTACACCAAATTTGGCAAAGAGGTAGTCCTCAGTTCAGACTCGCGCCTTTTGCTTAAATGCTGTAAATCCGTTCAGTGGTTCCTGAGAAAATCAAAAGTAAAATCACATATATATCTGGGCGGAGCCTAACCACACTTCTCATCGTGAGATCTGATTGGCTCTCAGCACTTCATCCAAGAAGTGTTGGCAGCCATCTTGAGACCAATATACATGATAGCACCTCATTAAAAAGCATTGCAGTTAATAGAAGGTTTTAAGACTTTAGTTACATTATAAATCATTTGTTGGTGGTACCATACTCATTTTAAGAATTGTGGTGTGTTCTAAGGTGATTTTACCATATGAAAAAGCCTTCTGCTGTGATATCATGAATCATGTTTGAGAGAAAACTATTTTCTCATGCTTTTCCCACAGAGGTTTGGAAGGTGATCTATAAGCTAAACTGAGAGCATAGTTTCTGTAAATTCATATTATCTTTCTCAGTCATGTGAGAATTAATTCTGATATTCTCAGTAAAACATGTACATCCAACAAGGGCAGAGACTGTCAGTTGATTCCTTTGTGTTCTACTGCAGCTTACCAGAGTGTTCTAAAGAACAACTAGAGCGCTAACAATCCTACTTATGACAAACGTATGGCACACCTGAAGCCATCTTGGTTGGAATAAAGTGGTAACTCTTAAAACATGTAATTTAAAAAGGAACAAAATGAGGGGCTTCATATTGCCATAGAAAGTATGATTAGTGCTGCGGAAAGAAAAATTAGGGCACATTTTGAGTGACTTCTCAAATCCTCTTCTATTTCATTAAAAAACTTCTGACATGCAGACTGAAACATGCACTTTCAATACCAGCAGCAGACTTCCCTGGTGAGCAGTAGCTTTACTACAGCGATCTAATAAGCAGCTAGAGTGCTAACATTCTGAATTTATGGCAAATGTGTGACACATCTGAATGCCTTCTTGATGGAACCAAAGTAAAAAACTGAAAGTATTTCCTACTGAGGAGAGTGCAGTAAATGAGGAAATTAGGAAACTTCATAACAAATAAATCTCCCAAGATGCCCACCAGAGACAAAAGAGCCCAAATGTAGCCCAAATATAACCCAGATGTAGCCCAAGTATAGCCTAATGACAGAATGTCCCAGAGTGTTCTAACGAACAACTAGAGCGCTAACAGTCTTACTTATGACAAAAGTATGGCACACCTGAAGCCATCTTGATTGGAATAAAGTGGTAACACTTAAAACATTTAATTTACAAAGGAACAAAATGAGGGGGTTCAATTTGCCATAGAAATTATGATTAGTTCTGCAGAAAACAAAATTAGGGCCCATTTTGATTTCTCAAATCCTCTTCTATTTCATAAAAAAATTCTGACATGCAGACTGAAACATGCACTTTGAATACCAGCAGCAGACTTCCGTGGTGAGCAGTAGCTTTACTACAGTGATCTAATGAGCAACTAGAGTGCTAACATTCAGAATTTATGGCAGATGTGTGACATATCTGAATACCTTCTTGATGGAATCAAAGTAAAAAACTGAAAGCATTTCCTACTGAGGAGACTGCAGTAAATTAGGAAATTAGGAAACTTCATAACAAATAAATCTCCCAAGATGGCCACCAGAGACAAAAGAGCCCAAATGCAGCACAAATATCACCCAGATCTAGCCGACATGTAGCCCAATGACAGAAGTGTGCAAAACACTTATTTTTTGTGTATTTGCAGTTTTATATAGTGCAGACTTGTCAGGTATTGGAGTGCTTTACATCAGCATTGGTTACATCACACAAGATCAAATTCATTTTGGTTGTAGACATGGGGAGATTGAGTGATTTGACCGGAATCACAGAATGTTGAGCTGAAGCAGAAACTCCAATCTGGTTCCCCAGTTGCAAAGTCTGCAGCTCTGGATGTAACACCACATCCTCTCCCCTAGGTGCAACATTTAATCAAGTGGTCAACTGGATAAAAAAACATAAAGATTACAAATAATTTAAAAGTTCTTTGTCGCTATTTGAAAACATAGAAAATATGTCCGCATTTTAGTTTTTTAGAGCACTAACCATAATTTTGATGCAAATAAGACCCTCTCATATATGTAATTTCTAAAGGAAATACTCTAGGTATTACAGTTTTGATTACATCAAGATGACGTCAGGCGTTCCACACTTTTGTAATAAATATAGAATGTTAGCAATCTAGTTGTTCATTGGGATACTGTTGAGAGGCAGAGGCCAGGGGCACGGACTCTGAAAATTGAAGGCAGGTAGGAGAGTGCAGAGGCAACAATTTGACCACACTGGGCAGGCAGGAAGGGCAGTGGCAGCACAACAGACTATGGAGGGCAGTGGAAAGGGGGGCAGGGGCAACAAACCAACAATACAGGACTGGCAAGAGAGGCTGTGGATATATAATAGACCATTGTGGGCAGAAGGAGGAGTCAGTGGTAGTACAACCATACATGCCAACAGACCCGTTTCAGCCATGAAACGTCCAATGTTTTTAAGCTCAAATGGACTTTATTTGATCTGTCTCCTGTCTTTAATCTCCTCTTTTTCAATGTAACTCAAAGGGAAAAATCAATACCCCAGTTTTTTTTCAAAATCTCCCTCTTACCAAGTTAAAAATGTTCGCAAGTATGGTACATTGGATCATGGTAGGCAGGACGAATTGGGGAAGGGACATGGACTTGGATAACAGAGGACAGGAGGGACATGGAGAGGTGCACCAAACTGACCCTACAGGGCAGGCATCAGGGTTTGCAGCAGCACAATAAACCACACAGGGCATGCGGGACGGGAGTGCAGCACAACAATCCATAGAAAGTAATAGGGAGGGGCAGGACCATGCACATGGACAACAGAGAACAGAGGGGAAAGAGGCAATGGTAGCTAGCTGACCATAATGGACAGACAGTAGAGAAAGCTGCAGCATGACAGACCATAAAGGGCAGGAGGGACGGATCAGGGGCATTACACTGGAACAGACAAGCCAGGAGGGAGGGAATAGGGGTCTGCACATGGAAACAGAGGGCTGGGGGCAAGGGGGCAGGGCAGGAGCAGCAAGATGACCATGGAGGTCAGGCAGGATGGGCACTAGAAACAAGACACTCCATGGAGAGCAACAATGAGACAATGATGGCATACACACAGACCATGGAGGGAAGGTGGGAGGGGGTCAGGGGCAGCTAGCTGACCACACAGGGAAGGTGGGAGGGGCCATGGCAGCACAGAAGACCATGCATGGAAAGCGGGGGGGTTAGTGGCAGCACAATGGCTATGATGGGCAAGAAGGAGGGTGCAGGGGCATGCACAAAGGACCATGGAGGATAGAAGGGAGGGTCAGGACCTGGGCACAGACAAGAGAGTTCAGGGGAAGGGGCCTCACAACAGAGCGTGCAGGGCAGGCAGGAGGAGCAGTTGCAGCACAAGAGACCAGGGAGGGCAGAAGTGTGTGGCAGTAAAATGGACCATGGAGGACAGGAGGAAGGGGCTAGGGGCATGGCATGTGGACAGGCAGGGTGGAGGTGGCAGGGACAGGTTACAGTCATCTGACAATGCTAGGCAGGTGGGAGGGGAGTGGCAGCTCAACAGAACACTCAGAGTAGATAGGAGTGGCAGGTCCATGGAACATGGTGGGCAATAAGGATGAAGCAGAGGCATGCACAAAGACATCGGAGGGCAGGGGGAAGGAGAATAGGGGCAGCAAGCTAAGCAGGAGGTCAATTATGGGCCTTAGAATTGGGAAATGGAGGGCAGGAGGAGTGGACTGGTACATCATGCTAAATGGAGGGCAGTGGCAGCACATCAGACCATGCATGGCAGGAGGGAGGAGGCTAGTCCATGGATTCAGACAACAGAGGATAGGGAGGAGCTGGATGCGGCAGCAAACTAACTGTTCAGGGAAGGTGGGTATTAGGAACGTTATTGTTTTTAAAATGTGTGTCTGTGCGAACTACTTAAAATATGAACAAGTATGCAGCATTATCTCACTTTTATTCAGGAAGAAGAGGACGTTTGTGACTGTGACTCCGGGCTCACTTGGCAGAAACACCCTCTGACCCTCCATCCCCCATCGCAAAATTTAATGCCCGTGAAAAGTGTAGGTGGACGCATTGTTATATAGAACATAGTCCTGAGAGCACGATTGAAAATGAAAACTAGATATAGTATATGGTATAAACTATGCACCAAAAAATTTGATATAAGATGAACCGGGGCGTGAAATATAATATGCAATACATTGTGCGCAATGACAGATTCATTGGAGAGCGCGAGATAACACAGGCACTAGCGCGTGCTATGCGATATGCGCCTTGGAGTGGTAATATGCACAGGGCAGTGTTGTGTAACCTAACTAGTCTCTAAAGCTGTAATATAAAATATGTGCTGGGGAGTGTAACGTTACATATGCACTGTGACAAAGATGTGGATCCCAGATTGTAATATGTATGGCATAGCGCTGTGCGTTATAACATACACATCGAGGAAGGCATGTTAGATGGGGCAATATAACCCGTGCGAAGGTAAGTGTGGCATGACATAATCACGGGGTGGTGTTACAGTGCACATGGGCTAGAGAGTGTCATAGCATACGAACTAGCTGGTGGAATACAACACAGAGGTGTGAGACACTCGGCGGGCACTGGTGGGTGTAACACAGCATTGGGCTCAGCCAGGAGCACGCTATGACTCTCAAGTGAGGTTCGTCTCCTTTCCAGAGAGTAAAATACAAAGTATTACACATCCGGCGGTGGATGTGCGTTTTATTAACCGTGAGGGGGGTTTCTTGCATTGTTTGGTCGAATTTTTGTCGAATCCCCTTTGAATGGCTTGTTGTGCGTGTATATTAAATGTGCCCGTCAATAGCTACCCATGTTTGTATAAATAAACGACAAGGGTGTCTACTTGGAGAGTACCCACCGGCTGGGGCGCCGGGATTAGGCACGGTAGGGCGTCAGACACGTCAGAGCTTCACTAACGGTGTAAATACATTCCATGTGGATTCATTCTATGCATAGTCGCCTTTTAATGAATATCACGCAAATCGTCATGGTGATAGGTACATACGGTTTGTCCAGCATGTCCTAGGTGTTTCTATAAATATATATTTTTTAAAAATAATAAAAAACAAAGGCCGGCCCCGGGGGATGGGGTCCCCGGGGCCATAAGTGGCCTGAGGAGGGGGGCAACGCAGCCCCCTCCTAAAGAATTAAAAAAAAAAAAAGGCCATGACCCGGGTGTTGGGGTCCCCGGGGCCGATTAAGGCCTTGGGAGGGCCAAATGTATGTTTTATCAATAAAAAAATTAGGGTGCGGGCCCTGTGGGATGGGGTCCACAGGGCCAGTAAATTAGAAAAAGAAGGGGGGCCACACTGCCCTCCTTCTTAAAAAAATAAAATAAATAAAAGACCGGCATCACGCCGGAGGCCATGCCCCCTCCTTGCAGCACTCTGCAAAAGCGCCCCCTGGCCAGTTGTAAGTTGGGGAATTAATTCCCCTTCAATACTGAGGGTCCCTGAGGGCCAACTAGCCCAACAGGTATCTCCAGTATGCGCCAGGGAGCTGCCTTGCAGACAGGAGTTCTGAGGCCACGCCCCTTTTACACCTCTATGCAACGCAGCTCTGTAGCGCTTACTGGAGGTACCTAGTGGCCAATTTTGACCCTAGGGACCCTTAGGATTCAAGGGGACTTAATCTCTCAACATAGAACGGCCACAGGGCGCGTTTACACAGTGGTGAAGGGAGGGGACGGGGCCTGAGGTGACGTGTGCAAACACATCCTGTGGCTCATTTTAAGTTGGGGAAATAATTCCCTTTCAATCCTGAGGGACCCTGGGGGCCAACTAGCCCACCAGGTGCCTCCAGTAAGCACCACTGCTCTGCGTTGCAGAGAGGTGGTGCAGGCCGTGCCCCTTTTTACACCTCTCTGCAACGCAGCTCTGTGGCGCTTACTGGAGGTACCTAGTGGGCTAGTTGGACCCTAGGGACCCTCAGGATTCAAATGAACTAATCTCTCAACTTAAAACAGCCACAGGGCGTGTTTACACAGTAGGGAAGTGAGGGGATGGGGTCTGAGGTGACGTGTGCAAACACGCCCTGTGGCGCGTTTTAAGAGGTAGTTTTAATCCCCTGGCCTATTATATACTAGGGGCTTACAGAGGAGGTCATGCTGATCACAGGGGGACCCCATCGCATAGTGTTCCCTAGTGTATGTAGGTGTTTTCACTGTATTCAGAGTGTCTTTTAACATAGCACTGGCTCTAGGACTGGGTAGTCAGACTCAGTTACCACCAGTATCCGTCTGAAAAAGTTGAGGGTACAGGATGATTTTGCAACAAGGCTTCTTTCTGCTCTTCTGTTTGTTCTTTCTGCACGTTATCCTTCTTCCTGCACTTTTCTGCGCCTTGGAGGACTTCTGTTGCTTCTTTCTGCATTTCTTTTTTTTCTTTCTGTGTGTTTTTTCTTCTTTCTTCACATGTCCTATCTCTGTAGGCATAGTTAGAAATTAGCATTTAAAAAACCTTTGAAATTCACTGAAAAAAACATAGGTTTCAGGCACGTTATAGTTATGTAACGCCCTGAACGTCTCAGGATCGTTTAACAGACACGACAATGAGGACGCAACCACTTGTGAAGGGTTAGTTCTTTTAATGAAGGCAAATAAAATACAAAGAACAAACAAAAGTTATAGTCACTGGAATCCTCCAGGCTAAGTACGTTACCAGCCCACAGCACGGATGGTCCTAACCGTCCTCTGCATATACGCCGATCCCGGCGTATGCCAACAGAGGGCAGAAATGAAATGGCCGACAATGCCAATCGGTAGGCTGTGAGGGGCACGAAGAGTGTTGGGGAGAATCGAGGAGTCAGGGAAACACCCAGCCGGGATCTCTACCTGAAGGGAGCAGCCGCTCAACCTCTTCCTCAGACTGCACCGGGACGCGGAGTCACCTCCTGGTGATGCGTCACCGATACCCCAATCACAAGCAAGAAGACTGAACCGAGAGCAGCCGCTCGATCGATCCTGTGGACTTCCGAGTCTGTAACGCGGCAAACACCTCCTGGTGTGCGTTACAGCTGGCAGTCCCTGTGTCTCTGGTCGGGCTGGGAGTTACGACTCCAACCAGCAAAAGCGCCACTGCGCTTGGACTCAGCCGAGTCAAAAAGCGAAGCTCAATGGTTGACCGGTAGAGCTTCCGGGTCCTTCACAGGTGACGATGGGGCAAGACACGGCCCAGGGAGTAACGACTCGACCTACCTCCGTTCTTGCCTTACTGGAGCACCACTCCGGAACACTGCTCTTCACGAAGCAGGTACGTCGGTGTAAACACAATATCCGACAGCCTTGTACCTCCCGGTTCCTCCCTTTATAGGGCGTGTTTCCCTTGAGTTATGTAACAGCTCTCCTGTTTACATAAGGGCGTGTTTCCCTTGAGTTATGTAACAGCTCTCCTGTTTACATAAGGGCGTGTTTCCCTTGAGTTATGTAACAGCTCTCCTGTTTACATAAGGGCGTGTTTCCCTTGAGTTATGTAACAGCTCTCCTGTTTACATAAGGGCGTGTTTCCCTTGTATGACAGGAATTCTTGACAGTACATCCTCCCTCTCAGCGGCTCCCCACGGGTCCAGCGCTGGCAGGAAAACGCCGATGGAACAAGGAGACCAAGCGCGGAGCATGAACCCCTTCAGCCGGTTCCCATGAATGCTCCTCCGGGCCATAGCCTTTCCACGCAACCAGGTACCACAGCTTCCCCCTGCGCCATTTGGACGCCCGTATGCCCGACACTTCATACTCCACCTCCGACTCCACGCATACCGGCCTAGGTGTCCCAGACGGCTTGGAGGGTGCTGGTTTGAGCAATGATACATGAAAGACAGGGTGTATCCGCAATGACTGCGGCAAGCACACCTTCACGTTCACGGGACCCATACACTTGGTAATTCGATAGGGGCCCACGTACTTGGGATGGAACACACTGTTCTTTCGAAACCTCATGTTTCTTGTGGATATCCAGACGTAGTCTCCAGTGCGGTACAGTGGCCCGGGCCTTCTCTTCCTATCTGCCGCAGCCTTGTATCTTCTCTTGGCCTCTATTAGGACAGCCCTTGAGCGCATCAACGTGTCTTTTATGTGTGCCACCCTGTCCGCTGTGGCGGGAATCCTGTCCTCTCTGAACGGATGTAGAAATGGCAAGAACCTGGGATGTTGGCCATAGTTGCTATAGAACGGAGATGACTGTGTGGAGCTGTGAGTGGCGTTGTTATAGGCTATCTCTGCAACCCATAGCAAGTCGACCCATTCTTCCCTGCCCTGGTCCACAAAACATCGCAGATACTGTTTGAGCGTTTGGTTCAGGCGCTCGGTTTGGCCGTCCGTTTGAGGGTGGTAGCTGGTGGACAGGGCGGTCTTAACATGCAGCGCAGTGCACCAAGTCTTCCAGAATTGCGCAGTAAACTGCGACCCCCGGTCCGACACGATCACCCCAGGTAATCCATGCAGTCGTACCACATTCTTTAGGAGTAGTGACGCCAATTCCCCGGCCGTAGGGACTCTCTTGCAGGGGATGAAGTGCCCCATTTTCGTCAAGTAATCCACCACCACCAGTATTGCCGTCATCCCCTGGTCTACCGGTAGGCCCACCACGAAGTCCAGTGATATGCTATCCCATGGTCTATCCGGGGTCGGAAGTGGATGTAAGAGCCCTTGGGTTCGGCCATGGTCGGCCTTCATGGTAGCACACGTAGGACACTCCTGTCCCCACCTCCTGACATCCACTCTCATGGTTGGCCACCAGAAATGCCGTCCCATGCTAGCCACCGTTTTTTCAAAGCCCAAATGACCTGCGCATGGAGAGTCATGGCACCAGATGAATGCTTGTTTCCTTAGCCTAGGCGTGGGTATCAATAGGCACCTGCCCTTCAGGGGTATCCCGTCCTTCAGCTGCCATTCTCTGTGACTGAGGAGCCACCTCCGCCATGCGAATGACCTGATCCCTCTCTTTATTCCCCTCAGGAAAGTATCCGGTTGGATAACCCCCAATACCATCCTCGGGGAAATGATGGAACGCTCGGTTGCAGGCAATGGTTCCTTAACTGCAGATTGACGGGACAGGGCGTCCGCCTTCCGGTTTTCCGTCCCCGGCCGATATGTGATGCGGAAGTTGAACCCCGCAAAGAAGATCATCCACCGCAGCTGCCTGGGAGAAAGGTGTCTAGTGGCCGTCATGAACTGTAGGTTCCGATGGTCCGTGTACACCGATACCACATGTCTTGCCCCCATCAACCAATGCCTCCATTCGGTGAAGGCGTCCTTGATTGCGAGAAGCTCCTTCTCCGCAATATGGTAGTTGCGTTCGGCGTCGTTGAGTTTGCGGGACATGTACGCAACAGGATGAAGCACCCCTGTGTCGTGGTTGCGTTGGGACAAGATAGCCCCCAGCGCCACATCCGACGCGTCCGCTTCCACCACGTAGGGGAGATCCGGATCGGGGTGAGCCAACACCGGCGCCTTACCAAAGGCGCTTTTCAGGGCCTCAAAGGCTTTGTTCGCTTCAGGGGACCAGACAAACTCCTTGGACTTCCTCAGTAGCTGTGTGATTGGGGCCACCACTCCTGAAAATCCATCTATAAACCGCCTGTAAAAGTTGGCGAAGCCAATGAAACTTTGGACGTCCTTCACGCTTTGGGGCACCGGCCATTCTTTCACCGCCTTGATCTTTCGTTCTGCCATCTCCTGTCCCTCTGGACTCAGCATCACTCCGAGGAATTCCACGGATGTGACGTGGAAGTCACACTTGCTGAGTTTACAAAACAGCATGTTTTCCCTCAGCTTTTGGAGCACAGCTTTGACGTGGTGTACGTGCTCCTCCACACTGGACGAATAGATGAGGATGTCGTCGATATATACGACCACGTAGATATCCAACTCCTCTCTGAATACCTCATTCAAAAAGTACTGAAAGGCTGCCGGGGCGTTGCACAGACCGAACGGCATGACGAGGTACTCAAAAAGGCCGAACCTGGTCTTAAAGGCGGTCTTCCACTCGTCTCCGTCCCTCATGCGCACCAGATGGTATGCCCCTTTCAAATCCAACTTGGTGTAGATACGAGCTTTCTTGACCTGTTCCAGAAGTACACTGATGAGAGGCAAGGGGTACCGATTTTTTATGGTTATCGCATTCAATGCCCTAAAGTCCACACAGGCTCTCAGCTCCCCATTAGCCTTCGGGATGAAGAAGAGTGGCGAGGCAGCCGGAGACTTGGACGGGCGGATGAATCCTAGCTTGAGGAGTTTATCCAGGTACCCCCGGAGATGCACGTTTTCAGGCTCCGTCAGGGCATACAGCCTGCCGCTGGGAACGCTGGCCCCTGGCACCAGGTCGATCTGGCAGTCAAACTGTCTATGTGGTGGTAGCACTTCCGCCTTCACCTCATCAAATACATCCTCAAAACTGTGATAAGCCTGGGGGAGAGCCACATCTTTTTCTGCCGCTGTAGCCACCGTCTGACTCCCGCTCTCATCTGCGTCAAGGGATTCCGTTCTTATTCCACAATGCAGGATGCAATACGGTGACGTCATTTCGATGCGATGTGTTGGCCAATCCACAAAGGGGTTGTGTTTCTGTAGCCACGGCAATCCCAATATGACGCCATATTGGGGTGCTCGGATGATGTTAAAATCGATTTGTTCCAAATGGTTCCTCCCATATCTCATCGGAAGGACCCCCGTGTGCTGTCCGATGGGCCCCGTCACCAATCGCCTTCCGTCTACCGCATAGACATCTTCGGGTACTGCTTTGGGAAGAAGCACTAGCCCTAGCCTGCATGCCTCGTTGTGGTCCATAAACATGCCAGTGGCCCCTGAATCCACCATGGCCACAACGGGTATCCACTGGTCATGCACTCCCACGTGCACCGTGATAAACAGGTGTCGTTGTCCCTTAGTGACCGAGTTGGAAAGTGAAGGGATGGATGAGTGACTCCGAGATGCCCCTTCTCTGGTCTTGGAGTCCTCTAGTTTTCCGCCGGTATGTCCACCACGGCTGTTACCGACCGGTTGGCCCGATAACGTGACGTCTTCGGTTTGGCAGGGCATTCACGTACGTAGTGGCCTTTTTTGCCACAATATAGGCACAATCCTTGTTTACGGCGTGACTCTTTCTCCGTGGCTGTGAGGCTCGCTCGTATTGCGCTGATGTCCATGGGTTCTCCCTTGGATGCGGTGGAAGTTTCAGGACTTCCCACCGTCACATAGGATGGAAGGGATTTTCCTTTTCTCCCATGATCCCCCTTTCTTTCACTTAGCCTATGTTCCAGCCGTAATACCAGGTTGATAAGGCCCTCACATGTCTTGGGTTGAGGGTCAATATGAGACACGGCGTCCTTGAGCTCATCGCACAGCCCTTGATGGAAGAGCGCCGTCTGTTTAGCAACAGGCCACTTGGTTTCCGCAACCAGCCTTCGGAACGCGTTGAGATACTGCACCAGGTCGTTGGATCCCTGTCTCAACTCAAGCATTTCACGGTCCGCCGTGTACGAGTCAGCCCTTCTGTCGAATACCTTCAGGAATTCCTCGCGAAAAGCACCCCAATCACATAAGAGGGGGTCGTCCCTGCTCACCAGAGGTACGGCCCATTGTGCCGCGTTTCCAGCCAAATAGGATATAAGGAAAGCCACACGAGCCTGACTCGTGGGGAACGCCTTTGGTTTGCACGATAAATGTAGCGCCACTTGTGTGAGGAATACCTGCACTGTGTTAGGATCCCCACCGTACCTCTCTGGTGTTGCCAAGGGGATGGCTACCGGCATTTCCACTACTACCGCAGGGGTCTGGTTCGTGAGGGAGGTGCTGGGCGTGAGCGGGTCCAATTGGATAGCATCCAGTCTGGCTTTTACATCGGCTGTTTCTTGCCTAGAGGCAGCCACTTCAACTTGCATGGCCGCTAAAGCAGCCAGCACATCATCAAGTGTTGCCATGTCTGTTATCGACCGGGAGACAGTTAGTGTTATTAAGGTCGGATATTTTGTAACGCCCTGAACGTCTCAGGATCGTTTAACAGACACGACAATGAGGACGCAACCACTTGTGAAGGGTTAGTTCTTTTAATGAAGGCAAATAAAATACAAAGAACAAACAAAAGTTATAGTCACTGGAATCCTCCAGGCTAAGTACGTTACCAGCCCACAGCACGGATGGTCCTAACCGTCCTCTGCATATACGCCGATCCCGGAGTATGCCAACAGAGGGCAGAAATGAAATGGCCGACAATGCCAATCGGTAGGCTGTGAGGGGCACGAAGAGTGTTGGGGAGAATCGAGGAGTCAGGGAAACACCCAGCCGGGATCTCTACCTGAAGGGAGCAGCCGCTCAACCTCTTCCTCAGACTGCACCGGGACGCGGAGTCACCTCCTGGTGATGCGTCACCGATACCCCAATCACAAGCAAGAAGACTGAACCGAGAGCAGCCGCTCGATCGATCCTGTGGACTTCCGAGTCTGTAACGCGGCAAACACCTCCTGGTGTGCGTTACAGCTGGCAGTCCCTGTGTCTCTGGTCGGGCTGGGAGTTACGACTCCAACCAGCAAAAGCGCCACTGCGCTTGGACTCAGCCGAGTCAAAAAGCGAAGCTCAATGGTTGACCGGTAGAGCTTCCGGGTCCTTCACAGGTGACGATGGGGCAAGACACGGCCCAGGGAGTAACGACTCGACCTACCTCCGTTCTTGCCTTACTGGAGCACCACTCCGGAACACTGCTCTTCACGAAGCAGGTACGTCGGTGTAAACACAATATCCGACAGCCTTGTACCTCCCGGTTCCTCCCTTTATAGGGCGTGTTTTCCTTGAGTTATGTAACAGCTCTCCTGTTTACATAAGGGCGTGTTTCCCTTGAGTTATGTAACAGCTCTCCTGTTTACATAAGGGCGTGTTTCCCTTGAGTTATGTAACAGCTCTCCTGTTTACATAAGGGCGTGTTTCCCTTGAGTTATGTAACAGCTCTCCTGTTTACATAAGGGCGTGTTTCCCTTGAGTTATGTAACAGCTCTCCTGTTTACATAAGGGCGTGTTTCCCTTGTATGACAGGAATTCTTGACAAGTTAGGAGTTAGCATTTAAAAAACCTTAGAAATTCACTGAAAAAAACCATAGGTTTCAGGGGCGTTATAGTTAGCTGGACTTTTCACTCGTACAAAACCATTGAAATTCCCCTGTTATAGTTAGTTCAGCTAACTATAACTCGCGCGCCCGCAATGCACTGCTGATGACGTCACATATTACATCACTCATGACATGGTCAGTGACATCACTCATGACATCACTGATGACATCTCAAATTACATCACTGATGACATCATCCTTGTGATAGTGGCAGACCTCCTCTCCCCCTAATATAACCTTTGATACACACATTCAAAAATAGAAACTAAAATTTTCAAAACAATGGACATACCAATATCAGTTACAACAACCTATTCAGTAATTCTAAGATCCACATACACATCCACTCATTTACCAACATTCCTCTACAGTCACTCATACATGTACTCACTCATCATATGTACTCATACACCTATACATCCTGTTACACAATGCCACTCATCCATAGAGTTACTCACACACATAGTCACTCATGCTAATAAAGAATCAAACATCCATTTACTTGCATATACAGTTATGCACACACCACCACACTTACTTCTACAGAAACGTACACGTACTTAGTCTTTTATACAATCACTTATAGAAACACATACTTATTCATACAGGAACTCTTTCAATCTCTCACTCTCACATATACTCACTTGTATACACCAATAGTCACATATACTAGTTTAAAACATATGTAGTTACTCATAAAGACACTATTGAGACAGTCATTCACTCACTAACACACTCATGCACACAGTCATCCACCCATACAGTCCTGCACACATGCTGTCTTCAACACATACAAACAGTGAGTCACTCATTCATGCACCTATGCACTACGTAATACCCCCCCACCGAACCATACAGACACTCAGACACTCATACTGATACTCAAAAAACCAACTATTAACCTATATGTTCTCTGCTTCTTTTTTGCATAATTTATTCGTCACTCTATGCCTGAAAGGGTATTTCTTTGATATATATATATATATATATATATTCACTGAAAAAACCATAGGTTTCAGGGGCGTTCTAGTTAGCTGGACATTTCACTCGTAAAAAACCAATGAAATTCCCCCGTTATAGTTAGTTCAGCTAACTATAACTCGCGTGCCCGCAATCCACTGCTGATGACGTCACATATTACATCACTCATGACATGGTCAGTGACATCACTCATGACATCACTGATGACATCTCAAATGACATCACTGATGACATCACTGATGACGTCATCCATGTGATAAGTTATCACATCTTCTCACACTCTAATATAACCTTTGATACACCGAATCATTTTTCTCACCTTTAGTAAACCTTCAGGGACTCCCTGACAAAGAGAGGGCAGTGGCAAAGTAATTAAAAAAGAGATGGTGTACATTTCACACATGAAGGGAAGAGAGTCTTCCTATTAAACTTTAAACTCTGCATAAGTACTTACCTATAGGTACCCTAAACCTATCAAAAAAGATAATAGCTCATTTTAGTGCTGCATTTGAATTGGCTGTATTTACAAGGAGAGGAAAAGACACACAGAGTGGCTTATCCTCTCCTTGTAAATATGGAAAAGCACCCTGCGCCACTAGTACGTCAAGAAAAGTGACGTAGTGGTGGTGCAGGTGGTTTGTAAAAGTGCCCCAGAGATGTTAAGGAAATTAAGGGTAAAACAGACAAACCGAGAGTGACAGATACAGAGACAGAGAGCAAACAACTGAGAAGGAGTAAGGCAGTTAAAAAGACTAAGACATATGGATACAGAGAAAGAAACATGGATGAAAAATTAGTGATGGAGATAGTAAAGGTAGGGGAGTAGTAGAGAAGGAGTGAGGGAGTTACAAAAGAGTAGTAAAGCAGGAAGAGAGAGTGAGAAGAGAAATGAGAAAAGCAGAGTAAGGAGAGGTGAAGAAAAGGAAGTATGAAACGAAAGCAGTGACACATACAGATATGTTAAACTTACCTGACCATCAAAGTCAATTATTTAGAAATAAATGTTTTTATTTAATTGCAAGGAAACTGAATAACATCTTCTAAATTTTCTTTCTAGTTCTGAAAAAAAGAAAAAAAGTATTAATATTCAACAATACACTTTATTAAACAGTACATGTTTTTTCATATTTAGCAAAGCCATTTTTTGCCCTTTTTTTGCTGTTTTCAGAATGTTTTGATGTTCACTGAAAATAGTGAAATCAATTGTATTCATCATTTAACAGCGGGCAAAAAAAAAAAACCAATCTGAAAGATTGTTTAAAAAAGCCCCAAATGTATCCTCACTAAAACATACCTTATTAGAAATGTCAAAAATACCTTTTAAGAACAATAACAATTTTCAAGAAACAACGTCTGTAAACCTTGTTGCAAAAGAACATTTTCCAAAATAATATCTGTCAAAGAAGTCCACAATTGTTTGTTTTACCTTTCCTTGAGGCCAAATGGTAAGTTTAAAATCCCTTTTGAGTGAAATATCCAATTTTAATCCTTTTAAATTTTAATAATGCTTTCTTCCGATGCTGATGTTAGTATTTCAAATTTGGGTTTCAGAAAAATTAAGTAACAATTGGGTAAATCATAAGGCAAACGTTGCTTGAAAATCAATTGAGAATCGTTACACAGTGTCCATCCTTTTTCACATTTAAGATAAACTGTGTAATGACCAGAAGTTATAGAAGGACCATCATGAATAATTATTGCAACTGCTACAAAAGTTTTTCCAGATATAGATAATTGGT
Source organism: Triturus cristatus (assembly GCF_964204655.1). NCBI lineage: Eukaryota > Metazoa > Chordata > Amphibia > Caudata > Salamandridae > Triturus > Triturus cristatus. The sequence continues at coordinate 401,689,883 of NC_140586.1, read as the reverse complement.
TGCCAACAAACTTCTTTAGTAAAGTTTCGAATTTTGTTCCATCAGCTCTACAACGTTGTACCATTAAAATTACATACTGTCCATATTTCTTTAAAAATAACGTTGACAACATTTCAGATTTACATTTAGAACATTCCATGTTGTGATTAGCATCTTTAACTAATTTACTAAAAGTCACTGTTTTACTTTCTGGTAATGGTAAATATATGAACCTTTCAGAATCTACATTACTACTGCTTGTGTTCATACAGTTATCACAACAATGTTCCCATGTATAAGAGACACCAAATACATTTTCTACTTCTACTCCTTCATCTTCCAGTACCATCTGGATATACATCAAGAATTCCTGTGCATCTTGCTGGACATTTTGTGTAAACTGTGTACATCCAGAACATACATCTAAAAGATTTCTAACATCAGAAGCACTTTCTATTTTAGTTTTATCATTACTCAGCTTCTCATAAAGGAGACTCAGCAAAGAACAGAATCTTTTTTCATGATTTAGTATTATCTGCTCTTGCAAAGTTTCAAGATAAAATACAACATTCAGCACTACATTTGCGTAGCAGTTGACACCAGAGCTATTTTCACAATGACAACCAACAACCTCTTCCACACTGTCCTTTTTCTTTTTGCTTGCAGTCACATCACTATCTTTTTGTTTTCTCTTCTGTACATCCTCATTACAGATATTCTCAAATCTCCTTTTCCGACAAACAACACGTTTTTCAAACCCAGGATACTGACCTAAATGAGGAGCATAGCTTTTTCTTAATCTATTATACTCCTTTACACAGTTTGCATCAGCACTTACTTTTGAGTCATCAAAGTCTATCATGAATAAACCAGATAATGTTTTCACGCATGACAAAGCAACATATGCCATACCTTCTTTGAACACAGTAGACCCAATGTTTACAAAAGCACTATCAACAGTTAATCCTTGAGACTTGTGAATAGTTACAGCATATGCTAGAGAAATCGGAAACTGCTTCCTACGTACATATAAGTCTTTCACTAGCAAAAAACAAACTGAACAATGACTAATGACTTTAATCTCTTCAATCTGATCAAATTTTATTTTTAAGAATTCAATTCCATCTTTTTTCTGGTACTTTACAAAACCCACAACTTTACCCATAGCTCCATTCACTAAACCTTTTTCTACATCCAAATTGCGTCTTAAAATTACTCTACAGTTCATACACACATAAAGATTCTTTTCCAAACCAGCTGTTTTTGAAATGTTTTTCTCCAGAGAATCCAATTTAGTAGCCAATTTGCCTGTCAATATAATAGTTATTCGTTCATGTTGAATTTTATCCACAGCTTCCAGTTTTATGATCTCTTCATTTTCCAATTTCAAAAGTTCTTGATTGAATACAGAGCATTCATGTAGTGTTGGCATTAAGCAGATTACAGTATTTTTTTCAGCAATTTTCTTGTATTTTTTCTCTGGAACTATTTCTTCTGTTGTAAACAAATTACTCAGCAATCGACTCTGTAATGCTTTTCTGCCATGTTCTGTGAGTAGTCCAATTCTTATATCTTTCAGAATCCTTGCATAGTCCTCATCATTGGCTTGCCTCATATTGGTAATGAGTTCCTTATACTCAAAATATGTCCAAATATTTACATTACCTATACTTCCTAATGACTTTTTTGTGTCTTCATGTGTAAGAGTATGGAATACCGGTTGTCCTTTAACTGGAGTAAGTTGCAAAAGATCCCCAAAAACTATGACGTGTTTTCCTCCAAATAACACGTCATACTCTGCCTTCAGAATTTGCTGCATTCTTAAATGCACACATTAAGTTTGATACCATGCTTACCTCATCAATAATGAGTACTTTCAATTTCTTCAATACTCTTGAAACTTCCAAGCATGCTTCTCCTGCTAGTTTGTGGTACTGTATTTTGTTCTCATGCTCTACTGGTAACATTACCAAACGATGTAAGGTAACTCCTTTTATGTTATACGCTGCTAATCCAGTTGGAGCAGTAACAACACAAGACAAAATGGAATCCATTTTCTTCTGTAGGTAGCTTCTAATTACATTAATTAAGAAACTTTTTCCAGTTCCAGCTTGTCCACTTACATACATTCTCATTGGTTCAAAAGATGTGCATTCATGTAGTAATCCGTGATCAATTTTTTTCCTGACTTCTTCATAAATTTGTTTTTGTTCTTCATTCAGTTGCTGCTCCAAATATGTTAAGTCTACTAAATCTTCCTGAGCTTGATTCATAGCTGTTTCCACTTCATTCATGGCTATTGCTGCTTCATTTTCTACGATTGGTTGTCCTAGAGGATCCTGACTGAATGTCCCAGAACTTTGACTGTCTTGAGAACTGTCTCTAGCTACTTCAGCTGCAATTGTTGCTTCTTGTTCAATTTCTTCATTTAACATTTGAACATAAGTTGTGAAAGTACTGCATTCTATGCTGTCTTTGCTAGCATTGAAGGAATCTTCATAACTCTGTAATTCTCCAAGTAGTTCGTCCTCTGAACGCCATGGTTTAAACAGCTGCAAAAGTGCCAAGTAGTAAAATTCCTTTTTGTCAGGAGTGTCGCAACTCAGCTTCCGGTGATTTATCAAACTTCCTTTTGTTTACTTCACCAAACATCCCTCCTCACCACTGACTTTATATTTTCCATTGTTGATATCTTCTGTGGCATTCCGTTTAAAAATGAAGTTCTGCAGCACTTCATAAAGACACATGTCCTCAAGCTGATGACTTCTTTGTGGGTAATATGTGTCCAACATGTTTGTTCTTAAAATGTCTGTACTTTCTGGTTCGAACTCTGCTAAATATTCAATTTCTCGAATAGATTTCAGTACCCGATTTCGCATTCCTGCAAGGCCTAAACTTACCCAAATTATTCTTCTGGATTTCGAGTACAGACTTGCAGATGATAACCTATCTGAGCATTCGTAGGATCCAATTTCTCGATGCGATAACATCTTTAAACTGAAACTGTATAGCTTCTTACTGACAGTCTTCTCGTGAGAAATCTCTTCCCACATTTCCTTCAATTCCGTTTTCTCAGATTTAGTGATGTAAGATGTGACATACCGAGCAACAGCAATAGAATTGTCAGCCACATACTGTATATCCATGTTAGCATTCCACATGGATAAAATGACTGGGTTGTAGTCATTTATATATTTTGACTCTTCTTTTCTTCTTAGGTTGTAGGTATTCTTAGGCGATTTTCTTGTAATAGTATGTCGCACAGCTGACATAAAACTTTTTACTCTTCCTTTTGAAAGAACAGGTCGTGGAAATCCAAATCGACATTTTGTGTAGAATTTATCTTTACTCTTGTACTTTCGTCGACAGTATTTTCCACACCTTTGACTTTGGAAACGTAAAACTTTCTCTTTTAAGTTTTTCTCTTCTGTGCTTTTAGGTATAGCACATGTTGCATATCCTTCAATGAAAGATAAAACTGCTTCATCAGCATCTGTTCCAAATTTTGGGGCATCCTTGATCCACAACAGCATATGAATATGAGGAGCACCTCTTGCTTGGTACTCTTTTCTCCAAAAGAAATCCACAACTTCTCCAAGAGGTGGATTTTTTTTATTGCAGATGAAGGACATCATAGCCTCAAATCTATGACTGAAATATCTGCAAACATTAACCGGATCTAATGAGCACAATTCTCCTGCTGTCTTGTATTGGATGTTTTCAATGTTTGAATTTGCCTCTCGCAGAAAATCCAGTAAATCATCCCAAGCGTACTCAGCACAGCTCAGGGTAAGGAACCATGTAGGAGTTCCTAAATTCCGTAACATACACTTCAATTCTCCATGGCGTCGGTACCAATATTCATTAGTTCCACGCTGACAAGCCATCAAATTGATCAATTGAGATTCCAAATGATCATCTCGCTGTTGCACTTTGTTGAGAAAGTCCTTTGCTGACACATTATGTAGATGCACTCCAGTTTTTAAAATGTTATTTACTGCATAAGATAGTGCAGACAAGTCACTTTCAAATAAAAGATGGAACAAATAAGGAATACTTTGACGAAATCTGGGATCTTCTGCATATAATCTTGTAGTCCGATACTCCGAAGCAGGAGTCTGTACTGGACGTTCATCATATCGTCCACCTTTTCCTGTAGGAAACAGCTGGGGAAAACAACGAGCTTCCAAGCTCTCCTCCCATACACTCACAGGAGTTCCTTTTGCTTTCTTCATCTGAAACAGATCAATAGTGTTTGCCATAACTTCTTTTGAATGAAGAGGATGTATGCTGAAATGTTCATAAATTTCTTCTTCTTTTGACTTATCCACTTTTTCAATTTGCCCAGCCGGTATTCCTGAGTCTGGTAGTAAAACTTCTTCATCTTCATCCATATAAATTGTTTCATACCATTTATTATTTCTTTTCAAATATAAATTTGCTCTTTGTACTTTTCGTACATCTACCAGCTCCTGCCAAATTTTCTTATTCTTTGTTGGTACTCCATTAACCAAAATAACTAATGGTTCAGTTTCCAATCTATCTGCATCAATTGTTTCCATATTTTTTTTCAAATCCAATGGCAAATAGACAACTCTTCCTTTTAAACCTCTTTGTAAATCCGAAGGAGGTAATTTGCCTGTTTTGGGCTCCATAAGAACTATAGTCTGGAACAGATGGACACATTGAATGAGTATAGACTCATACGTATTTAAATCACTAAGTTCTGCAGGAATTTCAACCAATTCAAATTATTATGTACAGCTCTTGCTGGCATTTTATTTTCTTCTAACTTGTTATAACAGTATTTACAAATACGGTAATCTTCACCCAAATCAAAACAATTTTCCAGAAATAAATATGTAGCAAAATCCAACCACTTAGTATTATTTTCTTTTTCACTTTTTTTATAGAGATCAACATACCTTTTTATAATGGCTTCTCCGGCAACATATACAAGTAATATTTGGTCTTTCATTAGAGATGATAGTAAATTTTGTCATTTGATCTTCAAAATTTTTACTAATAGTAGGTTCTACATTGTCTTCCACATTTTCTTCAATTACTGTGTCATTATCTGCACTTTCTTGTTCCGGACCAAAGTAACAAAACTGAATTTCATCAGTAACCTTCACTAAATCTGATACAGATCCACGGAACAGAGCATTATTCAACTCATTCAACTTTAGTGCTTGACTTTTAGCAAAATACAATGTTCTCACAAACTTTCTCATTTCAGTATGATGAACAGCGAGCATCCTAAAATGGTGAAAAACACTTTGACACACTTTCCTAGATAGACAAGTCAGAGAATGTCCTTGCAAACCAGTATTCTCTCTCACTCTGCATGGATCTAGTCTTTGAAGCACCTTAATTTTCTGTTTAACACTCTTTTTACTATATTCTCTTAGAAAGTCACGTAATTTATCAATAGATTCCTGACGCACAGTACAAATACTACTACAATTCCAAGTGTACACTGGGGCTTTAGGACGTCTCCCCATAACCTCATCAGCCATCACTTCTTCCTCATTTCTTGGAACCATTTTCTCCTTTTCCATTACACAACCATCCTTAACTTCATATGCTCTTCCATTGGTGTCAACTGCATGCAACAAACTATTACTTTGAAGATAACTCTCTTCATTAAAAAATGGTTCAGTACTTGAACTATGCTTCCATTCTCCTAAGAACACTTTACAAAAGTAATTTTTTTTTTACTTCTCTTTTCCTTTTGCTTTGTGACTTCATTGCATTGACTAATTTATCTAATCTACGCATCCTGTTCAAAATTAAAATGAATAGTTTTTTTTTTATTTCTAATGCCTTGGTAACAATACTTTCAATTAATTTCTTTTTCTTATAAAATTTGGTTTTTTTCTTATATTTTTTCACATCCTTTCGAAAATGTAACATCACTCTTCTCTGAAACATTTTTCGACGAATGTTTTTAAAATCTATTTTCCTTGTTAAGTCACTCTTTCTTACTTCTGAGTCTACATTAGCATTTTGTTTTTGCTGTCGACTCTGTTGTTGTTTTGTACTTGAAACACTGTTTGAATTTATCTTTCGATCATTTTTTTTTTTTGGAAGATATTTTTAAAAAATTCTTTAGTTTGCTTACCAGAAGACTTTTTCTGTTTTTCAACACACGCTTCTCCTCCTATTTTTTTTTTTACCAGTTGTCTTCAAATATAGTTGTTGTTTCTTTTCTTTTCTCTTTCTTGACTTTATAGGCATCTTTATATTTTTTCACTGTTGCTCAGCAATACCTGCAAAAAACTAAAAAAAAAAATACCTTTATGTAATTTTAATTCATTACAATTTTTTTTTTCAACTTTTCAAATCCTATCACATGAGCTGATCCTTTCCTACGAGTCCAAGTCTTACAAAACAAAAGAAACATGAATTAAATCTCTGACAATAATTCCTGTGTGCACACAGACTCATGGTGTGATTCTAGGCAGAAAACGATATTTGATTGGCAATTTGAAAGCACATTTACTTCTGTTGAGGAGCAAATGATAATTACTGTGACAGCCTGACACATTTTTCTTATATTTTAGAGAAGCAGAAAAGAGCACATGTCCTTACACCTATTTGAGACCATGACCATGTGTTACAGGGTGAGTGATTAGACTACAGCAAAGGAAAAGAGCCTTAGTGACATTCAATCTGTTTGCGTTACACACTGCTATCTGAAACACAACACAGAGCTGAGTATTATGCATGGAAGTGTAGAAGAAGCTGCTGCATGTGTGCAAAGAGTGTGTTTCTGGAGACTGTGTATTGTCAGTTGCAAGAGAGATCTGCATGGAGACTTTTTCAACTGCATGAAGACTGCAGATATGTGTGTAAGAGTACATGTTTGGTAAAGGTTAATTAGAGTTTTGTACATGTAGGAACTACCTCACCCTTTACAAGATTGAAAGGAAAATCTACCCAGTTGATTTGAAATATGTTACCATTTACCTCTCATTTTTCTGATTGTGATTTCTGCTGAGTACTAACCAACACATTTGAACAAAACAAGCTGCCCTTTTCCTGCGAGTGCAAGTTTTACAGAACAACAGCAACACAAACTAAATCTCTGACAACAATTCCTGTGTGCACACTGTCTCATGGTGTGATTCTAGGGACAAAACAGTATTCCTGGGTGATACCAGGCCCTTTCCTGAGAGTGCAAGTTTTACAGAACAACAGAAACACAAATTAAATCTCTGACAACAATTCCTGTGTGCATGTTGTCTCATGGTGTGATTCTAGACAGAAAACAGTATTCCTGGGTCATACCAGTACACCTTAACTTATGGTGAAGAGATACTCCATAATATCTTTCAAGTTCAAGGCACTTAAATATCTTCCTTAACATGAAATGTAAAACACAACGTTTAAATTGGTAGGAAAAAGTACCATGCTATTTTCAAATGTATTTGCATTTTCCTCTCATTTTACAGATAGTGATTTCTGCTGAGTGCTAAGCAACACACTTGAAAAAAAGAAACTGCCCTTTCTTAAAAGTGCAAGTTTTACAAAGCAACACAAATTAAATCTCTGACAACAATTCCTGTGTGCACACAGACTCATGGTGTGATTCTAGGCACAAAGCGATATTTTCTTTGGCAATTTGAAAGCACATTTAGTACTGTGGTGGAGTAAGTGATAATTACTGTGACAGCCTGACACTTTTTTCTTATATTTTAGACAAGCAGAAAAGAGCACATGTCCTAACAGCTCCTTGATACCATGACCATGTATTACAAAAAACAAGCTGCCCCTTTCCTGCAAGTGCAAGGGTAATAGAGCAAGACCAACACGAATTAAATCTCTGATAACAATTCCTGTGTGCACACTGTGTCATGGTGTGGTTCTAGGCAGAAAACAGTATTCCTGGGTGATACCAGTACACCTCAACTTATAGTGAAGACATACTCCATAATATCTAACATGTTCAAGGCACTTAAATATCTTCCTTAACATAAAATGTAAAACACCACTTTTGAAGTGGTAGGAAAATGTACCATGCTATTTTCAAATGTGTTTGCATTTGCCTCTTTTTTGTGAGTAACTAATTTCTGCTGAATGCTAACCATCACACTTTAAGCAAACAAACTGCCCCTTTTCTGCGAGTGCAAGGCTAACAGAACAAGAGCAACACATATTAAATCTCTGACAACAAATCCTGTGTGCACATAGACTCATGATGTGATTCTAGGCACAAAACAGTATTCCTCAGTGATACCAGTACACCTTAACTTACAGTGAAGACATACTCCATAATATATTACAAGTTCAAGACAGTTAAATTTCTCCTAAATCACAAAATGTAAAACACAACTTTAAAACAAGAATGACAATTCTATTATTTATATCAAAATACACCACATACTTCCCCTCTCAAGCTCATAACTCACCTTTAAAATTAATTAGTTGAGAAAGAAATGTGGCACTCAAACAGCAGATTATCAGAGCCAGAATCTCAGAGCTGTACACCTCTCTCCTCTCTCCACAACCAGTAATTGGCAATTTTTCCCACATATACATGTTAATGTAAAATCACAGTCCTTCCCACATTTTTTCAAATGGAATCACACATTTCTATTGGTTGCAACTTTCAACCCCTTTCCTAATCATCCCTTCCCCCAACATGACTTCTGCCTGCTACCATAGCAACAGCTCATGGAACACAGGTGTGAGCAGAGAGGTCAGAAGTTCAGCACACAATGTTTCAAATCCAAAGAGCAAGAGTGCTTGACTTTTCAAACCTAACAGCATATTCAAAGTAATGTTCAGTGGGAACACATTTTTCTGTACCAATCCAAAACATGCTTTTAAAAATGTAAACATACAGCCTAGTTTTAACTGTAAAATGGTTTGAATCAGCCAATGAGTTTTTTTTATTAAAAAAAAGTATGAATGCCTCCATTTTTCAACTGTCTTTCTTTTCATATTGTTATTCTACCTAAAGACACCTCCTGAGTGCATCCTGTTCTCCTTGGAAGATGTTCACAGTGTGGATTGTAGGTCATAGCTATGTCTTCTGGAGTGAAAAGTATGCAGAAAAAAGAGGTATTTTCAAAGACCTTGCTTTGCCAAATGTAGACATTAAATAGATTGGTCAGAGAGGGTTAAAGTGGCACCAATTAATGCCTTTGGTGAAAACCTTTCTACATCTCCCACAGCCTAACCTTATTATTGTGCACTGTGGTGGTAATGACCTAGGCACTTTAACTGGGGTAGGTCTGGAAATGCTTATTAAGGACACCTTTCTGCAATTGATGTCACTTTTTCCACAAACTGCCGTTGTATATTCTAATATATGCCAAAGGCAAAAGTGGAACTGGTCCAACCAATTTTGTCCGCAAATTGACAAAGCAAGAAAGCACGTCAATAAGTCTGTTTCTGCTTTCCTCAGAGACTATGGTATGGGTTCTATATACCACAACAACTTGCGTTACAACATGCAAGACATTTATAGAGGAGACGGTGTACATTTCAATGATGAAGGGAACAGAGTCTTCCTCTTTAACTTTAGACTCTGTATCAGTACTTACTTGTAGGTACCGAAAAACACTCAATAAACACAAGGGCTCTTTTTAGAGCCACCTAATATCTAAACACTTAAACTTGATTTTTATTTCTTTTTTTTTTTAATGTTTTTTTTCGGGTACGCGCAGAGTGCGCACACCTCGCGATGTTTTTTAAAAAAAATTAAACTCTTTGTTTTTGCCCTACGTGTTCCTACTGTGACCCCCTGACAATGGCTAGGGGTCAAGAACTCCCTACGCTGCCCCCTATTCATGTTCTCCACCTTTCCTTTTCAGTGCGACAGACAAAATGGCGGCCGACACTTCCTGATTTCGACCGATTCGAATGTTTACTGACATCTAACAACCAATCACAATTACGCTCGCGCACGGCAGGGTGAACGCGCACAGGGCTTGCACAGTGCGCGCACCCTGCGCGCGTATAGATATTGATATGCTTTTAAATGCTATTTTCTCAGGAAATACTGAACAGATTTACACCAGACCTGCAAAAGGCACTTCTTTGACCTTATGGCTACCTCTCTGCCAAATTTCAAGTAATTCTGTTAAGCCATTCGGGCTGTAGCTGTGTCTAAAGGTCCTATGGAAAAATGCATGGGGAAAACGCGTTTTGGGACCCCCCTTTTTTCTCAGCCCCTACTTGACGAATCACCCCGAGACTTTCAGGGTAGGAGCTGAACGGAGCGCCTTATTAGTTTTGAAAATTTCGCGAGGATTCGTCAACCGGCGCCAAAGTTATTCAAAATAGAATGTTGAGATTTCCTATGGAAACACTGTCCTAACTATAACTATCTACTGGCGACCGCCAGTAGATAATATATGTATAATAATATATGTATGCATATATGTATAGGTATATATGTATGTATATATATTTGTGTATGTATGTGAATACATATATATGTATAGCATGAACAAGGCTACGCCTGGCAGCCGAAATGCATAGATGATTGTATCATTCACATGATAATAAAACAGGAGTGAAGTCCACAGGAGTGCCGATTCCTTCTTTTCCCTCAAAAAGGTGATTTTTTTATATATATGTCCTGGAATCACTATTCTGTCAACACCGCCGCTCTCTGCGCAGCCTGTGCTACAGCTTACGAGGACGGACTCGCGTAAAACGTCACTGTCACACGAAAAACGTACACGCAAGAACTGAGAGGGGAAAAACAATCTCTCCGTCAGTGTGAGAGACTCTGGCGGAAATGTTCCGAAACGGAGTCGAAGGACGTGTAGAAAGAAAAATTGGCCCTTTATAAGGCCTCAATTATCAGAACTAAGTCTATATATTATGAAGCCAGGATCAGCGAAGCGACAACCACTCAGAAAGAGATGTTTAAGGTACTCGGGGAACTGAGTCGTCTGAAAGAGCCAAAGATAGTCACCAGTCAGGCTGAGTGAGATAAGATGCAGGATTTCTTTTTAACTAAGGTTGAAGACATTATTACTGATATAGGCAACACATGTCTTACCCCCCTGTTCTCTGGTAGTGGGGGACCCACCTGTCTTTCAGAGTAGAGCTCTCTCCGCTTTCCCTTCACTCGAACCACATGACTTAGCTCACTTTATGGCTAAAGTAAAATCAGGGTCACCTGAGGACCCTTGCCCGCCGAAGGTGTACAAAACCATCATCCCAGTGATTGAGGCTGAGGTGTTGTCTCTACTAAATCTATCTTTGGCGACAGGAAAAGTACCACAGAAGTTTAAGGAAGCCTTGGTGATCCTGTTACTGAAGAAGGCAGGGGCGGACACCAAGATCCTTAAAAACTTTAGAAGCATTTCTAGACTCCCATTTCTGGCTAAGGTTCTTGAACAACATGTTCTTCGACTACTTTCGGCCTTTGTAGAACAACACACTAGGCAAGCCGGTTTTAGGGTGCATAATAGCACTGAATTGGTGATGCCCTCCGTGCGGGATGACCTGCGGTTTGCAGCTGACAAGAAGACCCTCTCAGCCCAAATCCTGTTGGAGCTCTCAGCCGCATTTGACACGGTGAACCACGTACAGTTGTTAGTCCGTGTCCGGAAGCTGGGAGTCTCTAGACTGGTCCTCCAATGGATCACCTCTTTCCTGGAGGATCGATCCCAAAGAGTCCAATTGGGAGATTGTACATCTAGGCAGGGCAGCCTACAATGGGGGGTCCCTCTGGGCTCTGTGCTGTCTCCTTTGCTTTTTAATATTTACTTGCAGCCCTTGATAGATGCACTAGCTAAAACAGACTGTCATCTGTTTAATTACGCTGATGACACCCAACTAATTGTGCGTATTGACAACGCTCCCGCCGTTCAGGGTAACGTCCAAAATATCCTCTGGTTCACTATGAACTGGATGACCTCTAATTCCCTGAAGGTAAACCCAGATAAAACAGAAGTACTGGCTGTGACTACAGGGGTTTCGCCCTGGTCCAGTCTTTATTGGCCTCACAAGCTAGGCACCTCTCCAACTCCGGTGCCAGCAGTAAAGAGCCTAGGCATAAAGCTGGACACTGGATTAACCATAAAGAGCCAGGTATCTACTGTCATAGGGAGTTGTATTGGCCTAATGCTGCAGCTCCAGAAACTTGTGACCTTGTTGTCTCTCTCCACTATGCAGACTGTTGTAACGGCACTAATCGTGTCTCCCTAGACTATGGCAATGCAGTCTACATTGGGCTTCCCAATATACTTCTGGGGAAGCTACAAGTGGTCATGAATGATGAGGCAAGGCTGATTTTTAAGTTGCCAAGAAGAGCACATGCTGCTCCCTTACTGCAGCAGTTACACTGGCTCCCCATCAAGCAAAGGGTTAAATTCAAGGGGCTGTGCATTGTGCATAAGTCCCAGTTTGTAGAGGTACCCAAATACATCAAAGACCGCCTTAGGCCCTCTGTGCCCAGTCGCACTCTCCGGTCTTCAGATTCTCGTCTGTTAGTCTGTCCACGTTTTAACAGAACGACCCTAGGGGGCCGGGCATTCTCTGTCACTGTCCCCCAGATTTGGAATAAACTACCTGACGATACTCGTAAGGAAACCAGGTTACTACCATTTAGGAGGAGACTTAATACCCTTCTCTTTCTAGAGTTGTTTAGATAAGCTTATTCTGTGGTGGGTTGTGGATAGCTGCATGTAGGGATTCTGGACCTTTGATTTATGTTGAAGCGCTTAGAGACCTTCTGGTGATAGGCGCTCCATAAATGCAATAAAAAATATGCTTTGCGATATCGACAGATTTTGTTTATTCAGTGTGCAACCATCACCGAACTGACAAACATGTTTCTGCCTCCTGGCCTTTGTCAATGTCAGTTAGGTAATGTGAACTCTCACCTTTAAAACAGAACACAATTCATTGAACAGTTTGATCAGTCAGCAGCATAGAGGACGGACTATATTCTATTGCATATATCTCCTATCCATGTTAGAGCAGCGGCCATTTTGTAACATATAACATCATTGATTCTTCACATAACTAGATTTCATCATGCTGCTTCAAGACTTTACAATGCAAAAAAAAAAAAATGATTGTGGTAAATATCCGCCATTCATACAAATACCTCATGTCCATGTACATGATAAAAAGATGAATACATATTTATGTGATTCATTGGACAATTGTACCAGTTAGCAGCATCAAACATGGACTTCATTTTACTTCAATGAGCCCCTCATACCCTTAAAATGCAATGGCCATTTTGCAATATAAGAATTCATTTGCTGTTCAGATAGACAAAACAAGGAAAGACATCCGTCCCGCCCATGGCTTATGCCGTATGTAAATCAATTGATCAAAAAACAAATTAGTAGTTGGTACAGTTATTGGTCACTGGCGTCAAGAATTCACATCTAAGCCCATAATGAATAAGTTAAATATCTATATCTGATGATAATCAAAGTAATTCATCAATGTTTTATATCCTCTCTCAAGACTTGCAATTGTGCCCTGAATGGGCTGTCGGATTATTGTCAGTTAACATCAACAACATCCCTATTTTATGCTAATGAAGGGGTAATCCCATCTCTATGTGTACTTCCTGCCTGATTCTGATTTAAATTTGAGTTTATGATCAATGGTACATTCTAGTACTTTACATAAAGTCAGAGAATAAAGAGCAGTTAAAAGTTTTTTTCGATCAAGAAAAATCAAAAAATGAAAAGAATCAACAGGAATTAACAAGATTCACAAGTAGCCTCTCCTTATCCTACATGTTTAGAAAGGTCCTCCTCAGTTTTGAGGCCAGCCAGAATCAGGGTACCTAGCTCCGCAATATAGCTAGACTACATCTGCCTGAGCAGCCTAACTCTGTCTCCACCTCTACCTCTGTGGGTCATTTGTTCAATGCAGAAGAATCATAATCTCTGTTCTCTGCATTGATGAACCTCTGCGAAGTGCCTCACCACTGGGTAGGTGTTGTCCTGCTTGTTTATGTCTCTAATATGTTCTAGGACCTATTCTTTTCACTTCATGCAACGTGCTGCCAATGTATTTTTTATCACAAGGGCATACTAAACAATAAACTACAAAATACGAATTGCAATTTAATAATTTTGTTACCCTCCTTCTAGTCTACATGGGATTTCATATTTCTTCATTTTGGTACTGCCTTTGCGTGCTTTACATTTAGTGCATGGATAAAACCCAGTTACCTTAATCTTTTTTGCAGGTCTTTCCACAAAATGACTATGGACCAGAATATCCTTCAGAGAGCCACTATTTCTATGGGTTACATCAGGCTGATTCGCTAGTTCTTTGCCTAATACAGTGTCTGTTTGGAGAATGTTCCAATGTTTCTGAATTGCTCCAAGAATCTGTTTAGACTCAGTGGAGACATTGAGTATTAATCTCACCTTTTCATCCTTCCCATTAATTTTCGGTTTGAGTCAGAAGATCATGTCTTTCTCTCCTATTCACTTTAGCACCTACCTCCATTAACACTGTGAGTACCCTCTCTCTCTGGATCTAGTCAGGGCCTCTCCTTCAGCTTTGATGTAATCAGTAGTGAGGGAGCAATTGCATCTCGTTCACAGGAGTTATCCAAAGGGAATGCTGTTAAATCACACTTTGTGGATGCTGGCTTTGCGCATGCAGAATGGTGTTTCCTGCCGTACGTTTTCTAAAAAAAGCTTGGTACAGAGTTTATTATTGAAGACAAATACATGTAAGATCTACGAATGGCACCTCTGTTTCACATATCTGACTAGTGAATCTCAAATTCAGCTCATTACTGTTTAAGATAGAAATTTACTTTTCAGCTTTGGAATGTGTGCCATGCCACACTATGAACAAGCCATCAATGTACCTTGCCCAAACAGCACTTTTTTCTACCCATTTTTAATTGGGCTTTGCCCAGGCCACGTGTCTCTCCCACCAGCCTACGAACAAGGTTGCATAACTGTGGGCAAAGCACGTGACCATGGCGGTCCCCTGTGTCTGCAAGAACAGCTGCCCAGTGAAAAGAAAAATATTGTTATTCAAGCAGAAGGAAACCATTTGTAGTACCATTAAATTATGTTCTTGGTACTTTAAAGGCCTACTCTGTAAGAAACATTCCAATGCGGCAAGACCTTTCTCGTGCAATACATGTATATAGACTGCCAATGTCTAAAGTGATCAACATAACATCTTTTTCCCATTGGATGTTCTGCGTGAGCCAAATAAAATATGTGGTATCTTGGATGAATGAACTCAGGTCTTTGATAATAGGAAAAAGGAAGGAATCCACAAAGATCGAGGCTGGTGGTTTTCTTTGTTTGTATGCACTTTCGGCAAATCATAAAAAGTGGGCAAACTGGATGATCAACCTTAATAAACTTATATTCATCCTCCTCCAAAATCCCTTTGTTGTGACAACCATCCAGTAATGAGTAGAAAGCTTCAATGCTCGCATTATAGGTCACCCTATTCGTTTGAGTATAGCTCTGTGAGTCCTCCAGCAGATGTAGTGCCTCCTTTTGATATATTTCTTTATTAAATTGCACTATATTTCCACCTTTATCAGATGGTTAGATTACTAGAGACATATCCTTTTTGTAGGGAGATAACAGCTTTCCACTGTTCCTTAGTCAAATTGAAATTCTTTTTCAATGTCTGTGGTTGGGCAGATATTCTCAGTCTATCCAAGTATTGTACCACTGCATCATAAAAACAATTGTTGTTGGGATAAATCTTGATTTAGCTTTAAAACCACTCCTCTCACTCCTTTTCTCAATGCCAATTTGGTGTGTACCCAGAGTCCTGTTCTTGCGGCGATGTTGGAGATACCTGAAGTTGGCACAGGGTTTGCAATGCTGATGGAACTTCCCCAGTTAAAATGTCAGTTGATGTCACCATATTCGGGACCGTTGTTGATTTAAGTTGGACGCCAGAAAAGTTTCCTTATGAATCGATAGAGATCAATACTCGTTTGAGTATAATCCTGTGCCTTTGTGGGACAAAATGTCAGACCTTTTTGAAGCACAGTTGTTTCTGTAGGAGTTAGTTGATGATCAGATAGATTTCCGATGGTAAAGTTATTGGTCTTTAATTGCGATAATAACTCTTCTTGCTCCTGGTGACCCTTGCCTGCGACACTTGATTTCCTTCCCTTACCTTTCTGGATCTTTCTCCTGTGGATTCCAGAGGTCGTGTTCTTTGCGAATACCTTCTCCAGATTTCTTTGATGAGCTTATACTCCTGGGGAAAATGTATCCTAGTGCTAGTACCTGGGCTTTCCAATCTTCTAGCTGTTTTTGTTTCTGAAAGGTCATTGTCTACCTCTGATTCTGAGGTGTCCTTTACATCAATTACTTTAAGATTTCTGGTTACCTGTAATACTTTGCGAGGAGCTTCGCATTTCCTGGCAAACGTCAATATTCTCTCTGATTCATAATCCCTCTGATCACAAGCAAATTTATTATGTTTTCGTAATTTGATGTTGTTTTAATTTGTTATTAATCGAGCTTTCATCTGTGACCTTAGCCACTCAGAAAGTTCTTTATCACGGTTCTGGATAATGTTTTCTGCAATCTTCTTAATTTCCTCCAACAGTTTGCCTCTGTCACTCTTTGCATATTTTATCAGGATTGCCACCATTCTTTCAATCAATCAGGGGATTTTAAGTGCGCTACTCACCTGTGAGGGTCTCAAGGCACTGGGGTGGGGGGCAGCTCTGGTCAGTCGAAGAGCCGGTCAGTCGAAGAGCCAGGTCTTGAGCGTGTTCCTGAAGATGTGCTGGTAGTGGGCACGTCTGATGTCTATGAGGAGCCCATTCCAGGTCTTGGCCGCGATGTAAGGGAAGGATCTTCTACTCATTCTTGCTCTGCCGATGCGTGGGTTTTTTGCAAGGGCGAGGTTGGCAGATCGTAGGTTCTTCTTGGGTACATGGAAGGAGATTCTGTTGTTGAGATATTGGGGTCCGTTGTTGGGTAGGCATTTGTAGACGTGGGTGAGTATCTTGAAAGTTACTCTCTTTCTGACGGGGAGCCAGTGTAGGCTATGCAGGTGTTGGGAGAAGTGTTCATGTCGAGGGATATCAAAGACGAGTCTGGCTGCAGTGTTCTGTATGGTCTGGAGTTTGTGGAGCAGAGACTTGTTGAGCTTGGCATAGAGGGCATTTCTGTAGTCCAGTCTGCTGGTTATGAGTGCGCGGGTGATGGTCTTTATTGATTCTGAGGGATCCATTTGAAGATCTTACGGAGGATGCGGAGGGTGTTGCAGCAGGTGGAGGCGAAGGCGCTGACCTGTTGGGTCATGGAGAGGGAGGAGTCGAGTATGATGCCAAGGTTTTGGGTGTGGTCGTGGGGGGCTGCCGAGGGCTGAGGGCCACCAGGTGTTGTCCCATGCAGGGCTGGAGGGTCCGAGGATGAGGACCTCTGTCTTCTCTGAGTTTAGCTTCAGGCAGCTGCTGCTCATCTAGGATGCAACGTCTTTCATTCCTTTCTGGAAGTTGAGCCTGGTGGTTAAGGGGTCCTTGGTGAGGGAGAGGATGAGCTGGGTGTTGTCAGTGTACGATACTATGCTTAGTCTTTGTTGTCTGACAATGGCAGCGAGTGAGGCATTGTAGATGTTGAAGACCGTAGGGATGAGCGGCAATCCTTGGGGTAATCTGCAGTTGATCTCTTTGGGTTCGGAGGCAAGGGTGAGATTCTGATTCTTTGGACTCTGCTGGTGAGGAAGGAGCAGAGCCAGTCGAGGGCGGATCCCTGATTGCCGGCTTTGTGGAGTCTGGCGGTCTGTGTGCAGTGGGGGACGGTGTCAAAGGCTGCAGAAAGGTCGAGAAGTATCAGGCCTGCGGTGTATTCTTGGTCAAGTAAGGTGCAGATGTTGTCTTTGGCAGCGAGTAGTGCGGTCTCAGAGCTGTGATTGCTGCGGAATCCAGATTGGGAGGGATCGAGGATGGAGTTGTCTTCGATGAATTTCGGTAGTTGGACGTTGACAGTCTTCTCAGTGACTTTGGCTGCGAAGGGGAGGAGGGAGATGGGTTAGTAGTTCTTGTGGTCCGTGCGATCTGCTGAGGGCTTCTTGAGTAGGGGTGTTACTTTCACGCTTTTACAGTTGTCGAGAAAGATGCCGGTCTTGAAGGTGTCATTGATAGTGTGTCGTAGTTCCGGGGCGATGGTGGCAGTGGCGGTGGCTCTGTGGAAGATGTGCAGGAGCAGGCCTCCATGGGGGCTCTTGAGTGGATGCCTTTCATGGTCGATGTGGTGTTTTTAGTGGTGACTGGGGTTCAGGAGGAGATGGTGGGCTGGCTGGCGTTGCTGGAGGCGGGAGTGGTGTCGGCATCCGGTGTCTGGTCGTTGAAGTTGACGTAGAGGCC
Source organism: Triturus cristatus (assembly GCF_964204655.1). NCBI lineage: Eukaryota > Metazoa > Chordata > Amphibia > Caudata > Salamandridae > Triturus > Triturus cristatus. The sequence continues at coordinate 401,671,585 of NC_140586.1, read as the reverse complement.
CTTGATTTTCAGATGGAAGTAGGAGCCGATTTTGTTGCAGAGGTCCTGGGAGGGGGTGATGTCTGTGTTTTTCCTGGAGGGTTTGGTGAATTCCTGAATGATGCTCAAGAGTTCCTTGGAGTTACTGGAGTTGGCAAGGATCTTGTTCTGGATGAATGTCCTTTTGGTTGATCTGATGCGTTGGTGGTATTCCGTCATGGCGTTCTTGTAGGCGGTGCGGTCTTCTGGAGATTTGCTGTTTCTCCAGTTCTTCTCGAGACGTCTGCAGGTGCGTCTGGATTCTTGGAGGTCACCGGTAAACCAGGTGCCTTTTCTGGGGCGCTGTCTGTCGAAGTTACGTAAGGGTGCAGGATCGTTTGCCCAGTTGGTGATACATCTGAGGAGTTCTTTGGCTGTGAGGTTGGCATCGGTCGAGGTGGCTGGGCGGTGCAGTTGCGGGTGGAGGTGAGCTGCTCCTCAGTGACCTTGCTCCCGTTCCTTCATGGAGGGGCGGGGTGCCGGTTTGGGTGCTGTGGGTTTGTCGACATGGAAGTGTACACAGTAGTGGTCTGTCCAGGGGGATGCGAGGTGTGGCTGAAGTGAGCGTTGTTACCTCCTGCAAAGATGGGGTCGAGGGTGTGTCCCGCCTTGTGAGTGAGGGTGGTGACGAGTTCTTACAGTCCAAGGTTGGTGAGGTTGTCCAGAAGGGTGGTGGAGTTGGGGTTGTTTAGGTTGTCGAGTTGGAAGTTGAGTTCACCGATGAGCATGTAGTCCATGGAGGCTATGGCGTCGTGTGCGATGAGGTTGGCGATGGTAGTGGTGAATGTAGTTTGAGGTCCAGGAGGTCTGTAGACAAGGGTGCCTCGTAGAGTCATTCCGGAGCTGGGCTGGATCTGGAAGTGGAGGTGTTTGGTGGTGGGTGGGCTGTTGCTGGAGGTCATGAGTCGGTGGGAGCTCTTGTGTGTATATGGTGAGTCCTCCTCCTTGGCGATTGAGGCGATCCTTCCTCTGGATCTTGTATCTGTCGGGGATGGAATTGGTGATGTCAGGGGTGGAGGTGGAATTGGTCCAAGTTTTTGTGAAGAAGGCAACGTCTGGCGAAAGGGTGTTGAGGAGGTTCCAGATTTCTACAATGTGCCTGTGCAGGGAGTGTACATTGAGGAGGATGCACCTCAGGGCTTCATGGTGTTGATGTCCGGTGTGGGGGCGGTGGCCATGGTAGTACGGAGGGTGGTGAAGGTTCGGCAGCAGTGGCAGTAGGAAAACTGGCCATGGGTGGTGTTCGGCATGGAGAGCTGGCAGTTGTTGTTCCTTCCGGGGTTGAGAGCGCGAGTGTAGCTGAGTCATACCGGTGGGTGGTCAGCAATCCAGGGTCACTGGTGCTGGTCACGGTCCGGTCACGGGCAGTCGCAGATGGGCTTGCCAGTGGCGTGCCCGTTGCATGGTGGCTGCGCAGCAGCCATCATTAGGTAGGGAAGGGGGAGGAAGGCGCAGCTGGGAGCGGTAAGCAGCAGGGGGATGAGCCGCGGGGGCAGCAGCAGCAGGAAAGGGAAAACGGGCAGAAAAAAGAGAGAGACAAGGCAACAAGGAATAAAAGACAGGAAAAACAGGCCCAATGATAAAGACAGAAAACAGACCAAAAGACAGGAAAAAGACAGCAAAACTGGCACAATACAACACAGACAGAAGTGGAACCAGCAGAAGAGCAAGGCTCTCCCTCTGGGCCACCAGGGATGATGTGCAGGCAGGAGCCTGCGGGTGGTGGAGGGCCTCGAACACCTACCTGACCAAGCAGTGCACAGAGCAGTGGCACTTAACAGCGGAGCTGCGTGGGGAAGAGAGTAGGTCCCTGACCAGGAGGTCAGAGATCTTCCTTTGGCAGATTGGGTTGTTAATTCCGCCCATTCTTTTAATAAATTCAGATCTGGATTCTCATACGATGGTATTGTATAAATTCTGAGGCCTCTTGGAATTCTATCCACATCAAGATAACGTTGAAAGGATGTCACCTAACACCACTTTCTAATTTCCTTCTCGCATGTCCTCTCTAATGTAGTAAACAGACCTTTGAGACTACTTAGTCCTTTCTTCACATGTACATCAATTTCAGCTCTGTCTGACGGCACTATTTTGCCGAAACCTGATTCAGCTGCCTCCAATCATGCTGTAACATATCCTTATGTGGTTGCCACTTGTATTATTAAGAAATAATATTCAGCTTTGCCTCTACGCTGCTACCACCCACAAAGTTTCTGCAATGAGTGAATGCAAGTGCTTACTCACCCAAGTCAGTTGCACCGGTGGCTCCGTGTCCTCCGATTACAACAGAGCTGAAGGAGATGCACTGACTAGATTCAGAGAGAGGTTACTCGCAGACGGTGTTAATGGAGGCAAGGGCTAAAGTGAGTAGGAGAGAAAGACAAGATCTTCTGACGCATGAACAGAAAATGGATGTGAAGGATGGAAAGGTGAGATTATTACTCAATTTTTCCATATACTCCAAACAGACACTGTATTAGGCAAAGAACTAGTGAATCAGCCTGATATAACCCATAGAAAAAGTGTCTATCAGAAGGAAGTACACATAGAGAAGGATGTGTGGATGTTAACTGACAAAACTACAACTGCCCACTCATCGAGCAATTGCAAGTCTTGAGAAAGGATATAAAACATTGATGAATTACTATGATTATCATCAGATATAGATAATATTTAATTTATTAATTATGAGCTTAGATGTGAATTCTTGATGCCAATGGCCAATATCTGTCACAGCTACTCATTTGTTTTTTGATCTATTGATTTATATACGGCATAAACCATGGGCTGGACGGTAATCTTTCCATGTTTTGTCTATCTTAACAGCAAATTAATTTTTATATTGCAAAATGGCCATTGCATTTGTAAGGGTCTGAGGGGCTCACTGAAGTAAAATGAAGTGCATGTTTGATGCTGCTAACTGGTACAATTGTCCAATGAATCACATAAATATGTATTTATCTTTTTATCATGGACATGGGATATTTGTATGAATGGCGGCTATTTATCACAAGCATTTATTCATTTTTTTATTGTAAAGTCTTGAAGCAGCATGATGAAATCTAGTTATGTGAACAATCAGTGATGTTATATATTACAAAATGGCCGCTGTTCTAACATGGATAGGAGGGGATAAATGCAATAGAATATAGTACACCCTCTATGCTGTTGACTGATCATACTGTTCAATGAATTGGGTTCTGTTTTAAAGGTGAGAGTTCACGTTATCTAACTGACATTGACAAAGGCCAAAACGCGTTGTCAGTTCCGTGATGGTTGCACACAGAATAAACAGTAAATCTCTGAATATCTCAAAGCCTCGAGTGCTCAGCGTTTTTGTTGTGACAGTGAAATATATATCTATATCGGAACAGCAAGTGGGGATTGAGGACATACCTTTTGAGCGGAGGCCCATCCAGGGCTTGTATTTTCCCACAGAACATTGCCGCAAACATTCTGGGACTGCAACTCCCATCAGCCAATATAAAGCCGCATTCAGCACAGCCCATTCGGGGCGTATAATCACGGCACTATAAAGGGAAGGGGCGGCACCAGAACGGCTTTCTGAGCATACCGTGGCCCCTGATGAAGGAGTATAACGACTCGGAAATGCGTTAGGCATTGAAACGGTTTGCACAGCTGCGAAAGGATTCTGCTGATTGCTGTGGCCATACCCAATAAAGACTTCAAAGCCCACACTGCTGTTCGAGTGCGTCTCATTCCGAAGGGAACCTTGGAGCTGAAATATATATATATATATATATATATATATATATATATATATATATATATATATATATATATATATATATATATATATATATATATATATATATATATATATAAATAAATATATTATCTACTGGCGGTCGGCAGTAGATAGTTATAGTTAGGACCGTGTTTCCATAGGAAATCCGCAACATTCTATTTGGAATAACTTTGGTGCCGGTTGACGAATCCTCGCGAAATTTTCAAAATAGTGGGGCGCTCCGCTCCGCTCCTACCCTGAAAGTCTCGGGGGGATTTGTCAAGCGAGGGCTGAGAAAAAAGAGGGGGCCCAAAACGCGTTTTCCCCATGCAATTTTCCATAGGGACCTTCAGTCCAAGGTACAGCCCGAACGGCTGAACAGAATTACTTGAAATTTGGCAAAGTGGTAGTCCTCAGGTCAGGCATGTGCCTTTTGCATATATGGTGTCAATCTGTTCAGTAGTTCCTGAGAAAATCAAAAGTAAATTCACATACATATCTGGGCGGAGCCTAATCACACATCTCATCGTGAGATCTGATTGGCTGTCAGTACTTCATCCAAGAAGTGTTGGCAGCCATCTTGGGACCAATATACATGATAGCACCTCATTAAAAAGCATTGCAGTTAATAGAAGGTTTTAAGACTTTAGTTACATTATAAATCATTTGTTGATGGTACCATACTCATTTTAGGAATTGTGGTGTGTTCTAAGGTGATTTTACCATGTGAAAAAGCCTTCTGCTGTGATATCACGAACCATGTTTGAGAGAAAACTATTTTCTCATACTTTTCCCACAGAGGTTTGGAAGGTGATCTATAAGCTAAACTGAGAGCATATTTTCTGTAAATTCACATTATCTTTCTCAGTCATGTAAGAATGAAGTCTGACATTCTCAGTAAAACATGTACATCCAGCAAGGGCAGAGACTGTCAGTTGATTCCTTTGTGTTCTACTGCAGCTTCCCAGAGTGCTCTAAAGAACAACTAGAGTGCTAACAGTCTTACTTATGACAAAAGTATGGCACACCTGAAGCCATCTCGATTGGAATAAAGTGGTAACACTTAAAACATTTAATTTACAAAGGAACAAAATGAGGGGGTTCATTTTGCCATATAAATTATGATTAGTGCTGCAGAAAGAAAAACTAGGGCACATTTTGACTTCTGAAATCCTCTTTTATTTCATAAAAACATTCTGACATGCAGACTGAAACATGCACTTTGATTACCAGCAGCAGACTTGCCTGGTGAGCAGTAGCTTTACTACAGTGATCTAATGAGCAACTAGAGTGCTAACATTCAGAATTTATGGAAAATGTGTGACACATCTGAATGCCTTCTTGATGGAATCAAAGTAAAAAACTGAAAGTATTTCCTACTGAGGAGACTGCAGTAAATGAGGAAATTAGGAAACTTCATAACAAATAAATCTCCCAAGATGGCCACCAGAGACAAAAGAGCCCAAATGTAGCCCAAATATCACTCAGATGTAGCCCAAGTATAGCCCAATGACAGAATGTCCCAGAGTGTTCTTAAGAACAACTAGAGCGCTTACTGTCTTACTTATGACAAAAGTATGGCACACCTTAAGCCATCCTGATTGGAATAAACTGGTAACACTTAAAACATTTAATTTAAAAAGGAACACAATGAGGGGGTTCATTTTGCCATAGAAATTATGATTAGTGCTGAAGAAAGAAAAATTAGGGCACATTTTGAGTAACTTCTCAAATCCTCTTCTATTTCATTAAAAAATTCTGATATGCAGACTGAAACATGCACTTCTAATACTAGCAGCAGACTTCCGTGGTGAGCAGTAGCTTTACTACAGTGATCTAATGAGCAACTAGAGTGCTAACATTCAGAATTTATGGCAAATGTGTGACATATCTGAATACCTTCTTGATGGAATCAAAGTAAAAAACTGAAAGCATTTCCTACTGAGGAGACTGCAGTAAATGAGGAAATTAGGAAACTTCATAACAAATAAATCTCCTAAAATGGCCACCTGAGACAAAAGAGCCCAAATGTAGCCCTAATATCACCCAGATGTAGCCCAAATGTAGCCCAATGACAGAAGTGTGCAAAACACTTATTTTTTGTGTATTTGCAGTTTTATATAGTGCAGACTTGTCAGGTATTGGAGTGCTTTACGTGAACATTGGTTACATCACACAAGATCAAATTCATTTTGGTTGTAGACATGGGGAGATTAAGTGATTTGACCAGAATCACAGAATGTTGAGCTGAAGCAGAAACTCCAACCTGTTCCCCAGTTGCAAAGTCTGCAGCTCTGGAAGTAACACCACACCCTCTCCCCTTGGATGCAACATTTAATCAAGTGGTCAACTGGATAAAAAAACTAAGATTACAAATAATTTAAAAGTTCTTTGTCGCTAATTGAAAACTCAGAAAATATGTCCTCATTTTAGTTTTTTAGAGCACTAACCATAATTTTGATGCAAATAAGACCCTCTCATGTATGTAATTGCTAAAGGAAATGCTCTAGGCATTAGAGTTTTGATTACATCAAGATGACGTCAGGCATTCCACACTTTTGTAATAAATATAGAATGTTAGGAATCTAGTTGTTCATTGGGATACTGTTGAGAGGCAGAGGTCAGGGGCACGGACTCTGAAAATTGAAGGCAGGTAGGAGAGTGCAGAGGCAACAATTTGACCACACTAGGCAGGCAGGAAGGGCAGTGGCAGCACAACAGACTATGGAGGGCAGTGGAAAGGGGGGTAGGGGCAACAAACCAACAATACAGGACTGGCAAGAGAGGCTGTGGCAATATAATAGACCATTGTGGGCAGAAGGAAGAGGCAGTGGTCATACAACCATACATGCCAACAGACCCGTTTCAGCCTGGAAACGTCCAATGTTTTTAAGCTCAAATGGGCTTTACTTGATCTGTTTCCTGTCTACAATCTTCTCTTTTTCAATGTAACTCAAAGGGGAAAATCATTACCCCAGTTTTATTTCAAAATCTCCCTCTTACCAAGTTCAAAATGTTCGCAAGTATGGTACATTGGATCATGGTAGGCAGGAGGAATTGGGGTAGGGACATGGACTCGGATAACAGAGGACAGGAGGGACATTGAGAGGTGCACCAAACTGACCCTACAGGGCAGGCATCAGGGTTTGCAGCAGCACAATACACCACACAGGGCATGCGGGACGGAAGTGCAGCACAACAATCCATAGAAAGCAATAGGGAGGGGACAGGACCATGCACATGGACAACAGACAACAGAGGGGAAAGAGGCAATGGTAGCCAGCTGACCATAATGGACAGACAGGAGATAAAGCTGCAGCATAACAGACCATAAAGGGCAGGAGGGATGGATTAGGGGCATTACAATGGAACCGACAAGCCAGGAGGGAGGGAATAGGGGTCTGCACATGGAAACAGAGGGCTGGGGGCAAAGGGGCAGGGCAGGAGCAGCAAGATGACCATGGAGGTCAGGCAGGATGGGCACTAGAAACAAGACACACCATGGAGAGCAACAGTGAGACTATGATGGCATACACACAGACCATGGAGGGAAGGTGGGAGGGGCCATGGCAGCACAGAAGACCATGCATGGCAAGCGGGAGGGTTAGTGGCAGCACAATGGCTATGATGGGCAAGAAGGAGGGTGCAGGGGCATGCACAAAGGACCATGGAGGATAGAAGGGAGGGTCAGGACCTGGGCACAGACAAGAGAGTTCAGGGGAAGGGGCCTCACAACAGACCACGCAGGGCAGGCAGGAGGAGCAGTTGCAGCACAACAGACCAGGGAGGGCAGAAGGGTGTGGCAGTAAAATGGACCATGGAGGACAGGAGGAAGGGGATAGGGGCATGGCATGTGGACAGGCAGGGTGTAGGTGGCAGGGACAGGTTACAGTCATCTGACAATGCTAGGCAGGTGGGAGGGGAGTGGCAGCTCAACAGAACACTCAGAGTAGATAGGAGTGGCAGGTCCATGGAGCATGGTGGTCAAAAAGGATGGAGCAGGGGCATGCACAAATACATCGGAGGGCAGGGGGAAGGAGAATAGGGGCAGCAAGCAAAGCACAGAGGCTAAGCAGGAGGTCAATGATGGGCCATAGAATTGGGCAATGGAGGGCAGGATGAGTGGACTGGTACATCATGCTAAATGCAGGGCAGTGGCAGCACATCAGACCATGCATGGCAGGAGGGAGGAGGCTAGTCCATGGATTCAGACAACAGAGGATAGGGAGGAGGGGGATGGGGCAGCAAGCTAACTGTTCATAGAAGGTGGGTATTAGGAACTATATTGTTTTAAAAATGTGTGTCTGTGCGAACTACTTAAAATATGAACAAGTATGCAGCATAATCTCACTTTTATTCAGGAAGAAGAGGACGTTTGGGACTGTGACTCCGGGCTCACTTGGCAGAAACATCCCCTGACCCTCCACCCCATCGCAAAATGTAATGCCCGTGAAAAGGATAGGTGGACGCAGTGTTACATAGAACATAGTCTTGAGAGCACGATTGAAAATGAAAATTAGATATAGTATATGGTATAAACTATGCACCAAAAAGTGTGATATAAGATGAACAGGGGCGTGAAATATAATATGCAATACATTGTGTGCAATGACAGATTCATTGGAGAGCACGAGATAGCACAGGCACTAGCGCTTGCTATGTGATATGCGCCTTGGAGTGTAATATGCACAGGGCAGTGTTGTCTAACCTAAGTAGTCTCTAAAGTTGTAATATGAAATATATGCTGGGTAGTGTAACATTGCATATGCACTGTGACAAAGATATGGATCCCAGATTGTAATATGTATGGCATAGCGCTGTGCTTTATAACATAGGCATCGAGGAAGGCACGTTAGATGGGGCAATATAACCCGTGCGAAGGAAAGTGTCGCATGACATATTCACGGGGTGGTGTTACAGTGCACATGGGCTAGAGAGTGTCATAGCATACGCACTAGCTGGTGGAATACAACACAGAGGTGTGTGGCACTCGGCGGGCACTGGTGGGTGTAACACAGCATTGGGCTCAGCCAGGAGCACGCTGTGACTCAAGTGAGGTTTGTCTCCTTTCCAGAGAGTAAAATAAAAAGTATTACACATCCGGAGGTGGATGTGTGTTTTATTAACCGTGAGGGGGTTTCTTGCATAGTTTGGTCAAATTTTTGTCGAATCCCCTTTGAATGGCTTGGTGTGCATGTGTATTAAATGTGCCCGTCAATAGCTACCCATGTTTGTATAAATAAATGACAAGGGTGTCTACTTGGAGAGTACCCACCAGTGGGGGCGCCGGGATTAGGCACGGTAGGGTGTCAGACATGTCAGAGCTTCACTAGCGGTGTGAATACATTCTACGTGGATTCATTGTATGCATAGTCGCCTTTTAATGAATATCACGCAAATCGTCATGGTGATAGGTACATACGGTTTGTCCAGCATGTCCTAGGTGTTTCTATAAATATATATATTTTTTTTAAAATAAAAAACAAAGGCCGGCCCCGGGGGATGGGGTCCCCGGGGCCATAAGTGGCCTGAGGAGGGGGGCAACACAGCCCCCCTCCTAAAGAATACATTTCTTTAAAAAGGCCATGACCTGGGGGTTGGGGTTCCCGGGGCCGATTAAGGCCTTGGGAGGGCCAAATTAATTTTTTTCAACAAATAAAATTAGGTTGCAGGCCCTGGGGGATGAGGTCCCCAGGGCTAATAAATTAGAAAAAGAAAGGGGGCCACACAGCCCTCCTTCTTAAAAATAAATAAATAAAAGACTGGCATCGCGCCGGAGGCCACGCCCCCTCCTTGCAGCACTCTGCAAACGCGCCCCCTGGCCAGTTGTAAGTTGAGGAATTAATTCCCCTTCAATACTGAGGGTCCCTGAGGGCCAACTAGCCCACCAGGTGCTTCCAGTAAGCACCACTGCTCTGCGTTGCAGAGAGGTGGTGCAGGCCGTGCCACTTTTTACACCTCTATGCAACGCAGCTCTGTGGCGCTTACTGCAAGTACCTAGTAGTCTAGTTGGACCCTAGGGACTCTCAGGATTCAAGGGGACTTAATCTCCCAACTTAAAATGGCTACAGGGCGTGTTTACACAGTGGGGAAGGGAGGGGACGGGGCATGAGGTGACGTGTTCAAACACGCACTGTGGTGCATTTTAAGAGGTAGTTTTAATCCCTTGCCCTATTATATACTAGGGGCTTACAGAGGAGGTCATGCTAATCAAAGAGGGACCCCAACACATAGTGTGCTCTAGTGTATGTAGGTTTATTCACTGTATTCTGAGTGTCTTTTAACATAGCACTGGCTCTAAGACTGGTTAGTCAGACTCAGTTACCACCAGTATCCATCTGAAAAAGTTGAGGGTACAGGATGATTTTGCAAAAAGGCTTGTTTCTGCTCTTCTGTTTGTTCTTTCTGTACGTTATACTTCTTCCTGCACTTTTCTTCGTCTTTGAGGACTTCTGTTGCTTCTTTCTGCATTTCTTTTTTTTCTTTCTGTGCGTTTTTCCTTCTTTCTTCACATGTCCTGTCTCGGCAAGGCATAGCTAGAAATTAGCATTTAAAAAACCTTTGAAATTCACTGAAAAAAACATAGGTTTCAGGCACGTTATAGCTAGGAATTAGCATTTAAAAAACCTTAGAAATTCACTGAAAAAACCATAGGTTTCAGGGGCGTTATAGTTAGCTGGACTTTTCACTCGTACAAAACCATAGAAATTCCCCGTTATAGTTAGTTCAACTAACTATAACTCGCGCGCCCGCAATGCACTGCTGATGACGTCACATATTACATCACTCATGACATGGTCAGTGACATCACTCATGACATCACTCATGACATCACTGATGACATCATACTTGTGATAGAGTTGCAGACCTCCTCTACCCCTAATATAACCTTTGATACACATATTCAAAAATAGAAATTAAAATTTTCAAAACAATGGACATACCAATACCAGTTACAACAACCTATTCAGTAATTGTAAGATCCACATCCACATCCACTCATTCACCAACAGTCCTGTACAGTCACTCCTATATGTACTCACTCATCATATGTACTCATACACCTATACATCCTGTTACACAACGCCACTCATCCATAAAGTTACTCACTCACATAGTCACTCATGCTAATAAAGAATCAAACATCCGTTCACCTGCATATACAGTTATACACACACCACCACACTTACTTCTACAGAAACTTACACATACTTAGTCTTTTTAACAATCACTTATAGAAACACATACTTATTCATACAGGAACTCTTTCAATCTCTCACTCTCACATATGCTCACTTATATGCACCAATAGTCACATATACTAGTTTAAAACATATGTAGTTACTCATGAAGACACTATTGAGACAGTCATTCACTCACTAACACACCCATGCACACACTCATCCACCCATACAGTCCTGCACACATGCTGTCATCAACACATACAAACAGTGAGTCACTCATTCATGCACCTATGCACTACGTAATACCCCCCACCGAACCATACAGACATCAGACACTTATACTGATACTCAAAAAACCAACTAATAACCTATATAGACACTCATGTAGCTACTCACCAACCCATGCAGCCACTTATACACAAAGTGAGACTGATACAGATATTTACATATTTAAACATTACTCACTAAGCCATGTATTCACTAAGATACACTTAATCAGTCAGTTATACAATCAATTTTTCAAAAACAAATCATCCATTCAGACACTTATATACCCATTTATTCCTCCATCGACCTTGAGATATACATATAAAACATATGTAGTTTTCAGAAAAACACACATTCACTGGATGATGTCATCAGTGATGTCATCAGTGATGTCATTTGAGATGTCATCAGTGATGTCATGAGTGATGTCACTGACCATGTCATGAGTGATGTAATATGTGACGTCATCAGCAGTGCATTGCGGGCGCGCGAGTTATAGTTAGCTGAACTAACTATAACGGGGGAATTTCTATGGTTTTGTACAAGTGAAAAGTCCAGCTAACTATAACGCCCCTGAAACCTATGGTTTTTTCAGTGAATATATGTATATATATATATATATATATATATATATATATATATATATATATATATATTCACTAAAAAAACCATAGGTTTCACACATGTTGTAGTTAGGTGGATATTTCTCTCGAAAAAAACCATTGAAATTCCCCCGTTATAGTTAGTTCAGATAACTATAACTTGCGCGTCCGCAATCCACTGCTGATGACGTCACCTATTACATCACTCATGACATGGTCAGTGGCATCTCTCATGACATCACTGATGACATCATCCTTGTGATAGAGTGACGGCCGCGCCAGTTATAGTTATCTGAACTAACTATATCGGGGGAATTTCATTGGTTTTTTACGAGAGAAATATCCACCTAACTATAACATGTGTGAAACCTATGGTTTTTTTAGTGAATTTATATATATATATATATATATATTATCTACTGGCGGTCGCCAGTAGATAGTTATAGTTAGGACCGAGTTCCCATAGGAAATCTGAAAATTTTATTTTGAATAACTTTGGCACCGGTTGACTTATCTTCGTGAAATTTTCAAAACTAATGGGGCGCTCTGCTCAGCTCCTACCCTGAAAGTCTTGGGGTGATTCGTCAAGCGGGGGCTGAGAAAAAAGGGGGGTCCCAAAATGCGTTTTCCCCATGTATTTTCCAATAGGACCTTTAGTCGAAGGTACAGCCTGAACAGCTGGACAGAATTACTTGAAATTTGGCAAAGAGGTAGTCCTCAGGTCAGGCACGTGCCTTTTGCTTAAATGGTGTAAATCCGTTCAGTAGTTCCTAAGAAAATCAAAAGTAAAATCACATATATATCTGGGCGGAGCCTAACCACACATCTCATCGTGAGATCTGATTGGCTGTCAGCACTTCATCCAAGAAGTGTTGGCAGCCATCTTGGAACCAATATACATGATAGCAACTCATTAAAAAGCATTGCAGTTAATAGAAGGTTTTAAGACTTTAGTTACATTATAAATCATTTGTTGATGGTACCATGCTCATTTTAGGAATTGTGGTGTGTTCTAAGGTGATCTTACCATGTGGAAAAGCCTTCTGCTGTGATATCATGAATCATGTTTGAGAGAAAACTATTTTCTCATGCTTTTCCCACAGAGGTTTGGAAGGTGTTCTATTAGCTAACTGAGAGCATATTTTCTGTAAATTCACATTATCTTTCTCAGTCATGTGAGAATGAAGTCTGACATTCTCAGTAAAACATGCACATCCAACAAGGACAGAGACTGTCAGTTTATTCCTTTGTGTTCTACTGCAGCTTCCCAGAGTGTTCTAAAGAACAACTAGAGCGCTAACAGTCCTACTTATGACAAACGTATGGCACACCTGAAGCCATCTTGGTTGGAATAAAGTGGTAATTCTTAAAACATTTAATTTAAAAAGGAACAAAATAAGGGGGTTCATTTTGCCATAGAAAGTATGATTAGTCCTGCAGAAAGAAAAATTAGGGCACATTTTGACTTCTCAAATCCTCTTCTATGTCATAATAAAATTCTGACATGCGGACTGAAACATGCACTTTGAATACCAGCAGCAGACTTCCCTGGTGAGCAGTAGTTTTACTACAGTGATCTAATGAGCAACTAGAGGGCTAACATTCAGAATTTATGGGAAATGTGTGACACATCTGAATGCCTTCTCGATGGAACCAAGTAAAAAGCTGAAAGTATTTCCTACTGAGGAGACTGCAGTATATGAGGAAATTAGGAAACTTCATAACAAATAAATCTCCCAAGATGGCCACCAGAGACAAAAGAGCCCAAATGTAGCCCAAATATCACCCAGATGTAGCCCACGTATAGCCTAACGACAGAATGTCCCAGAGTGTTCTTAAGTACAACTAGAGCGCTTACTGTCTTACTTATGACAAAAGTATGGCACACCTGAAGCCATCTTGATTGGAATAAACTGGTAACACTTAAAACATTTAATTAAAAAAGGAACACAATGAGGGGGGTTCATTTTGCCATAGAAATTATGATTAGTGCTGAAGAAAGAAAAATTCAGGCACATTTTGAGTGACTTCTCAAATACTCTTCTATTTCATTAAAAAATTCTGATATGCAGACTGAAACATGCACTTTTAATACCAGCAGCAGACTTCCATGATGAGAAGTAGCTTTACTACAGTGATCTAATGAGCAACTAGAGTGCTAACATTCAGAATTTATGGCAAATGTGTGACATATCTGAATACCTTCTTGATGGAATCAAAGTAAAAAACTGAAAGCATTTCCTACTGAGGAGACTGCAGTAAATGAGGAAATTAGGAAACTTCATAACAAATAAATCTCCTAAAATGGCCACCTGAGACAAAAGAGCCCAAATGTAGCCCAAATATCACCCAGATGTAGCCCACATGTAGCCCAATGACAGAAGTGTGCAAAACACTTATTTTTTGTGTATTTGCAGTTTTATATAGTGCAGAATTGTCAGGTATTGGAATGCTTTACATGAGCATTGGTTACATCACACAAGATCAAATTCATTTTGGTTGTAGACATGGGGAGATTAAGTGATTTGACCACAATCACAGAATGTTGAGCTGAAGCAAAAACTCCAACCTGGTTCCCCAGTTGCAAAGTCTGCAGCTCTGGAAGTAACACCACATCCTCTCGCCAAGGTGCAGCATTTAATCAAGTGGTCAACTGGATAAAAAAAACAAAGATTACAAATAATTTAAAAGTTCTTTCTCGCTATTTGAAAACTCAGAAAATATGTCCTCATTTTAGTTTTTTAGAGCACTAACCATAATTTTGATGCAAATAAGACCCTCTCATATATGTAATTTCTAAAGGAAATACTCTAGGTATTACAGTTTTGATTACATCAAGATGACGTCAGGCGTTCCACACTTTTGTAATAAATATAGAATGTTAGCAATCTAGTTGTTCATTGGGATACTGTTGAGAGGCAGAGGCCAGGGGCACGGACTCTGAAAATTGAAGGCATTTTACTTCAATGAGCCCCTCATACCCTTAAAATGCAATGGCCATTTTGCAATATAAGAATTCATTTGCTGTTCAGATAGACAAAACAAGGTAAGACATCCGTCCCGCCCATGGCTTATGCCGTATGTAAATCAATTGATCAAAAAACAAATTAGTAGTTGGTACAGTTATTGGTCACTGGCGTCAAGAATTCACATCTAAGCCCATAATGAATAAGTTAAATATCTATATCTGATGATAATCAAAGTAATTCATCAATGTTTTATATCCTCTCTCAAGACTTGCAATTGTGCCCTGAATGGGCTGTCGGATTATTGTCAGTTAACATCAACAACATCCCTATTTTATGCTAATGAAGGGGTAATCCCATCTCTATGTGTACTTCCTGCCTGATTCTGATTTAAATTTGAGTTTATGATCAATGGTACATTCTAGTACTTTACATAAAGTCAGAGAATAAAGAGCAGTTAAAAGTTTTTTTCGATCAAGAAAAATCAAAAAATGAAAAGAATCAACAGGAATTAACAAGATTCACAAGTAGCCTCTCCTTATCCTACATGTTTAGAAAGGTCCTCCTCAGTTTTGAGGCCAGCCAGAATCAGGGTACCTAGCTCCGCAATATAGCTAGACTACATCTGCCTGAGCAGCCTAACTCTGTCTCCACCTCTACCTCTGTGGGTCATTTGTTCAATGCAGAAGAATCATAATCTCTGTTCTCTGCATTGATGAACCTCTGCGAAGTGCCTCACCACTGGGTAGGTGTTGTCCTGCTTGTTTATGTCTCTAATATGTTCTAGGACCTATTCTTTTCACTTCATGCAACGTGCTGCCAATGTATTTTTTATCACAAGGGCATACTAAACAATAAACTACAAAATACGAATTGCAATTTAATAATTTTGTTACCCTCCTTCTAGTCTACATGGGATTTCATATTTCTTCATTTTGGTACTGCCTTTGCGTGCTTTACATTTAGTGCATGGATAAAACCCAGTTACCTTAATCTTTTTTGCAGGTCTTTCCACAAAATGACTATGGACCAGAATATCCTTCAGAGAGCCACTATTTCTATGGGTTACATCAGGCTGATTCGCTAGTTCTTTGCCTAATACAGTGTCTGTTTGGAGAATGTTCCAATGTTTCTGAATTGCTCCAAGAATCTGTTTAGACTCAGTGGAGACATTGAGTATTAATCTCACCTTTTCATCCTTCCCATTAATTTTCGGTTTGAGTCAGAAGATCATGTCTTTCTCTCCTATTCACTTTAGCACCTACCTCCATTAACACTGTGAGTACCCTCTCTCTCTGGATCTAGTCAGGGCCTCTCCTTCAGCTTTGATGTAATCAGTAGTGAGGGAGCAATTGCATCTCGTTCACAGGAGTTATCCAAAGGGAATGCTGTTAAATCACACTTTGTGGATGCTGGCTTTGCGCATGCAGAATGGTGTTTCCTGCCGTACGTTTTCTAAAAAAAGCTTGGTACAGAGTTTATTATTGAAGACAAATACATGTAAGATCTACGAATGGCACCTCTGTTTCACATATCTGACTAGTGAATCTCAAATTCAGCTCATTACTGTTTAAGATAGAAATTTACTTTTCAGCTTTGGAATGTGTGCCATGCCACACTATGAACAAGCCATCAATGTACCTTGCCCAAACAGCACTTTTTTCTACCCATTTTTAATTGGGCTTTGCCCAGGCCACGTGTCTCTCCCACCAGCCTACGAACAAGGTTGCATAACTGTGGGCAAAGCACGTGACCATGGCGGTCCCCTGTGTCTGCAAGAACAGCTGCCCAGTGAAAAGAAAAATATTGTTATTCAAGCAGAAGGAAACCATTTGTAGTACCATTAAATTATGTTCTTGGTACTTTAAAGGCCTACTCTGTAAGAAACATTCCAATGCGGCAAGACCTTTCTCGTGCAATACATGTATATAGACTGCCAATGTCTAAAGTGATCAACATAACATCTTTTTCCCATTGGATGTTCTGCGTGAGCCAAATAAAATATGTGGTATCTTGGATGAATGAACTCAGGTCTTTGATAATAGGAAAAAGGAAGGAATCCACAAAGATCGAGGCTGGTGGTTTTCTTTGTTTGTATGCACTTTCGGCAAATCATAAAAAGTGGGCAAACTGGATGATCAACCTTAATAAACTTATATTCATCCTCCTCCAAAATCCCTTTGTTGTGACAACCATCCAGTAATGAGTAGAAAGCTTCAATGCTCGCATTATAGGTCACCCTATTCGTTTGAGTATAGCTCTGTGAGTCCTCCAGCAGATGTAGTGCCTCCTTTTGATATATTTCTTTATTAAATTGCACTATATTTCCACCTTTATCAGATGGTTAGATTACTAGAGACATATCCTTTTTGTAGGGAGATAACAGCTTTCCACTGTTCCTTAGTCAAATTGAAATTCTTTTTCAATGTCTGTGGTTGGGCAGATATTCTCAGTCTATCCAAGTATTGTACCACTGCATCATAAAAACAATTGTTGTTGGGATAAATCTTGATTTAGCTTTAAAACCACTCCTCTCACTCCTTTTCTCAATGCCAATTTGGTGTGTACCCAGAGTCCTGTTCTTGCGGCGATGTTGGAGATACCTGAAGTTGGCACAGGGTTTGCAATGCTGATGGAACTTCCCCAGTTAAAATGTCAGTTGATGTCACCATATTCGGGACCGTTGTTGATTTAAGTTGGACGCCAGAAAAGTTTCCTTATGAATCGATAGAGATCAATACTCGTTTGAGTATAATCCTGTCCCTTTGTGGGACAAAATGTCAGACCTTTTTGAAGCACAGTTGTTTCTGTAGGAGTCAGTTGATGATCAGATAGATTTCCGATGGTAAAGTTATTGGTCTTTAATTGCGATAATAACTCTTCTTGCTCCTGGTGACCCTTGCCTGCGACACTTGATTTCCTTCCCTTACCTTTCTGGATCTTTCTCCTGTGGATTCCAGAGGTCGTGTTCTTTGCGAATACCTTCTCCAGATTTCTTTGATGAGCTTATACTCCTGGGGAAAATGTATCCTAGTGCTAGTACCTGGGCTTTCCAATCTTCTAGCTGTTTTTGTTTCTGAAAGGTCATTGTCTACCTCTGATTCTGAGGTGTCCTTTACATCAATTACTTTAAGATTTCTGGTTACCTGTAATACTTTGCGAGGAGCTTCGCATTTCCTGGCAAACGTCAATATTCTCTCTGATTCATAATCCCTCTGATCACAAGCAAATTTATTATGTTTTCGTAATTTGATGTTGTTTTAATTTGTTATTAATCGAGCTTTCATCTGTGACCTTAGCCACTCAGAAAGTTCTTTATCACGGTTCTGGATAATGTTTTCTGCAATCTTCTTAATTTCCTCCAACAGTTTGCCTCTGTCACTCTTTGCATATTTTATCAGGATTGCCACCATTCTTTCAATCAATCAGGGGATTTTATGTGCGCTACTCACCCGTGAGGGTCTCAAGGCACTGGGGTGGGGGGCAGCTCTGGTCAGTCGAAGAGCCGGTCAGTCGAAGAGCCAGGTCTTGAGCGTGTTCCTGAAGATGTGCTGGTAGTGGGCACGTCTGATGTCTATGAGGAGCCCATTCCAGGTCTTGGCCGCGATGTAAGGGAAGGATCTTCTACTCATTCTTGCTCTGCCGATGCGTGGGTTTTTTGCAAGGGCGAGGTTGGCAGATCGTAGGTTCTTCTTGGGTACATGGAAGGAGATTCTGTTGTTGAGATATTGGGGTCCGTTGTTGGGTAGGCATTTGTAGACGTGGGTGAGTATCTTGAAAGTTACTCTCTTTCTGACGGGGAGCCAGTGTAGGCTATGCAGGTGTTGGGAGAAGTGTTCATGTCGAGGGATATCAAAGACGAGTCTGGCTGCAGTGTTCTGTATGGTCTGGAGTTTGTGGAGCAGAGACTTGTTGAGCTTGGCATAGAGGGCGTTTCTGTAGTCCAGTCTGCTGGTTATGAGTGCGCGGGTGATGGTCTTTATTGATTCTGAGGGATCCATTTGAAGATCTTACGGAGGATGCGGAGGGTGTTGCAGCAGGTGGAGGCGAAGGCGCTGACCTGTTGGGTCATGGAGAGGGAGGAGTCGAGTATGATGCCAAGGTTTTGGGTGTGGTCGTGGGGGGCTGCCGAGGGCTGAGGGCCACCAGGTGTTGTCCCATGCAGGGCTGGAGGGTCCGAGGATGAGGACCTCTGTCTTCTCTGAGTTTAGCTTCAGGCAGCTGCTGCTCATCTAGGATGCAACGTCTTTCATTCCTTTCTGGAAGTTGAGCCTGGTGGTTAAGGGGTCCTTGGTGAGGGAGAGGATGAGCTGGGTGTTGTCAGTGTACGATACTATGCTTAGTCTTTGTTGTCTGACAATGGCAGCGAGTGAGGCATTGTAGATGTTGAAGACCGTAGGGATGAGCGGCAATCCTTGGGGTAATCTGCAGTTGATCTCTTTGGGTTCGGAGGCAAGGGTGAGATTCTGATTCTTTGGACTCTGCTGGTGAGGAAGGAGCAGAGCCAGTCGAGGGCGGATCCCTGATTGCCGGCTTTGTGGAGTCTGGCGGTCTGTGTGCAGTGGGGGACGGTGTCAAAGGCTGCAGAAAGGTCGAGAAGTATCAGGCCTGCGGTGTATTCTTGGTCAAGTAAGGTGCAGATGTTGTCTTTGGCAGCGAGTAGTGCGGTCTCAGAGCTGTGATTGCTGCGGAATCCAGATTGGGAGGGATCGAGGATGGAGTTGTCTTCGATGAATTTCGGTAGTTGGACGTTGACAGTCTTCTCAGTGACTTTGGCTGCGAAGGGGAGGAGGGAGATGGGTTAGTAGTTCTTGTGGTCCGTGCGATCTGCTGAGGGCTTCTTGAGTAGGGGTGTTACTTTCACGCTTTTACAGTTGTCGAGAAAGATGCCGGTCTTGAAGGTGTCATTGATAGTGTGTCGTAGTTCCGGGGCGATGGTGGCAGTGGCGGTGGCTCTGTGGAAGATGTGCAGGAGCAGGCCTCCATGGGGGCTCTTGAGTGGATGCCTTTCATGGTCGATGTGGTGTTTTTAGTGGTGACTGGGGTTCAGGAGGAGATGGTGGGCTGGCTGGCGTTGCTGGAGGCGGGAGTGGTGTCGGCATCCGGTGTCTGGTCGTTGAAGTTGACGTAGAGGCCCTTGATTTTCAGATGGAAGTAGGAGCCGATTTTGTTGCAGAGGTCCTGGGAGGGGGTGATGTCTGTGTTTTTCCTGGAGGGTTTGGTGAATTCCTGAATGATGCTCAAGAGTTCCTTGGAGTTACTGGAGTTGGCAAGGATCTTGTTCTGGATGAATGTCCTTTTGGTTGATCTGATGCGTTGGTGGTATTCCGTCATGGCGTTCTTGTAGGCGGTGCGGTCTTCTGGAGATTTGCTGTTTCTCCAGTTCTTCTCGAGACGTCTGCAGGTGCGTCTGGATTCTTGGAGGTCACCGGTAAACCAGGTGCCTTTTCTGGGGCGCTGTCTGTCGAAGTTACGTAAGGGTGCAGGATCGTTTGCCCAGTTGGTGATACATCTGAGGAGTTCTTTGGCTGTGAGGTTGGCATCGGTCGAGGTGGCTGGGCGGTGCAGTTGCGGGTGGAGGTGAGCTGCTCCTCAGTGACCTTGCTCCCGTTCCTTCATGGAGGGGCGGGGTGCCGGTTTGGGTGCTGTGGGTTTGTCGACATGGAAGTGTACACAGTAGTGGTCTGTCCAGGGGGATGCGAGGTGTGGCTGAAGTGAGCGTTGTTACCTCCTGCAAAGATGGGGTCGAGGGTGTGTCCCGCCTTGTGAGTGAGGGTGGTGACGAGTTCTTACAGTCCAAGGTTGGTGAGGTTGTCCAGAATGGTGATGGAGTTGGGGTTGTTTAGGTTGTCGAGTTGGAAGTTGAGTTCACCGATGAGCATGTAGTCCATGGAGGCTATGGCGTCGTGTGCGATGAGGTTGGCGATGGTAGTGGTGAATGTAGTTTGAGGTCCAGGAGGTCTGTAGACAAGGGTGCCTCGTAGAGTCATTCCGGAGCTGGGCTGGATCTGGAAGTGGAGGTGTTTGGTGGTGGGTGGGCTGTTGCTGGAGGTCATGAGTCGGTGGGAGGTCTTGTGTGTATATGGTGAGTCCTCCTCCTTGGCGATTGAGGCGATCCTTCCTCTGGATCTTGTATCTGTCGGGGATGGAATTGGTGATGTCAGGGGTGGAGGTGGAATTGGTCCAAGTTTTTGTGAAGAAGGCAACGTCTGGCGAAAGGGTGTTGAGGAGGTTCCAGATTTCTACAATGTGCCGGTGCAGGGAGTGTACATTGAGGAGGATGCACCTCAGGGCTTCATGGTGTTGATGTCCGGTGTGGGGGCGGTGGCCATGGTAGTACGGAGGGTGGTGAAGGTTCGGCAGCAGTGGCAGTAGGAAAACTGGCCATGGGTGGTGTTCGGCATGGAGAGCTGGCAGTTGTTGTTCCTTCCGGGGTTGAGAGCGCGAGTGTAGCTGAGTCATACCGGTGGGTGGTCAGCAATCCAGGGTCACTGGTGCTGGTCACGGTCCGGTCACGGGCAGTCGCAGATGGGCTTGCCAGTGGCGTGCCCGTTGCATGGTGGCTGCGCAGCAGCCATCATTAGGTAGGGAAGGGGGAGGAAGGCGCAGCTGGGAGCGGTAAGCAGCAGGGGGATGAGCCGCGGGGGCAGCAGCAGCAGGAAAGGGAAAACGGGCAGAAAAAAGAGAGAGACAAGGCAACAAGGAATCAAAGACGGGAAAAACAGGCCCAATGATAAAGACAGAAAACAGACCAAAAGACAGGAAAAAGACAGCAAAACTGGCACAATACAACACGGACAGAAGTGGAACCAGCAGAAGAGCAAGGCTCTCCCTCTGGGCCACCAGGGATGATGTGCAGGCAGGAGCCTGCGGGTGGTGGAGGGCCTCGAACACCTACCTGACCAAGCAGTGCACAGAGCAGTGGCACTTAACAGCGGAGCTGCGTGGGGAAGAGAGTAGGTCCCTGACCAGGAGGTCAGAGATCTTCCTTTGGCAGATTGGGTTGTTAATTCCGCCCATTCTTTTAATAAATTCAGATCTGGATTCTCATACGATGGTATTGTATAAATTCTGAGGCCTCTTGGAATTCTATCCACATCAAGATAACGTTGAAAGGATGTCACCTAACACCACTTTCTAATTTCCTTCTCGCATGTCCTCTCTAATGTAGTAAACAGACCTTTGAGACTACTTAGTCCTTTCTTCACATGTACATCAATTTCAGCTCTGTCTGACGGCACTATTTTGCCGAAACCTGATTCAGCTGCCTCCAATCATGCTGTAACATATCCTTATGTGGTTGCCACTTGTATTATTAAGAAATAATATTCAGCTTTGCCTCTACGCTGCTACCACCCACAAAGTTTCTGCAATCAGTGAATGCAAGTGCTTACTCACCCAAGTCAGTTGCACCGGTGGCTCCGTGTCCTCCGATTACAACAGAGCTGAAGGAGATGCACTGACTAGATTCAGAGAGAGGTTACTCGCAGACGGTGTTAATGGAGGCAAGGGCTAAAGTGAGTAGGAGAGAAAGACAAGATCTTCTGACGCATGAACAGAAAATGGATGTGAAGGATGGAAAGGTGAGATTATTACTCAATTTTTCCATATACTCCAAACAGACACTGTATTAGGCAAAGAACTAGTGAATCAGCCTGATATAACCCATAGAAAAAGTGTCTATCAGAAGGAAGTACACATAGAGAAGGATGTGTGGATGTTAACTGACAAAACTACAACTGCCCACTCATCGAGCAATTGCAAGTCTTGAGAAAGGATATAAAACATTGATGAATTACTATGATTATCATCAGATATAGATAATATTTAATTTATTAATTATGAGCTTAGATGTGAATTCTTGATGCCAATGGCCAATATCTGTCACAGCTACTCATTTGTTTTTTGATCTATTGATTTATATACGGCATAAACCATGGGCTGGACGGTAATCTTTCCATGTTTTGTCTATCTTAACAGCAAATTAATTTTTATATTGCAAAATGGCCATTGCATTTGTAAGGGTCTGAGGGGCTCACTGAAGTAAAATGAAGTGCATGTTTGATGCTGCTAACTGGTACAATTGTCCAATGAATCACATAAATATGTATTTATCTTTTTATCATGGACATGGGATATTTGTATGAATGGCGGCTATTTATCACAAGCATTTATTCATTTTTTTATTGTAAAGTCTTGAAGCAGCATGATGAAATCTAGTTATGTGAACAATCAGTGATGTTATATATTACAAAATGGCCGCTGTTCTAACATGGATAGGAGGGGATAAATGCAATAGAATATAGTACACCCTCTATGCTGTTGACTGATCATACTGTTCAATGAATTGGGTTCTGTTTTAAAGGTGAGAGTTCACGTTATCTAACTGACATTGACAAAGGCCAAAACGCGTTGTCAGTTCCGTGATGGTTGCACACAGAATAAACAGTAAATCTCTGAATATCTCAAAGCCTCGAGTGCTCAGCGTTTTTGTTGTGACAGTGAAATATATATCTATATCGGAACAGCAAGTGGGGATTGAGGACATACCTTTTGAGCGGAGGCCCATCCAGGGCTTGTATTTTCCCACAGAACATTGCCGCAAACATTCTGGGACTGCAACTCCCATCAGCCAATATAAAGCCGCATTCAGCACAGCCCATTCGGGGCGTATAATCACGGCACTATAAAGGGAAGGGGCGGCACCAGAACGGCTTTCTGAGCATACCGTGGCCCCTGATGAAGGAGTATAACGACTCGGAAATGCGTTAGGCATTGAAACGGTTTGCACAGCTGCGAAAGGATTCTGCTGATTGCTGTGGCCATACCCAATAAAGACTTCAAAGCCCACACTGCTGTTCGAGTGCGTCTCATTCCGAAGGGAACCTTGGAGCTGAAATATATATATATATATATATATATATATATATATATATATATATATATATATATATATATATATATATATATATATATATAAAAAAATATATTATCTACTGGCGGTCGGCAGTAGATAGTTATAGTTAGGACCGTGTTTCCATAGGAAATCCGCAACATTCTATTTGGAATAACTTTGGTGCCGGTTGACGAATCCTCGCGAAATTTTCAAAATAGTGGGGCGCTCCGCTCCGCTCCTACCCTGAAAGTCTCGGGGGGATTTGTCAAGCGAGGGCTGAGAAAAAAGGGGGGTCCCAAAACGCGTTTTCCCCATGCAATTTTCCATAGGGACCTTCAGTCCAAGGTACAGCCCGAACGGCTGAACAGAATTACTTGAAATTTGGCAAAGTGGTAGTCCTCAGGTCAGGCATGTGCCTTTTGCATATATGGTGTCAATCTGTTCAGTAGTTCCTGAGAAAATCAAAAGTAAATTCACATACATATCTGGGCGGAGCCTAATCACACATCTCATCGTGAGATCTGATTGGCTGTCAGTACTTCATCCAAGAAGTGTTGGCAGCCATCTTGGGACCAATATACATGATAGCACCTCATTAAAAAGCATTGCAGTTAATAGAAGGTTTTAAGACTTTAGTTACATTATAAATCATTTGTTGATGGTACCATACTCATTTTAGGAATTGTGGTGTGTTCTAAGGTGATTTTACCATGTGAAAAAGCCTTCTGCTGTGATATCACGAACCATGTTTGAGAGAAAACTATTTTCTCATACTTTTCCCACAGAGGTTTGGAAGGTGATCTATAAGCTAAACTGAGAGCATATTTTCTGTAAATTCACATTATCTTTCTCAGTCATGTAAGAATGAAGTCTGACATTCTCAGTAAAACATGTACATCCAGCAAGGGCAGAGACTGTCAGTTGATTCCTTTGTGTTCTACTGCAGCTTCCCAGAGTGCTCTAAAGAACAACTAGAGTGCTAACAGTCTTACTTATGACAAAAGTATGGCACACCTGAAGCCATCTCGATTGGAATAAAGTGGTAACACTTAAAACATTTAATTTACAAAGGAACAAAATGAGGGGGTTCATTTTGCCATATAAATTATGATTAGTGCTGCAGAAAGAAAAACTAGGGCACATTTTGACTTCTGAAATCCTCTTTTATTTCATAAAAACATTCTGACATGCAGACTGAAACATGCACTTTGATTACCAGCAGCAGACTTGCCTGGTGAGCAGTAGCTTTACTACAGTGATCTAATGAGCAACTAGAGTGCTAACATTCAGAATTTATGGAAAATGTGTGACACATCTGAATGCCTTCTTGATGGAATCAAAGTAAAAAACTGAAAGTATTTCCTACTGAGGAGACTGCAGTAAATGAGGAAATTAGGAAACTTCATAACAAATAAATCTCCCAAGATGGCCACCAGAGACAAAAGAGCCCAAATGTAGCCCAAATATCACTCAGATGTAGCCCAAGTATAGCCCAATGACAGAATGTCCCAGAGTGTTCTTAAGAACAACTAGAGCGCTTACTGTCTTACTTATGACAAAAGTATGGCACACCTTAAGCCATCCTGATTGGAATAAACTGGTAACACTTAAAACATTTAATTTAAAAAGGAACACAATGAGGGGGTTCATTTTGCCATAGAAATTATGATTAGTGCTGAAGAAAGAAAAATTAGGGCACATTTTGAGTAACTTCTCAAATCCTCTTCTATTTCATTAAAAAATTCTGATATGCAGACTGAAACATGCACTTCTAATACTAGCAGCAGACTTCCGTGGTGAGCAGTAGCTTTACTACAGTGATCTAATGAGCAACTAGAGTGCTAACATTCAGAATTTATGGCAAATGTGTGACATATCTGAATACCTTCTTGATGGAATCAAAGTAAAAAACTGAAAGCATTTCCTACTGAGGAGACTGCAGTAAATGAGGAAATTAGGAAACTTCATAACAAATAAATCTCCTAAAATGGCCACCTGAGACAAAAGAGCCCAAATGTAGCCCTAATATCACCCAGATGTAGCCCAAATGTAGCCCAATGACAGAAGTGTGCAAAACACTTATTTTTTGTGTATTTGCAGTTTTATATAGTGCAGACTTGTCAGGTATTGGAGTGCTTTACGTGAACATTGGTTACATCACACAAGATCAAATTCATTTTGGTTGTAGACATGGGGAGATTAAGTGATTTGACCAGAATCACAGAATGTTGAGCTGAAGCAGAAACTCCAACCTGTTCCCCAGTTGCAAAGTCTGCAGCTCTGGAAGTAACACCACACCCTCTCCCCTTGGATGCAACATTTAATCAAGTGGTCAACTGGATAAAAAAACTAAGATTACAAATAATTTAAAAGTTCTTTGTCGCTAATTGAAAACTCAGAAAATATGTCCTCATTTTAGTTTTTTAGAGCACTAACCATAATTTTGATGCAAATAAGACCCTCTCATGTATGTAATTGCTAAAGGAAATGCTCTAGGCATTAGAGTTTTGATTACATCAAGATGACGTCAGGCATTCCACACTTTTGTAACAAATATAGAATGTTAGGAATCTAGTTGTTCATTGGGATACTGTTGAGAGGCAGAGGTCAGGGGCACGGACTCTGAAAATTGAAGGCAGGTAGGAGAGTGCAGAGGCAACAATTTGACCACACTAGGCAGGCAGGAAGGGCAGTGGCAGCACAACAGACTATGGAGGGCAGTGGAAAGGGGGGTAGGGGCAACAAACCAACAATACAGGACTGGCAAGAGAGGCTGTGGCAATATAATAGACCATTGTGGGCAGAAGGAAGAGGCAGTGGTCATACAACCATACATGCCAACAGACCCGTTTCAGCCTGGAAACGTCCAATGTTTTTAAGCTCAAATGGGCTTTACTTGATCTGTTTCCTGTCTACAATCTTCTCTTTTTCAATGTAACTCAAAGGGGAAAATCATTACCCCAGTTTTATTTCAAAATCTCCCTCTTACCAAGTTCAAAATGTTCGCAAGTATGGTACATTGGATCATGGTAGGCAGGAGGAATTGGGGTAGGGACATGGACTCGGATAACAGAGGACAGGAGGGACATTGAGAGGTGCACCAAACTGACCCTACAGGGCAGGCATCAGGGTTTGCAGCAGCACAATACACCACACAGGGCATGCGGGACGGAAGTGCAGCACAACAATCCATAGAAAGCAATAGGGAGGGGACAGGACCATGCACATGGACAACAGACAACAGAGGGGAAAGAGGCAATGGTAGCCAGCTGACCATAATGGACAGACAGGAGATAAAGCTGCAGCATAACAGACCATAAAGGGCAGGAGGGATGGATTAGGGGCATTACAATGGAACCGACAAGCCAGGAGGGAGGGAATAGGGGTCTGCACATGGAAACAGAGGGCTGGGGGCAAGGGGGCAGGGCAGGAGCAGCAAGATGACCATGGAGGTCAGGCAGGATGGGCACTAGAAACAAGACACACCATGGAGAGCAACAGTGAGACTATGATGGCATACACACAGACCATGGAGGGAAGGTGGGAGGGGGTCAGGAGCAGCTAGCTGACCACACAGGGAAGGTGGGAGGGGCCATGGCAGCACAGAAGACCATGCATGGCAAGCGGGAGGGTTAGTGGCAGCACAATGGCTATGATGGGCAAGAAGGAGGGTGCAGGGGCATGCACAAAGGACCATGGAGGATAGAAGGGAGGGTCAGGACCTGGGCACAGACAAGAGAGTTCAGGGGAAGGGGCCTCACAACAGACCACGCAGGGCAGGCAGGAGGAGCAGTTGCAGCACAACAGACCAGGGAGGGCAGAAGGGTGTGGCAGTAAAATGGACCATGGAGGACAGGAGGAAGGGGATAGGGGCATGGCATGTGGACAGGCAGGGTGTAGGTGGCAGGGACAGGTTACAGTCATCTGACAATGCTAGGCAGGTGGGAGGGGAGTGGCAGCTCAACAGAACACTCAGAGTAGATAGGAGTGGCAGGTCCATGGAGCATGGTGGTCAAAAAGGATGGAGCAGGGGCATGCACAAATACATCGGAGGGCAGGGGGAAGGAGAATAGGGGCAGCAAGCAAAGCACAGAGGCTAAGCAGGAGGTCAATGATGGGCCATAGAATTGGGCAATGGAGGGCAGGATGAGTGGACTGGTACATCATGCTAAATGCAGGGCAGTGGCAGCACATCAGACCATGCATGGCAGGAGGGAGGAGGCTAGTCCATGGATTCAGACAACAGAGGATAGGGAGGAGGGGGATGGGGCAGCAAGCTAACTGTTCATAGAAGGTGGGTATTAGGAACTATATTGTTTTAAAAATGTGTGTCTGTGCGAACTACTTAAAATATGAACAAGTATGCAGCATAATCTCACTTTTATTCAGGAAGAAGAGGACGTTTGGGACTGTGACTCCGGGCTCACTTGGCAGAAACATCCCCTGACCCTCCACCCCATCGCAAAATGTAATGCCCGTGAAAAGGATAGGTGGACGCAGTGTTACATAGAACATAGTCTTGAGAGCACGATTGAAAATGAAAATTAGATATAGTATATGGTATAAACTATGCACCAAAAAGTGTGATATAAGATGAACAGGGGCGTGAAATATAATATGCAATACATTGTGTGCAATGACAGATTCATTGGAGAGCACGAGATAGCACAGGCACTAGCGCTTGCTATGTGATATGCGCCTTGGAGTGTAATATGCACAGGGCAGTGTTGTCTAACCTAAGTAGTCTCTAAAGTTGTAATATGAAATATATGCTGGGTAGTGTAACATTGCATATGCACTGTGACAAAGATATGGATCCCAGATTGTAATATGTATGGCATAGCGCTGTGCTTTATAACATAGGCATCGAGGAAGGCACGTTAGATGGGGCAATATAACCCGTGCGAAGGAAAGTGTCGCATGACATATTCAGTGGGGTGGTGTTACAGTGCACATGGGCTAGAGAGTGTCATAGCATACGCACTAGCTGGTGGAATACAACACAGAGGTGTGTGGCACTCGGCGGGCACTGGTGGGTGTAACACAGCATTGGGCTCAGCCAGGAGCACGCTGTGACTCAAGTGAGGTTTGTCTCCTTTCCAGAGAGTAAAATAAAAAGTATTACACATCCGGAGGTGGATGTGTGTTTTATTAACCGTGAGGGGGTTTCTTGCATAGTTTGGTCAAATTTTTGTCGAATCCCCTTTGAATGGCTTGGTGTGCATGTGTATTAAATGTGCCCGTCAATAGCTACCCATGTTTGTATAAATAAATGACAAGGGTGTCTACTTGGAGAGTACCCACCAGTGGGGGCGCCGGGATTAGGCACGGTAGGGTGTCAGACATGTCAGAGCTTCACTAGCGGTGTGAATACATTCTACGTGGATTCATTGTATGCATAGTCGCCTTTTAATGAATATCACGCAAATCGTCATGGTGATAGGTACATACGGTTTGTCCAGCATGTCCTAGGTGTTTCTATAAATATATATATTTTTTTAAAAATAAAAAACAAAGGCCGGCCCCGGGGGATGGGGTCCCCGGGGCCATAAGTGGCCTGAGGAGGGGGGCAACACAGCCCCCCTCCTAAAGAATACATTTCTTTAAAAAGGCCATGACCTGGGGGTTGGGGTTCCCGGGGCCGATTAAGGCCTTGGGAGGGCCAAATTAATTTTTTTCAACAAAAAAAATTAGGTTGCAGGCCCTGGGGGATGAGTTCCCCAGGGCTAATAAATTAGAAAAAGAAAGGGGGCCACACAGCCCTCCTTCTTAAAAATAAATAAATAAAAGACTGGCATCGCGCCGGAGGCCACGCCCCCTCCTTGCAGCACTCTGCAAACGCGCCCCCTGGCCAGTTGTAAGTTGAGGAATTAATTCCCCTTCAATACTGAGGGTCCCTGAGGGCCAACTAGCCCACCAGGTGCTTCCAGTAAGCACCACTGCTCTGCGTTGCAGAGAGGTGGTGCAGGCCGTGCCACTTTTTACACCTCTATGCAACGCAGCTCTGTGGCGCTTACTGCAAG
Source organism: Triturus cristatus (assembly GCF_964204655.1). Lineage (NCBI taxonomy): Eukaryota > Metazoa > Chordata > Amphibia > Caudata > Salamandridae > Triturus > Triturus cristatus. Next base: position 401,641,881 of record NC_140586.1, on the reverse strand, counting down.
TACCTAGTAGTCTAGTTGGACCCTAGGGACTCTCAGGATTCAAGGGGACTTAATCTCCCAACTTAAAATGGCTACAGGGCGTGTTTACACAGTGGGGAAGGGAGGGGACGGGGCATGAGGTGACGTGTTCAAACACGCACTGTGGTGCATTTTAAGAGGTAGTTTTAATCCCTTGCCCTATTATATACTAGGGGCTTACAGAGGAGGTCATGCTAATCAAAGAGGGACCCCAACACATAGTGTGCTCTAGTGTATGTAGGTTTATTCACTGTATTCTGAGTGTCTTTTAACATAGCACTGGCTCTAAGACTGGTTAGTCAGACTCAGTTACCACCAGTATCCATCTGAAAAAGTTGAGGGTACAGGATGATTTTGCAAAAAGGCTTGTTTCTGCTCTTCTGTTTGTTCTTTCTGTACGTTATACTTCTTCCTGCACTTTTCTTCGTCTTTGAGGACTTCTGTTGCTTCTTTCTGCATTTCTTTTTTTTCTTTCTGTGCGTTTTTCCTTCTTTCTTCACATGTCCTGTCTCGGCAAGGCATAGCTAGAAATTAGCATTTAAAAAACCTTTGAAATTCACTGAAAAAAACATAGGTTTCAGGCACGTTATAGCTAGGAATTAGCATTTAAAAAACCTTAGAAATTCACTGAAAAAACCATAGGTTTCAGGGGCGTTATAGTTAGCTGGACTTTTCACTCGTACAAAACCATAGAAATTCCCCGTTATAGTTAGTTCAACTAACTATAACTCGCGCGCCCGCAATGCACTGCTGATGACGTCACATATTACATCACTCATGACATGGTCAGTGACATCACTCATGACATCACTCATGACATCACTGATGACATCATACTTGTGATAGAGTGGCAGACCTCCTCTACCCCTAATATAACCTTTGATACACATATTCAAAAATAGAAATTAAAATTTTCAAAACAATGGACATACCAATACCAGTTACAACAACCTATTCAGTAATTGTAAGATCCACATCCACATCCACTCATTCACCAACAGTCCTGTACAGTCACTCCTATATGTACTCACTCATCATATGTACTCATACACCTATACATCCTGTTACACAACGCCACTCATCCATAAAGTTACTCACTCACATAGTCACTCATGCTAATAAAGAATCAAACATCCGTTCACCTGCATATACAGTTATACACACACCACCACACTTACTTCTACAGAAACTTACACATACTTAGTCTTTTTAACAATCACTTATAGAAACACATACTTATTCATACAGGAACTCTTTCAATCTCTCACTCTCACATATGCTCACTTATATGCACCAATAGTCACATATACTAGTTTAAAACATATGTAGTTACTCATGAAGACACTATTGAGACAGTCATTCACTCACTAACACACCCATGCACACACTCATCCACCCATACAGTCCTGCACACATGCTGTCATCAACACATACAAACAGTGAGTCACTCATTCATGCACCTATGCACTACGTAATACCCCCCACCGAACCATACAGACATCAGACACTTATACTGATACTCAAAAAACCAACTAATAACCTATATAGACACTCATGTAGCTACTCACCAACCCATGCAGCCACTTATACACAAAGTGAGACTGATACAGATATTTACATATTTAAACATTACTCACTAAGCCATGTATTCACTAAGATACACTTAATCAGTCAGTTATACAATCAATTTTTCAAAAACAAATCATCCATTCAGACACTTATATACCCATTTATTCCTCCATCGACCTTGAGATATACATATAAAACATATGTAGTTTTCAGAAAAACACACATTCACTGGATGATGTCATCAGTGATGTCATCAGTGATGTCATTTGAGATGTCATCAGTGATGTCATGAGTGATGTCACTGACCATGTCATGAGTGATGTAATATGTGACGTCATCAGCAGTGCATTGCGGGCGCGCGAGTTATAGTTAGCTGAACTAACTATAACGGGGGAATTTCTATGGTTTTGTACAAGTGAAAAGTCCAGCTAACTATAACGCCCCTGAAACCTATGGTTTTTTCAGTGAATATATATATATATATATATATATATATATATATATATATATATATATATATATATATATTCACTAAAAAAACCATAGGTTTCACACATGTTGTAGTTAGGTGGATATTTCTCTCGAAAAAAACCATTGAAATTCCCCCGTTATAGTTAGTTCAGATAACTATAACTTGCGCGTCCGCAATCCACTGCTGATGACGTCACCTATTACATCACTCATGACATGGTCAGTGGCATCTCTCATGACATCACTGATGACATCATCCTTGTGATAGAGTGACGGCCGCGCCAGTTATAGTTATCTGAACTAACTATATCGGGGGAATTTCATTGGTTTTTTACGAGAGAAATATCCACCTAACTATAACATGTGTGAAACCTATGGTTTTTTTAGTGAATTTATATATATATATATATATATTATCTACTGGCGGTCGCCAGTAGATAGTTATAGTTAGGACCGAGTTCCCATAGGAAATCTGAAAATTTTATTTTGAATAACTTTGGCACCGGTTGACTTATCTTCGTGAAATTTTCAAAACTAATGGGGCGCTCTGCTCAGCTCCTACCCTGAAAGTCTTGGGGTGATTCGTCAAGCGGGGGCTGAGAAAAAAGGGGGGTCCCAAAACGCGTTTTCCCCATGTATTTTCCAATAGGACCTTTAGTCGAAGGTACAGCCTGAACAGCTGGACAGAATTACTTGAAATTTGGCAAAGAGGTAGTCCTCAGGTCAGGCACGTGCCTTTTGCTTAAATGGTGTAAATCCGTTCAGTAGTTCCTAAGAAAATCAAAAGTAAAATCACATATATATCTGGGCGGAGCCTAACCACACATCTCATCGTGAGATCTGATTGGCTGTCAGCACTTCATCCAAGAAGTGTTGGCAGCCATCTTGGAACCAATATACATGATAGCAACTCATTAAAAAGCATTGCAGTTAATAGAAGGTTTTAAGACTTTAGTTACATTATAAATCATTTGTTGATGGTACCATGCTCATTTTAGGAATTGTGGTGTGTTCTAAGGTGATCTTACCATGTGGAAAAGCCTTCTGCTGTGATATCATGAATCATGTTTGAGAGAAAACTATTTTCTCATGCTTTTCCCACAGAGGTTTGGAAGGTGTTCTATTAGCTAACTGAGAGCATATTTTCTGTAAATTCACATTATCTTTCTCAGTCATGTGAGAATGAAGTCTGACATTCTCAGTAAAACATGTACATCCAACAAGGACAGAGACTGTCAGTTTATTCCTTTGTGTTCTACTGCAGCTTCCCAGAGTGTTCTAAAGAACAACTAGAGCGCTAACAGTCCTACTTATGACAAACGTATGGCACACCTGAAGCCATCTTGGTTGGAATAAAGTGGTAATTCTTAAAACATTTAATTTAAAAAGGAACAAAATAAGGGGGTTCATTTTGCCATAGAAAGTATGATTAGTCCTGCAGAAAGAAAAATTAGGGCACATTTTGACTTCTCAAATCCTCTTCTATGTCATAATAAAATTCTGACATGCGGACTGAAACATGCACTTTGAATACCAGCAGCAGACTTCCCTGGTGAGCAGTAGTTTTACTACAGTGATCTAATGAGCAACTAGAGGGCTAACATTCAGAATTTATGGGAAATGTGTGACACATCTGAATGCCTTCTCGATGGAACCAAGTAAAAAGCTGAAAGTATTTCCTACTGAGGAGACTGCAGTATATGAGGAAATTAGGAAACTTCATAACAAATAAATCTCCCAAGATGGCCACCAGAGACAAAAGAGCCCAAATGTAGCCCAAATATCACCCAGATGTAGCCCACGTATAGCCTAACGACAGAATGTCCCAGAGTGTTCTTAAGTACAACTAGAGCGCTTACTGTCTTACTTATGACAAAAGTATGGCACACCTGAAGCCATCTTGATTGGAATAAACTGGTAACACTTAAAGCATTTAATTAAAAAAGGAACACAATGTGGGGGGTTCATTTTGCCATAGAAATTATGATTAGTGCTGAAGAAAGAAAAATTCAGGCACATTTTGAGTGACTTCTCAAATACTCTTCTATTTCATTAAAAAATTCTGATATGCAGACTGAAACATGCACTTTTAATACCAGCAGCAGACTTCCATGATGAGAAGTAGCTTTACTACAGTGATCTAATGAGCAACTAGAGTGCTAACATTCAGAATTTATGGCAAATGTGTGACATATCTGAATACCTTCTTGATGGAATCAAAGTAAAAAACTGAAAGCATTTCCTACTGAGGAGACTGCAGTAAATGAGGAAATTAGGAAACTTCATAACAAATAAATCTCCTAAAATGGCCACCTGAGACAAAAGAGCCCAAATGTAGCCCAAATATCACCCAGATGTAGCCCACATGTAGCCCAATGACAGAAGTGTGCAAAACACTTATTTTTTGTGTATTTGCAGTTTTATATAGTGCAGAATTGTCAGGTATTGGAATTCTTTACATGAGCATTGGTTACATCACACAAGATCAAATTCATTTTGGTTGTAGACATGGGGAGATTAAGTGATTTGACCACAATCACAGAATGTTGAGCTGAAGCAAAAACTCCAACCTGGTTCCCCAGTTGCAAAGTCTGCAGCTCTGGAAGTAACACCACATCCTCTCGCCAAGGTGCAGCATTTAATCAAGTGGTCAACTGGATAAAAAAAACAAAGATTACAAATAATTTAAAAGTTCTTTCTCGCTATTTGAAAACTCAGAAAATATGTCCTCATTTTAGTTTTTTAGAGCACTAACCATAATTTTGATGCAAATAAGACCCTCTCATATATGTAATTTCTAAAGGAAATACTCTAGGTATTACAGTTTTGATTACATCAAGATGACGTCAGGCGTTCCACACTTTTGTAATAAATATAGAATGTTAGCAATCTAGTTGTTCATTGGGATACTGTTGAGAGGCAGAGGCCAGGGGCACGAACTCTGAAAATTGAAGGCAGGTAGGAGAGTGCAGAGGCAACAATTTGACCACACTGGGCAGGCAGGAAGGGCAGTGGCAGCACGACAGACTATGGAGGGCAGTGGAAAGGGGGGCAGGGGCAACAAACCAACAATACAGGACTGGCAAGAGAGGCTGTGGCAATATAATAGACCATTGTGGGCAGAAGGAAGAGGCAGTGGGAGTACAACTATACATGCCAACAGACCCGTTTCAGCCAGGAAACGTCCAATGTTTTTAAGCTCAAATGGGCTTTATTTGATCTGTCTCCGGTCTACAATATCCTCTTTTTCAATGTAACTCAAAGGTGAAAATCAATACCCCAATTTTTTTTAAAATCTCCCTCTTACCAAGTTCAAAATGTTTGCAAGTATGGTACATTGAATCATGGTAGGCAGGAGGAATTGGGGTAGGGACATGGACTCGGATAACAGAGGACAGGAGGGACATGGAGAGGTGCACCAAACTGACCCTACAGGGCAGGCATCAGGGTTTGCAGCAGCACAATACACCACACAGCGTATGCGGGACGTGAGTGCAGCACAACAGTCCATAGAAAGCAATAGGGAGGGGACAGGACCATGCACATGGACAACAGAGAACAGATGTGAAAGAGGCAATGGTAGCTAGCTGACCATAATGGACAGACAGGAGAGAAAGCTGCAGCATAACAGACCATAAAGGGCAGGAGGGACGGATCAGGGGCATTACAATGGAACAGACAAGCCAGGAGGGAGGGAATAGGGGGTCTGCACATGGAAACAGAGGGCTGGGGGCAAGGTGGCAGGGCAGGAGCAGCAAGATGACCATGGAGGTCAGGCAGGATGGGCACTAGAAACAAGACACACCATGGAGAGCAACACTGAGACTGTGATGGCATACACACAGACCATGGAGGAAAGGTGGGAGGGGGTAAGGGGCAGCTAGCTGACCACACAGGGAAGATGGGAGGGGCCATGGCAGCACAGAAGACCATGCATGGCAAGCGGGAGGGTTAGTGGCAGCACAATGGCTATGATGGGCAAGAAGGAGGGTGCAGGGGCATGCACAAAGGACCATGGAGGATAGAAGGGAGGGTCAGGACCTGGGCACAGACAAGAGAGTTCAGGGGAAGGGGCCTCACAACAGACCGCGCGGGGCAGGCAGGAGGAGCAGTTGCAGCACAACAGATCAGGGAGGGCAGAAGGGTGTGGCAATAAAATGGACCATAGAGGACAGGAGGAAGGGGATAGGGGCATGGCATGTGGACAGGCAGGGTGGAGGTGGCAGGGACAGGTTACAGTCATCTGACAATGCTAGGCAGGTGGGAGGGGAGTGGCAGCTCAACAGAACACTCAGAGTAGATAGGAGTGGCAGGTCCATGGAACATAGTGGGCAAAAAGGATGGAGCAGGGGCATGCACAAAGACATCGGAGGGCAGGGGGAAGTAGAATAAGGGCAGCAAGCTAAGCACAGAGGCTAAGCAGGAGGTCAATGATGGGCCATAGAATTGGGCAATGGAGGGCAGGAGGAGTGGACTGGTACATCATGCTAAATGGAGGGCAGTGGCAGCACATCAGACCATGCATGGCAGGAGGGAGGAGGCTAGTCCATGGATTCAGACAACAGAGGATAGGGAGGAGATGGATGGGGCAGCAAGCTAACTGTTCAGAGAAGGTGGGTATTATGAACTTTATTGTTTTTAAAATGTGTGTCTGTGCGAACTACTTAAAATATGAACAAGTATGCAGCATAATCTCACTTTTATTCAGGAAGAAGAGGACGTTTGTGACTGTGACTCTGGGCTCACTTGGCAGAAACACCCCCTGACCCTCCACCCCCATCGCAAAATGTAATGCCCATGAAAAGGGTAGGTGGACGCAGTGTTATATAGAACATAGTCCTGAGAGCACGATTGAAAATGAAAACTAGATGTAGTATATGGTATAAACTATGCACCAAAAAGTGTGATATAAGATAAACCGGGGCGTGAAATATAATATGCAATACATTGTGCGCAATGACAGATTCATTGGAGAGTGCGAGATAGCACAGGCACTAGCGCGTGCTATGCGATATGCGCCTTGGAGTGTAATATGCACAAGGCAGTGTTGTGTAACATAACTAGTCTCTAAAGTTGTAATATAAAATATGTGCTGGGGAGTGTAACGTTGCATATGCACTGTGACAAAGATCTGGATCCCAGATTGCAATATGTATGGCATAGCGCTGTGTGTTATAACATACACATCGAGGAAGGCACGTTAGGTGGGGCAATATAACCCGTGCGAAGGCAAGTGTGGCATGACATATTCACGGGGTGGTGTTATAGTGCACATGGGCTAGAGAGTGTCATAGCATACGCACTAGCTGGTGGAATACAACACAGAGGTGTGAGGCAATCGGCGGGCGCTGGTGGGTGTAACACAGCATTGGGCTCAGCCAGGAGCACGCTGTGACTCTCAAGTGAGGTTCGTCTCCTTTCCAGAGAGTAAAATAAAAAGTATTACACATCCGTCGGTGGATGTGTTTTTTATTAACCATGAGGGGGGTTTCTTGCATGGTTTGGTCGAATTTTTGTCAAATCCCCTTTGAATGGCTTGGTGTGTGTGTATATTAAATGTGCCCGTCAATAGCTACCCATGTTTGTATAAATAAAGAACAAGGGTGTCTACTTGGAGAGTACCCACTGGCGGGGGCGCCGGAATTAGGCACGGTAGGGCGTCAGACACGTCAGAGCTTCACTAGCGGTGTAAATACATTCCATGTGGATTCGTTCTATGCATAGTCGCCTTTTAATGAATATCACTCAAATCGTCATGGTGATAGGTACATACGGTTTGTCCAGCATGTCCTAGGTTTTTCTATAAATATATATATTTTTAAAATAATAAAAAACAAAGGCCGGCCCCGGGGGATGGGGTCCTAGGAGCCATAAGTGGCCTGAGGAGGGGGGCAACGCAGCCCCCTCCTAAAGAATTTAAATTTAAAAAAAAGGCCATGAGCTGGGGGTTGGGGTCCCCGGGGCCGATTAAGGCCTTGGGAGGGCCAAATTAATTTTTTTCAACAAAAAAAATTAGGGTGCAGGCCCTGGGGGATGGAGTCCCCAGGGCCAATAAATTAGAAAAAGAAAGGGGGCCACACAGCCCTCCTTCTTAAAAATAAATAAATAAAAGACCGGCATCGCGCTGGAGGCCATGCCCCCTTCTTGCAGCACTCTGCAAACGCGCCCCCTGGCCAGTTGTAAGTTGAGGAATTAATTCCCCTTCAATACTGAGGGTGCCTGAGGGCCAACTAGCCCAACAGGTATCTCCAGTATGCACCAGGGAGCTGCGTTGCAGACTGGTGTTCTGAGGCCACGCCACTTTTTACTCCTCCATGCAACGCAGCTCTGTGGCGCTTACTGGAGGTACCTAGTGGGCTAGTTTGACCCTAGGGACCCTTAGGATTCAAGGGGACTTAATCTCTCAACTCAGAACGGCCACAGGGCGTGTTTACACAGTGGTGAAGGGAGGGGACGGGGCCTGAGGTGACGTGTGCAAACACGCCCTGTGGCACGTTTTTAAGTTGGGGAAATAATTCCCTTTCAATCCTGAGGGACCCTGGGGTCCAACTAGCCCACCAGGTGCTTCCAGTAAGCACCACTGCTCTGCGTTGCAGAGAGGTGGTGCAGGCCGTGCCACTTTTTACACCTCTCTGCAACGCAGCTCTGTGGCGCTTACTGGAGGTACCTAGTGGTCTAGTTAGACCATAGGGACCCTCAGGATTCAAGGGGACTTAATCTCCCAACTTAAAATGGCTACAGGGTGTGTTTACACAGTGGGGAAGGGAGGGGACGGGGCATGAGGTGACGTATTCAAACACGCCCTGTGGTGCGTTTTAAGAGGTAGTTTTAATCCCCTGCCCTATTATATACTAGGGGCTTACAGAGGAGGTCATGCTAATCACAGGGGGACCCCAACGCATAGTGTGCCCTAGTGTATGTAGGTGTTTTCACTGTATTCTGAGTGCCTTTTAACATAGCACTGGCTCTAGGACTGCTTAGGCAGACTCAGTTACCACCAGTATCCGTCTGAAAAAGTTGAGGGTACAGGATGATTTTGCAACAAGGCTTCTTTCTGCTCTTCTGTTTGTTCTTTCTGCACGTTATATTTCTTCCTGCACTTTTCTTCGTCTTTGAGGACTTCTGTTGCTTCTTTCTGCATTTCTTTTTTTTCTTTCTGTGCGTTTTTCCTTCTTTCTTCACATGTCCTATCTCTGTAGGCATAGTTAGAAATTAGCATTTAAAAAACCTTTGAAATTCACTGAAAAAAACATAAGTTTCAGGCACGTTATAGCTAGGAATTAGCATTTAAAAACCTTAGAAATTCACTGAAAAAACCATAGGTTTCAGGGGCGATATAGTTAGCTGGACTTTTCACTCGTACATAACCATAGAAATTCCCCCGTTATAGTTAGTTCAGCTAACTATTCGCTCGCCCGCAATGCACTGCTGATGACGTCACATATTACATCACTCATGACATGGTCAGTGAGATCACTCATGACATCACTGATGACATCATCCTTGTGATAGAGTGGCAGACCTCCTCTCCCCCTAATATAACCTTTCATACACACATTCAAAAATAGAAATTAAAATTTTCAAAACAATGGACATACCAATACCAGTTACAACAACCTATTCAGTAATTGTAAGATCCACATACACATCCACTCATTCACCAACAGTCCTATACAGTCACTCATACATGCACTCACTCATCATATGTATTCATACACCTATACATTCTGTTACACAACGCCACTCATCCATAAAGTTACTCACACACGTAGTCACTCATGCTAATAAAGAATCAAACATCCGTTTACCTGCATATTCAGTTATACACACACCACCACACTTACTTCTACAGAAATTTACACATACTTAGTCTTTTAAACAATCACTTATAGAAACACATACTTATTCATACAGGAACTCTTCCAATCTCTCACTCTCACATATACTCACTTATATACACCAATAGTCACATATACTAGTTTAAAACATATGTAGTTACTCATAGAGACACTATTGAGACAGTCATTCACTCACTAACACACCCATGCACACACTCATCCACCCATACAGTCCTGCACACATGCTGTCTTCAACATATACAAACAGTGAGTCACTCATTCATGCACCTATGCACTACACGTAATACCCCCCACGAACCATACAGACATCAGACACTCCTACCGATACTCAAAAAATCAACTAATAACCTATATAGACACTCATGTAGGTACTCACCAACCCATGCAGCCACTTATACACAAAGTGAGAGACTGATACAGATATTTACATATTTAAACTTTACTCACTAAGATACACTTAATCAGTCAGTAATACAATCAATTTTTCAAAAAACAAATCATCCATTTAGACATTTATATACCCATTTATTCTTCCATCGACCTTGAGATATATATATATATATATATATATATATATATATATTCACTGAAAAAACCATAGGTTTCACACATGTTATAGTTAGCTGGACATTTTACTGATAAAAAACCAATGAAATTCCCCCATTATAGTTACTGTAGGCAACTATAACTCACGCGACCGCAATCCTCTGCTGATGCTAATACTGTATTTAGACACTTATTTGCCCATATCTTCTTCCATTAAATTTTAGCTATACATATATTACAAATATTTTTTTTTCATAAAGACACATATGTCATCAGCAGAGGATTACGGTCGCGTGAGTTATAGTTGCCTACAGTAACTATAACGGGGGAATTTCATTGGTTTTTTATCAGTAAAATGTCCAGCTAACTATAACATGTGTGAAACCTATGGTTTTTTCAGTGAATTTGTACGTTTTTTTAAATGCTAAGTTACTTTACGCCATTTGTGGCGTGCGCGCCCACTTAACGCAGTTCGTTCCGTGCACGGTTTTTATCAACTTTAATAAGCCCTGTACATTTGGTGGCCTTCGGCCACCAAAAGCACAGGGGGTGAGGTCAATGTGGATAGTGTTTTTTTTATTTCGATTTTATAATTTCATGTTGCCAAAATTACGTTTTTTTTCTCTATTAATAAGCCCTGCACATTTGGTGGCCTGCGGCCACCAAAAGCACAGGGGGTGGGGTAAGTGTGGATAGTGTTTTTTTTATTTTTATTTTTTTACCGTAAGCGTACGGTAAGCTTACGGTAAGCGTACGGTAAGCGTACGGTAAGCGTACCCCGCGAAATTGCCGAAAAAAAAATAAAACCGTTTTTGCTCTTGGGGGATGTTTGGGGACTCCCTCAACATGACTATGTGGGAGGGAGTTGTCAAAACAGCCCCGTAACATGTTTTTGGCCATCATGTTTGATAAACAACACTCAGTGCGAGAGACAAAATGGCGGACGCCGCTTCCTGGTTTCGGCCGATTCGAATGTTTACTAAGATCTAAGAGCCAATCAGAATCGCGCTCGCGCACGCCACCGTAAGCTTACGGTAAGCGTACGGTAAGCGTACGGTAAGCGTACCGTAAGCGGGCTCAGATATATATATTGATTTAAAGGCTATTTTCCCAGAATCTACTGAACAGATTTACACCAAACCTACAAAAGGCACTTCCTTGACCTAGGGACTACCTCTCTGCCAAATTTCTAGTAATTCTGTTCAGCCGTTCGGGCTGTAGCTCGTTCTAAAGGTCCTATGGAAAAATGCATGGGAAAAACGCATTTTGGGACCCCCCTTTTATCTCAGCCCCCGCTTGACGAATCCCCCCGAGACTTTCAGGGTAGGAGCGGAGCGTAGCGCCCCACCTATTTTGAGAAATTCGCGAGGATTCGTCGACCGGCGCCAAAGTTATTCAAAATAGAATGTTGAGGTTTTCCTATGGAAACGTGGTCCTAACTATAACTACCTACTGGCGACTGCCAGTAGGTAATAAAACATATATAATTTTCAGAAAAACACACATTCACTGGATGATGTCATCAGTGATGACATTTGAGATGTCATCAGTGATGTCATGAGTGATGTCACTGACCATGTCATGAGTGATGTAATATGTGATGTCATCAGCAGTGCATTGCGGGCGCGCGAGTTATAGTTAGCTGAACTAACTATAACGGGGGAATTTCTATGGTTTTGTACGAGTGAAAAGTCCAGCTAACTATATCGCCCCTGAAACCTATGGTTTTTTCAGTGAATTTCTAAGGTTTTTTAAATGCTAATTCCTAGCTATAACGTGCCTGAAACCTATGGTTTTTTCAGTGAATATATATATATATATATATATATATATTCACTGAAAAAACCATGGGTTTCACACACGTTATAGTTAGGAATTAGCATTTAAAAAACCTTAGAAATTCACTGAAAAAACCATAGGTTTCACACACGTTATAGTTAGGAATTAGCATTTAAAAAACCTTAGAAATTCAGTGAAAAAACCATAGGTTTCACACATGTTATAGTTAGCTGGACATTTTACTCGTAAAAAACCAATGAAATTGCCCCGTTATAGTTAGTTCAGCTAACTATAACTCGCGCGCCCGCAATGCACTGCTGATGACGTCACATATTACATCACTCATGACATGGTCAGTGACATCACTCATGACATCACTGATGACATCTCAAATGACATCACTGATGACATCATCCAGTGAATGTGTGTTTTTCAGAAAAATAAATATGTTTTATATATGTGTATCTCAAGGTCGATGGAAGAATAAATGGGTATATAAGTGTCTAAATGGATGATTTGTTTTTGAAAAATTGATTGTGTTACTGACTGATTAAGTGTATCTCTCACTTTGTGTATAAGTGGCTGCATGGGTTGGTGAGTAGCTACATGGGTGTCTATATAGGTTATTAGTTGTTTTTTTGAGTATCAGTCTGAGTGTCTGTATGGTACGGTGGGGGGTATTACGTAGTGCATAGATGCATGAATGAGTGACTCACTGTTTGTATGTGTTGAAGACAGCATGTGTGCAGGACTGTATGGGTGGATGAGTGTGTGTATGGGTATGTTAGTGAGTGAATGACTGTCTCAATAGTGTCTTCAGGAGTAACTACATATGTTTTTAACTAGTATATGTGACTATTGGTGTATATATGTGAGTATATGTGAGAGGGAGAGATTGAAAGAGTTCCTGTATGAATAAGTATGTGTTTCTATAAGTGATTGTTTAAAAGACTAAGTATGTGTAAGTTTCCGTAGAAGTAAGTATGGTGGTGTGTGTATTACTGTATATGCAAGTAAATGTATGTTTTATTCTTTATTAGCATGAGTGACTATGTGTGTGAGTAACTCTATGGATGAGTGGCATTGTGTAACAGGATGTATAGATGTATGAGTACATATGATGAGTGAGTACATGTATGAGTGACTGTATAGGACTGTTGGTGAATGAGTGGATGTGTATGTGGATCTTAGAATTACTGAAGAGGTTGTTGTAACTGGTATTGGTATGTCCATTGTTTTGAAATTTTTAGTCTCTATTTTTGAATGTGTGTATCAAAGCTTATATTAAGGTGAGAGGAGGTCTGCCACTCTATCACAAGGATGATGTCATCAGTGATGTCATCAGTGATGTCATTTGAGATGTCATCAGTGATGTCATGAGTGATGTCACTGACCATGTCATGAGTGATGTAATATGTGACGTCATCAGCAGTGCATTGCGGGCGCGCGAGTTATAGTTAGCTGAACTAACTATAACGGGGCAATTTCATTGGTTTTTTACGAGTAAAATGTCCAGCTAACTATAACATGTGTGAAACCTATGGTTTTTTCACTGAATTTCTAAGGTTTTTTAAATGCTAATTCCTAACTATAACGTGTGTGAAACCTATGGTTTTTTCAGTGAATTTCTAAGGTTTTTTAAATGCTAATTCCTAACTATAACGTGTGTGAAACCCATGGTTTTTTCAGTGAATTTGCAAGGTTTTTTAAATGCTAATTCCTAAATATAACGTGTGTGAAACCCATGGTTTTTTCAGTGAATTTGCAAGGTTTTTTATATGCTATTTTTTTTTTTATTCTTCATTTTTTTCAAACATATTTTTAATTTAATTTTCTTATCTTTTATAAAGACTATGCTTAAATTTTTAAAATCCTTAAATATTTTTTTTATATATATTTTTTAAAATAAACATGTAAAATTTATTTCCAGTTTTTTTTTTTTTTTATTATTTTTTTTTATAGTACGCGTACCGTAAGCTCACGGTAAGCGTACGGTTTACGCAACGCCCGTAATCTATCTACGCTGCTTGCGTATAGTTACGTACTTTGCGTAGCCGCGCGTACTGCGCGTGGGACGCGTGCGCGCTTACGCAACACGCGCACGTTACGCGGAAGTGCCGGGAAATGACTGTTATGCGCATGCGCGCAAGCGCGTGTCTTTTTTACGCGCACGCGTACTTTTTGCCGTAAGCGTACCGTAAGCGTACCGTAAGCGTACGGTAGGTCATGTGATCTTGAAACACAACTTTTGATTGGTTGAAACTACTTTCAGTTCTAGAACTCTCCTACACCACACCCATTCCCCTCATTTCTGCTTGTGATCCCTTGGGAGAAGGAGCTGGTTTGTCTTTGGGATACGATGGCAGAACAGCAGAGCTCTTCTGAGAGTGAGGCTAGCACCAGCAGCACTGTCTTGAGGCAGAGAGCGAGGAAAGTAAAGCCTTCTTACGTTTGGGAGTATTTTACTTTTCCAGAAGGCCAGCAAAAGGTGAATGCACCCTTAGTTACTTGCAAGCTGTGTAAGCGTGTACTTTCTAGAGGTAATCCTAACAGGAAGTATTCCTTTGGGAATCACACCATGAAGAGACACCTCCAGGAAGTACACAGAAGGACACATGGTCATCTTTTTGGAGGTAACTCTTCAGAAAGACGAGCCAGTACATCCACAGCAGCTCAGCCTGGACCATCATCTGCAGGGCAGACTCCTTCTTCTGCAGGTCAGGTGAGCCCTTCATCTGTGGGGGGAGAATCTCCTTTTGCTGGCCCTCTGGAAATTAACCCTCGGTTTGCGAGGGTTGAAGTACGGTGCGCCACTTGTCACGATCTAATTACTTATAGGGAGACCAGTGTTTCCCTGGTGAACAGTAAAATAGATCAGCACACTTGTCGTACCGTCTAATATTCCCAATCTTTCTTTCCTCTGTCCCTGCATGAACACAACGGTTCTTTTAAGAGCCAACCTTATCTTTCATCTTTTTTTTTCTTTTTTTTTAAAAACTTTTTTTTTTTTTTTTTACCGTACGCGTACGGTAAGCGTACCTTTTTTTTATTTTTTAAAAAAAAACACTAAAAATCATTTATCTCATTACAAAGTCCTTGAGAGACTACAATTTTTATTTTTAACTTACCATACTCACTCAAAAAAATATTTATTCATTTGTTTTTTTTAAAAATAGTTTTTAAAATGGTTGTAGTTTCCGAAAATTTTCTATATCGATCTGAAAATAAAGAAAAAAGTATTAATATTTTTTATCCATTTTATAATACAATACACATATTTACATTTTTTAAAAAATATTTTTGCCTTATTTTTGCTGTTTTCAGAATATATTGCATTTCACTATTAATTGTGAAAGCAATTGCATTCATCATTTTACAGCGGGCAAAAAAAATTAACAATCACAAAGATTGTAATAAAAAAGCCCAGAATCTCTTTTTACTTAAACTTAACATTAAAAATATCATCTAATACCAATAGTTATTTCTTTAAAATACCGTCTGATATGTTTGTTTCAGAAGTATAATCACAATATTATATCTCAAATAACTCCACAATACATCTGATTCCATTTCCTTTAGGGCAAATAGTATTTTTTTTTTTT
Organism: Triturus cristatus; assembly: GCF_964204655.1. Classification (NCBI taxonomy): domain Eukaryota; kingdom Metazoa; phylum Chordata; class Amphibia; order Caudata; family Salamandridae; genus Triturus; species Triturus cristatus. The sequence continues at coordinate 401,626,037 of NC_140586.1, read as the reverse complement.
TCCTGGAATAAATTTCCAAGGGAAAACCATTAAAATTCTAAAGTTTAATCTGTCCAGATCTCACCAATTCTCTGTAACATTTTGGTTCACGAAAATTTTTTGAATAATTTATTTAGTCCACAATAGAATTGCTTACTTTTCCACATGGCCAAATAGTAATTTTTTAAATCATTTTTGAAAAAATTTCCAATGGCAGTCCAATAGCATTCCATAAATTAAAATGTGCAGAAGTTACCGATTATCTCTAAATTATTGGTTTTTGAAAATTGCATTAAAATTTAAAAAAGTCCACATTACAATTGGTTATCTTTCCTTTAGGCCAAATGATAATTTTAAAAATCTTTTTTCTACAAAATTGCAATGGTAATCCAGTAAAATGGTAAAATTATTTTGTCCAGATCTTGCCAAATCTCTCTAAAATTTAGGTTTCAGGAAGATTAGATAGGAATTTGCTAAATCAAAAGGCAAACGTTGTTTGAAAATCAATTTGGAATCATTACACAGTGTCCAGCCTTTTTCACATTTTAGATAAACTGTGTAATGTCCAGAAGTAACAGTAGGTCCATCATGGAAAATTATTGCAACAGTTACAAAAGTTTTTCCTGAAATTGATAATTGCTGTCCTGTAAACTTCTTTATTAAAGTATCCAATTTTGATCCATCAGCTCTACATCGTTGCATCATTAAAATTACATACTGTCCGTATTCCCTTAAAATTAATGTTGAAAACATGTCAGAATTACACTCACCACATTTCATGCTATGATTAGCATCTTTAACTAATTTTGCAAAAGTGACTGTTTTACTCTCTGGCAATGTCAAATAAATAAACCTTTCATTATCAACAATAGAGCCACATATATTATAACAATTATCACAACTATGTTCCCATTTATAAGAGAGACCAAAAAAAATGTCAATGGGAACTCCTTCTTCTTCCACTACCTGAAGAAAATACATCAAAAATTCGTGTGCATCTTGCTGTTCATTTTGAGAAAACTGTGTTCGTCCTGAACATACATCTAAAAGTTTTCTAATTTCAGTAGCACTTTCTATTTGAGTTTTATCTTTACTCAGCTTTTGAAAAAGGAGACTGAGCTCTGAACAGAATCTTTTTCCCTGATTTACTATTATCTGCTCTTGCAAACTTTCCAGATAAAATGCAACATTCAGCACTACATTAGCGTAGCAGTTGACACCAGAGCTATTTTCAAAATGACATCCTACAACCTGTTCTTCATTTTCCTTATTCTTTTTGCTTGCAATTACATCACTCCTCTTTTTTTTCCTCTTCTCTACATCTTCATTACAGATATTCTCATTTCTCCTTTTACGAGAAACTACACGTTTCTCCAACACAGGATACTGACCTAAATGAGGAGCATAGCTTCTTCTTAATCTATTATACTCCTTTACACAGTTTGTATCAGCACTAACTTTTGAGTCATCAAAGTCTATCATGAATAAACCTGATAATGTTTTGACTCGTGACAAAGCTACATATGCCATACCTTCTTTGAACACAGTTGAACCAATGTTCACAAATGCACAATCTACAGTCAATCCTTGAGACTTGTGGATAGTTACAGCATATGCTAGTGAAAACAGAAACTGCTTCCTACGTACATATAAGTCTTTCACAAGCATGAAACGAACTGAACAACGACAAATGTCTTTAACTTCCTCTATCTGATCAAATTTTATCTGTAAACATTCAATTCCTTCTTTTTTCTGATAATTAATAAAACCCACAACTCTTCCCATCGCTCCATTCACTAAGCCTTTCTCAACATCCAAATTTCTCCTTAAAAACACTCTACAGTTCATGCAAACATAAAGATTTTTTTCTAATCCTGCTGTTTTGGAGATGTTCTTCTCTAGTGAGTCCAATTTATTTTTCAGTTTGCCTGTTACTGTGACTGTAATTCTTCCATCCTCAATTTTGTCCACTGCTTCCAATTTCCTGATGTCTTCCTTTTCCAATTTCAAAAGCTCCTCATTAAATATTGAGCATTCACGTAGAGTTGGCATTAAGCAGATGACACTTTTGTTTTCTGCAATATTCTTGTATATTTTCTCTGCAACTATTTCTTCCTTTGGAAATAAATTATGTAGCAGCCGACTCTGTAATGCTTTTTTCCCAACATCTGTGAGTAGTCCAATCCTGATATCTTTCAGAATACTTCCATATTCTTCATCGTTTGCTTGCCTCATATTAGTTGTAAGTTCCTTGTACTCAAAGAAGGACCAAATATTTGTATTTCCAATGCTTCCCAATGACTTCTTCGTGTCTTCATGTGTCACAGTATTAAACACTGGTTGTCCTTTAACTGGAGTAAGTTGCAAAAGATCCCCAAAAACTATGACGTGTTTTCCACCAAATAACACGTCATAGTCTGTCTTCAAAATTTGCTGCATTCTTAAATGCACAAAGGCAAGCATTAAGTTTGATACCATGCTCACCTCATCAATAATGAGAACTTGCATCTTCTTCAATACTCGTGAAACTTCCAAGGATGCTTCTCCAGTTAGCTTGTTGAATTGTATTTTGTTCTCATGCTCCACTGGTAACATTAGCAAACGATGTAAGGTGATTCCTTTTATGTTATATGCTGCTAACCCAGTTGGAGCAGTAACCACACAAGACAAAGTAGAATCCGTTTTTTGCTTTAGGTAGCTTCTGATGACTTTAATTAGGAAACTTTTTCCAGTGCCAGCTTGTCCGCTTACATACATCCTGATTGGATGAAATGATGTGCATGAGCACTCTTTTTTGATATGTAGAAATCCGTGATCAATTTTGTTTCTGATCTCTTCATAAATTTGTTGCTGCTCTTGATTCAGTTGTCTTTCCAAATTTTCTAAGTCTATAAATTCTTCTTGAGCTAGATTCATAGCCGTTTCCACTTCATTCATGGCTATTGATGCTTCATTTTCAACGATTGGTTGTCCTAGGGGATCTTGACTGTGTGTTCCTGAACTTTGGCTGTCCTGAGAACTGTCTCTAGCTATTTCTGCTGCAATTGTAGTTTCCTGTTCAATTTCTTCATTTAACATTTGCAGATAAGTTGAGAATGTACTGCATTGTATGCTGTCTTTGCAAGCATTAAAAGAATCTTCATAGCTCTGGAATTCTCCCAGTAGTTCATCCTCTGTACGCCATGGTTTAAACAACTGTAAAAGAGCCAAGTAGTAAAATTCTTTCTTGTCGGTAGTGTCGCAACTCAGCTTCCGGTGATTTATCAAACTTCCTTTGGTTTGCTTCACCAAACATCCTTCTTCACCAACAACTTTATATTTTCCACTGTTGATGTCTTCTGCAGCTTTCCGTGAATAAATGTAGTTCTGCAGCACTTCATAGAGACACATGTTCTCCAGATGATGACTTCTCTTGGGATAATATGTGTCCAACATGTTTGTTTTCAATATGTCTGTACTTTCTGGGTCATTCTCGGCCAAATATTCAATTTCTCCAACAGATTTCAGTACCCGATTTCTCATTGCTGCAAGGCCTAAACTTGCCCAAATTATTCTTCTTGACTTCGAGTAGAGACTTGCAGAAGATAACCTATCTGAACATTCGTAGGATCCAATTTCTCGATGCGATAACATCTTCAAACTAAAACTGTACAGCTTCTTACTGACAGTCTTCTCGTGAGAAATCTCTTCCCACATTTCCTTCAATTCTGTTTTTTCTGATTTCGTAATGTAAGACGTTACATATCGAGCAACAGCAATGGAATTGTCAGCAACATACTGTATATCCATGTTAGCGTTCCACATGGATAAAATGACTGGGTTGTAGTCATTTATATTTTTTGATTCTTCTTTTCTTTTAAGGTTGTAGGTATTCTTAGGTGATTTTCTTGTGATAGTATGTCTCACAGCTGACATAAAACTGTTGACTCTTCCATTTGTAAGAACAGGTCTAGGAAATCCAAATCGACATTTAGTGTAGTATTTTTCTTTGCTCTTGTATTTCCGTCGACAGTATTTTCCACACCGATGACTTTGGAAACGTAGAACTTGCTCCTTTAACTTGTTCTCTTCTGTGTTTTTAGGTATAGCACATGTTGCATATTCTTCAATGTAAGATAACACTGCTTCATCAGTATCTGTTCCAAACTTTGGGGCATCCTTGATCCACAGCAGCATATGAATATGAGGAGCACCTCTTGCCTGGTACTCTTTTCTCCAAAAGAAATCCACTACTTCTCCAAGGGGTGGATTTTTTTTATTGCAGATGAAGGACATCATAGCCTCAAATCTATGATTGAAATATCTGCAAACATTAACCGGATCCAATGAGCACAGTTCTCCTGCTGTCTTGTATTCGATGTTTTCAATGTTTGAATTGGCCTCTCGTAGAAAATCCAGTAAATCATCCCAAGCGTACTCGGCGCAGCTTAGGGTAAGGAACCATGTTGGTGTTCCTAAGTTGCGTAACATGCATTTTAGTTCACCATGGCGTCGGTACCAATATTCATTTGTCCCACGCTGACAAGCCATCAGATTGATCAGTTGTGTTTCCAAATGATCATCTCGGTGCTGCACTTTCTCCATAAAATCCTTAGCAGACACATTTTGTAAATGTACTCCACTTTTTAAAATGTGATTTACTGCATAAGACAGTGCAGACAAGTCGCTTTCAAATAAAAGATGGAACAAATAAGGGATACTTTGTCGAAATCTGGGATCTTCAGCATATAGTCTTGTAGTCCGATACTCAGAAGCTGGAATCTGTTCCGGACGTTCATCGTATCGTCCTCCTTTTCCTTTAGGAAACAGCTGGGGAAAACATCGAGCTTCCAAGCTCTCCTCCCATACACTCACAGGATTTCCTTTTGCTTTCTTCATCTGAAAGAGATCAATATTGTCTCCCATAACTTCTTTCGAATGGAGAGGATGTATGCTAAAATGTTCATAAATTTCTTCTTCCTTTGACTTGTCCACTTTTTCAATTTGTCCAGTTGGTGTTTCTGTGTCTCCTTGTAAATCTTCTTCTTCTTCTTCTTCTTCTATATAAATTGATTCATACCATTTGTTATTTTTTTTCAAATACAAATTTGCTCTTTGTACTTTCCGCACATCTACCAGCTCCTGCCAAATCTTCTTATTCTTTGTAGGGACACCATTAACCAGAATAATTAATGGTTCAGTTTCCAAAGTATCTGCATCAATAGTTTCCATATTTTTTTTCAAATCCAAGGGCAAATACACCACTCTACCTTTTAAACCTCTCAGTAAATCTGAAGGAGGTAATTTACCAGTTTTGGGCTCCATACGTACTATGGTCTGGAACGGATGAACACATTGAATGAGTATAGACTCATATGTATTTAATTCAGAAAGTTCAGCAGGAATAGCATCCAATTCTAAATTATTATGTACAGCTCTGGTCGGCATTCTATTTTCCTCTAACTTGTTGTAGCAGTATTTGCAAATACGCTGATCTTCACCCAATTCAAAACAATTTTCAAGAAATATATATGTGGCAAAATCCATCCACTTATAATTATCTTCATTTTCACTCTTTCTGTAGAGATCAACATTCCTAGTTTGTTTTCTATAATGAGTTCTGCGGCAACAAATACAAGTAACATTTGGTCTTTCATTAGAGACTATTGCAAATTTTGTTATGTGATCATTAAATGTGTTACTTACAGAGGGTTCTACATTCTCTTCCACTTCTGCCTCATTTATTGTGTCCTTCTCTGCACTGTTTTGTTCAGGACCAAAGTAACAAAACTGAATTTCATCAACAACCTTCTCTACATCTGATACCGTTCCTTGGAACAGAGCCCTATTCAATTCATTTAACTTTATTGCTGGACTTTTGGCAAAATACAACCGTCTCACAAACTTTCTTATTTCAGTATGATGAACAGCCAGCATCCTAAAATGATGGAAAACACTATTGCACACTTTTCTAGATAGACAAGCAAGAGAATGACCCTGCAAACCAGTATTCTCTCTCACTCTGCATGGATCCAGACTTTGAAGCACCTTAATCTTTTGTTTTACACTTTTTTTACTATATTCTCTTAGAAACTCTCGAAATCTGTCAATAGATTCCTGACGCACAGTGCAAATACTACTACAATTCCAAGTGTACACTGGGGCTTTAGGACGTCTCCCCATTGCCTCATCTGCCATCACTTGTACCTCATCTCTTGGAACCATTATCTCCTTCTCCATTATGCAACCGTTTTTTACTTCGTATGAACGACCTCTGGTGTCAACTGCATGCAGCAAACTATTGCTTTGAAAATAGCTTTCTTCATTAAAAAAAGGTTCACTACTTGAACTATGCATCCACTTTCCTAAAAACACTTTACAAAAGTTTGTTCTGTTCACTACTCTTTTGCTTTTGCTTTGTGATTTCAGTACATTAACCATTTTATCTAATGTACGCATCCTATTCAAAATTAATATGAATAGTTTCCTTTTTAATTCTAATGCTTTTGCTGCAATGGCTTCAATTTCTTTTTTTCTCTTATAATATTTAGCCTTCTGCTTATATTTCTTTATATCCTTTATCAAATTGGACATAACTCTTCTCTGAAACATTTTTCTACGTATCTCTTTAAATGCTGTTTTTCTGTTTATGTTAAACTTTTCAATTGCAGAAGGTATATTTGCATTAACTAAATCCTCAATTTTTTGCTGTTCTGTAGGTTTTGTTACATTTTTCCGAGAACAGACATTTTGTACATTTTTGTTTGTTTTCAATATTTTGTTTAGGAATTGTCTTTTTTGCTTACCAGAAGATTTTTTCTTTTTCCCAACATCAGCATCTTCTACTAACTTTGGTCCTCCAGTTGTCCTCAAATATAGTTTTTTTTTTAGAGTTTTTTGAACTCGAGATTTTGTAGGCATCTTAAATTTTGTTCACTGTTCTTCAGCAATACCTGAAAAAAACTAAAAAAAAAATCCTTTATTGTATTTAAATATATTACTACATTTCTTTTCACAATAGTCACAAAACGAAATTTCTTTGCCATTTTCAATGCACACAAACTGCTCTTTTTTTAAAATTTATTTAAATGCACATGTCCAAGCTTTTTTTTTTTTTCAGATCACCACCGTGTGTATTCTCTGTGACTGCCTACACTCCAGCAGGGGCCACCAGCCTTAGTGATGCTGAATGTATTTGCATTACAGACTTAAACCTGAAAACCCCACTCGCTTCTAATTACTGTGCATGACTATACATGGCAAGCACATGGGTGTGTGCTAAGCCTCTGCTTCTTCCCCCAAAAATTCGCTCCTCTTTTCCATCTACTGCAACTGTGAAATCACCAGAGCAAGACGCAATAAATTTCTGCCTATAATTCTTCTATGCACACAGAGTCATGTTTTCACATTAGTGCCAAAACGAAATTTCTTTGCCAATTTGAAAGCACACTTACTGCTCTTTTTTTTTCGGGCCAAGTGAAAATCTCTTTTTACACTTTGAAATCACTTTTACAGACTGACACATTCTGAAACCTTTTTTTTAAATTTATTTAAATGCACATGTCCAAGCTGTTTTTTTTTCAGACCACCACCGTGTGTATTCTCTGTGACTGCCTACACTCCAGCAGGAGCAACCAGCCTTAGTGATGCTGAATGTATTTGCATTACAGACTTAAACCTGAAAACCCCACTCGCTTCTAATTACTGTGCATGACTATACATGGCAAGCACATGGGTGTGTGCTAAGCCTCTGCTTCTTCCCCCAAAAATTCGCTCCTCTTTTCCATCTACTGCAACTGTGAAATCACCAGAGCAAGACGCAATACATTTCTGCCTATAATTCTTCTATGCACACAGAGTCATGTTTTCACATAAGTGCCAAAACGAAATTTCTATGCCAATTTGAAAGCACACTTACTGCTCTTTTTTTTTTGGGCCAAGTGAAAATCTCTTTTTACACTTTGAAATCACTTTTACAGACTGACACATTCTGAAACCTTTTTTTTAAAATTTATTTAAATGCACATGTCCAAGCTGTTTTTTTTTCAGACCACCACCGTGTGTATTCTCTGTGACTGCCTACACTCCAGCAGGGGCAACCAGCCTTAGTGATGCTGAATGTATTTGCATTACAGACTTAAACCTGAAAACCCCACTCGCTTCTAATTACTGTGCATGACTATACATGGCAAGCACATGGGTGTGTGCTAAGCCTCTGCTTCTTCCCCCAAAAATTCGCTCCTCTTTTCCATCTACTGCAACTGTGAAATCACCAGAGCAAGACGCAATACATTTCTGCCTATAATTCTTCTATGCACACAGAGTCATGTTTTCACATAAGTGCCAAAACGAAATTTCTTTGCCAATTTGAAAGCACACTTACTGCTCCTTTTTTTTTCGGGCCAAGTGAAAATCTCTTTTTACACTTTGAAATCACTTTTACAGACTGACACATTCTGAAACCTTTTTTTTAAAATTTATTTAAATGCACATGTCGAAGCTGTTTTTTTTTCAGACCACCACCGTGTGTATTCTCTGTGACTGCCTACACTCCAGCAGGGGCAACCAGCCTTAGTGATGCTGAATGTATTTGCATTACAGACTTAAACCTGAAAACCCCACTCGCTTCTAATTACTGTGCATGACTATACATGGCAAGCACATGGGTGTGTGCTAAGCCTCTGCTTCTTCCCCCAAAAATTCGCTCCTCTTTTCCATCTACTGCAACTGTGAAATCACCAGAGCAAGACGCAATACATTTCTGCCTATAATTCTTCTATGCACACAGAGTCATGTTTTCACATTAGTGCCAAAACGAAATTTCTTTGCCAAATTGAAAGCACACTTACTGCTCTTTTTTTTTTGGGCCAAGTAAAAATCTCTTTTTACACTTTGAAATCACTTTTACAGACTGACACATTCTGAAACCTTTTTTTTTAAATTTATTTAAATGCACATGTCCAAGCTGTTTTTTTTTCAGACCACCACCGTGTGTATTCTCTGTGACTGCCTACACTCCAGCAGGAGCAACCAGCCTTAGTGATGCTGAATGTATTTGCATTACAGACTTAAACCTGAAAACCCCACTCGCTTCTAATTACTGTGCATGACTATACATGGCAAGCACATGGGTGTGTGCTAAGCCTCTGCTTCTTCCCCCAAAAATTCGCTCCTCTTTTCCATCTACTGCAACTGTGAAATCACCAGAGCAAGACGCAATACATTTCTGCCTATAATTCTTCGATGGACACAGAGTCATGTTTTCACATTAGTGCCAAAACGAAATTTCTTTGCCAAATTGAAAGCACACTTACTGCTCCTTTTTTTTTCGGGCCAAGTGAAAATCTCTTTTTACACTTTGAAATCACTTTTACAGACTGACACATTCTGAAACCTTTTTTTTAAATTTATTTAAATGCACATGTCCAAGCTGTTTTTTTTTCAGACCACCACCGTGTGTATTCTCTGTGACTGCCTACACTCCAGCAGGGGCAACCAGCCTTAGTGATGCTGAATGTATTTGCATTACAGACTTAAACCTGAAAACCCCACTCGCTTCTAATTACTGTGCATGACTATACATGGCAAGCACATGGGTGTGTGCTAAGCCTCTGCTTCTTCCCCCAAAAATTCGCTCCTCTTTTCCATCTACTGCAACTGTGAAATCACCAGAGCAAGACGCAATAAATTTCTGCCTATAATTCTTCTATGCACACAGAGTCATGTTTTCACATAAGTGCCAAAACGAAATTTCTTTGCCAATTTGAAAGCACACTTACTGCTCCTTTTTTTTTCGGGCCAAGTGAAAATCTCTTTTTACACTTTGAAATCACTTTTACAGACTGACACATTCTGAAACCTTTTTTTTAAATTTATTTAAATGCACATGTCCAAGCTGTTTTTTTTTCAGACCACCACCGTGTGTATTCTCTGTGACTGCCTACACTCCAGCAGGGGCAACCAGCCTTAGTGATGCTGAATGTATTTGCATTACAGACTTAAACCTGAAAACCCCACCCGCTTCTAATTACTGTGCATGACTATACATGGCAAGCACATGGGTGTGTGCTAAGCCTCTGCTTCTTCCCCCAAAAATTCGCTCCTCTTTTCCATCTACTGCAACTGTGAAATCACCAGAGCAAGACGCAATAAATTTCTGCCTATAATTCTTCTATGCACACAGAGTCATGTTTTCACATAAGTGCCAAAACGAAATTTCTTTGCCAATATGAAAGCACACTTACTGCTCCTTTTTTTTTCGGGCCAAGTGAAAATCTCTTTTTACACTTTGAAATCACTTTTACAGACTGACACATTCTGAAACCTTTTTTTTAAATTTATTTAAATGCACATGTCCAAGCTGTTTTTTTTTCAGACCACCACCGTGTGTATTCTCTGTGACTGCCTACACTCCAGCAGGGGCAACCAGCCTTAGTGATGCTGAATGTATTTGCATTACAGACTTAAACCTGAAAACCCCACCCGCTTCTAATTACTGTGCATGACTATACATGGCAAGCACATGGGTGTGTGCTAAGCCTCTGCTTCTTCCCCCAAAAATTCGCTCCTCTTTTCCATCTACTGCAACTGTGAAATCACCAGAGCAAGACGCAATACATTTCTGCCTATAATTCTTCTATGCACACAGAGTCATGTTTTCACATAAGTGCCAAAACGAAATTTCTTTGCCAATTTGAAAGCACACTTACTGCTCTTTTTTTTTCGGGCCAAGTGAAAATCTCTTTTACAGACTGACACATTATGAATCCACCATGTGTAACTACAACAAAAACAATTCCCATTTCTATTATTCATTTCTTAAGTTACCACATACATCCCCTCTCAAACTGTAAACTCACCTTTAAATTTAGTTAGTTGTGAAAGAAATGTGTCACTCAAACAGCAGATTATCAGAGCCAGGATCTCTGTTCTGTACACCTCTCTCCTCTCAGCAGAACCAGATAATGGCAAACTTTCCCTCTATTTTTCCACACATATACATGTAAGTTTCAAATCTCAGTGCTTCCCCCTTTTTTTCAAATGTAATGACACATTTCTATTGGTTGAAAACCAACCCTTTTCCAAAAGTACCCTGCCCCCAACTTGACTTCTGCCTAGTACCCTTCCCCCAACTTGACTTCTGCCTGCTACCATAGCAACAGCTCATGGAACACTGCTGTGTGCAGTTAGGTCAGAAGTTCGACACACAATGTTTCAATTCCACAGAGCAAGAGTGCTTGACTTTTCAAACCTAACTGCAAATCCATAGTACTGTTCTTTGGTTACACATTTTTTTGTACCAATACAAAACATGCTTCTATTAATTTTCACATACAGCCTATTTTTTATTCTAGAATGGTATGAAACAGCCAATCAGTTCTTTTTGTTTTGTAAAAAATATGTATGCCTCCATTTCCAAACTGTCTTTATTTTCATATTGCCATTCTACTGAAAGACACCTCCTGAGTGCATCCAGTTCTCCTTTGAAGATGTTCACAGTGTGGATTGTAGGGCACAGCTATGTCTTCTGGAGTGAAAAGTTTGCAGAGAAAACAGATATGGTGAGAGACCTTGCTTTGCCAAATGTAGACATTAAATGGATTGGTCAGAGAGGGTTAAAGTGGCACCAATTGACGCCATTGGTGAAATCCTTCATGCAAATCCAACACCCTGACCTCATAATAGTGCACTGTGGTGGCAATGACCTAGGCACTTTGACTGGGGTAGGTCTGGAAATGCTTATGAAGGACACCTTTGCACAACTGTTTACACTTTTCCCTAAAACTGCCTTTGTGTTTTCCAACATATGCCAAAGGCAAAAATGGAACTGGTCCAATCATTTCTGTCCACAGATTGACAAAGCAAGAAAGCACGTCAACAAATCTGTTTCTGCTTTCCTCCGTGACTATGGTATGGGTGCCATTTACCACAACAACTTGCGTTACGACATGCAAGACATTTATAGAGGAGATGGTGTGCACTTCAATGATGAAGGGAACAGAGTCTTCCTCTTGAACCTTAGACTCTGCATCGGTACTTACTTGTAAGTACCACTAAAAAAATGACTCCATAAACACAACAGCTCTTTTTAGAGCTCCCTAATTTCTAAACTCTTAAATCTGATTTTCATTTATTTATTTTTATTTTTTTTACCGTACGCTTACCGTGAGCTTACCGTACGCGTACCCCGTGATTTTTTTTAAAATCAATAAATGTTTTTTTTGTACTTTTCTGTCCTTCTTTGACCCCCTTACAATTGTTAGGGGGTCTGTAACTCTCCTCATTGCCCCCTTACTTTGTTTTCACTCTTTTTTTTCAGAGTGAAATACACAAAATGGCGGCCGCCGCTTCCTGGTTTCGGCCGATTCGAATGTTTACTAAGATCTAAGAGCCAATCAGAATCGCGCTCGCGCACGCCACCGTACGCTTACCGTAAGCGTACGGTAAGCGTACCGTAAGCGGGCTCAGATATATATATTGATTTAAAGGCTATTTTCTCAGAATCTACTGAACAGATTTACACCAAACCTACAAAAGGCACTTCCTTGACCTGAGGACTACCTCTCTGCCAAATTTTGAGTAATTCTGTTCAGCCGTTCGGGCTGTAGGTCGTTCTAAAGGTCCTATGGAAAAATGCATGGGAAAAACGCGTTTTGGGACCCCCCTTTTATCTCAGCCCCCGCTTGACGGATCCCCCCGAGACTTTCAGGGTAGGAGCGGAGCGTAGCGCCCCACCTATTTTGAGAAATTCGCGAGGATTCGTCGACCGGCGCCAAAGTTATTCAAAATAGAATGTTGAGGTTTTCCTATGGAAACGTGGTCCTAACTATAACTACCTACTGGCGACCGCCAGTAGGTAATATATATATATATATATATATATATATATATACATATATAGTATGTCTCAGTGGCAGTCACCACTGGGTGCTGATACTTTGGATCCTTTTTAATTAATATCCACAAAACTTTCCAAAATGGTGCCATCTTCTACCTAATTCATGCATGGAAAGTTTCAGGGTGATACATCAAACTGGGGCTTAGAAAAAAAGTGGGGCCCCAAAGGTCCAAAATGATAAATCCCCATGCATTTTCCAGTGACTTCTTTAAGAAGCACTTCTGCAAACACTCCTGATTGGTTTGACACCAAATTTGGCAGGAATTTAGATCTTGGTCTACAGATTATGCTTTGTGTGATGTAGTGTAATTCTGTTCAGTAGTTTTTGGGAAATTAAGGTAAAAAATATTTGTATATCTGGACGGTTGGGCCAATGAGAGGCTCATGAGAGGATTGTGGGAGCACCTATTTAAAAATGGAGAATTCTAATTGGCCCAGGGAGATTATTTCCCCTTGGGCCACTTCACTCCTGTGGGAGTTGGACTCCTGTGGGAGCGAACACTTTGATTGGCTGCAAGCAACATCAGAAAAATGTTTCATGCAGTCATTACGGGACTCGGGGACCTAGTCCCCTGTCGTGAACTTTAAAAAAAATATAAATATAAGCGGGCAGGGTAGGGATACCCTGCCACCCTTGGCCCTTTCTGGATACCCCCCCCCCCCCATGGGCCAAAAATTGGAAAAAAACAGGCAGTACTACCTCAGGATTGAAACTGAAAAAACATGGTGCCCTGGGCTGCATTGTTTGATTAAGGGGAGGGAGTGTGCAGCCCCCTCTCTGAGTCACGGTGGGGAGCACACTCCCAGGGTCACATTCATTGGGGGGAGGGGGATGCATGACTTCCCTCCCCTTGCCATTATAGGCCCCAGGGAGCCCACCCCAGGGTTTCACTGTTCACAAAAGGGGGGAAACTGTCCCCCTACCCTAAGTCTTCAAAGGCGTTGGGGGGTTGTCCCTGGGGCCTATAATGCTCTGGGAGGGGGCCACGTGGTTGCCGTCCCATTTCTAATTGGTTTGGGCCTGGGGGATGGGATTCCCATGGCCTAATAATGCTTGGGGAAGGGAGGCATCTTTTTCTTTTTTGATTATATTTGGCACTGAGGATGGGCTCACTTTGGCCTAATACGGCTAAGAGAGGAGGGCTGCATGCCACTATCCCCTTAAACTTTGGCCCCAGGGGATGGGGTTTTTGGTGTCCAAGAAGTCTTCGGGAGGGGGTACTGTGTGGACCCTTATGATTTTTTCATTGTATTTAGCCCAAGGTATGTGATCTCGGAGGCCTTATCAGGCTTGGGGAGGGAGGCCCGTGGCCCTGCCCCTTTAATTTAAGAAATAGGCTCCAGGGAATGTGGTTACGGGCCAAATAAGGGACGGGAAGAGGGCTGCACACCTCTCTCTTCAATAAATATTTTTGGGCCACGGGGTTGGGGTCACTGGGTCCTGAAAACAAACGCTAAGCGGCTCATGCTAAAAGCTGTGCGCGGTGTCCGTGTGTCAATTGAGATGTCATGAGTGATGTCATAAATGATGTCATAGAACATGTCATTAGTGATGTAATATATGAGGTCATAAGCAGTGTATGGCGGGGGTACAAGTTATAGCAGGCTCTGATGAATATAGCTGATGAATTCCTGTCTTTTTTCTGATCAAAACTTTAACGTTGTCACTGACCAATTAAATTAACTGTAACGTTACTTAAGCCTCTGCTTTTTTCAGTGATATTCTAAGGTTTTTATTTAAATAACAACAGTTTTTTATTCAAACCTAACTATAATGTGACTTTATCCTTTGGATTTTTTCAGTTAATATCTAGGATTTTTTAAATGTAAAGTAATATTTAATTACCATGTGTAAATCCAACCCCCCACTGCACATGGCCTGAGGCCAACCCTCCTCATGCAGCCTTCAGCCATGTGCCACAGGGGTTTGCCACAAGGCCTAGCCTGTAGCCAGGCTCTGTGGCCACCCTTGTAAAGGCAGGCAACTCCACACTGTGCAGAGCCTTCTGTTGTGCACGACGGGGGGTTGGCTACAGGGCCTGGCCAAGCCCCAGCATGCAGCCTACTCCCTTCTGTGAATAGCTTTTGGCCATGCTTGGTGGGGGTTTGGCCACAGGGCCTGGTCTGTGGCCAACTCCTCCAAAAGCAGCCAACTCCAAACTGCACACAACCTTTGGCTGTGCAAAGCTGGGGGCTGGCCGCAAGGCATGGCTCTGGGGACTCCATCCCCCACAGCCTTTTATTTTATTAAACATAAGGGGATCCCATCCCACAAGGTCAATATATTTTAAAGGGTAGTGGGCTACTTCAACCAAGCCATCCAACTGTACACATTATATTTTACTCTTAATTTCTCAAAAACTACTAAATGGATTACATCAAATCATTAAAAGCACAATCTGCACACCAAGATTTAGCTTTCTTCCAAATTTGGTGAACTTGCATTTAATCATTTTTGCTGTAGCCCATCTTACTGCGGTCTATGGAAAATGCATGTGGATTTTGCATTTGGGTGCAACCTTTTTTCCCAGCTCCCACTTGGTGGATCACCCAAAAATTTCCATGCACAAACTAGTGAAAAAACATCAAGTTTTTAGATAGTTTCACGGAGATTAATCAAACGACGCCAAAATTATTATCAACACAAAAAACACTTGCTTTTGAACAGCTGATCTAACTATAGTGGCGACTACACACACATGCTCCCACCCCATGTTTTACACTTTCGACCTGCATGTTGCACACAGGTCTATGCGTCTGTTGCTCAACCTACAGATCTATCGTTCTGCAGGACTTAATCTCTCCCAGTGTGATTCAACTAAATTATTTTACTGTTTGCATTATTCTAACAAAAATATGACATTCAACAGTCTCTAATCATCCGACATGTTCCCTACCACACAATAGTTAAATTGTGTCATGCATGGAACATTTGATTCTGGAAACTGGACTGATCTTGTAACACTGCCCAAGCAGGAGAATTCACGACTTGCTTCAAAATAACTTCTGTGACTCTGTGTGGGTATGATGGCTTTGCTGAAAAACCTTGAATTATTTGCTTACCTTGTATTGTCGTGTAGCTCTATATTTAATGTGCATTTTACTTGCTCGTTTTCCTGGTATACATCTGTCAGCATGGACTCAACCACGTTACAGCTCATTTACTCATTTTCCTGGGCTAGCCAGATCCCTTTGCCCTATCAGTGTGGACAGCTCAGTATTACCATCTGACCTCATTTTATATTCCTATCTCTGATTAAAGCATTGATCCAGGCATTTAATCCAAAATCTTCTATGAATTAGTTGAAAAGCATTGGCCCAAATACTGAACTTTGTGAAAAACTGCTACATAAACCACATCACTCACAATCCGTGCAATAAATTACAGCCCTCTATGACTGCTTGCCTACCAGTTTTCAGATCATTTGTACATTTGATTTCTAGTTTTCCTTTGAGGTAATTTTGAAAAATAACCTTTTCCCTGGCACCGTATCAAATGTCATCAGAAAGTTCACTTGTATGACATCTAGCACATTTCTTGCATCCGCATTTTTGCTTAATGTCTCATAAAAGGTTAGTTTAACCTTTAACACTCGGATCCATTCTGGTTCACTCTAATTGCCTTTGTCCATCCAGATGCTATGCAATCTGTTCCCTGATTGGGAACTTCTTAATCCGTCTCTGAACAGATGTTCCATTTAGTGGGCTGTGGACCGAATTTTCCACTGATTGACACTGCGTCTGTTTTTGTGCAAAACAGCAGGTATCGAGTGGTGATGGTTTCTTCAACACGTTAATTTATAGTTTTCTTGACTCTCACTTACATTCGTTTCCAATGTAACCACTACAAGTGCTTTATCGTCAAGGTGTAATTTAGCAAATTCAAATCATAACAAAATCGAATTTTATTTTGTTATACTAGCATGACCTCCATATTGAACTTCCCAATCCTTAGCATGAAGCATTCTTGCTTTTCATCTCGTTGCCACTAGGGTCTTCTTTTTTGCTTGTTTGGCTCCACAACTAAAAATCATATTGCTTTGTTTGACTTGAAGCTGCATATGCCAGTCAATATGTATGCATGAAGTAGACTTTGTTATGGGATCCTGTAGCTAAAAGGTATTGAAACCTGTTAGCGCTTTTTAGAGGATGGTTAGTCTGAGAATAACTTCATAATGATGGTAGTTGGGTGTATGAAAATCGTCCCAATCACATTTTAAATAATTATGGGTTCAAAACGTGAATCATTTATATAAAGATGTTAAATGATTTCTAAGACAGCTGCAGCTCAGGTATTCAGGAAGGGACTGAGAATGAATGGTGGGGGTGGGTGGGGGGGATCTCTCGTCAGACAGTTTCTACTTAATTAATGTGTGACGTAATAGTGAGGATGAAGTGTGGCTTGCAGTCATTGATGCTGCCCAGAGAACCTAATCTGCATACAGTGGTGGTGGGGATGCAAGCTAGAAGGCAGCCCGTCCGACATGACACCGGCGCAAATATGTATGTGCAGTGACCTCACGATTGCGTGTGAAACTTGCTACTGCTGACACAGCTGCCAAGGATCTTTTGGTGCCTACATTTTCCAGCCAACTAACATCCCTTCTCCCTTCCAAACTGATGCCTAGATAGAAAAAAATCAGGGTCCGGCATTCTTTTGCTTCAGGATACTGGGTAGCCATCACAGCTTAGCTACTTGATTCCACCAAATGATTGGAATTTGATTGTAAACTAAAAGTTGACAATAAGAAGAAGAAGGACTCTGTAGCAAATGGAAAGGCTAAACATATCTCCACTCCCATAAGGCATTTAGTAGGTGGGTTGTTGAAAGGTGCAGCTCAAAAGGCAGTAATCCTGTAGTCATAACATTCATGCTTTTGATTGGCGAGCTGAAATCTTAACAGAGACGGAGTAAGGAGAACCAACAGGTAATATTCATTGTTAGAAATGGGATCTCTAGTTGGCAGCGGCTGGCGCCGATGTCCAAATAGGGTGTGAAGCATTTATGACCATACACAATAACGCAGTGAAGACACTACAAAGGGACACCACACAAGTAGCTATAGAAAAATAAGTATTTTTATAAAGGCTTAAAACAAGGCTCAAAAGCGATCAAGAAACCACAATGCACATAATTACAGATTCACTTCAAAGTAATAGAGGCACTCAGAAAAGCTTGTGGAACGAACTTAGTTCGAGGCCGGGGTCCACGCGACCCGGTGATGCACAATGTACCTGAGAGTTAACAGGGCATGGCACGCAGCCTCACAAGGAAGCAGTGGTGATTATAGGCGGACTCGCAGCGGCCACAGCTCCCCGCTGTAGCGGTCCACGGCGTGCACTCGCGATAATCCTGGGACGGGGCTTAATGGCGGGCACCCAGCGGCACCTGCAGGTGATAGCTAGATCCTCGAAGTGGTGACTAGTGCGGGCACTCAGCGGCACAGCTCCTCAGCTGCAGCGGCCCACAATAGCGATAGTGATGATTCTCGTAGGACGGCAAATGCGGGCACTCAGCGGCGCAGCTCCTCAGCTGCAGCTGCCCACAATAGCGATAGCGATGATTCTCGTAGGATGGCAAATGCGGGCACTTGGCGGCACAGCTCCTCAGCTGCAGCGGCCCACAATAGCGATGATTCCCGTAGCACGGCAAAGGCAGGCATTCAGTGGCACAGCTCCTCAGCTGCGGTGGCCCACAATAGCGATCACGATGACATTGGAAACACAGGCAAATGCGGGCTCTCAGCGGCACCAGCTCGTCAGCTGTGGCGGCCCACAATAGCGATCACGATGACTTTGGTAACACAGGAAAAATGCGGCCTCTTCAGCGGCGACAGCTCCTCAGCTGCGGCGGCCCACAATAGCGATGCAATGACTTTCAGCCACGTTCCTCGCAGTAGAACCAGAGGCTCTGGAAATCTCAACAGAGGCCTCACCTGCGAGTAGAATCCCTCTCAGATAGGAATCCGGATGGCTGATGGGTGAAGTCTAATGTCCCTGAAACTTCAGCAGGAGGCAAGCTCAAATCAGGCCCTTGGGTAGTTGCTTTAGCAAAATGGATAAAAGTTTCAAAAGTCCTTTCCCTCTTGTTACTCGGACAGAGGTTCGTCATGGCATCCAGAAGTAACACACCCTGTAGGGGTTTTAGCACAGATCTTTATACCCCAAAAGTCTTTGTTCTCAAAAAGTCACAAATCACTGAACCCAGCCAGAACCAGTTTGGTGTCGTCCTGGAGAACTTTATTTACAAGGCTACATCCTGCCTTTCAGGGAGAGGGGGTCTGCCATCAGACGCACAGTGGGAGGTGGAGCCATCATTCACCTTTCCAGGCACAGCCCTGCTCAGATCAAAGGGTCACCCCTCCCCATACTCCAACTGCAGATCTCTCTATTTAATCCAGGTCGGTTTCAGCCTGCCCAGATGCTCCAAAACCAAACAGCCAATACACATACCAGCAGAGCACACGGGAAGGCTTAGGCAAGAAAATACCTACTTCCCAAAAGTGGTAGTTTTAAACACAGAATATAAAAATAATCGTCACTAAAAGATGCGCTTTAATATTTGGAGCTCAGGCATATTAAATTCGACTTTCCTATCATGTTCCTTGTGTCAATTAGGATTATACCAGTTCATACAGTCAATTTACAATAGGGAGCATTTGGGCAGTGGCACTGAATGGCAGTGGCACAGCGCCCAGAGCCTCTAACACCAGCAAACACAGAGGAGACAAAAGCGAAAAATGGAAGGGAGACCCACGCCAATGGTGCCAGGTCTAACATTCATGTACTCTTGTAAAGAACTCTATAATCGATAGAGTTGCATTTTTGAAATATTATATTTGGTGCAATATCTTTTTGAGCACTAGACAGTTAATTGTGTTCTTCTACTTTGTAGGTGTGATTTTTTTGAGTCATGAGAGTGGTTGATCAAGTATGGCTGTCATTCTTTATTCTCTCCATTTTGTTTATCAAAGGGAAAGGAAATAAATGTTGACAATTTCTACATACATTTGTAGCGCTAGCTGAAGGTATGTCGGTGTTGTGATAGACCTGGTGCTAGAGGATTGAAGGATATGAAACATTCTCAGGCTTTCATTACAGTTCAAATACTAACACTACAACCCTTACCATTAGCCCCCATCTCTATCAGCTCAAAGTGCTATTTTTTGATATTTCAATATGGATATTCTTGGTACTGCAGCTCAGCTGATTGGGGCTTCCTAATATTAAAGAAGCAATTAATTAATTGTAGGGTGAAAGAATTATCTTTACTCAGGCCAAATCTCAAATCCTCACCAACATTGGGCATTTTGGAATGTTCCTTGTTTGATGATGTCATCTTGGGTGTTGATACCTATAGTGACATCATCAAGCAGATGGACCCAAAGATCTTGGAGGTCAGCAACTGTTGGTCTTTGAGTGGATTTTATCAAGCCCACCCTTGGTTCAATTGTTGTGAAGTAATGCATCTTGAAAACTCGGCGTGGTTCGCATACAGGCATTACTTTATGCTTCAAATCAATCATGGAGCGTAATGTGCAAATGTGAACACCGTAGAATATCCTGTCATTAATTGTTTTTTTTTTTTTTAGTTGAGCCTCTTTTATTCAAATAAGTTTAAATCTTCTGCTATTGAAATTTGCATGAGCTTTTTTCATCACTGTGTTTTTGACAATGCAGTATATTAGAGAAAGATAATAGTAACCTGTTTAAGTAAAAATCTATCGACCTAGATTGCATTAACCCACATTTAAAAGAAACTAAAATGAGAAATGAGTATAGCTCTGTCCATGAAAATAATTTGCGTATTGAATAAAAATTTCTAGGATTAATACAGCATTTTAGGTAAAAAAATAATAATGGGCACGTTACATTATTTTATCATAGGTCAGATGATATGCCATGAATCAAAGTAACTTAAATTATATCCCCCTTTTTTACTGAACTGCTCTGACGAGGGGTTTTCAATGCAAGACGCACAGTTTGTGCGCCATGAATAGAGCTTTGAATTTCTTTCATAAGCCGTCAGTTTTAAAATGCAGAGATGGTTTACCTTGAGTGATATGAAAAAAGCAGCGTAGGTGGCATGATATGTGAACAATTACTTAACAGACTTTTAAACACACTTTTTGTTCTCTGTGCTAAAAAATGCAGTGAACTGATGTTTAAAAGTTTTAGAGAGAAAGACATTACTGAAGTTTATACGTTTTTACTAAAGAATGCTAATGTATGCTGCTCCATTATTTATTTCAAGTATTCGATTACTTGTGGAACTTTCATGAAAAAAAGGTTTTTTTTGTATTTCACAACAATTTTCAAAAGACTTCTCTAGGGCACCCTTCTACACTCCCTCCGCCTACTCATTTAAATAACTGTGCCTTCCTTGTCATGATTATCACAAGACAAAACAAGAATTTAAAACAGGCATTGGCAAAGCCAACAGGTCTAGTCTTTTGAATGAAAGTGAACTGATTTGCTATTTGTATGTTTGACCGATCAATTCAGTCATCAATGAAGTAGCACCTTCAGATATAACAGACAACGTCATAAATTCTGAACCAGTTGACTGCTGCATTATCCACCCAGATGTAAGTGTACACACGGTCCCTATCAAGTGTTAGCAGAAGGTGTAAATGTAAAGAGACCAAAAGGTGCAATTATTTAATAGTACCCTCAATATCGGCATGTTTGCTGTGTAGTCTTAGGC
Organism: Triturus cristatus; assembly: GCF_964204655.1. Classification (NCBI taxonomy): domain Eukaryota; kingdom Metazoa; phylum Chordata; class Amphibia; order Caudata; family Salamandridae; genus Triturus; species Triturus cristatus. Next base: position 401,604,474 of record NC_140586.1, on the reverse strand, counting down.
AGTGCCAATGGAACTATAAGATTCTGCAGCGTTGTGTACCTAAATATGAATTTGCTTCATTTCACACACAGGGCACCATCTGCTGCGTTATTTTCAGATTTCGCCTAAAAATTCGATACTAACTCAAATGTATCTAAAGTTATTAGAAATACATCAAACTGTGGTTTCACGCCGTGGCAGACCCTTTGCAATGATTAACTAATGCCTTTTAGTTAATAAATTCTGTATTCAGATTTTAAACTGGAAATAATGAGGTGCAACTTTGCCAAGATAGCATTCGGAGATGTTGGAAGGACAAAATTACCAACAAATCCTGTCACAAATTGTGCAGCATTATGCTGCATGATTGGCTTTTTCTTACTGTATAATTTTGGCACCCTGTAATATTATTTGGACTTCCATTGCTGCACAAATCCAGTGGTCCTGGCCTTAACCATAACACATTGCTTTGCAGAATTTCAGGGATGAACTCATTATATGTATCAGGCTCATCTTCCAGTGTTGGCTTTGTCAACCACCCAGTTTACTGTGACACTGTTAACAGGTAACATACCATATCTCCACTTCAGAATGAATTGTTTAATATAGCTCTCCAGGATAACATCAAGGAATGACTCGTATGGAGGGGCAGACTACAATCTGAAAATGTGTCAGACAAGCTACCCGGCTTAATACTACTCCTCTTGCGGAGAGTCCCCAAAGTGCTCCTTTATCTGGGGGAATGAGACTAGCGTACATTGAAGTGGATTCTCCCACAAATCTGGTAGACCTATCTCCGACAACATTGCCCTAATGAAAGCAAGCATCTTCTCCCACCCCTTTTGGGTGAGGAGCGACTTGATCAGCTGCTTGTATGTTACCAGCTCCTCAGTGGACCACAGCCTGCGCCAATAAAGCAAAGGTCTAGACAGCAAGCTAAAATTGATCGGAATAATGCCCGTATCAAGGAGCTGAGGAAGGCGAGGGGCACTCTGCGGGAGATTTGAGAAATTCCTAATAAATTATTTTCAGCTTTGACAAGAGGTTCAGTTCTAGAATGCTCCCATGGCTCTGACCCATACATAGCTGCACCTTTAACTTTTATATTATAGATATCCATAGCTGGTATTAGGGGACTGGCCTGGGTCTTCTTCCGCAGCTTGGCCACAGCACCAGCCTACTATTGAAACTTCAGATTACTCCTATTGATCTGTGATTCATTAAACATGATATTCCCCCTCACCTTTATGGGTGAAAGACCATAAATGTTGTCTTACATTCAATTCCAAATCCCTGTCACTGCAGAAACATGTCCACTGTGGCATGCAGAACCAATAGAGATTTTGATATTAAAAGGATATCATCTGTAAATAACAGGGTGAACAGGATTGGCACCAAGACACAACCCTGCCTCTTTTTCACAAAACTCATATAACAGATCAATCAATTATTGTTACAAACACAATCCATATATGTTGTCTTATAAAGAGTTTTCTTCCCAATACAATGAATTTTTTCATTCTGTAACTTGATTTTGTGGCTATCAACATTATTTACAGGCAAACTTAGGCTGTCATCACCAGGAGAAAAGGAGATTAGAGTATTGTTAACTTTCTAATCTCCTTCCCAAAAGGTTGCCAGACCTAAATTAAGTTGGATTGAAAGCTAAAAGTTGTGCGATAAATGTCTTTAAATGGTAAAGCCAGATATCTTAGAAAAATGTGATTAAAATGTCCTCATACCTGCCCACTTCCCTACGCTCAAAGTAACAGAGAGGCTACTGTATGCAGAATATAAGAAGCACAGGCTGGAGGCTCAATGTTTTGACCTTTTTTAAAGTGAAAGACAACTGAACTTGCATTTTAAATGTTCCACACACAGGCTCCCAGGAATACGAAATTATATATTTTTATAAAAAAAGAAGGGTAAAATGGATATGTGAAAAGGGTCACCTCTGTAAGTGTAAATGCATGACAACAGTATCAAACGGCACTGTGCTGTACTTTCTACGATTGCGTTGCTGCACAAACATCTGCAATTCAAATCTTTGCAAACTACGTGGCTTGTAAACGTGCAAACGGGCACGTCTGAATCAGAGGGCCTGATTTACAAAGGTAAAATTACACTGTTGAGTAAGTTTACAAATTTTCTGGTATTCACAAACTACAAGTTTAATTTTACTATTAACCTATCTTTTTGTATGCAGAGTCTCCACAGTAGTTTAATTTACTCTTTGTGAAGTTAAACTTGTAGTTTGTGAATAAAAGTATCTACTCTCACAGGTAAGGGCGGTGAGCAGGATGGGGGCCGGATAGGGTGGGGGGGCAGGGTGAGGAGTGGTGGAAGTAGACAGACGATGGGATAAGTAATGTTTAATAAATAAATAAATAAGACCACTTACTTTGTGCCCGCCGAAAATAACATCTTAAAGGTGTGTTAAGGAATTCCCTATGCTGGCATATAAGAGGGGAATGGCCTCACAGTAGTGAAACATGAAATATGTTGTTTGTCACTACTATGACATGCTAATCGTAAAACTACATGCCCTACCTGTTACTTACATGGCAGCCTTCCTTTAGTGTTACTTAGGGTCTACCTTCGGGGTGACTTATATGTAAAAAAAGAGGAGTTTAAGGTTTGGCAAGCAGTTTTAAATAGCAACTCACAGTGGCAGTAAACTGCTCACACAGGCACTGAGACAAGTTTAAAAAGCTACCTCCCCTATTTTTATAGTACGATTCCAGTGCTATTACATTCACTGCCACCACTGAGCCAGTTGAGCATGACTAATCCACTTTAACTGCCTATCAGTGGCAGCTCCTCGTGGGAGTGCTGGGGAGCAGTGAGGTGGGGGAGGGGCATGGTGGGGGGTAGTAAACTCCGGTTCCCAGCCGAATGGAGTTAAGTACATAAATAAATAAATAAAACAAATTACATTGTGCCCACTGCATCGCAATCGGCGATGCAGCGTGCACAATGTAATTGGTTTTATTTATCTATTTATGTACTTAACTCCGTTAGGGCTTGAACCGGAGTTTACCACCCCCCACGCTGCCCCGCCCCACCACCCAGCAGCACTCCCACGAGGAGCCGCCTCTGCCACCTATGCAGACCGCTGCAGAATCTCCATTCTCCAGCCAGCCACACGCATAGTACTTGATAAGGCTGGGTTCCATTGCCAAAATTTTAACAAGGGACCCTAGGTTGTTGTCTCTTTTTACCTGCTGAGAAGTGTAAAGGGGAGAAGCAACTAAATTTTAAGAAAGTCAACTTCCAATTATAACCATGGCTCAAAAGATCACAGACTCCAAACTCCAGTTTAGGGGTTTATTACAAAGCCAAAAACAACTGAATATACAAGCACCTCAAGACGAGGTATAAAAATACATGGGAACTAATACAAAACCAAATCTTCGAATGAGTCTGCTCCGATGAATCATGAAGAGAATAAACAACTCCAAATATAAAACACAAGCAAGGACTTCTCCAACATTTAAGTCAGACTTCATCTGTGGCTGAAAAGTGAAAAGCATTAGGTTATCCCTACTCTATCTCTACGGAGACATCCCTACTTAGCATTTCCCCAGGCAAAGTCAGTTAAAGGTGTCAGCTTGTGAAAACATCCTAAGAAGCACATTCACGATGTAAGTCAGGTAGCCAAAGCTACAGAGCTTGTTCTAAGATACTCTACCCAGATCGATTTTCTAACCCCTTCTCCTAACTCATCCTGTCTCCTTCTGCCTCTCCTTCCTCGGGGCACTTTCCCTAGTACAAAATACAAAAAAAATTAAAACACACCCACAGATCACCTCATGCTAACAGACACCTCTCCTAGGTAGTTTTCCACTGTTGTTCTCCATGTGTATTCCGTCGACCTTGGTTCCCAGGCCTCCTCAACGAGAAAGAACACAGACTCCCAATTATCGACCTTCTATTTAGTTTGTGTCACTTCTCCTCCATGCCTAACTCCTAAAACAAAAGGCGTTAGTTCTAACTAACAAAGGCAGCTTCTTCCACCTGCAACTGGAACGTGAGAAAAGAACATCCTTGCATACACATGAAATTCGCTGACTACTTCTAAATGCGAGAGCTTACCAGGGAATTTACATTTCCAGGCCTACACAATTCATCTAACAGAAGAATAAACGGATAGGCCTTTCATAGCAACAACGTGAACATTCATTTAGGCCTTTACACATCAGGATTTTCACACATGTTAATAATGCTTCTTGTTGCAAACATCTTCAATTATTACATGTTCAGCATAACTCATTATTTTCTCGTGCAGTTTTTATCATGGTGCACGTTTAAATCAGAAATGCATTTTACTACACATAAGCTTTCCGTTAGGCAGCTGCAATATTCTAAAGTTACAATTTCAAATAAAAACATCATTTCATTTCTCTTCTGCATAATACAAAATGCTTTTCTATTACAATACGATGCTACTGATCAAAATTAATACAACACAATATATGCAGATGCGGACTATCCATAATTATGATGCACCCCTACAATTTTAGAACACTATCGCGCTCCATCATAATCTTCACTTGTAGAAATTGAGATCGCAGTTGAGACACATGTTTGGTATCAGTCTTGCTTCAGTTTGTATTGGAACATTGTGCCTTTCGTATATTTCCTTTTGAATCTGGCAAGAAGAGCGCAAGTTTTTCAGTCATTGTTCATGAGCATGACAGCACAACTTACTTCCTTTTCCAATATGGCGCTTCTGTTGGGCCTCTTTTATGCACATTTTCAATGTTCTAACACAAGAGCACACGTTGGACTTTTTAAATAAGCATCCCGAGGCTTCGGCCTTCCGATTCGGGCATTGTACGGTAGTGTTGGCGCTAAGGAAGCTTCCCCTTCTCATTTAGCATTATGATACCTGTTGTCCGGGCCCACAAATGCCCGCAGGCTAATGATGTTACATGTTAATTGTCCACAGTTTCCTTATATGTATTTCTCCGCCCATGAACACTGCTAATCCGAGGAATTTATACCTAATTATCTGATTTTATTTTAGAACCTAATCCACACAGGATAGTTAAAAATTTTCTCGCTCTTCCTTCCTGGATACCATCGATCACTAATGGGTCGAGTGGAATTATTAGCCCATGTTTACAATTGATCCAAGAACATCAGGGTACACGAAATAGTGGCTCCCACTTACAGGGAGAATTTTATATGGGCGTGCAACAAAATAGAATGAATTTCTACTCGCCGCAGGTTATTAGTGGATAGAAAGAGGAGGACACTTTGCATGCTGACTATTGGCAGCTGCTCGTGTGAGAATGACTTATTGGCAACCAGCCACATGAGTATGGGTCTGGCTATATGATTGGAATCTGTACTATTATAGTTTTTATGCAACTTTGGCTCCCAAAATATTTTTTCAGCCCAACTCCTGTGCATTTTCTGGCTGTCGTGCATGTTTTTCCTCTGGGTACAATGTACGGTGTTTTCATAAGTTCCTGGGTTCATTATATACACAATTTGATATGTATTCATTTGTGTGTTGTGTTCATCAAATTAATTGTTCATCCCTATATTTGTTGTACTGATGTGCCCTTAAACATTGAAAAAGCCGAAATGTGTCAACTATTTCCCTACTTGGAGAAGAAAACCCATAGATGGAAATTAGGAATTAACCATTTTGATAGGGAGTTGTATTAAGAGATCTGAAGAAAATATTGTGTTCCCCAGATACTATCATTTGGTTGGATCTCAAACCTCTGAAAAGGACAAATAGTAACACCAATGTATTAGTCAATTCTGGCGTAAATTAGTTGATTGCAATTTGTTATTTGTTGGATAAGAATGTTCATGTATATTTGTCACGATAATTATTCATTGTATCATTTCATTATTTATAAAAAAGCAAAGGAAAATAAAGCAGTGGTAACAATTGGGTCTGAAAATATATGGTTCCATTTTTTTATGAATTAATGTTGCCGTAGTTAATTGGCACCTTAAACATATTTGTTTTGTTTGGAATAACTAATGTTACTAAGAAAGTTCTCCTGCGTTCACCCTCTTTTTGCGGATATTTTGCTAGTGTCAGAGCTGCAGTGTGTATGGGGCATACCCCTAGTTTTTAATAAACTTTCTAAAAGTGTCATTTTCAAAACTAATGAACAATCCGTCTTTAGCTTTAATGAGGGTTTATCATTACAGTTTCATAAACACCAATCATGACACTGTCACAGATCCCAATTGGGAATTACAGCTTATTAAATGTAATAAAGAATCTCCAGTCATCCGATGTGAGTGGCAGGCCTCACAATAGTGAAAAAACAATTTGGGAGTTCTTCACTGCCAGGACATGTAAATCTTAAAAGTACATGTCCATTCTTTTATTTACCAGCACTAAACCCTTCGGGCTACTTGTGGCCTCCCTTAGAGGTGACAAATGTAATAAAAAGGGAGTTTAAGGCTTGGCTTGGCAAAGGGGTTTTAATGCCAAGACGACATGGCAGTTTAAGACTGCTTTCAGGCTGAAGTGGCAGACTCGGGACACATTGTAAAGTGCTACTTAAGTGGGTGGCTCAAAAAATGCAGCAGGCCCAGTAGTAGCATATAATTGCTCCTGAATCACAAATGAGTGGCCGGGGCACTGAGCAAAGAACATCGCTTATCGTTTAGTAGACCTATTGCTCCGGCACTCATTGTGTGTGGAGCTAAGGCAGTTAGCTCAGCCCTTTATGGTGCAGAGCTGTGGGGGTTTGACAACCTCGATGAGCTCAGCAGATCAGAAAACAAGTTTTTTAGGGATCTGATTATGCTACCGCAGGGCACACCTTTAACTCCTCTGATATACGATTTGGGTAGGAGCCACATTAAAGACCTGGCCAAACTCCGCCCCTGTTGTATTGGGCACGCCTAAGGCGGACTCCTGAACTTGCCAAATATGCCGAAACTTTTACTGAAATAATGGGGTTGGACATTGGTAAAAAGATAAAATGGATCTCTAATGTTAAGGCCTTGATGATGACTCTGGGTCTCGAGGAGTCATGGGATACTCAATCACCGCCAAGCAAAGCTGAGCTCAAACGCATCTACTGGGACTGGAAAGATGTCAGAGATCTTAGCAACCCAAACCTAGGAAAGCTCACGGAAGAGTTTTTTCAACATAAGCCAACTAGAGGCCTTGAACCCTATCTGGACGTAATCCAGACCCCAAGGGATAGGGCACTATACATCCAATTTATATTCGGCTCGCTTCCAGTCCAAGAATTCACCGTAAAGTGGTGCCCCTCTAATCAGATTGTTATAGAATGCCCATCCTGAGGGACCGTCAAAGAGAGTATTGCACATTTTATGTTTGTCTGCCCTGCTTATGCTAGTGCTAGGTCCTGCTGGCTTGTGCCAATTTGTAAACAATTAGGCACTTTAGACCATCGAGTTGCCCTACGTATACTAAGAACTGACCCAAGAACCCTATATGTTTGCGGAGCTGCGAAGTTCTTGGGCCGAGCATGGCTAATCAGGCTCAGGGCTATACGAAGGGCGTCCCAAAACCGACAAGGATTACCATAGAGCACAAATAAAGGATCATTGAAATTTGTAATGTCATGCTTCGCCCTTGATAACGAATATTAATTATCTAAATTTTTTTTATTATCTTAAATTGTATTAATCAGAATGAATTTTTCAAAGCATTAAATAGCTTTAGTTTTAACTTTTGGAGGATAATTGTATTGTTACATTTTTACTATTATGACGCGATGAACCATATTTTTATTCTAAAATTGTTTTGTATTGTGATGCTTTTATGATTTTATATCGAAATAAAGCTATTGACTGACTGATATAATTTACAGGTCCTGGGTATGTGGAATAACACTCTACAAGGAATTTATAAGTAAATAAAAAAAACAATCAGGATGAAGCCAATTAAACCATGTTTAAAGGAGAGAGCACAAGCACTTTATCACTGGTTAGCAGTGGTAAATTGCACAGAGTGCTAAGGCCAACACAAACAAATTTCAGCAAAAAGTGGAGGGTAAAGACAAAATGTTTGGGGGTGATCCTGCAGGGAGCGCCCAGTCCAACACATAATAAATCACTTTATTAAAAGCCATATGGCACAGAATGACTAATACAATAATGAAAAAGCCCCTGCCCCTTGGTCTCATAATAACCTGAGATTATGGGAACCATTGTGGACTGGGGACTTTTAAATACTAGAAATCAGAGGTTTGGTGCTGTTTTCTGATCCACTTCCAAATGCTACAAGAGATGCATTGTGTAAGGAACAATGTTACTGTCTTCCCATTACTGAATGAAATTAAAGGAGAACTTGACCCATGTTCCCTGACATTGAAGCTCACCACATTTTGGTGCATGCTGAAGTGCACACAGGAAATATTGCCGTTGCTCATGGAGAGGGCAACCATTGGCTGAAAAAGGACTGACACATTGCTATGGTTGCCTCCTGACCTGTTTTATACCTGCACTGCCAGTATACTGATGTCCTGGCCAGTAAAACATAGAAGCAAAATTACCTAAAGCTGGCATGTTTAGCATCTATCTATACATACTTCAAACAGCAAACATTAGTAGAAAACACTTTTGAATGTGTTTTCTAGAGCTGTGTGAATAATCCATGACTAATAATTAAAGTAAACAAAGTTATGTTACAAATTAATATATACCATGGTACTGTGTTTATTATCACATTCAGGCCTTGGCAGACTCTTAAAACAAGAGCATTGGTTGGTCATTTGTCTCTTTGAAAGTTGGCAACCCTACCCATTGCCTTATACTGTGTTCTGTCAAGGGTTGAACAAACATGTGTAGGACAACTTAAAAGACCAATGGATGGAAAATGCTTACCGAATGCCATTCTATGTATGTATACCAATTATGTTTTTATGTATGAATGTTTTTTTTTGGGAGGCATGAATCTGGCAAGGGGCTAGAGCTGTCCCTATGATATAAACATTGACAAGATTCTTGTATCCTTTTCTTTGTTAGTTGAATACCTAATATTTTAGAATGAGCTGCATAAAGTTATATGTTTTTACGATAATTGTTATAATATGCCTTTAAATCCCCTTATAGATGATGGTGAACATGTGAGTGCATTATACCTTGTTTGTAGTTACTTTTTGTTCAAAATACTTCATTAATTTCAAATTTAATAAAACTATCAGTAAACGTTTTTACAGGAATGTTTCCTCTATCCTAGTTCTGAGTCAGCCTGATCAGTACAGCGCTGAGTTAATTTTCAGTTACTGGATTAGTATTTGAAGGCAAAATAGGATTTGGACAGTCCAATGCTTGTTTTACATTCAATTCAACTAAACTTTATTTGGCTTAGAATGCCATAAAAGTGCAATATAAAATCACAATAAATTACAATACAACATTTCATCTCATCTTACAATCAACTAAATATTTTAAAACTCTTAAAAGAGAGAACAATTCATAAAAAAATGCTAGCTCTGAACAATATGTACTATATCAGTCATTATAATACCTAACTATCTAAAATCAATTAAGACGAATACCACCTCCAAATACTTGCTGCGTTTCTAATAAAATCAATAACTGCACTATATTTTTAAATAGAATCCAACTGCTGCAGGAATTGGAAACCCAACTTGTCTGATGAAATATTCATAGGATGCAAAAGTGGAATTAGAAAACAAATAAAACAGACTTATACAATGAACAAAACAGCCTTAAATAAATTGGGGATTAAACATAACAATCATCACAAGGATGGGGGTAGTTTGTCAGACCATACATCTTCTTGTGGAAATGCAAAGGAAGAATGTAATATGTTCAAATGAACCTGGTAAGGTAAAATCTAAATTCTCTGTTTTCTACAAACATTAAATAAAACTCAAGCTTGAAAGTGGGGTCTTGTAGAAAATATTAACCCTGGGCGTAGTTCGCGTAGTAGCGCTATGCGTAGCTATGTGAAGTGCACTTCGCGAGATACCCGTAGCGCTACGCGAACTGCGTAGTATGCTGTTCGTGATGATTGCACAGTGCCGGATGCTTGGCTGCACTGTGCAATCATTGCAAACGGCATCTTGCACAGTGCAAGCGGTCATTTTCCGCCGCTCGAGTAGATTTTTACTCGAGCGACAGCTTTCCCAACGCGGACTGGTAGTTTCTCATCGCGAGCGGTCGCGACCACTCGCAATGCGAAACCGACCTCCCCGCGTTGAGAATCTCACCGGGAGGTTTATTTTCCACGCTTGCGATCAGCAAATTGATGTTGCTAATCGCGAACAAGGAAAAAGTCTCGCCGGGATGTCATTTTGCTCGCTCGCGGTCGCTAACTTGACGTTGAGGACCGCGAGCGAGCAAAAAATGGCAACTACGCTACGCGATTTTGCCCTGTGCTACGTGCAATTTGCGTAGCGCAAAGTAGCACAAACTACGCAAACTTCGCAAATGTAGCGTAGTTGTCCACCCAGGCCTGGAAAATATCTCTCTAATGAAGGCATCCTTAGTGTGTCAGCTATGCGAGAGCACAGGTGGCGGTCAAAAAAAGTGACTTAATCCGAGCTTTCCTAGCTGATACTATCAGTGCTGGGTTATTCTATATTTCAGGTAGTTACAAGGATAAGCAGGTATTGCTGATATAGGATAATCAGGGAATCTCAAACCCCTTTTTGAAGGCCATACAATCTTAGATAAGGCCTTCTGCAAGGCCAAGGTCACTTGACTGTCATATCTTGACCCATAACAAAGGAAGGGCAAGTCCAAGACTATCTTCAAGATTGGGCATTTCGACCTCTCAGTGGCAAAAATGGTGGCTGTACCTGTCGGAACCAAGAGTATACTTTTGAGGAAGCTATTTTGTATTTTCTGAAGATTATCAGTACTACAATGTCCCCACACTCTAACCCCACAGGAAAACACAGATACATTTTGATTTAAACAATGCCATTGTTTCCTTTATAGTTTTATGCTCCAGAGTACAGGAAAAATGAAAAACCCCTTCAGGAGCTCAAGAGAACTGTTGGGCTCGCTGTCTCAGCAGAGGTGCCTACTTAGGTTTAAAATTGAAGAGGATGCCTAAATAGTTAAAATTGTCAACCTCTCGAACTAGCTATCCTTGATTTTGTCCTTTTGGGCCCACAGGTTAAAATAAAAGACATGGATTCATGGACCTTCAAATCCAGAGCACTCATAAATACAAGTGAATATATCCATCAGCCGTTGGAGGCCATTAGCAGTCCTAGCAAAGAGTACTGCGTCATCAGCATAGAGAATCGTTGGAGTAGAGCGATTCCACTCCTGCAGGATGTCTATCTTTTTCTGCAGGAAGTAACTCTCAAGGCTGTTTATATAAATTAAAAACAGAAAAAGGTCTAATATACGGCCTTGACGTACACCGTATTGACATTCTATAGGCAAAGTAAGATCTCCAGTTGGGCAATAACAAATCTTCACCGAGGTATCCTAGAGAAGTCTATGTAATAGTAAAACTAATGAGGTTTTTCCACCCCTAAATCTTCCAACATATTCCATAATGTGGACCTATTTACCATATCAAATGCGCTTGATAGGTCCATGAAAGCTAAGTGCAATGCAGACTTTTTAATACAGACATATTTTCCTATTAGAAGAGAGAGGTTTAGGCACTGTTCTGTAATACCAGTGCCTTGTTTAAACCCATACTGAAGATCAGAAATAATGTTATTTGTCTCTGCCCAAGCTTTCAGTTTTGCCAAGAGTACCCTCCCCAATATCTTAACAGTTCAGCCCAATGAAAATATTGGATGATAACAGGCAGGATTTGATTTGTACCCTTTCCTAAAGATTGGCCCTATAACTGCCTCCTTCCAAAAAGGAAGAAGTTGGTCAGTTATTGCAGCACAAAAGACATTTGTAAGAAGTGGGGCCAGAGCTCTATATTTTCCATAAACAGGTCCACAGGGACACCATGGGTACCCGGGGCTTTCCCGCTTTAACTTTTTCTAATTGCCAGTCTAACATCTTTTACCTCATTGTCATACTAAAATAAATGCCACTTTGTGTTCATCTAATCACATGATCCCTGGATTTGCGTCCCAAGCTCGATCGGTCTTAGAATTGAAAACTGCAGAAAAATAGGAAACCCCTACGTCAGGTGACATTACGGAATCAAGTAGAATGGGGGTCCTACCTGCCACATTTTTTTTAATCCTTTAGTGCTCCTGTGATCTGAGGGTCCACTCATGCTGACTCTCTTTGTTCAGTCTTCCTAGCCATAAGTGTTGTTTTATACAATGTCCTAGCTGACTTTACGGTGTCCTGATTTCTTGGAATAGTCTTAAGGGTGGACTCCAATGCCCGATTTGCCTTAGAACATGTTGAGCCAAACCACCGATGGGGATGAGGGGGACGGGGTTTGCTTTCTGTGGTTAAGGCTGCTGACACCGAAAGAAAAAGGCTAACAAAACTCTTGATTACCTGGGAAGGAGGAACATTAATTTCTAAACGTTTATTCACTAAATTAAAGTTATGGGACACCATAAACTTCAGGAAAGATGGCAGATCAAGAGAGGCCCACTCAATACAAACTCCTCTATTAGCATAAAATGTAATAGTCTGGGACTCTTTGCTGATGTCTGTACCTCAAGCGTGAAATTTAAATGACACTACCAATGTGTTATATTTACTCAAACAATGGGAAATAATTACAAACTCTGCTATCAGGGAATAATATGCTTTAGAAACTAGAATGAAATCAATAGTAATATATATGCTGCCCCCCTATAAAGGATGGACATGGATTTAGTGTACCCAGACCACACTTCCCTGCAAAGAGAAGATCAGATTTCTAAAACATATTAATTGCATCCTCATACACCGTGTGCCTACAATAGGTCACCTACTAGTGCATATAATCCCCCAGACCACAAGCCCTACTACCACTAAGTGGACATAAAGACCAATTGAAATCACCTACCCACAAGAAGACAGATTACAGTTCAAATTCATCATATAATCAGTGAGCAGGTCTATCACTTCAGAGGAATGATGATCAAATGTATTATTGTAAACATTGAAAATCAACAAGTCGGTAAGAAATCATGACCAAAGCAATATTTGGAACCAAGTAGTGGAGCATAACACTTTTACGTCCACATGTGTGTGAGGTTAACAGAGTTGCTGCAGTGCAAATGGAGTGGAAGCTGTTTACATAAAAGTCATTTGTTGCCCTTGTCTCCAGAAAACACATTATGTCAAGACCCTCAATGAATTACACCCAGGCTTTAGTCGATAGTTTCATCTGAATGCCTGCCAAGTAGTAAGAAACCAAGTTACAAGGGACGGGGGAAGGTGGAAAGGATAACTTATAAGACTTAATTTGAAAACCCCTCTTCAAACGTACATAAGCAACTGTGTCTAGGTGTGTGTCTAGAGAGTTGGAAGTGGGGGTGTGAGCCAGTGGTGTTTCGATGGGCAGTGGTGTATGGGCTTCTCCGGGTGTCAATCAATATCCTGTGGACAGAGCAAAGCTGTTTTGTAAGGGAACGTGGGAACTAATTCTGGGTTCCTTGATATGTAACTGAGGGGCAAAGGTATTAAAGACCAACTGGTCTCGGTTATGTATATAGCAGGGTATATATTAAAAACTTATGGGTATGGCCCTGATTTTACCACTTGTAGGTGACAGGTTACCTGAAGCTCCCAGTAACTTTTTAACCAAGTTAGAATTTCTAAAATTGACAACCACACAGTCTACATCAGTAGATTTGGGGAATGTCCAATCTACAAGACTCTCATTTCTGTTAAAATATCATTAGCAAGGTCACAGGGACAGCCTGAGTTAATCCTAAGTCAGTGCATCACCCTATATTTTAAATCCTGACAGGTTTCTTTAGTGTGACGTGAAAGGGATGTAACTTGATCTAAAATTAAAAAATATGGTGTACAATCCGGTGGCAGATGCAAGCTAGGGGACAAGATGTTTAAAGTTAGTGACGGCTTATTTGGAAGCTGCCGTCCCCTTTGGGATGGGGAGTGCTAGACTGCCCCGATAATTGCCTCTGAATTAATCCTAGATGGCAGTTTAGACGCTTGTTCCTTAGAAACTGGTATTTACATATTTTGACTTATGGGTGGTACCCTGATCATGTCCTGCCCAGATGACATAGTGGCAGTGTTAGTGCCATTACAAGACAGGGGTTGTGAAGCCAAGATCTTCTCCATTACCTTATCGACATACAAACGCATATCAGACTATACAGAGTTGAGACTATACAGAGGATGTAGCCTTACGGCTAGAGCGGTCGACCTCAAAGCTGAGGAACCAGGTTCGAGTCTCGGCAACGACGCTCAACATCCTGTGATTCTGGGCAACTCACTTAATCTCCCCGTGCCTAACAAAAAATGAATGTGTCCATCTGTAACAAACCTGGTGCTCATGTAAAGCGCTCTGATACTTGATATCCTCAAGTCTAGTTTGCGCCAAATAAAACTCTAAAAAACAAAAAAAACTTGGCTAATAGCTTCTCCATCACCTTCTCACAAAAGTCATGAAAACAATCTGTAAACATGGCTTTCAGTGACTCCTCCCAAAGCAACTTCATGAGCGCGGGACAACCAGGAGTTTGGGCGGGTACTGGGGACTTCAGGGTGATTTTCTGCTTTTGCACGAGTTGGCTCAAGTTCCTGTGGTTTTTTGTCGGGGGCATAATAGGTTGTGGGTGAATATCAGCAGCTACTTCCACAGCTCCTGCCAGAGTATTTGACTGAATGCACAGGTTACTAGATGAGCCTTTGCTGACATCACTTCTTGTTTTTGAGGGGGAGCAAATGATGCAGTCACGCTTAGCCTCCTGACCCTCATTAGGACTAGGGACTGCAGTAGCTAATTGATCAGAAGGGCCCACGTGAGTAGTTGCTGCTTCTATAGACAGGCAGCATGCAGCGTCTAATTGCTGCTCAAACATACCTATCTCTGAGTCAATTGCACTCATTACAGACAATATATATGTTGTAATCGTTGAAACAAGCTTATTAGGAGTCTCTCTGCTCATGTGGGGGCCAATATGTTTTTTTCCCATAATCACCGATATAGCGATGATACTGTCCTCCATGGCGAATTAATCCAGTAACAACATTACACAAAGTATCCTATAAATTGAGAAGCAATGTCTTACCTCTCCAGAGCCAAAGGGGGTGGCCCTGACCTGCCTCTTCTTGTCGATGACGGGTGAAAACGGGCCCGCCCTTGGCCTGGACTTTTCCCAGGCATGGCTCCCACATGTTGTGCGCTGCAGAACTGCAGTGCACCTTATAAAGTGCTGATGAGTCTCAGCTGGTGATGAAAAGAAAATTCTCAGACTTAGATTTCCCAGCTGCGGGAGGAACACCCTCAGCGGCTCACCCCCGATGGCAGCGATGGTCTTGATCCTGGTTAATGGTCTTTGGTGGTAAAAATCATAAAGGGAGCCTGTCTCACCCCAGGCACAGGAAATGGTCCATCGTAGGATACCAAACAGAGTACAGCCCATAGATATAGTAGTCTTATAAGAACTAATGCAACCCTCATAGGCAAATTACTTTGTGGGCAAATGTATGTGCACATATTCTAGTTGAATTTAGTAACCTTTTTTGCATTGCATTACAGTATTACAATTATTCTAAGCTGAAATGCAGAGGTATATTTTTTGCACTAAATGTTTTTTGCAGTTGCTATTTAAAGCAGAAGTTACATGATATTAATGTCCGGTTCATATAAGAAAAAGAACGTTTCAAATTTTAGGCGAACCCTCTGGTAAGTGATGAGGGTGAAGAAATCAGAAGAAAACACAGGCATGCCTTAGGAGATTGAGCTTGTTGACAGAAAGAAACTCTTAACCTCTGTGAATTCCTCTCCTCTAGGCAACACATCCACACACCATTATTCTCTATAAAGAAGCATGGCGTTATGCTGAGAATGTACTCATGCCTGCTTCAGGTGAATTCAGTTGTGCATTTTGATTTTTCATATTATTTTATTTAAAAAGAACATTACACAAATTCCTGCCCATGGTGTATAATGAATCCTATTTGTATAAATTCACTGAAAAAAGCAAAGATAAAGTGGCATTATAGTTACAAGAAAATGTCAGTTTATACATAACATTTTAAACTAAAAAGCCACTGAAATTCACCATTTATAGTTAACTGAAGATAGATCCAGACACTCCTGAGGCACAGCCGGGAGCTTAGCGCTAGAAACACGCAAACCAATCAAGCCTTTTTAAAATATTGTGATTGTGTTTTTCTTTTATTCTTACTTTGCCCGCCCTTACCTGCTACTTGGGGCTTTATTTTGCTTCCTGACCCCCGCGCAGCCGAGCTGAACGCTGCTGCGGGTCAGGCTTTCCCGCTCGCCGCCATCAGCGAGGCTCCCCAGGCCACGCCCACCTTTGCTAGGCCACGCCCACCTGCCTATGTAAACGGAGCTGACTACGAGCTCTGCGATAGATCCAGACACTCCTGAGGCACAGCCGGGAGCTTAGCGCTAGAAACACGCAATCCAATCAAGCCTTTTTAAAATATTGTGATTGTGTTTTTCTTTTATTCTTACTTTGCCCGCCCTTACCTGCTACTTGGGGCTTTATTTTGCTTCCTGACCCCCGCGCAGCCGAGCTGAACGCTGCTGCGGGTCAGGCTTTCCCTCTCGCTGCCATCAGCGAGGCTCCCCCAGGCCACGCCCACCTTTGCTAGGCCACGCCCACCTGTCTATGTAAACGGAGCTGACTACGAGCTCTGCGATAGATCCAGACACTCCTGAGGCACAGCCGGGATCTTAGCGCTAGAAACACGCAAACCAATCAAGCCTTTTTAAAATATTGTGATTGTGTTTTTCTTTTATTCTTACTTTGCCCGCCCTTACCTGCTACTTGGGGCTTTATTTTGCTTCCTGACCCCCGCGCAGCCGAGCTGAACGCTGCTGCGGGTCAGGCTTTCCCGCTCGCCGCCATCAGCGAGGCTCCCCCAGGCCACGCCCACCTTTGCTAGGCCATGCCCACCTGCCTATGTAAACGGAGCTGACTACGAGCTCTGCGATAGATCCAGACACTCCTGAGGCACAGCCGGGAGCTTAGCGCTAGAAACACGCAAACCAATCAAGCCTTTTTAAAATATTGTGATTGTGTTTTTCTTTTATTCTTACTATACCCGCCCTTACCTGCTACTTGGGGCTTTATTTTGCTTCCTGACCCCCGCGCAGCCGAGCTGAACGCTGCTGCGGGTCAGGCTTTCCCTCTCGCCGCCATCAGTGAGGCTCCCCCAGGCCACGCCCACCTTTGCTAGGCCACGCCCACCTGCCTATGTAAACGGAGCTGACTACGAGCTCTGCGATAGATCCAGACACTCCTGAGGCACAGCCGGGAGCTTAGTGCTAGAAACACGCAAACCAATCAAGCCTTTTTAAAATATTGTGATTGTGTTTTTCTTTTATTCTTACTTTGCCCGCCCTTACCTGCTACTTGGGGCTTTATTTTGCTTCCTGACCCCCGCGCAGCCGAGCTGAACGCTGCTGCGGGTCAGGCTTTCCCTCTCGCCGCCATCAGCGAGGCTCCCCCAGGCCACGCCCACCTTTGCTAGGCCACGCCCTGAACTCCCCTATAAACATGTGCTTCCCACGTACGCGCAGCAGACGAGCGCAGCAGGCGCGCCGTCTGCGCGCCGAAGGCGCGCCTAAGGCAAGCCCGTCTGCGCCCGCCCGCGGCCGAGCGGGGCTAGGGGCACGTCACCCTGCCCAATTCATCACCTACACTTCCTCTCAACTCCGTAGTCTCCATGGCACGTGGCCCTTGCCTGCCCCCACTCGTTCTCGCATATCTTCACTTGACTTGTCCCCTGTCTCTTTATCTTCCCGCCCTCTCCCTCCCCCTATTCCCCTTCATTTCCCCAGAGAAGATGCCAGCCTAGCATCATCTAGGACTCTCTCGGCCTATTATCTTAACACTCGGTCAGCAGTGGCCCACTCACACGAACTGTCGGTGCTGCTGGACCTTCACACACCGGATCTTCTCTTCCTAACAGAGACCTGGTTTAGTGATGATTCTCTCCCTATCTTATTGGCCACTCTCCCTGCTCCATACTATGCTCTACGAGCAGACCGCTCTGCTGGTCGGGCTGGCGGTGGCGTAGCGGTCATTACCCGGGACGACCTCCCCTTCCAACTTCTATCTCTGCCAGATATCGCCACAACAGAGTACCTTGCTATTCGTACTACATCTACCACCCCCCCTCTCACTTGTGTTCTCACTTATCGTCCCCCACAGTCAGCCTTACAGTTTCTGATTTTCAGGAGGTACTGGCCACACTTACGGTCAATAACTCTTCCATCTTATTATTGGGAGACTTTAATTTCTGGCCTTCACATCCAGCGGAATGTCCGTCCTCAAGAGAGTTCTCAGTTACCCTTCAATCCCTCAATTTTGTGTCACATGTTCATTCCCCCACTCATGTCAAAGGTCACATCTTAGATCAGATCTGGTCCCTGAATTGCCCGGTGGACTCTTTGTCCATCTTACCCTGCACCTGGTCTGACCATCATTTGATTTCGTTCACCCTTCCCATTAACCCTACTGTTAGGCCCCCGCTCCCAAAGAATGTTTGGGTCCGCTCATGGAGCCGAGTGGATCCGGAGAATCTATCCGCATTACTAACCTCTTCCTTCCGTACCCTACAAGGCCTATCGACCCTCTCTCAGGACATTGCCATTGAAATTGTCTCTCCTCAGGCTGTGATTCCATTGCCCCGCTGAAGCGGGTGACCTCAAAGCGGGAGAAGGATGCCAACTTGTGGTTTAATGAGGATCTTAAGACCATCAAACTAGCGTTACGCCGAGCGTGCCTGGAGGAGGAATTATTGCCCCTTACTCAGATCTGAGTTTACTACTATCCTGGCTCAATACAAGAAGGCCATCTTGGCTGCAAAAATGGCCTACTTTTCCTCAAAGATTCTTGCAGCTGAGAATCAACCGAGGGAAATTTTTTCGATTTTCCACAATTTGGCATTCTCCGATAGGACATCTCTTAAGCCCTCCCCTTCCCAGGACCTTTGTCACTCTTTAAATAATTTCTTTATTGAGAAGATTGCTATTATTAAAGCCAACATTCCCTCACCCCCCCTCACTTTTGTTGACCCTCAGTGTCCTCCACCTAAGGGACAACTCGATGCCCTTCCCCTCTTGACTAAGGAATCCTTGACCTCGATAATTCCCCGTGTTCTCCACTGGACACTTGCCCCGCGCACATCCTTCGCCACATTTATACAACTTGTCCAGACCCCCTTCTTCACTTCCTCAACAGTTCTCTTTCCCAGGGGGTTGTAGCCAAGTCATTGAAAACAGCTGTTATTGTTCCCATCTTAAAGAAGCCCGGCGCTGACCCTGCGGTCCCTGCCAATTATCCCCCAATCTCCCTCCTACCATTCCCAGCTAAGGTGCTCGAACGCCATGTTACCAGTTCTTTGAGCACTTTTGTGGAGGAGTATGGGGCCTTGGCTCCCCGCCAGGCCGGCTTCCGCCCCGCACACTCCACGGAGTCCGTAGTACTTTCGGTCCTTGACAACCTCAGGGAGGGAATGGACACCAACCAGGCCCAGGCTTTGGTCCTCCTCGATCTCTCAGCCGCCTTTGACACGGTTGACCACACCATCTTGCTTTCCCGTGTCAGGGCGGCGGGGATCGGGGGTACCGCCCTGGTGTGGTTATCCTCCTTCCTGAGGGACCGCATCCAGGCGGTTCGCCTGGGTGACTTTTCTGCGGACTTCCGGGAAGTTCAGTGCGGGGTTCCTCAAGGTTCCTCCCTTTCACCTCTTCTGTTTAACCTCTATATTGCCCCCCTTATCTTTTCGTTGCAGCAAATGGAGGTCAGCGTATACAATTACGCGAATGACCTCCAACTTGTTTTCAATCTCTCTTCTTCCTCTGCTTCCATCTTAAATTTCCAGTCTGTTATGATTTTTATCCGGGACCGGATGAACCACAACCACTTGAAACTTAACCCGGATAAGATCGAGTTGGTGTTGACGGGTGGTTCCTCCAGTCCCTGGTCTTCACTTTTTTGGCCCCCTTCCCTTGGTTCTTCCCCGGTCCCTTCTACCTCAGTTAAAACCTTAGGTATCAAACTTAATTCTCAGCTCACTCTTCACTCCCAGGTTAGCTCTGTGGTGTCTTCTTCTTTTCTGTCACTACGCACCATCCGCAAGGTATCCCGCTTTTTTTCCTTTGATGCCTTAAAATTGATCATCTTGGCGATGGTTATCTCCCGCCTGGATTATGGCAACGCCCTATATGCAGGTATACCTGCATATAGTTTAAGGCGTTTGCAGCTGATCCAGAACCAGGCGGCACGGTTGGTGTTCAATCTTCCAAAATCCCATCACGTAACATCCCTTTTCAAATCCTTACACTGGCTCCCTGTCCGTGAACGCGTCCAGTTTAAGCTTGCTTCTATCATCTTTCAAGCACGACTGGGCGCGGCCCCGGCCTTTATTTCATCTGAGATCATCCCATACGTCCCAACTAGGGAACTACGCTCATCCACGCAATCCCTGCTGTCAGTCTCCCGCTTCCGGAGGAAGAAGTGGGGAGGATCGAAGTTTGCGACCCTTGCCCCTGTCCTGTGGAATTCCCTACCTTTAGAGCTTAGATCTCTAACTTCCTACCCCCAATTCCGGAAAAAGCTCAAAGCTCATCTATTTGCTAAAATTTTTAACTAGATCTTTTGCTGTTTTTGTCTTCTTTTTATTATTTTCTGTTATTTCTACTCAGGGGATGTCTGATCTGTTGCAGCGCCATGAAACCGCTGGTGAAAGTGCGCTATATAAATACTTTTAAACTCAAACTAAACTCAAACTGAAGGAATCAGAACTCGCACTCCCATCATGCACTGAGTTGTCATAATAATTCAATTTCAAATGTCGTCAGTGATGTTATCAATGATGCCATAAAACATGTTATCAGTGATGTAGTATGTGAGGTCTTAAGTAAGGCTTGCTGAGGGCATGAGTTATAGTCACTTCATTTAAATATAACTAGTGCATTTCAGTGTTTTTTTAGTTTAAAGTGTTGTGTAAATATATTGTTGTAATATATTATTACCATTCCTAATTATAACGTTCCTTTAAACTGTGTTTTTTTCTGTGATTTTGTAGAGTTTGTCAACATAACGTAATCATTTATTACCATGCATACCTATGCCACCCCCCCATCACTGCACATGGCCTTTGGCTGTGTGCAGCCAGGGGTTAGCTGCAGAGCCTCGGCACAATTCCCTGCCACAAACATCCTTTGACCATGCACAGCATGGGGTAGGCCACAGGGCCTAGCCTGCACCCAACTCCTGACAGACAGCCAAACCCTGCCACATATGGCCTTTGGCCAAGAGCAGCCAAACCCTGCCACATATGGCCTTTGGCCAAGAGCAGCATGGAGCTCGCACAGGGCCTGGTCAGTGACCAGGCCCATTGTTCAACCTCCTGCAAGTGGATAACCCCCTACTACACACAGATTTTGGCTATGCACAATGTGGTTTGGCAACAGGCCTTGGCCTGCGGCCCGGCACTGCGCCCAATTACCCCACGGGTGGCCAGCCCCCTTTGGGGATACTGCATGTACATGGCCAACCAACTAAAGACACTCACTCCCCCCCTTTTTTTCTAGTTCCAGTCTTCCAATCCACTCTCTTAGAAGCAGGGGGGTCACTCTGGCTCCTGCAAGAGCCCTGCGGAATCACACCAACCAAAAATGTTTTTTTTTCTATTTGACCCCAGCGGGACTACCTTTACAACATCCAGGGGTCAAGGTGCCCTTATCGTGCCCCCATACTATCCTATTTGTTTTTTGGGGGTTTTCGGACACTGGGTCCAAGTCCCTTTGTCCTGTAATGGTAGCCACATTTCTCTTGAATACAGCCAGCCAATCAGAGCAGGATCCTTCACAGGACTCACAGGATTCTCTCACTTCTATGACAAAAAGGTGGCCATCTGGAAAAATGCCCTCTCAGCTATTCAGATTACTGTCTTATTTGAAGTAGCATGCCTGTAGGATACCTATGAGAGTCCCACAAACCCAAGCATCCAAATATTTGTAAATTTTGAATATTCATTTCCCAAAAATAACTAAATGGATTTACACCAAATCACTAAAAGCATGTTGTCTGCATAAAGATCATGCTTTCTGCCAAATTTGGTGTCATACCATTAAGCTGGTTTGGCGTACCGGTGTCTAAATTTCTTTTTAGGAATTGCAGCAGAAATTATGTTTTGCAACCCCCTTTTTCTCAGCTCCCACTTGATGGATCACCTCAAAATCAGTGATGTCATTTGAGATGTCATCAGTGATGTCATGAGTGATGTCACTGACCATGTCATGAGTGATGTAATATGTGACGTCATCAGCAGTGCATTGCGGTCGCGCGAGTTATAGTTAGCTTAACTAACTATAACGGGAAAATTTCATTGTTTTTTTACGAGTGAAATGTCCAGCTAACTATAACGTGTGTGAAACCTATGGTTTTTTCACTGAATTTGCAAGGTTTTTTAAATGCTAATTCCTAACTATAACATGTGTGAAACCTATGGTTTTTTCAGTGAATTTGCAAGGTTTTTTAAACGCTAATCCCTAACTATAACATGTGTGAAACCTATGGTTTTTTCAGTGAATTTGCAAGGTTTTTTAAATGCTAATTTCTAACTATAACGTGTGTGAAACCCATGGTGTTTTCAGTGAATTTGTATGGTTTTTTAAATGGTAATTCTTACCTATAACATATGTGATTCCCATATTTTTTTTATTGATTTTGTATGATTTTTTTATTATAAATTCTTATCTTAAATGTGTTTTTTTTTTTAAAAAAAACAAGTTTTTTTTAAACTTTTTATTCTCTTAAAACACTGTTTTTTTTTAAAAAAAAAAATATGCAATATATCAAGTTTTCTCTTTTTTTTTTACCAAACAGGTAAGATATATTAGTATAACATAGAAAATATGTATATATATATATATATTTTTTTTTTTTTAGTGCGCGTACGGTAAGCGTACAGTAAGCGTACGGTTTACGCAATGTTTGTAATTTATTTACTCTGTTTGCGTATAGTTACGCAATTTGCATAGCCGCGCGTACTGTGCGTGGGCGCGTAGGCGTGTACACTACACGCGCACGTTACGCGGAAGTGTTGTAGAGTGACTGTTTTGCGCATGCGCGCGAGCGCGTGTCTTTTTTACGTGCATGCGCACTTTTACCATAAGCGCACCGTAAGCGCACCGTAAGCGTAACGTAAGCGTAACGTACGCGCACGGTGGGTCATGTGATCATGAAACACAACTTTTGATTGGTTGAAACTACTTTCAGTTCTAGAACTCTCCTACACCACACCCATTCCCCTCATTTCTGCTTGTGATCCCTTAGGAGAAGGAGCTGACTTGTCTTTGTAATACGATGGCAGAACAGCACTCTTCTGCTGAGAGTGAGGCTAGCAGCACCACCATCAGGCAGAGAAGGAGGAAACAGAAGGGCTCTTTCATATGGGAGTATTTCAGTTTTCCAGAGGGTGAGAAAAGAGTCAATGCTGCCTTGGTGACTTGCAAGCTGTGCCAGCGTGTTCTTTCGCGAGGTAATCCCAACAAGAAGTATTCCTTTGGGAATCACACTATGTTGAGACACCTTGAGGATGTGCATCCTAGGACACATGCACGACATACTAGGGGCAACCCTTCAGTAAGTCGAGCAAGCACATCCACAGCAGCTCAGCCGAGTCCTTCTTCGGAAGCTCAGCAGAGCCCTTCATCTGTGGGGGCACATTCACCTTTTTCTGAACCTCTGGAAATGAACCCTCGGTTTGGTAGGGTTACTATGCGGTGTTCATTTTGCCATGATCTAATTGTTCATAGGGAGACCAGTGTTTCCCTCATTAACAACAGAATAGATCAGCACAAATGTCCAACCAGCTAATGTTCCCATACTTCCTTTCCTCTGTCCCTGCATGAACACAACGGCTCTTTTAAGAGCCAACCTTACCTCTCAACTTTTTTTTATTTTTTCTTTAAAACTTTTTTTTTTTTACCGTACGCGTACGGTAAGCGTATTTTTTTTTTTTTTTTTTTAAAACACTAAAAATCAATTACCACATCTCAAGATCCTTGAGGAATTAATAACTAAATACTAAAAATCTGTTTGAGGAAAAGTGGAAGAAAGGGACATTCTAATTTCTCAGTTACCTGTCCCACCCAACAATTTAATTTTTAATTAAAATGTAATTGAAATTACTTGAAAAAATGGTTGGATTTTTTTGAAAATTTTCTTTCACAATCTGAAAAAAAAGAAAAAAGTATTAATATTTAATAAATCAATATATTACACAGTACACATATTTACATGTTTTTCCCCAAAAAATGTTTGCCTTTTTTTTTGCTGTTTTCACAATATATTGCATTTCACTATAAATTGTGAAAGCAATTGCATTCATCATTTAACAGCGGGCAAAAAAAAAATAACAATCTCAAAGATTGTATAAAAAAAGCCCAGAATCTCTTTTAACTTAAACATAACATTATAGAAATGCATAATATTCTAAAAAAAATCAACTAATATCAATACTTATTTCTTTAAAATACCGTCTGACATTTTTGTTTCAGAAGTATAATCACAATAATATATCTCAAATAACTCCACAATACATCTGGTTCCATTTCCTTTAGGCCAAATAGTAATTTTAAAATTCTTTTTTGATTAAATTTCCAATGGTAATCCACTAAAATTCTAAAGTTTAAATTGTACAGATCTCACCGATTCTCTGTAACATTTTGGTTTCCGAAAGATTAATTAATAATTAAATAAGTCCACAATACAATTGTTTACCTTTCCTCATGGCCAAATAGTAATTTTAAAAATCTTTTTTGAATAAATTTCCAATGGCAATCCAATAACATTCCAAAATTTAAATTGTGCAGATGTTACCGATTTTGTCTAAATTTTTGGTTTTCCAAAGTTTCATTAAAAATTTAAAAAGTCCACATTACAATTGGTTACCTTTCCATTAGGCCAAATGATAATTTGAAAAATCATTTTTTTTGAAAATTCCAATGGTAATCCAATAAAATGGTAAAATTGTTTTGTACACATCTTGCCAAGTCTCTCTAAAATTTAGGTTTCAGGAAGATTAGATAGGAATTTGCTAAATCAAAAGGCAAACGTTGCTTGAAAATCAATTGGGAATCATTACACAGTGTCCAGCCTTTTTCACATTTAAGATAAACTGTGTAATGTCCAGAAGTAACAGTAGGTCCTTCATGGAAAATTATTGCAACTGTTACAAAAGTTTTTCCTGAAATTGATAATTGCTGTCCTGTAAACTTCTTTATTAAAGTATCCAATTTTGAACCATCAGCTTTACATCGTTGCATCATTAAAATTACATATTGTCCGTATTCCTTTAAAAGTAACGTTGAAAACATTTCAGATTGACACTCACTGCATTCCATGTTATGATTAGCATCTTTAACTAATTTAGCAAAAGTGACTGTTTTACTTTCTGGCAATGTTAAATAAATAAACCTTTCAGAATCAACATTAGAGCCACATGTATTATAACAGTTTTCACAACTATGTTCCCATTTATAAGAGAGACCAAACAAATTTTCAATGGGAACCCCTTCTTCTTCCAGTACCTGAAGAAAAAACATCAAGAATTCCTGTGCGTCTTGCTGTACATTTTGAGAAAACTGTGTTCGTCCTGAACATACATCTAAAAGTTTTCTAATTTCAGTAGCACTTTCTATTTGAGTTTTATCATTACTCAGCTTTTGAAAAAGGAGACTCAACTCAGAACAGAATCTTTTTCTCTGATTTACTATTATCTGCTCTTGCACACTTTCCAGATAAAATGCAACATTCAGCACTACATTAGCGTAGCAGTTGACACCAGAGCTATTTTCAAAATGACATCCTACAACCTCTTCTTCATTTTCCTTTTTCTTTTTGCTTGCAATTACATCACTCCTCTTTTTTTTCCTCCTCTCTACATCTTCATTACAGATATTCTCATTTCTCCTTTTACGAGAAACTACACGTTTCTCCAACACAGGATACTGACCTAAATGAGGAGCATAGGTTCTTCTTAATCTATTATACTCCTTTACACAATTTGTATCAGCACTAACTTTTGAGTCATCAAAGTCTATCATGAATAAACCAGATAATGTTTTCACTCGTGACAAAGCTACATAAGCCATACCTTCTTTGAACACAGTTGAACCAATGTTCACAAAAGCACAATCTACAGTCAATCCTTGAGACTTGTGAATAGTTACAGCATATGCTAGCGAAAACGGAAACTGCTTCCTACGTACATATAAGTCTTTCACAAGCATGAAACGAACTGAACAACGACAAATGTCTTTAACTTCTTCTATCTGATCAAATTTTATTTTTAAACATTCAATTCCATCTTTTTTCTGATAATTAATAAAACCCACAACTCTTCCCATAGCTCCATTAACTAAACCTTTTTCAACATCCAAATTTCTCCTTAAAAATACTCTACAGTTCATGCAAACATATAGATTTTTTTCTAATCCAGCTGTTTTGGAAATGTTCTTCTCTAGTGAATCCAATTTATTTTTCAGTGTGCCTGTTAATGTGATAGTAATTCTTCCATCCTCAATTTTGTCCACTGCTTCCAATTTCCTGATATCTTCCTTTTCCAATTTTAAAAGCTCCTCATTGAATATTGAGCATTCACGTAGAGTTGGCATTAAGCAGATGACACTTTTATTTTCTGCAATGTTCTTGTATATCTTCTCTGCAACTATTTCTTCCTTTGGAAATAAATTATGTAGCAGCCGACTCTGTAATGCTTTTTTGCCAACTTCTGTGAGTAGTCCAATTCTGATATCTTTCAGAATACTTCCATATTCTTCATCGTTTGCTTGCCTCATATTAGTAGTAAGTTCCTTGTACTCAAAGAAGGACCAAATATTTGCATTACCGATGCTTCCCAATGATTTCTTTGTGTCTTCATGTGTCACAGTATTAAACACTGGTTGTCCTTTAACTGGAGTAAGCTGTAGAAGATCCCCAAAAACTATGACATGTTTTCCACCAAATAACACGTCATAGTCTGGCCTTAGAATTTGCTGCATTCTTAAATGCACAAAGGCAAGCATTAAGTTTGATACCATGCTTACCTCATCAATAATGAGAACTTGCATCTTCTTCAATACTCTTGAAACTTCCAAGCATGCTTCTCCAGTTAGCTTGTTGTATTGTATTTTGTTCTCATGCTCCACTGGTAACATTAGCAAACGATGTAAGGTGATTCCTTTTATGTTATATGCTGCTAACCCAGTTGGAGCAGTAACCACACAAGACAAAGTAGAATCCGTTTTTTGCTGTAGGTAGCTTCTGATGACTTTTATTAGGAAACTTTTTCCAGTTCCAGCTTGTCCGCTTACATACATCCTGATTGGATGAAATGATGTGCATGAGCACTCTTTTTTTTCATGTAGAAATCCGTGATCAATTTTGCTTCTGATCTCTTCATAAATTTGTTACTGCTCTTCATTCAGTTGTCTTTCCAAATTTTGTAAGTCTATAAATTATTCTTGAGCTTGATTCATAGCCGTTTCCACTTCATTCATGGCTATTGATGCTTCATTTTCAACGATTGGTTGTCCTAGGGGATCTTGACTGAGTGTTCCTGAACTTTGGCTTTCTTGAGAACTGTCTCTAGCTACTTCAGCTGCAATTGTAGTTTCCTGTTCAATTTCTTCATTTAACATTTGCAGATAAGTTGAGAATGTACTGCATTGTATGCTGTCTTTGCAAGCATTAAAAGAATCTTCATAGCTTTGAAATTCTCCCAGTAGTTCATCCTCTGTACGCCATGGTTTAAACAGCTGTAAAAGAGCCAAGTAGTAAAATTCCTTTTTGTCAGTAGTGTCGCAACTCAGCTTCCTGTGATTTATCAAACTTCCTTTTGTTTGCTTCACCAAACATCCTTCCTCACCAATGACTTTATATTTTCCATTGTTGATGTCTTCTGCGGCTTTCCGTGAATAAATGTAGTTCTGCAGCACTTCATAGAGTCACATGTTCTCCAGATGATGACTTCTTTTTGGATAATATGTGTCCAACATGTTTGATTTCAAAATATCTGTACTTTCTGGGTCATTCTCGGCCAAATATTCAATTTCTCCAACAGATTTCAGTACCCGATTTCTCATTTCTGCAAGGCCTAAACTTGCCCAAATTATTCTTCTTGATTTCAAGTAGAGACTTGCAGAAGATAACCTATCTGAACATTCGTAGGATCCAATTTCTCGATGCGATAACATCTTTAAACTGAAACTGTACAGCTTCTTACTGACAGTCTTCTCGTGAGAAATCTCTTCCCACATTTCTTTCAATTCAGTTTTTTCAGATTTAGTAATGTAAGACGTTACATATCGAGCAACAGCAATGGAATTGTCAGCTACATACTGTATATCCATGTTAGCATTCCACATGGATAAAATGACTGGGTTGTAGTCATTTATATTTTTTGATTCTTCTTTTCTTTTTAGGTTGTAGGTATTCTTAGGTGATTTTCTTGTGATAATATGTCTCACAGATGACATAAAACTGTTTACTCTTCCATTTGAAAGAACAGGTCTAGGAAATCCAAATCGACATTTAGTGTAGTATTTTTCTTTGCTCTTGTATTTCCGTCGACAGTATTTTCCACACCGATGACTTTGGAAACGTAAAACTTGCTCCTTTAACTTTTTCTCTTCTGTGCTTTTTGGTATAGCACATGTTGCATAGTCTTCAATGTAAGATAACACTGCTTCATCAGCATCTGTTCCAAACTTTGGGGCATCCTTGATCCACAACAGGATATGAATATGAGGAGCACCTCTTGCCTGGTACTCTTTTCTCCAAAAGAAATCCACTACTTCTCCAAGAGGTGGATTTTTTTTATTGCAGATGAAGGACATCATAGCCTCAAATCTATGATTGAAATATCTGCAAACATTAACCGGATCCAATGAGCACAGTTCTCCTGCTGTCTTGTATTCGATGTTTTTAATGTTTGAATTTGCCTCTCGTAGAAAATCCAGTAAATCATCCCAAGCGTACTCGGCACAGCTTAGGGTTAGAAACCATGTAGGAGTTCCTAAATTCCGTAACATGCATTTTAATTCACCATGGCGTCGGTACCAATATTCATTTGTCCCACGCTGACAAGCCATCAGATTGATTAGTTGTGTTTCCAAATGATCATCTCGGTGCTGCACTTTCTCCATAAAATCCTTAGCAGACACATTTTGTAAATGTACTCCACTTTTTAAAATGTGATTTACTGCATAAGACAGTGCAGACAAGTCGCTTTCAAATAAAAGATGGAACAAATAAGGAATACTTTGTCGAAATCTGGGATCTTCAGCATATAGTCTTGTAGTCCGATACTCAGAAGCTGGAATCTGTTCTGGACGTTCATCGTATCGTCCTCCTTTTCCTTTAGGAAACAGCTGGGGAAAACATCGAGCTTCCAAGCTCTCCTCCCATACACTCACGGGAGTTCCTTTTGCTTTCTTCATCTGAAACAGATCAATATTGTCTCCCATAACTTCTTTTGAATGAAGAGGATGTATGCTAAAATGTTCATAAATTTCTTCTTCCTTTGACTTGTCCACTTTTTCAATTTGTCCAGTTGATGTTTCTGTGTCTTCTTGTAAATCTTCTTCTTCTATATAAATTGATTCATACCATTTGTTATTCCTTTACAAATACAAATTTGCTCTTTGTACTTTCCGTACATCTACCAGCTCCTGCCAAATCTTCTTATTCTTTGTAGGTACACCATTAACCAGAATAACTAATGGTTCAGTTTCCAAAGTATCCGCATCAATAGTTTCCATATTTTTTTTCAAATCCAAGGGCAAATGCACCACTCTACCTTTTAAACCTCTCAGTAAATCTGAAGGAGGTAATTTACCAGTTTTGGGCTCCATACGTACTATGGTCTGGAACGGATGAACACATTGAATAAGTATAGACTCATATGTATTTAATTCAGAAAGTTCAGCAGGAATAGCATCCAATTCTAAATTATTATGTACAGCTCTGGTCGGCATTCTATTTTCCTCTAACTTGTTGTAACAGTATTTACAAATACGCTGATCTTCACCCAATTCAAAACAATTTTCTAGAAATATATATGTGGCAAAATCTTTCCACTTATAATTATCTTCATTTTCACTCTTTCTGTAGAGATCAACATTCCTAGTTTGTTTTCTATAATGAGTTCTGCGGCAACAAATACAAGTAATATTTGGTCTTTCATTAGAGATTTTTTCAAATTTTGTTATGTGATCATTAAATGTCTTACTTACAGAGGGTTCTACATTCTCTTCCACTTCTTCCTCATTTACTGTGTCCTTTTCTGCACTGTTTTGTTCAGGACCAAAGTAACAAAACTGAATTTCATCAACAACCTTCTCTACATCTGATACCGATCCACGGAACAGAGCCCTATTCAATTCATCTAACTTTATTGCTGGACTTTTAGCAAAATACAACCGTCTCACAAACTTTCTCATTTCAGTATGATGAACAGCCAGCATCCTAAAATGATGGAAAACACTATTACACACTTTTCTAGATAGACAAGCCAGAGAATGACCCTGCAAACCAGTATTCTCTCTCACTCTGCATGGATCTAGACTTTGAAGCACCTTAATCTTCTGTTTTACACTTTTTTTACTATATTCTCTTAGAAACTCACGAAATTTATCAATAGATTCCTGACGCACAGTGCAAATACTACTACAATCCCAAGTGTACACTGGGGCTTTAGGACGTCTCCCCATAGCCTCATCCGCCATCACTTGTACCTCATCTCTTGGAACCATTATCTCCTTCTCCATTATGCAACCATTTTTCACTTCATAAACACGACCTCTGGTGTCAACTGCATGCAGCAAACTATTACTTTGAAAATAACTCTCTTCATTAAAAAAAGGTTCACTACTTGAACTATGCATCCATTTTCCTAAAAACACTTTACAAAAGTTTGTTCTGTTCACTACTCTTTCCCTTTTGCTTTGTGATTTCAGTACATTAACCATTTTATCTAATGTACGCATCCTATTCAAAATTAAAATGAATAGTTTCCTTTTTAATTCTAATGCCTTTGCTGCAATGGCTTCAATTTCTTTTTTTCTCTTGTAATATTTTGCCTTTTGCTTATATTTC
Source organism: Triturus cristatus (assembly GCF_964204655.1). Taxonomy (NCBI): domain Eukaryota; kingdom Metazoa; phylum Chordata; class Amphibia; order Caudata; family Salamandridae; genus Triturus; species Triturus cristatus. The sequence goes on along the minus strand of NC_140586.1, from coordinate 401,573,290 downwards.
TTCACATCCTTTATCAAATTGGACATAACTCTTCTCTGAAACATTTTTCTACGTATCTCTTTAAACGCTGTTTTTCTGTTTAAGTTAATCTTTGTTGTTGCAGAAGGTATATTTGCATTAACTAAATTCTCAATTTTTTCCTGTTTTTTTCTATTGAAAACATTCTTTCCAGTACAGACATTTTGTACATTTTTCCTTTTTTTGAAGATGTTCTTTAAAAAATCTTTTGTCTGCTTACCAGAAGATTTGTTCTTTTTCCCAACATGAGCATCTCCAACTAACTTAGGTCCTCCAGTTGTCTTCAAATATAGGTTTTTTTGTGGTCTTTCTTTAGTCTGGATTTTGTAGGCATCTTAAATTTTGTTCACTACTCTTTAGCAATACCTGAAAAAAACTAAAAAAAAATTCCTTTATTTTATTTAAATATATTACTACATTTTTTATGATCTTTTCAAATCTTAAAATACTATGTACCCCTTTCCTACAAGTGAAAATCACAATAACACCATCACAAATTAAATATCTAAAAACAATTCCTGTGTGCACACAGAGTCATGTTTTCACATTAGTCACAAAACGAAATTTCTTTGCCAATTTGAAAGCACACTTACTACTCTTTTTTTGGCAAGTGATAAACACTTTTACAGACTGACATATTTTGAATCCACTTTTCAGATTCTTAAAAAAGCACATGTCCAAACTGCTTTTTCAGACCAGCACCATGTGTAACCTGGGTGACTGACTACACTCCAGCAAGGGCAACCAGCCTTAGTGATGCTGAATGTATTTGCATTACTGACTGAAACCTCAAACCCCACTCGGTTGTGAATACTGTGCATGATTCCACAGGATAACCAGCTGGCTGTGTGCTAAGAGTCTGCTTCTGCATACAAAAAAATGGCTCCCCCTTTCCATCTAATACAAATGTAAAATCACCAGAGCAATACGCAATAAATCTCTGCCTGTAATTCCTATTTACACACAGAGTCATGTTTTCACATTAGTCACAAAACGAAATTTCTTTGCCAATTTGAAAGCACACTTACTACTCTTTTTTTTGGCAAGTGATAAATACTTTTACAGACTGACACATTATGAATCCACTTTTCAGATTCTTAAAAAAGCACATGTCCAAACTGCTTTTTCAGACCAGCACCATATGTAACCTGGGTGACTGACTACACTCCAGCAAGGGCAACCAGCCTTAGTGATGCTGAATGTATTTGCATTACTGACTGAAACCTCAAACCCCACTCGGTTGTAAATACTATGCATGATTCCACAGGATAACCAGCTGGCTGTGTGCTAAGAGTCTGCTTCTGCATACAAAAAAATGGCTCCCCCTTTCCATCTAATACAAATGTAAAATCACCAGAGCAATACGCAATAAATCTCTGCCTGTAATTCCTATTTGCACACAGAGTCATGTTTTCACAATAGTCACAAAACGAAATTTCTTTGCCAATTTGAAAGCACACTTACTACTCTTTTTTTTGGCAAGTGATAAACACTTTTACAGACTGACACATTATGAATCCACTTTTCAGATTCTGATAAAAGCACATGTCCAAACTGCTTTTTCAGACCAGCACCATGTGTAACCTGGGTGACTGACTACACTCCAGCAAGGGCAACCAGCCTTAGTGATGCTGAATGTATTTGCATTACTGACTGAAACCTCAAACCCCACTCGGTTGTGAATACTGTGCATGATTCCACATGATAAGCAGCTGGCTGTGTGCTAAGAGTCTGCTTCTGCATACAAAAAAATGGCTCCCCCTTTACATCTAATACAAATGTAAAATCACCAGAGCAATACGCAATAAATCTCTGCCTGTAATTCCTATTTACATACAGAGTCATGTTTTCACATTAGTCACAAAACGAAATTTCTTTGCCAATTTGAAAGCACACTTACTACTCTTTTTTTTGGCAAGTGATAAACACTTTTACAGTCTGACACATTTTGAATCCACTTTTCAGATTATGAAAACAGCACATGTCCAAACAGCTTTTTCAGACCAGCAACATGTGTAACCTGGGTGACTGACTACACTCCAGCAAGGGCAACCAGCCTTAGTGATGCTGAATGTATTTGCATTACTGACTGAAACCTCAAACCCCACTCGGTTGTGAATACTGTGCATGATTCCACAGGATAACCAGCTGGCTGTGTGCTAAGAGTCTGCTTCTGCATACAAAAAAATGGCTCCCCCTTTCCATCTAATACAAATGTAAAATCACCAGAGCAATACGCAATAAATCTCTGCCTGTAATTCCTATTTACACACAGAGTCATGTTTTCACATTAGTCACAAAACGAAATTTCTTTGCCAATTTGAAAGCACACTTACTACTCTTTTTTTTGGCAAGTGATAAACACTTTTACAGACTGACACATTATGAATCCACTTTTCAGATTCTGATAAAAGCACATGTCCAAACTGCTTTTTAAGACCAGCACCATGTGTAACCTGGGTGACTGACTACACTCCAGCAAGGGCAACCAGCCTTAGTGATGCTGAATGTATTTGCATTTCTGACTGAAACCTCACACCCCACTCGGTTGTGAATACTGTGCATGATTCCACAGGATAACCAGCTGACTGTGTGCTAAGAGTCTGCTTCTGCATAAAAAAAACCTCCCCCTTTACATCTAATGCAAATGTAAAATCACCAGAGCAATACCAAACAGCTTTCTGAGACCAGCAACATGTGTAACATGGGTGACTCACTACACTCCAGCAAGGGCAACCAGCCTCACTGATGCTGAATGTATTTGCATTACTGAGTGCAACCTCAAACCCTTAAAGTATTCCTTATTTTTACCAGTACACCTTAAATTTTCGTGAAAACATAGTCCATATTATTTTACATGTTCCTCACATTTAAATTTCTCCCAAAACAGAAAATAATAAACACAACTTCAACAAAAGGAATTCCAATTCTATTATTCATTTCTTAATTTACCATATACATCCCCTCTCAAACTCTAAACTCACCTTTAAAATTAGTTAATTGTAAAAGAAATGTGGCACTCAAACAGCAGATTATCAGAGCCAGGATCTCTGTTCTCTACACCTCTCTCCTCTCAGCAGAACCAGATAATGGCAAAGATTCCCTCTCTTTTTCCACACATATACATGTTAATTTCAAATCTCAGTGCTTCCCCCTTTTTTTCAAATGTAATCACACATTTCTATTGGTTGAAAACCAACCCTTTTCCAAAAGTACCCTTCCCCCAACTTGACTTCTGCCTAGTACCCTTCCCCCAACTTGACTTCTGCCTGCTACCATAGCAACAGCTCTTGAAACACTGCTGTGCAGAGTTAGGTCAGAAGTTCACCACACAATGTTTCATTTCCAAAGAGCAGGAGTGCTTGACTTTTCAAACCTAACAGCAAATCCATAGTACTGTTCTTTGGTAACACATTTTTCTGTACCAATACAAAACATGCTTCTATAAATTTACACATACAGCCTAGTTTCTATTGTAGAATGGTATGAAACAACCAATCAGTTTAAAAAAAATATATATATATGTATGCCTCCATTTCCAAACTGTCTTTCATTTCTTTTTACCATTCTACTGAATTACACCTCCTGAGTTCATCCAGTTCTCCTTTGAAGATGTTCACAGTGTGGATTGTAGGGCACAGCTATGTCTTCTGGAGTGAAAAGTATGCAGAGAAAACAGATATGGTGAGAGACCTTGCTTTACCAAATGTAGACATTAAATGGATTGGTCAGAGAGGGTTAAAGTGCACCAATTGATGCCATTGGTGAAATCCTTCATGCAAATCCAACACCCTGACCTCATAATAGTGCACTGTGGTGGCAATGACCTAGGCACTTTGACTGGGGTAGGTCTGGAAATGCTTATGAAGGAGACCTTTGCACAACTGTTTTCACTTTTCCCTAAAACTGCCTTTGTGTTTTCTAACATATGCCAAAGGCAAAAATGGAACTGGTCCAATCATTTCTGTCCACAGATTGACAAAGCAAGAAAGCACGTCAACAAATCTGTTTCTGCTTTCCTCCGAGACTATGGTATGGGTTCCATTTACCACAACAACTTGCGTTACGACATGCAAGACATTTATAGAGGAGATGGTGTGCACTTCAATGATGAAGGGAACAGAGTCTTCCTCTTGAACCTTAGACTCTGCATCGGTACTTACTTGTAGGTACCACTAAAAAATCACTTCATAAACACAACGGCTCTTTTTAGAGCCCCCTAATATCTAAACACTTAAATCTGAATTTTATTTCTCTTTTTATTTTTTTTTTCTACCGTACGCGTACGGTAAGCTTACCGTACGCGTACCCCGCGATTTTTTTTTAAAAATTAATAAATGTTTTTTTTGTACTTTTCTGTGCTTCTTTGACCCCCTTTCAAATGTTAGGGGGTCTGTAACTCGCCTCCTTGCCCCCTTTTCAAGTTATCACCCTTTTTTTTTCTGTGTGAAACACACAAAATGGCGGCCGCCGCTTCCTGGTTTCGACCGATTCGAATGTTTACTAAGATCTAACAGCCAATCAGAATCGCGCTCGCGCACGTCACCGTACGCGTACGGTAAGCTTACCGTAAGCGCACGGTAAGCGCACCGTAAGCTGTCACAGATATATATATTGATTTAAATGCTATTTTCTCAGAATCTACTGAACAGATTTACACCAAACCTACAAAAGGCACTTCCTTGACCTGAGGACTACCTCTCTGCCAAATTTCAAGTAATTCTGTTCAGCCGTTCGGGCTGTAGCTGTGTCTAAATGTCCTATGGAAAAATGCATGGGAAAAACGCGTTTTGGGACCCCCCTTTTATCTCAGCCCCCGCTTGACGAATCCCCCCGAGACTTTCAGGGTAGGAGCGGAGCGTAGCGACCCACCTATTTTGAAAATTTCGCGAGGATTCGTCGACCGGCGCCAAAGTTATTCCATATATATATATATATATATATATATATATATATATATATATATATATGAATGAGCAAGATGTCCTTGCGGAGGGAGCGCTTCAAGCTGGTGCCGGCCGTGAGGTAGGACAGCCTCACAAGTATTTTCAACAGCAAAGAAAAGCCGCACTCTTTCTGGATTTTCGTTTTAGTAAATTTTAATGACCATCTCTATTACCAACGCGTTTCGAACTCCACTGGTTCCTGATCACGGTATTGACAAGAGTCCATCATTTGTTTTCACTTAAATACCCACTAATCCGTCCTGCTCACAATGAAGCATTCTGGGAGTTGTGGTTTCAAGACACAACAATACATATGTTTCCCAAAAACATTTTCATTTTTACATTTTACGCTGTATTCTCATTAATTGGCATGGAAGTCAGTAATTAATGATGGATGAGTTCAGTACTACTCAATTACACATGTAAGCGGCAAAGTGCCCAGGATGATTGATTTTATCAAATAGTTATATGTTAACTAATTCGGCTTAATTAACTGATATGGCTAAGTGCCATTTGTTTAACAGCTTGCTCTGTGTTTCGATATGGGCTGAGTGCCCCTGTTATTTAATTATATCATCCTGTAATGTGTAAAAGATGGTAACAGCTGTGAAAACAGAAAACTATTTGGGAAGGTTAACATTAATACATTTAAATTGTCTGCTGGTAGCTCTATTTACATGTTGAATTTCTCAGTCATACACTTAATAAGAACCCATGTTGGAGGTAGATTTCACACTCTAAATGACTTTTATAAGTGTACATAAAGTTCCTCATCCCCATTGAGCCCATGAGGGGTTCGGGTTTTGAAACGGATTATTAATTTAGACTCCAGGCGTCTTAGTCTTTCAGTTCTGTTTCCTCCTCTCTCATGGTCAGGGATTGTCGCAATGCCTGAGTAGCTAATATTTCTCCATGTTGAACCGACATGATTCTGCAGATGTTTCGTCAGAGCATAGGACATGTCATTATTTTGGATTGCACGTATATGCTCCAAAATACGCTTCTTGAGAGGACAAATGGTTGAACCTATGTATCGCTTCCCACACGAACATTCAATCAGATATACCACAAACTGTGATTCGCAATTTATCGAGTTTTCAATTTTAAAGGTCCGATCTTTGGGATCCTTTAGTGTTCTTAAATTTCTGCCTATCTTGCAGGCCTTGCAGGAAGTGCATTTCGTGAATCCACTCTGTCTTTTTTCCAGCCAAGATTGTGTCTTGACGTTTTGAAAGTGACTGTTTACGAGGGTATCGCACAGTGATGGAGGCTTTCTATATGTTATCATTGGAAAGTTCCCCAATGTTGGGCCAATGTCTGTATCTTTTTTCAATACATTCCAGTATTTCATTAAGATTTTTCGAATCTGGAAGCTTTCCTTCGAGTATGTTAATATTAGGCGAGGTGCCTCTTCTTTAGTTAACCCTTCCATACTCACTTGATTTTTCGATGTCTTTTTGGCCGTTAATGTTTCAGCTCTGGTTTTTTGTCGAGCTTTTATTTCCCCACATAGGATATCTCCATGTTTGTAGCCACGTGCTGCAAAGCGCTGTTTGATGTCCAGAAATTTTTGTTCCATTTCCTGTGGTTCGGAGCAGTTTCTCTTCATGCGTATGAATTCGCCATACGGAATGCTTTTTTTTTAAAGAAGAAGGATGAAAGCTCGATCCGTGTAGGATACTGTTGGTTGCTGTCTTTTTGCGAAAAACCGTGGTATGTATTTCATTTGATTTAATGTATACTTTGGTGTCAAGAAAGTCTATTTCTTCTGCTTGAATGTTGTAGGTAAATTGCAAGCCTACATCATTTGTATTGAGGATTTTTATGTAGTCCGATAATTTTTCTTTAGATCCCTTCCAGAGTAGGAAAAGATCGTCGATGAATCGAAGCCAGAGTACCACGTCTGTGGTGTATGAATCATTTTCTTCTCTCCAAGCTATGTGTTTCTCCCACCAACCCATGGTGAGATTCGCATAGCTTGGAGAAAATGAAACTCCCATAGCAGTTCCGCGTTTTTGGGAGTATAGCTGTTTGTTAAATAGGAAGACATTGTTCGTAAGACATAACTCGATCATTTCCATGAGCATGTTTGTATGTCTTAGTTCTCCAATTGGTCTTTGCTTTAAAAAATACTCCACAGCTTTTAGTCCAATGTTGTGGTTAATGGATGTGTACAATGACACTACATCGATCGTGGCTAAAAGATAGTCTTGTTGCCATTGAGTCTCCATCAGGATTCTTAAAAAGTCGCCTGTGTCTTTAATGAATGAGTTTAATGTTGGAACAATGGGAGATAAAAAGTGATCCACATAGTTTGCTAGATTTTCATAGATAGACCCACAGCTTGAAATTATGGGTCGCCCTGGTGGTTTGTGCAGGGTTTTGTGGACCTTCGGCAAGAAGTAGATTGTCGGTGTCACCGGATTTGTTGTGGACAAGAAGTTCTTTTCATCTTGGCTGAGCAATCCTTGCTCAAACCATTTTTGTAGTCGAAGTTGGAGGTCGCTTATCATATCTGGAATAGGATTAAAATTGAGTGGAATATAGTTGGTTGTGTCATTTAGTTGGCGTAGTGCTTCCTCAATATACGCTTGTTTGTCTAAAATGACAATGTTACCCCCCTTGTCAGCGGGTTTTATTTCAATTTTGTTGTTATTTTTTAATGATTGTAACGCTTGACGCTCTTGTATGGAGAGGTTTTCTTTCTTTCTTGATTTGGTGTTTTCCAATGTTTCTAGTTCTGCCACCACTAAGTCATGAAACATGTCTATCCGATTTCCTGGATGTAATGCTGGACAGAATTTGGATTTGCTTTTGAAGTTGGTACGGGGGTGAATATTGGTTATTACATTCATCTCCTGTAGTATTTGTGTGTCTGATAACTCTGTCTCTTCTATCTCATTAGCCAATTCATATGCAGTTCTCAGTGATTTAGTTTCTGCTATGATTAATCCTTCAGATCTTGTTGGTATATCACCTGCGTGATACGGAAGATTTTGTGTTGACGTTTTTTGCGGTAGTTTGGCAAAGAACTTTTTTAACTTCAATTTACGGACATATTTGTACATGTCAATTCTAGTTTCCACAGAATCTGAATGTTTTTCTGGGCAGAATGTAAGTCCTTTATTCAGTAAGGTACGTTCAGCCTCTGACAGGTTATGGCTAGATAGGTTGATTATGAGATCCGGTTGTGTTTGCATGTTGTGTGCCAGATTTATTTTTTTGTCACTGTTCTGTTGCGTAGAACATATTTTTGTTTTTCGGCCTCGTCTTGTTTTTCTCCGCGGCCCCTGTTTCCAGAGAAACCTCTTCCACGAGCTCTTGTTCGACCACTGCCTCGTCCTCTCCCTCGTGGCTTTGGATTTTGTTGATCCTGGTAAAGCATTCTCATTTCTTCTAAAAAAGAAAGCTTTTTAGTTGGTATTCTTCCAGAAGGGTTTTCACCATCACTTTGTTCTCCCTCTGATTCACTGGGTGTTGTATATGGGGATTCTCGTGTGATGATTTCATTTTTCTCCCAATTTTGTTTCATGAGATCAAATCTCTTCGCAAATGTGAATATTGTTCCATTTGCATAATCTGACTCATCTCTTCTGAACTTTCGTTGCTTTCTTTCTTGGACTTCACTTTCGTGTTTGTCTAGGTTCTTCTCCATCATACAACGTAGTTTGTTGATGTTTTCTTCCTCTTTATCATATGATTTAATAGACTGTTCTATTTCATCTATTTTTTCATGTAATTCTTCCACGTTTTTTTTGGCGTATTTGATGATTATCAACATCATTCTGCGCGAGCAATCCATGTTGTTTTTTCCCCACTCATCCAACATTTCAGGGCTGGTGTCGGGGTGGTTGGGTAAGGTGAATATACGTAGTCCTCGCGGCACAAGATCGAGTTCTACATATTTTTCCATTGTTATAATTTCCCAACTGCGTGAGATTTCTTTCCGGAGTAGTTTCTCCAATTGGTTGAATAATTGTTTCAATGTGGATGCTTCTTTTGGTGCGGTATGGTTGTTTGAGGACGTTGATGTGCCTGGAGATGATTTGACAAACATGCTCTCGGCTTTTTCTAATCTTTTTGCTGCTCTTTGTTCCATGATTAATCACTTGCTTCACTAAAGACCGCACTTTATATACGCCCCTTGCAGACAATCGCTTCGGTGTTAAGCAGTTCAGTTTTAGTTGGTATTAACTAATATGAGGATGGTTGCAACAAGTGCAATGTTTATGATTGGTCACGTTACTAGTATCCAGAAAAATGTATCATTTACCGCTTTTGGGGTATAGTACTCCACAAAGGCTTGTATACATCTGCTCAGCGCATTGACATTGGTTTCGTGCAGCCAAGGCGCAGTTGCTCGCTTACCTGGGAGACTCCCGGTCGTAGTGGTGTCCTCCGACACCGCTCGCCGGCGCTCTACCAGTCGTTAGCTGTCACTTATCACCGTTGTCGTTTGTTTACGATCATCCACGTTTCCTGCGTTAAACTCAATCATCCTGGGCACTTTGCCGCTTACATGTGTAATTGAGTAGTACTGAACTCATCCATCATTAATTACTGACTTCCATGCCAATTAATGAGAATACAGCGTAAAATGTAAAAATGAAAATGTTTTTGGGAAACATATGTATTGTTGTGTCTTGAAACCACAACTCCCAGAATGCTTCATTGTGAGCAGGACGGATTAGTGGGTATTTAAGTGAAAACAAATGATGGACTCTTGTCAATACCGTGATCAGGAACCAGTGGAGTTCGAAACGCGTTGGTAATAGAGATGGTCATTAAAATTTACTAAAACGAAAATCCAGAAAGAGTGCGGCTTTTCTTTGCTGTTGAATATATATATATATATATATATATATATATATATATATATATATATATATATATATATATATATATATATATATATATATATATATATATATATATATATATTCACTGAAAAAACCATAGGTTTCACACACGTTATAGTTAGGAAATAGCATTTAAAAAACCTTACAAATTCACTGGAAAAACCATAGATTTCACACATGTTATAGTTAGCTGGACATTTTACTCGTAAAAAACCAATGAAATTCCCCCATTATAGTTAGTTCAGCTAACTATAACTCGCGCGCCCGCAATCCACTGCTGATGATGTCATATATTACATCACTGATGACATCACTGATGACATCATCCCTTGAGTATGTGTTTCTGAACAATTTTAATATGTTTAATATATATAGGGAAAGGCCTGTTGAAGAATGAGTGGGTGTACAAGTATGTAAATGGATGATTTTCTGTGGTACGTAACTGACTCTATAAGTGAGACATTAAATGTATCTTACTGCAGACTAGTGACTAAACTGTGTAAATGTTTGTATGTGTCTGTATGTTGGTGTAGAAGTGGCTGCATGGTTTTGTGAATAGCTATATGAGTGTCTATATGGGTTATTGATTGCTTATCTCAGTATCTGTATGGGTTCCTGAGTGTTTGTGTGGGTAGGGTGTGTGTGACTCTATGCATAAATGTGTGAGTGGGTGTTTCTATGGGTACATGGTTTTAAGAGTGCATCTGTGATGGACTGTATGGTTGAGTGAGTGTATGTATGGGTGTGTTAGGGATTGAATGTATATCTCAGTGGTTCATTTGTGACTAACTACATATGTGAAAGGCAATATATATGCGTGTTACGGTATATAAGTGGGTAGATGTGAGAGTGTGTGATTGTGAAAGTGACTGTATGGATGAGTGTGTGCTTGTATGAATGATTCTATAAGAGGGTAAGAATGTGGTACTATTTTTATGACTAAGTGAACTTGAGTGTGTATAACCGCATAGCTGAGTAAATGGGAGTGTGATCATTTGCATGACTGACTAGGTGTGAGAGTACCTCTATGGATGATTGGTGGTGTGTGAGTGTCTATATAGGTGTATAAATGCATAAGATAGTTTTGTATGGAGTGACTGTAAGTATGAGTGACTGTACAGCTGAATGATTGGAGTTGTATGTAGACCTAAGAGATAATAAGTGGGTATGTATGTATAGTTTTGACAATTGAACTCTTAAATTTTGAGTTGGTGTATCAAAAGTAATATTAGGGTAAGAGAAGATTTGCTAATTTTTCACATGGATGACATCATCAGTGATGTCATCAGTGATGTCATTTGAGATGTCATCAGTGATGTCATGAGTGATGTCACTGACCATGTCATGAGTGATGTAATATGTGACGTCCTCAGCAGTGGATTGCAGGCGCGCGAGTTATAGTTAGCTGAACTAACTATAATGGGGGAATTTCATTGGTTTTTTTACGAGTAAACTGTCCAGCCAACTATAACATTTGTGAAACCTATGGTTTTTTCTGTGAATTTGCAAGGTTTTTTAAATGCTAATTCCTAACTATAACGTGTGTGAAACCTATAGTTTTTTCAGTGAATTTGCAAGGTTTTTTAAATGCTAATTCCTAACTATAACGTGTGTGAAACCTATGGTTTTTTTTTCAGTGAATTTCAAAGGTTTTTTAAATGCTAATTTTAGAATTTTTTAATATATTTTTTAAATATTTCTTTTACAAAAATGTCCCTATATATACATTTATAAATTATCTGTATCCTTTAATTTTGTGTGGGTCATTTTTTTTTTACTTTGAATTTGGATAAAGTTGAACAGCATAGTTAATATCTTCTATTAACTTATGTCCACTTTATTTCTTTTTTAGTGTTTGCGCATGCGTAATTGGACGGTGCGTGCTCTGAGCTTGCTCCGTGCGCGCACCTCGGGTTATGTGATTAATAAAACAACACTTTTAATTGGTTTTCATTACTTACAGTTTCAGATTGTTTCAACACCACACCCAATCCCCTCATGGCAAGTCATGTGATCAAGAAACATCACTTTTCATTGGTTCAAAGTACATTCAGTTCCAGATTCTTCCAAAACTACACCCACTCCCCTCATTATTAGTTCTGATTCCCTTGGAGAAGGAGCTACTCTGTTTTTGTGAGACAATGGCAGAGCCCCAGCCACCTTCTGAGAGTGAGCAGGACACTCTTGAGAGACAGAGGCAGAGGAAGCAGAAAGACTCCTTTATATGGCAGTTTTTCACTTTTCCTGAGGGACAAAAGAAGGTGAATGCACCAAAGGTCAGCTGCATACTTTGTCACCGCATCTTGTCACGTGGGAATGCTAATAAGAAGTACTCTTTTAGTATTCACACTATGATGAGGCACGTTGAGAAGAATGCATCCTGTGACTTTTCATCAAGCTTCTGGAGCAAACCCTCCACCTGCTCAGCCGACGACATCTGCAGCAGCTCAGCCGAGCACATCTTCGGCAGCTCAGCCGAGCACTTCTTCTGCGATGGTGCCTTCACCTTCTTACACACCTCTGGATATTCCTCCTTGTTTTGGGAGGATGAGTACACGTTGCATGGATTGTGGTACTCTTATTACTATGGGTGAGAGCAGTGTTGATCTCATTCAGAGAAAATTTGAGGAGCACCCTTGCACTAGGCCATAGTTTTGTTATTTTTTTTTTTCGTCTTTCTCTTCCTCTGTCCCTACATTAACTCAAGGGCTCTTTTTAGCCACCTAAAATCTAAACACAAAAACTTGTTTTTTGAATCTATTTGTCAATTTTTTTTGGGGGGTGCGCGCATCCTGCGCGCACCCAATGACGTTTTTAAAAAAAAATAATTTTTTTTTACTTTAGTAAACCTTCAGGGACTCCCTGACAAAGAGAGGGGAGTGGCAAAGTAATTAAAAAAAAGATGGTGTACATTTCACAGATGAAGGGAAGAGAGTCTTCCTATTAAACTTTAAACTCCGCATCAGTACTAACGTATAGGTACCCTAAACCTAGCAAAAAAGATAATAGCTCATTTTAGTGCTGCGTTTGAATTGGCTGTATTTACAAGGAGAGGAAAAGACACACAGAGTGGCTTATCCTCTTCTTGTAAATATGGAGGAGCACCCTGCGCCACTAGTACGTCAAGAAAAGTGACGTAGTGGTGGCGCAGGTGGCTTGTAAATCTGCCCCAGAGATGTTAAGGAAATTAAGGGTAAAACAGACAAACAGAGAGTGACAGATACAGAGACCGAAAGCAAACAACTGAGAAGGAGTAAGGCAGTTAAAAAGACTAAGACATATGGATACAGAGAAAGAAACATGGATGAAAAATTAGTGATGGAGGTAGTAAAGGTAGGGGAGTAGTAGAGAAGGAGTGAGGGAGTTACAAAAGAGTAGTAAAGCAGGAAGAGAGAGTGAGAAGAGAAATGAGAAAAGCAGAGTAAGGAGAGGTGAAGAAAAGGAAGCATGAAAAGAAAGCAGTGACACATACAGATATGTTAAACTTACCTGACCATCAAAGTAACTTATTTAGAAATAAATGGGTTTTTTTATTTGCAAGGAAACTGAATTACATTTTCTAAATTTTCTTTCTAGTTAAGAATAAAAGTATTAATATTCAACAATACATTGTATTAAACAGTACATGTTTTTTCATATTTAGCAAAGCTATTTTTTGCCCTTTTTTGCTGTTTTCAGAATGTCTTGATTTTCACTGAAAATGGTGAAATCAATTGTATTCATCATTTAACAGCGGGCAAAAAAAAACACCAATCTGAAAGATTGTTTAAAAAAGCCCCAAATGTATCCTCACTAAAACATACCTTAATAGAAATGTCAAAAATACCTTTTAAGTACATTAACAATTTTCAAGAAATAACATCTGTAAACCTTGTTGCAAAAGAACATTTTCCAAAATAATATCTGTCAAAGAAGTCCACAATTGTTTGTTTTACCTTTCCTTGAGGCCAAATGGTAAGTTTAAAATCCTTTTTGAGTGAAATATCCAATTTTAATCCTTTTCAATTTAAATAATGCTTTCTTCCGATGCTGATTTTAGTATTTAAAATTTGGGTTTCAGAAAAATTAAGTAACAATTGGGTAAATCATAAGGCAAACGTTGCTTGAAAATCAATTGAGAATCATTACACAGTGTCCATCCTTTTTCACCTTTAAGATAAACTGTGTAATGACCAGAAGTTATAGAAGGACCGTCATGAAAAATTATTGCAACTGCTACAAAAGTTTTTCTAGATATAGATAATTGATTACCAACAAACTTCTTTAGTAAAGTTTCCAATTTTGTTCCATCAGCTCTACAACGTTGTACTATTAAAATTACATACTGTCCATATTTCCTTAAAAATAACGTTGACAACATTTCAGATTTACATTTAGAACATTCCATGTTGTGATTAGCATCTTTAACTAATTTACTAAAAGTCACTGTTTTACTTTCTGGTAATGGTAAATATATGAACCTTTCAGAATCAACATTACTACTGCTTGTGTTCATACAGTTATCACAACAATGTTCCCATTTATAAGAGACACCTAATACATTTTCTACTTCTACTCCTTCATCTTCCAGTACCATCAGGATATACATCAAAAATTCCTGTGCATCTTGCTGGACATTTTGTGTAAACTGTGTACATCCAGAACATACATCTAAAAGATTTCTAACATCAGAAGCACTTTCTATTTTATTTTTATCATTACTCAGCTTCTCATAAAGGAGACTCAGCAAAGAACAGAATCTTTTTTCATGATTTAGTATTATCAGCTCTTGCAAACTTTCAAGATAATATACAACATTCAGCACTACATTTGCGTAGCAGTTGACACCAGAGCTATTTTCAAAATGACAACCAACAACCTCTTCCACACTGTCCTTTTTCTTTTTGCTTGCAGTCACATCACTGTCTTTTTGTTTTCTCTTCTGTACATCCTCATTACAGATATTCTCAAATCTCCTTTTCCGACAAACAACACGTTTTTCAAACACAGGATAGTAACCTAAATGAGGAGGATAGCTTCTTCTTAATCTATTATACTCCTTTAGACAGTTTGCATCAGCACTTACTTTTGAGTCATCAAAGTCTATCATGAATAAACCAGATAATTTTTTCACGCGTGACAAAGCAACATATGCCATACCTTCTTTGAACACAGTAGATCCAATGTTTACAAAAGCACTATCAACAGTTAATCCTACAGACTTGTGAAGAGTTACAGCATATGCTAGAGAAATCGGAAACTGCTTCCTACGTACATATAAGTCTTTCACTAGCAAAAAACGAACTGAACAACGACTAATGACTTTAACCTCTTCAATCTGATCAAATTTTATTTTTAAGAATTCAATTCCATCTTTTTTTCTGGTACTTTACAAAACCCACAACTTTACCCATAGCTCCATTCACTAAACCTTTTTCTACATCCAAATTACGTCTTAAAATGACTCTACAGTTCATACACACATAAAGATTCTTTTCCAAACCAGCTGTTTTTGAAATGTTTTTCTCCAGAGAATCCAATTTAGTAGCCAATTTGCCCGTCAATATAATAGTTATTCGTTCATGTTGAATTTTAGCCACAGCTTCCAGTTTTATGATCTCTTCATTTTCCAATTTCAAAAGTTCTTGATTGAATACAGAGCATTCATGTAGTGTTGGCATTAAGCAGATTACAGTATTTTTTTCAGCAATTTTCTTGTATATTTTCTCTGGAACTATTTCTTCTGTTGTAAACAAATTAGTCAGCAATCGACTCTGTAATACTTTTCTGCCATGTTCTGTGAGTAGTCCAATTCTTATATCTTTCAGAATACTTGCATAGTCCTCATCATTGGCTTGCCTCATATTGGTAATGAGTTCCTTATACTCAAAATATGTCCAAATATTTACATTGCCTATACTTCCTAACGACTTTTTCGTGTCTTCATGTGTAAGTGTATGGAATACCGGTTGTCCTTTAACTGGAGTAAGTTGCAAAAGATCCCCAAAAACTATGACGTGTTTTCCTCCAAATAACACGTCATACTCTGTCTTCAGAATTTGCTGCATTCTTAAATGCACAAAGGCAAGCATTAAGTTTGATACCATGCTTACCTCATCAATAATGAGTACTTTCAATTTCTTCAATACTCTTGAAACTTCCAAGCATGCTTCTCCTGCTAGTTTGTGGTACTGTATTTTGTTCTCGTGCTCTACTGGTAACATTAGCAAACGATGTAAGGTAACTCCTTTTATGTTATACGCTGCTAACCCAGTTGGAGCAAGACAAAATGGAATCCATTTTCTTCTGTAGGTAGCTTCTAATTACATTAATTAAGAAACTTTTTCCAGTTCCTGCTTGTCCACTTACATATATTCTCATTGGTTCAAAAGATGTGCATGAGCACTCTTTATTTTCATGTAGTAATCCGTGATTAATTTTTTTCCTGATTCTTCATAAATTTGTTTTTGTTCTTCATTCAGTTGCTGCTCCAAATATGTTAAGTTTACTAAATCTTCCTGAGCTTGATTCATAGCTGTTTCCACTTCATTCATGGCTATTGCTGCTTCATTTTCTACGATTGGTTGTCCTAGAGGATCTTGACTGAATGTCCCAGAACTTTGGCTGTCTTGAGAACTGTCTCTAGTTACTTCAGCTGCAATTGTTGCTTCTTGTTCAATTTCTTCATTTAACATTTGAACATAAGTTGTGAAAGATCTGCATTCTATGCTGTCTTTGCTAGCATTGAAGGAATCTTCATAACTCTGGAATTCTCCAAGTAGTTCGTCCTCTGAACACCATGGTTTAAACAGCTGCAAAAGTGCCAAGTAGTAAAATTCCTTTTTGTCAGGAGTGTCGCAACTCAGCTTCCGGTGATTTATCAAACTTCCTTTTGTTTGCTTCACCAAACATCCTTCCTCACCACTGACTTTATATTTTCCATTGTTGATATCTTCTGTGGCATTCCGTTTAAAAATGAAGTTCTGCAGCACTTCATAAAGACACATGTCCTCAAGGTGATGACTTCTTTGTGGGTAATATGTATCCAACATGTTTGTTCTTAAAATGTCTGTACTTTCTGGTTCGAACTCTGCTAAATATTCAATTTCTCGAATAGATTTCAGTACCCGATTTCGCATTCCTGCAAGGCCTAAACTTACCCAAATTATTCTTCTGGATTTCGAGTACAGACTTGCAGATGATAATCTATCTGAGCATTTGTAGGATCCAATTTCTCGATGCGATAACATCTTTAAACTGAAACTGTATAGCTTCTTACTGACGGTCTTCTCGTGAGAAATCTCTTCCCACATTTCCTTCAATTCCGTTTTCTCAGATTTAGTGATGTAAGATGTGACATTCCGAGCAACAGCAATAGAATTGTCAGCCACATACTGTATATCCATGTTAGCATTCCACATGGATAAAATGACTGGATTGTAGTCATTTATATATTTTGACTCTTCTTTTCTTCTTAGGTTGTAGGTATTCTTAGGCAATTTTCTTGTAATAGTATGTCGCACAGCTGACATAAAACTGTTTACTCTTCCTTTTGAAAGGACAGGTCGTGGAAATCCAAATCGACATTTTGTGTAGAATTTATCTTTACTCTTGTACTTTCGTCGACAGTATTTTCCACATCGATGACTTTGGAAACGTAAAACTTTCTCTTTTAAGTTTTTCTCTTCTGTGCTTTTAGGTATAGCACATGTTGCATATCCTTCAATGAAAGATAAAACTGCTTCATCAGCATCTGTTCCAAATTTTGGGGCATCCTTGATCCACAACAGCATATGAATATGAGGAGCACCTCTTGCTTGGTACTCTTATCTCCAAAAGAAATCCACAACTTCTCCAAGAGGTGGATTTTTTTTATTGCAGATGAAGGACATCATAGCCTCAAATCTATGATTGAAATATCTGCAAACATTAACCGGATCCAATGAGCACAATTCTCCTGCTGTCTTGTATTGTATGTTTTTAATGTTTGAATTTGCCTCTCGCAGAAAATCCAGTAAATCATCCCAAGCGTACTCAGCACAGCTCAGGGTAAGGAACCATGTAGGAGTTCCTAAATTCCGTAACATACACTTCAATTCTCCATGGCGTCGGTACCAATATTCATTAGTTCCACGCTGACAAGCCATCAAATTGATCAATTGAGATTCCAAATGATCATCTCGCTGTTGCACTTTGTTGAGAAAGTCCTTTGCTGACACATTATGTAGATGTACTCCAGTTTTCAAAATGTTATTTACTGCATAAGATAGTGCAGACAAGTCACTTTCAAATAAAAGATGGAACAAATAAGGAATACTTTGACGAAATCTGGGATCTTCTGCATGTAATCTTGTAGTCCGATACTCCGAAGCAGGAATCTGTACTGGACGTTCATCATATCGTCCACCTTCTCCTGTAGGAAACAGTTGGGGAACACAACGAGCTTCCAAGCTCTCCTCCCATACACTCACAGGAGTTCCTTTTGCTTTCTTCATCTGAAACAGATCAATAGCATTTCCCATAACTTCTTTAGAATGAAGAGGATGTATGCTGAAATGTTCATAAATTTCTTCTTCTTTTGACTTATCCACTTTTTCAATTTGCCCAGTTGGTATTCCTGTGTCTTCTAGTATTTCTTCTTCATCTTCATCCATATAAATGGCCTCATACCATTTATTATTTTTTTTCAAATACAAATTTGCTCTTTGTACTTTTCGTACCTCCACCAGCTTCTGCCAAATTTTCTTATTCTTTGTAGGTACACCATTAACCAGAATAACTAATGGTTCAGTTTCCAAAGTATCTGCATCAATTGTTTCCATATTTTTTTTCAAATCCAATGGCAAATAGACAACTCTTCCTTTTAAACCTCTTTGTAAATCCGAAGGAGGTAATTTACCTGTTTTTGGCTCCATACGCACTATGGTCTGAAACGGATGGACACATTGAATGAGTATAGACTCATACGTATTTAAATCAGAAAGTTCTGGAGGAATATCAACCAATTCTAATTTATTATGTACAGCTCTTGCTGGCATTCTATTTTCTTCTAACTTGTTATAACAGTATTTACAAATACGCTGATCTTCACCCAATTCAAAACAATTTTCCAGAAATATATATGTTGCAAAATCTTTCCACTTATAATTATCTTCATTTTCACTTTTTTATACAGATCAACATTCCTTGTTTGAACTTTATAATGGCTTCTCCGGCAACAAATACAAGTAATATTTGGTCTTTCATTAGAGATGATAGTAAATTTTGTCATTTCATCTTCAAAATTTTTACTAACAGTAAGTTCTACATTCTCTTCCACATTTTCATCAATAACTGTGTCATTTTCTGCACTTTCTTGGTCTGGACCAAAGTAACAAAACTGAATCTCATCAGTAACCTTCACTACATCCGATACAGATCCACGGAACAGAGCATTATTCAACTCATTCAACTTTAGTGCTGGACTTTTAGCAAAATACAATGTTCTCACAAACTTTCTCATTTCAGTATGATGAACAGCCAGCATCCTAAAATGGTGAAAAACACTTTGACACACTTTCCTAGATAGACAAGCCAGAGAATGTCCTTGCAAACCAGTATTCTCTCTCACTCTGCATGGATCTAGTCTTTGAAGCACCTTAATTTTCTGTTTAACACTCTTTTTACTATATTCTCTTAGAAAGTCACGTAATTTATCAATAGATTCCTGACGCACAGTACAAATACTACTACAATTCCAAGTGTACACTGGGGCTTTAGGACGTCTCCCCATAACCTCATCAGCCATCACTTCTTCCTCATTTCTTGGAACCATTTTCTCCTTTTCCATTACACAACCATCCTTAACTTCATATGCTCTACCATTGGTGTCAACTGCATGCAACAAACTTTTACTTTGAAGATAACTCTCTTCATTACAAAATGGTTCAGTACTTGAACTATGCTTCCATTCTCCTAAGAACACTTTAGAAAAGTTATTTTTTTTGACTTCTCTTTTTCTTTTGCTTTGTGACTTCATTGCATTGACTAATTTATCTAATCTACGCATCCTGTTCAAAATTAAAATGAATAGTTTTTTTTCTATTTCTAATGCCTTGGTAACAATACTTTCAATTCATTTCTTTTTCTTATAAAATGTGGTTTTCTTCTTTTTTTTTTCACATCCTTTAGCAAATTTAACATCACTCTTCTCTGAAACATTTTTTGACGAATGTTTTTAAAATCTATTTTCCGTGTTAAGTCACTCTTTCTTACTTCTGAGTCTACATTAGCATTTTGTTTTTGCTGTCGACTCTGTTGTTGTTTTGTACTTGAAACACTGTTTGAATTTATCTTTCGATCATTTTTTTTTTTGGAAGATATTTTTTTAAAAATTCTTTAGTCTGCTTACCAGAAGACTTTTTCTGTTTTCCAACACGAGCTTCTCCTCCTATTTTTTTGTTACCAGTTGTCTTCAAATATAGTTGTTGTTTCTTTTCTCTTTCTTGACTTTATAGGCATCTTTAAATTGTTTCACTGTTGCTCAGCAATACCTGCAAAAAACTAAAAAAAATACCTTTATGTAATTTTAATTCATTACAATTTTTTTTCAACTTTTCAAATCCTATCACATGAGCTGATCCTTTCCTACGAGTCCAAGTCTTACAAAACAAGAGAAACATGAATTAAATCTCTGACAACAATTCCTGTGTGCACACAGACTCATGGTGTGATTCTAGGCAGAAAACGATATTTGATTAGCAATTTGAAAACACATTTACTACTGTTGAGGAGCAAATGATAATTACTGTGACAGCCTGACACATTTTTCTTATATTTTAGAGAAGCAGAAAAGAGCACATGTCCTTACACCTATTTGAGACCATGACCATGTCTTACAGGGTGAGTGATTAGACTAGAGCAAAGGAAATGAGCCTTAGTGACATTGAATCTGTTTGCGTTACACACTGCTATCTGATACACCACATACAGCTGAGTATTACGCACAGGAGTGTAGGAGAAGCTGCTGCATGTGTGCAAAAAGTGTGTTTCTGGAGACTGTGTATTGTCAGTTGCAAGAGAGATCTGCATGGAAACTTGCACAACTGCATGAAGAGTGCAGACATGCGTATAAGAGTAGATGTGTGGTAAGGGTTAATTTGAGTTTTGAACATGTAGGAACTACCTCCGCCATTGCAAGATTTGATGGTAAATCTACCTTGTTGATTTGAAATGTGTTAGCATTTGCCTCTCATTTTTGAGATAGTGATTTCTGCTGAGTGCTAACCAACACATTTGAACAAAACAAGCTGGCCCTTTCCTGAAAGTGCATGTTTTACAGAACAACAGCAACACAAATTAAATCTCTGACAACAATTCCTGTGTGCACAGAGACTCATGGTGTGATTCTAGGCAGAAAACGATATTTCCTTTGGCAATTTGAAAGCACATTTAGTACTTTGGATGGAGCAAGTGATAATTACTGTGACAGCCTCACACATTTCCCTTATATTTTAGAGAGGCAAAAAAGAGCACATGTCCTAACAGCTACTTGAGACCATCAGCATGTGTTACAGGGTGAGTGATTAGAGTAGAGCAAAGGAAATGAGCCTTGGTGACGTTGAATGTGTTTGCATTACACACTGCTATCTAAAACACAACACAGAGCTGAGTATTATGCATGGGAGTGTAGGAGAAGCTGCTGCATGTGTGCAAAGAGTGTGTTTCTGGAGACTGTGTATTGTCAGTTCCAAGAGAGATCTGCATGGAGACTTTTTCAACTGCATGAAGACTGCAGATATGTGTGTAAGAGTACATGTTTGGTAAAGGTTAATTGGAGTTTTGTACATGTAGGAACTACCTCACCCATTACAAGATTTGATGGAAAATCTACCTAGTTAATTTGAAATGTGTTACCATTTGCCTCTCATTTTTCTGATAGTGATTTCTGCTGAGTGCTAACCAACACATTTGAAGAAAACAAGCTGGCCCTTTCCTGAAAGTGCAAGTTTTACAGAACAACAACAACACAAATTAAATCTCTGACAACAATTCCTGTGTGCCCAGAGACTCATGGTGTGATTCTAGGCAGAAAACGATATTTCCTTTGGCAATTTGAAAGCACATTTAGTACTGTGGATGGAGCAAGTGATAATTACTGTGACAGCCTCACACATTTCCCTTATATTTTAGAGAGGCAAAAAAGATCACATGTCCTAACAGCTACTTGAGACCATCAGCATGTGTTACAGGGTAAGTGATTAGACTAGAGCAAAGGAAATGAGCCTTAGTGACATTGAATCTGTTTGCGTTAAACACTGCTATCTGATACACCACATACAGCTGAGTATTACGCACGGGAGTGTAGGAGAAGCTGCTGCGTGTGTGCAAAAAGTGTGTTTCTGGAGACTGTGTATTGTCAGTTGCAAGAGAGATCTGCATGGAAACTTGCACAACTGCATGAAGAGTGCAGACATGCGTATAAGAGTAGATGTGTGGTAAGGGTTAATTTGAGTTTTGTACATGTAGGAACTACCTCACCCATTACAAGATTTGATGGAAAATCTACCTAGTTAATTTGAAATGTGTTACCATTTGCCTCTCATTTTTCTGATAGTGATTTCTGCTGAGTGCTAACCAACACATTTGAAGAAAACAAGCTGGCCCTTTCCTGAAAGTGCAAGTTTTACAGAACAACAACAACACAAATTAAATCTCTGACAACAATTCCTGTGTGCACAGAGACTCATGGTGTGATTCTAGGCAGAAAACGATATTTCCTTTGGCAATTTGAAAGCACATTTAGTACTGTGGATGGAGCAAGTGATAATTACTGTGACAGCCTCACACATTTCCCTTATATTTTAGAGAGGCAAAAAAGATCACATGTCCTAACAGCTACTTGAGACCATCAGCATGTGTTACAGGGTAAGTGATTAGACTAGAGCAAAGGAAATGAGCCTTAGTGACATTGAATCTGTTTGCGTTAAACACTGCTATCTGATACACCACATACAGCTGAGTATTACGCACGGGAGTGTAGGAGAAGCTGCTGCGTGTGTGCAAAAAGTGTGTTTCTGGAGACTGTGTATTGTCAGTTGCAAGAGAGATCTGCATGGAAACTTGCACAACTGCATGAAGAGTGCAGACATGCGTATAAGAGTAGATGTGTGGTAAGGGTTAATTTGAGTTTTGAACATGTAGGAACTACCTCCGCCATTGCAAGATTTGATGGTAACTCTACCTTGTTGATTTGAAATGTGTTAGCATTTGCCTCTCATTTTTGAGATAGTGATTTCTGCTGAGTGCTAACCAACACATTTGAACAAAACAAGCTGGCCCTTTCCTGAAAGTGCATGTTTTACAGAACAACAGCAACACAAATTAAATCTCTGACAACAATTCCTGTGTGCACAGAGACTCATGGTGGGATTCTAGGCAGAAAACAATATTTCCTTTGGCAATTTGAAAGCACATTTAGTACTGTGGATGGAGCAAGTGATAATTACTGTGACAGCCTCACACATTTCCCTTATATTTTAGAGAGGCAAAAAAGAGCACATGTCCTAACAGCTACTTGAGACCATCAGCATGTGTTACAGGGTGAGTGATTAGAGTAGAGCAAAGGAAATGAGCCTTGGTGACGTTGAATGTGTTTGCATTACACACTGCTATCTAAAACACAACACAGAGCTGAGTATTATGCATGGGAGTGTAGGAGAAGCTGCTGCATGTGTGCAAAGAGTGTGTTTCTGGAGACTGTGTATTGTCAGTTCCAAGAGAGATCTGCATGGAGACTTTTTCAACTGCATGAAGACTGCAGATATGTGTGTAAGAGTACATGTTTGGTAAATGTTAATTGGAGTTTTGTACATGTAGGAACTACCTCACCCATTACAAGAGTTGATGGAAAATCTACCTAGTTAATTTGAAATGTGTTACCATTTGCCTCTCATTTTTCTGATAGTGATTTCTGCTGAGTGCTAACCAACACATTTGAAGAAAACAAGCTGGCCCTTTCCTGAAAGTGCAAGTTTTACAGAACAACAACAACACAAATTAAATCTCTGACAACAATTCCTGTGTGCACAGAGACTCATGGTGGGATTCTAGGCAGAAAACAATATTTCCTTTGGCAATTTGAAAGCACATTTAGTACTGTGGATGGAGCAAGTGATAATTACTGTGACAGCCTCACACATTTCCCTTATATTTTAGAGAGGCAAAAAAGAGCACATGTCCTAACAGCTACTTGAGACCATCAGCATGTGTTACAGGGTGAGTGATTAGAGTAGAGCAAAGGAAATGAGCCTTGGTGACGTTGAATGTGTTTGCATTATACACTGCTATCTGAAACACAACACAGCGCTGAATATTATGCATGGGAGTGTAGGAGAAGCTGCTGCATGTGTGCAAAGAGTGTGTTTCTGGAGACTGTGTATTGTCAGTTCCAAGAGAGATCTGCATGGAGACTTTTTCAACTGCATGAAGACTGCAGATATGTGTGTAAGAGTACATGTTTGGTAAATGTTAATTGGAGTTTTGTACATGTAGGAACTACCTCACCCATTGCAGGAGTGGAAGGAAAATCTACCCTGTGGTTTTCAAATGTGTTAGCATTTGCCTCTCATTTGTGAGATAGTGATTTCTGCGGAGTGCTAACCATCACAGTTGAAGAAAACAAGCTGCCCTTTTCCTGCGAGTGCAAGTTTTACAGAACAACAGCAACACAAATTAAATCTCTGACAACAATTCCTGTGTGCACACTGTCTCATGGTGTGATTCTAGGCACAAAACAGTATTCCTGGGTGATACCAGGCCCTTTCCTGAAAGTGCAAGTTTTACAGGACAACAGGAACACAAATTAAATCTCTGACAACAATTCCTGTGTGCATGTTGTCTCATGGTGTGATTCTAGGCAGAAAACTGTATTCCTGGGTCATACCAGTACACCTTAACATATGGTGAAGACATACTCCATAATATCTTTCAAGTTCAAGGCACTTAAATATCTTCCTTAACATAAAATGTAAAACACAACTTTTAAATTGGTAGGAAAATGTACCATGCTATTTTCAAATGTGTTTGCATTTGCCTCTCATTTTTGAGACAGTGATTTCTGCTGAGTGCTAACCAACACAGTTGAAGAAAAGAAACTGCCCTTTCTTAAAAGTGCAAGTTTTACAAAACAACAGCAACACAAATTAAATCTCTGACAACAATTGCAGTGTGCACACAGACTCATGGTGTGATTCTAACCACAAAGCGATATTTTGTTTGGCAATTTGAAAGCACATTTAGTACTGTGGTGGAGTAAGTGATAATTACTGTGACAGCCTGACACTTTTTTCTTATATTTTAGACAAACAGAAAAGAGCGCATGTCCTAACAGCTCCTTGACACCATGACCATGTGTTACAAAAAACAAGCTGCCCCTTTCCTGCTAGTGCAAGGGTAATAGAGCAAGACCAACACGAATTAAATCTCTGATAACAATTCCTGTGTGCACACAGTCTCATGGTCTGATTCTAGGCAGAAAACAGTATTCCTGGGTGATACCAGTACACCTTAACTTATAGTGAAGACATACTCCATAATATCTAACATGTTCAAGGCACTTAAATATCTTCCTTAACATAAAATGTAAAACACAACTTTTAAAGTGGTAGGAAAATGTACCATGCTATTTTCAAATGTGTTTGCATTTGCCTCTCATTTGTGAGTAACTGATTTCTGCTGAATGCTAACCATCACACTTTAAGAAAACAAACTGCCCCTTTTCTGCGAGTGCAAGGCTAACAGAACAAGAACAACACAAATCAAATCTCTGACAACAAATCCTGTGTGCAGACAGACTCATGATGTGATTCTAGGCACAAAACAGTATTCCTCAGCGATACCAGTACACCTTAACTTACAGTGAAGACATACTCCATAATTTCTTAAGAGTTCAAGACAGTTAAATATTTCCTAAAACACAAAATGTAAAACACAACTTTAAAAGAAGAATGACAATTCTAATATTTATATCAAAAATCACCACATACATACCCTCTCAAACTCATAACTCACCTTTAAAATTAGTTAGTTGAGAAAGAAATGTGGCACTCAAACAGCAGATTATCAGAGCCAGAATCTCAGAGCTATACACCTCTCTCCTCTCACCACAACCAGTAAATGGCAATGTTAACCTCTCTTTTTTCACACATATACATATTAACTCCAAATCACAGTCCTTCCCACATTTTTTCAAATGGAATCACACATTTCTATTGGTTTCAACTTTCAACCCCTTTCCAAATCACCCCTTACCCCAACATGACTTCTGCCTGCTACCATAGCAACAGGTCATGGAACACTGGTGTGAGCAGAGAGGTCAGAAGTTCAGCACACAATGTTTCAAATCCAAAGAGCAAGAGTGCTTGACTTTTCAAACCTAACAGCAAATCCAAAGTAATGTTCAGTGGGAACACATTTTTCTGTACCAATCCAAAACATGCTTTTAAAAATGTAAACATACAGCCTAGTTTTAACTGTAAAATGGTTTGAATCAGCCAATGAGTTATTTTTATTAAAAAAAAGTATGTATGCCTCCATTTTTCAACTGTCTTTCTTTTCATATTGCCATTCTACTGAAAGACACCTCCTGAGTGCATCCTGTTCTCCTTGAAAGATGTTCACAGTGTGGATTGTAGGTCATAGCTATGTCTTCTGTAGTGAAAAATTTGCAGAATAAAGAGGTATTGTAAAAGACCTTGCTTTGCCAAATGTAGACATTAAATGGATTGGTCAGAGAGGATTAAAGGGGCACCAATTAATGCCTTTGGTGAAAACCTTTCTACATCTCCCACAGCCTAACCTTATTGTTCACTGTAGTGGAAATGACCTAGGCACTTTAACTGGGGTAGGTCTGGAAATGCTTATTAAGGACACCTTTCTGCAATTGATGTCACTTTTTCCACAAATGGCCTTTGTATATTCTAATATATGCCAAAGGCAAAAGTGGAACTGGTCCAACCAATTTTGTCCGCAGATTGACAAAGCAAGAAAGCACGTCAATAAGTCTGTTTCTGCTTTCCTCAGAGACTATGGTATGGGTTCTATATACCACAACAACTTGTGTTACAACATGCAAGACTTTTATAGAGGAGACGGTGTACATTTCAATGATGAAGGGAACAGAGTCTTCCTCTTGAACTTTAGACTCTGCATCGGTACTTACTTGTAGCTACCGAAAAACACTCAATGAATACAAGGGCTCTTTTTAGAGCCACCTAATATCTTAACACTTAAACTTGATTTTTATTTCTATTTTTTTTAATGTTTTTTTTCGGGTGCGCGCAGAAATATTTTTTTTGCCCTTCGTGGTCCTACTGTGACCCCCTGACAATGGCTTGGGGGTCAAGAACTCCCTACTCTGCCCCCTATTCACGTTCTCCACCTTTCCTTTTCAGTGCGACAGACAAAATGGCGGCCGACACTTCCTGATTTCGACCGATTCGAATGTTTACTGACATCTAACAACCAATTAGAATTACGCTCGCGCGCGGCAGGGTGCGCGCACAGGGCTTGCACAGTGCGCGCACCCTGCGCGCGTATAGATATTGATATGCTTTTAAATGCTGTTTTCTCAGGAAATACTGAACAGATTTACACCAGACCTGCAAAAAGCACTTCCTTGACCTTATGGCTACCTGTCTGCCAAATTTCAAGTAATTCTGTTCAGCCGTTCGGGCTGTAGCTACGACTAAAGGTCCTATGGAAAAATGCATGGGGAAAACGCGTTTTGGGACCCCCCTTTTTTCTCGGCCCCCACTTGACGAATCACCCCGAGACTTTCAGGGTAGGAGCTGAGCGGAGCGCCCCATTAGTTTTGAAAATTTCGCGAGGATTCGTCAACCGGTGCCAAAGTTATTCCAAAGAGAATTTTGAGATTTCCTATGGGAACATGGTCCTAACTTTAACTATCTACATATAAAATATAAAATATATATAAAGACCTTAAAACAAAAATAATGCATGCAGAAAGAAACACTTTTTAAATAACAAAAAGAAAATGAGGCTCAATAGTGATTGCATATATTATATCGCCATTACCTGCACAATGTATTTTGGAACAAGTATTCTAAAAGAGTTGTCATGTGACTCTGAGTACAAAAAGCACACACGACGCACTTTGCACTGCAACAATTTCCACCTGTGAGCAAGGCAATTAATTCGAAACGCATAAGGACATGGGAAAATCTGATGTACTGCTACGCTTTGAATACATTATTTATTCTCTGGAAATGGACCTCTACTTGCTCTGTTGTTTGGAATACATTTGATGGGCTGCTTCATGCCCATGAACTGAGGCCGCCCTGAATGGTCGGAGGCTTCCTGTGCTCGGAGATGTATTTTGATGATATATATATATATTACCTACTGGCGGTCGCCAGTAGGTAGTTATAGTTAGGACCGTGTTTCCATAGGAAATCTGAAAATTCTATTTTGAATAACTTTGGCGCCGGTTGACGAATCCTCGTGAAATTTTCAAAACTAATGGGGTGCTCCGCTCAGCTCCTACCCTGAAAGTCTCGGGGCGATTTGTCAAGTGGGGGCCGAGAAAAAAGGGGGGTTCCAAAATGCGTTTTCCCCATGCATTTTCCCATAGGACCTTTAGTCGAAGGTACAGCCCGAACGGCTGAACAGAATTACTTGAAATTTGGAAGAGAGGTAGTCCTCAGCTCAGGGAAGTGCCTTTTGCAGGTCTGGTGTCAATCTGTTCAGCAGTTCCTGAGAAAATAGCATTTAAAAGCATATAAATATCTATAAGCGCGTACAGTGCGCGCACCGTGCGCGCACCGTGCGAGCACCCTAACGTGCGCGAGCGTAATTCTTATTGGTGGTTTCATGTTAGTCAACGTTCGAATCGGTCGAAATCAGGAAGTGTCGGCCGCCATTTTGTTTGTTTTCAGTGCGAGAGTGAAAAAGGAAGGTGGCGAATGTGAAATGGGGGCAGTGTAGAGAGTTCCTGACCCCCTAGCCTTTGTCAGGGGGTCCCTGAAGGTCCCCGAAGGCAGAAAAAAAATATATATTTTTTAAAACATCGCGGGGGTGTGCGCACCATGCGAGCACGGTGAAAACCCCAAAAAAAAAAAAATACATTTAAAAAATTTAATACGTAGTTTATTGTAAAATAAATATATAAAAAAATAATAATACATACATAACTTAGCATTCAAAAAAACGTACAAATTCACTGAAAAAACCATAGGTTTCATACACGTGATAGTTAGGAATTAGCATTTAAAAAACCTTGCAAATTCACTTAAAAAACCATAGGTTTCACACATGTTATAGTTAGGTGGATATTTCACTCGTAAAAAACCAATGAAATTCCCCCGTTATAGTTAGTTCAGATAACTATAACTCACGCGACCGCCACTCTATCACAAGGATGATGTCATCAGTGATGTCATGAGTGATGCCACTGACCATGTCATGAGTGATGTAATATGTGACGTCATGAGCAGTGGATTGCGGGCGCGCGAGTTATAGTTATCTGAGCTAACTATAACGGGGGAATTTCATTGGTTTTTTACGAGTGAAATATACACCTAACTATAACATGTGTGAAACCTATGGCTTTTTAAGTGAATATATATATATATATATATATATATATATATATATATATTACCTACTGGCGGTCGCCAGTAGGTAGTTATAGTTAGGACCACGTTTCCATAGGAAATCCGCAACATTCTATTTTGAATAACTTTGGCGCCGGTCGACGAATCCTCGCGAATTTTTCAAAATAGGTGGGGCGCTACGCTCCGCTCCTACCCTGAAAGTCTCGGTGGGATTCGTCAAGCGGGGGCCGAGATAAAAGGGGGGTCCCAAAACACGTTTTTCCCATGCATTTTTCCATAGGACCTTTAGACAGGGCTACAGCCCGAACGGCTGAACAGAATTATGTGAAATTTGGCAGAGAGGTAGCCATAAGGTCCATGAAGTGCCTTTTGCAGGTCTGGTGTAAATCTGTTCAGTATTTCCTGAGAAAATAGTATTTAAATCAATATATATATCTGTAAGCGCGCAGCGTGCGCGCTGGGTGCGCGCACCTTGCCGTGCGCGAGCGCAATTCTGATTGGTTGTTAGATCTTAGTAAACATTCGAATCGGTGGAAATCAGGAAGCGGCGGCCGCCATTTTGTCTCTCGCACTGAGAGGGGGTGATAAACAAAGGGGGAGAACTTGAAAAGGGGGCAGAGTGGGGAGAAATTAACCCAGTAGGCATTGTAAGGGGGTCACAGTAGGACCTTGTAGGGCAAAAAAAAAGATTTATATTTTGTTAAAAAATATCGCCGAGTGCGCGCACCCAGCGCGCACCCGAAAAAAAACTTTATTAAAAAAATTAAAAAAAAACGCATTTAAGTGTTTAGATATAAGGTGGCTCTAAAAAGAGCCCTTGTGTTTATTGTTTGTTTTTTGGTACCTACAAGTAAGTACCGATGCAGAGTCTAAAGTTCAAGAGGAAGACTCTGTTGCCTTCATCAGTGAAGTGTACACCATCTCCTCTATAAATGTCTTGCATGTCGTAACGCAAGTTGTTGTGGTATATAGAACCCATACCATAGTCTCTGAGGAAAGCAGAAATAGATTTGTTGACGTGCTTCCTTGCTTTGTCAATCTGCGGACAAAATTGGTTGGACCAGTTCCACTTTTGCCTTTGGCATATGTTAGAATATACGAAGGCAGTTTGTGGAAAAAGCGACATCAATTGCACAAAGGTGTCCTTAATAAGCATTTCCAGACCTACCCCAGTTAAAGTGCCTAGGTCATTTCCACCACAGTGCACAATAATAAGGTTAGGCTGTGGGAGATGTAGAAAGGTTTTCACCAAAGGCATTAATTGGTGCCACTTTAACCCTCTCTGACCAATCCATTTAATGTCTACATTTGGCAAAGCAAGGTCTCTCACCATACCTCTTTTTTCTGCAAATTTTTCACTCCAGAAGACATAGCTGTGTCCTACAATCCACACTGTGAACATCTTCAAAGGAGATCTGGATGCACTCAGGAGGTGTCTTTCAATAGAAAGGCAAAAAGAAATGAAAGACAGTTGAAAAATGGGGGCACACATACTTTTTTTATAAAAAGAACTCATTGGCTGTTTCAAACCATTCTACACTAAAAACTAGGCTGTATGTTTAAATTTTAAAAAGCATGTATTGCATTGGTTCAGAAAAAAGTGTGAAAAAAGAACATTAGTTTGGATTTGCTGTTAGGTTTGAAAAGTCAAGCACTCTTGCTCTTTGGAAATGAAACATTGTCTGTTGAACTTCTGACCTCTCTGCTCACACCTGTGTTCTATGACCTGTTGCTATGGTAGCAGGCAGAAGTTAAGTTGGGGGAAGGGTACATTTGGAAAGGGGTTGAAGTTTGGAAACTGTGCCATTAACTGGTTCTGCTGAGAGGAGAGAGGTCTGATAAACTGCTGTGTGACTGCCACATTTCTTTCACAACTAACTAATTTTAAAGGTGAGTTATGAGTTTGAGAAGGGGGTGTTTGTGGTTAATTTTGGTATATAAAAAAAAATTATGATTATTTGTTTAAAGATGTGATTTACATTTTCTGTTTTGCGAAAAATTTAACTGTTTTGAATATGTAAAATAATATGGAGTATGTTTTCAACATAAGATAATGTGTACTGGTAACAATGAGGAATACTGTTTTGTGCCTACCATCAAACCACGAGTCTGTGTGCAGAGAAGAATTGTGGGCAGAGATATAATTTGTGTTGCTGTTGAAAAGTAAGACTTGCAGTTGAAAGAAAAGAACAGCTTCTTTTTAATTGTGATGGTTAGCATTTAGCAGAAATCACTTTGAAAAAAAGAGAGGAAAATGGCAGCACATTTGAAAAAAGCATTAGTTCTGTTAGAATTGATAACCCAGGAAAGGGGCAGCCTGTGTTTTGTGCCTACCAACACAGCATGAGTCTGTCTGTATATAGGAATTGTTGTCTGAGATTTAATTTGTGAAGTTGTTGTTCAGTAAGAAATGTAGTGCTTAAAATGATGACATGAGTCTGTGTGCACACAGGAATTGAGGGCAGAGATTTAATTTGTGAAGATGTTGTTCAGTAAGAAATGCAGTCCCATGGAAGGGGCAGCCTGTTGTGTTTACACAAATTATCCCTTAGCACACATGCACTGTTACATACATCCCTGCAGTCTTCATGCAGTTCTGGAAGTCTCTTTGCTCATCTGTCAAGCACCAGACAATCCACAGTGTTCAGAAACACACTCTTGGCACACACGCAGCAGCTTCTCCAACACTCATGTGTAGTACTCAGCTCTGTGTGCTGTTTCAGATAGCACTGTGTAATGCAAACACATTCAACGTCATCATGGCCTCATTTAAATTGATCTTGTTTATTTACTCACTCTGTAACATATGGACATGGTCTTAAGGAGCTGTTAGGAAATGTGCTGTTTTCTGCTTCTGTAAATAATAAGGGAAATGTATCAGGCTGTAACAGTAATTTGGTACTATTCAGGGACACTGTTTTGTTCAAAAAACATAGCATGAGTCTGTGTGCGCACAGGAATTGTGGGCAGAGATTTAATTTGTGAAGTTGTTGTTCTGAAAGAAATGCAGCCCATGAAAGGGGCAGCCTGTGTTATGTGCTTAAAATGATGGCATGACTCTGTGTGCTTCCATTTCTTCACCTCTTTTTGTATATACATTTTTTTTTGATAAAAAAAAAAAATTAAAAAACCTTGGGTGCGCGCAGGGTGCGCGCACCTCAAAAAAATTTCAAAAAAAAGATCTCAAAAAAAAATTTGGGGGGTTTAGTTTCTAAGTGGCTCTTAAAAGAGCCCTTGAGTTAATGGAGGGAAACAGGAAGAGAAAAACGCAAAAAAAGAAAAAACATCTATGGCCTAGTGCACGGATGCGCATCAAATTTTCTCTGAAGGAGATCAAGACTGGTCTCCCCCACAGAAATAAGAGAACCGCAATCAGTGCACCGTGTAGACAACCTCGCCAAACAAGGTGGACCAACAAGAGGTGTAGAAACAGGTGAAGGCACCATCGCAGCTGAAGTGCTCCCCTGAGCTGCCGAAGATGTGCTCGGCTGAGCTGCTGCAGATGTCGTCGGCTGAGCAGGTGGAGGGTTTTCTCCAGAAGCTCGACGAAAAGTTACTGGATGCATTTTGTTAACATGTCTCAACATAGTGTGAATGCTAAAAGAATATTTCTTGTTAGGATTCCCACGAGATAAGACTTTTTTACAAAGTACACATGTAACTTTCGGTGCATTTACCTTTTTCAGACCTTCAGGAAAAGTAAAAAACTGCCATATAAAGCTGTCTTTCTGCTTCCTGTTCCTCTGCCTCTCAAGAGTGTCCTGGTCACTGTCTGAAGATGGTTGCTGTTCAGCCATTGTCTCTCAACAACAGAATAGCTCCTTCTCCAAAGGAATCAGAACTAATAATGAGGGGAGTAGGTGTGGTTTGGGAAGAATCTGGAACTGAATGTACTTCAAACCAATCAAAAGTCATGATTCATGATCACATGACTTGCCATGAGGGGATTGGGTGTGGTATTGAAACAATTAGAAACTGAAAGTAATGATAACCAATAAGAAATATTGTTTTATTATGTATAAACACGAGGTGCGCGCACTGCGCAAGCTCCGAGCGCGCACCCCGTGATGACGTATGCACGAACGCGTAAGCGCGCAGGTGCATACGTCATATGCGCGTACCTAGCGCGCATACGTTGAACACGCGTATACGCGACCGTTATTGCGCGTAATTTTAGCGTATGCGGAAGTAAACCGCGTTGAGCGCGTAGGACGCACGCACGCATGCGTACGTACGTACGCATACGTACTGGGTGCGCGCTCCCAGCGCGCACTATAACGTATATTTGCGTACGTAAATAACGTACGCCGGAATTCATAAAAAACTTACGAAATAGTACTAGGAGCACGCTCAGAGCGCGCACCCCAAGAATTTATATTAAAAAAAAAAAAGTGGTCAAAAAATAATTTAAAAAATTAATAAAAAAATGTTTTTTTATCCTAATTGAATTTTTTTAAAAAATAAATAAAAAAAAAGATACAGATAATATATAAAGGAATATATAGTAATTTTATTTTTATTAAAAAAAAAATATCTTTAATTAAAAATACAAAAATTAGCATATAAAAAACCGTACAAATTCACTGAAAAAACCAAAGGTTTCAAAAACGTTATAGTTAGGAATTAGCATTTAAAAAACCTTGCAAATTCACTGAAAAAACCAAAGGTTTCAAAAACGTTATAGTTAGGAATTAACATTTAAAAAACCTTGCAAATTCAATGAAAAAACCATAGGTTTCACACATGTTATAGTTAGTTGGACATTTCACTCGTAAAAAACCAATGAAATTCCCCCGTTATAGTTAGTTCAGCTAACTATAACTCGCGCACCCGCAATCCACTGCTGATGACGTCACATATTACATCACTCATGACATGGTCAGTGACATCACTCATGACATCACTGATGACATCTCAAATGACATCACTGATGACATCACTGATGACATCATCCTTGTGATTGAGTAGCAGACCTCCTCTCACCCTAATATAACCTTTGATACACACATTCAAAAATAGAAACTACAATGTTCAAAATAATGGACATACCAATACCAGTTACAACAACCAATTCAATAATTCAAAGATCCACATACAAATCCACTCATTCACCAACAGTCCTATACAGTCACTCATACATGTACTCACTCATCATATGTACTCATACACCTATACATCCTGTTTAATAATGTCACTCATCCATAGAGTTACTCACACACATAGTCACTCATGCTAATAAAGATTAAAACATAAAATTATATGCATATACAGTTATACACACACCACCACACTTACTTATACGGAAACTTACACATACTTTGTCTTTTAAACAGTCACTTATAGAAAAACATACTTATTTATACAGGAACTCTTTCAATCTCTTACTCTCACATATACTCAATTAAAAACACCAATAGTCACATATACTACTATAAAATATATGAAGTTACTCATAGAGACACTATTGACACAGTCATTCACTCAATAACACACCCATACACACACTCATCCACCCATACAGTCCTGCACACATGCTGTCTTCAACACATACAAACAGTGAGTCACTCATTCATGCACCTATGCACTACGTAATACCCCCCACCGAACCATGCAGACACTCAGACTGATACTCCAAAAACCAACTAATAACCTATATAGACACCCATGTAGCTACTCACCAACTCATGCAGCCACCTATACACAAAGTGAGAGACTGATACAGATATTTACATACTTAAACATTACTCACAAAGCCATGTATTCACTATGATACACTGAATCAGTCACATAATCAATTTTTCATTAAAAAATCATCCATTTAGACATTTATATACCCATTTATTCTTCCATCGACCTTGAGATATACATATATAAAACATATTTAATTTTCAGAAAAACACACATTCACTGGATGATGTCATCAGTGATGTCATTTGAGATGTCATCAGTGATGTCATGAGTGATGTCACTGACCATGTCATGAGTGATGTAATATGTGACGTCATCAGCAGTGGATTGCGGGTGCGCGAGTTATAGTTAGCTGAACTAACTATAACGGGGGAATTTCATTGGTTTTTTACGAGTGAAATGTCCAACTAACTATAACATGTGTGAAACCTATGGCTTTTCATTGAATTTGCAAGGTTTTTTAAATGTTAATTCCTAACTATAACGTTTTTGAAACCTTTGGTTTTTTCAGTGAATATATATATATATGATACACTTAATCCGTCAGTTATACAATCAATTTTTCAAAAATAAATCATCCATTTAGACACTTATATACCAATTTATTCTTCCATCGACCTTGAGATATACATATATAAAACATATGTAATTTTCAGAAAAACACACATTCACTGGATGATGTCATCAGTGATGTCATTTGAGATGTCATCAGTGATGTCACAGACCATGTCGTGAGTGATGTAATATGTGACGTCATCAGCAGTGCATTGCGGGCACGCGAGTTATAGTTAGCTGAACTAACTATAACGGGGGAATTTCAATGGTTTTGTATGAGTGAACAGTCCAGCTAACTATAACGCCCCTGAAACCTATGGTTTTTCAGTGAATTTCTAAGGTTTTTTAAATGCTAATTCCTAACTATAACGTGCCTGAAAGCTATGGTTTTTTCAGTGAATTTCAAAGGTTTTTTAAATGCTAATTTCTAACTATGCCTACAGAGATAGGACATGTGAAGAAAAAAGAAAAAACGCACAGAAAGAAAAAAAGAAATGCAGAAAGAAGCAACAGAAGTCCTCAAAGACGAAGAAAAGTGCAGGAAGAAGGATAACGTGGAGAAAGAACAAACAGAAGAGCAGAAAGAAGTCTTGTTGCAAAATAATCCTCTATCATAAACTTTTTCAGATGGATACTGGTGGTAAGTGAGTCTGACTAACCAGTCCTAGAGCCAGTGCTATGTTAAAAGACACTCAGAATATAGTAAAAACACCTACATACACTAGGGAAGACTATGCGTTGGGGTCCAGCTGTGATTAGCATGACCTCCTCTGTAAGCCCCTAGTATATAATAGGGCAGGGGGTTAAAACTACCTCTTAAAATGCGCCACAGGGCATGTTTGCACACGTCACCTCAGGGCACGTCCCCTCCCTTCCCCACTGTGTAAACACGCCATGTGGCCGTTTTAAGTTGGGAGATTAAGTCCCCTTGAATCCTGAGGGTCCCTAGGGTCCAAGTAGACCACTAGGTACCTCCTGTAAGCGCCACAGAGCTGCGTTGCATAGAGTTGGAAAAAGGGGTGTGGCCTCAGAACACCTGTCTGCAACGCAGCTCCCTGGCGCATACTGGAGATACCTGTTCGGCTAGTTGACCCTCAGGGACCCTCAGTATTGAAGGGGAATGAATTCCCCAACTTACAACTGGCCAGGGGGCGCATTTTCAGAGTGCTGCAAGGAGGGGGCGTGGCTTCCGGCACGATGCAGGTCTTTTATTTATTTATTTTTTTTAAGAAGGAGGGCTGTGTGGCCCCCCTTCTTTTTCTAATTTATTGGCCCTGGGGACCACCTTCCCCCAGGGCCTGCACCCTCATTTTTATTGTTGAAAAAAATAAATTTGGCCCTCCCAAGGCCTTAATCGGCCCCGGGGACCCAACCCCATGGCCTTTTTTTTAAATTATTCTTTAGGAGGGGGACTGCGTTGCCCCCCTCCTAAGGCCACTTATGGCCCCAGGGACCCCATCACCCAGGGCCGACCTTTGTTTTTTATTATTTTACAAAAATATATATTTATAGAAACACCTAGGACATGCTGCACAAACCGTATGTACCTATCACCATGACGATTTGTGTGATATTCATTAAAAGGCGACTATGCATACAATGAATCCACGTGGAATGTTTTTACACCGTTAGTGAAGCTCTGACGTGTCTGACGCCCTACCGTGCCTAATCCCGGCGCCCCCGCCAGTGGGTACTCTCCAAGTAGACATCCTTGTCGTTTATTTATACAAACATGGGTAGCTATTAACGGGCACATTTAATACACACGCACACCAAACCATTCAAAGGGGATTCGACAAAACTTCGACCAAACTATGCAAGAAACCCCCCTCACGGTTAATAAAACACACATCCACCGCCGGATGTGTAATACTTTTTATTTTACTCTCTGGAAAGGAGACGAACCTCACTTGAGAGTCACAGCGTGCTCCTGGCTGAGCCCAATGCTGTGTTACACCCACCAGTGCCCGCCGAGTGCCACACACCTCTGTGTTTTATTCCACCAGCTAGTGCGTATGCTATGACACTCTCTAGCCCATGTGCACTGTAACACCACCACGTGAATATGTCATGCCACACTTGCCTTCGCATGGGTTATATTGCCCCATCTAACGTGCCTTCCTCGATGCTAATGTTATAACGCACAGCGCTATGCCATACATATTACAATCTGGGATCCATATCTTTGTCACAGTACATATGCAACGTTACACTCCCCAGCACATATTTTATATTACAACTTTAGAGACTAGTTAGGTTACACAACACTGCCCTGTGCATATTACACTCCAAGGCACATATCGCATAGCACGCGCTAGTGCCTGTGCTATCTCGCGCTCTCCAATGAATCTGTCATTGCGCACAATGTATTGCATATTATATTTCACGCCCCGGTTCATCTTATATCACACTTTTTGGTGCATAGTTTATACCATATAATATATCTAGTTTTCATTTTCAATCGTGCTCTCAGGACTATGTTCTATATAACACTGCCTCCACTTACCCTTTTCACAGGGATTACATTTTGCGATGGGGGTGGAGGGTCAGGGGGTGTTTCTGCCAAGTGAGCCCGGAGTCACAGTCACAAACGTCCTCTTCTTCCTGAATAAAAGAGAGATTATGCTGCATACTTGTTCATATTTTAAGTAGTTCGCACAGACAGATTTTAAAAACAATAAAGTTCCTAATACCCACCTTCTCTGAACAGTTAGCTTGCTACCCCATCCACCTCCTAACTATCCTCTGTTGTCTGAATCCATGGACTAGCCTCCTCCCTCCTGCCATGCATGGTCTGATGTGCTGCCACTGGCCTCTATTTAGCATGATGTACCAGTCCACTCCTCCTGCCCTCCTTTGCCCAATTCTATGGCCCATCATTGACCTCTTGCTTAGCCTCTGTGCTTAGCTTGCTGTCCCTATTCTCCTTCCCCCTGCCCTCCGATGTCTTTTTGCTTGCCCCTGCTCCATCCTTTTTGCCCACCATGTTCCATGGACCTGCCACTCCTATCTACTCTTGAGTGTTCTGTTGAGCTGCCACTCCCCTCCCACCTGCCTAGCATTGTCAGATGACTGTAACCTGTCCCTGCCACCTCCACCCTGCCTGTCCACATGCCATGCCCCTATCCCCTTCCTCCTGTCCTCCATGGTCCATTTTACTGCCACACCCTTCTGCCCTTCCTGGTCTGTTGTGCTGCAACTGCTCCTCCTGCCTGCCCCGCGCGGTCTGTTGTGAGGCCCCTTCCCCTGAACTCTCTTGTCTGTGCCCAGGTCCTGACCCTCCCTTCTATCCTCCATGGTCCTTTGTGCATGCCCCTGTACCCTCCTTCTTGCCCATCATAGCCATTGTGCTGCCACTAACCCTCCAGCTTCCCATGCATGGTCTTCTGTGCTGCCATGGCCCCTCCCACCTTCCCTGTGTGGTCAGCTAGCTGCCCCTGACCCCCTCCCACCTTCCCTCCATGGTCTGTGTGTATGCCATCATAGTCTCACTGTTGCTCTCCATGGTGTGTCTTGTTTTTAGTGCCCATCCTGCCTGACCTCCATGGTCATCTTGCTGCTCCTGCCCTGCCCCCTTGCCCCCAGCCCTCTGTTTCCATGTGCAGACCCCTATTCCCTCCCTCCTGGCTTGTCTGTTCCATTGTAATGAATCCTGATCCGTCCCTCCTGCCCTTTATGGTCTGTTAGGCTGCAGCTTTCTCTCCTGTCTGTCCATTATGGTCAGCTAGCTACCATTGCCTCTTTCCCCTCTGTTCTCTGTTGTCCATGTGCATGGCCCTGTCCCCTCCCTATTGCTTTCTATGGATTGTTGTGCTGCACTCCCGTCCCGCATGCCCTGTGTGGTATATTGTGCTGCTGCAAACCCTGATGCCTGCCCTGTAGGGTCAGTTTGGTGCACCTCTCCATGTCCCTCCTGTCCTCTGTTATCCGAGTCCATGTCCCTACCCCAATTCCCCCTGCCTACCATGATCCAATGTACCATACTTGCGAACATTTTGAACTTAGTAAGAGGGAGATTTTGAAAAAAAACTGGGGTATTGATTTCCCCCTTTGAGTTACATTGAAAAAGAGGAGATTGTAGACAGGAGACAGATCAAATAAAGCCCATTTGAGCTTAAAAACATTGGACGTTTCCTGGCTGAAACGGGTCTTTTGGCATGTATGGTTGTACTACCACTGCCTCTTCCTTCTTCCCACAATGGTCTATTATATTGCCACAGCCTCTCTTGCCAGTCCTGTATTGTTGGTTTGTTTCCCCTGCCCCCCTTTCCACTGCC
This sequence comes from Triturus cristatus, assembly GCF_964204655.1. NCBI lineage: Eukaryota > Metazoa > Chordata > Amphibia > Caudata > Salamandridae > Triturus > Triturus cristatus. Next base: position 401,533,355 of record NC_140586.1, on the reverse strand, counting down.
CTGCATAGTCTGTTGTGCTGCCACTGCCCTTCCTGCCGGCCCAGTGTGGTCAAATTGTTGCCTCTGCACTCTCCTACCTGCCTTCAATTTTCAGAGTCTGTGCCCCTGGCCTCTGCATCTCAACAGTATCCCAATGAACAACTAGATTGCTAACATTCTATATTTATTACAAAAGTGTGGAACGCCTGTCGTCATCTTGATGTAATCAAAACTGTAATACCTAGAGCATTTCCTTTAGAAATTACATATATGAGAGGGTCTTATTTGGATCAAAATTTTGGTTAGTGCTCTAAAAAACGAAAATGAGGACATATTTTCTGAGTTTTCAAATAGCGACAAAGAACTTTTAAATTATTTGTAATCTTTGTTTTTTTATCCAGTTGACCACTTGATTAAATGCTGCACCTAGGGGAGAGGATGTGGTGTTACTTCCCGAGCTGCAGACTTTGCAACTGGGGAACCAGGTTGGAGTTTCTGCTTCAGCTCAACATTCTGTGATTCTGGTCAAATCACTTAATCTCCCCATGTCTACAACCGAAATGAATTTGATCTTGTGTGATGTAACCAATGCTCATGTAAAGCACTCCAATACCTAACAAGTCTGCACTATATAAAACTGCAAATACACAAAAAATAAGTGTTTTGCACACTTCTGTCATTGGGCTACATGTGGGATACATCTGGGTGATATTTGTGCTGCATTTGGGCTCTTTTGTCTCTGGTGGCCATCTTGGGAGATTTATTTGTTATGAAGTTTCCTAATTTCCTCATTTACTGCATTCTCCTCAGTAGGAAATACTTTCAGTTTTTTACTTTGGTTCCATCAAGAAGGCATTCAGATGTGTCACACATTTGCCATAACTTCTGAATGTTAGCCCTCTAGTTGCTTATTAGATCACTGTAGTAAAGCTACTGCTCACCAGGGAAGTCTGCTGCTGGTATTCAAAGTGCATGTTTCAGTCTGCATGTCAGAATTTGTTTATGAAATAGAAGAGGATTTGAGAAGTCAAAATGTGCCCTACTTTTTCTTTCAGCAGCACTAATCATAATTTCTATGGCAAAAAGAACCCCCTCATTTTGTTCCTTTGTAAATTAAATGTTTTAAGTGTTACCACTTTGTTCCAATCAAGATGGCTTCAGGTGTGCCATACTTTTGTCATAAGTAAGACTGTTAGCGCTCTAGTTGTTCGTTAGAACACTCTGGGACATTCTGTCATTGGGCTATAGTTGGGCTACATCTGGGTGATATTTGGGCTACATTTGGGCTCTTTTGTCTCTGGTGGCCATTTTGGGAGACTTATTTGTTATGAAGTTTCCTAAATTCCTCATTTATTACAGTCTCCTCAGTAGGAAATACTTTCAGTTTTTTACTTTGATTCCATCAAGAAGGCATTCAGATGTGTCACACATTTGCCATACATTCAGAATGTTAGCCCTCTAGTTGCTTATTAGATCACTGTAGTAAAGCTACTGCTCACCAGGGAAGTCTGCTGCTGGTATTGAAAGTGCATGTTTCAGTCTGCATGTCAGAATTTTTTTATGAAATAGAAGAGGATTCGAGAAGTCACTCAAAATGTGCCCTAATTTTTCTTTCTGCAGCACTAATCATAATTTCTATGGCAAAATGAACCCCCTCATTTTGTTCCTTTTTAAATTAAATGTTTTAAGAGTTACCACTTTATTCCAATCAAGATGGCTTTAGCTTTGCAATACGTTTGTCATAAGTAGGACTGTTAGCGCTCTAGTTGTTCTTTAGAACACTCTGGGAAGCTGCAGTAGAACACAAAGGAATCAACTGACAGTCTCTGCTCTTGTTGGGTGTACATGTTTTACTGAGAATGTCAGACTTCATTCTCACATGACTGAGAAAGATAATGTGAATTTACAGAAAATATGCTCTCAGTTTAGCTTAGAGATCACCTTCCAAACCTCTGTGGGAAAAGCATGAGAAAATAGTTTTCTCTCAAACATGATTCATGATATCACAGCAGAAGGCTTTTTCACATGATAAAATAACCTTAGAACTCACCACAATTCCTAAAATGAGTATGGTACCATCAACAAATGATTTATAATGTAAATAAAGTCTTAAAACCTTCTATTATCTGCAATGCTTTTTAATGAGGTGCTATCATGTATATTGGTCCCAATATGGCTGCCAACACTTCTTGGATTAAGTACTGACAGCCAATCAGATCTCACGATGAGATGTGTGGTTAGGTTCCGCCCAGATATATCTATCTTTTTAAATCTAATTTTCTCAAGAACTACTGAATGGATTTACACCATTTAAGCAAAAGGCACGAGTCTGATCTGAGGACTACCTCTTTGCCAAGTTTGGTGTAATTCCGTTCAGCAGTTCGGGCTGTAGCTGCGTCAACAGGTCCTATGGGAAAATGCGTTTTGGGACCCCCCCTATTTTCTCGGCCCCCGCTTAACGAATCACCGTGAAATTTTCAGGATAGGAGCAGCTCGGAGCTGGCCAAAAGTTTGAAACATTTCACGAAGATTCGTCAATCGGCGCCAACGTTATTCCAAATAGAATGTTGCGGATTTCCTATGGAAAATAGGTCCTAACTATAACTACCTATTGGCGACTGCCAGTAGGTAATATATATATATATATATTTATAGATAGATAGATGCACGTCAATAAACACTTATATATATATATATATATATATTCCAAATCTGCATTGCTTGAAAATCCAACAGGAAAAAACAACGCTTCACGGCACCCAGTGCTTTTAAGGCAGAGTTTATTTAGGCCACACAAACTCTACGCGTTTCGGGAACCTCGGTCCCTTGATCACGAGTAAACGGACATAGTCAAACAACCAATAAGTAACAATGTATCACGTGACATGATTAATGGTTCAAAAACAGTGAAAACAGACTGCACCGCGGAGTAACGGCATGACCAGAGACTTCTAGTTTCAATCACATTTACGTTCCTCATTGCTAACACAGGAGTGCTTAGATTCAGCAATTTTAAACGAGTGTATAATGTGAACATAATGTGACCCCATAAAATATTTTGCGATTGATTATGCCAATCTGATTTCTCAACTTCAATTTTTTCATATTGAAAGCAAAAATATATATATATATATACATATTCACTGAAAAAAACCATAGGTTTCTGGGGCGTTATAGTTAGTTGAACATTTGACTCATATAAAACCAGAGAAATTCGCCCATTATAGTTAGTTGAGCTAACTATAACTTGCGCGCCTGCAATGCACTGGTGATGGCGTCACATATTACATCACCCATGACATGGTCAGTGACATCACTGATGACATCTCAAATGACATCACTGATGACATCAACCACGTGATAATCTGATGCACATACTGATGCCCTAATATAAACTTTGATACACGCACTCTAAAATACAGACTACTATTTTTGAAACCATTCACACAACAATGCCAGATACTACATACAACCCACTATTTCCTAGGTCTACACACACATCCAGTCACTTAATGCAGTTACTCATCAATACAGTACTGTAATATGCACTCATACACCTATACATAGCCACACTCTGCCACTCATCCATAGAGTTACTCACACACCTAGTCAGTCATGCAAAGAATCAATCACATACCCATTTACTCATGTATACAGTTATACACACCAACTCCGTTATTTATACACACACCACATCACTTATTTATGCAGATACTAACACATACTTACTGTCTTATACAATCACTGATACAAGCAGACACTCTTTTATACACACACTCTTCAAATAACTTACTCTCACGTATAGTCATTTATATACTCCAACACACATATACTGCCTTAAAACATATGTAGTTACTCACACATACATCACTGAGACATTCATTCACTAACCATCACACCCATACACACTCTAACTCACCCATACAGCCCTTCCCAGATGCACTTTTGAATCCATACAACCAGTGAAACACCCACTCAGACATCTATGTACAGAGTCACACACACACCCCACCCACCCACACAGACAGTCAGGCACCCATACAGATACACAGACAACAAATCAATAAACCATATAGACACTCATGTAGCTACTCACCAACCCATGCAGCCGCTTATACACCAACTGAGTCACTAATACAGGCTTTCACACAGTTTAGTCTATAACCCATGCATTCAGTAACACATGTTCACAAACTCACTTATACAGTCAGTAACACTCCTACTAAATAATCCATTCAGGGACTTGTAAATCCACTCATTCTTCAATACACCTTGGCATAGATATATATGAAAAATATTTAAACTTTACAGAAACACACATTTACTGGATGATGTCATCAGTGATGTCATTTGAGATGTCATCAGTGATGTCACTGACCATGTCATGAGTGATGTAATATGTGACGTCATCACCAGTGCATTGCTGGCGCGCGAGTTATAATTAGCTCAACTAACTATAACGGGCGAATTTCTCTGGTTTTATAGGAGTCAAATGTCCAACTAACTATTTCGCGTTTCAAACTAAAGTTCTTGTTCACGAGCCAAAGTAGAAAAGCAACACAACAGCTGCATGGAGCACCAATTCACTTTTATTAGCAGTCCCGCCTCAGTGGGCGTGTCCCATGCCATAACTATGCGCTATGCATCCTGGTATTTGTGGTGCTCGACGTAAGTCTACACCAAGTGGGTGCTGTTGTCTGCTCCAATCATATCAATGCAGCTGTTGTGTTGCTTTTCTACTTCGGCTCGTGAACAAGAACTTCGGTTTGAAACGCATTGAGCTGTTTGATGTGAGGGACATTTGAATGCGTTGGCGCTGTCATCCTCAGCAAACAGAGCGATTCCTTCCCTGTGGCCATTCTCAATGGGGCAACCCTTTTGTTTTCGATGTAATAAGCTGCTGGCCCGGTCGCGAGAATGGCCCGCCGCTATGCGGATCTGCGGCGTCCAGACTGCTGGATGCCGGTTCAGAAGGGCAAGGCTCATACTGGTGGAGTGAAGAACGTGAGAATAGGGGTAAATGCAGGTTACTGAAATATATAGCCTCCTATAAATAGCTCTCAAAACATGTAACAGTGTACCTTCTCCATTTCACAAAGTTTAAGTACAAATGAACACTCGCAACACTCTGGCAAAAAAAACAATCAAATCACACTGGAATACCACACACAAACATCCACACACCAGTATACTCAACTACTCTTTCTTTGCTAATTTTCATTCCAGATGGCTTATCATAAGTGATACTACTTATGGTAAGGTTTAGACTGCGCTAGGGGGGAAGTGCAAAAGTAAGAATGATCAAATTAGTGTAATATACTAGTGCTCTAAAGTGATTCCAGTCAGAGACCATCAGCACTGACAATATAGTTAACAGCAAGGGTTGGAAAACCACAAGAGAAAAAAACATAATAGGAATCACTGAGACAAACAGTATAAATTAGGGAGTAGACGATTTTTCTTCTTTGTCATGGTGCTTTAATGTTGACATTCTTCAGTAGCCGTTGAACATAGCCTAATGTTGACACTCTTCAGTGGCCGTTGAACATAGCCAACACGTGTTTCGTCTTGATAGGGGTATAACCCCAAGACATCATCAGGGCTTCAGAAATATTCCAACAAGTAATCGGAAAAAGTCCAGCACCAAGAGATCACAACTCCTAAGTGGCGTATAACCAACACTTCTTCCCGAATACGGGAAAATGAGGAAAAAGAGAAGCTACATGGAGAGTACTCCGTCCTAGTACTCTCCGTGTAGCTGCTCTTTTTCCTAATTTTCCCGTATTCGGGAAGAAGTGTTGGTTATACGCCACTTAGGAGTTGTGATCTCTTGGTGCTGGACTTTTTCTGATTACTTGTTGGAATATTTCTGAAGGCCTGATGATGGCTTATCATAAGTGTACTAACTTCTTAACCTTACTGCGCACATTAATACCAAAACCTTGTGATGTCATTGCACAAAAATAATTGATACTTCTAAATGACACCTTTACGCATCAACTATTAGAGTATGGTTTCTTCTATTGCTCCGCCTTTTACATAATATGGCCTCTTACCTGTCCCAAATGTGAAATAATGCCTCACCTGCCATCCCTAACAACCCTCCACCACCTCTCCTGCCTTCCTTTCACCACCTGCAACTGTGCTTTCTGTTTTCAGTCAGAGATGAGCAGGGCTTCTCTACCAGGGTTCCAGAAGCCTCATCAGTCTGGAAGTCCATCCTTAACAACCCTGCACCACCTTCCCTGTCTTCCTTCCACCTCCTGCAGCTGTGCTTTCTGTTTTCAGTCAAAGAGACAAGCTGGGCTACTCTACCAGGCTCTGAGAAAACCTTGTTATCCTTGTAGTCCTTCATGATGTTGCAACAGTGAATGTCACATGTTATCAACTGTTGCTGTGTCATAGCAGTGAATTTCTAGATTTAGAATCCGGTATGAACAATATAGGCTTCCTATGGAAGCCATGCATAACATATCGAATTGTAGATGGGTAACAGTAAATTATGGGGATATTTTTCACCAAGAGCGTTCTGAGTAATATGAAATAGACAACAAGAGCAAAGCTCAAGTTGTCTATATCTCTCAGAACCCCAAGGTGAAAGACACCAGTGTATTTTGCTTCCTCTCCAGCTGTAATTTTTTGTTGTGTATGCCCCCCACCCAAATTCATCTATCCCTGCTGTTAATGGCTATGCAGGGGCAGAGGTGTAACGGGGAGCTGTATATAACATGGCCACCTTTCCCTGTTCCAAACTTGAAGAAATACCTGACCTCATGTCACCCACACGCACCACTCCATGCGCATTCCCTTTCCGTGCCTTCAGGGGTTCAGCTCCCTGCATTTCAGCGCTTCTCTGACAGGCTCTGACAGAGTCCAGTCAGAGTAGCCTTTAATTCCTTTATGACATAGCAGCAGAGAGTTACGAAATAGATCTGTAACCCACAGCAGTGAATTATCACATTTAGGATGGACACTCACGCTACTGGCTCTCAGTGAGAGTCATACATAATATAGAGAATTATAGATGAGTATTGGTGAATAACTGGATAGTTTTTCACAAAGAGATTCTGAGTGACATCAAATACACAACGAGAATGAGAGCGAAGCGTGAGTTGTCTGTGATGTCACTTAAAACACAAGGTGAAGAATATCTGCATAATTTACTTTTTACCCATCTATACTTATATGTTATGTATGACCCTTCAAAATCACCTGCCCCTGCTTTCAAATGATACGCAGGGGTGTACAGGAGTACTTGGAGCTATTCATACTATTACCTCCATGTTTTGTTCATAATGAACATTTTTTTTTAAAGTATTCCTGCTTCTCACCCCCACCATTCTCTGTGTCTTTGCTTCCCTCCAGAAGCTCGGCCCCCTGCTCTCCAGCGCTGCTCTGACAGGCTCTCTGAGAGCCCAGCAAAAGCAGCCCGGAATTCCTTTTTAATGTAAGATCCCTTAACTAGGGTGACCAGACGTCCCGGTTTTCCCCGGACGGTCCCCGTTTTTGGAGAAGTGTCCCCGTGTCCCGACACTTTTCTCCAATTCAATGAAATGTCCGGGTTTTTAAACAGTGTCCGGGTTAAACATACAAATGTCCCGGTTTTTCATTTGTTTCGGTTGTTTGAGCATGCGCGTGCATGCTCTCTTTGCACTGATTAAAGCGTGACGTTTAGGTGAGCGTTGTAGCAGGAAGGGAAATCGGGCTTTGAATGGGTTGGGGGGTGGGGAGAGGTGCTCCTTTCATTCCACAGCGCGAGGTTCAGCGCTTTGAATGTGACCTCTGTCTCCAGGCCGAGAAGTCAAAGGATGCAATCTGCATACATTCACACCTGAATGCCGGTCACTTAGGGTGCTTCCAGAGATACCTTTGTTTTGTTAATGCAGCGCTCCTGCTCCAACAGCTACTGATGGCAGTGCGTCTTTGAATGTCTTTATTTTGTAAAAGCCTACTTGCAGGACCTGCTTATATCCTTGTTTAGAAACAGTAACCTGTTTGTACTTCGTGTCCAGGGCCGGCTTTAGGACGGTGCGAGTGCCACCGCACCGGGTGCTGGCTTCCTGGGGGCGCCGTGTTTTAAAGTTTATTATGCTTTTGAAGCACCTGCTGCAGCGTTTCTTTACCCCCAGCAATTACCAGGCCTCACATAAATGTCAAGATAACTCGTGTGATTAATAATCTTCCTGGAGAGAGATCAGCATTTTGTATAGTTGAGGTTTTGACTTTGGTGAAGTTAGTGTAGAGGGTTAACATGCCTGCTGCAAAGAACCTGTACCAAGTAGATTACAGAGTGCGTATGATGTGAACAGATCAGCAGATTACTGCTTTCAAAAGAGATATCCTTTTGTTACTTGCAATTTATAACTTAAAGTCCTGATATAGAATAGTGAGCTATTAACTTTCATCCTAGAACTGCATACACACTGCAAAGTATACATTATTAGAGCATTGATTAATGTTGCAAAAAGGGATAATTTGGCTAGAAATCGATTCTTATTATTAACCCCTTCCATGCTCATGACGGAACGGTTCCGTCATGAGCATCGGTTGAGCTGTGCTCATGACGGAACCGTTCCGTCATGGCCCCGCCCACGCTCGAACCCTTCAGCACCGCGGGGGAATCCGCGCAGCGCTGAAGGGGTTAAAGAAAACTCCCACCTATGCTGTTTCTTTTTCGACTCTGCGTTTGTGCTTCTCCACACAAAGCACTCTTAAACTATACTGCCTACCAGTATGGATGACATGTGACTCCCTACACTTTTAGTCCTTTGGCTTATGTAACATTTCCTATACACTGATTACACATGCATGATTGATTGTCTCTGTGTAATGTGTGTGTGATGCGAAGTGCTCGGACACCCTACACTGGTATGAGTGGCGCTATATAACTAATTCAATGCATCTGAGAGAGTGTGGTTATGGAGACTTGGTCACTGTTAAAGGGTGCTAGTGAGAGAATCCGTGGTGGAGGTGGTCTTGGGGGGGCGCCAACAAACACTGTCGCACAGGGCGCCACCAGCACTAAAGCCGTGGTCACCAACTATAGCAAATGTTGAGGCAAAGTCTGTTTAAATGGAATTAATGGTTACAGCCAATAAAAGACCTCTGATTTGTCGTCTGTAATGCTTCATCTCGGTCTGTGGAGGGAGCTGTCATTATAGTCCTTTTTCTATGTCCATGGCAGCTGTCAAATAGTCCTACCTTTATGTCGATGGTTACTGCAAACCGTAGTCCTACTTCTATGTCTATGACCTGTCCCCGTTTTTTGTTTTGAGAATCTGGTCACCCTACCCTTAACCACAGTAGCTCTGTCATAGCAGTGAATTACTGGATTTAAAATCGAGTTATTCAGGATAATGGCTCTCAATGCGAGCCATTTCATAGCTTGCTTTGCAGTGCTCTCCATTTACATATACAAAATCAACACTTAGGTAAGAGTAGCACCAAATATAGTTTGGCTGACCACCCTCTAGAAGAAGGGGTCAGACTAGTATTAAAAGAGCAAATTAAGCCACACAGAAGGGAATGAAGGTCCAAACAGTTAAACACATTGTTGCAAAAAACGAGAAAGTACTGTAGGGGGTACTGGTGCATGAGAACGAATACAGGGGGGGGTGTCACTCACATTGTTCAAATCAGATGTATGGGTAGTAACTATAAACAATACGCCTGGAGATACACGCTCATAAAAAATGATATCTATGTTTCAGTTGTATATTTCAATTGTATGTTTCAATTATATAACCTGGGATCATGGGTTTACGGACTAAAAACATTCAAGGGTCGCTTTTCTGATGGGGAGGAGTTCAAAACCGAGAACTTGCCTTTCTCATCCTGGTTAAAAAAAAATAGCGTTGCGCACAATGTGCGGAGGTTGCAAAACCCGAATCCTTGCGCATTAAGAACTGCCCACCCCTATTTGGAATGAACTAAACCCTAACCTTTGGAAGCATTCATTATTTTCACGTAAAGGCATCAAAGCATGCATCCTGTCCTCCTCCAAGATGAACATTCCTCGAGCATCTGAGCAATAATTTAATACACTGCACAAACATAAATCTCTGCTGTCCTTCAGCTGTGCCTGTTTCTGGGGTCGTTTCACAACGAAGGGCCAGTCATTTATAATAGTTGTGGTAGGCTGATATCGAACGCAAGCAATATGCAGGCAAACTGTGGAGCATTTTACGACATTAACCTCAAATCGCAATGGCTGCCTCTCTTTACAGTGACTTGGCAGGTAGACGACGCCACGGCTCTGCAGCCGTATGCATTACCTTATGCAATTCATCTGTTTTATCAGATGCCTGTGCATATTTCCACTCTAGATAAATCACAATCGCTGCTTGCAAGCTCATGGGGTTGTGCTAGGTCATTGTTTATATTCCTCGATCCGTTCCACTTTCCTGCCTGTTGACTCTAACTGTTCCCTCTTACTCATGAGATACAACCACTGAATACTGATGCACAGGCTCTCGCTACAGTACTTCACTGATGCATGCGGTGATAATAAATCAGGAAGAATGGGCCATTTAGTAGAATCAGGTTGCCGTAGTGACATAAAAATGGAGAAGGGACTTAAGCTCGCGCTTCTTTATTTTATGCTATGCTGCTTGTGTGCTATGTGAAGAAATGCAGAACTAGACTTGCAGCCCACACTCGGCTTTTGTTGACACATCTTTACATGAAACAGCTACCTAAATGTGCTAACCGAATTGACATATTCTCTCGAGAAATACTTTTGGTTTATAGTTTATTATGTTTCTTTTTCTAACCAAATTTAAATTTCTCTAGTGCTAATGTTTAAATACCTGAAGCATATTTAAAGTGCTCATCAACCCATTATATGCCGCTCGTACAAATGATGGACAGGGGAGAGGATTGGTTCAGCATTACCTCCATCCTTTGTTTGTGCAGCATTTTTCACCCTAAGTGGGTGGGTAAGTATGCCCAGACATGGGTCTCATTCTCGCTATGCCACTGGATTCAATAAGCCTGGCTGCTGAGGGGTGATGCCCCCAAACCGGTCCCAGGATGCTAGGTTTCAGTTCAGGGAGGACCTGGCCTGGTAGTTCGAGCTGGACTGCTCCCAGGGCTGTAGCCAAGGGGGTGGGGGGCATTTGAGGGCAGGGCCAGCCCAGAATAATCTTTGCCGGCCACCCCCCACCCCCAAAGGAGCAAAGCAGCTGGCACACTTGAGGTGCAGGAGTTCGGAAGGTGAATGAGCAATACAAATCCCTCTAAGTGTTGTTTTTATCTTGTTGCATTTGCTGTGTGTTGCAAGACATTTTAAATGTTAGTCTGTCTTTTACCAAGTTGCTTCTTTTAACATGAAAGCGCTGTTTACTTTTCTTCCTTTAGAAAGTGAGAGCACAATCTAAAGAGAACTCTGTGACAATCTGTCTGTGGTGTAGACCGAGCCACTGGAATTAGGCAGCAGCTGAGGCGAAATTCTGTGGCAGTTTTGACTAGTTTTTGTGAGAAGAAATCCAAATGTTGATCTGAATGCTCCTCATTTTCTTTATAGTATGACATCATTATTTTGTGATCATTTACACTTCAGCACTGTCTGGGGAAACACTTTACCTCATTAGTACCAGCTCCACATCCAAATACAGCTCTGCCTAACTAAAAGGTGCACATTCAACCTTTGAGAAGGACCTTCCATTGCACTGCAGCACATGTTGTAACATTTTTAGTAAATTTTGGTCTGTTTCAGCTAGAAACAAAATTCATTTTTTGATAAAATGTGAATAAAATGCAGCAGATGATGGATTATGTGGAAAATGAGATACATTTGATAATTATGCTGAAAACGTAGCAGCAGCTGGATCGCATAGTTTCATGGCTGTAGAATCTCATGATTCCAGTGGCTTTATGTACAGGGAGTTCAAAAAGAAATACGGTAGGATATCACTTTGTTTCCAATTTACATAAAACATAATATACCTGTAAATGAACAGTACACATATTTCAACATATACCAGCAGTACATGAAGTGTGACGGAAACAGATTTTTAGCTGGATCAAAACAAATCTAGGTGATGAGTGATGAATAGTATATTGTATTGCCCATTTGTATAGATCTTACCACCCCTATGTGTGACATTGAACTGCTTACCTACATTGGCAGCAAGCTACACCCTATAGGGTGATGTGTGGCAGTTTGTGTTGTCTTTGATTTGTGATCAAAAGTAGGAAGGGTTTTCATGTTGTGCGTGATGACCGCCAAGGTGCGGTTATCATCTTATGGGTTACAGCATGTAGCAGTGTGGGGAAGGATAAGGTGTGAGAGACACAGATGCATAAACTATCATTTATGTTTTTCAGTCATTGGCAGCTTCGAACAACTCTATGGGCCCCATTTATGGTATTTTGTATGCTTATAGACTGGTTAGCTGTTTACTGCACTGGGTTTTGGGGCAGATTTACTTATATTTCATGCAAATCAGCAAACCAACTTGCTGCACTTAATTGCATGAAAGGCAGAGAGCAGAAGGGTGTCTGTGTTCCAGGCAGGATGGTTTTTGTGCATGAAGGGGCAACTTCCTGCACAAAAACAGTTCTTAGAGGCCTATTCTTCCTTCAGTGTGTGCTGCAGAATGCAGCACATAACAGGGAGAAATAAAGATATTTCTCCTCATTGTACCTCACTGGGGAAAGCGTAGCATTTTGACGCATTCCCAGGTTTACTAGCTTTAGTACATCTGGGAATGCACAAAAATCAAAGGTCAGCTCTCCTTAACTTACCTAGTTATCAAAAGTTCTTTGCTGGTTGGGTTGTCTCCAATCTGTGTATTGTAAGCTAAAGATTGAGCTTGAGGGTGTGACTGATTTTCAAGGTTCTGTTGCCTGGATGTGTGGTGGTGTAGTTGTCTTCATAATAGCAATGTGGTGAACTGTTTTCTGATGTGTATAGGATCCTGGATGCTTCTAATGCTGACTGGTAGTGTGTTCCAGAGCTTGGTGGATTATACTGGGAAAGCAGTGTGTCCTACATATTTCTTATGTTAATGGGTATATGTGGTGTAAGCAAGGAGCACAATGTCCTGATGTGTTTATTTTTATGACTTCAGCTTGTAGTTATTAACTGTCCTTTTCCTTGGAGGCACTGGGAACAATGCAAAGTGCCTTGAACACAGTCCTTTTTGCTATAGGTTGCTAGTGGAGAGATTGCAAGATGGGATTCATGTATGTGCTCTCTTGGGTGAGGGCAGAGAAGAAATTTTGCAGCAACATTTTGGATGAGTTGTATTTTGCATATTATGAACGAGGGTGCCCCAAGGTATATGCTGTTGGCCTAGTCAAGCTTGGAGATTACGAGTGAGATAATGGCATGCAGTTTCTGTTGGTATCCAAGGAGGCAACATAGGGCTTTCATTGTGTAGAAGGCATTCGGTTTTATGTTGTTAAAATATGGTATCAAATATAGGTCTGAATCAATAGTTACTTCTAGGTTTATGACTTCTCTTAATATTGTTGGAGGGGCTTCATGTTCTTCAGCTCATATGGCAGTAGGCTAGTATTTTTGTCGTCGTCTGCAGGTCATAAGCTCTGTCTTAGCAGTATTTAGCTTTAGATGGTTATTCCTCATCCATGTGTTTATGGCCCGAAATCAGTCATCAAGTTTTAAATTGTAGAGGTCTTCCAGACCATCCATTTAAAGAAATGATTGGGTGTCATCTACATAGTTGTAACAGGTAAGCAAGTAAAAAGAACGTTGTTAGATTAATTAAAATCGTTGCAATATTAAGTACAGTTATAAAAAGAATATTTTAAAACAATAAAAACTACTTTCCTTGTGGCGGCAGAACGGTCTAAATGCATGTACGCCATAGTTGTAGCGGGGGAGGTTGAATGATTTACTCATCTACTACTGAATTAGGTAGATGTTGAATAGTAGAGGGGATATGATGGACCACTGTGGGATGCCACAGTGTTGGGTGTGAGGAGATGATATGAAAGGTGGTTTCAACACTATTTTTCTGTCATAGCTGAGAGGCCAAGGATTTGATGGGCATTAGCTGAACTCCCTTTTCACCGTTCACATATGATGTGTCAAACAAGAATTGTCTGTGTGAACAAACAAGAATTGTCTGTGTTAAAGGATTGCACAACTCTACAGGGCATTAAGTCATGTTGTTCTTAAGCTAGCAACTTTCATGAAGTTTGCTATTCCTGATACATAAGTGGTTGCCACTACCGAAACCTACCAGTCATTCAGAAGCAATGTTCAGTCAGGAAATTCCATATTCCAATATGGTATGGTGCTTTGATTAGACTCTTGTGCTGAGTTATCACAAGCCAGATACAATTTATATTTGACTGACATTGCTCCAGCCTCCACCGGCCTATTATGAAATATAGCCTGGTGAGTTAATGTATCTACTCTATAGAGTGTGATTTTGTTTGCAGGAGTCAGATAGTTTGTTAGGTTAAACGGCCTGCTGTACAATGGTGCAAACACCATAAGTAGCAGCAGTGTAAAGCTGAAATGACCCAATATAGCCTACCATGTCACAAAGGGTCGCTATAATACACTATCTTTCAAAAATGTATTAATATGTATTTATCTCTGCCAGGGTCAACACACTGAGAACACATCTCCTACTATAATCAGGGTATTTGAGGCTGAAATAATTTTTATTATAATTGACCTCTCTAGACTACTCCGCAGAACATCAAATAACACTTTCAGATTTTTCTATATTGTAATTTAGGATATGTGTAGTATATTCTGCTCTTTGATATGTATTGACTCCTTTGAAATTGTACTTTATTTTGATCTAATGTATGGCCATAACAAATAAATTGCTGTTATGAGGTCTTATGTAATTAATGTACTAAATACATATTATTTGGTGAACATTTGGTTGGTGTTTTTATTGAGAGAAGTGTAGGAAGGCTGGATGGTAGGAATTTTATGGATCCTCACAGATTACAGAAACTGTCTTCACAGAAATATGAGGATAATCTATGATTTTGCTAAATTTTGGTGTTTGCAGGGCAAGTATTGGTATCCACACAAATGACTCCACTCTAGACTTTACTGGGTACCTTGTTTTTAGAATTGTCTGGGCCTGGAAGGTTTCTCTTGATGCAGACTGAGCTCTTGCCTAAATACCACAGCTGCCTACATTGCCAGAACTGGTCATTTTGCAGGGCAGTCTTGATCTTTACTTGTGTCTTAGGAAGCCTGTTCTTTAGTGGGTCACAAGTCAGTCACCAGTGGCGGCAGGCATCTACTGAGAGTGGTGAGGCATGCAAATGGGTGGTGGGTGGGTGGGTTGCATACAAGTGCGGAGACATTATAATGAAAGTGTTAAGGAAGGGTAGCAGTGTGCGGCTGCCACTTTTTCTCTCATACAAATAATCTACTGATAGCCTACACTGAGGCGTTTTCTTGTGCACAATACCTTGTTTTCTACCCCAAATGTGCGTTTTTTCCCACTAAATCAACACACACACATCCATGAGAGAAGTAAACATCAGAAGACAGTAGTTTGGTTGCTGGGCTTCTCGGAAATTCACTGGCTAGGAGCTGGAGCAAGAATACAACACACATGTAGGGCATGTGACAATCATGAAAAAAAGTGAAAACAAACGCACTCAGTTTTGTTGGTAAATTCAAAGTGTAGAACAAAGTGGGTGGTACTGGTGGGTTAATCCTCCTGAGAGAAAGGATGAATATAATTCAATAGTAGCGCTATCCTCCGTAGAGAGGCGTCCCCCATTCACACTCAAAGCAATGTAATTCAAATTTGATTAAGTTTCATGACATATTTTGATTGATGTTGTCCAAATAAGTTTTAATCACGTTTTAACTTTTCTCTTTCTCTTCAAAAAAGTCCAATCCCTATTTGTATAATCAATACGTAATTGTTGTGTAATGCAACATCATCAAAATGTATTATTGCACAAAAATCAGGTTTGTTTCGAATAGCCCTATGCATTTCGTGACGTAGCCCTTCCTCAGGGGGCGTATATCTGTAAATATTTTAAAAATGTATCTATAAGTCAAGGCACAAGACTTAATATATCACATGTATTATGTGAAAATGAAGATACCAAACAATGTTGTTCAATGATTAATCGTGAAAATCATAAAAAGTGATGATAGGTCGCACATTGCATGTTTAAGGAAATGTTAAAGTCCTGGAAAGTGGTGGTAACAATGACAAAGTATTAAGATTAACAAAAATACAGTTGAAAATGATAAAGGAATGGTGTGCAGGTGAAATGATGTTTAAGCGACAATAATGAAAGTGTAGAGCTACACGTGCCCAGTAAGATATCAATTGCTGACGAAATGTGAGAAAGTGAAAAATATAATCAATGTGATAAAAACGATACTGTGAAGAATCTTACTTGGAATAATAACGCAACGGTTTTCGTGATGTCAATTCACATATTCAAATATTCTGAAAAGTAGGAAGTAAAGTATTCTATGAAAACATATCAAAATAAACTAAAGAAACACCTAGGTTATCTGGTCGGATCCTCCGAAATAGTAGCTTACCTAAACTGTGCAAGAGAGTTCTCCAGGAAAGTAAACACGATCAGACTTCCGGATCTTACGGGAATCTGTGGCGGTGGCGCTATAAGGTGATGTCAGAGGTCACCTGACTGATAAGACTCTCTAAACAAAAGTGTATATCAAATAAAATTGAGAATGATGTTCAAAAAGTGCTACTAACAGGAATAAAAAGTAAAAACAAAAATTAGAATCGTAATTTGATACTAAACAGGAAGAATATAAACCGTGAGTCACGTGTTTAATAGAAATAGTAAAATCTGTAGTTTACTAATCGGATGCTCAACAATGATGATGAATAAAAAATAAAAAATAAGTAAATGGTATGTATGACGTACATAACAAATTAAACTAAAAAAGTGAAAAAATATGAAATCGAAAATACAAACATAACGTGATAATCACAAATCACGTGTATATAAGAAATGGAAGATTCAGTAGTATGATATTGTAGATGTTAAAGATTCAAGAGATCAACATGGTGTAAAAAACGAAGCTGTAACATAAAAGATAACGAGTCACGTGTTGGAAATTCTGTGATGTTGCATCAGAAATCCAAACGAAAAAGTGTATGACCTCCGTAGATATGAAAGTGGGGATAATATATTATGAAACTGTGTGGTGTGCACACATGTCGTGAATCATATGCAACATATGGAAAAAAAAAGGGATGACCATTAGTTATGCAAATTAAGGCTATCATCATCAAAAAGTATTAATCATGAAGTATGCATACATGTGGAACATTGGTGACAAAAAATATTGTGGTGCATGCTGTAAATAAATAGTACATTTACAATGCGTACATTATAGCGGGTTTATATGTTGTAAATCTCAAAGAAAGCAACTAAGTTCAAGTTTTTCATTCAGTCCCTTGGATATACTCAGCCATGGGTCTTTTGATAACTATGCCACCGGATTCAAGCTAGCCTGGCTGATGAGGGATGATACTGTTGCAGCAGAAAGCTAAGCAAAAATTTCCTTTCAATTCCCATCAAATATATTTTCATCTAAAACTATTTCCTCTCTGAGCCCATAACATAACACTAAACTGCCATCAGTCCTCTGATGGATCTTTTACGTGACCTAACTTGGATATTCAGCAATTGTGAAGCAAATTCTTTTGAGGACCTGGAATAAGAAAATTCCAAATGTATGCTAACAACACAAAACCATTACTTTAGATCATACTACTGATACACTTTTGACAAGTTCACACCAAAAATAACTCAAATACGATATATTTGGTCATGTAAATCATTTATCTAAAACCTCAACTTGAATGGTCAAGAACATAAATCACATTAAAATCAGATTTGATAGAAATCATTTAGTACAATTAGTCACAAAATGTCACACAGATTCAACAAGAGAAACATTGCTGGTTACCTAGAAAAGAAACGAGAGAGAGAGCACATGGGAAAATAGAGTTGTAGCATTTAGGTTATACAAACCGAAGATGCAGAGATTAAGCATAATGAGTCACAGGAATGAGTCCATAAACTATTCAGACAAAGAGTTATATCTAAACGCTGTACAAGCTGCCAAAACCCAGGTTTGAGTCAGTTCAGAAAGTTCAGTTCAAATGGGTTTGGCATAGGAAAGGAAATCAGAGTTCAGTCCGACAACATTCCAGGCAGGGAAGTTGAAAATGACAACCAGCCCAGACTCCTCCTCCAAGGGGGCAATTATACTTCCAAAAGTTCTCAGTATCCTTTGAATCACTCCATATGATTTCCATTGGTTGTCCACAGTGGGCTGCTCATGGTGTGATCAATACCTCCCTTGGAAATCCGAAAGCATTAAGTAATACTTTTTTGCAAAATCATCAAATTCAATAACTTTATATTTCCATCCTTTCTTCTGCAGAAAGACATTTCACTTTGTTCAATGTCTG
Organism: Triturus cristatus; assembly: GCF_964204655.1. Taxonomy (NCBI): domain Eukaryota; kingdom Metazoa; phylum Chordata; class Amphibia; order Caudata; family Salamandridae; genus Triturus; species Triturus cristatus. The sequence goes on along the minus strand of NC_140586.1, from coordinate 401,514,948 downwards.
TCCGTTCACAGACGCTCTCTCTGGGTTTGCAACATATTGATACATTTCTGTCAAAAGTGTTGCAGAATCATAAGAGAGTCTCTTGTTTGCAAGCAGCAGAAAGAAACTTCATTAAAAGTTTGCACAGCCTCTAAAATGACTACTTCAGTTAGATTCCGCTTTTCCAACAAGAAAAAGAAAGTATTTGAGACCTACATGAAAACTTGCTGAATCATTACCACGTTATGATTAATATAAACCACACATTAATATGAATAATTCAGTTTTCTCTGTTAATTCTCTCATTATTCTTTTCCTAAAAGTTATATTTCAATATTCGGTATTATTAAAAAGAATATTTTTGCACGTTTCTATATTTTCAAAACAGATCAATATATGTGTCACTTTTGATATTTACATTTTCAACCCACAATACTAAAGTATTACTTGCGAAACTTCCTGTTATTAAGCATTAATATACTAAGACTTCTAACCGTTTTCAAATGTGTTCATTATCGAAGCATTTATTTCATTTATCACATTTAGGAGTCATTAACAGCACATTTTCTAGGTAAAACAATGTTTAGATTCTCAAACACGTGCTTAAATTGCATAAGAAAATACTTTGTTACTCTCTCTCACTTTATTTACGTTTTTCACATTTTCCACGATTTAAACATTTCTGCATACTTTTACAATGCAGTATGAAATCTCAAATTTTAGTTTCGATCCTTTTACACGTTTTCATTAAGAAGTTATTTTTGTAAATCTCATTTGATAGGGCGAATTGATAGAGGCAACAGTCATTAAACTTTTACGCTCCATCAATACCGCAAAACCAGTCTTAGGATGCTTGTTTCCGGTCCAGGGTGGACATGGCCTGACAGTTTGGGCTGGACTGTTTCAATCAATCAATTAATCAAGGTTTTGTAAAGTGTAACTACTCACCCGCAAACGTCTCAAGGTGCTAAAAAGGGGGGTGGATCCGTAGTGTGTAGGGGTCCTCCGAAGAGCTAGGTGTTAAGGTCTTTCCTGAACTAGGCAGTGTGGGGGTTTGGTGGAGGGGGAGGTCATTCCAAGCCTTGGCTGCAAGGTAGGAAAAGAATCTACCTCCCGTTCTGGTCTTGTAGATGCATGCGTTGGTGGCCAGAGAGAGTTCGGCTGATCAGAGGTGTCTCTTGGGTGCGTGGAAGGAGAGGCGCTTGTTTAGGTATGGTGGTCGGATGTTGTGGAGGGCGTTGTAAGTGAGGGTGAGGAGCTTGAAGGTGTTTCTTCTTTTGATGGGGAGCCAGTGAAGATCAAAGAGGTATTGGATGATGTGGTGGTAGTGGGGTATGTCTGGAACTAATCTGGCTGTGGTGTTCTTAATGGTCTGGATCTTATGAAGTAGTTTTTTGTTGGTTCCGGCATAGAGAGCATTGCCATAGTCCAGTTTGCTGCTGATGAGGGTGTGTGTGACAGTTTTCTGGATTAGGGAGGGAGCCATATGAATGTTTTTCGAGTATCCGGAAGGTGTTGAAGCATGACGGGAATACAGTGTTGATCTGGTGGTTCATTGTGAGCGCTGAGTCTAGTATGATGCAGAGGTTTTGTGCATGGTGTTGGGGTAGGGGGTTTCTGAGGGTGGGGGACCACCAGTATATCGAGGTGGTGACTGCTTTCATCCCTTCTTGGAAGCTGTACCTGGTGATGTTGGGTACTTTGGTGAGGGAGAGGATGAGCTAGGTGTCATCAGCGTAGGAGACTATGTTGATCCCGTGGTTTCTGATGATGGGTTTGAGGGGGGCCATGTAGATGTTGAAGAGGGTGGGGCTTTGGGAGGATCCCAAAGGTACTCCACATCTGGTCTCTGTTGGTTCTGAGAGGAAGTACAGCAAAAGGAATCTGTAGATGACGGATCAAAAGAACCTAGCCACGAAAAAGAAATTAATTTTGCTTTTTCTTCCCCATGACAGATACTACCTGTTCAGAATAAACCATATGTATATTTTTATATTTCACTTTATTATAGATCCTGCACGGAGTGGTACACAAAGGGCTGGTCCCTTTGTTGTCCTGAAGAAGAGGTTTAGGGGATATCTTGAAACATGTCGACACAACACTAGGGATTGTAATTACATATGTTACTTTTCCCTTTTTAATAACCCTCTTTTTATCCTTACCAACTAGGAGCAGGAATAAAACATTAGCTCACTAGTTAGGTAATTTTTAAACATCACTTACACCACTCCCCCTATACTGCACTACACATATCCTCACAAAGTAAGTGCTCCTACATAACTCCGCAAGTCGCAGCACGCCCCAAGCAGTAGATGTTTGGGATGACCCTAATGATGAAGCATGTCACCTGGGGGCAACCCTGGGTGAGTGAGGGGACTCAAGAAAAGAAATTTTTCTTTTCTACCAGTAGAGGTGGGTTTTCACCCAATTGGTGAATTCCCCGTTTTTCGTGGCTAGGTTCTTTTGATCCGTCATTTATGTATTCTTTTTGCTGTACTCTGATCACACAGGAGGGTGAACCTAGCCCAATCCTCCTCCTCCTCCCCCTAATTTTGATTGAGATTCTGAGAGGAAGGCAGGATTCTGACTTGCTGACTTCTGTCTGTGAAAAATGTACATAACCAGTCAAGGGCCTTTCCGCGAATGCCGGTGTCTTGTAGTCTGGTGGCTAGTCTGTGGTAGGAGACAGTGTTGAAGGCAGCTGAGGGGTCCAGGAGGCTGAGGTCTGCCATTTGGCCTGGGTCGAGGAGGAAGCGGATGTCGTCGATGGCGGCAAGCAGGGCAGTCTCTGTGCTGTGTTTGCTGCGGAATCCGGATTGGGAGATGTCCAGGTCGTTGCTGGCTTCGATGAAGTTTGCTAGCTGGGTGTTGACAGCCTTTTTAATGACTTTGGCTGCAAATGAGAGCAGGGAGATGGGCCTGAAGTTCGTGAGGTCCATCCGGTCTGCAGAGGATTTCTTAAGGAGGGGGTTGACTTCTGCGTGTTTTTAGTTGTCGTAGAATGTTGCGGTTTTGAGGGAGCAGTTGATCATGGTTTCCATTGGTAGCAGGGTCAATAGGGATTTGCATATGGCTGGGTCCAAACAGGAATGGCGTGGCAAGCAAACACAATGATTTTAACCCTGATCTGTGACTGGTGTTAATGTTTGATTTGTTTAGCATTCCAGCCATCATTTGTTCTTTTAGCATTCATCAAGTGACTATGCACACCCATCTAAATGTTGTTGAACCAAATCATAAACGAGTGGGAAAGGATATGAAAAGCATGCACGCAACACATTTTTGCTGATTATCTCATGCATCTCATAGTTTATGTACAGAAACCCATGTGGCACACTTGGGGAGTGGGGATGCGAGAAAATGATAAAAAATTATGATGCAAAACAAATCTCATAAGTGGTACAGTGAACGAGGTGAGGAAACAGAGACAGGCTGAACAAATATCAGTTTTTCATTATTAATCTACTGTAAATGGAGTCCATCTTTCAGAGATGTGATAGTGCCAAACTAATCAAATTACTATATAAAGTTAACTAAAGATCAAAAATTAAGAACCTCTTATAAAGGAAAGAAGGGGTTCACTATTAATCTTTGGATAATCCCACAAAAATATCTAATGAATTAATTTATGTCTGGTTGGTTGTGGGATAGTTGCCAACATTCTGTGGAGCCCTGTCTTCCAATCTTGTATTTCCACCATTTGTTTTAGAGACACAGAAACTGCTTTACTTCCAATGTTGGAGCCTCAGATAGCTTCTCCAAAGGAAACTTTTAGCTGATAGCCTGTCCACCGGTCTCATGTCCTTGGAGCCAAAAAGCCCAGCTTTCTTTAGGTTGGATTGCCTGAATCTCTTTTTCATCTTCATGACTGCAATGTAAATCATAGTGGTTGTGAATAGGAAGCAAATATTGCTTATTATTTACTGAAACAGAACCCTATGTTAATGGTTTTGTTTCTGAAAATCAAAAGAAATGCTGCCCTGCCCCTATGGCTTGCCAGTTGATCAGCATTACATTTTCACTTTAAAGGTTCTGTCGTGCCAGGGTGTGCACTTTTGGGAAAAAGATTCTTACCAAGATAGTTGGTGAGTCTTTTAGCACAGCTCCCCTCAAATACTTTTCAGTAGGACCAATGGGAAGAGTTAAAGAGTGGATGACAACAAGTTGCCTAAAATTAAATGGGGACAAAACTGAATTACTATTTCTCGGAAGTAAAGCAATACCCAGGCCAACCATAGGCTGGCCTGATTGTCTAAGCAATCCATCAATCCCCACAGAAAAAATAAATATTCTAGGCTTTTGGTTAGAAATGGATCTCTTCATGGTGACAGAGGCTAAGAAAGTGGCAGCAACCTGTTGTGGACTACTTAGAAGCCTTCAAAAAATTCTAGACAGGATTCCTGTACAGCTTAGGAAGAGAGTGGTCCATGCTTTAGTCACCTCATGGTTAGTTTATGGAACTCATTGCTCCTGGTCGCACCTAGATTTGTAACCCACAGACTACAGGTGGTCCAGAATGCAGCTGCAGGGCTGCTGTGCAATGTTCCAGCAAAGGAGTCAGTGAAAAAGCATTTAATCGGACTTCATTGGCTCCCTGTAGAGGCCAGAATAAAATTCAAAATACTGGTCATAACCCACAGAGCTTGCCATAATAGAGGTCCCCAAAAAATCAAGAGGCTAGTAGCCCCTTACATCCCAAATAGGCTTTGGCGATCAAGCACGGAGGAACCTCTAAAACCAACAAAAGTTAGGAGGGAGAGATGAGGCGGAAGATCTTTCTCCCACCTTGCTCCTAAACCCTGGAACTCCTTACCACTGGAAATTAGGTTGATGGATAAAGAATTAGAGCTCTGTGAATTGAAACCTGGTTGTTTAAGCAATACCTCTAAGGCCCGACCAACACCTATCAGTTATGTGACCTCCTTAGTGTTGGGAAGCCTTAGAGCAGCCATGCGCTCTATAAATCTAATAATAATAATGGCTCTGGTAATTAAATTCTCCAAGATAACTCATGTGCAGTTTATGTTTAAGGTTGGGGCAAGTCAGGATTTTTACCTTTTTCAATTATTCAATCATAAGGTCCAAGAGTTATTCCCATTTGATGAGATTACATGCAATATCTGATCAGGATTCCATAATTGCAGATACACCTGCAAGCATCTGCAGTGAAAACATTTAAGAACAAAATGATTCAGCAAGGAAAATTTGACTTTCAGCAGCTAATGCAAATATGTCAGATACTTTGATTTGCAGGGTCAAAGAGGACAGCTGTTATTCATGCCGGATGTGAAGCCTTAGGTTTTACACTCCATCTATCGGCGTCCCAGACCTGTACCGGAATTCTCCTCTATAGACCCCCTGGACCCATCGGGTCCTTTTTCGAGGACCTACAGTCGGCCTTATCAGTACCTTGCATGTGTTCTGCGCACTGCTTGTTATTAGGCGACTTAAATTTGCACATGGACTGTCTAACCGATGCTGAAGCTACCAAACTCCGTGATATCACGGCGATGTTAGGGCTAGCCCCTTTTATCCACAGCCCCACTCACGTGAAAGGCCACACATTAGATGTGATCTTTTCCTCCAAGCCTATTGAGGTGTCCCCTCCACTCCCGGTCCTCTGGTCAGATCATTATCTGATAAACTTTGCCTTAGTGTTTGAATCTAAGCTTAGCCAAAGGGCTCTGAAGGAAGGGTCCCGGCAATCTAGAGCCTTCCACCTAGTGACAGCAGATATGCTCTCCGATGCTCTCTGCCAATACCCGTGTCAACTGACAGGGGTTCTGGAAGCCGACCTAATCCTGGTCCAGAACTGGATGCAGGCAAGATTCGAGGAGCTGGCCCCATTGAAGCCTGCTAGAACAGCACCTCATCTTAATTCTGCTCCTTGGTTCTCTTCCACTTTACGTACAATGCGACAAGACTGCAAAAAGTTGGAAAGGCGGTGGCGGCGCAAGTACGATCTTGTGGAGCTAACGAAATACCGCGACGCGATAAAGTCTTACTATAAACAGATTGCCGCAGCCAAAAAGAACTATCTTGAGCAGAGAATTGACAAAGCCGATAATACGAGCCGGGAACTCTTTAGGATTGTGAAGGAGTTTGTCAACCCTGTAGTAGGGACCCCGGTCCATTCACACACGGAAGAATGGATCAAACAGCTCGCCGACTTTTTTGTGACTAAAATCTTAAAGATTCAGGACACTTTTCCATCTGTGGATTCCCGAACGGCTGACGCTGTGTTAGGGGATAAGTCGACCTATTTAGCTCCCTCACAGGCTGAATCGGGGCCTGTACTAGCTGTCTTTCCCCAGCTGTCCTGTGAGACATCGCTTGAGCTGTTATCCCGGCTGCAATCTGGCTCGCCTCTGGATGCTTGTCCGGCGAAATGCTTGGGCAAGGTGGCCTCAGCGTTGAACAGCTTGCTGAACCCCCTGCTTAATCTATCATTGAGTTCAGGGGTGGTTCCACGACAATGGAAACACGCACTCATTCTGCCGCTGATTAAGAAGCCTCTGCTCGACCCCCTGCAATGCGCTAACTATAGACCAATCTCCCTCCTCCCTGCTCTGGCGAAGGTGTTGGAGAAACATGTTCAGCATACTCTGACCACCTTTATTGAGAACAACAAACGGCTGCATGACTCCCAGTCCGGCTTTCGTGCGAATTACAGCACGGAGACGGCTCTGGTAGAGGTTACCGACGCCATCAGGGAGTCGCTCGATCATGGGGGAAAGGCTATGCTAGTCATGTTGGACCTATCGGCGGCGTTCGACACCGTCCCACACGCAGGTCTCCTCTCAAGACTCAGGGAGATTGGTCTGCGAGGGACGGTGCTGGACTGGTTTCAATCCTTTCTTGCCGACCGCCGACAGGTGATCTGGGCTCCGCCGTTCTCGGCCGAAATGCTTTCGCTGGAGGTGGGGGTGCCTCAAGGTTCCATCCTGAGCCCCACCATCTTCAACATATACATGGCCCCTCTAGCGGAGGTAGCAGAGGCGTTTGGGGCCCGGGTCATCTCATACGCTGATGACACCCAGCTCTTGTTCACCTGCAGGAAGGGAGAGGCCTTCAACGGCGGCAGAATCAAGGACTGTCTGAGCGCAGTCTTTGCGTGGTTTCAGAGGCACAGCCTGAAATGCAACTCAGACAAATCTGAGCTGCTCTTTTTCGGCTGTGCCCCTGATCCGGGCTGGAAGACATGGTGGCCCCAGGACATGTTCCCCCCAGAGAAACCATCTTCTCAGGTAAAAAATCTCGGAGTGGTGTTTGACGATGATCTATCCTTCCGTCCACACATCCTGGGATTAGCAGGGAAATGTTTCAGCATCCTCAAGATGCTTAGGAAATTTCTTCCTCTGCTCTCACTGCAGTATCGTAGGAATGTAGTCCAGGCGCTTGTGGGCTCCCGCCTGGACTATGCTAATGCACTCCTTGCAGGCCTACCTAAGTATCTGTTATCCAGACTGCAGATTGTCCAGAATTCGGCGGCCAGAGCCATCTATGGGCTGCCCAGGAGAGCTAGCGCCTCTGCGCTCCTGGCTAGGCTGCACTGGCTGCCAATTTCGGGGAGAATCAGATTTAAGCTCCTCACTCTGGCATTTAAAGCCCTCCATGCGATTGGCCCTAACTATCTGAGGAAGCGTATTGCTTTCTATGTGCCGCGGAGGTTGCTGAGGTCGGCGGACCTGGCTAAAATGGAGGTGCCTGTGGTCAAACGTGTTCGGATGGGAGGTCGTTCCTTCCAATACGTGACAGCCTGCTTGTGGAACGAGCTCCCACTTTCCCTTCGGAAAGCGAACAACCTCCTGGCTTTCAGGAAGGAGTTGAAGACTCTGCTCTTTACTAAGTAATCCGCTGTGACTGTAGTAGGTTTGCCTTTGGTTTCCTGTTTCTCTGGGCCTCTTTGCTAAAGCACCGGGACACCCTTTTGGGGTAGCCGTGCGCTCAAAAAGTTCGGCTTAACATTCATTGATTTCATGGAAATGGGGTTAGTTCCTTCCAGCCATCAGTTAGTCTATCTCAGATCTTTAGCATGCTCACTGATGATGCCAAAGGCATACAAGTCAATATTACTGATGGTTCGATTACAGTTTCTCTTGCAGCAATATTAGTGTTTGATTATAGAGTAGTACTACCAGTAGTATGTACACAGAGTATAGGAATGTGGCTCCTCAACTCAGCCTGCAATGGAACAACTATTCTACATAAACCACCAACTGACTACTCAGGAAAGTATAGAGCTCCTCTTAACTCACTCTGGTCAGGGCTGAAAATGTATAGCATTCATCTGTCTGCTATGTTTTTACGACCACACCACAACATGCAGGCACAACTGGTATACGTTTATTTCAAACAGCAGACTGTTCATCATGTGTCACTCAGGGTGACCACTGGGTCTAGCAGCCTCTAACTGAACTGATGATCAAACTCTTCTAATATCCCTAGTGGGGTAAACAGGAAGTGTTTTTTCCAACATTTGTACAAACTTCAGCAGTAGCAACAGGTAAGGAAAAGGAATAATTTCACTGACTCAGTGGGCTTTTTACACCTAAAGCATACATATTGGCTTTCCCTTTGCTATCTGTGCCTCATTTTCTATATTATAACATTGTAAACGTCATATATTTGTTTTCAGAAGAAGACATTTACAGTTCACTTTAAAAATAGTTCATTTTCATTTAGTATTTATATCACTCCCTGGCAGTGCTTGTTAATTTTGCCAGGCTTAATGGTTCTTAATTTAATGACTTTGGGTGGAATGCTGAGTTGTCCTTGCTGGTATTAGAAGTTGTTATCTACAGATCAGAGCAGGTGTCAGTGGTGAGCATTATCTCCCTAAGCCATCGTGCAAAGACGGCAGATTTCTCTAATTTGATGCCAGCCCTCTCCCCTGGTCTGTTTTCCACTTTCCTGTAGTTCAGGGTGAATCTGTTGACAAGTCAAAGCAAGCATTTGCAATGCAATAGGTCTGCAATAGGTCTTGCATTTACGCGAGACCTATTGCATTGCAAATGCTAGGCATCACAAGGGGAGGGAAGGCGGGGGTAGAAAGCACTGGTAATGGGAGGGAGGGTGGGCAGGCGGGGTGGTAAAAGGCACGGACAACAGGAGGGCAGGAGGGGGAGAAGGCACGGACAACGGGAGGGCGGGTGGTGGGCCAGAAGGCATGGACAATGGGAGGGCGGGCGGGGGGTGTGGGGGCGAGAAGGCACGGACAACGGGAGGGAGGGGCAAGTAAAAAAGGCACCAAAGCACATTGTGCCTGGTATAGGAGAACCTCATTAAAGAAAATAGTGCTCCCAGTCTAAATCACATGTACTATGTAACAACCAAAGTAAAGGGGCCAGTCACCATGAGAGGTGACAAATGAAGAGGAGGCGGTACTAAGGAGGGACTAAGAAGCCTATCAATGAATCAGAAGCCAGCATTTAGGACAGACAATGACACAAGCCAAAGGCAAATATGGGCGGAGAGTGGGCGGAGCTTCTATTCACCTACTCCTCTACAATAAGTCTCGCAGAGCAGCGCACGCTCTAGGCTCGACCTAAAAAGAGGGAGGACACCATATACTGGGCTTTGCTGTAGATGACTGGTCTGTTCCCTACGAAGGCAATGTGCTCAACACATTCCTAATAAGTTGATTCATATCTGCTAACTTCCTAATAAACCAATGTATTCGAGGACATGTGATGCCTATATTTTAGTTTGAGTGAAGTTAGTGGTTACTGAGCAGTGTGTGTGGTACTGTTTTGGGGAGTACATAGAGAGTGTTTAGCCACCTCTTGGTATTCTCTGGTAGACCAGATCACAGTTTGTCCAGATCAGCACTCGCTATCGGTGCTCTCAGCTGGTGTAAGCACCTGTGGCCGAGTTTCATTCAGAAAAGTCGCTAAAGTCGACCAATCCCTCCCCCTTCAGGGGTGTGAATAGGTAGATCACATGTCTCAGTGTCCAGTTAACAATGTTATTTGGGTGTAGAGTAGTGTTCACCCTTGGACACAATTCAGGGACAGACAAGATGTACTGGGTCAACTAATCTCAAACCAATGTAGGTGATCTACTTGTGATAGAATGGAGAAGCAACTCAAGAACAGCAACTGAAGATACAACATTTCAGGGACTCTTAACTCCATAGTGGCAGATTCCAGGGATTTTTGTCGCTGAAGTGTCCCATTGGCACTGAGAGACCTCAATAGACAAACAGACTCAGCATTTGTGACTGAAGTAGTGGATACCAGATTAGGGTGCAGACACATACTAAAATGCAGATAACGCATTAACAAAAACAGCTAAAGAGACCTGTTAATTGGCTCCAGTATCACAACACCCGCCCATGTTCAACATGTTACTACCTAAAGATGCAGAGTCAAAAGCAAAAGGAAAGTGACTGTTTTGATCTTGGGCAGGAAACACAAAGATACCCAGGGACAATTAGTTTCTACTTCCAGATTTACTACAGGGCTATTTAAATAATAGCAGACAACCCTCAGAAATCTAGACATGTCAAAAATATCTGTGCATAAATAACCTAAGAAGTTTACTAAACTGAAAAGTTACAAACATTAGACTGGATCAGACTGAAACCAAACTAGGTCTCCGAGAAGATGTCTGGAGAATATATGATAAACATGTTTCAGCCTGGATAATGGAAAACAATGCTTTGCCTTTTTTTTCAAAAGGGGTTGCAAGCTGATGCATCAAAAATGAACAACGTCATGGCACTTGCAGCCCTAGGTGGCCTAGCAGTATAGAAAGATCAGCCACCTCTTTTCTGCTGCTTCATCAACTATAGTGCAATTTTTGACAGGGTGTATTGTCCCAGGTTATGGAGAACATTGAACACGTGGGGCGTCCCCTTGAAACTACTGGAGCCAATTATTGCCCTGTTCTCCACTATGTGTGTACGATTGAGAACAGGACCTCGCGCTGCAATCCCCAAAATCATATCCTGCCGTGGGCTGAAGCAGGGGTTGAGCCCCATCTTTTCAGTCTAGATTTCGTGGATCTGGGGAAAGCTCTGGTGGGTGACTGCCTGATTCCCCCTTAATTAGGTCTGTCCAAATTACATATTCTAGAATACACAGATATAGTGGTAATTGACCACTTTACAGTCGGCCTAAAGAGAGCCTTGAGCAGCCTTCACATATATAAGGGGAAAACCATCTCACAATAATCTCAGACAAGACGAAAGTCCTGATATTTGGGCGCCACAGAAATAAGAAACATCTTACATGTCATATGGGGAGTAAGATCATCAATTCAGCCAGGAAGTATAATTATCTGCAGGTATGGTTTACAGAAACATCTACATGTATCACCCATATAGCCTTCCATAAAGAGAATAAAGTACAGCTATAATATATAGTATTAACAGGAAGCTTAAACGTCCTGCTGCAGCCTCCATTCTTAGAGTCATGAAGGCGACTCTCCTCCCTGTGCTGATATATGGCCCCCAGGCTTTCCCGGTCATGTAAGTCTAGCCTAGAACAAGCGCAGCGTACAAGGTACAAAAATATATTTCAACTGCCTTGGTATATCCGTAGGACAAGATTCCGGGCAGACTTTGAACTGATAAGACAATCCTTAGCCTGCCAGTCAAATATCCTGAAGTACTACATTTGAGTCTTGAAAGCGCCAGCTGACTCACTCAAAGCATGTTTGAAAGCCACATTCAAGATCTGGGGCTCTCCCTGGCATTATCAAATGCAAAAAGCAATTCCCTACTTCCAAATCAACGATTTAGCGTTAAACTCAGATGATGTCTCCTTTGTGGCTGGTAAAGGCTAATTAATTGCCAACTGAAATTAACTTCAAACCTTCAAGATATTACCCTTCTAAAGAACTCAGCAATTCTACTTCCCCTGGTACCTGGTGGGGAAGCCACAATCATATCTATTGGATGCCATCAAGGAACAGTTGCGGAGAGATATTCTCCGCATCTCCGCCTACCTAACCTACCAGTTACTGATTTCAATCTGGCATGGGCCCGTCAAGGGGAGGGACGGATGTGTAGATTATGAAATTTTACATGAGCAACTTGGCAGCACCTTTTGTGTTGCTCCCCTAAACTGGATGCTCCTAAAAAACTTTTCGGAAGTCAATCTTTCTGACCCTGGGGGGACCACACTTCCCTGGAAGCATCATCATTACATTTCACCCAATCAGGTACAAGAGGCTTATATGGGAAGGAACTCAGAGCCCATCAAGAACTTATAAGGCCCATTAATTTGATTCTACCCAAAAGTCGATAACGGACTTCCTTAACTGAAAACCTGAATGGAGGTAACACTCTGGTTAAGAGGCATGTTGACTAATTAATGCACTGTTGGGAGGTGATAGGGAATCACTTTCACAACTTTTGCCTGAACAATTAGCCATGTAATAAAATAGCCTTACTTTTATTGGTTACCTTACACTGCTCTCTCCCACTAAATCATATTGCCTGGGGACTGCTCATTGTTTCTCAGGGAGTAAATCCTTTTTATCCATGTAAAAACCCCTGTACCTATAAATGCATTTAACGGCAGAAGGCTTAGGTTCAGGCTCCCCTTGGACCTTGCACATAGGAGTGCTGCTGTTTGAGTAAAATGTTATATTTGCAAGACACCAAGCACTTTTGTTTCCATTGCCTTTCCTACTTATGCACTCCAGACCAAGGGGTCTCCCCATATGGGGGCAACTTTCTGTGGTTATTTTCTATGTTCATGCCAGGGTCCTAGCCACATGCAACATTTACCTCTGTACTAAATGAAACACTTTGTTCTTGCGGTTCCTGTCACTTACGCATTTTAGTACAAGGGGTCCTTTGTAGGGGTGGGCAGAATTTGCGAAATCCACTTTCGCAAATTATCGCGGAAATGTTAAAAATCTCTGCAAACATGCGGAAATATCGCAAAGATGCGGAAGTTTTTTTCCCGTTCGTTCACGGTATTTACTGCGTGGTCGCGGCTCACCAACTTACCCATGCGGTTGCTCGCGGGCACGGCCATCTTGTTTTCACTTGTCTCGCGGTGGATGATCGCGAGAAGAAAGACGTGATCGCGCAACGAATGACGTTACTGCGGGCGCGAACTGTCGCGAGACAGCGCAAATGGCTACCAACAATCCAACATCTCGTGGAGAACGCGACCGGATCGGGAAAACTTGGCGAACGCGGGGATTCAGGTAAGGCGATCGTGCGCACGCGAGAATGTATTATTTTACAGCGCGAGCAAGCAAAACATTTCCGGTAAAATGTGGATTGCAGAAATTTTGACATTTTCGCGCTCTCCGCGGAAAGCGAAAATGTCAAATTATCGCAATTTCCGCAAGCGGAACAAAATTTTAGCCCAGGCCTAGTTCTTTGCACACGTGGGGTGCTGTTTCGCGATTACTTTCAGGGGTCACACTTGGGTTGTATCCTTGTGGGAAACTCCTCTCTGCACTAGAAGTAGCACTTTATCTCTGCTGCGTTTGCTTATTATACACCTTAGTTGCAGGGATTCTTAGCACATGTGGGTGCTGTGCAGTGTAGGGTTTAATTTGAGATAACTGGACCATAAATGCAACTAATTTGTTTGTTGTATCTAGTAGTCCTATGGCCTCTTGAGAACATTTTATCTTTTCTGCTTGTAATGGCTGTCTGTAAAGTAGAAATAAATGTCCCTTGGTGGAAAATTTATACACACGCTCAATATGATGCTGGATCTCAAGGTACTCAGCACGAAAATACTTTTAGCCCATATGTTAGATCATAGAAGGTTGTACATAGAACAATTACAAAATGTGAATTATATATAAAATATATTTTTTATTAAAAACCAACAGATATTGCAATAATAAAAAAAACACTGTAAAAATGTTTGCACTCGCATCAAAAGTCAAAATTCATATATCATTAAAATCATGTACTTTATGCACAGGGAACAGAATGATGGCAGAAACATTAAATTCATATACAGTTTAGATTGTGTGTCTTATCCAAAAAAAGCCCACCTATGGCGGAAGGACGCGTTGGAGCCTCGCTCGTGGTTTTTGAAGTGTAAACCGATGAAAGACATTTTACAAGATAGCCGTCTTTTTTGAAAATTGTACAAAGAGGATTCGAACTGTGTGTACAAAATGAAGTAAGACCACACAGATTCCAAACCCAGGATTTCAATGTTAAATGCTATAAAGGAAGACTACTTGCATAGAAATTTCAATACAAGTATTACATCATTGACCGTATCAGACTCTCTGGATCATGGGCCAATAATATGCCCGGCAGACCAAGTAAATTGAGTTATCAGTGACATGTAATAAGGATTGAAATCAAAGGCAACCAAACAGTGCCAATAAAGAGAGACTTACACTTGTCTTGATAAAGATGGAATATCAATAGAACCATCAAAACACGTCGACGCTTCATTCAACACAATCCGTGGAATTAGACTCATCCTGTAGATAAGAACAATAGATTGTATCCAGGGCTAGCTATTGTATTTTTCAGACTGGATGTGTCCTTAGATGACAAAAATGTACTCTCTGTTCATGTCTCTCTGTTAATTGTTTTTGGGTACATTTTAATAGAAATATACGATTTTTTAGGTTTTTTGGATAAGACACACAATCTCAACTGTATATGAATTTAATGTTTCTGCCATCATTCGGTTCTCTGTGCATGAAGTACATGATTTTAATGATATATGAAATTTGACTTTTGATATGAGTGCAATCATTTTTACAGTGTTTTTATTATTATTGCAATATCTGTTGGTTTTTAATAAAAATATATTTTATATATAATTCACATTTTGTAATTGTTGTATGTACAACCTTCTATGATCTAACATATGGGTTGAAAGTATTTTCGTGCTGGGTACCTTGAGATCCTGCATCATATCAAGCGTGTGTAGACATTTTCCACCAAGGGCCATTTATTTCTACTTGTCAGTGGCACCCTACTCCCCTGGTCTGGTGAAAGGAGTCCCTCTCTTTTTTCTATATATGGCTGTCTGTAATACATCAGGCATTTGTCTTTGCCCTTTTTAAGCCTATGCACTTGAGACAAAGTGGTCCATAAACATTCCTTTTATTTTCCCCTGTCTCTTTGTACTGGAACTACAGCTGCTGTAATATATAACATATAGCACACTGTTATTATCGTATTGACATATCTTGTTATGGGTTTTATTATGAAACAATGAAATTGACATGAAAGGTGTACATTTATCAAATGGATATTCCCAAGCACAGAGGAGTGTCTGATGGGCATTAGAATACAATGTTTAGTCCATGTTCTTTTGCAATATAATGAAAGTCTTTGTCAAGGTTCAACACCAGAAGTGGTCTTAGAAATGCATATTTGAGTTGAGCAGAATGGGGTCCATGAAGACTGCAGAGCAATGGAGCTCCTGTCTGAGCTGCCATGCTTGCTCATGCATGGTCTCCCTCCTTCAGATGTTGTGAGGCTGCTGTGTCCTGCAGGAGGTGATCTGCAGGCAGGACATTTACTGGGTCTTAGATGAGTATCGATAACAAGTGAGGGGAGAGAGACTGGCCTTTTCTTGCCTGTAATCAGTAAGAGTCACCTACCTTAAAATGCTGGGGGTGACAATATCATTGTGACTGCTCTCTTGGGTTAAATGTGGAGGGCAGCTGAAGAGTTGTTGGAGAGTTGACAGATGTCACAGAGCAGAGAGTGTATGGTGATAACCACATCTCAGGCCCTTTTATTAGTAGTGCTGGAAGTGGACAGGGCCAGATGAGCCAGGGCAGCTCAGAATACCATTGGACTGGTGGAAGCTTACTTCCCAAACATTAGAGGAAGGCAACTCTACTGTGGGCCCCATTTGGTGGTTCTAGGTGGGTTATGTGCACCACAGAGGAATTGTTAAATGTGATTTAGCCGCAACACAGCTGTTCTATTGGTGTGTCTTTTCCACATATAGCCTTGGTTCAACATGGCAGAGATGAAAAAAGAGCACAGTTGATTTATTTAACCAAAAGAGGTTCAGTTGTAAGGGTGACAAAAGAGCTGAAGGTTCCACAGATTGTGTTCAGGTCTCTATGGGAGAACAGGCCCTTTTGTGCCCACTAATACCACACAAACTACCCAGGGGAGAATATTACCTTAGTGATGTGGGTGGTAAAAGTGTGGAGGAAAGGTGGAAATATCTTCAGAAAAAAATGCAGAAAGCCAAGAAAAATCTAGAATCAACAGAGAATAGAGTGGCAGTTTCAGAGTCTCATAATATTGAAATTGCTCTGGAAGTAATAGAGTTGCAAATATTTAGAGGCACTTCAGATGGTGCCATGCTGAAAACCGAGGATAAACTTGAAGGCATGGGCAATCAGAGTAGCAAACTGATAAATGTACTAGGTGTTTTTGCAGATGTTCCTTGGATGATGTTGCAGGTCAGAATGAATGCTGTGCTATGGAGTAGCTGCTTTTTGTTCAATTTTATAGACAGGCTAGTGAAAAGAGTCCATAGGCTCTCAGCTATAGTGGAGAAATTGAATGGAGTGTATATCTTCAAAACAAAAACAAAATGACAAACATCCAATGTAGGGAACTAGAAATATGATGTTTTAAAGATTAAATTAAAAATTGTGCATTCAAGCTCCAACAAGCTTAAAGCACCACTCACAAATATCTGGTTGCATTGGACCGGGTCAAAGTTTAGGCCAACCACAATTGAGCGGTGAGTCGGATAAGCTGTGGGCTAGGTCCTGGTCAAAAGTTTACCTTCGGACATAGTCTTTTCCTTGGAGATTTTCTTTCAGCAGAGGGCTCGTCAGTGAGTCCTCGTGCTTCTAGGATCTGAAGTTCTATTCGATGACGGCAGCCTGCTAGAGTGCAATGCCTCAGTGACCCTCTGAAAGTCTTTGGCCTTGATGACAATGGAGAGGAGCTTTTAGCGGGACAAATCAGCACGGTTAGGCTGATTTGCGAGTCGACGAGATAGTTTCCTCCTGTATCGTTTCTGCAATACTTTGCAAACATTGAAATCTTGCAGCTTCTTGGTTCATTTGGGGAAAATAAAGGTCCACTAGCTCAGACCAAGGGTTCAGAAACTCTGGATTGCCTCTTTTTCCACAATGCCCCTGCGCACCCAGGAAAATTCCAGTTGCCTGAGAGGTAATCCTCTCTTTGGATATGCAGGGGAATTCTTCCAGCTCCATTGTACCTGTTGCTCATCAGGGACTCCACTCCTTTTACTTTGAGTCAGGCAAAATCCTTTCTTTGTGGAATCCCATGGGCGCGGCAAGTGCAGTATTTGTGAGTGCAAGCCTTCTGTGGTGCAGTCCAAGGGTCTAGCAATGCAGTCTTTCTTTTTATGTTGGTCCAGGCAATATGCAAGGAGCTCCTGCAGCTCTTCCATATTTATCCGCAATTCTGGGCTGGCAGGAGAGGGGAACTTTACCCAAGGGGAGGTAACTTTACGCAATAGGAATAAAGTTAACTCCCTCTGCTAAGACCAGTTCCTGTGATGTGTGGCATACTTTCACAGAGATGCACTGTTCTACCAAAAATAAATCAAAATGGAGAAATTCTCTTCTTGCTATGTGTGTCTGTGTAACCCAACCCGAGGATGTGGCTAACAACTAACTACATTCCTCTTCCAGCCCTCTCCTAATCTAATTAGGGGGACTCCCATCTGGTCGATATCAAAGTGAGGGGTGGCCTGGTTCCTGTTACATCTGTTGACAGTCTTTGAAGTCCAGCATATCTCTCCAGCCCCATTCCTCTCCCTGGCTTCTCTAGAAAGCAAATCTCCTCCTACCAAATGGCTGTATTGTTTCAGCCCTAGGCCTCTTCACACTAACTAAAGGAGTAGCTTGGGTCAGGCTGGCAAAGGTTGACCAATCTAAAGCGGTTGCTACAGGGCTGCTTTAGGTAACTTCAGGATAGTAAGTTCTAAAACGACTTTCCTGTAATAGTCTCATTACATCCAATGTTTGTAAATTGTTGGATTTACCGTGTCCATTAATTTGGTGCTTTGAATGGTATTGGTAGCTAGCTCCAATGCAAAGATAGACTTTATTAAATTTAATAAAGTGTTCCCTATGGTAGCCTAAGGGCTTGTAGCTCTGCCATAGGGTGAAACAACTTTGGCTGTTTTTCTGTACCAGGGCATATAAAGCATCTTTCATATTTTCCCTGTTTTTTTTATAACAGTACAACTTGCTCTCGGGCCCCTAGGACAGACATTAGGGGTGAAATATAAGTTAAAAGGTAGTTTGGAATTTTGGATGTACATTTAATTACAAAGTTGAATTTGGGCATTGTTGTATTTTGGAACCATCCTGAAAGGCAGGCCTCACTTTAAAATGAAAGCAGACACCACAGCAGCGCAGATATAAGTGCATTAGGTCCACAGGGGTCTCTAAACCTATATCCCCTACCATATAGTAGGGACTTACTGGTACGTTGTATTTGCCAATTAGAATTATACCATTTAGCATATATCTTCAGAGGACTGGCCTTGTGCCGGGTTAGCAGAGCAGGTTGACGCTGGACTTTAATGTTGAGCACTATGTATTCTCACAAACTGAATCAGTGAAGGCATTTCTTTGTGTGTTAGATCAAGACTGACAATAGATTGTCAGTTGATGGTACTGACCCCTTTGGTATGCTTTAGGCATGAATAATGTTTGCAGGCCTTTGACATACTGGCTTGAGGTGGCCCCATATGGAGGAAGAGAGTAGTATGTTTTGTAATTTGTTAATTGGAGGTAAAGTGACAACTTGTAACAAACAGTGCTTTACAAATCGATAATAAAAATTAACATAAATTATAAAACATATTCCCTTCCATTAATTCTTTCTATCTTAGAGTTGAGAAAATACACTTTCTTAGACTTTCTCATTTTCAGTGTATTAATCATTCTGAAAATACTGGCCCAGTTACCATTTAAGTTAAAGGCAATTTCTACATGGTGTACTTAATTTGCCCAAAGAGAATTTCTACTAAGAGAGCTGCTCGACTTATTACTAATTTAGTAGCCAGTAGAACACATTTGGAAGGTTGATTGAGTGGTGTAAATTAATTCATACTGGCATTCATATGTAAGCCATGCAGTCTGGCCTCGATGCTCAAGATATTTATTAAGGATGTCATAACATTTGTCAAGCTCACGGAAAATGGCCCGGTTCTCAATCAATCCAATACCATAAAAGTGTGAATCATGAAACACGTCAAACTGTACTTTTGTTGTTGATGTGCGTTGCCCAGTTGTAAATACATGTGAAATTACACTTCTGCAATGAGTGCAGTGGCCTGTGATTATTTCATTAACCGCCTCTGGGTTAGGAGAAATGTGTACATGCACACTTCTCTAGGCACTACACAGTAGTATTAGGAGCTGCACAGTCCCCATTGTCTCCCCTCCTCATGCCAATCTGCACTTGGAGCCAAGTAGGGAAGACCACCCTTTACCTTCCAATGCTGGTGCTCCTTAGCTTGGGACATGGGAAAGGGTCATGTGTGTGCTGCTAATGCCAAATCACCCCTTCCTAAAACTGCCTCTACAGGACATGCTTAAGGGCTCCCCAGTGGAGGGATGACTCACTTTTGGCTATCCCCTGCCTCCAAGCAGGCAAATTTCAACATGTCACAAAAGAGCATGAGTTCCCACAGGAGGGCTGGGTAACAAAGTGGCAAATTCAGTAGACGAGCTTGAGATTTTGGACCAGCGATCTGTGCCCTCAGCTCTAGGACACTGACTGCAGCTAGCAGAAAGCCTCTGGCCATCTGAATTATGCGTCAGGGAACTACTGTCCTCTACATACCTGCCAACTCACACGGTGTCACCGTATGACACACGATATCAGCTCCCATCACACGGTCTCCTGGTGAGAAGCTGATATTACATGGTGGCAGGCAAAATAGCTGAAAAAAACTGGAAATAGGGGTTTGCCAGCTCGTTTTCTGAGGCTTTGAACTGCCAACATCCATTAAGGGGTGTAAAAGCACCCCAGGACATCGGTGTCAACCTCAGCAAGCTTTTGTTTTGGGATGGAGGAGGGGGCTTAGGGGCGGAGCGGGATGGAGTTCAAAAGTACGCTGTAGGCACAAGGGCCCGCCCCCTCCTCTCATGGTGAGATTGTGCTTCAAGTTGGCAGTTATGACTCTAGATATTTCTCAAGGCTTTGTGCTGCCTTCTAAATCGTTTTGGCACTGCTGCTTTGAACTCCATAACAGCTCAGCTATACGGACCTCGGCCGTCCCTCCTGTGCAGTCATGTGGTTTTCTGACCTTGGAGTCTTCCTGGCAGCAGCACCCCAAGGTGTTAAAAGCACCCTCTGAACGTCCTAGGCAACTCATACTCTGAAACTATAGACCATCTCCTCTGATTTTGTCCTCCTCTACAGGACTCGTGAAACAAGTATTTGAGATCAATAGATGTTGAATGTGGGTGTAGGAGTCTATATCGGGCTCAAATATTTTTCAAGCTGGAATAAATACAGTGATGACTTTCATTGAGAGTTGTATGTAATTTTGAATGTTAAGATTTCCAAAATGTTGACAGAAGACTTAGGGACGTTTGAGAAAGAAGCATTTTTCGCCACTTCTGGCACACTTAAAACACTGAGTTTTACTCCTGTAAAGTGGCACTGGCTGCAATGCAAAGATATTGTTGAGAGTTCATTCTACAATTGCTCTTATACGGAAATAATGTGCTTACAGTGTTCAAATTTGATTGACACTTATCCTCCACCAAGCATGGTCAGTCAATAAAAAATATAATCCAAACATAAAACTGTGGGTAATACTAAAAACAAAGACCACATAATAAAAACACATATTGCACAATTTCCCTTTAAATGCTAGACTTTTCCAATCTGCTGGCTCGTTTCCTATGAACTTCCAGCGTTTCTCGAACTTTATGTACGAGCCCGACCTTAGAGCACAGCGTCTCTCTAGCTCTCTAACTTTATACATTTTAGCCTGCCAACCATGGAAAGTAGGTATAGTCTCACTTCGCCAATTCTGGAGAATTAGTGATCTTGCCACCGAGGCCAGCATATATAGACCTTCCTCTTGTATGTCGCTCAATGTTATGTTTGGGGAGCACCCAAGGGTTGTGATATATCTAGCGATAGTTATTATGTATCCTAGCTTCATTCTGCAGTAATTCTCAATGTCTTTCCAGAACTGCTTAATCCTAGGGCAATCCCAAACAATGTGGGTCCATGTACTCCCCTCGTATGCAGAGCACCGTAAACATCTGTCCTCTATCTGGGGAGATAGGCTATGCAGAAAAGAGGGAGTCCTGTATAGCAGCCATTTAGTGTAAAATTGCATTCTCCTAAAGTTGTACTAAATTTGTTGATTCTGTTCCAGACCACTCTTGGAACCTAAAGGCCTTCTTTCTCTTGCCATTTATCTCGGGCTTTTTGATACACTGTTGGAGTCTTATGTACATTGAACATTTTTATCCATCTGCTTATTGATCTTCATCTAGTTGTTTCAAGCAGAGCCTCACTGAGATCTAGTCTTGCATACAGTACAGACGGTACTATATTTTCTAAAAAATGCCTTCTTTGAATAAAGGACCATTTAAGCATATCTGTAGAATGACTCAGGCCGTACTCTATCTCTGTCCATCTTTTCCAAGTATCTGAGATATGAAAATCTCCCACAAGTTTAAACCCATTCTCCTCCCATTTTTTTAATATACTAGAATGAACCAGCCTGTTAACCCCAACATACAGGTCGCCCAAACATGTCGAGCCATTTATCGAGGGTATTTCATAATGCTTTAACAGTTGGGGTTTTTGTTTAAAAAACCACTGGAAGACCTTGTAGCGTACTTTTTTGGGGTTCTTCACCAGCCTCATAGGATCTGGAATTTTATATTCCTTCAATGTCCTTAATAAAAAAAAATTATCCATACCTAGCGGATTAAGATAGTTATATTTGGAAGGGCTAACCATCCCTCCTCATTTGGGCTACTTAAAGTGACTAGTGCTATTCTCGGCTATCTTGTTGGCCCATATAAATGAAGAGAATAAACCATCTATTCCGTTAAAGGATGACATTTGTAGTGCACAGGGCATTGCCGAAAATAGAAAATGAAATAACGGTAAAATTGACATACGTATGAGTGCTACCTGTCCTATTATTGAGATGGGATGTTGATTCCATTTTGCGAATAAGCGCATGACTTTTTGCACTAGGGGGACATAATTTAATATATATAATTCATTCACATTTTCCAATGCAAATCTCCCTAAATACGTCTTGGGCTTTGAATTATATAATAGCTGGAAATTGGTGATAATGTGTGGCTTAAACAGTTGGAAAGTAGGATTTCTGTCTTAGCTTTATTTATTTTGTACCCACCCAGTGCTTGAAATTCTGTAAAAATTGCTAAAATTTCCTTTAGAATGCTCTCCCTAGGTTTAAGAAATAGAACAATGTCGTCGGCATATAGTTTTATATTATACATGCCTTGCAGAGGTGCGCTTTGTAGTGCTTTTTGTCTGGGGTTTTGTAAATAGGGCAAAGAGAAGTGGGGATAAAGGACACCCCGGCCGTGTGCCCCTATTTATTCTACACTTGCCTACTTTTCTAGAAATTATTATTATTTGTACTGAGGAGTCCTTATAAAGATGTTTCACTATATGTAAAAACATTTCTGAAAATACAAATCTAGCAAGGGTTAAAAAGAGACATTCCCAGGACACCAGATCAAACGTTCTTTTGGTATCTAAAAACAACACCTGTGCCTCTATTTTGTTCTGGGAAAAATAGTCCAATGCTTCTATTAAAAACTTTGTATTTGAGGAGAGCTGTCTACCAGCTACAAACTCACATTGGTCCCCGTGTATGAAAGAGCCCACGATCCTATTGAGCCTATTAGTAAGAAGCTTTGTAAAAATGTTACAATCAGCATTAAGAAGGCTTATAGGCCTATAGGAATTTATATATTCCCTATTTTTATCTCTTTTTAGGATACTAACTACCACAGCCTTGTGGAAAGAATCCAGGGGTTTGCCGCCTTTTAATATGTGGTTGGCAAAATGTGCCAGTTGTATATTCAGAATTGGATTGAACTGCTTGTATATTTCTACTGCTAGTCTACCCTCCCCAGCTGCCTTACCATTAACCTTACCATTAGTAATTGATCTTACAACTGTGTCTATTACTTCAATTGAAAAATCAGCTGTTACCATATCACTTTGCGCTCTGGTAAGGGATGGAATCGGCAGTTTATCTAAAAACGTTATAATGCGATCAGCCATTATTTGAAGATCCGTTTGGTAAATTTTCACATTATGCTTTAAAAAGGCCCCCTCAATCTCCAAGGGACTGGTTTCTGTGTCTTGGAGTCCGCATCGATCAATTATAGGATCCTATTTTGAACCTGTCTATCCTTTGCCTGCCATGCATCTAGTCTCCCCGAATATACGCTCTCCATGTATGCCCTCTGCAGGTAGACAGTGTTGGCAGTGTTGCCTTGCATATAATAGTATTCCTGCATATCTAGCTTTGCCTATGAGAGCTCCTGTTTTGTAGCTAAATTCCTATTTTCTGAATGGTTTCTACTTGCTTGCTCAAGCCTAAGTTCGAGATCAGATCTTTTTTCCCTTTTTTCCCCTCTGTTGAAGGATTTCTTTGGATGTAATAAATCCCCGTAGTACAGCCTTAAAGGTATCCCACACAACGCTTACCCGGGCAGTGTCTATGTTGTCAAAAAAAACTGTTAATTTGATTTGTTACCTCTGTACACCATTCCTCTCTCTCCAAATTGATTTTGTTAAAATACCATCTTCTGGGTGCTCTTTCAAGCCCTACCCCTGCTATTTCCGTTTTGATTAATGCATGATCCTAGAAGGCATTTTGAATGTATTCATGAGTAAGCATTTTCAGACCATGTGAAAAAAAGTAAACTATTCTGGAAGTAGTATTGTATTTTGCCAAAAAACATGAAAAAAGTTGTTGCCTAGGGTACAGCGAGTGCCATAGGTCTATCAGGTCTAGGTACTTTTTACAGTTAGCTACAGCAATGTCCAACTGTGGCTTATTTTGTTTTTGAGTTTTGGTGGAAGAAAAAATGAATGGCTCTTGAATAAATTTAAAATCGCCACCCAGAATGATAGACCTAGGAATGTTAGTTGAGGACTGTTTAAGCTGAAGCAAAGGGAGCGGATTGTCTAAAGCCAGTGTGTAGATCATAGCTATAGTAAAATTTGATTGATTAAATCTCCCATTTACAAAGGCCCATCTCTCCACTGAGTCTATCTGCGTGGCTTTCACCTGGAATGGTACATTTTTACCTACTTAGACCCACACACCCTTCTGTGCACAGCTAGCATTAGAAAAGCAATAGAAACCGGCCCACTGTTGTAGAATACTACTCGCACTACTTGTGTTATTAAAGTGAGTTTCCTGCAGGAGAATGACATCCGGACTATGGCTTCTCAACCAGCATTCTATTGCATGGGTCTTGCGTTTATTGTTCAAACCATTAGTATTAAAAGAGATTACTTTCAGTACCTCTTTTCCTTTTACTTAATGGTAACTGAACTAAAGTGACTCATGCTATTGTAAACCGATGATGTTAACAAATATCCTCCCTGTCCTCGAAAAAAGTTCTGCGTGCATTGCTTCATATTATGGCTACATTCCATTTGATCAAATTTGATTGCTTCTATAGAGTAACCCATATACATCTAAAGTGCATCAGGTATACATAAAGTGACATAAGCATTTAACAATATTAAAGTGTATCCAGTGCTCTTGTTCAAGATAAAGTGACATGTGACTTTTTTCACCCCCCTCCTTGAACTTTCTATTCTCCGTTCCATGTGCCAAAAGGTAAATTGATCTATGTGTCCTAGTTCATTTCATCCCACAGAATAATTAATCACTTAAAGTTGAACTCTTTTTATATTTTGCCTCACCCCCAGCACCCACACCACCCACACGTACTCAAACTCTTTGTCCCCTCCCGGGAGGATGGAATTGCCCACTATTCCCTCTTGCCACCTTCTGTCACTGTATGCCATTGTATTGCATCCTTTACACGCTCCTGCTCGCCCCATCAAGGGCTAGTGCCATGAGCACCCCTCCTCCCGCCCTAAAAAAATAATTATATGAAACTACTGAATAAATTGTATCCCCCCAGGCTAAACCTCACTTGTCCCCTCCAGACAATTTTGATAGCATCAGTTGAGCTTCTTGAACATCCGTAAATTTGTGGAAATGCCCTTTAGCTAAGATTTTAAGCCGTGATTGTTGTACAATCGAGGCCTGGCCCCCTTCCCCATTAACAGGTCGATCATCTTGACAAACTCTTTTCTTCGCCACGCTGTTGCGTCCGACATATCCAAAAATATCTTAAACTACGGAATTTCTGTGGTAGAGAAAGATCTATTGGCAATGGCAGTACTTAGTATTCTTTCCTTGATTCAAAACTCTGCAAAGTTAAGTAATATAGTTCAAGTGAATTTTGCATTTAGTTGTCTCTGCTCTCAGGTAATTGTTAAGTCCCCTTCCAGTTCCGGCATTACTTTCTTCAGCTGTGAACCAGCCCATCTAACTACCTGCGCGTCTTCACTCTCTTCCGGGATTCCCACTGAACAGAGATTGGAGGGCCTATTGTAGTTCTCTAAGTCCTAGAGCTTCATCTCCGTCTGGTTCTTGTGTTTGCCCAGTTGTAATAAATCTCGCTGAATGATAGTCAGTTTGTCCTCCAGATCTGAAATGCGGCTCTCTTCCTTACTCATTCTTGTTGGTGTGTTGGATATATTTTCTGCCAGCTTAAAGAGCCTCTCATGTAGCGAGGCAATTTCAAGGGACTGATCTGATTTAAAAGTATGCATATTTTGAATTGATATTTCTACTTCAGTGATTCTTCTTGGTATCTCCCTTGGGCTAGTCATTTCCTACCTCTCTTCATTTGCACTGACTATCACCCATGCTGACTTGGCTGGCGGTTGAGTAGCCTGAAGAGGCAGTTAGCCATTGGGGGTGCTTAGAGGCAGCCCAATCTGGGTATTTTCTTGTGGTTGGACTAAAGGCAGAGAACTGGCCTGTTCTCTAATGGGCTCAGCTTCATCTAATGGGGCTAGAACTAGGTTCTGTTGCTTCTGATGTTTTTGGAGGAGAGCATATTGTTTAGAGGGTGTAGGACTGCTGCTCACACCAAAGCTTGCCCCCTGTACGTCTGTTCTTTTAACCTCTGTTCTCATAGCATCGCGTTCCACATCACAAATTCTGTCCAATTGTGGGTCAAATGAAGAATCAGAAGCCTTCCCATTATTTTCTACCTCAGATGTCCTATCAGGTCTGAGAATCATCCAGCTCAGCTTGCTTTTCTATCTCAATTAACGCTTTGGCTTCAAGTTCCATTCTTTGTTGGGCTTTTCTCTGCCCCCTGCGATTAGCTCTAGGAGCTGGCGCCAGGGTAGAGTGGTCTGGCATTTTGGTACTGTTTTTTTCGCTGTTCTAGGCTGTTTTGTGCGCATTCTATAATCTCACACCCCGAAGAAGGCACAAACCAACCAAAGCAGGCAGTAGCAACCAAAAGTCATTAATGTTTCAGAACTGCAGATTAAGAGTCGCGCGGCGTCCTCAGATCACACCGTGACTCTTGAGAACGTCCCTCCAGATGCTCCGAAATGGCTGCCCCTTAATTGTTTCCACCCAATAGTTCTAGCAGTCACAGCACCGTGGTGCCTCTCACCTCCAGCCGCACTGCTACCACGCTGTCTCCACTATGATATTGTCAATCGTAGAGATCGGGGCCCAGGGAGCCTCAAGGAACCATACGCATCTGCGTAGTCACAGCAGCCGTATCTTCCCCTAATCCGCCCCTGGGCTCAATTCGACTTGGATTCTTCTTGCCTCCACCGCTAAGGTGAGAGGGTTGTCACCGTCTAATGGATGCGGCTGCAGAATCCATGTACCTCGCGCCGTCAATGCTCCATTCCGGTCACACACAGTCCACAAAACACAGGTCGCGGGTGCCTCCTCTTTATCTTCGCTTCACTTGAATCACCGCAACAGCAGCCACAAAGAGTTTTATCCAGCGTTTAGCTGCTGACGAATTGGTCGTGGCTTATTCCTCTCCACCTCGGCGTCCGTCTCAGCTTCTCGGCATGAAAGGAAGTGGGCAGGGGTGGGGAGAGAGCTGGAACACTAGCGGATGCATGTGTGGGCCACGACTGCTGCTTTTCCCTTTTTCAAACATTTTTCAAGCAGGAACGAACACAGTAATGACTTTCATTGGGACTTACCTGCAATTATGAATGTTAGATTTCCAAAATGTTGATAGTAGACTTAAGGACTTTTGAGAAGAAGCATTTTCCCTCACTTCTGATACACTTAAAACACTGAGTTTTACTCCTATAAAGTAGCACTGGCTGTCATGCAAAGATACTGAGGAAAATTGCAGTTACCAATTTTTGTTAGAAGGTTATCGCTTTGAGGAAATATAGATATCATACTGCTCTAGGAAAAGCTTACATGCAAAGGAACGCTTTCCACAAGATGCTTGAAGCCGAAATGTTGTTACTTACAATGCAGCTTTTTTTCAACCCATGTTATGCCGTATTTGCACTTTATCACACATATTCTTGTTTGTTCCACCCTTAGGGGCACATTTACTATTTTTTTCATGCAGCGCTCACCGCAAGGGAACTTGCTGCTGCACATTGCTTGAAAGAGAGAGCAGAAATGCTCTATATTTGCAAAGATATGGCAATTTCTGCGCTCCCGTGTGCCGGTGCACCGTGTGCTGCCTAGCGCCAATGCAGGTAGCCCTGCACCATAGTGCCAGGCTGCCTGCATTATGGGCAGGTTTTTATGGTGCTGCAAGTGTGAACCTTCCTGCAATGAAACAATCCTCAAAGGAATAATCCTCTTTCTATGTGTGCTGCTTAATGCAGCACACATAGAAAGAAGAAGTAATTTGGAGAAATTAAGATATTTCTCCCTTTTAAGCCTCTCTGTTAGGTGTACCATCTTTCTGCAAACGAAGGATTACAAGTCATTGTAAATCTGGGTTTGCATCAAACTACCTGGGTCAATGCATGGCAAGGTCCATGCTCCACCCAGTTAATATCTACCTGACGCAAAGTAATGCAAGGCAGTTCAAAGCGCTGCGTTGCGTTACTTTGTATTTATTGAATCACGCAAAGCCATGCAAAGTGTCATTGCATGGCTTAGTAAATGGCAAAAATTGTTTTGCATTGGGGCTTTGCCAAAAAAGTGATGCAACCCAGAAGTGAAATTATAGTAATTCTGGGCCTTAGTTTGTTAACAATGCTGTCGTGAGCACTGGTAGGGGCTTACTTAATTATATGTTTCATAGGAGATCCCTAGGGAGCAACTGTCTCCACTGTTATTGTGTTTCCCACCACTTTACCTAAACTTGCCTTAAGTCGGAATGCTTGGGAAGGGCTGTGGTATCCAAGGGTTCAGGACCAGACTGCTTCTAGATCTGAGAAGATGAGGTGGGCAGCTGAGTTGCCATGGACTGATATCTTCTTAGCAATCTTGTGCCTCCTTCTTCCTGTCATCTCACAGTCCTCCTTTCCTGCTCCTCCTCTGTCTTATGCTCCAGTTGCTTCCATGTTATGCTCTCAACTTGCTTTTCTCCTGTCCACTCCCCCACTGTCCTCTTTTTCTGCTTATTCCTGGCTCCATTCTGTCTTCTTATATTCTGTTGGCTCTTCTCTTATACTGTCCTCTTCTACCTCTTCACTCCACTCTCATAGTCTTCCCCCACATCTGCATCCAGACTGTAATCTTCTGTAATCTTCTGCAGCCTCACTGCTCTATTTGTTCTTCTAACCTTCTTTCTGCTCCACTCTCCCCTTTTTCCACTCTCTTCACTCTGCACTCTCTCCTCTCCTCACCTTGTAGTCATCCCAGACCATTTCACAGTAGAGCCACCTTAAGAAGGCACCTCTTTCTAGAAATCCCAATTTTTCTGCTTCTTGTTGGTAATATAACACTATGCTGTGACTCTTCTGGGGTTTAATAATACCTGGGTCTGTGTTTGAATTTCCACAGAGGAAAGAGTTATGATGGTCCCCTCTTGTACTACAGAGATAGTCTCAGCATTCTCTGTTATGAAGGCCATCTCCCTGCTGACCTCATGTGAAATCACTTTTAAAGTCAAGAGGCCTGATGCTATTACTATGTACAAAGGCACTAGCCTAATTGTAGCATTATGAAAGGTTTGCAATAATGTTTGTACTCCTGATTTCTGTTGTTGTGAAGCTCCCACGTCAAATACAAAGGGCCAAAACAGTCTTCCTATTTCTAACTATAGGCATAGTGTTTACCTGTGTGGGTTGGCTTAAGTACATTTTATTTTTCAAAGTATTGTCTGCAAATTGATTTGTTGAATTATTTGGTATATGCTGCTGAGTTCTCACTTTGTAGCTCACATCACCCCGATGACTGACCGTTGCACTGATCTGCCTCTCCACCTTGAGCACTGAGTACTGAAAGGGGTACTTGTTTCCAGTCTGTGGACCGGCAGCATTGATGTCCAAACACACAAGAGGTAAATCTCCCCAATGTAACATTTAGTGCACAGTAATGGCTGACAAACCTGAGACCCCTACTAATCAGTTTTCTCACGAGCAATATTTTTCAGGTTAGCACTGCCATACTGGTTTATCCGTTTCTTGTGCTACGTCTATATTCAGAGAACAGCTGTTCAGTGTGCTGCCCTAATTCTATGTTTCCACCAGCTACCAACCCATCCTGGTCAACTTGAACCCTTATAACATAATTATGTATGTAATGCCCCTCAAATGCTTCTGCTGGTCCAGTAGCTAGCTCTACCTTATCAAAAATCTCAAAGAAAATGTTGGGGAATTCAGCATATAGGTTGAATATGAAGAAATGGGCAGCTGCTTCCATGTCCTACGAAACGCCTGTCCTTGATATGCAAGGGGACTATGCCATGGACTGCCTTGCCTGACCTCCAAGGTTATGAAATAGTACTGTTAAAAATGTTTTCTGATAAGGCCCCATATCTTTGCAGCTTCACTCACTAGAAGTGGTTAGAAATATAATCCTCAAATAAATCTTAACTAGTTTAGGTTGCACAAAGGCGCAGTGCAGTGTATCAGAGAGGTTTAGCTTCAGAGAATTGTTTGGGGCGTTACACCCCCCACAAAATGTATTCTATAGTTAATAGTTCGGTAAAGGTTCTCTCAGTTGGGTATGGTGAGGTGACTGTCGGATTTCACCTGGATTCTTACATGTACACACAGACAAAAACACACACACACTCTCTCTCCCATCTCTGCATTAAAACTTGATTAATTTCAAAACTATTGTGTTTTAAGTACCCTAACAATCCACGCTCCTCGCTCTTTTCACTGCCTCTTAAGTCCCCCTCCTGTCATTCTTCCCATATTGTATTCTAACAAGATATGCTGGTATTGTTGGGAAATCTGAAGTTTACACCACCCCAGTTTTACTGAATAATCTGTGCTCCTGCAGTGCATGCAAGTAGAACAGCAAAACCTAACCCCTAAAGTAGCAACTTTTCTAAATAAAGCACAGAATACAAGGCAAAAGAAAACAATCAGAGAGCTGTAGAAGGAGAAATGGACAATCAATAACAAAGCGGGATAAAGCAAGACAAGCATTAAAGCAAAATGCCTCCTTGCAAAAAGCAACAAAAAAAAAAAAAAAGACTTCGCCCCTCCATCGCACCTGTATGCATTATATTTCACAGTCATGGTGACTCATGGAGCTGCTTTCGCTGTCACAACTGACCAGCACTAACCATGAGATACAATCTCATTAACCTATTAATACATATGGAAAGTTCCATCTCATTAAGCAGGTGCATGGACAAGATTTCAGAGAAAAGAACACCAAATAGTGGGAGTACAGTGACAACGCTTGTGGACATTGCCTTAAAGATCCATTTATTTCCTTTCTTCCTGCACACGTCAGTATCCATTTCTGTTGGTCGTGGATTATCTTTTGCTCAATTTTACAACAAATAGTTATCTTATTGTGAATAAGAAGTAACATTGCACGTCTGCTTTCCGGTGATTTGTTATTCATGAAAAATATTTCAGGTGAACTGATCTGTTTCTGCTATTTTCTAAACCAAAAAAATGTGATCTGCTGCTAAATGCTGTGTTGAGTGTGTATACAATTTAATGTTGATGTGTGGAGCTTGCTTCTGTTAATATACATGCTTTAATTACATTTCCATCTTTTGAGTCTGCATTTTTCTCCTTGCCAGCCTGCCCTTCCCTCCCTGCGCACCACACGTGCACATCCCCTGCTGTTTACATTTTTCTTCTCTGCAGCAGGTGGCATCTTAAAATATATATTCATTTGCAATATGTTTAATTTATTTAGCAATATAGCTTCTGTTGTAAAAATTTCTCATTTAATATTGCATTTTTATGAGGCAACGTATAGTTACTGTGGTCGAATTTGGCAATTAGTTTAATTGTCAGAACTTACAGTATCCAACATGGTACAATGTGGGAAGCCCTGCGGCTCGCTGTGCGATAGTGAGGAAGCGTGCCTTCTTCTTACAGCAGTATTCAAGTGTCAAGTGACTTGGTACTTGGTGATTGTGGATAATATTTTGTATTTATTACGTGTACATGTATATATATATTTCGACTGAGTAAAACAAAGGTTGCAGGGACATGATAATTAGGCTCAGATTTCACTGGTACAAAACCACAGAAATTCAGTAGTTATAGTTACCTGACCTAACTATAACTTATGCTACCACAATGCACTGCTTATGAGCTCACAAATTACATTACTCGTGACATGGTCAGTGACATCACTGATGACATCTCAAATGGCATCACTGATTACATCATCCACAGAACCAGTCACACACCCATTCATTCCCCTATAAGATCTCTCATACACCCACACAACCACTCACGTGTCCATTCACAGACCCATAAAAGTACTCATATTACCACACACACATCCACTCACACACACAGCCACTTATACAACCACCCACTCTCTCATTCAGCTAATAATACAAACAGTCACTCACCCACACAGCCACTCACACAGCCATACACTCACCCAAACACCTGCTCACATATTCGCTTGTTGACCAATACAGCCACTTGCACATCCGCTCACTCACCCATACAGCCTCTCAATAGACCTATTAACTCACCCATAAAAGCTCTCACACACACACACACACACACTTACACAACATCTTACATACCCATTCACACATCCATTCAAGCACTCTCACATCTGCTCACTCACCCATACTGCCAACCATACAGATACTCACAGCCACTCACACACCAAAACCCACTCAGTCATTCACTCACCCACACAGCTATTTACTAACCCAGACACTCACTCACACAGCCATTCAGACACCCACCCACTCACCCATACAGTCACTCACGCAGCCACTCATGCAGCCACTTACACACCCACCCACTCACTCACCCACCCACCCACTCACTCACCCATACAGTCACTCAGACACCCACTCAACCAATCATACAGCCACACATTCAACAATACAGTCACTGACACACCCACTCACTCACAAATTCAGCCACTAGCACCCATTCACACATGGATTTACAGTCACACTGCCACTGACATAATATATGCAAAAATTAGTATCACTTATTAGTAATACACCAAGTATAAAAATCTAACTTTTGTAATAGGTCAGTATATATCTTTAACACACATAAATTCTTAGAAAACACTCATATTCACACTCATAAACTCTTAGAAAAAACTTCCACTCACTGGATGATGTCACCAGTGATGTCATTTGAGATGTCAATGGTGATGTCATCAGTGCAGTCACTGACCATGTCATCAGTAATGTAATATGTGAGGTCATAAGCAGTGCATTGCAGTGGCATAATTTATAGTTATAGTTCACTCAGGTAACTATAACTGCTCAATTTCTATGGTTTTGTACGAGTCTAGATATAACATCCTTGCAACCTTTGTTATTTCATTTAAATGCTAAGGTTTTTTTAATGTTGTTTGCAAACTATAAAGTTCCTGTAATCTTTGTATTTTAAGTGAATTTCTAAGGTTTTTTTAAATTTTATTTCCAAATTGTAACCTGTAACCTTTTAGAGTGAGTGAGTGCATAAGTGTCTCAGTGGGTGTTAGAAATGGGGGTCTCTAAATGGCAGAGGTAGGTACCTTTGTCCAAATAGGGACCCTTGCTTCTAGTCAGGGGAAGGGGGATACACTTCTAAAATAACCCTTGCTCACTCCCTTGGTAACTTGGCACAAGCAGATATGCTTCTCTCGGAGGCAGTGTGTAAAGCATTTGTGAACACATACAGTAATACAATGAAAACATTACAAATAGACACCACACCAGTTTAGAAAAATAAGTCAACTTTATCTAAACCAAAACAAGAGCAAACAACAAAAATCCACAATACAGTAATAAAACTATGACTTTTAGATGATAGAAATAGTTCAGTTCAAAGCAAATTGCAGATGCAACACTTTTCACACAAAGTACTATGGATGCGTCACGCAAACAAACAAAAACGGGGCTGCATGGAAGGGGATGCATCGGTTCCTTACACTCTGGGAAAGTGATGCTTTGGTTACTTGCTCCGGGGGAGGTGTTGTGTTGCTTCCTTACAGCTGCGAAGGCGAGCTGATGCATTGGTTCCTTACCGGAAAGGAGTTCATGCCTCTATTTCTTACTGCGTGGGGAGTTGATGCGTCTATTTCTTACTGTATCCCCAAACGATGCGACAGAGTTGGCACCACGATGCGATGCAGTGATCTGGGACAATGCGTGGATTCTTGAGCCGTGGCAGGCGCTGTGACGATTTCTTTGGTGATGCATTCGAAACAGGACGCTTCTCAATCTTGCCGTGATTTTCCAGCTTCCAGCGGAAACAGTTCTCTAGAGGTCCAAAACAACAGCAGGTACCTCTTAGCAGGTTAGAACTCCCAGCAAGGCAGTTCAGGGTGGCTGGTGGGGAAGTCGTTGTGTCCCTGAGACGTCAGAACTGGAGGCAAGCTCAGTTTCAAGACCTTGGAGATCTTCTTCAAGCAGGGGACACAGCAAACAGCAAAGTCCTTTTCTCAATTCCTTGGCAGCAAGAATCCACTGCAGGCCAACCCCAGTCAGCAAACAGCATAGGGGCACTATTCCTCCTCAGCTTCTCTGGCTCTTCTCCTTGGCAAAGGTTCCTCTTGATTCCCAGAAGTGATCTAAAGTTCGGGAGTCTGGCCCCAATATTTATATCACAAAATCCTTGGTGGCAGAGAATCCCTGTGCTGAGTCAAAACTGGTTCTGTCCTCTCTGATGCAGCTTCCTGGCAGGAGGTGGAGACAGCATTGTCCTTGGCAGACCAGGCCTATTTAGGTGAATGGAAATCTCCTCCCCTTACTCTAAATGTAGCCCAAATCTATTCAGCCCAGCCCTGACTCATCAGGCTGTCTGGAGCCACAGCTCCTCCCCACCCCCTGTCATCCAAAAGACAAGCATTCAATACACAAACCTAGCAAAGGCACACTGGATGGCTAAGCAAGAAAATACCCACTTTCTAAAAGTGGTATTTTCAAACACAGAATGTAAAAATCACCCTCACTAAAAGATGCATTTTAACATTCTGAGTTCAGGCATACTAAACGTTATTTTCCTACCATGTTCCCATGGTCAGTTCTGTTTATAAGATATTAAAAACAAACTCCCCATTCTATCCTATGGAAACAGGTATCCTTGCAATAGTGAAAAACAAAATTGGTAGTAATTCACTTTCAGGACATGCCACATACACCAGGGCATGTCCTATCTTTCACATACACTACACCCTGCCCACAGGGGTACCTTGGGCCTACCTTAGGGGTGACTGACATGTAAAAAGAGGGAAGGGTAAGGCCTGACAAGTGGGTGCACTTGCCAAGTTGACATGCCAGTACCAGACTGCAAACAGGCTCTGCAATGGCAGGCCAGAGTTACATTTACAGGCTGCTGATGTGGGTGGCACAATCAGTGCTGCACACCCACTAGCAGTATTTGATTTACAGGCCCTGGGCACACACAGTGTCAGGGACTGACTTGTAAATCAAATAGCCAATCATGGAAACACCAATCCATAACAGCAGGGAGAGCATATGCCCTTTAGCACTGATCAGCATTGGTAAAGTGCCCAGTCATAAAACCAACAAAACAGGTCAGAAACAGGAGGCCAAAATGCAAAATGTCTGGGGATAAACCCGCTGAAAAAGCCAGGTCTAACAGTGGGTATAGGTTGGAATGTGTAAGTGTTTCAATGGATGTGTGAGTTTCTGTATGGGTCTAGGAGTTGCTGCATACGTGTCTCACTTGGTTTGTGATTGAGTGCATGAGTTTCTGAGTGGGTCTGTGAGAGGGTGCATGATTGTCTGAGTTAGTCTCTCATGGGGTCAATCATTAGATGTGAGAGTGTCTGAGTGGGTTTGCAAGTGTCACCAGGAGTGTGTGAGTCAGACTGTGAGTGATTGCATGAGTGTCTGAGTAGGTCTGTGAGTGGGTGCCTGAGTGGGTGTGTCAGTGGGTGCATGAGTCTTCGAGTGGGCACATGCATCTCTGAGTTGGTCTGCGAGAGGGTGCATGAATGTCTGAGTATCACCAGAACCCTGTCTTCATTATCTGCTCGACAATTGCTTGTTCCACCTTCAGGCAGCACTAGTTCTGAAAACCATGAAAGTGCTGAGTATTGGTGTGGTCAGGTGAGGGAAAGGTATGAAGGGGACTGCAGGGAGGGAAACCTGCAAGGGAAAAGTTAAACGAACAACATTCCACATATATGCTGTATTCCAGTGTGTGTAAAGATTGTGCTCTCTGATGGAACGTCTTATAATAGTGATTCTGATGCAATAGATACAATATCTAATTTTAATGTAAAATCAGTGCTCTGTGCTTCTATGAGATTATACTAATAGCGTAACAGGAAGTACCCTCTTGATAAACTGACTTTAGGAGGAACGCGCTAAGACATCCCCCAAGATGCCCTCTCCTGGTGAAATAAACACAAGGTAACCCAAAGGTCAGTAGGGACCAAGGGTATAAGACTGTTTCTAGAACAACGGTCCCCCAAGGAAAAAATGGCAAAGCAATACTCTGGGAGCAAAATAATTATTGTACAGGAGTTATTACAGGGACTATATATACAGCATTTTATTTTAAATTTAAACAAGGTATGTATGATGCACAAACATTTTTTCAACTGCAATACTCCAAATGGGATTTATGCGATTACCTGTTCATGTAAATTAATTTATGTTGCCAAACGACACAAAAAGTAAAAACAAGTATCTGTCAAAACAGGAGTCATCTGCGATGCAAGGTGGTCAACACACCATCAGTGGAACATTTTAACACTTCTGGACACGCTGAGAACGATATCCATTGGCAGGTCATTGAAGTTGTCAAAACACTGGAATGTGGAGATGACATTGCCACCATCTTCAACAAACTGGAACATGATGGTATATTTAAAACGGACAGTTTCTATAGGGGACTAAACAGGATGACTTTGATCCGATGTAATTTAATATTACTTTTACTCTTTATCTTTCTTGATGAACTAATATGGATCTAGACGTTTGCTGCTCCTTATAAGCAGGAAGCTACCCTTTCTGCTTCTGACATACCAATTGTATACCAAGGTGCTCTTCCTTCTCTCAAGCAAATGAGAGGGGCTCCCTAGAACCAAAAGAGGTAGAGGACCCAATAGACTGAAGTCCACGGATATGCAGAAGCCGTCTGCGTACTGAGGAAAGGAAGGAACCTCCATCGATCTATTCCAATATGAAAAGGGGTTTGGTGATCAAAATGCGAGAACCACCATTGCCTGTAGAACAGTGGATGAATAACAGTCTACAGATTATGTCTCTTTGAGAAACTGATACTGATGCCTATATAACTGCTATTGCTACTTGACACTGGGTGTCGTTTCCTGATTGAGACAGATTTTAAGTTATTCTTGGGGACTTTCGACCAGAGAAATTCTGTCATAGATCCCTGGAGGCATTAGTGTTTACTGAAATCACTCAGATGTTAATTTATCTTTGGGGAATTTGGACCAGGGCAATTCGTCCATATATCCCTGGAGGCCTTAGGATTTACTGAAATCACTCAGATTTTAATTTTGGTGTCGGGACAATGGACCAGAGATATCTTGACCTACGTCTTTGGCAGCACTAGAGTAAATTGAGAATGCTCTAAGGACTGGCATTGCGAGGAATGAAACCTGGAAACAGCTTACATTTGTATACCGGGAGTCATCAAATATCCTGAGGAAGGTGGTCTTTATCAAACTGCTACCCACCCAAATGCGTTGATGCTTTTAATGTATAGACAAAGTACTCCAACTTGGCAGATAATTTAATAGTTACAAGTGGCCATATACAATGGTATGAACATCTTTGTATGTCTATTTTTTCTCTCCCGTTTTTTGTGTAGAACTATGGTGTATTTGTATATTTGTTTGTTATAATTTTCTTGGGTTTGATGTCATAAATTGTGATATTGTGTTTATATGTATATGAAACTTCTAGGTATTTCTTAGAATTCTTGTTTTAAAAATGGTCTTTATTCTAGTTCAAATTCTTGGGATTTGAACGTTTATGCTCTGATGATACAGTATGGATATGTGAGGTGTTTGTAATTGATGTGTCTGACTTGGCCAAAGAGGATATTTTTTCTGACTTCGCTCTTACTTCTCTACCTTAATGATTGACCTATCTGTCTAAAATCACGCTACTCTACTCTATATTTATATTATAACTCTTTCTTGCCTCTTGCCTTCCTTTATCATATATGCTCATATTTAGATTCAATTCTTTATACTTTGTTTCATCTAGGTCCGTTCATTATATATTCTTTATTTTTCTTTCTGCTTCACTGAAACACTACGATTAACTATTGGTTTTATTTTAGACCCGACTTGTTGTTCATTAGACATAATGCCATGTTTCAATATGGCTGAGATATCTAGATGGGAAGGTAGATCTTTTTCACACATGGTTCCCTGTATGTGGAACTCCTAAGCCAAAGAAATGCGACTGTTAAGAGATGAACTAATTTGTAGGAAAAGATCAAAAACATGGCTCTTCCCCTGATAACTCCCTATTTCCCTCACAGCACCTTCTCCTCCTCCCTGGGAAGCCTTTGGGGAGCCATGCGCTCTATAAATCCATAAACATAAACAATGTATATTGGCTAGTACCTCGAAGTAATTACTCAGTCAACTTTATCACTCATTTCAATAATGCATTCACAATCCCCCTCTAATGTTCTTCTCTTTGTATTTTCTGGTTTCTGAACCTATGCTGCGTTAGGCTTAAAGCCTAATCATTAGTTGACTTTGAGACCACTTGTGAACACCATTAAGCTCTTTATTAGATCAGTTTTAATGAGGGCATGCTTCACGAGCAATCCGCAACTGTGATGTGGGTGTATTTCAGGAGTTTCTTTCCCTTTATGCATAAATTTTATTACCTTGCCACACACTTTCATAGCATCGAGATCAGCCCCTGTACTTTATTAGTTGGTTTCACTTCTCCAGGTACTATCCCTGTGCGACCTCATCCCCACTCTGTTTTAGACACCACAAGCATGACTAGGTGGTGCAGATATAACCATTGAGTTTTCACCTTCATCTGTAACTTGCTTCCTGTTGAGACATGTTCTGATCCTTACCCTCTTTTCTCTTTTTTGTTCCCCTTTACCACCACAGATATTAATTATTTGTATTACCTCTTCATTATGTAATCAGACTTATACAGTTGTTGTCCTGATGAAGATCCTTTATTTGTAATGTCCTGATGAAGTTCCTCTATTTTTAATGGAACAAAATGTCGTCGACCCTATGACACTCTAACTCGTTGACGATTTTGTATGTGTTCTATGGGTACAGTAGTGTTTTGTCCTATGAATCATCAGTGACCTCGACATTGTATATTATTAATGGTCACTCAATGTGTGCCTGGTTACTTTGTTTTTAACACGTGTGGATTACCCCAGTGGGGTTAATTTTCCTAATTTAACTTGTTTAAATTGAAAATAAAATGCTGATTATGTATTCACTGTAATAACTCCTGGGCAATATTTATTTTGCTCCCAGAGTATTGTCTTGTTATTTTTCCCTTGGGGACTTCTGTTGTAGAAAAACTCTCCTGGTTAAAGACACCGGAGAAAACTAAACCCTTCTACACCTAAAAGATCGTATCTTAAGTAGGTACAATTTCCTATGCTTTTGCAACGCAATCACATTCACTTCATTTCATGTGTACTCACCATGGTTTAATAAATCAAGGTTTTGAAATGCAGTTTATCTTCAACTGCGTAGCACAGTTTTGACACGCAGCTTAACTTCAACTACATAGCATGGTTTAGACACACAGCTTAACATCAGCTGCGTAGATTAAGAGAGCGCTTGTAAACTCAGACTGCACAACCACTTCACCATAAAAATACATGCAAGTTCAACAGCACTGTAATGTGAAGCTGCCTTTCACTACGATGAACCAGAGAGCAAGAACGCTCCAGTAATATGACACAAACTCTGCAAGCAATAATAGCTTACCACTAAGACCGGGCCGATCTTACAGTGCTCAAACCTAAGTTCCCACAATGCAGAGGAGATCAGCAGAGGACAGCGGGGATGTTGCATTGTCAAGGAGAAGCCGACAAGGATCGGGACTGGATTCCAGAACGTCTCCTGAATAGTGAATGTGTCTGCTTGGGTGAGGCCTTCTCTTATAGGCTCATGCCCAACCCAAGATGGCCACCGCCTGAGGATTCAGGGACTTTAGGTTCCCATAAGGAAACGAGGCCAAACATTGGGCTAAAAAGAAAAAAAAGGGCAATGAACAGGTATACACATATAAGAGTTCCAGCAGAACAAGAGCATTGCAAAATACATATCCTAACACCAGGATTTCATGCAGCATAACCACCAGCGTGCCAAACTTGGTTGGGCATGGACTTTTCCACAAGTGAAACCCCATGCAAAATATTTATGGCAGCGGCATGAGACTGCAACCACTAAGCAAGATTGTGCCTGAGTACAGGAGGTGTGGGGTGGGGCCTAGACCACATTAACACTGAGTGGGTCTGAAAATGGTCACATTTGTCTTTGAGTGGGTCTGTAAGTGGGTGCATGAGTCTGAATTGGTCTGTGAGTGGGTGTGAGTCTCTGAGTGGGTGTATGAGTGGGTTTTTGAGTCACTGAGTAGGTGTGTGAGTGGCTACGTAAGTCTTTGAGTGTATCTGTGAGTGAAAGCATTAGTGTCTCGATGAGTGTGTGAATGTATTTTTTTTATTTTTTCACAAATACATATCCCAGCAGCAGTTGTTACCCGAGTAGTTATAGTTAAGTCAGCATCACTGGCCCACAAGAAGATGGCCGCACTCCAGTGCAGCTCCATCAGCTGGTACTCCAAATCCATAAATAATCCTGACATCTGCCACACATCCATCCTAAACAACAGGGGACATGGTGTGCAGGAGGGTGCTGATGGTCCACACACCCCAAAAAAGCAATGTGCAGCGGTGAGGGGCACAAAAACTGACCAATGGGGGCCCACTGTATTTATGCCTGATTGTAACTAAAATGGCGGTCACTTAAGCTGTGGCGGTAGGCAGCGGTTCTCCAAGCGTGAGCTTGTCTAGTATGGATCCAGTTAATGAAACGTGTTTCTGCCGGCTTCTCTATTCCCGCAGCACTGCAGTGCAGCACATCGGGACAGAGGTGGTTCAGTGCTGGTGCAGCTGTGATGGAAAATGGGTGCCCCTGAGTCTCTGAGGTGCCATGGGACTGTGGCAAACATCCCACATGCTGCACTGGAGGCTGACAGAGGGCTGCACCATAGGCCACATAAGTAGAGAGGAGCTAGAGGCCCCCTGGGGTAAAAGACTGTGCAGACAGTATGATTGGCATTCTACAGCCCATGTCCTGTGGTGCAGCTTAGGATAGTGTGAGAAGCCGTGGCCTCCCAAACATTACAGGGACACAGGCCTACATTGCATCCTGCTGAAGGTGGTGTTGGGCACATTATCTTGTCAGCCCCTCCAAAGGAATACATTGAGGGTACTATCCAACCTGTGACGCGCTTGGTTAGTGAGGGGCCATCGGGCCACAAAAAAGGTATCCGCGTGGTGCAGTTGGTGCTGGTGGTGCTGTGACAAAGGATGGCCACACTTGAGTCCCTGAGGAGAGGTGGGACCACGACGATCTTGCTGTACATTGGGCTGACTGCAAAAAGAAGACAGTGCTGCCCAGCCATCATCTACGAAGCAGAGGAAGTTGGCTTCCTGGGGCAAATAACAAAGAAACCACCCAGGTGTGTTGTTCAGCCTGGGAAGACCGCCGCATGGCATGATTAAATGGAAAAGCCTGAACCTCTAGAAAGTGTAGGAGGGCTGGAGACTGGCACATTCAGCAGCGTTGATAGATAAGGGACCATCGGGCCTCGGTGGAAGCTGTCTCACTTGCTCATATAAGTGAATATATAGGGAGCTTGATTCACCCCCTGCGCGGCACAATCTTAATACGTACCTGAAGTGCACATTTTGCATGTGGTACATCTAGGGCCCCTAAAATCATGCTGGAAACTGCAACTGCACAGATCCAACTTGGCCTACCACACATCTGCACCTGGTGGCTGAAAGTCTTGATGCCGGGGATGTGCCTGCAGTTCACCTCCTTCTGATATTGTGTGAGTGGGCCTAAAAGAAGTATCATCAGCTACCTTATTCGACATGGTGACTTAGAGCAGGGAGTCCATTAAGACTCTCCTCTCATTGTGTCTTGCACTCTTACAGCAGGATGAGGAAATCTGATAGAAATCAAGCTTGCATCACATTTGAGGCTCAACTTGCCACCAACTCTCTGCCGTACCCCCTCTTGGGGGCAAGATCCTCAGCCAAGGGTGCAACTGTGCTTGAAAGCACGTTAATGGCATGCAGCAAAGCCTACAATCTATTTATGGACAAATTGATACCCACAATATATTTATGCACAATATGACAGATTAGACAAGGAGACAGCACACATAAAGGCAGCACAGCAACACATTTTGAATACTGAAGATGATCTACAGTCCTTATCCATGAAATGTTTAAACATGGAAAATGTGCTTGTGGTAATACAGGCCAAAAATGAGGACCTGGAGGTGTGTTCCCGCCGGAACAATCTGAGGATCACTGGAGTTCCGGAATCCACCAACACTAGCAAAATGGAGCATTTTGTGGAATCCATGCTTGGCTAAATAGTTGGTATGGAGAATCTGTCAACCATGTTGGTTGTAGAGGTAACTTTCAAGTGTCTTATGGGTAGCACGCTGCCGCACCCCATAATAGCCAAGCTACTCAAGTACTGTTGACACAGTGCTCGGCCTGCATGAGAAAAGAAGAACATACAGTACCAATGTAATGATAATTGATTCTTTCCTGACTTCATGGCATCGGTTCAGGCAGCATACAAAGAATTTCTTCAGGTCAAAAAAACTGCAGCTGGTGGGAATCTCACACGCCATGCTTTACCCTGCCAGACTATGCATCGAGTACCGAGGGTAAAACACTCACCTAAAAACAGCTTGAGTCAGATCTGGATAAACTTGGAAACGAACTCTACAGATTTTAAAGAACACTGATAAAGCCCAACGTCTGTGTGCAGCGATCTCATGGACAGGGGTTTGTCGCCCGACTTTTGGGAGGGTGGAGCCATCCCTCATGTGCACAGGTGATTGCGGAATATGTCCAGCTGCTTTAGATTGGAACATCTCCAGAGCACTGTAGCTAATCAAGTCACCTGACTTAGCTCTGCATGCTACCTGTGTGACTAAACATAGAAGATGGCTTTGTTAGTCACGCAGCCCCCTGTGTCTCCACTCTGTCAAGAAATTTATAGCTGATAGCATATTGTTTTTACTAGACACCTCTGCCCACCTGGAGGTTTTTGCGCTTCTAGCTGCCCCCTTAAAGGGTGCAACCCTAATGTCTTTCTACTGTTGTATAGTATTGACTGATATGCAATGTATTGTTTTTTCTGTTAACACATCAGTTGTTGTTGCTCAGGTATGAGGATGTCTTTGGCATGTTTGGGGTGCTGAATTGGCAGGGCATTTGCAGTATGTGTTGATGCACCACAACTGTGCTGCCAATTGCTGTTTTTGGGAAAACTGCTGTGTGATGCTGGAGGGTGAGGGAACTCGATAAAGGATTTTCTGGAATATAATGTCTCCTGGTAAAGGACTGATTACTAGCATGGAATGTTTGTGAACTGAACAACCCCAGGAAAATCTGTCAGGTAATGGCATATTTGGACAGGCATCATGTACAGATCGCCCTCCTACTGGAGACACATCTTACCAAATACACTGAGAGCGCCATTGGGGCTCACTTGGCAAGTATCATGTTAGCCTCCTCATAAACTAGAGGGGTCTTATTACTGGAAAAAAGGGAGTGCCTTTCACGCTCAACCATTCTGAAACAGATGACAAGGGGTGCAGGGTATACACCGTGGTAGTTGATCATCCTGGTAACTTCCAATGGGCCAAATGTAAGATGATTCTAAATTTCAT
Source organism: Triturus cristatus (assembly GCF_964204655.1). Taxonomy (NCBI): domain Eukaryota; kingdom Metazoa; phylum Chordata; class Amphibia; order Caudata; family Salamandridae; genus Triturus; species Triturus cristatus. The sequence continues at coordinate 401,471,427 of NC_140586.1, read as the reverse complement.
ACACAACTATGGCACTGTTTGCATGCATTACAATCCTCAGACATTATATGGGGGGGGGGGGGCGGTGAAAGCATGTAAATCCTGCGGTTTGGTTTTCTCAAAACATCTTTGCTGATACCTTTGTAGATATTTTCCCCTGACAAAGGGCTGATATTGCCTGAAAAGCATCTGGAGAAATGATTGAAATATGTGACAGTTTCATTTAAGCTCATATCATTCATAAGAAAAATTGAATATCGAACTACGATTAAAATCTTTACAAGCTCATCACGAGTATTTGAGATGTGCCACAGTCACAGCGTGGGACTCCACTCCTGTCATTCACATATCACTGTCTACGGTCTTCTATGAGTGAGTTGTACCCCCAATTCCCTGCTGAACTTCAGACTCTTAGTGCACTACAAATACTACTCACTAGCACCACGCAAAGGAAACTTGTCACAAACTTATATAGTGCTTCACAACAAGATGCACAGGCTGCAGTACGCACAAGTCAGGGCACGTGGAACGCTGTTCTTGATACATTTATAAGCCCTGAAGACTGGGGCTTTTGTTGTGTGCTAACAGGCATGCTCACATCTAATAGTAATTTGAGAATAATTCATTGTAAATACCTGCAACAAATGTGTCATACTCCTGTAAGATTGTTTAAATATGGATTACGTGTGAATGCCAATTGTTCTGGAAGCCGGTGGTAACTGCTCTTACTGACATGGCGCTTGAGTCTGTGGAGTGCACCCCTTGGCTGTGTCTGCTTGGATTGGTTAAACTATTACAGCCAGCAAATCGTCAACTGGTGGCGGGGACTCTCCATTTAGCATACAGAAGGGTTGTGATACATTGCGGGAAGAAGACTATATACCCAAAACTGCCCAATAGCATAAGGACTCTGCATTTTGTCAAGAGCAACTAGAACTGTATGCAGAAGAACTGCTGAAACCCTTGATACCCAAAGATATATGTTGTCTGTTTACGGCCTACTTATTGTCCAGGCCTGAAGAAACGTAATCTATAAATACATGTTGATGTTTCTGGCTTACGGTACTTGGATATATTTTGTTTGCACTTTACTCTGTGGTGATCTACAGCATGAATGTTCAATGATAAGCACACACAGCATTTTTAAAATTGTGGTGTATGTTGTTAAAACTCAATAAAAAGAACAATAATAAAATAAAAGTTAGGTGAGCATTTCCATAGGAAATGTCGATTTTGTTTTCCTAATAACTTTGGCCCTGTTTGACAAATCTCAATGAAACTATCCCACTTTCGGGTTGATCTGTCAAGCGGGCACCAAGAAAAAAGGGGAGTACCAAATTGCAAAACCCCAATGCATTTTCCATAGAATTTTTTAGGCAGGGATACAGCAAAAACTTCTGTAAAGAATTGTACCAAATTTGGCAGGAAGCTGGATCGTAATTCTCAGATTGCCCTTTTTGTGTTTTGATGTAAATCTGTTAAGTAGTTGAAAAAAAAATTAAGGATCAGCAATTTTTGAATATCTGGACGGTTAGGTCCGTGAGAGGGTCGAGAAACTCTTGCGGGGGCGCCAATTTAAAAATAGAGCATTCTGATTGGCCCAGGGAGCTTTATTTCCCTCATGCCAATTTGCTACTGAGGAAGACAGACACCAGTGGAGTGAGTGCTCGATTAGCTGCCAGCACCATTAGAAAAATGTTGCTGGCAGCCCTTACAGGACTTAGAGACACAGGGCCATATGAAGGTAAAAGTGAAATACCGAATTCTTAATACTGAATTTTACCGAATCGGTATGAAGAATTTGGTATTTCCGATGTAGGTAAAACATTGGTATTTTTTACTGAATCTGTAAAATTCAGAAAAAAACAATACCGAATCCTTAATACCGATCGGTATTACCGATTCTGTATTACCGATTCGGTAAATACTGAATTGGTATTTCAAAATAGCAGCAATTGAGGAATCAGCCAATCCTGTGCATCCACCCCACCTCCCAACCAGGAAGTGGCCACACCCATGCAGGTGCATTGAATCTGAACTTTCTGGAGAGGCAGGGAGTGCAGAGGAGAACACAGGAGCAACAGTAAGAACTTTTCCTTAAAAACACTGCATAATGGCCAATAAGGAAACAGAAAAAGAAGGAGCAGAAAGGAAAAGAAAGCAAACATTTAGCGAAAGGGAGCTGCAGATCCTGATTGAGGGGGTGGTTAAACATCACACAAAGCTTTTTGGGAAACAGTCCTTGCAAGTGCCAGAATCAGAGAAGCGGAAAATATGGCTTGGAATCCATGCACAGGTGAATGCGGTAGGAGTGACCCCTGTGAAATTGACAAACTAAAACAAGGTGGTACGATGTCAGGAATATCACAAACAAGAAGATGGCTGCGATCAAAAAACAAGCCAGCCTGACAGGAGGACGACGAAACAGGGCACCTGCACTGACTGCACTGGAACAGCTGGTGGAGCCCATCATTGAGCCTGACAGTGTCAGCGGAATCGGGGACGCAGACAGCTCAGCCAGAGCTGCCAACAAACAAGGTAAGAAGCATGCACACCAAGCTGAGCCCCCCACTCCCTAACCCCATTCCCCAATGAGGCAGTGTGAATCCCACTCCAGTACAGGTTTTACTAAACGCCAGCAATGCATGATGGGAGATGTAGTCAGTGGAACACCTATCATGACAGTCATCCCACTGAACACAAAGGCATGTGACACACATCAGTGATAAGCAAGCAGAGGACAGAAAGATAGATTGTCAGAAATGAAAATTTATTATTGGTACGTAGTCCTGCCAGACTAGTGAGCTAATGCTCTATTTGTGTCCACAGGCGAGACATTGCGCAGGTCTGCACATGACAAGGCAGGAAGGGCACCCAGGAGGGAGAGATCGGAGGAGCCCGTTGCAACTGCAGGGCACACCACACCACCAGCACCACCCCCACCGCCGGCATCACCCCCACCGCCGGCATCACCCTCACCGCCGGCATCACCACCACTGCCAGCATCACCACCACTGCCAGTATCACCACCACTGCCAGTAGCAGCGTCACCACCGGCAGTAACAAGACCCAGGAGGCATGCAGTTATCAGACTCCAAGAGCTGGAGTTGTCCTTGGAAGACAGCAGAGGTGGCGAACAGTGCCAGTGGATGGCAATAATGCCGGATCGCAGTCCCCAACAGAGCGACCACACACAAGTGCCAGACGCCGCAGGGCTAGGGAAGCCAGTCCACCTTTGCCGGGTGAGGAGCATGGTGTGTTTGCAGCGCTGGAGGCGAGCATGCTGAAGGTTCAGCGCCTGCAAGGGAAAGCAATCCTATCAGTGCAGCGGCAGGTGAGACAAGTGAATGCAAACATGCAGAACATAGAGAAGGGCATCTTCTCAATGAACAAGATGCTGGCTGAGGGCATAAAGGAAATGGCAGAGGGCATGAGGGACATGTCCCAGTCAGTGATGCTGCTGTGCAGCAAGCTGGATGAGGACAGGATGGCACGGCGCAGGGAGAGGCAGAAGATGGAGAATCATACAAAGGCGGTGAACCGCCTCTCCACAGCCACATCTCTGCTCTGCAGGTGCTCCGTGGCCATGCAGGAAGGGCTGGCACACTGCAGCTATGATGTTTCAAGGGGGATGGTTGAAGTTACAACTGCACTTGAAGTGCTCCTTACTGCTCAGGCTGCCAATACTAGTGCAGGTGACGTTGGGGACAGTGCGGGGACGACAAGTCGCAGCAGTATAACACCCCCTGCAACTGAGACCAGGAGGAGCAGCAGACGTCATGCGGCTGGCACTGGATCGATTCACAGTGACGACAGTCTGCTAAGGGAATCCAGCAGTGTTGTGCGTGGCCGCAGGCGTTAATGCAAGCCACACTTGGTCTACTTAACTGGGTGACTTAACCCATGACATCCTCGTAGGGTGGTTACAATTAGGACTGCCATGTAGAGCCCATTATGTAGTGGCTTAGTGCCAATATATTAAACTACGTCATTCAAATGCAACAACTGGTTGTGTCTCCTTACTTACTCAGAAATAGTTGCGTGTGATTGCAGCCCATCTTTGTCTCCCAGCTGATGCTGGCACCACTCCTGCTGCGTTGTGCTCTGGCTGTGCAAAATCATCATCATCGTCCTCAGAGTCAGTTAATTCAGCTTCTATACCTTTCTTAGTGGCAAGGTTATGTAGCATAGCACAAGTTGCGATGATCTTGCAGCAGATGATGGGTGTGTACTGACGTGCACCTCCGCTTTTGTGGAGGCAGCGGAACCTGCTTTTCAATAGTCCAAACGTGCGCTCCACAACATTGCGTGTTGATTTGTGCGCCGCATTGTATCGTCTCTCACTTGGGGTCGATGGGTTTAGGTAAGGTGTGAGGATGAATGACCGCACAGCATAAGCGCTATCACCTAGGTGGAGAAGACAGTGCCATTAATAACAGTCACCAACACATTCATCTGCAGTGTACATCAGGGTGTGTCACAGTGATTTACCTAGCAGGTGCCTTCTCCAAATTCTCCTGCAGCCAGGCGTGTGTAGATCCCACTGTTCTGGAAAATGTATGAGTCGTGGGTGCTCCCAGGAAATTTGGCCACAATGTCGGTGATTAAGTTGGCTGCATCGCAGATTACCTGCACATTAATGGAGTGGGTTGATTTTCTGTTTCGGTAGATGTACTCAGTGGCTGCAGGTGGGCAGATTGGAATGTGTGTCCCATCAATGCACCCTATCACATGCGGGAACTGTGCCTTTTGGTAAAAGTCTGTCTTGGTTTTCAGCAGTTCCGGCTGTGTGGTTGGGAAGCTTATGTAGTGATGCATTCTCTGCATCATGGCATCCAGAAATTTGTTAAAGAAACGGGATAGGCAACTCAGTGACACCCCACCTACCGCAGCTATCACCCCCTGGTAACTGCCAGATGCAAGGAGGTGTAGGCTACAGAGCACCTGCACATGTGGTGGTATAGCGTGTGCCCTTGGTGTTGGATGCTCCAGGAGTGGGTGCAGGTCCCTTATCAGGTCCAGGATGGTTAGACAAGAAAATACCTACTTTCTAAAAGTGGTATTTTCAAACACAGAATGTTAAAACCAACTTCACTAAAAGATGTATTTTATCATTCTGAGTTCAGGCATACTAAACTCGAATTTCTACCATGTTCCCTGAGTTAGTTAGGATTATAAAATGTAATAATCAAACTACCATTCTGGTCTATGGGGAACAGGTAGCCTTGCAATAGTGAAAAACGAAAATGGCTGTAATTCACTATTAGGACATGCCACACACACCAGGGCATGTCCTACCTTACACTTACAATGCACCCTGCCCTTGGGCCTACCATAGTGGTGTCTGATATGAAGAAAAGGGAAGGTTTAGGGACTGGCAAGTGGGTGCACTTGCCCGGTCAGCATGACAGTACCAGACTGCACTCAGGCTCTGCAATGGCATGCCTTTGACACACTTTAACAGGCTGCTTCTGTGGGTGGCACAACCAGTGCTGCAAGCCCACCAGCAGCATTGGGATTACCAGCCCTGGGCCCTCCGGGTGCATTGTACTAGGATCTGACAGGTAAACCAAACCAGCCAATCATGGAATCACTAATCCATACATCAATTTACAATAGGGAGCACTTGCACTGTGGCACTGGATAGCAGTGCCTAAAGCATATAACACCAGCAAAAACACGAGGCAACAGCAAAAAATGGAAGGGAGACCTGTGGAAATGTGGATTTTTCTGGTCAGTTATGTCCCCTATCTTGGACCCCAACGGTTCTATGTGCATGTCACAAGTACATGTATGTTCCCTCCAGTTCCAGTTATGAAGACGCAAATACATGTATGCCCACCGTCAACATGTCCTCTGCCAGATCCGCCATGAATAGGCCGGATATTCCATTCTTAAATATGAAAGGCCACCGGCTTTATATGGTTCACTTATGCCACTTTACAGTCCAGGCAAGTAGGCCCTGATTCGGTCATCAAAACTCCTCTTGCCTTCTGCCTCTGAAAGCTCCAGCCCGAGCCTGCATCTGTGACCATGAACTTTGTCTCATTCTCTGCGCGGCTCACGAAGCCTGACATTAGCCTACTCTCTGCCAAGAACTGTATTTCACCTTCGAATTATCTGCTTCCCCCTCAGCCGATGCATTCCTGCCTAGTAGTTTAAGTAAACATTCCTCCAGTTACCAAGCAAAAAGGCCCATCTTCTCTGTCCTCATGCAAGTAATTCATAGCCCTGTTACCATGGAATATTCCTACCCCCTCGCATTCAGTGTAGACACTTAGACGCTTGTACACGCACGCACAGTCAGTATAGAATAGATTCTGTCCGAGAGTCCTTCTTTTATGGATAACATAGTTCTTTAAACATAGGATGTTAGATATGATTTGGGATTAGGTTGACTTGACCCCCCAGACTTCTCGTCTCCACATATAGAGCTAAATGTCAAATCCCCGTCACCCCCTAGTTACACGTCAGTTACACGTCATACTGCTGCGCGCGCATCCATGCCAAGTATTATCTTATAGATCCACCTATACGTGACATCACAACCAATTATGTTCCTTTTTACTCATTATTACACCCATTTTCGGTTACGCGGACCACACGTCAATTTCCTTATCAATTGTTACGCCTACTGTATTCACTTCATTATAATGTATGGACTATAAAAGTTACTTCTTGTCAATAAAGTATGTACTTCACTTCCTGAACCCCCGTGGTGATGGAACTTGAGGCATCCGATTATAATCGCTTATTGGAATAAAGCCCATTCCGAAACTCTAATATCACGGATTCTGCCTCTCATTTTACTGAGCTATTTTACTATGTTCCTGTATCAAATTCAGTCCCGGTAAAGGAATTTTTATTTACCACATGATGGCGCCCGAACAGGGACACTTTCTCATCTCACGCGCCGGCGGTGCGTTGCAGGCCCGGTCTCCTGCCACAGCTGGACGGACAATAACGCGTACCAGCAGGATTTCCTGTATCTCCCTCCGGTCAAGCGGGGGCGACTGAGACTGCGATCAACACCCAGACGAGGCGGTGAGAAGTGCGAAGTATCCCGACCAGAGCCTAGCTGAGAGAGCAAGATCCGAGGTATACAGAGACCCACCAGTCCGAAGTCAAGCCCAGTGTCCGACGAGTCGAGTCGAGTCGAGTCCAGTCCGGTTCAAGTTCAAGTTACTGAGGCCTTCCGTTTCCGAAGCTACCCGGTGAGTACCATTGCTGGGGAGGCATTTCTGACGTGCACATAGGTTGTGCCGGTCAAGACGGGTTTGGGTACACAAATCCGGTCTGCACTGTTTAGCAGTGTATCTGTACTGTTTAGCAGTATATCAAGTATTCCGAAGTATTCCGAAGTATCTAGTTATTGTCTAGTTATTGTCGAGAATTAAGCTTGGTGATTAGTTATGCAGACGATCATCATTGTTGTTTCAGTTAAAGGTTTAACGTTAAATGTTTAAAGTGTTTAAGTATGTTCTGTATATCGTGGTATGAATGACTGTTCATTATCGTGTTTATTGTATTAAGTCTGTTCAAATTCAAGTATCAGGTCAAAATCAAGTATAAGGTCAGTTCTCAATATGCCGCTCTTTTCGAAATTAAGACAGATCACTACCAGAAAAGGGGTTCTCGAAGAAGCCGTCCCTATTCCTCCTAGGGACACTCCAGGGCACTTTATGTATCACAAACATGGCTTAGACGCTATATTATTTCTTGATTTATGGGTAGACTATACCAAGGGATTACCAGAAAGTCAGAGGTGGCCCACAGCGGGAACCTGGGATGCAGAGTGCATCATGAAAGTCGAGGAAGAGTTATGGAAAAGGAAGGTCAGACAGTCACAGAAAGACGCCGTTGAATTATGGCGTAAAGAATCACATAGACGAACAGAAAAAGCACGTAGACAGGAAGAGAAGAGTAAAGAGAATTCCAATAAAGTTCGAGAGAATCTATTAATTGAGGAAGGTATCCGAGTAAAATCAGAACAAGTAGACAGACAAAGAAATGCCCTTATGAATGGTATGTATCCCCTTCTGGCCGAAGGATTACCTAAGGCTACTCCAGAAATACTAAAAGACTTGCCAACCCCATTATTCCCAATCAAGGTACATCCTAAGGGGCATCCTAGAACCGCAGAAGATGTTTTTCTTTCCTCATATTTAGATGACGCAGCACCCGAGTATGCTAATTCCGCCCCACGTAGACCGCATACCAGGGAGGTCCAACACCAAGACCCAGCACCCGTATCCCTGCAGCAACAAATCGAGTCACAAGTTCCGGCAAGCACATCTGTTTCTGCATCTGTTCCTACAAGTACTTCTATAGCTGAGTCCACACCTATAGTTGCTGTGTCACGTTCGACGAATCCTTTCACACCCGACGCCCCAGACGGGGCCACGGGAGGTGCTACCAATATTTTTTCTACGCCACCTAGAATAAATAAACTTATTTTTCAAGAGTCAGCGCATTCACGTACACCCAAATTCGTAAGTGATCGTACGCTTAAGGAACTTCTTATAGATTGTAGATATGACCCGGTGCTCGGCAAAGAGGACGAAATGATCCTGGCATCATTACGTATCAGACGAGCCGCAGGGTATTTAGCGAAGCTACCAGGAATGACTACGCATCTAGATAAAATATACCATTTTGTTCAAACAGGGCGAGATCCAGAATGTATTAACAGAGCTATGGAATACCAGAAAGTAGAGATACAGGGGGAACTGTTACGTTTCCTCATAAACTGTGTGATCAGAAATCAAGACCGACCGGGGGTAGATCCGGAAGCAATGAAAATTCTTACAAAATGGGGCCAGAATATATCAGAAGGGAGACACGATAAGCAAAATTGTATAATAGCCATGTGCCGAAAGATCCGTAAAGAAATAGAACGCCTACACGAGGAGAGATTAGGGATAGACGAGTTCGAACAAAACGAGGAAGAAGGGTCAGGACTGCCCACAGGACAGTCGGACACCATAGCCTATGTAGGTAGAGGAAGATCTTGTAATAGGAATCAGACTAGATATCATACTGACTCAATACATCCGATATGTCCAGATAATAACAGGAATTTTCAAATACCTATAATTAATATAAGGTCTAACGAGCATTCGTTCCAAACCGCCGACAAACTACTCCGAGAACGAAGGGGTTATCATTTTCTCGATTCTATGGATGAACAAGATTTAGCAAGGGCAGCTGTCCACTGGGTGGACAGTCCCGGAAAATATAGTGATGAGACAGTAGTACGCACATTTTTGAATCTCACCCCAGATGAGCAGAGGTTAGCTGGGATTTATATGATTCAACAACTCATTATACTATATCAGAGTCAGCATTCGGACCCTGGTCCTTTACCTGACATATTAACTGAATTACTTATGAATAAATGGAGAGGTCCAGGTACCAAATTAATTAAAGAAATTCTAGTATCTAGAAAGCAGTATATTCTTTTTGTATGCTCAGAGCATGTCTCATTGCCTGTCAAGGAAAGAACGACGTATCACCTGGATAGACAGAATCCCTTACGAGAAGTACGCCCAATAAAAGGCGAGGACAATGAGTTTAAACGTGTATTTGTATATACGCCTATATCGAAAATAGAATTGTTGGAAATGAAGAAAGTAGTACCCAGTCATGACAAAGACCCAGCGGGTTTTCACCGAGAAATCAAAGACATGTTACTCATGGGAGAGTATACCTACACCGACGTTATGACAATATTAAAGGTGTTGATGCCTGCTGGCATTTATGAGAAACTCAAGGAAAAAGAGTGGGAGGTAGGTGATCAAAAGATAGAATGGTCAGCATTAGAAGCAGAAGAAAGGGCCCGAGGTCCAGGTTCGGGGCTTGGGGACAAAACTAAAGCACTACCAGGTCTACTAGTACAGGTACTGCCACGTTTATTAACTACGAAAAAGGAAGATTGGGGTACAATTTCAGCCTGTAAACAGAAGCAAGATGAAGACACTAGCGATTACTATGCCCGATTCGAGAAATGTTTTGGTATAAATAGTGGCATAAAAGCAAGTAGCGAATCATACCCGCATCTGTTTGTAACAAAATTAGTGGAAAATGCCCTGCCCCCAGTAAAGAATAGAGTATTAAAATTCGAGAGTACCTGGCAAGGTAACACTCCAACACAAATGTTACAAATGTTACAGTACCACCACAATAGAATTAAAGAGGAACAAGAACATGAACACAGACGCATGAAAGACACGAAAATGAAAATGCTAGTTTCCCAGACAGTTCCAGCTGAAGGACATAAAAAGGGTATGACACATTCCGATTCAGCAGGACCTGTAAAAGGGACATGCAATTATTGTAAAAAGCCAGGTCATTACGTACACGATTGTCCAGTGCTAAAACATAATATCGCCATAGGTAAAACACAAGAAAGATCACGGCCACTAAGACAAGATCAGAATGAACAAGGAGCTACGCAGCATGCCCAGGCCATGCCAGCCGCACAACAGCCAATACAGTTTGTGCCAGCTGCACCACCGTTGCCTGCTGCTGCCACACAGACAACAACACGACAAATGTATCAGACCGCACAGTATGAATATCCCGAGTATCAGCGTTACGCATGAACAAGCCTAGAGAGGGAAGTTGACTTACCCCTTATTGAAATCCCAGTAGACCAAGAAGGACCTTATGTACATAGTGAATTATTAGGCCAAGATAGAAAATTTCTACTCGATACAGGGGCAAGTCGAACGACCATAAAACGTAGTGAAGTTCCAGGGGCACCCCTCTCAGGCTCACAGAATATTTCCCTTGGTTTTTCAGGAAAACCTATTGTTAATGAAGTGTCACAACCTCTGCCACTTACGATAGGACCTCTGACCCGAACTACAGATTTATTGCTTACTAAATCATGCCCAGAAAATCTGTTAGGAATAAAAACGTTGAAAGCTCTAGGAGCCATAATATGTTGGTCTCCGGAAGGAGTAAGGTTGTTTTTACGTGATTTTAAAGGTCACTATGTATCTAGAGACATGGATCCCCGACTGCAGATTTTACCTACACGTCTATGGGCACAAGGCCCTACTGATGTTGGATGCATGAATATTACACCATATCGAGTCACATTAAAGGCAGGAGTGGTGCTACCACGAATGCGACAATACAAGTTACCACCAGATGCTGTAGTGGCTTTACTACAAATCATTGAAGAGCTTATTGCCCAAGGAGTAGTTGTAGAAACAGACTCCAATGTATGTAATTCACCAATAATTCCGATTCTTAAACGAACAGATCCTACAGCTCCGCCAGTATACCGATTGGTTATTGATCTGCGCGAGTTAAACAAATGCATTGTGCCACAATTTCCTGTGGTTCCGGATATCTCGTCATTATTGACAGCTATTGATTCCGAAGCAACATTCTTTACTGTAATTGATCTCAAGAATGCCTTTTTCAGTTTCCCAATAGATCCGGAAAGCCAATATTTGTTCGGATTTAGTTTAAATGGGCGTAGCTTTAAATTCTCCCGCGCACCTCAAGGATTTACAGAAAGCCCCAGCATCTATAGCCAAGCACTGAAACGAGAACTTGACAGTATACACATGCCAGTTAACACTGCCCTGCTTCAATATGTCGATGATCTGCTGATCACCGCCCGAAGCGAACCCGAATGTGAAAAAGCATCACTGACAGTTTTACAATTTCTAGCCGAAAAGGGGCACAAGGTGTCCCCTTCTAAGCTGCAATTCTGTGTCCAGCGAGTTATTTATCTTGGACACTCGCTGTCCAAGGAGGGAAGGCAGCTTACACCAGACCGCATTCAGTTGATAGCTAACATGCCAATACCCAAGACACAAAAGGAGGTGCGGGCTTTCATAGGCCTCACTTCATACTGTAGACAGTGGATCCCGCAATATGCATTTCTAGCAAAACCACTCATTCAGTTGACAACCCAGGAGGCAGCCACATCGACTGTTCTCCCTTGGACCCAGGAACATACACAAGCTTTTGAAAGCCTAAAGAAAGCTTTATGTCAAGCACCTGTTTTAGCAACACCATGTTACAGAAAACAGTTTACACTCTTTGTTACAGAACGCGAAGGTACTGCCTTGTCAGTACTCACACAGGAACAAGCAGGAGCACACAAACCATGTGCTTATTTTTCTAGTACATTAGATCCCGTAGCTCAGGCTTTGCCTGCCTGTCTGAAATCAGTGGCAGCGACAGCTTTAGCAATCAGACAAAGCGATGCCATAGTGTTAGGACATCCATTGACAGTTCAAGTACCACACGCAGTAGAGGTTCTTGTAAATAGAACACAAACACAACACTTGACTATAGCGCGACTTACAGGATATGAACTTACATTGTTTCAGCCACATATAGAAATCAGACGCTGTAACACATTGAATCCTGCCACACTTTTACCTGTAATCGGAACAGACCCACTAGCCCATGACTGTATTGAAGTTATTACAATAACAACAAAACCCAGACAAGACTTAACCGATGTCCCATTGCCAGATCCAGACCTGACCTTGTATGTAGATGGTTCATGCATGAGAACAAGTACAGGAGAGTTAGTAGCCGCTTACGCAGTCACAACAGATACTGAAGTCATTGAAACTAATCGCATAAACACTTTGTCAGCTCAAGCCGCAGAACTTATCGCTCTGACACAAGCCTGTATTCAAGCCATGAATAAAAAAGTCAACATATACACTGACTCACGTTATGCATTCGGAGTTGTACACGACTTCGGCGTGCTGTGGCGAGAGAGAGGTTATTTAACTTCCCACGGTGCCCACATTCAGCACGGACCCCTCATTCATGCATTATTAGATGCAATACATCTACCCACTGAAATATCAATTATGAAATGTAAGGCTCATACGAAGGTTACTGATATCATTTCCCAAGGCAATGATCTAGCCGACAGAACAGCTAAACTGACTGCTCAAACTCAAACCCCCGACATGACAAAGACAATAGTCCCGACACGTTGTATGACAGTTAAAGATCCTACTCTTGACGTAATTGACATACAGACACATGCTACACCAGACGAAATAAAGAAATGGACTGAATTAGGAGGGATCCAAACGGACCAAGGATGGATGATGAAGGAAAAGTCTGTATGGTTCCTTCCTGATTCAATGGTCCAAGTTATAATTAACACTATACATAGTCCAGCACATCTAGGAGAAAAAGCTATGCTAGACAGCATTCAACACATTTGGTTCAATAAACATTTACGAGCAGCAGCAAAACAAAAGGTTCGTACCTGTATGATCTGTTGTCAGTTCAACCCAGGAAAAAGCGTTCCCGTAGAACAGGGTGGATTTCATACTCCTAATCATCCTTTTGAAGTACTCCAGATGGATTATATCCAGATGGAACGATGCAGAGGATTCAAATATGTTCTCGTAGTTGTTTGCGCTCTGTCCCGTTGGACGGAGGCATACCCGGTTTCAGATTACACTGCCCCGACTACTGCCAAACAGTTGGTTCGAGAATTCTTCCCACGATACGGTTTACCACGTGCTGTTTACTCAGATAACGGCCAGCCGTTCTCATCCGAATTAATGAAACACGTTTCACTTCTGTTAGGTTATCAGTGGAAATTCCACTGTGTCCGACACCCCGAGGCAGCAGGTCTCGTAGAAAGACATAACCAGATACTGAAAATTAGGATGTCCAAAATATGCAGAGAGAAAGGTGTCGACTGGGTAGTAGCGTTACCAGTTGCACTCTTTTACATGAGAATGGTAGCACATTCACGAACAGGGCTATCCCCGTATGAGGTGATCTTCGGTAGACCACCAAATATGTGGGGGACGCCTGTACCACGCAAAATAACTGATATTGACTGTAATATGCTGACAGATTACTTGGCTTCCTTGATGTCTGCACTACAATCTTCTCGTTCACAGGTAGCTGCAGCTTTTCCCGACAACACTGAGGTGAAACCCCATGACGTTGTTCCGGGTAATCTTGTCTTTGTGAGGAATTTCGACCGAAAAACTCAGCTGGAGCCCAGGTGGAAAGCACCCAAGTTGGTCCTGTTGACCACAAGAACAGCCGTGAAGATCGAGGGCCGCAAGGGCTGGATTCATTCAAGCCACATCAAGAAATTTCGTGGACCATCCTCGGATATAGACATTGTGCCCTGCACTCCCTCACAGACTGATTCAAAACTTCCTTTGGTGGAAAAAACTGAAAGCGAACTTTACAAAGTTAAGTTAAGGCCTAGGACGTCAGACGGTTTGATTGTTTAAGTCCTCCCCTAGGTGAAGCGGTTGAATCTGTCTCTGACATGTATCCTCTAGACCTGAATCATGAACAATCGCGAAAAATGATGAAACGACAGGCGTATTGTAAATCACTGCGTAGCCATTGTATAGGGACCTTATTAATTTTGTTTTCCTTAAGTCTTTTAATAATTATTACCAGTATGTTGTTGCACATATATTACCCTATTGCCAGAAATGTTCACAATGTTATTGCAGAACATTCTTTTAGTGACTTACCTCCGCATGAATTGTCTTATAGACTTGCGCTGCGCAATAACACTTTCATTAGTATGTTACATCATTCCCATCAGACTAGTAATGCCACCAATTGTTGGGTGTGTGGCCGACTCCCTCCCTATCAGAATTATGAAGGAGTCCTGCCTTTCTTTCCACATCCATTTACACATAATGGCTCCTGTGGAGCATGGTTCAGTTTAATCAATTCCATAGACTCAGACACAGCAGTTTACCAAGATCATTGGATATGGGGAAACCTGAACCTAGTTTTACTCAAAGTCTGCTACCCTGACAAGGAGGGTCGCCCCAAAAGAACAGGAACTGATCTAGAAAATGAAGTGTATGGATTAGGTAATTTTACACCTAATCTCATGATTCTAAATGTCGTATCCGAAGTTGAGCTAGTCTTACCCACCATGTCAGTATTCCCAGCAAAAGGTGAATTGTGTGTAAGAAAGGTTGGTTCCATACATATGGGCCATAGTAAATGCACTACTATAGTAGAATTCAGTGATCAAGGAAAATCTTCATTCAGAGCTTCTCGCCACTCCTACTTTATATGTGGTCAGACTGCATATATGCGTCTACCTCTAGATTGGGATGGTACCTGCTACATAGCATTCCTTTTGCCACCTGTTTTCCTAGCTCCTCCTGATTATTACAGAAATATTCATTTAGTACACAACAGAGAACGGAGAGATCTCCCCATTGTCGATTACACTGAGACGGCATGGGATAAGTATGTAGATTTTAATAAAGGCATCTTTCCCTATATAGGTACTGTTACTAATAGTAAGCTGATACGTAGATTAACTAGAACCCTTGAAGCAGTAGTGAATGAGACTATTTCCGCCTTAGGCAATTTAACGGAAGAGCAGTCTGCTATGCGGATTGTTGTGCTTCAAAATCGTCTTGTCCTTGACGTCATCCTGGCTGATAGGGGCGGAGCTTGTAGGGTCATCGGATCAAGCTGTTGCGTATTCATACCAGAAAATTCGCCATCTGTATATAAAGCCATCACTCGCCTTCATAAGATTATAAGCCAGATACACCAGAACCCAGGCACTTGGACTTGGTCCAGTTGGTTTTGGAATGCGGTATCAGCCTGGGGATGGAGAGTTCTATCCTTCCTAGGTATTGGCCTTCTCATACTATTCAGTTGCTGTCTATGTCTGCAATGTGGACCAGCGATTTGTGGTCTGTGTGCCACATCATGTATTCCACATCAAGATTTTCATTCAAGATTCCGGAAGAAGAAAGAAGAACAAATGATGCTATGTGAACAGATCAATGGATTGATGAAGATTGATATCTCTTGAAGGGCAAGGAGGGGACAAGGAGGGAATGTGGAAATGTGGATTTTTCTGGTCAGTTATGTCCCCTATCTTGGACCCCAACGGTTCTATGTGCATGTCACAAGTACATGTATGTTCCCTCCAGTTCCAGTTATGAAGACGCAAATACATGTATGCCCACCGTCAACATGTCCTCTGCCAGATCCGCCATGAATAGGCCGGATATTCCATTCTTAAATATGAAAGGCCACCGGCTTTATATGGTTCACTTATGCCACTTTACAGTCCAGGCAAGTAGGCCCTGATTCGGTCATCAAAACTCCTCTTGCCTTCTGCCTCTGAAAGCTCCAGCCCGAGCCTGCATCTGTGACCATGAACTTTGTCTCATTCTCTGCGCGGCTCACGAAGCCTGACATTAGCCTACTCTCTGCCAAGAACTGTATTTCACCTTCGAATTATCTGCTTCCCCCTCAGCCGATGCATTCCTGCCTAGTAGTTTAAGTAAACATTCCTCCAGTTACCAAGCAAAAAGGCCCATCTTCTCTGTCCTCATGCAAGTAATTCATAGCCCTGTTACCATGGAATATTCCTACCCCCTCGCATTCAGTGTAGACACTTAGACGCTTGTACACGCACGCACAGTCAGTATAGAATAGATTCTGTCCGAGAGTCCTTCTTTTATGGATAACATAGTTCTTTAAACATAGGATGTTAGATATGATTTGGGATTAGGTTGACTTGACCCCCCAGACTTCTCGTCTCCACATATAGAGCTAAATGTCAAATCCCCGTCACCCCCTAGTTACACGTCAGTTACACGTCATACTGCTGCGCGCGCATCCATGCCAAGTATTATCTTATAGATCCACCTATACATGACATCACAACCAATTATGTTCCTTTTTACTCATTATTACACCCATTTTCGGTTACGCGGACCACACGTCAATTTCCTTATCAATTGTTACGCCTACTGTATTCACTTCATTATAATGTATGGACTATAAAAGTTACTTCTTGTCAATAAAGTATGTACTTCACTTCCTGAACCCCCGTGGTGATGGAACTTGAGGCATCCGATTATAATCGCTTATTGGAATAAAGCCCATTCCGAAACTCTAATATCACGGATTCTGCCTCTCATTTTACTGAGCTATTTTACTATGTTCCTGTATCAAATTCAGTCCCGGTAAAGGAATTTTTATTTACCACAGACCCACGCCAAGGTGCCAGGTCTAAAAGTTAGGAAGTAGTATGTTGATGTAGTTGACAGTCTGAAAATGGAGAGGCTAAGAGTCGAGGAACTAGTACTGTGTTCAACAGTTTTTACTCTTATGGTGAACAAACTATTCTATAGGAGCTAAAATGACAAATGCACATTTTTGACTTTCACTTAACCTTTTTCCCTGCTCAAATCTACTGAAAACGTGTCAGGCAAAATGTTGTGCTGAAATGTCGAATGACACCAAAGTTATTAGCAAACTAAATGAAGCATTTTCAATGAATAGTGTGGTTCAACCATAATATAAAAGTCACGACTGGCAAGTCTGTAATATATATAATGAGCTTCAAAGTGTCACTTAGTGATACATATAGTCTTCTTGGTTGTCATCATGTCAGTTTGGCATTTTGAGGAGGTGGAGTCGATTATGACCTGATAGGCTACTCTAGAAGTCTCCCAGAGTGGATGGTTCTTTGACTTTGTGGTTGTTGCAGTGGTGACATGAACAATCTACCAGGAGAAGGAGACTTCTCTTCTAATTCTTTTCCATACTCAAGCTCATGGTCATAGGCAGATTTTCACACCTCAGGTTTGTGTATGGAGTGTAGCCTTGTCTGACATTGACCATTTTCTTTAGACTGATGGACAGATTCCCACAAACATTTTGCCACTGCTAAATACCTAAATACTGCCACATCCACCAGGTGTCCTTGGATGCAGATGTTATTTCAAAGGCCTAAAATTAAGTGGGAGAAGATTTACTTTGTGGCATTCAGAAACATTCTAGGTTCTTAGGTAGAATAACTAAAGTGCTAGGAAATGTATAGCGCCACTCACTCGGGTTCCTCCTGCTCCTTTGTTGCCTATCAAAGGTTGGTGGTGAATGCTTCAAGTGATCTTAACTTTGGTACTAGAGCTCGTATATTTAACATGCATCAATATAGTTTGGCATTAAAACTCATTCATATATTTTAAATGCCAAGAATCATATTAATATAAACATTCTGTTCTACTATGCAAGTGGGGAGAAGATTCCTTCCAAAGTCTTTTGGAGACTGTGCTGTGGATTAGACACTTTGAAATAAACCTGCTTACTATCTAACTGTTAATCGTCATTCAGTCTTCTTATCAATCACAACAAATTTACAGGGACCGATTTCTGCCTTACCAGAAATCCTGTTACTTCAGTTAATTCGTACATATCCTGGTATTAAAACCCAACCTTCTTCCGAAACTGGATGTGAATCACTTTGTTGGATTTGGAATTCACCACAAGGAGACTTATGGTATCAGGGGCCCCAACTGGGGTTTAAATGGCAGTGGCAGCAAAGTTGCTGTGTTGGAGATGATAAGCAATCTGGGGTCAGATGTACAACCATTGGAAGTTGCGACTAGCAAATTGCGACAAATTGCGAGTCGCAATTTGCGAGTCACAATTTCCAATATACAACAGTGTCTGAGACACTGTTAGCGATTCCCAATGGGTTCGCAAATTGCATGCCTCATGAATATTAATGAGGCTGTCGCAATTTGTGACCCCATTGGGAATGGCAGGCACTCCCAGGGATGGTGGACTGCTGGGGTCAGCAGACCTCCATGTCTGGGACCGCTTTTAAATAATGCAGGTTTTTTTTTAAATGCAGCCTGTTTTCCTTAAAGGAAAACGGGATGCATTAAAGAAAAAAAAAAAATTACTTTTCATTTTCATTTTTTAAGGGCAGCAGGCAGTGTTCCCTGGGACCACTGACTACCCTTAAAATGTTTGTGCATGCATTCCCAAAGGGGAAGGGGTCCCCTGGGGATCCCTTCTCGTTTGCGAGTGCTTTACCACCTCTTGAAGAGGGTGGTAAACTGCGAGTGTTTTGCAACCGCAATTGCGGTCGCAAAACATTCTTACATGGCTTGTGCGGTCGCTATAAGGAAGGGAACGCCCCTTCATGATAGCGAGTCGCTAAACACTATTTTGAAAATCGCAAATTATTTGTGACTCACAAAAAAGTGTTAGTATATGGCCCACTGGATTTTTGCATGCGCAAACGGGTCTGAAACCCATTTGTACATGCAAAAATCCTTCGTACATCTGGCCCTTGATATTACATTTTGTATTGACCCAATCCCAGTACTTGTTTTGGAATAGTAAAGCAAAGTCTGAGGATGCTCCAGCAGAGACAGCTTTGCGAATTTGCCATTTGATAAAGATGTGCCTTCCTACTATACACATGTGATAATGTAGATCATTAGGTCATGCAGCTGTCAGCACAGAAGATCACTCACAGGGTATAAGGTAGTGCACCCGGTAAAAATATGAAATTCTGATGTGTTTGTGGTTTTTTGAGTACTCAATAGTATGACATGTTTGGGAGTTGTCGTACAAACAGCTGGAGGCAGTCTGCCTTTCAGCCATTTGTATATATGTATTGGAAGTATGCTGGGCCCTTAGTTTTCAAATATTTGGATACCTGGAGGTCCTTTAAGTGTGATGGCTCTAACCTTTAGCTAATGTGAGCAGAGAGGCTCAGACATGTATTATCTATTTGGTTAGGTATCCTGAGGGTTGAGTCTTCAATGTCCCTTCACCATGTCATCAAACATCTATTTAGGGTGATGCAAAATGAAAAATACCAGCAACTAGGAAGGTAGGAAGGTGCAGTGCAGGTTCCTTGGGTTTATCTCATGTGACATACCCCTCTACAGCAGTTATCAAATTAAATGCTGGTATATCAGAGGAGACAAACTAATGTAGAGGTCTATTATTACTCAATACTGGTGGGTAAGGCTGTGGCATAGCAATATAAAATGAAACAGGGTATTTTATGTTATGTTTTGTGTTATGTTCATATATGTTATGTTACAGAGATATATATGGTTTAGAATATCATTAGCGTGGCCTTGCAGTGCAGTTGGAGTTTGGGTTGGCCACACAATTATCTACCCATAGGATTAACACACAGGTAGTCGGTTACCAAAGTTACTACCGTTATTCTGTTTGTGGGGAACAATTAAAGATAACCAAAATAGTTACTTGGTACAATGTATTACTACTAGTACCCTGAGCATATTTTCCCTTTTGAAGAGTGCCTCTGTACCATTCAATTGTGTAATAGGAAACCTGTTACTTATGATGCTAAGACACTACAGGAGTGTGGAATGAAACCGTTATTTATTAGTTATTTCTATTGTTAACTGAATTATTATTGTTGTTACTGCAGTGACCTTGCATTCATTATATATATTCCGTTATTAAATGATCTGTCTGTGTGGTCTTTTTTTGGGACATCGGTACCATTTCTTTAGGTTTCCGGTAAATACATTTCCTCAAGCTAAACTGAATTAACGTTAACATTTTTCAGTGTGTTCACAGCACAGCCTTAATCTGTCTCGTCTTTCAAGCCATCTCAAGCTGGCTAAAAGCTCTCTTTTAATTATGTTCTGGCAGCAGTTCCCCAAATATCTGGCGCTGGGAATGCATTCATAATAATGATTGAAATCACTGGCATACCATAGGGATTTGCAAGCTGTGAGAGACTGCAACTGAAAGTTGCATGCAGTCTGCTTGTCACACTTCCTGTTCTGAAATATGCTTGAGGTAATGGAAAAGAAATTCAATCCTTTGTAAGAAAGCACACGAGACAATCCACTAGACACTGCATGATATTTTTGTATATTATTTTTGCCTAACTGAAGGTATAGAAACATGATCTGAAAACAAATCCATTTGCTGTCTAAGAGAACATGTGATTTCCCCTGATTATTGTCTTGTTCCTGCACAGCAATATATCATGGGGGTGGGCACACTTACCATTGTAAGTTATTCCCTCATGCAAGGCATCTTCCCAGATGATCTCACGACAGGCTAGGACCTCCTACCTCTAAAGAAACCTTCACTAGACCCTCATGACCTCACCTAACTACCGGCCCATCATTCCTCTTCAATTCATTGGCAAGATCATTAAAGAAACAGGCTATATTCAGCACCAAGGCCACATCAGTCCTAACCATATCATGCACAACACCAATCTGCAGCGCTAAGGCAGAGGTGCTTCTTTTTGTGGTGTAAAAAAAAGGAAAAATAAAATGATAATAATTTGCCGTTATTCTCATATTATTTGTTTCTGCTGTGCAGTCTTGTAGGGGTGGGGCAGACCTGCTCTGCTCTCTGAGCAGTGGAGGGCACTCTGTGAGTGCTCAATGACTGATTAGCTCGCCCTACCGGGCTGGCAAACATTCATGCATACTTTGCATGTTCTCCACCCAGGCTGTATTATAGCCTGGGTGGAGAACATGCCCAGGCTCCCATACCCTGGCTGAGCATCGATCTATGGCACTCAAACCATTCACAATGGTGCATTGCAGTGTATTCATTGGCTGTGTGTAGCCTAGGTGCTTCTTGCTTTCACAGTCGAAGCCAGGAAGAGGGCAGAGGAGAGGCATCATTAAGTCAGGCTGCCGACACGTAAGTGAAATTAGTTTTTTAACACCCCTCTTCCCCCCTCCCCGGCCCACTGCTGCTTCCTGGGAACAGCCTCCACTGCAAACCTGGCTTCAGATCATGCTGTACTACTACCTTACACATCATTGGTGATGCCCTCTTGATTACAGATGAAATAAACCCTGGCTCCTGACACTGCAGGACCTCTTTGCTGCTGTCGACAAAGTTGACCATCTTGCCATCATACGAAAAACATTGTGTGTATGTGTGTGTATATCAATGTTGAGCAGTGGCATGGGATTTAGGATGGACACCTTTGCGGGGGCCCACTCAGGGCCTTATTTGATCGCAGTGATAAGTGCACCGTAATAATGGAGGAATAACCGGACACTACATTTCCCACAATTCTTGTATTTTGGCGAATCAGAGGCGTGACTATGAATTGTAATTGAGGGAGTGCCTACCCGCTACGCACAATCTTCCCGGCAGCCTTTGATAAAGGGGAAACCTGAAACGTGTTAGGCACAGGGGAAGCTGCATTTCACTCTCGCTACAAGGAGTCTGTCCGTACCCATTAATAAAGGCTGGTAACCTTCCATCTGTGTCGAGTGCAACTCATCTTGGGATACCATTGTGCATAAATCTATAGGCGGATGCCCTTCTGCCGAGTTTGCACTACCCCAGGATTCCAAGGGGGCCACGAGGTTGGATTCACCACCCTCACTGTGGAGCAGTGGCATGGGATTTAGGATGGACACCTTCGCGGGGGCCCACTTAGGGCCTTATTTGATCGCAGTGATAAGTGCACCGTAATAATGGAGGAATAACCAGACACTACATTTCCCACAATATTTGTATTTTGCTGAATCAGAGGTGTGACTATGAATTTTAATTGAGAGTGCCTACCCGCTACGCACAATCTTCCCGGCAGCCTTTGATAAAGGGGAAACCTGAAACACGTCAGGCACAGGGGAAGCTGCATTTCACTCTTGCTACAAGGAGTCTGTCCGTACCCGTTAATAAAGGCTGGTAACCTTCCATCTGTGTCAAGTGCAACTCATCTTGAGATACCATTGTGTGTGTGTGTGTGTGTGTGTGTGTGTGTGTGTGTGTGTGTGTGTGTGTGTGTGTATATATATATATTCACTGAAAAAACCATAGGTTTCACACATGTTATAGTTAGTGGAAATTTTACTGATAAAAAACCAATGAAATTGCCCCGTTATAGTTAGCGCAGGCAACTATAACTCACGCGACCACAATCCTCTGCTGATGCTAATACTGTATTTAGACACTTATTTGCCCATGTCTTCTTCCATACATTTTTAGCTATACATATATTACAAATATTTTTTTTTCATAAAGACACATATGTCATCAGCAGAGGATTGCGGTCGCGTGAGTTATAGTTGCCTGCGCTAACTATAACGGGGCAATTTCATTGGTTTTTTATCAGTAAAATTTCCACTAACTATAACATGTGTGAAACCTATGGTTTTTTCAGTGAATTTGCAAGGTTTTTTAAATGCTAATTCCTAACTATAACGTGTGTGAAACCTATGGTTTTTTCAGTGAATTAGTACGGTTTTTTAAATGCTAAGTTTTTTTCCCTTATAATAAGCCCTGTACATTTGGTGGCCTACGGCCACCAAAAGCACAGGGGGTGGGGTAAGTGTGGATAGTGTTTTTTTCCATTGTAATAAGCCCAGCACATTTGGTGGCCTTCGGCCACCAAAAGCACAGGGGGTGGGGTAAGTGTGGATAGTGTTTTTTTTATTTTTATTTTTTTACCGTACGCTTACCGTAAGCGTACGGTAAGCTTACCCCGCGAAATTGCCGAAAAAAAAATAAAACCGTTTTTGCACTTGGGGGATGTTTGGGGACTCCCTCAACATGACTATGTGGGAGGGAGTTGTCAAAACAGCCCCTTTACATGTTTTTGGGCTTCCGATTTTAAAAATCTCTCTCAGTGCGAGAGACAAAATGGCGGCCGCCGCTTCCTGGTTTCGGCCGATTCGAATGTTTACTAAGATCTAAGAGCCAATCAGAATCGCGCTCGCGCACGCCACCGTACGCTTACCGTAAGCGTACGGTAAGCGTACCGTAAGCTGGCTCAGATATATATATTGATTTAAAGGCTATTTTCTCAGAATCTACTGAACAGATTTACACCAAACCTACAAAAGGCACTTCCTTGACCTAGGGACTACCTCTCTGCCAAATTTTGAGTAATTCTGTTCAGCCATTCGGGCTGTAGCTCGTTCTAAAGGTCCTATGGAAAAATGCATGGGAAAAACGCGTTTTGGGACCCCCCTTTTATCTCAGCCCCCGCTTGACGAATCCCCCCGAGACTTTCAGGGTAGGAGCGGAGCGTAGCGCCCCACCTATTTTGAGAAATTCGCGAGGATTCGTCGACCGGCGCCAAAGTTATTCAAAATAGAATGTTGAGGTTTTCCTATGGAAACGTGGTCCTAACTATAACTACCTACTGGCTATCGCCAGTAGGTAATATATATATATATATATATGTTAAAATGTGCTTCAAACATTTATAGTGCTAGATCATATGAGCATCAGGCTAAAATAGTGTTTTAGCCACTCTATAAGATGGATAAAGTGTGGATTTAAAATTGCCATACCTGATCAATTTTGAGCTGCACAATTTTTGAGAATTGTTTTAATACGCTTTCTGCAATGAATATTCAAACATCATTCTTCTGCACAATGCTACCAACTGGAAAATACTTGAAAACATGAGGTATCTGAAATGTAAATCGCAGGACATTTGAGTGTATTGTCATTTTAATAACCAATAGAGGTCGAGAATTGGTAGCCCGTGAGTCCTTAAAACGCTCCAACGCACTATCCGCCTTGCTGCCAAAAAGGTGAATGCCATCAAAGGGCATGTCCATGAGAGTGTGCCTTTTTGGCAACAAGACGGATAGTTCGTTGGAGTGTTTAAAGGACTCACAGGCTACCAATACTCAACCTCTATTGGTCAGAACGAAGAATTATTCTATTAAAATGACAACGCGCTCAAATGTCCTGTGATTTACATTTCAGATACCTCATGTATTCAAGTATTTTCCATGTATAAGTCCATTCATAAGCTCATAACTATATATAATTTGATTTATCGACTGTTCCAATAAAAACTTTACATTCAAACACTCCATACCTTTTTTTTTACTCCCAAATCTCATGAAGGGCTGAAGCATAGTGATTCACATGAAGATCCACATCATTATTGTGGCCCCATGGATTTTTAGTTCCCAGCATTAGGATCAGTCTTAATTCCAGTTTTAACAATGTAACTCTCTATTGCCACGCTGAGGATGTCTCCTCACTTGGTTTATGCAATACTGTTTAAGTCCCTCTAATGAGTTTCAATGATTGCCCATTAAATGCTTGGTCAATGGATAATTCCTATCAAAACTTTTAGTGCCCATTATGTCTTGTAAAACTCTAACTCTTAGTTTTGGCTTTTACTACCGACATATAGTTTTTCATTATTGCATTCAAGGACATAAACCACAAATTCTGTATCATATGTGATTCATTACTGAATCTGTTACTCCTTCTTCTTCATACAAAATTTTCTTGCCTTACATACTTCGGAGGGATCATAAAAACTGTTTGTTAAAATGTCCCCTAGTGTGGCTGTTTTCTTATACATAATGCTGGGATGTAAGCCAACATATGCTCTAAGATGTTCATTATGTCTGAATAAATGGCAATTTATTTTCTTAATTCCTCTCAGTTTCACCTGTGCTGAATTGTATTCCATAAAGAACCTGCATTTCGAATCCCCCATCTACTCTTGCATGTTAATTTTCTCTCAGATTTATCGACATCATATAGAAGAGATTCGCTATACCTCAGTGTCCCTCTAGTCAAGGCATCACTTAGTACTCTAGTAATAAAGTCACTATCTAGTCCAGTAATGCATTTCAGTAATTTAAACCTGAGCTCAGCTTCTGGTAGCTGTTGTATAGAGTAGACAGGCTTAACCTAAAGAAAATATTTAAAACATTCAGCAGTACCAAAACATTGCATAAAATGGTCAGAAACACAGCACAACAAAAATCCACTAAAATTTACAGAGAGAACATTTTAATTAACAAAATTGCACCAAAACTAAAATTAAGTGGAACCAGAGAAAGGATTTTTTTTTAATATTAAAGTGAAAATAATGACAAAAATTGCAAAGTGCCAATGGTCGTCAAATGTTGTGGTAGACAGGGGCCACGGCACAATTTGAGGCTGACTGCGATTGAGCATGGGTTGGATATGCCAATAGACTGGCCCCACTAGGGTTTGAAAGTAGGGATGTTTGAAAAAGTTTCTAAGTCCCAATCTGAAAGGGAATTTTGTATATTCCTGAGGGAAAATCTCTTCTCCATGGGGCCAAACTTGACATTGAATCCAATGCTGTAGACTGCTAGTCTGGTACTTTTTGCAGTTAGTCTGTTTGAAGATCTGAAGCAAACATTTTGAAAAAGTTTTCAAACTTCCTTTGGTTCCCAAACAACCACAGGAGTAAACTTCCAAGGCCCACAGGATCTCAGGTAGAGCACCTAGCGATTATTAGCGTGTCAGGTAGATGGCAAAAGCAAAGTCCACCCTAGGTCCTGTTCCAGTTGCCACTGGTCAGCGTGGATTCTTCACAGAATTGACTCTTCAGCTTTTCCAGCCATCCAGAGGATCAGCCTTATGTCACTGGAGAACTTTCTTACCTTACATTTTAAGTGGAAAGGGGTTCATCTTCCTCAGGCCCTTCTCACAGGGGCTGTATTACACATTATCACTGTTTGCGCCCGGCACACCTTTCAAAAGGTGCGCTGGGTGCAAACAGTGATAATGCACCCCATTAGGGTGTATGCTCTGCCCCCAGATCAGCCGCTAACTCGCGCTGCCCCCCGCAGCAACACATTCATGTGAAAATGCGGAGCGGCCACACCATGTTTTCACAGTGCAGGTGGCACACGCCTGCACTTTCAAAGGGGTTTAGAGATCCCCTTGCAGGTGGGTGCAGTCAGTGACTGCAAGGGGATGTCTGGGGGGTCCCTAGAACCCTCTTCATCCCCTGTAGAGGGCTGCTGTCAGGAGGCGCACTGACAGTGCACCACCTTTTAAATAGTACACTGAGGGCTTCTTTGACTCTGTGCTTGCGTCTGTAATATGGCGCCGGTGCAGAGTCAAAGGAATTCTCTTTTTTACATAGGGTACACCCCTATGCAAATGAGGGAACACCCTCTGTTGATAGCGCTAACGCCATCGGTATTATAGAAGAGGACATACAAGCGTCTGCGTCCCCTTCTATAATATAAAAGTGCCCGGGGGGGTGGGGGCACGTAAAGTGGGCGCAAACACCCTTTGTGGCCCTGGGGCACCATCTGTAATATGGCCCCTGGTATCCTTTTGCAGGTCCAGCAGTGATCTGATGACGGTGCATTGGAATGCCACATTTTTTCTTGGCATTAGCTAGTAGTTGGAGGTGACTCCTGAGCACTCCCTACCAAATAGGTCAAATGTTACTGTAGGCAGCCCTACCCATTTTAAAGTAATTCTTGTTCGTGCCTCACTGCAAACAGGCCTAAAATGCACATTTTCATGATGGGTCAAGTCTTCAGTCAAACTAAAATTGGGCTCTGAGCGCTGGGAGTGTCATGAGGGAGTTGTGTCCTCTAACTAACGCTAAAATCAAATTTAAAGGAGACAGTGTACCCACAACAAAACCAGCTATAGAAGTCTGGTAGGACAGATGCAGGGTTGTTCACAAGTCTGACAAGGGGAAACACATTAATGGCCTGCCATTCTGTTCTCTCCCTCTCAAGTGTGTCCAAACAGTTACATGTGCCTCAACAGACCTGTAAAGTAGAATTTGACAGTGAGGAGTATATAGGATGCCAACAGCCTCCATTCTGAATAGTCTGTGGAGTTCAGAGGAGTCATCTCTGCCCATCCAGGTCAGTCTTTTGTTTGCTCCTTGGAGACATTTCACACCTATTCACAAGTTTGAGCACAACCTGGAAGCTGCCACATGCTTCTGCTAATTAGCCATCTGACTTCTCTGACAGATAAAGGGTAACATTCTAAAAGTTACTTTTACTTAATATTTATTTAAAATTTGACATCAACATTGAATTGGACAATTCAAATAATGATTTAATTATTTTTCTCATTTGTCCAATTCCTGAAATAGCAATATTAGTATCGCAGTGCACATCCTTTGGCTGTTCATGGCATGAAGTTTACCTCAGGGCCAGGCATCACGCCAGGCCATGTATCCAACCTTGGGTGAGTGGCCAACCAATCACCACATACAGCCTTCGGTTGTACATGTTACGAAGTAGACTGCAGGTCCTGTGCCCAACACCTGCAGGCAGCCAACCCTCTGTCATACACAGCTTTCCTTTTCACATAAACCTGAAGCACACCCTTTGTTTATCCGCACATTTCTGTGAATCGTATTTGTCAAGTTTTGTGTGCATACACTCATTGTGCGCTCCGTTCCTTTAGCACCGTATAAACTATCACCAGCATGTGACACGTAACAATGCGTATCACGGAAGAGTTGCACAGCCTGTTACACATTTGGGAGCAAAATTAAACACGTACTCAATAATGTTCTCAAAATTCATCCAATTTATTCTCCATGTTTGTCCATGTTTGTCAGTCACGTCAAAGACATAAAGCTTCATGTTTTCACGCATTTTGATTTGCACAGGAATTGCCCCTACAGGCCTGTTCACAGGCATGTATAAACTTAATTCCTCCGTCTCATACAGTTCACCCAATGCATTTCAGTCGTTATAGACCTTCTTCAGGGGAATCTACAATAATTTAAAAAAACATATGTCAATCACACACAATTAACAAACCAAGTAACACTCATTTATGTTACCTCTTATCCCCTAATGTAATTCATATTCCTCCCTCCTTAAAGATACATAATTCAAACACAGTGCCTCATCACCCATATTCCCCACACAACAAACCCACAACCACGTAAACCTCGATGCTCCTAACCTCGCGATAGCAAAACAGATTAACACTCTTACACCCCTTCTGTTTCAACCTTCCATAAAGCAAACGATTATCCCCTCTCCTCTGTTTTCCATCAAGCAAGTTCCCCTATCTCACTCCAGACTTCAATATGGAGACATTACAATCCCTGTTATTCACCTGTTAAAGGCTTGCAATTTCACCAACGGCGTTATATCCCCTTAAGCTAACGCCTTGTGCTGAATACGATCTCCCACCGTAACTAGGTTTTATGTAAAACGTTACAGTCCCCACCTCTATTCCCCTCGTGTCACATGGTTCCCATGGACCGCCTTATAAAAAAAGAGAAAAAGTGACTTTGCAAAAAGAAATGACGTACCACCCTTGATTTCAAAAGTGACTACAACACCCAGAATCCCATTCTCCCCTAATTACATTTTAACATTCAAAAAACAAACACCAATAAAAACCCAATGTCATGCAATAAGCATCTGTAATTGATGTTATTTGACCCATATTTTTTCATTGATGTTATCTCAAAGAGTCTTTGGCGTGACAAAGTTACTTTTAATGTTCTGTTTGTTCAATTCTTGGGGTGCTACCAGGGTTGAAACGGCGGTAAATACTTCATTTTCACATAAACCTGAAGCACACCCTTTGTTTTTCCGGACATTTCTGTGAATCATATTTGTCAGGTTTGGCGTGCATACACTCATTGTGTTTGCTTTATGGGCGGTTGAAACAGAAGGGGCGTAAGAGTGTTAATCTGTTTTTCTATCGCGAGTTTGGGAACATCGAGGTTTACGTGGTTGTGGGTTTGTTGTGTGGGGAATATGGGTGATGAGGCACTGTGTTTGAATTATGTATCTGCTTAAGGAGGGAGGAATATGAATTACATTAGGGGATAAGAGGTAACATAAATGAGTGTTGCTTGGTTTGTTAATTGTGTGTGATTGACATATGTTTTTTTTAAATTATTGTAGATATCCCTGAAGAAGGTCTATAACGACCGAAATGCATTGGGTGAACTGTATGAGATGGAGGAATTAAGTTTATACATGCCTGTGAATAGGCCCGGATGGGCAATTCCTGTGCAAATCAAAATGCGTGAAAACATGAAACTTTATGTCTTTGACGTGACGGACAAACATGGACAAACATTGAGAATAAATTGGATGAATTTTGATAACATTATTGAGTACGTGGTTAATTTTGCTCACAAATGTGTAAAAGGCTGTGCAACTCTTCCGTGATCCGCATTGTTATGTGTCACATCCTGGTGATAGTTTATACACACAGCTTTCCGCCAGGCTCTATGACCAAACCTATGTGGGCAGCTATCATCTCTGCGTATCCCCACCCCACAATCTTAGTTTTTTTATTTTTACGATACTCCTGCAGTACCATAGGCCAAGTGTTATCACAATTGTCCTGCAGCACTGCACAAGCTTCCTTTGATGAAGCTTGCGTAGTCCCTTGGGACCATTGGGGTGAAGCCTGTGTGGTGCTTCCTGCAGCATTGAGGTACCTCACTGGAAGACAGAGCTGGGTCCCACTGGATTATGGGAGGAACGGCTGTACAAAAATATGTTTTATTTTGGCTTAAGGAAGGGTTCTTCTGGACACCCCCTCCCACCCCCCACAAGTGCCAAGGAGTCACGGTAACCCTAACCTTCATCCTTATACTTTTTTTTGGGCCAAACTCAGGATACAAGACCCAAGTGCCTGAGTCCTGTAATGACAGCTGCAACACTTTCTCTCAAGTTGCAAACAGCCAATCATATCGCTCTGTCCGCAGGACCAAAGCAAATGACAGGAAAAGAAGGACTCTCAAACAATCAGATTACTCTATTATCTTTAATTTACGGTACCATAGAAATCCGGAATGACTTCCCAAAATTCCCTGTGGGAATTAAAATGAAAAAAGAATGATGTGAGACCCACCTTTTCCTCTGCCTCTGCTTGACAGATCACTCAAAACATTTTAGGAAGGAGCTGAGGTGGATGCAACTTTTGGGGGGATAATTTTGGGAAGATTTTTTAAATGACACTAAAGTTATTAGCAAAACAGAAAACATTCATATATATGACAAAAAGAAACCTGCTCAGCAGAAGCAGTCAAACAGAATTATATCAGACAAAATAAGATACTGCCAGAAAGCCTGTGGTAGCTGTGTCCATAATGGGAATATGTAGAATTTACAACAAAGGCTCAGGAGATTGTTCTGAAGAGGGGCAATTTAGCATGTATAAGAGCACAGAAACACATGAGAAGGCCTGACAGAACTTGAACTGAGATAAAAGATCTAGTTGGGAATACACCAAATATACAATAAATTGCATCTAGCATAAGTTAAATATTCGATTTATGTACCATAGAGGTGGATAGCACTAAATAGATATATCAGAAAGTGGGGTAATGGAATAATAGACTAAACCACAATAAGAATTGGCATTGCATTAATTATTTTAGGAAACATTTACATGCATATTCATTTCTGAACATAAGGTAACAGTTAAACCACAGATGTCTTATAGGTAGTGCCCCCTTCTGTAGATATTTACTGTGAGCTGCAATCCTTAATGACAAATATATGAAAAGTAACAAGACAAAGTGCTCACTAAAACATATCCTATTGGGAAAGATCAAAATGTATACACATTACATTTGGCACTTATTAATATAATACTGTTCTGCAAAATTCATCTACTGTGATATTTATCCCTGGTGTTTTAAATACATATTTAGACTGTTGGAATTACTGCAAGTGCCATGGACTAGGCATTGTTAAACTGACAGTCTTGTGCTCCACTAAATGGGGTGCCTCTGTTAACTCAATACAATTTGACTGACCTGACTGTATGCCGCAGCCTTAGTCCTACTCTGGAGAGTATGAAAACAATAACCAACCCATTGTAAGGTTAATGCTAAAGTGAATGTCACCTTTTCTGTTTCATGTAGGTCAGTTATGAAATTGTGGAGTGGAATATTTTCCCTACCATCCAACGTAAATGTCATACTGCTCATAAGCCGCACTGAACCCAATGCTGCAGGGCCCACGCCTCATAATGATAAATAGAAGTTATTCATAAATTGAGTTTCACTGTTTATGGTGAAAATATCCAATTAAATCCTAAATACAATTAACCCTAAAAATATGTTTTCTGCAAATCACATTTTAGTTATCTTTTTTGTTTTGTTTCATATTGCGCAAACTTGACCCGAAGGTATCAGAGTGCTTTACATGAGCACCAGTTGTGTTACAGATGGACACATGTATTTTGTTAGGCACAGGGAGATTAAGTGATTTACCCAGAGTCAAAGGAGGTTTAGCATCCCTGCCGAGACTCGAACACGGTTCACCAGCTTTGAGTTCCATGGCTCTAGCCATTAGGCCACATCCTCTTAGTCTGACTATAGAATAATATGTACCAGAGCCAGCAATAAGGTATTCAATCATAAGACTTGAGCCTATACACATTTTAGTGACTGTACCTAAGCAAACTACCCACCCCGTTTTTTTTAGGGGGACAAGAAACAATAGCAGAATAAGAGAAAAGTGTACTACTTTCACCATGCTTCTCTGGCGAAGGGGTTTCACTCACTCTTCATCTTCACTGTTCAATCAAATGTCCTGTAATTTCTCTCAGATAAGATTACTCCACTAAACTGGTTATAGGTTGTGTGTATTATTAGGATAAAAAGGATTTGTATCTGCAAAGGATGCTAGGAGGAATCAGCTGGCAATCTGCGTACTACCAATTCAAGAGATTGACCTCAGTGGTGTAGAGGTGGAACAGTATGCTGTGCTGGATTGATATTAGGAGTGTGTTTGATAAGGATCAAATTCCAGTTACTACTAGAACTATTTTTAAATACAAAAATCAAGCTTGACCCATTGCACTTCTGAGCTAGCCTGGACTAAGGAAGAGGAAGATACTATGCAAGATGAATGATAGACTTTATAGAGAACTCAGAAAGATCAGTTTCTACCTCTACTTAATATTAAGCTTACAGAATCTGATGCCAGGTTCTGCGACTGTCATCTTTCATGTTTAGTCCATCAAGCCATTTAGAACAACCCTCTTGGTCACAGCTTGCTGTCTGCTTTGAATCCGTCCTGGTACAGAGCTATAAAACCAGGAGCCTGGAAAATTAGTCTCTAGAGGAGACTGCTGACCAATTAGTAGGCTTCATGATAATGTGTGTGTTTCTGTAGATCTAATAAATACCTGACTAATTTTTGGGTAGGCTCCTACAATTTATTGCGTGCAAAACTGCTATAAACCTTAAAAGCAGCTTGTGTAGCGCTTTGGAATCTTTGCT
Source organism: Triturus cristatus (assembly GCF_964204655.1). Taxonomy (NCBI): domain Eukaryota; kingdom Metazoa; phylum Chordata; class Amphibia; order Caudata; family Salamandridae; genus Triturus; species Triturus cristatus. Next base: position 401,438,657 of record NC_140586.1, on the reverse strand, counting down.
TTGCTGGTCCTTTCTTTGACTTCATGTTCAGAAGATCCACATAATCTTGTTCACAGTGACCAAGATGAAGCTGAGCATCACTTTGGCCAAGGCAGGAACATCTTAGACAAACATAACTCATCACCTTCCTTAGAGTTTTTCTGTTCTTGCATAAAATGATTCACTAATGTCTTCAAGTAGACAAGCAACACATTTTAGACCTTTGTTAGACACAACCTTTCACTTTGAACCACTGAACCTCTTTCAGCCCTAAAACAAAACTACTCCTGAATGTACAAATGGTTAAAGGGACCAACATTGCTAAATAGATTCCTTCAGTTGTGGATACGTACTGGAGCTTTTGTCACCATTGCGTAACACTTATATTCTTCAATCTCTTCATCCTACAACATTTTTTGTGTGTGACAGGAGATATTCTGTTTGGCCTAACCACAATTTTCCTTCTGATTGCATACAGGTCAGCCACTTGTCATGTGGCTAGCTTAGGAATGGGAAGAAACACTGCCATTTTGCATATACACATTTCCTAAGTTGCCTTCTTTTCTACATGATGACACACATTTGCTTGCGGGACAGTGCAGGATTAGTTTCTCTGAAACCACGTTGCTTACAATTCCACTTCATAAGCACATTATCGTGACATCTTTAACATTTAGTACAAGGCCTGAACACACATTGTGCAACTGTTTTTGTTTGTTCGTCCATGAGGCCACATGGCTATCACAAAGATACTAAACAATGTCTGCCTGGGTGATGCCTCGACACGGAATATGAATGATGTTCTTGTAAATACATATGTATTTCCATGCTTAAATCAGAGGAGCTCTCTGCTGTCATTGCGAAGTCGTCGCTGTGTCGGAGTTACAGTCCATCTGATTCCTGATAACCCTCTACGAGGAGGAAAGTCCAACTTGTGACCCAGACGGGGACATATATATCTTGGCTTCAGTCAATGGGGAGTTTGATAATCCGGTAGGTGATTCTTGGTACAACAACCGCCCTAGGCAAATAAATAGTGAGCACACAGTAGGTGTACACTATTCCCCATACTTAAATGCCAGCATATATACACTGTTTTAGCACAGTGGTGGAATTGTTTATGCTTTTCACTGTTCTAATATTGCTAATCACTTTTTCTACTTTTGTCTATTAATCAAATCAGCAGATATATTTTATACAAGAATCAGAATGGTTCAATAAATATTATAAACACACCATTGTGGACTTTTTATGTACCTTTCTGGGTGAGCACGAATAACTGAGCAAAAAGGTTCTAATTATGTTACCACAATTCCTATGGAGTCAGGGTTGTCATGTTCTGAGGTTGCCCAAACCATCTGTTAGCTTGACATGTTTAGGGGTATGTATGGTGGCACCGTGAGCTAGCAGGTCTATAGGCCAACACATCCTGAGGGGGTGCATGGAATCAGTCTGATACATCCCAATATTTATTTTGCCCAACAACCAAACAGTTCCTACTGAAAGTGGAATCCATACAACATGGTGCTGCCAACTTTGGTAGATTGGGTTCTTGTTTAATGGATCACCTGAGTAGTTCTCTTGTGTATACCCAGAGACCCCTACTCACCTCTTAACAAGAGATATCTGTGGTGGTAGGGACTATCCTCCTCAGCTGAGTAGGTAACACCTGAGTATTGGCTCTAGGTTGTTCAAGCTTGAACGCTTCAAAGGATCATTCCAATTTTGTTACCCTCTCTCTGAATTGCATTATTTGTTTTGCCCATATCATCTTAAATATCATGGAGTGTTCCACTTTGGAGGCCTTCCTTTCAGTGGTAGACCATTTATCGCCCAAACACTGCATATTCTTATTGTCTCCTCAACAAAAGGAGCAATGCTTTAATCTAATCAAGCAAGACCATAAAATAAACTGAAGTGGATGGTTTACCAGTTGAAGGAGGGTCATTCTTAAGTCTCTTCGTATCAGAAGAAGCATTGTGTGATTTTGAGAAAGAAGACGATGCCACAAGCTTCAGAATAGCAGAAGAAAGCAACTTACCAGAAGCTAGGTCAGTCGCTATTTCATGCAGATAAGATGCTTTTGGCATCAGAGCTGAATTAGATTCGATTTTTTTAATTCGGCCCATACAAGGATATTGAGGAAAAAGTCGGACTATGAAAAAATTCACAAAGGTGAAAAAGTAATAGTTTATAAATTAAGCCAAATCCAAAGATTACTGCAAATATCATTAAAAAGATTGTTGAAAAATCCACATGCTCCAAGTAAGACAGGAAAGAAGGCTCACCACTTTAAAGAGGGTGACATTCTTGGTCAAACTAATTATTTTCACATATTCCACAGTGCAGCTGCTATTACAGAAATAGCATCAAGGTGGCAGTAGAGCGTGTGAAAAGACAGGGGACTCCGCCGTTATTCTCAACAGTTCCTACGCTATGAGAAAGTGGGCGCCGCGCCAATTACTTGTGACGGGATTATCAATCGTCACTCATTCCCTCAAACAAAGCTGCTGGGACGAGGAACAACGATCATGGCACATGTCTCCACAGCATCAGGAGGACGCCACTACACTCCTCCGTCTTCTGAGAGCCTGGACAGGTAACTCCAGAGTTATGAAGGAAAGGATGCTGTGAGGAGCTCACTCCTTAGGTGGCGATCTTTGGTGGTGGCCAAGACACGCCCCAAGTAATAAATCTTTTGACTGAAAACTGTAATTGATTCTGTGTCTCATGATTGCTTCATATGTGCCTCTTAGGTACATATAATATATGGGATTCTGTAATCCCTGTAGAAATAGCTGTCTCTAATTCCTTGAAAATCAACAACTTGTGACACACCTAGTTGCCGATTATAAAGAAAAGAAGTATTATAAGTTATTACAATCAAGATCTGACATCACAATGCCTGTTGCCATAGCCAGCATCCGAGGTGAAAGGCAGGTAAGGTCACTGAGCATAATTGAAGTAGCTGTTTAAAGCAACAAAAATAAAATGTTGCTTTTCATTCTTCTGCTCTATTTTAATAGCTTAGAATGACAAGCAGAGAGAGTGTGTTTATTTTTTGCACTCCTTAAGGAAATGCTAGGGTCTTTCTGCAAGTTTCTGCACTTACCAAGCTACTGCAAAACAAATTCTAAATTGACTTGTATTGAACAGTTTCTAATATGGGTTTAGAACAAATATCTGTTGGACTTGGCATCTTGGCATGTTTCCCAAGTCGTTGTGCTTTCTGGCCTCCTTTTTAATGGAACTCTGGACTTCGTTTTGCTGGTTTAGTGTCTCTGTGCACTCTCTCACTGCTGTCTAGTGTTAAAGTGCTCCTACTGTAAATTTTGTTTTTGGATTGGTATTTCCATGTTTGGTTTATTTGATTTACTACCAGGTCCCTAGCACAGTGCACTGTGTGTGCCCAGGCCCTGTAAATCAAATGGTGCTAGTGGGTCTGCAGCACTGATTGTGCCACCAATACAAGCAACCTTTCAAAGGATTCTCAGACCTGCCACTGCAGTGTCTGCGCACAGTTTTGACTGCCATGTTGACCTAGAAAGTACATCTACTTGCCAGGCCCTAACATTCTCTTTTCTTACATGTAAGGCACCCCTTAGGTAGGTCCAAGATACCCCCATGGGTAGGGTGCAGTGTATGTGAAAGGTAGGACATGTCCTGGTGTGTGTGACATGTCCTGATAGTGAAATACTGCCAGTATTGTTTTTTTACAATTGCAAGGCTATCTGTCCAATAAGCTAACATGGGAGTTGCTTTGTAACATCTTACAAGTATAATTTTCCATTGGGGCAAGATAGAGAAATGAGGTTTAGGCTCTCTGAACTCAGAATTTAATAACACATCTTTTTAGGGAGATGGTTTTTACATTGTATATTTGAAAATGCTACTTTTAGAAAGTAGGCATTTTCTTTTTTAACCATTCTGTATGCCTCTACTGGGTTGCGTATTGACTGTCTGGTTTTGAAGTGACAGGGGTTGGGGATGTGCATTCACTGTAGACAGCAACAAGGTGGCTTTAGGTGTGTACTGCCTTTCATGGGTGACTCATGGCTTGGCTGAATTGGTCTGGTCTGCATTTAGAGTGGTGGGAAGAGTTTTCACTAGCACCTAAATAGACAGTGTATCCTCTGCACAATGCTGTCTCCACCCCCTATAGTGAAGCTGGGCCAGAGAGGGCAGAAGTGGTTTGGACTGAGCTCGGAGACTCTTTTCACAAAGAGAAAAAAGAGAAAATGTGGTATGTATATTGGGGCCCTTACCCCAGGACCTTAGAACTCTTTTGGATCAAGGAACCTGCCAAGAACAAGGGCCTGGAGAAGCTGTGAGGAGGAAATACCACTTTGCTGTGTCCTTTGATGTGTTGGCCTGCAGTGGCTACTTCTGTCTGGGGCAGAGAAAGGACTGGACCGATCTTTCTGCAACTTCTTTGTTTGAGTTTCTCCAATGTCTTGAGGTAGAGCTTGCCCCCTGTTCAAGAAGACTCAGGAACAGCAAAGACTTCAAGTTCATCTGCTACCAGCACTGGGAACTGTGTGTTTTGTGCTGCAGCAGAAGAAAAAGCAACCCGACACTACTACCCGCTCCGAGACCTGAAGGCACCGCAGAGAGCACCGCTGCACTTCGCAATGCAACCCGGGTCTCACCAACAACGACGCCACCTGATGCAGACACCGAGCCTCTGCTTGCACCGTGCCGCCCTGGTATCCCTGATGACGCTGCTCCATGCTCACATTGATGCTACCGCTTGCACCCTAATGTGGGAGCAGCACTTGTAAGTTACACAACTCACTTCCCGTCCTGCACCTCAGCCTTGGCCTACTGACACTGGCACCATCGACTCCGGTTTGTCAGCCGACAACAGTGCTTCAGCAACGATAACGCCGCTGCTTGTACTGTGGCCTGCCCACAACCGCGATGAGAACCGCACCGTGTAGCACTGCAGCCCTGGTCTCACCGGTGCTGCTGGATGACCATTACCGAGGTGCTGCCTGCACCGCGACCTCAGGGCACCACACGCTGCACTTCACACTGGAACCCTGATGCCCTGCTGATGCAAGCGCTCCTGACTTCAACCGCAAGGAGTTCGATCTGCAATGCGTGTGATTTAAAGGGCCCATGACTCCTGCATCGTCCGCCAGAACCAATGCCTGCCGACACCCGCAATTCAGAGCTCACCGTGAGGTCCCCAACGCCCTGAAATTTCTAAAGGTACTGTTTTGCGGGTCTTCCTGACACCAGAATTGTTTGGATTTGTTGTTCACGGTGCCGGGACGAAGCTCTCAACTTCAAGGAACTGTATTTTAAGTCTATATTTGCTTATTGATATTTCTAAAAACTGTATGGTGGACTTTTATTGTTTTTTGTCTTGTTTTGCGCAGATAAAAATTGGATAATTTTCTAAAACTGGTGTGTTGTTTTTACTGTATTACTTTGTTTTATGTGCAAATGCTTTACACATTGCCTCTGAGATAAGCCTGACTGCACTTGCCAAGCTACCAAGGGGAAGAGCAGGTGTTATTTTAGAAGGCTATGCCCCTTACCCTGACGAGAAGGAGGGTACCTACATGGACAAAGGCGCAAACCATTGCCAACTAGAGACCCCATTTCTAACAATACCTAACAGATTTTTGCTGTGGTTAATTTTGCACTAGAGTTTTATTGTTATTCTTCATGTTTGCAAACATGCTCGCTCTTTTATATGAAAAAGCTATGCACCAAGGTTTTAAGTGGTATGTCAGAAAGGTGATGTGAGTGGTTAATATATAGGGTAAAGTAACCCCTGGCATGAAAGGATATTGCACATCACCTTGGAGTTCCATAACATTATAAAGGAACTCGGCCTTCGGACTTGTTCCTCTATATGTTTATGGAACTCCTCTGTGACTTTTAATATCCTTATAATATACATCAGAGAGTAGTTTATCCCTCATATATTTATATTTTTATGATACTCTTCACTCCCTCTTTGTTGTACAATCATATCTTTACAGGATTGACAGTCCTACCTGTGCTCTAAGAGTATCCTGTGTGCCATGAATAATTAATAGTTTCACCTGTTTGGCTATTGTACTGTGGCATCAAAGACATTTGGGACCCCTATTTTGTATTTTACAGGTATAATAAGCATCACATGAATAATTACTTTTATGTACATAAGAATGTATTATGTATAAAAAAATAATTTGAAAAATACTAGAGCTGAACAAGCTCTCCTATACCGGTATAGCAATTGTGATCACTTTCTTACATATCTTATTGCCACCTACAGATTTGGAATGCCACCTTGAATGTTTCAATGCCCTGAAAATGCAAGCAGAGATGTGTTCTTATATTTTGTAAGTAAGGGTACATAGTATGAGATGCATTCTTCAGGTTGTGTCGTCATAAGCAACCCATCTGATCTGCTAAGCAACCCATCTGATCTGCTAAACCAGTGTATTTCCAAATGCCAATTAACCTGTAGGAAATTTCATTGATAAACAGACTCTAATAAAGTTTAAGAGCAACCCGAGCTTATCTACATACTACAACCTGGTCCCCAAGCGGGATCCCAAAAAATCTATTGGGCTTTTTGTGCTATAAGAGGGTTCCTGTTACAATGACAGACAGTCCTTGCATAAATGTAGTTTTGAGATGGTTTATTATAAGTTAAGCTAAAGCTGAGCCATCATAGTCTGAGCATGCTGTCCTCAGCTCTTCCCTATCATTAGTGAGCTCTCCAACTGAACAGAAGGAACCGTCTGCATGGTTGTATGCCAGAATATCTTATGGAAAAAATACCCTGGTGGAACATAATGAACACATTGTATACAAAAATATCGTCCCATGATTTACATCTTTTCCATTATTATCTCCAATGTGTTTATATTTGTGTTAATTATCTATAGGCTCTGTCAGATAATATTCTCATTACATCATTCTGGTAGCACCCCCTTTGCTCACATACTATTTGCATTATGGCATTCATTGTTAGGAAGTTGGTTTCCGTTTGAGGAGGTAAGAACCATTCTCAAGTAGAAAACCACAATCCCTGTCATGGTGAACCACCAAAGTCAATAAATAAACCCTTGCTTAACCCTCTGGTAGCTTTGTACAAAAGCAATTAGATTTAACTCAGAGGCAATGTGTAAGACATTCATGCAGCACTTAAACAATAATAATGTGAAAACACAACACAAGCAAAATCCCACAACAAATTGAAATGTTTGCAATGAAGTATTTGACACCATAACAACAAAATCCAATCTGTAGAAACAGAGTTACGATTTTTAGAGTTTTTAGTTAAAACAAGTGCCTAAAAGTTCAAAGTCCTGACCGCGGACATCTAGTGGCACAAGACTGGATCAAAGTCAAACGTTATGGCCAATGCAATGGAGCACAGTTCGGATACCTGAGGTGGATTGGGCTTGGTCTCCGTTCACCTTCTAATATTTTAAAGAAAAACTGTCTGAGAAGGTTCAGCTGGGCAAGGCAGGCTGTGTACAAGGATAAGGCGTGATCGTGGGTGAGCCGCTGTTTGAAGTTTTAATGAAGATTTCTACACTTGACTGAGGGCCTCATTACGATGCCGATTGGATGAGCATCTGATTGTCCTACCCCTCTCATAGGATAACATTGTTTTTTTTTAATTAAATTCATTAAGTGAACAGTTAGAAAGGTCATGTTTGGTTCTCATGTCGGAAATGGGACTGCCCGACAAATAGTCGGCAGTCCTGCTTCCATAATTAGGATTCAACCGCCTTCACGGTGGTCGGAAAGTCCATATTTCCTATTCCGACTTGTGATGCAGCACAAGCTGCAATAGGAAAATTACAATTTTTACACATCCATGCACCATGTGGCAGGCACCGGGCATAGTAGAGGCTGTGGGCGGATGGGGGCTCTGCTAGGGGCCCCCTAAGCCTGTTTCACACAGCCTTTCTTTTGTGGTCAAATCGCCATGGTAAGGCTGCCAGAAACATGCATTGTAATCCCCACAATGGTGCCTGAGCAGGCACCATTTTTATTTTGGGGATTAAGATCTGCCCTCTGCCCTGATGGGCTCCTTGAGCCTGTCAGAAGTGGAGCGGATTCCCCCCGCAGGCATCGATCGGACCACCTGTATCCTAATATGGTATCAGACTGATGCCTCAAACGTCAGGCAGACCGCCACCGATGAGCTGTCATAATGGGGCCCTTAGTCTCTTTTCCTGAGGTAGAAAATTTCCAGCCAGACAAAGTTGCAGGCTGTAGCTGATGAGGACACAACAATGCTGGACACCCTTCTAAAGAGGAGCCACTAAACAGGATTTGCTACTGGGGAGACGAACATAGCGGGAGCTGCTGTAAATTCAGGCTGACCCGCGATGCACCTTGGAGGGGTCGGCAAGCAGGTAGGTCCCAGTCTCAGGGCACTTTTTGGCCCAACTTTTGATTTTGGCATTTTGGCACCTTTAGCACCATTTCCAAGGGTCCAGGAGAGAGCTTGCAGCACTTGGAGTGTTGTACTCACTTCAGGACAGGTTCAGAGTTCATGTTGCTGGAGCTTGTTGTGGTCCTGTAGCTCTGAACAGGAGGCCAGCCAACTAGCCCTTGGGGTTACTCTGGTAGTCCTGGGTTGAAGCAGCGAGGTAGTTCTACTGCAGCAGCACAGTCCTCTGAGGGTTTGAGGCAGGCATCAAGTAGCAGGGGAGTCCTTTGAAGTACAAAGCATGCCAGTCCTCTAAAGTGCAGGGCAAGCCCTCTGAGTGTTCTCTGCAGGTCCAGGTGTGGACTGAAGAATGGGTCTGAGGGTCCTAGTGGAAGCTTGGAAGTGGAAGACACTTCTGGAGTCCACACCCCAAACACAGATGGTTCTGAAATTCCAAGGGATTTGAAGTGACAAAAGATTGGTCTGAAGTTCTTTGTGAGTGGGCTTAGGTAGCCCCTTTGAAATGTAAGTGGGGCAGGGAACAGCTCTGCCCCTCTCCCTTTGGCTGGAAGGCCCATACTGCCAGCACCTAGTCCCCCTTTTTCTTACTCTCTGGGAGGAATACACAATGGCCAGCTGCCACTTTAATCATAGTCATTGGACTCAGGACACAGGCTGCAGGCACCAAATGATCAGGACAAGACAATGCCATTTTTTTACATTTGCATTTGCAGAATTGTTACTTAAAATCCGAAAGATGATTTTAAATTACAATTATTTAGAAACCAAATATGACATTTCTTCCTGTTCACTTAATGAATTAAAATAACCCAATGTTATCCTGTGGGAGTGGTAGGTTGTGCAGCATTGAAAATAATTTAGATGTTTTTCTCTACCACGACTTGTAAAACTTTAAAGTACATTTCCAACTTTTTAAATGCAGTGGACCCTTTCCACTGTAGGCTGTTTTGGGCCTACCTTTGGGGTGCCTAATATATAGTGAAAAGGGAAGTTTGGGCCTGGAAAAGGGTTGTTCTGCCAAGTCGAATTGGCAGTTTAAAACCGCACACAGGCTGCAATGGCAGGCATGAGGCCTGAGGCCTGTTTAAAAGGGCTACTTAAGTGGGTGACATAATAAGTGCTGCAGGCCGACTAGCAGCATTTAGTTCACAGGCACTGGGTACATGTAGTACCACTTTACTAGGGACTTAAAAGTAAATTAAACGTGTCAATCGGTGTAGGCCAATTGGACCATGGTTTAAGGAGTGAGCAAAAGCACTGTGGCACTGGTTAGCAGAGGTGAATTGCACAGTCCTAGAAGCCAACAAAAACTGATTCAGAAAAGAGGAAGGGTGGGCAAACATTTGGGGGTAACCCAGCAGAGAGGGCCAAGTCCAAGGCTCATGATGGGTAACATTGCACAATAATCCAATACAGCAAGACAGACATAAAATGTAATTAAGGGGATTTGCAGCCACACATTGACCTCTGGCAATATTGGACCACGTATCCCGGTGCCCATTATGTATTTTTAAGTTGAATATTCGTTTGTAGTAGTCAGCTTGAAAAACTATTTTCTTCAAAGTAAAGCTAACAAGGGTTATTAATTCAAATTAGAATGTTTTGGTTTTGTTGAACAATCATCAATAAATGCTCGATAAAATAATGGACAATGGCGAGGGCCAATAGATTTGTGCCATTCTGTGGCAGAAAACTTTACTGCATAATTATAGATTTAGTGCAGTTGCACATAATAAACATAATCCGTTTTCACCAAAAGATCTGTCTCAAATATATGAGAATTATACCGCCAGAGAAGGTGCAGCATACTTTGCATTTTTCTGCGTAGTTTAGATAAATATTTGTAAACTTTCGTCATCCATGCACCTTGGGTATTAGCACTGAAAATCATAAAGCTCTGTGGATTGATTTGGTGTCAGTCATTATGATGATGAAATCCATATTTCTCATGGAAGAGTGAAATATGTTCCATAGTCTGTGGATACCTGAGAAATGTGGGTTTTATGAAAGTGTATTTTGTGCAATAAAAGCATCTAAACATGTAACATATGATGACACATGTTTGATATGAAAAGTGCTGCATGCCATGTGGACAACAGCTGACAGCCCACCGTTATATTTCTGTACAGACAAAGTGGCAAAATGCTCAGAGGAACATTATGCAGGACAACATAGGACACATGCTCACATGTCTCTGAAAATTGAAACACATGCCTAGTTGCTAACGTTAATAAGCAGGAATATCAAAAACTGAAACGTGAAGAATTCAATATCGTTTCGTCATGTGAATCTCTGTACAGCCCTGTAGCAAACAACACTCAGATTGGACTCGCATGAAAGGCAGCAGTACCATAAAACAAGGTAAATGTAGCTGAAAACAGCAAGGTTTCCCAGTATCCACTGACTATCTTTAAGTTCCCTCTGTCGATGACAAGCATTTCCAGAGGTTAATGGGATGTTCCTATTCTTATTTTATTCCAAGCAGTTGTTGTCTGAGAAGCAGATGCACTAGCTAACTTGTACAAACAGCTGGCCATCACACATCTTCCTGATGACAGGCACGGGGATGGCACGGCGGAGCGCTGAGAGATGACTGGCACACTTCACTGGGATCCCGCCTAGCATGCCAGTGCAGTCAGCATGCAAGCAATAATGAGCCAGAGATGACAGCAGCGGTCGGCTTTGTGCTGGCAGGCAGTTTTCTGCATGCAGGTCTTCGAGCGCAGTCCCACAAGGCTGCTGTCGGAGTAGACGCGCTTCAGGATGTGAGAGCCCAGCGATTTCTCTGTTGCTGTTCGAACAGTGGTAGTCGACCCGCTGTTAATGCCTCCGGCGCCGTAGCTGCCCTGAGCATTGGTACCTTAGTTCATGCGCCATTAGCCTGGTGCTCCAGAGCGTTTTTTCCTGGCTACACTGGCTGCAAATGCTTTCCACTGCTTGCTTAGTATGCAGGGCCTGCCTGGCAGCTTTTGCTGCCGTAGCCAACCTCTCCCTTTGCAGTGTGCACATGTATCTCAGAATTCACTCAAAGTGCAAACATTTTGGAATAAATGGATGGTTTCCTTGGTTAGCACAGTTTAAATGTGTGCTTCGTACTGTGAGTAAATAAAATGAACTGTTAACATTGTTTAATAGACTTGCATGTAAAAGGATAGGAATGGTACACAAACCCATTTTCTTTAAAAAAATAAATTAGAAGCAGGTATTTTATTTACTGGATGACAGGAAAGAGAGGCTGCTATTGAGAGGAATGCACTGGTTTTAAGAGCAGCCCCAGCGTGCTGATCACTTCTTCAGGTTAAAGTAATCAACCAAGGATGAAATGGTTTCCTTTGGTGAAAGGGTTTTGCCAGGTCAACACAGTGGTCTCGGCTTGCTTCAACACACTAAGGACGCTGAAAAAAATCTTCAAGCGGCTACCATACAACACCAGGAGAACGATCACCCAGGCCCTCATTACGAGCAGACTACACGATGGAAACACCATGTACGCAAGGATAACCCACCAGCACACAAGAAGATTGCAGACCGTCCAAAAGACACCAGCCACGTTAGTCCTCAACCTCCCATGCTGAGCCCACATTACATCACACATCACCTTAGGGAACTCCACTGCAGTGCTTAATTTGTAAAGAAAGAAGTGCCAGGGCTCCTGTCAGTAGGCCACTACAGCTTGCAACACACATTGTCCCGCCCAGATCTGCCAATGACAGCACCTACACAACCACTAATCATCTCACTCCTACAAGCGTGACAACTCAGACTGTTTCAGGCCCCCAAAGTTATAAGAATGGCTTGGGCGGCATGTAACAATCCTTTTTAATGTGGATTGAATTATTAATTAACTGTTGTTGTGGTCATCTCTAATTTAGCCAGGCGTCGCTACCTTGTGGCTGATCGTCAAGCGCCGGTGTTTACAATTAAGTGCATGTGAGAGCACGAGAAACCAACAGCTCAAATTAAGCACTGTACTAGTTTCAATGCATAGCACACACATTTTAAACTCCTCACCCACACCTACAAAGCTCTCAGCAATATGGCCCTGCCTAACTGAATAGCCACATTCACTTCCACCAACCCCCTCTCTGAAGGTCTCTTACTAGCATACACCCCACTCATACGCAAAAGCAGAGCAGGGTGTGGCGCCTTCTCGTACTTGGCCCCTAAAACCTGAAATAACCTCCCACTACACACAAGAGCATCCTCTTCTCTTCTTGACTTTCACAAGAAGCTGCCAGTGACTTTTTGGGTAAGCCCTAATGGCTGGCCTCAGACACTTGCTAGAGAGTACCCGAGTATCCTCATGGGTGATTAGCATGGTATAAAAACACCCCAAAAAATAACATTGATAACATAACCCCTTTATCTGCATCTTCCACAAGCAAATATTTGGGCATGCTGGATATAGGAGCAGCTACAGTGTATGCTACTATTTAGCCATCTGCAGAGTGCCACCAAAACCTTATACTGGCAAGAAAATGAATATTATGCAGCAGAATGTGGTACATTTACAAGCACTATTACTTCACTATTTTGCCATTTTTACACACACACTCTTTATAGGCAAAGACTTCACCTCATGGAATTCAGTTTAACATCTGAATACAGCAATCAGCAACCTAAAGGTGACCTGACTCTGCAGGACAATATGCCTGCCAGCATGCAGCATCATATTCAATAGCGTTTTTAGTAACTTTACATATTTGAGGTAAAAATATTTTTTGGTAAAATGTGCAAATTATGCAGACAATGATGGATCATGTGGCATGTGCAACAAATCTATAATTATGCAGAAAATGCAGTAGCGGCAGAATCGATTGAAAATACTTTATTTGATTAAAAAATATAATCATAAAAGCAGGACGTACACACCACACATATACAAAAAAAGATAGTTAAAATGGCCAAGAATTATATAAAAGTTCGAATTTTAAAAATAGGTAGCGGCAAGAATGTTAATGATGTGGCAAAGAAATGAGTGTTACTGTCAGAATCTAAGATGGAGGCACAGAATTATAAGGAGACCCAGAGAGTGTAAACATTTAAATTTTAGTCCAAGCTGAGTCAGGAGAGCGGGACAGTCGCATGCAACATGCTCCATAGATTCCACTGGGGCCCCACAACCCCTGCACTGTTGATTATCTGACGAGCGACGCCAGATAGGTGTTTCAGCAAGTGCCATTCCCCCAGTCAAAGTGCCATAAATCACAGTTTTAAATACAAAGAATATGTGCAGGGCAGGTATGATGACGGTGATGCCAACTGATAAGAGTATTACTGCCTATGCATGCTTGCGTTTGGCAAGAGAAGCTTTGTCAATGGAGTGGGACAGAATGTGAGTACGCTTCTTAATGCTGGTTTTAAAAGCTGTTTGACTGGGGTTTAGATTCCAAAGGTCACCTGCTGAAAATTGCTGAAGACATTCATTAAAAAATGTACTATGGGACCCACTTGGATTATTAATGCCAATATCAGACCACAGCATAGACTCAAGGGAACCGGCTTCAGCCCGCCTTAGCTTATGGCACAGATTTAAGTGGGCACCTGAGCTGGAAATTTCGTAGTTTGGGAGGCCCACTTCTAATCTAATCTGTGCAGCGGAGGCAGATTTCGGCATGTGAAAAACACTTTTATAGATCTTAGTCACGTGTTGTATTAATGTTGTGCTGATTTTACCCCTGAAAATTTCAAAACCATATGACAACGTGGGGCCGACTTTAGCTTTCATAACTTCCATCATTGGGGCAAAACTCGGACTCATCAGTTTTTTTGAGAGTTTTGAGAAGTTAATTTGGAGAGCTGTGGCTTTCATTGAAATGTCACTACGATGCTTGACGAAGGTGCCCCTAGAGTCAAAGTTAACCCCCAAGTATTTATAGGATTTTCCTACGACAAGACTGGAATTGTTGTATGACCAGCCACCACCTCCACAACGTTTTCTGCCGAATATAACCACTTGGGTTTTCTTTAAATTAACCTCTAGGTTATTCTTAACGGTATAACTATGTAGTTTGTTTAACAATCATTGCAGCCCTACTCAGGTAAGGCTGAAGAGAACAAGATCATCAGCATACAGAAGGTTACTTAACTGCACCTGACCGATCTTGGGGGAATGGCTATTTATCTCATCCACTTCGGCTGAGAAATCGGCAATAAACAGGTTGAAAAGCAATGGGGCTAGCACACACCCCTGTTTCACTCCTCGTGTTGTTCAATATTTCGAGACAGATGTGTGCCAGTGCCAAGTTTGACTTGAATCCAGGTGTTGGAATATAGTTGGACATTGGCCTCCAGTAGTTTGACTTGAATTCCCCACTTCATTAACATTGCCCAGAGTGCTGCCCTGGGGACCCGGTCAAAGGCAGCTTTAAAATCAACAAAACAGCAGAAGACCAGCTTAGATGAAGTAAGTGATTTGTCAATAAGTACTGATAATGCCAATAGATCAGACGAAGTACCTGAATTTACAGTAAAGCCCGTTTGGTTTTTTGGAATCAAGCCTTTTTGGTCCGCCCAGGCACTCAATTCTTGAAGTAAAATGCTCACAAAGTACTTTGCCTCATTGTCCAGTAAGGCTATCAACCTATAGTTGATTGGGGACGAGTGGGCGCCGGACTTATATATTGGATGAATTACTGCACCCTGCCATGAGTCTGGTATGGTTGAGCAACTCAGCACAGAGCTAAAGAGGGCTGCTAATTGTTGTGCCCAATAGGGAACATTTGCTTTAAACAAGGCCTGTCGCAGGCCATTTGGGCCTGGTGCTCCGTCTGCTCTCGCTTTTGATAATATTTTGACCAGCCTTGCTTGAGTAATAGAAATCGACTCACATTGAGGCTGTGTCAGCTCTTGGGTATTATCCTGGTTCTCCAAAGGCCCATCTTTAGACGTAAAGGAGGTGTTTGTTACTAAAAAGTCTGCACCTCGTTGGCCTTAAAGTGGTCAGTCAAAAATGTAACCCATTCTGCCTCAGCAATGTTTGCACTACCCTGTCTGGTTGTTCCATTGAGTTGTCTATTCAGTAATGCCCAAAATGTTCTTGAATTATGATTTTTGCTTTCCCAAAGAAGTTTACCCCAAAATTGATCAAGATGGAGTCGTTTATCTTGTTTGGATGCCTGTCTGTAGTTTTTCTGAGCAGTTTTGTAGTCGATTGAACGATCATTGGATTCTGGATGCTTCCTGATTGCCCGCAAAGCGGTATTTCTGATCTTTTTTAATTTCATAGTTTGACTTGATATAAAAAACTGGGAGCTACAAATAGTCGTATGAGGGTGCGAATGCGATGGAAAAAGGTTTAACAGATGGTAACAAAAATGTGACCAATCAGTGATGTGAGAAACTATGGGGTAGAGGCCACCTAATATAAAAGACAGACATTCTTTCTTGATGTTGATACTAATTTCATCGTTCCATCTTAAGCGTTTTACATTTTCTGAATGGACTCCTTTATGAGTTATTGGGGCGGTATTGTGGTAAACTGAGTTAGTATTAATGATGACGACTTGTGGTCGATGGTCGCTCTCTGATCGCGCTTTGATACTGTAGTTTTCCAAATAAGAAAACATGGCTACGTTACAAATGGTGTAATCTAAAAATGAAAACTTTCGTCCATTTGTCCATGACCAATTTGGGGGAGTATCCTGCGTGAACCTGCCGTTCATTAAGATGAAACCTGCACAAAGGAGTTGCAACACACCGAATTCCCCCAAAGCGCAGTATGAGTGATTTGAAGGTTTGGGCTGAGATTTCAATGCCAACAGAGACAATGAGGGGAGATCTTCCAGATCCAACAGGTCTCCCTGAAACAAGTTAGTGTTAAAGTCCCCGGTAAGCAGACAGTCGGCATAGGGAAAGACCACAGCCAGGTCGCTCATAATTTTAAGGAGATGATTTAGATGAGCTCTTTTTGTCCGGACGCTTGGATTAATATGAACATTAAGCAACAATAGAGGTTGCTGTTGTCTCCACGAGCTAACTTTAACTCCAAGCAGCCAGTCCTCATCGAAGTTTAATAGCTCTGTTGGGCCCTTTAGGCTGCATGAGATGTAAATAGACAATCCTCCCTTGGGGCGACCATAGTTGCTGACTCTGACAGCTGGTTTCCAATATTCAATAAATCCATCAATAGGACAATTACAGGTGGCCCATGTTTCCTGAACAGCAATTAGATCGTGGCTAAAAATAAAGCTTTGGGTCTATAGTGAGGACATTTTAAGATGAAGGCCACTAATGTTCCATGAACACAGGGAGAGGCGCAGCTCCGACTGGTGTTTTATACAATTTATAAAGTGAGGCTGGGGGACGTTAGCGTTGACAGCCTCCAAAGGATTCAGTTCTAACAAGTTTTGTCCAAATGGTCAGGCTGAGTTTTTACATGACAAAGCTGCTGGTAGCCACCCCCAGTCTTGAGTTTCATTGCAATTCGGGAGCGCGGACCATGAATTTCCTATTAGAGATGCGTCTCCTACAGCATTTTTTAAAATTGAGTATGGTTTACTTCTATCACTGGTCAGGGACCGACACAGGCTTATCTGAGTGGCCGACTGCTTGGCTAGTACCATAGGATAGCCTGGATTGAAGTGGGGATAGATTTTGATTCCCCAAGACCGAAAAATGTCTTTACAGGCTAGGAGAACTTGAGTCCAAGTAGGAGATTTAAATGTCACCAAGGTAGCTTCAGAGGGTTGCGACCCTCTTGGCGGAAGGAATTCTATATATTCAATGTCTTCTGATGCCAATTTGTCAAGGCCGAAACTCCTTTCGATAGTTTGATAATGTTTGCTCTATTGAGGACATCATGATGACCTTTTGATTTATATTCAGGGGCAAGGAGAATTTTAGAAGACTGTGAATCGCTGACAGGAGTTGGTTGACAGTGACCCTTGTCATTTAAAATAGTTTTCTCAATAAAAGGATTGGGTGCTATTCCAGGGTGAGACAAAGAGTTATCCCGAGGCCCTTCCGATGTTATCAAAGAGTCCTCGGGTAGCATTAGATTGCTTTTGAAGGGTACTTTTGGTTGGTAACCACCAGTACTAGATGGAACAGTTTGAGTATGAAAATAGGGAGCGGGTTGAGGTTGGGTAATTGTTTCAGTAAGCGAGTTTGTGTTTGCTGCTTGTATTTGGCCAGTTACTTGATCCGTACCAGTTGAAAGCTCTTTTGGTTTATCAACGGCCGCAACTTCATAAGGATTTGAAGCAGAACTTCTTCGGCCGGAAAGGGAGTTGATTTGAACCTGGTGGTGTGCCAGAGTGGATTGCTGAACATTTGGCATTGGAAGGGCTATTGTAGTCAACTGGTCCTGATTTGTTAGAATAGGGCTCAAAACTCGTTTATTATCCAAGTTCTTAAACAGTGGAAACAATTTAGGGGGTACCTCCACAGGTTTTGTTATTAGTTTGTTTCTTTGTTTGCGTTGACGTTGTTTCTCTCTCTTACTAAGAGGATGGAATGATTGAGAGATAATCTTAGGAGGAGGTGAGGCTGAGGTGAGTGGCTTAGGGTCCAGGTCTACCTTAGGGGGATCGACCGCTTTAGTTGAGCGACTCACAGTTTGGGGGCTCAGCAACAGTGGTGGTGTCTGCTTGACCGGCATTATCAACCCTTGGGCTATGTGGTGCAATTTAAATACTTCAGGGGTTTTTGCCTCTTTGCCTTCTAAGATCCCCTCGGCCCTTGATATCGATGACTTGTCATTTATTTTGACGGGGACTGTACCCTGTTCTTGTGCCCGAACTTGGCTCTTGCTGGCACTGCCTCCTGATAGTTGTTTGACTTCATCTAGAACACAGGTTAAAAAGGCTGGAAGTGCTGAAAGGCTGTCAATGATGGGTGAACAACAACAGACTGACTGGAATAAATTTGAAGATGACTAAGCCCTTATTATTAAATTGTTTAAATTCTCTTATTATCAATGCCTGCTGTAAACAAGGCTAAGGTGTTAAAGAGGTCAATCTGCAAGTCCAATTTGTCAGAATGGTAGTTTAATGCCGTGACTGTGGATGGAAAGGTTTGCAGCAGTTGTGGCCAGATGATTGAAATAGATGTCGGGGGGGCAGCCTGAGGATCAGGTTCTAATTTCAGATCAGATAATGTATCTGAGTCTTTAAGAAAGAGGGATAGGTCCAATAACGACTGGTCATTTGGGTCTGTTTTTACAGATCCTTGTTCGGACTTTGTAGATGTTGTGGCTGCAGCTGTAGCTGTAAGTGCTACTTAAGATGCTGCTATGTTTGAAAGCGTTTGCAGTAGTAGCGGTGCAGCGTTCTCCTTTGGAGACCTTTCCCGTTGGATTACAGTGGGACTAGACAGCCTGAAACTTGAAGATTGGTTATTTTGTGCAAGTAAAGGGCTTGAACACAATTGTTGCTGTGGCATGGACGTGAAAATATCTGACTGGTGTAAAACAACATTAGGTTTTGATTCAGTTGTATCAGTCCATGTATGATTTTTTAAAACAAGTGACATACGGCTTTCCTGTGGGGAAAGTGGATGACAAGATAAGGACTGCTGGGTGACCGGAAAGATTGCCATGGGAGGCGCTTGGGGCGTTTTTAAGTCGTCCTCTGATAACCTGATGCTAGGATTAGTACTGGGGGTGAGCAATGACGATGTGGTTTTACTGGTTAATGGCGTATGAATGGTTATCTCTGTTATTTGTTGAAAGTTGCTAACCTTGGGCTCCTGCAAGGTTTGTGAAGAGTTAAGGGGCTTGAGTGGTCGAGGTGTTTTTAAAAAAATATTCCAGAATCGAAATGGGTTGGATAGTCTTATGGCGTGACGAAGAAGTAAGGTCTCTGTTACCAACCGAGTCTTGACCAAGAGGGGAGGGATTCAACGAAACAGATGGGGACATAGACATAGATTAAGAGCTCACACAGCTGCTCCATCTGCCGCTGCAGCCAGCTGTTGTAATTTTTTTTGTTTCGGTGAGGAGAGCACCTTCCTTGTTCTCCCGGATCTCATCGCTCCACTTGCTGTGACTACGTTGCCCAAGAAAGGCCGGATCTACTTATGTTGGTTCTACTATAGATTCACAAGAATTGTAGCTATGAGCACTGCTTCTTGGACACCCCCCCTTTCATCCACCGCCCTCCTACTCCGTGCCCACGGTAACCTGCCTTACGGCCCCTGAGGCCCCTATAGCCCAGCCACCCCAATTAGTACAAAACTGGGGCTGAGATAGTATGCGGGGTATATATAAGGGTCCCAACAAGGGGCCAGTAAGGTCAGGACAAGGTGTGGGCAGGGTTGTTGGTTGGACGACGGAACAGGGGGGAGCAAAACCAGGCAGAATAAGCCCAGAGCAAGACTAGGGCAACACGGCGCAGAGGTGGGACAACCAGGGCCGGAGCCAACCAAGCCAAACCGAACTGGGCAAAGCTAGGCGATCTGGCGGCTGCAGTTCGAGGCTGTGCAGGATAGTAACCACACTATCCACTATCCTGAACACCGTGAAAAAGACGGTCAAAGGGAAGGGGCTACGGGCTAACTCTATACCATAGAGTTGCTAATAGATGGGGAGTGGCGTCTTAAGGGCTGCGGGGGCTAAAACCCACAAGGAGAAGCTGAAAATCAGGAGACTCACCTTGGTAAGCCTCTCCAACTCCCTCCAACTCCTGCCACGGAAATCCGAAGGAAAAATCGCTGGACCCCCAACAGCGTTATCCCGCCGCCACTGTTGCCTCTACGCCAACTCCAGTCCAAGCTTTTTTCCGCCCGCCCGCACAGCCGCCGCTGCTGCCACAGCAGCCAGCCGTCACCGTCACCAGCTGAGCCTGCCGCCAGAGGCTCCGCCCCCACGCACTACGCACACGGCTCCCGGCTTTGGCTCCGGACTCAATTCTCGCGTCAGGTCATGTGTCAACCGCTCAAAACAGGCGCAGAATCGCATAATTCAAGTGGAACTGGTTATGGATGATCAAAAATGTAACCACTGATAAAATGAATTAGGAAATCTGCTTCATTTCTAAAACTGTATAGTAGCTTCCATTGGTGCAGCAGGTGCACTGGCACGCAGCCCAGAGCCCCGAGGGGCCCACTGAACCCTCAATATTGCTGTATATCATAGTTCAAACAGCGGCCAAGGGGTCCATGTCCTTCCTAGTGCTGAGCCCATGACACATTGGCTACACCACTGGTCTAAAACAGCCAGGGCACAAGTCCTAAAAAAAGAAGTGGGGGGACGCTGACGTCATGACAGGAAGTGACGTCACGAAAGGTGGCTTGCACCATCAGACTCATTGCCTCCTCTCACTCACCCCTTAGATGTAATTGCATCAGAGAAGCCAGCACGTGAGCAGCATTCTGAATGAGCTCCGATCTCGCCCCAGAGAGGCCAAAGAGTGAATGTGTGGCTCCATTTGCTCCAGTTATCGAGCTCCCGGTAAAATAAGTGGGGGGACGCCGTCCTCCCACGTGGTACCCCGACTCGAGCCCTGAAAACAGCCTTCGGTAGCAGCACAAGCTTGGACGTCACAGCACTGATACGCTGCTCTTGTGCAAGAAACATGATGCAAATCCCTTTGCCTATTTTACCTTCTTAATGTAGCAAACCGTATTTTTACGAAGAATACATGGAGTAAACTGAGTTTACAAAACCTTTGCTGTATGTACTATTAGAAGTGGCTACAATCATTTTTCTGCACTTTTAAAATGTCACATTTGGATATATGTTTTAGGAGAAAACAGCATGTTTCTCAACAGTAGGCTAGCTTAATGACTTTAGCTCTCTCGGATGAAATCTGGGTTTGACCTTTAGGTCATTAATTGAAATCTTCATCTACAAGGTGCAACCATATACACGCGAAGACCCACACTGCACAGTTTCTCATTTTTATACTCAACAGATATTATTCGCACACAAACAATAAATAAAGGTATTTACAACGGCCTCAATGTTGTAAGCAATGTTACAAACTGCGGATCCTCTGTTGCAGAAACTCAAGTGTGAGTCATGTGATTCACTCTAACTTCTTTTCACATTGTCCTCCGGCTTGTCTCTGGTTTTGAGTTACTTTTCTGTCAATCTGTGTTTTTTACACATGGTAGCCCAACCAAGCTTTGCTAGAGTTCACATTTCATTTGAATCATAAAGTAGTGCAAGGTGGCTTGTTTCACGTTAAGCGCGATCATAATGCACTTTCTAGAGACCTCTGGATGTCTACAGGGATTAGGGGCATGGCCGCCATTGATGCAGCAGGTGCAGTGGCACCTAGGCACATTGAACCTTAATAATTGCTTTCTTTTATCTACCACAACAGCAGTTAAAGGGGCCGGTCGTTTTCCATAGTTGCACCAAAGCACAAGGAATGCAAATTATGTTGCTGACAGAGATCATATAATATGGTTCTGTGGACTTGGGAATTTTCTAAAAGTAAATACGTCTTGAACCTCACAAAGGTGATGGAGGCGCTTAGTGGAATATGGTATTCATAAAATTTAATATAACCTTACACCTGACAAGTAGAAAGCTGGGTTTTTATTGCAGTGGTCCCCCCACTTTTTGCCTGTTATTTGATGAAAATTTGACTGGAGTGCATTGGGTTCCTGCTAACCAGGTCCCCAGTGCCAGTGTTCTTTCCTGAAAATAAGGTAATTGGTCAACTGATCCCTAATTGGCCAGAACTTTAGCACCTTTGTAGGTCTCTAGCGAGTGGTACCCCTGGTATCTAGGGCATAGGGACTGAAGAGGGTCCCTAAGAGCTACAGCATATCGTGTGCCACTTTAAGGGACCCAGCACCAGAGTCATGCAGACTGCCACTGCAGGCTGCGTGACAAGCTGCTCTAAAAAGTGAAATATGACATGACACACACTGTGTGCCATGTCCCTTAACACTGCATGTAATATTTGTAATTCATCCTTACCGCAGGCCTTACAGCCATAAGGCAGGAGGGAAACAGTCACAACAATGCAGGGTGAGCCACGCGTGTTCCAACAACGCAAGCGTTACCACGCTTGCCTTAACCACGCATATGGCTTAACAATGCAGTGCACAGTCTAGCTGCTACTGGCAGGAAGGATCGGGAGAAGAAGTAATGTGGTAAGTGGGTTGGGGCCAGGTTTTATGGGGTAGATTGTAAGGGTTAGGGAGGTCAGGGTAGTTGGTAGGACTCAGTGTGGTGGGGGTAGTTTTTAGGGCTTAGGGGAGGGTGGGTTACTTTTAGGACTCAGGGGGTGGAGGTTGGGCTGTATTTTAAATTAGGGGTTAGGGTTTTAGACCTCAGGGCTTTGGAAGGGGTTGGGTAGTTTTAGGGACAGCGCAGGGATGGTTTGGTCAGGGAGTTTGTGTTAGGGGGCAGGGTTTTAGGCCTCAGGTGGAGGGGAATGGGTAGTTTTCAGGGAAGGCTTTGAACCTCAGGGTGGGGGGGCAGGTAGGGGTTTGTAATTTAGGGCTTAGTGTAGGGCGTCAGAGTAGTGACAACCTTATTCACACATACCCCCTTACCATTCATGTATTTACCTCAAAATTGCGTGGTAAAGTAATGCATGGTTAAAACGCATTTGTGGTTCAGGTTGCGTGGTGAAGCAGGCGTGGTTTAGCCATGTGTACCCCTATCATACAACCAAGGCAGGGTGCATTAAATTCTATGTGAGGACATATGTGCATGAGCAGAAATTCCCCTGTGCTGGCCAGTTCAATTACTGATGATGAAGCCATTTAAGGTATGTACTGGGCACTGGTCAAAAACGAGTTTCCCAGCGACATAATGGCTTCACTAAAACCTATGGTGTTAAGTGGCAGACACCATGGATCAGGGGAGGAGTGACTGGGAAAGCAGGTGTAAAAAAAAAAAGTAAAAAGGAAAAATGTATCTTATCGCTGCTTCCTCTCTGCGCCTCTCCTCCGTAGTCCCTCGCTCCAGCCGCTCTCTCCTCCATGGTCCCTGCTCCAGCCTGAACAGGAAGCACACCCAGGCTCCCCACTGCCAATCACAATGCCGCAATACAGTGTTGTGATTGGTCTGAACGTTGTGGTTCAGTGCTCAGAGAGGCAGTAGAATCCTGAGCATGTTCTCCACCCAGGCTGGGTGCAATACAGCCTGGGTGGAGAACATTCAAATTGCGTATTAATGTTTGGCTGGCCCGAGACGGCCAGCCAAACATTCATGCGCACTTACAGAGTGTGCCTACCTAACGCTCTTCCCCCTTCTCTGAGAGCAGAGCAGCCCGCCCCACAGAGACGCTGCACTAGGAACACATACAATGATTATAACCTTGAGTTATTTTCATTTTATTTTCCCTTTATTTCACTGCTAAAAAGCAGTGTGGTGATGCTCCTCTGCCTTAGAGGAGGAGTCACCACTGATGGTGTTAGGTATCAATCACCTCGTATTAATAAACCCACACTGATTCCAGTGATGGATTTTCTAATACATTCACCTAGAGGGTATCATGGAGGTACCCCCTGAAAATCTACGGACCTCTAGGGTATGGTCTGACTGGTCCTCTCCAACCTACCACCACAGATGCCCCTGGAGGTGAGAGTCCCCACCCTCTGAGGCCGTAAACAATGCCTGCTCTGGCAGGAGATGTTATCACCTCCTCTGAGCAGGATGACTAGTTATCAACATACCAAGTCAGGAGGCTTCAAAGACCTCCACGCTTTTGATGTGCAAACCTGGCTTCTCCCAGATAGGGGAAAGGCCACACCCTGCCCAGGGCCCATTTGCCACAGGACCGGTGGTAAAATTAGCTAGTCAGGAGATGTGATGACCCTCAGGCTAGTATGACCCCTAAGGTGGGCTACCTGAAGTGAGCATGACTAGGATAATTCAACCATCTTTCTTTTTGGGGTAATTCGGTCCTCTGTGTCAGGGTTATGCCCACTTTCCAAAAAAAGTCATCATACAGAGGGTTCTGTCACCCTAAGGGTAGGTAGCCCATTAACTACTACCTGATACTCCCAGTAACGTCCCTAAATACAGTATTTAGGTGGCACCCTTGATACCAGGATTTCATATTTGATGGACACAATAAAAGACTGGACAAAGAAGATTGCTGAGATCAGAGGGGCAACTACTGACTTTGTGCCAACCCTGCCAGCATGCCTGCTGCACCCAAACCTCATGTAGAAACCGACGCGTCCTGCCACTGTGCAGACTCCAAGAAACCCAGAGGGCTGCCAGCGCTTTGCAAACTACCAGAGAACTCCCTTGGAGTAGAGCAACTACTCCACTGCAGCTGCAGGCAACAACAAAGCAAGGTCCGGTTCACTGTCCTGCCGCTTACCAGACTGCTGATGGTGCAAACAGCCAAGGAATGAGGTTGCAGTGCTCCCACATGTCAGATATGACCTCCCTCCAAGTGTACTAATATCTGGTGTGCCAGACCCCTTACACCAACAAAATCTTGGTTTGTCCAGACCGGACACCAACAGTGAGAGAGACTGACCTGTACATCGAGGAAATTGAGGGACAGTGAGACTCACATTGTGAGTGGCCCAGCTTTCCTGTTTGTCCCTTTTCTGCAGAACCATGACAAAGAGTGAGCCTCCGACCACTGCCACACAACACTTTAAAGTACCTCTGCAGCCGCACCTGCAGTCTGATGGAGGTGATGGTGTCAATAGGGTAATGAGACCCGCAGAGGCTGAGCCCACCATTGGGTTTGCCTAGACTGGACTCCAAGTCACTGCCTCCAACCTCTTTCTGCAGGCCCCCTAAACCGCAAGTGTCTCCTGCCGCATGAACCTAGTGCCTAATAGCACCAATGCCCCAACCCCCACAGTCTGAGTGAGGAGAAGTGGACCAATGATGTCTCTTCATTCCCAAGAATCTCAAGGACCGAGCCCCCCTGTGGGTTTGCCCAAATTGATCACCCACTCCCAGCTTGCAGCCTCTTTTCAACCGAACCGTTCCCCATTGAAGTGAACGGGGCACCCAATGTTGACACACCTCTGCACCCGGCAGCCCCAGTGCTGCCAGAGGTGACCTGTTGGTATTGGCTTGGACCTTGCCCCTGCTCGCCATAAGTCCTGGACAAGTGTTCCGTAAGTTGTTAAGTGCCTGAATGCAGTAAATGTGTTTACCCCATAGAATAACATTGCCATTCCAGAAATTGCGCTAAATGTGAACTTTTGAATATCTCGAAAAGGACTTCACTGATTCTGAATTCTTAGTATGTGAATTCATATAAAAATCTGTGTTGTTTTTATAAATTGGTGTTGGATATCTGTATTGAGACTGTGTCTCACTTACTGCCTTTATGTTTGCAATAATGCTTAGCACTATCCTCTGATTAGCCTATCTGCTCGCCCATACTACCATAAAAGAGAGCATTTGGGTTATCATTTGCACCTCTGTAAAGCAATTGGGGTTTGCCTTGACTCTTTACAGTGTACTTCATTTTGCTCCACGTTATAAAGAGCCAGCTTCACGGACAGGTGGATTAACCAATAGTAAGGACTCGATTACAAATGTCCAAAAGGGGTAGATGCTATTTGTCAAAAATCAGTAAATACAGACTCTTGTCAATTGCATGTAAAGCTCTTTAAAATGAGGCATAACAAGTGAATTTTGATTCTTTCCCCATCAAACTATGCATGGCTCTGTGACTGCATGATGATCTTCCTGTTTCTGTTAAGGCATTTTAAATTAATTCCGTCATCATAAGCAATTCAATAAAGGCTTAATAAGATGTCAGCCACCAAGAGAATGATATGGGAAACGTGTGTACAGTTTGGACATGTGGACAAAGATGGAGATGTGTCATTTGCTCTGAAGTTTGTGGCTTATGCTCCTTCTCCGAACATAATCTGAGTTTAAGTAAGCAAAAGGCATACTTGCTGTTAACACCTTCTTTAATTGAAACGTTATTTTTTTAACATACACTTTTGCAGGATTTAACCACAGTGGGAAAGGTTCACTAACTTTGCTGATGTCCACTCTTTAATTGTTTTGTTAAACGTTGACTTATCTTGAAAAATTCAAAGTTTTAAAAAAAATGGAGACAAAAACTGAAAAAAAAATCAGTTGCAAAAACTCTAGGAATTCACGTTTTGGTGGGATATTTCTCTAACAGAAAAAGGGGTTTGCCGCAAATTTCATGACAAAAGCATATCCTAGCAAAATTTCTCATCAGAAACATGGTAGTGGGAAATTCCTAACCCCACAACCGCAGTCTGAATACCACAAACCTCATGAAGTTGTGAAATTGAGAGATTTACACAACTATGATTGTAGGATATAAATGTTGCATTCACTCATTTTCAGTAACCTGAGACACTGTAATTATCTGTAGACTGTACCGAGTGCAATTTTTGTGAGTGAAATTTTGACATCAGCAGCAATATACCTGGGGAAAATGGTCCATATATTCCAAAGCCCACATATAGGACCTGATTCACATTCAAGCCTGTCCTATTTTTATGTGCAGAGTTCCCCACCCTGACCGTGGACTCTCCGCAGTCATAAAGTTACCATAAAATTGCAGTTTTCTGAGTACCGAAAAAAGTAAACTTACACAAATGTATGGAGTAGCAGAATTTATTGAGTGCAGCGAAAACTTCATCCGATCCTGCCCCAGTCCTCTTCAGGGTTACTTGGTGTTCAGTGTACTGTATGAAGAGGTGTTACCTCCAGGACCTTAAAAATTGTCAATAATGTTGTAATTTTAGTTAACATTCATGAACTTTAACACCCATATTACCACCCTAACCATAAAATCAGACTGGGAATTTGAAACACTATAAAGAAAGTCTCCCTAAAAGGGATAATGTGTGGGAAAACATTCCAATGGGCTCTTCTCAAACTCCACTTTTTTCAAGCAATTCCATGTAACTTAGCTTTTTTTTTTTAATGTTTGCAACAATGTTTATTGCATGCTGAGTAAAATTACAATAAATTGTTTAGAATTGCAATCACAGTTATTTCAGGGAAAGTTAAGCATTAACGAATGTTTCCTTCTTGGCTTTTCTTTTAAGTTTACTTTTATTTCCTGTTTGCCTCTCCAGTGTTTACAATTTTATTTTCAATCAATGAATCCAGGCTGTATGGAAAAAAGTAGGCTTCCTACTATTAGTTTACGTTCTATGTTAAATCGAGATGTGGGATTTTACAGAATGACTATACCGTTTGACATGTTATTTAGTTACTGCATTGTCTATTGACGAATAAAATGGCCATGGGACACCTGGGTGACAAGCTGCATCGCGCTTTCTAGAGCTGCTGTACATAAAGGCATCTTCTGTTTCTGTAGTTTTGCAAGTATCACGGATGTGCTTCACCACTTCTCTTGGTAATGCTCATTGGTCTAGTTCGTAGATGATTTCCTTATATTAACAATATGTTGAAACATTCTTTTCCAGGCTTACCAGAACCGAAAATAGATAAGGTATTCGAGGGGATGTCAATGAACCAAGGATTTTACACATCCAAAGACTTTCTACCTCTTGTAGCAAAGGCAAGCAAACAAGGTATGGCTAAGAAAAACATTTGTTTTCCGATCAGAATGTTCACTGTTTGTAAATAAACTTTGATTTTGTTCTGTGTATAAACTTTAAACTGCTATTACAACCTCTCAAAGTAAACTTACTGCCAGGCCTATACCTTCCTTTTTAATACATTTAACTCATCCTAAGTTAGGCTCTAAACAGCCCATTGGGCAGTATGCGTTGTATTTCAAAAGTTGGACATGCACCTTTAAGTATTACATCTCCTGTTACTGAAAAACTTGAATATTCATTTGTCACTACTGTGAGGCCTACCTTTTTTCACAGCATAACATTGGCTTAAATGTTTACATTGAATAAGTGATAATCTTTGCTTTGGAACAAGCAGAAATGTCATGTTTGTACTCTAGACATTTTTTTAATTATAATACTCTCTAATGGTAAAGTCGAATTTCAAGGCACAATTGTGAAAATGCTACTTTTAGAAAGTTTACATTTATTTGTCCTAATCATTAGGTGCCTGCAGCCTTTGTCCTGACTCACATGACCAGTTGTTATTCGCAGTTGTCCTTTGTGTATTCCTCCCAGACAGTATCACAAAAGTAGACTGGATGTTGCCTGGATGGACCATATTGACAGAATGGGTGCAGGCAGAGCTGACACCCACCAGCCTTACATTTCAAAGAAGCTGCCTAAGCACACTAAAACATGACTCAACACTAGCCTTCTGCCACCCCAGAAATCCTGGCACCAGGGCAGGGAGGAAGGAAATTCCAGAACCATCTATGGGGGGGAAACTCTAGAATCAATCAATCAATCACTTATTTTTAGAGAGCACTAATCATCTGTGAGTGTCTCAAGGTGCTGAGTGGGGGTGGGGGTGCAGCTACTGCTTGAACAGCCAGGTCTTGAGAAGTCTCCTGAAGGTCAGCAGTTTCTGAGTCTGTTGTAGCTGTATGGGGAGGGTGTTCCAAGTCTTGGTTACGAGGTAGGAGAAAGATCTGCCGCCGGTGGAGTTTCTGTGGATGTGTGGGACAGCGGCGAGGTCAGCGGAGCGCAGCTGGCGGTTCGGGGTGTAGAAGGTGAGACGCTTGTTGAGGTATGCTGGTCCGGTGTTGTGTAGTGCTTTGTGGGCGTGGGTGAGGAGCTTGAAGGTGATCCTCTTCTTGACTGGGCGCCAGTGCAGGGCAGTGATGTGGGTGTGGCGGGTTATGTCGAGGATGAGGCGTGCAGAGGAGTTCTGTATGCGTTGGAGTCTCTTCTGGAGTTTGGCCGCGGTTCCTGCGTAAAGGGTGTTGCCGTAGTCCAGGCTGCTGCTGACGAGGGCCTGTGTGTCCGCCCTTCTGGTTTCAGTGGGGATCCAGCTGTAGATCTTGCGGAGCATGCAAAGGGTGTTGAAGCAGCAGGAGGAGGAGACGGCGTTGACTTGCTGGGTCATTGAGAGCGATGAGTCCAGGATGACCCCCATGTTGCGAGCGTGGTCGGTGGGTGTGGGTGCAGCTCCCAGGGCGGCTGGCCACCAGGAGTCTTCCCAGGCTGAGCGGGTGGATCCGAGGATGAGGACTTCTGTCTTGTCGAAGTTAAGTTTCAGGCGGCTGGTGTGCATCCAGCTGGTGATGGCCTTCATTCCTCCGTGGAGGTTGGATTTTGCGGTGGCAGGGTTTTCGGTGAGTGAGAGGATCAGTTGGGACACGCCGCATATGATCTTGATGGCTTCGGAACGGAAAGGTGGGAGGCGTACCCTCTGGGTTCTGTCGGTGAGGAAGGAGCTGATCCAGTCCAGGGCTTTGTCGCACATTCCTGCGTTGTGTAGGCATGTGCATAGGATGTGGTGGCAGACGGTGTTGAATGCGGCTGAGAGGTCCAGAAGGATGAGGGCCGCGGTTTTGCCGTTGTCCAGTAGGGCGGTTTTGGTGCTGTGATTGCTGTGGAATCCGGATTGGGACGGGTCCAGGATGTTGTTTTCCTCAAGGAAGTGGGTCAGTTTCCTGTTGACGATCTTTTCGATGACTTTCATCGGGAACGGAAGAAGGGATATGGGCTGGAAGTTCTTGAGGTCCTTTGTGTCCGCTGAGGGTTTCATGAGGAGGGCGTTGATATTGGCTTGCTTCCAGCTTTCTGGGAAGGTGGCGGTCTCGAAGGAGCTGTTGATGATCGTTTGAAGTTGGGGAGCGATGATGCGGTTTGCTTTGTTGAAGATGTGGTGAGGGTAGGAGTCTGTTGGTGAACCGGAGTGGATGGTGTTCGTGGTTTAGATGGTAACATCGATGTTGACGTTGGTCCAGGAGAGCAGGTGGATGGTGAGGCTGGGGAGCGGTGGTTCTGCATCACTTCAAAGCGTTCACCAAGTATACATGTCGAACCCTGAAACACACTCCTCAGAACACTCCTGTTCCTGTGGATACTACAGAGGAAGGACTGCTCTGCTGACTGAGTACTGCTCTGCTTCTGGAGACCTGCCCTCCTATTGAAGAAGGAAGACTGATCCTGCTCCTTCATTACAGGCAACCTGGGTGACTCATAGGGTTAGTGGCTACAGAGGTTATTTTTAGCCTCTATTGATAGAGGATATATTGGAGGCTGTATATTGCTACAGCAACAGCCACTTTTTACAAATACTTGCACTTATTTGTCTTGCATTTTTAAACAGAATCACCACTTTTATTTCTTGCCACTGCTGCTGTTTGTACAGCTTAGGGACGCGCTATACTTTTTTCCTACTGGTTGTGGAGAACCAATTGACTGACTGGGGGTGGAGTCCGTAAGAGCTCCGAACTCATGAAATACGGACTGCAGGGCAGTTGCACCACTGACACGCCTAAGGCAAGCCCGTCTGCGCCCATTAGTGCTCAAAAGCAGCCAGGGGCTAGGATCCCTGGTCCTCCAGAATTAGCTCTAATACAGTGCTCATGTATGGATTTGAAGAATTTGGCAACTGCCCTGTTGCAGCCCTGTCACCATATTTTGGATCTCACTTGTGCAGCATTATCTTGTGGCAAGTGCAGTTTGGAACCTAAGACCACACCAACACCTAGCGCGAAGGTGAGTGCAATCCTTCAGGTTTTGCACAGGGCCCACTTCTATTTTCTTAATTGCCACACATTAGTTAAGCATAAATTTGAATGTATGACTTTCCTGTGGACCATGCACCCAACGTGGTCTTCTTGTCAGAAATTCAGCTTGTTACACCAGATATTGTTACTGCCATTCCCCTAGGCTTTGCAATCATGGGGCTGGATAGGCAATCTCAAAAAAGGGGTGGGATTGCCATTATTTGTAAACAGTCTATGCCATGCATGGTTATGGAAATAACCATTACAGGTTGTGAGGTGACCTTTTTCTCCCTAACTTTATCCAGTGTTTTTTCTATTTCTTTGTTTTATCGCACTCTGGGCCCAGCATCCAACTTTATGAAATCTTTGGCCAACGCTTTGCCACTTCTCGTTTTGCGCTATACAAATGTTATAGTTATCAGGGATCTTAATCTCCAGTTTGATGATGCTATCTGTCCCTTAGCAGTCGTTTGGGTTGCAGGCTTGGAAGGTATTCAGCTTGTGCAATTACTCTCTTCCCCTACACATAGGCTCAGTCACATTCTCGATCCTATTTTTATAAATCTAATTACTCCAACTGTGGACTATCCTCTTCCACTTACATGGTCTGATCACTTGGACATTCCATTTCAGATTTCTATTCTTAAATCCTTACCTATCCTTAGGGCCGATTACGATGGCGGGCGGACTTGAGTCCGCCCGCCATCGTAGCAGGATCGGGACCGCCCACTTGTAATGCGGCGGTCCCGCACCCATAGTCATGATGTGACCACCACCACGGCAGTTGCATCCAGCAATTTAACATTGCGGCGGGTGCTGCTGGCTGCAGCATCCGCCGTAATGTTAAATGGCCATGCTGTGCATTTCCATGCACAACGTGGCAGGCACCGCATGGAAATGTAGTGGGGTACCATGGGTAGCCCCCCAGTGCAGAACTGTCCCCCCAACACTGAGGGGGCCTGCAACGGGCCCCCACCAAAAACCAGCCTCCAACCGCCTTTCCTTGGCGGTTCCACCGCCATAGAAAGGCTGACTGATGCCAGCATTGTGATTGGGCGGGCGGTGCCTCAAAGGCACTGCCCCCATGTCCCCAGCCTTATCCGCTTCACCAGGCAATAGTTACGGAACGATTCCCCCCTGCCATTCTGATGTGGCGAGGGGAAATGGGCATTCAGATGGCGGAGGGACCGCCACCGCAGGCCCGGCAGTGGCGGTCCCTCTGCCATCGTAATGAGCCCCCTTGTTCCTGGACAGATAGTAGGGCACGGAAATGGGAAAAGGTGACCCCTTCTAGTTTCACTCAGGCCTTGGCTGCCAATCACCCTACCCTTGATAGCTGTGTTGACACTGCTAATGAGCAAGTGTAAGGCTGGATATCTGGGACACTGGATCAGATTGCACCATTGGCAGACAGATTAATATGATGAACTAAGCAAATGGCTGATTGGTTTATTGATGAACTTTCTTTCCTTAAAAAGAATTGCAAGCACCAGGAGCACATATGGCGTAGAGACATTGACAATTCCAGCAAGGCGATTTATCGCTCTGCTTTTAAGGCATATTACACTCCCATTAAGCATGTTCATCACAATTTTATGCTGATAAAATCATGGTTGCTAAGGTTTTGTCCCAAGAAATCTATTTGTTTAAGTTCTTATTCTTGTTGGAGCAAGTCTCTGCCACCAACCCACCATCAGAGTAAGGTTGCAAGTTCTTGTGCAGTTTTTTTTTTGATAAAGTATCCTCCATTTACTCTTCCATTTTAGAGGCTTTAAGAAAGTCCCCTTTCCTCAAGCTATGGTTTGAATCTTCAGCCAATAGTACGAGTCTGTTACTGTTCAAACCCATCAAACCTGGCATACTATCTCCCCTGATGATGTCTATCAAGTTCCACTCAACCCTGCCTGCCTTTCCATCTTGGAGCGACGATTGAGAGAGGGATTACCTGTGCTCTGTGACTTAATTAATAGCTCTTTCATGGTGCATCATGTTCCACTCTACTGGAAGCACACTTTGGTAGTCCCTCTTCTAATAAAATCACTAGATCCAACTAAGCCTGAGAAGGTTGCCGAAAAATATGTTAATCAGCAGCTTTTGAAGTTTATAGAAGCTAATGACCTTTTGCATAGGACACAGTTGGGTGTCTGCCCTCTCTACAGTACAGAGCCTTCCCTGCTGCTTACGTTTGAGTCTATCAGTAAAATTCTTGAAAGGGTTGACACTGCTCCACTTTCAATGTTGGACCTGAGTGCAGCCTTCAACACCATATCACACAACCTACAACTTGAACGGTTGTGGAGCTGCGGTGTTTGTTACAAGGTCCTGCCATGGTTCACCTCTTTTCTTCACCAACACACTTTTCAGGTGCTATAAAGATCTTTTGAATCCCAGGTTTTTCAGCTGCAGCAGGGTGTGCCTCGGGGCTTATTATTGAGCCGTACATTATCCAACCTATATATGTATACCTTGTCTGATATCATCAAGTGACACAGATTTGACATCATATCACACATCAATGATACTCTCTCTCAGAGTGCAGCCCGTACAGCTGTTTCACTGAGGACCTGCTTGTCAAAGGTCATTCAGTGGATGAAACTAAGCTGTCTGAAATTGAATGATGGGAAAACAGAGGTTCTTGTTTTGGGCAATGTTAGACTTGGCATCTTTTAGCGTGTTTCCCCTGAGTTTTTGCTTTCTGACCTCCTGGTTTTGACTCTGTTTTTGCGGGTGTAGTGGTTCGAAGCACTTTTCTCACTGCTGATCAGTGATAAAGTGCAAGTGCTCCTGTGCTAAATGGTGTTATAGATTGGTGTTTCCTTGAATGGATATTTCATTTACTTGTTAGTCCCTAATAAAGTGCACTGAGTGTGCCAGGGCCTGTGAATCAAATGCTACTAGTGGGCCTGCAGCACTAATTGTGCCACCCACGTGAGTAGCCCTGAAAAGGTAACTTAGACCCGCCATTGCGGAGTCAGCGCTCAGTCTGTAACTGCCATGTCGACTTGGCCAGTGCGCACACTTGCCAGTCCCTCACCTTCCCTTTTCTTACATGACAGCCACCCCTAAGGTAGGCCCAATGTTCCCCTGAGGGCTGGGTGCAGTGTATGGGAAAGGTCTGACATGCCCTGGTGTGTGTGGCATGTCCTGATAGCGAATTACGGCCAATTTCGCAAGTCTACCTGTTCTCCATAGGACAGAATGGGGAGTTTGTTTATAACATCTTATAGCATCTTATAAACATATCTGACCCAGGGAATTAGGTAGGAAAATAAAGTTTAGTATGCCTGAACTCAGAATCTA
The DNA here is from genome assembly GCF_964204655.1 of Triturus cristatus. Lineage (NCBI taxonomy): Eukaryota > Metazoa > Chordata > Amphibia > Caudata > Salamandridae > Triturus > Triturus cristatus. The sequence continues at coordinate 401,404,511 of NC_140586.1, read as the reverse complement.
AAGATGCACCTTTTAGTGAAGGTGATTTTTTCATTCGGGGTTTGAAAATACCACTTTTAGAAAGTAGGTATTTTCTTGCTCAGTTATCCTGTGTGCCTCTGCTGGAATGTGGATTGCCTGTCTGGGTTTTAGATGACAGAAGGCTGGGGAGCAGGAGTGGCTCAGTCTAGGTGAGTCAGGAAAGGGCTGAATAGACCTGGGCTGCAATTTAGGGAAGGGAGAGGAGATTTCCTTGCACCTCAAAGGGCCTGGTCTGCCTCTGACCATGTCTTCTCCACCTCCTGCCAGGAAGTCACACCGGAGAAGGGAAAACTGGTTCTGGCTGGGCACAAACACTCTCTGCCTAAGAGATCAAAGGATTTTGGGATATAAATACTGGAGCCCTGTTAGAAACGGGGATTCCCGGTAGGCTAGGGCATGCGCCAAAGCCTGACAGAAACCCCTGTTCTAGTCAGGGCAAGGGAGTTACACACTGAAGATAACCCCTGCTCACCCCCTTGGTAGCTTGGCACAAGCAGTCAGGCTTATCCCAGAGGCAATGTGTAAAGCATTTGGGCAACACACACACACAGCGGCGACACACTAGGCACACTACAAATGAGACTCCACACAAGGTTATGTAAAAATAGCCTTTTTAATATGTAAAACATATTAGAGTACAGTCACAGATATATATATATATATATATATATATATATATATATATATATATATATATATATATATATATACACTGTGCCAACTGGCACTAGGTCACAATTTACAGGGGACTATGTACAAATCAGCGCCAATCGGGCCGCTGCCAGAACCATCACAAGGCATAGTAAATGCAAAACCACCAGAAATAAATGTAAAACAGCCAGTAGCTACTGGCATAATAATGACCTCAGCATTATCTTAGGCCTAGAACATCATACACATAACATTTGCGTTAGGCCTCACATTAGCATAAAGCACCTTAGGCAAAGAAAATTCAGAAGCATAAACATATCATGCATGCTCATTAGGCATAAACACATTAGCAAAACAGGGCATCATCTCCTTAATAAATCACCCCCCTGCGGAGGTATGAACTTAACTGCACATTATGCCAAATCCAGGTTCTCTGTGCACCTTAGTACACACTTAGCATCATCTTAGGCCCCTTATGTCAACTCTGAAGTGACAAAAGAAGAGTGTAGTACGCGCACTACCTGAGGCTATCCAAAGTTTTTAAAGTTGTACCGTGCTCACGGGGTATCACTCTCCGAGGGGGAGTGTAAGTATAAACATTGAGAAGCACCCCCAATGATTTGGGGTGTGTCCCCCAGGCACTGGTTGAAGGCCGCACAAGCGGTTTTTAACTTCTAGAGTGAAAAAAGTTCATCACAAATTAAGGTTCTCTTGAAATGAAGCTTTACTGTTTTCTATTGCATCATAGAAAATCAAATGGCAGTTTTAGTCCATAGACGACAATATCTCCATTGTAATTTGCGGTTACATGGTCATTCCCAATGCATTTCGGCAGAACCTGCCTTCGTCAGGGGAAATCTATGAATAATCATACACATCATGAGTATACTATACGAGGATACAGAGTGCGTTATTTAGCCAACGGTGAAAAGTGAGTTAGTTGGTGAATGTGTGTTCTATGACGGTGGATAAATAAATGCATAAAAAAATATATAAATTGGTGCCCGTGTGTAAACAATGGAAAACGAAGGTATACGTGGCGTGTGACTAATTAATATATTGTTATCGGGCGTGTCTCGCATTGCTGGAGAGTGGTTTTCAGGGAATAGCGGGTCATGCCGGTAAACAATCATGGTCAAATGGTGGGAAGTGCCGGGTTCGTGCTGTTAACGATAACGGGTGTGAATAGTTTAATAAAAGCATGGTTAAATAAGTTCCAACTGACGCCACTATCTGAGTTGATATACGCTTACCGAATGTGTGGAGTTCTGGCGCGCGAGCTCACTGGTGTGGTAGTAGTCGGGTCTCATGCAAAGATTTAAAAAATCTGCACCCGTTATCGTTAACAGCACGAACCCGGCACTTCCCACCATTTGACCATGATTGTTTACCGGCATGACCCGCTATTCCCTGAAAACCACTCTCCAGCAATGCGAGACACGCCCGATAACAATATATTAATTAGTCACACGCCACGTATACCTTCATTTTCCATTGTTTACACACGGGCACCGATTTATATATTTTTTTATGCATTTATTTATCCACCGTCATAGAACACACATTCACCAACTAACTCACTTTTCACCGTTGGCTAAATAACGCACTCTGTATCCTCGTATAGTATACTCATGATGTGTATGATTATTCATAGATTTCCCCTGACGAAGGCAGGTTCTGCCGAAATGCATTGGGAATGACCATGTAACCGCAAATTACAATGGAGATATTGTCGTCTAGGGACTAAAACTGCCATTTGATTTTCTATGATGCAATAGAAAACAGTAAAGCTTCATTTCAAGAGAACCTTAATTTGTGATGAACTTTTTTCACTCTAGAAGTTAAAAACCGCTTGTGCGGCCTTCAACCAGTGCCTGGGGGACACACCCCAAATCATTGGGGGTGCTTCTCAATGTTTATACTCCCCCTCGGAGAGTGATACCCCGTGAGCACGGTACAACTTTAAAAACTTTGGATAGCCTCAGGTAGTGCGCGTACTACACTCTTCTTTTGCATAACTCCGTCCGACCTCCAGTACGCAGCACACCACTAAAGCCACCATGCAATTCGATGAAATTTCACACCTTACGGATACAAGAGCAGAAACATTCACCTTTGGACACGACGAAGCCGCCAGAATCTACGCTCTTATACACGAGGATTCAACAACATACTCCAGTCACAACACCAAAGAACGGAACATCCGTCAACTTCTTTACCTTTCTAAAAAAGAGATCAATCAGCGCTTACACGCAAGTACCATGATCAAGTACCACAAGGCGCAAAGAATTCCCAGGGGCCTTAGAGTGCCACTGAAACCTTCGCTCTGCAAGAACCAACAAAAATTCAAAGACAAGTGGTTCGCAATTCTGAACAAATGTTCGTTAGATCTAATTCTTTTGATCATCGAAGAATTGTCATCGATCCTAGAAGAACTCACCAAGGACATTAACGACATTAAAGACGAGCTACAAAAGTCATTAACACCAGAGGAGCTCACCAGCATACTAGAAAACATCAATACTCAACTAGCTAAACACACAGCGGAAGTGAACGAACGCAAAATCCGCAAATTCCACAGGGATACAACGGATTATAAGATGGGAGAAGTATACTCATGGGCTGAAATATATGCAAAACGTCAACAAAACAAACCATACTCAGCCAACACCGATACTTCATCGTCAGATAGTGACCGTACTCAACAACCCAGAAGATTCATACCCAGAGACAGCACATCTGAAACCACGGTTCCAACTGATTTACCTTCAACATCAACTGCCACTTCTACCTCCGTAACTTCCGAAGAAACAATTCCTTCACCTTCTTCTTTTTTAGAAGCAGGCCACACAGACCAAGACGACCCAGGAGGAGCAACAGAAAAAACAAAAGACAAAGAAAAAGAGAAGGATCCACCTCAAACTCGCACAACCTCGGCCAAGAAGGACCGACAGAAACGAGTGAATCAACAGAGAACTTAGTCATCAACATTTCTGATCACCACTTTAGTGACATCCAACTCAGAATCTTACAAAAAGGCACGTCCTTTGTGCCAACTTCCGGCAGCAACACGCTTGAATTAGACATCAGTTTTTTCAAGTTAATGAGAAAGCTCAGACTGCGCCATTTTTTCGACAACGTCTTAAAACCCACCAAGGAACAAGAACAAGATCCCCTTATGGGTTTACAAGTCAAAAGCACCTACATGGCACCCACAAGCCATAAGAGTCTCGACCTGTTTGAATCCGTAGTGAAAAGACATAGCGAAACTCAATTCTAGAAAGGTACCTAAGTCCCAGAACCTTACCAACAAAGAATTGGGCATCATCAAAGCCATTGCACGAAATCCAGATATCATTTGCACCAAGGCTGACAAAGGAGGAGCTCTTGTTATCCTCAACACTCACTACTACAATTCCCAAATAACGATTCATTTACAGGACACGAACACTTACATGAAACTGGCATTCAACCCTACAACATCATATATGGGAATTCTACAACTTTTGATTCAAAACGCTTTTGAAAAGGGTACCATCAATGAGAAGGTCAAGAAATACCTCATACAACCAAACCCAAAAAGTCCTACCATATTCTTGGTACCCAAAATTCATAAACACCCAACCAAACCACCATGCCGACCAATTGTTTCCACACGAGGAAGCCTACATGAACCAGTGGGTAAATATCTCGACCGTCACCTACAACCCAGCGTCTATAACATGAGATCTTTCATTAAGGACACAACCGATTTCTTAACCAAACTACATGAAATAACAATCACTGAAGAAGAAAACATCATCCTATGCACAGTGGACGTCAATTCTCTATACACATCCATCCCTCATTTGTCCGGTTTGGAAGCTATTGAACACGCACTATTACAAACCAACTATTCACAAGACCTACAAGTTTTTCTCATGGAACTGATGCAATTCACTCTTCTACACAGCTACTTCCAACACAACAATGAGTGGTTTCAGCAACTCACGGGCACTTCCATGGGAAATTGTGCAGCCCCGGCGTATGCCAATATCTTTATGAATCGGTTCGAAGAAGATAATATTCTTTGCATCAAAACATGGATGGACCACTTAAAACTCTACTTGAGATTCATAGATGACATCTTCATTGTATGGAACGGCCCCATCGACATCCTTGAAAATCAGCTGGAACAACTTAATCTAATTGACCAACGTATACAGTTTACTTTCAACATTAATCTTCATTCCATCACTTTTCTGGATGTTAACATCACCCGATCTTCCACCGGTTTTGAAACAGATCTGTATAGGAAAATTACAGACAGAAATAACACTCTTCACTACCACAGCTTTCACCCTTTACCCCTCAAACAACATCTTCCATATTCACAAATGCTCAGGATTAAAAGAATTGTTTCCAACCCCATCAGATCCAACACACAAATGGACACCTTAATGAACAGATTTAGATCTCGTGGATACCCTGATCATGTATTGCATGAAGCACTGAAACGATCATCAACCAAGACCCACAATGAACTTTTGAAGCCTCAAACTAAAAACTCCACAAACCAAATTACTGTAGTGTCCAAGTATTCTACCTTGAGCACTTCATACAAACGGATCATTCGCAAACATTGGCAACTTCTCACATTGGAACAGGATTTCAACCATATATTCGACGAAACACCGATCTTTGCTTTCACCAGGAGTAAAAACATTGGGGAAATTTTGCAACAAACGCAACCAACCGTTCAGCAAACATTCAAAGGCACAATCCCATGCTTAAACTGCAACAACTGCCACAATGTTATCAAAGGTTCATATATAACACACCCCCTGAAAGGGCATAAAATCAAAGTCAGAACAACAGCCACTTGTGACACGTCCAATGTCATATATATGCTCAAAAGCCCGTGCGGCATTGTTACTGTTGGACAAACTGAACGAAAAATCAAAGTCAGATGAAATGAACACAAGTCAAATATCAGAACCAAACAATCGAAGTCATCAGTCGCCCAACATTTCACAGAAGCAATGCACTCAGTTAGCCAATTGAGATTTTGCATTTTGGAAACTATCGAGAAAAAAGAAGGGAGAGACAATCACAAATTCCTATTGCAACGGGAAAACCATTGGATTTATTTGTTGAACTCCATGAAGCCAAATGGAATGAATGACCGCATAGAATTTACTTGTTACCTATAGCATTAATTACTGGTTATCAAGAGAAGGACTAACCACCAGTATCGCTTCATCTAAACCTCCATGTTGTTACATCCTTATACCATCATTCATGTTCTGTTCAAAAATGTTGTTACTGCTTCCACCTTTTCATTCTTCTTTTTTTTTCTTCTTCTTTTTTTCCTTTTCCTTCGTTTTGTTAATCTTTTCTATCACGACTCTTCAACCCCGCTAACAATCGGGTAAGGTCTCCTAGCCCTTTTGTAATACAACTCAATTCTAGACACCCATCTATATTGTTTTTATGCTTCCTTACGTTTCTTCACTCTGATCATACCAACTCTTTTTTACTTTTTATTTACACTGGTCACGTTTCGTATTTTATACTTTTAATCACCTCAGTATACCTTTGGTCTTTTTTCCACATACCTACTCACTAATTTTGGCATAGTCTTCTTTCACTCTTTATCGCATTGAACCCGTATCACGTGACTACCCGCTTTTTTAAATCTTTGCATGAGACCCGACTACTACCACACCAGTGAGCTCGCGCGCCAGAACTCCACACATTCGGTAAGCGTATATCAACTCAGATAGTGGCGTCAGTTGGAACTTATTTAACCATGCTTTTATTAAACTATTCACACCCGTTATCGTTAACAGCACGAACCCGGCACTTCCCACCATTTGACCATGATTGTTTACCGGCATGACCCGCTATTCCCTGAAAACCACTCTCCAGCAATGCGAGACACGCCCGATAACAATATATTAATTAGTCACACGCCACGTATACCTTCGTTTTCCATTGTTTACACACGGGCACCAATTTATATATTTTTTTATGCATTTATTTATCCACCGTCATAGAACACACATTCACCAACTAACTCACTTTTCACCGTTGGCTAAATAACGCACTCTGTATCCTCGTATAGTATACTCATGATGTGTATGATTATTCATAGATTTCCCCTGACGAAGGCAGGTTCTGCCGAAATGCATTGGGAATGACCATGTAACCGCAAATTACAATGGAGATATTGTCGTCTATGGACTAAAACTGCCATTTGATTTTCTATGATGCAATAGAAAACAGTAAAGCTTCATTTCAAGAGAACCTTAATTTGTGATGAACTTTTTTCACTCTAGAAGTTAAAAACCGCTTGTGCGGCCTTCAACCAGTGCCTGGGGGACACATCCCAACTCTGAAGTGACCACCTCCTGTTACCTGGTTGCACCCCATCCTGGCACCAGACTCAGGGGTCTCCGTCGAGATCTGGCCCGGTTCAAGGGCACTTCCCCAACCTCCGTAAAAGAATGACCCCCTCATTGCACCTGTCCACGCTCTCGCGGTTCAGCTGTGAATATACTGCCGAAAAAGTACTGGCACCAACCGTGCCTCTTAAGTCCCACTCCGGGACGTCCAAACAAAATTGCCCCAATGTTGCAGCTGCGGCCACTGCGGCGCAGCTGTGCAAACCACCAAACATGGGCACTTCTGGTGCTGCTCCTGGCACCAATACGGGTCTCCTCCCGGCCCCCACTCACCGGGCTCTTCTGTTGTGGGCTCTGTTCCTCTCCGGGCAGGTCTTCAGGCACTGACAGTGTGCCTCGGCCAGACCCGCCCCGGGACTTCTCCTGACTTCACCCTGGCCCCTCCTCCTGGGACCCGGGACTTCGATGCGGAGCCCGCTTGGCTCGGCTCGTTCCCTCTTCCTCCTTGCCACCATGCCCACAACCAGGCAACCGGCCTGACTTCTGGGCCGGCCGCATTGTCTTCTCCTCGGGCCGCGGCGGTGATTCTTGGCGGCGGAATGTGGGGTGGGCTCCAGCTTCAGAGTAACGGCAAATGCGGGGTGGGCTCCTGCCAAGTAAGCGGCATAATAGGGGGTAGGCACCCGCCCTTTAAATTGTGCATAAATGTGGGGTGGGCTCCCGCTAGTGATAGAAGTAGAAATGCGGGGTGGGCACCCGCCGAAGTTTCAAAACGCAGGATGGACACCCCCAAAAGAGCTGCAAAATGCGGGGTGGGCACCCGCTTTATTTAATAAGCAAGAAGGATGCAGCAGAAATGTGGGGTGGGCTCCCGCACTTCTCGAGCAGCGCAGGGGGGAATCCCACATGCCGGGATTCCCTCCAAGCACGTCGCAGCCTCTGCGCTGCAGGATCCACACTCCTTCTTCCTGGTAATTTAAATGTAGCGCTCACAGGGTGCTAGGTAGCAGGCAGGAAAGTCCTTGGGGCTGGAATAAAGTTTTAGCACTCACAAGGCGCTAGGTCCCAAGATGTAGAGGCAAGGCTGGGCAAGGGTAGCAGACCAGGGGACAGCACACTTGGCAGAGCAGCAATTCGTAAGAAGAGTAAGACACAACAAAGAGGCAATCCTTCCAGTTCAGCAGCCTTTACTCCTGCAGAATCTCTTCCTGGGTTCAGCAGATGCAAAGGTCCTTGGTGCAGTCAGGCAGGCCAGCACGCAGGGACCCTCAGGAGCAGCAGCCGGTTCCCGCGGCTGTTCCTCCTGGCCGAATGTCCCCTCCAAGTCAGCACAAGCACAACAACCTCATGGGGTCACAGCCCCTGTATTTATACACCCTTCTTCCCTGCTACTAGAAGGGGGCAGAAGCTTCTGGAAGGGTCTTTGGGGAAACCAGTCCCAACTGGTTTGGGGGGAGTGTAGGGCACTTTGTTTACCAGGCTTCTCCCCTCCCTTTGTGAGCTGGGGCTTGGTAATCAGACACACCACAGGGGGGAGGAGCCACCATTGTACAGGGCAAGCACAGACCTATTCAGGGACAGGGGACTTCTCCTCCCACTACTCCAATTGCAGATCTCCTATTCAGCCTGACACTGACTCACCCTGCCCTCCCTGAAGCCACCCACACCTCACCACCCCCGGTCACTTCTGTAACCAGACATGCAATACACATCAGGCAGGCAGGTACCCAGAAATGCCAACTTCTAAAAGTGGCATTCCTAAAATAGTGAAAATATATCTGTGCACACCATTGCACATCATTTATTATTTTCCTTCCACACACACCAAACATGACATACTTATTTTGTTTCATTTAGGAGCTATCCCATAAAGGGGGGATTCCCAATTTTAGCCCATGGAGGGCAGAGAGCACATGCACTTTGCACTGCTAACCAGTGCTAAAGTGCCCAGAGTCCTAAAACCACCAACACCATGTTAGAAAAAAGGCTAGGAGGAAAGGAAAAAGTTTAGGGATGACCCTGCAAAAAAAGCCAAGTCCAACAAGACCAGACCCCTGAACTTTAGAACTCTTTTGGACCAAGAAGACTGCCAAGAAGAAGAGCTGGAGAAGCTGTGAGGAGGAACTACCACATTGCTGTGTGCTTTGCTGTGTTGGCCTGCAGTGGCTGCTTCTGTCTTGGGCAGTGAAAGGACTGGACTGAACTTTCTGCAATCTACTTTTGTGAGTTTCTCCAAGGGCTTGAGGTAGAGCTTGCCCCCGTTCAAGAAGTCTCAGGAACAGCAAAGACTTCAAGCTCTTCTGTCCTCAGCACTGGGGACTGTGTGTTTTGTGCTGCAACAGGAGAAAAAGCAACTCAACGCCATCTAAAACGCCGCTGCCAACTCCGTGTCCTGAAGGCACTGCAGAAGGCACCGCCGCAATGCCGCACTGCGACCCTGGTCTCACCACCAATGCCTGCTGACGCCACCACTGAGCCGCTGCTCGCACCGCAACCTGTGGGCACTGAACTCCGTACCACCTCGCTTAATGACAACGCTTTGGTATCCCTGACGACACCGCTCCACGACGCTGCTTGCACCGTGCTTCAAAGGCAACGCTCGTAAAGTTACGAGACGCACCACCCTCATCCCGCACCGCAACATTGGCCTACCGACGCCGGCGCCATCGACTCCAGTTCACTGCATTCACCTCACACCCCAACCCTGGTCTCACCGACGACTCCATCTGATGCCACCACCGAGCCGCTGGTCGCGCTGTGACCTGAGGGCACAGCACGGCGCACTGCTGCACTTCGCACCACAGCACCTGACGCCAGCGCTCCTGACTCCAACAGAGAGGAGATCGATCTGCAATGCGTGTTACTTCGAGGGCCCCGACAAGTTCTGCACCGACCTCCAGAACCGACGCCAGCGGATGTCGTGCTTTCGGAAGCTCAACGAGAGGTCGCCGACGCTCTGCATTTCTAAAAGGTACTGTTTGCTGGTCTTCCCGACACCGTAGCTGGCCCACAATGCTGCGGTCAGCCAGAACTGTTTGGATTTGTTTGTTCACAACGCCGTGATAGCCCAGGATGGAGCTATCGACATCAAGGAACTGTTTTTCAATCATATTTTGGTAACTGAAGATTTTTAAGTACTGTATTGTGGATTTTTTATCGTTTTTGGTCTTGTCTTAAGTATATAAAAATACTGGATATTTTTCTAAACTGGTGTGGTGTCCTTTTGTAGTGCTTACACTGTATTACTGTTGGCTATGTGCAAATGCTTTACACACTGCCTCTAAGATAAGCCTGACTGCTCGTGCCAAGCTACCAAGGGGGTGAGCAGGGGTTATTTTAGTAGTGTAACTCCCTTATACTGACTCGAGTGGTGGTTCCTGCCTGGCTTTGGCACATGCCCTAGGCTACCAAAACTCCCATTTCTACAGGCAAGCAACCAATAATTTTGTCCCCTGCCTAGTTTCCAGATTCGCTTGGACCTCTACCCTCGCCAAAGACTAAGGTTATAACCCTAGGTATTTTGTTAGATAAAAAGCTTATATTTGATAACCAAATCATGACTCAAGCAGGCAAATGTTTTGGGATTTTAAAATTGCTTAAAAACATGATTTGCTTTTTGCCGGAATCTGCCAGAAAAACAGTAGTCCAGGAACTAGTGATTTCCAGTCTGGATTACTGCAATGTTTTATATCTAGGAGTATCTCATTGCTACCTGGCTTTTAAGACCAAGAGTGCTTGATAACTTTATCCCTTCATCAAGCATTACTCCCCTCCAGGTGCCTCAGATTTGTGGATGCCCTCTTGGCCTGTGTCCCCACTGTTAAGAAAGCTGGCTTTGGGGGTAGCTGTTTTAGTTTTGATGGGTCTAAGCTGTGGAATTCTCTCCCCCTTCATCCAAGACAGGCAAAAACAGAAGCTTTGTTTATAAGAATTTTTAAAACCTGGTTATTTAGGTTGCCTTGATCTTGAGTCTTTTTAGTTTTGCTCTACTTTTTTTTACCTCTGGAGCTAGATCTCTCAGAGCTGTGACATTTCATTGAAGTAGCTATGCGCTTTATAAATTGTATTATTAATATTATTATGAGTTGGCAGACCTCCTGTCTGAACTACAGGGTCTCCAAAAACTCCAGAGGCCTCCCTGCAATTGCCCATCTGACCTGCTGCTGCTGGCCCTGCCTAGGCCAGCAACTGGAACTGCCTGATCTCTCATGGCCTCTGCATGAGTGAGTCTCAGATCCATAAGTGGCACCTTCACAGGACCTGGGTCCTTGGTTGGCATCAGAGTGCACTCCTCTGAAGACAAAGGAGAAAATGTGAAGTTTTCGTTTCTTCATGACTACTTATTGACTCATTCGTGCTGAGATCTTGCCACCTGAAACAACTGCCAATGTGAAGCTCCAGTGGACACGGCTCTTCACACTACAGCAACTGCCAGCGATGACCTAATCACTGACTAAGATCTGCACTTTAAGCCCCTGTGATGCTGGCCCACTGTGAGCACCAACGCGAAGTTCCAGCAACAACTGTCTGTGATGTCCTACACAATATTCATGATACAGCAACAAATGTCCATGATGCTACGCCAGCTCTTTCCTCTACAGTGACGACCATCCACAACACTCTCCTTACAGCCTCCTCCATCACGAACTGGACTCTATGTGCAGCACTTGAAGAGGGTAACTTTTTTCACAGAAACTAACATGGTCTCTGTAGCTGACCTGTACTCCATCATGGTCGGCCTCAAATTGTGACTTTCCTCTGGTCTAGCACGACCAGATGACTACTAGTGGCGCTTTGTAATTTTAGGCTCCAAACTTATCTTAGTTTTTAAAAGTATATATCTCCAGCTCTAGTAATCGTTTTTTGTCATTTGGTGTCAAATTATTTTTCAAAGTTTTGTATTTTTCTAAATTGATGTTGGTTTTTTCTTATGTTGTGTTTTCACTTTATTACTCTTTGAGTGCTGCATAAAACCTATACGATAGCTGACCGCTTTGTCCCAAGCTTCCAGAGGGTTACTTTTCATGGCTTTTGTGGTCATCCTGACAATGATTCTGGCTGTTGCTTGATAAGGACTCACACTCCCCTCAAACAAAAATAAAGAAACATTCTCACAGTTTCAAAAAGGAATATTTTGTGTCCTTCCCAAGGATATAACTATCAATGGTGTAAGGGCAGTGGCACTGGGCCCGGTGGTGTTGGGGCCCACTACAGCCCAATTATGCCTGCCATTTTGTAAACAACTAACACTCAAGGGAGACTATTTTTCCATGCTTGCATTAGGGTCCCTGGTACCTGAACCAGGCCACTGGTCCAGGCAGACTTCACTAGGTTATTTGGAGACATTCTGTATTCTTTGGAACTATTCGATTGCCATTTTATTTATGTAAACCTCATTGTTTGTAATACTTTGAGGCAGTGCCATTTGGCTGAGTAGTTGGAATCTTTTCCAAGCAATTGCTCCATAAGACAACCTTTTTCTGCAACTCCAGGAAGCAAGTGCACATTAAAAGCTCCCCATGATATTTTGAGTAGCAGCACTGATGCCAGCCATATTTGTTCTTAGAATCAACTCCAGTCTCAGACTTTATTTCAAGTCCTTCGTTCCTTTCTCTTCAATGTTGTGGTGCATGGTTTGGATTGGATAGCATGCATAATCATTTGTGGTGCATATTGCTAGCATACAATGACTTCTTAACCAATGGTCTACGGTCCGTGAAGCCTACTCAAGCGGTCCACGACTGCATAGAAAATTAAATATATTAACAGATTTGTAAAGTTTATATACATAAAGAAGGTGTTTGACCTTGGAACCTAAAAATTAAGTTAATATCAGGGCGATTCATGGGAGCGCAGCAAGTGTATCTAATCGACTACAATATGGAAGATGAGTTGCCTCAATACCCATTAAAAAATTTAAAAAAAAGAAAATGATATTTGCTTGTGAACTAAATAAAATCTTTCATCATTTGTGTATTTGTATTATGAATGCTTGTTTCTGAACTGTTTGTGTATTGTTTTGCATATTAGATCTTCGAAAATACTTAGGACGGGCCTCCGCTTTACATTAATGAATCAGTTGGGTTCCCCAGATTCCAATAATAGTTCAGTGGGTGTCCTCAGGTTGCAGTAATGATTAAGTGGGGGTCCACAGAAGTCAAAAGGTTCAGAACCACTGCTGTAATAAATTTGCATTTCTCATTTTTAGAGGAAACCTAAAGCAGGTACTTGGTTCCAGGCCCATATTAATTAATAACAGTAACTAAGAATATGAGACTGATGCTTTAGTTCTGGCTACTTGTCCACACTTATAGGTATGTCTTGATCATCACCTTTACCATCTCATTTGCACAAGAGTCCCATGTTAACTACATCTATTTTACTTCTCAATTTTACCAGTTTGTTAAATGGATGAACATGACTACCTGCTTCACACAGATGCAACCTTAAGGAGTACATTTCTAGTAGTGGACTTTGCTGAGAATTCATATTGCTAGTCCTGGACCGTACTGCAGACATAATCAGTGCTCCTCACCTACCCTTTATTTCTCACTCTCTATGTACTTCCCCTCCACAACTCTGCTCGCGATTCCTCTTTGTGCGTCTGCATTCTTTCCGTGCCACCCACAATGTTGTGCCCACTCCCTGCCTCTAAACTAGGCCTGGGTGGTGAACTTTGCTCCGTTCGTGGAGTTTGCACAGTTTTACGCACTCCACGGAGCCCGCGGCGTGCATAAATCTCCGCTTTGCAATGTGCAGCTGAGTTTTTCCCCGCTCATGATCGCAAATGGTAAGTTCGCGAGCGCGAGTTGCCTCTCGGGTAGAATTTCTACCAGAGCGGCAGGAATACCAGCACAAACTGCAGTTTGCACTGCACTCCGCCACTCGCGGAACTTCGCAGAGTTTCTTTTGTAACTTCACGGAGTTCCGTGTAGCAAAACTCTGCGAACTACACCCAGGCCTACTCTAAACCACCTCTCTGCCTTCACCCATTCAGAGCCTCCCACTCGTCTTTTGGCCACTGTGTTGCCTTCATCATCTCAGTTGCATTAAAATAATTGTCCAATGTGAAGTATGTCTTTAAATGCATCATACCAGATGAAAATTGAATGTGGTGACAACATTTCTAAAGCAGTGGATTGGTGGGGCCTCAGAAATGAGGATAACTTTTTATAGTTGTGAACTCAACTACTTCTTGCCCGTTCCCTCAGTATCTCTCCTTCTGAAAGTGAAACAGTATGTAGCATCTGGCATCTCTGAAAATAATCTTAGCATCGTTTTGTGTCAATATATAGCTTTTCTCCCATGCCCTTCTACAATACACATCCAATTGAATTTACAGAACACACAAGGTGGACTAGCATGTTCAGGTCAGAAGGTCCTTATTACAATTTTTGGAAGACCAAAAGAGATGGAAGTTTAAAGATTTCAGTGAAAATAGTGCCAAAAGCACAAAGCAACTACTGCGGTTATCTGGTCGTGCTGGCCAGCAATAAAGTCACAAGTTTAGGCTGACCACAATCGAATGCAGGCCAGCTACAGGAACCCAGTTAGGCCCACTGAACAAAATTACCTTAAATCCTGGAGTTGCGTAGTCCCACATCGAGGATGCGTTGCACAGCTGAGGTGATGCGAGGTCCGGGACAGAGATGAGTTACATAATGTCAGATCTTAGGAATTGCAAGGCTGCAGAGCGAGGTCGGGGATGCATCGCACGCTGGCGGTTCCGATGTGAGGGTGTGTGGAGATGCAGTGCGCTGTGTTGGTTCTGCCAAAGAGACCACAGCTGGGCTGACAGAGGACCTTCAGGCTCACATCCGAGGGTCCAAGATTCAAGTGGCGCCACTTGGGGGACAAGACTCACAGCAGGCACAGTCCAGGTGCTGGGTAAAAGGCGATTGGAGCCTTTAATGCCCTTGAGGCCCCTATCCGGATGCCTGCCAACTAGTCCTTGGAGTCACTCTGGTGGTCCTGGGATCAAGATGCAGGTTCAGTCCTTATCACTCAGCCAGCAGGGCAGCAGAGTAGGAGTCCCTCTTGCAGCATAGTGGCACAGCAGTCCATCTGAGTCTTCCACAGGCCCAGAAGAGTACATAAAAGTTGGATTGCCAACTTTGAAGTAGGAGAAGGTTCTGGGAGGTTTCTACCCCCCAGAGGTGTTTGGAATTTCCTACCTCCCTGCCCTGGCCCATGCTTGTCTGTGGGCACAAACGACTAGTATCGAACCCTTTGTGAGTGTGCTGGGAGAGAGGTTTTGTGATATGCAGGTGTGGTAGGTGACAACTCCTCCCCCTCAGCAAGACAGAGATGGCCAATCCTGCCACCTTCTAGTACCCCTTTATCTCTCTTTCTTGCAGCAATACACAAAGATCAACTGTCAGCTCCTCCTCGTCATTTGACCCAGAATACAGGCTACAGGCACCAAATGGTTAGGTCAAGGAAATACCAACTTTCAAATAGTGACATATTCAGAATTGTGACTTAAAATCTGAATTTACCATTAAAGAGGGTTTTAAATTACAATTGTTTAGACACCAAACTCAGCATTCTTACCTGCTCCCAGTTGAAAGTTGTTACAGCAAACAAATGATGGACGGAATGCTGACAATGTAAACATTCTCCCCAGTCAAAAGGTCTGGGTTAAATCCATCGTTCTTTTGCCCACTACGCCACCCCAGTTTGGACCCAGCCATTTGCAAATCAGTCTTGACCCTGTGCCCCATGGGAACAGTCCGGACTGAACTGCCAGGCCAGGTCCTCCCTGGACCGGAAACAAGCCTCCTGGGACCGGTTTCAGGCTATGTCACCCTTCTTCAGCCAGGCTAGCTTGAATCCAGTGGCAGGGAGGACCTGGCGTGGCGGTTCGGGCTGGACTGTTCCCATGAGGCACAAGGTCAAGACTGATTTGCATATAGCTGGGTTCAAACTGGAATGGAATGGTGGGCAAAAAAACGATGGATTTAGGCCCAGATCTCTGTACTGGGGTGAATGTATGACTTTGTTCTGCATTCTGTCCATCAACTGTTGTTTTTGCCCAGTTGAAAGTTAGCACAAATTTAATGTAAGAAGGTAGCCCAATGTTATGTTACGTGAGAGATAGGCTTTGCAGTCGTGAACAATTAATTTAAGAGTTTTTCACTACCAGGGCATGTAAAGGTTAAAAGTACATGTCCAAATTTCTAAATGCAGTGCACCCTGCCCTATGTGCTGTTAAAGGTCTACCCTAGGGGTGACCTATATGTATTAAAAAGGAAGGTTTAGGCCTGGCTAAAGTTTTATTTCACTGGGTCTAAATGGTAGTTTAAAACTTCGCACACATTCTGCAATGGCGTCCTGAGGCATGTTTGAAAGATTACTTAAGTGGGGTCACAATTAGTGATCAAGGCCCACATTACTAGGCACTTATATGTAAACTAAATGTTCCAATTGGGGGTAAGCTTAGTGGAGGCTGTAGGTGGCCACACAGCTGGCATGCACAGTGGGCACATGCCTCAGGCATGCTGATGGTTTCCCAAAGGCAAACCCGTATGTGTCTATCCGTGCCTGGGGTAAACAGACATAATATCAAATAAAAAATATCGCCAGGATAGAATATCGAGGTTTTAATATAGAATGGACAGAATATCGAATTGCCAAAATATAGTGGTGAAGAATATCTAAAATCAGGTAAGAAATATCGATTTAAATAATATAGAAGTAAGTAATATCGACAGTCATACTATAGTTGTTAAAAATATCGATTTTTTTATAGTGTTTTTAGTGTTAGTATATGTGTTAAAAGTATGTATTAATTTTGGAATGTATGTTTGAATATTTTTAAAGTAATGAATTTGATGTTATTTAATTTTTGTGTAATTTAATTCCGTAGCGGGTTGTGGGTTTATAGGGGATTAGGGTGGGAAGTAATTAAATTATAGTACATTAAACAATAATTTTTAGGAATTATTAATTATTTTTAATTTATTTTTGCGTTTTACTTCTGTAGCGGGTTGTGGGTTTATAGGGGAATAGGGTGGCAAGTAATCTAACTGTTAGGCAATTATTAATTGGTATTGAAAATTAATTGGTTGTTTAATTATTAATTGGTAAATAATTTGTATTAATTGGTAATTAATTTGTATTAATTGTTTAATTGATAATTATGTTGTATTAATTTATTATTTGTAGCGGGTTGTGGTTTTATAGGGGAATATGGTGGGAATTACTTTAATTGTAAATAATTAATTATTGAAATAATTTTTGTATATTGCTAATTAATGTAATCTTAATTACTAATTGGTATTAATTTTATTTATAAAATTTTGGTAGTGAAAAATAATTGGTTGTTAATTATTAATAGGTAATTAATAAAAATTTTTTTTTAGTATTTAGAATTAATTAATTATTAAATATTGTGTGATTGGTAATTAATTTTAATACTTTTTTCGGTATTAATAATTTATTTATTTTTAATAAAATATTAAATTATTATTTTCCCTACTATTGCACTCACTGGAGTGGGAATAGTAATTTTTACCCCTACGCTATCCAACGCTTTCCCTACTGTTGCACTCTTTGGAGTGGGCATAGTAATTTTTACCCCTACGCCATCTGACGTTTTCCCTACTGTTGCACTCACTGGAGTGGGAATAGTAAATTTTGCCCTCAGCGCTATCCAACGCTTTCCCTACTGTTGCACTCTCTGGAGTGGGAATAGTAATTTTTACCCCTACGCTATCCAACACTTTCCCTACTGTTGCACTCTCTGGAGTGGGAATAGTAATTTTTACCCCTACGCTATCCAACACTTTCCCTACTGTTGCACTATCTGGAGTGGGAATAGTTATTTTTAGCCCTACTTTATCCAATGCTTTCCCTACTGTTGCACTCTTTGGAGTGGGAATAGTAATTTTTACCCCTACGCTATCCAACGCTTTCCCTACTGTTGCACTCACTGGAGTGGGAATAGTAAATTTTACCCTCCCGCTATCCAACGCTTTTCCTACTGTTGCACTCTCTGGAGTGTAAATATTAATTTTTACCCGTACGCTATCCAATGCTTTCCCTATTATTGCACTGTCTGGAGTGGGAATGCTAATTTTTACCCTCCTGCTATCCAACGCTTTCCCTACTATTGCACTTACTGGAGTGGTAATAGTAAATTGTACCCGCCCGCTATCCTACGCAAAAAATATTGCATATTTTTAACTAATATTACGTTAATATATATGTATTTTTTCTTTTAACCTACATTAATTATTTATTAATTTTAAAGTTATTTAAGTATTTTTAAGTATGTTTCAGTTAATTATATGTTTTATTTAATTCATTTTACATTAATTTTAAGACATTTAAAAAATTCGATATTTGACTAACTATATTTTTTACAATGATATTTTGGATTCTATATTTTTGTACTTACCTGTTTGGAGATAGGGCTTCGATATTTTGGCATTCTATATTTTTACTTCGATATTTTGGCAATTCGATATTCTCCTTCTCGATATTTCATCAGTGATCCGTGCCTGGACCATGGCAGCACCAGGAACCCTGGTCCAAACTCCTCCTTGCAGCTACATTGCTGACAAACTCCATCTGCTAAACCCTTGTCGCTGCCACAAACTCTGCTGCCAAGCCCACCTTAGTACATGGTGGGCCCCTTTGCCTGATCATATTTGCCATTTCACATGCCTCCACACAGCTGCTCCCACAGCCCAAATACACATTGCAGCCCTCACCAAGTTAGAATTTAAAGACCTGCACTCAAATAGCACCACCCACCCACCCCGCACAATAATAATAATAATAATAATACTGTAGCTTATAAAGCACGACAGCTACCCCATACAGGGGTGTCCCGGCGCTGAGACATCAGGTGAATAACGTCAGAGAGGGTAGCAACTTAACCGTCCATTATTAATCTGCCCTAAAGAGCCACGTCTTCAAGGCCTTCCAAAAACAGGTTTCTAAATTCGCCTGCCGCAAGGGACCTGGAAGGGCATTCCACAGTGAGGCCGTTCTGACCGTGAATGCTCTACCGCCCAGGCGTGAATTCACAAAGCGTGGGGTGTGCAGCAATTTATGGAAATTAGATCGCAGCGCACGATTTTGCTTGTAGAGACACAGGTGCCGATCACGATCCGGTAAAAAAATAGCCCGTACAACTCGTATCCGGTCTTTTTACCGTACGAATCGTACAAGTGCCGTACAAACTGCCAATTACGATTTGAATGGTAAAAAGACCATACGAATCGCATTGGGAATTATTCCCCACACGTCCTCGGGTCGTAAAATATGTCCGACACGTCATCGGACGATTTACCGTACAAATGTGAAAAGTGAAGTCCGACCGCGGAATCACGATCCATCCTGTGCGTCCGATGTTACAACCGTATGGAAAAAACACCGTCCGCACCGAACTCCCATAGCAACCATGGAGACATGTGCCCGCATACGCGCCCAACACTCCCCCCCAGCCCCCGTACGTTCGAGTCATACCCCCCGTGTATGTACACCCCCACCCGTGTATGTACACCCGTGTACGTGTCGTACCCCCCCCGTGTACGTTCGTGTCGTACCTCCCCCGTATTTACACCCGTGTACGTTCGTGTCGTACCCCCGTGTATGTACACCCGTGTACGTGTCGTACCCCCCCCTGTATGTACACCCGTGTACGTGTCGTACCCCCTGTGTATGTACACCCGTGTACATGTCGTACCCCCCCTGTATGTACACCCGTGTACGTGTCGTACCCCCCCGTATGTACACCCGTGTACGTGTCGTACCCCCGTGTATGTACACCCGTGTATGTGTCCTACCCCCCTGTATGTACACCCGTGTACGTGTCCTACCCCTGTGTATGTACACCCGTGTATGTGTCGTACCCCCCCTGTATGTACACCCGTGTACGTGTCGTACCCCCCCTGTATGTACACCCGTGTACGTGTCGTACCCCCGTGTATGTACACCCGTGTATGTGTCGTACCCCCGTGTATGTACGTCGTACCCCCCGTGTAAGTACACCCGTGTACGTGTCGTACCCCCCGTGTACGTGTCGTACCCCCCGTGTATGTACACCCATGTACGTGTCGTACCCCCGTGTATGTATACCCGTGTACGTGTCGTACCCCCCCTGTATGTACACCCATGTACGTGTCGTACCCCCCCGTATGTACACCCGTGTACGTGTCCTACCCCCGTGTATGTACACCCGTGTACGTGTCGTACCCCCCTGTATGTACACCCGTGTACGTGTCGTACCCCCCCTGTATGTACACCCGTGTACGTGTCGTACCCCCCCTGTATGTACACCCATGTACGTGTCGTACCCCCGTGTATGTACACCGTGTATGTGTCGTACCCCCCGTGTATGTACACCCGTGTACGTGTCGTACCCCCCCTGTATGTACACCCGTGTACGTGTCGTACCCCCCCTGTATGTACACCCGTGTACGTGTCATACCCCCCCTGTATATACACCCGTGTACGTGTCCTACCCCCGTGTATGTACACCTGTGTACGTGTCCTACCCCCCCCTGTATGTACACCCGTGTACGTGTCGTACCCCCCCTGTATGTACACCCGTGTACGTGTCGTACCCCCCCTGTATGTACACCTGTGTATGTGTCGTACCCCCGTGTATGTACACCCGTGTACATGTCGTACCCCCGTGTATGTACGTCGTACCCCCCGTGTATGTACACCCATGTACGTGTCGTACCCCCGTGTATGTACACCCGTGTACGTGTCGTACCCCCCGTGTATGTACACCCGTGTACGTGATGTACCCCCCCTGTATGTACACCCGTGTACGTGTCGTACCCCCGTGTATGTACGTCGTACCCCCGTGTATGTACACCCGTGTACGTGTCGTACCCCCGTGTATGTACACCCGTGTACGTGTCGTACCCCCGTGTATGTACACCCGTGTAGGTGTCGTACCCCCCTGTATGTACACCCCTGTACGTGTCCTACCCCATGTATGTACACCCGTGTACGTGTCGTACCCCCGTGTATGTACACCCGTGTACGTGTCGTACCCCCCTGTGTATGTACACCCGTGTACGTGTCGTACCCCCCCTGTATGTACACCCGTGTATGTATCGTACCCCCGTGTATGTACACCCGTGTACGTGTCGTACCCCCCCTGTATGTACACCCCTGTACGTGTCGTACCCCCGTGTATGTACACCCGTGTACGTGTCGTACCCCCCCGTGTATGTACACCCGTGTACGTGTCGTACCCCCCTGTATGTACACCCGTGTACGTGTCATACCCCCGTGTATCTACACCCGTGTACGTTAGAGTCGTACCCCCACCCGCGTATGCATGGAGCGTACCCCCACCACAACATTCTAAGTACGGAGCGCACCCCAGGCCCCAACATCACAACTGCATGTACGAGTCGTACCAAGCCACACACAAGGACAGCACTGTACAACAAAATGGCCCATGTACTCACCGTACACACGCTAAAAACGCACGTACACAACCAGGACAAACCAAAACGACACAAGAATACACCATTCGAATGGCACAAAGCCACTAAACATGTCCAACAACCACTAAAACAACACATTCACTGACCTGCAACTGCCAAAAACAAACAGAGGACCAAAAGACCACCACTCCTTATAACACACCCACCCAAAGTTCAAACACAGCTACACCCACCAATGGACCAATAAAAAGGGCCAACACACACAAACCATGAGCCTTTGCAACAGACTCACTGCTGCCAGACCCCACAGACAACCTACAGCACCATACTAGAAGCTTTCCCACACCTTACACTTGCACACCTTCACACACACACCTTCACAAACACCCCCTCATCACATTCACACACACACCTGCACAACCACACCCACACACCCACAACCATCCACACACCCCCCCACCATCCACATCCACACCCCTCACCATGCCCACTAACAAGAATCCAAAGTTCACTAGCCGAGAGTTGGAGGTCCTTGTCGATGAAATCCTCAGAGTCGAGCCACACCTCTTTGGAACATTGGTCAGACAGACCACCATTTCAGAAAAAACAGCCATGTGGCAGACCATCGTCGATGCTGTGAATGCTGTTGCGGACACCAGAAGGAACAAGCAGGAATGCCAAGCCAGGTGGTACGATCTGCGGAGGAGGGTCCGAGCCAAGATGACGGATGAACACAACCAGGCCAACGTCACTGGAGGAGGGCCGTCCCGCAGACCTGTACACTACCATCCCTGGGAGGAGAGGGTGATGGCCATACTGCCGGTGGAGGCAGTCGAAGGATTAGGAGGACTCCGAGACCCGGGTGAGTACACAAACAACGCACCTCACATGGGGGGAACATCATCCACAACCAAACTCACAAACAGGCACGCAACCACCCCAAGCTATCGCATGACTCAACCACACTCCATGAACATGCACATGCCACTGCCGCCACCATGCACCCAGCTGGACAATGTCAAGTCACAGGCCACAGAAGACACCAACACATGACACGGTAACCCGGATGGCCGGAGGGTGGGCCCCAAAAATCACATAGTGCAACTCAGAAGCAGACAACAATGCCCTCTGCCCATATGGCCTAGGTCACAGCCAGAAAAACACTGTGTCCCCACACAGGAAAGACTTGTCAGCAAATGGCGGACGCCTTGCATTAACACATGGGGGTGAAGGCACGTTTTTGCACATGACAGCAGCTAATGAACAGCCAACACTGTGAAAGAGTGGCAGCACATACCAGCACAGCAGCAGCACAGACACAGACACTACACCCAATGGGTGCCTGGAGATCAGAAACAAACTCACAGCAACAATCCAAGGGCCATTCAAAGAACTGCCAACAGTGTGTGCCCAGGAAGCTGGGCTGAGGTGACAGAGGGTGACACACAGAGGGAGGGAGAGGGGGACAGAGAGGGAGGGAGACACAGGAAGACAGACAGAGGGAGGAGGCCGACACACAGAGGGAGGGAGAGGGGGACAGAGAGGGAGGGAGACACAGGGAGACGGACAGAGGGAGGAGGCCGACACACAGAGGGAGTGAGAGGGGGACAGAGAGGGAGGGAGACACAGGGAGACGGACAGAGGGAGGAGGCCGACACACAGAGGGAGGGAGAGGGGGACAGAGAGGGAGGGAGACACAGGGAGACGGACAGAGGGAGGAGGCCGACACACAGAGGGAGGGAGAGGGGGACAGAGAGGGAGGGAGACACAGGGAGACGGACAGAGGGAGGAGGCCGACACACAGAGGGAGGGAGAGGGGGACAGAGAGGGAGGGAGACACAGGGAGACGGACAGAGGGAGGAGGCCGACACACAGAGGGAGGGAGAGGGGGACAGAGAGGGAGGGAGACACAGGGAGAGCAAATCAGCCTTGTGGTGTGTGGGAATGTCTGCTCGTCAGCAGGTGGACTGCGTGCATGTAGACAAGGATGGCCAGTGCCAGCACCCCCCCTCTCCTCCATGGCAAAACACAGGGCCATGTCACAACCTGTGCACGAGCACAACGACAGCTACCTGCATCATTGAAGTGTGTGGAACAACTTCATGTGCCCACATACAGTGCAACACGGAAGGCGCCAATACACGGCTCGCCACACCTGCCCACTCCACTGCTGACTGCAGTCACACTTGACGCAGCAAGTAAGACTGTGCCACACATAGTTAAAGTCGCCAAAGCTGTGCCCAAGGGACATACCCATGCACAAGTGCACTGTGAGTGGAATGCTAGACAGATCCAAATTCCCAGAGGAAATGTTCCAACTTTGAAACTAATGAAACATGGATGTTGCATGGAACAAAATTAACATTGTCTCTCTCACACACAGGTCAACGTCGTGGTTCAACCCCAACACTGGGGGGGAAGACTCACAGGACCCGGCTCTGCGGGAGGCCGATCCCACCGGCAGCGACGACTCTCACCACTCTGTGGACGACCCCGACCAACCTGGCCCCTCTGGTGTCCAACGACCTGCAGCACCTGCGTCAGGTACAACGGGGCCAACCACCACCCCCACTCCTGCCACATCCCAGGAGACACCCAGGATCCCTGCCCCACCACCACAAAGCAGCCAGTCTGTCCAGGAGGGACAAGGTTCTCCGGGCACCCAGGAGGAGGCAGGCAACACCGCAAATGCCATCCCTCAGGGGTCCCGGAGACCCGATGTGCCCACAAGGGCACGTCAGGCGCAAGTGGGCAGGGGTGGTGGGAGTGGAGGACGGCGGAGGCGCCAGCCTGACCAGTTGGCTAGGGAACCGGTATATGCCCATGTCCGAAACATCCTGGACACATACCGGCAGGACACCACGGGCATGGCGCAGGCTGTGTCCGTCCTCGAGGGGATCAAGACCCAGCAGGCCCAGCAACATGTGGAGCTACATGCCTGTCTACTGCAACACCAACGGAGGATGGAGGACAGACAGGCTGAGCTCGTGACGGTGTTCACGGGAATTCACACTACACTCCGTCGAATGGCCGACAACATGGGCAACCCTCCCTGTGCCAGAAGGCATAGAACATCACCACCCACAGGGAGGGATCAGGAGGAGGAGGAGGAAACATCTGATGGAGCATCCCAAACATCGTCACGGCCTGCTTCTGAGGGTCCCCGCAGGAGGGCGGGTCGTCCACGGAAAAGACCGTGAGGGTCGGCGCTACAGCACCATCTCCCAGGACACCTGGCCTGGCACCTGGCCCACTGGAGCAACAGCATCACAGCATCAAAAGACATTCTCTGCCACATGGCCTTGCTGGTCACTGTCTGACCAATGTTGACAAAGACTGTGGCATGGACTCTGAGGATTTCAAATGGCAAGGACACCAACTCCCCTAGTGAACTTTGGATTCCACACACCCGGAAAGCCCCTCATGTCAAACCCCCCCCCCCACTAAAATAAAAAGTCACACCATGAAGAGAAGATGCCTGCTGGTTGCATTATTACCTTACATGTGTCTTGTAAAGTCTAACCATGCCTGAGTTCTCTTTTGACTTCAACCATCCACACCCTGGGGCCTGAGTCTGGCACAGGACACACATGGGTCACAGTGTATTAGGCAAGACAGATATGGAGCACCATACACACCCGTGATGGGCCCAACCAGCTGAGGGGGTGGCCGCACAACCGCGCCGACAGACATATTGAGTACAGCAACAGTCATGCGCAGAGGTCAGGGATCATGTGGAGTGTCCTGGGGGGCACCCAGGTATGTGTAGACAGGTGGCAGAACCATGTCCTGCAAGCTTGAGTCCGGTGGATGCAGAGAATGGTGGCCTGGCCAACGTTGGATGCATGGGGATGGCACATGTCACAATACACACACAGTCATGGACATCATGCACAATACACAGTCTAATTCCACACAAACAGCTTGCATCTTGCTACTCGACACATAGACACATAGCCACTATCACGGAAAACCATGCCAGACATGCCGGATGCACCGTGGCAACACACCAGCATTGACTGAGAAGAGGCACCTTGGAGGCATAGGGACACCTTTATTAGTCATGTATTCGGGATTGCAGAGGCAACTCGAAGTACACATGAACAGTTCATGTGGAGTAACATGTGGGTCCAACACTGGCACCCCCCTTCTGCAGCACAAATGCGTGATAGCCATGGAACTGGCACACAAGTGTCGGCTAACAGCTAAACACCCCCAGCTGCTCACGGAGAGCCTGCCATACACCATTGATCCGCTGATGTGGAAGTCCCACAGCATGTCAAGCCAATGCAAACCGTATGTGTCCGAGGGCAGTGTTACACACATTGATGCCATCATCACATTCCACAATCCCATCACTGATGACTGTCAACAAGTCTGACCATCTATTCAGGTGTACCCAGCTGCATGTAATGTGTACCATGGTGATGCTACATGTCTGCAGAGGAACCAAACATCGACAGGGGCAGTGTGCATACATCGTGAACAACTGCCACACCCAATACACCCCTGATGCATCCCTTACCCTAAGGTGACTTCCAAACGTGTCCGTGCCTGTCAGCACACGATGACGTGTCCATGAGGAATAGCAGTGCCACAACAATGCAACCAGCAGACGGCATGCGCAAGTACCTGGGGAAGAGAGACACACAAGAAGTCAGCCACAAAAAGCACAGCCACTTGCATGTGCATGTACACGACACATGTATGGATGACAACATGCTAGGTCACAATTATGACTGGGGAAATACAACCATCACTGGCACCATCACTCCAGTGACACACCCACACACACCTCTGACTCACGTGCCATACATGCAGGTGGAGACACACATCGCAACACATGCCACACGGGGACCAATGCGTGCACACTCAGACACTGGTACTCACCACTAACCAAAGAAGTCGCGTATGAGCCGAGTCCGGATGTCCTCTTGCGGCTCCACATCCTCCACATCACTAGCCCCATTGCCAAGCCCTTCGTCCTCCACGGGTGGATGGTCCTGGTCATCTTGATCCAGGATGAGTGGCACAGCTTTCTCAACTGCCATGTTGTGCAGCATGCAGCAGACCATGAAGATTTTGCAGACCTTCGCCGGGGCATATGGGAGGGCGCCGCCGGTCTTGTGGAGGCATCTGAATCGGCTCTTCAGGAGGCCAAACGTCCTCTCTATCACTCCCCTTGTCCGGCCATGGGTGGTGTTGTAGCGGAGCTGGGCCGGCGTGATGGGGTTGCGGAGACGTGTGATCAGCCATGGCATGTTGGGATAGCCAGCGTCCCCTACATGGAAAGCACATGGACATAAGCAGGACAGGAGAAGCGGTCGTGCTGGAAGTCTACGCAAAATACAGGACAGACAGAGTGTACCCACCAACAACACATGCTCGTTCGTTGCGCAGCTGCGTCATCATTTCAGGCACCCTGCTACGCCTCATGATGTAGGCATCGTGTGCTGATCCTGGAAAACGAGCACAGACATGTGAAATAACCATGTTGGACAGACACACCACAAGGGCATTGATGGAGTGGTAGTGCTTGCGATTCCGGTACGCTACCTCCTGTGCCTGTGGTGGTACCAAAGCCACATGTGTCCCATCTATGGACCCAATGACATGGGGCATCCCTCCCAGGGCATAGAATCCACGCTTGACCCCAGTCAACATTTCAGGGGTAGGAAAATGGATGAAGTGATCCAGGTGAATCAACATGGCCTCTAAGAAATCATGCAGCACACGGCAGAACATGCTCTGGGACATGCCACCAACATGAGCTATGGTATTTTGAAAGGTACCCGTGGCTAGAAAATGTAGGGCTGCCATTACCTTCAGCTTGGGTGTCAGTGCCGTAGGATACCTGTGCAGCGGTTGCAGGTGTGGTGCCAGTCTCGCCGTCAAATCCAGAATCAACCGTTGGGGGAAGCGGTAGCACCGAATACAGTCATTCTCCCGCATGGTAGCCAAGTCCGGAATTGGTCGGGGAAGAGGAGGCGCTCTGCAGTAATTTGGAAGTGACAAGGAAGAGTGAGTGCACCACAACAACAATTAATTAGTACTGAGCACATGTTAATCTGTCTATACACATATGCTACATACGGAGTGAGGTATGTGCCACATGCCCTGGACACGTATGGCTGCCAGGTGACACTCTTACCAAGACCCAGCTACACACGGAGATTGTGAACCTCCACATGCCATGGCATGGGATTAGCTGTGTCCCAGTGCAAGTGAACAGCCAGACGCAAGACAGGAGTGACATACATCCACACAGCAGCAGAAGTAGGATGTAGATTGCAGAGACTGGTAGCGGAACACTAGAGTCACAGGTCACATGACATTACACTAGGACAGCCCACACACCTTGCCATGAAGGTGTACATGTGATGACTCACCACACATTCCTAGAGAGGATGCAGACATGTCCTTGTTATGCTACTCCGTGTCCCATGCATACATATGCACCTCACATCCGATACCACATGTGGCATGGTGTGCGGAACAGTGTGCAATGTCAATCTACACACAGACACATGTTGGTTGCTGCAACAGCTGCAGCTTTTGAGGGAGCTCCAACATCAACCTAATGTGAACCCCCCACACATACATGACATAGTCACATCGTGCACCGTGGGTAGTGACATGTCAGGTGTGGTAACCCCTGTACCGGGCCTCAGGGGACACTTCCGTGTGTTGGTGTCCGTGCCATGCCAGTGACGCTCATCACAAGTGTGCAGTACGACATGCACACATGTCAAAGGAGTCAAGGGCATGCCTGGCACACATCGCACCGTCACACATTACATGTGTACACATCTCATCATACATCTGGTGCCTTCTCGACTCAGGAGTCATGTGCCACATCACAGCCTTTCACACCTGTGCCCCACACATGTAGTACTGCCCAGACAATGCCTTGATGTCCATCCATGGACAAGTATGTCAGCCCTATTCCTTCCTGTGTGCTGCCTGTCACCACTGTGATGTGTGAAAACCACCGTACTGCTGCTAAGAGGGCCTGTGTACGTTCCCATATCACTATGGGAGTGCTGCCGTATGTGTACCCATAGTGATGGTGAGCGTACAGGCATGTGTACGGTCAGTAAGTACGCATACGCAAGAACACCCATAGTGGTACGGCCCGTACACGCGTGCGTACGTTCACTATCACCATGGGTGTCCTCGCGTATGCGTACTCGTAGTGGTACGGCCCATACACACGCCTGTACGCTCACTATCACCATGGGTGTCCTCGCGTATGCGTACTCGTAGTGGTACGGACCGTACACACGCCTGTACGCTCACTATCACCATGGGTGTCCTCGCGTATGCGTACTCGCAGTGGTACGGCCCGTACACACGGCTGTACGTTCACTATCACCATGGGTGTCCTCGCGTATGCGTACTCGTAGTGGTACGGCCCGTACACACGCCTGTACGCTCACTATCACCATGGGTGTCCTCGCGTATGCGTACTCGTAGTGGTACGGACCGTACACACGCCTGTACGCTCACTATCACCATAGGTGTCCTCGCGTATGCGTACTCGTAGTGGTACGGACCGTACACACGCCTGTACGCTCACTATCACTACGAGTACGCATACGCGAGGACACCCATGGTGATAGTGAACGTACAGGCGTGTGTACGGGCTGTACAACTGCGAGTACGCATACGCGAGGACACCCATGGTGATAGTGAACGTACAGCCGTGTGTACGGGCCGTACCACTGCGAGTACGCATACGCGAGGACACCCATGGTGATAGTGAACGTACAGGCGTGTGTACGGGCCGTACCACTGCGAGTACGCATACGCGAGGACACCCATGGTGATAGTGAACGTACAGCCGTGTGTACGGGCCTTACCACTGCGAGTACGCATACGCGAGGACACCCATGGTGATAGTGAACGTACAGGCGTGTGTACGGGCCGTACCACTGCGAGTACGCATACGCGAGGACACCCATGGTGATAGTGAAAGTACAGGCGTGTGTACGGGCCGTACCACTGCGAGTACGCATACGAGAGGACACCCATGGTGATAGTGAACGTACAGCCGTGTGTACGGGCCGTACCACTGCGAGTACGCATACGCGAGGACACCCATGGTGATAGTGAACGTACAGCCGTGTGTACGGGCCGTACCACTGCAAGTACGCATACGCGAGGACACCCATGGTGATAGTGAACGTACAGGCGTGTGTACGGGCCGTACCACTGCGAGTACGCATACGCGAGGACACCCATGATGATAGTGAACGTACAGGCGTGTGTACGGGCCGTACCACTGCGAGTACGCATACGCGAGGACACCCATGGTGATAGTGAACGTACAGCCGTGTGTACGGGCCGTACCACTGCGAGTACGCATACGCGAGGACACCCATGGTGATAGTGAACGTACAGGCGTGTGTACGGACCGTACCACTATGGGTGTTCTTGCGTATGCGTACTCATAGTGGTACGGCCCGTACACATGCCTGTACGGGCCGTTGCTATGCATTTGGGGTGCCCTAGGGCCCCGGAACGCACCGTACGTGTGTGTGAAGCTCAAATTTACATAGGGGACACATGAGGGACAAGTATTAAGGCCTACATGCATGCTGGTTGTCATGGAGACCAAGTTTTAAGTTTGAATTTGTTCTGGAAGGTGCACAGCAGAAGTCAGTTGGAATGAATCTACTTTGTTGCAATGTGTTTGTGGGGTTGACATCATGCTGAAGAAAAAAACACAATAAGAACCCACTGACTGTGCTAGGTTTGAAGGGATTGGAGGAAACATAGGATGCAAATGTGAGTGACCAATCACTCTGTACTCCTGTGCATGAAACAGGCCAGCAAGGCAGATATAAGGCAGCCAGGTCCCATGAGGGAGCACTTGCCTGCACATATTTCGATTCTACCACACTGCTGCTGCTCCTGATTCCCTGGAACCATGTCAAGGTCTGTGGAGAGGCCACAGCCATTCACCCTGGAGGAGAACCTGGCATTGCTGGATGTGATCCTCTCACAGTACCCCCTGCTGTATGGGCGACCAGGGTATCAGGTGAGTGCAGAGGCTACTAGCACAGACTGTGTCCCTTTTTTGTGACTGTGACTTCTGCCATTGTGTCCAGGTGTGACACACATGCTATGTACTGTAGGGGGGGTCCCAGGGGGGGGAATGCCTGATGTCTCCCAGCCAGTGCCCAGAGTCAGGAGGGGTGGGTGCAGAGTCCTCCCAGCAGTGCCCAGACGCAGGAGGGGTGGGTGCCTATCACTCCCAGCAGTGCCCAGAGTCAGGAGGGGTGGGTGCAGAGTCCTCCCAGCAGTGCCCAGACGCAGGAGGGGTGGGTGCAGAGTCCTCCCAGCAGTGCCCAGAGACAGGAGGGGTGGGTGCCTAACACTCCCAGCAGTGCCCAGAGACAGGAGGGGTGGGTGCAGAGTCCTCCCAGCAGTGCCCAGAGACAGGAAGGGTGGGTGCAGAGTCCTCCCAGCAGTGCCCAGACGCAGGAGGGGTGGGTGCCTATCACTCCCAGCAGTGCCCAGACGCAGGAGGGGTGGGTGTGATGCACAGTGTGAGCCTTGATAATTGATTGTGTCTTTGCCCTCATTCCACCTGTGTACTTTCACTGGCACGTACTGCTTTTGCCCTTCTCCAGAGGAGTATGTCCCTATGGCAAAGGTGCAATGCGTTGGCTGCATGACATGCCTTGTTGTAACCAGCTAATTTGTTCACATATGGGTCTCTGTGACATGTTGCAGGTGTATTGATGTAGTGTAACTTGTTCATCCTCACAGGTAGGTGCCTCTGCCAAGGACCAGATCTGGCTGACCGCCGTCAGTGCCGTGAGGAGTGCGGATGGTCGCAAGCGGCGCCTGTCCCAGGTGAGGAAACGCTGGCAGGATATCCGGTGCTGGACGCGGAGGATCGCACGGGTCCTGCTGGGGGACTCACCTGAGAGCCATAAGAACCGCGGGCGCCGCCGTCTCTCCCACATCCACAAGCGTGTGCTGGCGGTGGTATTTCCAGACTTGGACAGGCGCTTACAGGAGATGCAGCAGCAGGAAGGGGGTAGGTACATGTGTGTTTGTTGTGTTTCACCAGCATTTGTAAGTGCACTATTCCATGGATACACTGCCAGGGTTTAATGGTGCTGTGCAGATCCTGTTACCCACAGTATTGCAGTGCTCTCCTGCCTCCCTTCCCCTCCTTGCAATGTGTTCCCTGGTCTGTGTGACGTCACTCCGTCACAAGGTTATGTAGCCTGGCACCTTCTCCACGTGTACAATGCCTGCAGCATCATGTGTGGGGGTGGTGTGTAACAGGTTTTGGGACCTTGCCTGTGCCCTGTCCAGTTCTGGTCTTGTGGGTTCTATGTCAGTTGGCACTAATGCTGAGTCCAGACATGGGAGTTAGTCTCTCAAGTGTGAGGCCTTACAGCACGCATGTCCTATGTGGTGGCCTGTGACATGATGTGCATGAGTGTGCGGTACGCATAGTGAGGGGATGGTAGCATGTGTTGCAGTCATTCCCATTCAGGAGCATGGAGTTGTGTGGCCACTACTGTCCCCAGGGGCATATTTTCCTAGGTATCATGTGTGTAATCCGAATATGTGGACAATCTCTGTGTCTACAGCATAGGTTGTGCTCTGTGCCATTGTCCCCTGGCCAAATGTATATTGACGTGAAATGTAGTACAAGTGTCCACTGTACAGCCTGACCTGATTTTCCCTGTTCATACTCACGGTGGACATTGCCTGTGTGTCTTGTTACAATCATCTGATGACGCCCATTTGTACATGATTATTTGGACAGGCGCACCTTGGGTATTTTGTGTGCAATCTTGAATTGTTGCATCCCATGTGTATTTCACCCAGACTAAGGTGCTTCCTGTGTCTCCAAATAATTGTCTCATGTAGGGGGTGGGTGGTGCGGGCATGGCCTTCATGTCACAACCTGATATCTCCTTGCTAGGACTGGCCAGTGTGTGATGTTTGTCTGGACATGCACTCAAGGTGCAGTGAGCCAGTCATGGTGGGCATGTTTTCAGTATAACCTATGCTGCATGTGCCTCTTGTTCCTGGATATGGTCCCTGCTCATCCCTATTTCCTGCCACGCTGTGTGGTGCAGATGCAGTGCTGGATTGTCCCCAGGGCCTTGCTCCTCAGTCAAAATTCCATTCCATCTCATTTGCTATTGTGTCATGCTCTCCATAGTTTTTCAGTGGCATGGTGGGTCAAACAACTGTGTCTTGCATGCCCTACATATGTACCTTGTTTTGTAGATGTAACTCTTCTTTTGTTTCAGGCTATGCACTGTAACCTATGTAGATTGGACTCATGTGACATATGTATACAGGTGTATGATTAATTTCTGTCTATTCACCCTGCCCACAGCATCGTCGGGGGACACGGAGGGAGACATGGGCACAGACGGAGCAGGGGGACCGAGCACCAGTGCCAGCGGTGACATCGGGGCTGGCACATCAAGTGGGACTGAGGCGAAGGAGAGTGAAGCCGGGGACCTGTCGACTGGCACAACAGAGTATGAAGCTGACGGGTCCGAGGATGATCTCTCCGAGTGGGCGGAGGCTGCACCACCAGCTGACAGTGGCACAACATCGCACCCCCTCCATTGCCATCAGCCGCCTCCCACTTGCTCGTGTCCCTTCCCAACGTGCCCGGTCACCACATGTCTCCTTCCTGCCAGGCACCGCACCCCCTGCCCCTGTCTCCACTGCTGCCGCCAATGCCGAGTCTGTGGACATCCAGCGGCAGTTGCAGATTGGTCAGGCTGCGATCCTTAATGTCCGCCATGGCCACAGCCAGGTCCTCAACAACATGGAGGCATACTTGGAGGGCATTCATTCATCGCAGGCTGACCAACGCAGCTTGCTGAGGTCGATAGACTCGACACTGACTGCAGCAGTGGGTCTCCTGCAGCGCTACGTCCCACCCCCTACCCCTGCCCCATCCACACTTCCCACTCCCATGCCTGTCCCACGTACACCCAGACGTCAGCATGCACCCACCACAAGACACACAGGCACCACACCAGCAGGGAAGGTCCACCGCACACCTCCTGACACGCACACACAGGGTGAAGTAGGCACACCCACTGGGTCAGGGGGCAAACGTGTGACACGCAGCCAGAGTGGGAGTCCGCATTCCACCAAATCCACTCCCTCCAAATCCCCTCCCCTCAGCTCTCCTGGCCACATCTCCCCCAAAGACTCCTTCATGGCCGCTCTGTCCCTGAGCCCCACAGTGACACCACCATGCAAGCGGTCAAGGAAGTCCCCGGTCAGGGTGGTTGATTCCCCCCCCCGTCCACACCCTCCCCCAGTGGCGCTGCGACCCATCCCTCTGACCCCTCCCCCTCCTTGGGGCCTGTTGTTCCTTCGGGTGCAGGGGATTCCCTGGAGGACCTTGCTAAGGTGTGCAGCGAGATCCTGGCCTCCGCCTTTGGCCCTGCCCCACCCCCTGTGGTGGAGTCCTCCATCCCTGCACCCACGACGCCTACCCTTCACCCTCCTGTCCCTGCGGTGCCTGGTTCTTCCCCCCCACATGATGCCCTCACCCCTGTGGAAGACGACGGAATGTAACTGTGCAGGCAAGCTAGGGGACATGCATCCCACTGTGTCCCCCATCCAGCTGTGACTTCTGGACTGCCCTATGGGCTTTGTAAATATTGAACTTCCTACAAACAAGATTTTTTGGTTCATGCTGAATAAAGCAATTTTTTTTCCCTTGGAACACTACTGCTTTGCTGGTATTGCTGTTGGTAGGGCTGCTACATGGTTTTGGGTGGTGTTCATGTGTTGGGTGTGTGGGAAATGTAGTAGTGTGCTGGTCATAGGGGGGACCCTGGGATCTGTGTGCCATCACATGGTGTTAGCTAGGATTCTGTGTTCATGTAAGCAGTTGCTGCATGGTGAAATTGTCCCAAGGTGTATTCCTTCCTCTGTGTACCCTGACATCTTCCCTGCAGGGTGTTCCCAATATTTAGCGCTGAGCTGTGTGTACATTAGCTGGGTGTGTGACGGACTCCTTCAACTTTGCACATGCATGCTGAGCGATGTCTCCACCTGCATCATTCGTGGCATCCTTGGTAGTCATTGTACTTGTGTATGTGGACTATTGACATGACTTCATGTGGACATGTTTTCTTTTCTGCGCTATGCATGCGTATACTCCCAGCCTCGCACACATGTGTTACATGTACTGCAGGGTCTTTGTGCACCTGACTGAAATTTGTGGGCATGGTATCTGTGGCTACTCCACCCTTTGCGTTCCATGGGCACTGCTGTGAGTGTTAGGCACACACCCCTCTTATGTCTGGGCACCGCTGGGAGTGTTAGGCACCCACCCCTCCTGTGTCTGGGCACTGCTGGGAGGACTCTGCACCCACCCCTCCTGTCTCTGGGCACTGCTGGGAGGACTCTGCACCCACCCCTCCTGACTCTGGGCACTGCTGGGAGTACTCTGCACCCACCCCTCCTGTCTCTGGGCACTGCTGGGAGGACTCTGCACCCACCCCTCCTGTCTCTGGGCACTGCTGGGAGGACTCTGCACCCACCCCTCCTGTCTCTGGGCACTGCTGGGAGGACTCTGCACCCACCCCTCTTATGTCTGGGCACTGCTGGGAGTGTTAGGCACCCACCCCTCCTGTGTCTGGGCACTGCTGGGAGGACTCTGCACCCACCCCTCTTATGTCTGGGCACTGCTGGGAGGACTCTGCACCCACCCCTCCTGTGTCTGGGCACTGCTGGGAGTGATAGGCACCCACCCCTCCTGCGTCTGGGCACTGCTGGGAGTGATAGGCACACACCCCTCCTATTTAACAATATGTACGCTTAGAACATACACGTGTGTGGGTTCGCTCCATGGGGGTACGGTTCGTACTTACACTGTTGGGGTGGGAGTAGGCTCCATACGTACGCGGGTGGGGTACGGGTCGTACTTACACTGTTGGGGTGGGAGTACGCTCCATACGTACGCGGGTGGGGTACAGATCGTACTTACACTGTTGGGGTGGTGGTACGGTATGTACATACACTGTTGGGGTTGGGGTACGCTCCATGCATACGAGGTGGGGGTACGGGTCGTACTTACACTGTTGGGGTACGCTCCATGCATACGCGGGCGAGGGTACGGGTTGTACTTACACTGTTGGGGTGGGACGTATACGTACGCGGGTGAGGGTACGGGTCGTACTTACACTGTTGGGGTGGGACGTATACGTACACGGGTGAGGGTACGGGTTGTACTTACACTGTTGGGGTGGGGGGTATGCTCCATACGTACGCGGGTGAGGGTACGGGTCGTACTTACACTGTTGGGGTGGGGGGTACGCTCCATACGTACGCGGGTGGGGGTATGGGTCGTACTTACACTGTTGGGGTGGGGGGTACGCTCCATACGTACGCGGGGGGAGTACGGGTCGTACTTACACTGTTGGGGTGGGACGTATACATACGCGGGTGAGAGTACGGGTCGTACTTACACTGTTGGGGTGGGGGGTACGCTCCATACGTACGCGGGTGAGGGTACAGGTCGTACTTACACTGTTGGGGTGGGGGGGTACGCTCCATACGTATGCGGGTGGGGGTATGGGTCGTACTTACACTGTTGGGGTGGGGGTACGCTCCATACATACGTGGGGGGGTACGGGTCGTACTTACACTGTTGGGGTAGGGGTACGCTCCATATGTACGCGGGGGGTACAGGTCGTACTTACACTGTTGGGGTGGGACGTATACGTACGCGGGTGAGGGTACGGGTCGTACTTACACTGTTGGGGTGGGACGTATACGTACGCGGGTGAGGGTACGGGTCGTACTTACACTGTTGGGGTGGGGGGGTACGCTCCATACGTACGCGGGTGAGGGTACGGGTCGTACTTACACTGTTGGGGTGGGGGTACGCTCCATGCATACGCAGGTGGGGGTACGGTCCGTACATATCCGTACCCATGCTGTGGAATGCTTGTGCGGGCCGTACCCAGGCCTTTGCCACATGGGTACGAGCCATCCCGCCATTGTTGGGGTGACGTAGGTGTGGGCGTGGTACGACTCGTACCCACGCTCTTAAGGCGTGGGTACGGGACGTACCTGTATAGTTGTGTTGCCGGTTCGCGTCGTCAGGCACTTCCGTTGTGGCGGACGCTGGCTTTGCTGGACACGCCCCCACCCCCTCGTGGTGACCAGGGCATGGGGGTCAGGTATGTCCAGGGCATGTGTGCTGTGTGACTTTGGTGGTGGTTTTGTGGCCTGCCCCTGGTCTTGCCCCCCCCTTTCCCCCCCTCCCTTAGTTGTTCTGACCTTCTGCGGCGTCTGCGTCGGAACCTGTAGAGGAGGTCGACTGCTATGAGGGCCGGGATGACACGTAGGTTCGGGTCCATGTCTGTCCGTCGCGTACAGGTCCTCCTTGTTCGCGTCGTCCTGATTTCCAGGCAGTTTTTGGCAGACGGAAAATATTCTCCGTGCGGGATGACGTCGGTGCGAATCGTGATTCCTGGTTCGTGAATGGCAGGCTGCGTGCGTCCCGACGTCACGTCGGCGCTTTCCCGGATCGCATTTGTATGTTTATTTTCGTCGGTCGGGGTTTTGTACGATTCGTACGGAAATTGAGTTTCCGTGCGAATCATAATTCCATGTTTGTATATTTAGACGACCGGGTACGCGTCGGACGGTGAATGTGCTCCGTCCGACGGTTCGTACCCGGTTTTTGCAGGATCGTGATCGGCACCACAGTCTTTCCTTCGGATATCTCGGGCATTTTCCGTTAAGAGCCCGATAGGCCAACGTCATGGCCTTAAATATAATTCTTTTCTCCACTGAAAGCCGGTGGAGCTTCTGTAGATGCGGAGAGACATGGTGTCGAAATGGTATACGACAAACCAGTCTCGCAGCCGCATTCTGTATCATCTGAAGGCGGTGAATGGTGTATTTGGGAAGGCCAAGATATAGGCCATTAGCGTAGTCCAGCCTACATGTAACTGTGGCATGTACTACTGATTTGTGGCAGTCTTCCGGTAAAAAGTGCAAAACTTTCCGGAGATTTTTTAATTTACTCTAACAGATTGCAGAGACCTGCTGTATTTGGGCTGAGAAGGAAAGGTCAGACTCCCATCTCACCCCTAAAGTTCGAATGCATTTGGCAGGGGAAGGTGGTGGGCCCATTTCTGACGACAACCATAAATCTGAATCTGGCACGGGGCACTGACCGAAGAACAGAACTTCTGTCTTCCCAGCGTTGAGCTTTAATTTATTAGAGTTCATCCATAGAGCTATGTCCCGCAAGCAACCTTTAAAATTCTTAAAAACATCTACCGTCTGCTCCTTAAACGAAATAACTAACTGGGTGTCATCAGCGTAGGAAATTGCTTTCACTCCCCAGTTGGCAATCAAAGAGAACATTGGGGCTAGGTAGAGGTTAAAAAGTAGAGGGCTCAAGGCTGAGCCCTCGGGGACACCGCACCAGAGCTGTTTTGGTTTGGATTCATATGGTTTAAGGGCAACTCTCTGAGTGCGCCCACTCAGATAGGATGTCAGCCAGGTCAAAACCTTCCCCGCAAAGCCCACACCTTGTAGTCTCTGGACCTTATGGTGTGGTCGACAGTGTCAAAAGCCGCGGACAGATCCAGGAGCACCAGCTATGCTGATGCTCCTGAATCCAGTGACCACCTTACCGACTCTGCTACCTCAAGGAGAGTGGTCTCCGTACTAAAACCTGCCGAAAATCAGATTGTGTGTCATGCAGAGCGCCATTCTGCTCAATAAAAGTGGTCAGTTGACGCTGAACCAACTTCTCCAGCATTTCTCCTGGGGCGGGGAGCAAAGAGATGGGTCTAAGGTTGCTAAGATCATCTGGATCCCCATTAGGTTTCTTTCTCAAAGGGAGAAGTGTCGCATGTTTCCATTTATCAGGAAAGATGCCCGTTTCCAGGGAGGAGTTTCATATATGAAGTAGCCCGCCCATCAGGGAAAGAGGCAACATTTTCCACAGTTTGGGAGGGCATGGATCATCTGGAGCGCCAGAGCGTGATTTATGGATTTCAGCTAGAGCATCCTGAGGCGATATTGGTGTGAAGTTGGTAAGCATAGGTGCCTCCGCCGCAGCTGGGGATATATCCGCTTCCACAGTTGCTTCAGACGTCACAAAGGAGTCGTAAACCTTTAGAATTTCATTATCAAAATGACTAGCAATTTTTTCGCACAAGGCTAGGGATGTGCACAAGCATACTACATAGGCACAACAATACTCACTCACATGCATGCTCCTCATCACATGCTTACTCTGCAAGAACTCCACTGAGATTGGGGATCTCATACACTCCAATGCACAGGACCTCCTTTTCAACACCTAAACCTGGCTCAAACCCACATCGGCATCGAACACCTCCATGGCCATCCATACTGGATACAGAATCCCACACCAGGACCGACCTCATAAACCAGGAGGAGGAAGACTCACCATCATCCACAGAGACACCATCAAGTGTCCCCCTCACACTGACCTAGAGCCAGTTTTATGGAACACATGCACTGCAAGCTTCATACAGACAGTGAAACCACTATCAATGGTACCCTTGTCTACCAGCCACCAGGACCACACACCCACCTTAGCAACCTCCTCACCAACCTCACTGTAGCACTCACCATGGGCACCAAAGACTTCACACCCCTAGGTGATCTCAACTTTCATCTCGACGACCCACAGACTCAATCTCCACTTGCTAAAACGTCTGAGAGCATCAGCCTCACCCAGCTCGTACAAGGTCCAACCCACATCGCCGGACAAATCCTGGACTTTGTTTTCACCTCCAGTGACAAGAATAATGTCAGCCACATCACTCCACTCACATGGACAGACCACTCCATCATCCACTTCCACATATCAGGGCCACGAACCACCACTATGCTTGCTAGCAACACGCAAGCCACTGTTGGAACAAAAGTTACAGAAACAGAATAGCTGAATACCCTCCAGATAAACTATCAAGAACCCACCAATAACCTTGTCAACAACAC
Source organism: Triturus cristatus (assembly GCF_964204655.1). Taxonomy (NCBI): domain Eukaryota; kingdom Metazoa; phylum Chordata; class Amphibia; order Caudata; family Salamandridae; genus Triturus; species Triturus cristatus. Next base: position 401,365,018 of record NC_140586.1, on the reverse strand, counting down.
AAGTTTTAACAACTGGATCACCACCTGTGCCAATACCTTGGTGTCCCAGAATTCATCAAACCCAAAAGATCCACCAGACAAGCTAGCTGGTACAACACTGACCTAAGAGAAGCCAAAAGAGTTTCCAAACAACTCAAAAAGAAATGGAGAAACACCCAAGTAACCACCACATCAAACACCTACAAGGCCGAACTTAGACACTATCACCATCAAGTAAAAGAGACCAAGAAAAAGGCTCGGACTCTACAAATTGAATCTAACTCCAACAACTCTAAGGACCTTTTCGCCATCATCAAGGAATTCACAAAACCAACAGCTGTAATCAACACCATCACCCCTACACAAGAACTCTGCAATGACCTCTCTGATTTCTTCCATGAAAAAATCACTAAGATCTACAACACTATCAAACTCTAGCCACCCCCCCATTAACATTTGTAGCCTGCTGACCTCATCAACCAAGGACTAGCAGCTGACAACATGAAACCCTCTATTAATCTAGGACAATGTAGAAATAATGAAGACAGTCCACTGAGGGGCGCCCCTCAGATCTCTGCCCCACTATATCTAAAACCTGGGAAGAGAAACAATCAGCGCTGTACTCACTTCCATCATCAACACCTCCCTCAATACAGCCACCTTCCTAGATAGCTGGAAACACACCGAAATCACCGTCCTCCTCAAAAAACCCTTAGCCGACCCCGATGTACTCAGCAACTACTGACTCATCTCGCTGCTCCCCTTCCCAGCCAAGATAATTGAGAAGACGAACAACTCTCTGACCACAAACTCCTATAACAACTTGCAATCAGGATTCCGAAACAACCACAGCACCTAAACATCTCTCATTGCTGCCACAGAAAATATACGCACCATCCTTAACCGTGGACAGAGCACTGCCTTCATCCACTTCAACCTCTCCCCACTTTCGGCACTGTATCTCTCCACACACTTATTGCCAGACTACAGACAGTGGGAATACAAGGACCAGCACTCAAATGGATAGCTTCCTTCCTCTTCAGAAAAACACACGACATGAGGCTCATACCGTTCACATCAGAACCCAAGAACTTCATCTGTGGAGACCTTAAGACCTGGCTGTTCCACCAATAAATTATAAAGTCGTGAACGGTAGGACGGAAAGCGTGTGGGATCGTTTTTCTTTTTAGGCAGTCACTCGTAGCGCCGGGACACTCTTTTTGAGTAGCCGTGCACTCTATAAATCCTCCTTAAACATAACATAACAGATAGTGATCATCACTCAGCCCCACACTTTACAACATGTATATGACTCTTCTGGCTAACATCCTCGGATCTCATGGAATTAACATCATCTCCTACGTTGACAACACCCATCTAATTTTTTCCCTCTCAGATGACACTGACATCACCAATACAAACTTCAAAATAAGCATGATCATAGTGGCCAGTGGATGAAAGAAAACTACCTCAAGCTTAATACTGATAAAACTGAAGTGCAGATCTTTGGAAATAAGAGCTCACCTTGGGACTCCACTTGATGGCCCACCAAACTTTGACCCACACTCCACCAAACCAACCGTGCTAGGAACCTCGTCCTCAACCTGGGCACCAACATCAACGTGATGTCCCAGGTCAACACAGTCAACTCCTCATGCTTTCACATCCTATGCATGTTACATAAAATCTTCAAGTAGCTCTCACCGGGCACTAGATGTAAAATCATGCAGGCCCTTATCAAAAGAAAATTTGACTACAGTAATGCACTCTACACTTGCATTCCAACCCATCTTCTTCACAGACTTCAAACCATCCAAAACACGACTGCCAAACTTGTCCTCAACCTCCCGTGCTGAACCCACATCACACTACTCCTCAGAGACCTCCACTGTCTCCTCATCCAGAAATGCTGCCAATTCAAACTTCTCACAAATGTATTCAAGTCAATACACAAAATGGGACCTGCATCCTGCATCCACAGAACGGAAGGTCCATCTTTTTACCACCAAACTCCCAAATCCAGAAACAACCTTCCCCAACATATCAGGGCCTCCTCATCACTTCTTGAATTCTACCAGATGCTGAAGATCTGGATTTTCAATCAGTCTTCTCGTGGACCATTGACACTTTCTGAAGCAGCACTCGACAAAACCATTCCCATGATTTTTAGGTAGTGACCAAACACAACTTAACAATGTTCAGCAGTGGCAAAATGCAAAGAGTTCGAAGGCCAACAAAATATAGGTCAGGAAAAATGGAGGAATATGGCAAAACATTTGTTAAAATATCACCCTAGGTCTGATAGGTCAAACATTTGCCCCACAGCTGTAAGAAGAGGAACACTACCCAACCTCCTGGGAGTTCTCATCACTAAGGCAGAAGAAACTAAATAGTCCATCAGCATTAGTGTTGGTTTGATCCAGGATGGTGTTCCACCATAAAGTCCATTTCCTGTAGAGAGATGGACTACCTCAATAGCTTGGGATTGTCATCCCTCATTTGCATGAGCCATCTAAGGCCCTGAGATCTGTCTGAATTCAGAAGGGGGTCCCAAACAGGTATAATCTCAGCTTCAGTGCCCAGAACAAAGCAATGGCCTTCCTCTCAAAAGCACTCCGCCTCTGTTCCCGGGGAGGTGACCTCCTGTTAATGAAGACCACTGCCCTTCTCATTTTCTAACTGTGCAAAGACAGCCCCCATGCCATGTTCTGAAGTGTCCATCTGCACAAGTAACTCATTAGAGCCTTGAGTACAGGTATGTACACATGACCTCTTTATGGGTTTCAAAGGCTTTCTGGCAGGCTGCTGTCCAGATCACCTTTTTGGGCTACTTTTTGGAAGTTAGCTCCATTAAGGGAAGAAACAATGATGCCATAACCCTTAACAAACTTTGTGTAATATCTGGTGAGACCCAGGAAGACCTTCACCTCAGTCTGTGTTTTGGGGTTGCCAGGACAGGATAGACTCATTTTTTTCCTAGAGGGGATGCATCCTGCCCCTGTCCACCCGGTGGCCCAGATACATGACAGTACCCTGCCCTGTCTGGCCCTTACTAGCTTTGATAGTCAGGCCTGCCTGATGCAGGGCCTAGAGCACTTCCTAGAGGTGGAGCAGGTGTTCCTTCCAGGTGGAGCTGATGACAGCTATGTCACCTCGAAAGGCAGCACAGTATGACTCCTTCCCAACCAGGACCCTGTTAGCCTACCTCTGAAAAGTGGCAGAGGCATTCTTTAGGGGGAAAAGGCTTCACTCTGAACTGGAAGTGGCCTGAGGCAACCTGGCAGTACCTTCATGTGAGATCAAAAGTACTGAGAAATATAGCATTGCCTAGCCTGTCAATGAGCTCCTTAGCTTATGGGATTTGCTGAGCTTCAGTCTTGGTGACTGAATTAATTCCCCTGTAGTCCACACAGAACTGGAGTTCTGGAGTGGTGCCCAGTGTAGCAGCCTTAGGTACCAGCAAAACTGGACTGGACAAGATAATGCTAGAGGGCTCAGTTACCCTTAACAATATCATCTTGTGGACCTCCTCCCTCAGATTGACCCTCATTTGTCCGTGAACTTGTTAATTTTGATTTTGACAGACATACTGTCCCCAGGATCAATGTCGTGGGTACACAAGTCTGTTAGCCCATGGGTGAGGGAGAACAGGGAAGAAACTAAAACTGCCTCGCTGAGTGGCGACAGTCATTCTGCTGTTCTAGGGTCAAAATAGGAGAGAAATTAGCACCCTCTAGAGTCCCATTGTGCTCCTGGGTAGACAGTAGGTCAGGGAGAAGTTCACTCTCCTTTTCCACTCCATCATCTGTCCCCAGAAGCATGGTGAATTTAACATCACAAAGTGAGGTTGGACGCGGTTTATGTGGAGCACCCATAAGGGGTTTGTAGGGCTCTGAGATACGCCAGGTAGTTGGTATGCCCCTTCCACTCCTTCACCTCATATGGACCTAGCCAACAATCTTGGAGAACTCTGTGCTTCACAGGTTCCAAGACCCACACCTTGTAGCCAGGCTGAAACTTCACTAGAGTGGTCTTCTTGTCATACCAGAGTTTCATTACTTCTTGACTGGCCTCAAGGCTTTCTGCAGCCTTCTTCCAGAAGCAATGCATCTGGTTACTGAGAGCCAGCAGGTAAGGTAACTGACTACATTCTATGGGGGTTTTCTGGGAGCTTGCTCCTACCCCGTTCTCACAAGACTGAAAGATCCCCTAATAGGTTGTCCATAGAGGAGCTCAAATGGGCTAAATCCAATCCCCGTCTGTGGCCTCTCCCTGTAGTCTAACAGCAGGCATGGTAAGAGGACATGCCACTTCCACCTCATGGGCTCAGAAAGGGCCATTATCATGACTTTCATGGTTTTGTTGAATCTCTCAACAAGTCTGTGTGTTTGAGGGTGATATGTTGATATGGTGTGGAGAACTTACAGGCTACTCTAGCATATATAAGTAATAGAATCCACTCCAAAAATTAAACAAACCACAATTTTATCAATAATAATAATCAATATTTATGGTGTGCAGCCTTGGTATGTGCTCAGCTCAGAAAACGCGCGTAAATAGTAAAGTCAATAGCTGGTTACCGAATGGTTAACCAGACTCAAGACACACTTCTTTCAACCTGGCAGGCTTCCAATATAAACAAGATAAAGAGCTAATAAGCAAAACGAAACAGTAGTGTCTGATTCTTCAATTGTGCCTTTTTTGAAGTCTTGAATATGGCAATCTTCGATATTCATACGAAATGCTGCTCAAAATATGCCCACAGCATGTTTCAATTCAAGATCACGGTAAATAGCGGTATCCCACTTCATCGTGAATCCAATGCATTTCAGATGAAAACCTTAATCAGGGGTAACAGTAATGTAAGGTTTGAGGAAGCTATCAGAACGTATCATGGGAATTAAACAATCATGAATAGGTACTTAAAAATAAGTGGCCAAAGGGTAAACCGATATGTTCAACCATGCAACAAAAAGCAAGATTGCGATGGTGCTCCAAAAGACCACCGGTATACCAGTGCAAGAAAAGTAAATACTTGTGCCCTACAGCAGCGATTTTCTATAAAACGTGACTGTGGGCTGAATAATCAAATCAATGTGGCTGTATAAACAATAAATATTGTGTCCAAAACCTAATGTGAAGGCAAACAAAGAAAACGATTAACATTGCACCACCGTTAAAAGAAACAAGAGTAAAAAAATATGAGAAATTGTGTCTGTGGAATCCAATGTGTCAGAAATAAACTCATGTGCCAAATGCACATAGCGAGGCTTAAAACAGATGTCTTAATAGAACAGCGTGTCTCTGTGTGGTCACATGTGAAATAGTGACTCTAAAGAACCAATCTGTACGAATGCACTCACATGACGATGTCAGATGGTACAAGTTGACTGCATTAAGGTAGCAAATGTATTATTGCAAATTGAGAGTGTGTTGAAATGCAATATCACAAGGATTCAAACAGACGTGCTAAAAAATAACAATATAGAAAAACGAAACTCCGTTCTGAATTTACAACTGCACAGTGAAAATAAAGCTTAATGTGGTATCTACAAAAATGCTGATTCCCTTGAAAAGCAAAAAGCCGACTCCCGCAATGTGGTGACTGTAAGCATGCTTCACAAATTGTGCCGATTGTGCTCAGTTTTTTAAAGGGACATAATGGAAGCACACCAGGTGAATCAGAAATGTGATGGTGAAAATACAAAGAGATAAAAGAAATACCCCGATTGATGATGTGCACAGTAAAAAAAAATGTATTGGTAATTTGTCCATTATACCAACAATGATACATGATGTTGACTATAATCATTGTACACAAATGAGCTGTGAAATATTATACATATGAGAAAAACCATAACCTTAATAAACCAGATCAGTGGTCATGTCTATGAACACCAAAATGTTCTGATACTATGATCGAAGTATCAAAACAAACCGAGTAACGAGAACTGTAGAATATAAGACCTCGGTCTAGGTCCACTGTCTCCCCACAGCTCCGCTGTGCCGTCTCTAGCCTCCAGACCCCGACCTCCTCTTGCGAGGTTCGAGGCTGCTGCTCGCTCCCTGCTCCAACTGGGACCAGACTGCCTGCAACCACCGTAACCTTTCTCAGCTGTTTCTTTTTTTTTTCTTAATTTTTCCCTGTTGTGCCACTGTTATTGTGCCCATCTGTGTCTTGCTCTAATTCCACCACTGTTTTTATTTTCTCGTGTCTGCCTGTTCCTTTTGCCTTTCGCCACTGCTGCCCCTGCGGCCCCTCCCACCAGGAATTCCCCCCCGGAATTCCTCCCGGTATTCCCTCTTGGAATTCCCCCCACTCCCGCCTCCCAGCCTCTCCTCCCTCCCACCTCCCCTACTTAATGGCAGTCGCTGCACGGTCGCGCAGCGGACGTGCGCAGCGGGTGCGCTGACTGGCGTGCCGAAGGCGAGCCAAAAGCAAACCCGTCTGTGGCCATCCGCGACCCGACAGGGGCCAGAGCCAGCAACCCTGCTATGATAAAGTACAATACTGCTATTTATACAATAGTTGTAAAAATGCTTATTGGTTACATATAATATGTCTAGAGTACATTCGTCGTTTTACTAACAAGTTTCTCCAGTGGTATATCCGTCTGCTATCAATGTCTGTACACAGGGATATGTAGTAAATGATAATAAGGTGTGCTCTAGTGCCCTTGGGTTCTACATAGGTGTGCAAGTGCCTCGTTTCTTGATAAAAAAAAGAGGGTTCCTATACAGTGAAGGTAAAGTACCGTGGTGTATATTAATCAAGAAGTGGCTCGGAGTTCAGGGCAGCCGCCGTAGACTCCAGTGCTCATATCTCTATAGATATATGTATATATAACAAATCAGTTTCTCAACATCTTATTTTGTATAATGAATATAAGCTGTCTCGAACACAGCAGCAACAGGAATATGACCGTTTTGTTTTGAAATAGTACATTAAACAATCACAATATACAATGAATCAACTATGAAGAAATACGCATTACAGAAATAATACAAATCCATGACAGTGTCTAAAACACTGAAATCAACAAATGTAATGATGAACATTTAATGACTTAGAACGAAAGAATAGGAACATTTTAAATATGAAAGAATCTGTCACTCAACAAACAGTAGATGTTGACCAACTCAAACCAATTACAAATAACAGAACATATCTATTTTTTCATTTAACCCCTTAGGTGTAAAGTGTCTAGTTTTTTAATCCAAAATGTTTTTCTTTGAGTGAGAAATTGTCAATATCAACTCCAGATTTCAAATTTTGGTTCCAAAATTTGAAATCTGGTCTGTGCAATGTTATGATTCTGTCCATGCCAATGTACGTCTAAACTAGAAACTAGACTTTTTGTTGTTATTGCACATTTTGCTCAAATGTGTGGAGTTATTTGAATCTTGATTTTTCTCTCACCCCGTTCTCACTGGGCTGAGAGGTCCCCAAACAGCTTGTCATTACAGGGGCTCAAATTGGCTATATACCACCCCCTTCTATGGCCCCTCCCTTTTGGAATACAGCAGGCATGGATCAGGCACGTCCATAAGCATGGCCTTCATGGTCTTTTTGAATCTCTCAATAAGCTCATTTGTTTAAAGGTGAAATGGTGATATGGTGTGGAGAACTTGTAGGGCACACCTCACTCATCCCACATGGACTTCATGCACTCTGACATGAAGCTAGTGATATTGTCAGATACCACTTCCTTGGGAACCCTACATGGGTAAAAATTCACATTAAGGCCCTAGCCACTGCAAGTGCTGTCGCCGACCTCAGAGGGATGGTTTCTGGTTAATGTGTAATGTGGTTCACTAAAACCAGGAGAAACCTGTCGCCTAAGGCTGTCATGAGGTCCAAGGGACCATCAATGTTGACGCCCACCTTTTCAAAGGAAGTGCCAATGACAGGCAAAGAAACCTGGGTAGCCTTCAGCTTTTGCCATGCTTTTCAGCTGGCCTGGAAGGTGGGGAAGACCTGCAGAAGGTTTTTGAGGCTGCCTTCATCAGAGGGAAATAGAAGTGGGGGATTTGCCTAACAAAGGTCTTTTCCTGCCCCAGATGTCCTGCCAGGGTCATGTCATAAGCCAGTACCAGTAGGAAGGCCCTGCAACACTGAAGGACCACCAGCTCACAGGCTGCTCCAGGTCGAGGAACCTTAGACTCACTGTATTGGAGGTCATTCTTCAAATAGGTAAGGTGAATCATCAAAGGTATCACATGCTGTCTGGGCCTCAGCTTGCCACCTTAAGCCCTCTAGAATTGGTCACCCTTTCTTTGCCTTGCTGATTTCCTCACTAGTGGGCCCACCTTCAACTTACCATCCAGTAAGCTCAGGCAGGTCTCAAAGAGCAGTAATATCCTCCCATGTAAGCTCAGGAGTGCCTTCCTTAGAAGCCTGCCAACCTGGACCATAGAAACTTCAGGGGCTGGTTTCCAATGTTCCTTACCGTACCTCTTCTTGGCATCTGTCTGGGTAATTTTTCCATGCTCAGGCTAACTTGACACCCCTCTTGGGTGGCCATGGACCTTGTAATCATACAGACCTATTCAGGCAAGCCTAACATCTCCAGGAGTGACCTGAGCTCCACTTCCTTCCTGACAGTGTGCTCTAGGTCATTACCTAACAGGCATGGTAGGGCTCACAGCTACTTTTAGAGAACCTGAAACCAATATCCCACTCAAATGGAATCAGATCAAATGGTTAGTGACTCTCACGGTTGTCTACGACTATGGCCTGGTGCAATGTATTAGAGATGACCTGCTCTGAAGTTACCAGATGACACCCCACAGTAGTCCTACTGGCTCCTGTGTCTCTGAGTCTCCACCCTGTGCTTGTTGATGGTGACCCACTGCCTCTACTTAGAGGTATGTGAAGCCATATGGGCTTTAAGTACCATCTCTCTATCCCCTAGGGACAGTAATGTAACCCATGCTCTCTCCCCAATGCTAACGGTGACCACATCCTCCCCAAGTGCAACACTGGCCAACTCACATGTAAGCCCACCGGTGGGGGCTGTACCCTCTTGGAATATGTGGTGTTTTCCTTGAATTGCCCATATTTGTAACACTCACTACTCTGGGGGCAAACCACCCTGCCTGTTTGTCATAAAACTCCTTTCTTTTAAGCTCAAACTGGGACTGGTTATTGTTGTTTCTTTTGGAATTATTTTGGGAGCCTTTAAAGAACTCATTATTTTTAGGTTTTTCTCCCCCTTTTGTATACTAGTGGGACCTTTCACCACCTTTTTGGTGACCCCCCCACCCCCAGATACCTTTTTAAACACTCTGGTAATGACGCAGCGGTCTGCCTCCTCAGCATACCACCTGGGGTCAGCAAGCTTATTATCAATCAGTTGCTGGCACAGCTCTGTAAAACAGATATTTAACATATGCTCTTTCAGTTTCAAATGAAACAACCCAGTAAAATCATGAACTTTGCTGCCTCACACCCATCCATTCACGCCTTACTGGTGTAGTCAAGAACATCCACCCAAGACTTGTTCTGTATTTTATGGCTATCCCTTAGTCTAATGCAATACTTCTCTGGGGTGAGTCCAAACTTGGTCAAAAGGATGGTTTTCATTAGAGTGCACTTCATCCATCCTCTACCTCCAGTGTCAGCAAGGTATTCCTCCCTACTGTGGGCATGTGTTTCCAGAGTGTTGCTCCCCCAAACCTCTTCTGAGATTTGAGCATCTTGAAACCCACTTCAATGGCAGAAACACGCTTGTCAATGTCACCCCCTACCACATAGCTAGGAATCAGATCTTTGGGTAAGTGAACCTTCTTGTCCCCTTCAGACACTGTGGGTATGCTGCCACCATTACTGCTGGAATGTTCCTGCTTGTCTCGGAGTTCCGGCTTATGAGAGTACGCTCATAGGCCATTCTCTTCTCATGCATGGTCAGTTTCTTTTCCTTCAGAGCTAACTCTTTTTCCATTTTTATTTCTGCCATCTGTAGCTGAAACTCTCTATGCTTTCCTACCTGCCAACTCCTCTGCAGACAGGCATTGTGAAGACCCACTGCTCTCCACTCTGGCAGGGTGTTTCAATTCAGAAGATAAGTTATCCTCCTCCCCTGAGTGTTGCATCTCAGGACGTGAACCCAGACCCTGTGCTTGCCCCCCCATAGCATCTTCCTCATCCTGGTCATCTGTTGCTGACAGTAATTGGTGAGCTTCTGCTTAGACCTTCAGAACTTTCTGTATCTCCAACTTTGTGGTGGCCTTTTTGGTTAGCAGTCCCCTTTCCTTTCCTTACAGAAATTCTTGAGCTCAACCAAGTGTAGCTCTCCAGGTTGATGATCTGGAATTCCATTTCGGCAGGTATGGTCACAGTCAGTCAGTTAGGTAAAATGAGAGTGAATAAAACAAAAAAAAATATTTCTCTGGGATTTTTTGTGTGCAGTCCAAATCTCACAACTCAAAATTGTAGGAAATTGGGCTACTGGTTGGGGTGGTAAAAGCTTTCTCAACAGCAACCACAGTTCCTGTAAGGGTAAAGTCACAAGCAACCCCAAATTATCCTGTATTTAACCCTCTGATAGCTAGGCAAAAAAGCAACCAGGCTTAACTTAAAGTCAATGTTTAAAGTATTTCTGCAGCACTTCAAATAGAAGTAAATTGAAAACACACGCAAGAAAAATCCCTTACCAATTTAGAGAAATAGAGTAATATGTAATACATTATTTGAGACCAAAGCAACAAAAACTCCAATCAATTGAACCAAAGATATGTCATTTTAAATATGTAAGTGAAAATCATGCCTAAAAGCACAAAGCATCAACAGTGGTTGTCTGGTCAAGTCGGATCGGGACCAAGTCATAAGTTCAGGCCAACTGCGATGGATCACGGGCCTGATGCAGGAGCCCTGTTAGGACTGCTGAACAAAGTACCTTGTATCCTGGTAGCGGAGCATTGTGAGATCCCACGTTGAGGATATGTCACGCAGGGGCTGTTTCCGATGAGCAGGGATAGTTCCGATGAGCTGCAGCTCCCATTGCTAGAGACTGCATTGAGTATGCAACGAGCATCAGCGGTTATGATGGAGTCATCGACAAGTCTTGTGCTGCAAGGTTCTGCATCGGCGCAGGGGATGTCGTCGATGGAGGCTGATAATTCAGCGTCCTGTGTGAGGGATGCATGGCGTAGCTGTGGTTCAGGGGGATGCATCGCCCAGCAGTGTTTCCAAAGTGAGGATGCTAGAAGATGAGTCACGCTGCGTCGGTTCTGCCCAAGAGCCAGCTAGGCTGGCAGAGTGCCTTCAGACCCACTTTAAATGGTACAGGACTGGGGTGGCACCACTCTGGGGACAAGAAACAGCTGGCAGGGTACATGTGTAGGGTTCAAGGTGTTTGGAGTTTTTCTGTCCCTGAGGCCCTGATCAAGAGGCCAGCCAATTAGCCCTTTGAGTCAACCTGGTGGTCCTGAGTTCAAGATGCAGGTCCAGTCCTTTTCCCTCAGGCAGTAAGTAACAGGGCAGCAGAGTAGCAGTCCTTCTTGAAGCAGGGCAGCACAGCAGTCCTTTTGAGTCTTCTACAGATCTAGAGGTATACTGAAGAGTTGAGTCTGAGGATCCTATATTGATAATTGGAGCCAGCTTTTAGGTAGTAGAAGGCTCTAGATGGTTCCACCCCCCAGAGATATTTGGAATTTCCTGCCTTCCTACCCTGGCCCCAGCTTGTCTAGGGGCACAAAAGACTAGTCTCAAACCCTTTGTGAGTGTGCTGGGGAAGAGCCTTTGTGATGTGTTGCAGATGGCAACTCCTCTCCCTCATCAAGTCAGAGATAGCCTATCCTGCTAACACCTGGTCCTCTTTTCTCTCATTATCTGGGAGCAATACACAAAGGCCAACTGCTAGCTACTCCCCGACATGTGACCAAGGATACAGGTTGCAGGCACCAAATGGTTAGGACAAGAAAACGACAACTTTTGAAAAGTGGCATTTTATGAATTGTGACTTGAATTCCAACTTAACCAGTTAGAATTTCTTACAGTAGTTCCATTCTCCCACCAGTTCTTCAGAGGAAATGTTGGTAGCTTTTCAGTTTGGGCAGGAGGAGTACACTCTAACACCAACCAAGGGTTCTAGGACCTCAGGACTTGGGGGTCAAGACTTATTCCAACAGAACCATCAACAGCATCCAGGGCAGATCTGGTTGAGACTGGTCAGCTCAGCTCTTTAGGGAAGTAGGCTTCTTGCAACTTTTGTGGCACTGTCTCTTAACAGGAGGTCAACAAACTGAACTTTGAAGTCCACTTCTTGGCCCTATGTACAAATGAGATAAGGTCCAGCCCTCGTGGGACTTCTCACAGGTCACAACAGCAGGAACAGCCGTCCATCTGTCTGTCACAGGTCCAGCAGTGTTCTGAGAAGGGTTCTGGCATGCCACGTGTGCCCAGTACCAGCCTGTGGGTGGGGAAACTACTGGCAACTCCATAAACAGTGGTATACAAGTTTTCAGGGGTGACATTACCCACTTTTGCAGCACTTCCTTTGTGATTTACTGTAGAATATCCCACAGTGCCCCTTTCTACCTAAAGGTAACATGCAGAACATGTCTTTCCTTGAACAAAGCTCCTGTGTCCACCCAATGGGTGTGGTTAGGGAAATGAGCAAACCCTCCCTTGAGATCATTCAAAATTGGTTATGGGGCAGCCCCTCTCCCACTGGGAGTGGTGCCTTGCTGGTTAGCGGGCATAGAGTGTGCAGGCTGAGGTGTGAGCCATACCTGCCAGTGACACCATGTGCATCCTTTGAAGTTCATTTAGTTACAGGACACAGCCCATATGGCCATCCTGTTAGGGGAAGGGCCACCCCTCTCCCCTGGTCCCCACACTGGGAGCCTCTTAAAACATAATCAAGGAGCCGTTCATCTCCTCGGTGACAGAGAACACTGACAGAAAAGTGCATTTGTTTCAGGCAGGAAAATTACAATTTTCTGAATGTGTCATTTACAAAATGGTAATATAAAATCCAACCTGACCAATAAGTTGGATTTTATATTCATTTCATTAATCTTTATTTCGACTTCATAAGTCATAAAAGATGAACAATACAGATAAGACAAAAAAAACTGCACAATGAAATACATCATTAAGAGAAAGATAAGGTGGAATTACAGTGTCTGCAAAATATTGACCAGGAATCAGAACATCAATTAGTGCAAAAGAATTCATGTTATCAAAAAAGTTCTTCTGATATTCCATACAGCAGCTAAGTACTTGCTGACAGCAAATACAGTTAAAGGGGATAAGTCCGATTTCAACAATCGGAAGGCCTCCAGATGATGCCTGAAGCCCCAGTTTCTGCAGATGGGAATAATCCACTTTTTCCTGGATTTCGTATAAGAAGGACAAAAAAACAACATATGAGTTTCAGTCTCCACCACATCATTGCAAGCAGGACAATTTTTAGGAGATGAAGGGTGCCATCTGCTAGTAAGAGCTCTTATTGGCAAAGCATTGTGTCTCCATTGAAGGAATAGTTTCCTAAGACCAATAGGGTTAATATCGTCCAGGACTATCTCCAACTTGTAGTAGTCCTTCATATTTAAAAAAGTAGTAGACATCAACCCAAGTGTATCATTTAGTTATAGAAGCATTCAGATTGCGTTCGTAATATCTTGTAACCAGAGCTTTACGGGATATCCTACTACAAGCTTCTTGGGGGTTTATCCACAGGGCCGATAGACCCAGGCGAGATAATTCATTCTTTATACACTAGCCATGCAATTTTTCGGACAGCTGGATGTTGATAAAGATCCATAAATTCAGCCCGGTAGCATGTAAGTTCGGGGGTTACCCAAAGTCGCCTCCAGAAAGTCAGAGGCTTCACACCTGATTCCTCCTTTAGTGATCTTAGTCCCATATCAAGCCTAAGGGGGAGAAGTGGTGAGCTCAGTGGTAATGCGGCTAGGTTCTGGAGGAACTTGTTTTCCGTAATAGTAATTTCAGGGGCACAATTATTGCAAAATGAGTCATTGAATCACGTTTCTAGCTACTTCCAAACTGCAGTTAAGCATTATAAGGTGTAAAGGTGTAACCCAGTGCTTTTCAATGGGAGAGCAAGCCTTGCCACAGTAAAAAATTACTTTGGAGGTTTTTTACCACCAGGACATTCCAGTTAGCAGTGCCCCAGTGTGCAGAGTAAACAAAGCACCAGCATCAGCTCAGAAAAAAAGGGGGGTGACCGTACACAAAAGGCATTGTCTAACACCATATCTAACAGAAGAATATTAGATCACTATTGGCAGGGAGGTAATTCAGACATAAATGAAATAAAGATATGCTCTATTTTCAGAGAGCTTAAAATACATACCTGGACCAAAGACTGCAGATCAGAGAGAACTCAACTACTGCTTCTGTAGTGAGATGTCTACACAGAGCTAACACATGCTCTGTGCTTTGAAAATTACACTTGATAACAGTGTGGAGCAGAATTAATTACAAACTACTGGAACTATGCATTATTTTGCTGTATTGAAAATGCTTGTGTTTTAGATTGATTAAGAGCATTCAGGCTTGAGACCACGATTTTGAGTTTAGTTTACAATCAGCTTCTGGAGGTCATCTGGCAGAAAGAAATCTTGGTTGTTTCAATTTCCTTAAAATGCACCTTTTCTCCGTATTCTTCCGTGTACTTGAAGAGAACTTTTGCATATGGATGCATTCACGAGGACAGTGTCATTGGAAGAGATGCCACTGTAGTTTTATGTAAAATTATGTTGCACTTTCCCTCCTTGATTTGATCTTTCGAAAGCCAATCAGGTGTCCTCAACAGCTGAATAGAGTCACTTTACTATACCTCCAGCCCCCATTAGAAAAGGATTTGAAATTGTGTAAATTCTTACAATGGCAGAGGCCAGTCATGTGCTCTGTAACAATAATCCTGTATTCAATAGTCTTTCCATGTTCAATTGCTAAAGTTCATTATCAGAATAATGAGTGTAGGCGAGATTACTTTCTGTTAAACTCAATTAGTTCTTGCACCCACCTTTCCAAATCCCTACTGTGGTGAGTGTATATGAGAGGATGTTGGTGTTAGAGGACCAATATATAATCGTAAATGTAAGCAAATCAACAAGAAACAAGATGGATGGATGGATGGATGGATGGACAGATAGATGGACAGATAGATAGACGGATAGATGGATGGACGGATGGATGGACGGATGGATGGATGGATGGATGGACGGATGGATGGATGGACAGATGGATGGATGGATGGATGGATGGATGGATGGATGGATGGATGGATGGACAGATAGATAGATGGACGGACGGATGGACAGACAGATGGACAGACGGATAGACAGACAGACAGACAGACAGACGGACAGATAATGTGCAATGAAATCACACAGACGTGTAATATTCTGCATGGGCTTAGAAATTAGAACAGTTCTAAACTAGAGATTCAAATGTCTAGTCAAGATTAGCTGCGTCAATTGGCACCGAATATGTGCTGCAAAATATAAGAATTCATCATACCTACAGTAAACAAAAAGAAGTGGTAAAATAAGTTGACTTGTTGGAGTTCTAGCGCTTAGGATATTGCAAAGGTATCGTTGGGACAAATGACCGTAGGACGAAGTGTAAGAGCGCAGACTTTCTATTCATAGGCTTTCCAAATGGCATAATAAAAGTCACTTCGACCATCGCTGTACATAAACCAGCATAAGGACTGGGAGTCAGATTTTTTATTATTTATATCTCTTCTGCCCCTGTGCTGCTTGTATTATTCGGTGGAACATTGCTTCAGACATATAAAACATCTTTGTAGTGGAAATTGCACAAAACACTAAATAATTTAAAGCTGTTTCACATTTTGGGAAGTAAATCTAACCCAGTGCAGTAAACGGCCACAATAATGCAAAAGTGGAATATTTTTGCTTGTGTAAACTTTTAAAATATGTACAACCAGTTATCAGTCTTGCTCGCCGGTTCGCGGAAGGGAAGACGTGCTTTTATGTGTATCTTCACGCCTGCTGCTTGGTTCTCGAGTTTTTGAACTAAAAGCTTGTAAAAGGCCTGATGGGGGGGCTGTTGTTTGTGTGGATTATCACGGGCAATGTGTCTACTAAAGAGCGTGACACGTTTTAAGTAAGGAAGAGTTTGCTGAAAGGAAGGGCATTCTCATCGAGAATACTGGGCAACTTGTAACAAGGGCCTTAGTACTTAAATGAGATCATCATGGACTCATTCGCTTAAAAATCCGGCTCCTTCCATTCATGCTTCAAATGTATTTATTGCAGGTTGGATATGCAGCGAAGTTAAGGGAATGAGGTTATTTTTTGTATTTTTTTAGTGTTGTAGTTTGTTTTTAGCTTTAGATGATTTATATGTTATAAGCACCGAAGTACGTGAGTAGAATCGCTTGACTTCTCGAATATATCTTTCTAACCAAAGAGTGTAAAGGAATGCTCATGAGCAAACTATGATTATTATTATTTACAAAGCAGCAAAATGTACCAAATATATGGGATCCCTTTGTATATCTCTGCAAGAGGTGGGAAGATTGAAGTCATCGCTGCTAAGTGTACTGACTATGAAATTGCATGTCAGAGGATATTTTGAGACTGGGAATAAAATTGTCCTTCACTGAGGCACAATAATCTAATACTGACACTCCATGCTTGAAAATGGCAAGATGCAATTTTACACTGCTCTAAGTCCGAGCGACTTTCCAGCTGTCATGCATAAACAGTTTTCCTACTTGAACATGTTCTTTCCTTTTTATCATTCAGGGATGTGTGCCTGCCGCTCTGCGCTGCCGTCGATAAAGGGAACAGTGATTGTACTTGGAGCAGGCGACACAGCTTTTGACTGCGCCACTTCCGCCTTACGCTGTGGGGCACGTCGCGTGTTTGTCGTATTCCGAAAAGGATTCACCAATATCCGCGCTGTTCCAGAGGAGGTAACTGTCGTCACACTTGTAAATAAGGATTTGGGAACACATCGTGTGTGGCTGCTCAATTATAACCAGCACATCATTTTAGGAAAGCTTCACTGTTGTCAAGTTTAAAACCAGGACATGTTGCAGCAGAGAAAAGGCTTGGTTCCTATTACAATGGAGGTTGTAATAAACTGGCGTCAATGGTAATTTCCTGCTTAAGATGAATAAGAGAAATATGTCTTCTTCTAGACGCAGGATACATCTAAACCAGGGCACGAGCCGGGGGGACACACGGGAACACAGCGTCCACCCACTTATTTCACAGGGTCGACGCTGTCCCCCCCTGCCAAGAAGTTGTGCCCCACAAAAATATGATGAACTTGTCCCGGTGTAATTTTCAGACACCAGGACACGTTCAGCAGTGCCAGTACGTTGTCTGCCTTCCATTCCCAGCAGCAACGTCTAGGTGGTGAGGGGGCTTTTCTTTCATCTCCAGCTGAGCCGAAGATAAAGGCCGTAGTTCAGGGGCCACCAGGCATCCTTTTGCTTGAATATCCTGACTGGAGGTGGCCTGGAACCTCATACTTTAAAGTAAATGCAAGGGAGGGGAAACAGAGCCACACATCTTGTTATCTCTTCACAGATATTTAAGAGATGCACGCTTTTTACTTTGTTCACTCCCTGGATATAAGTGCATGCACTGTAAGAATGTCAGGTGTGTTTGTCAGTCCCAGTATGTACACAAATAATTTAAATTGCCCTAGTTTATTTCTTTTATAGCACTACTCATCCCAGTGCAGAGTGTTAGAGCGCTTTACATAACATACACATTATCCATTCCAAAGAAATCATGTAAGTGTGCAAATCAATGTAAAAGATGTGCTACATGAGACAGTCAGGGTTATAAGGTGTAGGAGCCACATGCCCTTCATAGCTCACTGTGGTCTACTAGAAGGATTACAATTTATGAATTGCAGGTAACAAAAGGATCTCTGTGCTCAAAGCAGTAATCCACTTACCTAACTACATAAAATAAAAATCGGTGATCTGCATGTTACATGATGTGCTTTGATTTGCAGGAGACAACTTTTTTTTAAAACAAATGTAATTGTATTTTCAGTTGCCAAATGTTATATCATACACATATCAGAGCACTATTGCATAACTATGTGGTACATTTATGCTCACAACCTTGTATAAGATGCACACCATATGCGTTGTGATATCATAAATAACAGACCCGAAGAAGGTAGCAACAAAATAGAGGTTCAACAATCCCCAAATGTCCCCTCTACCCCCAAGAACAGTGGGTGATTATGTTTTGCAGGAGACAACTTAATCTTCTCTACTGCTTTGATTAAAATTTGGGACTACACAAAACAAAGATCTCTCCAACAAATGCTTTAACCTCCAGAGTTATCTAACCATTATTATTATTATTCCTTGAGATTTACTCCCCCCTATACTCCAGATGCAGGTCAGTCTGTTACTGTCTCATCTCCTCCCCTGGGTCAAGACATTCTCCATATCCTATCACTTTCAGATCCAGACACTCAATCCACAACCAGGCAGAGACACACAGAAATGTTAGAGCACAAAAACCCAGCCACTTCTAAAAGAGTGGTTTCTAAACACACAATGCAAAAACCACCTTCACAAAAAATGTGTTAATGAATTGTGAGTTCAGGCATACTAAACTTCACCTCTCCATCTTAAGCTTTTGGGAAGATAGGCTGGAAACATATTACACAGCCTCCCAAATTCTGTCCTATGGGCAAGCTGGCCCTTCAACTGTGAAAAACGAAATGGAGAGTATTTCACTGTCAGGACACGGTACACACCTCAGTTCATGTCCTGCCTTTCACATACACTGCACCCTGCCCAGGGGATACCTTGGGCCTACCACAGGGGTGTCTGATGTGCACAAAAAGGGAAGGGTAAGGTCTGGCAAGTGGGTGCACTTGTCAGAACAACATGGCAGTTTAACAAACTGTGCGCAGGCACTGCAGTGGCAGGCCTGAGTTCTCTCTTTAAGGCTACTTGTGTGGGTGGCATAATTAGCGCTGCAGGCCCACTAGTAGCATTTGCATTACCAGCCCTGGCACACATAGTGCACTTTACTAGGGACTTTACTAGTAAGGCAAACATACCAATCATGGACAACCAATTACCATTACACTTTACACAGGGAGCACTTGCACTTTGACACTGATTAGCAGTGGCAAAGTTCCCAAAGCATCTAAGTCAGTCAAACGAAATCCATCACAGCATCAAAAATAGAGGCGGTAGAGGCAAAATGTCTGGGGTAATTACGCCAAGAAATGCCAGGTCTAACAGATCCACATCAAGCAAACCTTCTAATGTATTCAGTTAGAGGGTCTGAAGAAAGTGTGCACATACAGAAATAAGTCGACCTATTGTTGTTTTGAATGAGAGCACACAAATGTCATGCAGACGTTTTGCACAATTAGACATTGATTTCTATACATAAATCGTATTAATAGAATCATAATAAGAGTTGATTACATGGTTCCGGTTGAACATCTTTCCATGTATGTATCCAAATGAAACGTCAGTATGTACTAAGCTGTTGTATTGCAAAATTTGAGCCACTTTAATGCCAGTACTGACAGTTGTGGAATGCTACATAAGTGCATCCTCTGCCTAAGCATACCATGAAAATCAGGTTGTCGACCTTCAATCTGAAGGAGGTCCTTCTGTGTAAAAACACAGATGAGCATAGTGCCAGCTGTTAAGTTACATTGTTGCAACCTTGTTTGTCTCGTTTAGTTCATTTTTAGTCTTTTTTGAAACCCGGGTCTCATTGCAAGAATGTGTTTTGTCCATTGTAAATGACAGATATGTCAACATCAATTCCGTATACCTTGAGTGATTCAATGTGTGTTTTCAAATAAAGTCCTTAATTCTATTGAATACTATTTTTTTCACTTTCTTTTTTGCTGTTTTTTAATTCTTGCAAACAAAACCCCATTGCATTTCAGGACATCCTCTGGAAGTTATTGACCAAGCTGAGCATAGTGTTATGATAAAAATGAAAATGTTGACACTACGCATATTTGGGTCTGTGTACAGAAGGACTTCCTTCTGATTGAATGGCCATATGAACATTTGTCCAAAACAAACCCTCTGGTAGCTATGGCACATGAGATAGGCTTTTCTTAGGAAAATGTGTAAAGTATCTAAACAGTGCATACACATACATAGAAATATACATAGAAATTGTCACACAAATTTCAACAAAATTCCACTATCAGTTTTCACATAAAGAGAAACATTTTATGAGACCGAAACAACAAAATTCTTATAATGGGAACCAGAAATATGAATTTTTTAAGAGTTAATTGAAAAGAGGGCTAAAAAGCACAAACACCAATGATAGTTAGAGAAGCTGTAGATCAGGACGTAGGCACAATTTGAGACTGACCACAACGGATCCCTGGTCGAATATTATAAGAAGATTAGGCCCGGTGGAAGTCTGAAAGTCATAAAAGTTCAAACAAACACATTTCTAAGTCCAAACTAAGGGCCTGATTACGATGCCGGTCGGACTCTTGTCCGACCGGCACTGTGGCGGAAGCAGAACCACGTGACTAGAAGTTGGCCATCACACTGCCCTGATTATGATGTGACTTCCTTCACGGCAGTCGCAATGCGCATATTTTTTATTGCGGCATGTGCTGCGGACTGCAGCACACGCCGCAACAGAAAGTAATCACTTTGAAAACATCCCTGCACCATCTAGCAGGCTCCGTAGAGGAGGGCCAGGGAGGATGGGGGCCACTAGAGGCCCCAAATGTCACTTTCCACCTGCCTTTTCAAATAAGGCAGATTGAAATTCCTACAACAGTGCCTGAGCAGGCACCACCCTTATTGTAGGATTTACTGACCCTCCGATGCATCGGAAGCACAGCGGACGTTCGCTATACCTGCCGCTTTGTAATGCAGGTGGATCGCAGGGGCAGATGTCGGGGAGTCGGACACAATGAGCCATCGGTGTTTGACTCACTGACATCGTAATCAGGCTCAAAATCCAAATACAGAAAGTGACTTTGTCCTTTTTTGAGAAGAAAAATTGCCATGGACCCAAAGGTCAGATATTTGGACCAGTTTGGTCCCACTAGAGCTATGGAGATTTTAAGATTTCTTGTTCAAACGTTTCTAAGTCCCAACGCAGAATGGAACTTAGTCATGTTTTCTGACCTGCTCTGAGCCTTTACCTGGAGGAAGCTGAAATTCAATCTGAATCAGTGCAACTCGATCATGCCTCATTTTACGCTGAGGCACAGGTTCGGAGTATGCAGAAGCTAATACTAATTAGCTTTCTGGTATGTCAGGCTGGTAAAGGGTAACTTTCTAAAAGTTACCTTTTCTTAATATTTATTAAACCTCTAACTTCTCCATTGAAGATCATATTTAATAACTATTAATAATAGTGGTTTATTTTTCTAACCAGTCCCTTTCTGGTGTTAACAGTATTAGTATTTTATCTGCACTCTTTTTTAATACATAGGACAACTAGGCCTGCCACAGTGAAAATAGCGATTCAGGCCTTATCACTGTAAGAACCCGGTATTATTAATGTTCTAACTATCTCACATTTGAATACCATGCACCTTGCCTTGTGGTCTACAATGCCTAGATGGGGTGTGTTAGAAATGTAATTCCTGGTTGATTGAGGTATGCACACAGGAACCACCACTCTAGTCAGGGTAAGCTAAATACACAATAAGCTAATTTGCGCTCACCCTCTGGTAGCTTGACACAGAGCAGTCAGGCTTATCTACAAAGGCAATGTGTAAAGTATTTGGGCAATATACACACACAGTAACACAATGAATACACCACAAAAAAACTCCACTCAGGTTAGAAAAATAGAAAATATTTATCTGAGAAGAATAAGACCAAAACGACACCAATAAGTTGAAGTCGAGGTGTGAATTTTTAAAGAATAAGTAGAAAATAGTGCTTAGAAGTCACTAGCGGTAAAAATGTTACTTGTGGTCGTGAGGAATCGGTGAAAATCCAAAGTTCAGGTTGACTGCATTGGAGGGCAGACTGGCCACAGGACCCATTCAGGGCCCTGCTGAGAAAGTACCTTGGATGGAGCAAAGCAACAATGCTGAGGGCTCGATGCATTGATCTTTTTCATGCAGTCGGGTCACTGCGTCGTTGTTGAACTTCACTGAAGTGAAGGCAATGCGTTGTCGAGCAGTGCAGAGCGTTGTCGGCCAGCCACGCATGCTGTGGAAGTGCTGCCCTCGGGCAACTGCTGCATAGGGGTCGAAAGCGATGCAGCTGAGTTTCTCATATAGTTAATGCAATGCATTGATTTTTGACAAAACACCCAAAACCCACTTCTGTGGCCAGGAGTTTGGAGGGGGCATCTCAGGCAAGAGCAGGACTCACAGAAGGCAGAGTCCAGCAGAATTGTATAAAGTCTTTTGGGTCTCTGAAAGTTCAGAAGAACAAGAGGCAAGCCAGAAATCCCTTGGAGATCACTTTGAAGAAAGGCAAAGTCCTTCCAGCAGAGTCAGGGAGCAGCATGCAGCATGCAGCAGGGGAACAAGTAGAAGATCAATCCAGTTAAGTCTTTTAAGGAGCACATCACTTCTTCTGACAGAGGTTCATTTCAAGATCCAGAAGTGTTTGATATTAGGGTGTCAGAGACTCAGTACTTATACCCAAAAGTATCTTTGATGTTGAGGGTGACTTCAAAAGAAGTCGCTGAAGTACCCAAGGATGCCTTTCAACCCAGTCCTGTCTGCAGGCTAACCCTGGAGGGTAAACCAGTGCTTTGTGTGTGGATGCGCACTACCTATTTAAGTGTAAGGGTCAGCACCTCCCATTCCTTCCCTTCCCAGAAAGACCCATCAGAATGCCGATGAATGCAGATGAGTCTCACCTTCATGTGTTTGAGTCTGTCTAGAGTGAATGCACAAAGTGTAGCAGCTGTCATCCAACACAGACTTGTATTGGAGACAGGCTGTCAGGCACAAAGAGCAGTACGTACAGAAAAATGTCCACTTTCTAAAAGTGGCATTCCTAAAACAGTAATGTTAAATTCAACTTCAGCAGTAAGGAGGATTTATCATTACCATTCCAAACATATCATACATGACAAAGCTACTCATCTCTGATCAGGAATTATAGCTGACACGTATTAAGGAATTCCCAGTGCTGGCCTGTGAGGTAGGCCTCACAGTAGTGAAAAACAAAATAGGCTGTTTGTCGCTACCAGGACATGCAAAACACAAAGGTACATGTCCTACCTTTTACTTACATAGCAGCCTGGCCTTAGGGCTACTTAGGGCCTACCTTAAGGGTTACTTATATGTATTTAAAGGGGAGTTTAAGTTTGGCAAGTAATTTTAAATGCTAAGTATAGTGGCAGTAAACTGCGTGCACACGGACACTGCAGTGGCAGATCTGAGACAGGCTTGAAAGGCATTTCCATAGGTGACAAAATTAGTGCTGCATGCCCATTAGTAGAAGTTAATTTACAGACCCTGGGTATATGGTATACCACATTACTAGGGACTTACAAGGAAATCAAATATGTCAATCAGGTGTAAACCAATCATACCATGTTTAGAGGAGAGAGCACATGAACTTGAGCACTGGTCAGCAGTGGTAAAGTGCTCAGAGTCCTAAAGCCAACAGAAAGATGTCAGAAAAATAGGAGGAGGAAAGCAAAAGGTTTGGAGTGTCCTTTCCGAAAGGGCCATTTTCCAACAGAGTGACTTACAAATTTTTAAAAAGGAGGTCTTTATCTGTCAAAAAGTGTTTTTTGGACTAGTCACACTACAGGTTTTACACTTCAGCAGTCAGGTAACACATGGCAGGCCTGTAGCCATGCTTGCACTGCCAATGTACTGGATGGCACAATATATTCTGTAGTCCACAAGTGTCTTCTATATGCTAGGGGTTTATAAGCAAGTTAAATGTGCCAATTCAAAATGAGATGATTTAACCATGTTTAAAGCAGGAACTCGGGCACCGTCCTCCTGGTTAGAAGTGGCAAAGTACAAAGAGTTCTAAATTCAGCAAAAATAGAGTCCAGTGCAAGGCAACAAAAAACTAGGATGACCACACATAAAGGGCTGATTTCTTTCGACTGACAATTGTAAAGACTCTTTCAAAGAGGGAAAGTATAACTACTCTTGCTAAGTATAACTACTCTCGCTAAGTATCTTTTAAATAGGGTATCAGCTTCATAAAGTGATACTACACTTCAAGTTGCTATTTCTTGCTCTTATACTGGATGTAGACATACAAAGATCCTGCTAGGGTGCCCTTAATTATTCTTTCCGGTGACGAAAACATGTGCCAATCTGTATATCATTAGCAATATTTGTAGCATTGTGAGCTGTCCACATCTGCACTCCATCAAATTTAGACAACTCAGGGTGCCACTAACATTAGTTTGAAGGTTAAAAGTCTTGTCAAGATGAAGCCTTTACATTTAGTGCATTCCACATAAAAAGGGCTGCCATTCAGAACAGATTTGAGTTGAACCAAGTTCGAAGCAAGATGGATCTAGGAGGAGAGATAAGGAGAATCTCCATTTTGATAATGTTCATTTTAGTATGATGGAGAGCCAGTATGGGTATAATAGAGAGTTTGCCCCATGAATTATACATTAAAGGAGGGTATTTCTGAATGGAACAGAGTTTTTTGGGTTGTATGGCAGAAATCAATAACAAATTATTTTCTGACATAAATATAATTGCAAGATATCTTCACAAAAAGATACCTCCCACATGGGTGTAGGTTTATGTTATGTGCTCCAGTGTAGTGATATTTCTCTAAACACTAATTAGGACTATTTGTCAGATATTATTTAGGCAATCATATACTGCTACTGTATTGTGTCATCAGTATAAGCATGATCAAATTTGTTGGCTAAACAATGGAGGCAAGAGGTTACCTGTAAGGATTTAAGGGGGTAAAAGAGAGCATTCAACCTTGAGGAACCTCCTGTTATAGCACCCAGGGCATTTAAGAGGGACATGATAAAGAGAGCTCCATCATGCAGTCCCATGCTTTCTTTGACGTAGTCAAGGAGATTGGAGAGAATCACCATGTCAAATGTCACTGTGAAGGAAGATGACAGGTAGGAACCACCTCTTTAATAATAGCTGATAAAGCTCTCTGAATTCTAAAAATTTCAACCTCAGTGCAACTTAAAAAATGCCTTTTAAGAGCGCATCAAAAGGTCATTTCCCCTCTATAAAATGTTTGAGCTGGGTCTTCATACGATTTTCACGGGGAAGGTAAGGCTATAGATCAGGCACATATGTTTCATATCCTCCGTGTTTAGCCCATCCTTTTTTGGTAATGGCAAAACCTGCTCTATTTCTGGCAGTCTAGGACTGTGCTGTAAGGTAGTACTGAATAAATCAGGCTCAACCAATAAGGTGCAACAGGAGAGCTTATCTCTAGGAGAAGTATGGCGGGATGGGTTCTGATACATATAGTGCTTGATCTTTGCAATACTATCAATCAAGTCCACAAGGGTTACTTCTATAAACAATGCCATGTTACCATAAATAACTTCTTCACTTCCATGAATGTTCTTACCGTAAATGATAACACTTTATATGGGGAATTCAGTCAGTTGCTCCACAGATGTTTCAATATCACCAAGTGGATGATAGATGGGGCAAACTTGTACTACTGTTCTTTACCTCAGTCCATAAACATGTTAGGGTACTGGTAATTTCACAGAGTTTTCATTTTAATTAGTCTTTGTATATACCTGTCACTCCACTGTGAATTGTAGCTATTCTATGCCACTCCACTGTTAATTGTATCTATTCTATCCAAACGGATGATAGAGCACACTGACAGGACAAGAAGGTCTAGCCAGGGTTGGCCAAGATATGCAGTTTTGAAGACTACAATACCTTCTCAATGTATCACTGCCTAAAATTGTGCTGGAGACATTTGAAGCAACATCAGATTTTCAAAATGTACTCCTTTGTCATGACCTAGTGGTACAGTTTTATTGTTTAGTGATAATGCTATAAATTCCTCTTGGAATGCTGGTAATTAAATTAAGGTTATATTCTTGAAGTTGTCAAAATCTGTTTCATTATATTTCTCGTTAAGCGTGAGGAGTTTCAGCTGGTGGGGATTTGCACTAAATTTAGTACTCTTAAATGAGAGTAGAATAAAGCAAAATAAGTGCACACACAACTACAAAAAAAAATGCCTTGAAATATTAAATACAACACAAGTTGTGTTGTGGACAAGGAAATCGTAGTAACAAATGAGCAAGGCAAATATGCTATTCAGAGTGCTAAAAAAGGTACCTTTTTATCCACTGTTTCTATATAGATGGATGATATTTGCAAACATGTACCACTTGGGCAATAATGCTCCAATTCTACAAGGGTGGAATGTCATCTGCTCATAAGGCGTAGATGATGTAATCTCTTTCTACCTGCTCCAAGCTAGGAGCCTAGATAATAATGGAGAAACGTTATAGACATTTGAAAAAAAGGGGAGTCAACTTCAAGAGTTGGGAGGGGTGTGTGTTCAGAGACACAGTTTGATGGGTGAACGACCAGTCTATGTTTCCATGTTTTAGTCAGAAATTCATTAGTGCTTAATTTGTGCCAGTGGTTATTGGTGCTGGGCACCAGCACTTAATTGTCAGCACCAGCTCTAGTGGCTGTCCACCATATGGTTGCTCTTTCTTTTTAAGTTTGAGATGAGCCCAACAAGTGTATTTGATAGATCAAAATACATAAGAATAGTCTGAATTGTAGCCTGTTTTAGGAGTGCAATTGTTTCTAGTTGTGTTGGTACCTTCATTGGTATTGCTGGTATGGACAATGAGTTGTGCAGTCTGCCGTGGCCACTCGAGACCGGCCCGGGCACTTACTTTTTCTTATAAATTAAGCACTGGAGTTCAAGCAGGCAAATGAGGCAGTGCTTTCTGTTTTAGTATTTCTGCACTGTGGTGAGGTCATTGAGGATTCCAGCACTAATTAGGTCCATACACCTTTCGATAGTCAGGCTCCATAGCTGTGCAACCACAGCTTTTGTTGCTATGTTGAATAAAATATCATCTAAAACGAATTTGCTATTCTAGAGTTATCAAAAAAGGTTAAATTTTTGATGTTCAGAATTCCAATGTTCCCATTGAGTTCTTCACAACACCAAACCTATTTAAAAATAGAAGGAAGTACACCATGAAAGAGCAGGCCACAAGTCATGTAGTGGACATGGTGGCATTTACTGAGAAAAATCCATGTGCTAATATAACTCAAACCACACATATGATATCAAAGCAGAATAATTAGTTGCTCCAGTCAGGTTATGATGGTAAATTATTTCCATGTGTCTAGCAGCACTGTAGCTGCAGTGAATGGACCACATATAAGCATTGGTTTTAAAACATAATGTTAGAAATTGGGTTGCTGATTGACTGGGGTGTGTGCCCTGATCAAGCAGCAACCACAATCCAAGTCAGGATAAGGTGCAAGCAAACCCCACATTAACCTGTGCTCACCCTCTAGTAGCTTGGCACAGAACAGTCAGGCTTAACTGGGAGGCAATGTATGAAGTATTTGTGCAACACTTCAAACAGTAAAAACAGTAAAAGCACCACACAAAAAGATTTCACACCAGTTTAGAAACATAGAGTGAATTTTAAGAAATAAAACAAGACCAAAACAAAAAAAAATCAAATCAGGGAAACTAAATATATTGAATTCTAAAGTTTTAAGGTAAAATTGCACCAAAAAACACAAAGTGCTCTCAAATGATATCTGGTCACACCAGACTGGTACCAAGTCAAATGTTCATGCTGATCGTGATGGAGCATGAGACCACTACAGGGATCAGATTTGGCCTGCTGAACAAAGTACCTTAAACCCTGGTTGCAGAGTGTTGCGTGGATCCTAGGCAAAGACGTGTCACTCAGTCGAAGCAATGATTTGGTTCTGAGATGCAGTGAGCCTGCAGTGGGAGGTCCACCTGCATTGTTGTTGAGGATTCTGTTGACGGGGCTTGCAATGTGAAGCTCAGGCATCAAGGATGCGGCCCGCAGTCAGGGCAAACTGTCTGCTCCAATGAGCTGATAAGCTGCAATGCAGAGTTTTGGTGGCGTCATTGAGCTGCGGTTGATGAGAGATGCGTTGACTTGGGTAGGAGATGTCAGCGATGCTTCAGTTCCAAAGATGCGAGGGTGATGCAGACCTTCTGCAAAGTTCCCAATCTATGTAACCACAGTGATGCTACAGTTCTGCTCAAGGATGTGCTGCTCAGCTGAGGAGATGCATTGGGTCAGCTGGAGGATGTGCTGCTCAGCAGAGGAGGTGCGTCGGTTCTGCAGGTAAGCACCTTTGATCCACATCCAAGGTTCCAGGACTTGCGTGGCACTACTTGGCAGACCCACAGATGGCAGAGTCAAGGTGTAGATGTAAGGTTGTTGGAAGCCTGTTATATCCTTGAGGCTTTGGATCAGGCCAGCCAACTATCCTTTGGAGTCACTGTGGGTTCTGGATTCAAGAGATGTAGATCATGTCCTTATTACTTAATCAAGGAAGGCAGAAGAAAGCAGGTCAGCACAGCAAAGTAGGAGTCCGGCAGAGTATCAGTCCAGCGGTGTGGCACTCCTTTCAGCAGCACAGCAGTTAATCCTGGCAGAGTATCTAGAGGTCCAGAATTGTTCTCAAGTGGTGGTGTCTGAGGTCCTTATTTTATTCACAGTTGTGCCTTTGAACTGAGGGAGAAACATCTAGAGGTATGCATTTAAAGTGCACAGATGGCCTGCCAGCCCTGGCTCCAGACTAACTCAAGGGGTAGGCAGCCCTTTGTGTGGGGACAGGACACAGCCTCTTCAGATGTAAGTGAGGCTCGGTCAAGCTGCTCCCTCCCATTCTGTCAGGATAGCCCACTCAGTCACACCTAAGCACCCTTTGCGCGTGGCTGTCTCGGTGAATACACAAAACCCCAACTGCCAAATAAACCTAGTTATGTGATCAGAGTCAAGGCACAGGCAGCAAACGGCTACGGAAAAAGAATGCCACCTTTCTAAAAGTGACATTTTCAGAATTGTAATATTAAAATTTAACTTCACCACAAGTTACAATTTTAAATTAGGATTTCAGAGACATCAAATATGAACCAGTTATGTCTTCCTATTTGCAAATGATGCTTATAAAATGTAATACAGTCATGCCCATGTTATCCTAAGGAAGATATAGGCCTTGCAATAGAGAAAAATGAATTGAAGAGTTTTTCTTTACCAGGACATGTAAAACATAAAATACATATCCTGCTTTTTAAATACATTGCACCCTGCCCTCTGGGCGGTCCAGGGCCTAACCTATGAGTGTCTTATATGTATTAAAAAGAAAGGCTTCGGCCTTGCAAGAGATTTAACTTCCATACACAAAAGGGCAACCAGGTGAGCAGAGGAAAAAAGAAGGAAACCGCTTGGAGGTTCTACTGGGAGGTCCTACTTGGAGTAGAGTAGATTTTTCACCTATGAAATAGCGGCATGCTTTGTCATTGGTGCCCACCCACACCCTGGTAGGCTAGTTCCGCCACGGCATACTCAGCCCCTAATGGGAGTTCTTATATAAGGTATCTTTCTAGATAAAGCAGGAATCCAGTTGAAAATAAAATCTTAAAAATGCCTTGAGGTGTATCCTAAAAGAATTACTATTTATAAACAGGGTACCATAGGCATACTTAAAAAGAATAGGGTTATAATTCAGCATTAGTTTCTCAATTACCCCTGATTTTTTGGCCCTCGTACAGAGCCCATGTGGGTCTGGGGCCTTCTTCAGGTCTGTGTATGTCTGTCCCTGCCTTTCTATACATGCATTCCATACAAATCAATGAGGCGTAAGGCTTTTATCTGAATGTGGGTCCTTCTGTTTTCAGAGGTGCCTACGTATAGGCAAGGAAAACATAATACTTCAAAACAATATGTTCAGTAGGTTAGTATCTTGAATGGTTTCCTGCGGGGTCCCATGTGCATATTTCATGGGCCGCTATCAGTTACCAACTGGTAATCATGTTAAGTACTATACAGTGGAGATAACATCACATCATTCTCACCACCTCAGTCTGTTTTCAAATAAAAACAATCATTATCTTAAATCTTAAGAAGGCTTCATAAGTGATAAAGGGCATGAAGCACCGTCAAAACTAGTCTTATACAGAATATATTAAATACAGCGGCTTAACCACTATATTTCCTATGTAGTGAATGCTCATTACCCGTGGCGGTAGCTTTAAATGCAAGTAATACCCACGTCAGAATTTTTAAAAAACGCATCCTCCTTAAGTACCAACATGTACTGTGAAGAAAACGAACACCGGGTGCATGAGACCTAAGGGGGTCTTTACAATAGCAATTTTATGCAACAAAATTGCCTCTCACGCCACCGGTGCAGGCAGGGTATCAGGGGAATCCGTGATACACAAATAGGGAGACGTTTTGATAGTGAACAGTTGATCAAATGCTTAGGATAAACATATTAATTGGGCAAGTTTGATCAAGTACATTACCAACAGGTGTTCAAAATAAAAAAAATATTACTGTGCATGTTTTGTTGACAAGTGTGTGATGACTACATGATGGTTCCCCCTGCCAGGCAAGCATGACCGCTGAAGAAAGACAAAATATGGTAAGAAGCATGAATGTCAGGAGAACATAAATCACAATTGATGTAATTCACATGCATGCATATATGTGTTTTAGATCAAAAATGACACTGCACAAGCACTTGAGTGCGCACTACATTAAAAAATATAATGGTTAAGCCGGTGTTTTTCATATATTCTGGACAAGACTTGTTTTGACAATGCTTGATGCCTTTTAAGATTTAAGATTAAAAAAAGATTAAGGTGGTGGGAATGAGGTGATGCTATCTCTACTGTATAGTAATTAACATGATTACCAGTTGGTAACTGGTAGAGGCCTGTGAAATATGCACTTGGGATCCCACAGGAAACCGCATAAACTAACCTACTGTACCAATTGTTTTGCAATATTATGTTTTTCTTCCCTATATGTAGGCCCATATTCAGGTGAGAGCCTTACGCCTCATTGATTTGCATGGAATGCATGTAGAGAAAGGCAAGTACACACATGGGCTCTGTGCGAGGACTGAACTATGTTGGCATAATTCTGGGGTGATTGAGAGAATAATGGTCCATTAGAACCCCGTTCTTATTGTTTTTAAATATGCCCATCGTACCCTGTTAATGAATAGAAAATATTTTTGGGTATACCTCGAGGCATTTTTAAAATGATTGTTTTATGCAGAAAGATACCTTATATAAGAACTCTCATTCATTGTTGAGTCTGCCCTGGTGGTACTACCCTATCCTACTAGGGTGTGGAAATGTGGTGATGAAGAAGCATGCCACTATTTAGAGGGTGAGGCATGTACTCCAAAATCTTTGGATTTCCCAGTATGACCTCCAAGCGGTTTCCTTCTTTTTTCCTCTGTTCACCTGGTTGCCCTTTTGAGTATGAATAATGATTTGGGAGAACGCAACCAGGTCAGTCCTATAGCTCTCCCTGTGTGATGAAAGACATTTAACTCGCCAGGTCCACACGGCAAATTAAAACTGCAGACACAGGTTTGGCAATGGCTGCCTGACACATTTTTGAAGGGCTACTTACGTTGGTGGCACAATTAGTGCTGCAGGCCCACTCGCATTGTTGGATTTGCTGGCCCTGGGCACAGGGAGTGCACATTACTAGGGATTTATAAGTAAATTATAATTGTCGATTGTGGATAAGCCAGTGTTACTACGTTTTAGGGAAAGAGCACAAGCACTTTAGCACTGGTTAGCAGTGGTAAAATACACCAAATTCTAAGACCAGCAAAAACAAAGGCAGGAAAAACAGGAGGTCTGAAGGCAAACAAAACGTTAGGGGAAACCACGTCAAGGAAACTAGGTTTAATACATAAGCATATGAAATATAAATTTGTGACATTGTTACATTCATGATTTTTCAATTTTAATATTTTGATGACTGATATTGCAGAAAGCATGTGCTGAATTATGCATGAGCCACCAGACCACCAATGTTTGGTCTCAGGGTGCCTATTACTTGGGTAATGAAAGAGTGTGAGCTATCATCAGCAGGTGGTGATCCTCCTGCCATCTAAATGGTTGGAGTGAATGTGGTGCCTATGTGTGATAGGTTGGAATGATTATCAGTCCTATGTATGCCTGTTATATGTGCATGTGTGAAGTAGACTTCAGTTCAACCAGGCATCAGTAGAGACTAACGCATTGATTTTCTCCATCGCTTTATGAGATATCACTTTTAGTTCTATCACTAAATAGATGTCATTCACTCTGTTCTTGTTCTTTACATAGATGCATAAGAGCTCTGGTGTTTAACTTGCCAGCCCTCCTTATTTTATGTGTGCTTGCGGCTCCACTGCTCTAAATATTTGCTGTGCTTTGTGGTCTAGGAAGAATAATTCCAAGAGCCTCTGGAAGGCGGTAGCAGCCTTGAGAACCAGGCTTTCATTTTAGGTGATTCTTTTAATGACAGTAATGGAGATAGCATGTATGTGGGCAGTATTTGTATGCTGGACCTAGCCAAAAAGACAGCAGAGTGCTGTACATTGATAAAGGAAATTTCAAACACATTTTTGATGATTCAGCTGGGATTTGGGAACAAAAGTTGATTGTTAAGTAAACGTGATGTGATGTTCTTTAAAAAGATACATCTTCAGCTATTCCATAAATTGGAGGAGTGTTGCAGAGGTCCTGATGGATACAGGGATGTTGTTCCATTTCCTGGGTACATAGATGGAATCTTTTCATCTTTGCATTGCCTTAGTTGTCCTGGCTTATTCATTAGAACAAGGGGACCCAAAAGGTAAGTGAGGACCTTGGGTAATCGTTTAGTATAGACAACAGTGGTCCTCAAAACATAGGTGATGCAAACAATAAATATAGTTCTGAATCGATACTATATTCCGGAAGTCCAGCCGGACAACCGATTTAATTATAAACAATGAAGGATGCATACATATAGGAACAAATGTACGTGGGACACAGTCCTGTGCCCAAGGTAGAACAAAACATTAACAAAACAAACAAGGCATTTCAGGCAAGACAGAGAGTTAAGCTTAATTTGAGATACAGTGTTATAAGCTTTTTTTTTAAAAATAGCTGTTGCACTTTTTAACACATTGGAGTAACGTGCATGCTATTTTTAGAGAGGGTCGACAGCGTTTCGATCCTTTTTGTAGGGTGTCAGGATCATCATCAGGACTTAGATATGTACATGCCTGATTGTAAACGAAATTGCCTGTATGAGCGGAGAGACGGGGACCGTACACAGACGGCGACCACTACGGTGAGGGCTCCAAGGAGAATACTCGAGGAGAAACCACGATCGGATCAGCGATGGTGGAAGGTTCTGCTATTTTCACAATGGAAAACTCCCGTAATGTGGGAATGGATATTAACGATACTTCAATTGAAGGCGGCGTGGCAATGCACAGTGCTCCGCCAGGTCCTGGAGTTAGTAGTGAATCGAGTGGCCCTCACCGTAGTGGTCGCCGTCTGTGTACGGTCCCCGTCTCTCCGCTCATACAGGCAATTTCGTTTACAATCAGGCATGTACATATCTAAGTCCTGATGATGATCCTGACACCCTACAAAAAGGATCGAAACGCCGTCGACCCTCTCTAAAAATAGCATGCACGTTACTCCAATGTGTTAAAAAGTGCAACAGCTATTTTTTTTAAAAAAGCTTATAACACTGTATCTCAAATTAAGCTTAACTCTCTGTCTTGCCTGAAATGCCTTGTTTGTTTTGTTAATGTTTTGTTCTACCTTGGGCACAGGACTGTGTCCCACGTACATTTGTTCCTATATGTATGCATCCTTCATTGTTTATAATTAAATCGGTTGTCCGGCTGGACTTCCGGAATATAGTATCGATTCAGAACTATATTTATTGTTTGCATCACCTATGTTTTGAGGACCACTGTTGTCTATACTTAGTTGTCCTGGCTGTCATACGTCAGAGGCCACCGGAGATGGTGAAATTGAAGGTCAGATATGCGGGGCTACTGGATGTGATAGCCTTTTATATTATGTAGCTGATCTCAAAGGTGGTGACAGCAAGCAAGTGGAGCCAGTTGAGTTCCATTATTCAGATCAGGTGTTTATATTTCTTGATGCCCTGGATGAAACTTGCGGTGAGTTGTAGGATGCTTTTAAGGGGAGCCAGTATGGAATCTGCGAGACTCTGGAGCATTGCTTTGCCACCATCCAGATGCAAGAATATGAGGACTTGAAATGCAGTTCTGAATGTGCTTTCTTAGAAGAATTATTTCACTTTCATTTGCAGAGAGAGCATCTACCAGGTCTTCTTTATTTTCTTGACAGTATGTCCTTTGAGGGTAAGGTTGGTGTCCAAGGTAAATTCAAGTGGCTTGGAGTTAGGTGAAAGTTGGAGTTTGAAACCTACCTGGTTATGTCATTCAGCCAGATGCTGTCACTTGTTGTTGTCAATAGCAGAAATTCAGTCTCGGCGGGGTTAAGTATCAGGTAGGTGCTGGACATCCAGGTCTGTATGAGGTGCAGGCAGTATTTGAGGCAAAGAATGTCTGGAGCAAAGGAGACTTTTAGGTAGAGCTACATATCAACAGCATATATATGAACTTTGATGTAGTTATCAAAGAGTCCCAAGATGAATGCGCCGTAGTGCTATCCCGGATGCTGACCCCCTGAGCAGCACGGTGCATTCATCGACTATTGGTTATTACGCCGTCCGAGCACACGCCTGTGGCTTCACTCCCGTGAATCCCTCCAATTTCTTTACTTGAGGCCATCGCGCTGCCATCACGAAGTCGTATTACACGCAGCCCCTCCTGAAGTGCTCCCTGAAGTGCCCCTTGATCCTCGACCTGCCAGTACCGCATATCTGCCACGGCTGTTATCTTAGGCACTTTTATACAGGCATGGTAATATAATGTCCTGAAGATGATCCACGCATTGCTCACTTGGATCGAAACGTCGTCGACACCTTAAAACGCCTCATGCACTAAATGTGATGTCATTATTAACTGTGTAGAGACGTTACTTGCGATTTGTTTATTAAAATTCATACTACTTGTCAAAACAAACTGTAAGCGTTGCCTGAGCCTCGCTTAAATGTTCTCCCTATTTTATGTTTGTATGTTTGTGTAGTAGGATGCAGGCTTGTGTCCCACTTTTCAGTATTTGTGTTTGTTTATAACCCAAAAACTTGCTGATAAATTAAATATTGAACCTCTGTCCAGCTGGATAAGTTAGCCAATATAGCACTGATTGGGTCTGTATTCATTTGCTAGTTCCTATCCCTACCGCCCTAGGGACCGTTGTAGCACAAAATAACAGAAGGGAATTGCAACGCTGATGCCAGCGAGTGATGCCGTACTCTGCATCGAAGCAGTGAGCGCTGCTCCGACTTACAACATAGACCCGACGCCGGCCACCCTCCCACATCGACGCCAGCTAGCGACATCGTAACCTGCCATAAGCCGAGAGCACTGCTCCGACTTGTGACGTAGGCCCGACGCCTGCTGCTGTGCCGCATCAACTCTGAAGCCGACATCATCGCGGAGCCGATCCTCGACGTGGGTGGTCAAGAATCCATCGACATCGTGACATCGTACGGAACCGTGGTTTCAGCGCCATCGTGACGTCACTTCCTCTTCGGTAAGAAACCTCCCCTGCTTTGCGCAAGCATCGAAGACCCGATGCATCACCGCCCGAAGCAAGGAACCGATGCCGCACAGTGTCAACGACACCGCATCTCCCCGACGCCGTGAGCTGACTTTGATTTTGCTTTTCCAAGGTACTGTTTTGTGTGGGTCTGTTTTGACTCCGGACTGCACGCTGCGAACCCCGCGGTCAGCGCCGTGCTTTGGTATTTCTTTGACCTTGACGTCGTGATAACTCCAGTTGGGGTTATTTGTTGCTAAAGACTGCATTTAAGTGAAGAACCTATTTTTGAACTAATTCTACGATCTTGAAGTCTTATTACAGTATTGTGGATGTGTTAAGCCTGTATAAAAAATGCTTATTTTTATACAACCTGTGTGGTGTCCAATTGTAGTGTTTTCACTGGGTTACTGTATGTGTTCACAAATGCTTAACACACTGCCTTTGATATAAGCCTGTCTGCTTGTGCCAAGCTACCAAGGGGGTGAGCAGGGGTTATCCAGGAGGTTAATCCCCTTTCCCTGACTAGAAGCAAGGGTCCTGATTTGGTCAATGGTGTATACCATTGCCAACTAGAGACCCCCAGTTCTAATACTAGCCATTCATGTTACATGAAAGGGTCTTTAGTGTTAAGGCTTACGATGTGTTGGTCCATCCTGCGATTGTGTGTAGTGTTGTTTGCTGCATCCTCCTCCATCCCTATTGCCTGTGTAGTGTGCTCCCCCAGTCACCACTAGATGGAGCCACCCTCCCTGCTCCCTCTCCTTACTGCCTCGTGCCGTGAGCCTTAAATTGCCCACCTCCCTAAGCCTAAGGCGTCTGTGTCCCTCCCTCTAACATAGAGTGTCCACTATAGTAAATACTACTAATCCACTCTCGAATAAAGGAAATGGCATCCTAGCCTTACCAGCTTCCAACGTTATGTGTGTCTTCTGTTTCTGGTTCAGGATTTCTCTGTGCTCCTGTGCCCTGGATTTACCGTGTCTGCCAGTCCAGGTGCTCTGGCCGGGAGATCTCCACCCTCTGTTGGACTGGGTCTGCCACTGTACCTCCTATGCTCTGCCAAACACCAGCCTTCCAGCCAGTCCCAGATATCTTCTGGTGAGAGGAAGAACCATGTTTTACCCTTCACCACCAGTAGGAGGTTTTCAGGAAAGATCAGAGAGTATGGGATTTTCTGTTCAAGATCTACACTTTCTGGCAGACCCGCTAAGCGCAAATTATTGCGTCTGGAGCAGCCCTCCACCCGGACATGCAGTGGGTCATGTCTCTGAGGTGTTGGACCCCGAGCTATTGGTGTTTAATTGTTGTTGTGTACTTATACAGGTTTTGTTCAGCCGTTGCCATTCTACTCTACATTTTTTTAAGGTCAGGCCTCAGAAGTATAACGTCTACTGCCAATGTGTCTATTTTGTGTTCAAGAGCTGCTCTGGAATCTTTAACGGCCTGAAGATGATCCTGCAGCAACTGGCCTCCCGATTCATGCTAGCCTTCCATCTGTGCCTTGTCGGGTGTGGACTCCACGTTGCAGCCACTGAAGGCTTATTTGTCCAGTTTACCCACTTGAGACTGTCTGGGAGCCTTGTCTCAAACCGTTTCCTAGGATCACTGATGGAGCAACCAGCTGCAGGAATCTGTGTTGGCCAGTTCAAACCACTATTTGCTGCCAGTTTCCGGTCACCCATGCTTCACATTTGGGCAGAGTTGAAATCATACTGGTAGTTTCAGAGATAAGCAGTTGTGTCTCTCATTAGTCTCTCCCCCAGTGTAAACTCGGTGGACAGTGTGAACCCCACTACAACTGCCTGTTGTGGTAGTGCTTCTCCTCCCTCGTTCAGCCACATCTCTGGCTCGGATTATGCAGAACATTTCAGCCTCCAGTTGCAGCCCTTCAGGGCCCAGGTTGCCCCCACACCTCAGGGCCTGCAAGCACAGTTTACTGATCATCTCTCCTGTAACACTATATCAGCGCGCCGGCAGCCCCCATCATAAACAGAGACAGCTATTATTTCTCTCAGGGCCCTCACCAATCAGGTTGGTGGTGTTTTTCAGCTGTCCATGCCTTGCCTTGCACCCTGGGCTCCTAAAGTATTTTCCGCATGCTTTGATTTCACAGCCAAATGGGAAGGGGCCACTGCTACCCAGAGGCTCGTACGCTCTGAATGGTGGGAAGGTGGCGCTGCCCTTGTCCACCTAGTAGCCCCCAGCAGACAGAAGACACTAGGCTCATCTCTTTGGGCTGTGAGTTCAGGCCAAGAGTTCCGCCAGCCACTGTGTCACACAGCTGCATCCTTGTCAGGGACCTCACTCACCCCATCTTCTAGAGCGTGAAGTCCGGATAATGCTGCGCCATTTCTACTGTTTTATGCACAAGTGCTCCATCCTCTGAGCTTTCCTCCATGGGTCCCTCCCCTCTATTCTGCCAAGCAGGCCCAAGCATGAAATACCTGGGCTGAGCCAGCCCTAGTATTTTGTTGAGGAGAAGAGTTTTGCCCGCACCTGTACTTGTTTTAGCGGTGCACCTGTCTGCTAGCCTCCCAGACTGCAGAACTGACACTGATGTGAGCTCGGTAGGGCAAGAGCTAGCATTTACTCTGCCATCCTGGTCAGCGGTCGGCCACGCCCCTCCATATTGGTGAGTCTTGATGCTGTTATCTGTGAGTAAAGCACCAGGCGGCTCCATATAAATGTTGAAAAGATTATATCAGTCCTTCCCCCTTCTGGTCCTTTTTTCCATACACCTGTTTACCCTCGTACTCACCACCATCCAGATCCTGCTCCTCATGGCTCCCCTCTGGGCTTATGCCTATTCTCCTTGATTCCGATTCTCCTCTCCTTGGTCCTGTCGGTATGCTTCCAGGTCCTTCTCATCCTTCTGCTCGCCTCCTCCTGGTCCTCTTCCTCAGCCTCTCAGTCCTCATTCTAGTCTTGATCTAACCCTCTTGGACCTGGTCCCCCACTCCTCCTTTTTCTCTTGGCCCTTTTTGTCCTGTTCTTTAGCCTTATGTCCAAGTCCTGGCCAACCTGGCCTGAATCAACCAGGTAGCCCTGGCAATCATTTTCCAGGTTGTCCTGTACCCCTGCTCCACCTTCTCGTCCCACTAGTTTGCCTCATATTCCTCTTCCTCCTTCTAGCCATAGGTATCCTCAACATCTTTATAACTCTACTTGTCTTCCTCTTCCTAGTCCATCTTCTCCTCTTTCTACTAGGCCTTTTGGTGTCCTCCTCTTCATCCTCTAGGGGCACCCAACTTCTCCTCTTGCTTTGCTGTTTGGTGCTCATCCTCCTGGTCATCCTCAGGCTTCTATTCATCTTCCTTTTGGTGCTCTTCCTCAACATTATCATCACGGTCATGATCCTTCTCCTCGTGAAACTTTCCCTCCTTCTGGTCCTGTCCTTGTCCTCTTCCTCCTTACTTGTTGCTACTCCTCAGCTTCCTCATCTTTTTCTTCCCTTCTTGTGCTCCTCATCCAGGTACTGGAACTACTTCTTCATTCCATGTGTTAATTCTTGTGGTCCAAATCTTCCACTTGGTTCAGACCCTGACGTAGTCCTTTAATGTCTCCTGTTCATCTTGATTTTTACCTTTCAAATCATTGTCTTTTTGGTCCTAGTCGTTCTTGTCTTCTCAATTGTTCTCTAAGTCCTGGTTCTTTTCTCCTGCTCCTGTTCCCTTTGTTGTAGGGTTTGAGGAAGACAACTGAAATAACATGTGGCCCATCAGGAGTCCCATTTGGCCACCTATTCTAAATGAAATATACTATGAGAAAATATCTTAGTAATCAGAGGAAAATGGGGAAAAGGAGAGACACAGGAGACACTAGTTTCGGACAGGAACTGAATATTCATAACCATCGCTAGGAACACTCTGAAAAAGCACAGACAAAGCAGTATTCTCAAAATACAAACATCAAACTGGGAATATTTTTGGCGTTCAGTAAGAAATATACCCCTTTCTTTACATTGATGAATACTTTTGAACTCTATCTATGAGAGTGAAGAAGGACCAAAACTTCAGGACACAGAAAGGATAGCTAATCACTGTTGGGGCTACAAGGAGGTAAAATTCAAGGTTCAGCATAAATTAATTGAAACAGAAGGTCAAGGTGAGGTCAAAAGGAAAGGGAACCAAACAAAGGTAAACACTGCAAAAGTACAAGGAGGAAGTCGGTGAGGAGCTAAGCAGCATCAAATTAGGGAAAACCGTGAACAATGTTTTCAGTCACTTGAGTTAGTGAAGGAGGAGTTAATATACATGTGACCCCATTGTTGCCCCAGACGTCTTTCCCTAGCACCAGTACTTATCTCCCTGTAAGTTTGTTTCATCTAGGAAACTAACCTAAAACTGCCAGTCTCCATACTCTCCATTCCTGACTTCTGCTTACTTTAAAGATGTGTGGAATCTATGTGGAATGTGAGGGCGGTAACTCTGTTGATTTGCCTCATCCTGTCCTGCAGGTCTACAAAATATGACATTTGTCTTCATCCCCTGGATCTGGTGCACTTTGATGTGGCCTACGTGACGTGGCCTTCCTAATTGGTCTGATGCCCCTGGTACTGTCTTCCTGGCCATTCAGGGTTTCCTTATCCTGGTCCTACTTGTTCCCCATGTCTGGACGCTTCTGCTCTTCTCCTTCTGGCTCTGATCATCGTGGCAGCCCTCATCCCCTCGCTTGTTCCTCTTGGTAGCTGTCTTCTATCAGGTGCCAGTTTTATTCTCAGTCCCCATTTTCCTAGCCCTGTGATGGTCCCCCTAGGTCTGGTCTTTTACCTTCTCCATCCCAGTGTTCTAATGTTCCCGATGTCCATTCTCCTGCTGGTCCTCGTTGCCCTCCTCCCTCTGGTCATTCTAGTCTTCTCTGTCCTTCTGTTTCTACTCATGGTCATTCCGGCCTTCGGCCCTGTTCCCTGTCTTCCTGGACTAGAACCTCTTGATCTTCTTATTCCTTGTCCTCATGCCTTCTTCTTGCTTGTCCTCCTAGTCCTGCCCTTCATGGCCTTACTGGTGATCTAGGCCTTACTGCGGGCTGTCCTCCTTCCTCAGGAACTGTCCTTAAGCCTGTAATTCAGGTTTGTCTTAATTTTATCAGCTTCCAAAATGTATGCTAAGGTGTTTAGGAAGGGAATGACGGGAATGACAGCCAACTAGGGATCCCTCCAACTCCCATTTTTTCATTGCCAGTGATTAGTACCTGCAGGACCCAAACACCAGAAATGTTAGGTTAAGGTACGTGCTGAAGAGATCTATGTGTATTCATTGCGCATGAAAATGTAATAGTAGTAAGTTACCTCTGGTGGTTAGTGCACTTTTTAGATAGGGAGGT
This sequence comes from Triturus cristatus, assembly GCF_964204655.1. NCBI lineage: Eukaryota > Metazoa > Chordata > Amphibia > Caudata > Salamandridae > Triturus > Triturus cristatus. The sequence continues at coordinate 401,324,075 of NC_140586.1, read as the reverse complement.
TTGCTGTCTATAGTCACAGGCTTGAAGCAGCATAATATAGCTCAGGGGATTTCTGGGCCTTTTCCAGCTTCCAGTCAGGACAAAAGGAGTTGATCGTCCATTTGGATTTGCATCTCCTGGGCGGGCAAAGGAATGCAGACATTGAATGTGTACTGGCGCTGCTGCCGTGTACCGGAGTCAGTAATCTGCCCCGGGACGCTGAAGGGAAGAAGCACTGGGACCAATCAGGAATAGCTGCCTGATTCAGAATCCAGCCGAATCCCACTCTTTTGCGGGGCCCTCTTCCCCGACTCCCCGTGTCTTGTACCTACCTTGCCCCTTACCCGCAGTCCTAAACGGATTGGGGAGGGGTTGCAAGAGCTTTCCTCTAGACATCCTATTGCACCAGGAATTCCGGTTCGAAGGTTGACTTATGAGGTCTAGCAACTGCTCTGGAGAAGATGGTTGCACCAGGTAAGCTCTGCTTCATTGAGCCGAATCAGTGTATCCAGATGTGGATGTCTAGGTCGGTGTAGCCGGTCTACTTCAAACTGATCTGAGCGGCATGTTGTTGCAAATTCCATCTGTTCCAATCTGAAAAAGAATGCTGTAAGGCACCAAGGGCCATATGTATCAACACATTTACCCATAGACACAGAATGGGCAAAACCCTTTGATACATCTGGCCCCAAGTTTTTACATATATATGGAACATCAATGTATTATTTGCGCTTGCCCAACGAAACCGTGCTATGGACTCCACTTAATATAAATGTGTTTCAATAATAATCTTTTTTCTTTCTTGTTCTCTACACCTTGCCTGTTTTATTTTCAGATTGGAAATAAGCATGCCTGAAAGTGCACAGTTCATGATTGTGACAGTTGCCCCCTAAATTAGCTTCCCTTGGAGCAAACGTACAAATTCTTGTGGCGCAGCACTGTGCTTTCCTTTCCATTGTTGATAACACCTCCCTGTGCGCCCCCCAAATTGAGAAACCGTTTGCTTACTTGTAAAATATGTTAGGCACGTTTTCTTTTTTTCAACAGATGGAGCTGGCGAAAGAAGAAAAATGCGAGTTCCTTCCCTTCCTCTCACCCCGGAGGGTAGTCGTGAAAGCCGGGAGAGTGGCTGCCATGGAATTCGTTCGCACGGAGCAGGACGGCGCCGGGACCTGGGTTGAGGACGAGGAGCAGGTCGTCCGTCTGAAGGCAGACGTCGTCATCAGCGCATTCGGCTCCGTTTTATGTGATCCTAAAGGTATCATTAAACTATAGCTTGTAACATAATGGTCTGCTATAACCATCTCGGCTTATCGCAATGGCATATTTCATGGTACATTTTTCAATAAAGGGAGTGATTAAGCGTTATGCCGGCTTCCTCATTTGCTGAGCAATAATCTAGAACCCGTAAGAAAGTGTTTCATCCGCCAAGTCATAGCTGCTGACTCAAGGGAACGAAGGCCACAGCAGAAGCCATGTTGGAAAACGCACGTCCTGTCCGTTCTTTTTAAAACACAGTCTGCAAATGCAGCGACATCTTAAGTAGTTTGAGGGGCCTAGGCCAAACATATTTTGGGGCCCTCTGATCGCCACAGCTTTGATTTTATCATCCACTTTCAGCTCTTTCATGCCCTGGTTGTCTAGGTCACGGACAGTGCACAGGTATTGGCTACTGTTTAGGGATAGTTACTTTAGTTTTCAATATTATAGGACAGCAGCTGTTCACTCATATTACTGCAAATATTCTCTGTTCCACCCTCCCATTTCTAATGTGTGAGGTTCCCTCTTAATCTAAAAGAAACCTTTTTTGTGGATGTTGCATGCAAAATAAAGAAACCTTTCTCTGCCAATTGTTTGTAATAGACTTTCACACATCACCCACATTAAAAATAAACTGTATTAAAACAATCGGTTTAAGAATATTCAAGTTCATCAGGGCAAGACTCTCTGCAGAACAAAGTTGGCTATATCAGGGGCCCCGTGGGGGGCGTGGTCCAGAGCCCACTTTGCCCATGCCTTTAAAACATCTCTGTGCAAATGACTACGTTGGTTCTTGACCCACAGAGAATTTGTAATGTTTAAAGCTTCCATCAGTATTTCCCTGAGGATGATGATGATACCTCTTGGCAGCATTGGGTAGAGGTCCACAAGACCACATGACACACTAACTACGGTAAAGGTCGGATACTCTGATTTGCATGTTCTGCGTAGGTAAGCTCACTGTTAACCCACTGAACTGGCTTACAGTATCCCCAAGCATTTTCCAAGCGTGTCATTTGATGCGCATTGATTTATGTTCGAATTTACTGAACACCTTTCGACTCTGCTTGCAGCACGCACCCCGCCAGTGGTCACACGCAGGTGCATCCATCCAACCGAACAGCATTTCCGCCATGCCTCCCAATTCAAATGTTGTAGCTCTGAAACCCGATAAGCGCCGTCCGCAACCCCTCACAGACGCAGTGCGTGTCCACAGCGACACGCCCCCATCACGCATGCAGATCGGGAGCCCCTACCAAAAAGCATGCCTGGAGGCAAGCAGGGACAACCGGCGCCACCAAGAGGCAAAGAAAAGCGCCCCCCCACAAGGAGGGGGCCCAGACTCACCGCATGTGCTCACCAGCACCCCATGCTAGAGCCTTTGAAGCTATTTGCGGAAATCCCTCAGCTAAAATGCACTCTGTGACACTCAATGTCCTACCATGCCACAAATTAATCTCACCTCACAATTCCTTGCCGTGTCTAGCGGCCCTACGGTAGGGCAGAGTGGCATGGCCTGAACCTGCTCAGACGGCGTTATCTGAGCACGGCTTGTTTACACGTTAGACTGGGCCGGGAGAAGCTGCCCCTCGTAAAGAGTGCATCGGAAGCCAGGTACGACCTGCACCTACTTTCAAGCTTTTCCTGCTTAAAAGTGCGTCCAACCACTACCTCTGCATGGACGCTCTGGCCATGTGCCCCCCCCTTAAACAAGGAAGCACAGTGGGTGGGGGCCTCCCCCTCATTATCTCGACTCCTGCCCACCGAGCAGCCCACTAGCAGCCCTGTGCATTCCCAGTCATCGATGTCCGTGGTAGCGGGGGCTGTCCTGCCAGCAGGGTAACCAACACGATCCGGGCAACCTCACCGCAAGTTGATCCAAAATTGCAGCCCGACCCGCGATTAAAAGTTCTTTCCAACACCGCCTGCTCCTTTACTTAATGCCTCCTCCGAACCACACACCCGTTGGTACAAGCGGCGGCATAAATCACACCCCAGTCACCTGCAGCCCTGCTGCCAACTTACATGTGTGGTGCGCGACCAACCACCATCGCCCCCCCTTGCACACCAACCTTCGACATATAGCGCCGGGTAGCGTGCCCCGAGCAACCAGCAACGGGGGTGGGGGAGCGGAAGAACAACGCGCCACAGAAAATCACGAATGCAAACTCCGTGTATGCGGCCGGGGCGAACGGCAATACTACGCCGACGGACACAACCTTTCTGCAACAAGTCAGATCCTGGGACAGTCCCCGCCCCCCCCCCCCCCCCCAGGCCTGGCAAATGTTCCTCCGGCAGGCTCAAACCCACGCCCAAGCAACCCGACTCCCTAACCCCCGTGACGAACCGCACCACACAGGGAGCATGGACTTCAATCACCTGGGGAAAGAAGTGGCATCCAACCCAAAGGACTATGTAGGGAGGCGAGAGGAACTGCTCAAATGGCCCGGAGGTGTGCAGAACTGCCCCAGGTGGCCCAGACTCACTGAAAACCTTGACTCTGTCTCCGACCGCGATGCAGAACCAAGACAGCGTGTCCAGCTCCCTGGCGTCTGTGGCGTGTCCGGTGCCGCAAGAGGCAGAAAACATGGTGAGGGAGACTTAAGTACCCCTCACCCTGCCTGGCACACCGGACATGATGCGGCACGCCCTCGACCCAGGAGGGAACTCCTCCCCAGGCCAACCCCCCAAGAGGGGGGAGCCCAACGCCACTAGAGGGCTGCCCTCCTGAGTGGCCCCCTGCGGTGGCCTCGGGCAGCTGCAGAGGTCCAATGTAAAAAGCAGGACATCCCCAGTGTGTTCACCTATGCAGTCACTTCTATATCATAGGAAGCATCAGCACACGTCATACTGGCGCTATCTTAGGAGAGTGTGCCCTTATTTGCATAGCATCATAGCCCCATGCAAATTAGGAAATAAAAATTGCTTCTGCATTGTATTATAGATGCAGACATAGAGGTAAAGAGGTGCCCGGCTGTGCGTCACAAAAATGTGGCACATAGCAGTGTGCCCACTGAAGGCAGCACCGTGGAGGTAAAAAGGTCACTCACTGCACCCACGTGAAGGGGATCTCTGTCACCCCTTTGACAGAGTGGGGCTTCAAACAGCCAGTCCGCATTTCACTAATGCACTCCACTAAGGGCAGTCTGAGTTTTTGGCTGCCCATATGCCATTGCATTATCAGCAGTAGGGCACACTGTCCCTGTTTGCACCCTGCGATCCTTTAACTAGGTGTGATGGGTGCAATCAGGACAGTGCACCCATAGTGTGTTACTGGTTTGGTCTACTCCCCTAGTATGCACTGTGCAATTCTGCCTGTTTGTAGGGCCAAGGTCGCAGCTCTTTCTGCCGCTGTCATGTCCATGAGGGTGGCATAACACAGATGCCAGAGACCACTGTTAAGATTTGTCTCAGTGTTGTGTTGTCTTCATGATTTGTACCTTCGAGGTGATACCTGATTGAGCTGGGCCCTGGAAATTGATCTAAAACATTCGGAAAGTTCAGTTCATGGACTGATTCCTGATCTCTTTACCCCGGGGCTTTGCTCATAATGCCATGGCCAGTTTTCTCCACAGAATTACCAATGCCCAAGGTAACAGTGGCTTCAGGTGAAAAATGACTGCATTGGAATTAATAATGAAGGAGTGTTGCAGCTGCATAGGTTCCTCCTAAATTCTGTGCCCTAGCTAGGTCAGTCTGTAAAGCAGTATCACAGCATGCTGCGATTGAGGTCACCTTCTCTAACCTCCTCAGTGATGGAACAGCCACCCAACTGGCCTGCCTCACATTACCACCAATACGGGCATTGGCAGTACCAGCTGCCCATTCTGTGCCAGCTCCTTTTATGTGCACTATCATATAGTCATTCGTGTTTCAGGAAGCATCCCAGATAAGATGTGGTCTGATAAGTCTAGGGTCCTGACGGGTAACTGTATACCCTTTGTAATGGTTATCCGCTGTACTTGTGCCAAGGTACAAATCATTTGTTCAGAATACTCAATACTTTTGATTCACACTTTAGATAGCGAATCCTATTTTGCGGACCTTTTGTCGTTTTTGCATTTTTTCTCTGTCAGAGTCCCACAGAATGGATCCTAATACGGGAATATTTGCATGTGGTGTTGCTTTGTCGAACGCTGTAGGTTAAGCAGAGGGCAGTCATTAAAGGAGACGCGCATGAGTTGTGATCACCATTTCTGCCTCAGATACAGGTGGAAGAGTGGTTCATCTGTAGAAGAACTAATAATTAACCAAAAGTATCAAACTGTACCCACTTCATCCCAAAACAAGCACAGGCCTTGTACAGCAGTGGAACATGGTGAACACGTGTTGGCATCACAACACACATTTCATGCAGTAGAACGATGTGCTGTAATAAAATAGGTGGACAGCAGCATCGATACTGGCGCTGTCAGCCATGCCATACATTTATATACTAATACTAAAAGTGCAAAATAACACACTTTTGTGCGAGAAAACACACGTTTGTGTGCCACAGCACAAATACTTATATTGGAATATCATTTATTTGTACATCACCACCTTTGTGTACCAATATTGAGACAAATGAGTGAGGAGCAACGTAAAACTGTAGAGTTACACAATTGTGGAAGCTGTAGCATATGAATGTACAATTCCAAAAAGTGTGAGGATCGTAAGACATGTTGTCTATATATAGTACCACAAATGATCATTGAATTACTATTTTGGGCAATTTGTCAGTACAACTAGAGAAATAGGACACCGACAACAAATGAAAGAAAAGAGGAACTGGCCCTTGATTCCCAGAGACAGGTAAGAGAGTAAAGCAGAGGTACTGTGACAATAATTCAAGCTGCCCCTTTCTACAAAAAGTTCAGAAGCAGTGATGAAAGAGACACAACCCTCACAACTTTGAATCCAAACCAGACACATTTTTCAAAAGCTAAGGGGAAGAAAGCGGACATGCAGCTTTCAGGAAAACCAAGTAATAGTTCCTTACACTTTAGAAGCAGAAGGTGGCCTCAAGAACAATCGGGTTAAGAAAAAGGGGGATAAAATCATGCAGATCATTTCATTTGTCAAACACCGGCTTGCCTCTTTAATTCAAAGGCAATGCATGTGCAGGCACAATAGCACTTTTACTGAAGTTCACAGAGAACTGTTTCAAAAAGAACAATTGTCACTATTTGCAGGGGAAATTTTATGTGTTTTTTTTTTTACATTTAGAGATTTTTTTTATAACACCAGCATACCCAATAGCCACTTCAGAACGCTTGATGGGAAAGAGACTCATATAATGTAAGTCTGCTGTTCTAATATCTGAAACCACCAGTAGTGTTGGCAGCTTTCTGCGACACCTTCTGGCTGCCTTGCTGCTGGAGCTATTTCTCAGGCCCCAGAGAAGGTGAGTATATATATAAGCACCATTTGTACATTTATATGGGTATAACAGGGTTGGTGCTAATGGTCTGATCACCGAGGCATGGGTTGCTAGCCCTGATCGTATTTGTATACCACAAATACGTTTTGCAGTGGGTTGCCACCGTCATTTTCCTCGATTACCTGGCATAAGAGTTGATCTAACTTGTTTATGCTGGCAGGCAACTGTAGAGAAAGCCAACAATGTCATATTCCACATTAGATTTCCTAATTTAAGTGACTGCTACATATTTACAACTGAATTGCAGATACACTACATTTTCGAGCTGATCTTCGTGGAAGAAAACTTTTCTATTGGTATATTCCATATTTTGGAGAACTTTGAGGCAAAGTGTGGATTCGATACCCACTCTTTTCATTTGCTAGACCAATAAAAGTGTGCCTCTCAGAGAGTCAATAAACTTGATTCGTGTTAAAATAAAAAGCCATAAATGTATATTGCGTAAAATGTATCAGTTGCCTCAGATTTATATATTAATATATTACTAAAACACATTTGATTTTTAGTCGAATCATTAAAGCACATTATAATAGCAAATTAATTAATTCCCTCAAGTCAACAGTAAAAAATACAAGCATGGCCTAAAAACCGCAATTGCAAAATCCATTGTCGCAATTGATTCCTTCTCATAATTTAAACTAGCAATATGTAAACAATCAATATCTGGATGAGGAACAATAGGGAACAAGAAGCCATCGTAAATCATTTCTCATTCTGATATCACTCTGCAGGTATTTAACTACCACTCCACAAACATGTTTTGAGAGTAAAGTTTGAATCAGAAACATAGCTTGCCTAGATTGCCTAAAACGGCACGTCTCATGAGTGGAACCAGAAAACGACGTCTTAGAGCCTGTCATTTTGGTCCTCCGATGCGGTGTCAAAATATCATTGTCAGAGTATGATCTCACATAAATATGTTCTAAATATTGTTTCCAAACTAATACTCCAGTGGTGTCAATCTTAGAAAAAACTAAACTCCAATTGGACAATATTATTTTGCAAACGATATTTAGGATGCAATCTGTATTTCAAATTATATATCTGTATAAGAAAATTTACATTTCCCAAGGCCTGATTCCGAATCCTGTGATGTTGTTTACTGCCTTTGAGACAAGACATTTTGGTCTGTCTTTATTTTTGTGATTAATCTTCAATGTAAAGGAATAGATGTAATTTGCCCATTCAGAGACCCCTCTAGAAATATATATGCTTTCCCCACATCACATGAATACAAAAGCAGAGTGTTTTAATGTGTTTTCATTTTTTGTTCTTATCAAATTCTGATCTAAAAGTCAAAAGGTCAATGTATAAACTTGATTTAGTGCTGGAATGCACACACATTAATTGTGACTTATTTGTTGTAACTATGATCAGACATACCTGTCCCTGATTGAAAAGGTCCAGTTGTATTTACTATCTGTTGTATTGTTCATTATCTCTAAAACATCAGTAGAGGAGAGAGAAGGGAAGAGTAAAGGTTGTGCCACTCGGTTTCCCGACAGAACATCCACAGATATAAAAAAGAGCGGGAAAACAGAGTGTCCCATCGAGGACTCTCTCTTAGAAATTGTATAGGACCCTCAACAGCTATATATGGTCAGTGGCATGTTGTCCCAGTGCCGTACTAATAGCTGTTAGCATCATCATCAGGTCTGTCCTCCGCCAGGAGATGTTTCTCAAACCAGAGACAATAAGATAATGGACAAAGCGCTAAAACTTTTCAGACACTCACCCCCAATCACTATGACATCTGGGTTAAATCCACCATTGTTATTGAGATCACATCGCCACACCAGTTCAGACCCAGCCATATGCTTTGTTCGCCCTAAGTTTGCAGGGTATGCCCAGACGTGGGTCCCTTGCTCACTTTGCCACTGGATTCAAGCTAGCCTGGTTGATGTGGCTTGATATCCCGAAACCTGCCCCAGGATGCTTGTTTCTGTCCATGGAAGACCTGGCTTGGCAGTTCGGGCTGGACTGTTCCCATGAGGAACAGGGTAAAGACTGATATGCATATGGCTTGGTCTGAACTGGGGTGGCGAAGTGAGCAAAAGAACGATGATGGATTCATCCCAGATCTAATAGTGACTGGGGGTGAGTGTCTGAAAAGTTTCATCGCTCCATCCATCATCTTATTGTGTTTGCTTTCTCACACCAGAGACAACATGGGATCTGTGACATAGAAACTGTGTTTCTAATTGCCTCCTGTCCCAGAAGACAGTATAATTATTGAAAATTAGGGCAGTAGTAAGGTTACCCTGTGCATGGTCTTCATTGATCTAAAAGTAGCATTTGATTCAGTTGACAGAACACTGCTTAGGATTGCACTAAAGGAACAAGGATAATCTAGCTTTTGTGCAGGCATGTAACAATTTGAACACAAATGAGCTATGTGATTTGTCACTACCTCACAGCTCTTTTAAAGTTGATTTAAATAAACACATAAATAGGTTATCATGGCTCAGAAACTAAGAGGAGTTTAGCAAAAGAAGACATGCATGGGCCTTCATTGACTCCTATAAGCGACTCTGTGCAGCCATATTGAACAACTTTACTTAAGTAATTTTACAAAAACAAGCTGCTCCACTTGCGGTTTGGCCTGTGCCAAACAAATGACTGTGGCTACCGAAACCTCTCAGTGTTGAGTGCAGACTTTGTCACCTACATGAAGAAAGCTTGATTCACATTCTATCAATTTGCCCATGCTGCTAACTGAATGCAAGTGTTTGTTGGGGAGAATTTTTACCAGCATGGTGTTAGATCATGTTGTGATCCGCTACTTTTTTTGTCTGAAGGGTGAATGTCCTCAAGCAATTCCATCCTTGATAAACATTTTTCACAAAAGCAAACAGGTCACGGGCATCGAAAGGCTCAATGACCATTTTGCAAGAGGCAAAATACATAATACAAGCTGCAGTTAGGGGAATGTACAATCTTCCCTACTAGTAAGACTATAAAAATGTTTCAATGTTATTTATTGTTAATGAAATTTACATCTTTAACTCCATCCTTACCTAGGTTGGTTTAGGGGATTTTAATATTTTAATTTTTGATTCCATGTAGAAAATGTTATGGTTTTTATCAATCGTAATAAATATACTTTGACTTTGGCACTCGGATCCGAATCAGGACATAATCATTCCATTTCCATTACCAAGCTTTATTTCGATCTTTCAGACCATAAAAGCAAAAAGATAAAATACATACAACACTAAATTTAGACAATAAAATCATCCATGGTCATTACAGGATATAGCCATATACAATGAATTGGACACAGTTCATAACAGTTAAAAAGTATATTAAATAAAAAAAAAAAGAATTAAACATGATTACATATCCTGGTAAGATCAAGACAATTGGTAATGGTAAAGAAGCGATTATCATATACAGGGGGAGATTAAAATCTTGCGACGCCTGTGCCACATGGAGTTAAGGAACCGAGACACAGCAAAGACAGTCGCAGGGTGAGTTTCAGTTCTCAAGATTCTAAAAGCCTCCCGTGACTGTCTGAACCCCAGATTCCTGCAGATTGGTAGAAGCCAGTATCTCCTGGGTGCATCATATTGTGGACAAAAGAAGAAAACGTGAATGGGAGTCTCTTCTTGGCTATTGCAGGCGGGACAACTAACAAGGGAAGCTTTAGACCAGTTCTTTGTTAATGCGTGAACCGGCAAGCAACCCAGTCTAAATTGAACATATAGTTTCCTTGCCATAAACGGTCATACGTCGTCAAGGAAGAGCTCAAATAAATACTGGTCTTTAAAATTAAGGAAGTCAGAGGTTAAACGGCCATGTTTTGTGCTCCCTTGGGTTTCGGCCAATCTGAGGAGTCTATAGGTTTTAATTAGTTCGAGCCATGATATTGTTGGGGACACTTCCTCAGGGTGGGTTCATAGGTTCGGCCGACCCAGTCTAGGGCACAGATCTTTTATGTGTATGAACCAGGGTAGCTTACCCGCCCCTGGGAGCCCCATGATAGCTTTAAGTTCCGTCTGGTAAGCTATTAGCTTGGGGGTCGCCCATAGCCTACGCCAGAAGGTCAGGGGTTGCATTCCAATCTCCTCATCTATTGGTCTCATCCCAAGGTCCATACTTAGGGGGATGAGGGGGGTGCTTTGAGGTAGGCCCAAGAGCTGCCTCATAAACGTATTCTCAGTTTTGACCAAACTACCTACAGGGAGGTGTCCCCAAAGTTCAGCCCCGTACATTACAGCACTCCTAAGTTGGACTTTGTATATCTCGGTCAGTGGGCCAGGTAGTCTAGATGTGGAGTTCCTGTAAAGTTTTGCTAGTCCCCCTGCCATCTGTACTAACCTTAGGCCTGCCTTTTCTTGCTGTGGGCCCCACCAAAAGGTTTCCGTAAATGTCACACCCAGGTAATCGAAGACAGCTACCTTCTCTAGCTGGAAACCATTTAGAGTAGGATTAGGGCGAGATGTTTTACTGGGATTAAATACCATATACTTGGTTTTTAGTGTGTTACTCTCTAGGCCCCTATTCTTACAAAATTGAGAGAAGCTGTCAAAGGTCCTTTGAATACCCATAGGTGACTTAAATAGTAACAAGGTGTTGTCCGCAAACGTCATTGCTGGCACCTTGCCACAGGCGAGCTTTGAGGCATCGATGTTATCTACCTCATTTAGTTGGTCCACCATGGCATTAATAAAAAGACAAAACAGGGTGGGGGCCAAAACACACCCCTGCTCACTGGGAAACGTGGAGTCAGTTCTCCATGTTTCCCAAATCTCACCTGGGCAAAAATTCCAGTGTGCAGTCTCTTGATCAAAGAGAGCAAGTAGGGTGGAATGCCCAGTTGCTTTATAACTGCCCAAAGTTTGTCACAGGGCACCAAATCGAATGCTGATTTGAGAGCAACAAAAATCAAGTAGAGGCTCCCACCCTCTATTGTCACCGTCTTCCAATAAAGTAATTGGAGCCTGAAAATGTGATTGATGGTAGACATGTTTTTGCGAAAGTCGGCCTGGTACGGACTCAGGATCTCGCGCTCATCCAACCAGGACTGGAGGCGCTCCAGGACAATTCTGGCAAACAGCTTCTGGGTTATGTCAATCAGGCTGATTGGCCTATAGTTGGTGGGCAAGAGAGGAGATCCCTTCTTGTATATTGGAAAAATTCCTGCCCCTAACCAGGTGTCCGGGATTTCCATGCCATTTAAAATGGCATTAAATATTACACATAAATATAGGCCCCAGATATTGGGCTGCTCCCGAAATAGGTCCCCGGGAATCTTGTCTAATCCAGGGGCCTTTCTAAGGGGAAGCTTCCCAATTGCCCTAAACACTTCAGTCAGGGTGAATCCTCCATCGTCTTCAGGGGGATTCCCCACAATGGTTTGCGAGGTTCCCGCTGTAGGCTCTACAATGTCCTGGGTGGAATACAACGATTGGAAATGGAGTTTCCAAGCGTCTGCTGCAATGTTCGGCTCAATAGGTGAGCTCTCTGAGGTGCTGGCTGTACGAACCAGGGTCCAGAACGCCCTCATATTTCTATTGGTGAGGGCCTGTTTTAATGCATTCAATCTTTCAGACTCCCACTCCGTTTTGGCTGGCTTTAGGGTATCGCTATATAGGGTCCTCCTGATTTTTATCAGAGATCTGTCTTTTAGTTTTATAGCATCAATGAGGTCACCCTTTGCGGTTCGGCAGGATTTGTTAAACCAAGTGATTTTAGGGGTCCTCTTGGCTTGGGAGTGCATCGGGGGTTAAAGATGTTAGTTAAACTGGTGGTCAAATCTGTATGGATAGCTGTAAATTGAGCGGTAGTGCCCTTGGGGTTAGGGGTCTGTGCAGCCTTCTCCATTACCAGTAAATGTGGAATAATTAGGGAATACAGGGTGGCACTCTTGCCTGGTGACTGTTTCAAGGTTTCCTACCTGATTCGCCTTCTGTTGTTGTCTAACAATAGATTGGTACCAGTGTAGTTGCCAGTGATTGGGGGGCTATAAGGTTCTGGAATCTTAAGATAGAGTACCAGAGCGTTGTGGTCGCTGTCGTTTCTTGGCCAGACAGCGAAGTCGACAACCCATTGCCATATACTTGTTTCCACCAAAATGTAGTCCAGTAAAGATGTTTGCCCCGGTCTATTAAAGGTGGGTTTTCCAGGTTGGTCGGACTTGGTACGACCATTACATGCTCTTAATGCATGAGTTAATGTGACTGCGTTGATCTGTAAGACCAGGGGGGTCCAGGCTCTCACCGGAGGGATCAGCGGTTCAGGAATCAACCAAAGAGAATCCTCAGCGGTGAGCAGAGGGTCAGTAGGGAGGGCTAGGGCCTCAAACTGACAATTGAAATCACCACCTATCACCAACCTGGTGTTCGGGGGGACTAGCTCGAGGAATGTAGCGAGCATATCTATGGTCTGGGATTTCTGGGGAAAGGACACCGGACGGGAATAGATGTTGATAAATGCAATTTTAGTCCCAGCATTAAAAGTAAGGAGGGTACACAGGATGTCATCCGAAGAGGTGTTCAACTGTTCAACAGTACAGTCCAGGTGTGTGCCGACCCATGTGCCTAACCCACCCAATGGTCTGCCTCTGCCCCCCATGGTTGCCAGCACATTAAAAGTTGCAAAGCCCCTCATGACTGTGTCTTCTCTAGCCCAGGTCTCCTGGAACATACATACATTGTGATTTTGTACAAACTGTAGCCATTCAGGATTTTGGAGTTGGTTTTTAATACCAGCAGTGTTCCATGTCAACACCCTCAACTGGAGACCCTGGATCGATGTGACATCACACACGCTAGTGCCAGAGGGGTTCGTAGTTTGTGACATGTTTGACTCGGGCTCCTGGACTGGTACTCCCATTCCCACTAAGGATCTATTCCCATCCTTAGTTACCGTTGTCAGTCCTGTGGTAGGGGAGGGTTGGTTATTTAATACCTCTAGGACAACGCCTACCGAGCCTTGGGTGGTAGAGGAGTCAGATGAGATCGAAAGTCAATCTACTTCTTCAAGGGCCCCAAAATTATTTGCTACTGGAAAGTTATACTGTGTTCTAGACGGTTGACCAAAGGTGAAATGGGGTTGTAACCAGCGTGTTGGGACTCTAGTGTAAGGGGTCCATAGTGATGAGGAGTTACATGAGTAAAAGAAGGCCAAGGTGTGTAGTTGGATCCCTATAGGCGGCTCACGAGGGCTGGGCGACTGGTCAGCCAAACTTTGTACTGTCCAAGAATTACTAAAGTTAATAACTATACAGTCTCCTTTTATTGACTTGGGGTTCTTGCCAACCCAACCCACTCTCCATACCAATAAGATCTCACCCACCCTCTCGTAGGGAAACTTTCCATACCTGGTGAGCCAATAAAGGCACTTATTTCTCAATTCCAGCTGTGTTTCCGCCTGTCCAGTTTTTATTTCAGGTACACCGGTTAAAACTGTGACATAAGAGAGAGCGGCTGGAGGTAAGTCAATTGTTGGGAGGGACAAGGGGGCTGGGCCTGCGTGCACATTGTCAACTGGGTTGGGCACTTCCCTGTTTGTCATCTGATTAGGATAGAGGCTTGCTCTCTGCATGCTAGCGCCCCTGTTGCTAAGAGCCCCCCTCCTAGTTTGAGCCTGGTGTATACCAGGTTCCTCGCCAGGGCAGTGCACATTTCCCACTTGGGCAGCTCTAAGAGTCCCTATCTTGGCAGTGCTCATAGTGGCAGGGCATGGTGGAATGGTGGAAGTGCCACCTCTCAGTAGAGGAGGTTGCCATTCATTCTCCGTCTGAGTACTGGAATCTTTCTTCTCCACTAGGGTCGGCAAAATATTGACCAGGGGGTGATCAGGTACACACAGGGCAGGCATCTGACTGCTAGTTTTGCTCCCAAGGTGGAACACTAGCTCTTCCTTAACCATAGCCCTCACCTGTACCTCTAGTTCTGCTATCAATTTCCTCACCCATGAAGGACAGTCAGGGTTTTTGCAAGGGTTTAAGGGGGGTTCTACCACTCCTCCCAGTCTAACTGGTTGCCCCTCACTGGGGCAGGTTTCTGGACTGGGCGTTTTATTTGTTCCTGTCCCATTGCCTATTTTTCGCCTCGTGGCTTTGGGCAGTGTGGTGTTTGTTCTACCTTTGCGGGTGTTCAGTTTTACTGGGGAGGGATGTATGGATGATGACAAAATCTCACTTGGTCCACGTAGGGATTTTGATGGACTTGAGATAGAGCCCGGACTAGATTGCACAGAGATAGGTGGGCCTAGGGGTTGAGGGAAGAGGTCTGGGGTTAAGGATAATCCCCTCTCAGTGAGCTCAATTTCAGTCGAGACTACCCCGATGGCTCTCTGTAGCATCCTATCAATTGAAGTTTGGGGGAGTGGGGCCGGTAATAGCACCAAAGGTTTTTTTTTGGGTACATAACCACGCTTCCCCATATCCAAAACAAAAAGAGAAACTTTCGTGCAAATGGTGCAAAAAGAAACTGGATAACCACAGACTCGAGGGTTGGGTTGGTCGATTAATTACTGCTGAATTTCAGAGTTGGTCAGGAGCCTAACGAATCTTTGGCCCCTAAGGACAAAAGTGCAATGTGTCAATAAGTTTAGCAGCAAAAGGGCATGTAAACACGGACCATAAAGTGCAAAGTGCTGAGGGCTAGCAGGGTCTGGCCCCAAAGTACCAAGGTGCGACGTGCTTAATGTGTTTGACAGCTGTAAGGGTCATATGAGCAAATTACTGTTATTAAAGTACGTTGTATAATGGCCTGGTGTTAAATATAAAATAAGTACAATAGGGTCCAGTCATCCCACGCCGGAATAAAAGATGGTTATTGGTAATATACCCTGTCCACTTGACCATAAAGCAAACCAGTTCCAAGTATCTACATGGGGGGAAATGTTTGCTGTAGGTGCAAGGACTGCTAAAATAAAATAAAAAAAATAAACAGTACCTTTCTGCCGTCTCTTATGGAGCACGTGGACCTGAGCCCTTGGTAGTAAGAGGGGTGGCCCTGCCCTACCTCTTCCTGGCAATGACGGGCAAGGACGGACCCGCCCTTGGTGCCTCCCTCGCAGTTGCTGGTGATGATGTCCCCGCGTTGCACTCTGGGACTGGGAGTCCCACCAGAGTGTGAATTGGCTTCGTGGTTGGTGGAGGGGCCTACAAGCGCGCCCCAGGTTCTGCGGGTGTCAGGAGGAGCACAGGAGCACCCACAGCCCCCTCTGGTAGATCACAGCTCATCCGCGTTAGCTCACCCGCGGCAATTAATGCGTCCCCATAACATTCAAGGGTTGCTGGCCAAAGGGAGTAGAATTCTAGCCCACGGGTTTACATATTCAAAAATAATCCCCTGTGAGGCTCTCTCTATTCTTAGCACACCTTTTGCCCTTTGGTATTGTATGCCGACGCGTTTCAAATCCAAGTGCAATTTTCGGGATTATCTTCAGGGCTTGGACTGGGTAATATGTGCTCAAAGTCGTCTTTTCCTTTAGGGTAGTGCTGAATCGCTTGTGTTGCCAATCATCTGGTTTGTATGCATATTTGCAAAAGTTCTAAATGGCAGCCTCAGGTTTGCAGTGCGTACCCCTCAACATGTGCTTTAAGTCGTCTTTTTCCTTTAGCAAAGTGCCAAATCGTGCGTGTTGCCGAACGTCAAGTCTGAAATACAACCAATTGCATTATTATTAGTTCAAACAAAGTCCTACATAAAGTTGACATAACCATATAGGGCTGGCGCGAACTGGGCTGACAATGCACAGCCTACTGAGAAGGACTGACATTTAATGCAGTTCCAAAAATGTTACAATTTACACCAAAAAAACAAAATTCATAATATTGAATTCTAAAGAGAAACTGATGTCAACATTTCTAATGTGTAACGCTGCCCTGGACCGCATCACCTGCTTTGACTACCAAGGAATAGCATTTGACGATAAACAGTCCTGGGCAGAGCAAGTTGTGAAAAGAGAGCCTGCATAAGCCAGAATACAGAAGCTATTCTTTGCATTTTGGACACCAGAGTATCAATAGAGCCTGCTCTCCAAGCTTGCCAAAAAAAAAAACATTGGCTTCATCTGTGGGACTTACTATGCCTTGGGCCTTGCACACCATTGGTAGCACTAAGATCCAAGCTTGGCCAACATAATGTTGGAGACGCAATCTTCAGAAAACCCATTTTGCTCTGAGACTAGCTACGGACACAAATTGGCAATGAAAATTAACCCAAAAGCATTTCTTGATGTCTGGACCAAGGGTGACCTTCCAAAATTGTGATGGCTATACCGCATCCCCTAAACTTTACAATAAATGGAATGTGATGCTTTCTAGCAGAATCCAGACTCAATGAACATATCAAACTCTGCCATAATTAAAATGTCCTATTGTGAGCAGTCCCTGGCTAAACAAAAAATAGAATTCTGGCAATACAGTACCTGAATATCAAGGTACTGAGCACTTCCCTAAATGAATCTCATGTACCCAGAAGCAAAGAGGGACCTGTACATAACATTCAGATTATGAGTACTAGTTTTGGCCTGCACAAAAGAGTGTGCCAATAACAAGACTTGCTCAGTTTTTTACTGCTGTGCAATTAGGGGGGGTGGGCGAGGGGTGGGAATGTAGGGGCGACGGATAGAAATCTTGCTGCATTTTATGATTTTATGCGCTAAATCCGTGCAGTAAAGGCAACGTTTCCATGTCATTGATGTCCTTATCTTTTCAGCTTGCCACCTAACTAGATGTGGAACACCTTAACTATTAAACCAATATAATTTTTCTGTTTCTTTTTTATTTTTTTAACACAACTGGTCAATTAACTATAGGTAACTTTGGCTCTTTAATGCATTTTGTGGCTGGATGAACTAATCTGTAGGGATTATATGCATTTTTTTCTAATTAACTGTTATATGTGTTTTTTCTCATTTGTATGCCTCTTTAGCTGAAAAAATAGACAAGCAAATAGTTTCATATTTTATACATAGGATGGTGTTCTATGAAGCAATTAGAAACAGACTGGTAACGCCTCTTAAAAGAAAAGGTCATCCATATGTGTAAAAAACAGTAATACTTTCATGGCTCTTTTTTTACACATTTTCTTGAAAGAAATTTTTTTTTTCGACCCACTGTTTATTCGAAGAATGCCTAGAAAGGATTTATCATCCTGATATAGCTCTCTAAATGCAACATAGCTAAGTTATGCTTGCATTGGTTTACAAGTATTGGTTAAAATAGATGGCAATACAGAAGTGAACAGAATTCTGTTTCTGGATCAAAATGGTGATTGATTAGAAAATATTATTAGACATATTCAATTGGTTCTGCTGGCAATAAAATGTTAAGATAGTTGATGATACCTGTCTTCTGTTTTAACCAAATCTAAAGTGTTCTTTCAAGCTCAAAGAAGAGACACGAGTGACTTTGTGTTATCTCAGTTAATGCAATATTCAGAAAATATGGAGCAAAGTTTAATTTTCTTATAAGGTTGGGCAGGAAGACATAAGGTCCTCTAAAGTTGATCAGCACATCATGTACATTTGGCTATGGCTTGGGCTGTGTCCTTCGGGAAGAAACACACTCTCAATCCAGATACAACTCACTATAATTTATCTAAACAATGGTGAAATAATGAAGATCCTTTCTACTGCTGCTTATGCTTTTTATTACCAACAAATCAGAAAGCAATGTTTCATTAAATGAAGTCTAGGCTTTAGAGCTGGTCCAAAAATATTGTAATCACAATTCCCAAAAGGCTTGGTAAATTCAGGCTTTCTAGTTGATTTATTAGGGAACGTGGATTACTAGTTGGGGTGGATGGTATTCTACCACAAGTAAATATATCCGTATTCTTGTTAGGTTCAGTAAAGGTTTTAGTTATATAAACCTGAGAAGAATGTAGCAGGAGCAGCAGCAAAGTCAAAGTCCACCAACAATGCACCCTCAGCAGATTGGCTGACAGGTTGGTCCTGGCCTCAATGGTTTTCCAGGAAGTTTCTTAACCCCAGCTTTTTAGGTTTGGTCAGGAGTAAACTCGGACACAAGCCAAGGGCTCCAGAGCCTCCAGAACAACATTTGGGACAGAAGCCACTGGCAGGCTCTAGGGGAAGGCCAGTTGAAACTGGTCAGCTGGGCTAATCCAGGAAAATGGACTTCCAGCAGATTTTGTGTCCCTGTAGCTTAACAGGAGGTGAGCCAACTGAACCTTGGAGGTCAATTCTTAGCCCTGGGTACAAGAGGGAGCAGGTCCAGCCCTTTTCTTCTCCTCAAAGGTCTCAACAGCAGGTGCTGTGCTTCTTCTGTCTTCCACTGGTCCAGTAGTGTCCTAACAAGAGTGCCCATGGATGCCACATTTATGCTTGGTACTTGGCACTAGCTTGTGGGGTGACTCCTGTCCTCTCTTTAACCAGTAGGGAAACTATTCACAGGGGTAAACCTACCCTATTTTTCAACGGTTCCTGTGTGCCCTACTACCATAAACAATCCCTCAGTGCCCCTGCCTACCTAAAACCAAGTTGGCAGAACGTGTCTTCTTCCCCTGAGCAGACTTCCTGTGCCTATCCTAGAGGTGAAATGAACAACCACTCCTGTGTGGTCACTCAAACCCTGTTCTGGGGGGTGTTCCTCTCCCACTGGGCCTGGTGTCGAACTGGCTAGGGAGACCAAGAAAGTGGGCAGGCACAGGAGTTAGCTACATCTGCCTGTGACAAAGCAGGCCTCTTTGAAGACACTTGAGTTCCTGGACACTGCTCAGATGGTCATCCTGTCAGAGGAACAGACCACATCCCTACACGTTAGGCTTTTGTCTCAACCATGGGAGCAAGTTCATACTTCAACAAGGAAACTTTCATGCACATGGGCTTTCAGAGACTTTAGGCTGCCTTTTGTAAAATATTTAGTAAAAAACAACATTTCCAATTATGTGGATTTGTAATAAATATTTTAAAAAGTCACAGAATTGTCTTTGTAACTTACTCCTAAGTGGAGATAACCCTATTTAGTGTTAGTACAATAATAATAATGCTTTCCTATGAATCTGCCAACCCTGCTACAGTGAAAATAGATTTTGTATTTTAAGGACATGATTTAAACTAAACTTTTATGTGTCC
This sequence comes from Triturus cristatus, assembly GCF_964204655.1. Taxonomy (NCBI): domain Eukaryota; kingdom Metazoa; phylum Chordata; class Amphibia; order Caudata; family Salamandridae; genus Triturus; species Triturus cristatus. The sequence goes on along the minus strand of NC_140586.1, from coordinate 401,304,358 downwards.
TGCTTTTAAATCCCACAACATAACCCTGCCTTACTGGGCATTAAGGCTTACTTAGGGTGACATTGATATTTTAAAGGGGGAGTTAGACCTGACAAAAGGGGATATTTTGGCAGGTTGAATTTAGCTTAAATCTGCACAACCAAGTGAACGGTGGCAGACCTGCAGCCATGTTTTGTATTCTCACTTTATATGGGGTCACAATCAGTGCTGTGGTCCATTAGTGGCATTTCACTTTTAGGTGCTGGGTACACTTTGTTCCACAGACTAGGGACACATTGGTAAGTTAAATAGGTCAATTAGGAGTGTAGCCAATATCAACATGTTTAAGGGCCAGAGCACATACATTGGGGCTAAGTTAGCAGAGTCCTAGTGCATAGAGTAAAAATAAACCAGCAGCATCAGTCCAAACAAATGGAGGAGATCATGTAAAAAGAGGCCTTTTCTTATATTATACCCAAAAAAGTTTTTCAGAAGCAAGTTTAACAGTTTATGCATACAAAGCCAGTCTTACCACAGACACATACGTTGCTCTAGCAAAGAAAAAATGAAGGCTGTTGGCGTAAAGTCTGTTGTGTAACTGAGTCTAATCTTGTGGTTACTTTTTAAACTATAACCATGATTATGAAGTATAGGATCAAGGTTGACTTGGTTTGAAATTTCAAATAGTTAACTATTTGCAGAGGTTATATAAATTTATACAAATGGGTAAAGCCAACAATGTCTAACTATTTTCTTCATGGCTATACATATGTTTCCCAATGTTAGTTGGAGTTGTGTATGAAACATCTTAATGTGTTTCAACTTAAATAACCATTGTCCTCAGATACTGTGGTCATTTGTAGCTGAGACATGAGTTCAACTGTCAAGACTGATTGATTGTGAGGAGAAATAATGCTATTGCATTTGTTGAATGCTGTATTTTGGAGAGAATAGTATCAAAGACCATGAACAAGCGTGTGGGCACATAGACGTTTGTGTATTGTCTCGTATGAAGAATTAATGTGAAGGAAATAACATCCACACAACATAGTTTAGAAGGCAACAGCATTGATGTGTTTGATGACAAAAAAATAACATTTAGGATTCTGCTAAGATATATCTGCTTTACATTTATGAAATGTCTTCTTTCTACAACTATCATATTTTATGCTGTTGTTGCCTACAAACAAATGTTTAATGACCCCAACAAATATATGTTGCTTCTTCAGGGCAAAACACTAACTTGACACAGTGTTTCTTGTATGGCACAATTATAACAGAAGATTAGAAAACTTTGATGATATAAATACATAGGGTCAGATTTACAAGCCCCTTGCGCCACTTTTGCGTCACTTTTCCCATGTTAAAAGTGAAGCAAAAGTGGCGCAAGGGGCTTGTAAATCTGCCCCCTAATATTGAGAATCATAGGAAAATGAAAATGAAGAGAAATGAATGTATTAATTGGAGTTGTTAGTAAATGTATTAACAGTTTTATTGTACCTTACATAATTTGTACATACAAAATTCATAACAACCTTTTATAAAACTTGGGTCTTACTTGTGAGTATATTTAAACACAACAATTTATCACAAGGTATTTGGCAGAGTCCTCTATCTGATTTATGTGTCTCAGTGGCATCATAAATAAATATAATGACAAAAAAGTGAAACATCTACGTATATCTTGCTGATTCATTTGTTAGGATTAATAATGATATGACTTATTAGTCTAAGAATTCAGTCCACTATTGTCTTCCTCAGTTCAGTTTGATGTATTTTTGTGGAAGTAGCAGGTTGTTTAGTAAATCAATCAGTGGCAACTCTAAAGGTGTATTTCCATCTATGAGGGCATCAGAATGTGTAATTGACTAGAATGTGCATGACACTGCATGCAGAAACTACAAATAGATATTTCCTCATAAAGGTTTAGGACAATACGGTACTGGTATATTTGGTTATAAATGCCAAATTATTAGTTGGTTTGGAATGGATTACAAAGGAAATGTAAAGGGTAGCTAAGTAAAGAAGATTGCAATAATGTTAGCCTCCGGTCTTGACACAAAATCCCCATATTAGACTAAGGCCTCAATTACAACTGGGCCATTAATTCTGCTGGACTCAGTAACAGCGTTACCTGGACCATCACATCAGAATTATGAGTTGTGTATACCATGAATAAAAATGAAGAAATTGTCAGAGAAACAATGACAAAATATATTTCCCAAAAACCTGTAATCCCTTTTAAAAGTAGGACATGCATGCTTGATGTTGTACATTCCCTGGCAGTAAAACACCTCAAAAATTGATTTTCACAGTGACAGGGCTGGCTTTCCCATAGGCCAACACCAGTTACACATAATACGTGCAAAATTTAGTTTGGGAATAAATAGAAAAATGGTTCAAGGGCTCATTTTGATAGTAATTTAAACTCCAAGTTAACGGTAAAGTTGGATTTATATTACTGTGAAGGAACAGACAGTTTTAGAATGTTATGTTTTCTGCCCAAAACCAAAAGCCTCTCCTACCAGTGTCAGTTTTCATCTGATCCCTAATTGCTCCCTTAAAGTGAGATGTGGATTGCTCCCAGACAGTGCACAAAGGGCTTTGGGTGAGGGAGGTAGCTTTCTTTCTTCAGCAGGATGACGAGGGGTCTGTGTCCAGCCTCTTCCTGAACTTCAAAGGATGCCTTCTCTGTCACTGGTAAATGTAGCTCACACCTGGGCATCCATCTTTTGACCATATAACCAGGCTAGCTCCAAAACCAGTGGATCTTTTGACCCCATGAAGGCTTATGGTAAAGGTGGATTTTAAACTGCCGTTCTGAAAATGTCACTTTTAGAAAGGTTGGAATTTTCTTGCCTTAACCATTTAGTGCCTGCATCCTGTATCCTGTCACTGGTGGCATGTCTAAGTGTAGCTGACAGTTGGGCCTTGTGTATTCCTCCTAGACAGCCACGCACAATGGGGAGCTTAGGCATGACTGGATGAGCCATCACTGGCAAGATGGGTGGGAGGAGCTGGACCCAGCCACACTTACACTTGAATAGGCTGTGTCTTGCCTCCACTCAAAGGGCTGCATAACCCCTGTAGTTAACCTGGAGCCAGGGCAGGAAAGGCAGGACATCTGTGCACTTCATAGGCATGTCTCTAGAAGCTTCTCCCCACTTCAATGGCACAACTGTGTATAAAAAAAAGACCCCAGACATCAACTCTTCAGCACACTTCTGGACCTGTGTATACTCGGCCAGGAAGAAGGACTGCTGTGCTGCTACAAGGACTGCCACTCTGCTGGACCGCTGTTCTAAAGAAACAACTGCATGCTGTTTTGACCTGCTGTCTGTTGCCTTGGGAAGAAGCACTGAGCCTGCAACTTCATCTTGAACCCAGGAGCCCAGAGTGACCAAAAGGGCTAGACTGCTGGCATCCTGATCTGTTCCTCTGGGACATAAAAGGCTCCCCAATCAGCCCCTGGATCCAGCTGCAGTGTGTTCCAGACCCCCAAGTGGTGTCTCTAAGATCCTGGATCCTTGGTGTGGCTCTTAAAATCAAGCTTTTATGCTCATCATGACAACGAACAGGCCCGATTGCACCAAGACTGCGTCACTCGCACCAAAAATCAGTCCAAGTCTCCTCCAGCCATCTCTTTGCACAGCAAGCATTACTCACCCCAAGGGACTGCCAATGCGAAACTCCAGCCTGTGACACCCGGCCTGTGATACCCGGCCTCTCATTGCGCCAAGCAGACTACTGCCCACAATGCTCTCCTTTCAAACTTTTCCAATGTGAACGTGATTATGGTACAAAACTTGAGAAGATAAACCTTCAGCAGGACTAATCTGAGGCTGTATCCAACCTGAACTCCATTGTGTCGGCCTTAAATTTGGACTTCTACCCAGTTCCGCATGACCAAATAGCTACGGTTGGTGCTTTATGCTTTTAGGCACTATTTTATGGTTTATTCTTTAAAGATTCATAACTCCGGTTCTACTGATTGGATTTTTGTCGTTTTGGTATCGTCTTATTTATTAAATTCAACTCTATTTTTCTATCTTAGTGCGGGAAACGTTTCATGTGGCTTTTCCACTGTTTTACTAATTGAAGTGCTGTACAGATACTTCATAAATTGCCTCTAAGTTAAGCCTTACTGCTCAGTGCCAAGCTACCAGAGAGGTGAGCATAGGTTAATTAGGTGTTTGCTTATGCCTTACCCTGACAAGGACTGTGGTTGCTGCTTGACCAGGGCTCACTCCCCAGTCAACCAGTAATCCAATTTCTCACATTGGTGATTAGCGGTGAGAATCCAGACTTGTGTTTGTGCAGTGATTTGGTGTATTCTACCATCCCATATCTAATACCAATTTGAATTTTAAATTATCCCTGATTACCTTTTTCCGAATTCTTCACCTGACTGTTGTTTCTGAAACAACACCTGGAAGAATGGAATTTGAGCTGGCCAACATGTATGCCTGTACTGTGGGCAAGGAAAGGGGATTTCCTGCAAAGAACACCACCAAGAAGGTAGAGTTGCAAAAGGCAGTGAGGGCCTGGTCGGAAGCCCATCAGTCAGTGGTTGAAACCACAGAAGGGGATGATACGATGGAAGGACAAGGAGAGGGCTTCCCTGAGATACAGCCTGCAGTTGAGGGAAATGACTTGACCCCTGGAGTGGTGCTCCCTGCCAGGACATGGAGCTGTGTGTCTTCCCGCAGCCTGTCCCCAGAGGAGGGAGGATGGAGAGTTCAAGTTGGAGTTGGCCAGGCTGAGGCTGAGAAAGGCTTGGCAAAGGAGAAGGCAGAGGCTGAGAGATCCTTGGAGGTAAGGTGACTAGCCATAGAGGTGAGGAGAAAGGCTCATGAGCTAAGTCTCATACCTACAGTGCCCTTTGGAGAAAAAAGGGTCCATATTCCTAAAGGTTTGGTGCCTGACCATGTCTGGGAGACAATATTGACAAGTGGTTTGAGGCTTATGAGATTGCTTTACAGATGTACAAGATCCCTGAAGAAGATTGGAGACTAGTCAATGGAGACATATCCCTATTGAAGGGAGGGATGCCCTACTGGCCCTAGAGAAGGGGGACAGAATGAAGTATTCCCCCCTGAAGGAAGCCTTTGTTGGAAAGTATGGTCTTAGCTCAGAGAACAATAGGCAGAAGTTCCAGGACAGTCAGAAACTGGCACAAAAGACCTGTGTGGATTGTGTAGATTCATTTTGCAAGGCACTGGATGGTTGGGTGACGGGCAGTGAAGTAAAAGATTATCAGGAACTGGTAATTTGATTGCAAATGAGCACATGTTCAGTCTTTCTTTTGCAGATCTACACAAACACTTGATTGATTATATACTCACTGACCCCAGAGAGCTTGCTAAGGAGGCCTACTGCTGTGTCAGCACCAGGGTCCACAACACGGCATCTGGGGGGGATCCCCACAAGGGTGGGCAAGGTCCACATCAGAAGAAGGAGAGGGAGTTAAATATAAAAATAAGGAGTTCTCAAAGAGGCCCCAAACTGTTTCCAAGTGTCATGAATCTCCATCCCAACCTGAGCAGCGGCAGGAGAAATTGTTGTCTGATAATAAGTCATCAGGGAAGGCACCCCCTAACTACTATGAGCACTGTCAGGAAGGGCACTTCAGGGGGGATACAAACTTTTCCTAAGTGCGCTCAGTCCCACACTGGAGGGCAGTCATTGGGGTTGGCTAGTGTAGCGCTTAGGGAGGAGATTGTCCCAGTTAGTGCAGGGGATAGCGTAGAGGGTACCCTAGTATCGGTGGGTGATGGAGAGATGGTGGAGAGAACTCACATGCCTAGTAATACTAGGGAATAAAAGCAGTGGGTCACCATCAATGGGTGGAGGCTCTGAGAGACACTGGAGCCAGCATGATTACTTTCAGGTGTCATCTAGTGACTCCAGAGCAGGTAGTCCCTAATGCATTCCACCAAGTTGTTGTCACTGACAACCACGAGTGTCACTACCCTCTGGTTTCCTTTGCTTGGTGGTGGGGGTCTCAGGTTCCTTGAAAGTAGCTGTGAGTTTGCCCATGTCTGTGGTTTGTCTGCTTGGCATTGACAGAGAGCACACCATCAGAAAGGAGGTGGAACTCAGGTCCCACTTGGAGATGTTAGGGTTGCCTGAGTGGGTGCACTTGACCACACATCCATGGCCACCAGAGAGGGTGGTCAGGAGGGCCTGGAGCCTGGAAGAATGACACAGGTGCCTGCCAAAAAGGCGAATGGCAGAGGGCATGGGAATCCTATTCCTGAGACTCCCATGGTTTGGGTGGAGGCTGAACCTGAGGGGAAGCTCTGGAGCCTACAAGGGTGGATATTGCCGGTCTGGGTAACCTACCTGACCTGGCCAACTGGCAGGAGGAAAAGTCCCACCAGGGAGGAGTTCTGCAAGGTGCAGATGGAGTGTCTTGCTTTGCATGCCTATGATAGAAGGCCGAGGTCCAGGCAGCTGGTGACACCTCTTGTGATCACTTAGTTTACTGGGAGAATGGTCTCCTTTATAGTGAGTCTAAGGATTCCTCACCTGGGGCAACATGTGTGTTGGTAGCCCCCTTGGGTGCTACAGGACCTTCCTACTGGAGCTGGCTCATGATGTACCCCTAGTAGGTCATTTAGGGAAGGGTCAAGACCTTTGACTGGCTTGTTACCCACTTTTACTTGCTTCTACTTTTACTTTGAACAGTGACTGCACCCACAGTGACCAGGGTACTGATGGGGATCTTTTCCCATGTGAAATTTCCAGAGGAGGTGGTGTCAGTCCATGTATCCAACTTCATGTTGGGATACCTAAAGGCCATATGGAAGGAGTGTGGGGTAACCTACAAGTTCTTCACTCCTTACAACCCTCAAGCAATGGGCTTGTTGAGGTTCAACAAGTTTAAGGGTATGATCATGGGTCTGTCGGAGCCCTTGAGGGGGAAGGGGAGTGTTGTCCTGCCATGCCTTTAGTTTGCCTACAGGGAGGTACCGCAGAAAGGGGTTGACTTCAGCCCCTTTGAACTTCTGTATCAGTACCCTGTGAGAGGACCTCTCAGTCTGGTCAAGGAGGAGTGGGAGCAAGCTCTCAGGAAGGCACCCCAAAGATGTGGTCAGCTAAATGCTTGCACTCTGGACCCAGATAATGCACTTCTGGAAGCAAGCTAAGGCAAATCTAGAAGCCAGCCAGGGGATCATGAAGCAGTGGTTTGACCCAAAGGCCACTCTGGTCGAGTTTCAGCCTAGCCAGAAAGGGTGGGTGATGGAGCCATAGAGACCTAGGCCCTACAACACTGTTGGTCTGGACCCTATGAGGTGAAGGAGTCCAAGAGTGATGTTACCTACCTGGTGTAAGAATAGCAGGTTTATGATTCCCCAAGATAAAACTTTGTAAATCAGTAACATATTGGAAGTGGGACAAAATGTTAATAATCTGTTAGCTGCCACTGGAATGCACCCAATCCTAATGCAGTCAGAAAATTAGTTATTGGTAATTAAAGAAGAAATCAAAATCTTTTGAAATATCACTGAATAAAGTGTTAGTGTTTACACCATACAGGCAATAAAGGCTGTAACTTACCTGCCTCTGCCTTTATGAGTCCAAGTGACATGCAATAACCCATAATTAGGAGGGTAAAATGCACAGCCTTATTGGCCACCGAAAAAGAGCAATGAGGCTTTAGACACCAACCCCTCTCTCCCTTGTTGAAAAATATTGTATTGTTTCCCCTCTCAGAGAGCTAGAAGATTGGGCTGCAGTCATAATATCCAGACATTGAATGTATTTTTTTTAATGAGAACCAATTCAACTCCTTAAATATAAATAACAATTACTTTGCCACTAGCAATATCCCATCCCCCTACTTCAAAAAACTTGATCTTGTGGCAGAAAACAATAAAAATGGCTGACATGACATTGAAAATTCCTCCCCATTATCACCCACCTCTAAAGTCCAGCTAAGTCTTTGATCATCACAGTCTTCCATAGAATATTTTCAATCCCTTGAGGGTTGGTAGGGTGAGATATTACTAGTGCCAAAATAAATAGTATACATATTTACTTTATTTAGGGCCAGATGTACTGCTTACTGGTTGCAATTTGCTAGCAGTATTTTTGCAACAAGTGAAGAATTTTAAGAACCAACCTATGCACTAATAGGTCTGTTGTTAAAATTCCGAATTGTAGTAGGTCAAAATCTGATCTACCTCATGAATATTGATGAGGTAGGTTGCAAATCTGACTCACCATAACTAGAGTCCATCACAGGAATGGTAGCCTGATGGGGTCAGTAGACCACCATGTCTGTGATTGCTTTTGTTTTTATATAACATATCTTATTCATTTTCAATACACACCTCTTACGGAAACAGGCCTCCATATTCATAGATGTGTATGAACAAAACACCTGTTTAAGCAGTTGCATATCCAAAAACTGGCGGGCAGACGTAATACAACTAATATGACTTGTGTTTTTGGCCACTCCCTCAATTCATAGATAACTAGTGAGTTTGATGCCAAGTCTCTGGGATATTCCCTGCTTGGGTTTTGCTGTCTTTCCACTCTGCACACTCGGTGAATTCCCACGGAATTTCAAAACGCCTATGAACAGTACTGTGATGCAGATGACCACGTCTCCTGCTTCCGTTCCTTCTTGATATTTCTAATGTGAATATTGTTTTTTGTATATTCATTTTCACCACATATCGCTTCTTACGGCCGCTCGCGCGCGGGCAACGCTTGTTTTAACATGCTCGTGAATGTGGATGGCCCTAGGACAACTAGATGTCTGTGTGCTGGGTTGTGACTGTTCCCGTGCTGCTGAGCCTGCAGCTTCGTGCCAAGAGCTAGAGTAGGTCCGAAGCGCCTCCTTGTCTACCGGGGATGCCGCTTTAGCAGTACACCTGCCGGGAAGGAACAGAACGGGCATTGCTCACTTTATGATGGAAATGTCGACCCTCGGAATAAAGTAATGCAATTGCTGTTATTTCAGCTTCATGGGAAAATGTGTGATGGAGGTGTTACAAAGAAAGTGGTTACTTTCTTGTGTACGATTTAAATGCAGTATTTTGCTCTATTTTAACTAATTTTAAGGAATAATCCCCTTTAACCTAACAAACAATATAGAACATTTCTACTAATCAAGCCCCTCTCCCAGCCCTCCCTCCACCACCCCACACCAACTTGCACTATTTAAAACATCTCATGGGTGTCCTAAATCCAATCTGCTTCCATTAATCCACAGATTGTACATGTTGTAGTTGATTTGAGTCAACATCTAACAACCAAATGCTCGGAGTTTGGGTAGTATGAGGTGTACACACTGCATTTGTGATGAGTATTCGATCATCGGGTCCCAGAATTTATCAAATTTCCTATTATTTCTCTGAAGCTTATATGTAGGTTTTTCAATTTCAATATTTTGCCAAAGATTCTTTATTCATAATCCTTTCGCCAGGCTCTTTTGTTAAATTTTGCATTCTGCAGCTCCCTGTAAGTTATTTCTAAGTATCCGGTATGTTGCCCTTTCCCATTTTGCCTGTTCGTCTCCTATGTGCTGTAACACACAGTCATTGTCTGGTTCCTAGGTGTCCCCAACCCGAAGATCATGACCAAGCATCTTCTTACAGACGGTCCTAATCTCCTCACAATCCTACCATATGTAGGTGAAGGTACCCCTATCAGTACAACAGCTGCAAAAAGTGTCTGATAATGTGGGATAAATGTGTTTTAAGGGCAGGGAATGTTTCTGAAGCCTCTCTGTATCTCATATCTGTCCCCTTTCTAACCCATTAAAAGTCTTTCCCAGGTCTAATTACCTTTGTATTCCCTAATGTTCTGTGCTCGTTCCTCTTTATTAGCATTGTCCTGTGCCACGTATTTCTGCTACTGTCAGGTACCTATAACTTTGTGGATGTGCCCCCCTCTATTATACTTTCCACCTGTTCATGGTCTGAGATTGCGCCCACCTTCATGTCCTCACTGTGAAAAATGCCAAGCATATCTTTGGATATAAAAAACATTTCAATTCCAGTATGGGTTTTCTGTACGTGTGAGAAAAGTAAATGATCCCTCTTGTCTGGGTATAAATATATCCAAATATCCACTAGCCCTTGTTCTTCAAACTTGAGTCTCAGAGGTTTACATACAGCCTTTGTTTAGTGTTCAAGATCTGATGTCTTATCTAGGCTCTAATCCTGGACCACGTTAAAATCCCCACCAGACACGACCCAGTCACCCTGCCTCACTATTTTTCCTATGAACATTTCCAGCTGGATATACGGAACTTATATACTAAATAATGTTTAACTTCCTTGAAATACTGTGTGGGCACAGATATATCTTTTGAGTTCAAAAGATTTTTATTAGATAAATAAAGGTGTCGATACATAAGAAAACCTAAAACATAACAGCAATATAAGAGGAGGAATAAAAAGCATGACTATGAAAATAAACATGAGATTAAGAGATAACAAATAATTGAGGCTATATAACAGAAGCAGTACTGGAGATAACATGTAGTAAAATGAATTATAAAAAATGCAAAGGAACAAAAAGGTCAATCAAGGTGGCTCCTGCTGAAAAGGAGGTAAATGAGATGAGCGCTTAGCACAAATATCAAGGTACAGGGTCACAGGAAGCCAAAGATCATGTCGCTTTTTGGCTAGACTGAGGGGGTAAACAAAAACTGTATCTAGCCTGTGATTGTGACATACATTGTACCACCATGCTCTGAAAGAAATGTTAGCAACATTTTTCCAATTAACAGTAATTTGTTGAAATGCAACAGCTAGCAACAAATCAACAATTTGCACATTAAAATCAATATATGTCCAGCAGGGAGAGAGACTCCCTAAGAAAATATTAACGAGGGAGAAGGGAAATGCAGTATGAAATATGGCATTAATTTGAGCCCAAACTTGTTTCCAAAAATTGTGCGTAGCAGTACAGGAAAAAAGCATGTGAAAAAGAGTAGCCTTAGGTGTTGAGCAGGACCAACAAAGGTCAGGGATTAAAGGGAACCTCTTATTCAGCATATGAGGTGAAAAGAGAAGTCTGTTATAGATAAAAAAGAGGGTTTGTGTGAGAGAAGCAGCCCTGGACGATTTGCGGAGCTTGGTCCACAAATTATCCCAAAGAGAGGTGGGCCAAGAGATGTCAAAATCAGACTCCCATTGTTCCTCTACCATGGATTTTGGCCTAGGTGTGAGAGTCTTGTGAAATGAGTTGTAAATTGAGGAGGCTGTGGGACGAGTACGCAACAAGGAATCAAGGTGCCGAGTAGGATTAGGAGGGTCAAATTGGGTGGGAGAGGTAGAGAGTTGGGCAAAGGTGGACATAACTGCGTTCTTAAGCGTGTGATACTTACGGGCAAACGAATGAGGGAGATTAAAATTTTGGCTAAGAACGGAGAAAGGTAAAAAATCAGAGCCAGAAAAGAGGTGGGATACCCAGATCAAACCCTTTTGTCTCCAAGATTTCCAATAAAGGGGCTTGTGATTAATGAGGATACTATTATTGTACCAAATGGTGGTTTTGAGAAATTCGGCAACAGAAGAAGGAGGGCTTGGGGAAGCGGAAAGAAGAAGTTTGGTGGTGAACTTATGGATGGGAGTGGAAATAAACTGGGGCTTACGAGAAAATGAGAGATACTCAGCGAAAGTAAAGGGGGATAAAGAAAGACGTTCAATAACAAGCCATAAGGGGGAAGATTCAGCAGGACCCCGCAACCAAAGGGAAGCTTGCCGCAATAGGAATGCTTTATGATAAGTGGGAAAATCTGGAAAGTTGACCCCACCCTCTGACTTGGGAAATCGTAGTCTGAACAAGGACATACGCGCTTTTTTGCCAGACCAGAGGAAAGAAGAGAGAATAGTCTTGATTTTCCTAAAAAATTTAGCTGGAATAGGAACTGGAATATTGGAGATAGTGTAAAGAACTATTGGGGAGAGCATCATTTCAATCGTGTCGAGGCGACCCCACCAGGAAAGGTAAAGCTGGTGCCATCTAGAAGTGAGGTCGGACAATTTCTGGGTACATTTATTAAGGCACAACGAGACAGTATCGGGAAGAGAGGGGGTAATGTATTAACCAAGATATTTGATGTGTGAGGGACTCCAAGTAAAATTGGACGCAGCAAAATCAAGTTTGAAAGTACATTTTGTAAGGGGTAGAATTTCACATTTGTCGTTATTTAACTTATAACCAGAAATTTGGGAATATTCATGAACTTTAGTTAGAAATGCGGGAATGGATATGGTAGGATTGGACATAAAAAGTAGGATATCATCTGCATAAGCAGAAAGTTTGATGTTTGTTTGGGAGATTTGGAAACCATGCAAATTAGGATTTTGGTGGAGTTTTGAGAGAAAGGGTTCTAAGGCCAGATTAAAAAGGAAGGGGGAAAGGGGACAACCCTGACGGACTCCTCTACCTAAATTGAAGAAAGAAGAGACTAGGCCATTAGCACAAACCGCCGCTCTGGGACTGGAATATAGGAAAGAGACAAAGGAAATCAAATTAAGACCAAACCCAAACCATCTGAGGGCAGAAAAAAGGAAAGTCCACTCTACTCTATCAAACGCTTTTTCTGCGTCCAAAGCGATTGCCGCTAGCGAATCCTGGAACCGTGATGATTTGGACAGGACGTTAAACAAAAGTCTAGTATTATCTGTGATAAAACGACCTTTGACAAATCCAGATTGTTCCGGGCCCAACAGTTCAGGAAGAAAGGGGTCTAGTCTTAAGGCAAGGGATTTAGCATATATCTTATAATCAATGTTAACCAAGGAGATTGGTCTATAATTCTTGCAATGCTGGGTGTCTTTTCCTTCTTTGGGTATAATACATATGTGGGCGTCTGAGAAAGTACCAAAGGAAGTACCACTAAGAATAAAAGAATCAATAAGAGAATGTAGTCTGGGTAGTAGTAATTTAGAAAAGTGCAAATAAAATTCAACTGTAAATCCATCCGGACCCGGGGCTTTATCCTTCTTGAGTGACTTAAGTGCAGTGTGTAGATCGGAACTAGAGATGGGCAATTCAAGAATGGATAAGTCAACAGGAAAATTGGGAGGTGCCTGAATGCTGGAGAAAAAGGTAGCGAGTGAATGGGCAGTGGGGTGAGTTTCAGAAGAATAAAGTGTGGAGTAAAAACGGGAAAATTCCTCTAAAATATCAACATCAGTGTGCCTTAAAACAGAATTAACATCATAGACAGACTCCATGTTCAATTTATGTTGCTTGACTTTTAAATAATTGGCTAAAACCTTCCCCGCTTTGTTCTTACCCCCATAGAATTTTGAACTAGATTTCAGCAAATATAACGAAGCATCATCAGTGGATTGTTTATTAAATTGCATCTTAGCTTCAATAAGAGTAGTCAAACTTTCCTGCGAGTGGGAAGTAAAGAAAGAATGCTTCAGTTTTTTAATCGTGAGGAGAAGATCAGTAGCACGTTTGCGAGCAATCTTATGTTTTCTAGCCACATGATCAATGATGAAACCCCTGGCTGCAGCCTTATAAGCGTCCCAAATAGCATGCTTGGGCAGAGTGGGTGTGTCATTAATGGCAAAAAATTCTGTAGTAAATTCAACAAAGGAGGTGGTGAATTTGGGGTCAAGGAGGAGAGTATTATTAAAGCGCCAACGTTTTGGCCCATTGGACTAGGGTAAGACATCAATGTTAACCAGTACAGGGGCGTGATCAGAGAACAAGATGGGGCCAATATCGGCACGAGTGAGGGACTGAGAGATATGATGGGAAAGAAAGATGTAATCAATACGGGATTGTGATTGGTGGGACGGGGAGTAAATGGTAAACTCTTTAGTAGTAGGGTTACATAAACGCCAGGCATCAATGAGTTTGTGCTGGGATATTGCTTGAACAAACAGTTTATGAGACTTATTAGGGATATAAGATGCTTTGGAGTGTCTATCAAAAAAGGGATCAAGGGGTAGATTGCAATCTCCTGCCATAATAAAGTTGTCATCAACGTATTCAGAGATACGGGGAGCCATTGTGCGCCAAAAAGCAGGGTCGCCACCAGTAGGTGCGTAAATATTGAAAAGGGAAATGGGAATACCCTTCGAGGAAAGTTTGACGTACAACCATCTACCTTCAGGGTCTGACTCAGAGGTCAAGAGCGAATGAGAGAGAGATTTGCGAATTAGCACAGCCACACCATTTCTTTTACCATCACCAGGAGCAGAGAACACATCACCTACCCAACCCCTCTTGAGCTTAGCAGCTTCAATATCAGACAAATGGGTTTCTTGTAAGAAGGCAATATCTACATTCAACTTGGCTAGATGAGAGAGAATTTTTTGCCTCTTAATAGGAGAATGAAGACCTTTAACGTTCCAAGAAACAATACGTACTGACATTAAGGATTATTAAAAGAGTAATGCAAAGAAAAATTAAAACATCGAGAAAAAGCCTCGTGAGAAATAAGAACATAGGAGAAAGAAGAGGAGAAATAAGAATAGAGAAGAGATGAAATGAACAAGAGAAGGAAGAGTAAGAGAAGACTAAGAGATGTCATAAAGATAAAGAGAAGCCAAGGTGTTACTGAGATCGGTGAAAAGATAAAATGAAGTCCAGAGGTACTGATAAGTAAGGTCCAGTAAAGGAGAAAAAAGAACATGCGCAAAAAGACCAATGAACAAGCAAGACAAGAGAGAAGGAGGTCAAAGGGAGAAGAACGGAAGTATGAGGCAAAGGAGAAGTGAAGTGACAGGGGGATGAAATATGTAAAGAGAAAGAAGCATGACCAAGGGAGCCGATAAGCGATGAGGAGAAAGAAGAAGCGAAAGAGAAAAGAAGAAAAAGGTCGCGAAAAAGGTACTGACACCAATAAACCTGAAAATATGAAGGGAAAGATCAAAGTGAGGAAAAACAAAACGAGAGCAGACATGTCAAAAAAGGGATGAGGAATACTTACAAGGGGTAACTTAGGGAAGATACGATCAGGAACAGGGACAAGCAAGGACGTACGTGGAGGCGGGGGAAGGGAGGTAGGGCCAACTGGAGAAGGCAGGACACTCGGGGTCAGTGAGACGTCCAACCAGAGAAACAGGACAGAATGCGGAACATTGATCTGTGAAGGAAGAAAGGTAACAAGGTTAGGCGACGGCAAACGACAGGGGTAGAAGACAAGCAATGAATGGGGCGAACCAAAGAACCACAACGACAGTAACCAATACTACAATGGAAAGCATAAAATCATCAAGAGAATATGCAAGTATAAGAACAGTTGAATTAGCGAAATCAGCAGACATAAGAAATTGGAACATCATAATACAGCAACAGAAAAAGTCACGGTGGGATAGAAGAGGAAGGCCCAGAAAGCTCCATGTCAGCCTGGCCGCAAGAGTTCAGGAAACTCCGAAGTCGCGTAGGCTCCTCATATGTCGTAGTCTTATTATTGTAGGTGACTTTGAATAAGCAAGGATGGAAGAGACCATATCTGGCACCAATGGAGCGGAGGTCAGGTCTCATGTCCAAGAAGGCCTTACGACGATTTGCAGCGGCTCTGGCGTAATCCTGCGCAAAGAACAAAGTGGAACTCGACCATGTGAGACGAGGAGAGGCTCTGGCTGCTGAAAGAACCTTCAGCAGATCTGGGTATTCCAGAAAATACATTATTACACCCCTGGGCTTCACTGACGTGGATAAAGAGGAGGAAGCTCGGCCAAGCCTGTGGGCACTCTGGATATTGAGCGGGGTATCCTCGGGCAAGTGTAAAAGCTTAGGAAGAAAGGATTTGAAAAAATTGATGGGATCGCTCCCCTCACAGCCCTCCACCAGGCCGTAAAGGCGAAGGTTGTTGCGTCTGTTTCGATTTTCCAGGTCCTCCACCTTCTTCTGGAGAGAGGAAATCTGCGTATGCATATGGGTGACCTTGGCAGCAGAATCCTGAAGTGAGGAGACATCACGCTCCACCGATGTCATTCTTTCATCCATCGAAGCCCAATTGTCAGTTAGGACCTGCAACTTAGCGTTGGTTTCTTCCATGAAAGGACGTAGGGCCCATATCTCTTCAAGGAGTAATTCCATCGAAATGGTCGAAGAGGACTTAGGAGGTGAAGGTGGATCTTTTTTTAACCTCTTAGGCGTCATTTTTACTGAAGACTGCGAAGAGGCTTCCATGTTCGACGTCATCTCACTGGTAGGGAGAGACTGAGAGGCTTCTAAATGAGCCAGCTCCGTGAAAAGCTTGGAGTTTTTAATATAATTGCGCTTTTGGATCTTGCTGGAACAGTCAGCCATCAGCGTGTCTATGAAGTGCAGGTTCACAGAGAACACTCTGCCAGACTGAAAACAAAAATAATTACTTTGCGGGATCCAAATAATGTGGAGAGCAAAAAAGGAGCAAGTAAAAGGAGTTGGCGAGAAAAAACAACAAGAGACAAGAACGTCAGAGAGCCAGGAAACGCAGATTGAGGACCTAAAATGGCTGCCGGAATTAAAGAGAGCAAAAAATATCAGTTAAATCCATGAAAAAGCCATATTGATTGATAAAAAGTCACCTAGAGATGCAGGTTTGTAACATCTGAGTCGCTGGGAAAGCTGGAGACATTGCAGCTTCAACGAGGGAGACAAGAATCCATTACGCGATGAAACGTGCTGTTGAGGTGATTTCAAGCAGACTTAGACAAAATGGCGGCCGGTGCAGAGCCGCGACCGGGATCAAAAAGGGCAGCAGAGTTGAAGGCAAGTCCGCCGCAACGTCAGGAGCGGGCTCAGTACACGCCCGGCACCTTCCGACATCGAAGTCTTCCTTCCATTATTCGCGTAGGAAGCGCGAACCGCCGGTGAGCTCTGGCACGAACGGAGCTCCTACGCCGACGCCGCCATCTTCCTTGGGCGCCTAGCTATAAATATATCTAATCTGTTAATCTGTCAATCTCAGTGAACCTCAAGCACCTGAATGACGAAGTCTTTCTTGCAGAACATGGCTACTCACAACATTTTAGTTTTCACTGCTGCTCTTGTTTGGATGGGGTAACCCTTGCTTCATGCAATGTTGATCCTTACACTCTAAATGGGTTTCTTGGAAGAATATGATGTCAGCATTTTGCTGGCCGAGGTAGCTCCACATCATGTTTCTCTTTTTGGGGGAATGGAGGCCTTTGTGTTTAAGGTGATAAGCTTTAATACTGAAAGTATGATATAACTGGTTCTAATTTTATGTCCATAATGACACTTTCGTTGTGGTATGGGTTCAATTAGTGCCGGAGCATATATAGAGAAACTCTCCCAACTAATAACGTAACTATAAAATCACATAATAGAAAGCATAGGTCCTACCTGCCCTCCTCACCCTATTTGCAAGGCCGTCTTCATGTCTTCCCCGCTGCACAGTGGACATCCCCATCATCAGTACATATGGGGGCTCATCTGTTGTGTAGAGGATTTATTTTACCTTCTTTGCTGTGTGTGACTGTCCACCCCACCCACTGTGTAGCCAGCCATCCCTAGGCCCGGGCAACCAAATGTATGAAAACAACAAGGTGCGCAGCAACAAGAATCGTTCATACCAATCCAAATCTTAGTCCTAAAACATAAGCCCAACAGAGCCATCATCACTGTGTTTGTGTTCATGGTTATGTGGTTGTTTGCATACAGTCTGTTGTTGAGCCTTTCCAACCCCTGTTTAATTAATGCCTTGTAGAATATTTAAATGTTCAATGACATTCTTCCTGCTTCTTTGTCAGCAGTATCTCTGGGTTGTCACATGGTCCAGAGATGACATGATTCTCTCTTTTAAAAGATAACTAGTGAGTTTGATGCCAAGTATCTGGGATATTCCCTGCTTGGGCTTTGCTGTCTTTCCACTCTGCACACTCCGTGAATTCCCACGGA
The DNA here is from genome assembly GCF_964204655.1 of Triturus cristatus. Taxonomy (NCBI): domain Eukaryota; kingdom Metazoa; phylum Chordata; class Amphibia; order Caudata; family Salamandridae; genus Triturus; species Triturus cristatus. Next base: position 401,286,532 of record NC_140586.1, on the reverse strand, counting down.
ATTTCAAGACGCCTCTGAACAGTACTGTGATGCAGATGACCATGTCTCATGCTTCCGTTCCTTCTTGATATTTCTAATGTGAATATTGTCCCTCATGGATCTGTTTTCCAAATTATTTTGTTAGCAGCCATTTGGTTTGGCATTCTAGATGGCAGAGGATTGTGGTAACCAGCTCTTCCACATCAGCTGAGACTTGAAGTTGGATGTCTGCTTGGTCTAATCTTTGTCGGGCAATTTTAATTTCTTATCTCGGTTCCCAATTTTGCCAAGCCATTCTGAAAGGTTTTTTGTATATTCATTTTCATTTTTGCATGTCATGCTTTCCGGTCCTCCTTCATCAGTGCCTCAGCTTTAATACCATTTTTTCTACGAGTCTCTGAACCCCTCAAGTTCAAAGGTTTTTTAGGTCTCGCTGAGCCCAGCGCATGCGCTGGCTCTTAGAGACATTTTGTATGTGCGTTTTCAAAGTGCTACTGGCTGGCCTAGCGCTTGTGTTCACGCGACCGTGCACACGCGCAGCCGACCGCCAGCAGCACTTTGAAAACTGTGCTTTAGCGCGTCATCGCGATCGCGATCACTTTCGCTTTCAGAGCGATCGCGATGACGCACGCGCGCACACAACTCCCGCTTTTCCCCCTCCCCCACAACATATCGCTTCTCACGCCCGCTCGCGCGCGGCCAACGCTTGTTTTAACATGCTCGTGAATGTGGATGGCCCTAGGACAACTAGATGTCTGTGTGATGGGTTGTGACTGTTCCCGTGCTGCTGAGCCTGCAGCTTTGTGCCAAGAGCTAGAGTAGGTCCGAAGCGCCTCCTTGCCTACCGGGGATGCCGCTTTAGCAGTACACCTGCCGGGAAGGAACAGAACGGGCATTGCTCACTTCATGATGGAAATGTCGACCCTCGGAATAAAGTAATGCAATTGCTGTTATTTCAGCTTCATGGGAAAATGTGTGATGGAGGTGTTACAAAGAAAGTGGTTACTTTCTTGTGTACGATTTAATTGCAGAAATCCAGTACACTTTAAGAAGGAAACCGTTTTCTCGGTTAACCTTCTCAGTAATAAGCGTCCCATGGTACGTTTGCAAAAAATCAAGAATCACTGCTCTGATCCCCCCCCAGACGTACTTTGAATCGGTACGAGCCTTACCTCATACATTTGTCATGAAGCTGGCACGCTTCTAGAGCCAAAGTCTGCCTATGACACAGAAGGGAATCTCCGGGCCACAATAGTGCACTGTTAGCTCTTCCATTAGCAGCACCATACTTTCTATATGCATTAATCAAGAATCGCAGCTTTACCTATTTGGCCAACGCCTATTCTGTATAGGTCCCAGTACAGCGCCAGCTAGAACTTTCATTTTCCACCTGCCCTCAAGTAACCGGTCTTCATGACCCCCTTATTCAGCCTATAGCAAAGCATGCCCCTACGCAGCAGTAGGAAATCACTGGGCCACTCAACCATAGAGAATATTGAGCGACTGCATCGGCCTTACTCTCGTCTCTTTGCCTTATGAAAGCACAAATCCTACATTTTTGTGCAATCGGAAGTTTGAGAAGCCCCTCTCATCCTGTTCCTGTAAGACGCTCCTTATTACAAAGAGGATCTGCACTTTTTATTTTAGGCTTGCCAGAATATGATCAAAACGAGCCCAGCGATTCGGTTACCCGGCTCCTGTAATGTACATCACTGAAATGTACTCGACCTGTTGCTTCCACACATTTGTATCTCCCATATATCTTCGTTTTTGCCATGCTACTTTGAGTAGAGAGTCAGGAGGTTACACTTGTTTGCTTTTGCCAGGTAGACTACTTCGCAGCCGCAGGGAGTGGAGATTTCCACTCAACCGGGTTCTTTCAGCCATGCCACAAACACTTAATTGAGGAGCCTGGTCAGCCTGTACCTTTGTTCCAAATATATTCTGTACGATGCGTCAAAGTTACAGAAAAGTAAAGAACTGCTGGAAGGTGAAGTTTATCTTAGACTATTTGATTTGAGATTCTAAAGTTATCAACTGTATCTCGTGAGGATAAGCGTTTTGCGATTACCATGCACGCACACACAGATTTAGTTAAAACATGATTGCAGAAGTAGATTTTTTTGTTGCTCTAGGAATACATATTTTCGCCTCTTGTGCTTGCTACTGGATCTAGATGAACTAGTCAAGGAATGTAAACATTGCAATCTATATTTCTGGATTAGCTGTAATGCATTAGAAACCTAAGGCAGTGTTGGGGCATTCTGATACAATGCTTCTTTCTGGCACACTGCTTTGTTGGAGCAAGCTGAAAATCTGAGACTATATGCTTATACATCAGCAAAACCAAGGAGGGAGGGCATTTATAATTTTACTGTGCGGTCCGGGAGAGAGATACAAACGCAAAAACAGTTGATGGACAGAATGCAGAACAATGTCATACATTCACCCCAGTACAGAGATCTGGCCCTAAATCCATCGTTTTTTTGCTCACCATGTCATTCCAGTTTGAACCCAGCCATATGCAAATCTGTCTTGACCCTGTGCCTCATGGGAACAGTCCAGCCCAAACTGCCAAACCAGGTTCTCCCTGGACTGGAAACAAGCATCAGGAAGATGATCATGTGATAAATGTATTGAATTTCGAGTATTGAAACTCGATTTGGTAAGTGATAGGAGTGATATTCTACTTTCTTGATGTGATCTGTGACTGAGCTCACTCATGTCCTTGGTAGCTTGGGCCAGAGAAATGCATTTGGTACATTTGCAACATCTAGTCACCCCAGTAATAAATAAAATAAATAACTTGGAGGTCAAACTCGTGTTGGATAAAAACAGAAATATTTAATAAGTATGAACCACAAAAAGAGCATATCCTAAGTAGTGTTTTAGCAAAAAACACAAATTGAAATGCTTATTAGTAAAATCTGCTTTTGTACCATTTTTACTGAAAACCCCACACACTTGCTACCAGTGCATTTGTTTTGTACTGAAGACTCAATGAGCCTCCTTTATCCTTAGGTGAAAAGTCGCTTGAAGAGATTTGTTGTATAAAAATATGTTATGCCCACTTGCAGCTGAATTGTCCAACTTTACATTAAATGTTCTAGGAAAAAAGCAAGTGGGTGGTGCGGGAGTTAACATTTTCGGGTCTGGGTCAGATGCTGTAGGCTCCCTAAAACTCCCCTTCAGGTACACAGCAAACCGTCAAATTCCAGTTGCCCTTTGCGATTTTGCTGGAGTAGCACTATCTTAACTTTGTCCACACGACCTACAATTACCAGGCAAAGAAGAGCTATTTCACAGGAGCAGGCAGGAGGAATGTCCAAATGGTACTACTAGACTAATTTTCTTCCATGCAACAGCTTCCTCTGTTTTCACTTCCATCTGTGCTCTCAAGCCACAGGAGAGCAGTTCACAGAACAAGCTGACCTTACTGGCAGGACATGGACCTTTGTAGCCTTAAGGGTCAGTAAGATGCCAATCGTGGTAACCCCTGGTGCAGCGGTTTTATTCCAAAGGGTAAATACAGCTAGAGATAACTCTTCACATACGCCTCCATCACACAGCAGAAATGAAGTCTCAAGTTCCCATTCTGCTCCATTCAGATCTCTGCTGGAAGTGGGGCTAGTAAAACATTTTGAGTAATACCATCCACTGATATATGGTTTCTTTAGTTAATTGACTAAAATGTCCAGGCTTCCTCTTCTCTTGTTCTGTGCAGTGTGATTCCCTTTCTATTCAATGGTTATGCATTCAGGTAAAATCTGTTGCTTGGTCCTTTTCACCAGTGTAACCCAAAATAGTAGATTTGTTCTTTCTTTGTGCTGGACTACCCTCCCTCTTCACTCCAACCTAAGCTGACACTTTAACTCATATTAAGCTGAAATGGTTAACTCTACCCCTAAGCCACCATCTGTTTCAGCCTCATGTTGCATTTGGCTCCGAATGACTGGGGCCGGAACTCTGCTCAAAAGTGTGTATCTATAGGGAGAAATGACTTGGAAGCCCTGGGGCCCACTTTGCATCTTTTACTTTACCCATTGTGGACGCCCTTCAAAGTACAGCTGCTGGTACTCCATTTTCTCCCATGAAAATTAGAAGGGGAACAACCTTTACAACGCAACTTTTACAACGCACTACACTTACAACGCATTTTTTACAATGCACAATCCATTACAACGCATGACATTACAACGCATGACACTACAACGCATTTTTAAAAACTACCTTTACAACGCATTCCATTACAACGCATACTACCATTACAACGCATACCATTACAACGCATAATATTACACTACACTATCCAACACTTACCCTACTGTTGCACCCCCTGGAGTTAGAATAGTAATTTTTACCCCTATACTATCCAACACTTACCCTACTGTTGCACCCCCTGGAGTTAGAATAGTAATTTTTACCCCTATACTATCCAACACTTTCCCTACTGTTGCACCCCCTGGAGTTAGAATAGTAATTTTTACCCCTATACTATCCAACACTTACCCTACTGTTGCACCCCCTGGAGTTAGAATAGTAATTTTTACCCCTATACTATCCAACACTTACCCTACTGTTGCACCCCCTGGAGTTAGAATAGTAATTTTTACCCCTATACTATCCAACACTTACCCTACTGTTGCACCCCCTGGAGTTAGAATAGTAATTTTTACCCCTATACTATCCAACACTTACCCTACTGTTGCACCCCCTGGAGTTAGAATAGTAATTTTTACCCCTATACTATCCAACACTTACCCTACTGTTGCACCCCCTGGAGTTAGAATAGTAATTTTTACCCCTATACTATCCAACACTTACCCTACTGTTGCACCCCCTGGAGTTAGAATAGTAATTTTAACCCCTATACTATCCAACACTTACCCTACTGTTGCACCCCCTGGAGTTAGAATAGTAATTTTAACCCCTATACTATCCAACACTTACCCTACTGTTGCACCCCCTGGAGTTAGAATAGTAATTTTTACCCCTATACTATCCAACACTTACCCTACTGTTGCACCCCCTGGAGTTAGAATAGTAATTTTAACCCCTATACTATCCAACACTTACCCTACTGTTGCACCCCCTGGAGTTAGAATAGTAATTTTAACCCCTATACTATCCAACACTTACCCTACTGTTGCACCCCCTGGAGTTAGAATAGTAATTTTAACCCCTATACTATCCAACACTTTCCCTACTGTTGCACCCCCTGGAGTTAGAATAGTAATTTTAACCCCTATACTATCCAACACTTACCCTACTGTTGCACCCCCTGGAGTTAGAATAGTAATTTTAACCCCTATACTATCCAACACTTACCCTACTGTTGCACCCCCTGGAGTTAGAATAGTAATTTTAACCCCTATACTATCCAACACTTTCCCTACTGTTGCACCCCCTGGAGTTAGAATAGTAATTTTTACCCCTATACTATCCAACACTTACCCTACTGTTGCACCCCCTGGAGTTAGAAAAGTAATTTTTACCCCTATACTATCTAATACTTACCTTAAATGCAATTTAATATTATGCGTTGTAATGGTATGCGTTGTAATGGTAGTATGCGTTGTAATGGAATGCGTTGTAAAGGTAGTTTTTAAAAATGCGTTGTAGTGTCATGCGTTGTAATGTCATGCGTTGTAATGGATTGTGCGTTGTAAAAAATGCGTTGTAAGTGCATGCGTTGTAAAAGTGTGCGTTGTAACGACATACATCCAAATTAGAAGTGAACACTGAAGGTCAGCTAGCAGTGCAAATTTCCTTTTGTTCAGAACTGCAGCTAGGCTGAAGTACATTAGCTTTAATATTTTAAAGGTCCATTGTTTTGTATGCAGAATTGCTAATTCTGTTGCCCGACCCCCTTACCTGCTTTTGTGTCGCCTCCTTTTTATGTCAGTCACTGAAAACTAGGAAAATGTACATTTGCTGAGATTAATAATTTTTCTTAAATATTTTTAGGTCTCTCCTGACCCAGCGCATGCGCTCGTCTGGCGAGACTTTTTGTGAGGGCTCCAAAAACTGCTACCATGGCCAGCCTAGAGCTACAGTGCATGTGCGCGGGCGCGCGCGCCACGCTTGATCGCGATTACTTTCACTTTCGCGGCCGCTTTGATGTTTGATCGCGATCACTTTTGCGGCCGCACGGCCGCTTGGCATAGCCAATAGGTCTCGCTTTTGGGACCTTATAAGTATTTAGTTATGCAACTGTTGCATGGCTAAACACTTATAAGGTCCCAAAGGCGAGACCTATTGGCTATGCCAATGCTTTTTTCAAATGCCTTAGCAATCACACTTGTCTCGGTTGCTGAATGTTGCTAATAAGTAGATCGCACTCTACGCCCTTGTTGCTGGAACTATGGTCCTACAACCCTTGAGGACTTGAGAAGATTGCAGATAGGGCCACTGGCCACATAGCCTTTTGCCCAGCTCTGCTTAAATTACTCTGAATGTACAGTCTGCTTCTTGTGCGCACATCGTACAGTGCTCCCGGTTCTATTTTATTCATGTTCCCAGGTGTCTCCTTACCCCTAGGTGCTTATTGGCTCATCTTTAAATATTTTTTGAGGTCTGAGACCACCCTGTACTCTGTGTATGTGTTCCTGTTTGACATAGCTCACCATTTTGTTCTTTGGTCCCCTTGATACATCTCTACTCCTCTAGGTGGGCGACGCAGGTACAGCTCTGGGGCAGGAGGCTGCAGTCACATACGCATGGTTTCCAGCCCAATCTCCTCTGTTGCTTGAATGCTTCCCAAACAATCCCCCGATACCTCCGGACTTTGAAGGCCATTTCAAATACATCTCACCATATGTATTCCCTAACACCATGTGAAGCGGCAAATGGCCCAAATACTATATCGCCATCAAGGCTGGCCTCCTCCCTGAGACTGCTTTTTAATAAATCAATTTTTTTATCTTATAAATGCATCCCCTTTTCTTAAGGAAAAGGCTGCGTTTATAGAAGTTTGAGTCGCCAATTGTTCCCTGGACAACTGCCTACTCTTCAACAATTTTATTTAACATTCGCAGAGGGGTAGGGATACTCAGGTGAACCCTTCCATTTTGCAAATGCATTACTACTACTGATTTTGTGGGGTTTGTAAGTTAACAATGTTTTGTGACTGGATTGCAGTTGCAAAACATTGATGCATAAATACTTATTCAGTATTTGGAAAGGACACCTACAACAAGCCAATTCTGTATCCATTCAGAATCCCAGTTTAGGAGCCTGGAAAACGTTTCTGACTTCTAAAATGAGATTAGTACATAGGAAAAAACACTGGTATTATAATGTCTTTGACTAAATGCATAGTTCATCTGGCTGCTAAATTTGTTCCCATTTTAAAAATGCATTCAGTACCTGGATATTATAACGTGTCACCACATGATTGCCTGTCTTTTATGACACTATAGTATCCACATGAACTTTTGATTAATTCTGTACAAATTCTGGGTTCAAGGATCAGGTTACCCAAAACATATTCACATAATCCTTTTAAATAAAGTCTACCCACGATGATTTATCGACTTTGGCTGACAATATCATGATGTTATGATATTTCTGAAGTTTCTTCCCCACATTCATGGTTGTTAGATGCAACCTTTCACTAGCGAGCCCCCCCTTCCTCTTCCTTCCCCCCCTTTTCCATTTTTTTCCTTGTTTCTCGGGTGTAGTTAGTTAACCAACACCACTGACCACGAATTGGTCCATTGGGGTATTTTTTTGTGATTGTTATTCTGCCCAGGGAGGACGTGCTCCAATTGAGAAACCTCTCAAACCCTTCTGGTATGGGGACACTCCCCAATACCTTTTTGTGTAGATATTAGGTGATTCATGGATACCATGTGCATCTGTTTACAATGCTTCCACTGCTCATCTTCGAGAGTCATGCTCAATCTTTTTCCCATGGTAATCTGCTACATGTGTGGTGGGGTGTGCGCAGTTCAAGACCGAGAGAGTATAGGCAGGAGATCCACCTCATCATTTGAGCAAATCATTTTTGTCAATTGTGTATATTCTTTAGGTCCTGTCGGCAACTCTGGCACTTGCTATTGGATGGTATGCATCAGTCTCAGATAAGTGTCGAGTGAAATCAGACTAGTCTCCAGTAGCGGCTCCTGGAGGGAGCGCTGCCAGGCGGTGACGCAGGGCAGGGGAGGGGCAGGGTGGGGAGTAGTAAACTACGGATTATTGCCTAACAGAGGTAAGTATACAAATAAATAAATAAAACGAATTTCGTTGCTTGTGCTGCATTGCCAAATGCATCTGATTTCTTTTTAATGGGTACTCCAAATCCACTTTGGTGAGTGGAAATATTTTTGATTTTGTCCAATTAATCATGAGCCCAGAGTGTCGACCAGATTGGCTAACCTCCCGTATCAGGGGCTAGAGTTTCAGAGATGGTTCCCAAATGAACAGCAATATATCATCTGTGTACATGGAGAGCAGCAGGGGATCGCAGTAGAAGCATAATCCCCTGTGAATATGGGGTTTCTGAAGTTGTCTAGCTTAAGGGTCCATGGCTAGTATAAACAAGAGCAGTTATAGGGGATAGTCCTGTCTGGTAACCCTGGTGACAGCAAATGGGTCCGATATCAGGCTGTTACCCATAATCTGGGCTACTGGGTGGGAGTACAGTCATTTGATCAATTGTATAAAATTGTGTGGCATGTCTATGCAAAGCAGCACCACTGTTAGTAAGGGTCACTTCAAGGAGTCGCAGGCCTTCCCTGCATCCAACTATACTATAGCTACTTACATTTAAGCAATGCTGATGATGGTGGCTATGCAAGAATATCTGCACATCTTAGGCTACACATAAAGGAAATCAGTATACAAATCAAAAAAAGGGAAGTTCGGGATTGTGCTCTGCTAGTGTATACATCCTACCACCTGGGATGTAATGGCCAAAACCTGGGAGACACCAGTTTAGTGTACAAGTATTCAAAGAAATACCGAAGTGCAGATAGAAGTCCAAAAAAATAAAAAGCAATCAATAAAAAAGTTTGGAAAAGTTGAAGTTGTGTTTCGTGTGATTTATTATTTCCACAGTTATTCACATTCCTTGGTTCAAATGTAATATCCAGTACAGACAGGTATTTCTTTGATTACTATTACTACAGCTGCTTGCAAGTCTGGTGACATTTGGAGCAGTATGGCAAAGATTGTTCAGAGGTTGATCGCTGTTGATCTATGAGGCACGAAGCCTGACCATCAGAGGGGATAACCAACTGGCAATATTTCTAGCTAGAATTTTATTTTCTAGCTTTAGGAGGGACAGCGGTCTATAGGAACAGCTGGTCGTGGGGTTTAACCTGAGTTTTAAAAATAAGGACGCCACAGCCTTTATATAGGCAGATGGCAGTATGCTGGTTTCTTTAAACTCTGCATAAACCTCCAGTCAGTGTGAGGCAAGTATATTCTTATAGACTTTGTAAAAGTCTCCCATCAACCTATACAATCCTAGTGACTTACAGCCAGCCCTTCAGCCCCTCGATGGCGGACTCTATTTACTCCCTTGCTATAGGATGCCTGAGAAACTGTCTATGACAGTCCACAAGCCATACCAATGCAATCTCATCTTATTTCTTTTGGATCGAGATTGGTGTCTCTCGTGATTGTGTAGTGTGCGGCTGCTGACAGTAACTAGTTCCCCTAAAATGTCATTGTTGGTAATCAGAGTGGTCCCATCTGCAGTCTGCAGCTGCACACTGTGGTTCAGTTTCCTCATTCCCCTCAAGAGTTTTGCTAGAGCCCTGCCAGGACTCTCTCCCTCCCATAACATCTCATCAGAGCACGCTTTCCAAGCTACAGCACCTTTCTGTCTCTATTGGATTGTAGGAGCTAAGGTGATTCATGTAGATAAGGACTGCATAATTGCTGCAGTAGCTTACTGTCCAATTCAGTAACTGTCTGTTCTAGTCTTGCCATTTGTGAGCAAAATACTTTTAAAATCCTATACTGTTTGGCTAGGCTGATGTCACAGATATAGAATGTAATGGCCTCCAATAAGGTTGTCTGTGTGCTCACCGAACCAATGTTGTTTGTGAAGGGCTCCCTGGACTTCTACCCAACATTCTTGATCTATTAGAGCCTCGCTGAGAAATATCCAGCACAGAAGGCGAAAGATAGAGAATGGGATTGCCAATTAGAGAATAACCAGCAAATGGTCAGAGAGTGGGTGTGGAAGGTGATTAATGCTCATAACCCAGGACATTGTTTCATGAGAAATCAGCCAATAGTCTATGCAGAATTGGATCCTATGTGGTGCACAGAAGATTAAATATTCTCGCTGCTGTTCATGGTAGCAGAATCATGCGTTTGACAGGGAGTGCTAAGCCATTATCTCCATCAAGATGTGTAAGGAGAGTGGCTTTGTGGAGCTTCTAGTGTGAGAGCAGTCCAGCTTTATGTCCAGTACAATGTGTAGGCCTCAACCCCATATTGTCCTGTCACCTGTTATGAGTCCAAGGATCACCCAAATTTCGAGGAGAAAATCCAGGACATCCACATTAGAGGCCTATATATGTTAACAATCGCTACCCGATGGTCCTCAATCACTCCATCGAGTACCAAATAGTGGCCCTCTGTAACCACATGCTGTCAGTGCAACTTGAAGCTGACCCTGTTGTGGATAAAAACACACATATCTGATGCATGGAAACTATATGAGGAGAAACATTTATCACTGCTACAATGGAGTGAAAGATTATGACCTGCCTTGGGTGTTAAATGGGTTTTTTGAAAACATGCACTAACTATCCTGTCTACCTAGGCAGGACAATACCTGCTGTGTGCATTATTGAGCCCAAAAAAGTTCCGGGTAAAGAATGTTACTGATCTACTAGCTAACGTTGTCATATAAATGATACAGTATCCCGGGGGCACAACCGGAAGTGGTCCTTTTCCAGCGCGTAGCGGAGGCACGTGCTGATGACTAAGTGATTCTATTTTGAGTCAGGTACACGGATCTTCGTGACCTGCAAATATCCTCTGTGGAATTACCTAATCATTGCGGCCAGATTGGAAAATATATGGGACATTTACTAATTAACCTGGCATTATAATACACAATATCCTGAGGGTATCTACAACTGTATATACATCTGCACCGCCAGACTGTTCAGCTTTCCTGTCAGCCTCCCCTTCCCCTCAGTCAGTGCCCGGCTGGGTCCCATGTGAGTAACCGTCTGTTTCAAGTTTCTCATTTCCTGAGGTGCGCACATATCACGATGACAGGTTATCCATTTTTTCAGATGTCCATACACCATTCCCATAGTGGTCAAAATGCCGTAGACGAAAGTAAAGCAAACCTTACCTTTTACAAATTTCTTTAGATGGTCAACTTTAATATTTTTTATTTGTCACAAATATGTTACAAAAATATGTAGTAATTGTATCTAAGAACAGTGGTCTTTGCTGGACAATATGTAAATCAAACAGAACCTTCCTGTCCCCACCCCCACTCATCCATTCCCCCCTCACTGAGCTCTCCAACTCCCAGTGTTATCTCCCAAATAACATACAAAACAATCAAAGCAGTGATACTCATCATAGGAGTGGCAACACTCCATAACTAATCCAAAACAAGAATAAATAATTGTACATAGAGAGTATGGGATGAAAATGCAGCTGTCATTTATGTATGGGCTTCAATTTCCAGGAGTGGCAGACCTCACCCTCCATGCAGGTTACTCCATCCCATTGTGGAAAACTTTGAAAAACTTTGTGGCATCCGAAGGGTTTGAGAAAGTTTTTATGTGCCAATTGTGTTCCACTTTTAGCCAAGCTGGGTACATCATGCCATATCATACCCCTTTATAGTGTAGAGTGTGTTTCACATCTCCAAATTTACATCTTACCTCTTGGACCACCTGTGTCAAGTCTGGGTAGAGGGACAGTGTGGCTACTTGATATTGCAACAGGCCCGTCTCCCTACTCAATCACAACATTGTGTCCCTGTCACAATAATTTAACTTTCTGGCTATAATAGGTCTTGGTGGGGGTCCCGAAGCTGGGCGGGGTCCAAGCAATCCATGCACACATTCTACCATGAACATGTCCGTAAAGCTGAATCTTCCAAAGAAGTTGACAAGGAGGCCCTCCACAAAAGTATCAGGCCTCCTTATACTGGTAGACTCGGCCATTCCCAGAATCCTGATATTGTTGAGTGAAGAGCGTACCTACAAGTCTTTGTTCTTAGGCACAGTGGCAAGCAGCAGTTTCCACATTTTATTGAGCCAGTCTGTGGTTGCTGTGGTAGTGTCTTCCAGATCTGATTTGTGCTGTTAAGCCCCATTCAGTCTGGCATTCTGCCTATCCAGATGCTCTGTGAGCCTGTCTAATCTGGATAAGATGAAGTAAATGTCGTTGTCAATGGATTGCAGTCCAGCCTTCAATCTGAACAGGATAGTATCTGCCCCACCATCCAAACTAAAAGAGCAGGTTCTGATGCATCCTCAATGTCGAAGGCTGGAGTTCATTTTGTGGTGTTTTCCACTGATAAAAGAGCAATTTGTTCTGTTTTGGGTCTTACCCCTGACAGGCAGCCCAGGTCGTCCCTCTCCTCTCCCAGTAACTTTGTAGTTTGTAGGATCTGTATGGAATACCACTATGAAGGGCCCCCACACAGAAACAACTGGGCGGATTTCCCACCTCCACAACCACAACCCACTTGAGTTGTTCTTGTGGGGGCCGGGTGTGCGCCGGTTGCCACCTACTGTGGTTGTAAAGACTAGAGAATCCCCTGCCAGTTCAGTCTCTGGCACTGTATGAGCTCTTCAATATGGGCCTTGATCTAATCCACCCGGTCCATCTCACTGGATGGTGCAGCAAGTTATGTGACTGGCCAAAAGGAGTTCACAGAGGAGGGGAGAAGGGGCTGGGTAGTGAGCACTGCCATGCCTAGGCACCGTGAATCACCTCCTGACTTAGAGGGAGCTTTGTGGCCATGGTCTTAGGCTCTCGAGCAGCTCCTGTCCTTGCCAGGCCTCTGAGGCCTGCAGTAGTGCTCACACAGTATCTGATAACCTTCTCCCCTTGGACAGGATGATTTCTAAAGTGATGCTTCGTGGGCCATGGCCAGCCCGAGTACCCCTTCCTCATCACTTGCTGTGTCAGGGGTGCAGCTAAATTCAGTCTGGCATCACAGAAGTTAGGCTAATCACAGAGCTTTGCATTTGACAGTTAACTTGGTTCCACGCCCCCTGATTTTGCTGAGATTTTTTCTTTTGCTCACACCATGATGAATCTGCAGGTTTCAGTCTTCTCAGTAAGAAGATTTCCTGCATAAACCCTCACATTTTGGGACAAGCCGAACTCTCATGAAACCTTTCTGATGCTACTCTGGATGCTGTGTGATTTGTTACCGATTTAGCTGCTCATTTGGGAATTAGAATATTCTTGATCTTGCCTACAATTCTGTATTGCCTTTCTACTGAGAACCTATATGGCAATGACTTTATACATATTCATTTACAATTTATGAATTGTACCCTATGGAATTATTGCAAGACATCTTTCTGATTTTTCTAATTTGGTCGGTCCTTCCTTATTGACCATATTTTTGTTATGTTTTGTTCTCTCTTAGGGCACATTGCCTTATGAAATTGAGCTTTAACACTGTCCCAATCTACCCACCTGTGGGAACGTAATTTAGGTGACTTTTGGGGTGTAGGATTTTACAGTTTCAACATGCCCACAGTTTTACAGTTTACATCGTTTTACAGAAAAGATTTGTAGGCCTGAAGGTGGGGCACAACTAGGATGGACTTATTGGCAATGTTACAAAGAAATGCAAATGAACTTTATGACCCTCTTCCACTATCTTCAGAAGATGCAGTGAAAAAGTGAAACCTTTCCTGGTCTTGGTATGTTCTTTCTTTACATTATCAGCCAACAAATGTGTGATTATTTTAGCACAACTGAAGCTCACCAGAGTGACCACGCACACTTCTCTACAGAAACTAGATTAGGCACAATTGAACACAGAGGCAGCGTTCTACACTACACAAATATCAGATAAATAATGCAGGGAGATTTACTGGGAAGGGAAGTCTCTATCCTGTCAGTGAGGCGAGGGCAGAGTAGCTACTCCTCGTTTGTGTGTAACAGATAATGTGTCTGTTAACTGCGATCATCCATCCTACTTGGGGAGGCTGAGAGTATCACACAGGACCGGTAGGATACTGTGGAAGGTCTTCAATTAGAGATCTCGCCCTGCTCCTCAAACCTATTTCGGTACCGGTCCTCGGCTTCCCTTCCCAGTAAATCTCACAGAGGGGGTATCCCTTTGCCCTGAAGAAAGTCCAGGACCTACACGGCCACCCAGGACTGAAACATGTCGGCACCAGGGTCTTAGGACCATAATACTCCTACAGACCATTTTTTAAGAAGTTTTAATAACCCAGACAGACCCAAGAATAAAGGGACACCAGGAGTCTGCCTGAGGTTTCTTAATCTTTAACCCCCCTGATCTTCATTTATCTAAAGAGCTCCCATCACTGTGGTTGAGCCCACCCCGACTTTTAGGAGTCGGGGTGACCCGATGATGAAGCATGACACCACTAGGGCGTGTGAGGGTAATTAAACAAAAAGTTTTTCTTCCCCACATTCATGGTTGAGTTAGGTGCAACCTTTCCCTAGAGAGGCCCCCCCTTCCGCTTCCTTCCCCCTTTTTCCATTTTTTTCCTTGTTTCTCGGGTGTAGTTAGTTAACCAACACCACTGACCACGGGTTGGTCCATTGGGGTATTTTTTTGTGATTGTTATCTATGAATCACCGACATAAATGACATCATCTCAAATTCCTCCATAGGGCTTATTTCACACCAGAGCGACAGCCTAGAATAGATACCTTTAGATCACAGGCTGACCTAAATGTAATTCTCAACATGCAAGATTTCATCATTTGGCTTGGTCGTACCCTGCTGTACAGTTGTTTTGTCAGGAAATGATAGAAACAACCACTGTCATGATTGGTTTCACTACAAGCCTACACCTCTTAACTGTCCTATTGCGTTATGTCAAGCCGATTACCCACGGGGTCTACTGAGTAGATGCTATGGCTTTTCTGTTAGCTAAGAGAAGGATTGCCACATCCCATGGAAACAGGACTAGCTCTAAGACTTAGCCTTTTTCAATGACAGAAGTGAGACATCTGCCAAATTGCATCCCCAGATTTGGGGTCCACTCAGTCTCTATCTATTCAGAGTTTCAGAAGGTGACTGACCGTAACTAGGTTCGCAGACTTCTAGATGACTGTCGACTGGTACAGAAGGAAGTGACTCACCCTTTCCGCTGTGGTATGACAGCTGGACCATCACTGGATATTCAGTGCAATACTTCCCTGTGACTTATGGGTTTCTAGCCGTGCAACAGGCAGTTACCTCCCTGCCCTCATGCTGCTTCTCATGCTCACCGGCTCGAAGTTGTAACAGAGACTCACCGAGAATAGGTGGTGGATCAGTTACACTCATAATTTGCTGTGTCTTTGACTATGTAAACCTGCTCACCATGTCCACTCTCCGTCATTTGTAAGTTGATGTATGTATTTTGATCTTTATTTCCTTCATGTGCTTATTTCCGTAATAAGTCCTTATTAAACATGTAA
Source organism: Triturus cristatus (assembly GCF_964204655.1). NCBI lineage: Eukaryota > Metazoa > Chordata > Amphibia > Caudata > Salamandridae > Triturus > Triturus cristatus. Next base: position 401,270,935 of record NC_140586.1, on the reverse strand, counting down.
AAACACTCTTTCTGTAATTGCAGTTATAACGTCTAAATCAATTATAAATTCATTTTCTCTCATTCTAGTTAAAAAATGATATTACACTTTGAAAAACGTTACCACAACTGTAAAAAGATTTTCCACATAATTCTCACATATCAAGAACACAACTCATTGCTGTTAGAAATGGGATCTCTGGTTGGTTAAGGCTTGCGCCAGAGCCAGGCAGAGATCACCAGTCTAGTCAGGGCAAGGAAGTTACATGCCAAAGATAACCCCTGCTCACCCCCTTGGTAGCTTGGCACGAGCAGTCAGGCTTATCCCGGAGGCAATGTGTAAAGTGTTTGCGCAACACACACACAGCAGCAACACACTAGGTACACCACAAAAGCAACTCCACACAAGGTTATATATAAAAATAGCCTTTGCATTGTCATAAATACATTCGAAACATAATCACATAATATACACTGTGTCAACTGGCACTACGCAATATTCACAGGGGACTATTTACACACGACAGGGCCAATGGGGCCACTGTCAAAACCATCACTAATCACCACTTGTAAATGTAGCACAAATAGTAACTGTAGCACACAACCAGTAACTACTGGTTAAGTTAGGAACTTAGCATGAGATCCTGCAATGTAAAACAGAGGAGGCATAATTCACCTTGCACATGAAACTACCTTAGGTAATCATTAGCATGAACAAAGTGTACCCCAATTGGGGGCACAACACACTGAAACTGGCCCCAGGCTAACTGGCCTCTCGCAGGGGCTCAAATGCCCATCGTCCAGAATGTCAGGGCTGGCTGCAAAAAGCAGCAAAGCAAAGTGCGCAACTGACCAGGCCTAAACGTGGCAGCTGCCCACTACTTGCTGGGCAGCTGTGCAGGCACAAATGTGGGCAATGGCCCCCTCTGTCCCCCACTGGGACTCTAACAAAATTACTGTGCCTAAAGTTGCAGCTGCCTGCTCTCTCGCAGGGCAGCTGGAAAAACTACCAAAACAAGCACTGGCACTGCGGGGGCCTTGGGAGTCCACACTGGGACTCTCAAACTGAAATGGCCCACGAATCCCACTCCGGGACTTGTAAAAAGGAATGGCCTTAGAGAGTGCTGGCGCAACCGTGCAAATTACGTTGGAGTCCCGCTCTGGGACCCAGAAAGAAACCACAACTTGCCCACGTGTGGCAGCTGTCCTCTGACAAGCGGGGCAGCTGTTAGCACCAACAATGTGCCCTGAAGCGGGCACCGACCATGTGCGTGTGAGCCCCACGGGGCTCGGTCACCAAATGTAGGCTCCCGCCCAACCCCAATCACCGGAGATCTTCCTGAAGGCTCTGTCTCCTCTCGGGCAGACTCCTCACGATGGGGTAGGCTCCCGCTGGTCTCTTCAGGCTCTGACCCTGTCTCTGGGCCGGCCCCCGAGCAGACTCCGGAAGCGTGCGGGGCTATCCTCATGGACACGGGAGCCCCGCCTGCAATAAGGCTCCTTTGCCAGCCGCGCTGCAATTGGCCAGCCGGCTGCTTAGCTCCACCCCCAACCAGCAAGACTGCCTGGCTTCCGGGTCGTGCTGGAAGCGGCCTGGCAACTTTCTCCTCTTAGCGGTGATGCGGGGTGGGCACCCGCTCGTCACTTCAATAATCAAGGTGGGGGAGGCACCTGCCAGAATCCAGCATAAGCAGGGTGGGCACCCGAAAAATAAATAATAAAGCGGGGTGGGCTCCCGCTCGAGTGCACACAAATGCGGGGTGGACTCCCGCTGAAGAACACAGAAATGCGGGGAATCCTCTACGCCGGGGATTCCCTGTTCATGATGAGCAGCTCAGCGCTGCAGATATAAAATAGAAGCGCTCTCTAAGCACTAAGGCACAGTCACCAGCCCTCTCCTTAAAAAGCGCTCCCAGGGGTAAAAGTCAAAGGTTCAGGGTCAAAAATGGAGCGCTCTTCCCAGCAATAAAGAGCAAAGCGCTCTTTCAAATAAAGGCCAAGTTCAGGGAGCACAAGGCTGGGCTCAGGCAGGCCAGCACACAGGGCCCTCCATCAGGGAGGCAGTCCCTTGTGGCGGTTCCTCCTGGAGCCCAGCAGCAGCAGCCCCCAGTGTCAGGACCAGCACCGCAGAGAACATTTTCATGGGGTCACAGCCCCTGCATTTATACCACTTTTCCCCTTTGTGTCACAGAACAGGGTTTAAGGATACAAGTTAGAACTGGTATAGGGGAGCTTTGGAACACTTTGTTTTGCTCAGCTCCTCTCTCCTTTGTTAGATGGGGACTCAGGGATCAGACGCACCACAAGGGGCGGAGCCGACATTGTGGAGGGAAGGCACAGCCCTATTCAGGTCCCAGGTGCGACTCCTCCCTCCCATCTAGATGCAGATCTCTCTATTCACCACTGGGCTGAATCACCCTGGCTCCTGGAATTCCCCACACCATCCAGCACCTGTCAATCACAAGCCAGACATGCACTCCATATCAGGCAGGCAGACACAGAGCACACAGAAATGCCAACTTCTAAAAGTGGCACTTCTCCACCAGTCACAATGAATCTGCGCACACCATTGCGCAGCATTTATTCTCACGAGTTCGCACATACTAAACTCGATCCTGCACTCCTCTCACACCAGGAATTACCATGGACACACATATCCCCCATGCATTCCTATGGGAGGGCAGGCCCATCTCACCACATGCACTCAGAGAGCGCACGCACTTTACACTGGACCACCAATACCAGGTCACAGGAAAGGCTAAAAGTTTAGGGGTGAACCTGCCAAAAGGGCCAAGTCCAACAATTGCATATTCATGTTCTACACAAACTCCTTTGTCAAAATTCCCATCAATATTCCTTTTCTACATAAAATCATTCAACAAAATTGAGTTTTCTACACTCCGCGAGCTCCGTGGAGGTCGGAGTGCAGAAAACTCCGCAAACGGAGCGGACTTCACGACATAGGCCTACAAAATTACTGTCAATCGTTCACTCCACCTGATCAGGACATAACATTAAAAACAATAAATTGATATGCATTGCCGGCAGACCCTTATTGTAATCCTATTTTCTTATTGCCCCCAGCCCAGTTCTACATTCCGCTCCTTTCATGTACTACGAAAAATGCTTTTTTTGTGTGTTTGGTAGAAACTGTTACCACAGTGTTTCCCTTTCCTTTTAACACGGAACCCCCTTTCTTTTAAAATGGAGGAAAGTCCTTCTTTTAGCATGGAGCCACATTCTCTATTCTTCACTCCCATAAATCAAGGAAATCCATGTAAGGTAAAAAAAAAACTGCCACCGTTGCCGATGCGGTTGTCATTTAACAATCTGACTGTTTGGCAGAAAACTCTTGCCACAATTGTGGAAATGTGGATTTTCCTGATCAGTTATGTCCCCTATCTTGGACCCCAACGGTTCTATATGCATGTTACAAGTACATGTATGTTCCCTCCAGTTCCAGTTTCTAAGACGCAAACATATGTGTGTCTACCGTCGACATGTTCTCTGTCAGATCCGCCATCACAGGGCTGGATATTCGATTCATAAGTATAAAAGGCCACCGACTTTATATGGCTAAGTTACTTCATTTTTACAGTTCAGGCAAGTAGGCCCGATTCTGTCCTCAAGCCTTTCCCTGCTCTCTGTCTCTGACAGCTTCAGCTTGAGCTCGCATCTGTATCCATGAACTTTGTCCTACTCCCTGTGCAGCTAACGGTGCCTGCCTCGGCCAGTTTTCGCCTGTCTGCCAAGAAGTTGTATTTCACCTTCGAATTATCTATTTTGCTCTTCAGCCGATGCATTCCTGTCCAGTGATTTAGGTAAACATTTCCTTTAGCTCACAAGCAAAGGACTCAGCCTTTCCGTCCTCCTGCAAGTGATTCATAGCCCTGTTGCCATGGAAAGTTTTCTATCCTTCGCATCTCATATAGACACTTAGACGCTTGTACACGCACACAGTCAGTATAGAATAGATTCTGTCCGAGAGTCTCTTCCTTGTGGATAACATAGTTCTTTAAACATAGGATGTTAGATATGATTTGGGATTAGGTTGACTTGACCCCCAGACTTCTCGTCTCCACATGTAGAGCTAAATGTCAAGTCCCCTTCGCCCCCTAGTTGCACGTCAATTACACGTCATGCTGCCGCGCGCGCATCTATGCCAAGTATTATCTTATAGATCCACCTATGTCTGATAATTCTAACCAATCATGTTTCTTTTATTCCTTATTACGCCTAGTTTCGATTACGTACCTGTTTTGTCACTTTTCTTATCAAATGTTACGCCTTCTACATTCGTTTCATTGTAATGTACTTATTATAAAAATACATGTCTGTCAATAAATTATTGTACTTCACTTCCTGAACCCTCGTGGTGACGGAACCTGAAGGCCGCGACTCGAGTCGGCCATTTTGAATGGAATAAAGCCCATTAGAAAACCTCTTATACCACGGATTCTGCCTCTTGTTATTTTGAGCTATTTTACTTTATTTAAGATCCCGTATGAAATTCAGTCCGGTATTTTTATTTACCACATAATGGCGCCCGAACAGGGACACTTTCTCATCTCACGCGCCGGCGGTGCGTTGCAGGCCCGGTCTCCTGCCACAGCTGGACGGACCATAAACGCGTACCAGCAGGATTTCCTGTAAGCTCCCTCCGGTCAAGCGGGGGCGACTGAGGCTGCGATCAACCCAGACGAGGCGGTGAGAAGTGCGAAGTATCCCGACCAGAGCCTAGCTGAGAGAGCAAGATCCGAGGTATACAGAGGCCCACCAGGTTTTCCGAAATCCCGATGTCCAGAGGGTCCGATGTCCGCAGTTATCGAGTCCTGTCCATTCTCTGAGGCCTTCCGTTTCAAGGAGCTACTCGGTGAGTACCATCGCCGGGGAGGCGTGTTGACGCGCACATAGGTTGTGCCGGTCAAGACGGATTTGGGTACACAAATCCGGTCTGCACTGTTTAGCAGTGTATATGTACTGTTTAGCAGTATATCAAGTATTCCGAAGTATTCAGTTATTGTCAAGAATTCAGCGTGGTGATTAGTTAGGCAGACTGTCATCATTGTCGATCATTGTTATAATGTTTAATGTTTAACGTTTAAAGTATTCAGAAATGTCTTGCATATTGTGGTATGAATGACTGTTCATTGTTCACTGTTCATTTATTGTGTTTTTCGTATTAAGAAAATTCAAGAGTAAGTATCAGATCAGTTGTAAATATGCCGCTCTTCTCGAAGTTAAGACAGATTACTACTAGAAAAGGGGTGCTTGAAGAAGCAGTTCCTATTCCTCCTAGGGACACTCCAGGGCATTTTATGTACCATAAACATGGCTTAGATGCCATATTGTTTCTTGATCTATGGGTAGATTATACCAAGGGATTGCCGGAAAGTCAAAGGTGGCCCGTAGCGGGAACCTGGGATGCAGAGTGCATCATGAAAGTGGAGGAAGAGTTATGGAAAAGAAAGGTCAGACAGTCACAGAAAGACGCTGTTGAGTTATGGCGTAAAGAATCTCATAGACGAACAGAAAAAGCACGTAGACAAGAAGAGAGGAGTAAAGAAAGTTCAAATAAAGTTCAAGAAAATCTATTAATTGAGGAAGGTATCCGAGTGAAATCAGAACAAGTAAATAGACAAAGAAATGCTCTTATGAATGGTATGTATCCCCTTCTAGCCGAAGGACTACCTAAGGCTGCTCCAGAGATGCCAAAAGACTTGCCACCCCCATTATTTCCAATTAAGGTACATCCAAAAGGGCATCCCAGAACCGCAGAAGATGTTTTTCTTTCCTCATATCTAGACGACGCAGCTCCCGAGTATGCTAACGCCGCACCACATAGACCGTCTGGTGGAGGGGTTCAACGTCAGGATCAGGTATCTGTCCCCGTGCAACAGCAAGTCCCGATACAAGCTTCGGCAAGCACATCTGTTTCCGCATCTGTCTCCGCAGTCGATCCTATAGGGGTATCGACACCCATAGTTGCTGTGTCACGTTCCACGAATCCATTCACACCCGACGCCCCAGATGGGGCCACGGGAGGTGCTAGCAGTACCTTTACACCACCCAGAATAAATAAACTTGTTTTTCAAGAGTCAGCGCATTCACGTACACCTAAATTCGTAAGTGAACGTACGCTTAAGGAACTCCTTGTAAATTGTAGATATGACCCAGTGGTTGGTAAAGAGGACGAAATGGTCCTGGCATCATTACGTATCAGGCGAGCCGCAGAGTATTTAGCAAGGTTACCAGGAATGACTACGCATCTAGATAACATATATCATTTTGTTCAAACAGGACGAGATCCAGGATGTATTAACAGAGCTATGGAATTCCAGAAAGTAGAGATACAGGGGGAACTGTTACGTTTCCTCATAAACTGCGTGATCAGAAATCAAGATCGTCCGGGGGTAGACCCGAATGCAATGCTTATTCTTACAAGATGGAGTCAGAATATATCAGAAGGGAGACACGATAAGCAAAATTGTATAATAGCCATGTGCCGAAAAATACGTAAAGAAATAGAGCGTATTCATGAAGAGAGATTGGGAACAGACGAGTTCGAGCAAGATGAAGTGTCCGAATCAGGGAATTCCGCAAGACAGTCAGAGACCATAGCCTATGTAGGCAGAGGAAGATCCTGTGAAAATACTAGATGTTTTTCTGATCCCATACACTCTGTATGTCCAAATAATAGCAGAACGTATCCGACGCCTGTAATAAATCTGAAATCTCCTGAACATTCGTTTCAAGCCGCAGATAAAATACTACGAGAACGAAGAGGTTACCACCTCCTCGATTCCATGGATGAGCAAGAATTAGCCAGATCAGCCGTTCACTGGATTGACAGTCCTGAAAAATACGGTGATGAGACCGTAGCACACACGTTTTTTTAATCTCAGTACAGATGAACAACGTTTAGCTGGAATATATATGATTCAACAACTCCTCATATTATATAAGAGCCAACATGCTGACCCTGGTCCTTTACCTGATATATTAACGGAACTACTCACGAACAGATGGAGAGGTTCTAGTAACAAGCTAATTAAAGAGATATTAGTGTCACGTAAGCAGTATGTCCTTTTTGTAAGTCCGGATTCTCTCTCGCTGCCCCGCAGAGAAAGAACGCCGTACTATATGGATGGACAAAATCCTTTACGGGAAGTGCACCCAATAAAAGGCGAAGACAATGAGTTTCACCGTGTATTTGTTTACACACCCATATCAAAAATGGAATTATTAGAAATGAAAAAAGTAGTACCTAGTCATGACAAAGACCCAGCGGGTTTCCACCGAGAAATTAAAGACATGTTACTGATGGGAGAGTACACCTTTCCTGATATTATGACGATATTAAAGGTGCTTTTGCCTGCTGGCATTTATGAAAAACTGAAAGAAAAAGAGTGGGAAGTGGGAGACCAAAAGATAGACTGGACAGCATTAGCAGAGGAAGAAAGGGGCCGAGCTGCAGGTTCAGGGCTCGGGGATAAAGTTAAACTGTTACCAGGTTTACTAGTACAGGTACTGCCACGTTTATTAACTACAAAAAAGGAAGATTGGGGTGCAATCACAGCCTGTAAACAAAAGCAAGATGAAGACACAAGCGATTATTATGCTCGATTTGAAAAATGTTTTGGTATAAATAGTGGTATAAAAGCAAGTAGTGACTCATATCCACATTTATTTGTGACAAAATTAGTGGAAAATGCATTGCCTCCAGTAAAGAATAGAATATTGAAATTCGAGAGTACCTGGCAAAGTAACACTCCGTCGCAAATGCTACAAATGTTACAGTATCATCACAATAGAATTAGGGATGAACAAGAACACGAGCATAGACGCATGAAGGATACAAAAATGAAAATGCTAGTTTCTCAGACAGTACCAGCAGATGGTCACAAAAAGGGTGTGACACATTCTGGTGATTCTGCAGTTCCTGTAAAAGGAACCTGCAATTACTGTAAACAACTAGGCCATTATGTACACGATTGTCCAGTCCTGAAACGTAATATAGCTACAGGTATTGCAAAAGAGAGACCACGATTAGTTAGACAAGATCAGAATGAACAAGGAGCTATGCAGCATGGACAGTCCATGCCAGTTCAGCAACAGTCCATGCCAGCCTCACAGCAACCCATACAGTTTGTGCCAGCTGCACCACCGTTGCCTGCTACTGCCACACAAACCACAACACGACAAATGTATCAGACTGCACAGTATGAATACCCTGAGTATCAGCGTTACGCATGAACCAGCCTAGAGAGGGAAGTTGACTTACCGCTTATCGAGATTCCTGTAGATCAAGAAGGACCTTATGTACATAGTGAATTATTAGGTCAAAATAGAAAATTCTTACTCGATACAGGGGCAAGTCGAACAACAATAAAACGTAGTGAAGTTCCAGGGGCACCCCTCTCAGGCTCTCAAAATGTTTCCCTTGGTTTTTCGGGAAAACCTATTGTTAATGAAGTATCACAGCCTCTACCACTTACGATAGGACCTTTGACACGAACTACAGATTTATTGCTTACTAAATCATGCCCAGAAAATCTGTTAGGAATTAAAACTCTGAAAGCACTAGGAGCCATAATATGTTGTTCTCCGGAAGGAGTAAGGTTGTTTTTACGTGATTTTAAAGGTCACTATGTGTCTAGAGACATGGATCCCCGACTACAGACTTTACCAGTACATCTATGGGCACAAGGCCCTACGGATGTTGGCTGCATGAACATTACACCCTATCGAGTTACATTGAAAGCAGGAGTGGTACTACCACGAATGCGACAATACAAGTTACCGCATGATGCTGTAGTGGCTTTGCTGAAAATCATTGATGAGCTGATTGCCCAGGGAGTAGTTGTAGAAACAGACTCCAATGTATGTAATTCACCGATAATTCCGATTCTTAAACGAACTGATCCTACTGCCCCACCAGTGTACCGATTGGTTATTGATTTGCGTGAACTAAACAAGTGTATTGTACCACAATTCCCTGTGGTCCCTGATATATCATCATTGTTGACAGCAATTGATTCCGAAGCAACATTCTTTACTGTAATCGATCTCAAGAATGCCTTTTTCAGCGTCCCAATAGATCCGGAAAGCCAATACTTGTTCGGATTCAGTTTAAATGGGCGCAGCTTTAAATTCTCACGCGCTCCCCAAGGATTCACAGAAAGCCCCAGCATCTACAGCCAAGCATTGAAACGAGAACTTGACAGTATCCACATGCCAGTCAATACTGCACTGCTTCAATATGTCGATGATCTGCTGATCACCGCGAGAAGCGAGTCAGAATGTGAAAAAGCTTCTCTGACAGTTTTACATTTCCTAGCCGACAAGGGGCACAAGGTGTCCCCTTCTAAGCTGCAATTCTGTGTTCAGCGAGTTATTTATCTTGGTCACTCGCTGTCCAAGGAGGGAAGGCAGCTTACACCAGATCGCATCCAGTTAATTGCTAACATGTCAATACCCCAGACACAAAAGGAGGTGCGAGCTTTCATAGGCCTCACTTCATATTGTAGGCAGTGGATCCCTCAGTACGCATTTCTAGCAAAACCACTCATTCAGTTAACCACACAGGAGGCAGCCACATCGACTGTTCTCCCTTGGACTCAGGAACATACACAAGCTTTTGAAAGCCTAAAGGAAGCTTTATGTCAAGCACCTGTTTTAGCAACACCATGTTATAGCAAACATTTTACACTCTTTGTTACAGAACGCGAAGGTACTGCCTTGTCAGTACTCACTCAGGATCAAGCAGGATCACGCAAGCCATGTGCTTATTTTTCCAGTACATTAGATCCCGTAGCTCAGGCTTTGCCTGCATGCCTGAAATCAGTGGCAGCGACAGCTTTAGCAATCAGACAAAGCGATGCCATAGTATTAGGACACCCATTGACAGTTCAAGTACCACATGCAGTAGAGGTTCTTGTGAACCGAACACAAACACAACACTTGACCATAGCAAGACTTACCGGTTATGAACTGACATTGTTTCAACCACACATAGAGATCCGACGGTGTAATACATTGAATCCTGCTACACTATTACCTGTAATTGGAACAGACCCACTAGCTCATGATTGTGTTGAAATCATTGAAATAAAGACGAAACCTAGACAAGACTTGACAGACGTTCCATTGTTAGATCCAGACCTGACGTTGTATGTAGACGGATCATGCATGAGAGCAAGTACAGGAGATTTAGTGGCCGCGTATGCAGTCACAACAGACACTGAAGTTATTGAGACACATTGTATAGATACTTTGTCAGCCCAAGCAGCAGAACTTATTGCTCTAACGCAAGCCTGTATTCAAGCCACAAATAAGAAAGTTAATGTATACACTGACTCACGTTATGCATTCGGAGTTGTACACGACTTCGGCGTGCTGTGGCGAGAGAGAGGTTATTTAACGTCCCATGGTGCCCACATTCAGCACGGACCCCTCATTCATGCTTTGTTAGACGCAATACATCTACCCACTGCTATATCGATTATGAAATGTAAAGCACACACGAAGGTTACTGATACCATTTCTCAAGGCAATGATTTAGCTGACAGAACAGCTAAACAGACTGCTCAGAATCGCACATTAGACATGACAAAGCCAATAGTTCAGACACCAACACAGTGTATGACAATTAAGGATCCCACACTTGACGTAATTGACATACAGACACATGCCACAGCAGAAGAAATAAAGAAGTGGACTGAACTAGGAGGGATCCAGACAGATCAAGGATGGATGACGAAGGAGAAATCTGTATGGTTTCTCCCTGATTCCATGGTTCAAGCCATTATAGCTACAGTTCACAGTCCAGCACATTTAGGAGAGAAGGCTATGCTAGACAGCATTCAGCACATTTGGTTCAACAAACATTTACGAGCAGCAGCTAAACAAAAAGTTCGTACCTGTATGATATGTTGTCAGTTTAATCCAGGAAAGAGTGTTCCCGTAGAGCAGGGTGGATTTCAGCCTCCTGACCATCCTTTTGAAGTCCTCCAGATGGATTATATTCAGATGGAACGTTGTCGAGGATTCAAATATGTTCTCGTAGTTGTCTGCGCTCTCTCCCGTTGGACAGAGGCGTATCCCGTATCAGATTACACTGCCCCGACTACTGCCAAGCAGCTAGTTCGAGAATTCTTCCCACGGTACGGTTTACCACGTGTTGTATATTCAGATAACGGTCAGCCTTTCTCATCCGAATTAATGAAACATGTCTCACTCTTGTTGGGATATCAGTGGAAATTCCACTGTGTCCGACACCCCGAGGCAGCAGGTCTCGTAGAAAGACATAACCAGACACTGAAAATCAGACTGTCCAAAATATGTAGAGAGAAAGGTGTCGACTGGATAGTAGCATTACCAGTTGCACTCTTTTACATGAGAATGGTAGCACACTCTAGAACAGGGCTATCCCCGTATGAGGTGATCTTCGGTAGACCGCCGAATATGTGGGGGACGCCTATACCACGTAAAATAACTGATATTGACTGTAACATGCTGACAGATTACTTGGCTTCCTTGATGTCTGCACTACAATCTTCTCGTTCACAGGTAGCTGCAGCCTTTCCAGACAACACTGAGGCGAAACCCCATGACGTTGTTCCGGGTAATCTTGTCTTTGTGAGAAATTTCGACAGGAAAAATCAACTGGAGCCCAGGTGGAAAGCACCCAAGTTGGTCCTGTTGACCACAAGAACAGCCGTGAAGATCGAGGGACGCAAAGGGTGGATTCATTCCAATCACATAAAAAAATTTCATGGACTACCCTCAGATATAGACACTGTGCCCTGCACTCCCTCACAGACTGATTCAAAACTTCCTTTTGTTGAACAGAATGACTCTCAGTGCTATAAATTAAAGCTTAGGCCCAAACAGTCGAGCAATTTGATTGTTTAAGTCCTCTCCAAGGTGAAGCGGTTGAATTGTCTCCGACATGTATCCCTTGGACCTGAGTAGAGAAAATACCCGAGAAATGTTGAAACGACAGGCGTATTGTAAATCACTGCGTAGCTACTGTATGAGGACATTATTAATTTTGTTTTTATTGAGTGTTTTAGTAATTATTACGAGTGTAATTTTGCACATATATCATCCTATCTCTAGACATGTTTATAATGTTGCTGCAGAACATTCTTTTAGTGACCTACCGCCACATGAATTATCTTATAGACTTGCGCTGCGCAATAACACCTTCATTAGTATGTTACATCATTCCCATCAGACTAGTAATGCGACCAATTGTTGGGTGTGTGGCCGACTTCCTCCCTATCAGAATAACAAAGGAGTTCTGCCTTTCTTTCCACATCCATTCACACACAATGGCTCCTGTGGAGCATGGTTTAGTTTATTAAATTCCATAGACCCAGACACAGCAGTTTATCAACAACATTGGATATGGGGAAATCTGAATCTAGTTTTATTCAAAGTCTGTCACCCTAATAAGGAGGGTCACCCCAGTAGAACAGGAACTGATTTAGAAAATGAAGTGTATAAATTAGGTAATTTTACGCCTAATCTTATGATTTTGAATGTCAAATCCGAAGTTGAACTAATTCTGCCCACTATGTCAGTATTTCCAGTAAAGGGTGAATTATGTGTGAGAAAAGTTGGTTCCATACATATGGGCCATAGTAAATGTGTTACTACAGTAGAATATAGTGATCAAGGCAAATCTTCATTTAGAGCTTCTCGCCATTCTTACTTCATATGTGGTCAGACGGCATATATGCGTCTGCCTCTAGATTGGGATGGTACCTGTTACATAGCATTCCTTTTGCCACCTGTTTTCCTAGCTCCCCCTGATTATTATCGAAATGTTCATTTAGTACACAATAGAGAGCGAAGAGATCTCCCAGTTGTCGATTATACTGAGACAGCATGGGACAAGTATGTAGATTTCAATAAAGGTATCTTTCCCTATATAGGTACAATATCAAATAGTAAGCTGATACGCAGACTCACCAAGACTCTTGAAGCTGTAGTAAACGAGACTATAGCCGCCCTAGGCAATCTGACAGAGGAACAATCAGTGATGAGAATTGTTGTTCTCCAGAATCGTCTTGTCCTTGACGTCATCCTGGCCGATAGGGGCGGAGCTTGCAGGGTCATCGGATCCAGCTGCTGCATATTCATACCAGAAAATTCGCCATCTGTATATAAAGCTATAACACGCCTTCATAAGATTGTAAGCCAGATACACGAAAATCCAGGCACTTGGACGTGGTCCGGGTGGTTTTGGAGTGTGATATCAGCCTGGGGATGGAGAGTTTTATCCTTCCTAGGTATTGGCCTTCTTATGCTCTTCAGTTGTTGTTTATGCCTGCAAAGTGGACCAGCGATTTGTGGTCTGTGTGCCACATCATGCATTCCATATCACAGATCTCGTTCAGAATGCCGGAAGGAAGAAGAAATGATGCTCCATGAGCAAATCAATGGAATGATGAAGATTGATGTCTCGTGAAGGGCAAGAAGGGGACAAGGAGGGAATGTGGAAATGTGGATTTTCCTGATCAGTTATGTCCCCTATCTTGGACCCCAACGGTTCTATATGCATGTTACAAGTACATGTATGTTCCCTCCAGTTCCAGTTTCTAAGACGCAAACATATGTGTGTCTACCGTCGACATGTTCTCTGTCAGATCCGCCATCACAGGGCTGGATATTCGATTCATAAGTATAAAAGGCCACCGACTTTATATGGCTAAGTTACTTCATTTTTACAGTTCAGGCAAGTAGGCCCGATTCTGTCCTCAAGCCTTTCCCTGCTCTCTGTCTCTGACAGCTTCAGCTTGAGCTCGCATCTGTATCCATGAACTTTGTCCTACTCCCTGTGCAGCTAACGGTGCCTGCCTCGGCCAGTTTTCGCCTGTCTGCCAAGAAGTTGTATTTCACCTTCGAATTATCTATTTTGCTCTTCAGCCGATGCATTCCTGTCCAGTGATTTAGGTAAACATTTCCTTTAGCTCACAAGCAAAGGACTCAGCCTTTCCGTCCTCCTGCAAGTGATTCATAGCCCTGTTGCCATGGAAAGTTTTCTATCCTTCGCATCTCATATAGACACTTAGACGCTTGTACACGCACACAGTCAGTATAGAATAGATTCTGTCCGAGAGTCTCTTCCTTGTGGATAACATAGTTCTTTAAACATAGGATGTTAGATATGATTTGGGATTAGGTTGACTTGACCCCCAGACTTCTCGTCTCCACATGTAGAGCTAAATGTCAAGTCCCCTTCACCCCCTAGTTGCACGTCAATTACACGTCATGCTGCCGCGCGCGCATCTATGCCAAGTATTATCTTATAGATCCACCTATGTCTGATAATTCTAACCAATCATGTTTCTTTTATTCCTTATTACGCCTAGTTTCGATTACGTACCTGTTTTGTCACTTTTCTTATCAAATGTTACGCCTTCTACATTCGTTTCATTGTAATGTACTTATTATAAAAATACATGTCTGTCAATAAATTATTGTACTTCACTTCCTGAACCCTCGTGGTGACGGAACCTGAAGGCCGCGACTCGAGTCGGCCATTTTGAATGGAATAAAGCCCATTAGAAAACCTCTTATACCACGGATTCTGCCTCTTGTTATTTTGAGCTATTTTACTTTATTTAAGATCCCGTATGAAATTCAGTCCGGTATTTTTATTTACCACACAATGCCTCCCTCTACTTTTACCTTGGAGCCAGATCCCACTTTCTTTTAAAATGGAGCAAAGTCCTCCTTTTAATATGGAGCCAGGTTCTCAGTTCCTCACTTTCATAAATCAGGGGAATACGTGAAAGCCACAAAAATCCACCACTGTTAATGCAGACGATTTTTTCTATTTTGATTTATTTTTTGCAAAATGGGGCAATATTTACTGCAACTAACATTTTACAAATACAGCATCTGAAGTAAACTTGTGCATAGAAAATTTCAATTTGGTATAATGTTTTCATCTAGCCAGAAATTGTGAATACAGTGCAATATTATTTGTTTTGCACCATATATTTAACACAAACTTGGCACAAAGAGTGCTTTACAAGTGCACCAGATTACATCATACAAGGTCTGATATACATATATATGTGTGTGTGTATATATATATATATATATAGAGAGAGAGAGACAGACAGACAGACAGACAGACAGACAGACAGACAGACCGACCGACCGACCGACCGACCGACCTTTTTGAGTTATTAGGGTGAAGGATTGCCATAGAATCACAGGTTGTTGAGCGGACGACAGGACTCGAATCTGGTTACCCAGTTTCAAAGTTAGGAGCTCTGGCTGTTAGGCCGCATCACCTCTCAAGAAAACCAGCTTGTAATTGATTAATCGTATCTAGCAACCCCGATTGAAGAATTTTAAAATTTGATATTAGAGCATTTAACACCACCATTTAGTTGTAATCAGAAACCAAAGAAATGATTTATATAATAGACTCTTACAAAACTATAAAGTGTATTCCCTAACACAGATATGTGTCAAAAACAGAAAAATTAAGTGCTGTTGACAGTAGCTCTTCCAAGTAATGTTCAGTTAACACTTGCCTTGTCAGTGACAGGGCTTAATTTGAGCCGTTTCGTGCCAGTGGGGGGCACCACCAATTATTTTTGCATATAGGAAATTTATGGCAAAACCATGACAAACAGAAAGCAGGAACCTGCAGGAGTGAGAAAAAGGGGCAGAGAGTGTCTAGTAGTGGATTAAAGACTACCAGCGTTGGTATTCAGCACTCCGACATTTAATTGCATTTGCCGCCGGCATCGAAGCAGACATTCTTTCACAAATTAAGCACTGGTGACAGTTCTGCCCTTTATACAATTTTCATAGGCTCTCACCTGAGTGGAGAATACCAGACAAACTCAGACAGTAGTCCAAGCCTTCTCTTTCTGTAATAGTAACAAAAGCATTGTTGTTGGATTGCCTACACTGCTGTCATCAATAAATGTGTCCACAGTCAGCAGCCAAAATAATGAAAGCCTTTTGGGTGCACCAGAGAGAAACATGGCTTCTGGGAAATAAGCAGGCCTCACTCTGCATCTCCTGCTATGACCAAGCACAAATTGTGTTTCAGTTCTGGGCAGGCAACATTTGTGAGATTATTCATCACCCAGAAGAAGAAACAAGTACCTTTTGGTCTGTGTTGCTCTATATGTTTAAAATAATTTAATACAATAGGGCATTATATGTGGAAAATGGTATAATGCAATTGGATATTTTCATATTGAGCCTTGTAACACAAATATAGCTAATCATGTATTTTATGCTAATGAAAAGTGTATATTATCGTAAGCACTTTGAGATGCTCTTTTTCTTCTTCATTATGAAAAATACTTCGGCGTGACATCTGCGCCATAAAGCACAACACTAAGGCAGATTAATGGGAATACACTGAACTGCCTTAAATCAATATTGCATTAACATCTTTATCAAGTGAAAATAAAGGACATTATGTGCATTGTTTTAAGTGCCAAAAAACTCAGTGTTTGGCAACTAAACTGCACAAAACTGAAATTCATAGCTCCTATATTCGTTGCTACATTTATTTGGATGTCATGTTTTATGCTTTAGCCTTACTTTGTGCATAAATGTGACTGTTGGAAGGTGGATTATTAGTAGGAGTATGTTGGTACCTACAACTAGTAATAAGACCACAGTCACAATATAAGGTGAGTCAAGGTTTCAATAAATGATTCCCTTGTTCAACCCTTGGTAGCTGGTTTCGAGTAGGCAGTCTTAACTTAGGAGTCAGGTGTATAAAGCTTTTCAAAACAACAAGTCATTAAATAAGTAAGATACAACACACAATAAAAATCGAACACCAGTTTATAAAAATAGGAAATATTTTTATGATTAAAATGACACCAAAATGACAAAAAGACAATGTAGAAAGCACAGATATACATTTTTAAAGAATAAACACTTTCTACTGCTTAAAAGCCAAAAACACCAACTTGGGACATCTAGTCGTGCTGGACCAGGACAAAGCCAAAGGTTCAGGACAACCGCGATGGAGCATGATTGGAATGCAATGAGCGGTAGGGCCCAGTCAAGTTTTTACCTACTGACTAAGTCTCGTTTTTGAAGCTTTTTCTCTCGACTTCGAGTGGTTCTCCTCGTCAGGCTGGGTTTGGGTTTGACAATTGCGTCTTTCTTCAGCGGGATACCTCAGTCGGTTCCTGTAAGTTTCAATTAATGACAAAAAGCTCCGGAGCTTCAGCAGGGCAAACCATTTTTTCAGGCTGGGTAGCAGTTCGAAGTTGTTGGCTTGACTCTTGATGATGGGTTGGCCAGCTGGTTTCTTCTTGGTGGAGATGATGCAGGTGATTCTCTTTTAACCTTTTGATTTCAGTGAGTACACTCCTTAAACTTTTAGTAGCAGGCAAAGTCCTTCTTTTGCTGTAGTTCAAAAATGTTCAGCAGGTGCTGTCATTCAGAGTGCAGACCAGTGGTTTCAGCAGGACAGTCCTTCTTCTGCTTCTTCTTTCTTTAGGCAGGGATATGAGTTTCTGGGAAGCTCTCCCATATTTGTCCATGCACCTGGGGAGACAAGCAGGGGTGGCACTCCTGACCAATGGGTTCAGGGTGCCACCCTCAGGTATGACAAATTCCTCCAAAGTGTGGTATTTTTTTGTCGCAGAAGCACTATTTGTCAAAATCCAAAATGGAGAAAATCTCGCCTGGAGCTTAGGGTCTGGCTCACCCAACCTACAGGTGTAGCTATCTTTCCCTAACACTACCCTTCCAATCCCTCTGCTAATTCAATTACAGGGGCTCCGATCTGACTGGGGGTGCAGGAATTAGGGATTGGCATGGGTCTTGTCCTAAGTGTCTTACCCACTTTGTAGACTGGTTTGGTTGCCTAGCACCCTTCCTGCCTTTTGCTCTGCAAACTGCAGATCTCCTCCACCGCAGATGTCTCTTTATTTCCTTTTAGGCCACTTCACTCCTCATCAGAGCAGCTTTGCCCAGTCTGTCAAAGGATGGCCAATCAGGAGTGGCGACTCTAGAGCTGGATTTAGGCACGTCAGAAAAGCAAGTTCTGTAACTTATTCTCTCTCATAGTTATAATAAATCTATCCTTGGCAAGTTGTTGGGTTTGTTCTGACTATTATTTAGACACTTTGAAGTATCATTTTAGCTTACTCTTGTCAATAGATAGACTTTTTAAAAGTTTAATAAAGCCATCCCATGTTAGCCTATGTACTACAATTGGGATAAACAACATTGGCAGTATTACCCTGCCTCACCATATTTAATAATACCCCTGCTTATAGTTACAAGGCACCCTACCCCTGGGGAAGCTAGGAGAGACCTCAGGGGTGATGTATATGTAGAAACAAGGTAGTTTAGTACTTTGGAAATACCTTTAATTCCAAAGTCGAATTTGCAAATAATTTTAATTTTAAAGCATCCTGCAAAGTAGGGCAGACTTTTTAAAAATGACAGCAGACCGCACAGCAGTGCAGACGTAAGTGCATTAAAATTGCTGGGCCTCTAAACCTCCAAGCCCTACCAAATACTAGGGGCTTACAGGTGAGTTGTCATACCAATTGGAATTACACCTAATTACCATATAACTTTTAAACATAGAACAGGCCCTGGTTCTGTTTAGCGGAGCCCAGGACACAATCAAAGCGGCCGATTCACAGAAGTAATCTGAGACAAAATCCTAAACTTACTACTTTTGGTATTCACAGAAGGCATTTAGTAGTAGTAAAGTTAGGATTTTGTCTTAAGTTTGACTTAAGTTTGACTTAAGTTTGACTTAAGACAGACTTAAGACAGACTTAAGACAGACTTAAGACAGACTTAAGACAGACTTAAGACAAACTTAAGACAAACTTAAGACAAACTTAAGACAAACTTAAGACAAACTTAAGACAAACTTAAGACAAACTTAAGACAAACTTAGGACAGACTTAAGACAAAATCCTAACTTTTCTACTACTAAATGCCTTATGTGAATACCAAAAGTAGTAAGTTTAGGATTTTGTCTCAAATTACTTCTGTGAACCGGGCCCAGAGTCAGTAACCACGAGTATCAGTCAAAACATTGGGGTGATCAGGGCAAAAAGGATTACTTTCTTACAGTGACATGTGGAGGTAAAATCACCAACATATTCCTTGATTATTAGCGGCCCTGCTTTTAGTAGCTGAAATGTCTGCTGAAATCTCTGGTCGAAGCAAATAGATCCAAGGTGTTCCCACAGATCTGATAATTCTGAAAGTATCTGGCAAAGGATTGTAACGCAGGCCCCTGCTGCCCAGAGGGGTCCCTGATCATTCTAGGATCCCTAACCCTTGAGGGGTAAACTATTCTGCCCAGGGCCAAAGAATGTCTGAGAGATATGGGGGACTCATGGGCCCCACTTCACAATCTGCAGGGGGTCCCCATCAATTTTCATTTCGCCACTGGGCTGAAAAAGCTATTACTGGCACAATTGGTATTAAAAGGAACCTAATAAAGAGGCTTATAGTCTTACATGATGCACAGTACTAATTTTCAATTGTGTTTTGGAGCTAGCACTGTGCTGACTTGCACAATTTTGACTCTATGGTTGACAGATCTCACTGAGAAACTCCAAAATCTTCTTTCAATGACGAGTGTGCAAGCTTGATTTCATCATCTGTTTTTAATCCTTTGCCTATAAGAGCTGGGTAGCACTACATAACAGATAGTGTTTAGTTAGATCTAAATTCAAAATTCAAAATTTGGAGAGAATCCATAAACGGGTCCAAAGGTATACTAAATATCATCTTCAATGTTATTATTGGAGATCTCGGTAGAAGTCATTCGAGCAAGAGATGATGTGCAGTTGAGAGCAGGAAAAACAACCCCAAGTATTTATCTTTCCAAGCAATCTTCTTGATGCTCGTTCAGGTGTGTTCAGAAATTAGACCATCAGATTTATGGAAATGACTTATAAAATTGTGCCATCTGAGCGAATACTGGATTCAAAATTTTACGATTTGGCTGAAAGAATCAATGGCTTTTCTATTAGTATGTCAGACTTGGAGTAAAAAGTCAAGGTCCGTTGTGTTATGGGCTATATTCTGAATATTGCAAATATGTAATGAAAGGGCCAAAATGCGACCTTGGAAGGGTCAGCATGAAGTCCTCTGTTCTAAGGAGTGTGGCTTACTGACTCTTTGCAATATCTATCTGAAACATTGTGAGTTTCAGTAAAATTGTGTTAAAATGTTATTTGCAAATGTTACAAGGGATATTAAGCTATCCTGATTTATCTTGAGGCTCAACTATTAATTTAGCATTTTGCCAACAACTAGGGGCAGTAACGATTTCTAATTACCTTCCGTGAGTTATTGTCCTGTCCCACAGATGAGGTACCATACTGAAGGGGGGATAATTAAGGCCTTATTGCTCTGCAGATCAGGGCAGTACGCAGTGGCAGCTGGTAAGCTTTGGAGGGAGGGAGGGACACATACGCACACATTCACACGCACACATACACATAACACTCACAGCCAGGCATTCACACTTGCATACACACACACACAAACACAGCCATTCACAACACTCTTTACCAAACATTCATACATACACGCTCGCACCAAACATTAATTTAAAAGAAAACAAAACACACTTACCTGCAGCCAGCTCTGCCTCAGAGGTTCCAGGAGGCTTGGGTTGGCTGCCTTCCCTCATTGGCTGACCTTAGCAGCAGTTCCAACGTCATCACAGAGTGGGATGGGGTCAGTGAGACTGCTAACCCCACCCCACTCTGTGATGAAGCGGCACTGATTGACACTCGACCCTAGGGACTTCAGGGCTTAACATTGAAGTGCCCGGGTGCGAGGCAGTCAGTTATGCTACCCCTCGCCACAGAGGGGAGGGCCTCAGGGACCATTGCTAAGCTGAGGACGTCACGCCCACAGAAGCTGTGACATCTTCAGCCTAGCAAAGTTCAGCTCAGGCAGCCAGGAGCCTGCGCATTTTGCACATGTGTGGCTCCTGGCTGCTTGAACTGAAAGTGAACAGTGTCTGTCAGGCTGACTTTTGTGCAGCCTGATAGACACTGTTAGTGAGGGGCAAAAGGTGGAGGGGCGTGGCCCCTCAGCCCCAAAGGACTGGCCGCGCCTGGCTGTAAGGCTGTTAGCAGCACCCCAAGCAGTGAATTCAACTAACTGGTCATTGATGGGACAGATAGCTTATGTTCATCGTCACAGCAGCAAAACTTTGTCTTTCTTTAAGCAACTGATGGTGATGATCCCTCTTTTGCGCTGCAATAGCCCATCCTTTCCGCCCAATAAAGGTGAGCATAAGTTTAATAAACAATGAAAGTATTTACTTTTCAGTAGTGGTTACTAGAGCCTTCATTTCCCTTTTGAAAGGAAGGGGCGTTGCTGTTGCAGCACGACAGAAAGACCTATTTATGACGAAAGTAATGCTGAATTTGTAAAACAATTAAGTGCCAGGGCCCTCATCAGAGGCCACTGCAGCTTACACCACCCATTGCCCCTGCTACCGCTACCAATGACCGCACCAAACGAGCTACTGACCATCACACTTCTAAAAGTGTGACAATTCAAACTATTCCTGGCCCCCAAAGCTATAAGATTGGCATGGGCGAGAGGTTTTAATATTTTTTAACATATTTTGAATTAGTAAACAGCTGCTGTTGTGCTGATTCTAAATCAGACAAACAAACCACCATACGGCAGACGGTTAAGAGTGCCAGTGTTGCCAATTAAGTGCCTGTGCCGAGCATCAGAAACCACCAGCTCAAATTAAGCACTGGACGAAAGAGAGCCAGAGCAGGTCGGCTACGGTGGTGGGCAGGAAGTTAGTTTGTTCCCTTCTTGATCTAGAAATAAAAATTTAAAAAAACAGTAATGATCAGCTCATGGGAAGGAAGCTGGCTGTCAAGAAATTCTCCTTTTGAGGGCCTGTAATGGTAACTTTCTCCTGTAAAGTGAGCATTTTGATTGGCTGACTTGCTCCCAGTGTTCCATATTGTGTGTTAATAGAGATTCTAGCCAAAAGGAATCCAATATTAATTACAATCTACCTTCGAGGAGTGTTCTGAAAAGTCGGTTCACATCTTTCTTCATCTTTCATTGGTGCAAGGGGAATGAACCCCCGTGCTGGTGATCTGTCTTCATCAAATATTCTACTGACTTTATTTTCATTAAAGAATGACCACACATAGTGGGAGGTGCAGCAGTTTGTTTGAGTCTCTTGCTCGCGTGTGAGATTTCAATATTCTTTGTCTATGTAACTTACAGAAGATTATACTCAGAGTTTTATTCTTCTAGATTTATTTAACACAGGAAAACGTGATTTCATTATACTTTCTTTAGTATTTTATAAATTATGTTAGTCAATATAATATCCATTTAACATTCTTCTTGAATTGTTCTGTGAGCTACACATCGGGAAATTAAGAGAGCTTTTGTGTCCCATGTGATGGGGCTGAATTTCCTCTTCTACCTTTATTCCGAGTGTCCAGCCGAGGGTCTTTTATTGCCTGCTAAGAAGTGTGGAGGGAAGAAATCAATTTACCAAATTACTTTTCTCCTCCTATTAAAAATAATAATTACTGACTCCGAATTCAGATTTTGTTAATTTATTACAAAGGTAGAAACAACAGAATATAAACACACCTCAAAATTAAGGTGTAAAGATACAAGAAGACTAATACAGAGCCCAATCTACGAATATAGTTCAAACGGCATCATAGGCATAGAACAATTAATTCCCAAATCGGAACACAGCTAAGTATAGACGCTGCGTCCAAATCCTTTTTCATTTGTATTTCCGAATTACAGAATATTCTGTCCCTACTCTGCTTCTAAAATGGCTTCCCTTCCTAATCTCCCAGAAGAATCTCCCAAAAGGTGTCAGTATATGTTGACTACCTCAGAAGTACACTCACGTTAAATGGGTCAAGTAGCGTAAAGCCACAGAGCTCGTTCTAAGATGCTCTTCTTCCTCAGTCAAAAGCAGAAGTCCTTCAAATCTGTCTCTTCGCCTAATACAAAAAGACAAAGTTACACCCTTAATAGGTCACATGGTACATTATTCCATGAACACCTTCTTGTGTAACATTCCACAAAGTCCAATTAATTTACAGCTCTGTCCGCCGACCTTGGTTCCCAAGTTTCTCCAGGCACGGAAGGTGTCCTCCCTTCTCCTTGTCTGAGCGCCTCCCATGTATCTCCTTAAATCTTAAAATAACGAGGTCATATTCCTGGAACTGCAGTAGGGGTGAAAAGAACACTATCTCCACACGTACATTTTCATTGACCTAAGAGCAGATGAGGAGAAATGAAACCTTGAAAGAAACTAAAGTTAGGCTTACATTGTGGCTAACCTAAAACGTTCTTTAATTTGCATTTGTGAAACAAGCCTTTATATAAATCTTTTAACAGTGAATATATTTAGCTATCTACTCATCATTATATACTGCTCAATTTACATGATTTCTCAAAATTCATACAAAATATTAACCAGTCCTGTCGATTGACATGATTTCACTCTACAGATTTTCAAACAGTGATACATAGACTTCGTTTTACTATGCACAAAGTTTAACCAAACATTGAATATATACGAGTGCAGTTTGTTCATGAGTATAATACACCCCTTACAAATTTAAGAGCGTCGCCCGCTCTATCACAAGTTTATGAATTGTGAAATAGATGTGGTCTTCTATAGGAAGTAATCACAACACCTGTTTAAATTAATTTCAAACAAAATAAAAAAGGGTGATTTGTTAATTGTCATGTAAATGTTTAGTTTCACTCTTCACACAGAAATATGTTTACATAAGTGTTACTCAAACAGCAGTTATGTTAAGAGGGCAATGAGTGATTTAAAGAATTGAAATATGTTTGAGCGGCATTGAGCAATATTAGGGCATCTGCATAGTAAATATATAATTTTCAATACCATTCTTATAGGTTGCTTGACTTTGTTCTATTGTGGGAACGAAGGATATGCACAAATCTGAGCACCTGAAGACTTGTTTCAAAATAAATATGAAACACCTAGAATAAAAGGGGCGCATTTTTGATTGCAAAAAGTGTCTGCATGAATATTTGCTAATATTTTGCTTATAATATTTTCTTTGAAGGGCTAGAAATGAAAATGTTGATCAATTAGTATTCTTGTGTTACACGTAAAACAAAATCATTTATGTTACATATCACTTTAAATCAGTCGATGCTGGTGCAGATAAGTGTGGTGGGGAGGTGGAGCGAGGCAGGCGGGACGGGGGAAAGTCTACAGATGATGGAATAGGTTTTATTTATTTATTTATTTTTACCTATTCTGTCGTCTGTCGAATTCCCCACTCCCACCCCGCCTTACCGCGCTTACCTGCACCAGCCACGACTGTTTTAAATAGGATTGCCTGGGGATCTATAAATGTGTTTCAGCAACAAGAGACCTAAGGCTGAACTTGTGCTTTACAAATACACATGCAACGTTATGTTATATTTCATCCGTAATGCCACCATAAGTGCTGCATGATGTCCTGTTAATCAAGCAGTATACCACATATGGCTTCTTTAGCACATCATTTCATCATACTTGCAACATTGTTTGTCCTCCATTGCCACATAAGTACACTGGTTCTATGTATGTGCAGAAACGCCCTTCCTAACTGCTTGTGAATGGTTTTCAGTCCAGGGTCACTCCACTGGGTTATAGGCTCGGTTTCCCAGTCCCAGTGAACGTGTGCAAATACTCCTTGTTCACATACTTTGTGTGGTTTACATACATGATTCGGACTCTTTTGCTAATGCAGAACTAAATACTTTTAAGTATCATGCACAAAGCAAACATGTACATGTTTTGACCTTTTCTTAGATGAACTCTGTGGGGCCTGCTTTAGAGATGGGTGCACTGGTGCTCTGTCACAAACGTGGTAGATACTCTGTCCCTCTTCTTACAAATACATCAGTGGCGGATGGTGACATTTGAAAGTGGTGGGGCGTAAACTTTCTGTCGGAGTGCACCGTGGCGAGCGAGCGCAGCGAGCGAGCTCAACCACCTTAGAGGGGGTTCGGGGGGGTTATTCCCCCGAGAAAAGTTTGAAAAAAAAGTGGGTAAAGGGTGCATTTTCAAGCAAATTTGAGAAGCACAGAGACTAGAGCTGCAAACACACATAGAGCCCACTGCAGAGGGTATGTTCTTAGGTGAAGTCCTGCTGAAACTAAAATGCATTAACATTATAATCTCAGTTTCCCCACTTAACAAAGAGAGTCATCCCCAGAAAATGAGTTCCCCATCCTGTTTCTTCATTACATTTTCAGACAAAATTAGGAACATTCATAGACCATCCACACATGCATTAAGCACATTGTAAAAACAAAAAAAAGAATCACGTACAATAAAGCACAAATACACACACACAGTCGCACATACAGACATACATACCATAACACACACTTACAGACATACACAGGCACATCTTGAGACTCAACATAATGAAGAACATGACAAAGAGACAGAGGGAGCAAAAATGTTTTGTGCTGATGGAGAGTTAATGTACTCACATCATGCCAGGAAATGGGAAGGCAAGAAACCAGAACACCAGCCAAATGCTTCGACAAGAACGTTGGCCACAGCAATAACACTAATCGACCTATCAATGATTAAAAGACAACTGCAAACAACAGCAGAACCACCAGACATGGGTGATATGACAGCTCTTAGGAAGGAAACTCCATGACTGTGCAGTCCTGTCTCCAGTTGTTCAGCATCTATTTAAATTCTGCTTCAGTTCTAAAGATAGTAAGTGACAACAAAGGAACATGGCATATACTAGTATCCAAGCGAAAGAAGCATTGTCCAAGTCATAGTCAGTATACCAGAAGCTCTTAAAATATTTTTTACCCTCGACTTCTAGTGCTAAGACCATAGCAGTAGGAACAAAATACCAGCAAGTGAAACATGTCGCTTCTACTGGCCACTTCACTTACTTCGTTTTATGGATAAAGCACTGTTTGACTAATGACACCAGATGTTTTAATAAAGCACACATTTGCCTCAGGCTCACACATTTTGCTATCACCCCACTTGGTGGTGCTCATTTTATCTGTAAGCATCAACGAATAGGAGAAAAGCACCAAACATTAAAACAGATAGTACGTTAACCCAAAACCTGTTACAGAAGCCTTTTCTGCGTAAACTAATGATTAACTCGGATGGGAAACATGTAAAAATAAAAATGAAACCGTCTATCTTTGCTTGCCGTGGTTCTGGTTACATTTTTCTAACATCTGCTTACATGTTCAGCACTCTCGCCATAAAAATAGTCTGTGCCCTGGCCTTCCTGGTCAGCAATGTGTGCTGCTTAAGTTCCCATGAAATGAGGTAAGGCTGGTACTCTTGCTTACAGACCAAAAAGAGTATTTATGCTGAAGTTGTGCACAATCAAGAAATCCTTTATCAACTAAAATGATATACATTAGTGAAGGGTCTATATACAATCTACTGAATCTAGGGTACCTAGAATGGGAAGAAATATATAGTGATAAACACAGAAATCTACACATATAGAAGTGCACATAGGTAGTTAACAACAAGGCTGTGTTGTGTTATCCACTGTAGGGCTGTGAGTGTCACCATAGACAAGGAGACCAAAACAAGTAGATGCAACATTGTGGACTGATCATGGAAATTGCCACCACGGTGGACAATCTACTTAAATTATTGAAAATAGAAAGCTGGTATTGTCTCAAAGTGTAAACTACAATAACTACAGCATGGGCTCTTTACAGAGTGACACATTGGGAGCTCGACTATCAAAAGTAATGACCTATCAATGAGCCAGTACGTCTGTGTGATTTCTTTATTTCAGTTGTATTCCTTCTAGCAAACATTCTTTAGTGTGTGTTTCCAGAGCATACATCTTAAGAGGTATGTTTAATACCAGGGTAAGTCCAGACCAGCATTGACACTCCCCCTGTTTCTTGTAGTTTCACTTCACCACTAGGAGCAATGGGCACAGGGTTTTCTTGGAGCCAACATGTGTAGGGGAATTTCTGAAATAACGGGGAGGAAAACTGTAGGGTTATTTGTGCAACGGCATTGTGAGACCCAGAATAACCAGTCTACGATTTCTTTCACGAATATATCCTAAAACACAGAAAGTAAAATGTAATGGTTGAAGTATGTTGTGCAGTGGGTGAAGCAAAACGCCTCTGTTCAACGCAAAACAGCAACAGAATGACACAAGAGACTCGACAACATCACAGACCAGGGTGAAACATTAATTCCTATATAATGTAAAATAACCAGGTAGTTTTGAAGTTATGACCCATCAGCCCAGGAAAAAGATACACCATACTTCCTTCTTACTACAATGTAACCGAACATAAAATAACCTCAACCCATCAATAACGCACACCACAGAATATGGACACTGCAAAAAGGCGTCTTTCAACCTCTACAAACGGCTGCCTTTCAGCCCATGAGCTCAACAACAGCAGAACAGATATTTCAACCAACACAAAAAGTAATATGCAAAATCGAGAGCAGGCTTGCTGCATAGTGCGGTGTCTTATAGTCTAAACTGCCCCCCCAGCCCCTCCCCCTAAAAAACAAACACTCTTGGTAAATTCGTCGCTGTACTTCATGATACAACACACTCTCAGTCGCGGCCTCGCCTCCAGCCCGGGCCTTCCAAGCTGCCTTTTGCGAGCTCGAGTTTAAAGGCAATTATAAACCAATGACCTTATGAACGGCGCCGAGGGGAGCTGCGCCGGTGGTGAGAACAGCAGGCGACCCTCGAGTGGAGCGGGCAATGGGCCAGCAGTTAGGGGGTCAGTGGTGCAAGAAGTGCGCAGTGTCGAAGGCAGGTGTCAGGAGTGCAAACCTGCCCGCACCTAGCGCTGTCTGGTTCCACCAGGGAGGTGCTGGCGGGATGGATTTAGGACGTTTGAATTGGAGCATCAGGTTATGTTGCTCAGCCAGCGGTCAGTGGTGGGGCAGGGGCCGTGGTGTAAGAAGGGCTCACTGGTGCAGACAGCAGATACCACTGGCCCTTTAAAGTTGGATGGGCGCTAGGACCCGTGTCGTTCTAGCCTTTTGTGTATTGGTAAAATTAGCAGGTATAGGGCAGACAGACCAGCCCATGCAGCGACACATTTAATTATAGAATTTCTACTTAACGCTATAATGACCTGGTGTGAACTATGGGCACCTCGAGCACAATGGCGCAGCACACCTGCGCGGAAAATGCCTGACCCCTGTGCACGGTGAGGGGGGCGGGCCATGTGCTGTGCTTGTGACTAGTGCCTGTATGTCCAAGAGTCTGGGGGTTGTAGGTGTGCTCTCTGAGCAGGGTAAGCCGTGCTGTGCAGGGGAGCAGCGTCGGTGTGGTTGGGACGTGGATGGGCCTGGGGGCTGAGTGACCTGCGCAGGTGAAGTGGTCAGTGCCTGCGTCTTCAGGCAGGGGCATCTGGCGAGTCGTGTGCCGGGGCGAGTGGCAACGGGTTTTAAGAGGGGGGGGGGACTATCATCCGACGCCTTGTACCGTCACAAGTGCCTACGGCCTCTATCTCCAACCCCAGGTGCCCACAAGTTGGTCTTACAGTCTTACAGCAACCCCTTGATGAGGGGGTGCTGTGAGTGGGGGAACGTTGACAGTCACCTGTTCTGCCCTTTTTACCACTGCTCCACTGGTCAGAGGTCTTAGAAAGTTTGCGAAAATCACCCCCCATCAGAATACCACCGTGCCTACCCTCCGCAATGACTGGTATTACGCATGAAGCGGTAAACTCGAGCACTCCTCACGCACGTTGGGGAAGATTTCAGGGAGCGACATGCCAGTCACAGGAGTAACACCAAGAAGGTGAAGACCAAAAAATGAAGGGAAAAGCCATGACACCACGTGTGCTCTTCTTACACTGGAATCAGCAACTCTATCGTCACCCGCACCCTGCAAGCTCCCTCCCTCACTGCTGCACCTCAGAAGCAGTGAAACCACTGCCCTGTTCAAGCAACACCTTACCCCACCCAACCCTCTGGTGATGGAGCCCATCGGGTAACCTCCTTGTCCAGCCTGCAAGCCCCCCTCCCGCTCCCTACACGAGCTCTTATGCCCTGCTTTCAAAAGACCCACATACACACGCGCAGGCAAGCATGCACACACACTCACACACCCTTACACTCGCCGCGCGGCTCGTGGGGGGGGGTCGCGCACGGGGGAAATTACGTATTAAACAAAAAACTAAACTTACCTTACAGCCGGTCCACGCCACCTCTCAGACCTCTGCTCCCCTTGGCGCCTTCACGAACGGCACTGGAGGGGCCTGCCAACCCCTCTCAGCCAATCCTGGTGCTGCCAGCAGCGCCAGGATTGGCTGACGGCACAGCTTACGCTACGCCCGCCGCCTGCCCATTAGGAGACCGAGGGGCTCCTAATGGGCATGCGCAAGCCAGTGCAAATACAAGTGCGCATGACTGGGCACGGGTGAAAATTCGCCCTCCGTCCCCACTCATGCGCACTTGTGCTGCTGCCTGTTGTCCCTCCCTGGTCTGACAAGCATGTCAGTCAACATGACGCCGGACCGCCCACCCCCTTCAGACTCTGAAGGGGGTGGGCGGTCCGACGTCATGCTGACTGACATGATTGTCAGTTGGTTCTCCCTCGGTGTCAAGTGTTTACTTAAGACAAGTTTAGAAATGCCGAGGGAGCTACGGGCGGGAGCTGGGCGGGGGGGCTACGCCCCAACGCCCCCAATGGACGCACCGCCACTGAAATACATTAGGACATTATGCACTTGTAATAAGACAGACAGGATTTCCGTCAAGTTTGTGATGTAGCACCTCTCTGTCAAATTCTAAATCAGGCCCTTTGCTATGCCAAGAAAGGGTTTGTGACTCCGCCCACCTGATAGAATAATTGGACATTATTTTGATAGCGTGTGCCCAGTGCGTAAAGAGCCCTCATAGTCATACCTTATGCCGCGCATGTTGGTATACTGAAGGGGTGATACTGAAAGTGTGGAGGCGAGAGGGGATATGTGAGTTTTATTCCAGAAGCCACAGTTTCAAAATGGGTAGTGGCACATTTTGCATTTGGTTGTGCTTCATGCTCGGCAGAGAATTGAAACTCGGCTCAGGGCATGGTTGGATGGTGCCAACAAGATTGCTATGTGTTTCGAAATGCACTTTTTTCCGATATGTATTTGAATTTCGAGAGGGCATCTGGTCGGATAGGAATTTCCATGTTCTATTGTTAAAAAAGAAAAAGTCAACATTTTCGTGAAGAAGAGAGATTGTGTTGTTTTGTGAAAATATTATTAATCTAGTTACTTTTTGCTGAATGCACCAAGTCATTTTATGCAATGTGTGTTCATCAAGGTGATGCTTTCGATGTAATCAAGAAAGTAGCTAAGTAGTTTTAGAGACATCACATTTAAGAAGTTGGAGATTAGTGGATAAACAGGCTGAAATGTACAGGGTTGTTTGACAGAAAAGTGAGGACAAAAATATCGTCTTGCAAAAATACAACGAAGGCAAACGTACATGGATAATTATACATTTACTATTATTCAACTCCATATCAACGTTCCTTTGAAGATATATGCAAAAACTATATATTCTGATAGAATACCTATGTGGACAGAACAAGTATTGCGCTTGTACCCAGAAAGAAGATTGCGCGATAAGTTGTGTTTTAAGAGCTAATATTATTATGAATACCATGCCATGTAATCCTTCAAAGCAGTACTTCTAGTATCGGTGCACCCAGCATACCTCGTAATCTGCCAGTGCCTGAGAATGACACTCTGCTTTTCCTCTCATTACCAGGCAGGAAGTAGCACAGTGAAATAATATCTTGTAAAGAATTCCCACATGGAATCAAATATGGGAGGCACGTCTCCTTTCATTTATTCTAAGATCCTTTGAAAGTGGGTAGCACTGATAAGAGCCGCTGACACTATTTGATGGCAACATCACACCACCGAAGGCATCCTGGACAATATTTTCTGAGTGCAAAAGGATAGCACTTTCATTATTTTTCTTTTTTTCCTAATAACTCAGCAAGAATAGATTTCCTTCCCCTGTGAATAACTCTGTTCAGCTCCTGTGCTTATCTTTGTTTACCAGATTTCCCTGGTAGCTGATGCCATATGCATTTGTATGGTGAGAATGTTGATAATACTTTCATTTGTCCTCAGAACTAAGATAACATACATGTTATTTTTCACAAAGATGCCTAATGGGAAGTATCTCACCAATGACATTTCAGACAACGCTTTCTACTTCCAAACTTGATAAGGAATACGTTTAAGGATTCACTTATGTTAGTGGAAGGTGCATTTTACATGTCAATAAAATAATTTTAGTAAACAGATCTTTAGAACTATGCATTTTTCAAAATCCTGCCTCTCAAACACCGGCAAAACAAACCTCCAGGTTCCATTTAAACATATGCCATGTTTAATGAACGCAGCTGTTTGGCTATGCACATTAAGGGGCAATTCACGAAGGTATTATTAGTCCAAAACATATATTTGCAGCAGAAAAGGCATTTGCACCTGCCAAGAATTCACAAAGGGAAGTGTAAGTGGATACCTTTCTATGACGAAACTGTGGAGAAATGTATAATAGTAACTCCAATGTAAGGGATGAGAAATGGACCGAATAAGGCATGGCAATTAGCAAACCGCAACCTAACTCTTTCTAGACCTCGGAAGCAAATCGCTGTAATCACATCTCTTCCAGAATAGGAAGGGGATGGAGGAGACGTAGAGCACCATGTTTTACCCATGAAGAAAAGTAGCAAATAAATAAATGCCCATTGCATATCGTGCCCTAAATTGGCTGTGCCTAAGTCTATGGCATGGACCTGATTGCTGGTAGGCTGGTAGGCCCTATTCAGATGTAAGGACACAGTGTGGCTGACATAGTGTTTCTAGCCTGCATCCCCACACCTATTTCCTGCTATTATGCATTCATTGGAAAGGATAGACACCATACAGACCTGGTATTCCAGGTCAAATTCTGTTCATACTTCTCACTTCCATGTGGATTAACGCTCCAATTTACAACTTGATCTTGTAAGTAATTAGGGTTGAGGGCAGCTGCAGTGAGGGCAAGAGGAGTGAAATGGGAATGATGGCAGTGGGCAGGCAGGCTGTGGGCTAGTAGTAAGGAAGATTCCATGCTCCCCTATAAAGTATGGCAATGTCAAGCTGGTGCATGTTGTGTGGCTAGTGGGTTGCTTGCAGCCTGATCTGTATGTCCTCTAAGGCAGAGGAGCATCGCCCCACTGCTTCAGCAGCGGCTCCTCCTCTAAGGCAGAGGAGCATCGCCCCACTGCTTCAGCAGCGGCTCCTCCTCTAAGGCAGAGGAGCACAGCCCCACTGCTTCAGCGGCGGCTCCTCCTCTAAAGCAGAGGAGCATCGCCCCACAGCTTCAGCTGCAAGCTGAGTACAAAAAACTAAATGATAATAATGTTCTGTTATAATCATTTTGCTTTTTGTATTCAACTTGCAGTTGAAGGGGTGAGGCAGGGCTGGGCTCCCGTTGCCACACAGGGAGGAGGAGTGGTGGCAGCACCAAAAGTGAGCATGACACTTTGGCTGGCCGTCTCGGGCTGGCCAAAGTGTCATGCGCACTGTGCATGTTTTTCACCAAGGCAGCACTACAGCATGGTTGGAGAACATGTCCAGCCTGCCAGCCCCTGTCTGAGTGCCAAACTAAGGTGCTCAGACCAATCACAACGCTGCTAAGGCTGCGTTGTGATTGACTAGGGGATTCTGGGAGACTGTGTGCTTTGCTTCCTGGTTCCAGGCTGCTCCTGAGTGGACGGATGAGAGGCAGTGGTCGGTGGTATGAAGATAAGTTGTTTAAAAAAAAAATGCATTCCCCCCTCCCTCAGTCCACTCCCTACACACCACCACCTCTTGTGGGTGGCAGCCGCTACTGGATTTTACAACATGGAAAGTCCAATCAGTTGCCTCTCACCAAGGAGATTGATGTATTGGAACCACAAAGCTACTGCTTATAGTGTAGATATCCAATACAGGTCAAGCAATATGGCATCTGTGCCAGATTTTCATGATATTCACTAAATAATTAAGCTTAGTTTGGTTTACTTGTAGGCAAAATTATTTCATGTGGCTGTCCTGAAAATTGTACATACGAAACAAGAGAGAGAGCAAGGATTAATACCGGGGTACGTCCTTTTCCCCTAATTGATACACTAAAACAATGTGGACAGACCCACAGGTGAATTATTGAATACGGATTATTCTACTGTAAATCTAGGGGTGCCAGGAACAACTAGGGTTATTAAGAAGAACCCTCACCCACCAACCTAGTTGGTGGCATGCTTCATCATCAGGTTCCCAGCTGGGCAGCCAAATGCAGCCCAGCTGTGCTTCGACGCCTGAATTACAGCGAAGCGGGTTTTGTTTTCGTGTGACTGGTGCTCAAAAAGTGGTGAGGTTAAAAATGCCTCTGGGACTCCTTGCTGATACCTTTTTTATTCTCAGCGGCCCAGGACATGGTTTAAAAGAAAACGGGGGGATAAAGTGAAGACTAGTAAATAGTCTTTGTTATCCATCAGGTGTTGATCGACATGTTTCAGCCTAAAAAAATAGTTTGGAGGCTCTGTTCAGGACCATCAAATGTGAGAAAAATTGTGCTGTGTCAAAACTACGCTACATGTATCTTTTTTTCAGCACACACTCTAAGATGTGCTGTGCATGCAGTGGTGTAACCGTACTTGTGGACCCCCCGTCTGGTTTAAAACATATAAGACAAAGAACACAACATAAAAGACATACAAAACATATATAATGAAGGAAATAAGTTGCTCCATTCCAGTGCATCATCCTTTTGCTCATGGTGCATCTGTCTCATCATTAGCACTCCTAGAGTAATTCGTTTGTATGTACCATCAATCATACTGAAGACATGCAACATACAACTGGTGTATGCAAACTCATGCATGGTGGTTTGGTGCAGGCATGCATGTCTTGTATTTTAGTGGCTAGAATGGTCTGAATAGTCAAATATACATGTGGCACAATTTTTTGTAAGTGAATTGAGTGGCTAAGCCGTGGCTGACTATTATTATGTCCTTTAAATTGGTGGTGGCTAAAGTGCGGTATTGGCGAGAGAGTATAACCACACACTCGCCGAATTTAAAGCTTACAAAACTTCCATATTGTCACAAAGAAAGAGAAACTATATTTACATAAGCTACGTATTTGTTGTAGCTTTTAAAGATCCCGGAAGGGAATAGGGAAAACAGATAGTGGCATTGTAAAGAAAGTCAAGGCACTCTGTATTACGAAAAGACGTTGGGGCAAACAGGTAGTGAATGACCCATAGAGTCAGGATAGGTTTTAGAAGGAAAGAAAACTTACTTAGTCCAGGCTTGCCACCCGCCCTTCAAACTTACTCCGAATTTCATGGGATCTCAACGATACCCAAGACTGGAGACAGTTTGTTTTTTAAGCTGAGGTCCTGGCAGTGGGTTGTGGGGCGTGGTTGCGTTGGTAGGCGTAATCCGTCATCGCGTGAGCGTATGACTTGGGACGGTGCGTTTCGTTTACTTGATCACCAGACCATGCACTTTTAAGTGTGGAGTCATTCCGGAAGTGGGGATTCTGATGCCTCCACCTCTGATAATCCTTCTGGTATTATGGGTCATATTTAGGAGATGTTATTCTTGTATTGCAGGAATTTGCTGTTCTCGCATTCTAACTCCCATATTTATTGTTTTTTTGGGGGTTAGTATGTATCACATGGTGGAGTCATGGATCCGGTTAAGCCGATATTCGCCTATTATGGCATTATAGTGTTTGACTACAGGCACCACCCCTTCCGGGATCTATGAAAGCTACAACAAATACGTAGGTTTTAACCCAGACGGTGGGTCCGTAACTACGGGTACACCACTGCATGCACAGCACACCTTTGCGTGTTTGCTGAAAAAAGATACACGTGGCGTAGTTTAGCCACAGCACTATTTTTCCCACATTTGATGGTCCTGAAGAAAGCCTGCATATTATTTTTATGGCTGAAACATTTCGACCAACACCTGATATAAAACAAAGAGCATTTACTAGTCTTCACTTTTTGAGCACCAGTCACACGATTAATTCAGGCGTCGAAGTACAGCTGGGATGCATTCGGCTGCCCAGGTGGGAACTTGATGATAAAGCATGCCAACAACTAGGTTGGTGGGTGAGGATTCTTCCTAATAACCCTAGTGGTTCCTGGCACCCATAGATTTACAGTAGAATCGTCCGTGTTCAATAATTCACCTGTGGGTCCGCCACGTTTTTGAGTTTCTTGAAAATGTAGCATATTCCCATCCCTTTTTGATATATTGGTTCATACAATGATTTTGTTTTGTGTTAAGCTATACCACATGATATTTCTTTTGGAAACGTTTGCTCACCATTCGTGTTACCTGCAAGAATTTGTCTGGTTTCACACAGAACATTTAGAGTAGACCAAGTAAGCCATGATCTAGTGGTAATTTGCACTCCACTGTGTATAAATATCATAGTGTATTCTTCAATACAGAATTCCAGTTAGTCGGATTTGATTTCAGGTTTCTACTAGGGGTGTGCAGTAAATTCCATTCCTCTGGAGGAGTTTGCTGAGTTTTGCCCACTCCATTCTCCAAGTTTTGTAAAAGCTCCGCAAAACGTGACGTGGTGTAGTTTTTTCTTGCGTGCAACTCACCAACAGTAAGTTGGCAAACGCAATTGAGAAAATCAAGTGCTAGACCACCTCCCAGTGAGATTTCTCAATGTGGGTGGTCGCAGAACATTGCTCATGTTAAGAAAGCTGCCAGTTGCAGTGAGAAAGCGGACGTTTGAGTCTCAAATCTGCTTGAACGGCAAAAAGAAGCAACACCCTCTGGTGTGCTGTGTGTTGCCTTTCACACTGATTTTACAGCACGGGACAAGCTCCTAGCACTAAAAATCAGCAAGAGCAGCATGATGTACCACAACTCCATCGCATGTGGAACTCCGTGGAATCTCGCAGAGTTTTTGGGTAACTCCGAGGAACTCGGCAGAGTAAAACTCTCTAAGTTCCACCTTCCCCTACACCGAAATTCAAAAGTATTCCAACACCCATGGCAGTTTCTCCTAGACAGATTTAGAAATATAAAACTATGTATAAACAACTGTTGTGCCAAAATGCAGTGGATGAGCGATTAAAGTCTCTTTTTGTCAACCACCAAGTAAAGAATATGAGTTTTTGCGCTTCTCTTTTTGGTTCATGAGTCGATTCGGCAGTGCTGTAAAATAATTTCACATTTTCATGGAAAGTACTGTCAAGAAGCAAACACTGAAATCTTGATGATATCAGCATTCCAATTATGAGAGGCATTGTACTGATTTCTGTTCATTAGTGATGGCTGAAGTTCCATATCTTTATTCTTTGGGAAGTATACGTACACATGTCTTGATGAACATTTTCTGCTTAAAAATAAGAACTTTTACAATACGTTTTGTCATGAGATCTCAAATTTCACTCTCAGTTGTTGTATGAAAGTCAAATTGCATCCATAAAGGCTTATCAGCGAGATAACACAAGCCCTTCACGCAATTTGGTTTCTGGGGGCTAAAGCAAAGTTGATTTGTACAGCGCTGCTCATGTGCTATACACCTGGTATCACTGAAAAACATTCCTTCTCCAAACAAGTTTGTATCCAAACATATTCATGTTCTTTAAGTCACAAACAAACATAGAGGACACAGGTTAGGTGATATACCTCCTAATCACTGTCCGGCACAACAATTCGGCTTGAATCAAGACTTTAATTGCAAATTGCGTAAAACAAAGGAATTGTGAAAGTGCAAATTGGTTGATCCAAAGTGCACAACTGGGCACCACTAAGGAGGAAACTTTTAAACTTTTCTCATGAACAATTCTTACTATAATATATTTTTTCATACATGAATTCATTTGAATCATGAATTATGGAACTGATATTCCAGGTATCCAATTTTATCTGAAGTTTCAGATGTAACAAATCAATGCATACAATTTTTCTTTGAAAATCATTAAATATTCACATCCTGATCCCGGGTAAATCTTTTCTTCAGCGGCAAATATTCAGCTGCTAATTAAACAACAGAGACACTATAATCACAAACATCAACGGCAGCCAAGATGTTATATTAGCAATAATCATGTTGTTGTGAGCAATTTGTCAATGAATGCACTCTCATGTTTTCTCGAAGGCCAGATGATGTTGACAATAGTAATACAAATTGTAAAAACAAAAATTGTTGTACTATTGTGCAGTATGCCCCTATAAAGATATTGTACTATTCAGGCAGTGTGATACTAACCCAATACAGTGGGTAACAATGTCAGGTTAGTGTTGCAATGTTAAAACTATGCACATCCCTTCTAGAAATGCATGTATGAATAGGAAGTATGTGCACATTGTATCAAACAAAATTTCTTCAACTGCTTCAAATTCAAACATAGGTTTTTCTTTTAATTTCAGAAAATGTTATTAATACATCTTATGAGTTAATGTAACAAGAAAGATACAAAATCACATAAAGTTGTATGAGCATAAATATGGAACAATTCCTTAATTTAAAAATATATATATATAGCAATTCAATGGAGGTCACCTTAATTTACAACAGCAAATATATTGCATACTTTTAAGCATTTTATCGTGAGTTCCTTGAGTTATGTTGCAAAATAATAGCTCATCAAAATAGATTTTTTATGAAGAAATAGGAGCTTATACTGAATAAATTACAGCCTGAGGTTATGAGGATGATTACTGTTTCCACCTGGTGACCATGTGAGTAGATGAAAAATGTAGAAAAGAGGATGAATATGAAAGCAAGATAACTGAGGGAGCATAGAGAGATTGTTGTGTAAGTATTCAAATCTGAGGTTTCTTTTGAGGATGATGTTCGTTTGGAACGAGGCTGTATGAGTGGAAGAGAATGTTCCTGTCCTAAAAGAGTTGCTGTAATCTCATGGAGAGCCCACTTTTCTCAGGTATTTGCCTATTTTGTACCAAAGAGGGTGAACCTTTGTTTGTGATGGGCTGAAGAGCTTCTCAGGACTTTTGGTTACCTGTTTGGTATCTGAGCCATACCCGCTGCGCATAAACTGATAGTCATTCAAGATATTTCCATTTTGATAGGATTAAAATAATTAGAATTTACTTTATCAGGTAAAGATGAAGTAATGGTAATTTTAGTACTTCTGGGGTTGTATGTAGTTCCAATTCTATTGTTACAAAATCTAACACCATATTCAACTTAAGTAACTTATAAACCCAGTGTTTGGGCATGCATAACTGACCATTTCCATTTTGATCAATTGCTCTCCCAGAATATAGCACTGTAAAGCCAGATTTAGGTATGCCCATGAGACCTTATCAAAGGCCTTTTCCACATCAAAAGCTAGAGCTGCAGTGGCATGCATAAATAAGCTGGGTTTATGTATTACGTGGCAGAAGAAGCATTTGTTAATGCATGTTAATTTCCCATTTATAAAGAGCGATTGTTATGGGTGAATCAATTTTGTTGATATTTTGTTTAATCTAAATATTCACCTTTTTGTGTAGATTTTTGCTTCCATGTTATTGAGATTGGCCTATAATGATCTAGTAAGTAGAAATTCTTGCCTTCTTTGGTGTTACAACTAATATTCTCACTGAGACTGTATCTTAGACTTCCCCACATGTGACATGGTGTTGGAGTAGTTCCTCTTCAAGTGGGTCAATAATGATTTCAGTTAAGGTTTTGTAAAAAACACTTCCAGCTACCCCTCAGGACAGGCCTCTTTTAAGATTTCTGTTCCTGTAATTGGTTTGTGTAGTTGTTGTTTGTGCTCTCTAGCTATTTTTTAATTTATTTTGTTGAAAATGATGTACACAATTCCACAGTGACCTAAGAATTGGATGCATAAAGGTACGTGTAATAGTCTTTAAACACTTTAGCAATGTCACAATATTTGGAGCAAAGTGTATCAAAGAGTCTCTAAACAATGAAATTAGATTAGAGTTCTTATTAAATTTTAAATGTTAAACTTTGCCTCTTTTTATTAAGGTTAGTCATTTGTGGATTTGTTTATTTTTATTTTGAACCGAAAATATAAGCCCTTTTACTTAGGATGCTGTTGTAATCCTATATTACGGTTTTCAGGACCTCTAGATGCTCAACATTTTTATGCTGACAATTTTGAAATTCTACATTTTTTATCTCTTGAGCAATGGAAACTTATTTTTATTTCTCATGACTGTGACTAATGATGCATCTTACGGTGTCTTTGAGGCCATTCTATAAGGTGATCAGTGAATTCCATGAGGTTGAGTTCTGACTGAGAAATGATAGCATGCACTCCTGATTTACCCCTAAGCCTTCCTTATTTTGTACCAAGACCAGGGCACATCTGAAAGATGATACTTTTAATGAGTACAGCACCTCTAGGATGAGTCAAAGAAATACATGTACAGTCTAAAATAAGGATAGATTTAGTATTAGGGTGTGAGATATATTGTAGATGATCCTAATCAACAGGGATATAATCAATTCATGTGTAGCTTTATTGCAGGAAAGATAAAAATGTGTAAAATTTCCATACAGGGTTGTATAATCTCCACGCATGTTTTAGTCTATGTGAATCACATAGTTTCTTTATGAGATTTAGTTTGGCCAAATCTACATGAGGACTGTAGATCTAAGATTCTGTGCACTGGTATGTTAATGTCACCAAGATATTTTCCTGTTCAGATTGATGTAAAATTCAGTCTGGACTTGTGGCATAAATCCTAATAATTTATATGTAACTGTTAGGTCTGACAGCCTTAGGGTGGTCTTCTCCAAATGTTTTGCCTGTGTGCCTCACCATTTTTGATAATTTCTTTTTGTTAGCCTTAGGACTCTGAGCACTTTATTACTGCCAACCAGTGCCAAATTGCATGTGCTTCTCCCCTAAAACGTGGTTTGATTGACTATCCACAATTGGCATATTTAATTTATCTATAAGTCCCTAGTAGAGTGCACAACATGTGCCCAGGGCCTGTAAATTAAATGCTACTAATGGACCTGAAGCACTGATTGAGCAACCCATGGAAGTAGCACTTTAAACATGTCTTGGGCCTGTCACTCCAGAGCCTGTGTGCACAGTTTTACGGCCACGTCAACTTTGCATTTAAAAAACCTTGCCATGCCTTATACTCCCCTTTTATTACATACAAGTCACCCCTAAAATAGGCCCTGGGTAACCCTTAAGGCTCGGTGCTTTGAACTAAAAGTTCAATCAATCAATCAGGTGTTTGTTAAGCATGACTACTCACCCGTAAAGGTCTCAAGGCGCTGGGGGGGGGTCACAGGTTCCAGTCCATCAAGGATGAGGTCTGTCGAATAGCCAGGTTTTGAGGTTTCTTGCAAAGATGGGGAGCGATGTTGTCTGTCTGAGGTGAAGCAGAAGGTCGTTCCAGGCTCTGGCCATGTGGAAGACGGAGGGGCTTCCCAATCTGGTCTTTCTGGTGCGGGGGACCATGGCGTAGGAGAGACTGGCAGATCCTAGGGTCCTTTGGGGTGCGTGGAATTTGAGTCGGCTGTTCAGGTATGCTGGTCCGGTGTCGTGGAGGGACTTGTGAGCATGGGTTAGCATCTTGAAGGTGACTCTAGCTTCGATGGGGAGCCAGTGGAGTGTGAGCAGGTGCTGGGAGATGTGGCAGTGTCTTGGCAGGTTGAGGACCAGTCTTGCGGCAGCGTTTTGGATGTTCTGTAGCTTGCGGGTGAGGTTTATGTTTATTCCAGCATAGAGTGCATTGCCGTAGTCAAGCCAGCTGGTGACCAGGGCTTGAGTGACGGTCTTTCTGTGTTCGAGGGGGATCCATTTGA
Organism: Triturus cristatus; assembly: GCF_964204655.1. Lineage (NCBI taxonomy): Eukaryota > Metazoa > Chordata > Amphibia > Caudata > Salamandridae > Triturus > Triturus cristatus. Next base: position 401,230,088 of record NC_140586.1, on the reverse strand, counting down.
AGGTCTTACGTAGGAGGCAGAGGGTGTGGAAGCAGGAGGACAAGACGGAGTTGATCTGGCAGTCCATTTTGAGCTCTGAGTCCAGGATGATTCCCTGGTTGCGTGTGTGGTCCGTGGGGGTGGGCGGGCTTCTGAGGACGGGGGGCCACCAGGTGTCGTTCCAGGCATTGGGGTTTGGGCCCATGATGAGTACGTCCATTTTGTTGGTGTTTAGTTGTAGGCAGCTGTTTTTCATCCATTTGGCGATGGCTTCCATGCCTTCTCGAAAGTTTTGTCTGACGGTGTTGAGTTCGTTGGATAGGGAGAGGATGAGTTGGGTGTCGTCTGCGTATGACACAATGTTGAGTCCGTAGGTTCTGACAATGGGGGCGAGTGGAGCCATGTAGACGTTGAAGAGCGTAGGGCAGGGGGAGGACCCATGGGGGAATCCACAGGTGGTAAGTGTAGAGTTCGAGAGGAAAGGGGGGAGTCTGACCCGCTGCGTTCTGCCAGAGAGAAAGAAGCGGATCCAGTCGAGGGCCTTGTCTTGGATCCCTGCGTCGTGGAGTCTGCGTATTAGGGTGCGTGAGAGACTGTGTCAAACGTCGCTGAGAGGTCAAGGAGGATGAGGGCTGCTATTTCTCCTTTGTCCAGTAAGGTGTGAATGTCGCCTGTTGCGGTGAAGTGGGCGGTTTCCGTAGTGTGGTTTTTTCTGAAGCCGGATTGGGAGGAGTCGAGGATGTTGTGCTCTTCGATGAATGTGGCGAGTTGGCTGTTGATGGCTTTCTCGATGACTTTAGCTGGGAACGAGAGCAGGAAAATGGGTCTGTAGTTTTTGAGGTCGGTGGGGTCCGCCGAGGGTTTCTTCAGGAGGGAGTTAATCTCAGCGTGTTTCCAATCGTCGGGGAACGAGGCGGTTGCCAGGGAATGGTTGATGGTGTGGCAGAGCATTTGTGTGATGGTGTCGCCGGCTCTGTTGAAGGTAGGACATGTACTTTGAAGTTTTGCATGTCCTGGTAATGAAAAACAGCTACATGCATTTTTCACTACCCCTCTCGTAGGTTAATGTTTGGAATACCTTATTACACTTTTAAGCTATAATTTCTGATTGAGAAGGAGTAGCTCTGTCATGTTTATTATCACTGGAATGGTAATGATAAATCCTCTTTGCTGGCAAAGTTGAATTTAACATTACTATTTTACAAATGACACTTTTTAGAAAGATAGCATTTCTCTGCTCTTAAAGCTTTGTGTGCCTTCAGCCTGCCTCCAATACAGGTCTGGGGTGAGTGACAGCTGGAATTTGTGCTTTCCCTATAGACAGCCACACACAATGGAAGAAAGGTAGGTGTGACTTAGTGCTCATCTGCATCCTGATAGCTCATACTGGGCAGTATGGGAGGGAGGAGCTGACACTTACACCTGAATGGGCAGTGTCCTGTCCCCACACAAAGGATTGATTACTCCCCTGTAGTAATTCGGGAGCAAGGGTTCGGAAGGGAAGACCGATATGCACTTTATAGCCCCTCTATAGTCACCTGCACTTCAAAGGCACAACTGGGTGTAAGTACTGGGTTTCTGAGCCCACCAAATCAGACACTTCTAGACCTCTAAAGAAACTCTGGCAGGAAGAAGTACTTCTGTGCTGCTACAAGGACGGACACTCTGCTGGACTGCTGCTCTGGAAAAACTGATTTTCTGCTTTTCTACTGTGCTGCTCTGCTACCCTCTGCCTCTGCTGAAGAAGAATTGGACTCTTGCTTGAACCCAGAGTGATCGCCAAGGGCATGCTGGCTTGCCTTCTGTTTTGAGACTCAGGGATATCAACGTCTAACCTCTTGCTCCTGTGCCAGTTCCACTGGATGTGGATTCAGTGGAACCAATGCATCCTATGCTGCTTGAAGCAGAATCGATGCATCACCGCTGTAATGGGAACAGAACCACCACATTACGCTTGGAACCAGCACATCGACTCTGGAACCAATGCATCGGAAGAGCCGCATTGGCGCCATGGCAGTGAGAGATGATCGACACATCCACTCAACTGATAGGAAAAACCTGGTGCATTGGATTTGGAATCAACGCATCCTGTCTTCTGCACTTCATCTTCGGAACCAGTGCATCACTATTGTTGCATGGAGAAAATCAATGAATCACCTCAACTGCATAGTTAACACCTATGCTTCGCTCGGCTGCACCCCGCATCTCACTGTTACGGCCAAAATCAAGGAACTTTGTTCAGCGGGCCTTGCATCGCTCTTGTATCCATCCCACATTCTATTGCGATCAAGCTGAACTCTTGACTTAGCCACCTCTTAATGATAATGTCTCCTAAGGGTCAATTTTGGTTTCCTTAAGGAATAATATATCCCCTTTGAGTTTGTAACAGTAATCAAGAATGTTACTTCTTTTGATGGAAAGAATAAGGCGCTTTGGGTTAAAGAAAGGACTTTGATGTTCTCCCTCACCTTGTTGTGAAGCCAGAATAGTTGACGACGCAATAAGTTTTATTCAGTGATTTTTTTTTAATTTTCTTCATCATATTAAAGAGATAAACTGTTTTTTGTAAATAGAATACATACATATTATTGCTAATTATATTTATTTGTGCTCAGAAGCATAAACTAACAGTCTGTTCTCTATATCTATGAGCATTGCTCTATTGTTTCAAGCACTAGTGGTGGTTGTTCACTATTTAAATGTTGGAATTATGGCGGTGTCATGTGATCAAGACGGCGCCTCTGCGGTCGAAACGTTTCATGGCAGGCGCTGGCCTGGAATAGACTCTGGGCCGAAAATTTGAAATAAAGCACTTTTGAATTTGTAACAATTTGCAGCTGGAGGTCCATACCTGGAAGGTCTAACCGGGAGAGCGCTGGGCCAGGATTGTATGTATGTATATATATATATATATATATATCAACCAAACACGCATGGCGTGCAAGAATGGAAAGCACTCAAAGAGTTTCAAAGCAGCAGTGCTTTATTTTGCGAGCCCCCCCTATCCCAAACGCTAACAAGTGAGAGAGATTTTTAAATGTGGCTGAGAAAATATATATATACTACTGAGTAGCTGCATATCCTGGTGAAGTGGTGAAGAAACTGGTTTGATTAGCTCTCTTTAGGACATGTAGAGGGTCCGTTGAGATGTCAAAGAGATAGTTGAAATAAAGGAAAGAGAAGAAAGGGTGCCCGGTAAAAAGCAGATAAGCCTACAAGAGAGAACTCGGTAAACCACTAACTTCTCCCTCCTTAAAATCATTTGTGGCCTAAACCATAAACAATATTTAATGTTGTTAAGGACTAGTGCTGTGGAGAGTTTCCCGATACAAATATTGAGCAAAACAAACTGTATTTTTATTTGCATTTATTAAGCACGACATTCATCCCAATGGATATCACGGTGCTTAGGAAAGCATTCTCCTGAGAAAGGAAAGGCAAAAGCCTGCGCATCTAGGAACAGAGGGAACTATGTTAAGAGGCTGGAGGTACTAATACCTATATCCTGAGGAACAACCATGTTTTCAGCTTCTTCCTGAAAGACATATACTTGTACTTAAGGCAAAGATCTAATGGAAGTTCATTCCAGTGGACAGCTGCCAAGTTGGAGAAAGAGCGACCCCCTGCTGTAGCTTTCTTAATGTATTTTATTTTGGCCAAAGCATGATGGCAAGACCTCAGTTTTCGTGTCAGAATTTAGAATTCGATTTTGTCCTGCAAAATTCGGGGACCACCCTTGTGTAGCGCTTAGTGTGCATAACACAGTAGCTTGAACTTGGCCCTTTGACGCACAGGTTGCCAATGGAGCTCCCTCAGACATTCTGATGCTGAGCTCTATTTGCTTTTATTACAGACCAGCTTGGCAGCAGCAATCTGGATCACTTGCAGTCAGGAGAAAAGATACTGAGGCATGCCTACATATAGCTCCTTCCCATAATCTAGTTTACAAGAAAATGATGCCTGGGTAATAGTCTTTCTGCAGCTTAAGGGAATCCATGAGAAGAGTCTTCTTAGTAGTTTTAGCGAGGCAAAGCTTTTGCCGCACAATGCTTGCACTTGGTCTTACAGGGTCAATGCATTGTCGATAAGTACGCCCAGGTTTTTTACAACGAGTTTGGGTTCTGTGGCAGCTCCTAGTGACTGGGGCCACCAGGTGTTGTCCCAGAGTAGGTGAGGTCCTCCGAAGAGCAGGATTTCAGTCTTCTCAGCGTATAGCTTCATACAGTGTTGTGTCATCTAAGTTGCCGTTTCTGAGAGGCAGTTGACTAAGATGTTTCTAGTATCCTCTTGCTTTTCTTCGAAGGCAATTAATAGCTGCTTATCATCTGCATAGGAGCAGATATTTAAGCCCCATTTCCTGCCGATCTTAGCTTATGAAGAGACATAGGCATTAAAAAGGGCTGGGCTTAAGGAGGCTCCCTGTGGGACACCATATTTGATGTTTTTTTAACTGGAAGAGAAGGGTCCCATTTGAATTTTTTGTGCTTTATTACATAAGAAAGAGTTAAACCATTGAAGAGCTTTCAGGTGTAATCCCTTTTCATGCAGAATACTCAGCAGAAGGTCGTTAGATACAGTATTGAATGCTGCTGTCAAATCCAAGAGGATCAGTCGGCGCTTTACCCTGATCCACCAAGGATCGGATATTATCTGATACTGCAAGTAAGGTGGCATCTGTGCTGGTATAAGCTCTAAAACCAGTCTGAGATGGATCCAAAAGATAATTGGTTTCCAGAAAGCTAACCAGTTATGTATTGACCAGTTTCTCCAATACTTTAGACAAGTATGGCAGTTGGGAAATTGGTCGGTAGTTTACGGGATTGTGGATTTCCATGCCAGATTTTTTTTAGTAATGGGAATACAATAGTTTTCTTCTATATATCAGGGAATACTGCAGTATCGAGGGATGTATTAAAAATATGGGTAACTTATGGGTCTAGGACTGATGCGAGCTGAGAGAAAATAAAGTGGGGGAGGGGTCAAGGGGAAATCCTGATTTGACCTTGGTCATAGCTTTTACAACCTGATCTTCGGTAAGAGGGGCCAGGTTGCTTAATTGAGCGTGTGCTTCTGGGTGTGAGGCTAGGGTTTCCCAGCCTGGTTCATTGGAAATTGGTTGGCTTTTGAAAGAGGAATAGATTTTATCAGTGAAGAAGTTGCTGATTATCTCGCAGTTGTCGCTTGAGGGGGTCATGGTATGGGACATACTGGTAGGTTTGCAGAGTTCCTTCAGTATGTTATATAACTCTTTAGGTGAGTTACGGTTGTCATCTATTCGTTTGCATAGTAGTGTTTCTAGCACTTTTGAAGAGCAGTCTATCGCTACCTCCTTTAGACAGTCTCCATTTATGTTGTAATGATTTACATTTCCTTTTCATTTGTCTCAGTTCTGATGAATACCATTTCTCTGATGGTGTTTCCTACTTGGTTTCCTTCCTAACCTGGGTACACACTGGTCCAATGCGTGGGTGATTTCAGATTGTAAAAGTTCAGCCTCTGTCTGAACAGAGAGTGCCCTAGCAGTACTTAGGTCACTTAGAGAAAAGTGGGAAGCTAACGAGTCAGGGGTAATATGGTTCCATGCCCTTTTTGCCCCTGATGATGGTGTGATCAAGCAGGTTGGCTTGGTTGGCAGGTTAAAAGAAAAGGAAATTACGGTGTGGTCAGTCCAGGACAGAGGTGTAACCGCAGAGACATTAATGGATTCTATGTTGGAGAACAGCAAATCAAGTGTGTGCCCAGAAGTGTGAGTTGTTCCTTTTATCCATTGTTTTAGCTGCAGTATCTGCATGTTGTTTTCCAAATGTTTAACCACAGAGTTGTCAGAATTTTCAAAGTGAACGTTAAAATCACCTAGGACTGAAAAATTGCAATGCTTTACGCAAGAGGGGAATAATTGAGACTTCAGTTTAATGCTAAAGTCCGATTTGTATCCTGGGGGATTGTAAATTACTGCTCCCCCAAGTAGTTTGTGGTCTCCATTGGACATTAGAAATGCTAAGATCTCATGTTTGCCTAATGTAGCCACTGACTCGGGGAGGTAAGTAAAGCAGTCTTTGAATAGAATGGCGTTTTCCCCTCCCTTCCGTCCTCTTCTGTCCCGTTTTATCAGTTTTTATCCTGCTGGTAGGGCGGTGGCAATATCGGGCGATTTATTATCATCTTGCCACGTTTCTGTAATGACGGCTACGTCAGGTTTTATGTCAGCTAAGGTATCCCAGATCTCAAGGCAGTGTTTGGGCATCGACCTAGAGTTAAAATAAATGCAGGTCATCTGAAGTCCAGCCAGGCTAGCAGCTTTCCTAGCATGCTGATCTAATAGTGCTTGTCTGCCCCATTTGCAATGAAGGCATGAAAATGGCCCCTCCGTGTTCCCTGGGGAGACTTTTGCACAAGATGCCTCGTTATGTTACCGGGGTTTGGCCAGCTTACAGAGCATCTCCCTAGAGTATTGGTGGCGGTTACTGAGATTGGTAAAAAGGGCTCAGACAGGTTTGCCTTTGGCGGTACAGCGGCGTGGCCGCACTGCGGCCCATTTTTTTTGTCACCCATAATTGAAAGCTAAAACGCTGCCCCTCCTACAGCGCTGCTTCTGTTGACTACTGGTTACTTGCACTATACTTTAGTCACGGTGTAGCGCTCTCTCGCCCTCGTTTAACAGGCTTTGAATTCAATTACAGTTCAGTTAAGATTTAGTTAAAATCACAGCATGCTTTTCAAATTAGAAACAATTTAAAGTGCAATAGTGCACAGCAGGATAAGATACAAGGGGGTTAGGAGTAGGAATCGTCTAGCCTTACATTCTCCGCGCCGCGGCCCTGTTTTTGTAGTCCCCCATTTTGAAAGCTAAAACACTGCCCCTCGTACAGCGCTGCTTCCGGTGACTTCCGGTTTGTGCTGTACCTTAGTCACGGTATAGTGCCCTCCCAATTGAGTCAAATACAAGTAAGTTTGACAACCTTTCAAATTCAATTACAATTCAGTTAAGATTCAGTTAAAATTACAGGGTGCTATTAAATTTAGAAACAATTTAAAGTGCAATAGTGCAAAGCAGGATAAGATACAAGCAGGTTAAGAGTAGGAATCGGCAATCCTTCGTATTATCCTGTAGTATTATCAATTCAGTTGGAAACAGTGCTTGCTACAGCATTAATGTCTAACATTTAAAGTCAAGTTTGCTGGTATCCATGAACCGTGACTTTCTTCTCCCGAGGGTCTTGACGTCCTCGCCCTGGCCTTTACAGGTTGAGGTGGCCCGCAAATGTATGATCCATGTTCATTGCATTACACCTGGGACTCCGGTTTACACCACCGCGATGGCTCTAGTTGGTCTCCCCCACTATTAATCTCATAGTGACATGGCGCCCTGGACGAAATGCTCACTGCTTACAGTGGGCGACCTCTTTACTCAGACAATTTCTCTCATTTAATCACTTGGCCGCAGACTACGGTCTCCCCTGGGGTAATTTCTCCTAAATTGACAACTCAGTAGTACATGCTGCACCCTGTGGAACTCTACAGAGGCAGAAGTAATGCAAACCGTACTCACAAGGTTAGATGGCCAATACCTTATCAGCTGAGTATATAGGAGCATCCAGGACCAGTCAATTGCCCGCCTTGTGGTGATCTGTCAAACGTAGGAGGACCATTTTGGATGGGTACTCCAAGATAGGGAGTGGGGACAGATTCAAGAATTCCCCCAACAAGTTTCCCACAATTCCCGCTTTAGAATTATACAGTTTTTATACTCCATAGAGCATATCTTACCCCAACTCAGCTAAACCACTATTTCTCAGATACAAGAGAGGAATGCCCGCGTGGCCAGGCCCCAGATGCAGACCTAACCCACATGTTAGGATTCTGCCCACACTTCACGACTATTGGCAGTCTATACGTAATACCCTACTTGAGGTCATAAAATAGCAGGATATACATACCTAGGAGGCATGTTCATTATGCATCTTCAAACGCTGCATGCAACATAATGTACATTGCTGCTTTGCATCCCTAGTCCTCATCGTAGCTAAATGCTCACTTACCCTTCAGAATTTTCTATGGCCTCACCGGTGGCGGCCTGGCATGGAGCAGTGCATAAGTGGACACAGCAGAGGAAGACACCCTCCATTACGAAGAAGTTCATAATTTGCACAAGTGACCTCTCTCCACCCAATGAGCCATCCTCCTCTCCCAAGTCTCACAAATAGTAGGGAACGCGGAACTCTCCTCATGATTTACATGCACCACTTCCATAATCCTACATCTCCTGGAATGGGGCCTCTATGTCTAGATGACCCACTATATGTCTCTTTACATATCCCGCCGCTGCGCCACTCTCAACCCCCTACCCCACCTACACAAACTGCACAGACAAGTCCTGGCGCAGAATTTGTGTCATTCTACCCACTTTCTTCCCCAGTTCATAGACTACCCCCAGTTGCATTATTTCGGCAGTACACTCATATTCTTATTGATTCCTGACTAAGTCTGCCTATGCCTCATTACTTCATGTGTACTTTATTTCATGCTTTCATTGCCAATGTACTATTTGTGATGCACACTGTTCAATTCTGCAGCTCTACTGAGCTTCAACCACTGTAACTGCTGTTTCTAAGTAAAATCCAATAAACTCGGGAAATGTGTTATAATGATAACAGGGTTACCATTTTGTCAACTGATTGAACTAGCGTCATTAGGAAGTGGCCTATCCATGAGCAATGATTGAAACGGAAACAGAGCAAAATAACTAACATTGAACACTATAGTTGATGTGTTGTAGGTTTGCTATAGGGCAGCCCTATTCAAATAAGGTAGAATTGTTAGTTATATTAATTTACCCAGAATATAGGACAGAGACTGACCATCTCAGAGATAAGAATGGAAGAAAAATAATACAGTTTGTGTCCCAATTATGTGACTATTTTAATGTATACATCCAACCTGTAGTTCCTGCTTCTGTCCGGTTTACCATTAGGGATAGTGAAGTGTTAGTACAACTTTAGGCTAACCCCTGAATAATAGAGAATGGAAGTGCTCTGTTATGTTTTCAGTGACAGTAAACCGACTTTTGAATCTTGACCATTACTGCAGCATCAGAAAATATGTACTTTTTGCCATTATGGGTGACACTAAAGTGGGCTAGATCCACAAAAGAATGCTACAAAAACGTTGTTGGTTTACAATACAGTGCAAGTAATCTTTTTCTTATTGGCACTGACTTTCTTCTTGAGAGACGTTGATTTTTGCTCATTCTCCGATGATAGATTTGTTTTCCTCATACGGGACAAGATTATTTTGGTATGCTATTATTTTAGCGGCTTGAAAATCAAAGGCTGATGAGGGTTTGATGACCTGACCGTCCTTGAAAGAACAAAGTTGGCAAGTTAAATGTCAAATGGCCTTTCAAAAACTTTACCCAAGGAGTTTGGGATCCACTGTTTGAAGCTGTGCCTCCGCAAACCTCTGCTGGGACAAAGATTCATAGACTCTGCCTTCTGTTCCAGTCATCCTAGTTGGTCTTGGTGGTCTTTCTTTGAAGTTGCACAGTATGCACATCAAGATAGTCATTTCTTTTATGATGGACATTCCTGTTGTCCTACAATCTCCTGACTTTCAACTCCATTTCTAAGACTGTCAGTGGTAGCTCCTTGAAGTCTTTCCTTATGCTAGTAATTTTTACCTACAATAAGTCAATATCCTTTTTTTTGCCATGGGTGATGGCATGCACTGCATTTAGCGTTTTCAGACCATCTAGTGTAGGACTGGCTTTGCTCTTCTCATTTACTGGACAGTCAGGATTCAAAGGATTTGTGTTGTGTCTTTTCGAAAAAGTTGTTGGCTCTTTGTCTTTATGATCCTTACTGTCTGCCATTTTGTTGTCTGAATTTCAAGCAGGATCCAATAAGTTCTATCGTCATACTCAACCCTTTAGTGATGCTGTCATCTGATGGTGCATTGCAGCAAATATTTGTATTTTATTTCTGCCCCTGTTCAGGCATGATTTGCTTTGTGTGTTCCTTCTTTAGATCCGTATCATGTGGAGTTTGAATATGATAAGGAATAGGTTAGACCTTGATGTAGCCTTTAGCCAGTGCTTTAAATGGGCTGGTACTCACCGGTACTGAGTACCGGCACTTCCGATTTATTTTGCCCTCAGTACCGGCACTTCTCTGTAGCCAGGGAGAGTACCGGTACCCTGATCAACAGCACGGCAGGCGCAGGTTAGGTTTCTCCTCAGGGCAGATTTCGCTCTGCTTCAGAGGAGCATGTAATTATGTGTAATGGGTTAATCTGTTTTATTGCCATAAACGCATTTCTCGTGTGTTTTGACATGTGCTGCAACTGTTACAGAAGTCATTAGGTACGATTATATATTGCTCTTCGCCCCGCCCCTAGACCCGCCCACTTGCCACGCCTCTATTCTAATGAGTACCTGCACTTATTTATTCCCATTTAAAGCACTGCCTTTAGCTAAAGCTATATAGAAATTAGCACTAACTAGTGCCTGGGTTGTAGCTCTGGTCAGCAGCACTAACACAGACAAAATGTCAGTCTATTGCATAAGGTTTGAAAGAGACTGGAAGAAAGCAGCAAGTGAGGCTTGAAAAATTGCGGCAGTTGTTACAGGTTGAAACCAAGAAGCTATAAATTACCATGCTGGAGCATCTTGAACCCATGCTGTTGTGGGGCCTCAGAGTGCCCTCTGATTTGGAGCTGTCAGGTCTTACAAAGGGCTCATGGGATCGATGTGTAGGTTCCAGCTGAAAATGTGGACCCACCACCTAAAAGAGCAGCAGGCATTAAAGCCAGCAGGAGGCAAGTGTCATAAGCATGCAAACTGCAGCAGGAACAGTGCATTGGTGGGTGTGAGTAGCTGGGTTACACAGGGCGTGGGTGAGTTAATCACTCAGTCCAGTTGATAGGATTTTCACCCATGTTTCTCAACAGGTGATGAGACTTAATCAGCACAATAAGCTGCTATCACTGGCATCTGTGCGACTGACATTTGGAGATTTCTTTCAAGGATACTCAGAGGCAGGTAGTATCAGTCTCATTAAACAGAGCTAGAGTGGATCTCATAAATTTGAAGTATCATGCAGCACCTCAGGGAAGAAATTGCACCTTCAGTCATATTCACTGCTCTGGAGGCCAAAGGCACGGCGGTTTGCATAGATTATACTATTGGAGCATGTTTGGATGGACAGTGTCATGGAGAGGAGGCTAGCAAGTGAGTCTCTGCACCATTGAGAATCATTTTCTGGCTTCTCTTCCTCATTTACAAAGCTTATGCAATCTGCCTAGAATTTCATCAAATATGTTCTCGGGACGTTTTTATGAGGTTGCTAATGGGAGTGGTAGCGCACTCTCGGAATATCGCAAGCACTTCTGCAAGATGACTCTGTGCCAGGTCGGAGCTCACAGGAGAGTCGCGAGCTTCCACGGTCTCAAGCCATGCCCTCACAAGGAACATCCGTTTTGATAATTTTCCTTGTTGACTGTCACTGTTGGTAGGGACCCAGGCACGTCTTTCTTTTTAAATAGTGACACAGTAATGTAAGTAGACCTGTATCATCTCTTATTACGATTGCGCTGCAGGATTGAGAAGATTTTGCTGCCGCTTGGACAATGTCTACATTGGAATCCCCAAAAGTGCTTACACTAGTACATCCTTTGTCAACTAGAAAATTTGCTAAGAGATGAATAATTTGCTGCTTAATTATCCTCCTACACAAGAAGTGATCTTTGATTCCCATGGATTTTGGCTTTAGGTCGAAATTGATGAGATTTTTAATGAGGGTATTGTTTCAGTACTGCAGCAATACCAGCTGGATTCTCCGAACTGCACAACCATCAGGTAAATATACCTACTACTTCTTTGCACCCAGGTCAGCATTACTGGCTAACTCAGAATGAGACTTTCAGTGGGTGATTGAAGGTCTGCAACTGTTACCTGCTCTACATCAAGGGCATCTGGGTAGTTTAAGGTTTTTTTAAAGGATAGCTTTTGTACATCAGTTTCAAGTCTGGACAACGAGCCATCATCCACGTGTGCCAGGCTTTCTTCAGGATTTTTTCATATTTTGCCATCAGTTTAGTTTCAAACTCAACTGTAGGTCTACAGAATACGATATTTCTAGTTATGCAATGGCACTGCGTGGTTACTAGCTTCTCTTTAACTGCTTTTCCCTGCCCCTTCAAATGTTCGGCATTATCCCTCATGTCCATATAGTATTCACAGCAATCTATGTGAACCTTCATGTCTGCATTCGCAGTGATGTTAGTGTAACAGATCCGACTTTTGGTATTGATTTTTATGCAGCTTTACTTGCAGAACCGTAAAAAAATCCTTAGCATCTCTCTTCTTGCAAATAAAGTACATGTATGGAACCTCAACCATTGTATCACACCTGAAGGCAGGCAGAAAGAATTCATTTATAAAGTACACACGAAGCGTAAAAATAGCATATGGAATATTAATTCATCCAAAATGCAAGACTAATAACTAATTAGATGTCTAGACATAATTCGAACGAGCACTGGTAAATCTAAAAAGGCCTGGTTTTCTATTAGTAAAAGTACCTGAAATTTAAAGGAGGAATTTGTCTGTATGTTTGTCTGGCTTATGTGACTGGATGAATGTCGAAAATGGTGGATGGGTAACTGACTGGATACAGGGATGGATGAATGCTTGAGTGAGTGCACTGATGAGTGATTGAGGAACAGTGGCAAAAGGGCCGAATAGATTCCTGCCACCAAATGGGAGTGGCCATCCCTGCACTAAAATGTGGGGCCAAAGCTCTTCTTCCTTTGAAGTGAGTCCATTTTTGTTAGCTGCTATGAGGAAGGCAAAAGTTTAGGGATGACCCTGCAAAAAGGGTCGAGTCTAACATTTGTTTTTTACCATGTTCCATTCTGCACTTGAAGTAATTTTTCTAGTAGCTCTTTAGGTCTCCATACTTGTCATCTCATTTGGGTCCAAAGCATCTTGTCAACCTCTTCCTCTTACTCTCAGGATCAGCAACCTTACATGGCACTCCTTGCTTTTAGAGGGAACCTCCCCTCCCCTACGCTTGAAAGCAGGCTTATCCTTGCCCTGTTGATCTTCATGTCTCGATGGGTGCCTGTTGTCATTTCCTCATGAGGCACAGTGCATTGTCATATTGCATTAGTGGATCACCCAACTATTAAGCCCCCATGGTAGCCATTTAGAAAGGAACAAATCTCCTTAAAACTGTAAATACTTTATGGTGGTTGGTTCAACTGGTTTCCATCCACCTACTGAAGCGAAGCACCCTACACTCACACTTCATGTGTTGCAAGTAGGATTCTTTTTGTGCTACCACGGTCCTTGAAAATCGTGTAGATGCAATCCTGAGGCAGACTCATTTGTGCATGAACAGCTGGTGATAGCCTAAGTGACAGCAGATAATAAATTATCCATTTGTTCTTAATAAAATGAGTTATTATTATTAAACTTAATTGTGCATTCTATTGTAACATGTTTACTGTTCCCAGCCCAAACATATTCAATGTATCCACTTCAGAATGTTGAATTGGTGTGACATTTTAAAATATTGTTTTGAAGATTTAGAAAAATAATTACAAGTTACCAAAATCATTTAGCAACACTTTAAAACGTACAAGGAATAGACAATTAAATTGTCTATACTCATATTTATACCTCTGGCCTATAGATAACAAAATATATATTTGTTTCTGAATAATCCCTTAATAATTTAAAATAGTGTGACATGCAGTGCGTGGATTGGAAACTATTTAAATTGTTGGTGCTCTTACATTTGGCATGCAACTAATAGGAATTAGAAGTAATTAAATCAGTTTTGCTCTTATTACCTACTTCAGAAGGAGGAAATGCTGTGTTTCCTTGTCTAAGTGTCTACACTATCCCTAAAGATCAACAGTATTTCCTTAGAACTAATCATATCGGTTGCAAACATTTTATTAACCTTAAAAAGATAAACAATCGGAGTCCTCCAAGTTTTCACCACAAATCTTTGAAACAAGTACAATACCGTCAAAAAGTAGGTACAAAATAGAAGAGTGTATGAGGAAATTGAATTACTTTTGTATTATCAACCCTAATGTTAACAAATTACCGCCCAAAGCAGCTAAATGAAAGATCTGCAATTTGCATAATTATGCCAAATTTCGTGTAATTTTCCCAAACTTGTACGCAATTGGACAAAAAGAATTGTGTGAATTTTGCACACTCCTAATGGTGATACGACCTATGATTCTGATTTTATACATCGTTTGAAAGTACCACGACACATGAAAGTTTCAAAGTGTGTAAGTGGATGACCTGGCTAACTGAAATGAGCAGATGAGGGCTAGCAGAGTGCATCTTCCATAACTGCGTAAAGTGCAGCTTCAATTTGACTATCTCCCACTTAATACATGTTAATATGAGTGTTGTTTAGTTTAAAGGACCATTCGAAAGCTACACAAGGTAACAAACATAACCACATGTGTAGTAAGTTTCTTGAATGTAACCAATGCTATGGAATCGTTAGGTAAGTGTTAAAGCCCAAAGATCCACTGAGGTAAAGTTGATAGTGGTAAACAAGTCTGGAGGTGTGAGTATAGTGTCTGATTGACAACCAGAAAGCCTTGCATCCTAATCTGAAGCATGCATCTGTATGCTTCTATTTAAAAAGTCTGCGGATGGCCTAAAAAGGTACTTTGTTGACGGCTCACAAAGATAGTCAAATAGCGCCATATTACGTATTGGCATTGTTTGCGCCCGGTGCACCTTTGAAAAGGTGCTCCGGGCGCAAACAATGTCAATGCGCCCCATTATGGTGAATGCGCTGCCCTGGGGGGAGCCGCGTACGTGCGTTACCCTGGGGGCAGCGCATTCATGTGAAAACACTGAGCAGCTGCTCTACGTTTTCACAGTTCAGGTAGCACCCGCCTGCACTTTCAAAGGGGATTAGAGATCCCCTTGCAGGCGGGTGCAGTCAGTGTCTGCACCCGCCTGCAAGGGGATGTTTGGGAGGTCCATGGGACCCTCTTTATCCCCTGCAGAGGGTTGCTCTCAGGGGGCGCACTGACAGTGCCCCACCTTTTAAATGGCGCACTGTCAGAGCGCCTCCTGCGAGATTCTTTGACTCTGCGCCCGCATCTATAATATGGCGTGGTCGCATAGTCAAAGGAATTCCCTCATGTGCATAGGACACGCCCCAATGCACATGAGGGAACACCCTCTGTTGATAGTGCTGGTGCTTTAAATGCGCCAGCACTATCAGCATTATAGAAGGTGCGCACAAGTGTCTGCGCCACCCTCTATAATACCAAAGTGCCCCGGGGCATCCAAAGCGGGCACAAACGCCCATTGCGCCCGCGGGGCACCTTATGTAATACGGCCCCAGGTGAGCACTTATAAAATGATTATCTGGAGAGCTTGTAGAACTCATTGATGTGTTCAGCAAAGATAACGGCTGGTCATGAAAATGGTCATCACAACTCCATAATACTTGAGCCGGGACCTTGGCTTCCCAACTTGCTAGACAACATTTTAACACCACAAGCCTGGGGCTGAAGAAATCTTTTACGTTCGGCCAAATATACTTGCACTTTAAACTGCATTTATTTGAACTAATGCCAAGCTCGATTTTCCTTCTGCAACATCAGTTCAATGCATGTTCAACTGTAAAGATATTGTGGAACCAAAATGTGATTTTTCTAGTGACGCAGAAAGAAAATGCATTAAGAAGATAGGAGAACAGTTTGAGTAAATTCACTGTTGTTTGTAAAGATGATCATACTATTTGAACGCCATGCACAAATGGGTCACAAGCTAGCTTAAAGCCACTTTATTGGCTATCTGTGCTTCTTAGAGTTTTCTGGTATTCCTACATAAGTGCTAGTCAGAACTGAAAAACGGATGTGCTAATTTGACATGCTTTAACTTTGAATCTGTTTTCATCATGACTTTGAACCGTAAAGGTAATAGGAAACGTTTTTTTTTTATCTTAAAGAAGTGAGAAGGGGTGCAAAAGTCTGGGGGCAGATTTATGAGCCCCTTGCGCCACTTTTGCGTCACTTTTCCCATGTTAAAAGTGACGCAAAAGTGGCGCAAGGGGCTCATAAATCTGCCCCCAGGTTTGAAAATAAAAACGAACAGCTATTGCCGACCGGACCGCCGTTATCGAGTACGCTGCATCTCTTTCAGCAACTTCAATGTTGGATTGTTCCTTCCTAAAGAAATCTCGATTTATCCGTTGACGCATTTAATAGCCTCTACTTTATCTAGGAAAGGCCCGTTTTGAATCTAGACTCCATCGTTATCCTCTGTGGAGACTTCCCCGATCCTAGAGTGTATGAAACAATCACAAGAATTCTGCTGGCAGATCGGTGTTTTTCCCTAAATATTTGAATGGTCTCGCCGATACACGGTCGACGGCTCTCCAATTTAGAGAGCGATACCAAAGGGTTTCTACATTTTGCATAGATCTGCATCTTTCTTCTTCGATTATCAGTTTTTACATACACAGGTCCCAGCCTGCGTGTGGGGGTTTGTCTGCTACGCCCTGAGGAAGGTGGTACTCCTGGTTTGGAGTGTGTTTCACCGAAACGCGCGTCGGCGTTTTTCTTTGGGCCTACAATTCCCGCCCCTAGACTCTCCATACAGCTTGATTTCTAGCTCATTGTTACCATTTGGTTCCATTGCTAGATTTCCTTGTGATCACCTCTCTGGGAATTGGCCCTTAAAAGGCTGTTTGGCCTATGTTGAAAGATTTTTTTTGGAATGGTGTTTGAATGTGAGCTGTTTGAATTTGAGTGTTTGTCCTTTGATTGAAAATCGTTCCCCCTCTTTAACATCTTTTGGTTTTCCCCCCCTGCCTGGGAACCTGTCTTTTGTGGCTTATCTTTGTATTATATTTCTGTGTTGTGAATAACTTTTAGTATGTCTTATGTACTATTGATTTTGATATAAAAAACACATAAGCAAGCAATTCAATGCTCATGATAATATGTTTCTAAATAAAAAGAAAACTTTTTTCTACTCATTGTGATTATCTTTATATTGTGGTGCACTTGTTTTTGTCTTTTCTCTTTTCTTTTGTCATTCCGTCACAATACTCTTTTTCCTTTTTCTTGAGTGCCATACCCTTTGTGGGTAAAAAATATGATACGTAGTACTTTTCAATCATAGGGGTAGAGTTATTTGTGTTGTTTTGCTTGGTTGAAAATAAAAACGCCCAAGCACAAAAAGCGGTAGTTTTCTAACATGAAAAACGACTGACTAATCTTCAGATTCTTTAAAGCCACAAAACCGAGCTATTTCGGCGGGTATGATGAAAAACAAACACACTTTTACAAGGTATGTATTTTTAACTTTTAGAGACTACCTGCTCTCCTGCCATTTCTCGCAACCAAAGCGGAGCTAATATTGGAACCTATAATATTTATTGTTAAACGTGTCGCCTGGAAACATTCCAAGCTTTTACTCTTAGGCCTGCAAACACTCCACAGACATTCATCTGCACATTCTGCTTTACAGAAAAAAATAAAATAAACAAAAAAAATAGTTTTTCAAAAACGTAACAACAATTTGCTCCAAAGTGTAAATTCCATTGTCGGCTGATGAGACAGAAGACAGTTCGTCTCTTGAGTGCTTTCTCGGTGATTGACAAATAAATAAGAAACTATTTGTCTCAGGTCACCCCACACAAACAAGCACTGACGGTCTGGCAGTTTTGGAAGACAGTTGGACTGCGAGTGATTGAAAGGGAGAGAATGAAAACGTTGTATACGTGTTTTAAATTATTAAAATAGGCCTCTAGCGTCGAAGTAAGATATTCAAAAGTAAATAATGGCCCATATTTCATATCAGATAGTTTTAGCACAATGAAAGCTGAAAGAAATGCAAACTTTGCTGTCAATCAACTAATATGCGATTTGAGGGAAAGCTCCTTGTAACATTACTCAAACGACATTGCATTCTGTGGTAGCAAATCACCGAACAAGAATGCAAAGTGAATGCAACTTGGTGTGTACAACTCAATGAACAAACATGAACACCACGGCAAAGCGAAATGTTAAATCTTTAGGCAAAGTACCGCTAATGGCAGCAAAATCTGATGCTCAAAAACAGATGGAAAATCGATTCAAGGGCATATAAATGTCACAACTTTTTCGCAAGGAAATAATTTACAAGGGAAGTGGTAATGTGTCGTGCCCTGTTTATATATTTATATATGTATATCAGAAACTCAAATAAAAAAAATAAAAAAATTAAAAAAAAGGAAGTGGTAATAGAGAGAAGAAAACAATAACTGCTGCAATTCACCAAAAATTATCCTAGAGAAGGATGTGTAGGAAAACCCGTAGTGAATGAGATGCTGTTCCACTTACCAAAGGACACCATCAAACACAATTATAAAGCAAGCAATTAAATGATAATGTTTACTTGAACTAATAGCATCACGCTTGGAGAAAAAAAAAAGTGGGTCATGTTAATTCAAGCACATGTCAAATTACTTGCTGTACGGCATCTCCTAGCATTAAGCTCCTTTCAGATGTAGAACAAAACCCAACTCTGGGGATATTGGATAAAGTCATGTGATTAATGCAAAATAGCCAGCAAGCAAGTAAAAATAATATAAGGCAATTGCCACTCCAATAGACCAGAGATTTGCCCTTGATCAGCTGGAGCACATTTTTATAATTTTCTCGCACTGCAAGTGAATAGGACCAAGATCACGTGATAAAATTGAATCTCAAAGATAACAACTAATGAGCAGATCCCAAAATCTTGTAGGATGGAATGTGAGAAAGACTTGACAACATGATACAAGTAAAACTAACAGGAGCTGACGCCTTTACTTTGCTTCATTGTACCAACCTCAGAATGAGGCTATGCTTTACTAATACAGTATAGTACATATGCGACTGTACGAGATCAAGTCACATGGTCTCATTACATTTAAAATATTTGTAATTGTTAGAATACAAAGCTTTTGGTGGTCTGCAAGCAGGCCAAAAACTGCCCTAGCAAATGATTGCTAAAATATAACAGTGTACATTAACTCAAGCATGCAGACTAGCATTTTCATATTCAACATATATGTATAAAGGCACAGATATCGGCAAATTCACTTTCTCATGGGGCAAATGTAAATAGTAGATGGGGTGTCTCAAAGTGTATTATTTGCAGTCCTGAAATGGAGGAAATTATTGGACCTGGCCCTCTCTGCAGGGTCACCCCAAACGTATTTCCCTTTACCCTCCACTTTTTGCTGTATTCATCTCATAGGGCAGGGAGCTGTGCAATTAAAAGGTTGGACATGTACTTTGAAGTTTTACAAGTCCTAGTAGTGAAGATCTCCTGGATTTGAGTTTCACCACTGTGAGGCTTACCTCTCCCATAGGATAACACTGGGGATTCTTTATTACATAGAAGATGTCATTGCCAAATGGGAGCAGGTAGCAATTTCATATTTGGTGTTTTTCGAATTCTAATAAAAAGCCCTATTTAACGGTAAAGTTGGGCACTTGATGACAATTTTGAAAAATGCTACTTTTAGGAAGTTAAAGGAACAGATGATGGACGGAATGCTGAAAAAAAATCAAACATTCACCCCGTCACAGATCTGGGTTCAATAAATTGTTTATTTTGCTCACCACGCCATCCCAGCCATATGCAAATCAGTCTTGACCCTGCTCCCCAGTGGAATAGTCTGGCCCGAACTGCCAGGCCAGAATTTTCCTGGACTAGAAACAAGCATCCTGGGACCCGTTCCGGGGTATCACCTCTCATCATCTATGCTAGCTTGAATCCAGTAGCACAGTGAACACCGGAGCTACGTCTGTGCATACCCTTTCCAGTTAGGACGATAAAAGCAAGACCAATACAAGATGGAATGAATGCTGAACAAATCAATTGTTCACCCCAGTCACTGATCTGGTTTTAAACCACTGTTTTTTTTGTTCTCTGTGCCTCCCCAGTTTGGACCCATACATATCCAAATCAGTCTTGACTCTGCTCCCCATGGGAACAGTCCAGCTCAAACTGCCAGACCATATCCTCCCAGGACCAAAACTAAGCATCCTAGGGCCAGTTACGGGGTATCACCGCTAGCTTGAATTCAGTGGCACAGTGAGCACGGGGCCCACGTCTGGGCATACCCTTCCCACTGAGGGCAACAAAAGCAAAAAGGATAGATGATGGACAGAAAGAATGCTAAATAAATCAAACATTTGCCCACAGTCACAGATCTATGTTTGATCCATCATTTTGTTGCTCACCATGCCACCCAAGTTTGGACTCAGACATATGCACATCAGTCTTGTCCCTGCTCCCCATTGTAACAGTCCAGACCGAACTACCAGGTAGATCCTCCCTGGACCTGAAACAAGCATCCTGGGACTGGTTTCGGCATATCACCCCTAAATGTAAAATGTAAACCCCTAATCAACCAAGCTTGTTGAATCCAGTGACACAGTGAGCATCAGACCCACTAAGGCTGACCAAAGCAAAAGCAACAGAAGATGGACTGAATGCTTAACAAATTAAACATACACCCCGGTCACCGATCTGGGTCTAATCCATAGTTTTTGTTGGCCTTAGTGAATTTTACCACAACTAAACAATGCTAAAGTTCCAACGTGCTCGTGTTCTCTACTCAAAACATGGTTGAATTGGATTATACACAATTGGCAAATTCAATTCACTTATATGTCCTTTGTAGAGGACCTGTTTATTAAATGCTACCAGTGAGCCTACAACCCTTATTGTATCACCCACTGAAGTGCACCTTAAAACATGTCCCAGGCCTGCCACTGCAGCCTGCATTCAGCTTTAGACAGCCATGTCAACTTGACAATAAATCCCCTTGCCAAGTCTTAAACTCCCCTTTTATAACATATAAATCACCCCTAAGGGAGGCTCTATGTACCCCATAGGGCAGGGTGCCTTGTAATTAAAAGGTTGGGCATGTACTTTGAAGTTGTATACATACTGGTAGTGAACAACTCCTAAATTAGTTTTTTTAACTACTGTGAGACATACCGCTCTCATAGGCTAACACTGGAGATTCCTTATTACATATAATAAGCTGTAATTTCCAAATAGGGGAAGGTAGCGATATCTTGTTTGTTGTCATTGGAATTGTAATGAAAAGCCACATTTAACGGTAAAGTTGGGTTTTTATTACAATTTTGAAAATGCAACATTTAGAAAGTTGGCATTTCTTTTTCTTAAGCCTTGTCCTAAGGACACTGTCTTGAAGCTTCTAGAAGGAAAGCACCAGGATATAAAAATAGGACCTCAGACACCAACTCTTCAGGAGACTTTTGGACTTGTGGACTCTGCTAGGAAATAGGATGTCTGTGCTGGTAAAATTACATCTACTTTGCTGTTGCCCTGCCGGACTGCTGCTTTGCTGAACTGCTACCCTGCTGTCCTCTTGCCTGGGTGTGGAGAACTGAACCTGCAACTTCATCTTGAACTCAGGGCTACCAGAGTGACTCCAAGTGCTAGTCTGTGCTGGCTTCCTGATCTGAGCCTCAGGGACATAAAAGGCTGCCATCATCCAGCACCTACACCCAGCTGAAGCAAGCTTCTGGCCCCCAAGAGGTGCACCTCAGGTCCTGAATCTTTGGTGTGCCTCACAGAGATGTGTTTCCGTTTTTGGGCTCCTCGCATATGCAAACGGGCTCATTCACACCAAGACCTCCCTGCCCACGCTGTGTTTCAGCATGAAGCACTGGCAGCCACCTCTTCACGCTACATCATCAACCGCTCGAAAGGGCCACTGATGCGAAGCTCCAGAAATGCTGCTCCACTTTGAGAAGGTAAACCTCAGCAGCACTAATCTAGTAGAATGTGCTCCATCATGGTCGGCCTGAACTTGCGATTTTGTCCCAGTCCAGTGCCACCAGAAATCCATAGTTATGTGCTTTTTGGCACTGTTTTTGCTAAAACCTTTGAAATTCGTAACTCCAGTTCTATTTCTTTTTTTTGTTTAAATTTCTTTATTGGGAGTTTTACTTTTCATGGTACATTGTTATACAGTTTAATTAATACATGATGACAGGTGTATACAGGCAGGCAGACAACATCTGTACAGTGTGGAACATCCATCCTATCTTATACCATAGAGCTCAAGTAAAATACTACAAGGCACATGAATTTTGCATCTCCAGTGGATTCGTAACTCCAGTTCTATTGATTGGATTTTTGTTATTTTGGTGTCAAATAATTCATTAAAATGTACTCAATTATTTTAAATCAGTTTGGGATTTTTCTTCTATTGTTTGTTCACTTTATTACTGTTTGTGTACTGTATACATACGTTACACATTGCCTCTAAGTACAGCCTGACTGCTTTTTGTGGCAAGCAAACAAGGATTAAGCACGGGTTGATTTAGTGACTTTTTTGTGGTTCACCCTGCAAAGTATTGTGGCTGTTTCTTGATCAGGGCTCACGCTCCAGTCAACCAGCAACCAAATTTCTCTCAGCACCATACACCACAGCACCTAAAATTCCCCAAATCAGGGTCCAATGTGCAAAACGTGAACTCTACTTTCTATGTCATATCCTCTACTCCTCAACTCTAGATTGCAAACATATTACTTTTGCATTCCCTGATTACATGGCGCATATTTGCAGTAATAGGAAACACACACATACAACGTGCAGGAAATGTGCAACAACTAGTACTTCGCAAATGTAAGAGCCATATTCGTGTATAGAACACTGTTCCTACCTTCTCAGGCTTAATTCCACAGGTCAATGATGTGAAAGTGGTCTATACAGGTCAATACTACTCTGGTGCATTGATGGCACAGATGACTATTAGAACCCATGAGACCATGCCTATTCACATGTCACATGCGTTATGGACTTAATTACCCCAAATAGGCTGCTGAGGTTTTGCTTTGACTTTATAGCTGATATGCCATACAACCATCCTATGATGCAGGCAGAAGAAGCGCACAGAACTGTATACAGAATGACACAACATCAGATGAAGGTGTTTTGGAACTCTCAAATCCAGATCTAATCCGTCCTTGGGTAGACAAGCCAAACGAAAAATATTTTTTGATAAGATTGTTTTGTCATATTACACAATTTACCTGTAAGAGGCAAACACCCAGACAGTAAGATGCAAAATGGCAATGATAATATCAACATAGACTACACCAGTGACAAATACTCACAGGATAGACAGAGAGACAACATTAAGACATTAAGAATTTCTTTACTTGTGAGTCCTTTTAAACTTAAAAAACCTTGTCCAGATGATATACAACAGCCTGTGTAACCTCACACAATCAAAAATGAATGTCTGAGTATACAGCATAAATATATAAAAAATCATGAAATTAAGATAAATCACAAAAACCTGTAGAAGTATCTCTCTGGTAAACTGGCATAGATCTATCAAAACATAGGCCAGACATGGAATTGAAAATGCGTTCATCATTATTCAGCTGAAGTGTAACTAAACAATATTTTGTCATATATAAAGGCAGTTTCAGACATATAACCAATATTCATTTTGTTACAGAGAGTTGACTTATCAAATCATACAGATACTACCCTGTGGAGCTTGTTCACTGTCATCAGTGCTCACCTGTGGTTGATGATGATTGAAGTGGAGATTATTGCCTCACTCATGGCCTGAAATCCACTGGCAAGTGCGGCACATCTCCACACAGCTCAGCGAGGCAGTCTGGAGCTATGTATATGTCCCTATAGGACCTGAATATGTGGGCATTAGTGCTTTGGTTACTCCAAGTCAGGATATATATTGTACTTACCAGACTACTGATCTTCCAAAATATTGTACCAAGAGACTTCTTGATGTCAGTAGACATGTCACAAATGACGTGAAATTTCAGGGAACCCATACTGGTGGATGCACTTGCTCAGTTAATGTTGTTGCATTATGCCATAGTCTTCCC
The DNA here is from genome assembly GCF_964204655.1 of Triturus cristatus. Lineage (NCBI taxonomy): Eukaryota > Metazoa > Chordata > Amphibia > Caudata > Salamandridae > Triturus > Triturus cristatus. The sequence goes on along the minus strand of NC_140586.1, from coordinate 401,206,174 downwards.
CTTTCCATTTTTCCCAGAACTTGTTTCAACCATTTTAGAAAGCATTAAAATATAATTATTTGCACCTTATCAAAACCATAAAGCAAGAAGGGGAAAAGAGGTGTTTATGGACAGAAGAGAAGAGAAAACTTGTGGATTAGTGCGATGAAAAGAGAATGCAAAAGCAGCAAAGAGATGATAACGTCCCCATATTGTCAACCACTGGATAACAAGAGGGGCTTGTTGACATGGAATTAGTTAGATCTCAACAACATTTTAAAATACAGTTAACAGATCAACAAATGCACTTTCATACCTGTGACAGCCATCCAAATCACTATTAATGCCTGTTACAGGCCTCACAAAGCAGCGCTGCATATGAAACATGTTGAAGAGTGCCAGAAATGCGTTCATGTCATGGAAGTTTAAGTAGAAGCTATGCTACTGTATTTTGTGTCAACTGCAGGTACTGGACACACACTTTAAATAAAACCCCTAGGTTATGCATCAAAGGAAACCTCCCTGCCCATACAAAAATGGCTGACGCTTTTTCCAGCAAATTAAGGTGTAGAAAAAGAAGCTGCGTACCTGTTCATAAAGAGTCCTAGAAACCACCAACAGCGTCTCCAAGTAGTCCCACATGACTTCTGTGCACCTCTACTGCAATGCCACACCCATTAGTGGTCCTTTTCCTAGGCCATTCCAGGCTCACAGAGTCATTCTCAGGTGGAGGATGGTGGTCTTGTTTTAAGACCACTGTGCAATCCCGATTAGATATGCATCTCCAGTGATTCACATCTGTGCTGTTGTTGCCCCTCACAGCATCTCCTTTTAAAAGGGCTACCTAGTGAATTTTGCCATAATAGATTCTTTTTTAAACCTGCTGGCGTCATCAAACAAACAAATAAATGCCTGTTGCTGCAGAATGTTAGATATGGAGGACTAAGTTATGAGATGTGTTTATTTCTTTACACTTGATGGCCCCTTTAACAAAGATGATCCCATTGTAAAATCCCAAAATGTGGATTTGCACACTTGCGTCCATAACTGCTTTCTGAAGGCCCTAGTCGACATTTCACCTTATCTATTTGTTGGCTTATGGTTTGCAAATTAGTGTTCTGTTAGCTTATAATGTAGTTTCTTAGTGTGTATGAATACAATTTGGCATTACTTATGTTAATTAGCAATCTCGAATTAAAAAATAGTAAATCAAAAAAGACATCTAAAAATAATGCAAAAACAACAATGAACCAGAGGCTTGCTCACAATATCCTTCTCATATTGGACAGGTTTTCTAGGGACTACTGAGTTTTTTCCACCATAATTTGCATTGACAGACCAATACCACCATGGTAGTTGTATCTCCCCACAGGGAGACAATGCTGAGTGCGCACTAATCAGTTAATGCAAATGCTTTTTAAACAGGTCGGTTTGTGCAAAATTGAGCTAGCACTGTCGCATAACTACTGAACACTTTTGTGATCTGTGCACCCCAGCAACGTTTGTGCACTTTGTGCATTTCTTCTTGTATGCACAATATTCTGTGATATTGCAAATAAAAAGAACCTTGGCAATTATGGGGAGTAATTTTATACCTAGGATAGTCTTGGAATTGTCCCTTCCGCAATAAAACATACTTCATCTGAAAAATCATTTTAAAAGAATGTAACTTACAGCATGTGTCACACAAGCAATGTACTGCGTCACAAATCAAACATTGATGTTTCTTTTTAGGAGAAGCACAATTAGTTTTGATTAAACACCAATTGTTTAATTAAGGAAGGTAACAGCACATGAAGGCACGCTTTCTATATTTGTAAACTGAAAGCATTTTTATTTTTTATATAATGTCCATTTAACTGAAGTGCGTAGTTTAAGGACGTATTTGAACAGCATGGTGCCAAATTATGGGATGAAGTGTACTGCATAGTAGAAAACGAAAATCAGAAATCACATTAATGAGCTGCTAAAGGCAAAATTACAGAATCTTATGAGATTGGTTAAACACTAAAGCCATTATACTGTTTACTGAAGCTTCACAGATATTCTGTGGCTAATGAGCAGTTCTGCTATTTGAATAAGACCAGAGTGAACGCTCAGTAAATGGATACATAATTAGTCGTGGCAGTCAAGCACACACGGACTCGCCGTAATGCTGTGTTTGGCGAACCTCTTGGACAAGATTTTATTTTCAAATGCAAAACTGCTATTTACTAGTACTTTAGGAAGCATAGACATTCTAATGAAAACGTTGTTTCTTTAAAACATTTTAAGCACAATTATATCACCAAAGCGGTATAGTGAGCCAACCTGTATAACCATACGTTTTACGAAAGGAATTACCACATGTTTTATGGACCATAAACCTTGAAGTTGTGGACACATAAAAGGCTTCGTATTCCGTACGTCTGCAAATTCTGTTTTGTGGTTATGATATTGATACTGTTGGTAATGACGTGGACGTTAGTGGCCAATCAGAAGGCTGCTTGGCTGACTTTCTGGAGTCTGGGTGATTTTGAGGAGAGGGTGACGTTTTTTAAAATATAATGTTTAAAAAACATGGCAGATGAAACAAATGAACAGCACCGGTACTTAAGAAACTCAGATTATAAATGCTACCCGAACCTTTTTTGTAGCTACTATCAGTTTTAAATGTGTTATAGAAAGTCCACTTTGCAAGCCTTTAATTAATTGTAGGACTTGTTTGTGTATGTGCATAGATATATTACGTATACTTAGCTTTGTATGTAGTTTACACTTGTGGACATTCCCAACAGACTGACACTTATAGCTGTAATTTAGTAGCGATCCCCAAATATTTTGTGTTCTGTTACTCTTGGTCATGTTTGGATATTTGCAGAATGTCTGTGCGTTCCCTGATCTGTTAATGGCCGCATGGGTTTGGGGTAAGTGGTGTGGAGTTCTCACCCTGCCAGCTGAATGTCATTTTACTCTTGAGCTATACAGGAGAAACAGCAGTGCTTCCTATGAAGTATTTTGATGACCCTTTTGGCATAGTACTCTCTAAATCTTGACATATCCTATAGCTTGTAAAGGATAAGCTAGCGTATACTTAGTGGTATCCTGAAATTCACCAATACAGGAAACCCATCTTGTGCCATGTGACCTTAATCTATTGGGTTGGCATTTAAACGAGACTGTCTGGGCTCTTGTTGCATTACTTGCTATCTAGACTCATATTGTATTACTTGTTACAGAATTGATACTGCCCCAATCTTTTGAAAGTGGACATTTGTTATCTTGCGTAACTTTATCAACATTCCAATTCTAAATTAATTCAATCCAAGGCGACTGAGCTCATGCTGACATTCTATGTCTCAAACTTGACCTCATTCTTTTCCAAGAGAAGTAATACAAGCTTTTAAGATGTAGAATTGTTGTATTCTGCCATCTGGAATAGGATTACGTTTGAGCTAGAACATGAAATGATAACTGAAAATAACAAAATTACATGGCCAAAATCTGGAGAGGTATCAATTCTATAACGAGTAATAAAAGCCCATATTTTCCCTGGTAAAAATGACCATTGAAGCAGAGGATATCAGGGATAAATCGATGCAATACCACTTTTGTGCACGAGGAGGCCAACATTTTGCCATTTAATCATGCAGCTCAAAGACTCTCAAGAAGCAGCAGCTTACGAAACTGAGTTGAAGCAACAGTGCAAGTTGAGAACAGGAATGTCCTGGAGGAGAAGGATATAGTAGAGTTGTCCAGGAGAAATCAATCACAGGATCTGCTTGGAGTTCAGCCCAGTCCCTAGATGCACCCGGGGTAACAGCATGTTGCTAATGGTTTGACATCTAGTGAGGGATTTATCCTGTCATCAAGTTGTGTTTTTGCATCTTCCTGCATGCTTTAGTAGAGGCTTTGTGACTCAAACTGTGCATGTTTTGGATGTATTCACTAACATTAAAATGTAGGAATAATAGAATGGAGACCTCTGGATGCAATTTCGCACTTTGTTAAAGGTGTGATCATGCCTAAGTGTATGATTACTGGGAGTCCTTTGAATTATGATTATATTATTTATGCGCATTACCTTTGTGTCTCAATGGGGAAGACTGGACGAAATTGCAATGTAAGAGAACGGTGACTTTGGTTGTTTCCAGTTGGTGTGGTCAGAACTCCCAAAAGATTGAGGGGCACATATAGATAATGCTGGTAGATGTGGCCAGTTTTGTGATAGAGTATACTTTAATACTAATCTTGTTTATGAAGTGTGTGCGTGTATGTCTTTACCAGGTGTATTCTCATCTGGTGCTGTGGTTTAATATAACAAGAATTGGGGTGGGATTGTCGTGCCATTTTCTTTAGCAGGATATAGATATTTACACACACACATATTTATATGCAGTTATATTTAGATCCGTATTTCCATTGGAAGAGTGTTTTTATGTTCTACAAATAACATTAGTACCATTTGATGAATCTATTCAAACCTTTCCAAAGCAAAAGTTCATCCCCCTCAGCTTCTTCCTGGAGAGTATCACACCGATCCGTCAAACAGAGGCAAAGAAAAAGGGGGATCCCAAAATGTTGATTTCCCACAGTAATACACATACAAAACTTTACTCTCCGATGCAGAAGAAATGACATTACACCAAATATGGCAAATTGTTAGAATTTTACTCCGAAAGTTTGCTTTTTGTGATTTGCTGTAAATCCGTATAAGAGTTTTTGTAGAAATTCACTTTTAAAGAGATTCTCAGGTTCAGCTTGAAGGGGTTAAAAGTTAGGTATATCTGTCTGATTGGTTCAAAAGAAATAACATAGTAACAAAAATCATAGGGCCCTCTGATCGGCAGAGAGAGCCATTTCTCCCATCGGCCATTTTGAACAGATCCTTCTACTGAGAAGAATGTGTTGTGGACAGTACTCAGGAACTCGGTCCCCTTGTTTTTAAAATATTAAAATAAGCGCAGCTGTGACTTGGGTTCTCACAGTGGTTTGGACTCTGAACAGCAGCACATTTGGCACACTTGTGCAGCATAGTGGTTTGGCTGAATATGATCCAAACAATCCCAGAAATTTACTGAAAAAAGCAAAGGTTAAAGTGAAATTATTGTTGTGTAGCAAAAATATAATAACTAAAGTTTAAAAAACAAAAAACACTGAAATTCTGACAAAGAGGGTAAACCCACATTAGGAGAGACCCAACAAGACCAGAAATTGATTATATTCTGATCAAGGTTTATATGTGGGATAGAATGGAGGATTTTAAAATAGGCAAAAGAGAAGAGACTGAACACTTCCCCCTACATCTCAAACTGTCTGTATCCCGGATTGACATCCAGCATGCCCCTTTAACACCAACCACAATGCCAACATTGAGGAATGACCGTAGGGCCATCAAATGGCCCTCAATCCTGTGGAATGTGGAGACCATCATAGAGATCTACAATTGATTTGCAATGGCTTTTTCCACTCCTACCCTTTCCATGTCCTCTGAGTTCCCAATAATTGATCCACACTAAACTGGTGGATTCTTTAAAAATGATTTTGACCAAACCCACCATAATGAAACACCCTACTCCTAGAGCCCACAGCATTGGCACTAACCCATGGTATACAAACGACTGTAGTCTGGCAAGAAAAGCTCTGGTAATTGCAGTAAAAACTAAAGCCCCTCTAGAGGTTCGTGCAGCTAGAAACAATTATAGGAAGACGCTAAGACCTGCATGGCGCAAGTGGGACGATGCTAGTTGGAGTGACTTAGCAGTGGCTGCAAGGTCTGATGATTATAGGCTGTTATGGAAAATCACTGCCCATGGGAGAGCATGCTCTGAGGTGCAGATTGATTGCTACCTGAACCCCGGAGCCTGTGTGGATCATTTTACCAAATTATACGACTAGGCCCCTGATGACCACAAAGCGCTCATTTACCACGTCCAAGATTCGCCACCTTTAGATATACACTTCACACGTGAGGAAACCAAGTGAGCAATTGTTGTGATTAAACTGGGCAAGGCACCAGGTCCCAAAAAAATCCTTGGAGAACTATTACGCCACAACTTGTCAGTTTGTGTACCTTATGTTAACAGTTTGAGCAATGCCATAGCCTTGGATGCCCCGATCCCCATCACTTGGAAAGGAGCGGCGATAATCCCCATTTATAAAAAGGGAGACAGGAAGAGACCTGGCAGCTATAGGCCAATAAGCCTCTTGGACATTTTGCATAAGGTGTACGTGAGACAGCTGCTAGGATAATTGAATGACTGGATCAACAATTTAGAAATTTTGTCCTCCATCCACCTTGGGTTAGACCCAAAGTTAGCACCACAGACCGAGTCCTGAGGCTGCTCCTTATTATATGGAAGTACACAAAGCTAAAAATAAATCACGTCTACATAGCATTTGTTGGCCTCAAAGCAGCCTTTCAGTTAATGCCCAGAGGATTGCTATGGACTTCATTAAAGAGCCCAGGTGTTCCTGAAGGGCTCCTTTGTCAAGTAATAAGGTTACACCAAGACAATTATGGCCAAGTGCATTGCGGTCCTCAGGGATAATTGACAGACCGAATCCCAATACGCAGAGGGGTGACCCAGGGGTGTGTACTGTCCTCTACTCTCTTTTCCCTTTTTGGTTACAATGTTAAAGCGGCCATTCACCAAGATAATGTAGACAATCCCAAATTAGAAGGGGTTACTTTCCCTACCCTCTTATTCGCAGACGACACCCTCTCAATCTCTGACTCCTAGGGGACTGCAGCAACTGCTGGAAAGCTTTAACATCTTCTGTATAGCTCTGTAGATTAATTTAACAATCCAAATGTATTGTAGTTAGGCCCCATACATCTTTTAGAATTCCCTGGCCCTGGAAAATGGGAAACTGGAGAAAGATTACAGATTTTAATATCTGGGTATTATGCTGGATAGCATGGCCTTGTGGTTTCCTCATATCCAGAAGTGAAAGGCAGTGCTTTAACACCAAGCTTTGGCCATCTACAAAAAATATCAGGGAACAGCATCTAGAGCCTTATGCCAGCAATAGAGACATACAAACTAAAGATTCAGTCAGAGGCCTTATATGGTGCTGACAACTGTGGCCAGACAAACATCGATTCACTCACCTTAAGTGAAAATAATGCTAGCTGTTCACTCCTTCACCTCTCCCCTAGTACCTATGTTCCTCAGTGTGACACTAAAAAGGGTGGGACACATTTCCTGGCTAAAGCCACTTTTATACTGAGTGAGGATCTGGACCATAGAGGAGCTCAAGCCAACCGGAATGCAGTAGAAGAACTGCTGGTGCTTGACCAAGCCCTAACTTTTCCATAATTAAGCATGTCCGCTCTTGGTTTATAAAGCTGGTCCTACGATTCTTCTGGGTCAATGCAAGTTCCCTAAACCCATCCTCAAAGAACCAGTTAAAACCTCTCTACTGGGAGCATATCCTAGCCATTCTCCATAAAACCTTCAATTTAGGAAGACTGACAGACCAGTTTCTCCTTATTAAGGATAGCCCCCAAAATGAAGATTTTCTAGACATCCCTCAAAAACTGTTGGCAAAATAGTTGTATTGCAGGTTTTGATATGGCACACTGGAAATAGGGTCATTCTCATCTACGTGGAACACTGGCAGGAGTCTTGACCCTAGTGACATCTGTCCAATGTGTAGCCAGTCATCCAAACAAAACATAAGTAATTTATTTTTCTTCTGCCCTGCCTACAATAAGCACAGAAGCAAATGGATTCCCGAACTGTGCAACCAGTTAGGCATGAGACGCCACCAGGAAGCTCTAATGGTATTGAAGGGAGACTCATCTACTCACACTGAGGCTACTGTAGGAAAGTATCTATTGGTGATAGGGATGTTGAGGAAAGAAAAACATCAAACAATTTAAGTCATGATGATCTGTTTGACTGGCCTTGAAGTCAGACTATATGTTAAGCGCAGCAGTTCCCTCTCTCCTAGCCAGCCTGAGAACCTTTCCGATTCTTTTATTTTTTATAACTGAATTTTATAAACCTTGATTAACTGTACAATATTTATGAACCCATATTATCTGCACTAGTACTTTCAGTGCGCACCAGACTAGCCAGACGGGTGCTCAGCCTATTTTTGAATTACTTCCTCTTGTTTTTATCTTGCATGCTAACACTGTAGCCTGACAGAAGCGAGCTGCCTGGGGGGTGGGGGGTCATTTTTCTATTTTGCCTAAATGTAATACTTGCTCTCTTCTGGCTAGTTCTTCGACAGATTAGCCAAACTTGCGCCATTTTTAGTAAACACTTGGCGAGTGCTATTTTAATCCCTCCACTAAATTCTTTAGGAACTCTGAACATGCAGTCAGCATATAGGGAACATAGCAATTGCATTAGTACCTAACTTGACACTTTTCTCTGAATAGTTCACATAATTTGTCCATGATAGCTAATTTCTTGCTACTTTGTTTACTATGATTGCATAGCTTGCTGTCAGTTTAACTAATTTTAATTAACATGTGCTTGTTCATTTCTTTAAATAGAAATGTTTAACAAATTATTGTATGCTTTATGGTATGGAAATTCCGAATTAGACATGAGCTAACTACACCAGCTATAGTCCACTGAGCTAATTATAACCAAGGCCATTGGAATCATGAGATTCTGCGGCATTTTCTGCATAGTTATGGGTTTGCCGCATTTGCCACATAATCCATCATCTGCTGCATAATTTACACATTTTAACCAAAAAAAATATTTCTAGCTCAAACCGAATAGATCACTGACAAAATATCGAAACCATGAATATCGTGGTATATAAATATTGTGTCAAACATATATCGAGCACAAAAATCTTGTTTTCCTATACTTATAATGTAAATGACAAAGAGTTCAGAAAAAAATATTGTTGTACACTAATATCGATCACAAAAATAGTTTTTAACAGATTATTACAAATAGTAAACATTAAATATGTTAACATTTAACAGAAATATAATGTAAATTAAATATATATTTAGAAAATAAAAATATATCAATAAATGTTATACATATTTTAAAAAACACACATGTATGTGTGTATGTTGATTTAAAAATACATTATTTAAAACTAATAATATTTTTAATTTATATTGTAATGTACAATTATTTTGTAAATTGTAATATTGTCACAAATATATATATGTTTGTGTGTGTGTGTGTGTGTGTGTGTGTGTATATATATATTATATATATATATATACACACACACATATACACAAGTTATAAACCATAGCAAATAAACTGGAAATATTTTAAAAACCTACTCACTTAGTTACACATAAAAAGTAAACAATATAAAAATAGCATTTACTAAAAATCTACTACATGTTACAAATAACACTAAATAAAAATAATATAGGGACAAATTACGGTGCCAGTGGGAACGCCACCCACAGGCTGTCGGTATCGGTCCCACCGACATACAGCCCTTTGGGCTGCCCGCCTCTTTACGATGCAGGCAGTTGGACCCTTGACTGTCTGGGACAAACGGCCACCTCTGTCAGGATCTACTAATCCCAATCGGGCGGCAGTCGGTATGGAGACGGCGCCTGCTCACAGACCGCTGTCAGGATCACAATGTCCCTTTCTGACTTCCTGTTCATGGAGGACCCACCGCCATGGAAAGGCTGTTGGAAAGGGACTTTGGGGGCTTAAGCAGGGCCCTCATCCCCTGTGGGCCACTGCTAAGTGGCCAGGGGGGCACATGTGAAAAATTCCTTTTCCACAACCCACACCAAAAATATAAATACAAAAATTAAATTAATTACACAATTTACATAATCAGTTTAACATAAATACAAATAATTAAAAATTAATTAATAATTCATTATAATTAAATTGCTTCCCACCCTATACCCCTACAAACCCCACAACCTGCACCTAAAATGTAACTTTATTAAGAAAATTAATAACACAATTAACCTAACAATTATCAATTGATCTTTATAAAAAATGTATTATGTATTAATTCGAATTCATTTACTTCCTACTTTTTACCCGTATAAACCCCAAAAACCTCTACAGCACTACAAATTACAATAAACAATTAGATTAAACTTAATAACAACGAAATATTTACAAGGTATATTAAAAATCATGAAGATAATTATACAAACAATTTATAACATTTACAATTAAAATATATAGTAAAATACATAACAATAATTAAAGACGCTATTATTAACAATATTTTGCTAAATGATATTAGTAACATAGATGTTTTTAACATCAATATTAACAACATAGATATTTTTTATCATCGATATCGCTCACCTCAAGACCAATAGTCTTGTCAACGATAATTTTGCACATGATATTTGTGCATCACGATATTTCCAACTCGACATTTCTGCATCTCTACATTTTCTTTTCTCTATATTTTGTCCGAATACCAAATGGATCAAATCTTACTAAGCTTGCAGTAACCAGTGTTGCTTTACAGTGGAAGGCCCTAAGTTAAGTTTGACTGGTCATCTTTCAATTGCTTATTACTGCATGTTGCTGTTAAACTGGTACTAACAAGGTCAAATATTTGCTGAGTCATTATTAACATGTGAAAAAAAAACAAAATTACAATTACAAAATGTGCCACAATAGGTCGTAGGATTTTCCCTTTCTTGATGCATAATTTAGTCAACCTTGCCACATAGATTGGTACTCCCCTGCTGCATACTTCCATTGGCTCTGACTATAACTTGGCCTCCTTATGCTCCTTATGCACTGCTTATAACCTCACACGTTACATCGCTCATGACATTTTAAATGGCATCATTAATGATACCTTAAAACTGATGTCATCACTGATAACACCAATCCTATAGAGCATAGAGTTACTGAGTGTACATGCAGTGGCGGCTCACCGAGTGAGTGCTGCGAGGGCGGGGGGGGGGGTAGTGGAGTCCGACATACAACGGACAGGGGTAAGCTAAGTAATTAAATAAATAAAACAATTAACCTTGCGCTCGTGGCATCGCCAACTCGGCGATGCCGCGCGCGCAAGGTAAATTGTTTTATTTATTTAATTACTTACCTTACTCCTGTCCGTCGTATGTCGGACTCCACTACATCCCTTCCCTGCCCCTTCCCCGCCCCGCAGCACTCCCTCGGCGAGCCGCCACTTTGTATATGTGTGGGTTCATAGAATGGAGATTACTCTATACTTGAAAGCAAGTGTGATTGAACACGTATGGGGCTCACAAAATCAGATTCAAATTGTTTATCTCCACTACTGGACCATGGCTATAAATGTTGTGGCCAGAAGAAGTATTAAAGGCCTCACCACACAATAGAGCCATTAACAGTGTTTGGTCCAGTTCCTTGGAAAGGAAGGGATGGGGAAATCTGCATTTGCTAATTAATTCTTCATACTGCACCTGGATTTTGGAAGCCCACAGTAACACAGGAGGTAGGCCAGACTGTTCCCTTGAAGTTTTGGAGGTAAGGGATCAGAAAACTTTGTCAGTTGCGGTCAGGGCTGAGGCCTGCAGGGAATGTCTTTTCATAGACCACTTGAAGTCGCCATGTTAAAATGTCCCAGAATGCTGTATAGGTGGTATGTTGCAGGGGTGGAGTGATAGCACCCTAGGATTGGCCAGAGGTGCCTGGCTTCTCGAACTTTTCATCTCACTGAAATAAAACTACAGAAGCGAGAGACATTGTTTTATGTTTCAAAAGTTTTCATTAACCAAGCAATACTAAATAAACTTAAAACTAAGATGCAGTTTCGTCTCTAGTAATTTAATAAATTACACTAGAAGTGTTCAGCAAACCAAAAACGAGGTCGCTGGCTTCATATTTTATATGAATCTCCCTTGAGTTGCTTTGTTTCTCCTACTGTCCTCGGGCAACATTGTGAAGAATCTTGGTAATGCCCTGCGGATAATTCTCTTTTATATATCTGGTTTCCAGTACTGTGAGCTTTCATTACCGAACAGTCGGAGTTCTGCGTCGTTCTATTCTGGACGCGTTTGCAACCTGTCTCTAAACTGCACTCGCGGTGAAATGTACTTGGAATATGCGCGCGGATTTTTCTTTTAAATAGGAGACAGCGAGGCTGAATCAGTTTAATTGACCTTGGCAATTTGCATCCGCCTGCATTGTATTCCTCGGGGAAGGCGTCCCTGAGCTGCATCTGAAGAGCGTTAGTTTTACAGTGCAGTTAATAGTAACATAGAAAAGCTGTACAATTCCAAATGTATGGCTTAAACCAATCACATACGCGCATTCAAAGCATTTGCATTTTCGGAACATTGGTGGCCAAAACAACAAACCAGGGTACCATATTAAATCTGAATTTAAAATGACTGTTTGTTTCAAATTAACCGGGGGCAAATATTCAAAGCAAGTTGATATAGTGTTTTTCCCATTTTAGCAGCCGCCCTAATAAGAATTTCTGCGTCATGACACGAATGACATTAAAGCTTGCTACACTGTGCTGTTGTCCCCTTGAATATCTTGCAGAAAATATGATGTTCTTTGTCACTGGTGCGTTTAAAATGCGATTGAAATGCTATGTTTAGGAATATCCGTCAGCCCAAAGCGTGACGCCGATCTTTTAAAACGATGTCGCTACAATGCATGGTTTTTAATTCATTGCAGTGAAGGAGGCCATGGAACCTATCAAGTTTAACAGATGGGGACTTCCTGACATCCATCCAGAAACTATGGAAACCAGCGAGCCGGGGGTGTTTGCAGGCGGAGACATCGCAGGCCTGGCTAATACAACGGTGGAGTCCGTGAATGACGGCAAGCAGGCGTCGTGGTACATGCACAAGTACATTCAGGTGCGGTACAGTGACCAAGTGACAGTGGGAAACACTTCCGCTTAAGTGACATATGCCATACTGCAGAGATTCAATCCGTGTGGTATTGATTTTTATACATAATAACACGGGGAGATTTCTTTTAAGATTAAAAAATGTTTTTATTTAGAATAATTCATGACCTTTCTGTTTAGAACAGACACATATCGACATTAAGAACATTGAAAATAAACTAATAGATTGTCAAGTCAATACACGAGCAGTGATGTAAACATTCAGAGACAGAATCGTGAAAACCATATACTTAACAAATATAATGTATATATGCTTAAAATGAAGGTGAAAGAAATCTATTAATATGAATTTGGAGAAAGAGGAGTTAAAAAAAAACATTTTAATTGCTGTGATTATGAAACAAAAACCAGTAGTGAGGAAACGTGGCTGCAGGGTCGGGGAACATTCTTAAATATCTCACAAATATAATGCTCACGACAGCACGAGTCACCTACGTCATAGTTATATATCCTGAATGAGCTGTGAATTAGAACCCAAGGCAGGAATGAGAAACAACGCGGGGTTACATGAAACATATATTTATACAGGCGCCCATGCTTGTAAACAAGTGGTGGCTCGCGCCTTGCCACCATATTGGAGGTATTTTCACTGGCATTCCGCTTCCGATGTGGTGCATATTTAGTGACCTGGCATAGTATGGTGCCCCTGCCCAGTTGGAGGTGTCTCTCTTTGCGGGTCAGTGACGACCCTTGGAACTACCAACAACTGGGCATTTGTCATGGCGATCCTGCCGTACCTCCCTAAAAGTATTGAAAAGGCAAAGAAATGGCAATTTCTTGTATGGTTCTATAGATACTCATCTTAAAATAATTAAGACCTACAAGAATTCCAAGCAGGTTTTAGGGACATGGCTCATCTGCATCCGGCATGCATGGGAACCTATTTGGCAGCAAATTCACCGTGGGGACAGAATCCTTCAGACGTGAAACCGACTGGGATCCTGATAAAAAAGAATCCTGACACTCATCAATCAATCAAGTGGTATTTATGTAGTGCAGCTTTACTATCCGAGAGGGTATCCGCTTACTTTCATAGAACTTCTAGCCTATTCGTGGGATTTAAAAGTCAGGCAGTAGTACTAAAAAAGTAAGTCACACCTACTCAAAACAAAAATTGTGAGAGTCATGACTAGTTTGCCTTTGATCACACTTATGCATTGTCGCAGATAGCTACAAATAATATCTTCAGGCCAAAGAATACCGAAAATGTAATTAAATATGTACATGCCAACACCTGCTCTTCTCTTTTGGCATGCTGCTGGACACTATATGAAACCATATGAAATGTTCTTGGGTAAACATGCAGGAGTTCAATTTATAAAGATTTTGCCATGACTTATTCTTGAATTCCAGGAGTAAGCTAAGAGTACAAGAGTAAGTCACACCTACTTGTGTACCAGTCTTTGAAAATTCTGCCCAGTATGACTCTTCATACTTTACTCAGTATCATTGTTGTATATTCCAACAGAAGAACCTTCTGAACCCTTGCTAACACCAAAAAGCATGTACAAATGTAAATAAATGTACTGTCAGTAAGCCTTCAGCAAATGCTAGGTTGAATGTTGTCTTATAGCTTGCTACACATGGATTAATTCATGTCTTAACAGCAGCCCTATGTGTAACTCCCAACCACACTAACATTGTGAAACCATAAACATAGGAGTCCTACTGAAACCCAGTGCACTCTCCACTTTTTAGGATTTCGGAGATAACACAGCAAACCTCTTGCACGCCCCACTTTATTTCTTATGATCTTCTTCATGATTATTATCTGCCCCACATGCTGTTTTTTCCATACACAAGCATGCATCATATGCCCCATGCATGTTTATTGTTACCACCAATAGGCCTTATCTTGCCACCGTCAGGCCACTTGAGGCCTCCCTCATGCGACTCGCAGATTCTCCAGCAGGCTACGTGTCATGAATAGCCGATTCAGTGTAATTTAAAGCAGGCTCTCTTACACATACTGTAGGATCCATACTGGCCCCTGCTGCATACTTGTCACCCTCACACACAAAGGTTCCACCTCTAGCTAGCACACTCCTCACCCATAATTAACCCCTGCATGCCTCCAGCCATTGTTCCATTTTTTAACCCTGTAGACAAGGGCTTTTTCTTGGAGAGCACCTAGGCTCAACGATAAGCCTCAAATTATATTGCGATGTCTCTCCTCTTATTTTATTTTATTACACAAATTAGTCATATCAATTTTCTTTTATGGCATATATGCCCTATTTGCTTTTCTCTAAAAATCATAAGAATTGTGATAGTTTGTTTTCATTCCAATACAAATGTATTCAACATAACACTGTAATGCAAAATAATCTTTATGGAGAATATATTATAAATGTATCTTAACAGATGTTAAGTACATTTCACAACTACTTAGCAATATTTCTTAGAGAGTATCTTCACTACTTCAGCATCCAATGACATCAATACTCTACAGATCAATTTTGTCCAAGGAGCGATAACATCTTGAATTCCTTCCTTAGTCGAAATCCTAATTTATCAAGTGCCATATGTGTCATAACTATAACTAGTTACATTTTTCAAATTGACTTTGATCTTAAGGTTTCAGCTACATTTAATTTCTCAACTCTTCAGGATGTTCACTTAAACCTGGATTTTAATCAAATCAGTTTTATTTCATTTTCTTCTGCTTGATCCGTCTTTCCGTACAATGAATCCAGCAGATGTTCCACCACTGCCCAGGTCCTCATCTGTCACAGGTATTAATTAATGTCTTTACCTTAATCACAGTTGGCAGGGTATCTCTTGGAACTCAAACATTAGTTGTAATCGACATAAGTAGGCTTAGCAGGCAACACACAAATATCACAGCAGTATGGTTCTGTAAAACCTATTTTAGCTCAGAGAAAAAATAGAGACTGATCCATTAAATGCTATATAGCTAGTAGGATGTCAGAGTAATTAGTATAAATTAGTATAAATTTCTGTGGTGCTGAACCTACGGTAATATGAATATTTTTGTTGCCAATGCAGCACAGTTACCTGCCAAGACAATGGTTGCTTCTTGATTCTATTTGCAGATATATAGATAAGGTGTTACTAAAATGCCCACAAGCAAGTGGTCAGTCGTTCAAGTACCTATTTCCAAATGCCATGACATTCCAAACTACAGTAGCTCACCGTACCATCACTCACTCTGACTCTCCAGTATACCGCATTGTTTATGAGATTCTGTGAGGAAAATCACCAATGCATTACAAAGTGAGACATTGGCTCTTGTGCTTCACTGACGATTAGATATTGAGGCTACTGAATTAGGAGACAGCTTTTTTTTAAGACTGTTTTTGTTGAAGGTTTTTATTTAAAAAACATAACAGTATCAGCAGCGCGCATAACATAGAATTTTGTGGAGCCAAGCAGCAGTGTATCAAGCCACATATTGATGATGGGGATGCATGGCAGAAGGCAGAGTATTACAGACAGCGAAGTAGAACAATATCAAAGCAGAGTGCGAATGCATGGTGCCAGCTGATGGTGTTGGCTCATGCTGGTTCACTGAGGGGGTTGTACTTAAACTGGGAAATGTGGGTGGTGATCTGGATTCAGGGGTGGAGCTAGAGGTGATGCGTGCAGGGATTTTTGTGTTAAAGCTGGTGTGAGGAGGCAACTGCGCAGAAGCTGGTATTAAGGAATGGACTCGGAAGACAGTGGCATCGCCGCGACCTCTGGTGGCAATGAGGAGGGGTAACACTGGTGGAATAGCTTATGGGCTGCAGCCTAGTGTGGAAGATTGCTGTCTGGCGGACTTGGGTTCACAGGAGTAGATCGTTGTTCAGGTAAGCTGCAGAAAATGGTCAAGAAGAGTGTCCCAGAGTCAGGAAATTGGACATTTCTGGAGATGAAGGGCCTCTTTGTAATGTAGGGGCTCATCTTCTGCCCTCTCCCATCACCACAGTGATCTGTGCCAGGCAGCCACAGCAGGGGCTTGATTGGCTCTCCACTGAAGGGTGAGGGTTCATTAGGTAAGTAGGGAGGCGAGGCTGGCAAACCACGCTCTCACCTCCGTATATTTCCTAACCTTTGAAAATTCCTAAGGCACAAGCTTCCATTGTGCTAATGAATGGAAGTTTTGTGATCTCCCTGAGTGGGGTGTGTATCGATTACCAATGTGCAGTGAGTGCAGGGCATGACCACAGCATATGCTGCAGGACTGCAGATGGCGCTCGGCAGTGGGGGCAGCCTAGGTGTACGGTGGGAAAATAGAGATTAAGTTGCTCTGGCATCAGGTAGGCCCTTTGTAGAATTGTGAACTGTATGCTCTTGACGCGGGCATTCTGTGACACCCACTGAGGGAACTCCAATGTACTATTCCACTCAGTGTAATGGAGTGCCTGTACAAATTCATCCTACCATTTGCCCCTCAGTGCCGCCAGTGGGATCCCTGTATGTTCTTTCATGACTTTGTATATCCATGTTATCAGGTGTTGACCCGGTCCCATATGCAGTTGAGTCTGCAGTTCAGAGTGGGTTTGGGGTTTCACATCCTGAGTGGACCATATTTCGGAATGTCAATCATAGCTTTTGGTACGCCAGGTATTGCCCCCTGGGGAGAGCATGATCATCTATAAGTAGGAGAGGAGGTGATTGAAACTGGCATGAAATGCTTAAGCATAGAATTGTTTTCCATTTTCTATGGCTCCTACCACACTATAGTGATGATCATGGGCAATCTAGGGAAATATCTTTTTTGAGCAGAATCAATTGTTTGCTTCTTTGATGAGTGTTCACTTTGGAGTTTATAAAGGGGTTGTTGGTTATAAGTACCCATTGACTTTTGGCGTAGGCGATGAAGCTGGCTGGGTGGTTTAATAAAGGGGGGATTTAGAAAACGTGGACATGGTTCTTGATAACACTGTTGTGTCTGGCCAGCAAGATCTTGGTTTTGACTTTGGTTAAGTCTATGAACCATTAACCCCCTCTAGGACAATGAACATTTACAGTCGATTGCATGAAGGTGCCTTGCACTTTGGGTTAGACTATAGTTTTGTCAAGTACTTGGGAATAATAAAGTATTGGTGTACAAAGATGCAGATAAGGGGACAAATGTGAAAGTTAAAAGTACAGGCAAATTTATTAAATGGCCAAGAAAACCTCTTGAGACAAATATGAACAAGGATGCTTTTTCATCGTTCAATATATTTTTCAACAAATTAAGTCCAATTTAAGTGGGTATCACTTTCATTTCTTATCATTGACATTTGTAAAACAAAATGGGTTGACAGATGATATGCAGGAAAAGCCTAGCAGACCAGAAAAATAGGTCAAGCAGCAGGAAAGGCAAAACGCCATTAAATAGCTTTTAACACTATTTTTAACACCTATTAGTAGCAAGAAAAACTCCTCCTTAGTAGCAAGACAAATGCTTCTAAGCCTAGTGCTCATAAGGCAGAAGTTAGGACCCCTTGTTTGAAGCAGGATGTGTTACACAGTGTGAATGTGAGACACATTTAATTCTATGCATATGAATGTAAAAAAATATATGAAGCAGGGAATACACATACAATATCATTTGTAAATAAATGCAGGATTATTTCCACCTAACAGATCAAAATAGAATAAATAAATAAAATATATTTTATTTGCATTTACATAGTTTTAACACATCGGTTTAAGGAAAAACAGTAAGTACCACAGTTTACAGTATAGAATGCCTTAGCCTAGCTCGATGAATAGTCATCTTCTTCAGCACATACCTCTACCTATTGTGTTAGACCTGGCACCTTGGCGTGAGTTTCCCTCCCACTTTTTGATGGTGTGCCTCGACTGTTTTGCTGGTGTTGTCCGCTCAGGGCACTGCGCCACGGCTAATCCGTGCCGCAGTGCAAGTGCTCCCTAAGTAAAGTGTACCTGTAATTGATGTCCATGATTGGTTTATTGGATTCACTGTCAGTCCCCAGTAAAGTGCACCAGGGGTGCCAGGGCTTGTGAATGCCAATGCTGCTGGTGGGCTTGCAGCGCTGGTTGCGCCACCCACGGAAGCGGCCGTGTAAAGTGTGTCTAGGGTCTGCCACCGCAGACCCTGTGCGCGGTCCGGGACCGTCGCGCTGACTGCGCAAGGGCCCCCACTTGCCAGTCCCTAAACCTTCCCTTACCTACATATTAGCCACCCCTCTGGTAGGCCCAAGGGCAGGGTGCATTGTAGGCATAAGGTAGGACATGCCCTGATGTGTGTGGCATGTCTTAGTAGTGAATTACAGCCATTTTCGTTCTTCACTATTGAAGGCTACCTGCTCTCCATAGGCCAGAATGGGCTGCCGGGATCACGCCAACGCTGTGACCCCAGTGGACTCAGAGAGCATGGTAGAAGTGTCAAGTTTGGTATGCCTGAACTCAGGATGATAAAATACTTCTTGTAGTCAAGTCTATTTTAATATCCTGGGTTTGTAAATACTACTTTTAGAAAGTTAGTATTTACTGACCTGACCATCTCAGTCCGCCTCTGCTGTGTGTATGTGTTCTGCCTGGCAACAGTAAGGAGCAGGGTTGGGGAATCCCCAGAGACAGGTTGGCTGCCAGGTGGTGGGTAGAGAGGTGACACCTGGATGGGTGGGAGGAGTACACCTGGACTCTTGAATAGACCTGTGCTCTGCCACCACAAAGCCGGCGCCACCCCCTGTGGGGCGGCTGATGTCTCTGCCCTGCTGCTGAAAGGAAAGAGCAGAGTCACCATAACAAAGTGCTCCAGAACTGGACTGAGCCAGGCCTAGGCCCCCTGGCGCTAAAGAACAAAAGAATCATGGTATAAAAGTAGGAGCCTGGCTCCTAAGAAATCAGAATCCTGTTTACCACAAAGAACCTCTGCCCGACTAGAAGGAGAAGAAGACGCTGGAGGAGCTGGCCTGCTGCTTGCCTTGCTGAGAAAGGAGAGGAAGAGACTTACTGAAAAGACTTTGCTACTTTGTGCTTGAACATTCTCCAAGGGCTTGATCTGAGCTTGCCCCCTGAACTGAACCCCAGGAACAGTGGGTTCTCTGTGCTTCTTGCTCATCCTCCAATCCGAGCCGTGTGGGCATCCCGCTGGAAAAGAGACTGCGCCCCTCATCGCCCCTCCTAGGGCCGTGACACTCAGGAGCTCGCCTGCCGCAATCCCGTGAGAGCCCCGCTCCGTCCGGAGCCGCTCTCTGTCCCCGGGCCAGGCCGCCTGCGCCCCTGTCACCGCCTGCCATTGGAGTGCGCTGAACGCGCTATCACCCCTCCTGCCGGAAGCCGTCCGACGACTGTGATCTACGCCGGGTCATCCAGCTGCACTGACTGTGCCCTGTGGCCCCGCTTCGCTGTCCCCGGACATCTCAGGCCGCGCCGCCCCCGCTGTGGAGACCCTCCTGCACCGCCGTGCTAAAGGGTCGCTGGCCGCGCCTGCCTACTTGCCCACACCTGCTGATTGAGGACCCAAGAACACTTCCCAAGCTGAGAGTCGCACCGACCTGTGCCGACTCTCCACATCAGGAAAGAAGTTCCAGTATCGGGCTCGGGGCCCGCAACGCCTTATTTCCCCGTTCGCAGGAGTCGATCTCTGTGAGTACTGGAACTACAAGTAAAGAGACTACAAAGTATCCATTTGAAACTACGAACCCAGAACATTTGCCTGCTGTATAACCTGGCGGCCTAGCGAAAACGTTATTGGTCTTGTGATAAGTCTGTTGAGATATATATACCTTATTTTTACATAAAGGATCGTATTTTTATATATATCCAAGTCTGGTGTCCGTTTCTGGGGGGATTGATGTATTTACTGTGTGTACGATTGTAAGTGCTTAACCAACAACGCCTGAGGAATCGCCTTGGCTGCTCACGCCACGCACCTAGAGGGTGAGCAAGGGTCATTCGCGAGGGGTTATCCTGCACCCTGACGTGGAGGAGAGGGTTCCTGCTTGACACAAGGGCAACCTTGCGCCAACCAGAGATCCCCGACTCTAACATTGTTGGCAGCGGTTGGGATTTCGGATTTGCACTTGTAATTTGCATACAGTGAATTATTAATCACCAGATAGTGAGAGCAGACCAAATAACGCAACCACAGGTTTTCATTTGTTGAACTTTGTTGAGACATCTGCCATTACTGCAACCATGCCTGGCTCACACTCCGCTGGGAGAGCACTCTCTGTGATTTCTGGAATCGATGAGGTGGATTGGGAGAGACTGGAAGGCTACACGATAGAGCAATTGAAAGGCTACAGTGTAAAATTCCGAGTCTCCCATGCTGGATTCAAGAGGAGAACCCAGTACGCCAAGGCGCTGAGAGCTTGGAAGGAGTCACGAGACCCACGGAATGCGGGGGACATCGTTCCACCCGACAACCTGGAGGAGCCCAGCAGAGTCCGGTCGCCAGAGGAGCTGGCAGACAGGGCAGCAGACAGGGCGCATGCAATGGAGATGGCAAAGTTGGCAGGACAAATGGAAATGGAAAAGCAGAAGTTGGCCCTGGAGGCACAACAATGCCAAATGGATCATGATATCAGATTGAAGGAGTTGGAGCTGAAGGCGAAAAGTTTGGACACCGCTCCTTCTGGTGGCAGCACTCCACCAGCGCAGGTAGAGTCCAAGGTGTACATCCCCAAAGATGTAGTAAAGGAGTATTTTAGAAAGGATGACATAGGGCAGTGGTTTAGAGCCTACGAGGTGGCCATGTCCTCACACCGGGTCCCTGAGAAAGACTGGGGAGCGGGGTTGTGGGGAAGGTTCCTTGCGGAAGGGCGGGACACACTGTTAGATTTGCCCTTAGAAGTCCAGACCTCATACCCCCATATGAAGGAAGCTTTAATGACCAGGTATGGGTTAACTCCTGAGCTATATAGACAGAGGTTCAGGGAGACCAAGAAGATCCCTGAGAGTACGTATGTGGAGTATGTGACCTTTTTCTGCAGAGCGCTGGATGGTTGGGTGAAGGGTAGCAAAGTGAATGATT
Organism: Triturus cristatus; assembly: GCF_964204655.1. Lineage (NCBI taxonomy): Eukaryota > Metazoa > Chordata > Amphibia > Caudata > Salamandridae > Triturus > Triturus cristatus. The sequence continues at coordinate 401,184,429 of NC_140586.1, read as the reverse complement.
ATCAAGGGCTGCTTGATTTAATTGCATGGGAGCACTTGTCCAGTCAATGTTTTCCTGAGCTACGCCAGCACCTGATAGATAGCAAGCTGTCCAACCCGAGGAAGCTTGCTGAGGAGGCGGACCGCTGGCTCAGCACCAGGGTCCACAAGGGTCAAGTGGGAGACTCCGCCAAAGGTGGGCAGGGTCCCCAGCAGAAGAGTGGGGGGGACAAGGGTAAACAGAAGGGGTTCCAAAAAGGCCCCCAAAGTAATTCCCAAGGGAACCAGCAGAAGGGTTCTCAGCCTCCCCCACCCCCGCAGCAGAACGGGGCCCCGACAGGTAGACCTGTTCCAAAGGGGCCCTTCAATTGTTATAAGTGTGGTGACCCGGGTCACATTGCCTCTGATCCTAAGTGTCGCCTGTTTGGTAAGACCGCACCCACTGGTGCTCCACCCCGGCAAGTAGCTAGTGTTAACTTTGGGGAGGAGGTAGCAGTCCAGGAGGGTGGGGGTCCCGGGCAGATGACCCTAGTCTCGCTAGGAGACAGTGAGATGGTCCCTGTAACCTACCTGCCCTCTAACACTAAGAAATATGGGCAAGTGGTGACCATCAATGGAAAGAAGGTTGAGGCTCTTAGAGATACAGGAGCCAGCGTGACCTCGGTGAGGCAACACCTGGTGTCTCAAAAGCAAATTGTACCCAATGCCTACTGTAGGGTTGTCAATGCTGACAACGTAGAGAGTCGTTGTCCAATGGCTCAAGTTCCCTTTGAGTGGGGGGAGGTCTCTGGTACTCTACAAGTCGCTGTGAGAACTGACATGCCTGTAGACTGTCTGCTAGGGAACGACCTGGAGAGTTCCCCTTGGGAAAAGGTGGAGAAGACCACGCATCTGAGGATGGTGGGTCTACCCGACTGGGCGTGCGTGACCACCCGGTCCATGGCAGCCAGTAGGGGTGTTGAGAGGGTCCTGGAGCCTGAGGGAGAGGTCCAGGAACCGGCCTTAGGGAGAAGGCGCAGGAGGCGCGGGAAACCTGCCCCCGAAGTTCCCACGGCCCAGGAGGAAGTAGACCCTGAGGGGGATACTCTGGAGCCTACCGGGGAACAGATTGCCGAACTGGGAGATCTGCCTGAGCTGACCCATTGGCAGCAAGAAGGAGGTCCCTCCAGGGAGGAATTCTGCAGGGAGCAGAAAGAATGCCCTTCTCTCGTAGGTATGCGGCAACAGGCTGCAGACCAGGCCAACGGTGTTCAGGCCAAAACACACTACGTGTACTGGGAGAGTGACCTCCTGTATTCCGAGCCTAAGGCTGCTGAACCTGGGTCAGCCCGTGTGCTGGTGGTACCCCAGAAGTTCAGAACCTTCCTACTGGGGCTGGCTCACGATGTGCCTTTAGCAGGACATTTGGGGATGGACAAGACCTATGACAGGCTTGTCACCCACTTTTACTGGCCCCAAATGCATAAGAATTCAGATTCCTACTGCCGAACCTGTCAGACTTGCCAGGCAAGTGGTAAGAGCGGAGGGAAGCACAAGGCTCCTCTGCAACCTTTCCCTGTGGTCGGTACGCCATTCCAACGAGTGGGTATTGATATTGTGGGGCTCTGGACCCCAAGACAGCCCTGGGCAACAGGTTCATCCTGGTCTTGGTGGACCATGCCACCCGGTACCCTGAAGCCATCCCTCTGAGGACAGTGACGGCCCCCGTGGTGGGACGGGCACTGATGGGAATTTTCTCCCGAGTGGGATTCCCTCTAGAGGTGGTGAGCGACAGGGGGACCAATTTCATATCCACATACATGAAATCCCTGTGGAAGGAGTGTGGGGTAACTTACAAGTTCACCACTCCTTACCACCCCCAAGGAAATGGGTTGGTTGAGAGATTCAACCGAACCCTCAAAGGCATGATCATGGGCCTGGACGGTCCAATGAGGCGTAAGTGGGACGTCCTCTTGCCATGCCTGCTCTTCGCTTACCGAGAGGTGCCGCAGAAGTCTCTAGGGTTCAGCCCCTTTGAGCTTCTGTATGGTCACCCGGTAAGAGGACCTCTGAGTTTGGTAAAGGAAGGCTGGGAGCAATCTCCCAGGAAACCTCCCCAGAATGTATATAGTTACATGCTGGCCTTCCGAAACCAGACTCGGCGTTTCAGGCAACTTGCTGAGGCAAATCTGGAAGCCAGCCAGGAGGAGATGAAGCGGTGGTACGACCGGAATGCCACTCTGGTAGAGCTTCAACCTGGACAAAAGGTGTGGGTCTTGGCCCCAGTGGAGCCGTGTGCACTTCAGGATAAGTGGACAGGTCCATTTGAGGTTGTGGAGCGCAAAAGTCCTATCACCTACTTGGTGGACATGCAGACTCCCAGGAACCCTTTGAGGGTCCTACATGTTAACCGCCTTAAGCCCCACTTAGAGAGGACCGAAGTGGGCATGCTGCTGGCCACTGATGATGGAATGGAAGAGGAGACCGAGCCTCTTCCTGACCTCTTAGTGGCCTCTGAGAAAGATGGGTCAGTGGATGGAGTTAACCTCTCACCCACCCTGACGCCCGAACAACAGGAAGATTGCCGCCACTTGCTGGGACAGTTTTCCGACCGATTCTCCCTGGTTCCCGGTGTCACAGATTGGTGCGTCCATGATGTGGACACAGGAGACAGCTTACCTGTAAAGCACAAGGCTTACAGGGTAACTGACAGGGTCAGAGCTTGCATTAAGGAGGAGGTCTCCAAGATGCTTGCGCTAGGGGTGGTTGAATCCTCCAGCAGTCCTTGGTCCAGCCCCGTGGTCTTGGTCCCAAAGGCTGCTGCGCCGGGAGCCACACCTGAACTCCGGTTCTGTGTGGACTACAGAGGACTCAATTCAGTCACGAAGACTGACGCGCACCCCATCCCCAGAGCTGATGAGCTCATTGATCGGCTGGGGGCTGCCCGGTTCCTCAGTACGTTTGATTTAACGTCTGGGTACTGGCAGATCGCCTTGACCGATGGGGCCAAAGAGAGGTCAGCATTCTCTACACCAGATGGGCACTTCCAGTTCCGAGTCATGCCATTTGGGATGAAGAATGCCCCTGCCACCTTTCAGAGGTTGGTCAACCAGGTACTGGTTGGGCTGGATGCGTTCAGTGCCGCCTACCTGGATGACATCGCAGTGTTCAGTGCCACCTGGCCTGAACACCTGCGCCACCTCTGTGAAGTGTTGATGGCGCTGCGCCGAGCAGGCCTCACGATCAAGGCAAGCAAGTGCCAGATCGGGCAGGGTTCCGTGGTGTACTTGGGACACCAAGTGGGGAGTGGCAAGGTGGCACCCTTGCAACCCAAAATCGAGACCATCCTGGCTTGGGAACCCCCCAAGACGCAGACCGCAGTGAGGGCCTTCCTGGGGCTCACTGGGTACTACAGGAGGTTTGTCAAGGGCTATGGAACGATCGTTGCCCCCTTGACAGAGCTGACTTCCAAGAAGCAGCCCAGGAACGTGATTTGGACTGACACCTGTCAGAAAGCTTTCGACACCCTGAAGACTGCCATATGCACGGCGCCCGTGCTCTTGGCCCCTGACTTCTCCAAGGAATTCCTAGTACAGACAGACGCTTCAGAGCATGGTGTAGGGGCTGTTCTCTCACAGATGACTGAGGAGGGCTGGGACCAACCCGTAGCCTTCATCAGTAGGAGGTTACTTCCACGGGAAAGTAGGTGGAGTGCAATTGAGCGAGAAGCATTTGCTGTGGTCTGGGCGCTGAAGAAGCTAAGACCCTACTTGTTTGGGTCTCACTTCCGGGTTCAGACGGACCACAGGCCCCTCAGATGGTTGATGCAAATGAGGGGTGAGAACCCGAAGCTGTTGAGGTGGTCCATCTCCCTACAGGGTATGGACTTTACGGTGGAACACCGTCCTGGTACAGATCACGCCAACGCTGACGGTCTGTCCAGGTATTTCCGCCTTAGTGACGAGGAACCCCCTGGGCAAGGGTAGTTCTCCCCACATTTCAGCTGGAGGGGACACGTGTTAGACCTGGCACCTTGGCGTGAGTTTCCCTCCCACTTTTTGATGGTGTGCCTCGACTGTTTTGCTGGTGTTGTCCGCTCAGGGCACTGCGCCACGGCTAATCCGTGCCGCAGTGCAAGTGCTCCCTAAGTAAAGTGTACCTGTAATTGATGTCCATGATTGGTTTATTGGATTCACTGTCAGTCCCCAGTAAAGTGCACCAGGGGTGCCAGGGCTTGTGAATGCCAATGCTGCTGGTGGGCTTGCAGCGCTGGTTGCGCCACCCACGGAAGCGGCCGTGTAAAGTGTGTCTAGGGTCTGCCACCGCAGACCCTGTGCGCGGTCCGGGACCGTCGCGCTGACTGCGCAAGGGCCCCCACTTGCCAGTCCCTAAACCTTCCCTTACCTACATATTAGCCACCCCTCTGGTAGGCCCAAGGGCAGGGTGCATTGTAGGCATAAGGTAGGACATGCCCTGATGTGTGTGGCATGTCTTAGTAGTGAATTACAGCCATTTTCGTTCTTCACTATTGAAGGCTACCTGCTCTCCATATGCCAGAATGGGCTGCCGGGATCACGCCAACGCTGTGACCCCAGTGGACTCAGAGAGCATGGTAGAAGTGTCAAGTTTGGTATGCCTGAACTCAGGATGATAAAATACTTCTTGTAGTCAAGTCTATTTTAATATCCTGGGTTTGTAAATACTACTTTTAGAAAGTTAGTATTTACTGACCTGACCATCTCAGTCCGCCTCTGCTGTGTGTATGTGTTCTGCCTGGCAACAGTAAGGAGCAGGGTTGGGGAATCCCCAGAGACAGGTTGGCTGCCAGGTGGTGGGTAGAGAGGTGACACCTGGATGGGTGGGAGGAGTACACCTGGACTCTTGAATAGACCTGTGCTCTGCCACCACAAAGCCGGCGCCACCCCCTGTGGGGCGGCTGATGTCTCTGCCCTGCTGCTGAAAGGAAAGAGCAGAGTCACCATAACAAAGTGCTCCAGAACTGGACTGAGCCAGGCCTAGGCCCCCTGGCGCTAAAGAACAAAAGAATCATGGTATAAAAGTAGGAGCCTGGCTCCTAAGAAATCAGAATCCTGTTTACCACAAAGAACCTCTGCCCGACTAGAAGGAGAAGAAGACGCTGGAGGAGCTGGCCTGCTGCTTGCCTTGCTGAGAAAGGAGAGGAAGAGACTTACTGAAAAGACTTTGCTACTTTGTGCTTGAACATTCTCCAAGGGCTTGATCTGAGCTTGCCCCCTGAACTGAACCCCAGGAACAGTGGGTTCTCTGTGCTTCTTGCTCATCCTCCAATTCGAGCCGTGTGGGCATCCCGCTGGAAAAGAGACTGCGCCCCTCATCGCCCCTCCTAGGGCCGTGACACTCAGGAGCTCACCTGCCGCAATCCCGTGAGAGCCCCGCTCCGTCCGGAGCCGCTCTCTGTCCCCGGGCCAGGCCGCCTGCGCCCCTGTCACCGCCTGCCATTGGAGTGCGCTGAACGCGCTATCACCCCTCCTGCCGGAAGCCGTCCGACGACTGTGATCTACGCCGGGTCATCCAGCTGCACTGACTGTGCCCTGTGGCCCCGCTTCGCTGTCCCCGGACATCTCAGGCCGTGCCGCCCCCGCTGTGGAGACCCTCCTGCACCGCCGTGCTAAAGGGTCGCTGGCCGCGCCTGCCTACTTGCCCACACCTGCTGATTGAGGACCCAAGAACACTTCCCAAGCTGAGAGTCGCACCGACCTGTGCCGACTCTCCACATCAGGAAAGAAGTTCCAGTATCGGGCTCGGGGCCCGCAACGCCTTATTTCCCCGTTCGCAGGAGTCGATCTCTGTGAGTACTGGAACTACAAGTAAAGAGACTACAAAGTATCCATTTGAAACTACGAACCCAGAACATTTGCCTGCTGTATAACCTGGCGGCCTAGCGAAAACGTTATTGGTCTTGTGATAAGTCTGTTGAGATATATATACCTTATTTTTACATAAAGGATCGTATTTTTATATATATCCAAGTCTGGTGTCCGTTTCTGGGGGGATTGATGTATTTACTGTGTGTACGATTGTAAGTGCTTAACCAACAACGCCTGAGGAATCGCCTTGGCTGCTCACGCCACGCACCTAGAGGGTGAGCAAGGGTCATTCGCGAGGGGTTATCCTGCGCCCTGACGTGGAGGAGAGGGTTCCTGCTTGACACAAGGGCAACCTTGCGCCAACCAGAGATCCCCGACTCTAACATATTGTTACTAATATTCAGATAGAACATGCGGTAAAAAGTACACACTACAAAATGTTACCGTTGAGTTAGAAAAATATTCTCTCTTTTTATCCCTTTGTATCTTTAAATATATAGGGCAAAAGAGAATGAGCTGTATTCACTGTTAAAGCCAGTGCTCAAGGGTATGAAATAACAACTTTTTGCTGTGCTCCTCCTCTTTGTGATCATATTGTTCAAATTTGACTAGTCATTTTTAATTTTGTAGAGAAGATTTGCACAGCCAGGCAGAGTTCATATTTGGGGTGCAGGCATGATTCAGTTATTCATTACACTTGTGTCTGTGAAAAGGATCACATGTTTGTACTACTGGCTATAGGTCATGCTTAAAACAGGGAAATGTTTTGTGATTTAAATGTCCACATTTTACCTTTTGGCAAGTAAGCTGTAAATAGGCACAAATGTTTTCTCGATATCACAAAGCTCAGATTGTAGGTGTAAATTTAAAGAGATTATTTCTCCACTTCCATCTAAAAAGGCTACATGTTTTAAAGCATGTCTGTGCACAAGCTGTACATGGACTCGGAAGTCTACTCTTGAGTTCTTTCCTGAATTGCTGGAGCAATGAGGCGGACCTGCAGTGAAGGAGAAGGTTGTTCCATGCTTTGGCCGCTAGGTGCAAGAAGGAGCATCCTTCGCTGTTGCATAGGCAGATACAAAGGTGTCCGCGAAGAAGAGGGAGGCAGATCCTATGTGTTTGGCCGGTTGGTGGAAGGTCATTCATTTGTTGATGTATGCTTGTCCTTCATTGTGCAGGACTTGAGTTAACATCTTGAACTGGCATTTCTTCAGGATTGGGAGCCAGTGTAGGTTCTTGAGGTGGGGTGTGCTGTGAGTTCATCTGAGGAGGTCCAGGATTAGTCTAGCTAGAGTTTTGTATTGTCTGTAGTCTCTTCAAGGGGCGTGTGGCGATTCCTACGAAGAGCGTGTTCCTGTAGCCCAACCTGCTGGTGACGAGGACCTGTGTGATGGTCCTCCTGGTGTTGACTAGGAGCCACCTGAAGATCTTGCAGAGCAAGCGTATAGTGTGGAAGCAGGCGGAATAGACTGCACTCCTCTTGGACAGCATAGATAGCTTGCTGTCCAAGACGATACTGAAGTTGTGGGAGTGGTCTGTTGCTGTGAGGGATGGGCCAAGTTCAGCAGGCTACCATGTGTCATTCCATGTAGAGGTGTTATTCCCAAAGAACAGTACTTCATTTTGGCTGAGTTGAGCTTGAGGCAGTTGTCCTTCATCCAGTTTGCGAGGTTCATCCTACATCTGTGGAAGTTGGCTCTGCCGGCGGATGGGTTTCTGACAGCTAGAGTATCAGCTGGGTGTCACTGGCGTAGGAGTTAGTGTGGAGTTTGTGCAACCTGATAGCGTTGGGCAGGGGGTCATGTACATGTTAAAGAGGGTGGGGCAGACATACGATCCTTGGGGACACCGCAGCTGATCTTTTTAAGTTCGGAGGTGAATGGTGGGGGGCTGATTCTCTGGGTACTTCCGGTGAGGAATGCGGTGATCTATTTGAGGGCCTTTGCCTGGATTCAGATTAGGTGGGGTATTTTGATCAAAATGTGATGGGAGATGATGTTGAAGACAGCTGACAGGTCCAGGAGGATGTGAGCTGCCATTTTGCCGTGGTCCAAGAGTGCCCTGATGTCATCGGTGGCTGTGATCAGGGCAGTCTTTGTGCTCTGTTTGGCTCAGAAGCCAGATTGGGAGAGGTCCAGGATTGTGTTCCACATGTTCAGTCAGTTGATGGTTGATTGCCTTCTTGAGAACCTCTGCTGGGAAGGGGAGCAGGGAGATAGGCCTCTAATTCTTCGTTTCTGCTGGGTAGGTGGGTGGTTTCTTTAGGAGGGCTCTCACTTCAGCGTGTTTCCAGTCCTCAGGGAAGGAGGCTGAATTGAGGGAGGTGTTCAGGACTTTCTTGAGCTCATCGCCAATTGCCTTGCTCTTGAGGTTGTAGACGTGCTGAGGAAAGGGGTCCGTGGATGCTCCAGAGTGCATGGAGTTCATGATGGAGATTGTGGCTTGAATAGTAAGAGGGTCTCAATGGGTGAGCAGATGTTTAGGGTTTGTGTTCGTGGGTGTGAGTAAGCTGATGCTGTTGAAAGAGGCGAGTTGGGATTTGACGTTTTAATAAATGGCTGGGATCTTGTCATGGAAGAATCCTACCAGGGTGTCACACAGTTCTAGGGATAGGGTGATGTCATTCCTGGTGGCTGCGTGTATTAGAACACCTTCACAATGGTGAACAGCTCCTTTCTGTTATTTGTGCTGGCTTCTATGTGGCCTGCAAGGGCGTTCTTCTTTGTTTCTTCAAGAGATGGTGCTACTGGTTTAGTCCTGCCTTGAAGGTGGTATGGCCTCCTGTCTCTTTGCTGGTGCGCCACTTCCTTTCCAGTTGCTAGCAGTTGTGTTTGGTGGATTTCGGCTCCGTGATGAATCACTAAGCTCGACTGGCGAGTCCTTTGGATGTGGCTGGCTTGATGGGGGTGATTGTGTTGACACATTCAGTGATCCACTGGGAGAAAATCTTTGCATCCTGTTCTGGATAGGATGTTGTGTCTGGGTGGTGGGAGTTGAGGGCGCTGCTTCACTGGTCTTCTGATATCTTTTTCCAGTTTCTGTGCATGGAGCTAGGGGGGGTTCTTGTGCCAATGTTGGTATGTCCTGAGAAGGTGAAGTGGGCGTGTAATGGTCAGTCAAGGATAGCAGTGAGATGTGGTTGTTCTTGACTCTGTCACTGGATGGGAAAATGGAGTGGAGCATGTGTCCTGCGATGTGGGTAGGGTCGGTGACAAGTTGCTTGAGGCTGATGTTGCTTATGCTTTCCAGGAGGTCGATTGAGTGTAGTGGTTGGAGTCAATTGCGATCTGATTAATGAGTTCATTGAAGGCGTTGCAAAAGGTGAGGTGTGGTCAAGGTGGTCTGTAGGCAAGGATGCCTCTGATGGTGTTTATCTTGTCTGTGTGGATTTGGAAGTTGAGATGCTTCAATATAGGGGTCAGGACATCGGAGGAGGTTGTGCACTGGATGGTGTCCTTGTAGATGATGGCAATTCGCCCTCTGTGTTTCTTGGTTGTGTCTTGGTGTGTTTATCTTGTAGCCTTCAAGCGATGGCAATGTCTTGCGCGGAAGCAGATTCAGCCAGGTGTCTGTGAGGAAGATGATCTCTGAGGTGAGGGATGAGATCTTGTCCTAGATCTCTGTGGCTTGTTTGCCAAGCGATCGTGCATTGAGTAGTATGCACTGGAGTTGTGCCATGGTGGTCTCGGTCGGCGTGGTTGGTGCAGTCATGTTTGCGGTGCCTCTGGCATTGTCGATTGGTTCGGTGTTGCAGTTGAAGTGGCAGTGCTGGCAGGAGAATGGTCCCCTGGTGGTGCGTGGAGAAGTGCAGCAGCAGTTGTTGTTGTCGATGCACCCAGAATCCAGGACTCCTAGTTCTGCGATGGTGTAGCCGCACGGGGAGGAAGACCCTGGGTTCCTGGCACCACGGGCAGTCAAGGCATGGATGGGCACAGACAGGCTTGACTTTGGCATGCAGGCAGCATGGCCGTGCTGCTGCCTCCATTAAGATGCTTCTGGGAGGGAAGCTGGGAGGCTGGAAGTGGGCAGCAGGAACTGCGATCGGCGCAAAGCAACCGACGAGGCTTGCTGAACAAATGAGAGACACAGAATCAGGCACTTAAAACAAAATCAGACACTAACTAAATTAACAGGAACATTAATAGTCACAATGACAGGCAAAGTGGACACCAACAGACTCCAGGGCAATCAGGAGGATGGCAGTCAGTCAAGCAGTAAGGGGGAGCTGCTGTATGGACCTGCTCCCCTCTCCGCTGCACTTGTAATATAAATACAAGGGTGAAGGCTACCTGTGACTTTGAGCACTCCTCCAACCTAAATCACTTAAAAATAACAATTGGGGTCCAGGTGATAAGGACCTTCACATTTGAATTGTACCCGTAAGAGAGAAAGAAGGAAAAATATGATCCTCTGTCTTAAAGGGCCACCATGAATGGAGAGTTGAAGTGCAATAAAGTGCCTGATGCCAGGTGTGAGTACTTTATCTTGTGTTTTTTTCTGCCAATTTTGATACTGGTTTAGTTTGTGTTGGAAACGGCCCTTTTTGCAGGGTTATCCCCAAACTTTTTGCTTCTTCCTCCTTTGTTTTTTCTGACCCGTGGTTGTTGGCAATAGGACTCTGGGCACTTTACCACTGCTGATCAGTGCTAAAGTGCATATGCTCTCTGTATAAATTGTTATATTAATTGGTTATCCATGATTGGCATATTTGTTTCACCTGTTAGCCCCTAGTAAAGTGCACTGGGTGTGCCAGGGCTGGTGATTCAAATGCTACTAGTGGGCTGCAGCACTGATTGTGCCACCCACAGGAGTAGCCCTAAAAATGATGTCTTAGGCCTGCTTGCAGTGCCTATGTGCAGTCCAGGACTGCCATGTCGACCTGGCCAGTGCACCCACTGATCAGGCCTTATCCTTCCCTTTCTGTACATGTCAGGCATCCCTATGGTGGCCCTAGGTACCCCCCTGGGCTGGGTGCAGTGTATCTGAAAGGTAGGGCATGTACTGGGCTGTGTAACATGCCCTGGTAGTGAATTACAGCCATTTTCGTTTTTCACTGCTGAGAGGATTTCTTGCCCATAGGATAGAATGGGGAAGGCTGTTTACATGCCTATCTTCCCATAAGGGCAAGATAGAAAATCCAAGTTTGGTATCTCTGTGTTCAGAATTTAATTATACATCTTTTTAGCAAGATGGTTTTTAAATTCACTGTGTGAGAATGGCACTTTTTAGAAAGTAGCTATTCTCCTGTTTAACCTTCCTGTGTGCCTGTGTGCTGGTTGGCTGACTGGTGTCATGTGATGGGCCAGGTGGCTCCAGGAGCCTGGATGAGTCAGCAGCAGAGTGAATAGGGAGATCTGCTTTAGATGGGTGGGAGGAGTAGTCCCTTGGTTTGAATAGGGCTGCCCCTGCCAGCACAAAGCTGGCTCCACCCCCTGCTGGCCAGGCTGAGGACTCTGCCTCTGCTGGCACAAAGAAGGCTCCACCTCCTGCTGAGCGTCTAACGACCCTGCCCCTTACTCTGAAAGGAACCAGGTGCTCCAGAGCAGAGCACACCCAGGAACCGGTTTGAGCAGGGGAATCCCCCCACTGGAACAAAGGGAGACAAAGACTTGGAGGGGTATAAGAAGAGGACCCCAGACATCTAAACTTTAGATCACTTTGGAACTAAGAAGAAACCTCTGCCAAGGAGAAAGCTGAAAAGGACTGAAGAGGAGAAGACTGCCTGCTTGCTGTTTTGCTTTGCTGCCAAGGAGAGGGGAAGGACTTTGCTGTGTCCCCTTCTTTTGATTCTGATCTCCAAGGGCCTGAGAAGAGCTGGCTCCCTGTTAAGAAGTCTCAGGAACAAAAGGACTTCACCACCAGCTCCCCTGGAACTCTGCTGAGGGAGTTCTGACCTGCCTTGGAGTGCTTGCCCAGTCTTGGGGCCTCAGGAGGTCGTTTTGCTGTGTTTTGGGAGCTGGGAAGCAGAAGCGTGAAAAGAGTAACTGGTACCCAACGCATCATCCGATTGCGTGTCGCAAGAACGAGAGTGCGTGGAAAATTTCATCGCGGCACCATCGCAACACGCAGGGTCCCCGCATCGCCGAGTGCGTCGAGCATCGTCCCGAAGCGTGAAGATTCCTGACATTGCGAGGGTCGTCGCAGAACCAGTTTGCGAGCCGCACCACTGCCGGTGCGTGAAAGTCTCCAGTCATCGTGTGCGTCGACGCAGAGTCCCGTTCCGTGGCGCATCGAGAGTTGCGGCGCCGGAAGTCAATGCTGCGCCGCGCATCGTGCCACATCGAAGCGTGTCACATCGAACCTGTGCGTGAAGCTTCCCCCTAAGAAACCTACGCAACGAAAGCCAAAGTCATCGCATCCTCCCCCTACAGATCGGAGCCGGCGCATCCACCTCTGCTGCGTGAAGCAGGGCTGCTGCAAAGCCTCCCCAGGATCTCAGGAGTATCGCATCGCCTTTGCCATCTTCCTTGTGATAGCTTTTGGGAACCTTATCGCAACTACAGGTACTGTTGAGCACGAGAGTGTCGCATTTTGTGCATTGAGAGTCGCATTGTGCAGGACACTGACTTTTACATCCTGGAGTACTTTCTGCAAACTCTTGAACTATCTTTAAAGTAACCTTTTTTAATTATATGTTGGTTTGTCTGTAGTATTTGGTCTTGTGAAGTTTTTAGTAAAGATACATTATTTTTCTAAAACTGGTGTGGAGTAAATCTGTGGTGTTTTCACTGTGTTACTGTGAGTGTTGGTACAAATACTTTACACATTGCCTTTGATAGCCTAGACTGCTCAGGCCAAGCTACCTAGAGGGTGAGCAGGGGTTATCTTAACAGTGTATCCCCCTTTCCCTGACTAGAAGCAAGGGTCCCTACTTGGACAGTGGTACCTACCCTGCCAACTAGAGACCCCCAGATCTAACATTGGTGGTCAGCGGTGAGGATTGAACTTGTATTTGTACTTGACCCACAGTAATTGGTGTACATCACTAGTTTAAGTGCAGACCAATAGACAACCACATACTGTATTTTTCTATTTTTGAGTAACTCTTCAAGAGCATCATGTCTCAGGTGGCAACAAGTGAGAGGGCAGAATTGGAGTTTTCCATTGAGGATCTGTATTCGTACGAAGTTGAGGAGCTCAAGCAATTCTGCAAAGACCTTGGTTGCCCTGTGAAAAGCGGATCTAGAAAGGATGTTCTACAAAGATTCTTGAAGGCCTGTTGTGAGGCCCAAGAGGAAGATGATGCAGATGAAGAGAATGGTTTTGTTCCCCAACATCTGCCTGTGGGCAGACCAGTCTCAAGGGCTGGCAGCTCCCATTCCAGTAGGGGGCTCACTCCAGAGGAGTTGGAGGAGAATCAAAGGGTGAGAAACCATGAATTGGAAATAATGAAAATGAAAATGAAGCAATCAGACAAGGCGGCGGAGGAGAGCAAGAAGATGTATGCCTTGGAAGAATTGAAATTGACCTTGGCACATGAATTAAGAATGAGGGAGCTTGATTTGGAGCTCGAGAGGCTTGAGGCCATGAGTGTCTCAGCTGAAGAAGAATGGTTAGCTCAAGAAGTGAGCTTTGCTGAGTTGGAGGTGGAGTCCAGCTCAGATGGTGGCAGCAAGATTGTAATATCCAGTGCTGAGGGAGAGGTACAAACACCCAGAGATGTGGCGCCTAACTTGAGGGAGGGGGTTGACATACACCAGGGGGTTCAGGTTTATGATGTAGTTCCAGTGGAGTGCAGTGTCCCTGAAGTGGATTGGGGAACTGGCACAGTGGACCATATTCCTAGTGGTGGGAGGGACACTCTACTGACCCTAGATGAGAGGTACAGGGAGAGGGGTTCCCCCATGGTAGAAACCTTGGTGTGTGAGTGTGAAGACCGCCCAGAAGAGTGTGAGTTGTGTGACAGGGACAGTCAGATACTGTCTTGCCAATCTCAGGAGAGTGGTGTGGGGTACTTGTGTGAGGCGCTGGAGGGTGAGGCAAACGGTAGCTTGGTTAACAACTGTGGGGGGCTGTGTGATTCATTTGTTGGAGAGCATATTTTAAGTCCCTGTTTTCCAGAGCTATGCCAACACCCGGTGGAGTGTGAGTTCTCTAGTTCCAGAGAGCTTGCGTTGGAGGCAGACCTTTGGTTGGATGTCAAAAGGTCTGGAGAGGCATTGGGGAGTGATCCCAAAAGGAGTGGCCCGGATATCTTCCAGACCTGTGAGGTGGAAGAGGTTCAGTGTAGCCCAGTTAGGTCCCAGTGTAGTGGGAGGGGTGTAGGGGCTCACGTCCTGTCTCAGTGGAGAAGGGGTGAGTGTGGGACTGTGGGTCCCAAGGTGCCCGAAACCCAGTCTCAGGGCCTGGAGGGTTCCTTAAGGGAACACCAGGTTGGGGGCTTAGACGGTGCTAGTAGGCCATTTGAGGAGGATCTCCTAGTGTCAGGAGAACCTGGAGCCTCTGTAAACAGAGCTCCAGTGGTTCTGGTGTCTGGCGGTACCGCTCCAGTTGGGAGGGTGCAGAAGTCCAGACTGAGGGGTGAGAGGGGGATGTGTTCCCCAGTGGGAGAACCAGTGGGTCAGGGACCAGCCAGAAGGGCTGAGTCCCCTAGGAGTGACCATGGTGACACCACTTCTGTCCTGGGGATCTTCGCGCACTGTCAGGTGGACAGGGGCCGGGAGATCTGCGCCAGGCAGACTGTCACGAGACACATGAGTCATGTGTCACCCTCGGGGAGATACTGTGCGAGTCCCCAGAAGTCCTGGCATGCCAGGCAGGTGTGCAACCGCAGGGTTTAGTCCCTGGGTTGGGAGGCCAGGTTCAGGATCTGCCTGACCTGGGGGGAAGGACATCTGTAAGCTGTGTCCTACCCGGTTTGGCTTCCAGGGGTACCACTCCAGTGGGGAGGGTGCAGAACTCTGGAAGGGGGTGCAGAGGGAGGGAGACCTCGCCTCTGATCCCGGTTCCCCTGGAGGGTGTAGTCCCTAGGTTTTAGGGCCAGTTCCGGGGTGTCCCCCCTGACCTGGGATCCCAGTTGCAGGATAGAACCCCTGAACTGGTGGGCGAATGGTGCAGGACACCTCCCAGAGGTGCCCTGACTATTCTAGAAGGGGGTACCACTCTAGGTGGGAGGGTATAGAGCCCCAAGGAAGAGGAGGACTGGGTATGGAAAAGCCTACCCCAGCCTCCTGTCCAGCCACCGGATACAGGCCCGGGGCTGGTAGGTCAGTGCCAGGTTGTCAGACCCGACCTGACAAGAAAGGATGTGGACAAAGGGTGCCAAGCACCTGGGGCTACTGCCCCCCACCTTCTGACGCCACAGGGGTTTGAGGGCCCTGAGAGGCATAAGGCCTGGGTCTCATCCCTGACCACTGTCACTGGTCACTGCGGCTTGCTGTCTGTCTGTTGGGACACATCTGTGAGCAAGTTAAGGCTAGGTGCTGCACAGGTGGTGTCCACAGGTGAAGAGAAGGGTTCCACATGGGTTGGCTTGGTGGACCCTGAGAGTATGGATGGAGAGATCCAACCGGGTTCAGGAAGGCGTAGAAAAGGAATAGTGCCCTGCTGTTTGGGCCAGTTTCCGTGTTCTATCGCCCTAAGCAGGGAATCCCATCGAGGTATCGCTTGGTCTACCCTGGCTTTGGGCTGGAAGGGGGTTGTGTTGGAAACGGCCCTTTTTGCAGGGTTATCCCCAAACTTTTTGCTTCTTCCTCCTTTATTTTTTCTGACCCGTGGTTGTTGGCAATAGGACTCTGGGCACTTTATCACTGCTGATCAGTGCTAAAGTGCATATGCTCTCTGTATAAATTGTTATATTAACTGGTTATCCATGATTGGCATATTTGTTTCACCTGTTAGCCCCTAGTAAAGTGCACTGGGTGTGCCAGGGCTGGTGATTCAAATGCTACTAGTGGGCTGCAGCACTGATTGTGCCACCCACAGGAGTAGCCCTAAAAATGATGTCTTAGGCCTGCTTGCAGTGCCTATGTGCAGTCCAGGACTGCCATGTCGACCTGGCCAGTGCACCCACTGACCAGGCCTTATCCTTCCCTTTCTGTACATGTCAGGCATCCCTATGGTGGCCCTAGGTACCCCCCTGGGCTGGGTGCAGTGTATCTGAAAGGTAGGGCATGTACTGAGGTGTGTAACATGCCCTCACTGGTAGTGAATTACAGCCATATTCGTTTTTCACTGCTGAGAGGCTATCTTGCCCATAGGATAGAATGGGGAAGGCTGTTTACATGCCTATCTTCCCATAAGGGCAAGATAGAAAATCCAAGTTTAGTATCTCTGTGTTCAGAATTTAATTACACATCTTTTTAGCAAGATGGTTTTTAAATTCACTGTGTGAGAATGGCACTTTTTAGAAAGTAGCTATTCTCCTGTTTAACCTTCCTGTGTGCCTGTGTGCTGGTTGGCTGACTGGTGTCATGTGATGGGCCAGGTGGCTCCAGGAGCCTGGATGAGTCAGCAGCAGAGTGAATAGGGAGATCTGCTTTAGATGGGTGGGAGGAAAAGTCCCTGGGTTTGAATAGGGTTGCACCTGCCAGCACAAAGCTGGCTCCACCCCCTGCTGGCCAGGCTGAGGACTCTGCCTCTACTGGCACAAAGAAGGCTCCACCTCCTGCTGAGCGTCTAATGACCCGGCCCCTCACTCTGAAAGGAACCAGGTGCTCCAGAGCAGAGCACACCCAGGAACCGGTTTGAGCAGGGGAATCCCCCCACTGGAACAAAGAGAGACAAAGACTTGGAGGGGTATAAGAAGAGGACCCCAGACACCTAAACTTTAGATCACTTTGGAACTAAGAAGAAACCTCTGCCAAGGAGAAAGCTGAAAAGGACTGAAGAGGAGAAGACTGCCTGCTTGCTGTGTTGCTTTGCTGCCAAGGAGAGGGGAAGGACTTTGCTGTGTCCCCTTCTTTTGATTCTGATCTCCAAGGGCCTGAGAAGAGCTGGCTCCCTGTTAAGAAGTCCCAGGAACAAAAGGACTTCACCACCAGCTCCCCTGGAACTCTGCTGAGGGAGTTCTGACCTGCCTTGGAGTGCTTGCCCAGTCTTGGGGCCTCAGGAGGTCGTTTTGCTGTGTTTTGAGAGCTGGGAAGCAGAAGCGTGAAAAGAGTAACTGGTACCCAACGCATCATCCGATTGCGTGTCGCAAGAACGAGAGTGCGTGGAAAATTTCATCGCGGCACCATCGCAACACGCAGGGTCCCCGCATCGCCGAGTGCGTCGAGCATCGTCCCGAACCGTGAAGATTCCTGACATTGCGAGGGTCGTCGCAGAACCATTTTGCGAGCCGCACCACTGCCGGTGCGTGAAAGTCTCCAGTCATCGTGTGCGTCGACGCAGAGTCCCGTTCCGTGGCGCATCGAGAGTTGCGGCGCCGGAAATCAACGCTGCGTCGCGCATCGTGCCACATCGAAGCGTGTCGCATCGAACCTGTGCGTGAAGCTTCCCCCTAAGAAACCTACGCAACGAAAGCCAAAGTCATCGCATCCTCCCCCTACAGATCGGAGCCGGCGCATCCACCTCTGCTGCGTGAAGCAGGGCTGCTGCAAAGCCTCCCCAGGATCTCAGGAGTATCGCATCGCCTTTGCCATCTTCCTTGTGATAGCTTTTGGGAACCTTATCGCAACTACAGGTACTGTTGAGCACGAGAGTGTCGCATTTTGTGCATTGAGAGTCGCATTGTGCAGGACACTGACTTTTACATCCTGGAGTACTTTCTGCAAACTCTTGAACTATCTTTAAAGTAACCTTTTTTAATTATATGTTGGTTTGTCTGTAGTATTTGGTCTTGTGAAGTTTTTAGTAAAGATACATTATTTTTCTAAAACTGGTGTGGAGTAAATCTGTGGTGTTTTCACTGTGTTACTGTGAGTGTTGGTACAAATACTTTACACATTGCCTTTGATAGCCTAGACTGCTCAGGCCAAGCTACCTAGAGGGTGAGCAGGGGTTATCTTAACAGTGTATCCCCCTTTCCCTGACTAGAAGCAAGGGTCCCTACTTGGACAGTGGTACCTACCCTGCCAACTAGAGACCCCCAGATCTAACATTGGTGGTCAGCGGTGAGGATTGAACTTGTATTTGTACTTGACCCACAGTAATTGGTGTACATCACTAGTTTAAGTGCAGACCAATAGACAACCACATACTGTATTTTTCTATTTTTGAGTAACTCTTCAAGAGCATCATGTCTCAGGTGGCAACAAGTGAGAGGGCAGAATTGGAGTTTTCCATTGAGGATCTGTATTCGTACGAAGTTGAGGAGCTCAAGCAATTCTGCAAAGACCTTGGTTGCCCTGTGAAAAGCGGATCTAGAAAGGATGTTCTACAAAGATTCTTGAAGGCCTGTTGTGAGGCCCAAGAGGAAGATGATGCAGATGAAGAGAATGGTTTTGTTCCCCAACATCTGCCTGTGGGCAGACCAGTCTCAAGGGCTGGCAGCTCCCATTCCAGTAGGGGGCTCACTCCAGAGGAGTTGGAGGAGAATCAAAGGGTGAGAAACCATGAATTGGAAATAATGAAAATGAAAATGAAGCAATCAGACAAGGCGGCGGAGGAGAGCAAGAAGATGTATGCCTTGGAAGAATTGAAATTGACCTTGGCACATGAATTAAGAATGAGGGAGCTTGATTTGGAGCTCGAGAGGCTTGAGGCCATGAGTGTCTCAGCTGAAGAAGAATGGTTAGCTCAAGAAGTGAGCTTTGCTGAGTTGGAGGTGGAGTCCAGCTCAGATGGTGGCAGCAAGATTGTAATATCCAGTGCTGAGGGAGAGGTACAAACACCCAGAGATGTGGCGCCTAACTTGAGGGAGGGGGTTGACATACACCAGGGGGTTCAGGTTTATGATGTAGTTCCAGTGGAGTGCAGTGTCCCTGAAGTGGATTGGGGAACTGGCACAGTGGACCATATTCCTAGTGGTGGGAGGGACACTCTACTGACCCTAGATGAGAGGTACAGGGAGAGGGGTTCCCCCATGGTAGAAACCTTGGTGTGTGAGTGTGAAGACCGCCCAGAAGAGTGTGAGTTGTGTGACAGGGACAGTCAGATACTGTCTTGCCAATCTCAGGAGAGTGGTGTGGGGTACTTGTGTGAGGCGCTGGAGGGTGAGGCAAACGGTAGCTTGGTTAACAACTGTGGGGGGCTGTGTGATTCATTTGTTGGAGAGCATATTTTAAGTCCCTGTTTTCCAGAGCTATGCCAACACCCGGTGGAGTGTGAGTTCTCTAGTTCCAGAGAGCTTGCGTTGGAGGCAGACCTTTGGTTGGATGTCAAAAGGTCTGGAGAGGCATTGGGGAGTGATCCCAAAAGGAGTGGCCCGGATATCTTCCAGACCTGTGAGGTGGAAGAGGTTCAGTGTAGCCCAGTTAGGTCCCAGTGTAGTGGGAGGGGTGTAGGGGCTCACGTCCTGTCTCAGTGGAGAAGGGGTGAGTGTGGGACTGTGGGTCCCAAGGTGCCCGAAACCCAGTCTCAGGGCCTGGAGGGTTCCTTAAGGGAACACCAGGTTGGGGGCTTAGACGGTGCTAGTAGGCCATTTGAGGAGGATCTCCTAGTGTCAGGAGAACCTGGAGCCTCTGTAAACAGAGCTCCAGTGGTTCTGGTGTCTGGCGGTACCGCTCCAGTTGGGAGGGTGCAGAAGTCCAGACTGAGGGGTGAGAGGGGGATGTGTTCCCCAGTGGGAGAACCAGTGGGTCAGGGACCAGCCAGAAGGGCTGAGTCCCCTAGGAGTGACCATGGTGACACCACTTCTGTCCTGGGGATCTTCGCGCACTGTCAGGTGGACAGGGGCCGGGAGATCTGCGCCAGGCAGACTGTCACGAGACACATGAGTCATGTGTCACCCTCGGGGAGATACTGTGCGAGTCCCCAGAAGTCCTGGCATGCCAGGCAGGTGTGCAACCGCAGGGTTTAGTCCCTGGGTTGGGAGGCCAGGTTCAGGATCTGCCTGACCTGGGGGGAAGGACATCTGTAAGCTGTGTCCTACCCGGTTTGGCTTCCAGGGGTACCACTCCAGTGGGGAGGGTGCAGAACTCTGGAAGGGGGTGCAGAGGGAGGGAGACCTCGCCTCTGATCCCGGTTCCCCTGGAGGGTGTAGTCCCTAGGTTTTAGGGCCAGTTCCGGGGTGTCCCCCCTGACCTGGGATCCCAGTTGCAGGATAGAACCCCTGAACTGGTGGGCGAATGGTGCAGGACACCTCCCAGAGAAGCCCTGACTATTCTAGAAGGGGGTACCACTCTAGGTGGGAGGGTATAGAGCCCCAAGGAAGAGGAGGACTGGGTATGGAAAAGCCTACCCCAGCCTCCTGTCCAGCCACCGGATACAGGCCCGGGGCTGGTAGGTCAGTGCCAGGTTGTCAGACCCGACCTGACAAGAAAGGATGTGGACAAAGGGTGCCAAGCACCTGGGGCTACTGCCCCCCACCTTCTGACGCCACAGGGGTTTGAGGGCCCTGAGAGGCATAAGGCCTGGGTCTCATCCCTGACCACTGTCACTGGTCACTGCGGCTTGCTGTCTGTCTGTTGGGACACATCTGTGAGCAAGTTAAGGCTAGGTGCTGCACAGGTGGTGTCCACAGGTGAAGAGAAGGGTTCCACATGGGTTGGCTTGGTGGACCCTGAGAGTATGGATGGAGAGATCCAACCGGGTTCAGGAAGGCGTAGAAAAGGAATAGTGCCCTGCTGTTTGGGCCAGTTTCCGTGTTCTATCGCCCTAAGCAGGGAATCCCATCGAGGTATCGCTTGGTCTACCCTGGCTTTGGGCTGGAAGGGGGTTGTGTTGGAAACGGCCCTTTTTGCAGGGTTATCCCCAAACTTTTTGCTTCTTCCTCCTTTATTTTTTCTGACCCGTGGTTGTTGGCAATAGGACTCTGGGCACTTTATCACTGCTGATCAGTGCTAAAGTGCATATGCTCTCTGTATAAATTGTTATATTAACTGGTTATCCATGATTGGCATATTTGTTTCACCTGTTAGCCCCTAGTAAAGTGCACTGGGTGTGCCAGGGCTGGTGATTCAAATGCTACTAGTGGGCTGCAGCACTGATTGTGCCACCCACAGGAGTAGCCCTAAAAATGATGTCTTAGGCCTGCTTGCAGTGCCTATGTGCAGTCCAGGACTGCCATGTCGACCTGGCCAGTGCACCCACTGACCAGGCCTTATCCTTCCCTTTCTGTACATGTCAGGCATCCCTATGGTGGCCCTAGGTACCCCCCTGGGCTGGGTGCAGTGTATCTGAAAGGTAGGGCATGTACTGAGGTGTGTAACATGCCCTCACTGGTAGTGAATTACAGCCATATTCGTTTTTCACTGCTGAGAGGCTATCTTGCCCATAGGATAGAATGGGGAAGGCTGTTTACATGCCTATCTTCCCATAAGGGCAAGATAGAAAATCCAAGTTTAGTATCTCTGTGTTCAGAATTTAATTACACATCTTTTTAGCAAGATGGTTTTTAAATTCACTGTGTGAGAATGGCACTTTTTAGAAAGTAGCTATTCTCCTGTTTAACCTTCCTGTGTGCCTGTGTGCTGGTTGGCTGACTGGTGTCATGTGATGGGCCAGGTGGCTCCAGGAGCCTGGATGAGTCAGCAGCAGAGTGAATAGGGAGATCTGCTTTAGATGGGTGGGAGGAAAAGTCCCTGGGTTTGAATAGGGTTGCACCTGCCAGCACAAAGCTGGCTCCACCCCCTGCTGGCCAGGCTGAGGACTCTGCCTCTACTGGCACAAAGAAGGCTCCACCTCCTGCTGAGCGTCTAATGACCCGGCCCCTCACTCTGAAAGGAACCAGGTGCTCCAGAGCAGAGCACACCCAGGAACCGGTTTGAGCAGGGGAATCCCCCCACTGGAACAAAGAGAGACAAAGACTTGGAGGGGTATAAGAAGAGGACCCCAGACACCTAAACTTTAGATCACTTTGGAACTAAGAAGAAACCTCTGCCAAGGAGAAAGCTGAAAAGGACTGAAGAGGAGAAGACTGCCTGCTTGCTGTGTTGCTTTGCTGCCAAGGAGAGGGGAAGGACTTTGCTGTGTCCCCTTCTTTTGATTCTGATCTCCAAGGGCCTGAGAAGAGCTGGCTCCCTGTTAAGAAGTCCCAGGAACAAAAGGACTTCACCACCAGCTCCCCTGGAACTCTGCTGAGGGAGTTCTGACCTGCCTTGGAGTGCTTGCCCAGTCTTGGGGCCTCAGGAGGTCGTTTTGCTGTGTTTTGAGAGCTGGGAAGCAGAAGCGTGAAAAGAGTAACTGGTACCCAACGCATCATCCGATTGCGTGTCGCAAGAACGAGAGTGCGTGGAAAATTTCATCGCGGCACCATCGCAACACGCAGGGTCCCCGCATCGCCGAGTGCGTCGAGCATCGTCCCGAACCGTGAAGATTCCTGACATTGCGAGGGTCGTCGCAGAACCATTTTGCGAGCCGCACCACTGCCGGTGCGTGAAAGTCTCCAGTCATCGTGTGCGTCGACGCAGAGTCCCGTTCCGTGGCGCATCGAGAGTTGCGGCGCCGGAAATCAACGCTGCGTCGCGCATCGTGCCACATCGAAGCGTGTCGCATCGAACCTGTGCGTGAAGCTTCCCCCTAAGAAACCTACGCAACGAAAGCCAAAGTCATCGCATCCTCCCCCTACAGATCGGAGCCGGCGCATCCACCTCTGCTGCGTGAAGCAGGGCTGCTGCAAAGCCTCCCCAGGATCTCAGGAGTATCGCATCGCCTTTGCCATCTTCCTTGTGATAGCTTTTGGGAACCTTATCGCAACTACAGGTACTGTTGAGCACGAGAGTGTCGCATTTTGTGCATTGAGAGTCGCATTGTGCAGGACACTGACTTTTACATCCTGGAGTACTTTCTGCAAACTCTTGAACTATCTTTAAAGTAACCTTTTTTAATTATATGTTGGTTTGTCTGTAGTATTTGGTCTTGTGAAGTTTTTAGTAAAGATACATTATTTTTCTAAAACTGGTGTGGAGTAAATCTGTGGTGTTTTCACTGTGTTACTGTGAGTGTTGGTACAAATACTTTACACATTGCCTTTGATAGCCTAGACTGCTCAGGCCAAGCTACCTAGAGGGTGAGCAGGGGTTATCTTAACAGTGTATCCCCTTTCCCTGACTAGAAGCAAGGGTCCCTACTTGGACAGTGGTACCTACCCTGCCAACTAGAGACCCCCAGATCTAACAGTTTGTTCTACCGTAAATTTTATATTACGCATACCACAATTCAAATAGGCAACCAATTTAAGATTTACTATCAACAACTGACTGGAGACAACTTAAGATGGCTAACGTGTATACAACACTAAGGCATACCCTGGTGCAGACACCCCAAGGCAACTCTTTGACCTGTGATGCTAGTAAAAGCTAAGGGAATTGTACCAGTGCACAAGGCAATACCAGGAGGTGCAAGCTGCGCATGCGCAAATGTATCACTAGAAGGAGAAAACGGACAATGTACCTTTCAGAAAAGTGTATATTATGCATGATGGAAAGGGGAAGGTAACTCATTTTAACAGTCGAACTCAAGAGCGGGCTCATTGAGCACCTTAAGCTGAAATAGCCTCGTGACAAATTATTTTCAAATGTAGGGCCCAACTTCAGTGGTATCTTTTGTATACCGCAGATATACAAAAAAAGCACATTCAGAAGAATTACACATACTATTGAATAAATATTAACACCTTTAACTTTACCTTTAACTATATTGACACTTGTATATTTACAACACGATTATAATGTATACATTGTCACCATATTACCCCTTATCTATATTTCTTTATCTCGCTATGACATATATCCTGCAGTTTTTAAATGATATGCATTCAGAGCCAGGCAGCAGGGATTCTTCCTACATCACATGCAGGTTGCTTCTTCCTGCCCTTGGACTTCACACTGCTGCATCCTAGGCCGCTTATTAGTACTCAGGATCTGGAGAAGGTCCTACTGTAAGAGCAGAAAATGCCATGTCCAGCTCCCCAGCTTCCATCCTGGCTATGATTTATTTTTTCTGCCAGTGGTGCCACTGCAGACAAAGTGTTTGCTGCTTTCAGCTCCCTGTACTCTAAGCCAAGAAATCTTTTTTCTTTCAGTGGTGTTGCTGCTGCAGTGGATGCACATGCCACCTATGGGTCACTGTACTTGTGACCATGTGTATTTTTGTTTTGTTTTTGTCTTTCAATGGCACTGATGAGAAGAGTGCATGCTGCCTCTGACCCCCCATGCTCCTAGATATGTAGTTGTTTTGTACTTTCGACAGCGCTCGTGCAGGATGCGCCACTACACCTACCCTTGAGCTTGTTTCCATTTGTGGTGTGGTTTTATTTTGGGTTTCAGTGTCGCACATGTGTATGTGGATTTTCTGCCTTTGAATCAGTGAAGTGATTTAGGGGGATCATCCAGATCTTGTATCTGGCAGCTATTATTGAGACAGATCCGGGATCTTGGCCAGCCCCAGTGAAATATGCTGCTTTTGTCCCAGTACGGATTGCACGTTTTCTGCTTTTCTTTCTGAACAGCAACGTGCAGGAGTTGAAGCAGCTTTCAACGGTCGGAGGCTTTCCGACCGACATCCTAATTAGCTCCACTATGATTTGGAGAAATAGTGATTTAAATAACATTTACTAAATTATTTTTTATTTAATTATTTTATAGCGTGACTCATTCCAATGGGGGTGTTAGCACACACACACACTATACTGAGACAATACTCTATACAAGTTTCTAACTCAATTTACATGATATGGTACATAAGACAATGACGGTTACAATAGGTAGGAGTCACAATTTGTCCTTCCTGGCAAGCTTTATAGGTTAAGAGTGCATGGCTGGGAGAAAAACTAAGTCAGGATTTGAAATGTAACTCAGTTATTGGGTTTGTCTGTACTAACAAGACTTTATTACTACACAAAGGAACCCTTTTAGCAGCCTTAGAATAACTAAATATTAAGAAAATAAATATGGTTCTAGGCTCATGCCTTGCAGTTTGCGTGTAGCTCCTTAATGCCAGTTTATAGTTCACTGTGCTATATTGGAAGGATTGCAACTTATGAACTGCGAGTATCAAAAGGCTCTCCATGTCAAAAGCAGTAACCCACCTACCTACCAATGAAAAATTGAAATCTGTGATCTGCATGGTACACGATTTGCCTTGCAGCAAGCACATTAAGTCTGGGAAACAGCCTTTACCACGAAGCATTTTCTACGCATTACGTTTACAACGGTACACTTACCTCGTAAACGTCTTCACAACGCGTAATGCTTCAACGACCATCTTTACCACGGAAGCAACGTCATCACGGAACAACGTCTTCCTAATCCGAAAAAATGTGTCAGTCCGTTTTCAGTGTCGGCGGAGACCTGCGAAAAAGGCAAATAAAAGAAGAAAGGGGGATTGGGGAGATCTCCCCCCCAAAAAAGAAAAAGCGGGGTAAAGGTAAAATCGAGGTAAAGGAAAAGCGTAGAAAACACATTCCGTTGTAACGCATGCGTGGTAAAGGCATGCGTTGCAACGGAATGCGTAGTAACGACATATATTCATTAAGTCTCTAAGCTGCGTTTTCGTTTGATAGAGATCAGGGTATCAAAAATATGCCCACTACCACAGATAGAGTAATCTCACAGTTACACGCACATACATTCTTCATACGCTAGGGCCCATTTCACTAACATACGCTCAATTACTCTACCAGCATAAGACCTGTGGGAAGAAAAACCCTGCATCTATATCTAGGACGATAGGATCTGATTATAGTGGTTATCCTTAATCATACACTATACAAACTATACAACAACAATAATCAAAATGTACCCAATAATTGACAAGAAAGAATATTCAACACCATGTTTAAAAGTTATATTGCTTTATCTAAAATTAGTCAAAGTAAATCAATTAGAATAAATCATTTCTCATAGTTACCTATTCTAACTAAGTGTCAGAACGGGTCAGGACCAGCCTCTCGGTAAAGTCTCTCAGGACAGTCCTCAGCATCAGGCCTCAGCAACGCAAGTTCACGCGGCAAAGGCGACGAAAGAGTGGGGGGAGCCCTCCCTAAGCTAACAGTTTTTATAATGAAAAATACAATGGAAACTCACATAAAATTGGCAAGTAAAACTGTATCGCTGAGCAGAACGAGAAGGAAGAGATGTAACTTTGCAACATCTTGAAATCTCCGCTCAGGAAAAGTCACAATACGTAAACCACGGAACAGGAACCAAGAAACAGAAACTATTAAAGTATCCATCTCGTTCATTTCCCTCGGCAACCCGGCTTCAACACATTGTTCATTTCAGAAGCTCCTTTGTGCACCAAGGACAAATCATTTCTTTTGGAGATCCTCCAAACTGCTGATGTCCTCATGGAAAGTTTTATAGAAGGACTACGGTCAGTTGTCTTCAACCGATTTCCAGCAGGGGTCTCTCTTGCCACATCACAGAAATATTCACTCGAGGCCAGGCTCTCAAATCAGCCAACAAGAATTAGGCCTCCATAGGCCACAATAGACCATCTCAATTTAAAAGAAATAAAAACAACGTTAATACAACATAATGATTAAACAGTGTTAACCCCACTAATACCCTTATGTATATGCATTTATCTAGCTTTGCGACATAAAAAGCATTAATTCTGACAGCGTTTTGTGCTCAAAATAAATAGCACACAGCAACGTTTAAACATGAAAACTTGCACGTTATTGTAAATACATGAACAGCACACATAAGCTAACCCTCATGTAACTTTCTCTTATGTTAGAACAAACGAGTTGATTATTGAAACATACCTTCACAAGACAAATAATTAATTGTTAATTATTAATAAAATTAATAAAACGCATAGACATGCCAGAGCTTCAAAAGCCCAGAATTTTCTAAAAGAAAACTCTGCTCCAGCAATCCCCCCTTTGGTGATTTTATCACCAAATAAACCCAAAAAAAAAATTAGTGAAAATTTTAGTCCCATTTTAGGAAATCAGAAATGTCTCTTCCCTTTAGACAACATTATCACACCAGTCACTCTTTCATCATCTCTCTTTGTCTCTAAATAAACACTCTCCCTTAATTCTTCTAGTTCAATCTCTTCTGATTCTCTTTTTGAAATTTTCGAATTCTTGTTTTTCTTTTCATTTTTCAATTTCTCTTTCCCTCTCCTGTTTTTACAACACACACACACCAATCTTAGTATCAGTAACGCAACAATTATACAAGACAAAGGAAACAATATTCTACCTATAATAGTACTACCTATTTTTGCAATAAAATCCTTAACAGCTATCATTTTATTAGCTAGTTTAGTCCATAAACTCCCAGTCTCAAGTGGTACTAAATCTTCATGCAAATCAGTAATATTTTTGATATAGACCTTCAGGTCTTTACTTTCATCAGGAATGTAAGTGCAACAATGTTGGACTTTCAAAATTCCACAAACTCCACCCTCCTTAGCCAAAAGAATATCAAGGGCAAGTCTATTTTGCATGGACATGGCACGTACGGCACTTAATTCCGTATTCACCAAAAGAAACCCTCCTGCGGTATTTGTCGATAAGCGATCAACCACTGTGGACAGTTTCCGAATTCCATAAGCATTTAAAGAAATTCCCACTGCTGGAATTAAAACCCCAAAAATGTCACCCACAATTTCAGACCAGGTTTCTCTCTTAAAGCGTGTTAAAAGGTTAATGTCTTCCACATCTTTTACTTTATCCGTATGAAAAATCTTAGGGAAAACCAGGCCCACATAACATGTGCCATACCAATGGTCAGGCAACTTGTAATAAGCCTTGTTCCCACACACATAGTACACTCCTGGAAAAATCGTATCTTCTCCACCTCTGAAACCCCAACCTGTCGCAATGAAGTATGTATCATGGCACTCACTAGTTCCCACAAAATATGTATCATATTGGGATTTCCTTCTGGTAATGCATAGTTTACCCTTCTGCGGTGCATCTAGAGCCAAAGTTGGACTAGCCCCATTCCTCAACTCCTTTCCCATTTCAATGTCCCAAATTGTCTCACTCACTTCATATTTTCCCCCTTTCTCATGCATGTTCATTCTCCTTTCCTCAACCATATCCAGGAAAGCTTTCTCCTCTCCTTTCAAATTGCAAGTTAAATTATTCTTAAAAATGTAATCTAATGTTAGTCCTTTTTCTTCAATAAAAATCTCACCAAAAGTGTTAGCTTCTTTAGCTGGATTCAGCTCTTCGTTCATTGGCAAGTGCCCAAAAATACTATCTCTGTTAGACATTTTATAATCCATTTTCCCTAACAAATAAAAAAACACTACTCAAAATACTACAAGAAATACCATATGTAGCTGGTAAATGGTGATAAGTAACACCCTCTGAAACGGATGCAGGTAATTGCATGCAGACATAGCAATCCCTCACTTCCATTGTCTTCACATATTCATATAACAGTTTAGAAAAAACATTACTCGAAAAATTATTAATTGACCTATCCTTGTGTATGTAACCACTACTTCTAATTGGAACTACTTTTTGTGAATTCTTCTCTTCATTAGTCACATTTGCTATATCCATTCCAAATTCTACTCTAAAAGTAACTAATAAAATTAAAACACCCCATAGAAGCATTAATAATCCAGTACAACAGCAGCACATTTTGCACCACCTCTTTAAAAAGGCACATCTATTTCTATTCTCCTCTATGTTAGCCATTTTAGTTTAGCTTCTACTACTCCACTACTGTTTGAATTTCTTCAATTCTTCTGCAACTCTTCAGCTTTCAGTTTATCCAAATGACTTCCTTATTCACTTGATCCAAGTGAATCCTTCTTTCATTCAGTTTGGATACTTGTCATTTTTCACTTCAATTTCTTCAACATCAAACTGTATCAGATCTCCAACGTCAGAATCCTCAGTACTCGACTCTTCTCCAATGTCCGTCAAGAGTACTTTCAGAATTTCACCAGTATCTTCCTCAACCACTTTTCTCAAGACCACTTCCGGATTATCTCGAGTCACTGTTTCTTCTTTTCCTTCTTCAGACAGTGTCACATAAGACCATTCCGGTGATCTGTACTTTTGGTTGGGTCTTTTAACTCTTCTTATTTCTACTGGTTCTTTTGATTTCTTTGATTCTTTTTCTTCAGTTCTTGAGGTTTGACTTGATACTTCATTCACTTGTTCAGCTTCTGATGAATTTGCTCTTATTATTCTGTATCTCACCCTCTTTACTCGGTTGTTAGGCCAACGATCTCCTTTCACAACCTTTTTCGGCTTCAATTGTTTAACACTCTTTTCTCCAATCGAAGTTCTCTTTCTCAGAACTCGACCTTCTGTTTGTTCATCTTCATCATCTGTTTCAAGTGTCTCTTGTTTCCGTTTCCCAGTAGCTTTTCTTTTCTCCACAGATTTTTCCACCACTGTTTGAGACTCCCCTACTTCTGTCCCTCCTCGGGTCTCCAACACGCAATCTTCTTGCTGTCTACTTGTCCCTTCACCTAGCTCCTCATCAATGTTCCCTACACCTCCTCGGGGGTCTTCCGCAATCTGTCCCTCTCTATCTTCTTCTGACCCTGTTTCTTCAAGGATAATCTCAAGTGGTTCTTCAATCTCCTCCTCTTCTGATTCAGGAGTGGGCTCAATGTGTTTCCTCTTTTCTTTTCTTTTACTCCCACTGCTACTTGAAACTTCAGGCTCTATAACAGAATTAGATTCTCCCTCTGATACTCGCAGTGAATCTCTTGAAGCTCTCTCCGCTTCTTTTCTCACTGATTCTGTATCTTCAGGATCTTCACCATCACTGGAATCTGACTCTTCATAATACTCTTCACCAGTTCCCTCTCTCGGGCTTGGAACTCTCAGAGTATGACTTGCATGTACCCAGTGCTTCACTCCAGCACACTTTACTGCAGTCATTGTAGTCAGAATGACTTGTCTCGGCCTTCCCCACCTTGGAATCAAGCAATTTCTTCTTCTGTGCACCTTAATCCTTACCCAGTCACCTGGACTCAGATCATGGGCTTGCTTCTTCTCAAGTGTGGTAGCTTCTTCTCCAATCTGGTGAAACACAGAATGAACTGCGTCAGCCAGGCCTTTACAGTAATCCAAAATCATGTCATCAGTTATTGACACCAATTTATTCACAGGCACGAATGCATGGCGCATAGCACGTTCCATGATTATTTCATGCGGGCTCAAACCAGTAGTTCTATCTGGAGTAGATCTCATTGTCATCAGGACAAGAGGTAACACATCCGGCCATTTCATACCAGTGGCTAGACACATTTTTCCAATCCTATTCTTGATTGTGCCATTGATCTGCTCAACCACACCAGAAGCCTCTGGTCGGTATGCACAATGTAACTCCTGCTGTATTTTCAATGCTTCACAAATCAAACCAATGAGTTCATTTTGAAAGTGTCTACCTCTGTCAGACTCAACTGTAACTGGAAACCCGTACCTAGGAATCAACTCCCTTAACAGTAACTTTGCCACTGTTAATCCATCATTTCTTCTAGTCGGGTAAGCTTCCACCCACCTTGAAAATAAACAGACTACCACTAGGACATACCTCAGTCTGTTCACTTGGGGCATCTCAATGAAATCAATCTGCATTCTTGTAAAAGGACCTCCTTCTCTGCCTATTGTCCCCAAACTCACCACTGTCTTTTTCCCAGTGTTAAATTGCTGACAAATCAAACATCTTTGACAGATGCTCTCCGCAATTGTCCTAAACTTTGCATTGTACCAGGTCTGCTTAAAGGACCTTACCATTGCGTCCCTCCCCAGATGTCCCTGGCCATGATACATCCTTGCCATTGACGACAAAATTGAGTTTGGCATTACTGGTCTGCCATCTCTGTAGACCCAAACATTGTCTGCTTCTCTTGGAGCACATCCCGCTTTAACCCAATCTTGTTTCTCTTCCTCTCCTGCCTCATCTTGTAACTGCTTTACTTCATCCCACGTTTCTAGGACATTAGTAAACATCACAGAAAGGAGAGACATTTCCTCCATCCTACTCCGGTTAATAGATTGGTTGGTCTTAGCGCAATACTGCGCCACATCGTTGGCAAACCTGTTACCAACAGTGATAAAATCATCCCCTGAACCATGTGCGGCACATTTTACAACCGCTAACTCCTTAGGCAGCTGTATTGCCTCAAGCAATTTTCCAATCAACTCAGCATTCTTTATCGGGGTTCCACCCGATGTCAAGAAACCTCTTTGTAGCCACAGTTGGCCAAAGTCATGCACCACTCCAAATCCATACTGACTATCAGTCAACACGGTTGTTCTCATATCTTTCCCAATCTCACAAGCTCTTGTCAATGCCACTAATTCAGCAACTTGCGCAGATTTCACTCCTTTCAATGGTGATGCTTCCATGATCTCTGAAACTTTGCACACTGCATATGCTGCACATAGCACACCATTATCATTTCTCAGGCATGATCCATCCACAAACAACACATGGTCATTCTCAGATAAGGGAATATCCCTTATGTCTGGTCTCGGTTTTGTACAGTACTCAAGCACATCCAAACAATCATGATCATCTTCCAACTTTATACCCACATTTTCAATATCCGGCAAGAGTGTCGCTGGATTCACATTCACACATCTCTCAAGAGTCACATTTGATGCTCCCAGAATCACTTTTTCATATTTAGTCAGCCGACTATGTGACATATGCTGAGTTCTGCTTCTTGTCAAAAGAATTGCCACATTGTGAGGTACGAATACCCTTACAGGATACCCCATTATGATTCCCTCACTCTGTTCCAGGCTTCTGCATGTCGCAGCTACAGCCTTCAGACAACCTGGTAACCCCACGGCTACAGTGTCAAGTGTCGATGAAAAGTATGCAATAGGCCTTCTCAATTGCCCATGTTTCTGGATTAACACTGAAAGTGCACATCCATTCCTCTCACTGCAGTACAGTTCGAATTCTTTTTCATAATCTGGCATACCCAAAGCTGGAGCCTCACACATTTTAGTTTTGAGCTCTTCAAATGCTGCCAGTTGTTCTGCATCCAGATCTAATGGATCTGTCATTTCACTTTTTGTCAGCTTAATCAGTGGCTTTGCTATCAGGGAAAAATTAATTATCCACTGACGACAATATCCCACCATACCCAGGAACATTCTCACTTCTCTCTGGGTTTTCGGAGCTTTTATTTCTTTGATTATTTTGATCCTGTCAGTAGTCACTTTTCTCAGACCTTTTTCAATATTATGTCCAAGATAATGCACCTCTTTCTTGCAAAATTGCAATTTGGCTGGAGATACCTTTAACCCTCCATCTGCCAGATGATTCAGTAAAGCTATGGTATCCACTTCACAAGCTTCACGTGTCTTTGATGCCACAAGTAGGTCATCAATATATTGTACTAGCACTGAGCTCTCAGGCATGATCAAACTTTCCAACGATTTCTTCAATAACTGATTAAATATCGAAGGACTCTCCGTATACCCCTGTGGGATACGACACCATGCTAAGATACGCTGGCCAAACCTAAATGCAAAAATCGGCTGGCTGTCATGATGCAATGGAATTGAAAAGAACGCATGACACAAATCAATCACTGTATACCACTCAGCATCATGTGGAATTTGATACAGAATCACTGATGGATTTGGCACAATGGGACAACATGCCACCACAATTTGATTAACTTTTCTCAGATCTTGCACGATCCTAAACTTGCCATTGGGCTTTTTCAGTCCCATTATCGGTGAATTACACGGACTACTCAGTAGTACTCTCAGAACTCCCTGCTGAATCATT
Source organism: Triturus cristatus (assembly GCF_964204655.1). Classification (NCBI taxonomy): domain Eukaryota; kingdom Metazoa; phylum Chordata; class Amphibia; order Caudata; family Salamandridae; genus Triturus; species Triturus cristatus. Next base: position 401,151,897 of record NC_140586.1, on the reverse strand, counting down.
TTCTCAATTATAGGAGTTATCCCTTCAATTATTTCTGGTGTCATTTTGTACTGAGGAATGTTAGGATATGTAATTCCCTCTTTCACTGCAATTTTCACTGGATCTACATTATTCATCAATCCCACATCCTCTCCTGTAAAATCCCAAACTGCTCTTTTCACTGTGTCTCTCAGCACTTGAGGCAAATCCTCCGGATTGAACACTGGAAATGCACCAATTAACTCATTTTCTCTATTCTCCAGAGTCATTCGGTAGAAAACATCATCATCCGGTGTCTCAAAAGCTATTCCATCTGGTGTACAAAAAATTGTACAATTCATTTTACACAATAGGTCCCTACCTAACAGGTTCACTGGACTCGTGTCACAGACAATAAATCTGTGCATGTCTGAAAATTTCCCTATCTGTACTCTTACTGGCTCAGTAAGACGTGTTCTGATCTGTGTATTGGCTACACCAACTACTTGGATTGCTTCATCCGAGAGAGGAAGATTTTTAACATCTGTTGACCTGACAGTTGATCTTGTCGCACCTGTGTCTACCAAAAAGGTAACACCTTCTTTATTTATTTTCCCATCCACAAATGGTCCTGCCTGGTCTATTTCTAGAGTTGCACCAAGTATGCACTCTTCTTCCTCTCCTCGGCACCGTCAATAATCACCCTCAGACTCACTCCCTTCACTTTTTAACAAGTACTGCTGTACTTTGTTAGTACGTTTCGGTTTGTTTACCTGCTCATCATTGAAGAATCCTGAATCCTGATTGTATTTTTGTACCCCTCTATTCTGCGGCAAGGGCGGTTTTGGCTCTTGACTCTGCTGCTGTCTCACCACTTTCTGTTGTTGTTGCTGCTGGTTATTCCCATCATTCTGCACCTGTTGATTTAAGGATTTACCCTCATTATTTACTAATGGTGGATTAGGACATTCAGATCTCCAATGTCCCAGTTGGCCACAGTTGTGACAAGGGAACTTCTTTTTGGCCTCTTCAAGACTTCCCCTTCCTTTTCCTGCAAATCTCGGTCTATTTCCTCCATTATTTCCTGGATTATTTGCCTGTTCCACTAACTGTGCTTCCTGTCTTTCTGCAACTTTCACTTGTGCCCACATTGCTTTTTCTTTCAGCTTTCTCTGTTTTGCTTCAATTTCATCACTGAAATATTTTGCATGTCTCAAAATCTCATCTACTTTTTTACTCTGCCAATCCACTGTGTGTTCACGAATTCTCTCACCAATTTCCGGTCTAAGACCATATTCAAACCTGTATACAAAATGACTCAAATCCTTGTCACCTAGGTGTTCATCTCCACTGAATTGTTTAAATGCCAGTATCAGCCTTTCGTAAAAAGCATGAACTGATTCTTTTGCTTCCTGTTGTGTTCGATCTATTTTAACCCAGTCTGTCTCTTTTGGAGGAACTTTACTCTTCAGGTATACCATCACCTGATCATACTTCCTCATCACTTCTGGATCTGGTGCCCCTGTTCTTGAATCTCTTGGATATTCCTCAGTAGGCCAACTCACAACTATTTTACACTCAGTCCACAAGTCTGCTGGAACAATTATATCAAACAAACTATTCAGGTCAACCCACAGCACTTTTGACAATTTCACAAACCTATCTACCTGCCTATACCACTCGACGGGCTTTTCTCTCAATCGAGGGAAATCATTCGTAAATGATAAAATATCCTGTCTGGTCCATGGAACATGTACATATCCTCCTCCAGGTATTTCTCTCATGGGATAATTCTCCACTGGTTTCTCTTTTTCTCTTACCGGAAATGCTGAATAAGTTGTTCTATCTTCAGATTCCTCTCTTTTCTTATACCACCTATCCTTCCACTTTTCTACATCACCCCATCTTCGCAATAATGCCACCATTTCTTTAATCTGTCCTGTTCTACCAGAAGTATTCAAATTTTCAATGTCTTTCTCAGTGAAATCCATCCTGTACGTTTTCTGCAAAGCCTTTACTCTATCAATGTCTACTCCTTGCTCATTTGCTATCGCTCTTAGTCTATCATGAGTATTTCTTGCTCTCCATGTTATGCTCTTGCACATAAACATTAATTCACCATCATGATGACTCTTCAGGATTTCTGTTGGAACTGTCCCTGTCACAAGCTCTTCTAATTCTATTCTTAACTTAACCACATCAATAACTTGTGAATCTTTATCCTTTTTCTGAAGAACTTTCATCCAATCATTAAAATCGTCCACTGTTATTTCTGCAGTTTTTCTTACTGGAACCACTTTTTTCTGCGGTTCCAAAATCGGCATCCCTGAACAACTAGGTTCACTGACATCCAACAGTTCACTACATGTTTCATGTCTGGTTTGTCTCAGGTCACTTCTCCCTGTCCTTTTCTCTGAATCTCCTGAAGGACCAACTGAATTTGTCGATTCATTTGCAATATATGGAATTACCAGTCCATTCTCACCTGCTCTCTGTTTGTCAAACACAGGCATAACTGGACCTATAGTTACAGGTACCGTAACAACTTCCAGATTCTTCGTTAACTCTCTAATCTTCTCAGCTAGTTCTGTTGTCGTTTTTGCTAATTTTCTAGCATTTTCCTCACTACCTCGACTCTCTCTCTCCCTGAAAGAACTACTACCTCTTGATTCAGGTGTCATTTTTTCTTTCTCAACTGTATCTCTTATCGGAGAAACAACTGGTGTACTCTCATCTGGTTCTGTTCTATATGGAGGTGGTCTCTTGTAAATCATGTCATTTAAGACCTCATCCTCATATTCTCCATACCTTCTCATGTCTGACTCAGAAGCTCTTTCTGTCGAAGGAGCAGAAGCTTCAACTGTTCTCATTGGATATAATCCCTCTGACATACAAGCATCTCGCCATCTTTTCATTCGATCTTGATGTGTTTCCCGATCATGTCTCCTCCCAAACATGTACCTATAATACCCTCCGGACCTTTGCTTTTCTCGGTCATGAACTTCTTCTTCCCATTCCACTAAAGCCTCGAACTGTGTAGGTCTCGGCTTCGGGTCAAGACATAACATCTTTTCCCGTAAGTTTCTCAACACGGCCAAATTAAATGAACCATGTTCTGGAAATGCTAGAACACCATCTTCTTTAGTATACTTAACCCAATTCTGCAACCATATACAGGTATGCAATCCATATTTCACAGCCATGAAGGATGCAGGCGTTTTCGCTGGAGGTAACAACTCACCCTCTCTTGTTTTAACCTCTTTATCCTTGCTAAACCACTTTTTAACTTTTCCAAAGAACGTCTTTTTCTTTTTCTCTTCTTGGTAATACATTTTTGCAAGCGCTTATCAAACTCTCTACTCTCTCCGTATTATAAATATACAATACGAGTTTCTCAACCAATAGCAGCGCGACTCACACTAACGCACCAATCCTGGAGCGTCTACGTCACTAGACAGCTTTTCCAATCCCTGCGCGACTCACACTAACGCACCAATCCCAGCGCGAACCCTATTCTGATTCACTATCCAATCAGTGCGCGGACCTTCTGACGTCAACAGTCGCTGCAGTCTCTGTCTCCTGTCTCTGTCACTCGTCTACCCCTCCTTTACAAAACTCTCAGTAGACTTCGTGTGCCAAAATTTCTACAAAATCTATTAGTTACAACATAAAAACATCTCCATTGTCTGCTTCGCTAACCACAGAATAGTAAAAGAGAGTCTATTTCTCAAGAATCAACAACTTTCATACATCGCATAAGCGTTTTCTCTAGGACTTATCCAATGAGTCTTACAGTCAATAAATGTATATGCATTCACGCACATTCATACGAGAAAAATATAGTACATGCACACAGAATCCTGCTTCTCGAGAACAGCACAGCCTGTCTCTATACAGAATTATAACTCAACAACTAAGCAGCTTACCTCTGCCCAGTTCCTCAAACAAGCTCAGAGAATACCTATTACTCCTCCCGCGATAAGCTTTAACGGAAATCCTTACGGATCCCTGGGACTTAAGACCAGAGTTTCACAGATAACCTTCACTACGATTCACACTCCTTATATACCAGAAATGTCTAATAGTAACATACGACAATGTCACTGATTCCGAACCCAGACAATGTGAACGCGCAACTTCAATTGTCACACGTAATTCCTTACAATCCCGTCTTTCCCGAGAGCAGCATATACACCTTCCTCTGCCCTACTACGGAACTGTTTCCACAGCTTCCAAATTCCAGAAGCACTACATATAACTCAACATTACGACGACTCCAACATATAATATTAGTACAAATACCAACAACATCAAAATAAATCAATAATCAATAAGCTAATATACAAGCAATCTTATCTTATCAGATCAAGACAACCATCTACAACCATCCTCTGCTACCAGAGAAATTGATAGAGATCAGGGTATCAAAAATATGCCCACTACCACAGATAGAGTAATCTCACAGTTACACGCACATACATTCTTCATACGCTAGGGCCCATTTCACTAACATACGCTCAATTACTCTACCAGCATAAGACCTGTGGGAAGAAAAACCCTGCATCTATATCTAGGACGATAGGATCTGATTATAGTGGTTATCCTTAATCATACACTATACAAACTATACAACAACAATAATCAAAATGTACCCAATAATTGACAAGAAAGAATATTCAACACCATGTTTAAAAGTTATATTGCTTTATCTAAAATTAGTCAAAGTAAATCAATCAGAATAAATCATTTCTCATAGTTACCTATTCTAACTAAGTGTCAGAACGGGTCAGGACCAGCCTCTCGGTAAAGTCTCTCAGGACAGTCCTCAGCATCAGGCCTCAGCAACGCAAGTTCACGCGGCAAAGGCGACGAAAGAGTGGGGGGAGCCCTCCCTAAGCTAACAGTTTTTATAATGAAAAATACAATGGAAACTCACATAAAATTGGCAAGTAAAACTGTATCACTGAGCAGAACGAGAAGGAAGAGATGTAACTTTGCAACATCTTGAAATCTCCGCTCAGGAAAAGTCACAATACGTAAACCACGGAACAGGAACCAAGAAACAGAAACTATTAAAGTATCCATCTCGTTCATTTCCCTCGGCAACCCGGCTTCAACACATTGTTCATTTCAGAAGCTCCTTTGTGCACCAAGGACAAATCATTTCTTTTGGAGATCCTCCAAACTGCTGATGTCCTCATGGAAAGTTTTATAGAAGGACTACGGTCAGTTGTCTTCAACCGATTTCCAGCAGGGGTCTCTCTTGCCACATCACAGAAATATTCACTCGAGGCCAGGCTCTCAAATCAGCCAACAAGAATTAGGCCTCCATAGGCCACAATAGACCATCTCAATTTAAAAGAAATAAAAACAACGTTAATACAACATAATGATTAAACAGTGTTAACCCCACTAATACCCTTATGTATATGCATTTATCTAGCTTTGCGACATAAAAAGCATTAATTCTGACAGCGTTTTGTGCTCAAAATAAATAGCACACAGCAACGTTTAAACATGAAAACTTGCACGTTATTGTAAATACATGAACAGCACACATAAGCTAACCCTCATGTAACTTTCTCTTATGTTAGAACAAACGAGTTGATTATTGAAACATACCTTCACAAGACAAATAATTAATTGTTAATTATTAATAAAATTAATAAAACGCATAGACATGCCAGAGCTTCAAAAGCCCAGAATTTTCTAAAAGAAAACTCTGCTCCAGCACGATCACAACTGTGACTTGGCAATACAGATCTCTCCAGCAAGTGCATTAAGCACTAGAGTTATCTTACCATTATTATTAACACCAGAAATGTGTTGGTCACACAAAGATCTCTGCAGCGGGTGCCTTAAGCCCATCATATTATTTTAAAAATGTCACCAGTTGACAAAGCCGAGATAAATGTTACATGTGTCCTTCTAATTTCTTTGCAGCAGGATAAAAAAAAACTATTAACAATTTGATCGACTCTGCTCGTCATAACTCCGTCCCTCGTGACTCCAATCCCTTCTCAGAGCCACACCTTGACCCCCAATTTATCTATTTCTGGAATACATTATTTCCAACACCAGCACTGCTTTCAAAGGCTCCATTGTGTGGGAAGCACACTCTACCTCTGGCTCCCAAAGCTCCCAACCTGCCTGATGAGTGTTTTGTTTATTTTATTTTTTGTTTACAGTGCGATGCCACTGCAATGGCAGAGCCTGTGGTCTCCAGCATCTATTGCTCCCAGCCATGTTTTCTTTTCTTTTCTTCTTTGATGATTCTTCTTTTATGTTATTTCACTGCACAACGCAGAGGGCAGGGACAAGACGCCATAGAACGGTCATAACATTAAAGGATACCAATTCAAAGAATAAAAAATTGGATGGAGCCCTTAAAAGAGATTCTAATAGCCTATGGACAACTGAAATTGGCTGTAAAGAGCTTAAATGCCAAAAGTCAAAGACAAACAAGTATAGCAGAAAAATGGATGGACTGATTTAACATTTCTTTTTTTAACAGTTTTATATAGTGTGAATTTGGCCCGACGACATTAAAGCGATTTACAAGAGAACCAGATTACATTAAAAAAGGTTTTTTACAGACATGGAAGATTAAGCAATTTGCCCAGAAGGGGAGTGACCCTTGACCCTGTCTTCAGGCAGGCTGCTCCCCCACACCGCACAGCGCCACCAGTGCATCTGTGTGCCTCTACTGCCTGTCACCGCCGCTGCTGCAGGTTTGAGGCACCTCTGTCTCGGTAGTCCGGTACTGCTGTATTTTGTTTTGCTGTCTTGCCTTATTTTGTATTGCTGCCTGTGTATTTTTTTTGTCTCCTTTGTTTCTCCATTTTCTCTGTGCCCCCTGTTTTTGCCTTCTGTCTCCCTTGCTTCACCCGTTCCCGCCGCTGCGTCCCCTGTGCCCCGCCCCCCTGCTCGCCCATTCGCCGCCCCTCTCCCAGCTGCTCCTCCCTCCCCCCTTCCATTATATGGCGGCCGCTGCGCGGTGAGGAGAGTGACCCTTGACCCTGTCTTCAGGCAGGTCGCTCCCCCATGCCGCACAGCGCCACCAGTGCAACTGTGTGCCTCTGCTGCCTGTCACCGCCGCTGCAGCAGGTTCGAGGCCCCTCTGCCTCGGTAGTCCGGTACTGCTGTATTTTGTTTTGCTGCCTTGACTAATTTTTGTATTGCTGCCTGTGTATTTGTTTTGTCCTTCGTTTCTCCATTTTCTCTGTGCCCCCTGTTTTTGCCTTCTGTGTCCCTTGCTTTGCCCGGTTCCGCCGCTGTGACCACTGCGGCCCCGCCCCCCAGCTCGCCCATTCGCCGTACTACTCCCGCATCCCAGCTGCTCCTCTCTCCCGCCTCCCCTTATATGGTGGCCGCTGTGCGGCCACGCCGCTGGCGTGCCAAAGGCATGCTTAAGGCAAGTCTTTCTGCATCCGTATGTGCCTGGACCGCGCCCAGCACCAGACCCCCTGGCCCCCGCGAATGCCACAACACCTGACACCGCTACGATGTCAGCACCCTCCACGCACTCAACATCAGATGATCATACACCTGCTTCCTGGCCGCCCAGAGGCGCACCCAAGGACCCTTCTCCTGCCGAAGCTGCAACTTCACCAGCCTCCAGGCCGCCAAACCAACCACAGAGAAAGGACGCAACCACCTCAGATGCATACTACCGAACACCCTCTCCGCACGCAAACACGTAGTCAAACTCTGGGACCTGCTCAACACATCCTCCCCAGACGGCGCCTTCCTGACAGAGATCTGGATGAACGCCTCCTCGGCACCCGACATCGCCATAGCCATCCCGGATGGCTACAAGATCACCTGCAGTGACCGCAGCAATGGAGTAGGAGGTGGAATCGCCATCATCCACAAGAACACCCTCAGGGTCACGACCAGCACCGCCGAACACCTGCACTTCCAGATCCACACCGATCCCAACATCACCCTCAGAGGAACTCTCGTCTACAGACCCCCGGTCCCCGGCCTCAGTTCAGCGACTCCATCGCCGACTTCATCAGCACGCACCCCTTGCCTCCACAGACTACATCCTCCTTGGAGACCTGAACTTCCACCTCGAGAACAACAACGATACCAACTCCACCGCCCTGATTGACCAACCTCACCCCCAGACAGCTCGTTACAACACCCACCCACTCCGCTGGCCACACACTGGATCCCATCTTCTCCGCAAGCCCCCACGTCACCTTCAGCTACACCACCGAACTCCACTGGACCGACTATCGCTGCATCTACTTCACCTTCCTGAAACCCACCAACACCACCGCACTCAACAGATCCCCCGCCGCAGCTGGAGCAAAATCACCGAAGACCAGCTAAACACCACCCTGGCCCTAAGCCCACCCGCCGGCCCCACCGACGCCGACACCCCCGCCCGCAACCTCAGACCTTGTATCAACAACTGCGCCAACACTCTTTCCCGATCAATAACCCTCCAACAGACACAGCAATAAGCAAGCCAGCTGGTTCACCGCAGACCTCCAGGCCTCCAAGCAAACCTGCCATACACCAGAGAAGAAATGGCACCGCGAACAGACACCTGACAGCTATGCAGCCCACAAGAACGCCATCCGCAGACACCATCACCTCATCAGATCCACCAAAAGGGCTCCTTCAAGGACAGACTCGACAACAACACACACACAGCACAGAGCTCTAACACATCGTGAAGGAACCCTCCAACCCCAGCTCCAACATCAACGACATCCCACCATCACAAGACCTGTGCGACTCCCTCACCACCTTCTTCCATCGCAAGATCGCAGACATCCGTGACAGCTTCAACAACCTAACCACCCCAACAACCACCGACACCTCAGACCCCTCGGCCACCACCCACATCAATCCCCTACTCACCAGGACCAACATAAACGATGACAACACCATCAAAATCATGAACACCATCCACTCCGGCTCTCCATCAGACCCATGCCCTCACCACATCTTCAACAAAGCTAGCGCCACCATCGCACCCCACCTCCGCAAGGCCATCAACATCTCCTTCGAGACCGCGACCTTCCCGGAGAGCTGGAAGCATGCCGAGATCAACGCCTTACTGAAGAAACACAAGGCGGATCCAAGGGACCTCAAGAACTTCCGGCCCATCTCCCTGCTCCCGTTCCCAGCGAAGGTCATCGAGAGGACCGTCAATAGACAGCTGACCCGCTACCTCGAATAGAACAACATCCTGGACCCATCCCAGTCCGGGTTCCGTAGCAACCACAGTACCCAGACTGCCCTCATCGACGCCACCGATGACATCAGGGCCCTGATGGACAATGGCGAAACCATGGCCCTCATCCTCCTGGACCTATCAGCCGCCTTCGAAACTGTCTGCCATCGCACCCTACGCACACGCATCCACAACGCAGGGATCCAAGACAAGGCTCTGGAATGGACCACCTCCTTCCTTTCCGGCAGAACCCAGAGAGTCCGCCTCCCCTCTTTCCGCTCTGAAGCCTCCGAGATCATCTGCGGCGTACCCCAAGGATCATCCCTCAGCCCGACACTGCTCAACGTCTACATGGCACCGCTCGCTCACATCGCCCAACTGCATGACCTCAACATCATCTCCTACGCCGACGACACCCAGCGGATCCTCTCCCTCACCAAGGACCCCCTCACTGCCAAAACCAACCTCCATGAAGGAAAGAAAGCCGTCGCCGAGTGAATGAAGAACAGCCGTCTGAAGCTGAACTCGGACAAGACAGAGGTCCTCATCCTCGGCTCCACCCCCTCAGCCTGGGACGACTCCTGGTGGCTGTCTGCACTGGGAGCAGCTCCAACACCCACCCACAACACACGCAACCTGGGGTTTATCCTCAACTCAACGCTCTCCATGACCAAGCAAGTCAACGCCGTCTCGTCCTCCTGCTTCAACACCCTCCACATGCTCAGCAAGATCTACAGGTGGATCCCCACCGAAACAAGGAGAACGGTGACCCAGGCCCTCGTCAGCAGCAGGCTAGATTACGGAAATGCCTCAACACAGGAGCCTCGGCCAAACTCCTGAAAAGACTACAATGCACACAGAACGCCTCTGCTCGCCTGATCCTCGACATCCTGCGCCACAGCCACATCACACCACACCTGAGAGACCTGCACTGGCTTCCCATAAATAAGAGGATCACCTTCAAGCTCCTCACCCACGCACACAAGGCACTCCACAACACCGGACCGGCAAACCTCAACCGGCGACTCGCCTTCTACACCCCGAACCGACAGCTCCGCTCTGTCGACCTCGATCTCGCCCCCGCACCCGAAGAGCGACCACCGGCGGCAGATCATTCTCCCACTTCGCCGCCAAGACCTGGAACACCCTCCGCATCCTCCTATAGCAGACCCAGGACCTACTAACCTTCAGGAGGCTTCTCAAGACCTGGCTATTCGAACAGTAGCAGCACCCCCTCCCCCCCCCCAGCACCTTGAGACCCTCACAAGTGAATAGTACACTCTACAAATGTACTGATTGATTGATTGATTGAGACTCTCTGGATGTTGAACTGAAGTTAGGAATAGAAATTGGCTACCCAGTTCCATAGTTGGTAGCCCTGGCCCAACAAGCAGTCGATGAAGCATGCTGACCCAAAAATCCTCCTTTTTTGTGAAAAACTAACCTGACTCTGGCTAAACAAAAAGTAATAATAATGATAAGATGTGGTGTTTGAGAATTTCCAGTGATTATGAACCTTGGAATGTATGTAGAGGAATCAAGAATCAGAACAAAAACAATGCAACAATAAGAATATGGAGTCAGATGATAGAAAACAGCTACTATTTGTTCTCCTATCCTGAATGCCTGACTGTGTATCTACAAGGGATTGATTCAAATGCATGGTTGTAACAATTAAAATAAATTGAGGTATGCTCTATTAAAGTCGCTTACAATTGGAGTATTCCAAAGACAATTCAACTGATTTATCAATGAATCAAACATATACATAGAGATACAGAGATGAGGAACAACACGGGTGAAGGTATTCCAAAATCTGATTTTATATTAATAAAAAATATCATTAATTTATAAAGGGTACAAAATCAAGAAACCAACACAATGTAGCCAAAAGTAAAAGCATATACAAAAAATTAGATAGTCTTCATGGTTACAATTGTCAACACCTTTTCACGGAATATTTGTGGGCAATCTGAAAAGTTTACACAATCCCAAAATTGCCGGTAGTACAGTCGAATAGGAAATAGGTGTAGTAGTTGACGTTTCAGTCTAATGTTGTCTTTGTCCGTTAATCCATCCTCAGGACCTTGCTTTTATTGATAAAAAAGACCCCTGTGTATACACGAAAAGTGATCAACAATTAACGTGTGGTATCTGACGCTTAATCAATTTGAATGTTACAAACTAACACCTGTGAGAAAAAATATCTAGAAACGTGTATATCAACAGTGCAAAGGTCAGCTGTAATATGATAGAGTGCATGAATAGACCTTATTGCCCCAGAAAAGATAAATGAAGAATAAGAAAATTAATCGACACTTACTTCGCACTTAGAGAAGTTAGTGATTAGATAAACTAGTCCATAGATCTATTTTCTACGGATGCAACAAGTGCCAAAGGAGAGGAAATGGAACATTTTATATTGGTGACTCTTTATAACTATCCTATTAAGAGAGAGACATTTTTGCATGTTGAAAACTTGTTTTTGAATAAAGCCAATATTTCATCAGCATCGTGAGACCGCCACTCAGCTGTATACATCAATGAGACTCTCTTCTAACCGGTTTAAGTGTTCCAACTTTTGTGGACACGGACCGTCTCTGGTACACATATGTGTCACAGAAGTGTTGAGCGTAGAATCATACAGATAAAAGTTGGCAAAAGATATTATTCAAAAAACGATGCAACTTTAATTTCTTGCCCTTGATGTATTTTTGTTTAAAACCTAGTCTTTAGTTGATCTAAGTATTATAAATGCGATTTTATCCCATTTACTCTATGTAAAAGCCGTCTCACTGAGGGATGGATTAAGACCTATTAATTTAAAGGCATTTAGAAAAGAGAGGCAATCTTACATCGCGCAATAAGACAGACCACACCAAATTTTGACTTAGCAAAAAAGGTCACTTTATTAGGACAGGTAACTAAGAACCACTTATTGATACAATGAAAATATTATCAAATTGCTTCCCAAACTTTTTTGCCACAAACAATTCCAAAAATACCCCAACCAAAATTTACCATAAATTACCCCATGTACTGCCCCAATGGCATCATTTCCTTTTTGACCATTTTGGTTTACCTGTCCAGCTTTTCCTCCACCCTCCCCCCGCCCCAGAGGGAAGGATAAGCCCGCTCCAGACTATCCAAACCCTCAAAAAACCGCATGAAAGAAAAACACATGAACAGAAACAAAATGTCACCTGTCCTAAACGTGACTTAAGATCAAAAAATTCATCAATATATATTATATATATATATATATATATATATATTTTTTTTTTATTTAATATATATATTTTTATTTTTTTTTATATACATATATATTTTTTTTTTTATTACTTTTTATTTTTTTTTTTTTTTATTTTTATTTTTTTTATTTTTTTTTATTTATACAGAAAAAAGAGGGTGGGAGGGAGGGTCACAAAAAACGACCGTCTCCCTGCCTCAGCGATCGTTTCCCGCCTAAACGCCTTCCCAACGGTGAAAAACCTAAGCCCCGCCCCCTACCTAACACGTGATTCGCTGCGTGGTCTGTACCATCGCGCGAACCTTCCCAGGGGGACACCCGGCTCGCGCCGCGGTCCCCCCGGGTCCCATCGCGCAATAAGACAGACCACACCAAATTTTGACTTAGCAAAAAAGGTCACTTTATTGGGACAGGTAACTAAGAACCACTTATTGATACAATGTAAATATTATCAAATTGCTTCCCAAACATTTTTGCCACAAACAATTCCAAAAATACCCCAACCAAAATTTACCATAAATTACCCCATGTACTGCCCCAATGGCATCATTTCCTTTTTGACCATTTTGGTTTACCTGTCCAGCTTTTCCTCCACCCTCCCCCCGCCCCAGAGGGAAGGATAAGCCCGCTCCAGACTATCCAAACCCTCAAAAAACCGCCACCCAGGAAAACCCAAAGAGTTTTCCTGGCCCACCCCCAAAAAAAATATGCTCAAAAAAAAACAACATACTCTACTTTAAAAGATGATCACACCAAAGATTCTCATTCCAAAAACCCGCCAGCAAGTCCCGTAATTCCATCATATAGTAGGCTTGACCTAACTGGGATAAATGAACCCCATCCTCCTGAAAAAGATGATACTCGAGACTGGTAATGTTATCATGAGACAAAACCTGAATACCCATTGCATTGCAAAAAATCTTCATTGCACGGTTTAATTTTTTGCGAGCTTTTTCCATGGCTGAATGATTGTGGGCCCCCCTCCACTGTTGTCTATAAATAAATTCGGTCCACACCAGAGACGTACCCACCCAATTGTTCTTGATGACTGCTAGATCCAATTGCATTTGTTTCAAGAGCGATAACCCAGATAAAGGTACAAGATCATTCTCACCTAAATGTATGATTAACAAGTCTGGAAAACCTCTATCAGTTGATAATTCAGATAGCGTAGAAAACAACTTGCTCCATCTCATCCCACCGTTACCCTTCCATAGAACTTCGTGGCCTTTGCTAGGAAGTCCGAGCGACCTGCCGTAGATCTGACGTTCTGCAAAAACAGCAGACCACTTGACGAAGGAATGACCTATGATCCAAGTACGCATTTTTGAGGAAAAAGAATTGATGGCACGACCTAGGTAGAAAAGTAAAAATTAGCCTGTATCAAAGCAAACGGATAAGCCATCATAGTCTGACATAACGAGAACAACATGCAGACTTCCACCTACCAATCCTCTTAATGTCCTCCCAGTCCCAGCCCAATTTAGCCGCTTCCGTAGCTGCCCCGATCCTAAATGAGTGAGTCCCAAAAAGTAAGGGGTCCCTCCCAATCTTCTTCAAGGATTTGCGTAAAACAGCCAATAAATGAGCATCAGTAATTTTTGACCCATCTTGATGCAAAAATATGGGCCCATGTATGAACTCAGGGGAACCTACAAATGAATCCCATTCCCCAATCGGACAACATCCTTGAACCCCACTCCCACTCAACTTAACCCAAACACCTTTACCCAACTGGTCAGTTTTAGACTTTTTCAAAAATAACTTGATTGACACCCCACGTTGAAAATCAATTTCACTGGACCGAATCCCCATTTGTCCTCGCAGCCCCAATAATTCTGAAACCCGAAAGGCACCAAAAAACAACCAAATCATACATAGACGAAAGCGCGACACTTCCCAATGTTCATAACAACAAAAAGGCAATTGAACTAGTAACTGCTGTAACAATCCAAAAGTAATAGGTTCTCGTAAAGGCCCGGACTGTGTCCGCTCCCTGCTCAAACCTTTGAGCATCCGCCGCAACAAAACATCCCCAACTAAATCTTGACCCCACCATAGCTGACCATAAAAAGAAATCCCAGCCAATTTGCCAGAAATGGTTGTGTGTGATAAACCTTTATTGACTAAAGATAAAACAAACTGTAACATACAAAACTTGGAATCCAATAAAGGACCTTCAAAACAGTGTGATCTCATAAAAGTTAAAAATTCAGACCAAGCCTGCAGATAAGTGCGTCTAGTAGCAGGGGCTATCGATTTCTCGACCAAATCGATGATTCTCATTCCCCCAGCACCCAGATGTCTTGCGGGATTGGAGTTTTGTAGGTGTCTGCACCAGGCGCCAAGTTGCGGAATTTCTGCCAATTAGAACGAGACAAGGCGTCTGCAATTGAATTATTCACACCTGGAATGTGCTTTGCACGAAAAACAATATTGCATTTTAAGCTGAGCAACATGAAAAAACGCAAAAGCCTCAACACCCTTAGATCTTTGGCCTTCTGATTATTTATGAGCTGAACCACAGCCATGTTATCAATGTGGAACATTACACATCTGTTACTGAATTCCACACCCCAAACCATCAGGGCCACAATTAATGGAAACAACTCAAGGAAAGCAATACTACGCCCTTGTGATAACCAATGGCGTGGCCATGCCTCCGCACACCAACGACCCTCCCAAAAAAGACCAAAACCGTGTGCTCCAGAGGCATCCGAAAAAATCTGTATCTGCCAAATAGTATTGTCACCAAGAAAATATAAAGAAACTCCATTGAAATCTGACAAAAAGGTTAACCACACCCGAAGATCTTCCTTGATGGCTTTGGTAAGACGAATTCTGTGGTGAGGAAGGTAGGCTCCGGACATCGCAAAACCCAACCTTCTGCAAAAAGTCCTGCCTGCCCTAACAACTCGACAAGCAAAATTCAGATAGCCCAACAGCCGTTGGACTTGCCGAAGCTCAATCTTATCCTTACCCAGCACCTCCAAAAGAAAAGACCTGATCTCTTCTACCTTTGCAGTTGGCAAACTAGCCATCATAGCTACTGTGTCCATCTCTATGCCCAAAAATACGAGCTTAGTGCAAGGACCTTCCGTTTTTTCAGGAGCCAGCGGAACACCAAACTCCTCAGCCAAGTCCTGAAAGAATTCGAGACCTTTAAGACATTGTTTTAGTTGTGCATCGCCAATGAACATAAAATCGTCCAAGTAATGACAGACATGTGTGTGGCCACTCCTCACCGAAAAACACCATTGTAGGAACGTGCTAAACGTTTCAAACAAGGCACAAGACACTGAGCACCCCATAGGAATTACCTTGTCAACGTAAAAAGCTCCATTAAAAAACATACCTAGCAATTCAAAATCCGATGGATGGATAGGAAGTAAACGGAAAGCCGATTGAATATCACATTTTGCTAATTCTGCACCAACCCCTACCTCCCGTACCAATCTCAAAGCGTCATCCACGGACGCATAAGAGACATTGGAATCCTCAGGGGAAATGAAATCGTTAATAGATTGGCCTTCCGGCCATGACAGGTGTAAAATCATTCTGAACTCACCAACCCGTTTTTTAGGGACTACCCCCAACGGAGATATTATCAAATTCTCCAAGGGGCATTGAATAAAAGGCCCAGCTACACGACCAGCTTGAATTTCAGCCTCCAATTTCCGTTGCACCACTTGAGGCAGTTCCTTAGCAGATTTTAGATTGTCAGCCCAACGGTGATCACGAGGCCCTTGGTAGCCAATGCGAAAACCTTCTTTAAAACCCCAAAACAGTTTGGACGCAGCTTCATAATCAGGATAAGCTTCCAACCAAGGCAGCAAACGCATCAGATTAATTGGGGTATGAGCCCTTTGACATAAATTGAGGGAATCCCCCTCCACCCCTTGGAAAACTCCCTGAACCCCCTTGAGGCTGTTTAGCGAAGCATTGGGTGATGGCATGTCTACCGCCACATTGGGAGCACTCGTGTTTGAACCTACAGAATTGCCTAGTGCATGAGCCCCGGTTAAAATTCCAGCAGGCCCCTGGCATCGGCAAGTGACCCCTTCCTGTAACCCCCGCCCCGACTGGAGCGGGGCGAGGCAGAAAGGGCCGATATATAATCGGCAGACCACTTGCAGTGTGCGTTGACGCAACCGGCTGAGCAGAGGACATCCACTGCAGCCAAAGCTCTTGATCTACTTCACCCCACGGTTTATCTTTAAACATACTGATCCTCGCTCTAAATTCTTCATCATAATTAAGCCATGCATAGCCCCCAAACTGCAAATGTGCCTTACGAATGGTGTCCATGTATTTAAACAATGAAATAGCCCTGTCCGGATACCTCTCACAATACACGCTAGCATATATCAAAAAAGCTGCAGTCCAATTTTCTATAGACTTAGGAACCCTGGGCCGCCTAGAAAGTTCCCACTCCTCCTCCTTGGACCCCTCTCTGGTTTGAATATCCCTATGAAGGAGTTTAAAAATATCGACAAATTCATGAAGCCAAATCTTATTCTTGGTGTTAACTGACAGATGTATGCCTAATGGCATGGCAAGACCCATATAAGGAAGCTTCTGCCGAGTCCCAGCAGTAGCCTTCACCTGACTTGAACCAGCAGGACCAACCTCAGCAACCCCACTACCCAACGAAGACCTTTTGCTGGATCTATCCGCATTACCTGAAATAGATGTTCGAAAAGCCTTGTCCCTTGTATCCCCACCAAAACCAACCCCCAACACCTTAGATGTATTTGACTCGTCCACCCCCACTGAGCCCGGCAAAATTTTGCCTACCCAAGGTTGAGACCAAGCAGCCCACCAATGAGGCTTACCTGACGTTAGTTGTGCAGCACGCTTCTGAAATTCCCGAGGATCATCACGACGCTGATAATCGCGATGCCACTCTTGGTCCGCCGTGAAATCCGCACTTGACTTCTGTAAGACACTAGCAGAATTGGTTGCCCCCGCACCCGTTGAAGGCACGAAAGGAACATGTTCGGAACAACAATCATTACCCCCACGATCCTTTTCTGAAAAAACATCTTCAGTACCATCAAAATAACCCAGACCTTGAATACCCTGCACCTCTGAAGCTTCACAAACATCCTTGCTTGTACTTGGCATTTCGCCATCTCCCACCCCACCATCGTAAAACTCCCAATTGGTCACAGGCCTCCGAATAGAGAGCCCGGCCGCTATATTAAGATCCGCACCTGATCCGCTTGACGAAAATGGCACGTTACCAAAAGGCGAAACCTGTTTCTGAATTGCTTTTCGAGGAAAAACTTGAGCTGTCTGCTGGACTGAATAACCTACCGCCTCCTCGCCGCTCGTGCCAGAATGCGATAACTTACCATGACCAGAGACATGATTATAAGCATCCGCCTCCGAAGAGTCAGGAACAGCATGCTCAACCCAAATCCATTGACCACGTTGAGGACCAAAAGGAGAATCAAAATCCACCTGCGGGTGACAAGGAGGGGGGCGAGAAGCCGGGAAAATGGAGACAATGTCTGAAGAATTAATAACAGTATCTTCCTGTAAAGGCCCAGCATCTTCCGATGACCTCTGTATCACCGTAGCCACATTCTCTGACACATCTTCACCCAAAGGGAGACAAGAAGGAGTAACTTGCTCCAAGCCAACTGCTGATGTGAGAGCATACACACCTTTGGAACCAGGGGGGCCCCTAGGTAAAGGGGACACCCCAGAAACTGAAAAACGCTTACCGCAATAAGTTCCCTTCTCTAGGCATCCCCCACAAGCCTCAGAAGGGATAGAAAAAGATGACCTGTCTAGACAAACCTCCTCCTCCCCACCACTATCGCTAGGATAGTCCACCAAAGCTGCAGAGCGTCCCAATGACAAAACAGGAGGAGCAATGTCAATATTATGCCCAGAAAAGTAACCGGGTCTGTTCAAAAAATACTCTGCGCCCCTCAAAGACGCCCATTTTGCAGGAGAAGGGGACTCAATAAACATAATGTCAGCACCCTCACTAGACATTCCCCTCCCCTTCCCACCTGTACCTCTACGTGATGATGCAGGCAGGCTTCTAGAAACCGCGCCTCCCCTGGCGCTGACTCGACGACGGGCTCGTCCCACCCGAGTCACAGAGACCTCCCCAGACTCCCTCACCGTGACTGCTGGTGCAGAGGCGCAGCGCGCTGTCAGGAGCCGGGAATGGGAGCTCAAACGAGCAGGCCTGCCGCGTGGATCCTTAGCTGAAAAAGGGGCGAGTTCACCTCTGGTGGCCATCTCCTGCACACGTCCTTTGGCAGGAAGACAAGCTGCCACTGCGTCGCTCACACCTTTCGCCGCCAATCTCTTCGGGCGCCTCACAGCTGAAGACATTAAGTCAGGAACACCAGGGGCCAGTAAGTCCACCCGGCCTGCCTCATACAGAACACGGAGCGCATTCTGAACAGCTGGGTCGTCAGCCATGACCAGCTACTTTAGTTAAATACCAATTAAATAAATAATGAGGCAAAAAACGGCACAAAAACCGACCGTCTCCCTGCCTCAGCGATCGTTTCCCGCCTAAACACCTTCCCAACGGTGAAAAACCTAAGCCCCGCCCCCTACCTAACACGTGATTCGCTGCGTGGTCTGTACCATCGCGCGAACCTTCCCAGGGGGACACCCGGCTCGCGCCGCGGTCCCCCCGGGTCCCATAGTCACGGTTCAGCTTAGGGACTGCAGTGAATGTAGGTACTTTCAGCTTGAAAAGCGGGGCCGATTCTGTCAGATACAAAAATAAAATTAAAAAATGCTCCCCAAGTTACTTAACCTAGAAACAGTGAGCTAAACAGCACAATTAGATACGGTTGAAACACCTGTTTGTAGCTAGAAGTAGGCTCTGGAATGCAATGCGCGCTGAATAGTCAGCGTCAGTATTGCAAATCGGCAACAGCATCCATTTAAATGTACCACGTGACTCTGGTCGTTTAGAAGCAGAAAAGGGACTATTCTCCAGTTTTAGCGCCATATACAAGTGGTGAATATTTGCCGAATCGACTAGATTCGAACAGTATGTTTTTAATTGATAAAACCATACATTTGAATCAATCCCTTGTAGGCTCGCCTACCTGCTTACCTAACTGCCCAAGCATCCAAGGGTTTATTGGGTTACCCATTTCTTTGTCCTTGACTGTGTATCTGGTGTCCTGGTTTTTGATTTTGGCACTAGCTACACACTAATCTAACGTGTACGAAGTAGCCTTGACTGCCTCTTTACATGAGTGCAGTCTTGGACCTAATCTATGATCAGGCAGGGCTCACCAAGTATGTACTCATTGTGCTGACAGAGGATTAAGATCCCAGTCATGGGTTTTGTATATGAAGTGTTGATAGCATGGAGGATCCATAGTTGTGGCTGGATCTTTTTATCTGCATCACTGGAGTGTAGGCCTCCTGGCTCACTCCTTTAAAGATCCACTTCTCTGCGCTAACCCTGGTTGTAGTGCTAACATCCAAGTTTATGTTGTGTATATTTACTCGTGAAGTCTGCATTCTTCAGGTGTGGTGTGTATGAGAAAGCCACAATAGTGGAGGAGGCCTATGGGACAGATTTTGGATACCCAGAGCCTGGCACTAAACAAAAGATGAAGGTGGTTGTTTCCAGACAGTGGAAGCGTATGCTGTCATAACTGAATATGGAGGAAGGAGACATAATGTAAGAAATGCTGTTATTGGTTGGGGGGTGGAACCCCATTCAGGCAACAACCAAAAACCATGGCAGGTTAAACCACAAAAGTCACTAAATCAGTCTGTGCTAAACCCTCTGATAGCTTGGCACAAAGCAGTCAGGCGTAACATTAAGGCAAGGTGTAAAGAATGTATGTAGCAAAAAAACAGTAATAAAGTGAAAACACAACACAAGAAAAATCCCAAAATAATTTAGAAAAATAGTGCACATTTTAATTAAGTAAATTGATACCAGAATGACAAAAATCCAATCAGTAGAACTGGAGATATGCAATTTCAAAGTTTTAGGTAGATATAGTGCCTAAAAGCACAAAGCGCTACTTCGTGTCATCTGGTTCTGGTACACCGGGGGAAAGACAGAAGTCCAGGCAAATAGCGATGAAGCACGAACCTTATACGGTGGCCAGGTTAGTTCCACTGAAAAAGTTATCCTCTCAAGGTCCATCGCAAAGAGTTCTGTTCACAGTTGAGGGGGCCGCATGTAGTAGGGAGAGCATCAGAGATGGTGGATGCTGTAGTACGAAGTGCCATACAGGTGTCGCAGATTAGTGTTGCTCGAGCTTCTTGTTGGCAGTCACTAGGGGATGTCGTTGCTGTAGTGTGAAGTGCAGATCTTGAGTTGCTGGTCATCGCTTGCGGCCGCTGCAGCAAGAATAGTTGGATTCACCGGAGCTTTGTGCTGACAGTCGCTGCAGGAACCTCGAACAAGCCCATTTACAATTGCAAAGAGCACAAAACTTTGGGATTTCTGCTTGCATCACAGGAGGTGCTCAGCTGATGCCAGCCAAGGGACCTGGGCCAGGGGAGTCACCTCTTGAGAATCAGGAACATGCCCAACCAGAGGTCAGCATATCTTAAGGTGCTCCAGGTGCAGGTCCAGTGCAGCAAGTTAGCTGGGCAGTTGCAGGGAGGCCTCTGAAGCTTGTTGTGTCCCTGTAGCTCAGAACAGGAGGTCAGGCCTGTGACCCTTGGAGTCACTCAGGTTAGCCTCGGATGAAGGGAGCAGGTCCAGTCTTACTTATCAGAGAGCAGGGCAGTCTTCAAACAGCAGTGCAGCCCTCTGAAGGGCCTGGCAGCAGGGCAGTCCTCTGGTAGCAGCAGGGCAGTCTTTTGGGGAGTAATGCAGGCCTCCAGCAGCATGGCAGTCCTCTTGGGAACAAGGCAATCTTTCTTCGGTAATATACACAGGTCCTGGGGTGTACTGATGAGCGCTCCGTAGGGCCAATATCTATTGCCAGTATTTGAAGGGGGAATTCCCTATACTACCCCCACATCTGGTTCTGGAAAGTTCTTCCCCTTGCCTGTCAAGGTTCCAAGAAGGCTGAAATAACAGAAAGCTGAAGCCAGGGTCCTTTTTGTGTACTGGAGGCACGCCATTTGAAGTGCAAGTGGGGCAAGGAACAGTTCTAACACCAGACATCCTAGCAGGATGGCCCATCTTGTCCACACCTAATCCCTTTTGTGTCACTGTCTGGGAGGAATACAGAAATCCCAACCACAGAGGGATTCACAGTCATGTGACCCAGGAACTGGCAGATGGCACAAATGATTATGACAAGAAAATGCCAGCTTTCTAGAAGTGCATTTTCAGAATTCTGACTTAAAATTCGACTGCCATTAAAAAGGATTTTAAATTACAATTCATTTGAGGCCAAACAGCAAATCTCTACATGCTATCAATCCAGAGTTAGTATTTATTGAATATAATGAGGTAACCCAATGTTAGTCAATGGAAGAGATAGGCCCTTGTAGTGAAAAATTAATTAAACGTTTTTCACTACCATGACATGCAAAACTTAAACGCAAATGTCCTACTTTTTAATTACAATACAATCTGCACTCTGAGCCTTTAGGGCGTATCATAGGGGTGACTTATACGTATCAAAGAGGGAGGTTTGGGCCTGGCAAAATGCTTATTTTTGCTAGGTCGAAATGGCAGATTAAAACTGCACTACCGCTGCAATGGCAGGCCTGATACATGTTTTAAAAGCTACTTTAGTGGGTGGCAACATTGAGTTTTGCAGACCCACTCACAGTATTTGATTTACAGGTTGTGGTACATGTAGCAGCATATACTAGGGACTTACAAGTGAATTATATGTACTAATCATATATAGGCCAATTGTACCATGTTTTAGGGAGAGAGGGCAAGCACTTTACCACTGGTTATCAGAGAAGAGATGCACAGAGTCATAATGCCAACAAAAACGGGATCAGCACAGACCAGGTTATAAGAAATTCTATTAGGCCTCTTTCTGAGAGTTCTGATTAGTAGCACTGCCATTTATTATATGCTGGGTTTTACGTTGGCTGTAACAGGACTGCCCCAAAAAACAATGACAGAATAAGTAAGAGCTACTTCTTACTAAGATTCATGTTCATAGTGAAAGGAAACCCTAAGGTGAAGCCAGGCTTTTGTCTTCCCTTGACCCTTCCTCCATGTGGCGTATGACGGCCTGGGGCAGAAAGCTCACACCTCTTTTTGCCTCTGTTGTTGGTGCTCCTGACTGAAAGCTACCTCTCTGTGGACAGCATCACTCCACACTAATACTGGGTCTGCAGAGCAGGCTGAAGAGGACACTTGAAGAGAGAACCAACCCAAACCAATTCTGATAGAGCAGCTAAGGGCCTGCTTCTTTTGGCTGCTTTAACTTTATAAAAGTGGGGCCCACATGTTGCTCCAGTTCCATATTATCCCTGGTCAATGAAGGGAATGCTCCCCAGAGTGATCAGAGGACTGGACTGGTGTACAATCAGAACTGGTGCTAGCCTAACAGCCAGTTTCCCAGCTGTGAGTGGACATCACCAGAGTCTATACCTTACAAAAATAGCTGATTACCTGTCCTGAAGGGCCTAGAAAGCCATCCTGCCTGCTGAGAGATGGAGAGAGCCTGCCAAGCCTGCCGAAGGAATTACTTTCCGGGTGGAGAGAGGTGCAAAATTACCCCAGTGCAGTGGGTCCACAAACGAGGAGGCTGCAGGATGTAACCTGAGTTCCATGGAGTCGGAACATGTAGACTTTCCTGTGGGATACTGGAAAGGAATAATGAAGATTGTGGCATAGCCTGAGTGGCATTGCCTGTAGTGAAACGTGTGGTGTGACCGGGACCACTATGGCCTAGAGTAAGGGGTTAATCTGCTTCTGAGCCTAATCATGTTATGTACCCAACTTCAGCTGAGAACAACCTGGACTGTAACGGAGGAAAACCAGGGTCAGTAGCAGGAGGTGGTGCAAACCTTCTGCAAGTGTCAGGACCATAAATGGCAATGTATGCATATCCCTATGTGCAACAATAACTTCTAGCGTGTCTTTAAATTACCTTTCCTTTTGAATGTCCAGTATTGAGTTGGATAATCGATTATTATGAGGATGTGTGTCTGTTGAGTGCTGAGCTCCAGCACCCCCACACTACTTCTCTGAATAGTCTGTGATGGCCTGTCATCGCTACCGCTGAGAGTCAAGTGCTGAAAGGGTTGTACTTGGCATAATTTGCAGAGCCAAAATAGGACGTTACTCGGCACATCAAAGGCAAACGACCTAAACACCCCAGGGTGAGGGCCAGTAGCCCCTGCTCGATCCATGAACTCCTGATCTGTGTCTGGCACGATGCTTCTCTTTATGTGAGGTGCTTTACCTTTGTACCTCATTGGTCTACTTTCCGAAGGAAGACCTGATAGGACTTATACTTCTTTCTATTTTGATTACATATTGTAAGTCTGACAGATTGACATTTTAGCTTAGAACTTAAGGCTTGTAGGCTGTCTGAGAAATGTGTCTCTGAAAAAAGAATCAGAATAACACTGAAACTGAAGTCCTGAAAACTGGATATCATTCCGATGTTACTATTCCGTTCATCTGTACAAAGTAATAGGAACCTCTCTATTCCATACTCACATTTTAAGGAATGCAACAGCATGGTTTGAATAAAACCTTTTCAGCCACTAAATCAATATGATGATATGAAGATTCCTCCTGACAGTACAACCACCTCAATGTTTATAAGTGACATTTGTCTTGGGCCGAGTTTGAGTTTTGCGGAGAGGGTACACCATCGCAAATGTTGGTAATTTCCTGTCTTCCATATTATAAATGCCTTATTCAGTGGTAACGTAAATACTGTGGATGATAGACTTAATATATCTTGACAAAGGACCGTGTCGGTCAGTCTGAATTGGCTATTGTAGTATTATTTGGGCCATAGCATTACAAAAAGAGATCATGGCGACACAGAGAGTTCAGAATAAAGATGCCGCAATATCAACGAACCAAACAACCTCCATTGCAGAAATAAATTTGAGCTTCTCTGCATCGTCTTGAAAACCTGGGAGGAACACAACTGAAAATACTTATATGCCAAATTCTCTAGCAATGCACGGAGTTGCAGCTTGAGATCCACCTAGGCAAAACAGTTTGCACAAGCTATATTTAGGTGCAGGTGCCAATGAAGGAGACTGGCCAGAGTCTTTGTTACTCTGCTATAGAACTATTTGTTACCAGATCTCAGAAATCCTTAGGCTCTGGCATTTTCTAACCAAAGTTTAAACAAGATTAAGAAGATTGCTTCTGATTGGGAAAACCAATTTACTGCCCCACATCAATAATGGACTGCCCCATCGAGTGCGTTGCAACCTTCAAAGAGATTAAAATGTGAATGTATGCCAATTGATCACTGCTGCCCTTAACAGATTCTCCACCTCACTGGAAGACACTCTCACAAACTGCTGTGATACATCTAATATTGCTACAGAGTGGGTTTTTGTCACAAACATTCAATTTAAAAAACACAAATTAATACATTTGGCTATGGCTTCTACTGGTACAATTTGTTTCTCTAGAGTGATCATAGTTGATGTTAATTATAGGGATTGTATGCCTGAGTTCTATTAAGGTAAATGTTATGATATTTATATGTTCCCTGACGATGCACTTTCATATGGCATTTGTAAGAAATTGGATTAATATTTGGGGTGGGTGGCTGACCACCTCAAGGAATAATCACTACTGTAGTCATGGTGAACATTTAAAGTCACTTAATTAACCTGAGCTCAACCTCCTGATAGTTATGGCATGGGAGCTGACACACTTAACTTACTGCAATGTGTGAACAGCAACAAAGTCAAAACACCAAGCAGTAACAATCTCAAACCGAATTAAAACAACAAAGAAAGCTCATGACCCAAATGACTCCAAAATGACAAAAAATCATAAGAAAAACTTGAGACATGATTTTTTAAAGATTTAACTGAAAATAGTGCTAAAAAGTGCAAAGCGCAAATTGTAATGGTAGCGGTAGTCCAAGACCTAGACATGATTTATGGCTGTCCACAATGGAGTCCTGGCTGGATACACCAAGCAGGTTGGTTCCAGAGAAAGTCTGTGAGTCAAAAAGCTCAAAAAAACTTTCAAAGTCCTAATACAAAAAGGCTATTTGTAATTTTTTGGAAGAAAAAAGCTGTCTCACTGTCAGACAAATCTGAAAATTGTAGCTACTGAAGTGAAACTGATGGTCAGATACCGGCCGCAGGTTGAATCCACTAAGGATCTGGAGCTTTTGAGGAGGATTTCACTTGAAAATGTTTCCAAGTCCCAAAATAGAAAGGAACTTTGATGTTTTTTCAGTTGCTGGAGTCCTTCAGGGTGACACATCTGAAATTCAATGTGACATCCTGGAATGGCTAGTCGGGTTTTTTTCATGAAAATTCTCTTTGGATCTGGAGCAAAAGTTCCCATCCTTTTTCCTATGGCCCAAACAACCACGGAAGTGCACTTCTAAGCCTCTCCTCCGGATATCAGCGGGAGCACCTTGAGGCTGTCAGTGTCCCAAGCAGAGGCCACAAGGCAGTTTAGATCAAGTTCCAGTTGCCACTAGTCAGCTCGGAATTGTAGGAAAAAGGCCTTGTGTGTCCCCACAGCCACAAAAGCAAGTTAGCCAATTGACTCCTGGAGTACAATTCTAGTCCTGAGTACAATGGGGAGTAGGTCCATTCCTTCAGAGCTCCTCACAGGTCACAGACCGCAGGTCCAGTCCTCTTCTGCAGGTCCAAAAATTGTTCTGATGGGGTGTCACATTTATGCTGGCCACTAGCTAGTTGACCCTGGGCACTCCCTAACTAATAGGGTCAATGTTCCGGGGGCAACATTCCACTTTTTTCAGTAGTTCCAGTTTGCCTTAATGCAAAATGGCCCAAAATGCCATGTGTCAGGGCATTTTCGAAATGGCAAAAGTCTACGGCCACATTAAACTTGGGCTGTGAGGGTTTTGGGTATGTAGTAGCGGAGAGTACTATGGTATTCACCAGTCTCCTCCCACATCTAACACTAAATTCCAGTTTGAAGCAGGCCCTATAACCACAACAAACTTGAAGACAGACGTCTGGTTGGACAAAGGCTGTGTCCTACAGCACCCAGACAGGGGATACACAAGAATTGTCCTGTCATTCTGTTTTCTCCCTTTCAAGTGAGTCAGAGTGTTACATGTAGCTCAAACGTACATGTCAGCCAGGATTTGACACTGTGGTATCAAAAGGGTCCCCGTTGCCTACACCTTAGTTATTCTGAAGAGCTTAGAGGAGTCACTCCTGCCCATTCAGGTCAACATTTTTGTAACTCCTGGGATGAATATCACACCTAGTTCACACCTCATTCAAGGCTAAGCACAGGCTGGAAATTGGCAGAGGCTATTGCTAATTAGCCCTGCAAAAGCTCAGGCAGTTAAATTGTGACTTTCTTAAAGTTATTTTCCTTAATATTTAATAAAAATCCAACTTCACCATTGAATTTGATTTCCAATGCCTATAAAAAAATAGTGGTCTTAAACATTTTCTACTTGGTCCCTTTCCCATTATCAGTATTAGTAGTTTAATCTGTACTCATGTATTCTGTATAGCTTTGCCTGACACTGTGAAAACAGCTTTTTGGGCCTTGAGACTGTAGGAGCATGGTAATGCTAATGTTGTACCTGTCCTATTTTTAAATGCCAACTTGCCTTGTAGGGTACAAGGCCTACATGGGGGGTGACTTACTAGTATTTAAAGTAAGGGTATTTCCTGTCTAAAAGGGTAATTTTGATAGCTTGCACTGCAGGTTTCGCATTGCAGTACTCAAGCTACAGAATGTAATATGTCATGCTATATTTGCACTGCCATTTTAGTGGATGGCACAATAGATTCAAAAGGCATTTAGCTTCCAGGTGCTGTGTTCACTTTCTACACCATATACTAGGGACATACAGGCAAGTTAAATGTTCCATTCAGAAATAAGCCAATTTAACCACGTTTAAAGGGGGAGCACAGGCACTTTACTCCTAGTTAGCAAGGGTACTGTGCACTGAGTTCTAAAACCAGCAAAAAACGATCCAGAAAATGACAAAATGGGGGGACAATGCAAAAAAAAAAGCAGATTTCCTACACCAGTATTCTGCTTTGTGGGAAAGAAACTGTACAATGCAGTTTGTATAAACAATTTAATATGGTGTCCATAAACCTAGTGGCAGAAACAGCTTTACCACGTGAATGGAAGGTTGCTCTTTATTTAGGCACTGACATTCAGTGCAGGCACAACTTCAAAGTAAAAAGGAGCATGTCTCTTTTAAACGCATTAGTGGCTATGAAATCCCGACGTGCCTGTCGCATGTATTGAGCCTCCTGTCTTTGTCAAGAATGCGCCAATAACAAACCTCCCCACACAGACCAATGCTTCAGCGCATAATAATGTAATGAAGCGTGAAGAATCGTGGCTAAAAAAACAAATCAAAATCATGCAAAATAACTATGATCACTAAAATGACAACTTCCCTTCAATGAGCATTGAAGGTGGTGGAGTGAAGTGACAGTGATTTGTAGCGAACGCTCTTCTGTGTGCCTTTTATTATTTTATGTGTCTCCCAGGGTCAGTAACGGAGACTAATCACTGCCATGTTGGGACGAGCTATTTTTTCCATGATATTTTCTAGCTCGGGGTTTACTCTGTGCACATTCCTTGCGATACGAACCTTTATATCTCCACAGCGTTATCCCAGCCATCTTACACGGTGGAGCGATTCTCTCTTGTTCCTATGGTCCACAACGTTGCAGGTGGCAGAATGTTCGTTTTTAGCTCCATGTTCTCGTTGACCTCTCTATTGATATCTTTGAGAGGAAGTCGTGGCCCTCAACATTTCGTACAGGTGAAGCATCAAC
Organism: Triturus cristatus; assembly: GCF_964204655.1. NCBI lineage: Eukaryota > Metazoa > Chordata > Amphibia > Caudata > Salamandridae > Triturus > Triturus cristatus. The sequence goes on along the minus strand of NC_140586.1, from coordinate 401,123,608 downwards.
CCTCGTTGCACACATTAGAAACTGTTTTCTCACAGTGTGCCTGTTTAGAGCATAGTTACGTTGGTTGTGAAGAGGCGCAACTAGAGCCAAATTTCGGGGGGGGGGCTGAGCAAAAATTTCGGGGGAGCTGAACTTTAAGCAATAGGCAGAGTGGAGCTGCAGGGGCTCTTAGAAGGGGGGAAACAACAGCAAGGCCTCATTGGCATGCAAATGGTCTTTTAAAGACCTGTAAAGTGCTCGGTTGCGGCTGCTTTTTTGCCCGGGAAGGTGTCTCATCCCGGGCTGCCACACACGACGGTGGGGGCTGAAGCCCTTTGAGTCCAATGGGTGTTGCACGCCTGGTTGTGATGGGACTGCTCGAAGAAACAATGACTGAATAAGTAAGGGCTACTTCTTACTAAGTCTACGACTAAAGATTGGGAGGGAATGTGGTCCGTCGGCTGCGCTGCCGACTTTGGTGCAGGAAAGCAGGGTTCGAGCCTCGAGGTCGCGTCCACATCCTATGATTCTGGGCAAATCACTTAATCTCCCCGTGCCTGAATATGTAATGTAAATACGGTGCTCATGTACAGCGCTCCAATACCTTCGGGTCTAGTTCGCGCTATATAAAAGATGCAAAAAAGATTCAACACAAACTCCAGTAATTTGTGAATGTCCCCAAACTTTAATTTTGCTCTAATTTCTGAACTGTGATCTATATTTATGAAGCAGTTGTGTCGCCCTTCTGCCACACAGTGGGGCAAAAGAGTGACGCAACTACTAAGATAGATCTCTCAAGACACGCAAGGCCACCTAGAGTAGCCCTGCGCAGCTTGATAAATCTAGTAACGCTACACAGTGAAAATCGCTGCATTGCATTACTCTGCTGACCAGGGACGCATTCCACAGGTGGAGTGTGGGTGTTCCCACGCATCCACCCATGGATTTTGACGGTTTTGCAACTTTGCCAATACTGGTAAACCTGGAATGCGTCACAATGCTACATCTCCCTAGGTGAGGCGTAACGAGGAGAAATATCTTTATTTCTTCTTGTTTTTTTCTCTTTCTGTGCGAGCTGCATTCTACAGCACACACAGAATGAGAAAAATGCCTCAGAGGGTTGTTTTTGTGCAGGAAGGGACACCTTCTAGTACAAAAACAATCCTACTTATACTGCAGGCACGCTTGCACCATGGTGTAAGTGTGCCTGCGTTGGCGCTAGGTAGCACATTGTGTGCCAACCCAGGGAAAAGCCAGCAATGCACCGTGTAATGTTAAATACGGCCCACTCATGCCCTTTTCCTATGCTGCGTGATTTTTTTTATAAAGGTGCCCCTAAATATCCATGTTTCATCTTGAAATCATCACTGTATTCATTTAAATATAGAGTCCTGCTTTGGGTTTTCATTTAGTATAGTACAGTACATTTAAGCACAGTTTCATTCATTTTCCAAAATAAGAAGTGTAGCTGAAGTGAGATGCCAAATCTTTTGGCACCACAATCACATCTAAACTCGAGCAAAACGTGGGAACATTTTTGAAAAATTCATATACATTGTGGTATGCTAATTCTACTTTATTTATTTTGGGGTTGTGCTATTTTGGGGTAATTTCTGCCCACGGAAGACAGGTTTGAGTTGAAAATTTCAGAAGAAACTAATGCACAGTATTATCAAGATAAATTTTCAGCCTGTGATCTTCCATTGCCTTGCATAACACCTGTGTGGAAGTTGGAGCCTTGTGTTTAATTGTCACAAGGAATATCTTGTGTGCAATTTTGCGTAATTTTCCTTAAAATTATGTGTCTTTAACAAAAGATTTTTTTTCCAAATTCACTCACGCCTAGTGGAATCATACCAAGTGAGCCAGGGCGTACGAAATTCTTATAACTTGCTTTCGCGTAATTATGTGAAATCGTGTCAAAATCACACAAAATTGCTTGTAATGCAAATCTGCCATTTTGTGCCATGTTTTAGCACTTAATGTGTCTTCATGTCAGATTTTGGCACAAGGGTGCACTTAAGCAAAAGCACGTGAACAACAGCTGTTCACGAAGTGGCGTAATAGCGTGATGTGGGTAATTTTGCGCAACAATTGTGGTATAATATTCCTAGCGTAATTTACATTTCGCCCAGCCCTTGAATGACTCCACATGAACTTTGACTCCTATCAGTTAAAGAAACGACATACCAAAGTATTTAACATAGATGGAACCACAGGAAATGGAAAAGCATTCCTGCTGCAGAGCAAAATGAACACACAGCTTGAAAATCTCGCCCAAGATGCAAAACAGCCAGAAACGTCCCTCCCCACATCCCCATCCTCTCCTATTTGATACTGATAGACAAAATACCTGGCCATCAATTCCTTCCAGCTTCCCATGGGAGGGTAAAATTGCAAAAGATATTGGGGGTTGCTATGAAATATAGCGTAGGAGGAACACTTTACTGGCTAAGGTAATTGCAAAAGTTGCAACAGGATTCACCTGGCGACCCCTCCATTGTTTCCACTTCTAAGCACCAATAAGCTTTCACGTAAAGATGCATTGATATACAGTTATTGGCTACAGCAAATGATGATTCCACTAGCAGTATTTATTTCTGAAGTGTGCATAGAATATTGCATTAGAAAGAAGTCTAACTTGGGTCTTTCCTGCTGCATTTAATGTATTCCCTGTAGCCTTAGAGACCGCAGTAGCCGGCTCTACTAGCCATTAAAGGCCCAATCCCTTGTTAAAGGCCCGTCCTGAAGGTAAGGGAGTTTAACAAGGGAGAAGGCCTTTTATGGCTGGTAGAGCTCGCTATGGGGCCTCTAAGGCGATTAGAACATTCCGCCCGTAGAGGACAGAATGTTCTAATTTGTAAAACAAAGGCCTCACAGAGCCTGAGGGGGTTGAAAACCCCTTGGGCTCCGTGAGTTCTTTGTTAAACATTGGAATGTTGATGCTCAGGGCTTCTACTGGCGAATACAAGCCCGGAGCACTCTATTGTTTTTAATGGAGCGCTCAACATTGCAGTGTTCTAATATTGTTTAGACGCCTGTCAAATCAAGTGGGCAAAAAGGGCTATATTTTCACTTTTTATGCAATACTTTTTTAAGTGAATCCTATAAAATGAAAAGCTACTTAGCAAGGAATTTTTCATATCGCAAAGACTCAGAATATTTGTGCCAAAATATCAAAAGTCAAAGCATTGTCAAACACATGATTTCTTTAAGTTGAGTTGTGCTGAATGTATAGAAAATGTTAATTGCGTTTCTTTCTGCAGTCATTCCATGGAGCCACGCTTGCCCAAAAACCCGAACTGCCCCTGTTTTACACTGCAATTGACCTGGTGGACATAAGCGTAGAAATGGCTGGACTGAGGTTTCCAAATCCATTTGGACTAGCAAGTGCGCCCCCCACCACCAGTGGTCCAATGATCCGAAGAGCCTTTGAGGCTGGATGGGGTTTCGCCTTAACAAAGACATTCTCTCTTGAAAAGGTAGGACGGTATTACTGTGTACTGAGAAATAAAAACAAAATTGCTTGGGCACATCCATTCATGCACATAACATGCCATAAAAATCTTCCAAGAGCACACTTATTTTCTTTCACACTTACCTACCCAACCCTCTTCCAAACATTGAACACTCTACTACCCTCATACATCGAAACACCAAAAACCAGGCCCCATTGATTAATGGCACACTCATGTCCTACAATACCCTGATAATGGTAAAAAATTCTAAACAATCACTCATAAAATAACATGATAGTAAATTAATGCGTTAGTCTATACGTTTGTCAGCTTGCAAGTATGGTTTTACTATAACGAGACTTGGTTCTAGCAAGATGTCTTTCACCAGTTTGGTTCACAAATACCGAAATAAAAATAAATAGATTCTATTGATATCATTGAGGGGCAAGAGGCATCAAATTGCAAATATATGCAACAAATTGGTGTTTCATTGCTATATCTTTTGTTTGCCTCTGTCGCATAATATCTGCACGAGAATGATTGAATGTTTCTAATTCAGATTAAGAGAGGACTTTTTATCAATCTCTTATCTGAAAGTTATTTTATTTATCATGTTATAATATAGATTTTGCACACAATCTGTGATTGTTTTCATCATTACCTCAAAAAGTGTGGAATATTTTCAACCTGAATTGTTCTATCTACTGATTTAATCAATCAGGTTTTTATTGATTTAGATCTCATCAGAGATCAACATTATAAAACTTTCAGAATCAGTGCAAAATTGTAAAATGAATGACATAACAAAAAATGTCTATGAGAACAATGGTAAAAAATGTTTTTTTTTAAATGCTTACAGTTTTTAATACACAAATTCATCAGGTGCTGATCAAATTAAAATGATCATATCATTAATTCTGGATAAATTATATTTAAAACATATGGGTTTTTTAAAGCCGTTTGAGCTTCTACCAAGACTTTACTGGGGCAGACATATAAAACATGCACAATATCTTGGACTCCACCCCTACATAATTCACCAGATCCTGATTTTGTTACTTGTGTCACTCCAGTGTTTAGTGTAAGCTTTTAGTGGTAAAACCTCTAAACGTAGCATAATAGTGCTGCGTCTAACACTGTGATCTAATGTAAGTCTCAGATATTTTTGATCAATCGTATGCTACAAGTTGTCAGTGAAGCACCTGTAAGGTACTAAATGGGAACAGTTTGCAATGTCAAGATCGTAACTCAGTCTCTATGTATTTTTTTAAAAGAATAGTTTAAAAGTGCAGGTGACCAGGACTGCCGAAGGGTGATAGAGCGCTAAAAATGCTCTAAAGCAGTCGCAAGATTTTCATTAAAAATATACTAGCTCGCTTCAGCCATAAATGTTTCGGTATTTAAGAGACCTCTCAAAGAGCCTTTAGCCGCATGCAGTAAATTATATGCCTAATTATGTTTGCCAAAGATCTAGCATAGGCGCTAACTATCATGAGCTCTAAACGTAATGCTTGTACTGGTGAGGCTACTGTGTCTGAGAATGTTTCTTTATCCGAGTTATGGTTCAAAAGTGTTTTGATTCGCTCACTTTTTGTCTTGACGATTATATGTCTTCCACAGTGAATACATGATTAGCATTTAGGAATGTTGAGCAATTCTTTGTCTATGTAACTTCACCAGGAGGTACCACCTAGCAAAATATACCTGAAACTGTCCACTAGACTACTTATATTTTAAATATCTTACATAAACTCATTCCTATTTGTGCTGTGTGGGAAAGGGGGTGTAACTAGTACAGTTAAATCTCAGTGCAGTTCAGTGTCAATACACATCCATAAAAAAGGTGTTGCAAGGCATATTCATCCGTTCTATGCAGTCAATTATGTTTAAGGCAATGATATACACCCACAGACCGTCAGGAGACTAGTGAGCTAATTGCATGTTATTTCTTTGGTATCTACTGTAGCACAAATGTAGCTTGACCCTAGCCCTAGCAGTGTATCACTTTAATAGGCACATATTAATTGCTGTGAAAGCTTCACAAACATGACTGTCTGGCTGTTCGCTGAGGTTGGATCCCAGAAGCCAGGATGTCTTAAGTATTGAAATATTTTTACACATACACACACAGTCATATCTACATACATGCTGACCGGCCTTTGACCACAATGGAGTGTGTTTTTACTATTCTAACTTCACATACGCCTTCATACTGGGATTGGTTACATAGCAGACCAAAGCACATACAACTACACTTTTTTAATGCACATTGGGGACACAGTCCCTACGAGACTCCAGATTTCGCACTCAATTAATAAATAATCTTGTTAACACGTAATAGAACAGACTGCCCATTCGATTCTATTTCTTCCTTTCTTAAAGTCCAGTTGGCCTAACCGCTGGGGCTGTCGACCTCGAATCTGGGGAACTCGGTTCGAGTCTCGGCAATGACGCGGAACATCCTGTGATTCTGGGCAAATCACTTCATCTCCCCGTGCCCAACAAAAATGAATGTGTCCTCATGTAACGCAACTGGTGCTATGTAAAGCGATCTGGTGCCCGATTCGGGTCAAGTTCGCGCTATATAAAACTCTGTAAAAAATAAATAAAAAAAAGAACGCTTTTAAAGACGCACATGTCCACTCACAGCCGAGCAGCAGTCATGCCAGGCTGTGCCTATTTCAGCTTTAAACATATAATGAATCAGAGTTCTCAGATTCTGGAGTCTTCGAGCAGGAAGGAGGTGGCATTTTGCTTATTCACGCAGTGTTTGGAGATGTAGTGTAGCAGACCATGCCTCGTTCCAAGCTACATTACACAGTGGACTACAATTGTGGTCTTAATGTCCATCCTTTATCACAATAGCGAGTTTAAGGGTAACATTCTAACATCTCGGCTTCCCAGTAGTTTATGCACACCCCATTGAAGTACCCATGACAGAGCAGGTGCACAACAACAACACTGTAGAGTGCTCATTGGACATTCATCGTATGACTGTATCGTTCTGTTGTGTAATTTACTCATTTTAAACTAAACAACCGCATTTGAAATAATTCCTTTCACATAATCCTCAGAACATTTACGAAACGTATGAGCCTTTTGGATGGGTTTGTAAAAGGGACGGGGCCCCAACAAGCAGTCTGCTGTGAATAATAGGAAAAGGTTTCACGCTGACCCCAATCACCTGGCTGGGTAGGATCTAAGGCAGCCATATGTTTCTCTTTTGAGAACTTTTCAGTTTCCTCCACGTGGCTGACTGCAAAAGCATCTGGAAGAAGGACTAAACTGAGAACCATGAATGAAAGGCCATAATATAGTCCCTACCCCAAGCAATGCAAGAACGAAACGAAAGTGCTAATCATCGTCACATAATGTTTGCAGTGGTGTCTTGAATTGTGTCTCACAACACTGCACACTCTTGTGAACGCAAAGTGCCTGATTACAGATCGAGTGGCGTGTTATCCCTGGTTGGGATATACCAATGTGCCTGATCAAAGCTGCCCCAATATGTCCCATCTGGATTTACAGGATGTGGGAAGACAGTTGGAGTTTAGCAATTGGACAAACCAGCCAATAACATCACAGGAAGATCGGACAGGAGCTGAGGGTACAAGTGCAACCTGGCCCCATCTGAATCCCTCCTGCAGCACGGGGAGCATGGGTGGCTCTGCCCTCCTTAGCTCCAGCAACTCCTGCCCACTGACACACTACCTACCTCATACTATCCCACTCTCATTTACCAGCTGTAAAGAGAACATGGGGGATAGGAGCATTGAATTACACAATACTGGCAATTCCTTGCATAGTTTGACCCAGAAAAACAGATCTGCCTAGTCCATCCCCATTCCATATTGACTGACTATTAACTCCACTGTACAGGCAGGGTGTTACTGCAAAGTATGTGTCTTAATGAGTGTAGGGATTGTACCCGCCAGCACCATGCAACTCATAATTAGATTCTAAGGAGCCAGGGATTCCTACACCCTGACCCCCGAATCCCAACACACAGTCAGTTCTGGAGGACTCTGGCGTGCATATTCAATCACACAAGCTATTATCTACTGCCTTTTCCAACTGGTTAAAAGGCCAACCTTTACAGCACATCCACTCATAGTTGGCACAAACAAGCATTCAATGAGCTAGGAGGCAAACCTGAAACTTAACGAAAGACACAATGATACCATGGATTCATTGATCTTATTCAATAGCCCGCAAGCCGGAATGGGATTTTAATGGGTTTAACCAGAGAACAATAGCTACTAAATGTAATATTAATGATTATTATATTTTCTCTTCATCTGTACTAAAGAGGCAGGTCTTAATAGTATTAAGAATAGGCTCAATGTGGTCCATGGAGGAGCAGAAAAGTGCGAGCCACAGTGAGGCAGCGTTTTAGGAAGTAACGTAGTTACTCATCGTGGACAGGCCAGAGGTGAAATGGGGGGTAACGCATGTAGAGTCAAAGCTTCAGACAATTGGATTTATGTTTTATGGGGCCCATTCTAGAGCAAAAGAAGGGCAATGTACAGAGAGGCAGGGATTGGGACAGGAAGCAAGATACTATGAGTCAACCGTGAAGGGAAAGGTGAGCATCCCACATAGAAGGACAGGTTGAGACAGTTCACATGGAATATGAGGTCCATCCAAGAGAAGAAAGGGGACAAACTATTAAGAGACCCATTTTACCCACACCAAGAGGATGAGCTGAATCCAGTCAATCTCTGATTGTAAGTGAACAACGTATGTAATGCGTGTCTGAGTACAGAGGAACAGAGGTGAGGTAGGAAGTTAATGTTAAAAAGAGTTTGACGGATGAGGTGATATGCTAAGGGCAGATTGAAATGGGCGACAAAGGGAGTACTGGTCCTACCAGGCCCCAATGTGTTGAAATAAGGAGGACACTACAAGAGATCTCCCTTACCTCTGTGTCCTTTTCTAAGATGGCTGATCTGGAAACTATGATAGTAGAAGTTAAGCGTTGAAGAGGAGGAAGGGATGGTTGGAGGAAGGCCTGCCAAACGCAAGAGTAAAAAGGACTCCCTTTAATTCCGTTAAGAGGAACTGAGGAGAGAGAGTAGGTTGTGGCAGGGCAGCAAATCTCAGATACTAACATAAATAAAACAGGAACCTATTTTACATTGACTCTACCTTGAATGCCCTGGAACTCCCATTGTCCTTACAAATTAATTTAATGCGAACACACGTGAATACCTTATTGGCTGTTTGCCTCCCTCACTATTTGGTATCTCACTGTAGTCAGCAAAGCTTTGTAAACACATATACTGATGTCAAAAGGGAACCATCTCCTCAATTAAGCTTGTAGCCTAAATCCACAGGGATCAGATATTTAAATATTACATTCAGCGACATGGTAGATGGGACAGCAAGATAACTGTGAAACTAAAATGAATTGGGCCACTGTCCAAATATTGCAAGTGGCCATTTCCATATATGTGCTACATGAATGGTTTGATACCATGCGGCCTGCTGGTGAGCATTACACGAATCACCGACATTTAGCCTTGCAGTCGTTTGAAGCTGGCTTGAAATTACCCCACTGCAAAAATGGCAAGTGGGAGGACAGCAAAGCTAGGGCACCAAATATTTTAATGCAAACATGGTTTTACATAAAGGCAACAAGCCTGATGCACAAACGCATTTTGGAGTGTGTAGAGCAGCACTCCTGCAGTACTATAGTACATACCTTCGCATGCCTTTGGAAATTGCCCCCAAAACATAAAAAAATGGAAATAAATGGGAATATTCATGTGCAATTATTCCAAATTGAAAGCCTGCGCTCTTTTTGTGCTATTTCAGGACACCTCATAAAATGCATGTAAGAGTATCTCATAGAGTACTTTGCATACTCCTAAATGTTTTTGATAATTTTCCCCAAAACAGTCTAATATCTAATTTAATGTCTATGTCTTAACAGGGTTACAAAGAAGTGTGAATCGTTATTAGCAGATTTTTCCTTAAAATGCATACTTTTAATTTAATTTACAACGTACATTATCCAAGCCTATCTCTGCAGAAGTTTTATTTAATTGCCATACTATTTAGAACTAAATTCCACTGCAAAGAGGTTATTTTTAACAGTATGTAATGCAGAGTCCTGACATTTCATACTCATGTTTTCACAGAAGCACACTAGCCAGGTTGGAGAAGCATGATAGGAAAACGTATTTTACCATTTTAATTAAGTCCAATTTGTCCAGCCTGCATATGATAAAGAAATTAAAAGCTTACCCAGGAGTAGGGCGAATTTAGAGCCCTGCCTGAACATCTGCTTGAAATTGTATTATCCTACCCTGCTGACTGCATTACCCCATCATTGTTTCCCTTGATTGACAGTTGAATATTGCACTATCTACTGAAAATATGTTTAAGTGAACTTTGTTTCGTATTTAAGAATTCAGTGCATGTCTCTGATTTCCATCCCATATTTATTTTCCTTTAGTCCTGACATTTGTATATGCCAGATTGAGGTCTAGCACACAGCGGCAAATAAAAAACAGACTGTGGATTTATACCGAAATGCCAATCAAGATATAGGCAAACAAGGGTAGTCCAAGCCGCCGTGGTCGTATAGTGCGCGCAGAAAGAGCATTCCCTTTAAAGTGAAAATTGCGGGTTTGTTAAAATCATGGGAAAGTAGGCCTTCCACTATTTGTTTATTCACTTCTATTGCATGGAAAATAATCCTAAACATTCTTAAAGATTACCTATTTTTTTGCGTTGATATGTTTTATAGCACATTTCATGTTGAGATTATGTGAATTAGAGAGGAGCAGAGAGGCAGATATTACATTTTTATACAGTGCTAAGGTTCAACATGATTCCAATTTGTGGGGTAGATCTGGACTTCGCCAACATGGTAGTGCCACAATTGGGATTGCAATTCGTGCAATAATTTCACCATATGTAGTTTTCCCCACTCATATACTGCCAGTTATTACGTCGAGGTATTTGCTTTAGTAAAAAAATCATGGTGTGTGGTAACAGATCGACCCTGGGGAAAATGTACCTCCTAGTAAGTAATTCTAAGTGAGAGCCTTACTATTTCCCCAAGTGCACTTCTGACTTTAGCTTCGATGATGGTTAAATTCACTCTTGAGTCCAGTATGTGACATTCTACAGTTGAAGATGCTCACTTGTGAGTTACTTACGCACACACACATGCGCACACACACGCACATACCCAACACACACCCCCGCACACCCGTTTACCACACTTGTAAGTGTTGCCAGAGATGTGCCACATCAGTCAAATAATAAACCAATGGAGTGGGCATCTTCCTTAGTTTCAATGAGTGCTATTCACAACTACCTGCAGGTGCAAAACACCTGAAGGAACAGAAGGAGGCATGAAAGAAGAAGAGTCACACTGTGATATTATACTTCATCTGCAAACAACGATTTCTAATGGCAAAATTCAAGTGTTACGAATCGACTAACAAATAGAATTATAGACAGGTAACTGATTACATTTTTTCTTTTATGGATTTGCAATGGCTTTTTCTAAACCATCCTTTGCTATTTAATTTGTTAATAGATATAACAAAAATAAATGATGTAGCAAGAATCATCCTCAGTACCCACCCAGTGGATTTCATTTTTTATGTTGCTAGATCTTTAAATTGTTTGGGAAATGTTGGTATGCACTGATGCATCTGCTCTGGACAGGAATGCTCTCTACATGGAATCTACAATCCCTTGGAAATAGTCGTTCTTTAGAATGTAAGTCATTTTGAATCTATATAGGAAAGAGTTGTTAAGGTCAAACTGCATAGACTGCAATTTCCACCGCCATTTCTACTAATGTTTGCAATAACAATCCAGTGCCAAATGCCATGTTTGCCCTTCTCATACCATGCAGATATGGATGGAAAAGATGCACCCGCGGTCCATGAATGGCACTGGTGCAATCCTTTGCATGGCTCTGCTAGATATGAAACATACACACAAAATAACCACCCTTTTTGGGTAAGAACGCCAATCTTTACAATGTTTTAAAGGGCAATGATATTACGAAGAATGAATCTCACAATTGTGTACATTTTTTAAACGGACTTGTTTTGACAAGCAGTTTTGGACAACGCTCAAAGATGACCAATTATTTCATGAAACAATAGAAGATGAGCGCTCGGTTTTCTTAGTGGCATGTTTCTCCATTCATTAAAAGAAGCAGGCGCGCGGCAGTATCCACACCGAGCACGCATCTCTTTAAATATAATTAAGGCTTTCGCAATTATTTTTAATCAGCTAATATATTATGCTAATTTTCAATGAGATTTCATTGAAAGAGCAGGCCTGTCTTGCAATATCAAATACAAAAGCCAATAATGGTTCAATTAGCACTTCAAAATGCTGCAGATTATCATTTCGAGGTATTTAAGCAACATCTCAAAGACGGTTGGGTGAAATTTCTTGGCACATAGAATTTTAAAAATGTATTTTTCCATTCCCTTCAGATAATTGTGTTATTCTACAAACTAAGAAACAAAAATAATATTTTTATTTTATAATGTTCTATTTCCACATTAACAAAACATCAAGAGAAGCAGAATCACGACCGTGCCATAAAGGAAACAAAGAAGGGTGGGGAGAGCACTTCATACCCACTGATTGATTCAGAGATTCACAATTATGTAGCAAACCCCAAGTGAATAAAATAGGTAGCACGTCTGCATCTGTCCTCTATGGTCTATTGAGTAAGTGCAGCTTTAAGAATTACATTACTGTGCATTTGTGAATGCACGGAGGAAAATGAATTCCTATAGCAGTTTAGTCGTGTTCCAAGACAGTGCTGTCATTTTTATTTGAAAAATGTATGTATTTATTTTTGCTATTTCGTTGACTGTGAAAATGTTCAGCACCACCTGTTTGACTTTTCGAATGTGCTCGTTATCTCTTAGATAAGGGACACTCTAAGCAAACAGATGTACTGTAAAATAACAAAATAAAATTAACACTCAGAATACGATGTTCCTAAACCGTTTTGTAAAATAAGATGAATGAACCAATGTTGACTCTTTCATACTGACGAAAAATTTGATGTATTTGTTTGCTGCAACTATGGCTGCCAGGTGAGTAAACGGGGATATTTTCCTAGAGCCTAAATATGGCCGAGTGACTAACATACATGTCTTATCTTATTACATAGCATTTCTCCAAGACTCTTGCCCCATCTGTTCACCTCCCCTAACACCTATATTTTGTATTGTGAATTTGTGACCGAAAGTGACTGTCATTTCTGTTGCTCTTCGGTTGAACTGTCTGCATCAGATTATTTTGCTTCTCGTTTTGTGTTATATGATGTTCAACTCACTTTTATTTTTTAAAATTTTCTTTATTGGCATTTCCCGTTAATGCAACATTAATGCAGATTATAATTTCAAGCAATGAAAGCAAATTCTTGATAACATTTCCATACAACGACTTTGACAAGTGCAGCATTGATACATAGGTCAACATGATATACTTCTCGAATCCCCCATGCCTCAGTGTCCACCCTCCCACCCCCAGTACCCTTCTATCCTGTGGTGTGGGTGACCATTTGCGAAACTTCCATCTCGAGGCCATAGGATGTTCAACTCACTTGAACCTTTCTTTTAGTTCTTTGAGTATATTTGCTGGATAATCAAGACATTTGAATCACAAAGTCTGGCTTCTGCATTTGGAACAATAGTCTCAGATGTTTCTTTCTGCTTTGAGCAGGAACATAGGATTCTTTTGCGTAAGCATGTCTCCAGGGACAGTGGGTCTATTTCACTTCTGATGGACCACACGACACATGCCATGGTTCCCTAGCAGTGCATACTTGAGGTTAGGCTTCTGGGTCTAATCCATGGGGCTTACACCCTGGTGGACACTGATTCACTGCTAAGCACCCCATGGTGGCCTCAACTACAGCATATTGGCCTCTCAAAAATAGTGGGAATACACAACTGCATGCTCTGTCCCACTTTCTGCAGTACCTGATGATTATGTACCATATTTGACACACGTCTGAGAACCTTGTGAGCCTCACAACCGCCCCCCCCCCAAGTATTTCATACTAATTCCATCACAATAGCACTATGAAAGGTGCTCATGAAAACATTGGCAATCTCCGTGTTTTGGGACATCATCGAGGTTTATGAATTACTATGCAGGCGCTCCCATTCAGTACAGTACATACAGTATTCTGTGAGAGCCTTTGTAGTCTCCCTTTCCGCAGGCTTTCTGTCCAAACTGACTTTAAAAGAGTCGATTGGAATACTTCTGCATGATTATTGCAATTTTGAAATTTTTATAGGACAGTTTGGACATTCACTGTAAAAACCTGAAGCACAGTATATGGTGCATTTCTAGGCAACCATATATCAAAACTATACCTGGGGCCGTAATCGTTTATGTATGTAAAATAGTGCACTTCTCCTGTTTGTGACAGGCACGCACTAAGTTGGAATGTCCTGACCGAGACAAGGAATAATCTGTCTGTTCCACACAAAATGTGCTGTCCTTAGTAGTGGTAAAAACCCAGGTATGCACTGGGGACAGCACAGAATTGAAAATAGAGAACAGAGTAGCACTATGAGGATAGAGCAGGGACGTCCTCATAAGTGAGGCAATGTGTGACTGCATCTGCCTGAAAGAGTATGAGAGGGTATGCTCAGGGGGATCTTTCTATCAGCCTTCCAAGGAGCCCTCATATTTAGGGGGCACACTAACTGCTTGTCACTTCATATATGAGACATAAATGATGCAAGTCCTCATGACCTCTTGTCCCCTGTGCCCAAATCTGTAATAGGGTGTGGAACTAGGCCTAAATCATTCCCTTATTTACATTGAGTCATACCAACATTTATTTAGGTGAACTGCCTCTTGGCATAGCATCGGCATTATCAATATTAAAATAGGACCTGCACAACCATTTGCGGAAACGTCTGTAATACCAAAGTGCTCTGAGGGTGCAAAAAAAATAGGTGTAAACACCTTTTGCAAACCTGGGTACTTCATGTATTACAGCCCCAGAGGCTGTAGAAATGAAGGCTGGCCAGATTTTGCTTTCAGCCTTTGCTGATCATGTGCAGCGGTAACCAAAACATTGTGAAAGCATCTTTTGAACTAACACCTTTACCTGTTGTTTTTCTTGTTTGGAGGACAGGGTAGGAGAGGGTATGGACATGTTTTTAAAAGAGGAAGGGTCCCCACGTACCCACTCTTGATTTCAACACACAACGATGCATTTTTTTTGAAGCTTCAAAATGACATATTCTCCATACAGAGCCTAAATGGACAAGAGCAACATCACTGAGACATAGTTACCACTCTAAACTAGTGATTTGATGAACTGAGTTTTCTCCTTAACTCATAGGAGGACGACTGTATTGGCTTCCGAGCTATAAATGTAATGCTAGGCATGCTGCTTATATTTCCTATCTGAATTGTGAGCTTATACATCAAATATATTGTTACTTTAGTGTGATTTACAAAATAAATGTTGAAATAATTAATGTGGCCATCAAGAAAGATTAAAGTCTTTGGGTTCTATTACTATGACATGGTGTGTTGTGAGTATGAGTCATTATCCATTGAACCTCTTTTAAGAGCTTACTTTGCATCTCAGTCATCATGAGGAGGAAGGACAATGAGCATTATCACTACAACTACAATATATACATACTGCTGGACCTGACCCTTTCTTCAGGGTTACCCCCAAACAGTTTTACTTCCTCCTCTTTTTTCTAACCTCTTTTTTTTTATAGCTTCAGGACTCTAGACACTTTACCACTGCTAACCAGTGCATTTGCTCTCTACTTAAAATGGGGTAACATTCCCTTCTCCACAATTGGCATATTTCATTTACTTATAGGTCCCCCTTCAGTAGCCTTTAAATATGTCTCAGGCCTACCACTGAAGAGCCTGTATGTGCAGTTTAAATTGGCATTTCGAATTGGCAAGTTAACCTACTTGCCAGACCCAAACCTTACCTTTTATTATATATACGTCACCCCTAAGGTAGGCCCTATGCAGCCATATGGGAAGGGTGTAGTGTATTTAAAAGGTAGGACATGTACTTTTGAGTTACAAATGTAAATTTGTTTTTCACTACTGCAAGGTCTATCTCTCCTATAGGTTAACATTGGGATTGCCTTAAAACATATTGTAAGTGTAATTTCCAATTACGAAAAGATAGAGATTTGGACTTTGGTATCTCTAGACTTTCAAACTAAAATCACAATTTATCGTGAATTTGGATTTTAAATTGCTAGTCTGAAAATGCCACTTTTAGAAAGTTGTCATTTTCTTACCTTAACCATTCTGTGCATCTGCCTGTCTCTGAATACACGTCTGGGTTGGGTAAAAGCTGGGCTTTGTGCATTCACTCAAGACAGTCACACAAAAAGGGAGCTGGGGTGTGACATTTGCATCCTGATGGCCCATCACTGGGCTGAATAGCCTTCCCGAGGTTGATTTGCAGGGAGGAGCTGACACCTAAACATGAATAGGTCTGTGCCTGTCCCCACACAAATTGCTGTGTTGGCCTGCTGCCGAAGGGACTGCCACTTTGCTACCTGCTCTGCCGTGTTGGCCCGCTGCCTGCTGCTTCTTGCCTGGGAGTGAGAAGAACTGGGCTTGCTCTCTACATCCTTGAACCCAAGTTTCTCTAATGGCCCGCTGGCTTGCCTCCTGTTTTCTGAAGTCTTAGCGTCATAAAAAGCCTTCTTGCAATTCTGCTGGTGTTGCTGGACTATGCCATCTGTGAGTCCTACCATTTCCTGAGGTGTCCCCTCGACTCCTGGGCGTCAGAAATGGGGTTTGCAGCTGTTTATTGCAAATATCAATGCAGGGACCACTTTGCGCTAATTGGAACCCACGCAGTGCCCTCCGAAGACAATGCAATGCTGATTTGCCGACGACATGGGTCTCGACTGTGAGGTTCAATGACCACACAGCACTGATCCGAAGACGCCACTACGAGGCTCTACTCCAACACAGCACCAATCCTGCAACACTGACTGCGAGGCTCGACTTTGAAGCATCGACCTGACTGGATTCATCTGCACAACCCAGGGATTCCTTGACACAAACACTTGCTACATACATAGTACTTTTTCAGCAGGCTTGGTCTGAGTCCTGTAGCTGACCTGCCCTCCATTACAGTCAGCCTGAACTGCAAATGTACCCCAGTCTACTGCAAAATCAAGTAAACGTTTGGCCCTATTGACTTCTAAGCACTGTTTTTGGGTTCAATATTTAGAAAATCATATCTCGACTTCTGATTATTGGATTTTTGTTGTTTTGGTCTTGTTTTACTCAGATAACTATTCTCTATTTTCCAAACATATGGAGTTTTTTTGGTGGTGTTTTTACTATGTTACAGTAATTTAAGTGTTGCACAAATACTTTACACATTGCCTCTTTAGTTAAGCCAGACTGCTCTGTGCCAAGCTACCAGAAGGGGAGTACAAGTTAATTTAAGTTGTGTAGCTGACTTTACCCTGACTAGGATTATGGTGCCTTCTTGGACTGGGTGCATACCTCTACCAACTAGAGACCCAGTTTCCAACACGTACACACACACTCACACCTTTGCACATTCCATTTATTTTGAAGTATTTGGGCTCAACACATAAACACCCACACACACGTTTATGTGCCTCCATGTACATACATGTCAAAAATACCCATGCATGTTGAGCTTACATATATATAGACTGTTTTATTTTTGATCATTTTATTATATTTTATGCTTATCTAAATATATTGTTATACCATTAGAGGTAACATCCCTATAAATATACTTCCATAGTAATATCTCAAACATATAATATACATATAAAGAGACTTGTACAAATACATCTAAAAACATACATAAACACATATGCTATTTACTCTTAGTAATATTTATTTACAACAGATAAATCCCTGTTTATACCCTCATCTACATACATATAAACATTTTTGCATAGTCACACACACACACACACATGTTTTGCATACATCTACATAGGCTGTTGTTTTTTTTGCTTTGAATTAGTTTTAGTATATTGTTGTACCGTTATAGGTACCTTTCCTATAATCATATTTACATACTGTGACATGTATGTATTATCAAACAAAGAATCATAAACCAATATACAGACACTCATCTACATACTATGAAGTACATATATATGTAATTCATAAACATGTATTGTTATATAGATAATAGATGGTTTGTTTTTGTTTTAAAATATATGTATTTTCACAGAGACACATATATATATATATATATATCAAAACCAACAGAGTTCCCTCATGTGGAAGAGCCGACATCAGGTAGGTTAATTTCAATCTTTATTGTGCACAAAGGCTGCACACACGGGACAAAAGGTTTCATCCAGAATTCATGTGCCCAAGCCAGACGCGTTTCAAGTCAAAAGACCCTTCTTCAATGGTTGTCAGCACCAAAGTATCACAGCACTGGTTCCTGTGCAGCCACTATATGTTCCATACGCCACAGTGGGCGTGGCCTCACCTACAGGCTTTCTGGTCTATGTAGTTGCACTCGGTTTTCTCAAGTGAGTCCGTGTTGCGATACTTGATTAAAAGTCAATAACATCACAGTGGATTGACGATCACCTTAAAATCATCATGTGGCATTCTCATTCCTTCATGCATGAAAACTACCAGCCTCAGCGGAAATGTCGAGTGAACATCGCCTTAGGAACGCTGTGCTCACAGCGGGGCTCTTCCGCGACCGAGGAGGCCGCTAAACAACAAAACCAACAGAGTTCCCTCATGTGGAAGAGCCGACATCAGGTAGGTTAATTTCAATCTTTATTGTGCACAAAGGCTGCACACACGGGACAAAAGGTTTCATCCAGAATTCATGTGCCCAAGCCAGACGCGTTTCAAGTCAAAAGACCCTTCTTCAATGGTTGTCAGCACCAAAGTATCACAGCACTGGTTCCTGTGCAGCCACTATATGTTCCATACGCCACAGTGGGCGTGGCCTCACCTACAGGCTTTCTGGTCTATGTAGTTGCACTCGGTTTTCTCAAGTGAGTCCGTGTTGCGATACTTGATTAAAAGTCAATAACATCACAGTGGATTGACGATCACCTTAAAATCATCATGTGGCATTCTCATTCCTTCATGCATGAAAACTACCAGCCTCAGCGGAAATGTCGAGTGAACATCGCCTTAGGAACGCTGTGCTCACAGCGGGGCTCTTCCGCGACCGAGGAGGCCGCTAAACAACAAAACCAACAGAGTTCCCTCATGTGGAAGAGCCGACATCAGGTAGGTTAATTTCAATCTTTATTGTGCACAAAGGCTGCACACACGGGACAAAAGGTTTCATCCAGAATTCATGTGCCCAAGCCAGACGCGTTTCAAGTCAAAAGACCCTTCTTCAATGGTTGTCAGCACCAAAGTATCACAGCACTGGTTCCTGTGCAGCCACTATATGTTCCATACGCCACAGTGGGCGTGGCCTCACCTACAGGCTTTCTGGTCTATGTAGTTGCACTCGGTTTTCTCAAGTGAGTCCGTGTTGCGATACTTGATTAAAAGTCAATAACATCACAGTGGATTGACGATCACCTTAAAATCATCATGTGCCATTCTCATTCCTTCATGCATGAAAACTACCAGCCTCAGCGGAAATGTCGAGTGAACATCGCCTTAGGAACGCTGTGCTCACAGCGGGGCTCTTCCGCGACCGAGGAGGCCGCTAAACAACAAAACCAACAGAGTTCCCTCATGTGGAAGAGCCGACATCAGGTAGGTTAATTTCAATCTTTATTGTGCACAAAGGCTGCACACACGGGACAAAAGGTTTCATCCAGAATTCATGTGCCCAAGCCAGACGCGTTTCAAGTCAAAAGACCCTTCTTCAATGGTTGTCAGCACCAAAGTATCACAGCACTGGTTCCTGTGCAGCCACTATATGTTCCATACGCCACAGTGGGCGTGGCCTCACCTACAGGCTTTCTGGTCTATGTAGTTGCACTCGGTTTTCTCAAGTGAGTCCGTGTTGCGATACTTGATTAAAAGTCAATAACATCACAGTGGATTGACGATCACCTTAAAATCATCATGTGGCATTCTCATTCCTTCATGCATGAAAACTACCAGCCTCAGCGGAAATGTCGAGTGAACATCGCCTTAGGAACGCTGTGCTCACAGCGGGGCTCTTCCGCGACCGAGGAGGCCGCTAAACAACAAAACCAACAGAGTTCCCTCATGTGGAAGAGCCGACATCAGGTAGGTTAATTTCAATCTTTATTGTGCACAAAGGCTGCACACACGGGACAAAAGGTTTCATCCAGAATTCATGTGCCCAAGCCAGACGCGTTTCAAGTCAAAAGACCCTTCTTCAATGGTTGTCAGCACCAAAGTATCACAGCACTGGTTCCTGTGCAGCCACTATATGTTCCATACGCCACAGTGGGCGTGGCCTCACCTACAGGCTTTCTGGTCTATGTAGTTGCACTCGGTTTTCTCAAGTGAGTCCGTGTTGCGATACTTGATTAAAAGTCAATAACATCACAGTGGATTGACGATCACCTTAAAATCATCATGTGGCATTCTCATTCCTTCATGCATGAAAACTACCAGCCTCAGCGGAAATGTCGAGTGAACATCGCCTTAGGAACGCTGTGCTCACAGCGGGGCTCTTCCGCGACCGAGGAGGCCGCTAAACAACAAAACCAACAGAGTTCCCTCATGTGGAAGAGCCGACATCAGGTAGGTTAATTTCAATCTTTATTGTGCACAAAGGCTGCACACACGGGACAAAAGGTTTCATCCAGAATTCATGTGCCCAAGCCAGACGCGTTTCAAGTCAAAAGACCCTTCTTCAATGGTTGTCAGCACCAAAGTATCACAGCACTGGTTCCTGTGCAGCCACTATATGTTCCATACGCCACAGTGGGCGTGGCCTCACCTACAGGCTTTCTGGTCTATGTAGTTGCACTCGGTTTTCTCAAGTGAGTCCGTGTTGCGATACTTGATTAAAAGTCAATAACATCACAGTGGATTGACGATCACCTTAAAATCATCATGTGGCATTCTCATTCCTTCATGCATGAAAACTACCAGCCTCAGCGGAAATGTCGAGTGAACATCGCCTTAGGAACGCTGTGCTCACAGCGGGGCTCTTCCGCGACCGAGGAGGCCGCTAAACAACAAAACCAACAGAGTTCCCTCATGTGGAAGAGCCGACATCAGGTAGGTTAATTTCAATCTTTATTGTGCACAAAGGCTGCACACACGGGACAAAAGGTTTCATCCAGAGTTCATGTGCCCAAGCCAGACGCGTTTCAAGTCAAAAGACCCTTCTTCAATGGTTGTCAGCACCAAAGTATCACAGCACTGGTTCCTGTGCAGCCACTATATGTTCCATACGCCACAGTGGGCGTGGCCTCACCTACAGGCTTTCTGGTCTATGTAGTTGCACTCGGTTTTCTCAAGTGAGTCCGTGTTGCGATACTTGATTAAAAGTCAATAACATCACAGTGGATTGACGATCACCTTAAAATCATCATGTGGCATTCTCATTCCTTCATGCTTGAAAACTACCAGCCTCAGCGGAAATGTCGAGTGAACATCGCCTTAGGAACGCTGTGCTCACAGCGGGGCTCTTCCGCGACCGAGGAGGCCGCTAAACAACAAAACCAACAGAGTTCCCTCATGTGGAAGAGCCGACATCAGGTAGGTTAATTTCAATCTTTATTGTGCACAAAGGCTGCACACACGGGACAAAAGGTTTCATCCAGAATTCATGTGCCCAAGCCAGACGCGTTTCAAGTCAAAAGACCCTTCTTCAATGGTTGTCAGCACCAAAGTATCACAGCACTGGTTCCTGTGCAGCCACTATATGTTCCATACGCCACAGTGGGCGTGGCCTCACCTACAGGCTTTCTGGTCTATGTAGTTGCACTCGGTTTTCTCAAGTGAGTCCGTGTTGCGATACTTGATTAAAAGTCAATAACATCACAGTGGATTGACGATCACCTTAAAATCATCATGTGGCATTCTCATTCCTTCATGCATGAAAACTACCAGCCTCAGCGGAAATGTCGAGTGAACATCGCCTTAGGAACGCTGTGCTCACAGCGGGGCTCTTCCGCGACCGAGGAGGCCGCTAAACAACAAAACCAACAAAGTTCCCTCATGTGGAAGAGCCGACATCAGGTAGGTTAATTTCAATCTTTTTTGTGCACAAAGGATGCACACACGGGACAAAAGGTTTCATCCAGAATTCATGTGCCCAAGCCAGACGCGTTTCAAGTCAAAAGACCCTTCTTCAATGGTTGTCAGCACCAAAGTATCACAGCACTGGTTCCTGTGCAGCCACTATATGTTCCATACGCCACAGTGGGCGTGGCCTCACCTACAGGCTTTCTGGTCTATGTAGTTGCACTCGGTTTTCTCAAGTGAGTCCGTGTTGCGATACTTGATTAAAAGTCAATAACATCACAGTGGATTGACGATCACCTTAAAATCATCATGTGGCATTCTCATTCCTTCATGCATGAAAACTACCAGCCTCAGCGGAAATGTCGAGTGAACATCGCCTTAGGAACGCTGTGCTCACAGCGGGGCTCTTCCGCGACCGAGGAGGCCGCTAAACAACAAAACCAACAGAGTTCCCTCATGTGGAAGAGCCGACATCAGGTAGGTTAATTTCAATCTTTATTGTGCACAAAGGCTGCACACACGGGACAAAAGGTTTCATCCAGAATTCATGTGCCCAAGCCAGACGCGTTTCAAGTCAAAAGACCCTTCTTCAATGGTTGTCAGCACCAAAGTATCACAGCACTGGTTCCTGTGCAGCCACTATATGTTCCATACGCCACAGTGGGCGTGGCCTCACCTACAGGCTTTCTGGTCTATGTAGTTGCACTCGGTTTTCTCAAGTGAGTCCGTGTTGCGATACTTGATTAAAAGTCAATAACATCACAGTGGATTGACGATCACCTTAAAATCATCATGTGGCATTCTCATTCCTTCATGCATGAAAACTACCAGCCTCAGCGGAAATGTCGAGTGAACATCGCCTTAGGAACGCTGTGCTCACAGCGGGGCTCTTCCGCGACCGAGGAGGCCGCTAAACAACAAAACCAACAGAGTTCCCTCATGTGGAAGAGCCGACATCAGGTAGGTTAATTTCAATCTTTATTGTGCACAAAGGCTGCACACACGGGACAAAAGGTTTCATCCAGAATTCATGTGCCCAAGCCAGACGCGTTTCAAGTCAAAAGACCCTTCTTCAATGGTTGTCAGCACCAAAGTATCACAGCACTGGTTCCTGTGCAGCCACTATATGTTCCATACGCCACAGTGGGCGTGGCCTCACCTACAGGCTTTCTGGTCTATGTAGTTGCACTCGGTTTTCTCAAGTGAGTCCGTGTTGCGATACTTGATTAAAAGTCAATAACATCACAGTGGATTGACGATCACCTTAAAATCATCATGTGGCATTCTCATTCCTTCATGCATGAAAACTACCAGCCTCAGCGGAAATGTCGAGTGAACATCGCCTTAGGAACGCTGTGCTCACAGCGGGGCTCTTCCGCGACCGAGGAGGCCGCTAAACAACAAAACCAACAGAGTTCCCTCATGTGGAAGAGCCGACATCAGGTAGGTTAATTTCAATCTTTATTGTGCACAAAGGCTGCACACACGGGACAAAGGGTTTCATCCAGAATTCATGTGCCCAAGCCAGACGCGTTTCAAGTCAAAAGACCCTTCTTCAATGGTTGTCAGCACCAAAGTATCACAGCACTGGTTCCTGTGCAGCCACTATATGTTCCATACGCCACAGTGGGCGTGGCCTCACCTACAGGCTTTCTGGTCCATGTAGTTGCACTCGGTTTTCTCAAGTGAGTCCGTGTTGCGATACTTGATTAAAAGTCAATAACATCACAGTGGATTGACGATCACCTTAAAATCATCATGTGGCATTCTCATTCCTTCATGCATGAAAACTACCAGCCTCAGCGGAAATGTCGAGTGAACATCGCCTTAGGAACGCTGTGCTCACAGCGGGGCTCTTCCGCGACCGAGGAGGCCGCTAAACAACAAAACCAACAGAGTTCCCTCATGTGGAAGAGCCGACATCAGGTAGGTTAATTTCAATCTTTATTGTGCACAAAGGCTGCACACACGGGACAAAAGGTTTCATCCAGAATTCATGTGCCCAAGCCAGACGCGTTTCAAGTCAAAAGACCCTTCTTCAATGGTTGTCAGCACCAAAGTATCACAGCACTGGTTCCTGTGCAGCCACTATATGTTCCATACGCCACAGTGGGCGTGGCCTCACCTACAGGCTTTCTGGTCTATGTAGTTGCACTCGGTTTTCTCAAGTGAGTCCGTGTTGCGATACTTGATTAAAAGTCAATAACATCACAGTGGATTGACGATCACCTTAAAATCATCATGTGGCATTCTCATTCCTTCATGCATGAAAACTACCAGCCTCAGCGGAAATGTCGAGTGAACATCGCCTTAGGAACGCTGTGCTCACAGCGGGGCTCTTCCGCGACCGAGGAGGCCGCTAAACAACAAAACCAACAGAGTTCCCTCATGTGGAAGAGCCGACATCAGGTAGGTTAATTTCAATCTTTATTGTGCACAAAGGCTGCACACACGGGACAAAAGGTTTCATCCAGAATTCATGTGCCCAAGCCAGACGCGTTTCAAGTCAAAAGACCCTTCTTCAATGGTTGTCAGCACCAAAGTATCACAGCACTGGTTCCTGTGCAGCCACTATATGTTCCATACGCCACAGTGGGCGTGGCCTCACCTACAGGCTTTCTGGTCTATGTAGTTGCACTCGGTTTTCTCAAGTGAGTCCGTGTTGCGATACTTGATTAAAAGTCAATAACATCACAGTGGATTGACGATCACCTTAAAATCATCATGTGGCATTCTCATTCCTTCATGCATGAAAACTACCAGCCTCAGCGGAAATGTCGAGTGAACATCGCCTTAGGAACGCTGTGCTCACAGCGGGGCTCTTCCGCGACCGAGGAGGCCGCTAAACAACAAAACCAACAGAGTTCCCTCATGTGGAAGAGCCGACATCAGGTAGGTTATTTTCAATCTTTATTGTGCACAAAGGCTGCACACACGGGACAAAAGGTTTCATCCAGAATTCATGTGCCCAAGCCAGACGCGTTTCAAGTCAAAAGACCCTTCTTCAATGGTTGTCAGCACCAAAGTATCACAGCACTGGTTCCTGTGCAGCCACTATATGTTCCATACGCCAGAGTGGGCGTGGCCTCACCTACAGGCTTTCAGGTCTATGTAGTTGCACTCGGTTTTCTCAAGTGAGTCCGTGTTGCGATACTTGATTAAAAGTCAATAACATCACAGTGGATTGACGATCACCTTAAAATCATCATGTGGCATTCTCATTCCTTCATGCATGAAAACTACCAGCCTCAGCGGAAATGTCGAGTGAACATCGCCTTAGGAACGCTGTGCTCACAGCGGGGCTCTTCCGCGACCGAGGAGGCCGCTAAACAACAAAACCAACAGAGTTCCCTCATGTGGAAGAGCCGAAATCAGGTAGGGTAATTTCAATCTTTATTGTGCACAAAGGCTGCACACACGGGACAAAAGGTTTCATCCAGAATTCATGTGCCCAAGCCAGACGCGTTTCAAGTCAAAAGACCCTTCTTCAATGGTTGTCAGCACCAAAGTATCACAGCACTGGTTCCTGTGCAGCCACTATATGTTCCATACGCCACAGTGGGCGTGGCCTCACCTACAGGCTTTCTGGTCTATGTAGTTGCACTCGGTTTTCTCAAGTGAGTCCGTGTTGCGATACTTGATTAAAAGTCAATAACATCACAGTGGATTGACGATCACCTTAAAATCATCATGTGGCATTCTCATTCCTTCATGCATGAAAACTACCAGCCTCAGCGGAAATGTCGAGTGAACATCGCCTTAGGAACGCTGTGCTCACAGCGGGGCTCTTCCGCGACCGAGGAGGCCGCTAAACTACAAAACCAACAGAGTTCCCTCATGTGGAAGAGCCGACATCAGGTAGGTTAATTTCAATCTTTATTGTGCACAAAGGCTGCACACACGGGACAAAAGGTTTCATCCAGAATTCATGTGCCCAAGCCAGACGCGTTTCAAGTCAAAAGACCCTTCTTCAATGGTTGTCAGCACCAAAGTATCACAGCACTGGTTCCTGTGCAGCCACTATATGTTCCATACGCCACAGTGGGCGTGGCCTCACCTACAGGCTTTCTGGTCTATGTAGTTGCACTCGGTTTTCTCAAGTGAGTCCGTGTTGCGATACTTGATTAAAAGTCAATAACATCACAGTGGATTGACGATCACCTTAAAATCATCATGTGGCATTCTCATTCCTTCATGCATGAAAACTACCAGCCTCAGCGAAAATGTCGAGTGAACATCGCCTTAGGAACGCTGTGCTCACAGCGGGGCTCTTCCGCGACCGAGGAGGCCGCTAAACAACAAAACCAACAGAGTTCCCTCATGTGGAAGAGCCGACATCAGGTAGGTTAATTTCAATCTTTATTGTGCACAAAGGCTGCACACACGGGACAAAAGGTTTCATCCAGAATTCATGTGCCCAAGCCAGACGCGTTCAAGTCAAAAGACCCTTCTTCAATGGTTGTCAGCACCAAAGTATCACAGCACTGGTTCCTGTGCAGCCACTATATGTTCCATACGCCACAGTGGGCGTGGCCTCACCTACAGGCTTTCTGGTCTATGTACTTGCACTCGGTTTTCTCAAGTGAGTCCGTGTTGCGATACTTGATTAAAAGTCAATAACATCACAGTGGATTGACGATCACCTTAAAATCATCATGTGGCATTCTCATTCCTTCATGCATGAAAACTACCAGCCTCAGCGGAAATGTCGAGTGAACATCGCCTTAGGAACGCTGTGCTCGCAGCGGGGCTCTTCCGCGACCGAGGAGGCCGCTAAACAACAAAACCAACAGAGTTCCCTCATGTGGAAGAGCCGACATCAGGTAGGTTAATTTCAATCTTTATTGTGCACAAAGGCTGCACACACGGGACAAAAGGTTTCATCCAGAATTCATGTGCCCAAGCCAGACGCGTTTCAAGTCAAAAGACCCTTCTTCAATGGTTGTCAGCACCAAAGTATCACAGCACTGGTTCCTGTGCAGCCACTATATGTTCCATACGCCACAGTGGGCGTGGCCTCACCTACAGGCTTTCTGGTCTATGTAGTTGCACTCGGTTTTCTCAAGTGAGTCCGTGTTGCGATACTTGATTAAAAGTCAATAACATCACAGTGGATTGACGATCACCTTAAAATCATCATGTGGCATTCTCATTCCTTCATGCATGAAAACTACCAGCCTCAGCGGAAATGTCGAGTGAACATCGCCTTAGGAACGCTGTGCTCACAGCGGGGCTCTTCCGCGACCGAGGAGGCCGCTAAACAACAAAACCAACAGAGTTCCCTCATGTGGAAGAGCCGACATCAGGTAGGGTAATTTCAATCTTTATTGTGCACAAAGGCTGCACACACGGGACAAAAGGTTTCATCCAGAATTCATGTGCCCAAGCCAGACGCGTTTCAAGTCAAAAGACCCTTCTTCAATGGTTGTCAGCACCAAAGTATCACAGCACTGGTTCCTGTGCAGCCACTATATGTTCCATATGCCACAGTGGGCGTGGCCTCACCTACAGGCTTTCTGGTCTATGTAGTTGCACTCGGTTTTCTCAAGTGAGTCCGTGTTGCGATACTTGATTAAAAGTCAATAACATCACAGTGGATTGACGATCACCTTAAAATCATCATGTGGCATTCTCATTCCTTCATGCATGAAAACTACCAGCCTCAGCGGAAATGTCGAGTGAACATCGCCTTAGGAACGCTGTGCTCACAGCGGGGCTCTTCCGCGACCGAGGAGGCCGCTAAACAACAAAACCAACAGAGTTCCCTCATGTGGAAGAGCCGACATCAGGTAGGTTAATTTCAATCTTTATTGTGCACAAAGGCTGCACACACGGGACAAAAGGTTTCATCCAGAATTCATGTGCCCAAGCCAGACGCGTTTCAAGTCAAAAGACCCTTCTTCAATGGTTGTCAGCACCAAAGTATCACAGCACTGGTTCCTGTGCAGCCACTATATGTTCCATACGCCACAGTGGGCGTGGCCTCACCTACAGGCTTTCTGGTCTATGTAGTTGCACTCGGTTTTCTCAAGTGAGTCCGTGTTGCGATACTTGATTAAAAGTCAATAACATCACAGTGGATTGACGATCACCTTAAAATCATCATGTGGCATTCTCATTCCTTCATGCATGAAAACTACCAGCCTCAGCGGAAATGTCGAGTGAACATCGCCTTAGGAACGCTGTGCTCACAGCGGGGCTCTTCCGCGACCGAGGAGGCCGCTAAACAACAAAACCAACAGAGTTCCCTCATGTGGAAGAGCCGACATCAGGTAGGTTAATTTCAATCTTTATTGTGCACAAAGGCTGCACACACGGGACAAAAGGTTTCATCCAGAATTCATGTGCCCAAGCCAGACGCGTTTCAAGTCAAAAGACCCTTCTTCAATGGTTGTCAGCACCAAAGTATCACAGCACTGGTTCCTGTGCAGCCACTATATGTTCCATACGCCACAGTGGGCGTGGCCTCACCTACAGGCTTTCTGGTCTATGTAGTTGCACTCGGTTTTCTCAAGTGAGTCCGTGTTGCGATACTTGATTAAAAGTCAATAACATCACAGTGGATTGACGATCACCTTAAAATCATCATGTGGCATTCTCATTCCTTCATGCATGAAAACTACCAGCCTCAGCGGAAATGTCGAGTGAACATCGCCTTAGGAACGCTGTGCTCACAGCGGGGCTCTTCCGC
The DNA here is from genome assembly GCF_964204655.1 of Triturus cristatus. NCBI lineage: Eukaryota > Metazoa > Chordata > Amphibia > Caudata > Salamandridae > Triturus > Triturus cristatus. Next base: position 401,095,300 of record NC_140586.1, on the reverse strand, counting down.
GACCGAGGAGGCCGCTAAACAACAAAACCAACAGAGTTCCCTCATGTGGAAGAGCCGACATCAGGTAGGTTAATTTCAATCTTTATTGTGCACAAAGGCTGCACACACGGGACAAAAGGTTTCATCCAGAATTCATGTGCCCAAGCCAGACGCGTTTCAAGTCAAAAGACCCTTCTTCAATGGTTGTCAGCACCAAAGTATCACAGCACTGGTTCCTGTGCAGCCACTATATGTTCCATACGCCACAGTGGGCGTGGCCTCACCTACAGGCTTTCTGGTCTATGTAGTTGCACTCGGTTTTCTCAAGTGAGTCCGTGTTGCGATACTTGATTAAAAGTCAATAACATCACAGTGGATTGACGATCACCTTAAAATCATCATGTGGCATTCTCATTCCTTCATGCATGAAAACTACCAGCCTCAGCGGAAATGTCGAGTGAACATCGCCTTAGGAACGCTGTGCTCACAGCGGGGCTCTTCCGCGACCGAGGAGGCCGCTAAACAACAAAACCAACAGAGTTCCCTCATGTGGAAGAGCCGACATCAGGTAGGTTAATTTCAATCTTTATTGTGCACAAAGGCTGCACACACGGGACAAAAGGTTTCATCCAGAATTCATGTGCCCAAGCCAGACGCGTTTCAAGTCAAAAGACCCTTCTTCAATGGTTGTCAGCACCAAAGTATCACAGCACTGGTTCCTGTGCAGCCACTATATGTTCCATACGCCACAGTGGGCGTGGCCTCACCTACAGGCTTTCTGGTCTATGTAGTTGCACTCGGTTTTCTCAAGTGAGTCCGTGTTGCGATACTTGATTAAAAGTCAATAACATCACAGTGGATTGACGATCACCTTAAAATCATCATGTGGCATTCTCATTCCTTCATGCATGAAAACTACCAGCCTCAGCGGAAATGTCGAGTGAACATCGCCTTAGGAACGCTGTGCTCACAGCGGGGCTCTTCCGCGACCGAGGAGGCCGCTAAACAACAAAACCAACAGAGTTCCCTCATGTGGAAGAGCCGACATCAGGTAGGTTAATTTCAATCTTTATTGTGCACAAAGGCTGCACACACGGGACAAAAGGTTTCATCCAGAATTCATGTGCCCAAGCCAGACGCGTTTCAAGTCAAAAGACCCTTCTTCAATGGTTGTCAGCACCAAAGTATCACAGCACTGGTTCCTGTGCAGCCACTATATGTTCCATACGCCACAGTGGGCGTGGCCTCACCTACAGGCTTTCTGGTCTATGTAGTTGCACTCGGTTTTCTCAAGTGAGTCCGTGTTGCGATACTTGATTAAAAGTCAATAACATCACAGTGGATTGACGATCACCTTAAAATCATCATGTGGCATTCTCATTCCTTCATGCATGAAAACTACCAGCCTCAGCGGAAATGTCGAGTGAACATCGCCTTAGGAACGCTGTGCTCACAGCGGGGCTCTTCCGCGACCGAGGAGGCCGCTAAACAACAAAACCAACAGAGTTCCCTCATGTGGAAGAGCCGACATCAGGTAGGTTAATTTCAATCTTTATTGTGCACAAAGGCTGCACACACGGGACAAAAGGTTTCATCCAGAATTCATGTGCCCAAGCCAGACGCGTTTCAAGTCAAAAGACCCTTCTTCAATGGTTGTCAGCACCAAAGTATCACAGCACTGGTTCCTGTGCAGCCACTATATGTTCCATACGCCACAGTGGGCGTGGCCTCACCTACAGGCTTTCTGGTCTATGTAGTTGCACTCAGTTTTCTCAAGTGAGTCCGTGTTGCGATACTTGATTAAAAGTCAATAACATCACAGTGGATTGACGATCACCTTAAAATCATCATGTGGCATTCTCATTCCTTCATGCATGAAAACTACCAGCCTCAGCGGAAATGTCGAGTGAACATCGCCTTAGGAACGCTGTGCTCACAGCGGGGCTCTTCCGCGACCGAGGAGGCCGCTAAACAACAAAACCAACAGAGTTCCCTCATGTGGAAGAGCCGACATCAGGTAGGTTAATTTCAATCTTTATTGTGCACAAAGGCTGCACACACGGGACAAAAGGTTTCATCCAGAATTCATGTGCCCAAGCCAGACGCGTTTCAAGTCAAAAGACCCTTCTTCAATGGTTGTCAGCACCAAAGTATCACAGCACTGGTTCCTGTGAAGCCACTATATGTTCCATACGCCACAGTGGGCGTGGCCTCACCTACAGGCTTTCTGGTCTATGTAGTTGCACTCGGTTTTCTCAAGTGAGTCCGTGTTGCGATACTTGATTAAAAGTCAATAACATCACAGTGGATTGACGATCACCTTAAAATCATCATGTGGCATTCTCATTCCTTCATGCATGAAAACTACCAGCCTCAGCGGAAATGTCGAGTGAACATCGCCTTAGGAACGCTGTGCTCACAGCGGGGCTCTTCCGCGACCGAGGAGGCCGCTAAACAACAAAACCAACAGAGTTCCCTCATGTGGAAGAGCCGACATCAGGTAGGTTAATTTCAATCTTTATTGTGCACAAAGGCTGCACACACGGGACAAAAGGTTTCATCCAGAATTCATGTGCCCAAGCCAGACGCGTTTCAAGTCAAAAGACCCTTCTTCAATGGTTGTCAGCACCAAAGTATCACAGCACTGGTTCCTGTGCAGCCACTATATGTTCCATACGCCACAGTGGGCGTGGCCTCACCTACAGGCTTTCTGGTCTATGTAGTTGCACTCGGTTTTCTCAAGTGAGTCCGTGTTGCGATACTTGATTAAAAGTCAATAACATCACAGTGGATTGACGATCACCTTAAAATCATCATGTGGCATTCTCATTCCTTCATGCATGAAAACTACCAGCCTCAGCGGAAATGTCGAGTGAACATCGCCTTAGGAACGCTGTGCTCACAGCGGGGCTCTTCCGCGACCGAGGAGGCCGCTAAACAACAAAACCAACAGAGTTCCCTCATGTGGAAGAGCCGACATCAGGTAGGTTAATTTCAATCTTTATTGTGCACAAAGGCTGCACACACGGGACAAAAGGTTTCATCCAGAATTCATGTGCCCAAGCCAGACGCGTTTCAAGTCAAAAGACCCTTCTTCAATGGTTGTCAGCACCAAAGTATCACAGCACTGGTTCCTGTGCAGCCACTATATGTTCCATACGCCACAGTGGGCGTGGCCTCACCTACAGGCTTTCTGGTCTATGTAGTTGCACTCGGTTTTCTCAAGTGAGTCCGTGTTGCGATACTTGATTAAAAGTCAATAACATCACAGTGGATTGACGATCACCTTAAAATCATCATGTGGCATTCTCATTCCTTCATGCATGAAAACTACCAGCCTCAGCGGAAATGTCGAGTGAACATCGCCTTAGGAACGCTGTGCTCACAGCGGGGCTCTTCCGCGACCGAGGAGGCCGCTAAACAACAAAACCAACAGAGTTCCCTCATGTGGAAGAGCCGACATCAGGTAGGTTAATTTCAATCTTTATTGTGCACAAAGGCTGCACACACGGGACAAAAGGTTTCATCCAGAATTCATGTGCCCAAGCCAGACGCGTTTCAAGTCAAAAGACCCTTCTTCAATGGTTGTCAGCACCAAAGTATCACAGCACTGGTTCCTGTGCAGCCACTATATGTTCCATACGCCACAGTGGGCGTGGCCTCACCTACAGGCTTTCTGGTCTATGTAGTTGCACTCGGTTTTCTCAAGTGAGTCCGTGTTGCGATACTTGATTAAAAGTCAATAACATCACAGTGGATTGACGATCACCTTAAAATCATCATGTGGCATTCTCATTCCTTCATGCATGAAAACTACCAGCCTCAGCGGAAATGTCGAGTGAACATCGCCTTAGGAACGCTGTGCTCACAGCGGGGCTCTTCCGCGACCGAGGAGGCCGCTAAACAACAAAACCAACAGAGTTCCCTCATGTGGAAGAGCCGACATCAGGTAGGTTAATTTCAATCTTTATTGTGCACAAAGGCTGCACACACGGGACAAAAGGTTTCATCCAGAATTCATGTGCCCAAGCCAGACGCGTTTCAAGTCAAAAGACCCTTCTTCAATGGTTGTCAGCACCAAAGTATCACAGCACTGGTTCCTGTGCAGCCACTATATGTTCCATACGCCACAGTGGGCGTGGCCTCACCTACAGGCTTTCTGGTCTATGTAGTTGCACTCGGTTTTCTCAAGTGAGTCCGTGTTGCGATACTTGATTAAAAGTCAATAACATCACAGTGGATTGACGATCACCTTAAAATCATCATGTGGCATTCTCATTCCTTCATGCATGAAAACTACCAGCCTCAGCGGAAATGTCGAGTGAACATCGCCTTAGGAACGCTGTGCTCACAGCGGGGCTCTTCCGCGACCGAGGAGGTCGCTAAACAACAAAACCAACAGAGTTCCCTCATGTGGAAGAGCCGACATCAGGTAGGTTAATTTCAATCTTTATTGTGCACAAAGGCTGCACACACGGGACAAAAGGTTTCATCCAGAATTCATGTGCCCAAGCCAGACGCGTTTCAAGTCAAAAGACCCTTCTTCAATGGTTGTCAGCACCAAAGTATCACAGCACTGGTTCCTGTGCAGCCACTATATGTTCCATACGCCACAGTGGGCGTGGCCTCACCTACAGGCTTTCTGGTCTATGTAGTTGCACTCGGTTTTCTCAAGTGAGTCCGTGTTGCGATACTTGATTAAAAGTCAATAACATCACAGTGGATTGACGATCACCTTAAAATCATCATGTGGCATTCTCATTCCTTCATGCATGAAAACTACCAGCCTCAGCGGAAATGTCGAGTGAACATCGCCTTAGGAACGCTGTGCTCACAGCGGGGCTCTTCCGCGACCGAGGAGGCCGCTAAACAACAAAACCAACAGAGTTCCCTCATGTGGAAGAGCCGACATCAGGTAGGTTAATTTCAATCTTTATTGTGCACAAAGGCTGCACACACGGGACAAAAGGTTTCATCCAGAATTCATGTGCCCAAGCCAGACGCGTTTCAAGTCAAAAGACCCTTCTTCAATGGTTGTCAGCACCAAAGTATCACAGCACTGGTTCCTGTGCAGCCACTATATGTTCCATACGCCACAGTGGGCGTGGCCTCACCTACAGGCTTTCTGGTCTATGTAGTTGCACTCGGTTTTCTCAAGTGGCGTATGGAACATATAGTGGCTGCACAGGAACCAGTGCTGTGATACTTTGGTGCTGACAACCATTGAAGAAGGGTCTTTTGACTTGAAACGCGTCTGGCTTGGGCACATGAATTCTGGATGAAACCTTTTGTCCCGTGTGTGCAGCCTTTGTGCACAATAAAGATTGAAATTAACCTACCTGATGTCGGCTCTTCCACATGAGGGAACTCTGTTGGTTTTGTTGTTTAGCGGCCTCCTCGGTCGCGGAAGAGCCCCGCTGTGAGCACAGCGTTCCTAAGGCGATGTTCACTCGACATTTCCGCTGAGGCTGGTAGTTTTCATGCATGAAGGAATGAGAATGCCACATGATGATTTTAAGGTGATCGTCAATCCACTGTGATGTTATTGACTTTTAATCAAGTATCGCAACACGGACTCACTTGAGAAAACCGAGTGCAACTACATAGACCAGAAAGCCTGTAGGTGAGGCCACGCCCACTGTGGTGTATGGAACATATAGTGGCTGCACAGGAACCAGTGCTGTGATACTTTGGTGCTGACAACCATTGAAGAAGGGTCTTTTGACTTGAAACGCGTCTGGCTTGGGCACATGAATTCTGGATGAAACCTTTTGTCCCGTGTGTGCAGCCTTTGTGCACAATAAAGATTGAAATTAACCTACCTGATGTCGGCTCTTCCACATGAGGGAACTCTGTTGGTTTTGTTGTTTAGCGGCCTCCTCGGTCGCGGAAGAGCCCCGCTGTGAGCACAGCGTTCCTAAGGCGATGTTCACTCGACATTTCCGCTGAGGCTGGTAGTTTTCATGCATGAAGGAATGAGAATGCCACATGATGATTTTAAGGTGATCGTCAATCCACTGTGATGTTATTGACTTTTAATCAAGTATCGCAACACGGACTCACTTGAGAAAACCGAGTGCAACTACATAGACCAGAAAGCCTGTAGGTGAGGCCACGCCCACTGTGGCGTATGGAACATATAGTGGCTGCACAGGAACCAGTGCTGTGATACTTTGGTGCTGACAACCATTGAAGAAGGGTCTTTTGACTTGAAACGCGTCTGGCTTGGGCACATGAATTCTGGATGAAACCTTTTGTCCCGTGTGTGCAGCCTTTGTGCACAATAAAGATTGAAATTAACCTACCTGATGTCGGCTCTTCCACATGAGGGAACTCTGTTGGTTTTGTTGTTTAGCGGCCTCCTCGGTCGCGGAAGAGCCCCGCTGTGAGCACAGCGTTCCTAAGGCGATGTTCACTCGACATTTCCGCTGAGGCTGGTAGTTTTCATGCATGAAGGAATGAGAATGCCACATGATGATTTTAAGGTGATCGTCAATCCACTGTGATGTTATTGACTTTTAATCAAGTATCGCAACACGGACTCACTTGAGAAAACCGAGTGCAACTACATAGACCAGAAAGCCTGTAGGTGAGGCCACGCCCACTGTGGCGTATGGAACATATAGTGGCTGCACAGGAACCAGTGCTGTGATACTTTGGTGCTGACAACCATTGAAGAAGGGTCTTTTGACTTGAAACGCGTCTGGCTTGGGCACATGAATTCTGGATGAAACCTTTTGTCCCGTGTGTGCAGCCTTTGTGCACAATAAAGATTGAAATTAACCTACCTGATGTCGGCTCTTCCACATGAGGGAACTCTGTTGGTTTTGTTGTTTAGCGGCCTCCTCGGTCGCGGAAGAGCCGCGCTGTGAGCACAGCGTTCCTAAGGCGATGTTCACTCGACATTTCTGCTGAGGCTGGTAGTTTTCATGCATGAAGGAATGAGAATGCCACATGATGATTTTAAGGTGATCGTCAATCCACTGTGATGTTATTGACTTTTAATCAAGTATCGCAACACGGACTCACTTGAGAAAACCGAGTGCAACTACATAGACGAGAAAGCCTGTAGGTGAGGCCACGCCCACTGTGGCGTATGGAACATATAGTGGCTGCACAGGAACCAGTGCTGTGATACTTTGGTGCTGACAACCATTGAAGAAGGGTCTTTTGACTTGAAACGCGTCTGGCTTGGGCACATGAATTCTGGATGAAACCTTTTGTCCCGTGTGTGCAGCCTTTGTGCACAATAAAGATTGAAATTAACCTACCTGATGTCGGCTCTTCCACATGAGGGAACTCTGTTGGTTTTGTTGTTTAGCGGCCTCCTCGGTCGCGGAAGAGCCCCGCTGTGAGCACAGCGTTCCTAAGGCGATGTTCACTCGACATTTCCGCTGAGGCTGGTAGTTTTCATGCATGAAGGAATGAGAATGCCACATGATGATTTTAAGGTGATCGTCAATCCACTGTGATGTTATTGACTTTTAATCAAGTATCGCAACACGGACTCACTTGAGAAAACCGAGTGCAACTACATAGACCAGAAAGCCTGTAGGTGAGGCCACGCCCACTGTGGCGTATGGAACATATAGTGGCTGCACAGGAACCAGTGCTGTGATACTTTGGTGCTGACAACCATTGAAGAAGGGTCTTTTGACTTGAAACGCGTCTGGCTTGGGCACATGAATTCTGGATGAAACCTTTTGTCCCGTGTGTGCAGCCTTTGTGCACAATAAAGATTGAAATTAACCTACCTGATGTCGGCTCTTCCACATGAGGGAACTCTGTTGGTTTTGTTGTTTAGCGGCCTCCTCGGTCGCGGAAGAGCCCCGCTGTGAGCACAGCGTTCCTAAGGCGATGTTCACTCGACATTTCCGCTGAGGCTGGTAGTTTTCATGCATGAAGGAATGAGAATGCCACATGATGATTTTAAGGTGATCGTCAATCCACTGTGATGTTATTGACTTTTAATCAAGTATCGCAACACGGACTCACTTGAGAAAACCGAGTGCAACTACATAGACCAGAAAGCCTGTAGGTGAGGCCACGCCCACTGTGGCGTATGGAACATATAGTGGCTGCACAGGAACCAGTGCTGTGATACTTTGGTGCTGACAACCATTGAAGAAGGGTCTTTTGACTTGAAACGCGTCTGGCTTGGGCACATGAATTCTGGATGAAACCTTTTGTCCCGTGTGTGCAGCCTTTGTGCACAATAAAGATTGAAATTAACCTACCTGATGTCGGCTCTTCCACATGAGGGAACTCTGTTGGTTTTGTTGTTTAGCGGCCTCCTCGGTCGCGGAAGAGCCCCGCTGTGAGCACAGCGTTCCTAAGGCGATGTTCACTCGACATTTCCGCTGAGGCTGGTAGTTTTCATGCATGAAGGAATGAGAATGCCACATGATGATTTTAAGGTGATCGTCAATCCACTGTGATGTTATTGACTTTTAATCAAGTATCGCAACACGGACTCACTTGAGAAAACCGAGTGCAACTACATAGACCAGAAAGCCTGTAGGTGAGGCCACGCCCACTGTGGCGTTTGGAACATATAGTGGCTGCACAGGAACCAGTGCTGTGATACTTTGGTGCTGACAACCATTGAAGAAGGGTCTTTTGACTTGAAACGCGTCTGGCTTGGGCACATGAATTCTGGATGAAACCTTTTGTCCCGTGTGTGCAGCCTTTGTGCACAATAAAGATTGAAATTAACCTACCTGATGTCGGCTCTTCCACATGAGGGAACTCTGTTGGTTTTGTTGTTTAGCGGCCTCCTCGGTCGCGGAAGAGCCCCGCTGTGAGCACAGCGTTCCTAAGGCGATGTTCACTCGACATTTCCGCTGAGGCTGGTAGTTTTCATGCATGAAGGAATGAGAATGCCACATGATGATTTTAAGGTGATCGTCAATCCACTGTGATGTTATTGACTTTTAATCAAGTATCGCAACACGGACTCACTTGAGAAAACCGAGTGCAACTACATAGACGAGAAAGCCTGTAGGTGAGGCCACGCCCACTGTGGCGTATGGAACATATAGTGGCTGCACAGGAACCAGTGCTGTGATACTTTGGTGCTGACAACCATTGAAGAAGGCTCTTTTGACTTGAAACGCGTCTGGCTTGGGCACATGAATTCTGGATGAAACCTTTTGTCCCGTGTGTGCAGCCTTTGTGCACAATAAAGATTGAAATTAACCTACCTGATGTCGGCTCTTCCACATGAGGGAACTCTGTTGGTTTTGTTGTTTAGCGGCCTCCTCGGTCGCGGAAGAGCCCCGCTGTGAGCACAGCGTTCCTAAGGCGATGTTCACTCGACATTTCCGCTGAGGCTGGTAGTTTTCATGCATGAAGGAATGAGAATGCCACATGATGATTTTAAGGTGATCGTCAATCCACTGTGATGTTATTGACTATTAATCAAGTATCGCAACACGGACTCACTTGAGAAAACCGAGTGCAACTACATAGACCAGAAAGCCTGTAGGTGAGGCCACGCCCACTGTGGCGTATGGAACATATAGTGGCTGCACAGGAACCAGTGCTGTGATACTTGGTGCTGACAACCATTGAAGAAGGGTCTTTTGACTTGAAACGCGTCTGGCTTGGGCACATGAATTCTGGATGAAACCTTTTGTCCCGTGTGTGCAGCCTTTGTGCACAATAAAGATTGAAATTAACCTACCTGATGTCGGCTCTTCCACATGAGGGAACTCTGTTGGTTTTGTTGTTTAGCGGCCTCCTCGGTCGCGGAAGAGCCCCGCTGTGAGCACAGCGTTCCTAAGGCGATGTTCACTCGACATTTCCGCTGATGCTGGTAGTTTTCATGCATGAAGGAATGAGAATGCCACATGATGATTTTAAGGTGATCGTCAATCCACTGTGATGTTATTGACTTTTAATCAAGTATCGCAACACGGACTCACTTGAGAAAACCGAGTGCAACTACATAGACCAGAAAGCCTGTAGGTGAGGCCACGCCCACTGTGGCGTATGGAACATATAGTGGCTGCACAGGAACCAGTGCTGTGATACTTTGGTGCTGACAACCATTGAAGAAGGGTCTTTTGACTTGAAACGCGTCTGGCTTGGGCACATGAATTCTGGATGAAACCTTTTGTCCCGTGTGTGCAGCCTTTGTGCACAATAAAGATTGAAATTAACCTACCTGATGTCGGCTCTTCCACATGAGGGAACTCTGTTGGTTTTGTTGTTTAGCGGCCTCCTCGGTCGCGGAAGAGCCCCGCTGTGGGCACAGCGTTCCTAAGGCGATGTTCACTCGACATTTCCGCTGAGGCTGGTAGTTTTCATGCATGAAGGAATGAGAATGCCACATGATGATTTTAAGGTGATCGTCAATCCACTGTGATGTTATTGACTTTTAATCAAGTATCGCAACACGGACTCACTTGAGAAAACCGAGTGCAACTACATAGACCAGAAAGCCTGTAGGTGAGGCCACGCCCACTGTGGCGTATGGAACATATAGTGGCTGCACAGGAACCAGTGCTGTGATACTTTGGTGCTGACAACCATTGAAGAAGGGTCTTTTGACTTGAAACGCGTCTGGCTTGGGCACATGAATTCTGGATGAAACCTTTTGTCCCGTGTGTGCAGCCTTTGTGCACAATAAAGATTGAAATTAACCTACCTGATGTCGGCTCTTCCACATGAGGGAACTCTGTTGGTTTTGTTGTTTAGCGGCCTCCTCGGTCGCGGAAGAGCCCCGCTGTGAGCACAGCGTTCCTAAGGCGATGTTCACTCGACATTTCCGCTGAGGCTGGTAGTTTTCATGCATGAAGGAATGAGAATGCCACATGATGATTTTAAGGTGATCGTCAATCCACTGTGATGTTATTGACTTTTAATCAAGTATCGCAACACGGACTCACTTGAGAAAACCGAGTGCAACTACATAGACCAGAAAGCCTGTAGGTGAGGCCACGCCCACTGTGGCGTATGGAACATATAGTGGCTGCACAGGAACCAGTGCTGTGATACTTTGGTGCTGACAACCATTGAAGAAGGGTCTTTTGACTTGAAACGCGTCTGGCTTGGGCACATGAATTCTGGATGAAACCTTTTGTCCCGTGTGTGCAGCCTTTGTGCACAATAAAGATTGAAATTAACCTACCTGATGTCGGCTCTTCCACATGAGGGAACTCTGTTGGTTTTGTTGTTTAGCGGCCTCCTCGGTCGCGGAAGAGCCCCGCTGTGAGCACAGCGTTCCTAAGGCGATGTTCACTCGACATTTCCGCTGAGGCTGGTAGTTTTCATGCATGAAGGAATGAGAATGCCACATGATGATTTTAAGGTGATCGTCAATCCACTGTGATGTTATTGACTTTTAATCAAGTATCGCAACACGGACTCACTTGAGAAAACCGAGTGCAACTACATAGACCAGAAAGCCTGTAGGTGAGGCCACGCCCACTGTGGCGTATGGAACATATTGTGGCTGCACAGGAACCAGTGCTGTGATACTTTGGTGCTGACAACCATTGAAGAAGGGTCTTTTGACTTGAAACGCGTCTGGCTTGGGCACATGAATTCTGGATGAAACCTTTTGTCCCGTGTGTGCAGCCTTTGTGCACAATAAAGATTGAAATTAACCTACCTGATGTCGGCTCTTCCACATGAGGGAACTCTGTTGGTTTTGTTGTTTAGTGGCCTCCTCGGTCGCGGAAGAGCCCCGCTGTGAGCACAGCGTTCCTAAGGCGATGTTCACTCGACATTTCCGCTGAGGCTGGTAGTTTTCATGCATGAAGGAATGAGAATGCCACATGATGATTTTAAGGTGATCGTCAATCCACTGTGATGTTATTGACTTTTAATCAAGTATCGCAACACAGACTCACTTGAGAAAACCGAGTGCAACTACATAGACCAGAAAGCCTGTAGGTGAGGCCACGCCCACTGTGGCGTATGGAACATATAGTGGCTGCACAGGAACCAGTGCTGTGATACTTTGGTGCTGACAACCATTGAAGAAGGGTCTTTTGACTTGAAACGCGTCTGGCTTGGGCACATGAATTCTGGATGAAACCTTTTGTCCCGTGTGTGCAGCCTTTGTGCACAATAAAGATTGAAATTAACCTACCTGATGTCGGCTCTTCCACATGAGGGAACTCTGTTGGTTTTGATATATATATATATATATATATATATATATATATATATATTATATATATATATATATATATATATTATCTACTGGCGGTCGCCAGTAGATAGTTATAGTTAGGACCGTGTTTCCATAGGAAATCCGCAACATTCTATTTGGAATAACTTTGGCACCGGTTGACGAATCCTCGCGCAATTTTCAAAATAGGTGGGGCGCTCCGCTCCGCTCCTACCCTGAAAGTCTCGGGGGGATTCGTCAAGCGGGGGCTGAGAAATAAGGGGGGTCCCAAAACGCATTTTCCCAATGCAATTTTTCATAGGGACCTTTAGTCCAAGGTACAGCCCGAACGGCTGAACAGAATTACTTGAAATTTGGCAGAGAGGTAGTCCTCAGGTCAGGGAAGTGCCTTTTGCAGGTCTGGTGTCAATCTGTTCAGTAGTTCCTGAGAAAATCAAAAGTAAAATCATATCTATATGTGGGCGGAGCCTAACCTCACATCTCATCCTGAGATCTGATTGGCTGTCAGCACTTCATCCAAGAAGTGTTGGCAGCCATCTTGGGACCAATATACAGGATAACACCTCATTAAAAAGCATTGCAGTTAATAGAAGGTTTTAAGACTTTAGTTACATTATAAATCATTTGTTGATGGTACCATTCTCATTTTAGGAACTGTGGTATGTTCTAAGGTGATTTCACCATGTGAAAAAGCCTTCTGCTGGGATATCATGATTGAGAGAAAAATATTTTCTCATGCTTTTCCCACAGAGGTTTGGAAGTTGATCTATAAGCTAAACTGAGAGCTTATTTTCTGTAAATTCACATTATCTTTCTCAGTCATGTGAGAATGAAGTCTGACATTCTCAGTAAAACATGTACATCCCACAAGGGCAGAGACTGTCAGTTGATTCCATTGTGTTCTACTGCAGCTTCCCAGAGTGTTCCAAAGAACAACTAGAGCGCTAACACTCCTACTTATGATAAACATATGGCACACCTGAAGCCATCTTGCTTGGATTAAAGTGGTAACTCTTAAAACCTTTAATTTAAAAAGGAACAAAATGAGGGGGTTCATTTTTCCATAAAAAGTATGATTAGTGCTGCAGAAAGAAAAATTAGGGCACATTTTGAGTGACTTCTCAAATCCTCTTATATTTCATTAAAAAATTCTGACATGCAGACTGAAACATGCACTTTCAATACCAGCAGCAGTTTTCCCTGGTGAGAAGTAGCTTTACTACAGTGATCTAATGAGCAAAAAGAGTGCTAACATTCTGAATTTATGGCAAATGTGTGACACATCTGAATGCCTTCTTGATGGAATCAAAGTAAAAAACTGAAAGTGTTTCCTACTGAGGAGACTGCAGTAAATTAGGAAACTTCATAACAAATAAGTCTCCCAAGATGGCCACCAGAGACAAAAGAGCCCAAATGTAGCCCAAATATCACCCAGATGTAGCCCAAATATAGCCCAATGACAGAATGTCCCAGAGTGTTCTTAAAAACAACTAGAGCGCTTACTGTCTACATTATGACAAAAGTATGGCACACCTGAAGCCATCTTGATTGGAATAAACTGGTAACACTTAAAACATTTAATTTAAAAAGGAACACAATGAGGGGGTTCATTTTGCCATAGAAATTATGATTAATGCTGAAGAAAGAAAATGAGGGCACATTTTGAGTGACTTCTCAAATCCTCTTCTATTTCATTAAAAAACTTCTGACATGCAGACTGAAACATGCACTTTTAATACCAGGAGCAGACTTCCATGGTGAACAGTAGTTTTACTACAGTGATCTAATGAGCAACTAGAGTGCTAACATTCAGAATTTATGGCAAATGTGTGACATATCTGAATACCTTCATGATGGAATCAAAGTAAAAAACTGAAAGCATTTCCCACTGAGGAGACTGCAGTACATGAGGAAATTATGAAACTTCATAACAAATAAATCTCCCAAGATGGCCACCGGAGACAAAAGAGCCCAAATGTAGCCCAAAATCACCCAGATGTAGCCCAAATATAGCCCAATGACAGAAGTGTGCAAAACACTTATTATTTTGTGTTTTTGCAGTGTTATATAGTGCAGACTTGTCAGGTATTGGAATGCTTTACATGAGCATTGGTTACATCACACAAGAACAAATTCATTTTGGTTGTAGACATGGGGAGACTAAGTGATTTGACCAGAATCACAGAATGTCTAGCTGAAGCAGAAACTCCAACCTGGTTCCCCAGTTGCAAAGTCTGCAGTTCTGGAAGTAACACCACATCCTCTCCCCTAAGTGCAACATTTAATCAAGTGGTCAACTGGATAAAAAAACATAAAGATAACAAATAATTTAAAAGTGTTTTGTCGCTATTTGAAAACTCAGAAAAAATGTCCTTATTTTAGTCTTTTAGAGCACTAACCATAATTTTGATGCCAATAAGACCCTCTCATATATGTAATTTCTAAAGGAAATGCTCTAGGTATTACAGTTTTGATTACATCAAGATGACGTCAGGCGTTCCACACTTTTATAATAAATATAGAATGTTAGCAATCTAGTTGTTCATTGGGATACTGTTGAGAGGCAGAGGCCAGGGGCATGGACTCTGAAAATTGAAGGCAGGTAGGAGGGTGCAAAGGCAACAATTTAACCGCACTGAGCAGGCAGGAAGGGCCGTGGCAGCACAACAGACTATGGAGGGCAGTGGAAAGGGGGGTAGGGGCAACAAACCAACAATACAGGACTTGCAAGAGAGGCTGTGGCAATGTAATAGACCATTGTGGGCAGAAGGAAGAGGCAATGGTAGTACAACCATACATGCCAACAGACCCGATTCAGCCAGGAAACGTCCAATGTTTTTAAGCTCAAATGGGCTTTATTTGATCTGTCTCCTGTCTACAACCTCCTCTTTTTCAATGTAACTCAAAGGGGAAAATCAATACCTCAGTTTTATTCAAAATCTCCCTCTTACCAAGTTCAAAATGTTCGCAAGTATGGTACATTGGATCATGGAAGGAAATGGGGTAGGGACATGGACTTGGATAACAGAGGACAGTAGGGACATGGAGAGGTGCAACAAACTGACCCTGCAGGGCAGGCATCAGGGTTTGCAGCAGCACAATACACCACACAGGGCATGCGGGACGGGAGTGCAGCACAACAATCCATAGAAAGCAAGAGGGAGGGGACAGGACCATGCACATGGACAACAGAGAACAGAGGGGCAAGAGGCAATGGTAGCTAGCTGACCATAATGGACAGACAGGAGAGAAAGCTGCAGCATAAAACAGACCATAAAGGGCAGGAGGGACGGATCAGGGGAATTACAATGGAACAGACAAGCCAGGAGGGAGGGAGTAGGGGTCTGCACATGTAAACAGAGGGCTGGGGGCAAGGGGGCAGGAGCAGCAAGATAGCCATGGAGGTCAGGCAGGATGGGCACTAGAAGCAAGACACACCATGAAGAGCAACAGTGAGACTGTGATGGCATACACACAGACCATGGAGGGAAGGTGGGAGGGGGTAAGGGGCAGCTAACTGACCACACAGGGAAGGTGGGAGGGGCCATGGCAGCACAGAAGACCATGCATGGCAAGTGGGAGGGTTAGTGGCAGCACAATGGCTATGATGGGCAAGAAGGAGGTTGCAGGGGCATGCACAAAGGACGATGGAGGATAGAAGGGAGGGTCAGGACCTGTGCACAGACAAGAAAGTTCAGGGGAAGGGGCCTCACAACAGACCGCACGGGGCAGGCAGAACAGACCAGGGAGGGCAGAAGGGTGTGGCAGTACAATGGACCATGTAGGACAGGAGGAGGAGGATAGGGGCATGGCATGTGGACAGGCAGGGTGGAGGTGGCAGGGACAGGTTACAGTCATCTGACAATGCTAGGCAGGTGGGAGGGGAGTGGCAGCTCAACAGAACACTCAGAGTAGATAGGAGTGGCAGGTCCATGGAACATGGTGGGCAAAAAGGATGGAGCAGGGGCATGCACAAAGACATCGGAGGGCAGGGGGAAGGAGAATAGGGGCAGCAAGCTAAGCACAGAGTTTAAGCAGGAGGTCAATGATGGGCCATAGAATTGGGCAATGGAGGGCAGGAGGAGTGGACTGGTACATCATACTAAATTGAGGGCAGTGGCAGCACATCAGACCATGCATGGCAGGAGGGAGGAGGCTAGTCCATGGATTCACACAACAGAGGATAGGGAGGAGGGGGATGGGGCAGCAAGCTAACTGTTCAGAGAAGGCGGGTATTAGGAACTTTATTGTTTTTAAAACGTGTGTCTGTGCGAACTACTTAAAATATGAACAAGTATGCAGCATAATCTCACTTTTATTCAGGAAGAAGAGGACGTTTGTGACTGTGACTCCGGGCTCACTTGGCAGAAACACCCCCTGACCCTCCACCCCCTATTGCAAAATGTAATGCCCGTGAAAAGGGTAGGTTAACACAGTGTTATATAGAACATAGTCCTGAGAGCACGATTGAAAATGAAAACTAGATTGTGTATGGTATAAACTATGCACCAAAAAGTGTGATATAAGATGAACCGGGCGTGAAATATAATATGCAAAACATTGTGCGCAATTACAGATTCATTGGAGAGCGCGAGATAGCACAGGCACTAGCGCGTGCTATGCGATATGCGCCTTGGAGTGTAATATGCACAGGGCAGTGTTGTGTAACCTAACTAGTCTCTAAAGTTGTAATATAAAATATGTGCTGGGGAGTGTAACGTTGCATATGCACTGTGACAAAGATATGGATCCCAGATTGTAATATGTATGGCATAGCACTGTGCGTTATAACATAGGAAGGCACGTTAGATGGGGCAATATAACCCGTGCGAAGACAAGTGTGGCATGACATATTCACGGGGTGGTGTTACAGTGCACATGGGCTAGAGAGTGTCATTGCATATGCACTAGCTAGTGGAATACAACACAGAGGTGTGTGGCACTCAGCAGGCAATGGTGGGTGTAACACAGCATCGGGTTCTGCCAGGAGCGCGCTGTGACTCTCAAGTGATGTTCGTCCCCTTTCCAGAGAGTAAAATAAAAAGTATTACACATCCGGCAGTGGATGTGTGTTTTATTAACCGTGATGGGGGTTTCTTGCATAGTTTTGGTCGAATTTTTGTCGAATCCCCTTTGAATGGCTTGGTGTGCATGTGTATTAAATGTGCCCGTCAATAGCTACCCATGTTTGTATAAACAAACGACAAGGGTGTCTACCGGGATTAGGCACGGTAGGGCATCAGACATGTCAGAGCTTCACTAGTGGTGTAAATACATTCCACGTGGATTCATTGTATGCATAGTCGCCTTTTAATGAATATCACGCAAATTGTCATGGTGATAGGTACGTACGGTTTGTCCAGCATGTCCTAGGTGTGTCAATAAATATATATTTTTTAAAAATAATAAAAAACTGTGGCCGGCCCTGGGGATTGGGGTCAAAAAAATATAATTAGGAGACAGGCCCTGGGGGATGGGGTCATCAGGGCCAATAAATTAGAATAAGAAGGGGAACCACACAGCCCCCCTTCTTAAAAAATTAAAATAAATAAAAGACTGGCATCGTGCCGGAGGCCACGCCCCCTCCTTGCAGCACTCTGCAAACGCGCCCCTGGCGAATTGTAAGTTGGGGAATTAATTCCTCTTCAATACTGAGGGTCCCTGAGGGCCAACTAGCCCAACAGGCATCTCCAGTATGCGCCAGGGAGCTGCGCTGCAGACAGGTGTTCTGAGGCCAAGCCCCTTTTTACACCTCTCTGCAACGCAGCTCTGTGGCACTTACTGGAGGTACCTAGTGGTCTAGTTTGACCCTAGGGACCCTTAGGATTCAAGGGGACTTAATCTCTCAACTTAGAACAGCTCCAGGGCGCGTTTACACAGTGGTGAAGGGAGGGGACGGGGCCTGAGGTGACGTGTGCAAACACGCACTATGGCACGTTTTAAATTGGGGATATAATTTCCCTTCAATACTGAGGGCCCCTGGGGGCTAACTAGCCCACCAAGTGCTTCCAGTAAGCGCCACTGAGCTGCATTGCAGAGAGGTGGTCCAGGCCGTGCCACTTTTTACACCTCTCTGCAACGCAGCTCTGTGGCACTTACTGGAGGTAATTAGTGGGCTAGTTGGACCCTAGGGACCCTCAGGATTCAAATGAACTTAATCTCCCAACTAAAAATGGACACAGGGCGTGTTTACACAGTGGTGAAGGGAGGGGACGGGGCCTGAGTTAACGTGTGCAAAAACGCCCTGTGGCCTGTTTTAAGAGGTAGTTTTAATCCCCCTGCCCTATTATATACTAGGGGCTTACAGAGGAGGTCATGCTAATCACAGGGGGACCCCAACGCATAATGTTCCCTAGTGTATGTAGGTGTTTTCACTGTATTCTAAGTGTCTTTTAACATAGCACTGGCTTTAGGACTGGTTAGTCAGACTCAGTTACCACCAGTATCCATCTGAAAAAGTTGAGGGTACAGGATGATTTTGCAACAAGGCTTCTTTCTGCTCTTATTTTTTGTTCTTTCTGCACGTTATCCTTCTTCTTGCACTTTTCTTCGTCTTTGAGGACTTCTGTTGCTTCTTTCTGCACTTTTTTCTTTCTGTGCATTTTTTCTTCTTTCTTCACATGTCCTATCTCTGTAGGCATAGTTAGAAATTAGCATTTAAAAAACCTTTGAAATTCACAGAAAAAACCATAGGTTTCAGGAACGTTATAGTTAGGAATTAGCATTTAAAAAACCTCCGAAATTCACTGAAAAAACCATAGTTTTCAGGGGTGTTATAGTTAGCTGGACTTTTCACTTGTACAAAACCATTGAAATTCCCCCGTTATAGTTAGTTCAGCTAACTATAACTCGCGCGCCTGCAATGCACTGCTGATGACGTCACATATTACATCACTCATGACATGGTCAGTGACATCACTCATGACATCACTGATGACATCTCAAATGACATCACTAATTACATCACGGATGACATCATCCTTGTGATAGAGTGGCAGACCTCCTCTTCCCCTAATATAACCTTTGATACACACATTCAAAAATAGAAACTACAATGTTCAAAACAATGGACATACCAATACCAGTTACAACAACCTATTCAGTAATTCTAAGATCCACATACACATCCACTCATTCACCAACAGTCCTATACAGTCACTCATACATGTACTCACTCATCATATGTACTCATACACCTATACATCCTGTTACACAATGCCACTTATCCATAGAGTTACTCACACACATAGTCACTCATGCTAATAAAGAATCAAACATACATTTACTTGCATATACAGGTATACACACACCACCACACTTACTTCTACGGAAATTTACACATACTTAGTCTTTTAAACAATCACTTATAGAAACATATACTTATTCATACAGGAACTCTTTCAATCTCTCACTCTCACATATACTCACTTATATACACCAATAGTCACATATACTAGTTTAAAACATATGTAGTTACTCATAAAGACACTATTGAGACAATCATTCACTCACTAACACACCCATACACACACTCATCCACCCATACAGTCCTGCACACATGCTGTCTTCAACACATACAAACAGTGAGTCACTCATTCATGCACCTATGCACTACGTAATACCCCCCACCGAACCATGCAGACACTCAGACTGATACTCAAAAAACCAACTAATAACCTATATAGACACCCATGTAGCTACTCACCAACCCATGCAGCCACTTATACACAAAGTGAGAGACTGATACAGATATTTACATATTTAAACATTACTCACTAAGCCATGTATTCACTATGATACACTCAATTAGTCAGTTACACAATCAATTTTTCAAAAACAAATCATCCATTTAGACACTTATATTCCCATTTATTCTTCCATCGACCTTGAGATATACATATATAAAACATATTTAATTTTCAGAAAAACACACATTTACTGGATGATTTCATCAGTAATGTCATCAGTGATGTCATTTGAGATGTCATCAGTGATGTCATGAGTGATGTCACTGACCATGTCATGAGTGATGTAATATGTGACGTCATCAGTAGTGCATTGCGGGCGCGCGAGTTATAGTTAGCTGAACTAACTATAACAGGGGAATTTCAATGGTTTTGTACGAGTGATATGTCCAGCTAACTATAACATGTGTGAAACCTATGGTTTTTTCAGTGAATATATATATATATATATATATATATATATATATATATATATATATATATATATATATATATATATATTACCTACTGGCGGTCGCCAGTAGGTAGTTATAGTTAGGACCACGTTTCCATAGGAAATCCGCAACATTCTATTTTGAATAACTTTGGCGCCGGTCGACGAATCCTCGCGAATGTTTCAAAATAGGTGGGGCGCTACGCTCCGCTCCTACCCTGAAAGTCTCGGGGGGATTCGTCAAGCGGGGGCTGAGATAAAAGGGGGGTCCCAAAACGCGTTTTTCCCATGCATTTTTCCATAGGACCTTTAGACAGGGCTACAGCCCGAACGGCTGAACAGAATTTAATGAAATTTGGCAGAGAGGTAGTCCCCAGGTCAAGGAAGTGCCTTTTGTAGGTTTGGTGTAAATCTGTTCAGTAGATTCTGAGAAAATAGCCTTTAAATCAATATATATATCTGAGCCAGCTTACGGTGCGCTTACGGTGCGCTTACCGTACGCGTACGGTGACGTGCGCGAGCGCGATTCTGATTGGCCATTAGATCTTAGTAAACATTCAAATCGGTCGAAACCAGGAAGCGGCGGCCGCCATTTTCTCTCTCGCACTCTGAGAGGGGGAGGATAAACAAAGTGTAAAAACATGTAAAGGGGCTGTTTAGACAGCTCCCAAGCACCTAGCCATGTTGGGGGTGTCCCCAACGATCCCCCAAGTGAAAAAAGGCAATTTTAATTTTTTTGTAAATTTCGCCGATTACGCTTACCGTACGCGTATGGTAGCAAATAATAAAAAAAATAAAAAATATCCAAATTCTCCCCACCCCGTGTGCAAATGGTGCCCATAGGGCACCATTTGAGCATGGCTTATATAAACCAAACAAAACATATATTTTACCAGTCACAACAAAGCTCATCATATGTTTCCTCCATGTGCGCACGGTGCGCAAAGCGCATCGTGCGTTCATGGCCCATCTAGCGTAACGTGGACACGCGGTGCGCGAAGCGCACCGCGTGCTCACTGTGCGCGCACGGAACGAACTGCGTTAAGTGGGCGCGCACGCCACAAATGGCGTAAAGTAACTTAGCATTTAAAAAACCGTACAAATTCACTGAAAAAACCATAGGTTTCACACACGTTATAGTTAGGAATTAGCATTTAAAAAACCTTGCAAATTCACTGAAAAAACCATAGGTTTCACACATGTTATAGTTAGCTGGACATTTTACTGATAAAAAACCAATGAAATTCCCCCGTTATAGTTACTGTAGGCAACTATAACTCACGCGACCGTAATCCTCTGCTGATGACATATGTGTCTTTATGAAAAAAAAATATTTGTAATAAATGTATAGCTAAAATTTAATGGAAGAAGACATGGGCAAATAAGTGTCTAAATACAGTATTAGCATCAGCAGAGGATTACAGAAGACCACCCTAAGGCTGACCGGTCTAACAGGAGGATAACCACACCAAGGATGCCAAGTCTAACATATGTCATCAGTGATGTTTTCAATTATGTCATTCAACCTGCCACAAGTGATGCAATATATAGGGTCATAAGCAGTGAACGCTGTGGTGCAAGTTATAGTTACCTCACTAAACTATAACTGACTAAGCCTGGGCGAAGCACTACGCTACGCTCGCGAACTTTGCGAAGTTCGCGCTACTTCGCACTACGCAACTGCACGTAGCACAGTGCGAACACGCGTAGCGTAGTGTTGCGTAGTGCTGCGGTCATTTTTTGCTTGCTCGCGGTCCTCAACGTCAAGTTGGCGACCGTGAGCAGGCAAAATGACATCCCGGCGAGACTTTTTCCTTGTTCGCGATCAGCAACTGCAAGTTGGCGATCGCGAGCATGGAAAATAAACCTCCCGGCGAGATTCCCAATGCGAGGAGGTCAGGTTTCTCATTGCGAGTGGTCGCGAATGCTCGCGACCGCTCAAGCTCAAGTAAAAATCTACTCGAGCAGCAGAAAACTACAGCTCGCACTGTGCAAGATGCCATTTTCAATGATTGCACAGTGCCGGTTGCTTGTCCGCACTGTGCAATCATTGAAAACAACATCTTGCACAGTGCGAACATGTTACTACGCAGTTCGCGAAGTGCTACGCGTAGCTCTCGTAGTGCGAACTTCACTTTGCGTAGCTTCGCGAAGTGCTACTTCGCGAACTACGCCCACCCTTATAACTGACGAATTAAAATAAATTGCCTATTGAATGTTAGTTTTTTTAACTCATTTCAACACCTAACTATAACGTCACATTAACTTTTGGTTTTATTCAGTAAATATAAATATATATACATATATGCTATATGCTGTGATAGTCAGTGTTCTGGCTACAGAATGTTTTGCCGGACAATATTTGAAAAATTATAATCTTGTAGAATCTCTGTGAAACATGCTAATTTTGTATAAAACACCAAAATAAACACGAGAACATACATGCTAGTACCATATACTTTGAACTTGAAGTCCTGCCCCTTGCCATACACAGTCATGGAATACAACTTGTCTTCATAATCACACTTTGCAATAAGGGTTATTGCTGAAAATTCATGTAATGTCCTCATGTTAATGGATGGTACTCTACCAACAGTTTCAAAGCTGTGCCCAAGGAAGTACATTATGGAAGTGCAACAGGGGGGAAAACCTCGACTCCATTGAGTCCAATTAAGTCCAAAAACCACACATTAAAAGATTGTCATTCATATTCATTCATATTGTCATTCTTTAGGCAGGAGATGTGGACTGGTGGCTAAGCTGTTGCCTTAAAACCTGCAGACTTTGTTTAAAATCTCGACAATGGCTTTTGATCGAGTCACTGTGCAAAATGTCATATCCCTCGGACAAAAAACATGAAAAACAGTAATAAATGTGTGAAGTGTTGTGTGATTGTGCAATTCAAAGATGCATAGTGTGAAGTGCACCATGCCTTCTTAGCTAGGTTAATGCTACATTGTGTCTGATACATACAAACATCTCAAAAGGGGCTGAGGTGTCGAGCAACAGGTATCTTGCTATGCTTAAAACAAGGCTCAGGCTGTTGTGCTACTACAGTAGTGATATTGTCATCGACGCCTGCTAGGGTTCTGCTACTGTACCCCATGAAAGTATAACAGATTCGAATATCGGAATGAAGCGGCTCAGGGCCAGTAATGGCTGGTGCACACCTTCTGTTCTAACATTCCAATGCGTGTCTTTCTGTTTCTTTATTTTCTTTCCTTTAGAACATTTCATCCTCAGTGAGTGGAATGAAGCAATAGCATTTTTAGCAGCATTTTAGCCCTGCCGCCTCGGGCTGCTCCGGAACAGGCTCTTTAACCATGAGTTC
The DNA here is from genome assembly GCF_964204655.1 of Triturus cristatus. Classification (NCBI taxonomy): domain Eukaryota; kingdom Metazoa; phylum Chordata; class Amphibia; order Caudata; family Salamandridae; genus Triturus; species Triturus cristatus. The sequence goes on along the minus strand of NC_140586.1, from coordinate 401,071,670 downwards.
AGACTGAAAACAGGATGTGTGTTGAGGTTTAATATTTCATAAATAAAACAGCTTTTCTCAAGCTATATTTATTTCTAAATTGGCGTGTAAACCGAAGTTGTATTTTTTGAACAATAACACACCACGATTTTTGGTTTTAAGAGGCAGACTTGCACTGGGTTTGAAAAGGACATGAGATGTCGCGTTGCCGTAAACTTACATATCTGCTCTTCGGTGCGTCGCCCTTACCCGAACAGGATCTCAGTAATTGGACGCCGCGCCATTCACTCCCAGCTGCAACGTCATGCGCTGTTCTTGGTCCCATATCATGCCCTGGAGGGTTGCAAGAGAGCCAATAACATGGCAAAGGTTGTTCATTCGAATGTGCAGAAGAGAGCAGCCTGTCAATGGGATCTGAGAGGTTCCGACTAATGGCCTGCTAATTGCACAGTTAATTGTCTAATTAAGCTGATAGTTAATTAGGGTACACTCGCACAGCAGCATTGTGGCATATTTATGTAATATTAGAAAAGCAGTTTACGCAGTTGCGAAACTGATCTTGCTTGACAGAAATCTTGATTAGTATTAGATTTTTATTAGATTATCGGCGATAATAGTAAATGTGTATGGAGCTTGTATTACCCTAATTTAACCACATTTTCCTAAAATTATGTCGAATGCAAGTTGGCTTTACAATCAAAGCAAACATGAAGATGTTTACCGAATACGCGACCAGCATCTAAAAGTCTTGAAAAGGGACAAAGCAGCGTGTTTCAAAGATGTGAAAATATACATTATGAAAAAAAGCGTATGATATACTCAAAGGCAGGGTATTGTGCCAGTCAATGCTACATAATATCCGTATAGCCTCCTGCAAAGGCTTTATCAAGGATTTTAAAGGCCCACCCCCTAAACCAGACAGTCAAACATTAGCTTGTCGAAGAACAGGGTCCATACCAGACAATATCGGCCCTCTGCCACTAGAATATTTTCAAAGGCTCACTCAATACACAGGAAAGTTAAAAACTATCAGGCACATGCATCAAGCTTAAATGCGCTCGCAACATTATCGAATTGCTATTTGCGAGCGCATTTCAGCATTTTGCAATGCATCAACCAAATTTTACAAAATCGCAATTTTACCGAATCGCTAATACCGGGAAACAAGATATAGCGAATCCTTATTAGCGATTCAAAAAAGCGGGAGCAAATAAAGAATAACTAAAATAAATCGCAATGCAATGCATGTAAAATCGCAAATAGCGATTTTCATGAAAATCGCAATTTAGCAAGTGCAGATTAAGGGGAATCAGAAGCAGGTGGTAAAAAAAACTTCCCCTACAGCTGCAAACCATCCGAATGCTATTTAAACTGACCAATGAGGCCATAGAGGCTTTTCACAATGGCGGCACTCTACGTGTTTGCGAGGAGGATGAGGATCCATGCAGCAGGCCAGGCCAGAAGGAGAATCCAGGAGAGGATATTCCGCCTGCGCATCACTCTTTTGGGACAAACTGCTGAGGACATATATGATAAGTACCGGCTGAACGCTGCTATAATACTTTACCTAATAGCCGAATTGGAACCACTAATGCAGCGTCAGACACTTCGGACCCATGCTATCCCTACCCATGTCCAGGTGCTATGTTGCCTGCACCTACTTGCGTCAGGAAATTTCCAGGGGGTAGTGGCAGTAGCTGGAGGGGTATCACAAAGCTCCCTTTCACATTTCTTCAGATCCTTCCTGGCTGCCATGATGACTATGATCCACAACCACATCACCTTCCCCACAACCCAACAGGAATTGAACCAAACAAAACTCGACTTCTATCGAGTAGCCCAGTTCCCTCATGGGATTGGATGCATAGATTGCACCCACGAAGCCATATGTCCACCAGCAACCAATGAGTATTTCTTCCGTAACAGGAAATCGTATCACTCAATCAATGTCCAAGCAGTGTGCACTGGGAAAAACACCATAACCGACATTGTAGCACAATACCCTGGGAGCACCCATGATTCATACATCTTCCGACCCAGTGGCATTCAACCACGTCTGCTCAGGGGAGAATTTGGCGAAGGACACCTGCTAGGTAAGACAGTATACTCATTCACACAAATAAAGTATGATATGGCAATGCATACCTGACACTAACACCATGCTTACTATCCTGTAGGTGACAGTGCATACGCCCTGAGGAACTATATCATGACTCCATACTTGAACCCAGCCTCCCCACAAGAGCAGAGGTACAACGCAGCACACATCAGGACACGTAATGTGATCGAACGGACATTTGGATTACTCAAAAGTCGCTTCCGCATCCTGCACAAAACAGGCGGAGCGATACTGTACCAGCCGGAAACCTGCTGTAGGATAGTGGCAGCATGTGCAATGTTGCATAATATAGCTATAAGGAGAGGCATACCCATAGAGGTGTCCGACACTGAGGACAACCAGCCCCTTATACATCCACGACAGTCGCATTTGGCAAGCTCAGCGGAAGGGCAGAGGAAACGTGCAGACATCACCCATGTTGGACTTCATTCTCAGTCACTATGAATGTCTTGGACATGGTTACGCCACAATGGAAGATAGTCCGGAGGTATGTTTGTGTTTAGCGCTTCCTCCCACACACACCGAGATGTCTTTTGCCTGCATCGGCAGCCTCACTCATGGGTGCAACAGTAGGTGTTGTTCTACGTGTACTGCGCCTCCTGCCAGTGCTGACTGGCGCAGACATGCTGCTAAGGCTGGATGCCCCCTCACTACCCTCATCTCCTGTGACATTGCTGAGCCCACCAGTACCAGCCTGGAGCTGTTCAATGGCAGTGGTTACTTGGCCAAGGGCCCTGGCCACATCCCCACAACAATGTCCCATGTCTATTTGCATTGCCACCAACCTCCGTGACAGCAGTGCAGTTTTGTTGCATAACTTGTTGTTGGACCTGGTATAGCCAGCCAAGCGCAACATGAATTGGCGATGCCTTCTCCTCTCTGTGTTGTGTCCCTCCTGCATCACACGAGCCAGCTCCTGCATGGTTGCGTTAGTCTGCCTGTTGGCATCCACAACTGCTTGAGTTAGTTCACTCGCGCGATCTGCCATGACTGATATGTTCTTATTCATCTTTGTCATTTGCAGATTGATGGCTCCCATATGTTGTGCTTGCAGGCGCTGCACCCTCATCATCTGGGACTCCACGCTGCCCCACACATTTGGAGTCGATGCCTCCTGTGCCTCTATGAGGCCCCTTGACCTGCGTCTTCGTCTCATCCGGACCTGTGCCTGAGGTGTAGTGGTGGTCCTCACACTAGGCTGGCTTGCCGCAGGAGCCCATTCAGGATCCTGATCGGTCTCCATTGTCTGAAGAGTAGTGACTGTGGCCCTGCGTCTTGGGGGTGCCTGGGATGTGCTCTGCAGTCTCTGCAGTAGCCTATGTGCTCTCTCCACATTCACTGTCATCAGTGTCTACTTCTTCAGCATCTGTGGTGTGAAACAGTGCAATATTAATTTGTGTGGGTGCTAATGTTTTGCCACATTTCATTTACTTTACTCTTAAGATCTCACTCTCTGTAATCACTGACTGCAATGCAGTTTTGGAACTATGGGCTCACAATGTGGAATTTGACTACCAAATAGGCTTAGAAGCCTACAACTCCCATAATGCATTTGGATCTCTATGTGAAATGTGGACTGGAGTTGATTACAGCAAATTGGGTTTTAATTACAGAATGTGCACAATTAGTATGTACATTGGTGTGTATATTTTTGTGCCTCTTACCTTGTATACTACTGGCCGCCCCGGATGTATCCAGCTGCGTTACTCCCACAGCAGCTTCTAGCAGGATTGTGCCCTCAACCAGGTCCTCCAGGGCTGTGTTGTCTGGGACTGTTGAGGTTCCTCCTCCAGTACTCTTCGCCTCCTTCAGCCTATGTGCTATTCTCTCCTTGGCTCGGCTACGCAGGTCATACCACCTTTTCTTTAAATCTTCTATACTGCGGTGTGTCACCCCCACAGCATTAACTTTGTTTTTGATCCTGTTCCAGATTCTTCTTTTTTCTGCCTCAGGTACTTTAAGTGAGAGCTTCCCAAAGAGCTCATCATTGCTCTTTACCACCTCTTCAATGAGGTACTCTAGTCCCCTCTCACTAAATTTTAACTTTCGCTTCCTGGCCACTGCCCCCTCTTCTGATGATGTTTGGGCCATTTTTAGTGTCTTACAGGTGTCAGCACAACACAGATTTTCTTTTCACAGCTCTCCCACAGCACTCTTCTTCTTGCTCTCACTTCCTCTGGGCACAGACTGCAGCAGTGACTTCCTGGTTGTGAGGTCATCAGCCTGCTCCCAATGCGACTCGGTAAAATTGCGATTTCGCAATTTGCGATCTCGCTAATAGCGATCTCGCAAATTGCTAGATCGCAATTTGTGTGTTTTACAGGATTAGTGATTATTTATGGTTTTATCGCTAATATGAGTAGCGATTTTTAGCGATTCTTTATTTTATCCCTATCTGCATCATGCATAGGTAATAGCGATTCCTTATTTGCGAGTCCCTAAAAATCGCAAATAAGGAATCTCTATTTTTCTGCTTGATGCATGTGCCTGTATGTCCAAGAGTTAAATGCAGTATCTGTAGAGATTCAGACTGTCAACTGCAAAGCACAAGACTGTAAGCAGGTTTCTGGGGTCCAAGGTATAATGCTGATTTCTACTGGGATCTGTTTTTTACAAGGAGAATGCACATTTAGTGGATTGGTTTGCTTTAAATTGCATAGAACTGTCAAGGTGAATGGGGGTGTACTTTGGACGCCAATGTTGAGCATCCTACTCTACAGTGGAAACATTTACTCACATCAGCAGTGGCACTGGGACACAATTTTGGTGAAGGTTGAAGGATGTGGCACCGGCATGAGGACATCACAGGGTTATTTTTTATAGTTTTATTTTAGGTAGCTGATGTTGGTTCCTTCAGCAGTTAAACCAAGCAGATCTGTGTCACTGAAGCACAAGCTTCGGGTGTTAATTTGAACATGAGTGTGCATGCACCACGTTCCATGCTGCAAATCAATTTGTGTGGAAGGTTAGGAACATGTTAGACTTGTTACCCAGGCTGCCTATGAGGATTGGTGTTAAACTTGACTCTGGTCCCTCTGGAAAGTCAGTGGCAAATGGAGCAAATCTTGTAGGAAGTGTTGTGGCAATGGCACTTATCACCGTTTTCAATCACCTTCTTTGGGATATAGACAGAGGCCATATGTAGCAGGGCCTTAAACTCTGCATTCTAAACTCCTGTTCTTTGGTTTTGGCTTTAGTTATCTGGAAGCAGACCTATTGTTTGCAATACCAAACAATGATTAGAGTGTTTTATGAGTCTGACCATTATTCATAATCGAAAAACGTTGCTGTCTATCTCAATTGGCTCCTCCTGAGTGAATAGATTTCTTCCCTATTCAAGTGTTTGTCCTGCCCAGGAGTATTTCAGTGTTGCATCAATCCTTTAGCTCTCCTGTGTGTGTTTCCTTGCTTTCTCCCCCGTTTTCCTCTTTATCTCACCTTTCATAGTATCTTTTGCCCACTTCCCCAAAGTTTTGTGCCATCCAACCTGCTTGTAATCCCACTAGAACAGAAAATTACAAATGGCTACCTGCATCAGGATACATGTGCATACATGTACCAAAATGCATGCATGTGTTACTATGCACGCATCATAATGCATTAGTGCACACACAACATGGCAGATGAGTGTGTATCAGTGGCAAGCTAGGAATGTGTTTTCTTTAAAAGAAATCCCATTCTGATTTTTCAGCCATTTGACGCATGCACACTTATGCAATTGGATAAAATCATTGACAAAGCCAGTAGCTAGGCCTTTTGGAATCAAGATCTATAGACTTTATAAATTCATTTTTGCAATTTTGATGCATCTGTGGGGGGACTATAAAACTGGGCACTGGACAACACATCTGGACAAGATTAACAGATGACATGAAAGAAGAGATGTTATTTCGCAGTTCACATTATATATGTACTTTTGTAGGTTGGTAGCAAGTTATTATTGAAGATTAAAAAAAAAAACAGGAACAGACATCTCAAGTGCATATTATTAATTTATGAAACTTCAAGACAAGTCATCTAGAATATTTAAAATCTATCAAAATATTTTTTTTCAAAAAATAGATCAATAAATCAATTCTATACAAAGATCACATTAAAAAAAAGTGCTCTTGCGTTTTTCAACTCATCTCTCTTCTAATCAATTTAGCCTATAACAGGAACACACACAATTTAAAAAAGAGAATGACTAGGAAAACTGAATATAGAAAAAATACTTGGGTCAGTATCATCTTAAAAGACAAGCTATCAAGGTGAGACAGCTTCTGAAGTTTAGTAAAAAGGAACAGAAAAATGGTGTTATTTCACGAATTTGTAATCAGGTGTACATATATAATCCTAAAGTTTAATACTAAGACTACATAGAGTACATAACACCCTACAGACGTTATAAATTGGGCCTATAGGTAAAGTTCACTACCTGCCACAGTGCTGAAATGTTGTATGTTCCAAGTGAGGATGTACTAGTTCAGAAGACTCTCTTTCTACTATCCTCTCGGTCATTTGCTGTCCCTTTTATTGGGCTCTATGCCTTATGGTAGGAGTGACCTACATAATGATGATGTCAAAGACCTAGTGAGGCAGTAGACACTAAAGTTGGCACCTGACAAGCAAACTCCGACATGCAGAAGTTATGGGCCAAAATTAGGTGTGACTGCGGGGCAAACTTCTAAGAGTATTAAGTAGAACATCTGTCCAAGTGTGATCCACAACTGATTCTTGATAATTTATACTGTGACATGGATCCCATCATACTTTATTCTTCCTTCTTTAATCTAGAGTGTGAAGTTCAGGGCCAGTCCATCTGTAAATTTCTAAAGGGAATAACATGCCTATTTAATGTGTAGATATTTTGTACATTTGTTTCTCATGACTGCCCATATGGACTAAGGGGTAACTTTAGGGATAACATTAGCAGTTGTGCATGATTATGGCAGGGCTACACCCTCCATAAATGTGTAATAAAAGGTATTGTATAGGAAAGAGCAGGGATAAAGCTTAAGGGGTTACATGACACAAACAAAACCCTTTATTCAGTGTTTCAGAAGTAGGACTGCCTGTCAGGTGGCAACACCCCTAATGCCACTAGATAATTGTAGAAAAGCAGTACCTGGTGTTTTTTTAGTTTTTTTGAGGAATAAATGCCCAAAGTTATCTGTATTTTTGGTTGGATTTTATTGGGAGCATCAGGATTTGGAGCCTGATGTGAAAGGAAACCCAGTCATCACATGTTTCACCCCAAAGTGGCTGGCACGCCAAGGGCTTTCTCAAGGCAAGGAATGTTCTATTAGGAATGTCTATTCTGATTCCTTGCCTTGAGAAAGCCCTTGGCGTGCCAGCCACCTTGGGGAGAAACACATGTCAGGCTCTAAATCCTTTTGTTCTAAAAAAAAAAAACTACCAAAGATACAGATAACTTTTTGGGCATTTATTCTTCAAAAAAACACACAAAAACCCAGGTACTGCTTGTCTCTCTCCATGTAATAATAGGTACCTGGTCCACCTAATTCGAGGATTGTGGTCGTTACTGAGTGTTATATTAATTGGCCCTGTTATCATGGCATGACTGGTGCACTCCTTGACCATGTGTGCAAACACCATAAGGATAGGGTTCCCATAAGCATGGAATGTGTTTACTATCTCATCATATGCTAAAACATGATATGAATAATGAGTAGATGGTGACACCGTGTTTTTCTTCTCTAAACAGATTGAGAAATGTTAGATCTTACATCCTTGGCGGGGTATTCACCCTAATTTTTTCCCTTCAAACCTCCTGTTTTGCTGACTTCGTTTTTGCTGGCCTTAGGATTCTGTACATTTTAACAATGCAGACTAGTGCTTAAGTGCTTGTGCTCTCTCCTTAAAACATGGTAGAATTACCGTATACCCAATTGGCATTATTGATTTATTTGTAAGTCCCTAGTAAAGTGGTAATACCTGTACCCTGGGCCTGTACATTAAATGCTGCTAGTGGGTCTGAAGCACTGATTGTGCCCCCCACTTAAGTAGTCCTTCAAACATGTCTCAGGACTGCCATTGCAGCCTGCGTGTATAGTTTTAAACTGGCATTTTGATCTGGCAAAATAAACCTTTTGCCATGACCAAACTTTCCTTTTTTATACAAGTCAGCTACCCCAGGATTGGCCCTGGATACCCCGGAGGGTGGATTCGGTGTATTTAAAAATGAAGACATGTACTTTTAATTTTTACATGTTCTGATTATGAAAATCTCTTAAATTTGTTTTTCATGACTGTAAGGCCTGCCTCTCCTATAGGATAATATTGGACTTACCTTATTATATTTACAAAGTGATAATTTCCAAATAGGAGCAGCAACACAGACCATGTTTGGTGTCTTTGGGATTGGAATGGAAAATCCTCTCTCATGGTAAAATCGGATTTAACAATTTTGGAAATGCCGCTTTTAGAAAGTTGTCATTTTTCTGCTTCAGTCATTTAGTGCCTGCAGCCTGTCTCTGGGTCACATGACTGGGTTTAGCTGACAGTTTGGCTTTGTGTATTCTTCCTAGACACCCACACACAATAGAGAGCTCTGGTGTGCCTGAATGGGCCAGCACTGGGAGGAGCCCTACTTACACTTGAATAGGCTATGTCCTACCTCCACACAAAGGGTTGCATACCCCTTGTACCTAGCCTGTAGCCAGGGCAGGGGAGGTAGGAAGCATGTGCACTTAAAAGGGGAACTTCTAGGAGCTTCTTCCACTTCAAAGGAAGACCCAGGTTTAAATATTGGATCTCAGAAGTCAACTCTCCAGTACACTTCTGGACCTGTGGATTCTGCCAAAAAGAAGGACTGCCATGCTGCTGAAAGGACTGCCACTCTTCTAGACTGCTGGTCTGAAGGACTGCTGCCCTACTGTGCTGAACTGCTGCCTGCTCCATTATTGCATGGGTGAGAAGTACTGGATCTGCATCTGTTGAACCCAGGACCCTAGAGTGACTCCAAGGGCTAGTTGGCTAGTAGACACAGAGATTCCAGCAACCTTGAGCCCAGCACCTGGACTCAATCATCTATAAGTCCTACCATGCTAAGTGGTGCCACCCCAGTCCTAGCCCCTGGAAGTGCACCTGAAGATGTTCTGCCAGCCTCTCTGTGAACCCAGCAGAACCAACGCACCTCCTCTGCTGTGTAGTGCAACTAAGTGGTACAAAAGGGGGTGGTGGAGGACGGAGCATCAGAACCAATCAAACACTCACACCCAGTCAACAGATCTGGGTTTGATCCATCACCGTTCTTTGGCCCACTCTGCCACCCCAGTTCAGACATGGCCATATGCAAATCAGTCTGACCCTGTGCCTCATGGGAACAGTCCAGCCCGAACTGCCAAGCCATGCCTTCCCTGGACCGGAAACAAGCTTCCTAGGACTGGTTTCTGGCATTTCAGCCGTCTTCAGCCAGGCTTGCTTGAATCCAGTGGCAAAGTGAGCAAGGGACTCACGTCTGAGCATACCCTGCCAACATATGGCGAACAAAGTGGTACAAAAGGGGGTGGTGGTGGACGGAGCATCAGAACCAATCAAACACTCACACCCAGTCAACAGATCTGGGTTTGATCCATCACCGTTCTTTAGCCCACTCTGCCACCCCAGTTCAGACATGGCCATATGCAAATCAGTCTGACCCTGTGCCTCATGGGAACAGTCCAGCCCGAACTGCCAAGCCATGCCTTCCCTTGACCGGAAACAAGCTTCCTAGGACCGGTTTCTGGCATTTCAGCCGTCTTCAGCCAGGCTTGCTTGAATCCAGTGGCAAAGTGAGTAAGGGACTCACGTCTGAGCGTAGTGCAACTAAAGCAGAACCAAGAAATTGCCTTTGCTGTGAGGATTTACCCAGCACAGTGACTCTGCTTTGACCTCACAACCTGCCACCTCACAGCCCGCATTGGAACTGCTGCAGCAAGATGCATTCTCAATGCAGTATCTCGCATCCCAAATCTCTCATCAATGCTAGCATCAATGATGATGCAGGTTCTTGTATTGCAGTCTCACAGATTCTCGGGAACTGACACATCGCCTCGGCTATGTGATGCATCCCCAACGCCGGACTTTGCATCACAAGCTCTTGTCAACTGGATCCTCGATGACGATACATGACCTCACAGAGCAGCTGCACAGGTCTTCAGAATCAGTGCATTTCCTCAGTTGTGCGACTCATCTTCAATGCGTGACCTCATAATGCTCCACAACCAGGATTTAAGGTACTCTTGTTCAGCAGGCCTAACAGGGTCCCCGTAGTTGGCCCGCACTCCGTCACAGTCGGCCTGAACTTATGACATTGTACCAGACCAGCTCGACCAGATATCCACAGTTGGTGCTTTGTGCTTTTTCACTCTATTTCTACTGGAACCTTTAAATATTGCTTATCTCCAGTTCTACTGATTAGATTTCTGTTGTTTTTGGTCTTGTTTTGTTTATTAACATTAACTCTTTATAAATTGATGTGGGATTTTTCTTGTGTTGTGTTTCACTTTATTACTGTTTGAAGTACTTCATGAATACTTTACACATTGCCTCTAAGTTAAGCCCATCCACTCTGTGCCAAGATACCAGAGGGTTGAGCACAGGCTAGTTAGGGGGTTGCTTGTGACATCATACTGACAAGAACTATGATTCCTTCTTGAGTAGGGTTTCTCCCTCCCACACAGCAGTAACCCAATCTGTTTCAAGAGACACTTCTCTAAACAAAGTAATCACTTATACTAGATCATGCTGGGTATCATATACAAACACCTACAATGTGCATGTTAGAAATGGGGTTTCTGGTTGTCAGAGTATTCACCTTGTACAAATAGGAACCACCACTCAAGTTAGGGTAAGCTAGCTGCACATTAAAAGATAACCTGCACTTACCATCTGGTAGATTGGCACAGAGTAGTCAGGCTTAATTAAAGAGGCAGTGTATAAAGTATTTGTGCAACACAGTAATACAATGAAAACACCACAAAAATACTCCACACAAGGTTAGAAACTTGATTATATTTTTATGTGTAAAACAAAAACAAAATGACAAACATCTAATAAGTAGAACCAGAGTTATGAATTTTTAAAGAATACATCAAAAAGTAGCTCTTAGAAACATATGGCGTTTAGGGGTTACTTGAGGTTGCAGTGGACTGGGGTACATCCAAAGTTCAGGACCTGCAGCGATGGAGTGCAGGCCAGATACAGGACTCACGCAGGTCCTGATGATAAAGTATCTTGCATGGAGCAAGTGTCAACTTCAAGGACTCAGTGCATCAGCTCCAATCCGCGCAGGCGATAAAGGCTTAGTTGATGAACCCATTTAAGATGCAGGCACTGCGTCTGCTGTCCATTGTCGTCGAGCTACGTTGTCCGCGAAGCGATATCACCAATAGGCTCCTGCGTCGAAGGGCAATGCATCGGTTGCAATCAGCGCAAAGTTGTCAGTGAGTCGATTTTAATAGTTCTGGACAGAAGAAGTCACCTTTCAAGGGCCCAGGACTGGATTGGCACCAGTTGGCAGTGCAGGACTCACAGACAGCATGGTCCAGGTGCTGTTGCAGGGTAGAACAAAGTCTTTGATGGGCCTGATGCTTCAAAACAAGGGGCTAGCCAGCAAGCCATTGGAGTCACTCTGGGTTCAAGTGAGATGGGTCCAGTCCATGTCCTCATCAGAGCAGAGATCAGCAGGCTGCAAAGCAGCAGAAAGAAGCAGAAGCACAGTTTTTGTAGAGCAGTAGTCAGGCAGAGTGGCAATCATTGGGGCACAGCTGCCTTTACTCCTGGTAGATTTCTTCACAGGTCCAGTAGTGTACTGTCTTTGTAGGATCAGAGGCCCAGTACTTATACCTGTGAGGCATGCCCAGTTGTGCCTTTGAACTGGGGATGACTTCAAAGCAATCCACTGAAGTGCACAGGTCCCCCTTTCTTCCAAACCCTGGCTCCAAACTATCAGTAGGTGGTAATCAGCCCTTTGTGTTGGAAACAGGACACTGCCTATTCAGATGTAAGTGTCAGCTGCCCCTCCCTCTTCCTGCCCAGGACAGCTATCAGAATGCGTATGAATGCAGATGAGTTCTCTGTCACACCCACCCTTCCTGTGCTTGTTGCTGTCTAGAGGGAATGCACAAAGTGTAGCTTTCACCCATCCCAGACATGTATTGGAGACAGGCTGCAAGGCACTTTGGGCAGTACTAGTAGAGAAATGGCCACTTTCTAAAAGTGACATTTCTAAAATAGTAATGTTAAATCAAATTTTATCATTAAGGAGGATTTATCATTACCATTCCAAAGATATGAAACATGATGCAGCTACTTCTTTATAATCAGGAATTGTGGCTTAAAAGTGTATTCAGGAATTCCCAATGCTAACATATGAGAGGAGGAGGCCTCACAGTACTGAAAAATGAATTTGGGTGTTTGTTATTACCAGGACATGTAAAACATAAAAGGACATATCCTACCTTTTACTTACACAGGACCCTGCCCTTAGGGCTACCCAGGGCCTACCTTAGGGGTGACTTATGTGTAATAAAAGGGGAGTTTAAGGCTTAGCAAATGGCTTTAAATGCCAAGTTGAAGTGCAGTAAACTGCACACACAGGCCCTGCAATTACAGGCCTGAGGCAGGTTTGCAAGGCTACTTGTGTAGGTGTCATAGTCAACACTGCAAGCCCACTAGTAGCATTTCGATTAATGGTCCATATGCCAATTGGGTATACACCAATGTCACCATGTTTAGGTGAGAAGCACATGCACTTTAGCACTGGTTAGCAGTGATAAAGTACTCAGAGTCCTAAGGGGAACAAAAAGATTAAGCAAAAATAGGAGGTAAGCAGACAGAAAGTTTGGGGTAATACCACCCTAAAGATGACAGGTTTAACAGTACAGTATCCAGATTACAATGGTTATTGTTACTATTTTCACAGACTTTGAACTTGTGGAATTCTCAGGCATCCAGCAACTGAGACTTATTAGAAAGCTGATATGGTAATGTTTGATGAGGTGCATGAAGTGCATGCATGCCTATCACATGTGAGTGTGACCAAGAGATATAACACATTAATAGTAGGATTTGACTGTAGTAATCAATAGGGATCTTAATGAACCTGAAGAAAGCCAGCTGACCTCCTGAGCAACTCAAAACCGGTAGAAACATGTTGATCAAATAGATGTAGAAGTTAATATATGCTCCAACTGCAGTCCACTTTGTTTTTAATCTGCCAAGGGTGCCCTGTGATTAAAATTTAAAAGAAAATGGTGTGACCAATAGGCAACTTTAATGATCACCAGGATCCCTAAAAATGGCACACAATTACATCAAAGTGCTCCCTCCACGAGTGGCGATGTGCCTGCCCAGTGATATTAGATCTACCGGGTGAGGACTCGATGAAGCATGCATTCTATTATAAAACTATGAATTTTCGCGTTTTGAAGCTGGTAATGGGTCTAAAATTTTCTAGTTAAGATTGGTAAGTCTCCTCCTTGTTATAGGCATCTTTTTTATGCATCTAATTTACTTTACATTTTTTGGGATTTATCAGTTGTGCCAAGACGTTTAGCATCACTGTACTCTAATATCCCTTTTCTTCTCATGTTTTGTAAACCAAGGAGTAAAAGTTGGAGAGTCCTCTCTTGTCATTTGTGGTCGTGAACGTGTAGTACTTAGAACTCTGCATCGTGTTACTATTATAAAGATTGTGGAAAGTAAAATCTCACATATGTTCCAGTGACTGAGTGCTATATACAACTGTTAAATACATAAATTTACAAATCTGTAAAAAAAACATACTTGATGACTATTTGTGATCAAGAACTGAGGAACAATGCAAGATTCAGGCATGGCAAAGGAGCGTTTTGCTTGAATATATCATGGAGAATCCTATTGTGATTTTTAGGGTCTAGAAAGTCTGTGTAGATGGGAACAAGACCAAGCAATGGGTGGATACCTCAGGATAAACCCTAACTAGAGAGTAGCATCCACCAGCTCCATTGGCTACTCCAAACAGTCTCTATCGTTAGACAAATAAAGGTATCCAGCAGAAATTAAAGGTTCTCATTAACCACTTGACTGTAAATCAGGCCCTTCATCTATGATACTAAATAGAAAATGATCACAGAAATAGAGAATCTTACTAGATAAGTATACATGATGCTAATGGGTCAATCGAAGGTAAAGGTACGCTTACAACTCCTACGACATGCATTATACAAATTCACCCAAGCTAGTTCTGAAAGTGAACAAATCAAGTCGTTGCTGTGTATACTGGAGCCATAAGACTGGTACAACTGAAAGAGGGCATGATAAACAGCTGTGCTAAGTAACACATTAACACACATCTTTATATGACATTTTAAATAGACGCTAAACCTAGTGGCATGACGAACACCTAATGGGTCAAATCTGTGCAATAGTTAAGAAAATAAACACGAAAAATGAGAGAGAAGATAGAAAAGCAGCAGTAAACAACAAAACAAGAAACACGAACAAACTAAAACTGGACTCTTGTTTGTGTTGAAGAGCTTGCGCTTTGATTGCTAAATTTTGGGAATTGCTTGACTTTAGCAGTCCATGATATTTTCCTACGTGTTTAAGCAGTTGAGGGTTGTGCAGCTATTTCTACCCTACAATACCCAACACCTCTGCATTACACTAGGTCGGGTATTTGTAAAAATAGCTGGTGCATAATTTTGCATCAAAATAAGAACTGATGCCTGAAGACTGAATCTGTTCAGTGCCACACAACACCACAAAAAACAATAAAATAGTCGTGTAGGTAGGTTCCTTCATAGGGTGGTGCATACTTATATTTTAAGCAGCGCAAGCGATTTATAGTCACTGATAATTGAATTTCAGTTGCTTTTTTCCTTAAATTTGGGCAGCAGCTGTCCATAATTTAAAAAATGCAATTGTAATACAAATAATAATAAATGCAAGGAGTCTCCGCCTTAATCCCGGCTTTGTTGTTTGAGCTGCAGGAAGCAGGTGGCTGCAGTGGAAGACTGGATTGTGTGGCCTGAACAGATGTGCAATGCCTGTTATTTACCATTGCCCCACACTGCTTCTCTCTGGGGACTGGGAACATGATCTCATCAAATATCGTACCGCCCTGCATTCCGAAGCAATTCTTTAGATGTTCCCACCTTCCTCCTTGCATTGCATTGTCCTCTCCAGCATTAGGGTTTGAGTAGCTAGGAAATGGCTACACACAGCTTAAAGATACAATATGTGGAAATTAATGATCACACCAGCAGAGACGAGGCCTGGTGGAGAAAGCTAGCACAGAGCTGCGCTACAAGGGCAGTTAAGACTTAGGGGCATATTATCAAGCATGGCGTTAAAATTATTGCCGCTTTAGCGGCAGTTAAGTGGCGATAATGGGCTTGATAATATGCCACAGAGAATTCCAATAGAAGCCCATGTTGATACCAGAACATGGGCTTCTATGGGAATTCTCAAGGGCATATTATCAAGCCCATTATCGCCGCTTTAGTGGCAGTTTTCTGCCGCTAAAGCGGCGATAATTGTAACGCCGTTTCTTGATAATATGCCCCTAAGAGAGTTAAAGAAAGGTTTCCAAATGAATGAAGTAAGCATAGAGCTAATACAAGAAGTAGCTTCTGAGATTAAAGTAATTGCAGGGGAGGGAAGGGTGGATGGAATGCATCTTAGCAATTAGGAAAACATAGCAAAGCTCAGAAAACAGATGCAATAAGCAAGGCAAACTAAAATGAAGCATGTTTCACCAGGACACAAGTATCAGGAACTGCTGAAATCTAATAAAAGGTATATGATTCCACTGACAGAAATACCGCCTGGAAGATTAGTTCATGAAAGATCGCACTCCTCAACGGAGGAAGAAATTTGAATAGTTATTTTGTGCAAATGAGAGGTTTAAGTTTGTTTTTATAAAATACACAGTCTCAGTGCTTGGTTAGTACACAGCCCACAGCAGCTGCTGTCAATTAGGACTCCAGCACAGGCTATTAGATCATAAAGTGCGCCAGCAGCCAAGAAACAGAGATGGTTTCGTTTTCAGCAGTGTTTCCAAGACCACAGTGCAGTCATCTGGCCTACACAAAGCTAAATTAGAGCAGCAAATGTCTGCGATTCCATAATAAGATAATTTGCATGTTTTTTTCAGGGAGATTATGCAAAAGTTTAAATCGTATGCATCAATCCAAAACTTATATTTACTTGCAAATACAAATCTTGTAGCATATGTTTACTTGTCTAACTACCCAGCATCTCTGTGATGGAATGTGGACTTAATTGGCTGTGAAGTTCTATCGACTACATCCATAGCCCACTTGCGAAATGTTAGACTTGGCTTATTCAGTGGGTTCACCCCCAGGCTTTTTACTTTTATGCCTCTTGTTTTTGCCTCAGTGTTTTTGGCTATAGGACTCTGTGCACTTTACCACTGCTATTCAGTGCTAAAGTGCATATGCTCTCCATGTAAATTGCATTTACGGAATGGTGTTTCCATGATTGGCATATTTGATTTTCTGGTAAGTCCCTAGTAAAGTGCATGCATGTGCCAGGGGCTGTAAATCAAATGCTACTAGTGGGCTTGCAGCACTGGTTGTGCCACCCACCTGAGCAGCCTTGAAAAGGTATCTCTGACCTGCCACTGTAGTGTCTGTGGACAGTTTTAGACTGCTATATTGACCTGGCAAGTGCACCCACTTGCCAGGCCCTAACCTTCCCTTTTCTTAAATTTAAGGAGCCCATATGGTAGGCGCAAGGTACCCCCATGGGCAGGGTGCAGTGTATGTGAAAGGTAGGACATGTACTGGTGTGTGTGACATGTCCTGATAGTGAAATATTGCCAATTTTGTTTTTTCACTATTGAAAGGCTATCTGTCCCATAGGATTGCATGGGAGATACTTTGTAACATCTTACAAGTATAACTTCCAATTGGGACAAGATGGAGAAATTACGTTTAGGCTCTCTGAATTCAGAATTTAATAATATATCTTTTAGTAAATTTGTTTTTGAAATTGTGTGTTTCAAAATGCCACTTTTTGAAAGTAAGCATTTTCTTGTTTAACCATTCTGTTTGCCTCTGTCTGTTTGTGGATTGACTGTCTGGTTTTAGTGATGGGGCTGGGGATGTGCATTCACTGTAGACATCCACTTGGGGGTTGAGGTGTGCCTAGCCCTTCCTGGATGACTTAGCTCTGAGCTGAATAGACCTTGGCTGCATTTAGAATAGTGGGAGGAGTTTTCCTTGCACCTGAATAGGGCCTATGTCCCTTGCACAATGCTGTCTCCACCCCCTGTGATCATATTGCACCAGTGAGTACAGAACTAGTTTGGACTGGGCTAGGAGACCCTTGCACAAAGACAGAACAAAGACAAAATGGGGTATAAGTAGAGAACTTAAACCCCAGAACTTTAGATCCCTTCAGGACTCAAGCGGAACCTTTGCCAAGGAGAAGATCTGGAGAGCTGTAAGGAGAAGTACTACCCCTTTGTTGTGCGGGGATGGCCTGCAGTTGCTGCTTCTGCCAAGGAAAGGACAAAGACTCGAACTTTGCTGTGAACCTACTTGAAGAAGAATCTCCAAGGGTCTGTGTATGCTGGCTTCCTGTTTTGAGGGACACAAAGACTTCACCCCTAGCTCCCCTGAACTCTATTGACAAGAGTTCTGACCTGCCAGGAGGTGCCTATTCCAGTTTTGGGCCTCTGGAGGTTGTTCCTGGTATTGGGAGCTGGAAGCAACTTGAAAGAAGCAAGGAAACCTGTCTCCTACACTGTCAGTTATGCTGCTTTGATGCTGCGACCAGCACAGAGGCCACTCCTGAAGTGCATAACGCACCACCTGGACTGCACCACAGCTCCTACACCCTTCAACACCTGCAGTTATTGGCATTTCCCGATGCCAGAGCTTACATCGACTCCATCATCGCCAGCCCCTGCATACTGTTATCGCGGCGCCGATAACCTCTGAGGGTGACTCCATGAACTCCCTGACTTTGCATCGCCTCACCGGAATCGACGCCTCACAGCTGATGCAACCGACTTCCTCTGTCCTGGATTCAACACGTCACCTCCTTGCAGACATGATGACTCGCCTCCTCCGTGGCAGCCAGGGAGTTGGCCTCGACCTCGGCACCGATGTTTCACCTCCACGATGCCTTGCATCGTCATAGACTTCGTAATCCAAAGGCCCTGTTTGTTTGGGGGTCTGTGTGACTCTGTGCCCGACACCGGCACTTGCGGATGGCGCTGTACTTCGGATTTATTGCTGTCACGATGTCGCAATAACCACCAGGTGGAGCAATTTGTTTTCTACAAGCTTTAGTCTTGAAATTACAATTTTGGAGTGCTATTTTAATACTTGTTGTTGTTTGGTCTTGTTGAGTTTAGATAAAGATAGTTTATTTTCCGAAACTGGTGTGGTGTACATTTGTGGTTGTATTACCTGTGTTTTGTGTACAAATACTTTACACATTGCCTTTGAGATTTGCCTGTCTGCTTGTTCCAATCTACCAGGGGGTGAGTAGGGGTTATATAAAGTTTGTATACCCCTTAACCGGACTAGAAGCAAGGGTCCTATATGGACAAAGGTGAATACCCCTGCTAACTAGAGACCCCTATTTCTAATACTGAATGTATGCCAGTATTTTGAATTGGCTTACAGGACAGGCAAAGAATCGCAAAAATCCGGGCCCATTATGTGTAATGCATATGTAAACTGCACATTTTCTTGTAAACAATTCAGTTGATGGGAGGTATACCTGTCAAGTAAGAGCTCTATAGATCATGTAATGTGTTGAGTCTGGCAGTGGCAGAATACAAAATGATGGGAGAAGGGGCTGCGAAATGTGGAAATGACTTCTGAAACTCCCATATCTCAAAGATATCCATAGGCTTTAGAATGAGTGAACCCAACCCCATTGGGGTAGCAGGACCTGGTGTCTGGATTATGAAAGAAGGCAGCCAAAGTTGTCTCTTTGTTATTATACGGTGGCAGCTCCTTGTCGTTTGCAAGAAAAAATTACTTGCGTCCCCTAAATGTGTTATATTCAGAGACTGTGCTCCCCTTGTAAGGTCTTTTAAGCTGCTTGCAAGCTCAGTACCAAAAAGAGGTATACCATACAAAGAGTCCAGGTATTCCCTTACTAGCAGACAGGAGCTTGCTTTAGCAATACAAAGGTGCTCTTCTAGTGGATAGTGTGGTTGAACAGTCTAAGGCTTAACAGAGAGGAGTGTTAGACATCTGTAAATACACACGATAGTCAGTCAATGAGGAGGCCGAGGCTAATTTATAAAAATAACATGTATCATTATATGTTTTTAGGCACCAGAATCCATATCATCAGGTAAGTGCGTTTTGCAAGAGAAATACTTTCCGTTTTTAAAAAGTTGACTCTTAGTGCACTTTTTATAAGCTGCAATGTTACCCTTTTGGAGGAAAAACAAGTAAAGCATTCAGCTAAAGTACAGCAACTTACGAGACCAATCTCCGGGCTAAGGGGAGTATCAGGCAAAATCCAAGGCAGTACCAGAAGGTCACCTCCAGTGGCACCAGGACAGCCAGTTGCAGTGGTGCAATACAACATTGGGTGCCCAATGTTAGTCAATGGGGATCCGTCTGAAAAGAAGCCACAGGTTTTGACTGGATTGAACAACACAAAGGGCTCCAATCTTGTGATGCTAGGGGATGGGGGAAACTGGTGATCCTCTTCTCCTCTGGCTGGGGCAGTCGGGTGCAGAGGGTCTTTATGGTGTCGGGTTTCTTTGTCCGTGAGCACTTGCAGTTGAGGGGGGCTTACAAACAGAAGCTGCAGGTGATGTGGGGGAGTTCACAAGGGATGAATGCAAAGTGGACTCGGTCTCTTGAGGGCTTGGGGATCATGTTGACACTGTTGGCCCACTTTGACATGGGCTGGGGGGCTATGTGCAGTGGTGCTTGGCCGCATCAGGTTTCGGCGTTACCCGAGTCCTCATGGTTCTTCTTGGGGAGGCCTGAAGGATGCAGGGGAGCAGCTTTGCTAATCCACGAGAGTTCTTGAGTCTTTATTGAGGGCAGGCCATACTCCCAGGCTTTGGAGTCATGGCAGCTGCAGGATGAGATGTCTTTGGTGCAATTTTGATGAGATACAGCAGACAAGCCTGCAGAGCTGGTGCCAAGTTAGTTGCTCTTCTTCAGTCTCCTGTCTTCACGGTTCTTCAGTGTCCTTCTTCTTTGTAGGTCATCACAATCTGATTTCCTTGTGCCAGTGCTCTCCTAAATACTGAATTTAGAGGTATTAGGAGAGTATAGGGTAGTATCCAATGGGCTACTTACCCCTGGGGTCACGACACCCAATATATGACCAATCCCTGGGAAAAGTGGGCATAACCCTGTCCCAGATATCCTAAATTTGCCATCACCAAGATGGTCACTCTCTGAAGAGTCACATCCACTTCAGGATGCCCAGTTCAGTAGTGGTGCTTGCCTGAGGGTGAACACTCCTGTCTTGCCCAGCTAATTGTCCCGTCTGTCCAGGTGCCAAACCGCTTTGCCAAAAGGGGGTTTGGCTTCCTTTCCTGTGATAGAAGCCAGAATTGCATTCCAAAAGCGATGGGCCTCTTTGAAGCTCCCCAGTCTTGGAAGGCTAATCCGCATGTCATCCTGTGGTTGGAAGTGCCAAGCACCTTCTGACCAACCAAGAGTGGTTTATGGCCCGCATAGAGCAAAGGCCCTCACTCTTTGGTGCTGGAAACCCCTCTCTAGTGGCAGGTTGGTGAAAACCAGTCAGTTTACACCCCAGTAGCTGGTATGTTTTTAGGTTGCACTTTTAAGGTGCCCTCTAGGGGCATGTATTTCTAAATCCGACACTGGCATCAGTGTGGATTTATTAATTCGAGATGTCTGATACCAAACATCCCTATTTTCATTGAAGCCCTCATGTAGTTGGGGAACTCATTTTGAAATGGCTTAAATGATCACTTGTACTGGCAGTAATGGAATTGACCTGTATGGGGGCATATCATATCTGCTCATGTAGTTATGCCCTCACATTTAGTATAGTGCAACTTTCCTTAGGGCGGTAAGGCCTGCTTTAGGGGTGACTTACTTATACCGCATGCAGTGTTAGCAGGGGGGCACAAAGGCTATGTCCCTTGTCGGGTTTTCACTTTTTTCTGCTAAAAGACCCGCAGCATGCATTGGCAGTTTGCATGAAATTGGTGAAGGGTCACTTGGGGGGGGGGGGGGCACCATTTGTGCCTCAGCCCTTGGGTATCCTCTCTAGTACCTCCGATCCTAGGGACTGGGGATAACACTTACTAGGGACATACAGAGGGCACTAAAGGAATTGCCAATTGGGAGAAAATAAATTGCACAGATTTGGGAACGAGATCTGGTACTGTGGACCAGGTTAGCAGTAACCCAGTGACCTTTCAGTTGAAATCACATCAAATACCAGGCAAAAAGTGGGAGGACCATGTCAAAAAGGATACTTTCCTACATAACACCCTCCTAAATGAAAGAAAATGAGACTAACTTTTACAAGAGAGTCTTCATTTTCTAAGTGGAAAAACCTGGAATGGCCTTCTGCATTGACATGGTAAGTCCCAGGTCTGTCATGCACTGTAAAGTCTATCCTATGTAGGGAAATGAACCACCTCAACAGTTTGGGGTTTTCACCTTTCATTTGCATCAGCCATCTGACAGGCCTGTGGTCACTTTGAACAAGGAAGTGAGAGCCAAACAAGTATGATGGCATCAACTTCTCCAGCAAGCAGCAAAGGCTTCCTTCTCAATGGCACTCCAATGCTGCTCTCTGGAAGTAACTTACTGCTTATGAAAACAACCGATTGGTCATGGGCATCATCTCTGGTTTGGGACAGTACTGCTGCTATCCCATGTTCAGCGGCATCTGTCTGCAGGATGAACAGCTTTGAATAACCTGGAGCTTTTTAAATGGGTACTGAGCACATTGCTTCCTTCAGAGTGTCAAAAGCCTTTTGACAGTTCCCTGTCCAGCTTACTTGCCTTTACTTGGAGGTCAATTCTGTGAGGGGGGCCACACCTGACCCATATCCATGCTCCCTTCTCAAACCTCTGGTAGTACCCAGTCAAGCCAAGGAACGCCTTGACTTTAGTCTTGGATCTTGGATTGTAAGGACTCAACTTGGCCTCAACATACAAGGCGGCCCAAGTATACAACTGAGCCCTGCCCTATCTGGCACTTGCTTGCCTTGATAGTGAGGTCTGCATTTTGCAGAGCCTCAAGGACCTTACCAAGGTAGATCAGGTGATGCTGACAAGTGGAGCTATAGATAACATTATAATCCAGATATGCTGTTCTAAAAGCCTCCAGCCCAGCAACGACTTTGTTTACCAACCTCTGGAAGGTAGCAGGGGCATTATTTAGTACAAAGGGCATAACAGTGAACTGTTAATGTCCATCTGGGGTTGAAAATACAGATTTCTCTGTTGCTCCTGGGGTCAGACCCATCTGCCAGTGCCTTGATGTCAAATCAATTTACTGAGAAATTTGGCTGCCCCTAGCCTGTCAATCAATTTATCAGCCCTTGGAATCTGTGTGCATCTGTATTGGTTACTGCATTGAGGCCCCTATAGTCCACACAAAACCTCAGCTCTCTTTTACCACCCGTGGTATGAGGTTTGGGGACTAAGACAACTGGGCTAGCCCAAGGGCTGTCTGAGAGTTCAATGACTCACAAGTCCAGCATCTTGATTACTTTAGCTTTGATGCTCTCTTTGACATGATCAGACTGCCTGCAGATTTTATTTTTGACTGGTAGGCTGTCCACTGTGTCCATGTCATATGTACCCCAGTTGGTCTGACCAGGGGTCAAAGAGAAGTACTCAGCATACTGGTGGAGTATAAGCCTGCAGTCAGGATGTTGTTGGGCAGAGAGGGTATCTAAAAAAAACCACTCCTTCTACTGGCCCATGTTTAGGGTTGTAAGAGAGGAGGCCCAGGAGAGGTTCATCAGCAAGGCCTCATCAGCCCTGTCATGATACGGTTTAAGGCGATTCACATGGTTGACCCTTTTGGGGTTTCTACAAGTGCCAAGGTCCACCAGATAGGTGACCTCCCCTTTTCTTTCTAAGATAGGGTAGGGGCCACTCCGTTTGCCCTGGAGGGCCCTAGGAGTCACTGGCTCCAAAGCCCACACCTTCTGCCATGGTTGGATTTCCACCAGTGCAGCCTTTTGGTCATACTAGAGCTTCTGTAGCTCTTGGCTGGCCTCAAGGTTTTTACATGCTTTTTCCATGTACGCAGTCATCCTTGAACATAGGCCGAGTGTTGGAAATGGGATTTCTGGTTGGCTAGGTCAAGCGCCTAAGCCAGGCAGAAACCACCACTCTAGTCAGGGCAAGGGAGTTACATGCTGAAGATAACCTCTTCTCACCCCCTGGGTAGCTTGGCACGAGCAGTAAGGCTTGTCCCAGAGGCAATTTGTAAAGCGTTTGCGCAACACACACACTGCAGCAACACACTAGGCACACTACAAAAGAAGCTCCACACAAGGTTATATAAAAAAATATATCTTAATCAAAGGGGAGGGAAAGAGAAGCTATGGTCCATTCGGCTTCCAATGGTTAGTTTTAAATCAAGGGGGGAGAGAGAGAGAATGGACCACTTGTCCTGTGTTACCAGGGTCTTTTTGGTAGTGTCCATCAAAAAAAGACCCTCATACATCTACACAGGCCGATGGCGGTATATTTTCGTTCTCCGCCTTTTGTGTACTGTTTCAGCATCATCATTGGGTCATTTTCTTTTGTAAAATGCTGACCTCCACCTGGAGGGAGACCCACTGGTACTGACAGTAGTGGTCAGGAATAGATGTGAAAATGTGCTCGTGATATTGTGAAAAAATATTTAAAATCCCTATTTTCACTTTTAACCTCAATGGTTTATTTGCGAGGCAGTGAATGGGAGATTAAAAGAAAGGTGTTGTGCGTTTAGAATGAGTTACTTATCATATGCACTTCTTATGGGTCAACATGTTTCAGCCCTCTGTGTGTTCTAAGGGCTTTCGTCAGGACCGAGTTTTGAGTGTGCGGAGCCTGTTTGGTTCTGCACGGAGTGGTGTACTCACCACTCTGGGTTCAAAGGGGTCAGATCAGTAGTATCTGTACCTAGAGAGAAAAAAGAGAAAGTTGGGGGATGCAGTGATACATGAAACTTGTGCATTCAAAGGTTTCAGTAAGGGGACTGCTGTAACAGTGTTACTCAATTGTCCACAGTGGTAAAGAGTATAACGCAACATTATGCTTTCAAAAGCGATGTAGCTACAAAATGGTGGGTAGGCAGGGCGGTTAGGTTCAAGAAAATACAGGTATACATATCGTTATGTTGAAGTGTGTGGAGAGCTTTATTGTTAAGGCCCAAATATCATTTACTAGTGGTTATTCTGCCTGAAGGTACACATATAACACAAAGATCGTTCATTTGACAGTAATTTGTATGCAGATAGAATAGAAGATTCGATGTCCCAGACTAGCGCGTTTTCGCTAATTCACGAAGTCTTGTTATAGGTGATTATGCAATCTAAAGGTGCGCATATCTCTGAATTTAAAATATCATTCATTTAACTGCAAAATGCAACCATTAGGAATAGAAATGCGATATCTCGAAATTTGCGCGTTTTTAGCTGAAAGAGGCTATCGTAAAACTGATCGTTGATAGGAGCTGTTTGTTTAGCGCCTGGTGAACTCAGCTATGGTAGCTATGATAGGATGAATCTATATCAGGCTCGATTGTGATTTAGCAAGATTCAGTGTGTTATTAACAAAGAGACATTATAGGCAAGAGAGCGCCTACCAGACAATCGTTGGAGCTTTTACCTTGTAAGCTTTAAATTGCAAAGCTTCATGGAGTCACCGGCGGGCCTCTGAATGCCGATTCCATTCTTGGGTGACGGCACAGAGGTCGGTTCGTTCGCATCTCTCACCAGTGTCTTCACAGTGATTCACTTGTGCTGGCTCTCACTACGGTGCTCCGAGTGACGCGAGGGCCGGTCTCGGTGTGTTTGTATTCCCGGTGTTGGTAAAAAGGGAAGAGGGACTAAGGAGGAGTTGGTTGGCAAGATTGATTGGCACAGTGTCCTTGTTTTTTAGAGAACAGACTATAACGTAACAAGTTAGTGTTGTTGTGGCTACGGAATGAAATTAAATGATAGCAATATGAAAATTACGGCAGGGTACTGAATTGGGTGAATTAAGGAGTGTCAGTAATGTTGTATTGCCTCTTCTATTCTAAAAATCACAAATGTTATATTTCATCCTAAATTTGCGACTTGACTTCATGAGTTACAGTCCTTTGGTCAATATGGATGGTAGATAATGAACCGATTACAGTTTTCGTTAAAAAACTGAAGAATTTCAGCCGTCATACTGATAGGCGGTGTACTGTCAATTAGTATGATTTCGTAATTAAGGGATGTAGGATGTGGTGATTCTCATCTTCTATTCTTAAAGGGACAATTGCCGGTTGCCAGACTGTATTATGAATCTTCTTTGTCTCATGGACAATTCAGAATGGTTATATTAATGGCCAGGGGGAGATGTTGTCCTGAAGTGTTATCACTGTGATTATAGTGGGATGTTCTTAACGGCAGACTTTCGTCAGTTGATCTTCAGAACTCTAAAGGATCATGACAAGGCATGCCATGGGATATTGTCATTCAATCCTCCTGTGTCTGTATGGAGGCGATAAATCCAACGTTGTTCTTTTTCAAAAAGGGTCTTCTCTGCGTTGTATGGTCTTGTTTTCAGGGTCTCAAGGACTACCCATTTAAGATCATCAGGATCATGGTTATGTTTAATGTAATGTTTGCTCATTTTAGTTGTGATTCGTTTGCAGGTTACATTGCTCCTGTGTTCACAGATTCGAATCTTCACTTTTCGGCACGTCATCCCTATGTACCTGAGGTCACAAGGGCCTACTATCATGTAAATCACATGTGTAGTGTTGCAGTTCGTGTGGTGGCGTATCGTCCATGTGAAATTAGGTAGAAGTGGTAGTGTTTTCGTTGTCTTTGTTAGCTTACATACCAAACACGAGCCACACGGGTAGTGTCCTACTATAGGGTTGAGGTTCCAGAGTGTTGTTAAGGTTCCATCATTTGTAGTGACAGTTGGTCTTGTGTGTACAAGGATGTCCTTAATGTTTTGTGTTCGTCTATTAGCAAAGCGTGGTTTGGGCCAATCCAGATTGTTGGATGTTAGGAGTCTCCAGTTCCTATTTATTATTTTCTTTATAGAGTTTGTGGATGTACAGTAAGTTGTAACACATGTCAATAGGTCTGCTGGTTCTTCTCGTTGGATTGATTCAAGTAAGCTATCTCTGGGCTGATTCCTTGCTCTCTTTTGACATTTCTTGATTGTCTTCAAAGGGTAATTCCTGAGTTCTAGCTTTTGTTCTAGAGCTGCCGATTGGGTCTTATAATCTGTCAGCTTGCTGCAGTTCTGTTTCAGTCGTAAAAACTGGCTGTAGGGTAAATTTTCTCTCAGTGGTCGAGGGTGGAAGCTGTTATAAGACAAGATGCTGTTTCTTGCTGTAGGTTTGTAGAAAGTTTTGGTTTGTAAGGTGTTGTTCTCAGAGAAGATCGTGACATCTAGGAAATCTTTGTATTATCATAAACACATTAGAATCATAATCACATAATATACACTGTGACAACTGGCACTAGGCAATATTCACAGGGGATTATATACATGATGGGGCCAATCGGGCCACTGTCAGAATCATCACAAGCATAAGTAGTGAGTATAAAACACTACCAGTAACTACTGGCGAAATACTGTACTCTACATAGTATTAGCAACATAAACGCATTATGTCTGCATCAACACATGGCATAAAACACATTATGCATAACTTTAGGCATAAACACTGGGCATAAACACATTATGCAATCCCTTAGGGCCTTGCGTCCTAGAAGTACACACAGGTACCACCCATGGAAATGGACCCAGGCCAACTGGCCTTTAAAGGGGGCCCAATGCCCTTTGTCCAGAATGTCAGGGCGCAATTCTAGAGCCTTCCAAGTGGCCCTCTGGCTGCCAATGTAGCAAAACCCATGTGCGTAATGCACGGGGACAGGGGAGTGCATCACACACCTTCCTTGGATTTTACAACCAACATGCCCCCATCGTTGCAGCTGCCCTCTGTCTGGCGGGGCAGCTGTAGGAAATGAGCTTTGGCACCACTGTGCCTGGGGAGCCCCTGGAGAAAGGAAATGGCAGCCCTAGTGCCTCGCACGGTCTCCACACACTGGGGCCTTCTCGTCAGGCACCAGAGGCTACGTCTAGATAGGCGGGGAGTGGAGACTCTGACTTGGTCTCCCCCTCACAGAAAGTAGCCCTAGGACCTCCAAGGCAGCCTCACAACACAGACGGAAGAGGGGAAGAGCTCCGGGCTCACTCTCCCGCTTCGAGCTGTCTCCAGTCCCTGTTCGGCCGGCTCCAGGCACCGACAAAGTACCTCAGCGGGCCCTTCCTCACTTCCCTGGTCTCTTCTGGGCAGGGGCAACAGCCCCAACCCGGTGCCTTGCAGGCTCCGTCTCTCTTCTCTGCGGTGCCGCCAGGGCTTCTCCCACCTTTCGGCTGACTCTGCAAGGACATCCAGCCGGCAGCTAGGTACCGCCCACAACCAGGCAGCTTGCCTGGCTTCCGGGTCGCCGCTCGTGGTGCAGTGGCCCTTTTCCTAATGGCAAGATGCGGGGTTGGCTCCCACTTTTAAAATAGCATCGGCAGGGCGGGGTGGGCTTCTGCTCTGTTGCATAGGTACCCACAATGCGGGGTAGGCTCCCGCTTTGCTCCTCAGCAGCATGCAAAGGCGGGGTGGGCTCCTGCTGCTTCCTGCAACTCCGGGGGAATCCCTATGCCAGGATTTCCTCCGCAGGCCACGCACGCGCCTCCCGTCTTGGGAGAAGATATAGCACTCATGAGGCGCTCAGCCCAAAGTTCCAGGGCAAAAGGATGGGCCCAGGCAGGCCAGCTCACATGGCCCTGCAGCAGGGAGGCAGTTCCTCGTGGTAGTTCCTTCTGAGGCCCAACAGCAGCAAGTTCCCAAGTAGCACAAAGAAGCACACCCAAACATGGGGTCACAGCCCCAGTACTTATACTACATTTTCCTTTGTCTGCCCTCGGCACAGGGTTTGGGGAACCAGCCTGAACTGGTTCTGGGGGTTTTGGAGCACTGTCTACAGGGCTCCTCTTCCCCATTGTCAGGTGGGGGCTTGGTCATCAGACCGCCGCAGGGGGGCAAAGCCAGCATTCACCCAGGCAGGCACAGACCTATTCAGGGTCAGGGGACTACTCCTCCCACTACTCTCAATGCAGATCCCCTATTCAGCCTAGCGCTGACTCACCCTGCCCTCCCTGGAGCCACACACACCTCACCAGCCCTTTTCACTCCAAAGCCAGACATGCAATACACATCAGGCAGGCAGACACATAGCACACAGAAATGCCAACTTCTAAAAGTGTCATTTCTTAAATAGTGATAATAAATCTGCACACACCATTGTGCAGCATTTATTACTATTCCAACCATACCAAACTTGACCATGCTGCTCCTCTCATATCAGGAATTACCACTGAAACACTTATCAGGGAATCCTCAATGAATTCCTATGAGAGGGCAGCCTCACAACAGTGAGAAACCAAAATGGCTGTTTGTCACTTCCAGGACATGTCACACACTTAAGGTACATGTCCTACCTTTTACCTACAATGCACCCTTCCCATAGGGCTAGCTAGAGCCTTCCGTAGGGGTGACTGGCATGCAGTAAAAGGGGGGTCACCGGCATGGCACACACTTTCGGTGCCACGTCACAGCGGCTGTAACACTGCATGCACAGGCCCTGCAATGGCAGAGGCCTAAGACAGGTTTGAAAGGCTACTTTGGTGGGTGGCGCAATCAGCGCTGCAAGCCCACCAGTAGCATTTAATTTACCGGCCCCGGGTATCTGAGATACCACTTTACAAGGGACTGATAGATAAATTAAAATATGCCAAACAAGTGTAGACCAATCTTTACCATGTTTACCACAGAGAGCACACACACTTTACACTGGACAACAGTGCTAAAGTGCCCAGAGTCCTAGAACCACCAACACTATGTCAGAAAAAAGGCTAGGAGGAAGGCAAAAAGTTCAGGGATGACCCTGCAAAAAGGGCCAAGTCCAACACTGAGCATCTAGTGCACTCGGTCTTGCTTAGACTCTTTGAGAGGTCACTCCCAGCATTTTTTTACTAGACACAATCATCCCTTGACAGGATGAACAAACAGTAATTCAAAGAGGTAAAGCCCTACTCCATTCTACGGCAAAATTCAGGCATGCCAGTAAGATATCCCATCTCCTTCCGTGTTTTTTGGGTAGTCCCATTATCATGCCTTTCATGGTTTTGTTGAATCTCTCAACCAAACCATTTGTTTGTAGGTGATATGGGGTGGTGTACATGTAAGTCACTCAGCATTTAGCCCACACGTGTTTCAGGTAGCGGGACATGAAGTTTGTGCCACTGTCTGACATAGCCTCCTGAGGGACACCCACTCTGGTAAAGATATCAAGGTGGGTCCTGGCCACTGCAGCACCAGTAGTAGTCCTAAGGGCTATTGCTTCAAGGTACCTGGTAGCATGATCCACTACTACCAGTATAAATCTATTCCCTAGTGCTGTTGGAGGGTCCTGGGGGCCAACAAGGTAAACCCCTACCCCGTAAAAGGGAACCCTAACCACTGGAAGTGGATATAAAGGGGCCTTTGGGTGGCTATCTGCTTTGCCAATGGCTTGGCAGGTTGCACAGAAGTTGGAAAACTCTTTCACCTTCTGGGACATCCCTGGTCAGTAGAAGTGGGTAACTAACCAACTCCAAGTGTTGGCCTGGCCAAGATTCCCAGCTAAGGGAATGTCAAGATCCAAAGTGAGTAAGAACTCTCTATACATCTGCGATACTACCACTCTCCTGGTGAAATCAGGTTTGGGATCTCTGGCCTCAGTGGAAAAGAGTCCCTCTACCCAATAGGTTATGTGGGAGCCAATGACATCTCCTGGTTCCCTATGGGCAGTTTGCTGTCTCAGACTTCCTAGAGTGGGACAGATCCTCTTGGGCTGACAGTTCGTCTACCTGATGAGAGGGGACCTGAGCCTGTATCTGCTCAGAAGCTGGCTTTCCAGACCTCTTGCTTTTTTTCTTGGTGGATTGGGCCATACTTTCAGACTCCCACTCCTCTTTTTCATCTTGGGCATTGCACTCTGCTTGGGTTTTCACACACACCCATTCATGTGTACCCAACATAGCTGCATGGTTTTGTCTTTTGACCTCAGCCCATGCTGAGGACTCCAGATCATTGCCTAGCAGAGATTCTACAGGAATTGCAGAGGATACCACCACCTTCTTTTGGCCAGTAACCACTCCCCATTCGAAGGACACCATCACCATGGGATGGACTTCAGCCTGATGATTATCAGCATTGAGCACTGTGACTATCTCAACAGTCAAGTATTGTCTTGGGGATATCAATATTTCAGTCATCAGGTCAGTGCTCACTTGGGATCACATTAGGAGACTTACAACTGCATTCACTGCATGTGCACTAGGGGGACTCTGTGTATTGAGACAGCTAGGGTCTTTAGTGTGGTGTCCATTGGCCTTGCAATTAAAGCACTAAGCCTTTTTGGGATCCAAGTTCTTACCCTGGTACCCAACCCTAGACTATGTATTGGCTTGGTGCCCCCCTCCTGAACAGGACTTTGGGAGCCTTGAGAAGACTCTTTGTTTTTGTCTTTGGACTGGTCACACCTTTCGCTTCGGGGGGCTTAGCGAAAACCTTTCTTTTGGTCACCCTAACCGTGATTTGTTTTGGTTACCCTCATCTTGACCCAGTGATCTCCCTCCTTCCCCAGCTCCTGAGGGGAAAGTGGACCTAGGTCTACTAGGTATTGATGTAATCTCTCAGGAACACAATTACTCAACAGGTGCTCTTTCATAATAAGATTATAAAGCCCATCATAGTCTTGTGCATTGTTACCTTTTAACCAGTCACCTAGTGTTCTCACTAAAAGGGCTACAAAATCTACCCAAGTCTGAATCTGGATTTTTCGAGTCTGCCGGAACCTGATCCTGTACTCGTCAGTGGTGAGTCCAAAACCCTCAAAGAGATTATCCTTAATGAGGTTTTAGGACTCTGCATCAGCCTCATTCAGTGTCAGGAGCATATCTATACACTTTCATGATAACAGCTCACAGAGAAGAGACCCCCAATACTTTTGGTTGAGTTGCCTCATTCTGTAAGTCCTCTCGAAGGCTGTAAACCACTTGGTGATATCATCACCCTCTGTGTATTTGAGGACAATCCCTTTGGAGATTTTAGGGTTGAAAGCTTTATCTTTCTCCCTTTTTATTATTTTGCTGCCACCAGAGATGGATCCTAGGCTCATCTTAGCTCTTTCTTTCTCTAAAGCTAGGAATTTAGCCTCTAAGGCTATTCTCTTGGCTAGTTTTTGAAGATCTCCATCTTCACTGTCTATTTCTCCTGAGGTACCTTCAGTACTCCCAGTGTTTCTTTCGTTACCCACCTCAGCATCCTCTGCACCTTCCTGGTCCAGGGACCTAGCATTTTCTTCAACCAGTCTTTGTTAATGTACCTTCATGGGTCTAAGTCCCATGGTGGAGTTCTATGCTTGACAGAGGGACTTAAGTTGGGACAACGTAAGGTTTCTGTATGGCCCCAGGTTGTACTCCTGGGAATTACCTGCCTCGGACTTGGTATTAAAGTAGTTGGGACCTTTTTAGGAAACTACCACAAATTCTAAGTGCTTTCTAAAGGCCTAACTTACATAAATATTTCTTAACTTCTAATCAGTTTTACTGTGGAACTTAACACAAGGCCCTAACCATTAGGTTTTTAACAATTTTAAAAAAGTTAAAATTGGAAAAAATGTTTTAGGCTAAAGACAAGTTTGAATTCCTTAGTGGAATCACTCATTAACCATGTGGTACAGCAAATGTCAGGTCTTGTATGCCACCACTGCACCACCAATGTAGGGGCCTGGAGTCTTTGCATGGCATACCTCTTTTTGGTACACCATATAGAGAGCCAGCTTCCTACAATATACATAAAATGGTGCCTTCTCTGCTCATTGTACAATGCATGTACTGAGGCAGCATGGGATTTAATTTAGACGAGTTTCCTCAGGGGAGTTATGTTTCTGACTGCACTTCTATGGGGCATCCAAGTAGGCTGGTGGGCCACTAAAGGCTCATTCAAAAAGACACCAGTTTAGGGAGTGTACTTTCTAGACTACCCCAGGTTGGTATAGAAAAGAGCATTAATTGTACTGTAATAGAACATTAGATGGGAAAGCTTGAATTCCCTAATTTTTGATGAATGCTCTGAGACAAAGTATGTATTGTCCATCTCAGAATTTTTGGGATCTCGAAGGTCGCCATCACCTTTAGTGGCACATAAGGGGCAACACACGTCCTGTCTTTAGAAAAGTGCACGGAGCACACACCAAATAATCTCAATGGGATTTATGGGCACCCTACAGGGTTGGTGAGCATCCTGCAGTGTTGGATTGGCTTTTTAGCAATCTATCACTGCTAGATGGCCCAGTAAGAAAGAGGCGGGCCAGCTTCACAAAGGGCCTCCTTACTCGTGGCAGAAGCCCTGGCAGTTATGGCAGGGGGCCCACACACATGGTGGGACCTCCGCATTGCAGGTTCTCATTGCAGAGGTCCAGCCACAAGTGTGTCTCCCCGCCATGACTGTGGTGCCTCCGCCACATATGTGAAGGACCTTTGTGAATTGGGCCCTCGGTGTATGGGCATGATGTTAAGATCTCATCATAACCTGCAAGTTCAAAAGCAAAGGCCCACATCCTTGCACTTGCAAGCAAGCCTATCTGACAGTCATTTAGAGCTCAAGAGTCACCCCTAAACCCATGGGAACCCAGGAAATTAATAGTTCTTCATGTACATTGATTCTCATTGGTATTATTTATGTCTGATTACAATATTCAGCCAAAATCGATGTCTGAAATTTATATCAAACAATTGAATAAAGTCACTGGCCAGACCTTATTACACAAAGACGACTCTGTATTCAACAGTAATCAACATTCATAATTGATTTAGCATCAAAATAACTACATCAGTGTGGTGCCTTCCAGTGATCCAAGAAACCACAGCTAAAAATATGAGAAGGAAAGTTACTGTGAAGTGACAAAAATTGTGTATTTTTAACAAATTACAAACACAATGTCAACTAATAGGCCAATGTCACAATGTAGTTTGTCATGCATGTCAAAGACGTTTCGACCTTCAATGAGCTACTGGGGCCTCATAAGGACAAGAGCGTTGATGGGACATCTGTAATGAATAAAGTACATTTGTTATGAAGTGGTCTGAGCCAAGATATAAGGAATACATGGGTAATCGATATGGGATTACCTACTTTGGCCAAAGTAAGGGGTAATGTTGGTCCAAATAGTGGGTGGTCGACATGGTAGTGATCTCCCATGTTATTTTATGAAATGTGTATCCTCTCACTCAGAGGGTGGCAGTTGCCTAAGCAAATGTAATTCAAACTGATTATTGTACAAATATATAATGTGAGTCTAATTTATGGTATTGCTCTGTCATACTCAACATTGAGGAGTGGAAGCAATCTCAAATAGAAGTCCTGCTGCTGTATAGGAGGGAGCCATCTTCTCTCATAACCAACAGAACTGGTGACAATGTGGGAAGGATGCCCATCAGTGTCTGTTGGGGATGCATAGCACAAGGCCTGAAACAGCGTGCATTAAGATAGCCAATTCAAAATGAGGCTTGGAACACTCCCGCTTTCCGGAAATTAAATAGTCACTGTTTCATTGTCGATAGTAGAAAGAATGGACAGACTTCGGTTTGTGGTAGGGTGGTGGGTGGGCAGGGTGTGTAGAGATTATCACTGTAAAAAGAGAGTCACTTATATTTGACAGCCATCACTTACAGTGAGGAGAGAGGTGGTATACAACAGTCATTGAACAATTCAAACAGTGTGAATTCATATAATGTGAATTTAAAATAATGTCTTGCAAAAAGTAAGAAATATTTACAGGAATGAAATTTAAACAAGTCATTCAACAGTCCTTGTGGGAAATAATTATGCCATCCCTCAGCAGTATTCAGTCCTTTTCCTATTGAGTGACATTTAGTGATCCATGTACGTTCAAATCTCTGTAAGATCATTGATATATTTCCTCCCCTCTCAAATAATTATGCTATGTCAATCACTTTTACCATTTGAGTTCATCAGAACTGTGATTCTTCTCTATGTAATGTAGTACAAATGGAGCATTCATCACTATACACTTGATCCCACTCTGATGCTGACCAATTCATGCTTTTATTTGTCGCATTATTTGTCCAATGAAGATGTAGTTGCATTGACACATTATGCATTAAACCACCACATTTGATGTGTTGTAATTTGAAAAAGGCCTAAGTTCAACACTTATCACATTGTCAACAAAATATTTGGTATCCTAAGTGAACTTACAGGCAACACAATCCCCACATTTATAGTGGCCTTTCATTGGTTTTAATCCCAAAGCATCTCTGAGTATCTTAGTGTATGTGTGGTTGCTGGATGAACAAACAATGGTGTCTTTAATTTTTCTGCCTCTTTTAAATGTAAATAAGGGTAACACCTTACAAGCACCAATGTACTGCAACAGATGTGTTAAAACTGTCATCCTTAGTGTGGTCTTCCCCCAGACATTTTGCCTTCATCTGTCATGTTTTCTGAATTTCCTTTTTGTTGGAATTAGGACTCTGTGCCCTTTACCACTGATCATCAGTGCTAAAGGGCTTGTGTGCTCTCCTTAAACATGGTACTGTAAGCTTACACCAGATTGGCATTTTTAATTTACTTATACATTCCTAGTATATCCTATTTCATGTACCCAGAGACCATAAATTAAATGCTATCTGTGGGCCTGGAGCACTCATTTTGCCACCCACTAATGTACCTCTTTACAACATGTCTCAGGCATGCCATTGAAGCCTGTAGTGCAGATTTAGAAGCACCAGTTCCAACTGGCAAAAGGAACCTTTTGCCTGGCCTAAACTTTAACTTTTAAAACATATGTCACCACTTTCATAGGCTCTAGGCAGCCCATAGTGCTGGGTGCATTGTATGTTAAAAGTAGGGCACGTGTTTTTAAGTTTTACATCCTTACATGTCCTGGTAGTAAAACAATACCACATTCATTTTTAGGTCTCGCCTGACCCAGCGCATGAGCTGGTCTGGTGAGCCATTTTGTGAGAGCTCCAAAAAATGCTACCATGGCCAGCCTAGAGCTACAGTGCATGTGCGCAGGCGCACGCTTAGGAGCAGAGGCTGGCAAACCTCGTCATGCTCATTAAGCGCCCGCGCTCACTTTTGCGGCGCCCCTTTGATGTTCTCGTTCAAAGAACATCAAAGAACATGTTGTGTTAATGCTTTGTTGCGCCCGTTTGACTTACAATGTGCTTTCTCTTTCCACAAACTCGATGTTTGTGTTCCTTTATTGTGAGATGCTTTTAGTATTACTGTTTTGTGACTTAAAGAACATTAAGGAAATGTTACTGTGAAACTGGACAACCTTCACAATGTTTATTTCTGATCGCAGCGGCTGCTTCATGTCCGTTGCACCATTCAGGGAGTCCTTTCGTTGGCACTTTCATGAGGACATGATGAGGAAGCTGGGAGCTTTTGGCACATTCTTTTTAAAATCACAGCATGTTGGCGACTGGTTAATCGATTAAATCTATTCAGCGCTTTTGATCTCAAAGCGCTATGGTGGGTGCAGCAGTTACAACTCATGAAATATGGGGTGCTACTCACAAGGAGGGGGCAGGTTTGAGTGCACATTGGCTGCAATCGAACTCTTAAGATGATGGGCTGTGTGTATCCATTATCAGCACTCAGTCTTCGCTGAGTGATCTTGTTTGTTTTGTTGTTGTGTTAATGCTTTGCTGCGCCCGTTTGACTTACGTTTTTTCTCTTTCCACAAACTCAATGTTTGTGTTCCTTTATATTGAGATGATTTTAGTATTACTGTCACACACACAACCACACACACAACCACAACCACACGCACAACCACACACACAACCACACACACAACCACACCCAAACACACAACCACACATACAACCACACACACACACAACCACACCCACACACACAACCACACCCACACACACACAACCACACATGCACAACCACACAACCACAACCACACAACCACACACAACCACACACACACACGTACAACCACACACCCACAGGCACTCACACACAACCACACACACACACAACCCCAACCACACACACAACCACACACACAACCACAACCACACACACAACCACACACAACCACAACCACACACACACAACCACACACACAACCCAACACACAACCACACACACAACCACACCCAACCACACACACAACCACACACACACACAACCACAACCACACACACACAACCACACAAACAACCACACACATCCACAACCACACCCACATCCACAACCACACACACACAACCACACCACACACACACAACCACTCCCACACACACAACCACACACACACAACCACACACACAACCACACACACAACCACACACACAACCACACACACAACCACACACACACAATGACACACACAACCACACACACAACCATCGACACAACCCCCCACACCCACAACCACCGACACAACCCCCCACACCCACAACCACACCCACACCCACAACCACAACCACACACACAACCACACACACAACCACACACACAACCACACACACACACAACCCCACACACACAACCACACACAACCACATACAACCACACACACCCACACACACACAACCACATACACACACACAACCACACACACACAACCACTCACACACACAGGTCTCGCCTTTGGGACCTTAAAAGTGTTTAGCCACGCAACAGTTGATGTGGTTGCACCAAGGATATTGTGCTGCATAACTAAATACTTAGAAGTTCCCAAAAGCAAGACCTATTGGCTCTGCCAATGCTTGTTAACTATTGTAAGGCTTATCTCTCCCATTGGATAACATTGGGGTTACCTTATTAATTAGGGTTATGGAAGTGATTATAGATTGTGTTATGATGTTCTGGGTGAGCAGGAACTGTGGAGCATTTCCTGGTATGTGGATAGCTTTGGAATGTCGACAGAGTCAATCTGTGGAAGTAATTAACAGTGGCAGTCGGCACAGGTAAGAGCAGTGAGGCGGGATGGGGTGGGGGGAGAAGTAGATAGTCAATGGGGTAGGTAAAATGTAATTTAAAAAAGAAATAAAACCACTTACCATGTGATTGCTGCATCGCCAACTCTGCGAGCACAAGGTAAGTGGTTTTATTTATTTTGTAATTAATTTTTACCTAACCCATTGTCTGTTCTCACCACACCCCCGCCTCACTGCTCTTACGGTGCCTGCTGCCACTGGTAATTAACTTTTGCCATGAAAGCCCCTGTTAGAAATGACAATCGGAAGTTTTTCAGAAGTTTTTGTGAGGCGTTGAGCAAAACCTTATTGCAATGCCCTAAGGACATGACTGTTTTTTTGCTAGAAGTACCTATGTCTAAGTATTACATAAATGGATTTCACGGAAAGCGAAACATGGCATCTAGCTCTATCTATTGATATGTCAATGTTAGATACCTGTTTATTAAAGAAACGATCAGACTTGATTTCATTTAAAATATTATAAAAATTCTTTGCAGAAGCAGCACGGGCTCTGAAAGTGTGATGCCTGGGTCATGATTCCCCTCTGCTCCACTCTTGGGATAGACCTGGGCATAAGCAAATTAGTCAAATAGTTAGTTGTTCATCGATGAATAAATTACATTGACCCTCCTGGACCAATCTTGAACATGTTTTAAGTAGGGCATGTGATTTAAATTCACACCTCTAGCACATGAAGTATGCACATTCATCATATAAGCATTGCACATACTAACATCTGAAGTCTTTGGACTAGGGTGGTGTGGGCGAGTATGCAGAAACCTGGACACTAAGGGGCATATTTACAAGCCCCTTTGCATCACTCCTGTACCACGCAATGTAGTGCAAGAGTGCCACAACTTCAAAATGAGATTCATGAACCACCCATGGCCATCTTGCATGGCCCATAGTGGCTTTATAAATCTTCGAGTAAGGCAACGCTGCATTACTCGGCGCCCCAGCTGCATTTCCATGGCCGTTGTTTGGGTGTTCACACGCATTTTGACACATTCCCAGATTTACTAGAAGTGGTGGACCTGGGAATGCACCAAAAACCTATGCCTCCCAGGTGAGGCATGACGAGGAGAAATATCTTTATTTCTTATTGTTTTTTCCTCTTTCTGTGTGTGCTGCAGAGCAGAAAGAGGAAAATGCCTCAGGGGGTTGTTTATGTGCAGGAAGGTGCCCCTTCACCATGGTGCAAGTGTGGCTGCTTTGGCGATAGGCAACCAAAAGGGCACCAGTGCAGGAGAAAAGGTAGGAATGTGCAGTATTGACTTAAATACAGCGCATTCCTGCCCTTTCCCTGTCACGCAGTACGACATGGTGAACTGCTGCGCTGGCACTGTGTGACTTGACCATAAACATAGCCGTAATTGAGTATGGAACGCACGTTTCAAAGCTAGATGCCTGCGTTTTAAAATGCCTTCATTTCTGCCTCCATTTCAGGTACTACTACTTAACTGCATCTAAATATAGCCAACGGCGGCCTGCAACATGAACTTCCTCCTCCACATTCCACGTCTCGTTTCTGTTTCATTAGTGTGGAGATGGATTCCTGCTCAAAGAAAGATCGAATGCATTATGAAACTCCGTGCTTAAAACACCCTTAATCTTTTACGGGGAGTGGGTTGCCACAGCGATTACACGCTCTAGCATTATTGCATGGAATGTGGACTCTGGTGTATTTTTGCCACAAAATATGTGCTAGCACAAAGGGCGAGCGAGGGATGTGAACGAGGCTAGTCCGCTCCGGAACCCGGCACTGTCCAGCGCTTTCCTTCCCCTTCGGTATCGTTAGCGCTGTCATCTTTAATAATGACAGTCTGCGGTGCCAGCAATAAAACTCTTCAACCTCTGGCTTAAATTATTGATTTTTGGAATATTGAAACTGTATTTCACGTGGACTTTGTTTTCCACGTCGTCTGGGAGTCGAGGTTGATTATTCTGTAGGCAAACATGTCTGATATAAAAACCTTGAAATGTCACATTTTTAATTCTTCCGAATCCTTTGGAGCCAGGATAGCTATCATATATATTGATGTTCCGATCGGTATGTTTTACGATATATACGATGCACCTGCTTCTGTCAAAGTGATGTAGACTACCATGATCGATTATTTACTGCAGTCTATTTTAAAGTAATGAAATATCACCATTATTGTATTTTTTTTTTAATGTTAGCGTTTTGCACGAGCAAAGAGGACTGACTCCTGCTGGCCATTGAGAAATGGGTTATTTTACTACTAATGCTGGAAGCTAGATTTTACTAGCTAGACGTACTACTAAACCCCTCAATTGATTTATGTGCTAATCGTAACGCGCATTGACAAAGTCACAGCTCTGGCCTTGACAAGCTACAATGTTTCTGGTGCAATGGTTATGTATTTTCTACTCGTTCCTTCAGCGGTAATCTTTTCCTCTGCGGAGTAAAAGCGGCGAAGAAGTGTCCCCCTTCATGCCGCACACCTTCATCTACACAAGTAGTCAAGTCAGAAGATCGTAAATGCACACAGGTGAAAAACGCGCGACACTGATTAG
The DNA here is from genome assembly GCF_964204655.1 of Triturus cristatus. NCBI lineage: Eukaryota > Metazoa > Chordata > Amphibia > Caudata > Salamandridae > Triturus > Triturus cristatus. The sequence goes on along the minus strand of NC_140586.1, from coordinate 401,031,770 downwards.
GGTAATGGAGGGAGTGAGGTGGCAAAAGTACAAGATGGCGGCATAACAAGTCTTCCTGGTCATGCATTTGTTAATTTTCCGACATAGGAAAACAGCAGGAGAATCTGGTCTCCAGCTCTACCCATACATTCCTTCAGGCTCGGACTGGCCTGTAGGGCTATCAGGCAGCGTCTGACGGGCTGGACCCACAGATCAGTGTGTTGTGGGCCTGTTTTATGGTCCAGTGGGGCTGTTTTTACAATTGAATTCTTTGATATTACCACAAACTTAGCATGCAGCTAACGCAAATCCACAGTCTCCCTTACAATGCAAAATATTCATACGAGTACAAGCTCAACACTGGGCTGATTTATAAATGGTGTCATATATTTTAGCTATCTGATTCTCCAACGAGGGCCACTTTCATTTTGGGCCTGGCTTATTTTTTGTCCCAGTCTGACCCTGCTTTCCTATGAATCTTCAGTGAGAAAGGGGTGAATGTTCCAGGGTAAGCCCGTCTTTAGACAATGGGGATAGTTGGTATTTCCAGATGCCCTTGGTGAATGGGAGGTCCCTAACCCATTAGGACAAAGTGCATATGTTAGGACAAGGACAGCGCAGAATTGTTGCTGAAATATATGTAATATTCGCATAAAAGAAGTTCTGGGGTCTTTTAAAAGGTTTTTCAAATTTCTTTATTTTCTGAAGAAAAGCCTGTGCTTGAATGTGGTTCTTAAAGTCAGAATCACACGATTTTGGGACACAGGCTGATTTGACCAGATTCTTAGGATCAGATTAATGAGTTAAGTGACGACAACCAACACTTGTTTCGCCCCCTACTCGGCTCGTAGGCCTAGGACTTCCTCAAGGCTGATGTTTTAGACATGATACATAACAAAAAAGAGCCAACCAGGTATATTATACATGAATCAAAGAAAACCAATATCCAACCAAATAAATAAAGTAAAATGATTTTTGGAAAGATGTGAAGATACTCAAAATAATAGACAGTGAGAAATTAAATATATATGCATAGCAGGACGCATTAACAACCGTGTCCAGAAGCTCAGATACATGCGGGTATCATAAGCATGAATAATATGTACAATACGTGACTGGACAAGAAAGTATGTTACGAGAGCAAACCCCAGTGCATGAAGGGACAGCAATAAATCAATGATATGTGTCATTTCCAGGCAGCAGGTGGTAGAAATAAAATATGTGGATATGTGATGCCATGGAGGGACAGAGAAGTCCATTATGCACAGGGGATTCATACAACAGGTGGAGCACCATGTAACGCAGTAGTGCAGAATAATACATTTATAAAACCGTAAGCAATCATGGAAAAAGAAGAGCAATTGTACATACGTATCTCCATGGATTAGATTGCAATATGGTCGAATCATGTGGGACATGTTAGGAAATAAGGAAGAGAGAAACCCGGAAAAATGATAAGTTCTGGATATAACTCATGATGCTAGTGTCCCTCAGATTATGTGCAGTGCCATGGGCGAGTGTGAGCCTATTTGCTAAAATCTTCCAAGGTTATTAGCATGAGATAAAGCAATTTTTTTACATTTTTGCTGAGAATTTGCAAAATTCTTGAATTCATAGCAAAAATAAAAAACAAAACAAGCATGGGCTTCCAAGCTTGTTTTGAAAAGGGCCCCTGGGTGGGCCAGTTACTGTGGGCATTTTTGTTTTCTAAAAAGGATGGGGGAGGACAGGGCCCTCATCCTGAGGCTCTTTAAGCCCCAGGGACCACCACCTCCCCCAGACTTATTACTAATATAAGAGGGGGGCTGTGTGGAGCCCCCTTCATGGGACCAAATGAGCCTGGGGACCATTACCTCCCGTGGCAAAAAACATGAAATGATATAGGGGGCCAAGTGACCCCCGTGCCCCAGGGACCACCACCTCCCTGGGGTTAATTTAACTATAGTGCAGGGGGACGCATGGAATCCCATGCACTGGGGACCACCACCTCCCCGGGGCCAAAAGCAGATTTTGAAGTGGGAGGGCAGCCATGCGGCCCCCACTCCGGGGCCATATACAGCCAGCCCATAAACAACAAAGGAGGGTGGCTATGCGGCTCCCCTCCCGGAGCCATATATGGTCCTGGGGACTGCCACTTCCCAAGGCCAACTCCTGCTATATTCAGAGTGCCCACCCCCAGGACATAGCTGTTTGTTTTTTTTGGGAGGGAAGGGGCTGACAGCTCCCACCAAGCAAAAGAAAACACACTGGTTTCAGCAGGCGGGCGCTTTCAAAGGGTTCCTGCCTGGTTTCATCTCTTTCCCTGCCCGCAGGCATGTGGCAGAGAAAGAGGTGAAACTGTTGCTCCTGCATATAGGGAGCTGCATTTCCAGAAGCTCCATGCATGCAGCAGCAATGCTGGCTCCCACAGAAAGTGGGAAGCCGGCTGCGACCAAGCAGTCCTTGAGGTTCCCCCCATGGTCCCCATCGTGCAGAGTAGGTGCCCTGGCTCGGCCAGGGCTGGGCCCTTTTATTATTTTTACTGCTAGATTCTTCTATTTTTGCTTGGAATATTTAATGCACATCATAGCTGATTTGTACCTTTGATTAGCCATTGGTGAAAGACCTAATACCACTATAGCTTAGCTTGCTGACATTACATGCAGAATAGCAATTGTTGTGGTCTATTAGTGCTGTTATATCAACCATTGACCCGTAATTTAAATTTGCTCTTGTTTAATAGTAAATAGATATAGTCAAACTATCAAGGAATAGAAGACACAAGTTCGATGCGACCTGTGACAGAGCTGCCACACTGCCCAATCACATAAAACCATAAAGGTAAAATAGCTCTTGCTAACCATATCATGGAGTTGACTTTTCTGCTGCTTAGACCAAACAGTTTTTTGTTTGTCCTAAGCAGCAAGGCTATCCTACATAAGAGTAGGTTTTGAACTATTGGTGCATGGTGTAACATCATAGCAAAGAACAAAATAAATAAAATAATGATCCACGTATAGATTCACAAACAAATAAATAATTACATGCCATAAATATTTAGAATTAATGGAAAAGGATCCACACCATATAAGTCTGTAGTTAAAATAAGGGTAGTAAATAAGTCTGGATAATTCATCCCAGAGGAGGTAAATTTATTACGAGGTACACGGTAACAGAAAGCGAACACACAGGAACCTCCCTGCTCCCATCAGGGTATAAAGTAAACCAAAGTTAAACTATCTCCACCCCAGGCTTCGCATTCCATGAGCACCTACATCATAGCATGTTTACACAGAATGCAGGGTTCTGAGAGTTCAGTGGGACTGAACTCTGACACAAACACATAAGGTATAAAAATAAGTTACTGGAAATGTTAAAGATCCTGTAGATATCAAAATGTGCCCTCACAGGACTTCATGACAGGTGTCACAAACTTGCAATTCTGGATCCAATTGAAGTTATTATAGTTACCACACCTCGCCAAAACCACAGCCAGCCCCTCGCTTGAATTGAGTCAACAGTATGCCTGAAAAAGGGAAATGGAATTACTGGTTATCGTCACATGCCTTGTTGCATAGCTGGGCTTAATGTGCACTACAGGAGCACTGATATCCAAACAGCAAAGCAAAGGATGCACCAGGAAATATTGTCTATGCTATAGCTGCTGACACTCTTTATGTTAACACTCTCTATTTATAATTTGAAATTCGAACTTTTATCAGATATACAATTAAGTTTCAATATAGTAAATGCATAGCAAATAGGGTTACTAAACGTTTGTTTGCTAGCGAGAGCTGCGTTAAATGTTAGGGACTAGCTTTTGGTGTTTGTTTTGCATTCAAAATGACTACTGGAAAATTGTAACATGAAGAGCATTCTCTAATATTGCATGTGTAATTTTTAACTTTGGTCATATTTATTCTCTAACTTTGTAGAGCACACCACACAACAAAACGTCTGTGCTAATAAACTTCCATTGTAGTTTGCAAATAGTCCTTAACCCACACAGGTAATTCATTGTAAGCAGTGCAATAAGAGTTTGTAATCCAATGATTAACTCCTTATGAAAACAAGAAGTGCAAATCTATTCCTTGTGTGCTTATTCTATGGGTCTCAAACCCCATTAATGCATACTCTTTGTAATGCCTAGCACGTGCCCATGTAGGATTCGGGAAACAGTTGCGCGTAGGCTTTCTTACAAATAACATTTACATAAACCTGGTGACTTTGACATGCATCCTTTATGTATAACAAAGCCAGGGAAGTTTGTGAACACACCCTACTGGTGCGAATAATGACAATGCATTGCGTAACATGCACAAATCAGAATGTACACATTTTCCTTTTAGTAAATCAAGCCCAGAATGATGCTGGGGTCTATCTATTAAGAAAAGTATTTGCGTGAAATAAACATATGCTTTGTTTGGCATAGAGGGCAGTTTAAGGAAAGGTCATATATGCTCACAAGCCAAACATACCTCCCAAAAACGAATGGTAGCACATCTGTGTTCAACTGTAAATGGCAGTCTCCATCAGTGTACAATTTAAAAGGAACACAATTTAATCCAGTTTTAAATTGATCAGTATGCTACTCTTCAACAGGTGCAAAGAAATTACTTATAAATGATATTTAATTACCTTGTTATTCATATTGAGAAGGCATGTTATAGTTTCTTAAATTTCCATTTGTCAGATCTCTTACAAAATATTGAATCCATGCAGTAAATTAGTTAAAAGACTGAATTTATGGAAGAACAACACACTTTCACTGTCACTATTGTATCTTGTTCTGTCCTTTTCATTATTAATGTGGAATATCTCAAGACTTCCTTTTAACTCTGTTTTTTATACCTGCTTCTTTGTGATTTATTTAAAAATTTGAGTCATAAAAGCTTTCAGTATTAGGTTTCAAATTAATTTGAACATTTCTGCTCGTGTTTTTCTTTGCTATTTACGGTGTCTCTGTTCCACATCCATAATTTAATACCTTTAAAAAGCCTCCTCTTATAGCAACTGTACACCGACATATTTTGTATACATAATACATAATATTTAACGGTAGTTGCTGCTTATACGTGCATATTTCTACTGATAGTTCAGAGAAATTCTCAGAACAATATGCTTCTATATCTATTGACCAAACTCTTAAGTTTACTTTGATTTGACTGCAGCAATCTTTTAAATCTTCTTGCTCACGAATGTTGAAGGCCTTCAAGGTAGATGCTAGGTTGTGTTTGGCAAGCCATCAACATGTCATGTGAAAGGCATGAAAATTGCCAAATGTACCTATTTTGGAACATGATAGTCACCTTTAATTTGGAACCAACATAAGTACACTGAAAAAGATGGAACCAAAACATGGAAAACGATTCACCACACTAGATTTTGGGTGGAATAAATTTTTTTAAACTCTGAGAGCGTCTACTACGTATTATTGCTTTCCTTGAACTTGGTGCCTCGATACAAGGTCTACTGTGCAGAAAATGCCTTTTATTGTTGTATTTGGTGGTATATGCCTCCCTCTGCTATGCCTGACCGCACTCTATGCTCTGAATTTGAAAGTGTCAGAGAAAGAGATGCTATTTATTGCACCTGATAAAATCCGGGGTTTAAAATTGATCGAGGGCTGCACATGGCACCTCCACCGAGTTCTTCGACAATAGCATGCAGATCTTGCTGCTTGCAGTTGTGTAGTCCGGGTGTTACAGTAAATATCGCACTGCTTCCCCTGTTAAATTCCTGCAGGTTTGACCTGCTGAAATTTAACAAAGGGTAAGGCACTCATGATCAAGATTTATTTTTATGTGTCTGCTTTGTGAAGCTCATGAATACAATCCTGCAGAATTAAGCAGACATCATCCTAAGCAGGTAGGCATTAGGCATCCTTTGCGGCAGTCGCTAAAGGATTTGTATCATAGGTAGAGTTCTACTGGCACATTTGTGCCCCTCATTCGCAAAAGCTCTGCTGTGGACACTAATAAAGTAAGATTTAACAATTGATTTTCTGTGTCATCGACATGCCTCCTATGCAAATGGAATGAATCTGCAGCTAAGGGTTAGAGTGACTTGCACGGAACTCTAAACATCTAATTGAAAAGTTCTCAGAGACCGAAAAAAACTTGACCAAGAGGCACATCACGTAGAATCCTTTCTATCCAAGGGACAAGGGCATTTCCCTCAAACACTTCACTCCAAAAGATTTTTGTCCAATCACACTTCTATTTTGAAATAAAGGTCCACTGTCATTGTATGAGGATCCGGTCAGGGAGACAAGCAGTGGTCCGCAATGAAAGTTTCAGACTTGGCATCGCTTCAGCTGGCAGCTCCTGACCTAGCAGCACTTGGAAACTCCTGGGGCATGGCCACACAGCTGCTTGGGGAGCTAAATAATGTGACAACCTATAGCTTCTTGGAGATGAGTTCGCATATAGAGGGATGGATTGTGAAAACCCCATCCTACCTGTGGTGGGGAGCATCTTCAAAAACAGAAAAAGGACTTTGCCTTGTTTAGTTTTCTTTTGAGAACTGCAGTGTTTGTTTGGAGAATTAAATGGTCTATACTGTTATACTTATACGTGTAAGAAGCACTGTACAGTTCCTGTTTTCTACTCCCAAGGCATTACAGACAGTATGAGTATAGAAGCTTGCTCTAAGAGTCACTTTTTGCATGTTAACATTGCGAGTAGGTGGGATTTTCACTCTTCTCATGGTTTGCTTCTCCTTCAGACTCCTTTTGTATGTTTTCTACCTTCTCTTCTCTGCCTTTTTCTCCCTTTTTTCATGCTAGCTCTTATAGGTATTGGGCCTTGTTGAATCATTTGAAGTGCCTTTATGTCAGGTTTTACGTTTGGCCTGAGAAGACCAAGTTTCCATTTTTTCCTTTAGATGAGTTTAAATATGAATCTTTGTGTTACTCATATAGGCATGTTTACAACCTAAACAACTGCTTCCTCTTCTTCCCTTTTGAGCTATTTATTATCCACCCCAGCTTGGTTATACTAATCTCCCTACCGTTTCTTTTTTTTCATTTTCCCTCTTTCTTTGTGCCAATTTAAGTTTGGCCGTGACTGACATCTAGAGGAGAGTGGAGGCTAGGAGGTTTGAAAAAATTCCCATTTGTTAACTCTTTGATACTTGCCCAGCTATGATGACAGAGAGATAATAAAATGTTACACAATGGAAGGGCACCCACAGGGGGTGTTTTACTGCTGGACGAAGAAAGGTAGATTGATATCATATTTAGAGCTGGTCTTCTCATCCCCAAGTAGGTGTTCTGCCTCCACTTGGGTTATGATGGTAGGAAAAGTAAGAAGATGTAAGGGAGATAGATAGATAGATTAGATAGATAGATAGATAGATAGATAGATAGATAGCTAGATAGATAGATAGATAGATAGATAGATAGATAGATAGATAGATAGATAGATAGATAGATAGATAGATAGATAGATAGATAGATAGATAGATAGATAGATAGATAGATAGATAGATAGATAGATAGATGGATGTGCAGGGTGTAATATATTTGTTACCATAGTCGAGTGTTGGGAGGGACCATGGTGTACGAGAAGCAAAGTGAGTCATGATTCCCTTCCCATCTACACTCCCTCAGATGGTATATTAGTGTGTATTACATGCTACATATCTGCATATATAGTTTATGCCAAGGTGATTTTCCTGTGTACTTGTTTTAACAATAGGTATTTTACCAAGACCAGGATGCAAGTGGTTAAGTGTTTGCAATATGGTACAATCACATTGAAGCAATATCAATTATCAAGAGAAATGTTTCCACATTTATAGAAATTGTTACATGAAATCTGCAGGCTGTAACAAACTGTGAATATCAAATTTGCTGTACAGTGATAATAAACTAAGGGGCCTATTACGGTCTTGGTTGTAAAGCCTCTGACCTTAGGTTGGATGCTTTACGACCGAGATCATTGGTTTCAATTCCAACCGGCTGATTACAATACAGGTGGTCGGAATTGAAACCGGCTGGTCATTCCGCCGGTTTCAATTCCGGTGGCCCCCAGTTAATCCCTGCACCTCTCGGCAGGGATTAACTTGAGGTGCCTGCCACGAGGTGCAGGAATTAACACAATCTCCCATTTGTTCATGGGAGCTTGTGTTACGGCCGGTTCGCAGCCATAATACAAGCTCCCATAGAGAAATGGGAGAGTGCATCGTAATCGCGGTGTTGGGACTGGAGTTCGGTTGGTCCCGAGACTGTGACTGTGTCAAGTCTCAAGTCCGCCGACATTGTAATCGAGCCCTAAAATTTGACCTTTGCACTCCAATGACAAATGTGTGAATGTGAGTTTATTAGTGTAGTTGCTCTAAATAACGTGCTAATTTGCCATGTGTATCTTGGCTTCCATTACATAAACATATTACATGCAAATATGCTGAATGGAATATGCTATCCATTACCATTGCTGAGTGTGCAGAGTGGCCATAATTCACTCAAGGCAAAGCCTTAAGTGAGTCATGCTGATCTTCCCCTCCCTCAACAATGGTAATAAATAGTGAGTTTTAAAATGAACATGTGCATGTATTGTTTATGCCAGAACGTTTATTCATGTGTATTTGTTTTATTAAGAGGCCATTAAAAGAATACCTGTAAGAAAGGGGTTATGTTTGTACAGTAAAGTAAAAACACACAAAAGATGCCTCTGTCTATAAGGAGAGTTATATACGGGTAAAACACTTCTTACATACCAGATTAGCAAAACTATGTTAATAAACTAAAATGTAACCCTTGCACTGCAATAATAACTGAGCATCTGGTTAGTATAGCTACTCTAAATAACACATGCTACTATTGAGCCACAATTGTTCCACTCCCATATATATTTCTTGAGAATTATTGCATGAAACATTTAAATATATGCTCTCTATCTTAATCAGCTTAGATTTCTGTAAAATATATGCATTTACAAAATACACATAAAAAATAAAATCGAAAATGAAAAAACTGGGATGAGTTTTTTTGGTTAGACAACGAATTATACAAACATATTAGTGATGGAGATAAGGCTAAGCAAAAAACAATGCTCTACCGTTCAAAAGATTGACTGTTTCAATAAGACATAGGCACATCTAGTGCCTGACGCTAATGGGGGAAAAAGGTGCCTCAGAGGGAGTGTTGGTTGCAGACTGCAATTGACTGAGGGCACATTTTAAAATATTGTGTGGATTAACAATGAAGGAAAGTGTTCTCCTCGTGATAAGCAAATATTAAACCAAACAGCAGCTTTCAAGTACACGCTGCATCTGAAACTCAATGCGGAAATAACAAAACGGAATGCCTTTGGAAATTATTGAAAAAAATAAGGCTAAATAAAGTCCAATAAATAAACATCGTCATTTAGAGAGTGCTAATTAAGACAAGCTCGGAGATCAGCCGATTTAATCGAGCAGTTTGAGTAATCAAACGGCACACTTCTCTCACGCGATTATGGACGCGAGCATGTCTTATTTATGGATTAACTGTATGCAACCACTGATTGGTGCAGTCTCAAATCAATCCATACGTGAGCCCCCGAGCCCTCCTCTCAATCAATCACCCAATACCAATTCAAGAGTAAATATCGCATCACATAAATTCGCTACCTATTATTTTAGATCCACCCTCCATTTGAAAGTATAAATACTGTTCTGGACAGCATCGCAGCAGGAATTATGCTACCGAGTAGAAATATAGAAAAAATACAAATATACGATATTAGACATTGTTTAAAAAAAAATTAAAAAATGCACCGCACAAGAAACCACAATCGGAAATTTTCCAATATGACTTCCAGCTAAAATCTAAAAATGTATTTGTAATGCCTGGCAGAGTATATAGTGATGTTACGTATCGTAAGTCTTCTTTTTTCACGTTGTTTTATTTGCGCTGCAAAATTGTTTTTGGGAAAATAAATGCTATGCCTGAAAATTCATTAACCTAACACTTAGGAATGAGGACATCTCCATGGGGTCCACCATGAAAATGAGTACTCTAAGGCAATTCTTTTGACCAATACAAGGTGTGTTATGTCATGTTAAGTCGATGTGTTGGTCTATCCAGGTGCTTAAAAGGTCTGACCCATCCTGCACAAAGCATAGGGCTCATTTTTTATTCCAATGTTAATTTCTCAGAATCGATCTTTGTTGAAAGAGTCACAGTCATTCTGGCTGGTTATTTCATATGGTACCCACTCGTGAAACATTTGTTTATTGGTCTATTCTCAAAGTCTGGAAGTACTGAATTCAATGGGTCCTCATTAGGTCTTGCTTTGGCCAAGACCTTTCGATTCTACTGAAATGCTATACTATATATATATATATATATATATATATATATATATATATATTACCTACTGGCGGTCGCCAGTAGGTAGTTATAGTTAGGACCCTGTTTCCATAGGAAATCCGCAACATCCTATTTTGAATAACTTTGGCGCCGGTCGACGAATCCTCGCGAATTTCTCAAAATAGGTGGGGCGCTACGCTCCGCTCCTACCCTGAAAGTCTTGGGGGGATTCGTCAAGCGGGGGCTGAGATAAAAGGGGGGTCCCAAAACGCGTTTTTCCCATGCATTTTTCCATAGGACCTTTAGACAGGGCTACAGCCCGAACGGCTGAACAGAATTACTAGAAATTTGGCAGAGAGGTAGTCCTCAGGTCAAGGAAGTGCCTTTTGTAGGTTTGGTGTAAATCTGTTCAGTAGATTCTGAGAAAATAGCCTTTAAATCAATATATATATCTGAGCCAGCTTACGGTACGCTTACCGTAAGCTTACCGTACGCGTACGGTGGCGTGCGCGAGCGCGATTCTGATTGGCTGTTACATCTAAGTAAACATTCGAATCGGTCGAAACCAGGAAGCGGCGGCCGCCATTTTCTCTCTCGCACTCTGAGGGGGGGGCTGTAAACAAAGGCAAAAAACATATAAAGGGGCTGGTTAGACAGCGCCCATGCACATAGCCATGTTAGTTGAGTCCTCAAAGATCCCCCAAGGCCAAAAACGGTAAATTTTTATTTTTTGAAAATTTCGCCGATTACGCTTACCGTACGCGTACGGTGCGCTTACGCTAAAAATTTTAGTAAAAAAAAAAAAACACTCTCTGTGCATGGCATATTATTATCATCACTTACAAATTAAATTTAACAGATTACCTATCACAAGGAAGCGCATAATATGTCCTCCATGTGCGCACGGTGCGTAACGTGGGCACGCGGTGCGCGTAGCGCACTGCGTGCCCACCTTGCGTGTACGGCACTAACTGCGTAAAGTGGGCGCGCGGTGCGCGAAGCGCACCACGTGCTCACTGTGCGTGCACGGTGCGCGAAGCGCACCGTGCGCGCACGGAACGAACTGCGTTAAGTGGGCGTGCACGCCACGAATGGCGTAAAGTAACTTAGCATTTAAAAAACCGTACAAATTCACTGAAAAAACCATAGGTTTCACACACGTTATAGTTAGGAATTAGCATTTAAAAAACCTTGCAAATTCACTGAAAAAACCATAGGTTTCAGACATGTTATAGTTAGCGGAAATTTTACTGATAAAAAACCAATGAAATTCCCCCGTTATAGTTAGTGCAGGCAACTATAACTCACGCGACCGCAATCTTCTGCTGATGACATATGTGTCTTTATGAAAAAAAAATATTTGTAATATATGTATAGCTAAAAATTTATGGAAGAAGACATGGGCAAATAAGTGTCTAAATACAGTATTAGCATCAGCAGAGGATTGCGGTCGCGTGAGTTATAGTTGCCTGCACTAACTATAACGGGGGAATTTCATTGGTTTTTTATCAGTAAAATTTCCGCTAACTATAACATGTCTGAAACCTATGGTTTTTTCAGTGAATATATATATATATATATATATATATATATATATATATATATATATATATATATATATATATATATATATATATATATATATATATATATATATATATATGAATGAGCAAGATGTCCTTGCGGAGGGAGCGCTTCAAGCTGGTGCCGGCCGTGAGGTAGGACAGCCTCACAAGTATTTTCAACAGCAAAGAAAAGCCGCACTCTTTCTGGATTTTCGTTTTAATTAAGACGAATTAGTTAACATATAACTATTTGATAAAATCAATCATCCTGGGCACTTTGCCGCTTACATGTGTAATTGAGTAGTACTGAACTCATCCATCATTAATTACTGACTTTCATGCCAATTAATGAGAATACAGCGTAAAATGTAAAAATGAAAATGTTTTTGGGAAACATATGTATTGTTGTGTCTTGAAACCACAACTCCCAGAATGCTTCATTGTGAGCAGGACGGATTAGTGGGTATTTAAGTGAAAACAAATGATGGACTCTTGTCAATACCGTGATCAGGAACCAGTGGAGTTCGAAACGCGTTGGTAATAGAGATGGTCATTAAAATTTACTAAAACGAAAATCCAGAAAGAGTGCGGCTTTTCTTTGCTGTTGAATATATATATATATAATAATAATAATGAAAGAGCTTGTAAAGAGCTTGGTTACACTAGCTATTGTGTCCCCGCGCTGCGGCCGGAAAGTGCTACATGAGATGCGATAAAAAGCAGGCAGAAACATAAAAGAGCCATGTCTTCAGTTTTTCCGAAAAATGTTTTCAGATTGTTACATCCGAAGATCCAGGGGAAGCGCGTTCCACTGTTTAGCGGCCAGGTAGCGAAAAGATCGACCCCCATTCTCATTTTTTTTATAAATGGGACTTGAACCAGCCCCGAGCCCCAAGAACGTAAGGCCCTGGTAGGAGTATAGGGGGACAGTAGTTTGTATAGGTAATTCGGACCTTTCCTCATAAGGATTTGTTGACTAATGCATAGGGCCTTAAATAGGATTCTTTCCTTTACTGGGAGCCAATGTAAAGTAGTTCCGGCATTTTTGGTCGAGGCTCTCCTAGGAAGCATCAGGACTAGGCGGGCAGCCGCGTTTTGAGTGTATTGTAATCTTTGAATGCTCTTGCTACTGGCGCCTATGTAGAGTGCATTCCCGTAGTCCAGGCGAGAGGTGACAAGTGCGTGGACTAGGGTTTTCCTGGCAGCTACCGGGGGCACATCTAAGGTCTTCCGAAGGCCTCTCATTATGCTGAAGCACTTTCCAGCCACAGTCCTGGTGTGGTGATCAAAAGAGATATTAGAGTCTAGCCACATCCCCAGCTTCTTTACCTGCTCCTTTGGGGTGGGGGTGGTACCCAGAGTCTGCGGCCACCATCTTAGTGACCATAACAAAGGAGCCTTACCCACAATTAGGACCTCGGTCTTGCCACCATTTAACTTTAAGCAGTTGTTAGACATCCAGACTGTAAGTTCTTGTAGGCACGTGGAGAAGTTAACGGCAGCTTCTTCCTGAGATTGGGACAGCGATACTACAAGCTGCGTGTCATCCGCATATGACACAAAACTAATGCTGTATTTTTCAATGATTTTTGACAGAGGGGCCATATACAGATTAAAAAGCGTAGGGCTTAGTATAGTGCCCTGCAGGACCCCTGACCTAACCTGATATTCTTGGAGTAGTACGGCCCTTGGGATACTTCAAAACACCTGTCCTGTATGAAAGAGCTTAACCATTTCAGAGCCAAGTTGGTCAGTCCACTTTCCTTAAGGCGCTGCAGGAGTATGGAATGGGCCACGGTGTCGAACGCGGCGCTAAGGTACAGCAGAATCAACGCCACCGTTTGTCCTGCGTCAACCTGTCTGATGAAGGTTTCAGTGGACAGAAGCAGTGCCGACTCTGTGGAATATGTTGCCCGAAAGCCCGATTGCGTGGGGTGGAGTAGACTGGCCTGGTTCATGTGCATTATTAATTGAGCATTGACCGTCTTTTCAGCAATTTTGGCAACAAAAGGTAGGAGTGAGATCGGTCGTAGATTCTCCAACTGGCTGGTGCTAATCCCGTTTTTTTTTTTTAATGGGGACAACCACTGCCTCTTTCCACCTTTGGGGGACTACTCCTTTCTCAAAAGAGAGTCTGATGAGGTGCCTAATGTAGGGAACCAGAATGTCCATACTCTCCCTCATATTTCTCGGTTTCATAGGATCTCTCGAGGAGCCTGACCTGATGTTCAAAGCTATGGTTTTGAGGTCGTCCAAGGAGGGAAGGTTAAAACTGGAGAGGCAGGAAGCCTCCTCCCTGTTACATGTTCCCGTCCTATCAGACCTCCCGTTACGTGCCTCCTCCAGGAAGGTTGAGTAGATCCTCTCTACTTTGGGGATGGGTGAGTGCAGCCCTCCTTCCTGAGCCTGCTGCAGGCCACAGGAACCCCATCCCGAGGGGCCAGCTCTGTTGCAGGTAAACCACAGTATTGTTCATGCCCGGCAGAAGCAAAATAAATCTGATCAAGCTGGGTGAGAGCAATGCGGACTCCCTGTTAGAAATGGGGGTCTCTAGTTGGCAGTGGCTGGCCACTGTCCAAGTAGGGACCCTTCTTCCTAAGTCAGAGAAAGCGGGCTACACCCCTTGATAACCCCTGCTCAACCCCGTGGTAACATAGCACGAGCAGCTAGGCTTATCTCAGAGGCACTGTGTGAAGCATTTATGACCATACACAGTAACACAGTGAAGAACACTACAAAGGGACACCACACAAGTAGTTATAAAAAATAAGTATCTTCAAATATAGACTTAACACAAGACCAATAACAGTAAAAATCCACAATACTAGGAAAATAGGGTTACTCTTAAAAGGCTGAAAAAATAGTTCAAAGTGTGCAAAGAGGAGTTCAGTTCAAGGCAGTGGTCTCTGCGACCCTTTTACTCACAAACTACCTGGATTCTGTAGCAAAGCAACCAAAATGTCCCTAAGGAGTTGTAGCGATGATTTTCCTCACGCGTGACCAGCGATGCGTGGAATCCTTGCCGCAAGGGAGGATGATGCGCTGATCTGTGTGCAGGACAAAGCGACAAACTTCTACACGCTAAGCCGGCGATGCGTTGAAAACCTTGCCGCGAAGGGAGATGATGTGCCGAGCCTGTGGCATGTGCGATCTTGTTGCGATGAAAAGAAATGGCGCTCCGCGAGGGAGCAACGATCCTGATGCGATGCGATGAAAATGGCGAACGCTTGGCGTCCGCGCTGCGATGTTATGATGAACTCGATGCGATGATCTTTTGTTAGCGAGCACTTGGAGGACAGCAAACAGGCGATGCGATAATCTTCGGGTTAGCGAACGTTTGGCAGCCCACAAACGTGTGATGCGATGATCTCCGGTAGCGAGCACTCAGCGGCAGCAGCGCGATGATTTTCCTTACGCTCTTCAGTTGCGGTGGCTCGCTAACGGGCGTTAGCGACGATTTTCAGCGCTCTCTTCTCCACAGTAGAACTAGAGGCCCTGGAACTCACAGGAGCCTCACCTGCAGATAGAAATCCTCGCTGGGAGGAAACAGGAGGCTGGTGGTGGAGTCTGATGTGCCTGAGACTCCAGCAGGAGGCTAGCTCTCTTCTAGCCCATGGGTGATTGCTGTAGCAAGATAAAATAAAAGTTTCTTCAAAGTCCTTTTCCTCTTCTTCCAAGCCCAGTAGTAACCACTGCAGGCCAGTCCAAGAAACAGCACAAGCACAGGGACAGTCTCCTCCTGCAGATTCCTTCAGTTACACGGACAGAGGTTCTTCTTGTTGTCCAGGAGCAATACCAATTGTAGGGGTTTGAGCACAGATATTTATACCCCAAAAGTCTTTGTTCTCAGAAGCTACAAGTCACTGAACCCAGCCAGAACCAGTTCTGCCCAGCCCTGGAGCACTTTGTTTACCAGGCTGCATCCTTCCTTTCAGAAATAGGGTGTCTGCCATCAGACGCACAGTGGGAGGTGGAGCCAGCATTCACCTTGCCAGGCACAGCCCTATTCAGGTCCAGGAGCTATCCCTCCCCATAGTCCAATGCAGATCTCTCTAGTCAACCCAGGTCTAACTCAGCCTGCCCTGTCCCTCCAAAACCAGACAGCCAATACACATAACAGCAGAGCACACTGGAAGGCTTAGGCAAGAAAATACCTACTTTCTAAAAGTGGTATTTTCAAACACAGAATATAAAAATAAACTTTACTAAAATATGTATTTTAATATTCTGAGCTCAGGCATACTAAATTCGTTTTTCTACCATGTTCTGTGGGTCATTTAGGACTATAGAATGTAATAGCCAAACCTCCCATTCTGCCCTATGGAGAACAGGTAGCCTTACAGTAGTGAAAAACGAAATTGGGTGTAATTTACTACTAGGACATGCTACACACATCAGAGCATGTCCTACCTTACACATACAATGCACCCTACCATAGGGGGGCTTACATGATGTCAAGGGAAGGTTCAGGGGCTGGGAAGTGGGTGCACTTCACAGCCAAGATGGCAGTTCTAGACTGCACGCAGACACTGCAGTGGCAGGTCTGAGACACACTTTACAAGCTGCTTCTATGGGTGGCGCAAACCAGCGCTGCAGGCCCACCAGCAGCATTTGGTTTACCAGCCCAGAGCATCTATTACCAGCAAAAACAGAGGAGACAACAGCGAAAAATGGAAGGGAGACCCACGCCAATGGTGCCAGGTCTAACACGCGTCCCCTCCAGCTGAAGTGTGGGGAGAACTACCCATCCCCT
Source organism: Triturus cristatus (assembly GCF_964204655.1). Classification (NCBI taxonomy): domain Eukaryota; kingdom Metazoa; phylum Chordata; class Amphibia; order Caudata; family Salamandridae; genus Triturus; species Triturus cristatus. The sequence continues at coordinate 401,015,197 of NC_140586.1, read as the reverse complement.
TGGAAGTTCTCATCACTAAGGCGGAAAAATCTGGACAGACCATCAGCATTGGCGTGTTCTGTACCAGGGCGATGTTCCACCGTGAAGTCCATTCCCTGTAGGGAAATGGACCACCTCAACAACTTGGGATTCTCACCCCTCATCTGCATCAACCATCTGAGGGGCCTGTGGTCTGTCTGAACCCGGAAGTGAGTCCCAAACATGTATGGTCTCAGCTTCTTCAGTGCCCAGACCACAGCAAATGCCTCACGCTCAATTGCACTCCACCTCTGTTCCCGCGGAAGTAGCCTCCTACTGATGAAGGCTACAGGTTGGTCTAGTCCCTCCTCATTCATCTGTGACAGAACAGCCCCCACCCCATGCTCTGAAGCGTCTGTCAGGACAATAAATTCCTTAGCAAAATTGGGCGCCTGGAGTACGGGTTCTGTACACATAGCAGTCTTGAGGGCATCAAAACCTTTCTGACAGGTGTCAGTCCAGTTTACAATCTTTGGCCGCTTCTTGGAAGTCAGCTCAGTCAAGGGTGCAACAATGTTGCTATACCCCTTGACAAACCTCCTGTAGTAACCCATGAGTCCTAAGAAGGCCCTCACCTGGGTCTGGGTCCTTGGGGGCTCCCAAGCCAGGATGGTTTTAATCTTGGGCTGCAGGGGTGCCACCTGGCCACTCCCCACCTGGTGTCCCAAGTACAACACAGAACCCTGCCCAATCTGGCACTTACTGGCCTTGATTGTGAGGCCTGCTCTGCGCAGCGCCATCAACACTTCCCAGAGGTGGTGCAAGTGGTCCTCCCAGGAGGAACTAAACACTGCAATGTCATCCAGGTAGGCGGCACTGAAATCCTCCAGCCCAACCAACACCTGGTTGACTAACCTCTGAAAGGTGGCAGGGGCATTCTTCATCCCAAAGGGCATCACATGGAACTGGTAGTGCCCATCTGGTGTGGAGAATGCTGACCTCTCCTATGCCCCATCGGTTAAGGCGATCTGCCAGTACCCAGACGTTAGATCAAACGTGCTGAGGTACCAGGCAGCCTCTAACCGATCTATGAGCTCATCAGCTCTGGGGATGGGGTGCGCGTCGGTCCTCGTGACCGCATTGAGACCTCGGTAGTCCACACAGAACCTAAGTTCATGAGTGTCACCAGGTGCTGCAGCTTTTGGTACCAAGACCACGGGGCTGGACCAAGGGCTGCTAGAGGACTCAATCACCCCTAGGGCAAACATTTTGGAGACCTCCTCCTTAATGTAGGCCCTGTCCCTGTCAGTCACTCTGTAAGCCTTGTGCTTGACAGGAAGACTGTCCTCGGTGTCCACTTCATGGACGCACCACTCAGTTACACCAGGCAAAACAAATCAGGAAATTGCCCCAACAGCTGGTGACAATCTTTCTGCTGCTCAGGAGTCAGTGTGGTGGAGAGGACCACACCCTCCACTGACCCATCCTTCTCTCCTGCACACAGGATGTCAGGAAGAGGCTCACTCTCCTCCTCCATCCCTGCATCTGTGGCAAGAAGCATGCCCTCTTCAGACCTCTCAAAGTGGGGCTTTAGGCAGTTCATATGCAGGACCCGCAGGGGGTTCCTGGGAGATTTAAAGTCCACCAAGTAGGTAACTGGACTTTTGCGCTCCACCACCTCAAATGGACCGGTCCACTTAACTTGGAGCGCACAAGGCTCCACTGGGACCAGGACCCAAACCTTCTGACCAGGTTGAAACTCGACCAGAGTGGCATTCTGGTCAGTCCAGCATTTCATCTCCTCCTGGCTGGCTTCCAGATTTGCCTCAGCAATTTTCGGAAAAGCAGAGTCTGGTTCCTGAAGGCCAACATGTAGCTAAATACATCTTGGGGAGGTTTCCTGGGAGATTGCTCCCAGCCTTCCTTGACCAGACTCAGAGGCCCTCTTACTGGATGGCCATAGAGCAGTTCAAATGGACTGAACCCTAAGGACTTGTGTGGCACCTCACGGTATGCAAACAACAGGCATGGCAAGAGGACGTCCCACTTACGCCTCAGGGGCACTTCTAGGCCCATGATCATGCCCTTCAAGGTCCGGTTGAACCTTTCAACCAGACCATTACCTTGGGAGTGGTGAACTTATAAGTTACCCCACACTCCTTCCACAGAGACTTCATATACTGGGAGATGAAGTTGGTTCCCCTGTCAGACACCACCTCTCTGGGGAACCCCACGTGGGAAAAGATCCCCATCAGTGCACGTCCCACCACGGGGGCCGTCACTGTCCTGAGCGGGATGGCTTCAGGGTACCGGGTGGCATGGTCCACCTAGACTAGGATGTACCTGTTGCCCATGGCTGTCTTGGGGTCCAAAGGCCCCACAATGTCAATGCCCACTCACTCAAATGGGGTACTAACAACTGGAAAGGGCTGGAGTGGAGCTTTGATGTTCCCCCCACTCTTCCCACTTGCCTGGCAAGTGTCACAGGTTTTGCAATACGTATCTGAGCTCTTGCGCATCTGGGGCCAATAAAAGTGGGTTGCCAGCCTCTCAAAGGTCTTGGTCTGCCCCAGATGTCCTTTCAATGGAATGTCATGAGCCAACCCTAGTAGGAAGGCTCTGAAGCACTCCGGTACCACCAGCACACGGGCTGACCCCGGCTCAGCAGCCTTAGGCTCGCTATACAGGAGGCTGTTCTCCCAATAAATCAGATGTGAACCAGGCATGTCACCTGCTGCCTGGGTTGCAGCCTGTCGCCGCACACCCTCAAGAGAAGGGCAAACTCTTTGCTGCTCACAAAACTCCTCCCTGGTGGGCCCTCCTTCCTGCTGCCAATGGGTCAGCTCAGGCAGGTCCCCCAGGTTGGCACTCTGCTCCCCAGTAGGCTCCAGGGCAACCCCCTCAGGGTCTGTTCCTTCCTGGGCCGTGAGAACCAAGGGGGCTGACTTCCCGCACCCCCTGCCCCTTGTCTCTAAGGCAGGGACCTGGGCCATACTCTCAGGCTCCAGGTCTTTCTCAACACCCTCTTTGGCTGCCATGGACCGAGTGATAGCACACGCCCACTCAGGCAGATCCAACATTTCCAAGTGAGATTTCCCCTCCACCGTAGCCCACGGGGAGTTCTCTAAATCATTGCCCTATAGACAGTCTACAGGCATAGCGGGCCTCACAGCCACCTGAAGAGTTCCTGAGACCCCCCCACTCAAAGGGAACCTGAGCCACCTCACATTGGCTCTCTGAGTTGTCTGCGGACACTACTGGGTAGAATGCATGGGGGACAACCTGCTCTTTGGACACCAACCGGGAGATGACAGCAGTTACACTGGCTCCTGTCTCCCTTAGAACCTCCACTCTATGGCCATTGATGGTCACCCACTGCCTGTACTTTTTTGTGTTATCAGGCAGTGCAGGCTTAGGGACCATCTCAAAATCTCCTAAGGAGACAAGGGTCAATTCTATGAGATCCCACTCACCTTGGGCACCCATCTCCTCCCCTCCCAGGGCTACACTAGCAAGCTGGCGGGGTGGTGCACGGGATGGTGCAGGAGCACCCCTTGGAGGACACTGTGGATCAAAGTATCTGTGGCCCACTTGACCACACTTAAAACAAGTAAGAGGCCCCCTCTGATTAGGCATACCTGTCGGGGGCACTGGCTTCTTATCTTGGGGAGGCTGGGACACCACTGCTTGGTTCCCTTGGGAATTACTTTGGGGCCCTCTGTGGAACTCCCTTGGTTTACCCCTGCCCCCCCACCTCTCTGCTGGGGACCTTGCCCACCTTTGGCGAAGTCTCACACTGGACCCTTGTGAACCCGGGTGCTCACCCAGCGGTCCGCCTCCTCAGCAAGCTTCCTAAGGTTAGTTAGCTTGCAATCAATCATGTGCTGGCGTAGCTCAGGAAAACAATTACTAGATAAATGCTCCCATGCAATCAAATCATAAAGTTGCTCAAAAGTTTCTACTTTGCTACCTTTTACCCAGCGCTCCATTGCTCTGCAAAAAAAATACACATATCCAACCCACATGGTACCCTCTAGCTTCTTGCTGGTCCTATATCTCTGCCTATACATCTCAGGGGTCAAACCATAGCGGGTAATCATTTGGGCATAAACCATCCTACTTTCTGGGGGCAGGTCAAACAAGGTGTCCCTCCCCTCACTCACAAAGCGTCCCCACATCCCCGCTCCCCAGTCCTTCTCAGGGACCCGGTGGGACACCATAGCTAATTCATAAGCGGCAAACCATTGCCCAATATCTTCACTTTTATGGAAATCCTTAATAACCTCCTTAGGTATATACACTCTACTCTCAGTACGCACTACTGGTATGCTGCCACCAGGGGGGAGATTTCTATACTCTTTGCTTTAATCTCCAACTACCTCAATATTCTCTCATGCTCAAGTTTCATTTTCATAATCTCAAATTCTAACTTCTTGTTCTCTAGGTCCCTCTGACCATCCATTTTAAGCTTAGCCATCTCCATATTATGCTGCCTATCTCTCTCCCTGTCTCCATCTCTTCTGGAATCAGACACCTTGAGGACTCACTAGTGCCCGGGCTGAAAACTGCTTTATCCCCTACCAAATCTACTACTTCATCCTGCTGCTCTCCTGCATTCTCCCCCCCCCCCCCCTCCACAGGCTCTTCCATATTCCTAGGGGCATTCCTTGCTTCTAACCAGGCCTTCAGCACCTTGTAATACTCTTCCCTTCTAGTGAGACCTGTGATAGGGACTGTGAAGTGTTTGCAAAAATATTTGAGCTGCTTTGCATTGTAGGTTTCTAATTTCTCTTCTTCCCAGGAGAGATCCTCAGAGGCATTGGATCTGGGCTTGCCCATTGTAGCAATAACTGGCAATAACAATCAAAAATAGAATCAAAAACCTCAAAAAATGTACTTGGTTATGTTATGGTCTGCACTCACTAGTAGTGTACAATATAATTGCTGTATGCGATCATAAATGCAAGTCCAGATCCTCACCGCTGACCACCTATGTTAGAAATGGGGGTCTCTAGTTGGCAGTGGCTGGCCACTGTCCAAGTAGGGACCCTTCTTCCTAAGTCAGAGTAAGCGGGCTATACCCTTTGATAACCCTGTGGTAGCGTAGCACGAGCAGCTAGGCTTATCTCAGAGGCAGTGTGTGAAACATTTATGACCATACACAGTAACACAGTGAAGAACACTACAAAGGGACACCACACAAGTAGTTATAAAAAATAAGTATCTTTATATATAGACTTAACACAAGACCAATAACAGTAAAAATCCACAATACTAGGAAAATAGGGTTACTCTTAAAAGGCTGCAAAAAATTTTCAAAATGTGCAAAGTGGAGTTCAGTTCAAGGCAGTGGTCTCTGCGTCCCTTTTACTCACAAACTACCTGGATTCTGTAGCAAAGCAACCAAAATGTCGCTAAGGAGTTGTAGCGATGATTTTCCTCACGCGTGACCAGCGATGTGTTGAATCCTTGCCGCAAGGGAGGATAATGCACTGATCTGTGTGCAGGACAAAGCGACAAACTTCTACACGCTAAGCCGGCGATGCGTTGAAATCCTTGCCGCGAAGGGAGGATGATGCGCCGAGCCTGTGGCGTGTGCGATCTTGTTGCGATGAAAAGAAATGGCGCTCCGCGAGGGAGCGATGATCCTGATGTGATGTGATGAAAATGGCGAACGCTCGGCATCCGCGCTGCGATGTTGTGAAGGGATGAACTCGATGTGATGATCTTTGGTTAGCGAGCACTTGGAGGCCCGCAAACAGGCGATGCAATAATCTGCGGGTTAGCGAGCGTTTGGCAGCCCGCAAACGTGTGATGCGATGATCTCCGGTAGCGAGCACTCAGCAGCAGCAGCGCGATGATTTTCCTTACGCTCTTCAGCTGCGATGGCTCGCTAACTGGCGTTAGCAATGATTTTCAGCACTCTCTTCTCCACAGTAGAACTAGAGCCCCTGGAACTCACAGGAGCCTCACCTGCAGATAGAAATCCTCGCTGGGAGGAAACAGGAGGCTGGTGGTGGAGTCTGATGTGTCTGAGACTCCAGCAGGAGGCTAGCTCTCTTCTAGCCATTGGGTGATTGCTGTAGCAAGATAAAATAAAAGTTCCTTCTATGTCCTTTTCCTCTTCTTCCAAGTCCAGTAGTAACCACTGCAGGCCAGTCCAAGAAACAGCACAAGCACAGGGACAGTCCCCTCCTGCAGATTCCTTCAGTTACACGGACAAAGGTTCTTCTTGTTGTCCAGGAGCAATACCAATTGTAGGGGTTTGAGCACAGATATTTATACCCCAAAAGTCTTTGTTCTCAGAAGCTACAAGTCACTGAACCCAGCCAGAACCAGTTCTGCCCAGCCCTAGAGCTCTTTGTTTACCAGGCTGCATCCTTCCTTTCAGAAAGAGGGGGTCTGCCATCAGACGCACAGTGGGAGGTGGAGCCAGCATTCACCTTGCCAGGCACAGCCCTATTCAGGTCCAGGAGCTACCCTTCCCCATACTCCAATGCAGATCTCTCTATTCAACCCAGGTCTGACTCAGCCTGCCCTGTTCCTCCAAAACCAGACAGCCAATACACATAACAACAGTGCACACTGGAAGGCTTAGGCAAGAAAATACCTACTTTCTAAAAGTGGTATTTTCAAACACAGAATATAAAAATAAACTTTACTAAAAGATGTATTTTAATATTCTGAGCTCAGGCATACTAAATTAGTTTTTCTACCATGTTCTGTGGGTCAGTTAGGACTATAGAATGTAATAGCCAAACCTCCCATTCTGGCCTAAGGAGAACAGGTAGCCTTACAGTAGTGAAAAACGAAATTGGGTTTAATTCACTACTAGGACGTGCTGCACACATCAGAGCATGTCCTACCTTACCCATACAATGCACCCTACCATAGGGTGGCTTACATGATGCCAAGGGAAGGTTCAGGGGCTGGGAAGTGGGTGCACTTCACAGCCAAGATAGCAGTTCTAGACTGCACGCAGACACTGCAGTGGCAGGTCTGAGACACACTTTACAAGCTGCTTCTATGGGTGGCGCAAACCAGCGCTGCAGGCCCACCAGCAGCATTTGGTTTACCAGCCCTGGGCACACACAGGCCACGCTACTAGGGACTAACAGGAAAACCAAATAAGCCAATCATGGATATACCAATTCACATGTCATCTTTACACAGGGAGCATTCACGCTGTGGCACTGAATGGCAGTGGCACAGCGCCCAGAGCATATATTACCAGCAAAAACAGAGGAGACAACAGCGAAAAATGGAAGGGAGACCCACGCCAATGGTTACAGGTCTAACACTCCCACTGTATCTGGTGGGCTTACAGGAACCCTGGGGCTCCTTCATCATTCCCGACATTACAAATGCTGTGGGGTGTCCATGGTGGTCACAGGGACTACCCCTTGTAAAATCCTAAAAAATGAACAGTGCTGCTGGCTCCCGCACTTGCATGGAGCTGGTTGGGCCGTGACCATCCAACATCAAAAAAGGTTATCGGGTACCCCAGGTGGACACTGGGGCATCCTAAATTTTAAAAACAATAGGTGTTTGTAGGCATCTACGTGGATCCATGCAATGGGTCCTGGGGCTACCCGGCAGCCCCAAAAACGATGATGTGAGTGTCCAGGATGGAAACCCAAAAATATATCCACAAAATTACTAATGAGTAATAAATGCAATGCAGGAATCACTCATTTATTGACTGCTCCTTGCCATGAGCGTAACACAATGCCCTACGAGGATTCTTTAAACTTTTTTTCTCCTTTTTTTAGCTTGGAGATGTCGCTAGAAGGGGCAGGGGCACCACCAAGATTTTTTTATAATGTTGTGGGGGGCTGTAGGGAATTCATCAGCCCCTCATTAACATTTAAAAAAAACAAGCAAACAGTTAGTCTCTTGGGTCATTAAACTCATGACCCCAAGATAGCTTACTATATTTTTTTAAGCACTCCTAGCTTGAGATCTGTGCTCTTGAGCTGGAGTGCAGATCCCACTTGTAATGGGTTCAAAGGCTGCACTTTGCAGCTTGAAAAATGTTTAAAAAGGCTCTATATTTAAATTAAACTTTAGTACATTTTTTGACAATCACTTTTATTAAACATTGTACTGGATGAATTATTAAACTGTAAATTTCATTTTAATTATGACAATTTTATCACAAAGACAATGAATGGGCTTAATCTACATTGATATTCTGACCCCCTTCATAAAGCAATAGGCCGAGTTTTTATATTTTGGTGTTCTGACCCTTTGACAAAGTCAGTAGGTCTGCCTTACTTAAAATGATGCCCAAGTCTTGCATCCAACCCCCTGCTGCCTATGGCTCTGGCTCAGGTGGGAGGGGGGTTGGACACCAGAGGGGGTTGAGTGAGGGGCCTGCCCTACAGCCAACCACATGCATGCCATGGGCTAAGATCATGTGTGGTCTGGGGTTGGCTGCCCATTAGGGGTTGGATGCAGGTCCTGACCTTTCCTATGCGCAGCGTGAAATTGCTGTTACATATGGCATTAAAATATTTCTTTATATTAAAACCCATAGAAATCTACTGAGAAAAACAAAGGTTAAAGTAATGTTATAGTTAGGTTTGGTAATATATTGCTTTGCATTGCAAAAAGGTAGAAATTTACAGAAAAAACAAAGGTTAAAGGGGCGTTATAGTTAGGGGAAAATGTCAGTTAAAACATAACATTTTTCATGAACAAAATCACTGAAATGTATTTGTTACATTTATCTCAAGTACCTGTAACTCGTGCCCTAAAGTTTCTATAACTTGCACCCTCGCCATGCACTGATAATTACATCACCCATGGCATGTTCTATGAAATAATTGATAACATTACAGTAACCTCTGAAATTACATCATTTTAGACACCACTGTGTATGTCGGGGGCTCAAGTCATAGTTACTTAATGGCTCTATAACAAACTGCTGAGTTTCAGTGGTCCTGTTAATTTAAAACAGTATATTTTAAATGACATTTTCACCTAACTATAAAATCGATATACAGCAGACAAAAGAGAATGGGACCTGACGACTTGCAGGCCGCATTATCTTTGACAATGTCCCCACGATTATGTTGCACCATCGCCCTTTTTTATAAAATACTCTTTTTCCCGTACCGAGGTTTGCGCTCTACAAGTAGCCCATACTCTAAACAATAGTTGTACAATGTTCTATACTTCAGTAATTATTGGAAACCTGTGAACTTTACAGAGAGACGTAGACTGCCTCAGGCAAATCCCTTGAGTCAGGGTTTTACTTCCCTATTTATACTTTTCCTTCAGTGGTGCTCCTGGCTGAGTGGCCTTGTGATTGATTATATACCATGATGCAACCAGATAACCTTTCTGACTATGGCAGATTAGTTTGTGAGCAGCAGCTTGATGTTGGGAAATTTAGAATACATCTGTTACCGAGGAGAGCAAACGCTCAACTCGTGCATTGCAAGCATGCAGGGGGTTTGTAAGCTGATCTATTTCTCGTGAGCAATATTTCATTTCTCAAACACTCAGATCTCTGTTTCTAAATAGATAACATACTATTGCCACTTTCTTACAGGATCTAAATTTCCCTAGGAAATCCAGAAACACTCAAATCAAAGAAAAAGAGAAAACAGCTTTTACTTGCAGCCTGCGAGTCTCTGTATGTTGCTCAAAAAAGCAACATTTAGTGATTTCTTGTGAGATGGATTAGCTGCACATTAAAGTGAAGCCCAGGCAGTGGACTAGTGAACACACACAAGGGCACCAGTTATGTGCTTCTGTATTGCACCAGGTATAGTTCAGTATATAGGGTCAGTCCTCTGTCTATAGACTGAAATGTGTCAATGCATATTATTAATTATGTCATGCACTTTGGAGTTTTATATAGTTGCTGTGCATCATCTCGCAAATACTTCGGAAGGCTGTAAAGTTGAATTGTAGTCTGGAATTGTGAAACAGATGGAGTTCAATTTTCTACAGCATATTAACTCTCTCATGTGTTCCTGACACGTTTCTATCAATTCTGTGGTTGGTCAAAGGCTCGTCAACATACTTTGGAATCCAGTGTTCTAGTCAGAGAGTTCTATAGCGTTGGGCCCTAAAATCCTAGCGATATGTCTTCCTGTTCCTGTCCCCCTTAGGGTATGTCGTGATGTAGCTGACCAGAGATTCCAGGTTAGGATTAAGGGTTTGCTTAATTCGTTTAATTTTCTTTTACGAAATTTCATAAAAGTTTGACAGAATTAAGCACAACGCAAACCTGATATTTACACAACTTTAGTGTGACAGGCGTCCTTGAGCCAGTTTATGGTTCAAAGCATATTTTGCACTAAAATAAGGAAAACAATGAAAAACAGTGGGAGCAAGAGCCCCTTGCGTTCTATTGTCAATCGTGCATTCATGATAAATTTTTACAATGAATGATGCGTTTGCTGTAAATTTTTGTAGCAAATGGCGTGTAATCACAACAAGTCGTGTAATTATGTAATTTAGGGAAATATAAATAACAAGAATGACATGAAATGTTCAAAATTACGTGAATTGTGCCAATGCAATTTAAATTTCACCCGGGCCTAGTTAGGATGTAGGTGGAGGAAAGATTCTCTATCCATCCAGGACTTTTTTTTACTGTATATTATGTGTTCTTCCCCACAACTTTAAACGTGATTCTCTCTTCTGCTTGCAGAAAGTGAAATGTTTTAAATTCTAGCGTAGCCACAAAATCTGAAATTCAGCCATTGCGGTGCTGCATGAGTTTGCAGACTATGCATTTTTAGGCCACTATTTAGAAGACCCATATAGACTACCTTGCTGTATTCCAGCAATGCCATTGCCATTACTAAGGATCTGGTAGGTTCTACCCAATGGATAGAGTGAAATAAGGTATTTCAGAGCAAGGAAGGATAGTGGTGGATTATATGCCGCCACATTTTAGGCTTACAGGAATGCATATTTGTAAGTGATTACCAATAAGTGATTATCTTGAATAGATTTGACTGAGAATATCCAATGAAATCCCTTGAAGGCACTTTTACCCTCTATTAGTTGTTTTGCCCAAGCCTCCAAGGGTAGATTGGGTTCCCCACTTTCTTGCTACTGTATTTGTAACAGAGACATTTTGAGACATGGGCAAAGTGGGCAATTGTCCAAGTCCCAGTTGTCCAAGGAGCTCCCTGGGAAAGTTCTCTTTCTCTTCTCACATCTCACATCTCTCTTTTCTCTATCTTAACCTCTCTCCCTCTCTCTATCATCCCCTCCCACAGTCTCTCTCTATCTTATGGGCTTCCTGCACTGCGAAGACCTATATTGGCTGCATTTGTGCAAGATTGTTTCTGAAAATGTAATGTATAGTTGAATATTGTTTGTCATCATGCTGGCATGAATCAACCTAATATAGGTAATATAATTTAAATTTGTTTGGAACAAGGGGCCTCAAAATATGCTTTGCTCTGTGCCCCATAAATCCTTAAGATGACCGTGCATCCACCTAAAGCTGATTGATACATGTATTCTGCCCTTCAAAGTGATAGCTTTTAAAGTTCGAGGATTGTTGGCACTCCTGGCAGAATAGATGCTGCTGTTGGAGAGTTTCCCTTTGATGTAATATACAGCATTTTGTCTCTTTTATTGTGATCAGACACAACCCAGTGATGATGCCATAAGGCAACAGTTGCAGTACGCCCTATGTAAGCACCAGGCCTGGATTTTCCATTTTGAGTGATACACAATATGTTGTTTCCTCTGCTGCACATTAGAAAACAATCATTATTTCACAACACCCAATGGGATAATCACTAAGGATATGACTCCAGTTATGCTTCCAGTTCTCCCCTCTCCAAAGGTAAACTAAAACTCCAGTTCATGATTAGTAAAACTTTATAAATCTGTAAATAATATTCATATTTATAGGATTAATTTCCTTAACTCCAACACAACTCTAAATTATTGCACTACAGTAAACAAAGGAAATAATACGACTTACATAGAAACTAAACCACTGTCTCCCCACACTATATATCATGCTGAAGATGACAGAGCTGCAACTAGATGAGAAAATTATCTATCTATCTATCTATCTATCTATCTATCTATCTATCTATCTATCTATCTATCTATCTATCTATCTATCTATCTATCTATCTATCTATCTATCTATCTATCATAAGACCAACCTTAATCCTGTATCTAAAGAGGTTTTATAATTTAAACCACATTTATCAGTACACACATTTCTATTATATCACACCTCCACAAGCTCCAGACTGTCCAGAATGCCTCAGCCAGACTAATCCTTGACAGCCCCTGGCACAACCACATCTCCCAGCACCTCTGCGACCTCCACTGGCTCCCCGTCAAAAGAAGGATAACTTTCAAGCTGCTCATGCAGGCTTACACTGCCCTCCACAACATCGGACCACAATACCTCAACAGCTGTCTCTCCTTCCACGCCCCAAGAGACACCTCCGGTCAGCCGACCTCACCCTGGCCACTGTCCCACCCTTCTACAAGAACAGAGCGGAGTCCTTCTTCTAACTCTCAGCCAAGACCTGGAATGACCTCCCCCTCCACCTCTGACAAAGCCCTTACACTGCTCTAGTTCAGGAAAGACCTCAAGACCTGGCTCTTCAGATTACCCCAATGGAGCTGCACCCCCCCCCCCCAAGCGTCTTGAGACCCTAATGGGTGAGTAGTGCGCTTTACAAACTCCATATTGATTCATTGACCTTTTCATATAGCATCAACGTATTTCCAAGGCCATTCCGCTATATTTTCTATTGTTGTGAGTTGTCATGCTGGAGTACTTTTCTTTTAAAAACTAACATAGCTCATGGTGGATCGGAACTTTGGCATGTTTCCACAGAGTAAAACATATAAGCAATAAACCAGTTTGCTTGAAGACATGACCTGTAGGGAGAAAGCACCATCAGACTTCTCATTAGCATCTTGCTCAGAATGTTCTGAAGATCACAAGCTTTCGCCTATGAGGTGAAGACCCAGAAGAAGTTGTTTGTTAGATGGTTCGAGTTCAGAGGCTGAATGATTGTGTATGTGGATTTGAAATCTATAGAGTGAGGTCTCAACAGAGGTTGCTGTCCATGACGTGCTTTCAGCTCGATATTACCGGTCAGCCGACAATAGCTTAAATGCGATATCAATCAATAGAGCGCTTGACCAAGGGCTGCATTGCGTTCAGATCTGGGATAAGTGAGTTAGGAGCCGGGAGCCTGCCGTTCAATTATCGTTGAAGAATAATCCGGTTTGCAAATGACTGGAGTAGGCGCTTGTGAAATAGCACTACTCTTGGAGAAACTTTGAAAGATGATTATAGTACTGTTTTCCAGGTAAAGGTTTACCTCCTCTCATGTGAAATGATTAAACCGCGTGCTTGCTAACCTTTATTCTTCCTGGGAAAGGCGAACAGAAATGGGTGAGTGTCTGAAACATCAAGAGGACATTTGATGTGAATATATATTTCTTTAGCAAGAGTACTAAATATTAGGTCGGCTCTGATTTTGTTCTTGCACTGAACGGTACTTGATTTGGAATTTAGCTTTGTAATATCAGTAATTGTTTAGACTGTTAGCAAGATCTCTTTAAGACGAGTAAATCTGTCAGTTTTGATTGCTTGGCACTCTGGCCCCCTTAAAACCTCTGACTGTTTTCTTGTAATTTCAGTAACACAATCAGTGTAATCTTTTGATTGTAGAGTCATTTGTGTTGAGTGTGATGATAAGAGGGCATCATCTCAAGATGGCTGAATGTGCTGTGTATGAGATGGCTCTTTGATGGCTGACTTTGTATGATGTATTGCTGTGGCAGTGTGTGGAGATCATTGTTCTTATCAGTGCTCATTTTCAACATACGGCATAGCAAGGGCTCGTTTAGAAATGTCTGTTGCAGAAATCCATTCTGAAATGGATCCAGCCGCAGGGACTCAATGATCAGAAAACTTTCTTATTCCCTTCTTCAGACGCCAGAATATGTGATTTCTCCTACTGCTCACAGTAAACCCGAGAGATCAGGTCGAAGTAAGTAGCAGAGAGGCTAAAATGTACCTTTGGCCATCTTTTCTGTGCCATTACTGTTTGGTCCCAGTGCCCACCGGTAACGGCTGTTGCTCAGAGTAGCACTTTGATTACATTCGGTAATGAATAAAGATGTACCCACATATTTACAGAAATGTAGATAGATTTCCATCTTCTGGTCATAGAATGAGTACTGATTACTTAACACGTGCCTGCAGAAGCCTCAGAAAATACCTGACCCTACAAGATAGTCAACCGGAAGCTGATGGAAGAGGGGCCTAGCTTCGATTGTGGCATCTCCACTCCATGATATTTAACTCTTAACATTTGCTAAAATTGATTTAAGTTGCAACTGTTATTTTATTCGCTGTCTTCCAGGTTTCTGTGTCACTGATAGACCATGGTTTTTAGCACTGCTTCATAATTCGGTTATTTCATTTTTTGCACGGCCCTTTCTCAAAATATCTCATTAATATTTGCGCAATTTTCTTTTTAAAAAGGGTTGAGCTACATTGACATCATTTATTCCTAGGTATGTAAACTATGCTTGAAAAATGCTTCAACTAACAGCATTTATCTAAAACGTTTGAAATCTTTTGTTTTGTTTTAAAATGTGAAATTAGCCTATGTAAAAGAAAATAAGTCATATACGTGAGCGTAGATAGATTATTCCTGAATTATGGATTTGGTGTGCAGTGAATTAGGTGTTTTCTTTATTTACTGTATTGTATTGCTGTGACTTAAGGGCAACAGATATAAAATGTTCTATGGATAATCTTATGGAAAATGTTCATATAAAGACAAAAACCCAGCAAACCATTCCTCTTCTACTAACTACTTTCCATTTTCTGACTGAAATATAATTTAAGCACACAGAGCTCCGAAACATCCTGTGCCATCCTATATAGTGGGGACGCTTTTGTATAATACATTGGCACATACCTTTATGAAATGTCCTTCAACATGGCGTTCAAGTGTTTTGAGCTAGACATGCTTCGAAAAGCCTGTTTTGTTTCCAGGCTAATTCTCACCTTGTGATCAGGATTGCTTTTTGTACTCTATTGAATGTTATCTCCAGTGATTGTTTGTCAAGGCTAAGTGCTGCACAGGGCACACCGCGGATTCAAACGAATGTAGTGTTTGGGAAGTAATGTATAGAAGGAAACAAATGATTCAAGGATTTCAGGAGAAAAGAAATGCTAATAAGCCCTGATGCATCTGCACAAACAAAAAATCGCCCATGTGTGTAGAACAAAGGCATCCTCTCTTAGCAAGTTACATTTATTAAACATTTTTAAAAAGCCATATTTCTCATTGGCATCAGGTGCATAGGGCGTCCCTCAGTATCTGCTTTTTAAAGGAAAGTTGAAATACAAATCGAGCAAACTTTGTTGATCACAATCACAACAGAGGACTTCTGGAAAGGAAAACATTCTAGGTAGTAATATGGATTATTTTAGCCTGTTCCAAGCTGAAAATCATCAGACTGCTGTGTTTGTTATCCCTACAAATTTTGCCAGGGTTTACCAGTTACAATATGTGGGGAAAGCTGGAGAAATCTTTTTGAGAGGGTACAGTGGGCGGGTTTTGATCAGGACCTTCAGTGTGGATCCCTGAAGGTCAAGAAAAAACATCTGGAATGTGCTCATTGTTCGTAGGAAGATGGTGATTAGCTGAAGAAGAACAAATGGGACTGGAGGCAGGAGAGACCCCAAACTAAAGACATACAGAGCATGCAGGGATCTGAAAGTTCTTCAGATAGATCTGTGTTGCACCAAAAGGGTAGGTTGGTCCCCTTTTACATTGCAAAGAATATTTCACCCGGAAGGAAAAAGATCATTATAAATTGGAAGTAATCTTTCACCATCTTTGAATACACCAAGAGGAGGCTCCTACCCCCAGAACAAAATGCCAAAATGAAGGCAAGGATTAATATGGTCATCGATAAGTAAGAACATTTGTTTTTGAGTTGATATGATTGGGGCATTTAGAGAGGGGAACTGTTGCAATTAAGGGTGGACAGCGATCCGTAGAGAGAGCCTTGTACCTCATAAGCATGGTATCTTTCCTAGCAAAGCCTGAGAGAACTGTTACGCCCCCTTCCTGAAATGCAGGTTGCAGAATGGAACTGCACTCTTAGAAAAAAGTTCAGGACTAAATCAGTTATGGTGCAGATGAACGTGCTATGAAAAACCTGGTGATGCTGTTGCACAGTTCGTTGGCAGTGGCGGCTGCTGCCATTAAACCTTGGTGAGCGGCAGTGGGGGGGGAATAATAAAAAATTAAAGAACTTACCTGCCACTGCCTGATGCTACATCGGAGCTCCTCTGCTCCCGCCGTCTCAGTGTTCCGCTGCTCCCCTCCCCACCCAATCCAAATGCTCCTCTCATGGTATTACCCAGATGAGAGAAGTGCCGGGATTGGTCCCACCCAGTTGTGCAAGACAGTTTGGTTGGAGAAATGTAAGTGTGCCTGTCAGTTTGGCCATCCTAAGACAGCTGGCCAAACCAACACTCACCTTTACAGTGCACCTCCCATTCCTCTTCCCTGGCTGCTGCTGACACAGAGGATGGCCTTCCCCTCTCTAGAATCGGTGGACTCGGCTCAGTAAATGAAAAATAAAATGATAATAAAACAGTTTTTTCATAATTTTTCATTTGCTGCCTTTCACTAGTGGGGCGACCCTCTTCCCCCATAATGGAGGAGCTGCCCCTGTTAAATGGAAAAAAACCATGCTAGAGTAGGGTGTTGCAGTCATTATGGCCCTTGGTTCATAAAGTGTTTTTGGTATTCGATTTCAGCAGTGTGTGAGACAGTTTTTCCTGATATTTCCATAAGCATTGCCTGCAGCAAACACAAATGCATGCTATAGGGAATTGGGTTTTAGATTGAGGGGTTTGAAGACTCTTCTCAAGTGACAACCACAATTCCTGTCAAGGTGAACCATAAAAGTCACTAAATTAAAATGTGTTTAATACTCTTGTAGCTTGGCACAAAAGCAGTCAGGCTTAAGTTAGAGAAAATGTGTAAAGGATTTATGCAACACTCAAGCGCTAATAAAGTAAAAACACAACACAAGACAACTCCCACACCAATTTGGAAAAAGGGACAAATTGAAGAGTCAGTCTGCCTGTTCAGTATTTATACCCAGTGCCAGCCTTTGAAGTGGTGGAAATTTCTAGACTTCCCCTCACATCTGATTCTGGAGATTTTCATCCTACCTGCCCAAGCTGCAAGGGGTCTAGGGTGACAATGGACTGGTGTCAATTCTTTGTGAGTGGGCTGATGCAGCCCCTTTAAAATGCAGCGAGACAAAGAACAGCTCTGCCCCTCCCATCCTGGCAGGAAGGCACACCCTGCCAACACAGAGCCCCCTTTGTCTCACTGTCTGGGAGGAATAAACAAAGGCTAACTACACCCAGTCATGTGACCCATGCTGCACGCACCAATTTGGTAGGACAAAAAAGTGCCATTTTCAGAATTGTGACTTAAAATCTGACTTTACTATTAAAGAGGGCTTTACATTTTAAAAGATGTCATGTATTATACGAAATAAGGTAACCCAGTTTTATCCTATGGGAAAGTTGTTTTTAAAACTTGAGTAGGATGTAGAAGCCTCTTTATCTTGTAATAGGCTTGGGACTGAGTTACATAAGGCCAGCTCCCAACTGGCCGTATCCAATTTGGACCATTGCTGAGTAGTCTGGTAATGTAGGCACCCCTACTTTTGGAATGGAAAAGGGAATAAGGTAATGGTCTGTCCAGGCAACTGGCAGGAGGGATTATACTGCCACGTTGGATGTGTTAGCAAAGATCGGGTCCAAAATATTGCCCTTATTATGCATTGGAGAGCTAACCAGCTGAGATAGATGGATCACTGACAGTGCCTGTAGAAACGTAGTGGCCTGAGAACATGCTAAATCCTCAAAATGAATATTTAAGTCACCCAGTTGAATACCAGTAGCTCTCTGGGGGCTGTCAGTACATCTGACATGGTCTTCACAAACTCTGTGGCTAACTTAAGTTGCCTCAAAGTAGTGAAAAACAAATTTAGTAGTTTTTCACGAATAGGACATGCAAAACCTAAAAGTATATGTACAGCCTTTTAATTACAATGCACACTAGGTTATGGGCTACTTAGGGATTACCTTATGGGTGATATATTAAAAGGGTAGTTTTAGGCTTGGCAAGTCAAAATGGAAATTTAACACTGCATTCAGACTGTAATTACAGGCCTGGTTAGCAGTGGTAAAGTTCTAAGGCCAACAAAAATGACTTTCAGCAACAGAAGGTGAGTTGGCAAAACGTTTGGGGTAGACCACCCTAAGGGATGCCAGGTCTAATACCTGAAGCCTCCCATACCTTGCAAAATACCCATACAATGTGTCTTTGCAAGTTGAAAACTGTCCTGATTAGAAATTATGGGCCACTTTTTTTAGCTATCTGGTTTATTTTATTTTGGTGGCCGGGCCGATTGTTTTGTCCCAGTCTGACTCTGTTATTATCTATAGTATGTTGAAAGACTGCTCAGGCTACAGCAGTAAAAATGAAGGGTAGATAAAGGAATGTGCTAAATCACACAGGAATGGGCGTTAATTGAAATGCAGTTGTTATAGGTAGGCCCTCAATTCCTATAGTTTTGCCCAGGTGCTGATGCCACGTTACACAAATAATCACATCAGTTTACTGACCATTTTTAAGGCCTGCTTGTGCTGAGTTGCTTTGCATAATGTGAATACCTATGCAGAGTTTGGTAAAAGGTGGTGTAAGTGCCTTATATGGACTTCAAGGATATTAGAAGATGCTGAAAAGTTGGTAGGCATATGCTCTTGGTAAGATATGAAGAGAATCGCATATCAGATTTAAAGATGCACGTCAAAAGTTCAGTATACAAATAAAAATAATTTGTTGTTCTAGATATGTATGATGTTAACAATATTTCTTTCCCTGCCAAGTACTGTTCAGTATTCAGAGGATAACTGTGTGCATCCCATTTTAAAGCCCCTTTTTTGAAGGACAGGGTCGAGGCACTAACTGTTGTATAAAGCATTTAGTGAGAATTAACAAACTATACAGTTTATGTATTAAGAATACAGCAATCATACCATGTTTTCCAACACACACAACCTTTGATATGATGTAAAGATATCAGGGCACATTATCCTCAGGTGTCCAAGTGAGCGAGAACCTCCCTCCTGTTGAATGCTCATAGCTCCAGGCGATGGAAAGAGAATTTGAGTTTAGGGTGGTGCACTACTGAGAAGAGCCATTATAGCACCTTATAGGTAAAGGGTCAGTTTGGCTACCAACTTTGCTAACATGCTATATATATAAGGCATACAGAAACACTGACCTTTTTTTCAAGACATAGTGATATCGATCAAGTTGGTGCAAATAAGACAGTACAGGCAGTACTAGACATAGTGGGTGTGGCTGTAAAGTGCTCTCTGCACTAGCTTCAGGTTAGAATTTACTAATATTCTAGCAGTACTTAAAAAAAATCTAGGATGCACATATTCTCAATTGGCTATCATGGATTGGTTTTTATAATTTAAGTATTTGAATACAATTTGCCATTGAAGTGTATGCTCGAAACAGGGTCTTCCAGATGGTTAAGGACCTTTTACTATTGTTTAGCCTACTTAATGAAGCATGAGGATAATTAGTTACTTGTTGATGGCATAATAAGCGCAAAGCAGAATTATTTACGTTTTTAGAAGAAACCGTGCCAAAAGTGTTCTTTCAAAATGGAAACACGGCTCAATGAGGAATGGGGGTCAGATATAGCAGTAGCCTTTCCGCCAGACTATACAATTGCCAGGAGTGACTGGGCTGACAAGGTGGGGGAAGGGGTTGCTATTATTGTAAAAAAGAACTTGGGGGCATATCAGCAACAACCGGCGATAATTATCGCTAAGCGCACTTAGCGCTAGGATAATTATCGCCGGCTAGCGTGGATTTTTATCGCTGAAATAGAGTGCTATTAGCAACGCTTATCTCAAAAGCGATAAAAATCCTAGTGCTAACTGCCTAACGTGAGATTATTGCTGGAAACCCAGCGATAATCCCACAAAATGTGGCGTTAGCTTGTTAATAGGGCCCCACAAACTTAGCCATGATATCCACCTTCCATAGGATATCATGGCTAAGTCAGTCCTGAAGCAGGCGTAAGGAAAGTAGCCATAACAGGGCGATAAAATTAACGCAGCTTTTTGGCCGAAAACGGCCGCAAAAGTGGCGATCATTTTTTATCGCCGCCTTGTTAATATGCCCCTTAGACTGTACATTTACTCCCGTCTGAGTCCCAGGCAGTGAAAGCCTGCTATACTCTATCACACTCTCCCATACTTATACATTTTCAGGGATGCTTGCCTACCGTCCCCCAGGGTTAGCCACAGAGTTTGTGAAGACCATGTCAGATGTACTGACAGCCCCCAGAGAGCTACTGGTATTCAACTGGGCAACTTAAATATTCATTTTGAGGATTTAGCATGTTCTCAGGCCACTACGTTTTTACAGGCACTGTCAGTGATCCATCTGTCTCAGCTGGTTAGCTCTCCAATGCATAATAAGGGCAATATTTTGGACCCGATCTTTACTAACACATCCAACGTGGCAGTATAATCCCTCCTGCCAGTTGCCTGGACAGACCATTACCTTATTCCCTTTTCCATTCCAAAAGTAGGGGTGACTACATTACAAGACTACTCAGCAATGGTCCAAATTGTATACGGCCAGTTGGGAGCTGGCCTTATGTAAGTCAGTCCCAAGCCTATTACAAGATAAAGAGGCTTCTACATCCTACTCAAGTTTTAAAAATTGGATCAATAAAGCCCTAAATTAACGAATCCCACTGAAAACCAGTAAGAAAGCATAACCATGGGATGAAAACCAATGGATATCACAAGAGCTAAGACAACTAAAAAAGGAATGCAAAAAGAAAGTGGAGAGTCAATTACGATGGCACATGCAAAAAGGTCTATAAATCCTCTTTGAAAAAGTATCAGCATGCTATTGAAGAGCCCAGATAAATTACTTTGCAGAGAGGATCAAGAAATCCTTAAACTCTTCAAAATAATTTTACACTAATTATAAACCTGATAAACCAGAAGCTGGACCTTCTCCCTCTGAAGCACGCTGTGTCTTACTTGCAAATAATTTTTGGGGAAAAGTGAACAGCATTTATGATACTCTATCGGGATTGCTGGGCCCCAATGACAAGATAGATGGAAAGTTCACAACCAATTCCATTAAAGTTGAACTTTTCACATTTCCACAGCTGGTTAAAGAGGAAGCCATTGCTGTGGCAATCTCAGCTAAATCAGGCTCACCACTTAACCCTGCTCCAATAGTTATCTTACTGAAAGGGGGCGGTGTGATGCTTTCTGCTTTACTAGATATATACAATCAGTCCCTGAACAAATGCAGTGTTTCGGAGGAATGGAAACATGCTATCATATGCCCTTTAATCAAGAAACCCACACTGGACCCTGAGGTGGTAGAAAATTGCAGACCTATATTGTTACTCCCTGGAATCAGGAAAATCTTAGAGAAGACAATAATCAGACATTTAACAGAATTCTTGGAAGCCAAGAACAATCTTCACCCCACTAAAGCAGGATTCTGCTCAGGTTGTAGGACCGAAACAGCGCTTTTAAGGGCCATGGAAGATCTTAAAATGGCCTTGGACTAGGGTTGTTCAGTGGCACTGATCCTTCTTGACCTAAGTGTTGTATTTGATAAGGTCTTCTATCCTATCCTATTCCATTGTTTGGAAGAAGTAGGAATTATAGGGAGCGTACTAAAATGGCTTGCCTTATTTCTGGAGAAACAGAGCTTTCAGGTAAGTGATGGGCCCTTACTTTCTACAAGCCATTAGTTGAGATGTGGGGCCTTTAAGCCCTACACTTTTTAATCTGTATGTCCGCCCTCTATCTGATATCATTGGCTCATTTGGCTTCCCGATGATATCCTACGTGGACAATATTCAGATTATTGTCTCTTTATCTCCTGATATGAGTTGCACCTCTTAGAGACTTAAAAGTTGCCTAGAGAAGGTGTCCAAATGGGAAGCAGCCAGCTGCTTAAGTCTAAACGGGGTTAAAACAGAGGTCTTGGTAACAATCCAACACTTGGAAACCAAATGAATTGACCTTCTTCCCTAAGAGAGCATCCATCCCCCAAGCTGGAAGTCAAGAGCCTAGGGATTACAAGCATCTCTCCATGCCATCCCAAGTAAAGAAGGTAGATGGCAGCTGCTTTGTTCTCCTAAGAGCCTTAAGGAAGCCTCTGAAATGGCTCCCTATGGAGGCCAAAAGAACAGTGGTTCATGGACTGATTCTTTCCTGCCTTGACTATGGCAACAAACTTTACTTGGGTAGTCCAATGTCTGTCATTAAAAAATCCAAATCATTCAGAACGCTGCAGCTCGAATACTGCTGGGCATTCCTAAAACACAGTCAGCACGTGCAGCACTCAGAACTGTTTACTGGCTGCCTATAAGTTGCACAATACAATTTAAGGTACTAAGGGCCAGATGTACAAAGCTAGTTAATATTCTTAATGGGCTGTATCGCTATTTCGGCTTGTTCAGAAATGCTAAATAGCCTTTTGGCATGGGAATCGCAAAATGTCATTTCTACCCAGTAGAAATGGTATTTTGTAACACCCAAATAGGAAATCATAAATTGGGATTTCCTATGTGCGATTCCCTACGCACATCTACAAAGCATTTCCTAAATGCGAATAGGACATTAGGAGAAGCTATTACCATTGACTCAAAGTCAATGGTAACCATGTGCAATTTAGAAAAAAGCACTCCAAACTGTTTTGTTTTTTAAAGTGCAACAAAGCGCACACATGCCCCTGGGGCATTTTTGCACTTGACATGTGCACCGCTTTTTTCAAGGTGCAGCAAGAGGAGGCTAAACGTCACCCTTGCTTTCACATTTTCTAATTTGCGCTTTCCTATTAGGAATTCGCAAATTAGGTGGGAGGCCGCTGCAGGATCGCAGACATAAATCACGGCTAAGTTGTATATGCAACCACTAGGGTGGATTACAAATGGACAGGCATGCTTGCCAACAGAACCTAGGTGCTGTCGGAGGCGATGTCGCAGGACACTGCGGGCCTTCTTTTTGCGGAGTTGTGGGGCACTTGTATGCTGCACAACTGTTGTCCGTCAGGGCTTGCTTTGGGAGCTGCGTGCTCTTGTGGCAGTCTCTTGGGCCGGGTGTAGTGTGGCATAGTGACCACCAGGTGGTGCTGCAAACACTTCATCAGGCCACTGCAGCCTTCCCTGATGCTGTGATCCTAGTTAACGTTGGGTATGCAAATGCAGCGGTGTTCACTCTGTGCTGGTGCAGCCTCAGGACATGTTTTTCTCCTCTCTGATGGCAGGGTGCCTCAATCGGCAGAGTTCCAATGGCATGGATGGTGAAGCACCACTTGCGAAGCTGCCTACTCTCTTTCATGCACTGCGTGGTGCACAGCACGCAGGTGAGGCAGAGGGGATGGACCTGTCAGGTCTGTTGATGGTGGGTGGCTGCAGGGAGCTCTGCGGGGCCTGCACGAGCTGACGCTGTACGGCAAGCTTCTTACCCTGCTGTCAAGGATCACTCTCCCCAACACTACATGCCTCACCTTGGGCCAAGGCAAACAGGTCATTGGTGACTTGCCAATAGTGCTGGTGTTGCTTCTGTGCTGTACACCAACATACACTTCTCCCTTATGGCAGGTGGACGGCAGCTGCTACAGAGAGGTGTGGGAAGCAAATGGTCTGTCTCTGTTTCCTTCCCCAAGCGAGGAAAAGTTTCATTTTTTGTACTGGCACTCATGACTTCTTGTGTGGGCAGGCTTTGGCAGCAGCGCTATGTCAAGCATCTCCCTCTCTCTCGCAGTTGGCAGTGAGGCAGTACACCGCATGGGGTCAGACCACTCATCACCAATGTTGTGTCCTGGGTCTTGGGTCCTGGGCCCACATGAGAATAATAACTGACACGGACATATAAGTGAATGGCCACAAGTGCTCAGGCCCCTTTTATTGACAGGCTATTGTCACTTGTGATGCCTGTGTTGGATGAGTGTGGGGTGGATGTTAAGGTCAGCCCTTGAGGAGTGGCTGGGAACAGCTATGTGTCAAACACTAGTATGTGTCCAGCAGGACACTACATTGGCCAAGTTGCTCAGGATCTATAGTAGGTCACTGGCCCTGCATGCACTGTGGCCCTCTGTAAGGGGTTCTGACAGACCGTATAATTCACTGTCCCCTCAAATAAGTGCAGGGGGCCCTCTGATCCCATCTGCTCAAATTAACTACTGCTATGAAGCCATTTTGTCTCTAGTGCACAACTATTCATTACAACGCCCTTCATATTGTGGAGCAGGATAAATAAGGGGTGTCATTCACAGCTCTGGGATGTCCCTACTCAGAGTCACAGGAAAGTCTGAAAGCAGTAGGTGGTGCTAAAAGACAAAAATGCACTCCTTCAAGGGCGTCCTCACACACACAAGCTCAGAGAGAGACAGTCAAAGACTTAACGTACATTTTGAGGTCACTGTTCTTTGTCTGAACACTGATGCCAACCTTCGAGCTCATGGTGATGTGCACTGTTTTGGTAAATAGATTTATTTTTGCTACTATTACTGCTTCTATATCTAGGCACATGTGAACTTGCCCTGCTCAGATGCAGTATCTTGTCAGAATTGAACTGAATTGCAATTGAACATCACTAACAATCCTCAAAATTCTTATATTCGTATTTCACTGTTTATAATATACAAGAGCTATAACAGAACTTCCGAAAGGCTGCCTGCAGTCCCGGAAGCACAAGTGGTTAGATGATGTTAGCTGGTTGCTTGTGGCTGCACCCTTGCATTTCACGTAGATCCGCAGCACTGATTGTGTGGTTTTGTGTGGTTTGATATAAATCACACCAATGGCTAAGGTGCCAATGCCTGTGAACCCACAGTAGGAGTATTGATTTGAAAATGGGCTATGCCCTGTAAAGCAATTTACATTGAGAATCTGTGTTGGTAATATAAAGCATATTAAAAAGTGTAACTTTGCTTAAGTACTGTGAGGATGTTTTCCACACAAAACTGTGTCGGATGTATGAACTGCATTCATTATATCACTATAGATAGGACATTCAGATAGGAATATGTGCTCTGTAGGCCATTCTGCACTATGTATATATTGCCTCTATATAGTGCAGGGAAAAGTGTAACTTTGTCTATTTAAGTGCTGTGAAAATTTGATATACACAAAACTGAATGGTATGGATTCAGCAAAAATGGAAATCAGAAAAACAGGGCCATTTCGGTTAAATCTGCAGTTGGTAAAGTTTGCAGGTTTTTAAATATATTTTAGTTCTCAGCCCTGGCAAATATCTGTTAAAAACAAGCCATGTGTCCTCATTTCACCTTAAAAAGTCAGCCTTGAGATCAGCAAGTCTTTGGAGATTTTTCAAATAAATTGCCGAGAAGTCCATGGAGCAAATGTCCCAACATTCATATTATTGTGAAAGTATGATTCTTTTTATAAGAATTAAAAAAGAATCAATCAAAAATTTAAATATTTTGTTTCATGTGTTTCAACACAGAAGTTAGAATTTCTTGTATCCTTGATGTATATGGTAATTTAATGTATAGAAATTGCATTTTAAGATTATTAACTTTTTAGAGTCATTTTAGCAAACTGGGAACATGTCTCTCATTACTCTATGTAGACATCATTAATGGATGTGCCACTCAAAGAACAAAGCTGTGCAGCAGATTAACCTTAATAATGAGCAGGTTCCTGTGCACATCTAGCTGATGGTGTTGATGCATGAGCAAGAGGATGTGTAGCAACAGCCGCTCCCCTTTACTAAGGAGGCAGAGATTAACCCTTACGAAAAAGGACCACGCCAGTGTAGAAGGAAATATAAAAGATAAACGCACTTCCGAAAATATAAAACGTGAAAATATAGTGTAACAACAAACCCTAGCAGAAACCGTACCGTTCATGGTTAAAAACTTGTTTAAGCCGAAATCCCCCATTGACACAAGTAAGGAGAAAAGGTCACTTAAGGATACCGTGGACATGGAAACTTAAAAAGATTTTCAGTTAAAGGCCACCTCATGTTTAAAAGGCTTAAAAGCGTTTAAATTTCTGACACAAGGCGACCGGCATGCACACTGTGTCTTTAAAAAGATTGTGGCCGGATTAAACAATGGGAACAGGCAATCAAATTAGCCCAGTCGACAATGCGATCTAAGGTGCCTGATTAGACGATGGGTGCAGGGAAGTAAATCATTTCTGGGCACAGAGAGACTTAGGTGCACGATACTGGAAGCATACACTTCAATTAAAGTACATTTACTATAAAGGACACATGCAGAAGAATTCTCGTTTCCCAAGCATTGTTGACAGTATGATAAACAAGCATTGGCATAGCCAATAGGTCTCGCCTTTGGGACCTTATAAGTGTTTAGCCATGCAACAGTTGCATAACTAAATACTTATAAGGTCCCAAAAGCGAGACCTATTGGCTATGCCAAGCGGCCGCAAAAGTGATCGTGATCAAACATCAAAGCGGCTGTGCGGCCGCGAAAGTGAAAGTAATCACGGAAAAGCCGGCGCGTGCGCCCGCGCACATGCACTGTAGCTCTAGGCTGGCCTGGTAGCAATTTTTGGAGCCCTCTCAAAGTCTCGCCAGACCAGCGCATGCGCTGGGTCAGGCGAGACCTAAAAATGTGTAATGGATTGGATCAGAATTCGGGGATCTGAGATTGCATCTCTTCAAGTGTTTTTCCATCTTAAATCTGTAACTTGCAAGTCAACCATAATTTATGTCTCTAATAAACCTTTGTAATAACATGTAAATGGAAGACCTGCCTGCGAGCAGGAATTTGAGAAAGCTTGAGGAAGCCTGAGTAGAACTGAGGTGCAGTCTGTGTTGTGTGCTAAGGTCTTTCTCCCTGTCACAACAGTTAGTAAATACTGTATTTGCATTGCCGTGAAGCGTCTGTGTGTTATTCCATTTTGGAGGGTCCAAAGTCACCCCGCAAGTGCTTGTAAAGTGTTTTACTTTGGGCACCCTCCAGCCACCATGGGTAACTGACTAGGGAGGTATGTCACACATCCACCAGCAGAAAGCTCCATACTCCAGACGTTACATTGGGAGGCTGTACTGTAGTGCCAGTGGGTCATCAGAGCTACACCTTTAACTGAACGGAAAGTTAAAAGATAACATTCGTATTGCTATTTTCAAGAGATGGACACACTGAAGATTAGCTCAGATCCAGACCCAGTATGGCATTTCGCTGGCCCTATTTCTTTGGGATGCCAGGATACTCCTGTAGGTTGCTTGGAACAGAGGGGACACATTTCCACCGATCTTGCTGGTGATTCAAGTCATGCAGATTCTGAAGAATGTTGGACCTCATAGTGCTATTCAAATGGATATAATGCTCTGTTCTACAAAGGAACTGCCCCTCGAACACTTACTATAGAAAGACAAGCCAAGGAAATTCCATTACTGTGAATGGGAACAAGGTATTTACTCACAAGTGGTATGGTGATACAACATGCCCTGAACGTTTGGAGTGAATGTATTGGGCAAATGCAGGCTCGCACTGTGTGGAATGAGCCAGAGAGATCTTTGCTGTTCCTCGACGCGTTTGACGTGTGTGTGGGGCGGTATTCGGCGAATTTCCTTCAGCATAACTGAGAGTTCAGTGCAAGAAGCCAGTGACGTTCATTTGCTGCACGTTTTTCTTCTCTTTTGTTTTTTGCTTTTGTCAATTGAAAGGCGCGATTATCGAGCAAATGTACAGAACGGAAGAAAGCACATATGCTCTCATTGCTGCCGGCCCGCACATTGCAACGGACCCATTGACTCAAGTTATCGGGCCCACTGGAATTACATGTTGAGTTTTTTACAATAACATTTCCACCGCCGATTCTCCAGGTGAAAGTTTCAAAAACGTGCAGTGATGGGTATGGAAAACCAGTTCCCACGTTTTAGTCCTCAAAAACGTGTAATCCCCTTTTTTTTTAGCCAGAACCCCTGTAACAGTATACAGGGACAGAAAATCATGAAGATTTTTTTTATTTTGTTGTGTTTTCATTTTGGAGGGGTGAACGCTGATTTAATGTTGTGTATACTTGGTGAGAAGAGAACTAAAAACATATCTTATGTTATGGCCCACTTTTATTAACCCACTTTTGATTACTAACACCCAGCACATCCTGCACGCCATGATCCAATGTGTGCAGGTATGTCCCAGTTCAAACAAAATGGGCCTCTTTTTGCTCTAATCAAACATGCAGAATTGTGTTAGTTAAACTCCATGACATATCTGTCCTCTCTTCGCCTGGTAATAAACTCATTTAAAAAAAAAAAATAAAAAAAATATATTACAAATCGTGTAACTTCAGTGACAGGAAGAGAATTGCATCTAACACCCCAATTCATTCAAGTGCTAATGTCAATTGGCTTCGCTGGATGCCTCCCTGACGCATATTAGTATGCTGAAATCGTGTTAGGTTGATTACACTGTCATGCTCATAATGACAAATGGTTGGTCCTTTTCTTTGCGATAATTATTCACCGAAATTCTGCCGAAATGGATAGCTCTGAATTTGAAACTGATTAGGATGGCAAAGCGCAGCTCGGTCGTTTAAAGCATTTCCTATTGATGCGCATTCGCTTATTAAAATGTGCGGAAGGGTTCGGTGTCAGAGGCGCGCGCTCGCTTTGCATTCGACATCAGCGGCTCCGCCACGCCCATGTGCAGGTGAGCAAAGGGGGAAGTAGTGCGCATGGAATGCTGATGCGCAGTGATATATGCTTTGAAGTTAAACTCTTAGAGCCTGCGCGGGGAGCTGCTGTTATTTATAGAATGGCCACAGTGATTAAAAGAACATTGACTCCCTCGTGATGCTGATGCCACGCGACATAGGCGAGATGTTCGTAATTAGTTTCCGCGGGGCGCCAAAGGCTGCCTTCTTCTTGATCGGTAGCTCGTCTTTGCTGATGGTGCTGGGTGACCACAATAATTTAGGGGCTTGTCAGACCTAATGCAGCTTTCTAGAGTCTATACCTATGCAGATGATGCCAAGTTGTCATTTTTTGACAAAATGGCTTCGAGCGCTGTCCGTGCTAATCCCTCATTTGATCTTTGGGGCACGTCTCATTTTAGTCTTCATAACTTTTTTCCACAAAATTTGTCCCGGCAAAATGTACATCTTTTTCTCCCCCACATGTTGCGGATTCTAAAGATTCCCAGGGTTTGTGGATTCCACTTGAAGAAGCCAAAATATACCATGTTATGTACTGGAGTGTTGACGAAATGGCGAAAAAGTGCTGTGCAGGAAAGTCTTTTTTTTTCTCTTATGAATGGCCTCAGCAATGGATTGTTGTGCTAATGTCACCATCCTTCCAGTTTCAGGAACAGTCATAGTTGTGTACAAGGAGAAATAAAATACCCTATGCGTTTGCATTTTCATATGTAGTGGTCCATTTTTCCTATTTTTTGTGTTTTTAACCTTGCAGATTCAGTGAAAAAATGTGAAATCCCTGGGAGAACTTGGAAAGCAATACCTTTCTGAAAAGTAGACAAAATGCTGAATTTGTCAGGGGGTCATTTGCGTAGCTATCTCATGGGTTCAGTTTCCCAAGTGAATTGGGAGTCCATAGGTATTCCATAGAATGAGATGCAAGAGTGCCTCCATGCTCCTTCAGGAACACTTAAGCGCACACAATTGTTTAGCGCACAATTTTACTCCAGGAACAACACATCATTCACAAATAGATGTAAGCAGTCAATAGCCAAAAAATAAACAGTATTGGCTGTACATGCAGCATCTCCATCAAGTGGGGGTATTTGTGGCTGTAATCTATTAGGGGGCTGCCAAGTGAGCTCTCTTCCTGTGCTCCACACGGAACCTGCCTGCACTCCAGCTTGCGCTACACTATCACTGTCTCCCAGATGCACAGATTGTGATGTGAAGGGACATCACAACTGCAATGGCCATATTCTTTCGAATCACTAAAAGTCGAGTCATCATGTGAAGGGACTCCATCAACTGAAAAATAACATCCAGATTCAAATCCATGATCCTCTCCATAAGATTCAGATTACGCATCACTAACTGCCTCAGAGCTCGCCACCATTATTTGAATTCGGGCATGAGCAGCAGTGATCTAATGATACACCATCTCTGTTAACCATCCAAAGCACTCCTCCTCAAATATATAGTACTAGGTGGAACGCAGAGGTACTCATGAAGATGTTACTGTAAATGCATGTGATAGGAACTGAAAGTGAGAATGATGTTCAATTGTGAGTGTACTGCAAAATTAAGAGGCAAGATCACCAATTGATTCTAGAACCAAGGACAAAAACATATTGTGGAATATCACCACATCAAATAATCAGAACAAAATCTGGAAGAGAAAAAAAAGAAAAAATGCACTTCTAACACACACAATATGGCAAATTAAAATGCAATAAAATTATCTGTTTTTCCTTTCCAGGACAGATGGGATGGCGGTGGTGGGTGTGGGGCATGACACAGTCAGTCTCCCCAGGAAAGGGAAATGCTCAAAATTGATATTGTCCCCCTGGTGTGCTGATACCCAAACAAATTCATTATTTTAACTGCCATGCCCTCATCATTGTAAAAAAGAAAACATTGGCTATAAGCAAAAATGTTTTATTGGTCTCAAAAACACAGACCACGGCACTGAAGGGAACTACTTTGTGTGAGGATATGGTTGCTCTCAGTGAAGATATCTAGTGACAGCCCCATGCTGTGTTCTGTAGGGGGCCAAATACAAAAAAATGGAGCCCCCTGGCGTATGAAGTCCAAATGTGATGCCCCTCCTGAAAAGCTTCCTTCATGTCTAGTTGCATTCCAAGTCGGTGATCGGGGTCACTGTCACTATTTTCGACAGGAATTCTTGGTATAGGAGGACCAGGGTACGTACCCCTTATGTCAGGGCCTAATGCCACCTGACACGCGGAGCTAGAAATACTTGTTCCTTGGTGTGCTCCGTCCAGTAGGCTAATGACATCAGATGCAGAACAGCACACTGACATCATTCATGAGTAGATAGGGACTGATGTTTAAGCGGTTCCTCATTGATTCCTGTAAATATTTGTTTTGGATGCAGCCTTATGTGGAGAAACTGTTGTTGTCCTCTCCACTGCTGAGGCAGTGTGGTGGAAGTGGAAGTGGAAGTGGAAGTTTTGCTGTGAGAAATTGGGTTATTGGTTGTGGGAGGTAAAGCTCTACTCAAGGAACAACCACAATCCTTGTCCAGGTGAATCACCAAAAAGTCACTTAATTAACCTGTGCTTAACCCTCATGTAGCTTGACATAAAAGCAGTCAGGCTTAAGTTAGGGGCAAAGTTTATAATATTTATGCTGCCAACAAACAGTAATCACATGGGAACACAATAAAAGAAAAATCTGATGCCAATTCAGAAATATAGGGTAAAACTTAATAAATAAAAAAAACACCAAACCGACAAAAAAACTATTAGTAGAACCGGAGTTATATCATTTCAAAGATTTTAGGGAAAATAGAGCTTTGAAACAAATAGCACCAGCTATGGTTTTCTGGTCACTCTGGACAGGGACAAAGTTACAAGTACAGGCTGATGGAAGTGGAGCACAGGCTGGGCATAGGATGAAGGTTGACCTCCTGAGATGGTACCTTGTATCCTTGGAATCAAGATGCAAAGTCTGCATCGACCTGTGCCTGCTGTGTCGAGGAGCCGTTGACCAGGAGATATGATGTGTGATCCTGCGTCGATATGTGTCCCTCTGGGTTGTTGCCATCAAAGCCACCAATCAAGGGCTGTGATGCTGGGGTGTTGAGATGCATCGCCCTGCGTCTGGTCAGCATAGCCACTGGTCCCGGACTGCGTTGCGGAGACTTTAGCCAAGATACATTGTGCTGGGAAAGCCAATGATTAGGAGCGGTGATGTGAGGTTCAGTGTCGAGGTACGGTGAACTGAATCGGTTCATAGGAAGCCACTGGTCTGGAGCTGAGGATGTGAGAACTTGCCCCAACATGCATCGCACTATGCTTGGCTGTGAGGAAGCCACCGGGCTGGAGCTAGAGATCCAAGGACTCAAGTAGAGATGGATTGATCTGCGTTGGTTCTCATGAACTGCTGTCGAATTGTCAGTTTAAAACTGCACACAGTCTGTAATGGAAGGCCTGGGACATATTGTGAAGGGATACTTACATGGGTGGAATAATGAGTGCTGCATGCCCACAAGTAGCATTCAATTTACAGGCCCTGGATACATGTAGTGTACCACTCTACTAGGAAATGATAAGTACATTAAATGTGCCAATTGGGTGGACGCCAAAGGTACCAGGTTAAAAGGAGTGAGCCCAAACACATTAGCACTATTTAGCATGGTAAAGTGCACAGAGTCTTAGGGCCAACAAAAATGATTTCAGAAAAACAGGAGTGGAGAAGACAAAGCATTTGGGGGAAAACCACCCTAAGGCTTCAGTCCTAACAATTTTCTACTGCATTTACTACACATCCATGTACCTTGACAATATATTTTTGTCCAAGCGTGTGTCTTACAGTGTGCTGTGTTCATTAAAAAAGGTATTGGCTAATTAAAATATGAAATTACTGAAAAATACAGGAGTACCTCACACAATATTATGGTGGGACACAGTTTGGTGGGATCCAAGGAGGTGGAGGGAGTGGGAAGGATCCAGGGAGGTGGAGGGAGTGAACATGAACAAATTGACAGGCCAGTTCCAGATGACAGACCCCAGCATTAGATAGTCAACATGTATGCACAGCTACCCCAAAACATTACAGGTCCCCCAAAATAATTTGTTGAGAGCTTAGCGCTCTGATCTCTCATGTGTTGAGTTAGCGACCAAGGTCATACTCTGAACTGGATTCGTGATTGTTACAGTATCTGTAGGATATAGCTCAGGCCCTCATGTGCTTGCCTCAGGCCTTTCTCATGCGTGTGCTTGAGGGTGCAGTGGTCCTTTTGTCCATGTTTTATGGTTTCTGTGTTCTGTTTGAGGTCATAATGTTTTCTGTTTTCTGTTCTGGCTTTAAGTTCTAACTGGCATTTGGAGTAGGAGCCTGTGCTAAGCTGTGATACACGCAGTGCTTAATTTGAGCGGGTGGTTTCCGGTGTTCGGCACAAGCACTTAATTGTCAACACAGTCACATGTGACAGTCTGGCACATGGTGGGGCTGTTTGTCAACAAGCACAACAGTTGGTTATTAATTCAATATAACTTAAAGTGGCTTTTACCTGACTACTAAGCTATTCGTACAGCTTTGAGGGCCTGGAATAGCCTGAATTGTCACACTTGAAGGGTTTCATGGTTAGTAGTTTTGTTGGCTCTGTCATAGGCAGTGCTGACAGGAGCAATGGGCTGGTGTCAGCTGTGGTGGCCTACTTACGAGGGCCGTGACACTTATTTTTTAACAATTTAAGCACTGGCGATATGTAGCCTTCTAGGGGAACATATATCATATTCATAATTCTGGCAGCATTTATAAGGCTTTGCTTCCTGAACCACGTAAAGCCTACCCGATTGCTGAAAAGAAATGGGAATCTGAACCAAATAGTAAGGCAATAAGATTTGACTGGGAGCAAATCCATCTAATGCCTTTCAAAACCAAAATATCTCCCAAACTATCCCAGACAAAGTGCATGATTATAAATAGGAACTATTGGATTCAAGCCAGGCTATATAAGATTAATCTTATCCAATCCCCACATTGCTGGAACTGTAAATCACTAATAGGGGACCTCCCACACATGCTTCTGTGTTGCCAATGTCGCAAAGTGTTGGAAATGGCCCTTTTTGCAGGGTTATCCCAAAACATTTTGCTTTTTTCCCCTTTATTTTTCCTGACCTGTGGTTGTTGGCTATAGGACTCTGGACACTTTACCACTGCTGATCAGTGCTAAAGTGCATATGCTCTCCCTGTAAATTGTTATTGTGATTGGTTATCCATGATTGGCATATTTGTTTTACCAGTAGGTCCCTAGTAAAGTGCACTGAGTGTGCCAGGGCAGGTGATTCAAATGCTACTAGTGGGCCTCCAGCACTGATTGTGCCACCCACATGAGTAGCCCTAAATGGTGTCTCAGGCCTGCCACCGCAGCGCCTGTACGCAGTCTGTGAACTGCCATGTTGTTCTGGCCAGTGTACACACTTGCCAGGCCTGACCCTTCCCTTTTCTTACACATTGGATACCCCTATGGTAGGCCCAAGGTACCCCCTGGGCAGGGTGCAGTGTATGTGAAAGGTAGGACATGTACTAGTGTGGGTAACATGTCCTGATAGTGAAATACTGCCAAATTCGTTTTTCACTATTGAAAGGCCATCTTGCCAATAGGATAGAATGGGGAATACTGTGTCCCATGTGTACCTGCATATCTCCCCATAGGAGCAAGATGGGAAGCAGAAGTCTGGTATCCCTGAACTCAGAATTTGATGGCACATCTTTTAGGGAGGATGGTTTTCAAATTCTGTGTTTGAAAATAGCACTTTTAGAAAGTGGCTATTTTCTTGTTCAAACTTTCTGTGTGCCTCTGCCTGCTTGTGTATTGACTGTCTTGTTTGTCAGTAACAGGGGCTGGGGTGGCTGCAGGAGGCTGGGTGAGTCAGCACTAGGCTGAATAGACCTATCTGCATTTGGAGTGGTGGGAGGAGTTGCACCTAGGTCTGAATAGGGCTGTGCCTGCCTTCCCCAATGCTGGCTCCACCTCCTGCGGTGCGTCTGATTGCCCTGGCCCACACTCACAAAGGAAGAAGACAATCCCTGGCAGAGGGCACCTAGATCTGGTTTGGACTGGATCCTGGACCCTTCACACATGTAAGAACAAATACTTTTGGGGTATAAAAGTAAGAGCTGAAACCCCAGTAAAAGTATACTACTTTTGCCAACAAGAGGAATCCCTGCCAAAGAAGATCAGCTGAAGAGACTGGAAAGGAAGACTGCCCTTGCTGTGTGTTCTGGGGCTGACCTACAGTTTGCTGTTACTACTAAGGAAGGGGACAGGGACTTTGCTGTGTGCTGTGTCCAGGAATAAGTGTCTCTGAGGGCCTGAGAAGAGCTGGCCTCCTGTTAAAACTCAGGAACACAAAAGTTTACTCAAGACTTCTACAATCAAGAGGAACCTCTGCCCAAGGAGATCAACTGAAGAGACTGGAAAGGAAGACTGCCCTTGCTGTGTGTTCTGGGGCTGACCTGCAGTTTGCTGAATCTACTAAGGGTGAGGACAAGGAAATTTGCTGTGTCCCACCCCTGCTTGAAAACCAAGGACTTTGCTGTGTGCTGTGTCCTGGGAATCCCCAAGGACCAGAAGAGAGCTAGCCTCCTGTTACAACTCAGGAACACAAAAGTTTACCAGAAGAAACCATTGTTATCAACATCTGAGTGTGTGTCTCTGCACCCTGACTATGGCCTCCTGAGCCTGCACCTTCGTGAAGCTGCCCGTGTGCTCCAGACTCAGTGTGCTTATCGGCACACAGCTGGGGACCTGTTGTGAGGACTGCGTTGCCTGGAGCGTGATCTGCCCAGGATCGTGACTTAGCATGCTTTTCAGACTAGCACGCCGCTGAGGGTCTGAGGGGGCGTCTGCTTTGCCCTAAATTTCTGCATGCACGTAGATTTCTCCGCCGTCAGCCCAAGGGCTTCATTGGAAGTGCTGTGCCACGAAGGAATCACTGCCGCCAGCCCGTGTGCTTCATTGAGAGTGCTGTGCCCGCCTACGTCACCGCAAGTCGCGCTGTGATTGGCCCCAGCACCGCGGGTTGCCTAGCGACTGACGGGCTCGGACGGAGCCGCACTGGGATTGGGCAAGCCCACATCGCCTGAAGCCAAGAGCGTACTGTGACACCGTCGGCCCTGGCTGGCTGGCCGCCTAACAACTGAGGGGCTCAGCCGGAGCCGCGCTGCCATTGGGTGAGTACGCCACGTTGCATCTGAAGCCGGGGGCGCTTTCCCGAAGTGAAGCTGTGCCGCCCGGAGTCAAGACGAATTGAAGGCCTCCTCTGCTCCGCATACCAAAAGGTAACCGGCCCCGCTCTGGGACCAAAACCGGCGCTGGAGGAGCAGTGTGCACTAACGCATTGTTGCCGGCCGCATCTCTCCATGGAAGGTAATCTCTAGAGTAAGCACGTCCCGCGCTACGGTGTGGACAATCGTTAAGATCCTATCCTTGGTGGTAACTAGTGCCTGCTCGCTCTCTCTGAGTCACCGCCATACTGAATTTACAAGTGCCTCTACTCTGACAAGTACTCTTTCTAGAAAGGTGAACATTGATAAATTGGACTATTTACACAAGGATTGCAAAGAATACTACAAGGGAATCTTTTTCTTGTACAACAACGTTTAATGGTGTATGTTGGTGTCATGTCGTTTTTGATCTCACTAAGTTTATATATAAAGATAACTTTATTTTTAGGATCACTGGTGTAGTGTTCATTTGTGGTGTTTCACAGTGTTATTGTGGGTGCTGGTGCAAATACTTTACACATTGCCTTGGGGATAAGCCGGTCTGCTCATGCCAAGATACCAAGGGGGGTGAGCAGGGGTTATCTACAGTGTGTTTCCCCCCCTTACCCTGACTAGAGTGGTGATTTCTACCTGGCTCTGGTGCAAGCCTCAGCCAACCAGAAATCCCATTTCTAACACAAAATGTTTGGGATAGGATCTTTTGGTGTATCACCCAGACACTACATATCACCCTAACCAATGAGTTATCATATATTCTAATAGGATTTCACAACCCGGAATTAAAAAACCATTGTGATCATTTCCTGCTTGATTTAAAGCTGACACTTGTATGTATAATAATTCTGTGCACCTGGAAGCAGTTTGACAAAATGTCCTCCAACATATGGCTAGAATGGCTAACCTTTCTCAGGGGTGCAGATAATACGACCCTTAAATCCTCCCCATGACAATCTAGAAATAGGAAAATTTGGGAATCGCTAGACTTCGCTTCACCAGCATTTAAACCCCCTTGAAAAACAGACTCTTTCATCCCACTCAACTGGATTTGTAAGCCCCTCAAGCAAGCAGTCGTTTTAGGACTATCATATTCCTCATAAATTCAGCAATCATATCCCTGAAATATTTATTTGGCTCACCTATTGGTACTACTATTAATTCCTTGACTTTATTCTTTTGTTTTCTTTCCTTTCCTTATTACTCTTTTTTGTACTTACCTACTATTCTTTGGTATAATTCTATGAAGTTCGGAGTTATTTGATATAACCAATTGTAACTTGCATAAAAGAATTTGAGCTATCAATTAACCCTAGGCGGAGCTGGCGGAGCAGGACTATGCAGAGGTCCATGAAGTTGGGAACAAACTCCATGGAACTCCGCTCCGCTCTGCCACCCGCCTCCACCTCCCTTTTAAAAAAATTATTCGACATTAATTAAAACAACAAAGAAACACTTACCTGTACTGCAGCGTCCCCAGGCTGCCCTCCTCCTCTTCCTTGCCCTATCTCTCCTACGTTGGGTGATAATTGCAAAAACTGTGCGTGCGCGCACGCTCATTTCTTTCGCAAGGATCACCCAACGTAGGATAGAGACGGCGAGGAAGAGGAGGGCAGCCCGGGGACGCTGCAGTACAGGTAAGTGTTTTTTGTTGTTAATTTAATTAATGTCTAATTAATTTTTAATGCGGGGTGAAGGGAGGCTGGCCAACTCCTCTCTGCTGGGAAGTATGCAGAGATTTGCTTACTCCGCATTCCACGGAGAACGTGGAGTAGGCAAATCTCCGCATACTCCGCTGGTGGAGAGGAGTTATCCAGCCGCACCTAGTATCAATATTGCTCGGTCCATCAGGACTATTTCTCATAACTATCTTACATGTTACCAAGGATCTTGAGAAAAACAATGTAAGGTTAAATCACTCCTATTCTATCAATGTATATCATGTGTAAGACCTGACAACCATGTATCATCCTTCTACCTGTACTGATGAATGCACAACGTTACTGTGTCTTTCTTTTCCTTCTGTACTTTCTTGTTAAAATCCAATAAAAACGATTTGAAATCATAATTCTGGATTGGGACTTGTAAATATAGGTACCTGTATTGTACCTTAAAGGGCATTTTAAATTGGGGCTTTCAGCACTTCAGCTGTTCTGTATGTGCTATTGCATTTTAATTGCAGACCGAAACTGGATGGCAGAAAAGCTTTCAGCAGTGGGTCAAAGAACCTTCATAATATTGAGTGTGAAAAGTGAAATTGTTGCAGGATACAGGCAGAAAGATTCCTCATACCTATAATTCTAACAGTGTAAATGGACTGAAAAGCATAACAATTATTTGTTTATGAAACGGAAACTGCCATTGATTGTTGGTGGATAAATATAGGAGCATTGTAAAACCAGGTTATAAACAGTCTTTCATCTTACCAATGGTTATACATACACTGTGTTATGACTGGTAAGCGACGGATTTAGTCTGCTAGCTCCTGCTTTGATGTAACAAATGCTTACACTGTGGGAGAAGAGGTAACATGTCACTCACGCCTCAACACCAACTGTGCATCAACACAGAGTCAGTCTGATATTTTGATTAGCTATATTTGAAAGCTTTAACAGAAAAGTGTAGTGAGACAGCTTGGATGCAAAGAATGGCCGTGACTTGAAAATTTGCAAGTTATGTGACGGTTCTACACTTTTCAGTACTGTTAAAAGAACTAGCAACAATTTATCAGGAATAAAGATTACCTACTGGCGGTCACTAGTAGGTAGTTATAGTTAGGACCAAGTTTAAAGAGGAAGAGCATTTATTGTTTTGCTTATAACTTTGGCTTTGTTTGATGAATCTTCATGAAATTATTTGTTCATATCAGCTCCTATGTTGAAAATTTGGGGGTGATTCGTCAAGGGGGTCCGAGAAAAAAGGGGGTCCCATGTTCATTTACATAGGAAACTTTAGACAAGGCTACAGGTTGGACGGGTGAATGGAATTACCCCAAATTTGGCAAGGAGAAGGGTCTTGTTCTCGAAAGCACGCTTTTGTTTATTTGGTGTAAATCCATTCAGTAGTTTTGGAGAAATATCGAAATTTGCAGATATCGATATTTGGGAATTCTGCCATCTGATTGACTGAGGCATTACAAGCACAAGCTTGATGCTTATTGGCTGCGAGCGGTGCGAGTGGTTGCAAATAGGAAGTGTTGGCAGCCATTTTGTGATTACGTTGAACCGAGTAAGGGGGGAAAAAGGGCGAAAAGAGTAGGAAACAGGAGTATAGGAGCACTGTAACCTCTGTGGGGGAGTGCGAAGCGAAGTAGTCATTCCTACTGGACTGAAAGTGCGGTGTTGCTCAGAGTGACATGGTGCTGAGATGAGATGCTGCTACACTCGGGTATGGACCCGAGAGCCTAAACCGTGAGGTCATTGCTGTAAAGTGATGTGCTCTGGTCTTTGTAGCATACCTGTGGAAGTAGTGTTAGTAGGTGTTTATACCATAGAGGGAGTGGGAAGCGAGCTACTGACCTCTACCGTGCGTTTATACTATACCGGAAGTGGGAAGCGAAGTACTCACGCCTACTGGTGAGAAGACTCGGGGATCAAACCGAGCTGATTGTTGTAAAGTGATGGGCTCTGGGCACTGTAGCATACTGGCAGCTGTAGTATAACTGTGTAAGTAATGTTAGTATGCGTTTATACTATACAGGGAGTGGGAAGTGAACTACTCACCCATACTGATCTGAAGACTCAGGGATTAAACCGTGAGCTCATTGCTGTAAAGTGATGTGCTATGGGCGCTGTAGCATACCTGTGGAAGTAGTGTTAGTTTGTGTTTATACAATACAGGGAGTTGGAAGCAATCTACTCACCCCTACCGGTCTCAATACTCGTGGGTGAAACCATGAGCTCATTGCTGTAAAATCATCTGCTCTGTGTAGTATTCCAATGTAAGTCATAGTAGGGGGACTTCATGAGCAATAGTTCTTTGTTTGTATCATTTGTCTATGTATGTACTTTCAAATCATTGCTCAGCATGTGATCAAGGCATTCTTGCCGAAACGCGTATCAACTGAAGAATAAAACTCTCTTTTTGCACTAGCAGAGGTCGTTTGAGTGTGTGACTCATCGTATTGCATTGGGATTACTATTGGCCGGCTGTGGTTCTGCCGGCATTGCGCACCACCTGACTACGGGATCATTTCCAGGAAGAACCGTTCTTTCTCTCTTGGCAACATATATATATATATATATCTATATATATATATATATACATATTACCTACTGGCGGTCGCCAGTAGGTAGTTATAGTTAGGACCCCTTTTCCATAGGAAAACCTCAACATTCTATTTTGAATAACTTTGGCGCCGGTCGATGAATCCTCGCGAATTTCTCAAAATAGGTGGGGCGCTACGCTCCGCTCCTACCCTGAAAGTCTCGGGGGGATCCGTCAAGCGGGGGCTGAGATAAAAGGGGGGTCCCAAAACGCGTTTTCCCCATGCATTTTTCCATAGGACCTTTAGAACGAGCTACAGCCCGAACGGCTGAACAGAATTACTCGAAATTTGGCAGAGAGGTAGTCCCTAGGTCAAGGAAGTGCCTTTTGTAGGTTTGGTGTAAATCTGTTCAGTAGATTCTGAGAAAATAGCCTTTAAATCAATATATATATCTGAGCCCGCTTACGGTACGCTTACCGTACGCTTACCGTAAGCGTACGGTGGCGTGCGCGAGCGCGATTCTGATTGGCTCTTAGATCTTAGTAAACATTCGAATCGGCCGAAACCAGGAAGCGGCGGCCGCCATTTTGTGTATTTCACTCAGAAAAAAAAGAGTGAAAACAAGAAAAGGGGGCAATGAGGAGAGTTACAGACCCCCTTACATTTGTGAGGGGGTCAAAGAAGGACTGTAAAGTACAAAGAAAACATTTATTGATTTTAAAAAAAATCACGGGGTACGCGTACGGTAAGCTTACGGTAAGCGTACGGTAGAAAAAAAAAATGAAAATCAGATTTAAGTGTTTAGATATTAGGGGGCTCTAAAAAGAGCCGTTGTGTTTATGAAATGATTTTTTAGTGGTACCTACAAGTAAGTACCGATGCAGAGTCTAAGGTTCAAGAGGAAGACTCTGTTCCCTTCATCATTGAAGTGCACACC
The DNA here is from genome assembly GCF_964204655.1 of Triturus cristatus. Classification (NCBI taxonomy): domain Eukaryota; kingdom Metazoa; phylum Chordata; class Amphibia; order Caudata; family Salamandridae; genus Triturus; species Triturus cristatus. The sequence continues at coordinate 400,974,065 of NC_140586.1, read as the reverse complement.
ATCTCCTCTATAAATGTCTTGCATGTCATAACGCAAGTTGTTGTGGTAAATGGCACCCATACCATAGTCACGGAGGAAAGCAGAAACAGATTTGTTGACGTGCTTTCTTGCTTTGTCATCGCACCGCGTGCCCACCGTGCGTGCACGGCACTAACTGCGTAAAGTGGGCGCGCGGTGCGTGAAGCGCACCGCGTGCTCACTGTGCGTGCACGGTGCGCGAAGCGCACCGTGCGCGCACGGAACGAACTGCGTTAAGTGGGCGCGCACGCCACGAATGGCGTAAAGTAACTTAGCATTTAAAAAACCGTACAAATTCACTGAAAAAACCATAGGTTTCACACACGTTATAGTTAGGAATTAGCATTTAAAAAACCTTGCAAATTCACTGAAAAAACCATAGGTTTCACACATGTTATAGTTAGCGGAAATTTTACTGATAAAAAACCAATGAAATTCCCCCGTTATAGTTAGTGCAGGCAACTATAACTCACGCGACCGCAATCTTCTGCTGATGACATATGTGTCTTTATGAAAAAAAAATATTTGTAATATATGTATAGCTAAAAATGTATGGAAGAAGACATGGGCAAATAAGTGTCTAAATACAGTATTAGCATCAGCAGAGGATTGCGGTTGCGTGAGTTATAGTTGCCTGCACTAACTATAACGGGGGAATTTCATTGGTTTTTTATCAGTAAAATTTCCGCTAACTATAACATGTGTGAAACCTATGGTTTTTTCAGTGAATATATATATATATATATATATATATATATATCCATATGAAGCTGCTCAAACAATGAAGTGCCACACACGACGTTCCTTTTAGCCAACTTTATTCAGGAAGCTGCAGCAAAACCCAGCGCACTTCGTACAGCATCATGTCTTCAAAGCCTGTTTGCCAAACGCGTTTCTGGAGTCATTCTCCCTTGGTCACTGGTGGGCTTGTGGAGGAAGGACCAGCTGTGTTTCATTTTTTGTCAGCACTTGAGTGAATAGTCCCGCCCTTTGGGGGCGTGTGCACGCATTGCATTCTGGTTCATGCAGTTTCAGGTAAGTCAAAACTTTAGTAGTAGCAGCTGTCCCCCAAATATCCTTCAATAAAATACCTTCAGGTTGCTTGTACTTGGGAACGCTGTTCTTGCTGCTTTTCTCGTGCTTCACTGAACTGGCGACATCGTTCCTTGTGGTGCTTTATTCTGAAAGCAACCAGATCTACTCAGTCAGTAGTGGGGCAACTTCGTGAAGGATATTTGGGGGACAGCTGCTACTACTAAAGTTTTGACTTACCTGAAACTGCATGAACCAGAATGCAATGTGTGCACACGCCCCCAAAGGGCGGGACTATTCACTCAAGTGCTGACAAAAAATGAAACACAGCTGGTCCTTCCTCCACAAGCCCGCCAGTGATCAAGGGAGAATGACTCCAGAAACGCGTTTGGCAAACAGGCTTTGAAGACATGATGCTGTATGAAGTGCGCTGGGTTTTGCTGCAGCTTCCTGAATAAAGTTGGCTAAAAGGAACGTCGTGTGTGGCACTTCATTGTTTGAGCAGCTTCATATGGATATATATATATATATATGTATGTATATATATGTATACCCACACAAAAACAAAAGGTTACACCTTAGTTATAGTTAGGGGTTGTTTTATCACAGTGCAGTTACTCAGCACATTAGAAATACTTCAGTTAGTTATTTTTAAAGATTTTCATTAAACATTCTTTTTCAGACATAATTCTTATAAATGGGAATGTGTATTATTTCATCAAACAGACTTGCAAAATAAGATCTGTATTTTGATGAGCCACAAATAGTGAAAAATCAATAATTTAGAAGTGGACAGATGGGCAATATCAGTGTGTGACATGCATACCTTTGATCCTAAATAGTTTCACATTCAACTCCTAGCAGCATACATTGGGAGGACTCAAAGAAGAGCAATGTACATATTATTAGAACAGCCTTTAGCTGCTTTTAGCACTCCTCTCCACAGAACTCCTACTGACTTAGTCTGTGGTTTAAAATTATCATGAATTTACGTGCACTCTCTCTGTATCCATTTGAAAATGTATTATTTTAATAATTGATAACATGACGTTTTCCAATGTCATTTATTTTTTGGGGCAACAAAAGCTGACATTTTAAATATATTGTACACAATGTCAAAATCGTTGGAGGAATGTTATTATTTAAGTGGATATTCCTGAAATATTGATACTTTTATGCAAGATGTCTATGTAAAAGCCACAAAGTGAATCATTTTATGTTAAATTGTACAGTCAACCTTATCTGCTGGAACCACAGCCTGCATGTTTTCATATTTGTCATATCTGTTCCCTTAAGCAATGTGTATTAGTACAGCTATTTAATATTAAAAATCCTTTACCGAACTGCTCTGTCACTGAACAGTGCCCACGAGCTAAGTGTTCTCCGGTCAGTAACTTAATTAAATACAGACAACCCTTAGCCTTGTACCCCATGGGCGAGTTGTTGCAGTTCCCGTTGCCAATGTGTCTATGGGGAGTTTATGGTCTATGAAACAAGCTGACACTTTCATTCACATGTTTTTAGTTCATCTTTACAGTTCAGCAGACTGACAGCTGAAAATCTGGAACAGGGTGGAACTGTAATGTGTATGTCACCCTCCATTATACCATGGGCTATATCTTAGTGTTCCTCGCAAGACAAAGGGCACCGCAGGCGCTAGATCTGGTGACTAGTGGCAAAAACAAATATTTAAATCACTTCCTGGGGTTGAATGCCAGTTTGAATACATAACACACTAAAGGCTAGAGGCTATCCTGGTCTGATGATACCGCCAATGAGTTTGTTCGCAACGGAACAGGAGAGATGTTCATAAGTGGTCATGGAAAGTATATTTTACTGCTGTTTACTTCAGCACAAATACATTGTTGGAGGCAATATGCGTTATTTATAATTTCAGTTATTTTTTACTCCACATGCCTGGTAGGCATTCTCTTGTCAAAGCAGGAAATTGGGCTAAATGTTCGAAATTTCATGGTGTTACTATTTCACGTATTTTAAATGGTGTTACCACCGAAATGGGCAGATGATTAAAACGCCGAGTTGAAGCACATGGTCTGAACATTGTAGTGTTTCGAGATGTTGCTGTAGGAACCATCATTAATGCATACTATAAAGTGTAAAATATGTAAAGTAGGAGAAAGGGGACTTAGTAGGTCTATTAATTTGAAGTACCTTCCCCAAAGAGGGATTCATCAGGAAGCAGTAATGAGGTAAATGTGAGTGGCGGTCTTAGTCATTGTCTGTCGCTGGAAATAATACAGGTCGAGCTCTGTGACAGCTGGACATGTTCGTACCTATAAAACATGGTCTGTAAATGTGCCGCATGTTGATCCACGATGGCTACACCATTGCCAGATTCTCCGGCACACAACATTGAATCTCCATGGAATATATTACACGCAATAAAGCTAAATGTGAGTCATGCCCATAGACAGCGGATTTGCAAGAAATCTTGCACAGGACTGCTCCTGGAGGACCAAAATAAAAACATAGTCCAGTCTTTCTTGTAGTCTCTGTTTAGGTGTCCGGGCTTTCAACCATTAACTGGTGAGGCTTTTTCATCTCAGTTCGGAGCCCTTTTTTGGCTATTGTTTACTTTGTGCTTAGTCCTCCATAATTTCCTTTCCAGATAAGGTATCCATGCCAAATTTGCACCCTTTATTTCCCAACAGCATTGGGACTCTAAAGTTACCCATGGTCTGTGGATTACCCTAGAGAGTACCAAGAAATGGGCTAAATATAGATAATTTTGGGGCATATTAACAAGGCGGCGATAGAAAATTATCGCCACTTTTGCGGCCGCTTTCGGCCGAAAAGTGGCGATAATTTTATCGCCTTATCAGCAAAGACATCGCGTGTTTTGCTGATTTATCGCCCCTTACAACAACGCCCAGCTTTGCATCTCTAATGAGATGCAAAGTGGGCGTTCCGTGCCAGAATAACTGGAGAAATGTCGCTAACCAACATTTCTCTAATTATCAAGCTGCATGCAAACAAGCAGAGCGATAAGAAAATTAGCGCTAACCACAGTTATCGCTACTTTCCTTACACCTGCTTGTGATCTGATTTAGCCATGTAATCCAAGGGGGGGTGGATTATATGTCTAAAACCACCCTGCCCTATCAGCAGGGAATCACTGGTCGCAGTGATTATCGCTGGTTTTCCAGCTAACGCATGGATTCCTATCGCTTGGGAGATAAGCGTTGCTGATAGCACGCTATCTCTGCGATCGAATCCAGCGTTAGCCTGCGTTCATTATCCTCGTGCTAAAAGCGCTGAGCGATAATTATCGCAGGCCCTTGATTTTTTGGAGGGGGAAAAATAGGAAACAAAAGTGCTAAAAAAAAGTGTCTGTTTTTTGACTAGAAATGGCTCAAGAAAGGTTTTGCTGTGCTAAAGTCACCATCTTCCCAGGTTTCAGTAACATGCATAATAAAAAAAATTCTATTTTCTGCATCAGAATTTTGGCGTTTTTCTAAGAGGTAGCTAATTTTTCAGAATTTTTGTACTGTCAACTCCATTCCAGTTTGTGGTAGAAACCAGCATGAAAACCAAAGCTGAGCCTGAAAAGCTAAAGATTTCCAAAGAGTAGATAACATTCTGAATTCAGCAATTGATCCTTTGCGTAGATTCCACAAATTAATTGTGGAAAAAAATATTGAAAATGAATTGGAACAAACGGTCATTTGTGACATTTTCATCTGTAATATCTTGTTACGATTATCGATTTCCAAAAGCAATGTACTATTAAGTCTGTTAGACTCTTATTGTTGCAGGGATATATAGGGTTTGTGGGTTGTCCAAGAGCTCGAGTTACTGAGAGCCAACAACTGAGCAGCACCTTACAATGGGCTTTCATTGTGTATGAGCAATTCATAATGTAAAATACATAGAGGGGAAATGGGTATCAAGGGCACCTGTGTATTTCCAAAACTGACATCTGATACAGAGTTTACAAGCAGTGGGTATTTGTAAATCTCTGAATTTGTGGCACCCATCCTACCATGTGATTCAGATGGCATTTTCAAAAGGCCTTCTTTTTTACATGCTGGCTTACATTTGGAAGGCAGAAATTATAAAGAAATCCAATTGGTAGTCAACAATGTTCTACTATTCTGTGTTTCCACTTGTCTCTTGATATAAATGGCACCTCACTTGTGTGGGTAGGGCTGGTGCCTGCAATAGGAAAGGACCCAAATTGCAACAGGGACACATCTAATTTTTCCACTAAATAGAAACCCTTTTTTTCCAATAAGGGTAGCAGTGGATTTTGGGCACTAGTTTAGCACTTAGCAAAGCTGCACATTTTTGCAAACTAGAAAATAGGGGTGATCAAGAGTGGGGTGAACTGCATGGCTCTCACCAGGTTTTTCTACCACGAGTTGCCCTTGGAAATCTCAAACTTTGGGAAAAACAGTACATTTCCTCACATATCTGTGAGGAAAACGTCTGGAATCTGTGGGGAGTCATACATTTTCTACCACCCAAGTATCCCAATAAAAAAGGTGCCTCACTTGTGTTAGTAGGCCTACTGCAATGAAAATATGTGTACTTAGCCAAAGTTTGAGGATTACAGGGCATTGTGTGTTTGAAAATGTTGTGAGAACCACGTGATGTGCACAACCCTGTACTCCCTCTGGTATCTATCTTTCAGAAACGGCTGGATCCGAAGGTGTTCACAGGTTGTGGCCCAACTAATCCCAAAAAATACAACAATTTACCATAGCAAGTGGGACGATATTGGCATTTGGCCCATCCTCTTGGTCCATATGTAAATGCAACACTCAAAATAATAAAAAGTCCTCTCATTTGCCATTCAGAAGGGATGTTTTAGATCACAGGAGAGCTAAAAGACTGTTGAAGCATTAAGGGTGAGAGTGGGGACAGACCTACTCCATGATTGTATTGAAAAAATATTCCTGGCATACAGTAGACTTTCTGTTCCACAGGGGCAATTTTGGGTAGACCCCCTCTCTGCCCCTGGGAAAGGACAGAACTACTGGTTTGTCCTTTTTGGGATGGGGTATGGTCAATTTTAGAGCAACATTTTTCCCCAAAGGCAAAATTGTTGGAGGTCTAGTGGGCTTTCTACTCCCCGAGGGGCAGATTTGGGGAACCTCCCTAATTGAGACAAACTTCCTATCTACCCCTTAAGGGACAGAAAGACAGCATTGCCCCTTCTCGGACCGGGGTATGACTCCCTTCTCGGACGAGGGTATGACTCGATGCCAGGGTAGGAGGTACCCTCCCTTTGTTTGTTTTGGCACCATTTTAAATTCCCTGGTGTCTGGTGGGCTTTCTGTCCCCCCAGGGACACATTGGGGCAACCCACCTGTCTGCCCTGCAGTGGGCAGAAAGACTGGTTTGTCCCTTTTGGGGTGGGGGTGTGGCCAATGCCAGAAAGCAATGCCCACATCCCTTTCTCTTTCTCCAAATGCAAAATCCCTAGTGTTTAGTGGGCTTTCACCCCTTCCAGGGAACAGATTTGGGGAACCTCCCCAATTGGACAAACCACCTATGGTACACTATTGCCTCTGCTATGGTGGGGGTATGACTCAATGCCTGAGTAGGTCTCATTCTCCTTGTTTTGGCACCGTTTTCAAATACCCTGTCTCTAGTAGAGAGTTTGTCCATTTTTGGGGTCGGGCATGGCCATGCCCATGGTAGGCAGGCCCCACTCCTATGGTTTTTAGAAACATATTTTACCATCCCTCATGCCTAATGGTCTTTATGCCCCCTGAGGCTGGCATATTGGAGGTAATTGCCTCCATAAACCTCCGGGGGGGGGGGGGCAGAAAATTGGTTGCATCTTTTTGGCGGTGGCAATTGTGGGCAGCCCCCAGCCCGATATTTTTCCATATATTTTACCTTGTGTCTAGTGGGCTTTCTGTCCTCCCAGGGGCAGATTGGGGGGTAATCACCCCATTCACCCCCACATTGGAAGCAGAAATACTATTGAACCATTTTTTGGAGTGGGGGTAGCCCCCACTTCGATCTTGTTTACACCACCCCTTGTGTCTAGTAGGCTTTCCGCCCCCAGTGAGCATCTTGTGGGTAATAACCAAAAATGAGTAACCATAAAAAGTGTTAATACAAGGAGATAACAAGCTCTGCTTATCAACTATTCTCACCAGCACACGTTTATGTAATTAGTTTGGATTTGAATTAAGAAAAAAATCTTTACATCCTCATTTATTTGGCTTTGACACTAACTCGCACTGTCAACAAATATATGCTAATTATTTCATTGTAGTCATTACTTTCCAAAAGTTGAACTCATTCCATGTGTTTCTTCCATACATGTGCATCAGAACTAGAATAATGAGTGGCCTTTCTTTCGGTGCCTAGATGGTTCAGATCTCGGTGAGTGCATAGGTGTGGTGCAGCGGCCAGGGCGGCTGACTCAGGAACACGAGGGCTCACATTTCGATCCCCGGCAGCGGCAGAAGGTTACCCCAGTACCTTGTGACTCTGGGCAAGCTCACTTAATCTTCCCGACGACCCCCAGTGCAGGGACACCTCGCAAGAGATGTATACTATGCATATCAATTGTGCAGCAGTCATAACACACACACACTTAAAACTAGCTAGAAGTATGCCTGCTGGTGCTCGCGGCAGGGGTGTCAAATGCTTTTATATGAAGCTATGACAGAGCTCCCAAACTATATCATTGGAAGACACATGTCCCCCAGAGCCAACTGAACAGTATATCAAAGGTATCTAATAGTTTACCGTTTGGTAGATTGATCAAGTAAAAACCTAGCATTTCAGAGGTGTGAACTTGTGAGGCAACAACAACTGAAATAATATCACAGTTGACAGATAAAAAACTGAAATTGCAACAAATAACTAAAAAAAACAGACATTTGAAATTACCTATAAAAGATGCTGAGAAGGAATACCAGATGAGACATGGAAGTAGATGTTAGACATTCACAAAATATTCACACACTGATCTAATTGACGGATTTCAAGCTTAATTGCTGCTGCCAGAATGTTCCTTGATTTCATCTGTGATTTTGGTCGCAATCTGGACTCAAAGGGCAGTCTTGCTGTGAAGAGAGGCATATACAGAGTAAAAAGTCATCCAAACATATACATTCTGATACTGTTACATATTGGATACAGAGTAAAACAAACACACAGGAGCCTCTCCTGGATGTTCTTAACTGAGCTAAAGGAAAGATTATTATTATGCTGGCAATAAAATACCATTTCACAGGATTCAGAAAAGTGCTAAAGAATATCACAGTCAATAGTTGAATAAAAAGGGAGCATGGGTGCATATATGCATACATGACAGTAGACATCAACTATCCTGTCAATTATGAAGATAGAGATATGTAAAACCCAACCCTACATAGGAAAGGCTTGGCTTACCAGTCTCTACACCTATCTGCTCAGGGTGGCCAGTCGTAGCTTTGGTCCACTGCTAGGAGCAGAAGTAAATGTGGTGGCAGGTAGTGGATTGAACAGCAGCACATTCCCATAACAAGCATTTACAATGCAATAGGTCTCGCAACTGCGAGATTTTGAGCTATTGGCATTGTAAATGGCAATGCCTTTTATAACATTAAAAGGAATTGTCATTTACAATACCAATAGGTCAAACTTCGCCTAAAGTGAGACCTATTGTAATGCAGAGCACGAGTGCAGTATCCCTGAAGCGGGAGCCGTGCTCAACAGTAAAGTAAAAAAAAAAAAAGAGAGAGACAGCGCGGTGTCTCTGAAGTGGGCGCCGCGCTCACTAGTAAAGTTTTTAAAAAATATAAGAAACTGGGCGCGGTGTCCCTAAAGCGGGCGCCGCGCTCAGCATGCAAGTTTATTAAAAAAATAAATGAATAAAAGGTAAAAGAAAGCATGGTGTCCCTGAAGCGGATGAGCATTTTTCTTAAAAGTAATTAAAACAAACAAGGTCATCGCACACTGCCTATGCTAATTCGTCCCCCAGTGGTATGCCCACACATCTTGTTAAATCATCGCCCTGCCATCAGCCCTTTCCCATCCTCAGGCCCGGGAAACAACAGCTTCTTGCTTTTTTAAGTCTTTAGGGAATGTAAAAAAGAAAAATCTGCATATATAGAAATAAGCAAAAACATCGTACACAAATACGAAATAGAAAACTGAAGAGACTACTGTAAACATTCTGAATCAAGGACGACCTTAGACATGCGGTGAATATAAATAAACTTGGCGCGGGTTAGAAATTAAACGAAGAAAGGGATAGCTTGGGAGCCGAGGAGGGTCGGAAGTTTGAACTCATCTCCACACTGTAACGCTGGTAGGAAAAGTTACAATAAAATGACTATTTGGGGATATGCAAACAACATTTACAAACACAAGGGGCGAATCCAGTGCTGTGTGTAACTTGCGAGACTTCCCAAACCAGTTTCTTGGGGGTGGAGCAGGTTATGGGCGGGCAACGACGTAATATCAACAGCTAAAGAGCCCGCCTGGCACTCAATTTCTGTAGGAAGCGAAGTAGATTACTGAATATTTACGTATCTTCATTCCGAAGTCCACTTAAAACCTATCGTTCAACATATCTTCGTTCCGAAGTCCACTTAAAACCTTTCGTTCAATTAATGTCGGAAAATACCGGACGTCGCTACAATGGTGAAAGGTGCTGAAACGTGCCACGCCGCAAGGACTGCAATTAGAAGTGTCTGTGCCTAAGTAAGAGCTTGCGCTACCTACCGGGTGGAAGACAGGCGGCTGCAGGAGGAAGCTGGCTGGGACAGGGACAGTCCCCATGGCTTTCTTGACGGTCGCCCACAGAGCCCTCGGCTAGCGCCGCCGTGTTCCTCACGCACGCACCGAGATGACCTGATGCGCGGCTCAAGTTATCCGCAGCAGCTGCTGCAAGTCACATGAGCTGGTCACGTTGCTCAGAAGAGCATCATTAAATACAACAAGCCCGGCGGAGCGTGGCGCGCGCGCGCTTGGGGGCGGGGAAGCAAACCCTTTGAAGTGCTCCCAAAAAGCGGAGTGCATGGCGGCACCAAGCGCGTGATTGTGCGCGTGCTAGCAATGCAATCCGCTTGTTGGGAGCACTTTTAAAAGCCCCTATAGTCTCGCTTTGCGATCGCTCACGCGATAGCAAGGCGAGACCTAAAAATGATTAAAGCAAGAAGTGAATAAGCATATATATAAATTCACTGAAAAAACCATAGGTTTCACACATGTTATAGTTAGCGGAAATTTTACTGATAAAAAAACCAATGAAATTCCCCCGTTATAGTTAGTGCAGGAAACTATAACTCACGCGACCGCAATCTTCTGCTGATGCGAATACTGTATTTAGACACTTATTTGCCCATGTCTTTTTCCATAAATTTTTAGCTATACATATATTACAAATATTTTGTTTTTCTTAAAGACATATATGTCATCAGCAGAAGATTGCGGTTGCGTGAGTTATAGTTTCCTGCACTAACTATAACGGGGGAATTTCATTGGTTTTTTTATCAGTAAAATTTCCGCTAACTATAACATGTGTGAAACCTATGGTTTTTTCAGTGAATTTGCAAGGTTTTTTAAATGCTAATTCCTAACTATAACGTGTGTGAAACCTATGGTTTTTTCAGTGAATTTGTACGTTTTTTTAAATGCTAAGTTACTTTACGCCATTCGTGGCGTGCGCGCCCACTTAACGCAGTTCGTTCCGTGCACGCACGGTGGGCACTCGGTGCGCTACGCGCACCGCGTGCCCACGTTACGCTAGATGGGCCATGTACGCACGATGCGCTTCGCGCACCGTGCGCACATGGAGGACATATTATGCGCTTCCTTGTGATAGGTAATCTGTTGAAATTTTTTGGGGAAATGCTGTGCTCTTATATGCCATGCACAAATGGTGGCCTTCGGTCACCATTTGCACACGGGGTGGAGAGAGTGTTTTTTTAATAATTTTTTACCGTACGCGTACGGTAAGCGTACAGTAAGCGTAATCGGCGAAATTTTCAAAAAATTACCGTTTTTTGCCTTGGGGGATATTTGAAGACTCAACTAACATGGTTATGTGCATGGGCGCTGTCTAAACAGCCCCTTTATATGTTTTTGGCATTTGTTTATCAGCTCCCCCCTCAGAGTGCGAGAGAGAAAATGGCGGCCGCCGCTTCCTGGTTTCGACCGATTCGAATGTTTACTAAGATCTAAGGGCCAATCAGAATCGCGCTCGCGCACGCCACCGTACGCATACGGTAAGCGCACCGTAAGCGCACCGTAAGCTGGCTCAGATATATATATTGATTTAAAGGCTATTTTCTCAGAATCTACTGAACAGATTTACACCAAACCTACAAAAGGCACTTCCTTGACCTGAGGACTACCTCTCTGCCAAATTTCAAGTAATTCTGTTCAGCCGTTCGGGCTGTAGCTGTGTCTAAAGGTCCTATGGAAAAATGCATGGGAAAAACGCGTTTTGGGACCCCCCTTTTATCTCAGCCCCCGCTTGACGAATCCCCCCGAGACTTTCAGGGTAGGAGCGGAGCGTAGCGCCCCACCTATTTTGAAAAATTCGCAAGGATTCGTCGACCGGCGCAAAAGTTATTCAAAATAGAATGTTGCGGATTTCCTATGGAAACGTGGTCCTAACTATAACTACCTACTGGCGACCGCCAGTAGGTAATTACAAACATAAATATCAAAGTTATAGTTGGGTAAATTCACATATCAAAAGCAAACACCAACAAAATATAAACACTGTTATGATCCAACAAGAAAAGGTATTCAAATCCGCTATATTGCTTTAGTTACATAGATGGTACGGTGAAATTCCTGTGTCTGTTGAAGAAATGTGTTTGGACATGGGCCCATTGTGTAGCCCTGCTGCAGTAGGAAGTACTCGTGCCACAGCTGCAGTAACCAAGGTCTACATGTACTAACAGCCTGATCACTGGGATGCTTAAAAAAAATCAGTTTTGAAAAACATTAGTGAGAGTTGATTTTTATGCCATTGAAAACCACCTACTACCCCTGAAAATGCCCCTACCCCCAATTTGCAAAGGGGAAGGGGTCCAAAGGGCCATTTTGAGCATAAGTTACCACCCAAACCTGGGAGTCAGTAATTTAAGTAACTTATCAGTGGTTTGTAAACAGAAATCTGGTCACAAACCATTGATATGTAGAGTACAAAATGACCGTTTGTAAGAGATACCAACTACAGGGCCCTACCAAATAACAATTCCTTATTCATTTCTAGAGCCATATTAGGAGTTAGTAAAACTTTACTGTGACCTAAAATGGATTTAGGACATCCAAAATAACTTATTGCTAGTTGAAGACCCTCTGTGATTTGAAGTGTTTATGATGCAATTATTGTTTGTATATCCAGACTCAAATTACTTGTAATTGTAACTGTATGAGAGTAAGGAAGAGCAAAATGTGCATAATATCAACAATATAGCATTGAAAGAGTGTGAGTATTAGTCTGCCTATGAGGGATATGTGTGATATTTGCATATCAGTGGGGGAAGGATAGACTTGCATGAGTGTTTGAAGGATAACATGTACGGCTACAGAGGGGAGTTAGTTATTGAAACAGAGAGGGGATCCATCTGTGCCTTTAGGAATAACCCTACCACCTGAATATGGGAGAACCTCTGCTTCATCCACCTCTTCTCATCCTGCCTCTGCATTTTAATGTCCATTACCACGTGTGCCTCCTCTCCAGTGCATTTACAGAGTCTGTGAGCTCCTGCCACATGACATTCTTATATGCTCATTTGAGATTGTATGGAGAGATGCCCAGCAGTTGTTTGTAGCGTTTTAACACATAGTTAACTACAAGGGCATTCCTCTCCTCAGTGAAGGTTTTCTACTTCTCTAGTGTTGCAGTCTGCATCCTAGAGGGTGGATATTGTTCCTGTTGGCAAAATGTTTGCATTCTTCAAGAGGGAAAGGGCTTGGCGATTGGCTCCTGAGGCGGAAAGCCGGGAGCAGGGGCAAACCATTTTTAAAATTACTGTGTTGTGTTTTTATTGGCATATTCTCTTACCAGCATCTCTTGAACTCTCACGAACAGCGCTACTCGCTGCAACGATTCCCCTCCTTCAGCCGCCATTCCCGAGGGCGAGGCGAGACACGCCCCCTCGGCTGGCCACGCCCCCCCGCCATACCTACAAATAGAGCGCGCCAGTGGCAGGCGTCGCATCTACGATTGGCTCCTGAGGCGGAAAGCCGGGAGCAGGGGCAAACCATTTTTAAAATTACTGTGTTGTGTTTTTATTGGCATATTCTCTTACCAGCATCTCTTGAACTCTCACGAACAGCGCTACTCGCTGCAACGATTCCCCTCCTTCAGCCGCCATTCCCGAGGGCGAGGCGAGACACGCCCCCTCGGCTGGCCACGCCCCCTCCAACCTCCCGACCCACCAGCATAAAGCATGTGTCTTAGTAGGACGCGCAGCGGACGAGCGCAGCGGGCGCGACTTTTGCGCGCCGAAGGCGCGCCTAAGGCAAGCCCGTCTGCGCCCGTCCGTGGCCGGACGGGGCTAGGGGCACGATATTCTGCCAAAATAACGTCTTATTCCTCAAAAGAACTCATCGCCCTTCAAGGCCACTGGCCACTTCCCGATCTCACCCGCAGGCGCGTCTCCGCTTTAGGCCTCGCTTCTTCCTCCCCCACGACACCACACTCTCTGTTGCATACCCCCCCGTCACCATGTCCCCTCCCACCTGACCCTCACCCCACTACCCCACCTTTGTCTGTATTCCTACTCAACACCAGGTCAGCGGTCAAGCACCACCACGAGCTGTTCGTCCTACTCGATTCAGAGAAACCTGACCTACTGCTCCTGACCGAAACCTGGTATATTGATTCATCCCTTCCTGTTCTCCTAGCCACCCTACCCCCCTCTTATGTGGCCTTACGTGCCGACCGCCCAGCAGGCAGGGCCGGTGGTGGGGTCGCCTTTATCGCCCGGTCGGAATTGAACTTTCAATCACTTCCCTTTCCCCCTATCCCCTCTGTTGACTTTTTGGTTGTCCGTTCTCTGCTATCCTCCCCTCCTATTACTTGCCTATTAATGTACCGTCCTCCTCAGCCTTCGCCCTCATTCCTACCGGCATTTCAAGACCTGTTGGCCAACTTGGTGGTCAACTACGCCTCGGTCTTGGTGCTGGGAGACTTCAATTATTGGCCCTCTGACCCACATGAGTGTACGGCCTCTAAAGAATTCACTGAATCTCTCCTGTCTCTCAATTTTATTACGCATATAACTGTCCCTACTCACTCTCATGGGCATATACTCGACCAGGTCTGGTCCCTCAACCTCCCAGTGGCTTCGACAGCCGTCTTTCCCTGCCCCTGGTCTGACCATGCCCTCATTTCCCTCTCCATTCTCTGCAACCCGGTATCAAAAACTCCGCATGCCAAAAACACCTGGGCGCGGAACTGGAACAAACTGGATTTTCCCTCCCTGACCTCCCTGCTTCGAAACTCCACTCCCACCCTCTCCGGCTTATCATCTACCTCTCAAGCCAAGGCCATTAACACCTGGCTGGCTGGTGGCTGTGATTCAGTGGCTCCCTTACGTCGCATTTCCATCCGTCGACCTAAGGATTCCAACAGATGGTTTAACGACCATTTGAAAGAGCTTAAACTGAGCGTCCGACGGGCGGAGAGGCAATGGAGGAAAAATTACTGTCCTTTATTAAAAACTCACTTCCTCACATCACTGGCCAAATATAAAATAGAAATTCTTGCTGCAAAAACCGCCCATTTCTCTGCAAAAATAACGGCCGCTGAAAATAAACCCAGGGAAATTTTTGGCATAGTAAATGACCTGGCATTTTCAGATCGAACCTCACCCCAAATCCCCCCTTCCCAGCCTCTCTGTGATCAACTCAACGCCTACTTCCTGGATAAGATTGTCACCATCAAGGCCAACATTCCACCACCTTCACCTGCATTCGTTGATCCTTCCCCTCCCACCGTTCAATGCCCTCTCACCTCCATCCCCCTCTTTTCTCAGGAATCATTTCTGGAGATCCTTCCCAAAGTGAAGTCGGGGTCTCCGGCGGATGTCTGCCTGGCACGTATTCTGCAGCAAATTTACTCCTGCTGTTCTGAACCCCCTATCGCCTTCCTCAATAGCTCCCTAGCGCAGGGTGTAGTGCCCCCCGCGCTAAAGGCAGCTACTATAGTACCCATTTTGAAGAAACCTGGCGCGGACCCTTCCATCTCGGCCAACTATCGCCCCATCTCCTTGCTGCCATTCTTGGGCAAGGTGATGGAACGCCACGTCACCGCGGTACTCAGCGCCCATATTGAGACTAACGGGGGGCTGGCATCTCGCCAGGCCGTTTTCCGCCCCAGACATTCGACTGAATCAGTTGTGGTCTCAGTCCTAGATAATCTCAGAAAGGGTTTGGATGATAACAAACACCAGGCACTGGTCCTCCTTGACTTGTCCGCCGCCTTTGACACGGTGGACCATACCATCCTACTGTCCCGTGTCAGGGCGGCTGGAATCGGGGGATCAGCCCTGGTTTGGCTCTCCTCCTTTCTGAGGGACCGCACCCAGGCAGTGCGGCTAGGCATCTTCTCTGCCACTCCCCTCCCGGTCACCTGTGGTGTTCCCCAGGGATCCTCTCTTTCCCCCCTGCTCTTTAATCTCTATATCTTCCCTCTTATCTTCGCGCTTCAGCAGCTGGAGGTCACCGTGTACAACTACGCGGATGATCTCCAGCTCATCTTTGATCTGTCCTCCTCTCCCCTTTCTGTCTCTAATTTCCAGTCTACCATGACATTTATCAGGGACTGGATGAACCACAACCACCTTAAGTTGAACCCGGATAAAACCGAGTTGGTTCTCACTGGTGGTTCATCCAGCCCCTGGAACTCTCTCTTTTGGCCCCCCTCTCTTGGGCCCGCACCTTCCCCCTCAACCACGGTTAAAACACTGGGTGTTAAAATAAATAATCACCTCACCCTTCACCCACAGATCAGCTCCGTGGTCTCCTCTTGTTTCCTCACTCTCCGCACCATCCACTCCGTTTCCCGCTTCTTTTCCCCTCAGGCACTCAAGATCATTATGGCCGCCCTGGTGATATCAAAACTGGATTATGCCAATGCCCTCTATCATGGCATTCCAGCTTACAGCCTGCGAAGACTTCAGTCGATCCAGAACCAGGCGGCCCGGCTGGTTTACGGCCTCCCACGCTACCACCATTCCACCCCCCTTCTCAGGGAGCTTCACTGGCTTCCCGTAAAAGAACGCTCCCTTTTTAAGACGGGCTGCATGGTCTTCCAGGCCCGCCAAGGCACTGCCCCCGCCTTTATCTCTTCTTTAATCAAATCCTATGTTCCCACAAGACACCTCCGGTCTTCCTCTAAGTCCCTTCTTCAGATTCCCCGCTTCACACGTAAAAAGTGGGGTGGGGCCAACTTTTCCACCTTGGCTCCAACCTTCTGGAACTCCCTTCCTGACCATCTCCGTTCTGCTACCCAGTACCTCTCTTTTCGTAAAGATCTAAAAACCTTCCTCTTCAAACAGGCTTTCCCCGCTTAGCTCCCCATTCTTATCACTCTTGTCTCTCCCCTCAGTTGCCGATCCTGCCCACTAGCGCCAAGAAACCGCATGGTGTACGCTGCGCTTTAGAAATGTTTTAAATTAAATTAAATTAAATTAAATTAAATTAGAATGTAGGTTGTTGGTTGTATCAATGTGTTTTCTAATTGAATGTGTGTTAGGTGTATGATTTGGTTCATGTGTATAATATTTGCCTTTCCCTTTCATTCAGTGTTCTCCACCCCAGTGACAGACACATTCACCCCAGTGTAAGTCATCTCTACCAAAAAGGCAAAATGTAAAATAGAGTGGTAAAGTTACGGGAGGTAATTGCAAGTAGTACATTAAGTTGTAATAGGCTTCACACCCTCATTGTAAGGTGTGGAGGTTCCACTAAGTCCCTACTTGCAAATGGTAAATAGCAAAAATGTGTAAAGTTATATCTAGGTGTGGGAGTTGATCTACATGTGAGTAGATCCACTGATTCATACTTACAGTGGACCCCTTCTCTTTTAGCTTGAGGATCAAATCAGTAGTAAAATTAACTTATCTTCTCGGGCACTGGAGAATCATTACAATCCGTTTTGTCAACCAGTGCTTTCCCTTTCTCATATATTACTTCTGTGGCTATTACTCCACTTTCTATGCTGCTTTTGCACTTTTTTTTTAACTCAGTAAAAAGGCTGATTTTATTATTATTATATATATATATCACTGTACAATGGGGCTCATTAGGATGGCGGACGGACTGGAGTCCGTCAGCCATCCTGGTGTAAACCGGGAGCGTCTGCCATGCATGCAGCAGTCCCGCACACCGGATCAGGATGCGACCACCACCGTGGCTGTCGGATCCTGCATTTTGACATTGCGGCAGTTGCTGCTGACAGCAGCACCCGCCACGTTGCTAAAATGCCATGTTGTGAATTTCACAGCACTATGTGGCAGGCACCACACGGTGCCTGCCACGTAGTGCTGTGAAATGCATTGTACCCCCCCTAGTGCACCCTTGCCTCCCCCCACACAAGGGGGGCCCGCAACAGGCCCCAAAAAAATTCTCCCCCAGCCTTTCCATGGCTGTTTCACAGCCATGGAAAGGCAATCTATAGGCAACATCGTAATTTGGCGCATGGTGCCTGCTAGGCACTGCTGCCATTTTACTGATGAACACCACTCCGCCAGGCAATCGTAGGGATTGCCTGTGCCGGTTCCATGGCGGACGGTCTTTGCGATCGCCATCGCTGTCCTTCCGTCCTCCGACTGCGATTTTCCCCCAGCCAAAGTAGGATGGCAGGGGAAAAATCGCAGCCAGAGGATGGAAGGACAGCCACCGCATGGCTGGCTGTGGTGGTCCTTCCTACATCCTAATGAGCCCCAATGTTCGGTATCCATTCTCAAGTAACTCTAGGCTGGTTCGGGGAGAGAGTTTCCTGTGGTATAGGTTCTTTGGACATGTCTTCCTGTGAGAGGCAGAAGGACCTAATTTGGACTGTCCTGGTAGTCACAATGGGCCCAGTAATGGAACTAACCAACTCAATCTCAAGGAGTGCAGGAATCCAATGTCTCAGGAGTTTTTCACACAGACACTTTGTTTGCTGAAAGCAAAAGGCTTCAGGTGAAAATCAAGCAGGAAACCGAGAAATACATGCAAGGCCTTGCAGCTCGGGCCTTCAACAACCAGTAGCAGGTGGACTAGAATGCTATTAAAGCATCGAAATTTTAAAATCTTCATAAAGGAGTTGCAGAAGGTAAATAATTTCTGGTATAGAAATTATTTTCCAACTTTCCTTTTTTCTATTTTTTATGATGAATTTCTTTACAAATACAAGATTTACCATAACTCCTTCCAGCCCCCCGTCCCCGCCCAAGCCCCCACCCTTGAAATGGAGCACCGTAGTTCGTTCCGTGATCTCAGTACAAACTTTATTCACTTTCCTTATGGCCCCCTGTAATTTCTTTGTCGCCATATAAGCTCTTTTATGCTCTTGTCGAGCTTCGATATGTATCTGTTTTAGGGTGGAGTAGATCAATCCCATTGAGGGGGGAGGATTCTGGGGCGGCATTTGGTCCTGAGAATAACTTAGCTGCTTCAAGCTGATTACCGTCTTCTCCTAGCTCCTTAGCCTCAGAATCCAGAAGGATCCCTGAATAGTCCCATTTCATATGGCCAGCTCTACCAAAATCTGATTCATACCCCCTTGAGGGACCTTTCTGCCAGTACTTCTCCGTTTTTTTCGGTGCAGAAGCCCGTTTCTGCATTGCGGGTTCAGTCTTAGAGCTGTCTGTGTCTTCTCTAGAATGATCAAGATCTGTATCGCCCAGCTCACTGTCATTAAAGATCTCAGAGTCATTTGTATGGGAGTAAAACTTGTCCCCCTCAGGAGATGCCACTGTTTTTACCTCTGTTGTGCTAACATTAGAATCCTCCAGCGCAATGGGGCCACTCAAATCCAACTTCTTTGTTGCAGACATAATATATCTTGCTTGGATTTCCCTGCTGCCTCTGTGGGACGCTGCTCACGTGTTTGG
Source organism: Triturus cristatus (assembly GCF_964204655.1). Taxonomy (NCBI): domain Eukaryota; kingdom Metazoa; phylum Chordata; class Amphibia; order Caudata; family Salamandridae; genus Triturus; species Triturus cristatus. The sequence goes on along the minus strand of NC_140586.1, from coordinate 400,954,974 downwards.
CGTCCTAGACTGGTCTCCTCCTCCTTCTCGCTGCTAGCATGGAGAGTAGCATCTTTGCCTTTGCGCCAATGTTGCCAGATTGGGCTATTTCCCGCACAATTTGGCGACTTTTTCCCAGTTGTGCGGGAAAAACCCATGCCTGGCGGGGGGGCTACGTTTTGGGCTAGAATTGAAAGGGTGTGCACAATTTCACTGGCCTGGGCGGGCACCGACCACGAGGAGGCATGCATCATCATGACGGCATAGGTGTACGTGATGTTGTGCAGTCTAGAACGCTAACTTGTTACTCTACTTAGTGCACAGTGCACTCACTCTTATTTTGCACATGCGTGCTGCACCGCCGCACGCGCCACCCAGAGGGGTCACCTAGCTTTGTTGTTAACTTGTGTGTGTGCGGGCACTGTGGGCCAATGTACGGGTGCCCCAGGGCCGTCAATCCAGTAGCGCGCCAAAACGCTACCAATGACGGCCCTGGGTATAATTTTTTGACCAGCCCCTGCGGTTCTCTATAATGCTGGGACTGAGTGACATCACGGGATCTTACTTGCGAGTTTCAGTGCGGCGGCGGCGCATGGCTCAATGGTGGACGGCTGGACGGGACGCATGGACGCAGCACAGCAGCAGGCCGCCCAGCGGCGCCCGCAGTTGCTGAGTCCGGACTTCGACGCCGGACCTCAGGTGAGTGAGTCAGAGGCGCAACTAGAGCCAAATTATGGGGGTGGGGCGGGTGTAAGAAAAAATTTCGAGGGGGGGCTGAGTCTTTAAGCAATAGACAGAGTGGAGATTGGTGCAGGGAATTAAGGGCGCGTGCATTTGTAGGTAGGGTGACCAACCACAGTCCGTAATTTGGACCTCTCCGGGGCAACGTGTAAACCCCAGCAACACTGTCGGAGGCCGTGATTGCCCGTCAGCTGAAGGAGCAGACGGCGGCTCCCGCCCGCTGGAGGGAAAGACAGGCTGTGGGGCAGCCGAGAGAGAGACTGGGTACAGAATCCAGGTAATTCAAAGAAGCTGGTGAAACAAGTTGAAAAGAAGGGGCTAGAGTTCTTTCAGTCTCATCATTTTAGAAAAGTGCAGTTTCAACATTATATTCAAGGAAGCCATGGTTGCTGCATTTTTATTTTATGCAACTAACAACCGTTAACAAAGCAAATGGTTCTGGCTTGTTGTAGGTGTAACGTTACTTGTTGTGATATGTATCTGGATGCAATGACAGAAGAGGCAAAATACCAGTCCGGCGACACACAATGCTAAGCACAGATATTTAGCTTAGTTGTTTTAAGCAACACCATTAATTACATCAGACCCCCAGTTTTTTCATCCCGCTTAAAGCCCTGGAAACACCATGTCACAATCACCTCATGGCCTGGCACTGTGCATCATGCATGACTCATGACTTCCACTTTTTCAGATTGCCTATGTGCAGGTGCATAGTGAACCCTACCCCACCCCACCCCTTGCTTTAGGAAGACAGCAAGGGCGAAATTCTTGATGGGCCTCTTCTGTCTGCAACTCTGCAGACAAAGGCTCAGCTCATCATTAAGAGGAAAAGGTGGGCGAGTGAGTAAGGGATGGGTGGATGGCTGGATGGATTAGTGAAAGGGTGAATGGATGAATGAAAGGGTGAATAGATGGATAATGAGCAAAAGGATGGATGAGTGAAAGGGTGGCTGATTGGTGAGTGAATGGGTGGATGGATGAGTGAATGGATGGATGAGTGATAGGGTCAATGGATGGATTTATGAGTGGAGGAGTTGAAGTATGGGTGGATCGAAGAAAGGAAGGATGGCTAATTGAAAGGGTCAATGAAGAGAGAAAGGGAGGATGAATGGATGACTGAAAAGGGGACTGGGTGGTAGGATGAGTAACTGGGTGGATGGATGATTAAGTGAAAGGATGGCTGGATGGGTGAGTGGATAAATGGCTGGATGGATGAGTAGATGGTTGGGTGGAAGAGTGGATGGATGAGTGTACGGATGGATAGGGTGAAAGGGTGGCTGAATGGATGAGTGAAAGTGTGGATGGAGGGATGGATGAGTGAAATGATGGATGGAAAGATACGTACGTTTTCAAATGGATGAATATGTTTGGATATAGATGGAATTACTTATACACTATTACGCGACCTCCTTTGATGTGTCTGTAAAACGTACCTTTTGTCCCAAAGTTTTGTCCTGAATTTTGACCTCCCGTCCTGAATTTTTGTCCTGAATTTTGACCCTTTGTCCTGAATTTTTACACTCACCGTCCTGAATTTTCACCCATGCTTGTTGGTCACCCTATTTGTAGGAAGTGATGAATATTGATAGATGCCAGGAAGTTGACGTAGGTAAAGAGTGTTTTAACACCCAAACCAAAACTGACCACATCGGTTGTTCGTAGGCCAGCCCAGCTTCGAAAACGGTAGTGCAGGGGCCACCCAACCTCGCACGCACCTGCTGGCAGCACCGCGTGCGTCTGTTTACCACTGTCCTGGCATGGATCTCCGTGCTTCACCACGTTGCTGATGCCAAGGCGCGCACTGACGCACACTGTTTGCCGCTCGAACTGGAGCTGATTTTGGGGGGGGGCTGAATCTTTAAGCAATAGGCAAAGTGGAGCTGCAGGGGGCTCTTAGAAGTCACAGTGAGAACTGGTTTTAAAAATTAATAGCATTAAGGCAGGTGCCCAGTTAACGCCCTCCCACCATCTGTATATTGAATAGAATGTATATTTGTTTCTGATGACAATTTGGCATAATTGGAGACTTGCTAATTTGGGCTGGTTTTTGAGCTGAAACTGGTCTGATTGGGCTTATTTTGGGCTTATATTTGAGCGGCTTTGGGCTTGGGACGGGTCTAAAAATCTGGCAACACTGCTTTGCGCCTGGCCATAGTCTTCCGGGAAGGAAGCAAACCTCGCAGGCCCCCGGTCATAGCCGTCTCTCCTCTCTCCATCCGGTCCTTGGGGAGCTTAGCTGGTTTCGGAGGCATCCTCCACCAAGGCGGCAAACACCCACGCGGGCAAAAAGCTTGTCAACCAGTATGAGATACATCTCGTAATCTGCCCAATTCCTGCTCCGAAAGTACGCTTCATTTATGTAGTTTCCTTACATCTTTTAACCTACGAACGGGGAGCGGCACACACAGCAGTCACACAGCCACCATCTTGCCCCTCCAACGTTCCATTGTTGTCTTTTAGTTTTTTCCTTGTTAATTAGAGCATTCTAGCCTCATTGTGTGAAATATTGTTATAATATGGCTATTCTGACTCAGTTTATACCAGTTGTTAATAGATCTTTTTCTTGTTACAGGCTTTCTCTGTGTCTCGAACCTATACCTCGGATAGAGGGTCTTTAACTACTGGTTTAGTCCTTGGCAGCAAGCTATAGAGCTATAGCACGGACACAACCACATTACATTTTTTAGTTAAGTGCCTACTAAAAATTGATGAAAGACAACAATCCGAGCAATTACATCACAACCTTCTCAAACGACCCCATGGAGGTTTTTTGTACTTGACAAATATGAATTAATCAAGTAGTGCAAAAAACATTTATATTGTGTTGCAGGGTGCATCATTTTGCTGCTTTCTTAGTAAAGCCAAATATGGAAACTAGGGGTTATTTAAGAATAGCATGCACATGTGTATCAATAGGTGTGTTTGCTGTTCGAAAAGAACCCTTAGTTTCCATAGCAACTGACAGCAAATGTCTTAAACTTTGAGATATATAACATGTACTTACATTATTCGGCAGAACAGATTACAAGCAAGGTACAATTGATAATGCAAAAAGAAATGTTTACCTCTACAAAACAAATTCTTTACATTTCATATATGGAACGGGTGGATTTCCATGCTACTTGCTAACTTCAGAAGTGCTGTGTATTTCCAAAAGGCTGTATCTCATAAATACAATGTTATTAATATCGTGTCTCTGTTAATAAGAACGTAAATGTCAGTTCAGTTAAGACTGTACGAAATCACAAAGATTGTCCTACATAAATTAAGCAAGCTTTGTTAAATTCAAAAACATTACATATGTAAAAAGAAATTGCAAGGTAAATAATAATGCGAAAGGAAATGATGTATAGTTTTAGGAGTGTGCCTCAGTTTACAGGCCACAGGAGTTAATCCCTCAAACCAACCATTTGCAAAAAACCCTTAAAGTAACCAAGTGATATGTCCATATTTAAGAGGGACCTGTGAAATATATAAAATATTCCAAATATGCTTGTTTCTCACCTTTATTCTGCCTCTTTCTGCTCGTTTCTGACCTCTATTTTGCCTCTTTCCACTTGTTTCTCGCCTTTATCTTGCCTCTTTCTGACCTTAATTCTGCATCTTTCTGCTTGTTTCAACCATTATTCTGACTTTCCTGCTACTTTCTCACCTTTATTTTGCCTCTTTATGCACATTGCTGACCTTTATTCTTCCTCTATCTGCTCTTTCCTGACCTTCATTCTGCTAGTTACTCACTTTTATCATAGCTCTTTCTGCTCATTGCTGACCTATGTTCTGCCTCTTTCTGCTCGTTTATTTCCTTTATCATATGTGCAGGAAAAATAGTTTCATCTCATTCCCTGCCTGCAGGTCTGCAACCAGGGAAAGAGTTGAAACCTCCGCTTCCAGCTGGTGGGAGCACTTTGACAGCTCCCACCTGCTGGAACTGGAGTGTTTGGTTTAGCTTGGTGGAAATTGTCAGCTGAGCTCCTGCCAAGCAAAATCAAACAGCTATGTCCAGGGGGTGGGCACCCCGGACATAGCAGGAGTCAGCCCTGGGGGATGGCAGTCCCCACGTCCATTGTAGCCCCCCCTTTTATTTTCATGGGTCTGCCCCAGGGAGGTGGTGGTCCCCAGAGCCAAGAACGGCCAGGAAGGGGACCACAGGGCCACTCTTCCATTGTATTTGGCCCTGGAGAGGTGGTGAGCCCGGGTGCTCTGTAAGCCCCTCCATTCAAGCAATGTTTTGTCTCTTTTACAATTATTTGTTTGTCAGTGTGTGACTATTGAGGAGGCGTCCCCCATATTCTTGCCATGAAGCCCACAGTCTAGGTTAAGTGATTATTCTATTCTGCATTCACCCACAATAGAAGCGAATTTGTGTACATCTGCATCCCTAAAGGAAAATAGTATATTTCCTTTTAAATATTAAATATTGTTTGCGTTTAAGCAGTTTAGAACAAATTGAGTAAAACAGAGTGCATTCTATCACTCATTTGAAAGTCATGGCCTGAATGCATACCATAGCTTGATTGCCCTAAAGAAGACCTTAGACCTTGTCAGGCTTGAAGACTGGTTGAAAACATATTGGTAATGGATTAATCTCATGTCAGGTGAATAATTGCAACTCACCAGCTGACCAACATCCTTCTAATGTTTTTAAACATATCAGTGGTACTTGCCAAATAAAGGAGTCCCTTGAGTGTACCTCTAGTTATATTTCAAATACTTTTTTCTTGCTCACAAACAACAGGAGCAAGTGCTTTGTCTTGATCATAGATTTATAAGAGCTCTCAGGGGGGGACTAGCTTTCTTTGGTTGAGTCTACCACTGTGGCATTGCTCCTACCCTGCTATGAGAGATTGTCATATGATTAATCATGCGCCAATATGCTTAGGATGAGACGACCTCTTAAACATCTTTTGATGACCCATACTCTGGACTAAGCCCCTAAAATACTGAGTCTGTGATGACTTATTTCAAATGACATCACTCATGACATTACTGATGACATCATCAACAGAACCACTCACATACCAATATAACCACTAACACGTGGGTGAGCAGATGTGTGAGTGGCTGTATGGGTGAATGAGTGGCTGTGTGAATGGCTCTATAGGTGAGTGACTGGGTGTGTATGTGGGTCTATGGGTGAGTGAATTGTTGTGTAAGTGGGCACATAGGTAACTGAGTGGATGTATTGCACAGCCAATGCCTAAGTCAGTGGCTTTATGGGTCACTGAGTGGGCATGTAAGTGGTTGTATGGATATGTGAATGCATATGAAAGTGGTTATGTGGGTGAGTGAATGGGTGTGTGAGTAGCTGTGTAGGTGAATAAGTGTATGTGAGTCACTATATATTTGAGAAGTTGGCCTGGTATATGCTGTCCACTAGTTATAGTGGGCACCCAGTACTAGCCCAAACAACCCCTTATTGATGATAGGTTAAAGACAACCTTTATTGAAAGCTATCCTAGAGGTAGCTATGGAGAGCAGCCTACAGGCTAAGTCTTGAAGGAATGTAAAGCAGCTTGTTTTACCAGTCTATAATCTTTTGAATGGCTAAATGAAAGACAACCACACCAGGTATATATATAAAATATATGTATTTATTTCTAGACACACCCTCCTAGTCTCTTTATGAGGCTAGAGGTCAAAACACATAAGTTACACTTCAAATATCACAGTAAAATAGCACAAATACACATCAGGCCGTAGGGGCGAGCCAAACCATATACTAAAATAGTGGAATAAGAACCACGACTTAACTAGACACAAGGCTTAGAGCCTGTTGAATTGCTGGGATCCCAAGGAATTACCCAAGGTAGAGACACAGGGGACCCACGGGGGCCGTGTGCAGTGTGAGAACACAGCCGCGAGCTTCCGTTAACTTCTATGGGGAAAGTCGCGGTTAGATTTTTAAAGATTAGGGACACTTAGAAATGAGTCAGGATCAAACCTTTTGGGACTTAGGAAGTTCTAGGGTCAACACCCACAGGAGCACCGGAGTACTCTAGTTACCTCACCCAGGAAAGTCGGGTGCATAGGTGTCAAATGGTGTTGGGTCGCGTCCTCGATTTCAATGGGAGCTGGCAAAGAAGTGCTGATGCCGGGAAGATTTGAAGTGTCCGAAGAGATCCAAGCCTGGATCAAAGTTGAGAAGAACCTGAAAGCAGAGGGGACAGAGTCTGGGTCACTTCGCAGTGACCAAGAGGGACGATAGGTGAATGCCCACCGATATTGGGTGATTTCAGGTGAAGGAGGTGAAGCTTGACTCTTCAGCCACGAGGACCAGGAGGCATCGAGGACAACCAGGAGCTGGATTCAAGCTATCCCACAAAGGATGTCGAGTGATGCAGCGTCGATGCCCGGATTGGACACAACAAGCCTTGGCAGCAGCAACCCACTCAGAAAGGAGAAAGATTCTTCGGTGCAGACCAGCAAGGTCTGGGGGACTCACCACTTGGTAGGGAGTCAGGGCACGTCTGGAGCAACTTGGGAGACCCAAGGAAAATCAAAGTTGCCTTCACAGAGACCAACCAGTTGATGGACCAGTGATCGCGAAGGAGCCTCGAGAGGAAACACAAAATGGTGGCCCAGGGGTCACTTGGGGTGACTAGGCTGACAATCTTCTGTGGATTCTCTGCTCGAGGTAGGGGCTACAAGTAACCCCAAGCACAACTCCAAGAGACGTAGAGAAGTCACTGCCCTTGCAAAAGTGCACAGTGACCACGAGTTCCGGTTCCACGCTAATCACAAGGGCTGTGGGCCTCAGCTTTTCTGGGGACTCGGGTCGGCCTTCCAGATGTCTGGAAATCCTCTTCCTGGGCTGCAAATACTTTGGAGTCCGGCGGGAGCTTTGGAGATGTAGACCGGCAAATTGCTTTGTTGGTGCATGCCAAGCAGGGGAGTTACTCCTTGACCCCAAGGGAGATTTCTTCAGTCCTCTAGTCTTTAGAAGAGTGTCGAAGTTCCAGGATTCAGCTTCAGAGTTTCGTCCAGGTATATCTAAAGTTCAGGTTAAAGAGGTTCCTTACTTATACCTAAGGAAGGAGTTGGACTAACTCTGGGGACCCACCTATTGGAGGGTTTGGAAAGAGGGGTGGCTACACCCATTTCCTTTGTCCAGTTTTGCACCAGAGCAGGGGCTGGAAGCCCCTGAACCGGTTTGAGCTTGTCTATGCACAGGGACACCAAATGTGCCCCAGTGCAGGACTTCAACGCACTCTGAGAGTGCTCCCACCCAGCCCCAATACACATAAGCCTGTCTGGGAGGTGGTTACACCTCCCTGTGACAGGAAACCTATTGTCCAGGCCTCACCTGATGGAGTTTCGGTCAGCAGCAGGAGGCCAGACCCGAGTCTGTGGCTGCAGCATCCATTTTGTGATGCCAGGGCTCTATTAGATTTCTACCGGGTATACCAGTACTGCCATGTCTCTCCCTCTAGAAGGGTGGGATCATATCCTCACAACAAGAACTGATGTGGGGTTATGATTCCAAGGTGTTTGACACCAAACACGACATGTTTCCGTGCAGCCTGTCCAAAGTTAGCATTAACCGTTTAAGATATAATGCACTTAAGAGTTTATGGTCAGGCTGCACCACTGACAACCCCGGAGAAGAGATTCTGAGGGCTGCAGAGGGGCTCAGCTCATGCCTGGGCACCCTCTCACATATAACCAAGCACCCTGCCTTCAGGATTGATAAGGCCTGCCATAGGGGTGACTAATAGGTCACTATGTGCAGTGATAGGGGAGGTATAGTCAACCTATACCTCTGTAAGGGGTGCATGCACCACCTTATCCAGGCTGCAGTAGCAGACCTGGGGTGTCATTTTGAAGGTCTTTCCAGGGGTGGCACAATACATGCTTCAGCCCCTGGTAGGCCTCTGGGGTACCTATGCCCTGGGTACATAGTATGCCATATACTAGGGACTCACAAGGGTACCCCAGAATCCAATCTGGAGTCTACCTAAAGTACATGCAATCAATGTAGAGAGGAAGCAGCTAGGCTGGGGCCCTGAATAGCAGGGTCCCAGCCAAACTAAAGTCGAAAAACAGTGAAACACCAGCAAAAAACTGGGGGTACACATGTGAGTCAGATCCTACTCTCCTACAATATAGGTGAGTGAGTGGCTGTGTAAGTCACTGTATGGGTGAATGAGTGGCTGTATGAGTAGGTGTAAGGGAAGTGAGTGAGGGTATGGGGGCGTGGCTGGGTGTGCGAGTGGCTCTATGAATAAGTCAGTGGCTATGTGAGTGGTTGCAGGGGATGCGTGTGTGTGGGTATATGAGAGGTATGGGGGTATGAATGAATGTGTGAGTGGTTTTGTGGATGATATCATCAGTGATGTAATTTGAAATATTATCAGTGATGTCATCAGTGATGCCGCTATGTTATGAGTGACATAATATGTGAGGTCACAAGCAGTGCATTGTGGCGGTCGTATGTTAAAGTTAGCTCAGGTAACTGACTGCTGAGTTTCTGTGGTTTTGTAGATGTCAAATCTGAGCCTAACTATACCGTCTATGTAACCTTTGTTTTTTTTCAGTGAATTGCTATGTGTTTTAATTTTATTTTCAAACAATACTGTGCCTGAAACCTTTGCATTTGTTCCTGTGTATTTCTAAGGATTTAGTTAATTCTATTTTATAACTATAATGTCTCTTTAACCTTTGGTTTCTTTTGTGGTTTTCAAAGGGTTTTTAAATTCTATTTCCTAACTTCATTGTCAATGTAACTTTTGTTTTTTCAGTGAATTTCAAAGGTTTTTCAAATTCTATTTGTAAAGTATTATGTCCCTGTAATATTTTGTTTTTTGAGTTAATTTTTAGGTTTTATTTTTAGTACTAATTATTCTATAATTTATTTAAGATTTTTAATTTTGCATTTTTGAAACTGCAGACTTTTTTTATAAATATATTTTAATAATGTGCTAAAGGATACAAATCACATACATACTTAGGGGTCGATTCCGATCCTGGATTTTTTTTTCCCGTACGACTTGTATCCGTATTTTTTTACGTACGAATCGTACAAGTCCCATACAAACGGCGAAGTACGATTCTTACATGGAAAATACATACGAATCGCCTCGGGAAATGTCTTCGAGACGTCCCCGGACAGTTTTACTTACAACTCGTAAAACTGAAGTCCGAGCGCGCAAGTACAATCCGTACCGCCCGTCCGAAAACACAAGCGCATGGAAAAGGCCCCGTACGGAGCGAACTTTCTACGACCCCTACCCCGAGTACACTTGTGCCTGGGGTACGAGTCGTATGGCCCCCCAGCCTCCCACCCCTCCTGCGTACATCTGCACTGTACCCCCACACCCCCGTATGTATGGACCGTACCCCCCACCTGCGTATGTACAGACCGTACCCCCCACCCGCATATGTCCGCCCCGTACTCCAGGTGTACCCCCCACCCTCGTATGTCCGCACCGTACCCCAGGCGTACCCGATCCTCGCGTATGTACAGACCGTACATAGGCGAGGATTGGGGTATGCCTGGGGTACGGTGCAGACATATGCGGGTGGGGGCTACGCCTGGGGTATGGTGCGGACATATGCGTGTGGGGGTACACCTGGGGTACGGGGTGGACATACGTGGGTGGGGGGTACGCCTGGGGTACGGTGCGGTCATACGGGGGCGGGGGTACAGTCCGTACATGCGGGGGTGGGGGGTACGGTCCGTAGATATGCAATGTTGGGGTATGCACCGTACATGATGACACATACGATGTGGGTAATGGCGTGTACGTCGCGTAGCGTGCCCCCTTATCCTCGTGCATCACAGCGTACTTGGCTTGTCCGGCACTTTTTGGCTCCCGTAAAAATATAGCCGTGCGGAGTGCTGTAGGTACGAATCGTACTTGCTGGTCCGTAAAACGCTGCCTGACTCCGTGCGGATGTCGCGTACGTGCTGTCCAGGATCGGAATTGTATGTGTTTTTTAGCCGTACGGTGTTTTTTACGATTCGTACGGAAATGTTATTTCTGTACGAATCGTACTTGCTGGTTTGTACGGTGGAATTCCGGGGTACGAGTCATACAGAGAAAACGCTCCGTTCGACCATTTGTACCCGGGTTTTACAGGATCGGAATTGGCACCTTAGTGTAAAATATATAATGTTTGTGCTGTCAAGGAAACTAACCTAAGGAATCTTTTTCGCTCAGTAAAATCCTCAAGCTTAACTGATATTTTTCTGGATGTAAAGTCCTTTTACAGCTTTGAGTCTGCGATTGATTCAATCCAACCAACACTAGCAAAGAAGCTTTATCTACAATTTAGATATGGCACATTGCCTTTTTTTTACATTTCTAATAGGTGGAAGGGGGGAGCTGTACGCCCCTGCCCTGGTTGCCTCACTGAGGATGAAACCCCAGTTCATGTTATCCTATTCTGTCCAGCTTACGCCTACACTAGGAAGATATGGATAATTCAGTTGTGCAAGAACCTGGGCATAAAACATTATTTGGCCTTTTTTAGGATATTAAAAACAGATACCAACCCAGTAATTGTCTCCGTGGTAGCTAAATATCTACATTCAATGTGGATTGCACGAAGGAACTTGATCATCAATGCTGTTTTAATTTAAGATCAAGCAAAATGAACTTTGAGAGAGTAGAAATATTTTATCTTCTTTTTAGGAATAATATTGTTATGCCAATTTTTAAATTCTGGAACTATTTAAATTTTTAAAGGAACAAATGTCTAAACAACCATGTATTAATCTGTGACTGTATGTATGAAACGGACTGTTTGTTTTGTTGTTCTGTGTATTTTTTATGTGCTTTTATGGTAAATTTAACCGCAATAAAGCTAAGTGAATTGAATAATGTTTTTGAAAATCTAATTCTACAAGTTTTATTTTAGTTTTTTTCTAATGTTTGGTTCCACATTACCATCGCAGGTCCATACATAGATGGTACCACAAGTACTCTTTGTTTTTTAATTCTGATCATGTGGTTGGAATAAATCCACTAAATCGGATTCACAGAACATTTTCAAAATTATTTCATATGTTTACCTCCCTCTACTTTCATTAATAACTTCAGTGTGAACATATTTATCAGTAGATATATATATGCCCCCCATATCTGTTTTTCAAGAAAGTTACTCATTTAACAAGTTTCATAAATCCGCAAATCTATGGACCGGATTTGTGAATTCAATCAATGACACACTCAAACCTTGCCTTTTGACTGGGTGTATTAGGACTCCACCCGTGTACATATAAAACTACACCCAAAAACACTTATTTCTCCAGTGAACTCTGTAGAAAGAGGATTGAGAACCAGTGGTGCTCTGCTTTCATAGAATGGCTGAAGCTTCATCTTCTGTCCAGAATGAACATCCAGAACTTGTCGAGGATGAGGAGGATGCTACACCACCTCCAAGAAAAACAAAGTCATGTGTAGAGGTATTTTACAATACCTTCAGGTGAAGAGAAGGTTAGAGCTAAACATATTCAGTGCAGTGTTTGCGAGAAGCAGTTATCCAGGGGCATTTCCAGAAAGTTTCATGTGGTAGCACTTAAAAACAATTCATGAAAGAGGGTACAACTGGATGATATAGGAGAAAGCAGGTTCAGCAGGCTAGCCCACTTCTACAACACTCTTGGGAGAACCTTCTTCGGCTGCAGTCATTACAATACCAGCAGCCTGTGAAGATTGTTATTCACTGTGTAAAATGTCACATGCTTGTCACTGTAAAAATGTCTTCTGTGGGTGCATTGTTGGATACAGCAAAAAAACATCTATGTTAGGTTTTTGTTGTTGCTTCCAGTTACTACATAATGATTTTTGAAGACTGAAGCAAGTTGCTTCTTTGCATTTCCCTATCTTTACCCTTTTACTACCCTGTTTACTTTTTGTTGAAAAAAGGATAAAACTCAAAAAACCCTTCTACCAAAAAACAGTTATTTTTAGGACCATCATCTGGTCAAACAAACAGTTAACTCTGTGTTTTAATGTCAGTGGCTGTAATGGTGTGAGACTGGGTGCATCTTTGGCTGTATCATTGTGTGTCTGAGTGTGTCAATGGTTTAGTCAGAGTGTGCATGAATGTATCAATCTCTGTATTGGAGTGTTTCTAGGTGTGTCAGGGCCTGTTTTGGTGTTTCCTTGGTCTGTAAGTGGCTCTATTGATGCGCTAGTGTGTGTGTTATTGGGTGTATGAGTTTTTGCCTTAGTGTGCCAGTGGCTGTGTCATGTTGTGAATGGGTGTGTCATAGGCTATATCAGTGTGTGTGTGGGTGTGTCAGTGTCTGTAACAATGTGTTCCTGGGTGTGTTAGTATCTGTATTTGTGTGTGGATGGGTGTGTCAATGGCTGTATCAGTATGTGTCTGGGTGTGTCAGTTTCTGTATCAGAGTGTGGCTGGGTGTGTCAGTAGTTCTATCAGTGTGTGTCTGGGTATGTTAGTGGCTTTATCGGTGTGTCCCTGGGTATGTCAGAGGTTTTATCAGTGTGAGCCTGGTTCTGTCAGGGGCTTTATCTGTAAGTGACTGGTGTGTCAGTGACTTTATTGGTCTGTACATGGATGTATCAGTCTCTGTTGCTTTAACAGTGTATAGGTGGGTATGTGAGTAACTGTACTGGTGTGTGAGTCAGTGCATCAGTGTATAGATGGGTGTATGAGTTGTTGTATCGGTATGTGGTTTGTTGTGTGGGTGGCTGTATGAGTGGATGAATAGGTGTGTGAATAAGTGTATGCGTGCATGAGTCTATGTAAGTAGGTGTTTGCATGAGTAATTGGGTGTGTGATTGTCTGTATGGGATTTTGAGTGGGTGGGTGTGTGAGTGTATATGTGGGTATGCCAGTACCTGTGTGAATGACTCTAAAGGAGTGTGAGTTCATATATGAGTACCTGTATGGGTATGTTTGTGACCCATAAGTTAAATTAGTAATATCAATTTTTATAACTTTACAAATACATTTTATTAACACATTACAATACAATTTAAACCAAACAAATACACATGACATAACTTAATTAAGTATTTGCAAATGCAGTTTTGTGCACAAGTACTCCTGATGGATGCAGGGATATCTTAAGACCAGCAAGGACACAACAAAGTGATGTCTGGAAGCATTTTACAATACCTTCAGGGAAATAGAAGGTTAAAGATAAATATGTGCTGTGTAATATTTGCGGCAAGCAGTTATCCAGGGGTACTGCCCAGAAGTATTCACGTGGGACAAGTTCCATGTGGAAGCACTTAAACAACATTCATAAAAGGGTCTACAACCAGATGATGCAGAGAAAGCAGGTGCAGCAGGGCAGTCTACCTCTACAGTACCATTGGGAGAACCATCCTCAGCTGCAGTCATTACACCAGCTGCCTGCAAAGATTTGAGTGAGATGGTTACTCACTCTGCAAAATGTCACATTCTTGTCACTGTAAAAATTTCTTCTGTGGGTGCATATTCCTTTTTTTATTGTTTTCAGAATGTATACTCATACACCATAAATTAGGTACTGTTGAAAGAATCATCATTGAATAATGGGGAAAAAACAATCATAAAGACTGTAAAAAAAAATACACACTGTGTATGTAAGTAGTTGTTTGCATGTGAAAATAGGGGTGTGACTGACTGTATGGGATTTTGAGTGGGTGCATTAGTGTGTGTGTGGGTATGTCAGCACCTGTGTGAATGACTCTATAGGTGTGTGTGTTCATTTACGAGTATGGGTGTGAGTGACCCATAAGTTAATTAGCAATATACATTTGTAGAACTTTACAAATACATTTCATTAACAAATTACAATACAATTTGAACCAAACAACTAACAAATAAAAATATCTAAATGTATTTTACTATTTACACATACAGAAACACCTGAACTTATGATTAACTACACCAGGACCCTACCCATGTACTTGCAGTGCTGCTGTCTATTTACTTTACCTCTCTAAATTTGTTAAATTTGATGGCATGCCAAAATGTGAGACCAATGGGTACTGGTATTGTTGTCATGAGTTCCAGTGCATCTTGCGAAATTTAGGAACACTAACTCCAACTTGGTTTCTAATCCTCAGTTGTGCAAACTTTCCATGGGATGACTTGCATGACTTTTCGAGTGAAACAATCTCTAATACTAAAGTGCACAATGTCAGTGGTGTCTTGGCGCTGAAGAACTAGCATACTTGCAGACAGAACCCATAGGAAGGGCCCAATTGTTCCTCTAATAGAGGACAGGAGAACAGCCACGTTTTTAGATATTTTCTATATTTCTAAAAGCTGGACTGGCCTCTTTATTGTTTTGATATGCCATAGTACATTTTGGCTGTAGTGTGGATAAAGCTTCTGCCACCCCAGTTGGCTCTCCTGATTTTATGACCATGAATTGTTTTAGAGTTGCAAGATCGTAGTGTCCTGCTGGTATTGTACCAGGTGAAATTTCTTTTCAGTAATCAGGAGCAGCTCCATAGAGGGATTTGTGCACGACACAGAGTGCCTTAAATATGACTCTTTTTTTCACCAGAAACCAGTGAAGCTCTTTTAGTGTCCCAGACACCAACAGAAATATGGGAATTTTGTTTTAGGAGTCTTGCTGCTGCCTTCTGAAGGCATTGAAGTTTTTTCAATGCACTTTGATAAATACCTAGATATAAGGTGTTGCAGTAGTCTAGTCTTGACAACACAAGCACTGTTACTACTGTTTTCTGTAATTCAAAAGAAATATACAGAAAAATCTACTTGATCTTAACCATCAGGAAGAAACGGGAGGAGGTAAATGTGATTACCTATGTATTGAAAGACGGTCTAGAGTCAAACATTGTTCCTAGATTCTTTACTGTAGACACAGGTTTGGGGAGATCTCCCAGTGTTTGTGGTCACCAGAATTGGTTCCAAGGTGGTGAGTTTTTCCCAAAGAAGAGAACCCCAATTTTTGCTGAGTTAAGCATAAGATTGTTACCACAAAGTTACCACAATGGCCCCCATATACCTATTGAAGCAAAGAGATATTTCTTCCAGGTTATCCAAAATGGACGCAATAAGTTGTGCTACAAGAGCAAGGTCAAAGGAACGAATCAGATTTGTCAGTGTTGCCACTTAAATATGAAATAGGGAAGGCTCAATGATAAACCCTGAGGGACTCCACACAGCAAAGTGAAAGGCTTGGAAACCAAGTCCCCCAAAACTACTGTGTGTACTCTCTGGGAGAGGACGGACCAGAAGAGTTTAAAAGAAGGGCTGTCAATTCCAGTCTCAACCAGAGGAGATACAAACATTTTGTGGTTGAGGATGTCGAAGACTGCCGACAAGTCTAATAAGATCATGGCAGTCTTCTCACCTATATCCAGAATACTTTTCACTTGGTTGGTAACCACGACCAAGGCAGACTTGGTGCTATGATTTGATCTACAACCAAAGTGAGCTGCGTCTAGTACTTCGTTCTCCTACACAAATTTAGAAAGAATTATATATGTTTTTCTAGTACTTTTGATGATAGCGGCAGACGAGAAATAGGGCGGTAATTCTTTACCTCTTTGGGGTCTAACGTTGGATTTTTCAACAGAGGGAGGATGGATACTTTTTCCACTCGAAAGGAAACTCTTCTGATTTCAGAATGATATTCATTAATGAGTAAGAGGTTGCAAAAATACTCCCACAATCTGATGCATTATTTTGGGAGGGCACTTATCTGAGGGCTCTAGATTTTGTTTGGCCAACCAGTTCGATCAGTGTCTCTTCTTTGAGTGGAGGCAGGTTTACTAATGTATTTTAACCTGGAACTGGCTTTTATTGACCAGAAGAAAGGGCAGCCAGGTTATCCTTGCCTCTTAGTTCATGAACAATGTCCTTCACTTTGCTTTTAAAGAACACTGCAAGTTGATTGCAGAATAGCTGACAAGGAGCTGAAGTAGGGTTAGAGGCTATGCTAGGTAGGGTCTCAACTGCTATGAAGAGTACTTTCATTGATTTTTTTTTTGTGACGTATATTTTTTCTGAAAAGAATTTAGTCCTTTTGACCACAATCAAAATGTTATATTATTGAATCAGAATATTGTATTTAGTTTTTCCTTCCATTCTATACTGCTTCCTCCACGTTTTGTCTTCCCTTCTACATTTGCGTTTCAGCTCTTTTAGACACAGGGAAAACAAAGGGACAGAGCGTCTTTTTCTGAAGTTCTTAATGGTTTTCATAGTGGCATGTATAATTATGGCATCTACCAACCACTCTGAGAGTGATCTTGCTATGGGTTTAGTATCTTTTAAGAAATGTGAATTTGATCCTTTGAGGGTGTGTATCAAATCAGGAATGTGAATTTTGTTCCAAGCCTGGACTCTTTTATATTGCATCTGGTTGTTTGTATGATTGTGGGGCTGGAGCACTCAAAGCTGAAATTAACTATCTTGTGACCTGACTAAGTGATGGGAACAGTATTGACAACCGTCAGATCAAACGTATTTGAAAAAATGCCACACAAAATATGGCCAGCATTATGGGTGCAAAAATGCAACTGTTGGGAGATACTGAGGCTGTTAATAATGTCTAATAGTATCTCTGTTTCATGCTAGTTGTGTCCTCAAAATAGAAATTAGGATCACCTAGAACCTTGAAATTTGTGTACTGACTAAGGGAGTATGTCCTCCAAATTCGCTAAGAAGCTTGGAGACAGCAGGAGAACCTAAAGATGGAGCTGTGTATTTG
Organism: Triturus cristatus; assembly: GCF_964204655.1. Classification (NCBI taxonomy): domain Eukaryota; kingdom Metazoa; phylum Chordata; class Amphibia; order Caudata; family Salamandridae; genus Triturus; species Triturus cristatus. Next base: position 400,937,603 of record NC_140586.1, on the reverse strand, counting down.
CCAAGTTTGTGCAGTGTAACATCTGCGGCAAGCAATTATCATGACTTTTAAAAAGTATTCTTATGTGGCAAGTTCCATGTGAAAGCATGCTAAAATAATCCTCGAAAGGACATACAATCATTTCATGTGGAAGAAGGCAACTGGAGGAGAAGTACACTCACCATCAGTAGTAGTCTTGGGGGAACCTTAAAATGATCAACAAATAACACTTCCAGCTTAGTGCAACAAGTTATCTGAGATGGTAACATTATATAATTTAAACCAAACAATAAACATAACATAACTCATTTAACTATTTACAAATACACTTTTTGTGCACATGTACTTCAGATAGATGCAGGTATATCTTTAGAACAGCAAGGTCAACCTGACCTTGTACTGCATGAATAGAAGAAATGTCACAAGGAAAAAGGGAGACTACTGTTTGGAAACATTTCAGTATTCCTTTGGAAGAGAAAAAGGTTAGCGCCAAGTTTGTCCAGTTCCATGTCTGCGGCAATTGTTGAGACAGACTGGGTATTCCCATGATACAAGTTCTATGTGTAAGGCACATCAAAGCTATCCATCAATTGTGTGCCATTGGATAATGTGGGAGAAGGCAGGTGCAGCAGAACAATCATTATCTGCAATAGCCTTAGGGGAATCATTGTCACTTGCTATCATAACTGTTCTAGCTGTCTCTGATATGTTATCTGAGATAGTAACTCACTGTAGCAAATGCTAGATGCCTGTGTCTCTTAAGAGTTTCTTAATCTCAGTTGCCTTCCATTACCCCTTTTAATACCTTGTTAATTTTCTTCCTAAAAACAAATTTGAAAAGCTACACAACTGTTAGAGCTGCAGGTCCACAACTAGCATTTAATTTCCAGGTTCTGGATCATGTAGTGCTCTCTACTAGAGATTTACAGATGCATTAAATAACCGAATTATGTTTAAGTCAATCAGACCATGTTTAGGGGAGAAAAACATATACTTTACCACTATCTAGCAATGGTAAACAGCTCACATTCCTGAGTCAAACTGAGAGTCACAGTATGTGACTGGGTGTCTTAATGACTGACTGACTCTATCAGATCCTCTGTGGGTGTGTCACTGAATGTATAAGTAATTTTGCGCTATATGAGCTGCTCTCTTAGTAACACTATTGGTCTGTAAATGTGTGTGTAAATGGATGTATGGATTGCTTACTGGCTGTCTTATTGAGTGTTGGGGTATGTAACCCTATGTGCAACTGGCTCTGTTACTGCTAGATACATACATCCTATGTGGGTATGTCAGTGAATGAGTAACTGCCTCTTTCGCTGTCTGACTGGGTGTGTTAGTAGCTCTATTATTTTGTACAGAAGTATGTGAGTATGGGTGGGAGACAGGATGAGTAACTGGGTGTATGGGTCTTTAAGTGCACATGTAACTCACTGAAACTTCAAAGTACATGTCTTTTTTTTTTTTTAGCACATAGCATCCTGCCATATGGCCTACCTTAGGGGTGACGTCTATATACTAGAAGGGGAGTTTAAGGCTTGGCAAGGGGTTTTAAATGCCAAGTCAACATGGCAGTAAAACTGCACACACAGGCTCTGAAGTAGCATGCCTGAGACATGTTTAAATGGCTACTTGTCTGGGTGGGTGACTAGGAGTGTCAGTACTTGAGTACATATCTAAATACGTGTAGCAGTCCCTCTGTGAGTGAGACACTGGATATGTAAGTAGCTATGACAGCATATGACGGCTCTCCTAATAAATCTATCGGTCTGTAAATACATATGTGAGTGGCTATATGGATTGCTTTCTGGCTATGTTAGGGAGTTGTGGGTCATGTAACTGTGTGTGCAACTAGCTTAGTTACTACTGGACACATAATTGTTGTGTGGGTGCATTGAATGTATGCATAAGTGCCTTTGTTCCTCTCTCACTGGGTGTGTGAGTGGCTGTATGGTTTTGTAAATATGTATATGAGTAGCTGTATGGTTGGGTGACTGGGTGCATAGGTGTATAGGTGTGTAAGTGCATATGTAACTGACTGACTGAGTGCTGGGTACGTGAATACCTGTACAGGTAGGTGAGTGGGTGTGCCAGTGCTTGTATGTGTGTGTAAATAATTAGGTAAGTGTATGTATAGGTGTTCGACTTGGCATCTTTTGGCATGATGGCAAGTGCTCCCTGAGTAAAATATATTGGTTTAGCATATTTGATATACCGGTAAATCCCCACTAAAGTGCACCAGTTGTGCCCAAGACCTATAAATCAAACGCTACTAGTGGGCCTGCAGCACTGATTGTGCCACCCACATGAGTAAACCTGTAAACTGCCAATGTGTGTCTCTGTGTGCAGTTTTAAACTGCCATTTCAACCTGGCAAGTGCACCTACTTGCCAGGCCCAAACCCTTCATTTTACGCATGTAAGTCACCCCTAAGGTAGGCCCATGGCAGCCTCATGAGCAGGGTGCAGTGTGTGTAAAAGTAGGATATGTACTGGTGTGTTTTACATGTCCGGATAGGGAAATACTGCTAATTTTGTTTTTCACTATTGCAAGGACCATCTCTCCTGTAGGGTAACATGGGGATTGCCTTAAAATATCTTTTAAATGTAATTTCCCATTGGGATTGGATTGAGATTTGAAGTTTGGGGTCTCTGAACTTACAATTTAAATACATATCTTTTGGTGAAGTTAGTTTTTAAATTGCATGTTTGAAAATGCCACTTTTAGAAAGTAGGGATTTTCTTGCTTAACCATGCTGTGTCTCTGTCTGTACAATACACTTCCGGGTTGGCTGACACTTGGGCTCTTGTGCATTCAATCTACACAGTCACAGAAAGTGAGCTGAGGTGTGCCTTACATATCCTGGAGTTATCATCATTGACACCTGAATAGGGCTGTGATTGTCCTGACACAAAGCTGCCTTCACCCCCCTGTAGTGCGTCGGGAGCCAGATCAGGGAAAGGCAGGGTCTTGTGCGCTATAAAGAATTTCCATTGAAGCCTGCCTACTTCAAAAGCTAAAAGGGGTATAAGTATTTGAACTCTGGCATCCCACAATCAGAACACTTCTGGACTGAGGACATTCTGCCTTAAAGAAGAGCTGGATGCTGTTGGAGGGACTGTCACTCTTCCTGTTGCTTTGTTGTGCTGGCCTGCTGCTTGCTGCTTCTGTCCTGGGAGTGAAAGGACTAGACTTTGCTTCCTACATCCTGCTTCTAAGGTTCTCTAAGGACTTATGTGTGCTTGCCTCCTGTTAATAAGTCTCAGAGCCATCAAAGACTTCACCTGCCAGTATCTGGGCTCTTCTGCTGAGAGTCCTGACCTGCCCAGTGGCGCCAAATCTAGTTCCTTGGCCCTTTGAAGTGTAACTCTGTGATCTTAAGGAGAAAATCTGCACATCAACTTCCAGTGCTTGTTTTCTCAGTGCACTGCTGCAAAAGGTTGATGCTTCACCACTGACAGCATCGAAGCATGGTTCCCGCTCGACGCACAGACCTTTGCATTCACCGCAGGCCCCAAAGTGCCATCACAGTGCATCCAAAAAAATCACTGCAGCGTGAGTCCCGAGCACCGTGTCACCAACGTACATGCACCCTCTCCCACTCTTATGCACCACCTGCTTCACAGCAGGCAAATTGACGCAGCGCCTGCTGCGCAGCTGTGAAATCGACAGTGCCTGCATCGCCGCTGTCACATTGAATCAGCGTGTCTGGAGTTTTGATGCATTGTCCCTTGATGCCGGTTCTTCATCAACACGGCACCACAGTAAGGAACCAAGGCTGCGTGTCTGGAAACCAACGCATCACCTTCCCTGCCAGTAAGGAACCAACACATCACTTCCCCTGTGTAGTAAGGAACTGACCAATCACTTTCCGCTTCCAGTGCTTCACCTCCCCTTCAATGGCAAATCTTCATCAACACAATACTGCAGTAAGGAACCAAGTCCACATGTCCAGAAACAGATGCATCACCTCCCCTACCAGTAAGGAACCGATGCATCACCTCCCCTGCCAGTAAGAACCGGCGCCTCACCTTCCATGCCTAGCAGTAAGGAAGCAACGCATTATGTCCCATGTGTAGTAAGGAACTGGCGCAAATCTTTGCTTTTCTGGCACCTCACCTCCTCTGCGGCATGCAAGGTCTTTGATTTTTGAGGCATCTAAGGTACTTTGAGCTGAAACAAATGCATCCATTGAATTCTATGGACTAAAGTTGCTCAATCTTATAAAAAGTGATATTTTGATTTGTGCATGATGGTTTTTTGTCATTTTGGTCTGGTTTTACTCAGACAAATATTGGCTATTTCTCTAAAATGGTGTGGACTCCTTTTGTAGTGTTTTCACTGTGTTACTGTGTGTGTGTGTGTGTGTATGTGTGTGTACACATTACACATGGTCTCTGAGATAAGCCTGACTGCTTGTGCCAAGCTACCAAGAGGGTAAGCAGGGGTTATCTTAGCTGTGTGACTCCCTTACCCTGACTAGATTTAGGGTCCCTACTTGGACATGGAGCAAACCACTGCCAACTAGAGACCCCTTTCCTAACATTGGTGTTCAGCGGTGAGGACAGGACTTTTGTTTTTACTTTGCATACAGTGATTGGTGTACACTACTTCCATATCGCAGACCATTGTCCAATCACATACTGTTTTTGATTTTTCCCTTCTTTGCAACTCTTGAGTTTGATCCACAATCATGTCTCAGGCTGGTGAACCAGCAGTTGAAGCTGCCAGTTTGGAGTTTGAGCTAGAGAAGTTGAAGGCCTCTATATGGTACCTCAGCTCAAAAAAATCTGCAAGGAGTTCAGATGTCCTACTAGAGGCATCACTAAGAAGGAGGAGCTGCAAATGGTGCTGATGCCCTGGTTGACAGCAAAGGAGGCGGATGGGCACATAGAGGATGGGAATGATAATGTGGATGTGGAGGAGCAGAGCCTGTATGAGGATTTTGTGAATCAGGATCTGCCTGAGGGGAGAGTTTCCTCCAGGCCAAGCAGTAGTGTTTCCTCAAAGTCTTTTCCTAGAGGAGCTGGAGGGCAGGCGAGGCCACAAGAATTTCAAGTTGGAACTTGCTAGGTTCAAAAGAGAAATAGAGAAGGATAAACAGGCCTGGGAGACAGAGATGGATAAACTGTAAGCAGAGGAGAGAAAGATAATTTTCGCTCAAGAGCTGAGCTTGAAAGAGCTGGATTTGAAGGCCAAGTCCAGCACAGATTGTTGAAGCATTTAATCAGTATAGTATGAGAGAACCTTGCACATTCATAAGAATCTAGGGGATGATATACCAAGGAGGAAGATATCCAGATGTGGTTTCCCGGCTATGAGGCAGCTCTCCATCTGAATGGGGTCCCTGAGAGGGACTGGGTGGCAGGATTTTGGAACTACTTCACAGTGGAGGGGAAGAACACATTGCTAGCCTTAGGAACAGTACATTAACTCACCTACAATACCATGAAGGACGCCCTCATCACCAGGCATGGTCTTACTCCAAATAGGAACAGGGACAAGTTTAAGCAGTGCAAGAAACTTGATTCCCAGACATGGCTTGAATGTGTAGATTTTTTTTGCAGAACACTGGATAGTTGGATCAAGAGCAGTGAGGTAACAGATTACCAGGGAGTGTACAATTTGACATATCTAGTCTGTGTTTTCCAGAGCTGCACCAGCACTTGATGGACAGCAGGTTTTCTGACCCTAGGAACCTTGCTCAGGAGGCGGACCGCTGGATGAGTACCAGTGTCCACAAGAAGTTGTATGGGGGAGACTCAGCCAGAGGTGGGCAGGGTCCCCAGCAGAAGAAGGAGGGGGACAAAGATAAAAGCAGGGAGTTCTTTACAGGGCCCCAAAATAGTTCCCAGGGTAAGGATTCCCAGCCCCATGTTGATAAAAAGAAGAGTTGGGTCCCGCCAGGAAAGCCAGTTAGAGAGGGACCCCTGAAGTGCTTTGACTGTAGCCAGGAAGGGCACTATAAAGGGGGTCCCAAGTGGGCACAGGCCCCTGGGAACAAGGAGATGGTCCAGAAAAAACTCATGCCTGATAACACTAAGAAATACAAGCAGTGGATGACCATTAATGGACATAGGGTAGAGGCTCTTAGAGACACAGAAGCCAGTGTGACCACTCTCCGGTGTCATCTGGTTTCTGAAGAGCGAGTGGTCCCTGGAGTGATTCACAAAGTAGTTGCAGTAGACACCAGTAAGTGCCATTGTTAGGTGGCGCAGGTTCCCTCTGAATGAGGGAGTCTCACTTTCTTTGAGAGTAGCTGTGAGCCCATCCATGCCTGTGGATTGTCTGCTGCAAAATGAGCTGGAACATACCTCCTGGAGGGAGATGGAATACAGGTCCCACTTGGAGATGTTAGGATTGCCTGAGGGGGCATGCCTGATCACACGGTCGGTGGCAGCCCAGGGTTATCAGAAGGATCTGGAGCCTGAAAGTGTGGCCCAGGTGTATGGCAAGAAAAGGAGGGGCAAGGGGCATTGTAAACCCGCTCCAGAAATTCCCACGGTGGAGGCTGAACCTGAGTGGGTCGCCTCTGTAGCTACAGGGGAAAAAGTGGCAGAATTGGGAACGTGCTTGACCTGCCCCATTGGCAGCAGTAAGGGGGTCCTACCAGGGAGGAATTCTGCGCAGTGCAGAAAGAGTGCCCTACTTTTGTGGGTCATCAGTAGCAGGCCAAGGGCCAGGCAGCTCGCAAAGAGTCTGGATCTCACCTGATCTATTGGGAGTAAGCCTAAGGGTTCAGAGCCTGGGGCAGCCTGTGTGCTGGTGGTACCCCAGCACTCCAGAGCCTTCCTACTGGATTTGGCTCCTGATGTGCCTCTGGCAGTTCACTGGAAGGTGTGATCCTCTCCCCTACACTGACCCTAAAGTAACAGAGTGACTGTCACTAGTTGCTGGGACAGTTTGCAACTTTGTTTTCACTTACCCCAGGAATCACCCATCGGTGCACTTATGACATCAGTACTGGGGATAGTCCACCTGTGAAACACGAGATTTACAGACTGACTGACAGAGTGAAGGCTAGCATTAAGGAAGAGGTTTCCAAGATGATAAACCTATGGGTGATTGAGCCCTCCAGCAGTTCTTGGCCCAGCCCAGTGGTCTTAGTTCCAAAAGCCACCCAGTGTCACACCTGAACTGCAGTTCTGCATGGGCTACCGTGGACTCAAGGCCATCACCAAGACTGACGCGCACCCCATCCCTTGAGCTGATGAGCTCATTGATTGGCTTGGAGCTGCCAAGTCCCTCACTACTTTTGATTCACCGTCTGGGTTCTAGAGGATTGCCTTGATTGTGGGGGGCAACAGAGCTCAGTATTCTCAACACCAGAAGGGCACTAACAGTTCTGTGTTATGCCTTTTGGGTTGAAGAGCACCTCTGCCACATTCCAGAGGTTGGTCAATCAAGTCCTGGCTGGATTGGAGAACTTCTATCTTAACGACATTGCAGTTTTCATCACCAATTGGGATGATCATTTGTACCATCTTCAGGAGGTGTTGAAGGCCCTGCAGCATGTAGGCCTCACTATCAAGGCCGGTAGAGGCCAGATAAGGTTGGGGTCTGTGGTGTACTGAAAACACCAGGTAGGAAGATGCCAGGTGGCACTCCTACAATCCAAAATTTAAACCATTCTAGCTTGAGCACCCCCAAGACCCAGACAGAGGTGAGAGCCTTCATAGGCATCACTGGGCACTACCGCAGATTAGTCAAGGGTGTATGGCACCATTGTTGCTCCTTTGATAGAGCTGACTTCAAGGAAGTAGCCGCTTCAGGTGATCTGGACTGAGGCATGCCAGATCGCTTTAGACACCTTGAAGGAGGCCATGTTCACGGTGCCCATGCTCAAAGCTCCTGACTTCTCCAAAGAGTTTGTGGTGCAGAGTGATGCCTCTGAGCATGGTGTGGAAGCTGTGCTTTCACAGCTGAACAAAAAGGGCCTAGATCAACACGTTGCCTTCATTAGTGGGAGGTTGCTTCCCTGGGCACAGAGGTGGAGCACAATTGAAAGGGAAGCTTTTGCGGTGGTCTAGGCGCTGAAGAAGCTAATACTCTACTTGTTTGGGACTCATTTCTGGGTTCAGACAGACCACAGGCCCCTCAGATGGGTAATGCAGATGAGGGGTGAGAACCCAAAACTGTTGAGGTGGTCCATCTCCCTACAAGGAATGGACCTTATGGTGGAACACCGCCCTGGAACAGAACACGCCAATGCTGAAGGTCTGTCCAAGTTCTTCCGCCTTAATGAAGAGAACTCCCATTAGGTTGGGTAGTTCTTCCCACTTTCAGCTGGGGAGACACGTGTTAGACCTGGCATCTTTTGTCATTATTTACCTTGTCTTTTAGGTTCTGAACTCCATGTTTTTGACTGAGTGCTGCATTTTGTATTTGCTGGTTTTAGGACTCTGGGCACTTTACCACTGCTAATCAGTGCTAATGTGCAAGTGCTTTTCACTGTGTGTATGAATACTTTATACATTTCCTCTGATATAAGCCTGACTGTTCATGCCAAGCTACCAAAGGGGTGAGCAGGGGTTATCATAGCTGTGTGACTCCCTTACCCTGACAAGAGTGAGGTTCCCTACTTGGACAGGGTGCATACGACTGTCAACTAGAGACCTCATTTCTCACAACAGGTGAGTAAATGGGTGTGTGAACAGTTTTATGGGTGTTGACTAAGTGTGGCAGTCACTGTCTGACTATATGAGTGGTGGGTACATAACTGCTTTTATGGGACTGTAACTGGGTGTGCACGTTCCTGCCTGACTTTATGAGTGGGTGAAAATTACATATTAAATTGCTTACTGTGAGCAAACACCCGCATCTAATTTCAAACACACTCATTCATACTTGCTTAATAAAATTACTATATTTTCAGTATACCAACTCCTCTTTCTCCTTTCCTACTCATATTTTTTGTTAATGTTTTCATCTAAGCTACTTTCTATTTTACCTTTCAGTGTATGTCTAGAAGCTACACAATTTCTTTCATCTTATATACACTCATAATATTTTATCTAAATATATTTTTTTATACTGCAACCTAATTAAAATACCTGTAAAAGCTCTTTGCTGTTCTCCAACTTCAGTTTCTGTTTCGATTAACATCTGTTTTCATTGGAAATCTCTTGTCAGAGCTATGGCAATCCTCCTCCACTCTCAGTACAAAAGCAGCTAAAATGGCTACTCTTCACCATGTGCTCTTACTTATACTCCTCTAGATAACAAATTAGAGGATTCCTTTCATGTTTTATTTTTGTTATACCACTTCTAAATGGTCAGTAGTTTTTCGACCCTTTCCATGTTTCCTTGAAAGAAGCCCAATTTGGTTGTTTTTTCCGATGAATCTGTGGATCCACCGCAACGCTCTGTGCAGCCCCCTGTGAACCCGCGGATCCACACGTTAGCCCATAGAAGCATTAAACAATCTATTATTAATACTTTGCATTTATGTAAAAACTTCTTAATTAAAAGCCAAACAATCCATTATTACCAATGTTTCTATACCACTGTTTTTGAGTTCCACAGTGCAGTTGTTTTTCTTTCCCCTCTCCATATTCTTTTAGCTCCATGTCCTTGGTGACTATGTTAGCAGCACTATCTACCTTCCACTAGGTCAAAAGTACACATTACTTTCTGTAAGCAGCATACTAGCTTCAAATTAATTTGTAGCAGGTGTGGTTGACTGGTTGCAATTTCAAGCATTTCCATAAAAACATATTTCTTTTATTTCATGAAACCCATTCACTGATGTAGTCACTTTTTTCTCCAAATCACTACCTAATTTTAGTTCCATGCACATCTACACCATCCAATCAAATATGTTCTTTCATGTTGTACTTGCTGTCCCCATTTTAGCTCCTTTCCATCTTCTAAACTGCCTCATTCTACTGCAGCCTTCGCCTCTGTGCTGTCCATCCTTCACTCCACAATGGTCATAGTGCAGATTATGGGGCATAGTATAGTGTTTTCAATTATTGCGGATCCCAAACCAAAAGCACACATTCAACACATAATAGCAAGGGATTTCCCTCAACCAAAAATCATTTATATAAAGCAACAACACATTTAATACAGTAGGCATAAAACTGGCTACATGGGTATCTAAGAGAGTGTGGGAGTGGCTATAGAGATCTGTGAGTAGGCATGTCATTGGTTTTGATGTTGTGTGAGTAAGTGTATAAGAGGCTGTATGGGTCTCTAACTGGGTGTTTGAGTGATGGAATGGGCTGGTGAGTGTGTGACTGGGTGAGTGAGTAGGTGTTTGCCTATGTGAGTTTGTTAGTAGGTATGTCACACACTAGATAGGTATGTGAGTGGGTGACTGGGTGTGTCAGTGGCTGTGTGAGTGGTAATATTGATATATGATTTACTATGTGAGGGGTTGTATCGGTGTGTGAGTGGTGGGCAGTGGTTGTGTGGGTGTGTATGACTGTCTGTGGTCATATGCATGTGTGAGTGTGTGAGTAGCTCTGTGGGTATATGAAGGGGGTTGTGACTTGTGTATGGGTGTGATAGTAAGTGTGTGAGTAGCTGTGTGAGTGGGTGTGTGAGTAGCTCTATAGGTGTGTGAATGGGTGCGTTAGTTCTTCTCTGAGTGTGGCAATGACTGTGTGAGTAACAATGTAGGTGTTCAAGTAGTTGCATGGTTATGTGAGTTGGTATGATGTATGTGTGGGTCTGTGAGTGTCTGAGTGGATCTGTGAGTGGGTGTGTGAGTGAGTGACTGAGTCTCTGAGTGGGTGTGTGTCTGAGTGGATGTGTGAGTGGGTGTGTGAGTGTCTGTGTGGGTGAGTGAGTGAGTTAGTGAGTGTGTGGGTCATTCAGTATGTGAGTGGGTCTGTGAGTTTGTGTCTGTGTGAACCTGTGATTGGGTGTATGAGTGAGTGACTGAATCTCTGAGTGGGTGTGTGAGTGTCTGAGTAGCTCTGTGAGTGGGTGTGTGAGTGTGTGGGTCTGTGTGAAAGTAAATAAGTGTGTGAGTGGGTCTGTCAGTGGGTGTGTGAGTGCCTGTGTGGGTCTACCAGTGGGTCTAAGAGTGCCTGCATAGCTCTGTAAGAGGGTGTGTGAATGGCCTGTAGGTCTGTGAGTGAGTGCATGTCACCTGAGTGGGTCTGTAAATGGGTGTGAGAGTACCTGTGTGGATGTATTAATGGGTCTGAAAGTGTTATTTCTTTCAAAGTGCGTAAATATTAGCAAATCAATCGGAAATGTACATGGGGTGGTGCTGAGCCTTGAGGGGATCTGTGCAGGGGCGGCTCCTCCATTAGGGCAGAGTAGCATCGCCAAACTGCTTTCTCGCAGTGCAAGAAGCAGAAACATAAAATGGTATTTTAAATATAATTTCATGTTTCTGCTTCTCTAGCTGCGAAAAAAGAAGAACAGTATGCCCGATTGGTGGGTCGGGGAGGACTGGCTTGCCCAATGATGTGGGCCCTGACTGTTTGGTTGGCCCTCTGGGGCCGACCAAACCAGTAATGCGCACTCTGCATTTTCTCTAAATGGGCTGCATGCAGCCTACATAGAGAAAATGGCCTCCCTACTGGCGCCCGGCTGAGAGCCATTTGAACCAATCACAACGCTGCCATGGCACCATTGTGATTGGCTTATGGGAGGGGAGGGAGGATGCCTGCTTCCTGTTACTGCTGAACGCGGAACACGGCCAGTAGTGGAGGCGGTGCAGGACCCGGTAAAGTACGATAAAAAAAAAATAAATTGCCCCCGCGCAACACCTTCAACTGCCCTCCCATGTACGAGTCATGCAAGCCACAACTCGATCTGTGGATTCCTGAAGTGGAAAAAAGAAACAATATAACTAATTTTTATTCACAACATAGGTCCTTCTGACACTCTTCTAACACATTATTAACACATGAAAAACCATGGGTCTAAAGAATTGAGCACTAACAGAAACAGAAAAGTCTTAAAAAAAAGTCCTCTTAAAGAGGACGGAATCCCATCACCCAGCGAGGTGGCATGCTTCATCATTTGGGATCTCCTCTTGGTTGCAATCCCTAGTGCTACCAAGGGCTGCGACCTTCTCAACAGAGGAAGGGAGCTCACAGATGTTTTTTTGTGGTTTTAGATGGAATCTTCCATGATTCCCAGGAGATGGAGCATGAAAGATTGTGATGGTGTTGGTTGCAGTGCATGTGAAGAGATATGCGATTTAAAATTGGCTACCCGGACACAAACAATTTTAATATGCGCTGTCCAAGTGTCAAATGTAAAAACAGTGCGTATGCAGTTTTGAACAAATAACTGCAATAGTCTAAAAAGATGACAGGTCTACATGTTTCAGCCTATAGATCAAATCTGATCAAGGCTTTCATCAGGAACTAGAAGTAGTATTGCTACTGCAAATAGTGTGATTATGCAAAAACAGGTAGGGTCACAAGAAAGTGAAAAAGAGAAAAGGTTCTTGCAAAGTGCTCCTAAAAGTATTTACTAAACTGTAACTGTTATAAAGTACTCTATATGCGATATCATGTATCATGATTTTGCCAGATACTCATCAATGTACCATATAACTATTGGTGTACGTTAAATCATATTTTTAAATTATATTTAATTGCTTACCCATCTTTATGCGGGTGCACTCCTCACCTCACCTGGCATCCGCTCAGGAAGTGAGGCTTTTAGCACATTCACGGTCTGCACATAGTTGTGTGTTAATAACGGACAGCTCTAATAAGACTACATCCCCATGACCTGCGCATACGTGCGGAGTCCAAGGGATGACGTATGTCTCAAGCGCCAGGGACATGTACACACCGGCGGTTGATTATCGACTATCCCTATTTAAACTCGATACCCGTGGTCCTTTGGTTACCTCCCCTTCCAGCTCACATCCGGCCAGGGGTACCGACGGACAGGTAAGGTTGTTATCCTACAAACTAGCAACTCTTTCTGGGAAAAGCAGATAGGGTACGGGACATTTTTTGCCATTTTTTTGCTATTTTTAGCCCCAGCTCAGCACTTCCGTTTCGTCCCTATGAACATTTGTTTATGAGCAGGGACTTTTTGCGTATAACGCATTATGTAATGCACTGTAAACCAACGGATGGCCATCAGCTGTTGCCATCGTACATGACCCACTTGGGTTGCACAGCTTTGTTTGGGATGTATAACATACACATTATTGACAGAAGTATAGAGCATATGGGTTAAACTTTCCAAACTAACACTTTTTTAAAGCAGTTGTCTTTCTTTTAGTCTGTCAGTGACGATGCACTTCAGAAGAGACGCATACCACTCATGGGGGCTTCTCGAAGGGTGGGTAAACAAAATGAGGTTACACAAGATCTCTAATGGGTTTTATCACTAGTTCAGCCATGGATACACATGGGGGTGGATAATAATTATGATAGGTAGCCACTCTCACAGTATGTCAGACTTTGAATGTGGTTTTTATCTTTTTACCTGCAATACAGAGCGGTGCCTCACTTCCTGAGCGGATGCCAGGTGAGATGAGGAGTGCACCCGCATAAAGACAGGTAAACAATGAAATATCATTTTTTTTTTAAATATGATTTAACGTACACCAATAGTTATATGGTACATTGATGAGTATTTGGCGAAATTATGATACAAGATATCGCATATAGAGCACTTTATAACAGTTACAGTTTAGTAAATACTTTTAGGAGCACTTTGTATGAACCTTTTCTATTTATCAGGATTGTGTCTAATACTCCTGTGACAGTCGGCCAAAATTTGGAATCACTGGTGATTGTAGGTTGTATCGTACCAACCACTTTATTACTACCTGTTTTTGCATAATCACACTATTTGCAGTAGCAATACTACTTCTAGGTCCGGATGAAAGCCTTGATCAGATTTGATCTATATGCTGAAACATGTACACCTGTCCTCTTTTTGGACTATTGCAGTTATTTGTTCAAAACTGCATACGCACTGTTTTTACATTTGACACTTGGACAAAGCCTATTAAAATTGTTTGTGTCCGGGTAGCCAATTTTAAATCACATATTTCTTCACATGCACTGCAACCAACACCATCACAATCTTTCATGCTCCATCTCCTGGGAATCATAGTAGATTCCATCTAAAACCACCAAAAAACATCCGTGAGCTCCCTTCCTCTGTTGACTATTGTCATCTTTTTGGACTATTGCAGTTATTTGTTCAAAACTGCATACGCAGTGCTTTTACATTTGACACTTGGACAGCGCCTATTAAAATTGTTTGTGTCCGGGTAGCCAATTTTAAATCACATATTTCTTCACATGCACTGCAACCAACACCATCACAATCTTTCATGCTCCATCTCCTGGGAATCATAGTAGATTCCATCTAAAACCACCAAAAAACATCCGTGAGCTCCCTTCCTCTGTTGAGAAGGTCGCAGCCCTTGGTAGCACTAGGGATTGCAACCAAGAGGAGATCCCAAATGATGAAACATGCCACCTCGGTGGGTGGTGGGATTCTGTCCTCTTTAAGAGGAACTTTTTAAAGACTTTTCTGTTTCTGTTAGTGCCCAATTCTTTAGACCCACGGTTTTTCATGTGTTAATAATGGTTTAGAGTGGGGATTTAATTCCTTCTGGTCTATAAATATTTTCCCCAGGACCCCCTGTTTAAATACATTTGTTGTATATACTCCTCTAACACACCTATGGGGTCAGTACCAATACCCTGAACCCTTTATTCATTTTCCAGAAACATTTTAAGTACCTTGGACCGTTCCTCAAGTCTTAAAATGGTGCCTCAACCTCCCGGTCAGGTTTTGGTCAGCCAATCATGGAGGTGTTGGTGGCAAGTGACTTCACGGATCCACCATGGGGGTTCACTGACATAATTTCAACGTTAAAAATATCGATGACAAAAATATTGTTAAAAAAATGTAGAATGCAAAAATATTGACTCCCTATACTTAAACAGGTCAGTACAAATATAATGAATCAAAAATATTGAAGTAAAAAATATAGATGCAAAAAATATCGATTTAAAAATATATATAAAATGAAATATATTACATATTAATAATATTTTAAGCAAAATAAATTAAATATAATATACATTTTAACTAAATATAACAAATAAACTTAATTTATAAAAATATAGACGCACACAAACATAATAATATATACACATATACATATATTTACCTTTTATCTTTTCAATTTTTAAACTTTAAACTTATATAAAAATTAAATATATATATCAATTATTCAAAATTAAACAATCTTATATAATAAAGTAAAACATTAAGGGGTCGATTCCGATCCTGTCAAAAGGCCCTACGAATAGTCGTACGGAGCGTTTTCTCCATACGACTCGTACCAGGTAAACTCATTTCACGACCTAGGAAGTACGATTCGTACAGAAAGCCTTCTTCTGTACGAATCGTACAAAAGACCGTACAGCAAAAAAATACCCACGATTCCGATCCAGAAAAGCTTGTACGCGACGTCTGTACGTATTTCACCAGCGTTTTCCGGCCCAGCAAGTACGATTCGTACCGACGTCACTCTGTACGACTCTGCTTTTCCGGTTGTGTTTCGCTCCCGTAAACAAAGAGTCCGACACGAACCGCAACGCCACGGAGCCCCGGTACGCGACGTACAGCCATGAACCCCATCGTACGTGTCCTCCCGGTCCTCTTGGCCTACGACCTGGTGTACCACACCCGACGCACACATACCCCTACGGCGCCATGACAAGAGTGGTACGGACCGTACCCACGCATGAATGCGTGGGTACGGTGCGTACCACACATACCCCTACAGCGCCATGACAAGAGTGGTACAGACTGTACCCATACATGAATGCGTGGGTACGGTGCATACCACACGGACCCCTACGGAGCCATGACAACAGTGGTACGGACCATACCGACGCATGAATACGTGGGTACGGTTCGTACCCCTACGGCCCCATGAGTACTCAGGTACGGACCGTACCCACACATGAATGCATGGGTACGGTGCGTACCATACGTACCCCTACGGCACCATGCCAACAGTGGTTCGGACCGTACCCACGCATGAATACGTGGGTACGGTGCGTACCCCTACGGCCCCATGAGTACTCGGGTACGGTGTGTACCCCTACGGCCCCATGATTAATCAGGTACGGACCGTACCCACACATACATGCGTGGGTAAGGTCTGTACCACACATACCCCGTTACAGCAGCAGGAAAATTTGGATATGAGGCGTACACACGCCAGGAATGTGGGCATAGAGGACTGGCACAGCATGTTACCTACAAATTGTTGTGTGTGTAGGTCCTGCCCAGCAGTGTACAGCTGCAAGGGGGTGCATGGGTGGGTGCAGAGGCCTCCCAGCAGTGGACAGACATATGAGGGGTGGGTGTATATCACTACCAGCAGTGGACAGACATATGGGGATGGGTGCAGAGGACTCCCAGCAGTGACCAGACATATGAGGGGTGGGTGCAGAGGACTCCCAGCTGTGGACAGACATATGAGGGGTGGGTGCATATCACTACCAGCAGTGGACAGAGATATGGGGGTGGGTGCAAAGGACTCCCAGCAGTGCCCAGACATATGAGGGGTGGGTGCAGAGGACTCCCAGCAGTGCCCAGACATATGAGGGGTGGGTGCATATCACTACCAGCAGTGCCCAGACATATGAGGGGTGGGTGCAGAGGACTCCCAGCAGTGCCCCGACATATGAGGGGTGGGCGCAGAGGACTCCCAGCAGTGCCCAGACATATGAGGGGTGGGTGCAGATGACTTCCAGCAGTGCCCAGACAAAATAAGGGGTGGGTACATATCACTACCAGCAGTTGACGGACATATGAGCGGTGGGTGCAGAGGACTCGCAGCAGTGCCCAGAAATATGAGGGGTGGGTGCAGAGGACTCCCAGCAGTGCCCAGACATATGAGGTGTGGGTGCAGAGGACTTCCAGCAGTGCCCATATATATGAGGGGTGGGTGCAGAGGACTCCCAGCAGTGCCCAGACATATGAGGGGTGGGTGCAGAGGACTCCTAGCAGTGCCCAGACATATGAGGGGTGGGTGCATATCACTACCACCAGTGCCCAGACATATGAGGGGTGGGTGCAGAGAACTCCCAGCAGTGCCCAGACATATGAGGGGTGGGTGCAGAGGACTCCCAGCAGTGCCCAGACATATGAGGGGTGGGTGCAGAGGACTCCCAGCAGTGCCCCACTCCCAGGAGGATGGATGTCATTCACACACTACATGTGGGTGTGAGGACATAAAACACATGTATACCCACCGATGGCGGATGCCCCACAATACACACCCGGATTTAATGCCAACAGACTGTATAGTCATGGAAATGCATACTAAAATAAGTTAGCCAAGGGAAACACACACTGTCACGCACATCACAGGAGTGATAGGAATGTCCAGGTGCTGGTCCAGCCACCCAGATGTTGTCTCTCATGTAAGGAATAGGGTTCACTGCGACTAGATACAATGCCCACAATTGTGAGTCAGGTGCCCAAATATCCTGCGTTACACGTGCCATTTGTGTGTTAGGCCGTGATTACACACATGCATACTGCTGAAAAGGGGCAATTGGTCCCTGATGCCATTCCTACATACACAAAACACAAGTACAGTGACTGGCAAGGATGGCACAGACGATTCAGCAGGAGACATCGGTGAGCCTGCATGGCCATTGTTGAAGGGATCCGTCACCAACAAAGGATATGTTGACACAGGTCAGCACAACAATTGTGCAACTGTTTGCAGGGAACATGTCAGGTGCCAGAGAGGAAGGACCAATTCCTGGGATAATGTCTCACAATCCAAAGGAACACACACTAACAATTAATATTTTCACAGACATTGAGATGGCACACAGATACCATGGTCCACCTCATGACCATTGAACTAAAACATTTCTCAGAACCCTAACACATTACCAGAGCACCAACTTCATGGGCCTCATCACCAACATCAAGTACCTGAAATGCAATAGTGTGGAAACTAAAAGAAAAGGCTTTATTCAGCACACAAAAAAAAAAAAATTGTTCTAAAACACTATTTACAAACGCCAATGGCCAGTCCATTGTTCGAGTCCAAGGGTGGACGTACGCGACTGTGTCCACCCCTACCTTGACTGCACAAAGTCACCTCAAGGGTTGTCGACCGGGGGGGGGCATCATCAGTGGGAGTACCAGGCACCGCAGGGACAGGGGTGGGTTGGGTAGGTGTGGTGGGTGGAGGGCTGGACATATCCACCACAGGGGGTGGTGCAGCGCCAAAGGTGGTGGTGAGCAGCTCGCTGCACACTGCTGCCAGGGCGTGCAGAGGAACCCCTGCACTGGAATGAACACCAGGGCCAACGGAGGGGGGGTGTACGAGGGATGGGGTGCAGCGCTCTCAGGGAGGTGGTGTACATGGGGGGGGCTCAACTCCCCTGGCCGGAGACTTCCTCAACCGCTTGTGGGGTGGTGTCACAGTGGGGCTGAGGGACTGACTAGCAATGTAGGTCACTTTGGGTGATGTCTTGGCAGGGGAGCTAAGGGGAGTGGATTTGGAGGAAGTGGGTCGTGAGGACTGCGGAATCTGACTGTGGCTGCGTGTCTGCAGTTTTCCCCCAGACCCTGTGGGTGTGACTACATCCCCCTGAGTGTGCGTGCCAGGAGGTGTGCACTGTGCCTTAGTTGGGGGTGTGCTGGATGTGTCTGTTGTGGTGTGTGTCTGTGACTGTCTGTGTGTGCTTTGGACAGGCATGGGAGAGGGCAGAGTGGATGGGTCCGGGGTAGGGGGGGACAGAGCACTGCAGGAGAGACACTGCTTCCGTCAGTGAAAAGTACATGGACCGCAGAAACCTGCATTGCTCATTCATCATTGATGACATGCCCTCCACGAACGACACCAACTGTGTGAGCAGTCTAGTGTGTTCATGGAGGACATGCAGCATCGATGCCTGACCAACATGCAACTGGTGCAGTGTGTCCACAGACTCTTCACTGAGGGCAGCAGGGGTGACAGGGGCAGGGGCTGCAGTGCCTGGTCTGAAGGAGACACGGTGGGACCGTGCACGGACAGAAGGGACGGGAGTAACTGGGAGGGCGGAGATGGCAATGGAGGAGGCGGGTACAAATGGTGGGATGCTGCCAGATGTTGTTTCATCCTCCGCCTCCTCAAGGATGTCAGCCTGAGACCTGTCGGTGTCGTACATGCTCTTGCCTCCGGACAGGTCCTCCGACTGACTCCCCTCGCCCTCCGTGCCACTGTCTCTTGCTGACTCCACAGCACTGGTGGCACTGTCGCTTGTTCCTCCTCAAGGTCCATGCCGGTGACTTCCTCGCGTGTGCATGATGATGATGTGGGCAAGGAGAAGAAACCAGTCACCTGTATGCATCTGACACCTGTATGCATCTGACACATGAGCACAAGAACAATTGGTCACAGTGCATATCAGGCAATGCATCATGAGTAACAGCTGGATTACTCCACACATACGTAAGCCCTGTACTGCCCAGTTGGTAGACCCACCATGCCACTTTGACACCAGGCAACTCCATACATAAAAGGCCACAACTTGAATGAGCAATACACTGAGAAGCTAGTGTCTGTGAACCGGTGAGCACAGCAATACAATGAAGTCATGACACCTCTTGCTTACCCTGAAAGAAACGGGAGTGGTGCACTCAAGGTTAACTAACACACCTCCATACTCAAGGTGTCACCACACTCAGAGACCTGTAAGTCCCTTGGAACGCAAAACGAACAAATGTTGGTACCTTGGGACTCACACAACTTCAACCAATCTACATGTTTGGGATGTGCCAATTGGCCATTTTGCAAAAAGAACACTGATGTGCCTGCATGCAAGATGTTGCACAAGGCAGTGCACACAAAAGTACATTGACACTGTCATTGAAGAAGCTGGCACCTTTTCGGAGGAGCCAATGTTAGAAATAGATGGTGTTGCAGAAAGTACATATACATGGGCCCATGGAGGTCTGGACGTCTTGACACTCGTTAGTTTGTATCACCGACAACTAATGAGTCTCACAAAATCAAGACCACCGTGGGCACATGTATATGGAGAATCTGCGACAACATTTATTTATAACAGTGGCTTCATTAAAAATGTGCCAGCTCCTTCCATGACAGTGTCAATGTACTTTTGTGTGCACTGCCTTGTGCGACATATTGCATGCAGGCACATTAGTGTTCTTAACACAAATCAATACATTTCCACATGTGAAACATGAACAACTGTTGACAAGTGCTGTGAGTGCCAAGGCACAAATCATGAAGAGTAACAACTTTAACCATGTCAGTTGTCACCAGGCCATCCGTCACCTGTTTACACAGTTGGCTACACATATGACCTACTGCCTGTCATCTGGAGTGGCACCCATGTCCACACCCAGGACAATGCATAAGCTAATGGGCCTGCAATTGGATGGTAAAAAAGGCCAGCTGTACTGTGGGGACACCCTCATGGCAAGCCTGAATGTACACACAGATGTCAGCACACACAGTCCAAACTGCGTTGCATCTGAACCACACACGTGCCAAAAATGTATGAGCAGGATTCTTGTTGGTAAAAAAATTACTCAGGCTGCAAAGCACGTACATTAAGCACTGGCCAGCATCACAGGGGCACTGCCCAGTGTATTTTAGTCCAGGCAATTCTCACACACAAGTCAGACCTGCCACTGAAAAATCAGAGTTGCACATTTATGCCTCTCCCGCACCCCCCTCCCCCAATACCTGAGTCTATGTGATTTATACAGATCAAGAAGTGACACCTCTTATTCAGGGTTACAACAACTGTGCTTGCAAAATTGCTTCATTGACAGCACATCACCTCATGGGGCTGACAACACATATTTGTGACTGTTAGAACTGGGATTTCTGGTTGGCTAGGGCTTGCGCCAAAGCCAGGCAGAAACCACCACTCTAGTCAGGGCAAGGAAGTTACACGCCAAAGATAACCCCTGCTCACCCACTTGGTAGCTTGGCACGAGCAGTCAGGCTTATCCCTGAGGCGATGTGTAAAGCGTTTGCGCGCGCACCCAGCCACAACACCCAAGGCCCACCACAAAGGAAACTCCACACAAGGTATTCTATAAAAATAGCCTTTGTATTATAGTAAAACACATTAGATAAAAACACACACTTTACAATGTGCCAACAGGCACGGGCAGAATTTACAAGGGATTATATGTACAGGGGACAGGGCCACATGGACCACTGTCAGGAATCAGCACTTTTAGAATATAAAATTACTGTTGCACAAAATACACATATAACACACAACCAGTAACTACTGGTAACCAGAAAGTACCACCTACGCAACCCTAACCACTTTAGGAGAATGTCACGCAGGGAACTAGGGCCTCACTAGCACCACCTGTACTAGGAGAAAACAACCACCTAAGTATCACAATACCTGTAGGGGTAAACGCACATTACACATGATGCCTAAAACATTCAGAGGTGTAGGGAAGGAAAACACATGATGCATAAAATACATTCAGCGGTGTAAAGCAATGGCACATGACGCATAAAAACATTTAGAGATGCTAGGAAAGAAAACACATGATGCATCAAAATACATTCAGCGGTGTAAAACAAGGCACATGACGCATAAACAGACATTCAGAGGTGCAGGTTAGGAAACTCACATAAGCCACCACCTGTGGCAGTCCCTAGGCCAACTGGCCTTGTCGGGGCTAGGACGCTCTGTCCCAGTCAGGCTGCGCCAGCTGCGCAAACCAGCGTAGAGTACCCAACCTAAACGTTGCAGCTGCCCACTAAGTGCTGGGCAGCTGGAGGAATGAGCGTGGGCACCACTGTGCCCTCCTACACAAATCACAGTCATGTGGGGCCCCTCTGGGCTCTAAGAAAACCCTTGTGGCCCCCTGAGCCTCGCAGGCTCGGATCAAGAAATGCCCCCTGAGCCTCGCAGGCTCTAAACAATAATGCGATCCTCCGTTGGAGCCTCGTGGGCTCTGAAACCCGAATGCCCCCTAGGACGTTGGAGCGGCCCGCTGCCTTCCGGGGCCGCTCTAATCACCAAAGCAATGCCCCCTCGCAGTTGGAGCGACCTCGCGCCCTGCACCAACTCTAAAGTAATGCCCCCGTCTACTTGGGAGCCTCACGGGCGCTGGTAACCTCAGTGTCCCCAACGGTGGAGCCTACAGGCTCTGTAACTGACGCGGTGCCTCTTCGGTGAGTAGAGCGTCCACGCGCTCTGACCTAAAGACTCCTGGTCCCCTAGAGCCCCCACTCACCGGCAGCAATCGTCGGCACTCCTCTCGTCCGGGTCCAGCACGGGGTGGGCTCCCGCCTGGATGCCTCGGTACTCTTCTTGGGCTGCAACCTCGCGGGGTTCCCTCCGCTCACGGGAGCCCCGGTCACTTCCTCGTTCGGCGGTAGGAGCGCGGGGTAGGCTCCCGTCCGCTTCCTCTTTAAGTCCCGCCCACGTCCGAAGCAGGCTGCCTGACTTCCTTGTTCCTCGGCCGTGGCGGTGATTTCCCCAAATGGCGGCAATGAGGGGTGGGCTCCCTCACTGAAGACACTGCAATCAGCGGGGTGGGCACCCGCAACAACACCAGGAGGCGGGGTGGGCTCCCGCCCTCAATAATGATTAAATAAGCGGGGTGGGCACTCGCCAACACACCACAATGCGGGGTGGGCTCCCGCCTGACCCGGCACACGAGGGGGGGGAATCCCTACGCCGGGGATTCCCTCGTTTGCACCGAGGCGACTCAGGAGCGCGCTAGAAGTGCCAGGCCATCCAATAAAGCGCCCCTAGCGCTACACAGCAATCAAAGCGCTCCCAGGAGCTGCAAGCAAAAGTCCCAGCAATAAAGTCTTCACAAGGCAGGGGGGAAAAGACTGGGCCCAGGGGCCAGCTCACAGGGCCCTCCAGCAGGGAGGCAGTCCCCAGTGGCGGTCTCTCCTGGTGCCCAGCAGCAGCAGGCCCATCTCAAGTTGATCCTGCAAGAGAACACTATGTAAGGGGACACAGCCCCTTTTTATACAGTACAAGGCTTTGTCTAAGGTGCAGGGAAGGTGCGAACCAGTTCCAACAGGTTCCTGAGCACTTTGTTTTGCTCAGCCCCTCTCCCTATTCACTGGCAGGGCTAGGGTCATTAGACGCACCACAGGGGCCGGCGCCAGCATTGTGTGAGGAAAGCCCTGTCCTATTCAGGACCCAGGTATACTCCTCCACAGCCATCAGCATGCTAACTCCCTATTCATCACTGGGTGACTCCCCCTGACTCTGGGGATTTCCCTAGTCCGTCACATGACCTCACCAGCCAATCGCCAGACAAGCCACACATTTCATACTGCACACTGAAGTGCCCACTTCTAGAAGTGGCACTTCCACACTAGGTACATGCACGCTGCACACATCAACGCGCAGCATTCAATCACACGAGTCCGCACATACCAAACACGGGCCTGCACACCCCACGCATCAGGAACTGCCAGGACACATACATTCCCCCATGCATTCCTATGGGAGGGCAGGCCAACCTCACAACACGCACGCACTTTACCCTGGGACACAGCGGTAAAGTGCGCATAAGTCAATAAAATCACTAAACCAAGTCACCCATAAAAAGCAAAAAGTTTCGGGGTGAACCTGCCAGAAGGGCCGGGTCCAACAGTGACAAACAACCATCAACAGATTGTTGTGAATAGCCACACAGGCACTGGCCAGTGTGAGTATGCACAAGCAAAATGTTGTATCCCTGTCCAGTGGACACATGTAGCACACATTAACCAAATAAAACTAGGCCAGGGAACAATGCCACAGAGGCAGACCTATGCAGCACACACAGAGAATGTGCACAGTGTTGGATGACACACATGATTAGGAGGCCCGGGTATCTCAGGGGACTGTAGTGGGCACACTGCTCCATGGTCCTGGAATGAGCTGACTCTACCATGTACAACCGTCATGGCACTATGCATATCTCACCCTCATGCACATCATGTCTGAGGCCACAACATTGCACATGCATGCGGCAAGGGTGTCCAGTTGAAAGCTCACACTCCTATGTTGAGAATCAGCATCAGTGACAACAACTATGGACCCCCTACATAGTGAACAGGTCATGGCACAGGCAAGGTACCGACACAAGTCACAGACCACCCTCCCACATGATGCAGAAAGCAATGTGCACTTAGATGTACTGGCACCCTAGATGACCATGTGCAAATGTGATTACACACACACCAGGGGACACATGTCAAGGAGAGGAAGGGATGAAAAAGATCCCCAGGTGACATTTGGAAACAGAAAATGCACTGCACATATGAACTCTGGGAGTGTATTCATGCAAAATGGCACTTCCTAAAGCTGGCGACACATAACACAACAAAAAGCCATGTACCTACCCCCTCCTTGCTGCAGTCTCTCCTCTAACTGCCTATCGAGGTCAGGGAAGACCACCGCCAGGACACGTTTCATGTGGTGGGTCAGGTGTCGGCTCCCGCCGTGGCGGCGAGGTGGAGAGAGCTTGAGCTGGACCCGGGCGATCCTCCGGGTCCAGCACCGGATGTCCTGCCACCTCTTGCGGACCTGGGCCAGCTGCCAATCACGCCCCCCCACAGTCCTCACGGCCCTGACGACGTTGGTCCAGATGACCCCCTTCTCGTAGGCAGTTACCTGTCAGGATGACAAAGTGACACAACATTAATACACCTGCTCCATGTCCCAGAAACACACATCCGAACATCTTTGAAATGTTGAACAGGGCATAGGATGCTGACAGGAATAGCCTCATTCATATCATGCAAGTGGCCTGTGTGCAAGCGCAAATGCAGTACATGGCATTGAAAGTCTACAGGTGGCATGAGGGGTGCAAGACACTCAATGAACATGCCTCACACAGTGCAGCACATGCAACAGCAGGCTGATGGGCAGCACGTGCCATGCAGTCACATGTCCCACTCCACTGACGCACCCTCAGCAGACTAGACAGACTCACTCAGCCACTGATCACTGGCCTGTCATTGACTACAGCGGATACAACCCTCACTCTGCACATGTGCCATTTGCCAGGGGGGAGTCACAGATGTCGTGCCAGCTCTGCAAGTCAGACACAAAGCACGGCTCACTTGCCACATCAGATGGTTAGATCAGTAGCCTTCGACATGCAGCTGTGGTGCCACACTTCACATAGACACTCACCCACATGACAAGGAACATTCACACACGTCAATGTCCATGAGGTCGTGCATGTCATTTGGACACTCTCACCACAGGTCCACCCAACTCATACACATCTGTGGGTACAGTCACCTGTCACACCGGGGGGACCACTGAATCACCTCAGGACAACATGAATAAAAGCCCCCAAGGATTAGCCAGGCTGAATGTCTCATGCACTATGCAGTGAAAGTCACTGTAAGCACCATGCAAGTGAGGAGTGCACACAGGAACTACATGATGCACTGCATGAGTGACATAAGCATGCCCCCCCGGGACACACTCTGAACAACATTGCATGTCAGTCCCACCTGGACACAATATTGACAGTCACACAACAGGTGGATAGGCAAAGGTAGAGGTCTCAGCACTCACCTGCTCCCCATGTCTCCCATACAGGCTGGTGTACTGTGGGAGGAGGACGTCCAGCAGGGCCTGATTCTCCTCCAGGGTGAATGGCTGGGCCCTCTCCACAGCACGAGACATGGTCCAGGGAAGCAGAGACACCAGCAATGTTGTCGACAGGAAAGTTGTGCAGGCAAGTGCCCTCTCATGGCTTCTGGCTGCCTTATAGCTGTCTTGCTGAGGGCCATTCATTTTGAGGAGTACATAGTGATTGGTCTGAATCACTCGCATCTTACGTTTACTCCAATCCCTTTAAACATACACCAGTGACAGCATTTGCATCGTTCAAATTTAGAGCATCATGTCAAGTCAACAACCACTTTGCAACATAGTATTTTGTGGCCAACTGACTTTTCCAGGACACCTGCTGGAAAAATGTTAAGAGAAAACTCGGTATCCATGGCAACCTGCATGCATTTAGGGCCTAATACCTGTCCCTCATGTGTCCCTCATGTGTCCCCTATGTAAATTTGAAAGCCACACACAGGTACGGTGCATTTGACACGTACCCCTACGGCACCAGTTGCACAGTGCGTTTGACACGTACGTGTAGGTACTGGTAGTACACGTACGTGTACTACCAGTGCCTACTCGTACGAGTACAACTAGTGCATACACGTACATGTACAAGTACGTGTATGCACTGGTAGCACACATACGTGTACGCACTGGTAGTACACATACATGTACAACTAGTGCATACACGTACGTGTACAGGTTAGGCACTGGTAGTACACGTACGTGTACAACTGGTGTGTACACGTACGTGTACAGGTACGTGTAGGCACTGTAGTACACGTACGTGTACTACAGTGCCTACACGTACGAGTACAACTAGTGCGTACA
Organism: Triturus cristatus; assembly: GCF_964204655.1. Lineage (NCBI taxonomy): Eukaryota > Metazoa > Chordata > Amphibia > Caudata > Salamandridae > Triturus > Triturus cristatus. The sequence goes on along the minus strand of NC_140586.1, from coordinate 400,911,217 downwards.
CGTACGTGTACGCCATGGTAGTACACGTACGTGTACAACTGGCGCGTACACGTACGTGTACAGGTACGTGTAGGCACTGGTAGTACACGTACGAGTACAACTAGTGCATACACGTACGTGTACAAGTACGTGTACGCCATGGTAGTACACGTACGTGTAGGCACTGGTAGTACACGTACGTGTATGACTAGTACATGTACGAGCACAACTAGTGTGTACACGTACGTGTACAAGTAAGTGTACGCCATGGTAGTACAAGTACGTGTAGGCACTGGTAGTACACGTACGTTTACTACCAGTGCCTACACGTACGAGTACAACTAGTGTGAACACGTACGTGTACAAGTACGTCTACGCCATGGTAGTACATGTACGTGTAGCCTACACGTACGTGTACTACCATGGCGTACACGTACTTGTACACGTACGTGTACGCACTAGTTGTACTCGTATGTGTAGGCACTGGTAGTACACGTACGTGTACTACCAGTGCCTACACGTACTTGTACTACCATGGCGTACATGTACTTGTACACGTATGTGTACGCATTAGTTGTACTCGTACGTATACTACCAGTGCCTACACGTACCTGTACACGTACGTGTACGCACTAGTGGTACACATACGTGTACTACCAGTGCCTACACGTACGGGTATGCATTTCACACACTTACAACGGTGATACAGCCGTACACATGCCAGGAATGGAGGGCTACGAGTTGCACATGGATGTCCATCAAGTACTTGTCATTGCATACTTTCATGTGCAGGCCCTAGGTGTGTTAGCAAGTGATCTTGCACAGGTCCTCTCATCTCGTTGCACAATTGATGTGTTCTGACCTGTGGACATATGTCATGTGTGATGGGGCACGATGTGTCACACATCACTTTGACACTTGCCACATGTGTGTCTGTAGTCCAACTGTGTCATGCATAGCAGCAGAGGGTGGCACAGTCATCAACACCCGCACCTGTCTCCTGATGCCAGGGACAGGGACACTTTATCAACTGACCTGTCACGATCAGTGTGCCCCTTTGGGACTATGTCGGTTGTGTGTCATGTCCCAAGACTAATGCCAGACTTGGGTGCCATGATGGAACGTGCCTGCATCCGCCGTTACAGATTCACTCAACAGTTGATTGAGAACCTGACAAACAGGCTGGCAGCACACCTCCAACCGCAACACAGGTATCCTACTGTGCTGACTCCCAAGATGAAGGTGATGGCAGGCTTACATTTTTTTGCCACAGGTATGTTTCAATTGACCATAGCTGATGTGGATGGGATGTCCCAGACTATGTTCAGCCGTGTCCTGCGTGATGTTTTAGCAGCCATGTTGGAGCACCTTGATGAATTCATCAAATTTCCGAGTCTAGAGGGGTTGAGGGATGTCAAGGGGGATTTCTATGCCCTGGGTGGGATGCTCCATGTAATTGGGTCCATTGATGGTACACATGTGGCTTTTGTGCCACCACAGGCACAGGAACAAGCCTATCGCAACCGTAAACATTACCACTTGATAAATGCCCTTGTGGTGTGTCTTGCTAACATGCTGATTTCCCATGTCTGTGCACATTTTCCAGGATCAGCACACGATGCCTACATCATGAGGCATAGCAGGGTGCCACAAGTGATGCTGTGGCTGCACAACAAACGAGCATGTCTTGTTGGTGGGTATAGTCTTTTTGTCCTATGTGTTGCGGTATCTTTGTCTCTTACGGCATCTCGTGACCCACTTATTTACATGATGTTTCCATGTAGGGGACTCTGGCTATCCCAACATGCCATGGCTGCTGACACCTCTCCGCAACCCAAGAACAGCTGCAGATCACCGGTACAACGATGCACACGGCCAGACCAGGCGAGTGATTGAGAGGACGTTTGGACTCCTGAAGAGCCTATTCCGGTGCCTGGACAAGACAGGGGGGTCCCTCCCTTATGCCCCGGAGAAGGTCTGCAAAATCTTCATTGTGTGCTGCATGCTGCACAACATGGCAATTGAGAAGGCAGTGCCACTCACCTGGATCCAGATGAGCAGGGGCATTCACCCGTGGAGGATCAAGGGCTTGGTCACAAGGCTAGTGATGATGAGGAGGAGGGGGATGATATCCGGAGTCAGCTCATACGCAACTTCTTCTCATAATGGTGAGTCACTGGCTATGAGTGTGCAAGCTTGTAGCGTTGAGTGGCATGTGTTGCAATGTGTGTGTCCAGCTGACTGAATGCAAAGTGACTTGGATGTGTGTTCTGATGTGTCACTCGAGTGATGATGTCATGCAACACAGTTTTTCAGAGAGACTTGATTGGCAATTTACATGAGTCCAACATTGTTGCTGTTTTGTACACTTCCATGTGTGCGTTGAGAATCTTTTTTTGGTGACTTCACATGTGTCTGTCATTCCCAGGTATTTTGCACCTGTTGTCTGGTCGTGTCATCGTTGTCCTCCTGCTATTCCTCGTGTGGATTGCAACGTGTGCTGAATCAGCGTTCCATGCACGGACATGTGGAAATGTCAGTTTGGGTAAGTATTGCAGCAAGGCTTTTTTGTGGTGATACAGGTTTTGAATGTGTGTTGACTGCTTCTGTGCATGTTGTGGTACCATGCATACATGTCTTCTCACCATGGAGCACATGACATGTAGCATCACTCCCATGACATGATAGTCAGCCTTCTTGACAGTCATCTGTAGTGGAATATGGCTTCTGATGAAGGCTTCAATGTGTGTGTACCTTGGCTCTGAAACATTGAAGATGCTACGGGTGGACAGAGTGGGGGACATCACAACAACATGCTCTATGGGGAATTGCAGCCTCTCCGTGTGCAGCAGGATGTGTTTTGCTCATCCCCTTACCTTGTGTGGCAGTTCATTGGGATTGACATCATCCGTGTTGTGAAGGGAGGTCCAGCGTATGTCCCACATGTTCTGTCAACTGACCTGTGAGTCTGTTAATATGGAGGCATATCCCTTTGTGTGTGTATGTGGAATAAAGGTGTTCAGCACAATCCAAAGTGCCTCATCTCGGTCACTGCAGATCTCTTACCAGTTTGCATTCGTCATCTATGGCAGAATTGACGAAGAGTGAGCATATGAGTGTATTTGTACTTTGGCAACATGCATGCAGTGCTTCCTGGCTAATGATCTCTATTGTGCATGACGTGCCTGGTTGTGTATGTATTTGTGCAGGTTGCTGCCCACAACGGGACGTGAATGCCTGCTGATGGTGTCTCCTTTGCGCATCTCCACATTTTGTTGCCTGACACAGTGGCTGTCATTTATGGTGATTGATCATACACTTTCTGGGAGTGACCCATGAGTGAGCTGACACGCCTTCCTTGACATGCACCTGTTGCACTGTGCCTTGCAGACCTCCTTGTCTTTGTGTGTTGATTTTTGCATGATTTCTAACCCCTTCCGCCTGCTGCTGCCTCACCTGCGGCCCTGCCACTCCGAGTGCCCTGATTCTGCAACCCCCATGCCTCAGAAATGCTCAGCCCTTCGCCCTCCACCCATTTGTAATGCAGCCAGCAGCTTTTCCGTGCCACGGTAGCCTCAGCGCCATGCCAAAGGCTGGACCGCCAGCGCCTGCAACATGCACAGTGCACAACCCTCTAGTCTTTGCATGACCCACGTCACATAACAGGCTCATGCTGCAGCCACTCTCCAAGCAATGTCCTCGTGACAATCATCCTCCTGCCATCAGGCAACCCCTAAGCACACACATGACACCTTTGCATGCTGAGTGTGCTACTCCAACTGCCTACACAGCGCTGCCCAGCCTACCAGACCCTGTCATTCCAACCAGGTATTGTGCCTCCTACTCCACACCCGCTCCATCCACCAGCACACCATTGTACTCTGTTACCTCCTCAACACTACAGCCCCACACATCACCTTCATGACAGTAACCTGGACAAAAGCATCCTCAGCACATGACGTCTTCATTGCCATCTCAGACGGATCCAAGATCACCCGCAGGGACGCCAACACCACTCCCGGTGCTGAATTGGTAATTATTGACAAGTACGCTCTCAGAGTCACAAGTCCGGGTTCGCAGCAACTCCCTAGCAACCCTTGGAGTAACACTCATCTACAGATCTGCAGGCCGACATCCACAATTCCGCTAAGCCATCAACACGTACATCTGCACGCAGGCCCTCACCTCCACAGGCTACATGTGGCTGGGGGCCAGTAACTTCTTGCTGGAGGGGACACACACCACCATCCATCATTGGTCCATCAACATTTAAATCCACGTCTCCAACAACCCACACAGTGCCACTCACCCCGCTACCGATCCCTCAAAAGATGCCTGATGTAAGTCGCCACAGACAAGCTGTGTGGGACACTCAAAACAGCACCACCGCCACACCCTGCAAACTCACACACTGGATCAGCAACTGATCCATCAATCTTGCCACATTGACGGACTTTCCTGTGAAGCAGAACAACAGTTAAGGCACCTGGGACAATGCAGACCTACTGGACTCCTACAGACCTAGCCGGACTCTTGTGCAAACCTTGCAACACAAATAGACATAATTTTCCTTACAGCCCTGGAAAACACCACACACAGCCATCAACATATCATCAGCAAGGCCAAGTGGAGATCCTTCAGATAGTGCTGAGACACCCAAACACATGACATCAAGTAGCTCATCATCATTGTGAGTGAACTGACATCAGATCTCCATCCAAGACACCCTACCCTTGCAAGGCAGATCCCATCCCTTGCTACTTTGTACCACTGCAAGCTCATGGCCATACACAACAGCCTTGGCACACAGAGGCAGACAGCACTATTATCCACTGGACAAACCCCCCTCAGGTTATGGACTCCCGTCAGCAGCAAGTACACAACCTGGCTCATGTGCACCATCCCCTCTGGCTCTCCATCAGGCCCCTTCCCACACAACATCTCAACCACATCATTCGCCATCCTTGAAGCCCATGTCCTGCGCGTCATGAATGTCTCCTTTGAGTTAGCCACATTCCATGGCTGCAGGAGGCATGCAGAGCCCCAGGCCCTTCTTAAACAACGGACGGCAGTGCCGCAGGATCTCCTGGTACATCAGCCTACTTCCCTACCCAGGAAATGTCACCAGGAAGACACTCAACTAGCAACTGACCAATTTCCTACATGCAACCAGCTCCAGCCAACTGGCACCAGACCGTTTTACACAGTAATCACACCACTGCAACCGTCATCATTACCAACACCAACGACTACTTTGCCCTGCTCAACAATTGTGAGGCCACCACCCTTGACCTCTCAAGGCCATTCTTCAACATGTGCTACCACACTGTCAGCTCACACATCTCCAACACTGGTGTCCAGAGGAGGGCCCAGGATTCACTCAGGAAGTAGCTCACCAGCAAAAGCCCAGGGAGTCTGCCTCCACCCTGCAACATGTAGTACACTGGGGTCATCTGGCCCATGCCACAGGGCTCTTCTCTCAGCGTGACGATCTTCAATGTCTCAATGACCCCCCTCTCCACCATCACATACACACACAACCTCATCATCATCTGGTATGCCATTGACACCCTGCTGCTCCTCAAACTCACCAAAGAGCCAGCCATTGCCAGATCCAAACTTCAAGAAGGCATGAGATCCGTTGATGAATGGCTGAACATCAGCCATCTGAGGCAGGACTTGGACGGGATAGAGGTCATCATATGAGGATTGTCCCCTTATGGCTTTGTCAACTCCTTGCATCCCACTGGTCTGTGCACCGCACCAGCACCCAGTGGCCACGCAGGCAAGCTGGTGTCCATCATGGACCCATTGCTCACAATTAACATGCAAATCACCAACATCTGTATCTCATGCTGCAACACCCTCCACATGCTGCTGATGACCCCAGATAGATCCACTCCAAGGCAAGACAGACCGTCCCCCTGTCCAGGACACCAGCCGGCTCAAATACAGCACCGGCCTCTACAGAGTACAACTGCAAACATGCAGGAGAACTTATCCACATCCAGGGTGCATCCGCACACCTCATCTGCAACATCCCCCACCCCAGCCACATCACCGTCCACCTGGGAGAGGTACAATGGCTCACTGTGTGCTGCAGGATCATCTTCAGACTCCTCAACCACACTCAGGAGGCAGCCCACAACCCCAGACCCAAACCAACCTTGGACGTGTGTCATCCAACACCCCGTTGGCCCTACTCCATGCAGCCCACCTTGCCCTGGCCACCATTCATCACATCCACACAACCTCTGCATGCAGGAGATAGTTCTCCCACCTCGCAAAACAGACCTGGTACTCCCTCCCCAGGCACATCAACATGACCCATGACCTCTACACCTTCATGTAACTCTACCAAATTTGTCTGTCAGAGAAATATAGCAAGCCCCCCCCTCAGCAGCTTGAGGCCATCACGGGTGAGTGTTAGGCTCCATGTCTGTATTTTGTGATACATTGTGAGCCATGTGTGTCCTCGACCGGACTCAGATCCAAGTGTATGGATGGATGGAGTTAGTTCCACACTCAGGCATACTTTAACATATCCCCACACGTAGGTTGTGTACTCATGCTAAATGACTGCAACGTGTTATTACAATTGTTAATTTATTAATTTCGAGCACTGGGGTGTGATTTGTGCACAGGAAATGGGGAAATGCAGGGACCATAGAATCCAAAGTTCACAGGGGGAGATGGGATCCTTGCCATTTGAAGTCATCAGAGTCCAGCCCACAGTGTTTGGCATCATTGGTCAGACTGTGACCAGCAAGTCCATGTGGCAGATGATGTCAGTCAATGGGGTGATGCTGTCGCACATGAAGGCTAGGTGCCTGGCCAGGTGACCTGGGAGATGTGGATGGCCCGCTGCCTCTCACGGTCTTTTGCGTGGACGACCAACCTTCCTCCGGGGACCCTCAGATGCAGGCCTTGACGATGTTTGGGATGCTCCGTCGGACGAATCCTCCTCCTCCTCCCTCCCTGTGGCTGGTGCTGGTCTGCGCCTGGTGTCACAGGGAGGGTTGCCCATGTTGTCAGCGATCCGGCGGAGTGAATGGCTTATGTCCCTTTGCACCGCCAGGAGCTCATCCAGTCTTGCCTCCATCCGTCCTTGGTGTTGTTGTTGACTGCCGTGTTGCTCGGCCTGCTGATTTTTGATCTCTGTGAGGGTCACCACTACCTGGCTGATCTCCCTAGTGTCAAGCCGGTATGCCTCTATGATGTTGCAGATGTGTGACATACCGGTCCCTTCAGCTGGCTGGTCAGGTTCTCGCCTCTGCCTGCCTCCACTCCCGCCACCCCTGCCCACACGAGCCGGGCCTGCCATTGTGGGCACATCGGGTCGACGGGATCACTGAGGGATAACAGTGGCCATGTTGTCTGCCTCCTCCTGGGTGCCCACCGCACCTTGTCCCTCCTGGTCAGACTGGCTCTGTTCACAGGGCTCCTGGGTGTCTCCTGTGATGTGGCAGGAATGGGGGTGGTGGTTGGCACAGATGTTCCTGAAGCAGGTGCTGCAGGGGCTTGGACACCAGAGGGTCCAGGTCGGTCGGGGTCATCCGCGGAGTGTTGAAAGGCGTCGCTGCTGGTGGGATCCGGTTCCTCCCGAGCCTGTGACTGTGATTCTTCCCCCCCATTGTTGGGGGATGTTCATCACGTTGCCCTGTGTGTGAGAGAGAGACAATGTTAAAGCTGTTTAATGCAGCATGCATGTTTCATACACATTCAAGTTGGCACAGTTCCTCCAGGTAGTTGTATGTGCCTAGCATTCTCCTCAATGTTCACTTGTGTATGGGTATGTTGCGGGGGACAGATTGATATGTTCGCCTGAGTCTTTGACATGTCCATTTGTGGCTTGGATGCTTCTTCGGCTATGTATTGGTGTTGTTGTGTTACATGTCAATTGTGGCAGTGGGTAAATTCATTGCCTGTCCTGGTGGTGTGTGCTTGTGTTAGGGGTGTGTGTGACAGAGCCTGCTGGTGGGTGTAGTGTGATTTGGCACTGGGGCTCCCAGGTGATGTAGCTGTCCCCCCATGGAGCATGCTGCCATGACAGTGAGTGTGAGTTCCTATCTGAACTTGTTGTGTTGGTGTTTGTGTTTGCACTGGTCACAGGAGGGCCTTGTGCTGCCTACACCAGGGCCGAGTGTGAGCTATCTTGTCAGTACTTTCCGAATCCCTGGGCATTGCGCATGGTGCATGGGTATGTAGCTGGGCCATATGCGATGAGGGCAATTGTGTCTGATTTGGAATTCAAACATGCGTTTTGGTGCACCCACCCTCCCAGCATACGGGACATCCATTCTTGGGTTGGTGCTTCGTGTAGCATGGGACATGGCATGGCCTTGCTTTCTCAATGGGGCATACACATGTTATTGGCATTCGCGTTGTTTGTGACTGTGGTTCTGGTGGGTGAGGGCTTGGTGGTAGTTGCATGCATTAGGTGTAGTTGGGGTGTGGATGCCATTACCCCCATGTTACGTAAGTTGTTTGTGTACTCACCAGGCTCTGGAGGTCCTTGGAGTCCATGTACTCCCACCGGTGGAAGCATGGCCATCACCTTCTCCTCCCAGGGATGGTAATGTACTGGTCTGTGGGGCGAGCCACCTCCAGTGATGTTGGTCTGGGCGTGCTCTTCATTCATTTTTCTCTTGACCGCCCTCCGCAGATCGTGCCACCTGGCTTGGCATTAATTCCTGGTCCTTCTGATGGGTGCGACAGCATTCACCCTCTCGACGATCCTCTGCCACAGGCGTGATTTTTCAGCTATGCTGGTCTGTCTGACCAATGTTCCAAACAGCTGTGGCTCGACTCTGATGACTTCATTGACAAGGATGTCCAGCTCCTCCCTTGTGAACTTTGGATTCTTGTCGGTGGGCATGGTGTGGGGTGAGGGTGTGGATGGTTGTGGGTCTGAATGTGACGGTGTGTGTGTGAATGTGGAGAGGGGGTATGTGTGAAGGGGTGTGTGTGTAGGTGTATATGTTTAGGTGGATGGGTGCAGTGGTTTGTGTGTGCTCTGTAGCAGTGGTGAGTCTGTTGCAAAGGCTCATGGTTTGTGTGTGTGGTCCCTTTTTATTGGTCCATTTGTGGGTGGGGCTCAGTTTGAATTTTTGGTGGGTGTGTTATAAGGGGTGGTTTTGAGGTTGCCCCTCTGTTTGCCTTTTTGGATGTGCCCAGGTCAGTCCTTTTCATTTTTGTGCAGTGTAGACGTGTTTTGTGGTGTTGTGCGAGTCGAATAGGCCCTCCTTGTGCTGTTTTACAGTGTCCGTGGTTCAGTACGGTACAGGGGTACGAGTCATACAGCCACACACCCCCATGAGTTGTGTATGTACGGCGCGTACACAGACATTGCTGTGTATGGTGCGTACACCCCATTGCTTCTGTACGGTGCGGGTGCGTAGACCGCCATCACGTATGTACGGTGTGTACCCGCAACATCGCGTAACCGCAACATCCACCGTACATACGCGATGTTGGGGGTATGCACCGTACATTCGCAATGGTGGGGGTCTGGTGCTGGGGGTCTGGTGCGTACCTACGCGGGGGGTGTATGGTGCATACCTACGCGCTGGGGGTACGGTGCGTACCTACGCGTTGGGGGGTATGCACTGTACATTCGCACCGGGGGTACGGTGCGTACCTACGCGCTGGGGGTACGGTGCATACCTACGCGCTGGGGGTATGCCCCGTAAATTCGCACTGGGGGTACGGTGCGTACCTACTCGCTGGGGGTACAGTGCATACCTACGTGCTGGGGGTACGCACCGTACATTCGCACAGGGGTACGGTGCGTACCTACGCGCTGGGGGTACGGTGCGTACCTACACGCTGGGGGTACGCACCGTACATTCGCACTGGGGTACGGTGCGTACCTATGCGCTGGGGGTATGGTGCATATCTACGCGCTGGGGGTACGCACCATACATTCGCGCTGGGGGTATGGTGCGTACAAACTTCGCTTCATAGCGGGCAAAGTCATTCCCCGTGTACGGGACCTTTTCCGTACGAATCGTAAATTGTAACACCGGTCCGGATCGTACTAGTACGGTCGGGCTTCATTTTTACAATTTGTACGGAGAAGTGTCTGGGTCCGTCTCGTACTAATTTTCCCGCTACGATTCATACGGATCGGGCCGATCCGTATGTACTTTTTCCCGTACGGATCGTACTTCACGGGTCGGACGTGACTTGTACGATTCGTACGGAAAAAAATACGGATACGAGTCGTACGGGAAAAAAAATACAGGATCGGAATCGGCCCCTAAATGATTACAAAAAAATGTAAACTTACATTTCGCAATACAATAAATGCAACAGTAGGGAAAATGCTGGATAGCAAATTAATGTAACTTACTATTCCAACTCCAGTGAGTGCAACAGTAGGGAAAGGGTTGGATAGTGGAGGGGTACAAATTAATATTTCCACTTCAGTAAGACAAACAGTAGATAAAGTTTTGGAAAGCGGAGAGGAAAGAAATTACTGTTCCCACTCCAAAGAGTGCAACAGTAGGGAAAGTACTGGATAGCGAAGGGGTAAACATTACTATTCCCACTCCAGTGAGTGCAACAGTAGGCTAAGTGTTGGATAATGGAGGGGTAAAAATTACTATTCCCACTCTAGTGAGTGCATTAGGGAAAGTCTTAAACAAAAATTACTAATAACATTTAAACAATAAAATATTTTTTTTAAACTTAAAAAAAAATAAACAATATTAAAAAAGATATGACTAAATATATTAAACATATAAAAAAGAACATATATAATAATTAGGGCTCCCTGTTTTCAGTTTTTACTGATTTTTACAGATAAATACAGACAGAAAACTATTTATATTCCTGTCTGTATTATTTTTTAAATACAGATAAATACGGAAAATAGGCCTTCTTCGATGATTTTTTTCTACTGTCAATCATGAGTGCCAGGTCAGTAGTTGTACCGATTGGGAAGTAGGGGAGATGAAAAAAGACAAGATTTCTTAATTAAACTTAATTAAAAGCAGTTCTACAGTTATTTATGCTATTCTACAATGCAAGTGTTTTCAGACAACCCTATTGCACTGTATACCGTCAAAACCATTAGGACATTCAAATGCGAGTATACATTTACAATTTAAATAAATGTGGAAAAATACCTATTGCCGCTTCATTTCTACATTAAACACAAAATAAAAGTGCATAAATACAGAAAAAATGAGCAAAAGATAAATACAGACGGAAATGTTGAAAAAATAAATACCATAAAACCGGGAACCCTAATTATATTATCAATTACATATAACAAAAAGCTACTAATATTATATAAAATAAATTAATAAATTCATTTATAAACAATAATTATTTAAAAGGAGCAAATATTAACAAACAAAAAATATTTTTCAAACATAAATTTATGTATTTATTTTTCTGCCCTATAACACCACACAAACTTCAAGATGTATTTGAATTTATTTCCATAATTAACATAATTACTAATCAATTAAAAAATATAATTAATAAAAACATAAACATTCATTAAATAAATATGCTTTAACACTATAATATCCACAACACCACCTAACATTAATTACATAATTACCATAATTAATTTCTAATTAACTTATTTAAATAAATTAACAACTAATTATTAATTCATCAATTAAAAATAAATTGCTTCCCACCATTTTCAACTATAAACACCACAAAACACATCTAAAACTAAAAATAATCAATACATTTTATATAATTAAATGACTTCCCACCCTATTCCCCTATAAACCCAAAACCCGCTACGGAACTAAAAATGCTCAATTCAAATAAAAAAAATGAATACCTACTAAAATTTTCACACATATAATACAAATACAAACAATTCTTATACAAAAAAACATACATTACATACATATAAAATATATACTAAAATACATGCCATTAATAAAAAAATATATATTTTTAACAACAATATTTTTGGACACGATATTAAACACTTGGATATTGTAAACATCGATATTACTTACCTAAAATCAATATTCTTGAGCACGATATTTTGTCTGTCGATATTTCTGACCCACAATATTTTTACCTCGATATTTGTGCAAGTCGATATTTTTACATCAATATTTTTCCTTGGCACCTGATAGGGGATCTGCAGAATGTCTGTGTCCCTAGATATACAATTGAGGTTTTGCTTTGATAACTCCGCAATTACTAAATGGTTTTACATCAAAGTACAAAATGAGCGTTTGTGGACCAAGGGCTACCTCCCTGCCATATTTTGTGGAATTCCGTCCAGTAGTTCGGGTTGTAGTCATGTTCAAATTCCCCATGAGAAGTTGCATGGGAAACATTTTCCGCCCCCCCCCCTCCTTTTTTCGGCCTCTGCTTCATGAATCACCCCTAAACTTTTCATGCAGTAACAAAAAACTATTTTCCATTGGAAACTAGGTCCTAACTATAAATAGGTGTAACTGGAATGTATTTCTTCATGTAAAATGATGTACTTGAAATATGCTTGAATGCAGAATGTACGCTGGATTGTTGTACATCTTGAGAGGGAGGACATGAAATGAAGTAAGAGTGGTATTATGAAGGTTTCATAGACTTCGGGAATAGGGAGTGCTGAATCATTACAGGTGGATGGTGCTGGGAGAAGAGTGGATTAGAGGCTGGGATACAGGAAGGAGGACTATGAGGAGAGGTAGGGCTAGCTCTTGAAGAGAGAAAGTATGTCAGACATTGGGATGTTTGGAAGATGCATTGCAAATTATTGAGGGTAGCAGAGATGTGCTAGAGGTAGATGAGTATGAGAAGGGTGGAAGGAGATGGAGTGTTTTTGAGGCTGAGAGATGAGAAGGAAGCAGGAGAAACCTGGAGGGGGATATATAGGAAGATCTTAATGGGTGTTTGCTAATGACGCGCAGTCAAGAAATGAGGAAGGGTAGTTATGTGTAGGGGGAAGAAGAAAGGTGTCAGAAGGTGAAAGGCACGGAGGAGACACGAGTAGAGAGGTTGTCATAGGGGAGGCAGAAGTGGAGACAGCAGGTAAGTGCACAGATATTTTGGAGGCAGGCTAGAGAGGAAGGAAGGTGTGTTAGAATAGGTAGGGAGGAGAAGGCAATAAGACAGAGTTAAGTGTAGGTAGTTGAAGTTAATGTGCAGGCAGTATTCGAAAGTGCAAGACAAAAGTTTATAGCGGTTTCAGAGCAATATTTCATTGTTTGATGAGAAGGATGCAACTAAGCCAACAGGATTAAGGGAGGGTAAACGTTTGGAAGAAGAGGAGACAGACAATATGCTGGGGCAGCTACTTGTGAGACCAGGGTTACTTCCAAAAGATTTGGTGATGACTTGAGAGGAACAATAGTCTAAGGGGAGGACATCTTGAGGCTGAGAGTGGAAGTTGGTTACAAGGGCTAGTTTAGGTTTGGAAAGGGGATTGAATCCTTCCACGTTGTGGTTTCTCCTCTACAGCAAGAGGTATGGTGCACAGGAAAACGTGGAACTGTAGCAGTACTTGCCATTGTACCCTGTAGCTTCCTTCATGTTTAGAAACTGAAAAAGGAAACAGCAAGCCCTTGGTTATTTTTGAGACACTGCTCCAGCTTCACATACAAAACCTGAAAGCTCATATGACCTCCTTGTATACAATGCTGGGCCGTCAATGAACAGCACACTACCAATGCCCCCAGACTAGCATGGCGCAAACCCCCTTGAACCTACCTGCTGTCCAACCTGTTATCATAATGTAAAGAGATGCCTACACCCATCAAATGATGTCCATTGTGAATAAATATCCATTCTCTTCATTCTGCCTGATTCTTTTTTTTTTTTTGCATATCTCCTTTATATTCTCTCCATTCATCTGTGCAGCACGTTTAGGCGAAGATGAAAAACATTTTTAAAGAGGTCCCACTGCTGCTGTCACTAGCAGGCCCCTGATCTGCTGCACTGATGAGCTGCCCTTCATAGAAGCCACACTTGCTTTCAGGTGCTGACGTGGGAGGTGGGGTGGGGGAGGGCAGGACGGATCAGACAGACAAGCCACATCAAAAGGCACACTCTGCTGCCTGACACATCAGCAATCCTGAATGAGTACATATACAGGAACAGCTAAAGAGTGTGCAGTACAAATTGTACATTTTATCTAAATGTGGTGCACCTGTAACAAGCCCTGGCAGGTGACGCGATGGACATGGGAAATTTCAGCAAATAAATGAATGGTGCACAGTAGACATCTGATTGTTATTTTTGTTTTTCCACGCTGTCAAATAGTTCTATAGTATTTCTGCTACGTTATTATATAAAGATTGCACTGCTGCAATTCATGGGCGGGAAAAAATATTGAGTGACGTCAAGTAAGCAACTTGAGAGCAACCACGAACTGATAAACATTCCCTGTATTCAGTTACCCATTCTCACGATTATATCCTGTATGGCATCTTATAGGGTGTCACATGAAAAAAAGGTGTGTTCTTTTTCTCAATCGATTGATATGCATTTTACTGACCTTAGAAGGCTGGCAGGTGATTTGTTCATGCTGGGATTTGCATTGTTCAGTTCCTGTGCATGTATGTTGCTAATACTGCAATCTGCTATTATTTCGTTAAATACAAGCCTAAGAAAAATTTAGCAGTTGTTAGTGCATTTTAAACTGCTTTCTGCCCATCATGCTATGATGCACATTTCGCATCTCATTCATCTCACCATCTTTATCAGAAATACCTATCAGGCGGTCATCTGTTTTTCGCCTATTCACGCTCTGTCACTACTTCCTCAAATGTCAAATTCTAAGTTTAATGAAATGTTTAAATGCATTTATTCAGACAAGCATTCGTGAGCTAGCATGCATCATATGCACGTGCTGGAACCTTCATGAACATCCATATGTCACAAGTACATACACATAGTCAAGCTTCCATTAATTCAAATTATAGAGCAATTTGCATTTGGAGAAGGATTCTAACTTTGAAAGGTGCATGTCTTGAGTGCTGTGTTAATTAACATCATGTCTCTGCTGGGACTTCTTCCAATATGTTTTCTAACACGTCTGAGCCGTGAACACCCTAACCTCTTTAACTTCACAGACGCAACTTGACCTTTCTTACTGCTTACCTGGGATAAGCATGCGTGTACCATCCCCAAGACACTTCATCACCAGATATTGTTTAGCTAGTGCAGTATCTTGAAATGAAAACTGGCCTTCAAATATTCACTCCAAAACATCACACAAAACGTAAATAAGGACACCATTGGCCATAGCGTTAGTATTTTATGTTCATTTTCCATTATAGTATAAAATATATAATAGGGTTGTGAGTTACTTTCCTTTACAGTTGCATTAGTCCAAGGTATTTGAGAAGAACGTAGGGGCGTATCATCAAGCGGCAGCGATATTTATCGCTGGCCGCAATTAGCGTGTAAAATTTTAACACCGACTATCGCCGAAATCTATCACCCGGCTAGCGCACTATTACCAACGTGCATCACCGAGGCGATAGAAATTTAGGCAAAAGCGGCGGAAAGAGTCAAAATCGCCGGAATTCCATCGATAGAAAACCATGTTAGGGTAAACCTTGTAGATAGGGAGACGTGGACTCAGCATAACAATCCACCTCCCATTATAGATATGGCTTTGTAAGAAAAATAGCAGGCGTTACAAACCGGCGAAATACCCGGTTAGCGCTGATTTTAATATCGCTATGCGTGTAAGCGATACACTTGTAAATAGAGGGAAGCTGGGTTAGCGATAATATCCCACATTGTTTCACGGGACACGCCTCCCTTGCATCTCATTAGCGATGCAAGGCGATGGGATGTTGAAGCCAGCGCTAATCCCATTAAACACGCGTTGGCGTGCTCTTGTAAATAAAGCAATATTTTTATCGTCGCATTTCGTCCAAAAACGGACACAAACGCAGGGATAAAAATTACGCTAGCCCTTGATAATATGCCCCGTGGTTCTGTGTGACCAGGGACTTCAAGAGATCTTTGAGGCTGTGCTTCTTAAAATACAGCATATTCCAGCTAAACTCAAAAACACTGCTTGAAATAAATGAAAAGTCTAAATTGAAGGGCGCTGGCCCTGCCCTCACTCTGTGATGGTAATAAGTACTTTGTTATCCTCTGTGGATCTACACAAATTGATTATTGCCTAGTGTTTTTCAAGTGCATTGCTTATAGGTACAGGCATATAAGATGATTTCGAATTCAATCTCATTAAATGGGCCTATAATGGGAGAGGGATCATGCAAGAGCTGATGATGAGCCAGGAGATCCACCAGAAGGTGGAATTGGTAATGAAATGGGATTTAATTATTTTCACTACAGCATAGTTGTTTTCCTTGGTAAAATCAGTGGTCTCACTTAAATTTAGCTCTACATGACATGGAATTTGTTGACCTACTTTAAGTCATGAATGTGAAATTGTGTTTATTAGCATACTTGCTTGAAATACTGTGACCACATTTATCTATATAGCCTTCGTGTCCGCTGTCTCAAAATCTTACCTGGCAAGAGAATTGCCAGGTAAGATTTTGAATAATTTAACAAAACTATTAATTACTCTTAATTTTTTTAAAATTTTCACAAAAATTGTTCTTGGAACAAAGGCACCTGTCCATGCATGTGTTTTAATTGTTTGCCTAATTAAAGCTCGGCTTTTATTTCTATTACCTTTTCTGAATGAAACTCATAGTATGATTTTGAGTGAATACGGATGAATTTGTATAACGTAGTGATCTGTCTTCACAACGTAATTATAAGGTATTTCTATTATATTTTTATGGACCTGAATTATTCTGAATTTAACTTGTATATTTTATACCTGTTTGTCAAAATGATCTCAAGGAGAGAAGCAGCTAATGGGGATAACACGTTTGGCACAGTATGCAGCTAAACATATATGCAGAGTTTTCCATTTACTTATTCAGTTTTAAAACGTTGTGCTCTGCATATGGAAACAAAGCCAGTAAAATGTTGGTCAGTTTAAGGTACTCTTTGTTTCTATGGAATGTTTAGTACTCTCAAACTATGTTGTAGCTCTGGGTTTATTTTCTAATTGAAAAGTTAAATACAGCTCTGACTGCTTAAGTGGCGGATTCCCGCTTTACAAACCCTAAAAAATAAACAAACATACAGTGACCGACTTGTAACCCGTGCGAACTAGTGCATAGGTGTGGAAAAGTAAAGAGGTGGAGATCCTGTACATAGTGAGATGAACTCTCGGTGATTTTATTAACTTCGAAGTTGAGCAACCTTCTAGGCAGAAAGTATAGTTACTTCTCAAAACTGAGCCTTAACTCTTTTGCAGTCTGCCTAGAGCAGGAGTTTCTTTAGCTTTTTCTACAAAGCATTAATGGTACATGCAATGGAAGATGATATTTAGAGATTATACAACGGTAGAAATAGAAATAGAAACTGAATTAAAAGTATTAATAATATTTCAATCAAACATTAAACGAATAACGTTTTTTTCTATTTCCCAGGTACGCACGGGGGAAATTAATCAAAATTACCAGAAATAAAATTAATTAAAACAACGTTATCGTCTGCAACCGTACCGCGTGGCAGTTTCAGAAATAACTAATGTTTCATGGGAAGGGTACGCCTTATCAAACATATGCAGATGAGCACCAGCTCTTGCTAATTAAGGGTCCCTGTCTGTCCAAATGTTATGAAATCCAGTTAGCACGCCTATTACACTAATTGTTTTATACAGGTTTTTTCTTAATTAAAATATGTAAATTGACCTTAATTGCAATATACTAATGGGGGTTCATGTTGTCACACTGAATAGATCTGAAAGTGACAGGATTGCGGGGATAGAGACAAACATGGGAAGGGCTCAGCATCCAGAACTAAATAACCTTCACATGAAATTATTTTCAAGTCAACTTTGTCATCTTTTCAGCTTCCCAATTTTTTGTGTGTTTTTAACGATAGTAGTTAGAAATTGATCTTTATTAGGATAATATGCAAATCAGAATGCCTTGGTTGTACTATATCAGTGAAATATTAAAATCCCCATTTACTTCTTTAAAAATGTGATTGTTATGTTTGTTTTGTTTATCTGAGTGAAAGTAGTCTTGCTGCTTCTGATATTGACTAATTTAACTGATTGAGCTAGAGACGTTTTAGGGAATGGGCAAAGTGGACAATTGCTTAGTGTCCACCTCACAGGGATCTCCTTGAAAAGTGAACTTTCTCTCTAGCTCACTTATGAGTATTTCTTTATCGCAACCTTTAATGAATAATTCAATATTCTTCCCTAACACGTCTTGAAGTAACAACAAATAGGTAACAATGTTCAAAGTTGTTCCAGACTGGGACGCTCAGAATATTTTCTGCCTGGGGCTCTCCAAAATACTTAAAATGACAAGAGATTGAGCTAACTCAGTATACATGGTGGCAAAAATCTGGTGATTTATCGCTTGTAGCGTGCCAGCACAGAGTTTGTTCGCAAGGCAATACTTGAAGTTACATACACACTAGAAACAAATCAAACACACTAAATATTTGGTCACCAAATATTGCTTTGCGGCTGCCATCAAGGGTTTCCTCCTACACTATATTAAACAGAAAATGCATTTTTTCCAAAAATTGCTTAACACAAAACTCTTGGTTTAGCTTTTTGCCATTGGATACCTCGCTTATTGCTGTACTGACTCATGCACTGTATTTTGTAAACACTATTAGCAATTAATCTCAGGCATTTTTCCAAGACTAGAACCTAATAAGTTGGCAGGGGGTGAGAGGTGACTTAATGCTTGCATCAAGTATGTTTCTTACACACATACTTAAATTGTTTAACGTGCTTATAAATTTAATGGTGACTCTGAGTATGAGAACCTGGAAAGTGGTTATGAAAATTAGAAAAGATGCTGCATAATGTTCAAATTATTACAGTAAATGGGAATGCCCGGCAGAATGAAATCTATAGCCTAGGAGAATTCTTTATATTTAAGCAGTTGAATATTGCATTGACAAAACTCAAAATAATGCATCTACAGAAGTGAGCTATGAAGGCCTTACTAAATCTTACCTAATGTTAGTGTCAATTTTTATCACCAATCCAGATGTATTCTAGTTGAGAGAGGTAGTTGTTTTGACATTTCTCTTAATTTGAGAGGGGGTCACCGTTACCAATTTAATAAACACAATCTGATTAAGTCAAGACAGTTCTGATAGAATCTCAATGCATTCACTGACAGCTAAGTCATAATATGAAGGCAATTCCCAGATACTTGTATTAGTTCAAGGAGTAACAACAGATTTTAAATAAATAACACAACACTGAAAAATTCCCCCACAAATTTAGAAAAATGGCACACATTTGTTTGATCAAATAAATACCAAGAACATTAAAATAGGGTAAGGAGAACAAGAAAGATGCATTTTTAGATGCTTAAGCCTAAAACACACTCAGAAAACATAAGGCTCAATTGGAAAACTACAGCTCCTTGTAGACTAGGACCCAAGTACAATTTCAGGCACACCATGATGTAGAAGAGATCGGATACATCAAGAACATTTTCCTTGTAAGAGTGTTTTGCCTTTGAATTTAGTCACTGAAATGGAAGAAAAGATCTTCTGGCAAGGAAGGTCTAAGCTTGTGTCCATCAAGGGTCCCAGGAAGGGGGGCACATTGCGGACAAACTCCCTCTGACTCATTGGGTTTGGCACAAAAAGACTGGAGCAAACAAAAGCTGGATTTCGTGCCTGCCAAGGGTGATTAGCTGGTTGGACAGGTTTCTCATCTTGCCTTGGTCTGAGGTCTTATATTTTCAATTAGTCACTTTTTTGGAAGTCAAGATCCTTCATTAGGTAAAGGGTGGAAGCTGTGGCTTGGCAGAGCTCTACAAAGTCAGATTCATTTACTGCAAGGTCCAGCAGAACCTTTTTTCAGCACATCAAGAAGATCAGAGGAGAACAAACCTGCTTTTCTTCCCCACCTAAGGTGCAACCATCCTGGACAAGCCTCAGCATGTCTCTGTCCACTGGAGGTGGAAAACACTGGCAAAGTCCAACTTTTCTCCAACTGTTGAGAAAGTTCCTTCTGATTAATCCTGCTGTCCACAGCACTACAGGTACCAGGCCTCTCTCCAACCAGGCATCCTGCAGTATTCAGCTGGGCGATCTTGGAGTTAAGTAGTAACTATTGTGTCCATGAAGCAGGCAAGCAGGAAGACAACCACTTGATCTTTGGAAAGTAGTTTCAGGCTTTTTATACTAGAAGAATCAGCAGTCATTGAGTCCTTTAGTGAATCCTTTTTTCCCAACAGGAGTTATGCAAGAAGAGCCATTTCCAGCGGCCCTTCTTCAGGTGGAGTCTTCACAGATGCAAGAATGGTCTGTGAAATTGGTGATTGAGTTGCCAGATTGTTTCTGTTTACTAGCCAGTGATTGGACACATCCTACAAAGCAATCCAATCTGTTTTTTCGCAGTCCTCCATCTATGTGTGGGTGATATAACTACTAAATGCAGCCAACATGTGACATTTCACTCCCATTTTCATTGTTGCATTTTCTGCACCATTTAATATAGTCTTACAGGAAAGTTAAATCAACCTTTGGGAAAAAACTGTTTTACTAATATAATTTTAGGGTCCGAATGCACAGACCATGCCAAAAATAGGGTTTTGGAAAAGGAGGAAAACCTGGGGTGACTATGCAGAAAAGATGACTTTGCCACAATAGTGCTTTATTGAAAACAAAAAAAATAACATTTAATCTGGCATATTTCCTTGTTGGAGGTTCTGGCACACATTGTAAAACAAGATTGGAAGCCATTGGTAAAGAAAGATCTAAAGTTTAACAACTTTTGTCAGAAAGTAAAAAATCTAGTAAATGAAGAGGTTTTTTACCTACTGGTTTTCATATGTTCCTGGCTTATTATTTGAAACTCCATACTTTGATGGAACGCTTTTTATATATTCATGAGCTGTTGTGCTCTCAGGATGAACTAAAAGGAATAGGTGATTTTTTTTATATGATATTGATATACGGAGACCAGATTTATTTTTCTTCACTGAATTTCTCCTAGCATAGACTCACTGGTTATTTTTTACAGTCACAATATCTCTGATGTTGGAATACACAACTTTGGTGATGTGAGTTGGGAATTTATAAACCCATTTAATGCAGACTGGTGCATGACATTTATTCAATAATTCACTTAAACATAAAAATACAATACTTCATTATGTAATTGGTGTCCTATTTCTCACTTAGTATTTCAAATACGATTCATTCTAGTTCATACACCAGCTGGAACACTTTCCAAACATAGATTGTTTAGTGAATTCCATTTGTGTAATACTGAATTGATATTCTTTTTGATAACTCTAAAGTGTACAAATGTCAGCACCATGCTTTCAGGAAAATCTAAAAATGCAAGTTATATGTGTGAAAAGTGCATTAAACATGGCTTGGAGGTCTCATGTTGGGTCTTCATTGTGCACAGACACTCTAGAGCAGTGGTCTTCAAACTTTTTAATGCCGTGACTCCCTAGTGAAAAATTAATTTGTTTTAAATTCAAATAAATTTGCCATGGTTAAATGAGTCTATACTTATTTAAACATTGCAGTTTAGTTCTGTTATCACTATAAAAATGAAATCAAATACATGATTGCCAAACATACTGTTCTGGTCAGACATACCTTACTAACACATACAAGTATCTACAGTGTGATTTTTAAAAGTGGGGGTGGGGTGTTTTTGAAGAATATTTGGAGCCCCTTCCCTTTTGACACATACTCCCAGCTAGGATATAAATGACAAAAATGTAGTGATGGCTTAGTGCCACTAATTGTTTTTCAGCTTAAAATAAAGCACTGTTAGCAGCATAATGCTTCATTTGGCCAGAGCCTGGCACCCTCCGCCCCTTCCCCCGGATAATGTGAGGGCCCTCTAGGAGGGCCCCCCCCAGTTTGAAGACTCCTGCTCTAGTGTCATATAGAACTGAAGATGTAGTAGCTGGGCACTGAGAGAATCCAGATCATATTCACTTTTCACATGGATGATTGCCATGTTAACTGAAATACATCAGAGTAGGGAGAAAGTGCAGAGACCTCAACCTGCAACTGAAGCTTGAGGCCTCAAATGAAGCATCCACCATCATAATTGTTCTTGTTTCTTAAGTATGCAGGTGGTCATGTCATCATCTAATTGATGGCCAAAGATCAAAACAAGCACCATCCATTTTTGGTTCTGCTATTCAATAGATAGCTCCAAATATGTTGACTTATCATTAGAAAAATAGGATGATTTATGTTATCTAGAGTTAGACAAATGTACACAACTTCTGATTCTATGAAAAGATGGGCCTCAAATGCTATAGGAGAAAGATGTAGCCTGGAATATTCTAGGTTGCTAGTATTTGGGGGAAATGGGCATTGACACTCTTTCATGAATTCAATTGTAATTTGCCAGAGTGTCACTTTGAACGGGGAGAATTGGGCAAATCCTAGTAGTGTAGATGCATGGTGGACTGCTATCATATCCACATACATGCACATCTGCACACATCTCAGACTCACACCTCCCAAAGTATACACGCAAATACACACAAGTACTCTTCCTCTGGAACTGGATGTTAATAAATTATAAACAGAAAATCTGATGGCAAAAATTGAGCAGATCTGGGCTGGCGTAGTTGGAAGAAAACTAGTGAGTTTCCTAATACCTAAGGGTGAATGTCAGGGCAGATCAAACCTGTTGCTCTAATGTTTGCTTTGTTCATTATTGACAAATACTGAATTTTCATGAGATTTTTATCACTATTGTCTTGCACAGATTTCAAATCATCTACAGATATAATGATGTTTCACATTTAGGGCCTGATTTTGATGTCGGGCAGAATTCCTTTCGCCCGACACCATCTTGGTTGGCGGTCCTCCCGGCTCATTAGGATGCGACCGAGCACTGTTTGGTCACATTCCTATATCTCACAATGGGAACATGCCGTACGGTCGTAAACCAGCCGTAATGCATGCTCCCCTAGTGAAATGGGAGGTGCGGTTCATCCCTGCACCCCGTAGCAGGCACATCAAGATGCATGCCACAGGAGCAGGGATCAACAGGGGGCCCTCCAACCTGCTGGGGGCCCCCAAACATGCTTTCCTACATGGTGTCCATTTCGGATAGGCCGCCATGGAAACCATGTTGAAACCGTGCATTGTAATCTCAATGGTGGAAAGGCCCGCCCTTGAGATTACTAGCTGGCGTCCGACTGGCGGACAGGCTCTCCGAGCCCGTCAGAAGCCAGCCGGAATGACCGGCCGGTTTCCTTTCCGATGGCCTCTATCATAATGAGGTGTGTCAGAAAGGAAACCGAAGGGCCCATTACGTTGCAGCCCTGAAGGATCCTACCACAAGGTAAGAGGTTTTATTTATTTTACCTAATCTGTCATTTGTCACTTCCACCCCCCCGCCCGGCCTCACCACTCCAATGCATTTATCTGCACGAGCCGCTACTGCATGTGCCCAGGGTCTGTAAATCAAAAGCTCACTTTACCACTGGATTCAAGCAAGCCTGGCTGAAGACGGCTGAAATGCCAGAAACCGGTCCTAGGAAGCTTGTTTCCGGTCCAGGGAAGGCATGGCTTGGCAGTTCGGGCTGGACTGTTCCCATGAGGCACAGGGTCAGACTGATTTGCATATGGCCATGTCTGAACTGGGGTGGCAGAGTGGGCTAAAGAACGGTGATGGATCAATCCCAGATCTGTTGACTGGGTGTGAGTGTTTGATTGGTTCTGATGCTCCGTCCATCACCACCCCCTTTTGTATCGCTTTGTTCGCCATAAGTTGGCAGGGTATGCTCAGACGTGAGTCCCTTGCTCACTTTGCCACTGGATTCAAGCACGCCTGGCTGAAGACGGCTGAAATGCCAGAATCCGGTCCTAGGAAGCTTTTTTCCGGTCCAGGGAAGGCATGGCTTGGCAGTTCGGGCTGGACTGTTTCCATGAGGCACAGGGTCAGACTGATTTTCATATGGCCATGTCTTAACTGGGGTGGCAGAGTGGGCTAAAGAACGGTGATGGATCAATCCCAGATCTGTTGACTGGGTGTGAGTGTTTGATTGGTTCTGATGCTCCGTCCATCACCACCCCCTTTTGTATCTCTTTGTTTGCCATAAGTTGGCAGGGTATACTCAGACGTGAGTCCCTTGCTCACTTTGCCACTGGATTCAAGCAAGCCTGGCTGAAGACGGCTGAAATGCCAGAAACCGGTCCTAGGAAGCTTGTTTCCGGTCCAGGGAAGGCATGGCTTGGCAGTTCGGGCTGGACTGTTCCCATGAGGCACAGGGTCAGACTGATTTGCATATGGCCATGTCTGAACTGGGGTGGCAGAGTGGGCTTAAGAACGGTGATGGATCAATCCCAGATCTGTTGACTGGGTGTGAGTGTTTGATTGGTTCTGATGCTCCGTCCATCACCACCCCCTTTTGCTAGTGGGCCTGCAGCACTGATTATGCCACCCACACAAGTAGCCCCTTCAAATGTGAGTCAGACATGCCACTGTAGTATCTGCTTGCACAGTTTTTAACTGCCATGTCAACCTGGCAACTGCACCCACTTGCCAAGCCCTAACCTTTGCTTTTATCACATGTAAGGCACCTCTCAGGTAGGCCCAAGGTACCCCATGGGCAGGGTACAGTGTATGTGAAAAGTAAGACATGTGCTGGTGTGTTTTGCATATCCCGATAGTGAAATACTGCCAATTTCTTTTTTCATTACTGCAAGGCTATCTGCCCCGTAGGTTAACATGGGAGTTGCTTTGTAACATCTTACACGTATAACTTTCCATTGGGACAAGATAGAGAAATGGAGTTTAGGCTCTCTGAACTGAGAATTTAATAACATCTTTTTAGAAAGATGGTTTTTAATTTGAGTGTGTGAAAATGCCACTTTTAGAAGTGGTTCCCCATGGGTAGCTTTTCTCTTAACTACAGCTAAGTAAAGGGCACTTAGAGAAAGCATAGCGTTTTGACTGATACTGACTGGTGTAATTGTTCACAATGAGATAAATGTATTTTGCAAATTTTCTTGTCCCTGGTTTGTGTTTTCACAAATGTTTTCACTTGTTGTGAATTTGTTTGTTTGTAATATCTCTGTTAAATGAGTATTGTATTTTTTCCGGCATATCGAATATTGTAATGTTTCAAAAAAAATGTGTAAAACAGGGCAATATGTTTAAAGCAACGTGCAGTGACTAAAAAGAATTGTTCCTTAGACTGCAAAAATAAAAAGCAGTCTCAGAAATTGGTGGCAAGGGGATCTTCTTTTTTAGAAAGTTGGCATTTTCTTGTTTAAACATTTTGTCAATATTCAATAGATCTTTATTCGATTCACAGAATCATAAAAGCATTACACATAAAAAACAAAAGAAATATAAAATATATAAGATCTATTTACATAATAGGGGGGATCCTTCGTGGGAAAACGCCTATTGACAATTTAAAAGCCCATGCTAATACAAGGTACAGTGAACTTGGACCCTAACATGACTTATAAGATACTTATTACCTGCTTCTAGGCTTAGCATTAATATATAAACAGGATTAACTTTCATAGAATGCAGAGTGCAAAGTGCAAAGTGCTTTATCATAAAGTGCAAAGTTTTTTGTTTTTTTAAAAGAGTGTAAACATGACTTCCCTAAAAATAATTACATTCAGTCGGAAACTTTAAATACACACTAGTTACAAAATTTAAAAAAAATCCCATAGATCACAATAAAATAATTTTAAAATCTAAGTCCCCTTTTAGTCCTAATGAAGTAGGCTGACAATAAAAATCTGCTAGTACCAAACACAATGAGTCTCGAAGAGTCAGTTTTTAGAATACGCAACATTTCGAGGTATCTTCCAACACATAATTTTCTGGCCAGGGGTTTTATCCATTTGGATCTAGGTGTTCTGTAAAGAGGGCAGAAAAATAAAACATGTGCATCATCCTCTTTAGTCCCTGCATTGCATTGAGAACACCTATCTTCCGCAACTCCTCTCTCTCTCTGGGCAGGCCCCCATTTAGATGTGAACGACTTAATTTGAAGAGTTCCATACCTAAATTTAAGGTATAGCACTTTAGCGAGCTGTGGCTCGATCTCGTCCAAAAATTGCTCAAAACGGGGGATTGTTTTAAACATCATGAATTGGGAGGTGAGGGGACCAGCATCACAGTTCAGGCTGACATTGTGCGTGATAAAGTTCCAATAGATACTTTTTATTTCTTGTTTTGAGTCAGAATTGAGCAGGCTTGGGTTAGCCCAGAACCTGCTCAGACCCAAATCCAGCAGCCATTTGCGAATATGTCCCAACCACGGGAAACTGAGGTTAGTATCTAGGGCCAGAAGTTCAGTTAAAGATTGTTTATACATGTAGAGTTCCTCCGTCGTCCAAATTCTTATCCAGTAAGACAGGGACATCCACACAGCTCTGTGGCCCAGGCGTTTAATACCTAAATCCATCATAAGGGGGGTTAATGGTGTGTTTTGTGGGAGGGTAACAAATCTCCTCAGTATCTTATTTTCCCCCTTAGTTAAGGCATTGAGCGGGGCCCCCCCCCAAAGCTCTGATCCATACAGCGCAGCAGATTGGGCCCTTGCCTTGTAGACTTCCAGTGCTGGCGTAATTGCCCTGGACGTGGTTGCGTGCAATTTTTTTAAGATTGGGGCTGAATTTTGCATTAAAATTGTACTTGATTTAGTGATCTGTGGCTTCCAAGAAAGTTTGGAGTCAATGTTCACACCCAGATAAATAAAATTGTGGACACACTCTAAACTCATTCCATTTAATTTAAGATTACGCTTAAAACATTTGTGGGGTCTAATTGACATGTATTTTGTCTTTGCGGGATTAATTTCCAGACCCTTTAATGTACAGTAATCGTTGAGTGAGTTCAAGAGATTTTGCAGGCCCTTTGGAGTTTGCGATAGTAATATTGTATCATCTGCAAATGTTAAAGCGCAAACCTGATTCCCCCCTAGCTTCGGGGCATCG
This sequence comes from Triturus cristatus, assembly GCF_964204655.1. Lineage (NCBI taxonomy): Eukaryota > Metazoa > Chordata > Amphibia > Caudata > Salamandridae > Triturus > Triturus cristatus. The sequence goes on along the minus strand of NC_140586.1, from coordinate 400,884,265 downwards.
TGACTAGATTTTAGGAGGAACTCAACCATGTCATTGACGTAAAGAAGAAAGAGTGTTGGCGCCAGGACGCATCCCTGGCGCACTCCTCTGTTCACTACTATTTCTTCGGTGAGTTCACCCGCCTGACCCCAGCGTACTCTGGCATAATTGTTCTCATGGAGCCTGATCAACTGGATTAGAATATTTTTAGGGACTCCCTGTTGCAGCAAGTTTGACCACAAGAGCTCTCTGGGGATTGAGTCAAAAGCGGCCTTTAGATCTATAAAGGCCACGTATAGATGGCCATCTCTTAGCCTGGTGTATTTCCAGGCTATTACTATCAGACGAAACACCTGGTCTATAGTGCTTGTCCGTTCCCTGAATCCTGCTTGATAAGGAGAGATAATATTATTTACAGCTATCCAATCTTTTAAACTTTCCAAAATTTGTTTTGCGTACAGTTTTTGTAGTATGTCCAACAAGCTAATTGGCCTATAATTAGCCGGGTCATCCCTACCGCCCTTTTTATATATTGGCACAATCTCTGCCCCCTTCCAGGAATCAGGGATTGGCTGACCTCCTGCGATTGCATTGCTTAGCAGATTGATGTATGGGACCCATACCTCTGGTGCGTGTTTAAAAAGGTCACCTGGGATTTTGTCAGGTCCCGGAGCTTTTGAGGGCTTAATTGAGTTCAGGGCCAGTCTAGTGTCTTCGATGCTAAAACACAATGGGGCAATCGTGGTTGATGATATAAGACTACCAGTAACACTACTCTGGCCAGCCATCACAGGGACTTGTGAGGCGTATAGATGGGTGAAGTGTCTGTGCCAGGTGCCTGGATCCAAGTTAAGATCAGGAGCCGGGGCACCTGGATTCTTACTCTTTGCAATAATCTGCCAAAATGTAAATTGGTCGCCCAATTTTGCTGCCTCTACCAATTCTCCCCAGCTTGAGTCTTCCCAACTTCTACGGGCTACCTTCAAAGTTTTGTTGTAAGATATCCTTGCTTCTCTAATGAGCAAGGGATCCTTTGCGTGGAGAGCCTTCATTAGGAGTTGTTTTTTTTCCACACAATCATTATCAAACCAGGGATTTGGTTTCACAGCCTTTGCACGGTTTTTTAACTTGGCATGCCCAGATTTTGTCAGGTCTGATTCAATTCTTTTTACCAGTTTTGAATGGATCTGTGTTATCAGGATTGACCCTGAAGGTTCATTTAAATATAACGACATAAGATCACTAAAACTGTTGTAAATGTGGGTAAGTGATTGGACGTTACCCATTATGGACGGCCATTTTACTGCCCTTCTGTTATTGCTTACTATGGGCTGGATCAATTCGTGGCCAGATCGCAAATGTATAGTTGGATGTTTTTGAAATGATTCTTCTGCGAGTTCTAAACAGAGTGGGAAGTGGTCACTTTCTCTTCTGGTATCTATTTTAAAATCTTTAACGTAAGCCCAGTAGGTCGAGCTTAACATAATATAGTCGATCCTGGATGTCGCGGACCCCCTTGAGAAAGTATTTGCTCCATGGGGGTCCGAGGGTGTTCGACCATTGCAAGATCTCAACCCATTTGTTATGGTAAAATTCAGTAACTGTAATGCAGATTGGGAACTTCTACAGGAATTAACTATTCCCAGAAGAGGTATGCCCATGGCAGTATCTTCATCTTCAAAGATGTCTTTCAGGCCTGACAGGGGTTCATAGCAGCAATTGAAATCACCGGCAATTAGAATGGGGCCAACAGGGAGTAAGGGGGCTAGGACTTCTTCCAATAACTGTACTATCATTGATTCTTTGGTATTGTCTCTGGGCCTGATATAAACATTAAATAATGATAGCCTCGAGTCATTTTTAAATTTTAAGCTTAAGCCCAGGATGTCCTCTGAGTCTGATTGTATTATTCCTATGGACGCATTGATGCTATTTGCAACCCAAATGAGGAGACCACCTGATGGTCTACCCCTAGCTGATTGTCGCGCCTCTACACTGTAAGTTCTATAGCCCACCTTATACAAAGGTTCCCTGGCCCACGTCTCTTGAAACAGACAAAGATCGAAAGTGTCTATATATTCATGCCAGTCTGGTTCCTGCAACTTCCTTGTGAGGCCGGCTATGTTCCAGCTTACTATCTTCACAGCATTTGAGGTGGTATGAGTAATGGTGGGGGGGCTACAGACTACTACTGGTTGGGTTGTCTGAGTATGGCACAATAGTGTCTCAATAGTGTTATCCAAATTGCCCCCTTCCTCTACTTCTGAGCCTAGTCCTCCCACCGAATGGGATTTTTCACAGTGTTTATCGTTCTCAGGTACGGGAGGGGGTGCAGTGGGAATTTTTTGTGCCAGATGTAATAAATTGCCAGTCCATTCTTGAGTCAGTCAGTCCGGATCTGATAAATTCGAGAGGCCCCCCGAGGTGTGGTGTACTGTGTCCCTACCAACTAGACAGGTTCTTTTCTGTCTAATGCCAATGCTGGAGTTGAAAAAAGAGTGAGATCTCAGGTTCATAGTTATTAAATTTTCTGCGATGTTTTTATAGTGGAAGGTTAGCTTGATATCGTCCAGGTCACCCCTGTCTTGTTGGATCCTTTCAGCGTTTTTTAAGTCAGATCTTATTATGGATAAACACTGCCTATCCTTTCTGATCCAATGGATTGCTTTATTTAGTAGGGAATCCTTGTCTTCCCTTTTGCCCTCCTTCAGTCTTGGAACATTTGTAAGGAATACACAGTGTAGCTCTGGGTCTTCCCTTGTTACAGTATAATTGGCCTGATCTAGGTGTCGGTTGTGCACTGGCTCATTATCCATGGTCCCTCTCCAGGAGGTAGTGTGGGGAGGTCTGTCTTTATAGTAGATACTCGGATTTGCCTGGGTGTGTCTGGCCTGGTGTTTGGGGATAAAGTTAATGGGATTTTCAATGTAATTGGGCTGTGCTCTATCCTCATTGGTCTGGACGAATGTATATGTACTTGGGTTTTTACACTGCAAAGGTTTCTGATGCTTACGCTGACTATTAGGTGCTCGGGGCAGTGATTGTACAATTTGACTTCCCCTGGGCATGTCTACTAGTTTGGTTCCGGGAGCATCGATTTCACCCGTAGTTGGGGGTGAGGCCCCTTTGTAAATCGGTGAATGGGACATTAAGATCTCAAGCATTTTTTTAATTGAGCTGACCTCCTCTTGGAGAACATCCAGTTTGGTATGTAAGGTGGTTACCAAACGGTATGTGTCCAGTACTGTTGGGTTTGTTGGTAAGTGTCCCTGGGAATTATCCCCCGTCACATCTGGATGTTTAGGAATTATTTCATCGCTACTTCTCGCGGGGGACCAAATGTCAGGGACCGTGTTCTCACACAGGGGTGCAAATCTATTAGAGCACTCAACTGTGATTACCTCTCTACATATAAACATTTTGTGTGCCTCTGCTGTTAGTACATTTACTGTCTGGCTTTGGAGTGGCAGGAGCTGGGGATGTGCATTCACTGTAGACAGCCACAAGGGGGGGGGGGTTGAGGTGTGTCCTGCCTTTCCTGGGTACCTCATAGCTGAGCTGAATAGACCTTGGCTGCATTTAGAGTGGTGGGAGGAGTTTCACTTGCACCTGAATAGGCTGTGTCTCCTTTGCACAATGCTGTCTCCACCTCCTGTGGTCATGCTGCACCAAAGAGGACAGAACTGGTTTGGACTGGGCTCAGAGAACCTTGCAACAAGGAGAACAAAGAGAACATTGGGTATGAGTATTGCACCTTAAACCCCAGACAATTAGAACACTTCTGGACTCAAGAGAAACCTCTGCCAAGGAGGAGAGATCTGGAAGGAGGAGTATAGACCCTTTGCTGTGTGTGCTTTGCTGGGTGGGCCTGCAGTTGCTGCTTCTGCCAAGGAGAGGAAAAAGACTGGAACTTTGCTGTGAACGTGCTTGAAGAAGAATCTCCAAGGGCTTGTGTGTGCTTACTTCCTGCTCTGAAGTCTCAGGGCCACAAAGAATACACCTGCAACCCACTGATCAGCACCTGGACTCCTCTGTGGAGACCTGTATTCAAATGGACGCCAAGGAACTCACAGTTCCTGGGTCCTGAGAGTTGTGTGATTTGAGCTGCAAAGCAAGAAAAACAACTCCAGTGCCGTCAGCGATGCCAACAGTGACACCTCCACCCGCACCAAGGCCTGGGGCACCGCTCATGAAGTGCACGATGCACCGCCCCACCTGCACCACAGCTCCAACCACCTTCTACGCCTGCTGATACCTGCAGATATTGGCCTTCCCGACGCCAGTGCTCGCACCAATACCGTTACCTCCAGCGTTTGCATCCTGTTATCATGGAGCCGATAACCGACGAGGGTGACTTAACAAACTCATCGACTTAGCATCACCTCACCTAAACCAACGTCTCACCCTATCTTTCCTGTCCTGGACTCGACACCTCACCTGCTCACAGATTCGATGCCTTGCCTCCCCCTTGTCAGACGGGCACCAGCTTCGCCTTGGCACCGACGCCTCACCTTCACGACACCGTGCATCACCTGTTGACTTTGTTTCCAAGGTACTGTTTGGGGGTCCTTGTGACTCCATGCCTGCTGCCACGCACATTGCAGACGGCTCCGTCTTTTGGATTTGTGCCTGTTCTTGCACCTCCTTGTCTTACAAAATAGATGCAGGAAAACCTTCCCTTTCATATCAAGACAGACTGAAACGTAGCGATTCTGAGACCTCAACTTACCTGTACCTAAAATGTCCACTGCTATGTCCACCCATGGGCCACTAGCTTGCTCTCTGATGACCATCGGTTGTGTCCTGCACTTCAGAATGTTGTCACTACATACACATTAAGAGCAATCACGCACAACTCTCTATATGTGCACATCCATAGCTGGCCACCAGAATACATCTCAAATCCTCTCTTTGGTTTTAGCAATACCAATTTGAATCGCATGAGCATTAGCCACTAGTTTATTTCTCAAACACCCAGGGACCACCAACTTACTTCCAAGCATTAGCAATCCACCCATCACAGCCAAATCTTCTTTGAAATGCCAAATTCCTCCGAGATCCTCCTCACAATCCCGTTTCTCTCACCATCCTCTTTATTTATTTATAAAGTTTTGTATAGCGCGAACATGACCCAAGTGGGTATCAGAGGGCTTTACAGCTGTACAGAGGTGAAAACAGAGTTGCAGGTAAAACAACAACAACAATTATAAGCACTGTAAATGATAGAGGAATAGTAAATAGTAAAATATGTAGGAGGAAATAATGTAGCATATACGAGCAACAAACCAACAGTAGTTGAGCACAAGCCAATGGAGTGGGAATAGTCAATGGAGGTAGGTGCCTTCAAACAAGGGCATTCATCCACAGGGCTTTAACTTCTTTTTTTAAAGACACTGTAGAGGGAATCAGTCTGATGTGAGGAGGCAGGGAGTTCCAGATTCTCGGGGCAATACCCGAAAACACCTGGTTATAAGTTTTCTTTTACTGGAATTTTTGAGGTTTCAGCAACAGAGTGGTGAAACTCCTAGAAGATCGGCTCCCATCAGAGGGCTCCAGTTTTTGAGCTAGGTACATCGGGGTGTTGAAGTGAAGGGCCTTGTGCGTCATACACGCAATCTTGAGATCAATCTTATCCCCCAAAGGTAGCCAGCTCATAGATTTCAGTACCGGCGATATGTGACTCTTTATTCTGGCCCCTGTGATGAGCCTTGTAGCTGAATTCAGGGAAGCCCTGAGCGGAGCCAACTTGTATCTGGTTAGCCCACATAGAGTTGAACAGCCATACTCTAGCCTGGAGATTACTAGAGCTTGCACAGCAGACTTGAGGTCGTCAGGGGGAAGGAAGGGTTTGATCTTTCTTAGAATAGACATGTGGAAGTTGGCCCCTTTGGTGGCTGCACTAATGTGTTCCTGCATGCTCAATGACTTGTCAAGTATAATTCCAAGAGACCTAGATGAGTCAATAATGTGAGGGGTACAGTTGAGAGCTGTTAAGTGTTTCAAGTAATCAGCGATGATGGCCGTCTTTTTGGTTGGTGCTATCAGGAGGAATTCTGTTTTGGAGGAGTTGAACTTAAGATATTGGGTGGTCAGCCAGTGTTGAGATTTGAGTGAGGTAGAGTTCAGTGATTTGATGTCATCAGCGGAAGAGATTTTCAGGTAAAGTTGGGTGTCATCGGCATACATATGCTACTGAATGTTGGAAGAAATGAGTAAAACCGTAAGAGGCTCCATGACCAAGTTGAAGAGCTTGGGAGTGAGAGCAGATCCCTGAGGAACTCCAAGAGTGGATGGCAAGGAGTTGGAAAGGGAGTGATTTACTTTAAATCTTTGCGTTCTGTTGTTGGGAAAGAAGGTAAACCAATTTAAAACAGGGCCAGAGAGACCCATCCTTCGTTCCAGTAATTCTAGGAGGTTATCATGCTTGGCTGTATCAGACGCTAAAGATAAGTCCAGGAGGATTAGAAGGCAAGTTTCATTCCGATCAAGCATTTTTAGGGCATCATCGACTATATGAGTAATAGCCGTTTCAGTATTATGACCCTGGCGAAAACCTGATTGGAAGTGATCTAAGAGCTGGAATTGATCAATGTGGTTACATAGTTGAACAAGAACACATTTCTCAAGGAGCTTCGATAGAGTTGGGATGCAAGTGATCGGGCGACAGTTATTAAGGTCCTCTTGGTCAGCCGTGGGTTTTTTGAGAATGGGCGAAACCTGCCCTGCCTTCAGACATTCAGGAATCATACCTTGATGTAGGGAGGCATTTACTATTTTGGTCCAGAAGGGGACTAAGGACCCTTTTATTTCATTGAAGAAGCTGGAGGGTAGAGTTTCACTGAAGTGGTTAGAGGGTTTCAGAGTAATAAGCAAGTTGAGAATAGAGCAGCCTTCATATGGAGTGAATTGGTTCCAGCAAGCGTTACTTTTGGGTGAAAGTCCTATGTCAGGAAGAGGCTGGAGTAGAGTGGGTTGGCTCCAGCAGGAGATATTTTTGGAAGAGGGAACAATGGCGGGCAGAGGAAGAGGTGGAGGGAGGGGAGTAGGGTTAGTCTGGCAAGGGAAAGTAGGTTGTTTGCTTTGTAGCTCATTTTCCATCTTAGTATTCTTTTCCAGGAAAAAAGAGGCAAACACTTCACAGGTTGGCAGCGTAGGCGCCTGCGATGGCAGAAGGGTGGGAAAATAGTTGGATTGGAGTTTGATCAGTTAAAAAAGTTTTTTGGTCTGTTTCTGGCATTATCTAGTTGGCTTCTGAAAAAGTTAAATTTTGCCATCTTGATATGTTTGTTGTAAGAGCTTCTTCTAGTTCTCAGGAGCAAGAGGTGTTCTGGGGACGGGGATCCTCTCCAGGATCGTTCGGCCAGTCTAAGATTACGTCTCTCTGAATTTAGGCTATCGTTGAACTAGGGTTTGGAGTCGTTGGCGGACTTTCTTTTCAATTGTAGTGGGACAACAGAGTCTAGGATACTCGGTATAGAGCTGTTGTAGTGATCCGTGTGGTCATGAACCTCGTACAGGTCAGGAGGAGGCAACAAGGTGTTCTTGCTGATGGAGATCAGGTCATCCGTGTTTGAGTTTCGAAGAGAGCATTTCCAAAGCCTGAAATTCCAGTCTTGTGATCTTTTCTTGGACCAGCGTTTGATGATGTGAAAGGAGATATAGTGATGATCAGACCAGTCACACGGGCCAATCGAAACCAATTGGATTGCATTTGGTTTAGCTATAATAAGGTCCAGGAGTGAGCCTAGAGTGTGTGTAGGACTATCACATATTTGAACTAGGCTGAGGTCAGCAAGGAAGGTTTTGAGAGTGGTCACAGCCGGGTCTTTGAAGTAATTCCAGTGAAGGTTGAAGTCTCCGAGGAAGATTTGCGGATGATGATGACCCGTATTTTATGAAATGATTTCCATGACATCTTCAATGAAGGGGAGGTTGTCTCCCAGCGGATGGTAAAACATGTGCAGTTTGCAAACTGGTCTGCTGTTGCTGGTGATGTCAATGCAGAGGTATTTGCAGGTGGTGACAGCCTCAAAGTGGGATTGTTTAACAATGAGACTATTATGGTATATACATGCGATCCCACCACCAGGTCTTTCTGCTCTGTCCAGCCTAATGATGCTATGATTCGGGAGCACTAGTATGTCAAGGATCGGACCAGAGGATTCCTTTAGCCAGGCTTCAGTAAGTATGAGGATGTTGAGATCCTGAGCCAGGATGAGATCCGCAATGTCTGAGGCATGTTTCACGGCTGATCTACAATTGATGAGCATGTACTTAATATGTGGAGTGATGACAGAGGAGCGGGCTGTGACATGGGAACTGGCTTAAGGTTAGAGTGATTTATAGTATTGGTGTTGTGACTGGGTATTCTGAGAGGGTTCGGAAGAATGGGTAGAATGTGTTAATGATGATATGGCTTTTCAAGGAGAGAGGGATTATAAGAGCGCAGGAGAGTGTCTATATCGCTTCCTGAGAAAGAGTTCTTGGATCTAGAGGGTCTAGAAGCAGCGTTTGGCAAGGGAGTGGTTCTCCAACGAGGGGACTGAGAATGACCATAGATAAAGGAGGGAAATGGCAGCTTGGAATAAAGGTAATTAACAGGAGTACGTTTCTGTCTGTGGATCCCAGACGACCTATCTGTACGTCTATCATTAGCCTGTTTAGTGGTGATGAGAATGAGCTTTTGTAAGTCAGCCTTTAATTGTTGAATATCAAGCGAGATAGTTGCCAAAGCAGAAGAGGGTACAGAGTGCAGATGAAACTCAGAGGAATGAATCAGGGTACCCAAAGGCTGAGAAGGAGTACTGATGGGAGCGGTTGTGAGTTGATGGCCAGTGAGCTCCCAGTCAGGGTTGGTTGATAAGGAAATGGTATTTAGATGGTAGGGGGGTACGGGAGAGCTATTAAGCTGCTCTAGTAAGATGTCTGGAGATGCCAAGGTGTTGGAGTAAATCACAGGAGGGGAATCGTACTTCAGGAAGGACATCTCTCTAGCCAAGGGTCGAGAAGGGGAGACCGCTGAATCAAGTGGACCAGGGCTAACGCATGGAGAGTGGAGGTACAGAGTGGTGGAGAGGGGAGCAGCGTTCTTCATGATCGCATTCTGGGTGAAGACACTCATCTGTCGAGAGCACATTTCCCAATGCTGTGAGGGCGAGATGGGCAAAAGAGGGGGGCTGAGGGAGTTGGAGGAGGATAGGGGGAGAGTGACATGGGGGTGAAGTTACCAGAGGGGGTCGTTTGGATGGAAAAGGAAGGAGGAAGAGAGACGGGGGTGAGGATACCAGAGGTGGTCGTTTGGATGGAGAAGGACAGGGGTGGGGCACTAAGCCCATGCGTATGAGTGTCAGGAGCCTGGTGAGAGAAGGAGTTTTTGATAATGTGAAAGATGTCCTCAAAAATACCTTGATTGGTGTCTGCAGCTTGGATGGGGATTATCCCCGTATTGTAATTGGAGATAGTAGCATCAGCTTTGAAGGTAGAAGAGGGGGCTACCACTAACCTAGTTCCATGAGCGAATTTCTTGGAAGAGATGATCCGGCAAAGAGAACGGATAGCATACCTCCATTTAGCTCTTCTTATCGAGTAGAAGATGAGGTCACAGGTCTTGTCTCCCTTGATTAAAGAGCGGTACGGGTCACAGATTAGAGTTTCGGGGTGGGCCTTAAGGATTCTATGTTTGAGGTGTTTTGGTGCGTTTTTGGATAGGTTGGAAGGGTCTTCAATAGAAAATGCATTGAGATCCATTGGAATTAGCTTGAACTGTAAGTTAGTATCCATGATGTTGAGGAGAAGAAAAAAAAAACAACAACAAAAACTAAGTAGAACAGTCAGACATAGGAATAAAATGCTGAAGAATAGGTTACAAAGGTCGTCCAACGGAAAAATACAACCCAAACGCCAGAAGCGAGCCTCAGTCAGGAACAGGGCCAAAAGGGATGTTCTATAGGCCACCAGAAGTGATCCTGTGGACAAGCATAAGCGAAAAGACCAGGACCAGTGGTGATCCCAAACTATTCCAAAATGGTCGCCGTATTTGCTCATCCAGTGGTGAGGTTCGAGGGAGACTTGCAGAAGAAGTTAGTCCTATCTTCCTTTCCTCCATGCTGGGATAAAGGGAAAAGGTCCTATGTATCTTTTCAATCTAAGTCTCAACAAGAGATTAGTCCTTTCTCCCTCTTTCTGTCTGAGCCCATGCCCCGAATAGTCCTTTCTCCATAGGTATATGGTAGACTGCCATTTTAGTGAATAGGGGGGCAGCTGTTGTAAATCCCAAAACGGTCACCCTACATTGTGCAATCAGGGCAGCAGAAGGTCAATAACCTAAAATCTGAAAAAGTCAGCAGACAGGCCAAAATTATCGCAACAGAGATACCATTCTGTCAGGGGGATCACTCAGCACATTCAGACGATTCACGCAAAGACGCTCTCTCAAGCAAGGGTTCCAACTCTGAGGCAAACCGGTGATGGGGCGCCAAGTCGCCTACAAATCACATCACCTCCCTGAGCATGCGCTCCGGTTACAAGCAAATCAAGTAGCCGGTGAGGGGGAGGGGGTGCCAAATCACTCGTGGATCACAGAAAAGAGCCCTCCGGTCCCCGCCACGAACCAGTGGTGCATGTCTCCACAGGGTGTTACATGTGGGAGGCGGGCATCACTTGCAGCCTGATCAGAGGACCAGCAGTTAACAAGGGTCCTTCCCCAGTCGAGGTAGATCTTCACCAGAAAAAGGGGGGGAGGAGATCCAAATTCCCTGACGCACCGAGAGTTGAACTCGCCCCTGAGCTCGGTCTCGGAGCCGAGGGAACTCGGTAGGCAGTCCGGCCCTCGACCCGATGCTGTGAGCAGCTGTGGCTAAGGATCCGTAATCAGAGCAGGCGTTCCCTGCAATCCAGGGGTCTCAACAGATCTCGCATATCCTGGTCCGTCTACATAAACAAGGGGAGATCAATGCCCTTATTTCAAGTCTACTGTGATCAATCGAGGTTCCCGGTCCTGTGCCTGTCCACAAACGACCCATGCACTCTGGGCCAATCGGAAGACAATGAGGGAACCAGTTCTGCAGTGCGGGGATCTCCCTCTTAATCACGGTGGTGCAGGAGTCTGCCTCTGTCGACAATCTCGGACCCTTGAGAATTAGGGCCGGCGGTGGAAGGCACAATGTGGCTGTCTCCTTATAATCAGGGCAGTGTCTCCGTCGTTCGAAGATGCTCGTCCGCTCCAAAACTTGTACTTTGTACCTTAAACATCACCTGTTGTGAAGTTTTATAGCCATCTAGACTTTTCTCCACAAATCTTCTGATACTAAACCTTAACTAATCACACAGATATTTACCTCCTCTTCAAACTCCTCTCCAGCAAAGAGGTCACAATCCTCAGGTAAATCAGAACCCTCAGTAATTCCACACAGTCTGTAAAGACAATGCGCCAGGATGTTCTTAGAACTAGGTAAGTATGAAACCATAAACTCAAATTCTTACAAGGCTACCACCCACTTTCTTATCCTATGAGACACAAAATCAACACCTTTCTTTCCGAAAACTTCTTTCAAAGGCTTGTGGTCAGAAATCACTTCAAAGCACTTATCCCGCAAGAATTTGCTCATGCTTACATTCTGGAACATCTGATCAATTAGGTCATAAATGTCTATTTACCTGACTTTCTTTTGCTCAAGTAATGACCCTTTTTTCCACAGCAAGAACACATGACCTTCCACCTGGGACACTCTTTAAAATTTGCCATATGACCAGAATTCACAAATCTAAAACATTTACCTTGAAAGGTTTTGAAGTTGCCCGTTTTGGTTAAAACCATGGTCCTGTCAGATTTGCTTTTTATGGGCTTATCAGATGATTTGTCACTCACCTCTTTGACTACATTCCCCTCACCCTTATCCATTTTACTTTCTTTGTGTGTAGTTTCGACACAGGCTTTTGAATTCTCATGCATTTTCAAAATTGTGTTAACTTCTTGCAGTGAAAAGTTGTCTTTTTGCCACAAACTATCCTTAGCTTTGTCAATAATTCATCATAGCATTAGTTGACCGCTCTGTCTTTACTCTAGGGTTGCTCCAAAATAACAAGTGTATGCTAATTTTCACAACATGGTGATGTACTGCTTTACAGATTCCTCTTTCTTTGCATTCTCTTTCCAAAGTGAAAATGTTCCAACACCATGCCCACTTTGGAAAGATAATGCAAATCCATTTTTCTGATGCAAATCTCAAACTCATTCGAAGCCGAAGCCTCACTGTCTGTACGTTCAGGGAGATGTTTAAACACCTGCTGCCCTTCAGAACCTAAGCATTGCATAAATAATGAAGACTTCCTTTCAGTGCTCAACGAAGTACTACATACTCGAGCATAATTAGCAAACACTTTCTTCCACTTTAACCAAGGAATCGTAGGGTCACCTGGAGAGGATAAAAAAACAGAGGAGCAGTACAAATTTTCATCTTCTAACTCTAGCTGCTCCCCCTTGTGAGATGTAATATGCTTCAATACAATTACAGCCCTCGTAACTATAGCACGGAAAATAAGCAATCCAATAATACTAGCACATAAGTTAAAAACAAAAACAAAAAACACAGTAATGCCCCTTCAGATTCTGATAAGATAATTAAAACCAATTCATCGACAGAAAATGCTGTGCATGTCAGCGTTGAAGTGTAATGCATAGTGAAACGTCTTTTTTGTTGTTTACAACGTTAAAAAAAAGAGAAAAGAAATACTTTTGAGGGTCGAAGAATAAATATATGTGCAGTACATTATTAAAATCACTATATATATATATATATACATATAAAAAATAATAACCTTCATTTGTTAAAACATACAACATAGCAGCAAAGTTTTAAGGCTAAAAGAATCCCAACTAAAGTCAGAAGTTCAATGAAGGTCAGACCTCCGAGACAATGGCCCTGTTGTTTGGAGGCCGCCGGACTGTTCACCATGCTCGGCCTGTGGGGACTTATCCTTCAATACTATACGAAAATGGTAAACGAATTTCCCAAAGTTGGCCATATCCTTCACAATGTCCAGAGTGTTAAGCTGTTGGACAGCCTACTTTGCTGTGCGGGTGCCCAGTTGGAGAAGAATGGGTCTGAGATGGAGTCTGTGAAGTAGCCGCGGGGCAGGGCTGCAAAGTAAGAGGTGAGCTAGGGACTCTCTTTTATAGATACAGAGACGACACTCTGTGATTCCCAGCCATGCTTTCCCAGATGGGTATAGTTCTTTTAGAGGTAGCGGATGTAATCTGGCTGCAAGGATCCGATGTAATGCTTGTCTCCCCACTGGCTGCGTGAAGTGGAGCTTGTGGCTAGGCAGTACGTGAGGGAGACTTTGGATTTCATGGAATTCTCTGGCTACCAAGGATTCCATGTCCAGGGTGCATAATCGTAATTGTTTTTTTATTGTTGTTTTGATGGTAGCATAGTTAATTGTGCTAGGATCCCAGTTCTCTGTGGCAAGTTGGAGAAGGTATTTGGTTGTGGCAAGAAAGGCAGACCAAGGGTTACTCAGTTGCAGGAAAATAGATTTTATGACGGCATTCATGGTGTTCTCTGGAGCCGCCGTTGTTAAATAGAAGTATTTCATCAGGGCAGCCAGCTCCTCTAATTTTTGTTGGTTGAGATTGAATTCCAAATGTATCAGGATGTTTCTAGTGCAGGCCGGTACACTAAATATCTTTTTATATGCTGTGCAGTGTATTTTTTCCAAATCCTGCACAAACTTGCCTGGAAATGCCTGTTGTGGGTACTTAAGGGACGGTAGTAATTTGGATCGCAATACTCTTTGAATGGACGTAGTTGTAGGACTGTCTAAGATGGCATATAGTTTACAAAGGGCATAGGTGACCATCTTTCCTTTCTGCTGCAGTTAATGGAGGTGGGCCCGTGGGCAGCCTGTTTCACTAAACCAGGCCCCAAGGTAGTTGTAGGTTTGTACGCAATCTAATGTCAGTGGACCCAACCTCCTCCACTTTGCCAGTTTTTTTTTCGGGTAATGGCCAAAAATCACTATTTTCGACTTGTTTGGGTTAGTGACTAGCTGGTGTTCGGTGTTATTTTCAAAGAGGACTGTAAGCGCTTTTTGAAGTCCTATTTTGGTATGATCCAAAAGAACCAGGTCGTCGGCATATTGCATCAGCTGGATCTTTATGTGGCCGATCCTGGGGGTAGCTAGAGTACCTCCGTGCAATGCAACGCCCATGTCTGCGGTGTACAAATTAAAAAGCATCGGTGCCAGAATGCATCCCTGCTTTAGCCCTCAATCTGTAGCAGTTTTCTCAGTGGCAGATCCCCTGGAGTGTTTGACCCTTACCCAGGTTCGAGAATACAGTGATTTAATTGCTTGTAATAAAGACGGGCTGATGTTCCAGCGTGCTAATTTCTGCCAGAGGATGGTACGGTCTACCCCATCGAAGGCAGCTGAATAGTCGATGAAACAGGCGAAGAGCGGCAGGGAGTGATGGGCCACCGCTTGTTGGACTAAGTATGACAGGGCAATAATGTTATCTACGGTGGAGCCCCCTGGTCTGAACCCGGTCTCATAAAAGAGCAGAAGACCTTCAATGCAAACCCACTCAACTAGTTCCACCAATAGTATACTTGCGTAGGCCTTGCCCTCGATGTCAAGCAGTTCAATCATCCGGTAGTTCCAAGGATCAGTATTTGGCCCTTTTTTGTATATTGGTTGCAGCAGTGAGCCCCTCCAGGAGCCTGGGACATCCTCCAGAAGCCTACATTCTGCTTATAGCTGTGCAAGATTATCGGACCAGAAGTCTTGAACGCTGGAACGTGACGCAGGGGATGCATTGGTTTGGCTGTAGTTCTGTGAGTGGGGCTACCTCGGAGCAACAAGGCTAGTTTGTATGCAAGATTGTCCCATTCACCTATGAGGCCCCAGTTGTTTGGGCCGGTCTGCCAGCCGATCAATGTCGATTTCCATAAGACGAATTCACTGATTGACGCCTGCCCCCATTTAATTCTTCTAAGGAGCCTATGCTGTTCTTCACCCTTGGACATGCCAATGCAGCGGAGGATATGACGGGATTTCGCTGTGATGGTTAAATGCAGCAATAAGGCGGCATGATCGCTTTCGCTTCGTGGGAGCACTGTATAGTTTAACATGTGTTTTCTTAACTGCTCACTTGAAAGAATGTAGTCTAAAGTAGTCTGAATATTGTAGGTGGGTATGTGAATTACCCCTGACTTGGACTCTATTGTTAGAGTATGAGTTGTTGTCAAGTTATATGTCCGAAAGAGGGCATTGATTCTCCTGGTACTCCCAGAGGGGTTGCCATCAAATGAGTTGGCCCCTATGTTGTGAGTATTGAAGTCCCCAAGAATGATAGGTTCCATGGATGCAAATTGTGTGAGCAGGGTTTCAATCTGTGTAATCAGCCGTGTAAGCTTCTTCTTGGCACCCTGCTCATAAGGATCATAGTATACGTCAATTAAAAGTATTGATAATGGGCCTTCAGCCATGGTGAGGCCTTTCAGTGTGCCAGCTAGGAACATGTCAGAGGGATTCTTTATCACTGTGAAGTGTAGTTTCAGGGCATGCTTAATATATATATGGAGATGCCCCTGGAGGGTCTCCCGAATAAGTTCCCTTTGATTGCTGGTTTGAAGTATTCTGTGTAGCCTGCTAATGGGATGGATGCGGTTGCCCACGTTTCTTGGGCACAGATTAAGTCAGCCCCTTCAAGAAATGTGATTGCCGATGGGCTTTGCAGAACCTTGGTCATCCCTGAAGAGCGTCTATGCTGGACAGAGCCATTTCTTGGAGAGGACCTGGGTTTTGATGACCAAGGCGCCTTACTCGATGGGAGCCTAAGTTTTGTTGGCCAAGTTGGAGGCAACACAGCCCCAATAATCCAAGTTTGGGGAGAGTGGCGTGCAAAAGGGGAAGAAGGTATTGGAGATAGAAGTGACCTGTCTCCCCACGCACGGACCATCCACCCTGCGCTGAAAGTTCATATTTGCTTGTGCAAGGGGGCCTTCCCCACGACGAGTCCCCTTCAGTATGCTCACCGTGTGCGAGTTCTTTTTGGGTGCCTGTAGAAGGAATGGATACTTCTCCTGTCCTAGCCTCCGCATGTCGATTCCCCATTCTGTGAATTGTTCCTTTTCAATGAGAACGCTTTTGGCAGTGTCCGTGTTGGCCCAAGTTACAATGGTTTGGTCCTTCCCTGGTTGTAAAGGCAAGGGGACGAATTACACCATGACAATGTCCCTGCTTGTAATATGGGACAATGTCTGTGTGTGTTGGAGGAGTGTCAGAATATTTGTTCTGTTAAGAGAGTCGAGGATGCCCTTCAAAGTGTACAATGGGGTCATGCTCGTTTCTCCCGAATAGCCTCCACTTGACGCTGGGGTGTTGGACCCAAAAATACATTTGTTGTGGAGGGGCCTTTGTGTTGTGGGAATTTTATCCACGTGGTTCGGCGTGGGCTTGGAAGCTGGCCGGAGGCCTGGGAAATCGAATTTGGTCCCTTGGTGTGATCTTGGTTCTGTTCTAATAGGGGCGGCGTTGGACTGATGAGAATGTACTGTTAATTGTCCATTGAGGTTCTGCTGGCTTTTTGTTGGATTTTTACCATGTCTGAAATCCCTCGGGGTTCTGATGGAACTGGGAGCCCGATTGGGGGGCCAGGTGGTCGCGATAATCCCGATCGAAGGGCCTCCAGCTAAGTCATCCCCCGCCACACTGGTCACCCTGTCATTGTTTACAGTTAGGTTGGTGGCTGCTGGTGGACAGTGCTGGGTCAGTTATGGGATCTGGACCTGCTGTTGCTATGTTCCCGGGGGTATTGCTCCATGTGCCTAGAAAGGCCCACTGTAGCGGCCTCCACATTTGAGGGCAGATTGGTTGTATACGAAGTCAATGAGGCTAGTACTGATGGAGGTTTAGTGTGGGGGTTCTTGCAGAATATAGGAAAAAGGGATTGTTAGCTTTCCAGTTCGAATGGCCCATTTGCAGCAACATTTGTTTGTTCTAAGGCTGTTAAGTTTCGCTGGGGGTTTCTTGATAGTTGTCTCTTAGCGTGTTTCTTTTGTTTTTTAAGACGTTTTTTCTCCCTCCGCGTTATTGGCGGGACAGATTGAGATACTTCCAGCTGGCTTGAGGCCCCTGTGTTGTTGGGGAGGAGGTCAGCTGTGTGATTGCTCCATCCCATCGTTACCTCTGGGTTTGAGGGGGGAGGGCCGAGTTACTGTACTTGTTAGCGATTGATGAGATTGGATTGATTCCGGGTCTTCGTCCCTGCTCTTCTCCATTCTAGCGGGATCTGGGCACATTCTAATACTGAGTTTTAGTTCCTCCACCAGCGAGGAAAGTACCTTCGGAAGCGATGCCAGTTTGTCAATTAGACTTGGATACAGACATTCTGGGGAGGTAGTTGGACGGGTGAAGTTATTATTGATTGCGGCCAACTTATCAATTTTCTTGGCCATCTCGGCGATTTTTGTAGCTATGACTTGGAGGGTGTCCATTTGTAGTTCCAGCTTCTCCGATTGCCATGTTAACAAGTTAATGGCAGTGGAGAGGGAATTACTGACTGACCTTAACAGATTGTCCTGTGCACAAGAAAGTTCAAATGTCAGAAGCGACGGTGATCTATGTGTAGAGTTACTTGTCTCCAACTCAGGCCCGAGGGATGATCCTATGGTTTGTTACGCCCTGTAACAATGCAGCGGGGGCCATGTCTTTTATTTGTGTGTAGGGATTGTCGGGCAAAATTGTTGGACATTTATGTGGGCTACCGGCGTTGTCCAGTTACCCCCCCAGCTGTTGCAATGACCACGCCCCTTCCTGGTTGGCTGCATGATTTGATATATGAGCGTTGAATAGAGTTGGAGAAGCTCCCAAATTATGGCAGGACTGGGATCTTATATTCCACCTCCTGGGCAATGTAGATGTAATAAACCAGAGGGCTGGCTCCATTCCCGTTAGTAGGGGGACTGGTCCTGTTTTGTCCTCAGCTGTTTCGGTGATAGCCTTTGGGCGTTGCTCTTTTATAGTTGTGGTTGTGGGGGTCATTGTGATTTTGAAAGGAACGGAGGCGCCGTCATCATCCTCGTGTATAAATGTGGAGGTCGTTGTGACTATGGAAGGTTCAAAACCTTTGAAAGTCTCGTTGTCCCCGTTTTCGGCATCCAAGTTTGTCCACATTGGGCTGTTCTCTACAAAAGTTGGGACCTGGGTCCTTACCCAACTGCGCAGATCATACGATTTGCCAACCTTGGACTGGTCCTTGGTGCCCGGTGCCCTCCCTAAAGCCTCCTTGTTGGTAGGCATGTCCGCGGCTGTGGGCTTGGGGTTTTGTTTTAGTGTTGGCAAGCGGGCACTTTTTTTGGACATTGCAGCACTATAACCAACCTCAGGAAAGAGGAGGGGTGACAATGGTCCTGCGAGGAAGGATGTTATATGAAAAGAGTGCTCAAGGGGCTTGGAGAGGTTGGCCAGGGCCAGTGGGTAGAAAATAACAGTGGCGCACATTACCTTCTCCGATGAAGAGAACCGATGAGGAGATGAGCATGTGCACAATGTGCAGTAAACAGCTGAGCCAAGCTGTAACCTCCAAACAAAGCGTGGAAATAATTATCTCTTCCGATGGGAAGATCCGATATGCAGATAAGCTGTGCGCATCAGCGCAATAAAGGGAGAGAACTACAGCTGCGGCCTGATACAGAGAAGCGGACCTCATGCAAGATGGCCGCCACGAATGTTGTGCAATTCACGCCGTGCGTTGTTACAGTCGAAATTTAAGACAGCTCTGGTTTGTGTGCTGTGGAGCTCCGGGCCCCATCCAAAATTGCGGCCCGCAAGCAATACCTTGTGGAGCGTGCATCCTCACATGACTTGCAGCATCCAGCAAGGTAATGCAAGTCATGCACGAGGACAATCGGTGCGTGAGTCCCCCCCTTTTTCCAAGTACCTACATGTTGGGGCTTCAGCTAAAGCCAAATAGCTGGAAGAATCCCAAGCAACTCACCTGACTTCAGGGCCGGGACTCCTTTTGCCTCAGATCCACCAACGAAATCTTGCATATGGACTCCTGAACCTGAACCAGTCTTGAGATGACCTTCTTCCACTTTCGTGCTATTGCCTTGCTTGAGGTGGCAGCAGACGTTGAGCTGAAGGTACTTGTATAAGGTGAGTCACTGAAACTTTGCTTCTCTGTAGATTAAATGCTTGAGGTAATCACTGTGTTGAGGTCTCTTGTAGCCAGATATGGTGAGTGGAATTTTCGCTCTTTGCCAAAATTAGGTGATGCCTTCACCATAAATGAAAAGGATATAACACTTCAAGTAATGGTTTGTAGCAGGTTTATTGTAGAGCACATCAATTATAGACCTCACTCACAGAGTAGCTACAACTAACTGCCAAACTTCAATCTTGAACATTCTCACTGCTCATGCTTACAGTCTAGATTATTACATAATTCCCTAGCAACAAGAATGTCAAGCAGATACCTTCTTGAAAACTCCACAAGTTACCTTCAATGTCCAGTGCAACAAGTTCCATTTGCAGTGGAGGCAAAGTTTCTGTTGGTATCACGGACGCTTCTTGTTGGGGCTTCTCTTTGGCAATCACCGCTAGCTGCCGATGCTGTGTTGCACAGTGCAGATCTAGCGCTGTTGGGCATTGCTGGTGGTCGCTGTAGAGAGAAGAGTCAGATTATTTTGCGTTTCACTTTGACAGGCAGTAAGCTCTTGGCATGAATTGGGCGATTCACGAAGAGCCTCGACCTGGGGGGGCACCACTTAGGGAGTCAGGAAGTCAATCCAGCAGAGGCCAGCAGGTTTTAAGCAAGTCTATGTGCATTTCCAGGCAGCAAGTCAGCTGGGACATTTCTGGGAGGGAGCCTCTGGAGCGTGAAATGCCCCTGTATCTCAGAACAGGAGGTTAGCTGGCTGACCCTTGGAGTCACTTCAGCCTAGGATGAATGGTACAGTTCCAATCTTCAGAGTAGCAGAGCAGCAGAGTGGCAGGCCTTCTGGTAGCAAAGCAGCACAGCATTTCTTCTTCTGTAGTATCCACAGGTATGTACTGAAGAGGTGGTTTTTGAGGTCCAAAATGTATACCTAGTGCATTCTTTGAAGTGGGAGAAGCCTCTAGAGGATTCCCTTTGAAGTGCTCAGGTTTCCTGCCTCACCCTCCTCTGACTCCAAACTAAATACAGGAGGTATGCAATCCTTTGTGTGCAGGCAGTATACAGCCTATTCAGGTGTAAGTAGGGCTGTGTTCAGCTCCGCCCTCCCATCTTGCCAGCGATGGCCCATTAAGGCACACCTAAGAGATCTCTATTGTGTGTAGCCATCAAGGAGGAATATATAAAGCCTGACTGTCAGCTACACCCAGACATGTGACTTAGAGACAAGCTGCAGGCACTAAATGGCTAATACCCGAAAATTATAATTTTGTAAAAGTGCCATTTTCAAAATTGTAATTTAAAATCCAGCTTTACCATAATAATGAGTTTTTCATTACAATTCCAAAGACACCAAACATAAACTGGTATCTGTTCCCATTTGGAAGTTATCACTTTATAAATGTAGTAATGTAACCACAATGTTATCCTATGGGAGAAGCAGGCCTGGCAGTAGTGGAAAAATGAATGCAAGAGTTTTTCACTACCAGGACATGTAAAACTTAAATTACTTCTTAAATACAAATGCACCGTGTCCTGTGGGCTGTTTAGGGCCTACCCTAGGTGTGAATTATATATAAATTAAAAAGGCAGGTTTGAGCCTGGCAAATGGTTTATTTTGCCAGGTTGAATAGCAGTTCAAAAAACTGCACACACATCCTTCAATGACAGGCCTGAGACATATTTTCTAGGCTATTTAAGTGGGTGGCACCACAAGTGCTGCAGGCCCACTAGTAGCATTTAGTTTGCAAGCCTTGGGTAAATGTATTACTACTTTTCTATTGACTTACAGCTAAATTAAGCATGCCAATTGGGTATAAGATAATGTTCCCATGTTTTGAGGAGTGAGCACACACACTTTAGCAATGTTCAGCAGTGGTATAGTGCACAGAGTCCTAAGACCAACTGAAATGAGATCCAGAAAATATGGGAGAGTAAAGCAAAAGGTATGAGATAGGGGTTGGGTGATAAATTACTCTCCACCGTGGAATTGGCGGGGTTTTGGCTACTTCCCGTTATATATGTAACACAGATTCCGGCCAAATTCCACCAAATGCTTTTTTCTCGCACACAGCTGGCCAACGGCAAGTTGGCTAGCGCGAGCATGATTTGCCATCCCCTGGCGCAATTTCCAGTCACAAGGAGGGCACTCAGTGAGATTTCCCAAACATGGGTGATCGCTATAGCTCACAGTCAGAAAGCAGCTACTCGAATAGAAAATCTATTCAGGCAGCAGCAAAATCAACTACAGAAGAAGTGACCTCTGGCATGTAACGTGGTGCTGTGTGTGCTGATTTTTCAGTATGGAATGAGATCCCAGCCGAAGCAGAGCAACGTTCCTAATTCCGCTCATTCGAGAAACTCCACAGAATCTCACTGAGTTTTCATGGAACTCTGCGAGTTCCATCTACCCTAGTTTGGGGGAAGGCCACCCTAAGGTTGACAGGTCTAACAAGGGGGCTTTGTAGAAGATTGAGCTGCTTTTGAAGATAGTGTTGGGTGGAAGCAAATGGTGTTCCATCAGGCTGGGACTAACAATCTCCTTGAAAGTGGCACCGGATATTAATTTGGAATTATTTAAACGACAAAAGAATGTGCATACCTTTTGAAGACTTATATTGTGGAATTACATCCCTAGAAGGGTCAGGCATGTTTGGCACTCAACGGAAGTATTGAAGTGGTTCATATATTCCTCTTCCAAGCCATTGTTTTTACCGGGCACCTGTAGAGATTCTAGTTTCAGGTGCACAAATTGACACAATTTTTGCAAATTTTTTTCTGGAAAATCTACTGAAAACCTCCCTGAGGACATTTTATCATCCTCTTCTGAGTGTTTACATTTATTTTCTGGATTATCTTGGCACATGATAAACTTCCTTCTGCCAAAATGAGCTCTTTTATTGTTCAATGCCCACTACATCATGGACTACCTACTTTTTGATAAAAAGCAAATGGGCCTGTAAGCATCTAGCAAGCATTAAAAGCACAAATACTCATTACAGACCAAATACAGTGGTTTTAAAATATTATTTAAAAAGATACAGAAGACACTCTCTACTATTCTTCACGCCTGGGTAAAGTCAATGATGCTGCCTAGGAAATTGTTAAAATGCAAAAGACTTTACGAACAGCTCTGGACAGGACTTTTATTTGACCGGGCATTTCCCCAGTGGATTGGGACTCTTCCAGGACAGTTTAAAAGTGAAAGCCCAGGGCCCTGATGTCTTGGTCAATTTCCCCTGCTCTCAGAGGTTAATTTCAGCAGGCACTGAGAGTCTTTAGAAGAAAGAAACAGAGGTAGGGAAGGTGAAGGTAGAGAGAGGGAGAACAAGAGACATGTTGATCGATCAGTTTGAAAATCAACAACATACTTCAAGAATAGATGTCTTTCTTCTTCTGTTGGTAGGCAAATCACTTCTTCCACCAGGGATTATTCCCCTCCATTACATATTAACCAAGTATGTGTCTGCTTTTTTCCCTTTCCTAAAATTACTATAGGAAAGTCCCTTAACACCTACTCTCCTTAAATCATGCAATTTTGCATCTTCTTATTAGAGAATAGATTTTATCACAGTGGAAGATCCATCCCAGGAAAGGAGCATTAAAACCGCCTTTGCCAATCAACCCATGGGTCTTATATTGATGGTAACTGTCATACCCAATAGTATATCTTTGGATTAAGAAGTGTCCACCTTCCCTTCCGTAAAGAGCCGCACGTTTTTCCCAACTCATGTTTGGTAATTTGGAGGCAAAGAACCACAGTTACACCCAGGGTCTGGCCCGGGGAGGGAACTAGAGGCGTTAGGGCACTAGAGAACGGTCAGCCTCCAACCAAAGCTATGAACCACAGAAAGGAAGTCCCTAGTTGTGTCTTAAGAGATGCCCAGTTTAGTGGGGGCAAATCACAAAAATTGACGGACTGGCATCACACACCACCAGGTGTCATGCTTCATCGTCTGCCAGTCCTCGCCCTCTAAATACCGCGTTTGATAGAGGGCGGGCATACACCTGAAGACAGGGATGCACTTCTAGACTAAGTGGGGGCCCAAACAAAAAAAGGAGTGAGTGAATTTAAAAACCATCATAGTATACCTGAACAATTTTTATTCTATGGGGTTACTATGTGGGATTAAAATATATAAGTGCGGTGAGTGGGGACCTTATCATCCCGTCGCCGCTGTGAATCAGTGATTGTTAATAGGGGGTCAACATGTTTCTGCCTGTATTGTCCACTGGGGTACGTGGCATTCGTCAGGACCTTAAATATTGGGCTCCAATCTTACCACTGGGGTAACATCAGTATGTCCATCGTCCTTCGGTTTGTTTATTTCAGAGTCTCCAAAGAAGGCCCTGAGTCTGATTTTCCGAAAAAAATGTGCCATTTCGGTATGTAGGGTAAATGGATCATTTTGGGGAGTGGGTACAAAGCCTAAACCTTTCTGTAGTACTGATTGTTCAGGTCCTGATAGTTGGTAATTACTCAGGTTCACTATGTTCGTGTCTGTTTGCTCGTTGAGGCTGTGGTGCCTTTGCAGAAACAATGGAGAGGACCAAGAGTACACTGGGAGGAAACCGCGGAAGACCAACTAGGCGCAGTAACAAGGATCAGGGGCAATAAGAAATAAATCTACCTTTTGCCCACCTATACAATCCATTCCATGCCAGGTTCTGGCTTTTGAACAGGCAGTATTGGCAGAAATTGAAAAGATCGATTTTCACAATCTAAAAGGCTTCCAAAACCTAACCCGGGAAGAAAAATCCGCGATGTCAAATCTCAAAACCAACAGAGACATCACGATTAAACCAGCGGATAAAGGTGGGGCCACAGTGATCCTGGACACAAACGCATACGATCAAGAGTGCCTGAGACTATTAGCCGATGCAACCAGCTATGAGGTTTATCAGACGGACCCTACTGGACGCCTAATGACCAAAATAAAGTCCATCGTGGTAGAAGCCACCGCCAACAACTGGATTACACAACATGAAGCAGACTTCCTCATTAATGAGAACCCTAGAATGCCCAGGTTCTATACCCTGTCGAAGATACATAAAAACAGGGTCCCACCACCAGGAAGACCCATAGTCTCAGGGATCGGTTCCATATTAGAACCCCTATCCCAGTTCTGTGACTGGTTCCTGAGACCTATTGTCCAAAATTCAAGAACCTACCTACGGGACACCAAGGATGTTCTCTGTCTCCTACGTGACATGCCTATCAATCATATGGAAGACACCCTGGTCACCATGGATATTGAAGCGCTATACACCAGTATACCACAGGAGCGCACTTTACAAGTGGTAGAGCAAATAATTCTAAACCAAGATTGGAACTATGTCACACCACAACACTTCATAATGGAATGCGCAGAACTGGCACTATGTGAGAACTTTTTTGAATTCAAGGACGTGATCTACCACCAGATCAAAGGTACTTCAATGGGGAGCACATTCGCTCCCAGTCTGGCATGCCTCTACGTACACCAATTTGAGGAGGACCATATCTTTAAGGAAACCAACCCCTACCTTGATCAAATCAAAATGTGGAAGAGGTACATCGACGACGTTCTGATCGTCTGGAGGGGTACCAATGAAGAAGCACAATCATTCGTGGAATGGGTAAACAGCATTGATCCACATTTGAGATTCACACATACCATCGACAAAGAAAGAGCAATATTCCTGGACCTTGAAATCAACCTATCTTCAGAAGGCCTACGCACAAGAGTTCACAACAAAGCAACCGACAAAAACAGCCTTCTGCTTTTTGAAAGCTTCCATCCCAAAGCCCTAAGACAAAACCTCCCGGTAGGGCAATTTCTGCGCATCCGCAGAAATTTTTCAGAAATTTTAGACTTTCATGAACAAGCAGACACCCTGGAAATGAAACTCAGAGCAAGAAATTACCCCAAAAAATTGGTCAAGAATGCCAAAAAAAGAGCTCGAAACAACAACCGGGCAGCTCTTTTAGAAAATAAGCCAAAGGAGCCGGCGAACCGGATGGTGTGTGTCACCACCTTTACCCCAGCGTCCAACAAAATTCAGAACATTATTCAAAAGAAATGGCGCATATTAAACACCAGCGACAAAGTCTGGACCCAACCCCTATTTGCGTACAAACGCAGTAGGAACATCAAGGATGAACTAGTCCATACAAAACCACCAGCCGCTACAGATGACAACCAACTGACACTATGGGGCCACCAACGACCAACTGGACATTACCCCTGTGGCGATTGCGTATCATGCCAATTCACGGCCACCACAAAAGAAGTGGACATAGGTACTGAGCGGCCATGGACTCAGAAGAACTTCTCTAACTGCAACACAGAAAATGTAGTGTACCTACTCAAATGCCCTTGCCAACTCATGTATGTTGGCATGACTACTAGGCGTGTAAAGATCAGAATTAGTGAGCACCGGAGCACTATCAGAAGGAAGAAAGATAACACCAAATTAACAAAACACTTCCTTGAGAAAGAACACTCTGATAAAGATCTAAGATGGACGGTACTGGAAGTAGTACAGAAGCGCAATGGCTGCCTCTCACATGTCTTACATGTTAGAGAACAGCGTTGGGTGTTTCGCCTTGGGACATGGAAAAACGGATTGAACGATGATATCCCATGGCTACAAATGAAGTAACTTCCCTTAGCGCTCACTAAAACATACACTTTAACAGTACCCATTATAAAGACAAAAACACAAACAATAGACACAGTAATACATGTGAATAGAGCTACACGCAGTTTCCCTTACTCCCTAAAACTAGAATCATCTTGATCAGCAATCATGCGGTAGCTGTAAAATCAACTTGTGCACTAATTGTAGGTTTAACCACACCGCCACCCTGACTGTAAACAATCTGGGTTTGTTTTCTCTTCCTTTCTTCTGTGTAAATGCTCGTAACTGCTCCCGTCATGAAATAATACTCATGAGCAGGGCACATGTTCCCCATATTTCTATATAACTTGTCTACACACGTTAAATATCTCCAGAAACTATGGCAGGCGCTCTCATTGGACCACAGCTGGTCCCGCCCCACCCCAGGCAATCATCTGAGTTAATGACGGGACACAGGAAGCGGCGTGTCATAGAGCAGCGCCATGTGCTGACACACCCCAACGAGGGTCAGGCAACAAACAGGCAACGTGCAGTCCTTTCTGCATGCTTCGCTCAGGACACAGGAAATGCAGCATCATCACTGTGCGCCACGCTCACCTGAAACCCATATCGCATGCCACGACCCCACCCAACAGTATAAAAGCTTGCTGCGCACTACACTTAATGTCACCGGGGAGGAGGCTGGACGCATGCAGCACTAGGTTTTCTAGCGGGGAGTACGCCTTGAACTGTAAGTCGTTGTTCTGATTTCTTCTTCCAACAGGTTGAAACTATAGTAGACCAAGCACGCCCTGACAGTTGTTTCTGCTAACTAATTCACTATCTTTGATTTACCTTCCTAACCAGTCTGGTTTTTAACCCTTTTGTCTTCATCCTTTATCGTCTCCCACCAGAATGTGGCCACAAGGATTTCCCCCCTACCCCTCCCATGGAGCAAATAGGTTTTTCCAATAGGGTAAGACTTCTATATTTGTTTCACATGAATGTCAGAGTGAACACAGATGCCTGACACTCATATACATTTTTCACCTTTTCACTTTAGGAGAGAGCAGTAAGTATGGAGCGTGACTGTGACACATCAAGGTCTACCGAATGACAACCATTTTGAGTATTTTATGTTTGTCTCACCCCCTCTCTCTTACAGGTTTCTCTAAACAGGTGGCAGCTGGCTATAGGCCTACGCCCCCAGTGGTAAGATTGGAGCCCAATATTTAAGGTCCTGACGAATGCCACGTACCCCAGTGGACAATACAGGCAGAAACATGTTGACCCCCTATTAACAATCACTGATTCACAGCGGCGACGGGATGATAAGGTCCCCACTCACCGCACTTATATATTTTAATCCCACATAGTAACCCCATAGAATAAAAATTGTTCAGGTATACTATGATGGTTTTTAAATTCACTCACTCCTTTTTTTGTTTGGGCCCCCACTTAGTCTAGAAGTGCATCCCTGTCTTCAGGTGTATGCCCGCCCTCTATCAAACGCGGTTTTTAGAGGGCGAGGACTGGCAGATGATGAAGCATGACACCTGGTGGTGTGTGATGCCAGTCCGTCAATTTTTGTGATTTGCCCCCACTAAACTGGGCATCTCTTAAGACACAACTAGGGACGGTCCTGTCTGTGGTTCATGGTAATTTGGAGGCCCCAACAGGCTTAAAGGTTTCTGTTATCCCAGGTTTGGAATAGTCAACTATAGGGATCGGCCATCCGAGAGAAAGCAGCCAATAGATTAAGAAGGGAAAACAACCGATATTTCAAGAATGATCATAACAGCCTGCCCTTTGATCCAGAATTATATGTTGTTCAGAGGTCTTTTAAGGGCAAAATGGAGAATAACATATGCATGGGGTTTTATCGCACTATGGGGCATATTAACAAGGAACAGGGAACATTAACGCTAAGGGCGCTTAGCGTTAATTTTGTTAACACCCGCTATCGCTGGATAATATCGCCTGGTTATCGCGTTATTAACAACGCTAACTGCCTAGGCGATAAAAAATCCAGCGATAGCGGCATTTTGGGAGGTTATCGCTGGTAATGCAGCGATAAAACTACAAGGATAGGGATATCGTTGTTGATAGCCCATGGTGGATTTAGCCATGTAATCCACCTCCCATTGGATTACATGGCTAAGTATGAAAATTAGCAGACGTAAAAAAGCAGTGTTAACCGTGGTTAGCGCTGCTTTTTTTGTCTCTAACAGGGTTGGCGTGAAGCTTGATAATAGGAGAAATGTCGCTTAGCGACATTTCTCCTATTATTTTGCTCTGAAACTCCCACTTTGCATCTCATTAGAGATGCAAAGGGAAGCGTAGTGAAAAAGGGTGCTAACATGCGATTTTGCATGTTAGCACCCTGTTGTTGATAGGGCGATATTTTTATCTCCGCTTCTTTGGCTTTTAAAGCCAAAAAAGCGGAGATAAAGCCCTTGTTAATATGCCCCATGATTACTACAAATTTACTCCATTACCAACCTCTTTTGCTCCCTCAAATTCCTCCTAGGTAAAATCGGGGATATTCGTGGTGGTGGGGGAAGTTGGAGGGGGGCACGAGATGCAGTATCGCAGCACGTATTGCAATTCTTATTCAAACGCAAAAAGCGACAGTGTGTGTGCCATTTAGCTCGCTCGTGTGATATATCTCGCCAACTAACGAAAAAAACTTAGAGAAACAGAACCCGGCAGTTCCGTACCTCCCACCAGATGCTGCCTGTTCCAGAGTCACAGTATGCACTGACAAATGTGATGTCGAAAGAAATTACAATACACTTTGCTTGCATTACCACTCCATGACGTACTGTCATTCTTACCTCAGTCAGATCTCACACTTGGACTGTGACGGTTTATATTGCGTGCCCTAACCAACACTCTTCAGAATTGCAGACAACATCGTACGTCCCTTAAAATGTATGTAATATCTATAAAATGAAGTGCTTCTTTTCATGCGTCTGCTGCTCGGTGGACTGTGTACAATAATACACACTTTATATGTAAATCGAAATCCTCAGAGAGCTATCTAGCTGTAATATCTTCATTATAGTAGTCATTTCGCTCGCCCTATTTTGCAAGTTGTTCAAAAAATGTATTTTTCACTCAAAACGTGTTGGATGTCAGCGTGAAGCCTTTTAATACTTTTTGGGATATGGAAGGTGAACATGACTGCGATTTCACACGGCAGTTATTTTTGTCATTCTGATAATGTATGTCTGCTTTTACAGGATATTGTCACAAACGTCTCTCCAAGAATTATTCGAGGATGGACTTCAGGCCCTATATACGGACCGGGACAGGGTTCCTTTTTAAACATTGAACTGATTAGCGAAAAGACAACTGCTTACTGGTGCCAGAGTGTCGCCGAGCTGAAGGCTGACTTTCCAAACAATGTAAGTAAATGGCCATTTCTATATTTTTAATTTAAAAAACTTCCAAGTTGCGTCATGCACACTGCAATCTTCTTTTCGTGCACTGATATAGGCTGATTTACATATACTCAACTGTAATCTCCTGACTGCTCAAATCTGCTCATCATATGCTCAAAAAATAGCCAAATGATTTATTGTAAACGAAAATTTAAGACGAATCAGATGTTTAAGAAAAAAAATAGACATTATAAAAAAACATACAGAAAGGGAAGTGCAAGAGCATGTGATAAACCACAGACCACAAAAGTTTAAATATGATTATTGGAGGGCTCTGCCGGGGTGATCTGCAACCGATAAAGACTTTTCTGACAGAGCTTGGAAAGCAAGACACGAAGGTGCAGGCATTCATTTAAAACATATTTAAATAATTGCACAGCAAATACAATCGATAAGACCAAAATGAATTTAACGACATGAATGTGCTTATTTTATTGTCTTTATCTACAATGTTTCATCTTAACGATAACTGCAAGTGTGGGCTTACTCCTTCGTTCTTCATATGTTTCACCTCTCTTTTGCCTTCTGTTTTTTTAATGTATGTGGTAATCACAATCTCACTCTGTTTTGTTACCCCATTTACGTCATAGTTTTCTAATCTTAGCTATCTCTCTCTTTGAGACCATGATAATAGACTCTTGAGCCCTGTTGAGCAAATACTAATTGGGGAAAAGTCGTTTACTTAAGAGCGAAGTGGAAGGTTGACCAAACAAAATGTATAATTGTCTTCATATGGGTGTTTATAAATCGAGAAAAGTGTAAGGGGATGTCACAGTAGGACATAAGCAAATACAATTTTATTTGAAATGCAGCACCCGTCACTGAAGAGAATTGCTTTCACCAAGCAAAGAAAGGGCTCTTATCACCCAGGCACAGACACTTCTGTTACTTTAACAAACACGCAAAAACGAAAGCCTGAATCGTGGCTAGAAACTCGGCTATCGCATAAGAAATTGGAACACACGCTGCACATTTATTAACCAAGTGCCAAACAAAGAAAAAGTGCACAAGTACGTGAGTCTATAATATGCAAGCAAAAACAATGCAGTAATGTCTAGCAGTGCATTGGCAAAGGGCCACCACATTTCAATATGACAAAAATACACCTTGCAACATCTGACAAGCAAATTGGAACATCAGTGCATCCCAGTATACAATGCCACGAGGTTTGCCCTAAACACAGGTCAAGTCCCTTTACAGTCTCACAGACCACAGGGAAATGTGCTCTGCAAATGACGGCCAAGGCAGAGACAGACCTATTGAATTCTATGAATATAAGATGGATCTAGAAATACTGCAAGCTTACTTTCTCGTGCACTTTGCAAAAAACATCACAGTGTAGCCTCACAACAGAAAGAGGCATTGCTACAGCTCGTATTGCACGATGCAAAAAAATAGGCAAGTGACCAAAAAGAAGACTTTATGAAATTGGAATTACAACAGTCATGTGTTTTCCTATCTGCAAAGTGCAAAAAAGTGATGTGGGCTCTCATACTGCGCCAACATTTCACCCATGTCTCTGGGCTTTGTCAAGGTGATTTGGTAGAGGGAGTTCTTCAAAACTACTCTTCTTAGAGGACATATTAAGAAACAGATTGCACACAAGAAAGTCAAGAATGAAATCTAGAACTGAAACCCGCAAGTATTCTCCCCTGAACTGGGGCTCCTGTGTTCCAGAACTGCTATGCCACTGGAGTGAATCACCAGAAATCCCTAATGTAGTTCAGAGCCATACATCTGCTGGACAATCTGATAGGTCACAGGCAAATTAAAACCCCATGTTTCATGTGAGAGATAATTATGACAGAACTCATTATTCTAATCTGACTCTTTACCTAGTTTATTCACCTTAAAAGTGGAGGATAACTCTTTTCTCCATTAAACTGATAAAAGTTTTCTTTTGCTTAAAAACTGCCAGTTTGCTTCAATGGATTTTTCTCAGTTTAGGAGTAGTAAAGTTAGGACTCCTAACTTTAGGACTCCTAAATGCCTTCTGTGAATACAGAAAGTCTTAAAGTTAGGATTATTCTCAGTTTAGGAGTAGTAAAGTTAGGACTCCTAACTTTACTACTCCTAAACTGAGAATAATCCTAACTTTAAGACTTTCTGTATTCACAGAAGGCATTTAGGAGTCCTAAAGTTAGGACTCCTAACTTCTGTGAATACCGAAATGAGTAAGTGCCTTGAATACCAAAATGAGTAAGTGCCTTCTGTGAATACCAAAATGGTAGTAAGTTTAGGATTTTGTCTTAAGTTAGTTCTGTGAATCGGGCTCTTGGTTTTGGACGTTTTACTGTGGGTGAGTCTCACAACATGCAAATCAACCACAGTAATCACATGGCAAATGGACTGCCCGTGTCTAAAATCGTGAGTGTCCACCTTTAAAGATAAGGTCATTGTGATGCAACTAGGGTAAGGGGCACTTGTCTGGTTGCACATGAATATGTACACCGTGTGCACACATATGAGGGCTGCAAATGTGAGACTACTGTTGTGTACAGCCTGGCAACTGTGTACAGGTAGATTGGTGCCAAGGGGACTCTGCAGGATTAGATATTGACCTTCAGTAGGCCTTATATTGTTCGTGTACACTAACAGGGAAAGTCAGTGTGATTTACTGTTTTGTCTGTAGTGACACTTTATTATACACATTGGGCAAACTGCCTTGGAGCACATTTTTGCTTCCCTTTGATCTACAGAGACCCATGATGTATTGAAATGGGGTGTAACCTGTGTGAGAAAATAAAATCTGCAAGTTCAAAAAAGATATCTATACAAATTATGGTTCATCCAGAATTTCATATTTCTCTGGCTTATCTCAGGACCAGAGCCTAGGCCTTTGGCCACCCTGCTGTGCCAGGTTAATTACATTTCTCTCCAGCAGCAGCAGGAACAAAGGCCTCTACACACAAACAGTGCTTCACTCAGCTCCTGAGGAGGGCAGGGGTGGAGCGCAAGGATCTGCATCAATCAATAAACCTTCACATTGTACCAGGGATGGGCCTGGCCAAGCTCACTGAACAAAGGAGGGAACCCAGACCTCTGGACCCAACACAGGAGATGACACCTCTTTGAAAATTTGGTGAGAACGGCCCTGGGAGTGATGCCATCAAGGGGTGAAGCTGATGCCCCCTCAGAAGATGTGACTAGTGACTCCTAGATGACACCATCTTGAACTGTTGCCGCTTGGTTTACAGGATCATAGACAAAGATCAGGAGGAAGACGAGGACAGGGAGCCAGGAAAACCAGCTCCCTGTGGATTGCACTCATTTGGAGGTCCGCTGACATAGCTGCTGGAGCTCACCATCAGGCGTAACATGAGCCCAGGATCGCCCAGATTGGGGCCCGTGTTATGGTAATCTGACGAGTTGTGACCTTTGACCGCTCTGACAATAGAGTGCGTGGAGTTCTGCTGCCCTTCTCCGAAATTAACCCCAGGGTGGGCCAGGGCCCGGGTGTCGATTCAGGACAAATTCTTTACTTTTTTCCCCCCAGGGATGGCATGTGCATGGGGCCCTCTCCCTAGACTCTCCCTTGAACCAGGGACCCCACTGCCTGGGCCATGCCTGCAAAGGATAGGGCCGGGATCCATCCCTTATCCCCAAATTCCAGAAATGCTGTGGGGAACACCGCTGCATCCCTGAATAGTGAAGTGCGTGCCCTGCTGCTTGTATGGGGAGTGGGTGGCCATCACCAGTCAGCAGACCCTTGCCTGTAGGAGTGGACAAGAAAGTAGAAGTTGCTGGCTAATGTGGCTGCACACGGAGGTGCTGGCCATGTAGCAGCCATCAGGCCATCAAGGGGTTGGCAACTTAGCTGCCCCCAACATTTGGGAGCCTAGGACTCCTTAACATGCATACCTTTCTCTACTTGTGGATGTCCCAGGATGGCAGGGGAACCTCCAATGTGATAAGGTAGCATGGGGGACTGTAAAAGTGCAGCAGCTTCCCCCTAACACACCTTTAAAGTAATGACCCTATGTCTGTGGGGTCATAGACTCCTGGACCTTTGAGGGTTTTTGATCAATTTTGTCCCAAGGCTGGAACTTTGGCTCCACAGCACCTTCTAAGGGTTTGTTCTGTGGCTGCATTTATTGTGTCCTGAAAATTCTTAAAGAAAAGACATATCATGCTGCACACTCTAGGGGCTAAATCTATGGTTGCTTCTTATGTGATACCCTCTAGGGGCTGTTTCTATGATTGCAATTTCATGGATGGAAGGTTTTTAAAAAGCACACAGACCCATGGTTTGCTCATTTTAAAATAATTTATTGCTATAGTAAGGTTGGCAGTAATTATTGATCAAAGCAAATATTTACAATTAACCCTAGAAAATTGCATTCATACATGATTTTTATAATTGATTAATGCATATAAGTACAAAATGATGTCTTTAACATGTGAATTGTTTATCTTGAACCTTTGACTAAGCCAATAAACGTATCTTGTATGATCGCATGAGCCTTGGGGATGGGGGTCTCAGGTGATTATGCAATGTCATCAATGGTATTTCCCATCTGCCTAATGAATATATTTTTAATTTAGTGCGTAGTATTTAGCAGTGTAGGTGTGTAATAAATGTACTTTTCCCTTTTCTAAAGAGAAAGCACGGACTGGACAATTATTTCTTGAGTGTTATCATTGCGTGCCAGCGAACAGTGATTACTAGCCCACACTACCTCCCCTGAGTAGGCCTTGGACTGCTCTGCTTTGCTACCCGAGAGAGTCCCCAGTAAGGGGAAATTGAGAACCTATTACTTGTGCAGACCACAAAACAAACTCCCTAATTTCCTACAAACGGCATTAGAATTCTAAGGGTGGGGTCTAAAATGGCTTGGGTAGGTAGATCACACGCCTTGTGCCTTATAGAATACGGTACTGGGGGATGGGCTCCCTGGGGCCTATAATTGATTGGGGAGGGGGGCTGTGCACTCCACTTAATTTAAGAACCCAATCCCAGTTGATGGGGTCCCAGGAGCCCAAAATCAGCTTGTGAATGTGGGAACCACTGGCACCCAGGCTCCCATATATTTTGTAAACAATGGCAGAGAGATTTTTTTTTTTTGCTGCTATCCCGCAGGAGTCACGTGGTTTTGCAGCAAAAATTGCAAATTTATTTTACAATTTGGTCCCAGGGGGCCCCTCCGGTTCCCCCCCCGGGCATAGGGGGGCAGGGTATCCCTACCATGCCCCCTTATATAGGCATTACCTTCGTTCAATACAAACTGATCCCCCAAAACTAGGTATAGCACCAATAACCAGTCTCCAATACGTGGACAACATTGTCCTCCTTGCCCAGACATCCATAGGCCTCCAACGATTGATTACTCAATTAGGAGAATACATCATCTCCACTCAACTCACGATTAGTCATCAAAAAACAAAAGTAATGTGCTTCTCCAAACACTGTAAAACATAGAATAAACGTAGCTTTACCTGGATCTTAGATGAGAAACCACTGTCTCGGGTAGACTCATATAGATATTTGGGGTTCCAACTTGACAGTAACTTTAATTTTAAGCAACACCTGGAACTAGGAAAAACGAAATCCAAACAGCTGCTTTTCACATTTAAAATCCTACAAAAAAAGCTCAACGGCTGCTCCACAGGTCACCTGCATAGGGTAATCGCCGCAAAATTCCTGCCCTCTATAAAATATGGATCAGAAATTCTGAATACGAAAGATGCCACAGTCTTGAATACTGCCCAATCTATTCTTTTTAAGCGTCTGTTCCTAATCCCTAGACACATCTCAGAGGCACAAATCTGACTGGAGTATAGACTAAAAAAACAGAAACCAGCCAGACCAAGGCGCATTGGCCAAATATTATTGGAGGATGAGGGCAACAGAAGACAACACCTTAGCCCATCACTGCTGGCAGGAGGTCTAGAAACAAGCCAGGCTAAACAACTCTACTTTTAAAGCTTTAAAAGAATCTCTGTCTGCATTACAGCTCGATGAGGCCTAGCTCACTATTGCTACCTACTCTGGATTCAAAACCGTAGCGAATAACACAGTCAAATGGACCTCACTACTAATGGACAAAACAGCGTTCTCAAAAAAACATCATGCATGGGCGGTGATACAATCTTATCAGACGTTGAAACCCCAGCCGTACTTGTCTGAGCATTTTTCACACCAGAAAAACATTACTTGACACTGTTGCGGCTGGGGTCATTTCCTATAAAAGACCTGACCCTGAAATAGAAGCAGGCATGGCCGACAAAAGAATGCCGCCTCTGTGGAAAAGGTGAGGAGTCTTTACTCCATTTCTTATGCATTTATCCATCCTTATTATCAAACTCAAATCATTCTTTGGGAGTCACTAAGAAAAGCACAGATAAGGACATGCAGAGCGGCAGTCATCAAATGCCTTGGAGGCTCACTGAACCAATTGTGATGTAGAGCCATTAAATTGTGGAACATTGTGGTAAAAGAACTGAACAAAAAAGAGAAATCACTAGGAAACTTTTCAATTGAACTTTTTGTGCCTTTTTCCATCTACACCTTTTACAAACTCTTGTTTTTATCGAACAAGTTGTCTATCGATAAAGGATATGACTTTGTTGTGTGTTTATCTCTAGCTTTTTTATCAATGTTTATCCAATTTAACATGTACAATGGTGGCTTGCTTCACCCTTTTTATGATTTTTTATGAAATCAAATAAAAGTATTATTGACCGGCTGACTGACATGTTGCTGGCAGCCAATCAGAGTGTTCACTTCAGTGGGAGTCTGACTTCCATAGGAGCAAATCGGTCCAAGGGAGAAAAAAACTCCCCGGGCCATTCAGAACGCTCCATTTTTTTAAATGGGGTTTGAAGGACTCTCACCTGAGGCCCTCAAACCCAACCGTCCAGACATACAAATATTTTTAAACCTTAATAGCTCAAACACTACTAAATAGATTTACACCAAATCACAAAAAGCATAGTATGTGGATCAAGATGTAGCTACTTGCCAAATTATTGCTTGCATCTCTCTTACGCCTCCTTCAAGGCACAGCAATAACAATAGTGTTGTTCTGACTCTGTGTTAGAAATTGAGTTTCTGGTTGGCTAGGGTATACACCTAAGCCAGGCTGAACCCACCACTCTAGTCAGGGTAAGGAAGTTACGCACACAAGATAACCCCTGCTCACCCCCTTGGTAGCTTGGCAGAGCAGTCAACTTATCCTAGAGGCAATGTGTAAAGTGTTTGCGCAACCCACACAGACACACCAGTGACACACTAGGCACACCACAAAAAGAGACTCCAGACAAGGCTGTATAAAAATATCCTTTGTATTACACATGAAACACATTAGACCACAATCACATAAATCATTGTGCCTGTAGGCACTTGTCATGACTTCACACAGAATCACATAAATCACTTGGCCAATCGGATCATTGTCATAACAATCCCAGCAGTGCACTACAGTAACTACTTGTAGAGTGCCCACATCATAGAAGTATCATTACTGGTAATGTAACAACACATATAAATTCGCATCAGGGCATAGCATATACAAATGACCAGCCTCACATGACCATGAGTTAGAACAACAGTAAGAGCGGCACCTGCACTCCTACGACACAGCAAGCTGTAACTGTCTTTCCCCTCGTAGGCCCCTAGGATATCTGCTTGCCTAAACCATGGAATGTGGAAATTCAGGAGGGTTCCTTCCCACTCAGGGATCTCCAATACTACTCCTCTGTCCCGATGAGGAGTGGGGGCCTCTGTCAAGGTTTCCTCTTT
The DNA here is from genome assembly GCF_964204655.1 of Triturus cristatus. Taxonomy (NCBI): domain Eukaryota; kingdom Metazoa; phylum Chordata; class Amphibia; order Caudata; family Salamandridae; genus Triturus; species Triturus cristatus. Next base: position 400,847,337 of record NC_140586.1, on the reverse strand, counting down.
ATGCCCCAAGAGGTGACAGGCAACTGCCCACAACATTGGGTGCAGCTGCCAATAACACGGGAGAGGGGCCTGGCCACTACATCAGGCCAATGGGGCCAGCCGTGCCCCCTTGCCTTATGCTAGCAATCTTCGGGCTTCCCCCAACAGGAGGCAAGCGCATGCAGTGACCCGCATTCAGGCTATACAGCGGTGTGTGCCTCCAAGAAGGATGTGGGGGAAGACACTCACTCATCCCAAGCTGGACACACAGTTCTCCGGTCATGGCGTTGTCCTGGGCGCCGACATCCTGGCTGATGCCGGCACATGGCCACCCTCCTCTTCCATGAGATGCAGTTGCACAGAGCCCATGGGCTCCTGTGGCAGCACCACGCCCCCTGCGGCTGAACCTGGAGCAAAGTCTCCGCCGGTCCCACTTTGTGTTAGGGACTCCCTTGTGCGGCCATCAATGATGCAGAATCCTCACTGGCTTCTGGGGGCTGGCCGGCCACGCTGACACGGGTGGATCTCCATTGGGCTCTTTATACAAAGGACAGGGCTCAACCCAGAATGTCCCACAGAGCGAATCCTCCCTTGGATCTCAGGAAGCGGAGAACAGAGAGGTTTTTCCTTAAAGTGGAAGCACCAGAAAGTGCCTACCTCGCGCAGTAAGAATAAATCAAGTGCTCTTCACAAGCTGTATGAAGGGGACACGCCACTTAGTCCGTGGAGAAAACTAGGGGAGAGAACAGGGCACAAGCAGGCCAGCACACAGATTCACTCAGCAGAGTGGCAGTCCTTTCAGCCTCCCAGCAGACAGCGGGTTTTCTTTTTCAGAAGTTTTATATAGCGCAAACTTGACCCGAAGGTTTCAGGTATCAGAGCGCTTTACATGAGCAGCAGTTGCATTACGGACGAACACATTCATTTTTGTTAGGCACGGGGAGATTAAGTGATTTGCCCAGAATCACAGGATGTTGAGCTTCCCTGCCGAGACTCAAACCCCGTTCCCCAGCATCGAGGTCGGACGCTCAAGCAGTAAGGCCACATCCTCTCCCCAAGGTTAGTCCCAAATGGTGGATCTTCCTGGCACACAGCAGTCCTCTAGCAATAAGTCCCATGCCGTGTCTTCTCTCCTTTTCATGGGATCACAGCCATGTATTTATGGTGCCAAAGTCTTTGTTCTGGGGGCACTTCAGACACATTGTAGAAGTGCACAACAACCCCCATTCACTTTGTAAGCCGTGGCCTCAGACACACTACAGGGGGCGGAGACAGCATTGTAGAAGACAGGCACAAACCTATTCAGGTGAAGGTGAAACTCCTCCTGCTACTCTAAATTCAGCCAAGGTCTATTCAGCCTAGTGCCAGGTCACCCAGGAAAGGCAGGACACACTTTAAACCCCTTGTGACTGTCTAGAATAAATGCACCTCCCCTCTCTCCTGTCAGTCAAAACCAGATGGTCAATACAAATACAGACAGGGCACAAAGACACATAGCACACAGAAAAACCCACTTCTAGAAGTGGCATTTCTAAAATAGTAATAATAAATCTGCTTTCACCAATAAGCAGGAGTGATGATAGGCAAGGATCGAGATGCACATAAGTTTGGTTTAGACTTGGTATTATTTTGCGATACACTCATTTCTTAGGAGAGGCCAAATACTTGGATAACACTTCTTATACGGTCCTGTTCAGTTCACATGGTTATCTCTCCTTCTTCTTCCCCTGTTTTCTTCCATTGTCCTCTGGTTCCCCAGGATGCTTGGAAAGGGAAAAGAAAGTATAGGACATGTGAGGGCCTCTATATATACAAATACCAGGGGAAGGGAGTGAAGGACCACCGGTGCTGTGGCGAACGTCTCGGAATGTATGGGTCAGTGCTTGGGGTACCTGGTAGTGATCAGGGTATCAGGAGGTGCCTTACTCATTGGCATTTACTCTCCTCCCCACCCACCCTGAAGCACGCTCCCATACCTGTCTGAGCCACGCTCCTCCGGGAGCGTGTTGGGGCGCAGAACCGTGACGTTGGCCTCCTGGCTCTCCCGATACTGCTACTCCCACCAGAGTCGTTGTCAGCAACAGTCGTCCCTTCTCTGGCATCCCGCTGCGGTTCTCCAGGGATCCCTCATGCTCACTTCCTCTCTGTCTTCCGGGTACATCCTTTCCATCGTCATGATTTCGTCATTCTTCTATTGGCCAGTCGTGGATGACATCAGTCCTTTGGGCGGCCTCTTCAGCGGAGTCATCCCAGTTAAAGGGACCGGGTCCTATGACTCCGGTGTCCTCATCCTGGGGGGTGTTTTGGCCAGTACACCAGTCATCTGGCTGGAAAAGTAGGAAAGGACTCAGTACAGGAGGCACGGACCACCAGCCTCTCGTATGCTCCTGTCCCTCCCGTGTCATGGCGGAATCGTGACAGCAGGATTTATCACTACTATTCCAAACATAGCAAACATGGTCACGGTACCCCTCTCAGATCAGAAATTACCACTGAAGCACATCTCAGGGAATCCCCAATGCAAACTATGTGAGGGCAACCTCACAGCAGTGAGAAACCAAATAGGCTGTTTGTCACTACCAGGACATGCCACAGAGATAAGGCACATGTCCTACCTTTTACCTACACAGCACCCTGCCCATAGGGCTAGCTGTGGCCTACCTTAGGTGTGACTTATGTGTAGTAAAAGGGGAGTTGCCGACGTGACAACCACTTTACACGCCACGGTGGTAGTAAATTGCACGCGCAGGCCCTCCAGCGGCAGAGGCCTGAGACAGGTTTGAAATGCTACTTTGGTGGGTGGCACAAGCAGCACTGCAAGCCCACTAGTAACATTTAATTTACAGGCCCTGGGTATGTGGCATACCACTGTATAAGGGACTTACAGGTAAATTAATTATGACAAAGAGGTGTAGACCAATCTTACTAAGTTTACAAGAGAGAAAACATGCATTTTAGCACTGATCTGCAGTGGCAAAGTGGCCAGAGTCATAAAACCACCAACTACAGGTCAGAAAAAATACAGGAGGAAGGCAAAAAGTTCTGGGATGACCCTGCGAAAAGGCCCAAGTCCAACACTCTGCACATCCCGCTTTCCCATTTTCCAAAAGTTAAATAGGAGATCCAGTTGCAATATTTCTCAAGTTTGGTTTTGTTAGTCAGGGGGAGCAGCAGGCACATGGGATACTAATGTGTAAACTTGTATGTTCAGAGAGTAGAGTTCCAGTGGAAAGAGTTACTCACATCTGGAATTTATGGTTCAAAACTCCTAAAGCTGGGGAGGAGCCTAGCGCGCAACCAAGATGGCCGCGTAGGTGCGAGGCTCCCGAGGACCTCCGCGACCTCCTGCATTAATCCTGGCGATATCCTGTCCTTGTTGAGGGGACTGTGTTGGGGAACCGGAGCTGAGGCGCCACCTGCTTTTTGGGCTCGAATCGGACCCCGAACGCCGGTGGGAGCATCGATCGAAGGTTGCGGCCTTCTCCTCGCCGGCCCCCCGGATTGGAGTAGTGGGGCGATCCGGGGACAAAGTGAATAACAGCGGCGAGCGGGGCTGGGCGACTCGCGTACCCCGCACTTTCACTTTCGCTTTTGCGCCCTCCTAGCTCTCAAGCGGGGTCGGGCTGCGGAGCGGGGTGCGGTGGTGTGGCCTTGTCCGGGAGCCCGGTTGACCCGCCGGCGGTGGGTTGACCCGCGGTTCGGTGGTCGCCCCCGCCCCCCCCCCTGGCACCCGTGATTTGGTATAGCGGCCCGTTTGGGGAGCTTGGCACGACGGTGGAGAAGCCAGCATGTCCACCAAACAAGATGGCGACCGGGCGAAGGTGAAGACGACCCGCCGTGGCACGGCGCACCAGGCTAACAGTATGGACCGCTACACGCTCCAGAAGGGTTCTCCGGAGACATCGCGTGCATCCCCGGTGGGCCCGACGGAGGCATCTGCTCATCCGGTGGATCTGACCCTCCGGGACGTCATGGGCGCCATCGCAGAGATGAAGGCCTCGGTGGACCAGCGTTTCGACACCTTAGCGCAAAAAATAGACTCGGTCCTGGTGGATGTGAGCCTTGTGAGGGCAGACTTGTCCAAAACAAACGACCGAGTCGACTCCCTGGCCCACACCACAACGAGCCTCACAACAGACGTGGTGGCCCTCCAGAAGGAGGTGCGCCGGCTTGGCCAGGCGAGCGCCCTGATGGACCGGCGACTGGAGGACTCCGAGGGTCGGGCCCGGAGGAATAATGTCCGTATTGTGGGGGTGCCGGAGGGACGAGAGGCGGGGGCGGCGGATCTTTTCGTGGAAGAGTTGATCCAGACCCATCTCCAGCCCCGGGGGCTGAGTAAGTTTTTTGCGGTGGAGCGGGCTCACCGGGTCCCCGGGGGCAGACCTAAGACTGGTGCCCCGCCGCGGCCTCTCATAGCCCGGATTTTTAATTTTCGGGACAGAGATGCTATTCTCCAGACCTCCAGACAACAGGGACCGGTCAAGCTTGACAACATGGAGATACATTTCTACCCAGACTTTACTCCGGCGGTCCAGAAGCAGCGACAGAGCTTTCTTGGTGTTAAACGTCGCCTAAGGGACCTTGACCTCAAGTACTCAATGCTCTTTCCAGCTAAGCTGAGGGTAGAGGTGGATGGTCGCACGCACTTCTTCGACCGGCCCGAGGCGGCTGGGGACTGGCTGGACACTCTGCCTGGAGATCGGGGCCGGGGGGGCGGGGGGGGCGCGGCTGGCGAGGAGGGCCCGCCGGATCAGAATTGAGGGGTGACTGAATAGGCCTTGCTCTGGACGTTGTTCCTTCACCATTTATTGATTGCGTATGTTCCCCTCCTATGGAGGTCGTGTGGGGTCTGTTGGGGGCTTCCCTCCTCCTCTGGGGGACTAGTTAGTATTTAGCTATGGGGCGACAGGCACACTGCACTTTGGGGGGGCTGTCTGGGCTCATGCAGGGGTGCAGGGAGGGGGGAGTTCTGTTGGGACCGGGGGGTGGGGGGGGTGTGTTGTTTGTTAGCACCGCAGGGCAAACCCGCTACTATGTTGTTGTTTTTAGGATGCTCGATGGGGGACGACCGATTGTTTCGACGTATGATGGGGGGTAGGGATTTGACTGTGTTGTCATGGAATGTTAACGGCCTGGGGGATAGGATTAAGCGTGGTGTGGTCCTGCAGTACTTAAAACGTATTTCACCAGATGTTGTCTTCCTGCAGGAGACGCACCTTATAGGTAACTCCTTTCATGCAATGAATCGGCGGGGATATCGTTTGGCGGCCCATTCCGGCTTCACTTCGGGCTCGCGGGGGGTGGGTATTATGATCAAGAACTCGCTCCCGTTGGAGATTGATGAGGTGCGCCATGATGAGAGGGGACGCTACACGGTTCTAGTGGGAAGAATGGAGGGCAGAGTGTTTATCTTTGTATCAGTGTACGTCCCGCCTGGGTTACAAGCCACCACATTCGCGGACCTGGGGTGCCTCCTTCTGGACCTTCCGAGTGGCCTGCTGGTGGTTGGAGGGGACTTTAATGCGGTAGCCTCTGGGTCTATGGATCGCCATCCCCCTAGGGACCTCCCCCGGGCACAGGCGTGGCTGCCCGGCCTTCTGGACACGCTGGGCCTGGTGGATTGCTGGCGATTAAAGCATCCCGCATTGCGACAGTACACTTTCCACTCGGGTGCCCATGGTAGCCTCTCGCGGCTTGATTACATCCTTGTCCCGGCGGCCCATGCAGGGAGGGTGGGGGAGGTGCGCCATCTGGCGCGGGGTATCTCAGACCACTCCCCATTGTTGTTGCATTTCGATGTCTTCCCGAGGGGGGATGGCAGGGTGGCCCCAATCAATGCATGGTATTTGCGCGACCCCACCATTCGTGCCGATTTGATCAAATCCTTACAGCGATATTTCGACGAGAATGTGGGGTCGGTCTCTTCTGCCATCTCCCTGTGGGAGGCTTTCAAGGTAGTCCTTAGAGGGGAGGCCCTCTCCTTTATCTCCCATGCCCGGCGGCGCGAGCGGGAGGAGGTGACCCGGGTAGAGGCCGAGATTGCAGAACTGGAGGGTGACCTGGGGAGCGGGGTAACAGACGCCAAGTTGCATGTTCTACACCTAAAGCAGGCGGCCTATCGGGCCCTCGTTACGGAGGCGGCCAGGGGCCTCAGTAGAGAGCAGCAGGGGCGATTGTATGATGTGGGTGATAAGGCTGGCAAATTGATTGCGTGGTTGGATAAGAGGGAGAGAGCGAGCCGCGTGGTGCCTTTGATTGAGAGTGTTGATGGTGCGCGTGTCACTGAGCCGGAAGCCATTGTCTCCTGCTTCGCGGATTATTTCCGCGAAGTCTACTCCCCGGTTTCCCCCTGCTCGGAGGAAGATTCCCATGCCCTGCTTCGGGACATCGCACTGCCCTCCCTTACGGTGGAGGACAGGGATTCGCTGGACGCCCCTCCCACCTCGGACGAAATTGCCTTGGCTATTCGCTCGGTTGCATCCGGCAAGGCCATGGGCCCCAATGGTATTCCCATCGAGCTATACAAGCTACGCCCGGATGTGTTGGCGCCCCACCTGCGCGCGATGTTCCTGGCGGCCCACTCGCAGGGTTCCCTCCCGCCGGACCAGCGTCTGGCCACAATTGTGGTGATCCACAAGGAGGGGAAGCCCCGTGAACGGGTCACATCCTATAGGCCGATTTCGCTCTTGAACGCGGAGCCCAAAATCCTCGCCAAGGTGTTGGCCAACCGGTTGGTTGGCGTGGTGGGCGATTTGGTCCACCAAGACCAATCTGGCTTTATACCGCACCGCAACACGGCGCTCAATCTGCGGCGCTTACACGGGGTGCTCGCGCGTGTCCCATTTGTGCGGGAGCCGGCCATCTTGGCGTCCTTGGACGCCACCATGGCGTTTGATACGCTTGAATGGCCATACATCTGGGCGATGCTGGCGAAATTCGGGTTTGGCCCGGGTTTCATTAGCTGGGTCAAATTGCTATACTCGGGCCCATTGGCGCAGGTGGTAGTGAATGAGCGAGTCTCGGCCCCATTCGCGCTGGGGCGGGGTACGCGACAGGGTTGCCCCCTGTCGCCTCTCCTGTTTGCCCTGGCCCTGGAGCCCCTGGCGGAGTGGCTGCGGTGGCACCCTTCTATCCGTGGTCTCCGCTGGACCCCCGAGCATGAGGACCGTGTGTCCCTCTACGCTGACGATATCCTTCTGTATCTCGCCTCCCCGCGTAAATCACTGATCGTCCTGGTTGATGTTTTGCGCTCATTCGGTCGCAACTCAGGCCTGGTCATCAACTGGGCGAAATCCTGTGTCTACGTGCTTTCCGGGGAGGCTCCGGTCCTACCACGGGACTGTCCGATCCAGATTGCCTCTCAAGGTTTTCGGTACCTGGGTATCTATATCACTCTTGACCCGGAGGCCCGCTATGAACGGAATTTGCTACCCCCCCTCCAGCGCTTGAGGGAGGACGTGGTGCGCTGGCGGCGTCTGCCGCTCTCGCCGCTCGGCCGAGCGGCCTTGTTTAAAATGATGTCCCTGCCGCGCTTCCTCTACGCCCTCCAGAATACTATGGACTTGGTCCCGGCACGCTATTTCCGTGAGGTGGAGGGCCTCCAGCGGCGCCTGTTCTGGGACGGGAGGCCACGCATTGCTCTGGCTAAATTGACGCTCCCGTGGTACGATGGGGGGGTCGCCCTCCCGGACATTAAACGGTATTACTGGGCCTCCCAACTAGCTGCAATTAATCATGGCCTTTACGGGCCCGCCTTGAACCCGGCATTTGAGATGGATAAGATGCTCCTACCCGGTGGCGATTGCAATCGCGCGCTCTACTCTGGCGCGCCCGACTCCCGTTTGACGGGACCGACGCGTGTCATGGTGCGTGTCTGGCACGCGGCTAATGCAGCTATGGGGTGGAAGGACCGTTTGACCCGGGCGTCACCGCTGTATGCGTCTGAGAGGTTGGGCTCCCTGTGGACGTCGAAGGGCTTCGCGAAGTGGGACACGATCGGAATCAGCACGGTGGGAGATCTCTGGACGAGGGGGGGATTCAAAACTTTTGAGACGCTGCAGGCGGAGTTTCAGCTGCAAGGCAGTGAGTACTTTCGGTACCTACAAGTCCGCCACGCGCTGGGCTCCGTCTTCCCGGATGTCGCATCCATTCCGGAGTCTTCCCCCCTGGAGGACAGAGTGCTGGATGGCCATGTACCGGACAGCACGATCTCCCTCATATACAAAAAACTGATCAACGATAGATCGTGCCTGCTGACTAGTCTCCGCGAGGCCTGGGTTGCCGACGGGCTGGAGCTGGACGACGAGGATTGGATTTCCGCGGTGGCCTCTCCGAAAGAGGTGGCCATCCCGGCTCGCCTTCGTTTCGTCCAGCTCAAGATCCTTCACCGGGTGTACGTGACGGGGCCAAGGCTTCTGCGTATGGGTTTTGCTGGTGACGGAATGTGTAAGCGTGGCTGTGGTGCGTTGGCGACTTTCATGCATATACTGTGGGAGTGCCCGAAGGTGGAGCGATTCTGGCGTGGTGTGCATGAGGTCCTGCGTGTGGTGACTAGGGGTGGGCGGAATTTGCGGAATTAACCTTCGCAAATTATCGCGAGAATGTTTAAAATTATCGCAAACAAGCAGAAATATCGCGAAGATGCGGAAGTTTTTTTCCGGCATGTTCGCGAGATTTTCTGCATGGTTGCGGGTCGCCAACTTACCCATGTGGTTGCTTGCGGGCGCGGCCATCTTGTTTTGAGTTGTTCTCGCGGTGCATGATCGCGAGAAGAAAGACGTGATCGCGCGACGCATGACGTCACTGCGGGCGCGAACTGTCGCGAGACAGCGCAAATGGCTAAAAACAATACAACATCTCATGGAGAACGCGACCGGATCAAGAAAACTTGTCGGCGAACGCAGGGATTCAGGTAAGGCGATCGCGCGCGCGCGAGAATGTATCATTTTACAGCGCGAGCAAGAAACAAATTATCGCCAAGCTGCGGAAACCGGAATTTTTGACATTTTCGCGCTCTCCGCGGAACGCAAAAATGCCAAATTATCGCAATTTCCGCGAACGGAACGAAATTTTTGCCCAGGCCTAGTGGTGACGCGTGTCACGCTGCTGCCTGAAGCGAGGAGATGCTTGCTGAATGTATGGGAACCGAATGACTATTCGGTCCCGCAGACGCGGTGGGTGACTCTGGGATACATGATAGCTAAGCGTGACATTGCTCAATTGTGGGGATCCCAGAGGCCCCCTGCGGTGTCGGCCTGGAAGGAGCATATGGATTGGTGTATGTTTCGTGAAAAGGTGGTGTATGTGGCGAGGGGTAAGCCTGGGGCGTGGGTGAAACTCTGGGGCCCCTGGAACGCCTACCGCGGGAGTATTTGTGAGCCACCACTGCTACCGGCTGCCTCGCCTGCTCCGTCTCCCTAGACTGCCCCCCTCCCTCGGCCGCGGGCGCGCGGTCCCCCAGTCCCTGATCTACTCCCATTCCCCTCCTCAGAGTTCTGCTGCTGGTTTGGATCCCCCACTTATGGAGCACGTGCTGTCACTTTGGGTCGCGGGTTGCCTTGCGGGTGTGGTTTTTTGGTGTTGTTTTGTTTTAAGAAAAGGGAACCGTACTGTGGGCTTGGAGCTGTGTGGCCTGCACCATTGACTACTCCTGTTTCACTGCTCTGCACTGCCGAGAGACTTTTACTGTATCTATGCAATATGCTTTTGTCATTCTAGCGGCCGGCCGGGTGGTTGTAGGCCCATACCTGTAACTTTTACAAACTGCAATAAACGGTTTAAAAAAAAAAAACAAAAAAAACTCCTAAAGCTTTTCGAGTATTGTGAGGGTTTCCAACAATGACTGCAAAGCAATAGGGTTCCTTCTTCTCTTATCTTCTCCCTCAAGATAGGTGTCCTATAGGATTTAATGTGCAATGCATCACTTGTAACAGGTGACTATTACATTCTTCCGGTTGACATCAAGAAGGAAAACCTTTGCATTTAAGTTGTTAACATGTTTTTTGCTATTCCGGCTGTCATTGGACTGCTGCCCAGCTCCCCCAACACCTCTATCGGGACCTCTTACAATTGCTTATGCCCCTTAATTATCACACTTTGATGCCCTTTAGGTGCAGTAGCCAAGTTGCTCATAACAATAAAGCATACTTTGTTATAATCTCTATACATCAAGGAGTGGTAGTACATCAGTGTTATAATATGAGAGAGCTCTTGAATAGACATTTCTAAGAAACAATTGTGGAAATGTTTTGTGTGATTTGTGTTATTTCTTGATTCGAAAGGTATGCATTAAGATATCTCTGTTATGTTGGAAAGCAGCAATTGAAAAATATCTAACATTTCAGTGAATGGTTAGTCACGAGACAGAAACAGCCACAGATGGCAAATATTTCCAGATAAGAGACTTTGTCATCCATTCTCATCATTTTAGTACTTATTTTTACAGGCTGGTACTGAAGAGCCTGACCATTCTACCATACCTCACATATGGTTACCATTGCCCAATCTAGAAGTTTACAATTCAGTTACTTCACATCATAATCCGACTTTCAACTCCTGAATTCATCTCTAAGCTTTGTGAAAGTCTCTAATCATGCCAAAATACTTGTCCGCTGTCGCAGGTTTCTACCACAGTACCAATGTGCTCCCATTACCTGATGTATATTCCGGAAAGACTACCTTGGCCAAACAATCATTTTAGGCAATTGGCTTATTAGGTGTGAAGGATGTGAGTACTTCACATATACTAAATCCGCAACTTTCGGTTTATTGGGAATCAAGTAACCCATTGTAGCTCTCGACTCTCTCAGGGTAGAGAAGCAGAGAAGTCCAAGGCCTAATTAATGAGGTGGTGTATGCTGGTTCCTCCAACTTACTGGCACGACACAACAACACTCAATAAATCATTTTCCAAGTACCAAAAAGACAGGCTTGCTGACATAATCAGTGTGTGACCACATTAATAATAAAAGGCAAAAATCGATTACAGAATATGAATGCAACACTATTGATTTGAAAAGGGATGGTACCAACATTCAATAGCATTCATTAAGGCATGGAACCTTACATTGTCACTCATTTTTTCGGGAGGAGGAAGCACGCAGGGAAGGGGAGGAGGAAACGAGACCCAGGGGACAAGGAGAAATCTAGAGGCAACGAAATAATAAGAGTGCATGCCTCCACACGCCCCAACACTCCGGGAAGGGAAAATGGTCAAACCTGGATCCCCTTAAAAAAAGCCACACCGTCAAGGATAAACAAGGCAAAAAATGGCCGACAAGCAATAGAAAGGGAAAGAAGTCCTAAGACTACTGTCACAGAAACTAAAATAGGACTACCCATACCCATAGCAGTATATGCTTAGCTAGCAAATCGGCATCCATATTGGAACGGGCAAATGATCTGAACAATCAAGCCTACAGAATCACTCAACAGGTATTGACTACTATATGTTAATACATTTAACGAGAGAGGAAGAAATAGAATAAGAAAAACCAGAAGAAAGAATAACAAGACATAAGTATAGGAGAGAGAAGAAGAACAACTAGAACGAAGCAAAGAAAAAAAATAAAATGGCAGGATGCTTAAAAGCAGCAGGAAAGAACTCTCACAACATTATTTACCCTCCCAACATCTCTAAGAACGCAGCTAAGACTTTCAAGCACAACTTAATGAAAAAAAACACAGACACACTGATCTCAGACCCTTACTTCAACATAAAAAAGGGCATATTGGTCAATTACCTTATATTCTTAACAAGAAAGCCGGCAAAATGGCGCTTGACCATAACCATACTATTGAACACACAAGTTATAAAAAACGTACCATACTGCGTCAAGCTTCTGATCACTCCCTCGCACAGACTAAGAGCTGTTCTGAATATAACAAACTATAAAAATGGTACGGTACTCATTCAAGCTAAGGACAAGTATCTAAACAAATTTGATGAATACTTCTCCATGCTTAAAGAAAAAGTCTATGATTCAACTCGTACGAGGAATCAACACACCGCAAGTGGAACATGAGAAGACAACGGTCCCACAGAGGTCAAACCCTTCCCCAACAAATGCTACAGAGCCGAACAGGCTCTCCCCAGAATTAATGGGCCTAGCACCGAAGTTCACAGGGTATCCTTCACCAACATCCCTCAATGAAAGGCAAAGTCCTGCACAACGAACAAACACGTCAACGTCCATTCCGGGAGCCAATCGCCACATTCAACATGAAATAGTGGGAATTAAGTCGAGAAAGTCTGCTATGCCACCAAACATAGGAGATTATTCTACAACATCCACTCACCCACCAGTCAACGCTCCGCGTACATTCAACTCACCAGACAACAGGAGCCTAACTCCTATTCTATTAAAAAGCCCGCATACCGCCCCGAGGTAGGATCCCAGTTAATAAGAAGCCAAACTCCAGCAACCTTCTACAAACCATTTGCAAAGCGATACTGGATCTGAAAAATATTGCGCGCCTCACAGTAAACGCACTCTCCAAATTAAAAAAAAAACAAGAGACAGTACTCTCACTACATAAAAACATAAAAACAACACCAATGTTTCTATCAAACAGACATAATCGACCTCGAAAACTCCCTAGCTACCTATCGGACGAGGAAACGCAAGTACTACTGCAATCATACGAAGAGTTACCAACCACAACTAACCCTTGCGATGAGAACAAGATACATGTAATCAACTCAGTGCCAATGAACACCTTCAGAGAAGTTAGGCCTATTGACAGAAAATTAAATGCGAACAACCTGAAGCAAATAACACTAATCAATCCAAAGCAAGACCCCATCCAGGATTCGCAGGAAAAGATCACAGGGCTAATAAGCAACAGCCGCTCAGCAGTGAAACACGCGTCAGACATTGCTGACCTTATCCTGAGCCAGGAGATTAATGGTGTGATCCTAACGGAAAGTCAAAAAATCAAGGGGGGGGGAATGGATCACTTGTACCTGCCACCAGGGTCCGTTATGTTCTTTCCGTCAGTACTCCTCACTGGAATACTTAAAAAACCCTTATTCACGCAGGTATCTCGTGCGGCGGTATATCTTGGTTTTCTGCCTCTTATTATATGCGTGACAGCATCATCATAGGGTCTCTCTTTTGTATGCTTCCTCCACCTGGAGGGAACCACTGGTTTGTCAGTAGTGATCAGAAATCAAGGTGAGTGAAAAAGTGAGGTCTGGTGCTCCTTTAAAAAGTAATCCGCATACTAGCCAAAAATAACCTTTTTATTCTGTATGGTGTATGGGAGAACTGGATAAAAATATTTTCAAGTGCAGCGATGGGCTAATTATGAGTCCACCGCACTATGGTCGACATGTTTCAGCCCGGAACCCGCCCTCAAGAGGGTCGATGGGCTTTCTTCAGGACCTAAGAACTGTGCAGCAATTGGGTATTTTCCAATTGGAGTGGTCAGGATAAATATCCTGTTTATAGGTCAATAGTACCTAGAAGAAGAGACAGAATTTAGATATCATAGGTGCGATATAGTGTGTAAAGGATGGTGCTGGTCAGAGTTCAAGTAGAACAATAGAGAATAAAACCAGTGAAGTTCATCATTGAACAAACATGGAAACATTAAAACAAAATTTAAAAGTAGAAGAGATCGCAATCGTTTGATCTGTAAAGCACACTATGGTAAATGGCAATGCTTTAAATGCTGTGGTTAAAGTTAGTAGATACCAACTGTTTTTGCAAACACACTCAAGCAGTCGTATAAAATGGCAACTCTTTGTTCTTGAAGCTGTAATTCTTAAGGTGGTAACAAAGTCCTCAAATAATATTTTTTAATAGTGTTAAGTCATTGTTTATATTGTGTTTAGTATTCAAAGGTGAGGAGATCGTGGGTCTTTAACAAAAGTTGGAAACGCACTTCACAATGGAACTTAAGGTAAAACCTGTCAATCATTGTCCGGTATTTAGGTAGTCTACTGCGAAGGTGGGGCATCGCATGTGCACTGAAAAAATATATAAATATACCGGAGGTTGCACAGTTAGTAGTGACAGAGAGGTCTCTGTGTTTTTCGTGCGTGCAATAATAGTTTGCTCGGTACAGATTATCGCAAGGTTGCAGCGTGAGTTGGGAGGTGTCGGTTGTAGTATTAGTTTACTCGATACAGATTATCGCTAGGTTACAGCGTGAGTTGGGAGGTGTCGGTTGCATACCTTTTTCTTGAAATCCCAAATCGGGCTCCTAACGGAAACATGGCTAACAGAATCCTCCTCCCCGTGCTTGGATCAACTGGTGCCCCCTGACTATTTAATTGTGAGGCAAGACAAGCTAAAGTAAATAGGTGATGGTATTGCTGTTATTCATCACTCGGAGCTCTTGGTTACGCCATTGCCCGACGACCCTCTTAACGCTTGCGAATACCTCGAACTCTCCATAGTTAACAACGAGAAACAGCTATGCAAGGTTCATGCATTTTATCACCCACCAGGCAAGAATGAACCTTTTATCAACCACTTAATGGAGATCATCACAGCAAACACCTCCCCACACTCCAATGACATATTCCTAGGAGACTTCAATTTACACTGGAACAATCCTAATGACAGCCAGATAGACCTCATCAAAGACTTTCTAGCAGATCAAAACCTAGTGCAAGCTTGCACGCTTCCAACGCATGTGAAAAGCTCCACACTAGACTTGATCAGATCCAAAGATAAAGCTGTGAGTTTAACCTCAATCATACCTTGTGACTGGTCAGATCATCACATAATAACCTTCCAAATTCCCAGAGCACTGAAGAACAGAACCACTCACCCAATCAAACCCAAACAATGGGTGAGGACCACAAAGAACGTGGACAAGGTGAAGCTGGTGTCGCTATGCAGGAGAGATCTTCCCCCTCCCAGAAATATGTCAAACGCCAACGAACTCACGGAGCACTACAATACGAAGATGTCACAGGTAATGGACACCATTGCACCGTTAAAACTAAAACGAACATCGGACAAAGATAAAAACCCCTGGTTCAGCGACACGCTAAATGAAGAAAGACATAAACTGAGACTAGAAGAAAGGAAATGGAGACAGCTGCCATCAGCCCCACACCTAAAACTGCTAAGAAAAACCAGAAGCGTCTACAATAAAAATATTCTGAAGTCAAAAAAAGAATTCTTCAGAACGGAATTGGAAAACGCGAAAAACAGACCGCGGAAACTATTTGAACTGGTTAAATAACAATCAAACAAAATGTAAAAATCCGCACTAGAAGCAACAAAATCTCAAATTAGCTGTGAGGAATTCGCAAATTTCTTTTCTTCCAAGGCCATGTCCCTGGAATGCTAGCTGAAGTCAGTAACTTCTACATGGGAGGCCTCTCAACCAAATATTCCATCAATGCCCAACGATTCAATACCCAAAAACGAAGCTCATTGGTCCACTTTTGAGCTATATGACCAAAACAACATCCTGAAAACCCTATCGGCCCTTAAGCCTAACAATCACTTCAATGACCCACTCCCTGCAAAATGTATGCTGTACATAGACCAGGAGATCATACCTAGCTGGACATCGATAGTCAATGCTTCCCTGTCTCAAGGATACTTCCCAGACTGTCTAAAAATGTGACAAGTCATTTCCATCATAAAAAAACCGACAGAGAATCCCGCTGATCCTAGCAACTTTCGGCCAGTATCCAACATTCCCTATTAGCTGAAGTGATTGAAAAATGTATTCAGCAACAACTAAGCCAGCACATATCTAAATTCCAATTACTAGATGATTGTCAATCAGGATTCAGACCAAACCATAGTACAGAAACGGCAATTCTGCACATTGAAAATGACGCACTATTCGCTCTAGACCAAAACAAAGCATGTCTGCTAATCTTGCTTGATTTATCATCCGCGTTCGACACAGTTAACCAGGAAATATTGCTAGAACGTCTGGAGAACAGGATGGGTTTTTCCGGCAACGTTCTTGAATGGTTCAAATCCTACTTGAAGAACAGATCACAAAGATTTCTGGTGAATAAGATCCTGTCAACATCATCCCCCATTCAGATAGGGGTTCCACAAGGATCAACCCTCTCCCCGTCACTATTCAACCTATACGTGGAACCACTAACGGACATACTCCACCGTGCCAACATCCTTTTCCACATGTATGCCGATGACACTCAGATTTACATTAAGATCTTTTCCTTAGAGGAGATCAGAACAATGAACAAGGCTCTACGGGTGACGATGCAATGGCTAACAAGCAATCAGCTTAAACTAAACGCAAAAAAACAGAATTCCTCCTAATCTCACCCACCAAAAGTCCGCCCATTATAAAGGAATGGACCAATTTGATCACTGCACTCAATTGCACCCCGATCACTGTGGATTCAACCAAATCTCTAGGAATGACGCTAGACCAAAGCCTAAGCATGCAGTCACACATTAACACACTGGCTAAAAGTGCAAGATTTCACCTGAGCTACATTAAGAAATTGAAACCTTTCATCGAAACCGCGGACCTCAAAATGGCAGTTCAAGCATTAGTAATCTTGAGGATTGAATACGGATGCACAACACTTTCTGGGCTCCCCAAAATTGCAACAGCACCCCTTAAAGCCTGCCTCTACGCAGCAAAAAGGCTCATAACAGGGTCTAAAAAATTTGACCACATCTCTCCTCACCTGAAAGCACTGAACTGGCTACCTTATGAAGCCAGAATTCAGCTCAAACTGGCGTGCATAACACACAAAGCTCTACACACTTTAAGTCACCAAGATACCTAGCACAGAAACTGGTGATTTCTGGGGGAAACAGACAATCAAGGAGCGCCAGAGACCTAGTGCTGAAACCATCGATTTTACGCAGAAAAAAAAATTACAACAGAGCGTTCTCAGGTGCCGCACCGGCAATATGGAATTCGCTACCCCCAGACATCAGAAGGCTACCCAACCATGCAAGATTCAGAAAGAAACCAAGATCCTCTTAATGAGTAAATTCCTACCATAAACATTACAGAGCATCCACACATGGCTCGCCCAAAAACTCTCGCTCAAGGACACAAGAGTTTTAGAGCTAATGTCGTTTGTCCATTACAGGGCTCTTGTTTCCCTTGGGGACATTGTCCCTCTAGTCTTACAGCCGGCGAACGTACTATAAGAGTTATCAAAAGAAACAGAGATGTGAACTTTGAAATAGACTGGAATATATTAAATGCTATACAGAACTTTGTGCTAGAAAAATTACCATGTCATGAACTGTGAAGGTCTCTGATACCCTACGGGGTCAAGTTTGCGCTATACAAAACACTGAAAAAATAAATAGTATTGTTGTCAAGAATGAATTATACATTTAATAATATATGTTCAAGAGTCTTATTTTGACTGTGACTATGCTGGTACTGCATCTTTAGCACCAACCAGCAGAGATCACCACATTCCAAAACCTTAGTAAAAGCACACGCCCAGGAAATGCTTAAAAGTACATGAAACATCTCTCAGGAGCATAAACGTAACTCCCTGAAAGATTTAGGGCAACTTTGAGAGGGCATGTTCTGGGTGGCTGCTACACTTAAGGCAGACCCCCCTGGACAACTCCAAGACTGTTGGATAGTGCCCCTGCCGCAGTCCTTCCTGTGTCACCACAAGAACCAATATGCATATTTTGCACCATCCCTGAGGATTTGGGGAGCACCTTTAGCACCAATCATGAATAAGAACTGCAGTGCTTTTGATTCGCTTTTCTTTCAACAAGCTTACCTTTTGTATGGACCTACAGCAGGCACATCGTGTGATTGCTGTTAGCTAAAGTCATGTGCCTGGGGCTGTTTGAGAGATAACACAATTCTGTCAGATATGGACACACGGGACAGAGTGAGTTCAAAAGTAATTAACCCTCTCTTACTGTATGTCTTGGACTTTTGCAGTTGGTCCTTTCGAACTAAGATCCCTTAAAATACGTATTTCTAAAAGATAAGACAGCGTGACCCGGTGACTCATGTCACCCAGAAAGACTATTCTCATTACTGAGTTTTCATTAAAATAGCCAATTCACACTGGCAGTTGTAGTGACTTGTTTCAAATGAAACAGTCACTTTAAGAAACCAGATGGCAATAATTTGCAAAACTAAAGTCACCTGAAAGGTTTTGAAAGAGGCCACTGTAGGCCGCCCATAACAAACATGGGCCTGAATGTTTCATATCGTCATTTTTCAGAATATTGTGCAAGATGTGTGGACAACCTAAACCTTTATTCTTCTGAGGTCAAGAAAACAAGCACTCTAAAATTGAGCAATAACACCATGCTTTCTATGCACCAACAAATTATTTTTGTGGGGTAAGCTGTGGAAAGTATCACTATTAATAAAAAAGAGTCTTCATTTATTCCATGCCGGTACAGAGGGAGAGTCAAGTGCAAGTATGTTAGGCTTTGGCAGGTATTTTCTTTAAATCTTGACATTTCGTTATTATTATTGAATTATTTTTGGAGCTTCCGGAATATTAAATATTTGAAATACAAACAGTGCCATTTATAAACATAAAATATTGATTTGGATGTACAGTTTTGAGATACCTTGGGATACTGTTAGAAATGGGATTTCTGTTAGAAATGGGATTTCTGGTTGGCTAAGGCTTGCGCCAAAGTCAGACAGAAACCACCACTCTAGTCAGGGCAAGGAAGTTACACGCCAAAGATAACCCCTGCTCACCCCCTTGGTAGCTTGGCACGAGCAGTCAGGCTTATCCCGGAGGCAAGGTGTAAAGCGTTTGCGCGCGCACCCAGCAACAACACCCAAGGCCCACCACAAAGGAAACTCCACACAAGGTATTCTATAAAAATAGCCTTTGTATTATACAAAACACATTAGATAAAAACACACACTTTACAAGGTGCCAACAGGCACGGGCAGAATTTACAAGGGATTATATGTACAGGGGGACAGGGCCACATGGACCACTGTCAGGAATTAGCACTTTTAGAATTTAGAATATAAAATTACTGTAGCACAAAATAACATATAGCACACAACCAGTAACCACTGGAAACATGTAAGTACCACCTACTCAACCCTAACCACCTTAGGAAAATGTCACGCAGGGAACTCGGACCTCACTAGCACCACCTGTACTAGGAGAAAACAAACAACCACCTAAGTATCACAATACCTGTAGGGGTAATAGCACGTTACACATGATGCATCACATTCAGAGGTGTAGGGAAGGAAAACACATGATGCATAAAATACATTCAGCGGTGTAAAACATGGCACATGACGCATAAAAATACATTCAGAGGTGCAGGTAGGAACAACAGCGCAACACTCACAGTCGCCACCACCTGTGGCAGTCCCTAGGCCAACTGGCCTTGTCGGGGCTAGGACGCCCTGTCCCAGTAAGGCTGCGCCAGCTGCGCAAGCCACAAGCGTGAGGTCCCAACCGAAACGTGGCAGCTGCCCACTAAGTGCTGGGCAGCTGGAGGAATGAGCGTGGGCACCACTGTGCCCTTCAATACAAATCTGCCGCTCTCACGTGGAGCCTCTCCTGGGCTCTAGCCAAACGAAATGCCCCCTACGTTGGAGCCTTCGTGGGCTCTGCTAACAATATGCCCCCGTGGAGCCTCGGGGCTCTAAACAACAACGACAGCCCCCTAGAGCCTTCTAGGCTCGAGAAATAATGCCCCTTCGTTGGAGTGGCCCGCTGCCTTCCGGGGCCGCTCTGATCACCCAAAGCAATGCCCCCTCGCAGTTGGAGCGGCCCACTGGCTTCCGGGGCCGCTCTGGTGGTCAACACTATGCCCCGGTCCGTCAGAATCCCACACGGGGGACTCTTTTACACTGCTGCCCCACACGTACGGAGTCCCCCAGCCCTTCACCACTTACCGGGCTGCTCTCTGGGGACTCCGGCGGTCGACGGGCTCTTTTCCTTTGCTGTGGAGGTTCCGGCGTCGGGATGGCTCTCTCGCGGCGGGGCAGGCACCGACAATGTGCCTCGGGGCCCCGCCGCCGACCCTCTTAACGCTTGCGAATACCTCGAACTCTCCATAGTTAACAACGAGAAACAGCTATGCAAGGTTCATGCATTTTATCACCCACCAGGCAAGAATGAACCTTTTATCAACCACTTAATGGAGATCATCACAGCAAACACCTCCCCACACTCCAATGACATATTCCTAGGAGACTTCAATTTACACTGGAACAATCCTAATGACAGCCAGATAGACCTCATCAAAGACTTTCTAGCAGATCAAAACCTAGTGCAAGCTTGCACGCTTCCAACGCATGTGAAAAGCTCCACACTAGACTTGATCAGATCCAAAGATAAAGCTGTGAGTTTAACCTCAATCATACCTTGTGACTGGTCAGATCATCACATAATAACCTTCCAAATTCCCAGAGCACTGAAGAACAGAACCACTCACCCAATCAAACCCAAACAATGGGTGAGGACCACAAAGAACGTGGACAAGGTGAAGCTGGTGTCGCTATGCAGGAGAGATCTTCCCCCTCCCAGAAATATGTCAAACGCCAACGAACTCACGGAGCACTACAATACGAAGATGTCACAGGTAATGGACACCATTGCACCGTTAAAACTAAAACGAACATCGGACAAAGATAAAAACCCCTGGTTCAGCGACACGCTAAATGAAGAAAGACATAAACTGAGACTAGAAGAAAGGAAATGGAGACAGCTGCCATCAGCCCCACACCTAAAACTGCTAAGAAAAACCAGAAGCGTCTACAATAAAAATATTCTGAAGTCAAAAAAAGAATTCTTCAGAACGGAATTGGAAAACGCGAAAAACAGACCGCGGAAACTATTTGAACTGGTTAAATAACAATCAAACAAAATGTAAAAATCCGCACTAGAAGCAACAAAATCTCAAATTAGCTGTGAGGAATTCGCAAATTTCTTTTCTTCCAAGGCCATGTCCCTGGAATGCTAGCTGAAGTCAGTAACTTCTACATGGGAGGCCTCTCAACCAAATATTCCATCAATGCCCAACGATTCAATACCCAAAAACGAAGCTCATTGGTCCACTTTTGAGCTATATGACCAAAACAACATCCTGAAAACCCTATCGGCCCTTAAGCCTAACAATCACTTCAATGACCCACTCCCTGCAAAATGTATGCTGTACATAGACCAGGAGATCATACCTAGCTGGACATCGATAGTCAATGCTTCCCTGTCTCAAGGATACTTCCCAGACTGTCTAAAAATGTGACAAGTCATTTCCATCATAAAAAAACCGACAGAGAATCCCGCTGATCCTAGCAACTTTCGGCCAGTATCCAACATTCCCTATTAGCTGAAGTGATTGAAAAATGTATTCAGCAACAACTAAGCCAGCACATATCTAAATTCCAATTACTAGATGATTGTCAATCAGGATTCAGACCAAACCATAGTACAGAAACGGCAATTCTGCACATTGAAAATGACGCACTATTCGCTCTAGACCAAAACAAAGCATGTCTGCTAATCTTGCTTGATTTATCATCCGCGTTCGACACAGTTAACCAGGAAATATTGCTAGAACGTCTGGAGAACAGGATGGGTTTTTCCGGCAACGTTCTTGAATGGTTCAAATCCTACTTGAAGAACAGATCACAAAGATTTCTGGTGAATAAGATCCTGTCAACATCATCCCCCATTCAGATAGGGGTTCCACAAGGATCAACCCTCTCCCCGTCACTATTCAACCTATACGTGGAACCACTAACGGACATACTCCACCGTGCCAACATCCTTTTCCACATGTATGCCGATGACACTCAGATTTACATTAAGATCTTTTCCTTAGAGGAGATCAGAACAATGAACAAGGCTCTACGGGTGACGATGCAATGGCTAACAAGCAATCAGCTTAAACTAAACGCAAAAAAACAGAATTCCTCCTAATCTCACCCACCAAAAGTCCGCCCATTATAAAGGAATGGACCAATTTGATCACTGCACTCAATTGCACCCCGATCACTGTGGATTCAACCAAATCTCTAGGAATGACGCTAGACCAAAGCCTAAGCATGCAGTCACACATTAACACACTGGCTAAAAGTGCAAGATTTCACCTGAGCTACATTAAGAAATTGAAACCTTTCATCGAAACCGCGGACCTCAAAATGGCAGTTCAAGCATTAGTAATCTTGAGGATTGAATACGGATGCACAACACTTTCTGGGCTCCCCAAAATTGCAACAGCACCCCTTAAAGCCTGCCTCTACGCAGCAAAAAGGCTCATAACAGGGTCTAAAAAATTTGACCACATCTCTCCTCACCTGAAAGCACTGAACTGGCTACCTTATGAAGCCAGAATTCAGCTCAAACTGGCGTGCATAACACACAAAGCTCTACACACTTCAAGTCACCAAGATACCTAGCACAGAAACTGGTGATTTCTGGGGGAAACAGACAATCAAGGAGCGCCAGAGACCTAGTGCTGAAACCATCGATTTTACGCAGAAAAAAAAATTACAACAGAGCGTTCTCAGGTGCCGCACCGGCAATATGGAATTCGCTACCCCCAGACATCAGAAGGCTACCCAACCATGCAAGATTCAGAAAGAAACCAAGATCCTCTTAATGAGTAAATTCCTACCATAAACATTACAGAGCATCCACACATGGCTCGCCCAAAAACTCTCGCTCAAGGACACAAGAGTTTTAGAGCTAATGTCGTTTGTCCATTACAGGGCTCTTGTTTCCCTTGGGGACATTGTCCCTCTAGTCTTACAGCCGGCGAACGTACTATAAGAGTTATCAAAAGAAACAGAGATGTGAACTTTGAAATAGACTGGAATATATTAAATGCTATACAGAACTTTGTGCTAGAAAAATTACCATGTCATGAACTGTGAAGGTCTCTGATACCCTACGGGGTCAAGTTTGCGCTATACAAAACACTGAAAAAATAAATAGTATTGTTGTCAAGAATGAATTATACATTTAATAATATATGTTCAAGAGTCTTATTTTGACTGTGACTATGCTGGTACTGCATCTTTAGCACCAACCAGCAGAGATCACCACATTCCAGAGCCTTAGTAAAAGCACACGCCCAGGAAATGCTTAAAAGTACATGAAACATCTCTCAGGAGCATAAACGTAACTCCCTGAAAGATTTAGGGCAACTTTGAGAGGGCATGTTCTGGGTGGCTGCTACACTTAAGGCAGACCCCCCTGGACAACTCCAAGACTGTTGGATAGTGCCCCTGCCGCAGTCCTTCCTGTGTCACCACAAGAACCAATATGCATATTTTGCACCATCCCTGAGGATTTGGGGAGCACCTTTAGCACCAATCATGAATAAGAACTGCAGTGCTTTTGATTCGCTTTTCTTTCAACAATTCAGCCTTGTGCTGTGTTTCTTTTTAATCTGAGTGTCTGTGCCTTCACAAGCACAAGGGGGTGTCATTGTTTAGGGCCCTAGAAAAGCTTTAAATCCCCCAGCCCCTGCCAGCTCCCCATGCGCTAGATACGTCTTTGTTGCCGTGCGGAAGCTGACACCTGGTCCTACTCTCCCACCTGCGAGCGTCTGGTGCGGGCATGAGCAGGCAATCCTGTTGTTCACACTGTGTTGGGAACAGTGATGCTGGAAATGCCCACTGCCCCAGACAATGGAATGGCAAGGGCCTGAGGAGGGTCCAGCCTGGCAGGACACTATGTTTCTCTCCCTAGGTAATGGGGTCATGTGGGAACGTTTTCTTTCACTCCAGGCACCAGGAGATGGGTTCTCTGGTGCTGAAAGTGGCTTCCATGATAGGGCCCCACACACACAACCTCTCCATTTAGATGAAATACAGAAGTTTTCACTGACCCCTTTGGGCTTAGCTGTGGCTGGTGGAACCCCTAGCAAATCCAGTAGAGCGCTATGTACTTGACTTCCCTATTATTACCCCCATGGGACTAAACTAACCATGCTCATTTCTATTGGTCCATTGAGCTGATTTTCATAAGGAAAGCATCTTTTTGCTCCTGGTGGTGAGCTCAATCCACCTTGAGCATTATATTCAGGCCTTCTGACCTACACATTTGACTTTCCTTCCTGGGGCCTGATTTCCTGCCCCTGCCGGAGGGACTGTTCTCCTTCTGGGCACCTTGCACCCGCTAGTCCCTAGCGACCTTTTCAACAGTCCTTCTGTAGCCCTCCAGCAGAGTATCCTTCCTTTTCGCACTCCATGGGCCCATGAGTTTTGCAAAGCACCAGTGTGTCAGCAGGGGAGCCAGGGGCCACCCTTCTGATGGGAGTCAACAAGCTGCAGGACCAGTGCCCAAATGGTTCAGAGGAACCCTCCATTGTCTCCTCAAACAGGTCTATCTCTCTACTGTCTGTGAGAGGATATAAGGGCCAGTGCCATTGGCTGGGATAAACACTAGTAGCCCCTGGATGTCATTTGCAGTAAAAGCCCTTCAGTACATCCTTGCAGTGGCAAGGGTCTCCTTCCAACTGGGCTTTCCTTCTCGCATCATCACTCACATGTCTTTCATTTGTGCAGGGGTTTTTAGGTGGGGATGGGAAGTTCTGGAAGGTAGGCATCTCTTCCCAATCATAGAGCCCAACATCATTACTCCACCTATGGACCAACCCTCCCAGCACATTATTCTGGGCCATTTAAATATGGTGGATTGAATTGGTCTATGAAAAGAGCCTCTATGAGAGTTTTAACTTCACCCGGATGTACACAGCTGCCTGATCCCTTCACAACAAACCACCAAAGGGGAACCCCTTCGGTGTTTGGCATTTCTCCTTTTTTCCATGGGTTTCACATTGTCCATGTCAGGTGCAGTATGAACATTTAACACATGAAGATTTTCTCTCAACCCCTTCCTTTCCCAGGAACTGGGCCAAGCAAATGGCTCTGTTGTATGTACAGAAGTTTGATATTTCTGCTGGCCAGAAGAGTAGTTAACTTGACCCAGTAGGGTGGAAAAAGCCTTGAATCTGAGGATTCTTCAAGTATAATAGTGGGTACAAATATCACAAAAGTGGTAACAGTTATGTACTCTGGGTACATGTTCGCCATAGGATTCATACCTGGCTGGTATCTTTATACCTACATATGAGAAAATTCTGCAGTGGTCCAGATTTTGCCCATAGGGTATAATGCAGTGAGCACACCTGTATTTCTCCCAGGGCTGTCTACATGGAGAAGTGCTATTATGTCTAAGCAATCCATATTTTGCTGTGTGGATCGCTGTGATTCACACACATTTTGTCAAAACTCTTTGTCCTTAATACTGTTTCCCTAAAATGATGTGAGCTGCAGTTACAAAGTTTTATTTTGGAGGTTTCACCTCCTTTTGCACTTTCTCTTTCAGTTAAAGACTCCTGGTGTACCCTGGCTGCTCTTCAATTAACTAGTTGCCTTATTTTATAGTGTTAAGTCTGGCAATGTAAAGTTTCACATTATGTGCACCATGCAAGCTGTCACACCTTCTCCTTCTTTCTTGGATGAGCCTGGTGAACCACCTGTTAGGTGGGTGTTGTGGTTTGAAGCTTTTGAAACTTATCTTGGGGCAATAGGGGCTTTGAGATTTGGTGCTGAATGCAAAAACATATTACTGCTTCTTTCTTTGGGGCTTGAAGGGGGGCCATGCTTA
Source organism: Triturus cristatus (assembly GCF_964204655.1). Lineage (NCBI taxonomy): Eukaryota > Metazoa > Chordata > Amphibia > Caudata > Salamandridae > Triturus > Triturus cristatus. The sequence goes on along the minus strand of NC_140586.1, from coordinate 400,821,791 downwards.
AACATTTATCTGATTTGACACATGAGGGTGGTGCAAACGTGGATAAATATCAAGATACTGTTCTTAAGATTAAAATTAGGATTGACAAACAGCCTAGCCTCGTGCTTTTAATTCACTAGTTTTTCAAGATAAAACAAGTTGATGGAGAAGATGTGGATGCTTATATATCTGTGTTGCAGAGACTTGCATCACTTTGCCAATTCAGGGGTTTTACTGACCAACTCATTAGGGATCAATTTGTGTGCCAGTGCAGAGAAAAGCAGATTAGACAAAAGGTTCTAGCCATTAGAGGAGACCATGAAAGTGGCTAAGAGCATTGGAATCGCTCGACTCTCATTGAAGGAGTTTGATGATAAACCAATTGAAGCTATCAGTGTTGTTGGGAGTGGGAAATCTAGACTAAGAAATGTGTGCAATAGTAATGTCACTAATGTTAATGTTTTGGGTAAAAGTGATAGTGATAGACCTGGTACCATTGGCGTGAGTCTCCCTTCCATTTTTTATGATTGCCTCCTCTGTTTTTGATATGTTTTGCTGGTTTAGATGCTTTGAGCGCTGTGCCACTGCTATTCAGTGCCACAGTGCAAGTGCTCCCTATGTGAAATTGATGTATTGATTAGTGACTCCATGATTGGGTTATTTGATTTACCTAACAGACCCTAGTAGAGTACACCATGTGTGCCCAGGACTTGTTAATCAAATGCTGCTGGTGGGCTTGCAACACTGGTTGTGCCACCCACAGAAGCAGCTTGTAAAGTGGGTCTCAGGTCTACCATTGCAGAGCCTGTGTGCAGTCTGTGACTGCCATGTAGACTGACCAAGTGCACCCACTTGCCAGTCCCTAAACCTTCCCTTTTTTTCACATCAGACACCCCTCTGGTAGGCCCAAGGGCAGGGTGCATTGTAAGTAGTATAAGGTAGGACATGCCCTGCTGTGTGTGTGGCATGTTCTAATAGTGAATTACAGCCATTTTCGTTTTCACTATTGCAAGGCTACCTGTTCCCCATAGGTCAGAATGGGCAGTTTTATTATTACATTTTATAATCCTGACTGACTCAGGGAACATGGTAGAAATTCGAGTTTAGTATGCCTGAACTCAGAATGAAAAAATACATCTTTTAGTGAAGTTGGTTTTAACATTCTGTGTTTGAAAAATGCCACTTTTAGAAAGTAGGTATTTTCTTGCTTAACTGTCCAAGCCTGCCTCTGCCTCTGCTAGGTTGTGTATTGTGTGTCTGGTTTTGTGAGTGACAGGGGCTGGGGGATTCTAGGAGAGAGGGTGAGTCAGCACAGGGCTGAATAGAAAGATCTACATGTAGATGGGTGGGAGGAGTTGCACCTGGGACCTGAATAGGGCTGTGCCTTCCCTCCACAATGCTGGCTCCACCTCCTGTGGTGCGTCTGATGTCTCTGTCCTGCACTGTGAAAGGAAAGAAGGAGTCTTGCCAGCAATGTGCTCCAGAACTGACCAGAACTGGTTTGGACTAGGCAAAGGTCTCTCTGCCTTCAGAGAACAAAGGGAAAAGTAGTATAAATATGGGGACCCATACCCCAAGATTTTAGATCACTTCTGGAACAACAAGACGAATCTCTGCTAAGGAGAAAAACCAAAGGAAGCTGTAGGAGTGTCCTGCCCCCCTGCCAATGTGCTGTGCTGCTGGGTTGGCCTACAATGGTGTCTTCAGTGCCAAGGAGAGGAGAAGGAACTTTTAAAGGACTTTCATTATCTTGCAGAATATTACTCCAAGGGCTTGAACTTGTGCTTGCCTCATGCTGAAGTCTCAGGGACAAAAGACTTCACCACCAGTTCCCCTCTGAATTTCCTTGCTGTGAATTCTATCTGCAGAAGCCTGCGTGTGGCTGGGAGCTGGAAGCGCGATGCAACGAGAAGAAGCTTGTCGCCGCCGCAGCTGTAGTCATCGCATCGCCGGAGAAGCGTGCCACTGCCACATCTCCCCAGAAGCGTGTCTTCGTCACAGTTGTCTGCTGTCGCATCCCGGGGAAGCGTGTCACCACCATGAGGGTCGCCGTCGCATCACTGGAGAAGCGTGTCGCAGGGCCTGTCGCGGCTCCAAAGTACAGAGTCGCCGCAAGGCTGCCAGGCCGTGCACGCATCGTCTCAACTTCATCGCATCAAGGGCACCATCTTATCGCATCGCACCGGATTGTCGCATTGCATCGAGGCGCTATCTTGCCGCATCGGAACCGGGCCGCAGTACGGGAATCTACACATCACCTCCTCTCCCGTAAGGATCAAGACGCATCCCCTACTCTGCGCAAGCATTGAGGCGCGACGCATCGTCTCCCCCGAAGCAAGGAACCAACGCATCTCCAACGCTGCAAGCCTTTTGTTTATTTTGCGTTACGCATCCAGGTACTTTTGTGAGAACTGTATCGCATTTACCATCAACTTGAACTAAGGTAATTCTACCATCTTTAAGTCAATTTTGAGTACAGTATTGTGGATTTTTGTCGTTTGTGGTTTTGTGTTAAATCTATATAAAGAATACATATTTTTATAAAACCTGTGTGGTGTCCATCTGTAGTGTTTCACTGTATTACTATATGTGTTCGCAAATAGTTAACACACTACCTCTGAGATAAGCCTGTCTGCTTGTGCCAAGCTACCAAGGGGGTTGAGCAGGGGTTATCCAGTAGTGTAATCCCCTTTCCCTGACTTAGAAGCAACGGTCCCTATTTGGTCAAGGGTACCTACCTCTGCCAACTAGAGACCCCCAGTTCTAACAACATGTGTTTTTGTTTTGGGAATGCCTCACATCCCAAAGGGGGAAGGTGTCTAGTTGTCAATGTTGTGTGTAGCTATTACAAAAAACCCGTACATTTTTCCAAAGTATGTTTAAAAGAGAAAATGCATTAAAAAAAAGTGTGGCATGTGTGGTGGAGTCTGATGATGAGTCTGACTCGGAAGTAATTTCGGTAGATACAGATTTGCAAATGATTTCCTCTTCTGACAAAAATGACCCTGTTGCTAGTGACCCATTGTACTGTGTCGACCCCATTGTAGAAGTGAGTGTTAGAGGGAAAGTCCTAAGACTATTGGTTTATTCTGGTGCCAGAATAACGTTTATCACACAGAAGTTATTTGAGGAAACGTGGTGCGATAGAGAGTTGATTTCACAGGACCGCTCTCCAGTTTCTTATGAGAGGAGCAAGATTAAGCTTCTTGGTTACATCAAAGATATACTCATGTTCAAAGGGAGAAAGATCAGGGGTAAGGTTTATGTTGCAGTTAAGGGTCTGGACATATTGGGTTGGTTCCATCTGGGAATGTTGAGATGGTGCCTAGACCAGGTGCCAGAGAACAGGTCTTGGTGGTTGATTGTGATGATGCGGGCAAAAGTGGAAAAGCATTTTTCCCTCTGTTTTTGGTGAATGATTTAGGGAAATTCTAAGTTTCAAGCACAAGAGTATAGTGAAGGGAGGTGCCTTCCCCATAAAACACAAACTAAAGGGGGGGAGTTCCTTTTAGTGTGAGGGAAGATCTGGACAAGAAACTCGGGTCTGTGTGTGATAAAGGTTTTATCGATCCTTCTCTGTCGTTGTCTCCACTTGTAGTGGCGCATAAGAGGTGTGGACTATTATGTGTGTATGTAAATTTGAGGTCACTCAACAAAGACATCTGGATCGACTCACACCGGCTACCTGAAATTAGTGACCTCTTTGCTTGTGTCAAGGGAGCTAGATTTTTTTCTAAACTTGATTTGGCCAATGTCTGTCATCAAACTGAGCTACACCCTGATTCACGTCTGTTGACAGCCATTGTTTCTCATTAGGAACTTTCCAGTATAGACATATGCATTTTGGCTTGGCATCTGCTGCGTCTGTGTTTCAGAGGGCTATGCAGAATGTGTTGCTTGCAGTGGAAGGTGTGTTAGTCTTTCAAGATGATCTTTTAATCCCTGCTAAGTATGTTAAATCCCATAATGCCACTTTGCACAGGGTGTTGGCCATTTTTGGGAAACATGGAGTAGTTCTCAAGACCGAGAAATGTAAGTTCCTGTGTGAGCAAGTAGAATACCTGGGTCATCTTATTTTATTGGAGGAACTTAGACCCAGGCACTGGCTAATTGAAGCCATTGCTGGTGCAACCACACCCTGTGACAAGACTGGTGTCAAATCATTGCTGGTGCTTTTTTAGTACTACTCATGCTTTATTCCTGATTTTGTCACTATTGGGCAGCCCATCAGCAATCTGCTCAAACAAGGGGTGAGGTTTTAGTGGTCGAGTGAGTGTGTCTCTGCTTTTGAGCAAGTCAAGTCGTGCTTAAGTAAGGGTAGAGCTCTTAAACCTTTTGATCCTGAGCTATCCTGTTTGAATTACTGTGGATGCCAGCCAGGTTGGTTTGGGTGTCCTTTCAACACAGTTCTCCGGAGACAAAGGAGGCACTGTGGCTTTTGCTTCGAAAGTACTTTGAGATGCAGAACTGCAGTACTCCATGATTGATAAGGAGCTACAAGCTTGCCTGTGGGCTGCAGAGATTTTTTGTCCATATGTGTGGGGTAGACGCTTCTGTCTACAGACAGATCACAAGTATTTAGTTTACATTCTTGGAGGTGGTCCCAGCAAATGTTGTACCCCTAGGATGTGAGGATGGTCTTTAGATTGATGCAGTATCAGTTTGATGTGTCACACATTACTGGTGGAAGGAATAGTAGGGCTGATTTCCTTTCCCGTTTTCCCCTGCGATGTGATGAAAGTGAAGGTTTGGACTTTAATGAACTGTGTGAGGAGGACACTGAAGATTGTTTTGTGGCTGCGTTGGAGGTACAGGTACTTAGTGTTGGTTTAGAGAAAGACTGGATGAATTCTTTGAGGGATTATGTGTTGTTACAGCAGGTTTGTGATTTGGTCAAGATGGGTTGACCCAGGAAATGGGTGTTATCCCCCCTCTTAAAACCTTATTGTAAAGTTGAACTGACATTTCCCTGGAAGATGGAATATTATTGCATTTTGACAAACTTATCCCTCCCCATTCCGTCGCATTCTTGAGGCATATTGGTGGCCTTACATGGATACTGTGATCAATGAGATAGTTGAGCATTGTGTGGTGTGAGGGTTTTCAGATAAAAGCTTGAAGGTAGCAGCTCCTCCCCTGTTTCCCATTGAATGTCCCTCTGATCCATGGATCAAATGAGGAATTGAGGTGATGGGGCCCATTGATTCCCTGCAGCGTGGTTCTAGGTATATTTTAGTTTTGGTGGATTATGCATCCAAGTGTCCAGAAATCAAGATGGTCTAGGACCCAAATGCTGGAGTGTGGTGTTGTTTTTGACAGAAGTGTGTATGAGGGAGGGATTCCAGAGGCTCTCATCTCTGATAATGGAACTCAATTTGTGAGTGGAGAGCTGCAGACTTTTCTCGATGATTGTGGTGTAAAGTATGTGAGGAGTTCCCTGTACCACTCGCAAACAAATGGCCTAGTGGATAGGATGAACAGTGTTCTGAGTGAGTGTGTCAGGTGGGCTAAGTCAGAGGACCATGACGTTGGTAAGTCTTTGGACAGCATGCTGTGGTTCTACAGAACTACGCCATACTCTTCTACCAATATCTCTCCTTATGAATTATTGAGGGGTAGGAGAGCGAACACTAGTTTTAGGCCAGGGTTGATGAGTAAGTCGCTCAAATCAGATTCTGATGATTTGAGTCTTATGGAGACCATGAAGGAGAACATGTTAAGGACTTAAGTAAAGCAGAAATGGTTGTATGATCAAAACAACAGAAACTGTTCCCTTGGTAGTGGGTGATATGGTTCGTATAAAGTCACCTGTTCAATTGAAGAAAGGTCAAAACAAATTAGGTGCACCGACCACAGTGATAAAGGTGGGAAGTAATGCCGTTCAGGTGGAAAGGAGGCATTGGTGGAATCTTAGTAAAATTGTCAAGGTTAAGACCAGGATGGAGTTTGAGTGTGGTAGTACCTAGTTACAGCAAGGATGACGAGGTAAGTGGAGTAACCAACAAAGATGTTCTCAGGAGAAGCTCCAGGACCAGGGCCACTCCCAGTAGGTTTTGTGTGCAAAGTTGTGTTGGACATGGTTTTGTATTTTAGGTGAAGATTGTTTTTATATTTTATTTTATTGTTTTAGTTTGAGGAGAAAGGAGGATATATATTACTGGGAGTAGAAAGTTTTTGTTTGTGCATTCTCTCCTAGTGATTTATCTGTTACTAGGCAGTGATGTTTTGCAGTAGAATGTGCCTTGTTTAAAGTGGATTGTTGTTAGAGGAGAACTGTTGGAGTGGGCTGAGAAGGCACCTTTGTTCCTGCATACTTACTACAGTCAAGGGATTTTTAATTGATGAATCATTCATCATTTAAAATATTTTGAGCATTCTCTGAATACATTTTCAATATAGTTTGAGCCATATACTTTTTAGATGTGCAACCCCGTTTTATCCGGTATCACAGTAATATGTAAGTTATTATCTCCGTAATTTTGTGGGTGGAGCTGGTCCAGAGAATGTTTCATGGCCTCCAAACAGAACCATTGATTTTACATATTTAGCCAGTCTTTTTGACATGGCTTTCCTCTTGATTACAAATGTCTTTTCCATTGCAGGAGAAGAGATGTTATGAGCGTCTGCAGGGCCATGCTTAATCACCTGAACTAGACTTGGTTCTTCAGACAATCCAAGTGTTTGTGACATTTCGGACTTCACCAAAGAGAAATTTAAATAGCCTGTGTCCATTAGTCAATGGCTTAGATCCCAGCAAGTATTAATAGTTTTTGTTGGTGATGGGCACATTAGAAAAGATGTAAGTGGTCCCTATTTTTGAAATATGTAAACAGAATTTTGGATATATATTAGGTCTTGGCGGTGAACTCCGCTCCCCTCGCGGAAGTTTCCACACTCCGCGTTACGTGAGGCTCGCAGAGTTCTGAAAATCTCTGCTTCGCGTTGCGGAGCGGAGTTTTTTCCTTGCTCATGTTCGTCAATGTCATGTTGGCGAGCGAGGAAAATCCACCTCCCAGCGAGATTTTTCATTGTTCGCGATCGTCAACATGAAGTTGGCGAACGCGGGCATGGAAAATCAACCTACCGGTGAGATTTCTCAACGGGGCGGTCAGATTTCTCATTGCCAGTGGACGCGTATGCTTGCGACCGCTCGCATAGAGAAACCGTCCGTTCGTGTTGAGAAAAGCTGCCACTCGAGTTAAAATCTACTCGAGCGGCAGAAAGGAAGCAGCACCCGCTTGCACTGTGCATGGTGCCATTCGCGATGATTGCACAGTGCGGACAAGCACCTGGCACTGAAAATCATAGCAAACTGGCATTTATCTAATGCACTCCACTGCTCGCGAAGCTTAGCGTAGTGCGGCGAAGGTTTTGTCTGCACTTTGCAGAGTTCCGCATAGCGGAACTCTGCGAACTACACCCAGGCTTAATATATATACCTACCCGTGTTCATCATTTCCTTAATATGGATGTTAGATACTGATATAGTAAGCTTGGTGTTAGGATTTGCTATTCTTTCTGTAATCAAGTGATTCTTTGTATGGTGCCTGGAAGCTAAGGCTGGATGTGACATTTGCTGCTTAATTGATGTCAATAAATGTTTCCTTTTTCGGTAGTAAGTGAAAACATTACACTAGGTATTGAAGCATTCTATGGATTAAGTGTTTTTCTTGTGAAGGGAAATTAGGCTGTTTGAATTATATTCTCTAAACTATTGTATACCTCTTTAGTGCAATGTGGTAGAAAGAAGAGTATGTTGTGGAGGTAGTGCTTCATTTAACTATCCGTAATCTGCTTTGCCACTCTCTTTATACTACATTTCCACAATTCATTTAGCCCAGTTGACCACCACCATCCAGAGGTCAACTTTTGTAAGGTTTGGTATACTTAGGAGGATGCTGAAAACACAACCAATCCCACTATGCAGCAGCCAAATGGGGTGAGCACCGTTCGATATAGCATTATATGTTCTATGTGTATTGCTCTCTCGGAATTGAGGCCTGATTCATTAACAATGAAAACAGATAATACAACAAGAAGTAATAGTAATGTAGCTTACTGGTAAGATATTTAGGCATTCAACATGTTCTACCCCTCCAGCACAAGAATAATTCTTACTGATTCCTGGTGAATTACTCAATTAAAATCTAAAATCATAGGCCCATGTCAATTTCCCTAGGGAATAGTGTACTCTAGATATATATGTGTTTGATTAAGATTGTAATTCTAGACGAGAAATCTAGTTTAAGGACAACAAGTACTGTGCATAGCAATAAGGGCAAAGACAAAACTACAGAACCAAACACATGATGGTCAGTGTTTTTTTTAGGTTTTCAATTGAAGATCTACCACCTGACATTTCTGATCTGGCCATCCTAGTTTGAAGGTTTCATCATTCATCAATAGGTGCACAAGAAGGGCTCAATATAGCATTATAGTTTGCTGCCAAATCCTTCAACTGTCTAGTACCGAGCCAAATGTGGGGGCCTGTAACCAGGGAGAGGGCATTTAGCAGCCAGTAGTGTTCGAGACAGAAGGACTGTAATTATCCACTGAGAATAGAATATTCTAAATTAAACAAGGATAAACAGAAAAGATACATTGACTGCATCCAGCTATGAAGGGAAGTCAGACATGGCAGCATTCTTCTGTCCTCTGTTTCTCCCTGTATGTGAATGATGTTATCGAGGCACCATTACACTGCACCAATGATTCCACCAAAATTAGAAGATTAGAAATGTGATCAATCGAGAAGGTAAGCCCTTTCACACTGGGGAAGAATCTTTTTTTAAGGTCATTATTACATCTCCCAAAACGCACACCACTTATTGCTTTACTCTTAAATAAAGGTTTGACAAGGATCAAGCCTCTGACGGTATTGCGACCCTTACTTCACTGGGTCAGGATATTGTCTCTTTAGGAAGGGACGCAAAGAACTAATGGAGCTAGATAGTTCAACAACACTCCTATGGCTTCATCATGTAAAAACTTGGTTTAGTTCTTTATAGAAACTTACTGGACAGATCCATCCTCCCTAACAGTGTTATGCAGACATTCACTGAAGACTGCTTTCTGGAATTATGTTACATCTAGTTTGCAGTACTGGCCCAATAAAGGGAGACTGATGGCCCAATTCTTGGATATTGAGCCCATACCTTCATTCTAAAGGATTTTGGATGATATACAGCCACCATTAACCACGACATTGCATACAAAAAATGTTTTCAACACCGAAGCAATTAAAACCTTTGTTGGACTTGGCCCTTTTTGCAGGGTCATACCTGAACCTTTTGCCTTCCTCCTAGCCTTTTTTCTGACATGGTGTTGGTGGTTTTAGGACTCTGGGCACTTTAGCACTGCTGTTCAGTGTAAAGTGCGTGTGCCTTCTGTGGTAAGCATGTTAAGATTGGTCTACACCTGTTTGGCGTATTTAATTTGCCTGTTATTCCCTGGTAAAGACGTATCTCAGACACCCAGGGCCAGTAAATTAAATGCTACTGGTGGGCTTACAGTGCTGATTGCGCCAAAGTAGCCTTTCAAACCTAGCTCAGGCCTCTGCACGCAGTGTTACTGCTGCTGTGACGTGACACCTAAAGTGTGTGCCATGTCTGTGACCCCCCTTTTACTGTATGTCAGTCACCTCTATGGTAGGCCCTAGCTAGCCCTATGGGCAGGGTGCATTTTAGGTAAAAGGTAGGACATGTACCTTAAGAGTGTGACATGACCTGGTAGTGACAAACAACCATTATGGTTTCTCACTGCTGTGAGGCTGCCCTCTCGCAGGAATGCATTGGGGATTCCCTGATAAGTGTTTCAGTGGTAATTCCTGATATGAGTGGAGCAGCGTGGTCAAGTTTGGTATATTTGGAATAGTAATAATAAATGCTACGCAATGGTGTGCGCAGATTTATTATCACTATTTTAGAAATGCCACAATTTTCAGAAGTGGGCATTTCTGTGTGCTATGTGTCTGCCTGCCTGATGTGTATTGCATGTCTGGCTCGAGAGTGACAGGGGCTGGTGAGGAAAATGGCTCCAGGGAGGGCAGGGTGAGTCAACGCTAGGCTGAATGGAAGATCTGCTTTTGGAGTAGTGGGAGCAGTAGTCCCCTGACCCTGAATAGATATGTGCTTGCCTGGGTGACTGCTGGCTCCGCCCCCTGTGGTGTGTCTGATGACCGAGCTCCCACCTGACAAAGGGGAAGAGGAGCCTGGTAAACAAAGTGCTCCACAACCCCTAGAACCAGTTGCGACTGGTTCCTAAAGCCCTGTGCCAAGTGCAGAACAAAGGGAAATGTTATATAAGTACTGGGGCTGTGACCCCAGGTTGGTGCTTGTGCTTCCTTGTGACTTTGGGACTTGCTTCTGCTGGGCCTCAGGAGTAACTGCCACAAGGAACTTCCTCCCTGCTGGAGGGACCTGTGTGCTGGCCTGCCTGGGCCCAGCCTTGCCCATCTGAACTCAGGGTTTCTAGCGCCTCGTGAGCGCTGCAATTTTGGTCCCTGTCGCGCTGCTCCAGGACGAGAGGAGCGTTTATGCTCTGCAGCGCTGAGCTGCAGGAGTGTCCCGAGGGAATCCAGGCGTGGGGATTCTCGCACACGGCAGCAGAGTGAACCGGGAGCCTACACCACAGTTAAGCCACTTTGAAGCTGGAGCCTACCCCGCATTTGGGCTCATTGAGGAGCGGAAGCTCACCATGGATTTGTAAGCCTTGAGAGGCGGGAGCCAACCCCGCATGCTGGTGCCTTCATTGGTACAGTGGGAGCCTGCCCCGCTGTTTGTGTGCTCCTGTTTGCGGGAGCCCACCCCGCATTTGTGTTCCTGTAACGGCGGGAGCCTACCCCGCACTTCTGCGCTGAAGGAGAAGAGGAACGCTGAGAATCGGCAAAACCAGGAAGTCAGGCAAGCGATGCCTGACTGTGGGCGGGGCCTGCTGCAGTGTTGGAGCCAGAGCCTCATGGGCTCCATTTCCGCATTCCTCGCCTCGGACCTGAGTGGGGAGAAGCGGCCGGTGCAGAAGAGAAGCCGCCTCGCACAGAGAGAGAGAGGCGGGACTCAAGAGGCCCCAGGAGAGGGGCCGGCCGAGGCACATTGTCGGTGCCTGCCCCGTGGTCTAAAATGAAGACCAGAGGAGTCCCCACAGAGACCGGTGAGTGGGGCTCGAATTTGCACTGTTGGTACCGAATGCTGGCACAAGAAGGACCCGGTGAATGGGGCTCCCCAGGCACGGGTGGTGCCGGTTCTCTGTCTTCACAGCTGAACCGCGAGACAGCGGGCAGCTGCAACGTGGGGGCTATTTTGTTTGTAGAGTCCCAGAGGGGATCTCAAGAGGTACTGCGGTGCCAAGGGGGATTCCACAGCTGCCCCGCCAGACAGCGGGCAGCTGCAATGTTAGTGGCATGGTTTTTGGTCCCTAGAGAGCCCCTGGTGATTCACACCCTTGCCCCCATTTCCGGTGCTGGCTGGTTGGGCCGGCACGCCACTGCGGTGGCAGCCAAAAGCCCTGACATTTTGGACAAAGGGCATTTGAGCCCCACGGAAGGTCAGTTGGCCTGGTGTCAGGTTTGGTACCTGTGTGTGCCAGGAGGGTACAAGGCCCTAAGGAAAGGTGATGTATGCACCTGGGGATTGTCACCAAGGTACCTCCTAATTGTGAGGTATGCATAATGTGTTTTATGCCTAATGTGATGCAGACATAATGCATTCATGTTGCAGGTGATAATGCGAAGTACAGTATTGTACCTGTAGTTACTGGTTGTGTTTTATATTTGCTACTAGTGCTTTCTAGGGTTCTCACAGTGGCCCGATTGGCCCTGTCATGCATATAATCCCCTGTGAATATTGCCTAGTGCCAGTTGGCACAGTGTATATGTGTGATTATGATTCTAAATAATGTGTTTTTGATAATACAAGGGCTATTTCTTTTTATATAACCTTGTGTGGAGTTTCTTTTGTAGTGTGCCTAGTTTGTTGCTGCTGTGTGTGTGTGTGTTGTGCAAACGCTTTACACATTGCCTCTGGGATAAGCCTGAATGCTCGTGCCAAGCTACCAAGGGGGTGAGCAGGGGTTATCTTCAGCGTGTAACTCCCTTGCCCTGACTAGAGTGTTTTTTTCTGCCTGGCTTAGGCGCAAACCCTAGCCAACCAGAAATCCCATTTCTAACAACCTTTACATCGAAATGGAAAAAAGAAGATAATGGAAATGATGACTGCTATTGCATTTTGTGTCCTGAAAATACAATAGAGAATATGTCACACATTCTGTTTTGTGTCCTGCTTATGTGGCACCCATAAGGGAAATGGGTAGGTTTACTGTGTCTTTATTTAGACAATATTTAAATACTTTTGGAATACTGGAAAATGATACTTTTATGCCAAGTGTCCTCAGCTTAAGTAGGTTTCTCTTTGCAGTCAGGTTAGTGTGAAGGTGCAGAGGTCTGAACTTTTAGCAAAAGTCATCACTAAATTAGAGCCATTAATGTCAAGAACATGGGATTTTTATAAGAAAAGAAGATACCAACATCCCACCAAAAGATGTGGATAGTATTCAATTAAGGAGAGTATAATCTGTGCTTGTGCAGGGTCTGTAAAGGGAAGATGGCCAAGCTTCACCCGTATAAGGACAGATCAACAACCTTGGGCTAGGGTAAAAACTTAGGGAGCACCAAGCCTATATCCAACGAGTAATTCATAATAAGTTGCAATTACAGCCAGGGAACTTGGCGGACCCTGTTGAGGATTTTGTGAACTGGTTTTATATACAATAACCTATTATCACTGTGCCCTCGTCAATTAAGCCATGAATAGGCAATTTTACCACAAGTTACCTTTTTCTTGTATTGTATCTTATTTATTAATCAGGTTTACAATCCCTGTTAATAAACTAATGATGCACATTTTAAATACTTTTAATCATTTACATGCAGTATATGTATTGAGAAGTTTTAATTGTTTTGCATTGCAATTTAATGGTTTTGTGCATAACCAAATAAAGTATTAACCTATATTAATTTAATTTAAACGATACATTGAAATTGTAAAGCAGAAAGCCTGTATCAGCCATCATTGGCCCTCATGGGCCCTCAGGTACTTCAGTGCCTTATGTGGATGTTATGTTATGTTATTCTTCATTTATAAGGCGCACAGATGCCACAGCCAAGCGGCGTCCTGGCGCTACAAAGGACAAGCAACACAACCAACACGTGTAACAAGCTAACCAAGATCGCTAGACCAAAGGAAACAAGAATGTTTTCACCGCTTTCCGAAAGGGAAGCAAGTCCGGAATGGATCTAACACTGAACGGCAGTGTGTTCCAAAGACTGGCCGCCAGGACACCAAATGAGCGTCCGCCCATTCTGGCTTTTTTAAAGCGAGGGACTGTGGCCAAAAATTGACCGGTAGAACGAAGTGTTCTAGCCGGTGTGTAGTAGGAGATGGTCTGAGACAGAATAGGAGGGGAGGCCAGTTTCAGAATCTTAAAAACCAGGCACAGTACTTTAAATTTTATCCTCTGCATAACGGGCAGCCAGTGAAGATCTAAAATGGCGCTCCTAACTGAGCAAAATTTAGGCAAACCTATCAACATACGGGCAGCCGCGTTTTGTACGCGCTGAAGGCGTGTGAGTTCTGCTTGATTGGTGCCCAATAAGAGTGCACTGGCATAGTCTGGAAAGGATCGTGGCCTGCACTATAAGTTGCCTGGTAGAGGCATCAAAAAATTTAAGGATAGGCCTGAGGCTCTCAAGAACGCCATAGCAGGTGCCCGCAACTTTCTTTGTGTGGGGGGTGAATGAAAGATTAGCATCAAGCAGAATTCCAAGATTCTTCACCTGGGTGACTGGTGTGGCAGTTGGACCGAGCTCTGAAGGCCACCAGTCGTCTCCCCAAAGATGGATTTCATTGCCAAGCACTAAGACTTCTGTTTTTGTGGCGTTAAGTTGGAGACGATTGTCGGTCATCCAACTTGCCACCTCTCTAAGAGCTTGTTGAAAATTAGAGGAATTCAGCGTGGTAGAGCCATTGAGAGCCACAGCTAGTTGGGTGTCATCGGCGTAAGATACCATAGTGAGACCCCATTTATTGGCAACTTCCGTCAACGGTCTCACGTACAAATTGAACAGGGTCGGACTGAGTGCCGAACCCTGCGGAACTCCTTGGGAAATCGGGCGAGGGGAAGACTCGTAAGGGGGAATACAAACCTTGAACGTACGCTCTGCCAAAAAAGAACGAAACCAACCCAAGGCAGTGCCGTTTATTCCTGCTTCTCTCAGCCTCTGGAGCAGGATCGGGTGGGAGACTGTGTCAAAGGCGGCACTGAGATCTAGCAGAATCAGTGCCGCCGTCTGACCAGAGTCTAACATAGTACGAAGATGTTCCACCATAGCCACCAGGGCTGTCTCAGTACTATGGCCTGCTCTAAAGCCATTCTGGGAAGGATGAAGGATACCTGTATTTAAAAGATGGCCAGATAGGATGTTATTGACGTGAGCCTCAGCAATCTTGGAGACCCATGGGAGCAAAGAGATGGGCCGGTAGTGCTCTGGCTTCGCAGGATCTAATGTGGCCTTTTTCAGTACCGGCATAACCATAGCTTGCTTCCATTTTACAGGTACCGACCCAGTACTGAGAGATAGCTTAATGAGACTGAGAAGAGACGGAAGACACAGCTCTGGCAAGTCCCTGAATTGTGCGGGTCTCAGAGGGTCCATTGGAGAGCCCGACTTGACCCTCATCACCAGGGAGTCAAATTCTTCCTGAGAAGGCGCAGGAAGCACCAGTAATGGGCTAGAAAAGTCATTCATCGACGTAGCAAGGTGAGAAGAAGAAACAGGGGAGGGGAAAGATCTATAGATCGCCTCCACTTTTTCAACAAAAAATGACGCTAGTTCATCACAATGAGCATGAGAACCGTTACCCAATGTAACGGCTTTTCTGCTAGTTAGCTCTTTAAAAACTTTAAAGATTAACTTAGTTGGATTAGCACTATTCCTGAATTCTAAGGAATAGAAGGAGGCACGTGCTTTGCAGATGGCTCGATGGTATACCTTAATACTGGCTCGATAAGCCTGCTTAAGAGTGACGTCATATGCCTTACGCCAAGCTCTTTCAGCCCTTTTACAGGCAACCTTAAGGAGCCTGAGAGATTCGTCATACCAAGGGCTAAAATGGCCAGGTCTGGTCTTACTCCAGCCCGCTGGAATTAAGGTGTCAAGGGCCTGGATAAGCCAGCTGCAAAAATGGTCATATCCAGAGGTGACATCAGTGGGAGGGTCAGGTATATGTTGCGACAGCAGCAGCTGAAAAGCCTCCAGGTTCAACTTCCGCCAAGGGCGTCTGAAAATGACAGATGTAGTGTTTCTAGGAGAAGAAGCTGCCAAGGTAATCCGAATGTCAATAAGAAAATGGTCTGTCCAGACAATTGGTTTCGGTGGCAGCGCTTCAATACAATCCAAATTCGTCAGGAAGGGGTCCAAGGTGTGACCCCCAACATGCGTGGGCCCATGGATTAGCTGATGTAGCCTAAGTGCTTCCAGGTCTGTGAGAAAACTACTCACCACCGAGGATAGAGGAGCATCCATGTGAATATTAAGATCTCCAATAATACTGAAATTAGCTGATCTAAGGGCTAAGGCAGAGACTACTTCTGGAAGGGCTGACCGAAAGGCGTTGTCGGGACCAGGGGGTCTATAAATAACCAAGCCCGAAAAAGTAAACTGGGGAGTCAGCGAGATAGCGAAGTGGGCACTTTCACAGCCCGCAATGCTAAGAGCGTTCCATAAGCAAGGATAGCATGTTCTTACGACCGCTGCGATCCCACCACCTCTCGAGTTACGGTGTAAGGTGTGCATGACGTAGTCTGCAGGCAAGGCAAGGTTAATAGCCGCCGTGGCATTATCGTGCAGCCAGGTCTCTGTTAGAAACATGATATCCGGCTTTTCATCCGTGAGCACAGAAAAAATATCTAGATGATGACAGACTAGGGATCTTACGTTAAGGTGGAGTATTTTGAAGGTGGACGAGCGAGGGGGGACGAGAGGGCGGGTAGCAGAGTTACTAACAGTGACAAGGGGCTCAAACACCCTAACGGGCATGGGCGAAGGGAGTACGAAACTACACCCAGGGCATTGGTAAGGGCCCGAAAGGGGGTCCACAGGACCATGAATGCAATCACTCATCCTGTTCCTAAGGCTGCGCAGATTAACAGCCGTAAACATGGTCATCCCCCTGCGTAGCCTGCCGAGTCCTGCCGAGGCGCGGACGAGCGCAGACGGGCAGGACTCTGGCGCGACTCCGGCGCAGGGAGGGCGCCCACCACTGCGCGTCACCGCTGCGCGTGTGAATGGCTGGTTTAAATGCGCCGGCCTTGCCTGGATAGCCCGCCTACTCCTCCAATATGTCACCCAAGAATGCCCTAGCAGTTCCCAAACCAAAATGGCGTCTGCAGGTCATCCACACTTCCCCAATGACGAGGACCCGCAAAACAGCGGTGAAGGTAACTTTTAGAGTGCAAGTATGAGGAGCATGATATGGTAAAATCAGGGAGAACAAAATAAAGACCAAAGCAAATACAAAACGGGAGTCTTAAAAGCGAATAGCGATTAGCGCTAGCGTTGTAATCAGGTAGAGGCACAGTCACCCAGTCCAGCTGACGCGAGCGAGTGCCCGGTTTAAATGCGCCGGCCTTGCCTGGATAGCCCGCCTACTCCTCCAATATGTCACCCAAGAATGCCCTAGCAGTTCCCAAACCAAAATGGCGTCTGCAGGTCATCCACACTTCCCCAATGACGAGGACCCGCAAAACAGCGGTGAAGGTAACTTTTAGAGTGCAAGTATGAGGAGCATGATATGGTAAAATCAGGGAGAACAAAATAAAGACCAAAGCAAATACAAAACGGGAGTCTTAAAAGCGAATAGCGATTAGCGCTAGCGTTGTAATCAGGTAGAGGCACAGTCACCCAGTCCAGCTGACGCGAGCGAGTGCCCGGTTTAAATGCGCCGGCCTTGCCTGGATAGCCCGCCTACTCCTCCAATATGTCACCCAAGAATGCCCTAGCAGTTCCCAAACCAAAATGGCGTCTGCAGGTCATCCACACTTCCCCAATGACGAGGACCCGCAAAACAGCGGTGAAGGTAATTTTTAGAGTGCAAGTATGAGGAGCATGATATGGTCAAATCAGGGAGAACAAAATAAAGACCAAGCAAATACAAAACGGGAGTCTTAAAAGCGAATAGCGATTAGCGCTAGCGTTGTAATCAGGTAGAGGCACAGTCACCCAGTCCAGCTGACGCGAGCGAGTGCCCGGTTTAAATGCACCGGCCTTGCCTGGATAGCCCGCCTACTCCTCCAATATGTCACCCAAGAATGCCCTAGCAGTTCCCAAACCAAAATGGCGTCTGCAGGTCATCCACACTTCCCCAATGACGATGACCCGCAAAACAGCGGTGAAGGTAACTTTTAGAGTGCAAGTATGAGGAGCATGATATGGTAAAATCAGGGAGAACAAAATAAAGACCAAGCAAATACAAAACGGGAGTCTTAAAAGCGAATAGCGATTAGCGCTAGCGTTGTAATCAGGTAGAGGCACAGTCACCCAGTCCAGCTGACGCGAGCGAGTGCCCGGTTTAAATGCGCCGGCCTTGCCTGGATAGCCCGCCTACTCCTCCAATATGTCACCCAAGAATGCCCTAGCAGTTCCCAAACCAAAATGGCGTCTGCAGGTCATCCACACTTCCCCAATGACGAGGACCCGCAAAACAGCGGTGAAGGTAACTTTTAGAGTGCAAGTATGAGGAGCATGATATGGTCAAATCAGGGAGAACAAAATAAAGACCAAGCAAATACAAAACGGGAGTCTTAAAAGCGAATAGCGATTAGCGCTAGCGTTGTAATCAGGTAGAGGCACAGTCACCCAGTCCAGCTGACGCGAGCGAGTGCCCGGTTTAAATGCGCCGGCCTTGCCTGGATAGCCCGCCTACTCCTCCAATATGTCACCCAAGAATGCCCTAGCAGTTCCCAAACCAAAATGGCGTCTGCAGGTCATCCACACTTCCCCAATGACGAGGACCCGCAAAACAGCGGTGAAGGTAACTTTTAGAGTGCAAGTATGAGGAGCATGATATGGTAAAATCAGGGAGAACAAAATAAAGACCAAAGCAAATACAAAACGGGAGTCTTAAAAGCGAATAGCGATTAGCGCTAGCGTTGTAATCAGGTAGAGGCACAGTCACCCAGTCTCGCATCGTTCCAATGTTCTAATTAAGCATAATTTCTAACTCTGCGGGCAATAACGGCTGTAAATTACCCTCCACTACAATTATGGGCCTGAGTCGCAGACAAAGGCCCATATTGTGGGGGAGGGAATTTAACAGTTGTCATTGCCCTGCAGATCAGGTCAATAAGGCTATTGGCACTCTTTCTCACCCTCTCAAGCAATGGACTCAACTCACTATGAAACAAACAGCTTCTTTGAAGGCTGCAACAACAGTTTTTAGGGTCAAGCCTGCGAGGTCATGTGTTAGAGCTTGCGTCTCGTGTGCGAGACACTATTGTTTACAAAAACAGATTGTAACACCCCCATTGCTTACCATGTGTTGGCTCTAGTGTCCCTCTTCTTTGCAGCCTCCTTAGCTGGCCAGTGCTGGCCTAACTTCACTTCTGATCCTTTCAGTGGAGCAGGGACCAAGCACAGATTGATTCGACTCAGTTAGTGCCCGTCCACTGCTCCAGATGTGATTCAGGTACTATTTCTTCACCCCTCCACCGCTGCTGCCTGCGGCACTCTCCATAGTGCTTTTCACACATTTTTAAGTGTGCTAACTTAAGCAAGCTTAGTCAGCGCATGCTGGTGCCATTTGTTTTAATTTTGTTAAGTTTGGCAAGCTCAGTTGACGCATACTGGTACTATTTCTACTCCCTCCCACTGCCTGATTCTCCCTCCATTGTGCATTTTTATTGTGTTAACGTCGGCAAGCTTAGTCAGCACATGCTTAGTGAGAAAGAGGCTCCATCGAAGTGAGTCAGCTCTAAAAAGGAATATAAATACCTCCTGCAGGGCCATAGGAATTGAAGTGAATGTCACAGTCTGAGTCGCAAACATTCTCCAGTTGTTGGCCTGCCTCTTCCTTCCTAGAAGAGTACAAGGGTGTCACAAAACCCGCTTGAAAGCAACGACAATATGGCAGGCAAGGGGAAGACGAGGATATGCCGTTCTACCTCATTATGACGGTTAGACTGAACCACCGTGGGAATCAGGAGCCAGAGTGACATGAAACTTTTCATAATTGGCAAAGTGTTTTTCATTTCTTCTTTCCAAGCTACTGGACTGTGAACAAGATTGCATTCTTTAATAAATGGGGCTGCTTTGTAAATATTGCTCAAAAAATATCATGATCTACGGAAATAGCTGCATCAGCCACTTAACTCTCTTTCGCTATTTAACCTCAAAACATCTTCCTCCATATGTTTTCTGACTTGCACCCCTTTTTACTTGCTCCGGGAGATGTCAAGCCCAAACTAAGATACAAATTCTTGTCCCTAATTCCTTTCAGATGCCTGGTTGCTTGAAGGAAACAGCTGTGTCACATTAAATAATGCAATGGGACAGGAATGTGAGCAACCATGCTGCCGCTGAATAGTTGCAGACGATGAAGGCAGAGTACTGTTTGTCTGAGGGAATGGCCAGAACAACACGTTCAGAGCCACGCGTATCAGAAAAACTCAAGTGCAACCATGCTTGCCTGAACAACACATCTGCCTTAACCACACACATGCGTGGTTAAGGCAGATAGCGGTCAACTGTTCAGAATGGGCGGGGAGAAGAAGAGGAAGCGTCTGAACAGGAAGCTCCCGACGCAGACAGGTATCTGGGGCTTGGGCTGAGTTTGGGGAGTAGTTTTTAGGGGTGGGGTCACTTTTAGGGCTCAAGGTACTTTTGGGAAGGGGGCAGGCTTTTAGGGCTCAGGGTGGGGGAGGCAGTTGGGAAAGTTTTAAGGGCTGGGTTTGAGGAGAGTTTTTAGAATTGGGGGCAGTTTTAGGGCTCAGGGCCGGGGGATCGGGGTATTAGGTCTCGCTCAGCCCAGCGCATGCGCTGGCTCGGAGAGACATTTTGTATGTGGGATTTTCAAAGTGCTGCCTGTGGCCTAAAGCTTGCGTGCACGTGAGCGTGCATGCGCGCAGCCGCCATGTGTCTTTCCTCGCAGTGCTTGATCGCGATGCGATCACTTTCACTTTCGCGGGCCGTGCGGCCGTGTCACTTTCCCGGCCGCACGGCCAATGCTTGTTAAAATTGCCTATTGTGTGTCCTGCCCCTAAAAATAACGTACAGCGATGCAACTGAATGTCATTAATGTAAATTACAGTTTGTAAATGTCTACCAAGGCCAGACATATTTAACATTTAATGGTTACACTTGCTTTACTTGGAGCTCCAGAGAGACGAAATATGCTACAGCATGGCTGGACTCCTGAGATGGGCAGACTGGGGGTGCTGGCAGGCCCTGACTGACCTTCCTGTTTGGTAACTCTATCCTACAAGTGGCTGTCGACCTCTTCTGCTATCACTGGATCCCTTGCCCGCGCTCAAGAAAAGAAAAATAAAGCATTGCCCTAGGTGTCCTGTAATCCTTCCTCGCGCTGACACCAGGCTCCTCGAGGAAGGTGTTGTTGTTTGTCATGTGCCGCCCTCCACTTGTTTCCAATCCTGCATACATACCCTTCTGGGGAATACTGGTCTCTTCCGCTGGCACACGGACACATGCAGAGACATTTAATCGGTTCCCAAGTGCGTCTGTCATTTGTTCGTTATAACATCTCGCGCCCCCTGTCTTTGTTATTCGAATCACACTGTGAAGAGGGCATGTTTAAAAATAAACGACGTACCGTGTTCCTGGCACTAATAGCACATCAGCATTGCCACGCATCAAAAAATCATTTTTCTAACGCGTAATACAAGTAGTTTCATTATATATTTTTTTTAAAGACACAAAACACAGCTGCCACCAAAAACTGTTGCCAACATGTATCATACATGCCAATATTTGGAAAACCACACAGGGAGATTTAGAAAAATATCTGAGACCTCAACAAGACGGCGAAAGCATTTACTTTGCATATTTGCTTTTGCAACATATTTAAATACTTCATTATCTGTCATTCTGAGGTGTCACGTCCTGTTTCAGTGGTTGGAGGCAGTTCACAAATGGAGGACACTGACAGCCTATAAAAAAGGCCTACGAACGAAAATGTAAACAAGCATTGACATAGCCAATAGGTCTCGCTTTTGGGACCTTATAAGTATTTAGTTAAGCAGCACAATATCCTTGGTGCAACAACACCAACTGTTGCATGGCTAAACACTTATAAGGTCCCAAAGGCGAGACCTATTGGCTATGCCAATGCTTGTTTTAATTGGTGGCAGGATTTTAGGCCTTGGGGCAGTGGAAGGGGTTGGGGTAGTTTTATGGACAGCGTGGGGTAAGTTTTAGGGCTCAGGGTGGGAGAGGGGATAGCGGTCGTTTATGGTAGGGGGCAGGGTTTTAGGCCTCAGGGCTGAGGGAGGGGAAGGGGTACTTTTAAGGGCTGGGCTGGTTTTAGGCATCCGGGCGGGGGCGGGGGCGAGGTAGGGGGTTTAAATTTTAGGGCTTAGGGCAGGGGGTTCAGGGTAGTGGCGATCTTAACCACACATACCCCCTTACCATTCATGCCTTTACAACAAAATTGCATGATAAAGGCATGGGTGGTAAAGGAGTGCTTGCTTAAGACGCATTTGTGGATTGCGCTGCATGGTAGAGGCACACGTGGTTTAGCCATTCGTCCCTTTGTCATACAACAATTCATCTGTGATATCGTTACAGCCAACTCCGCTTTCATATCAAAAATCTATATAGGCCAGACGCATCGTCTGTGACAAGGTCCCTATGTTTGTGTTAGACACCGGCTTCACCGGAAACTCTTTAGTAAGACAGAAGTGGCATACATTTTCATTTCTAGATGCTAGTTTTAGGTGTTCAAGGGGAAAGCACAGGGAACTAGAGCCCTGCAATGCCGTACAAGCTGCCTTGGCCTGCTCCCCAGTGAGCACCTAGGACGCACTGCGGTACCTGTGGATCAGACTCTTCTCCTATTCTTTGCTCGGCCCTCTTTGCTGCAATGATAACACAAGATGTTTGCCTTTGTGTAGAAGATTGACATGAAATTGCTATTTCCAAATTTAGACAGGCACAATGAACAATGACTTCAAAGCCTACTAATGACAATATGAGACACTTTAGTTCCAGGCCAGTGGTTTACAGATCACAAAGAAGCGTGTGATGTTGGTGAGGTAAGCAAAAGCACACACTCCTGAAGGCTAAGAACTGTGGGCTGAAAACCAGGATTGGATGTAAATCTCATATGGTACATGTCCCTGTCAGGGTTACTGTCTGATTCATAATTACAACCTGGCCATAGCTATCTGTGTCAGATAAGAGATTTACAATACTCCTGTCAGTTTAGCGATCACCATTTTGCATTCTGGTATTTATTTCTTGACTTGACCCTAATAAAAATACAAGACACAAGTACAGGAATGTAAATAATGTGAAATAAAAATGCGAGTAGCATAGCTTTCAATGGCACCATGCCGTTAGGGTCATATTCAGCTATCTAGTCCTTTTTACCAACAAAAAGCCCCAAGCATGCTGGATCTTGTAGTTTCAGCTTACCTTTTGTATGGACCTACAGCAGGCACATCGTGTGATTGCTGTTAGCTAAAGTCATGTGCCTGGGGCTGTTTGAGAGATAACACAATTCTGTCAGATATGGACACACGGGACAGAGTGAGTTCAAAAGTAATTAACCCTCTCTTACTGTATGTCTTGGACTTTTGCAGTTGGTCCTTTCGAACTAAGATCCCTTAAAATACGTATTTCTAAAAGATAAGACAGCGTGACCCGGTGACTCATGTCACCCAGAAAGACTATTCTCATTACTGAGTTTTCATTAAAATAGCCAATTCACACTGGCAGTTGTAGTGACTTGTTTCAAATGAAACAGTCACTTTAAGAAACCAGATGGCAATAATTTGCAAAACTAAAGTCACCTGAAAGGTTTTGAAAGAGGCCACTGTAGGCCGCCCATAACAAACATGGGCCTGAATGTTTCATATCGTCATTTTTCAGAATATTGTGCAAGATGTGTGGACAACCTAAACCTTTATTCTTCTGAGGTCAAGAAAACAAGCACTCTAAAATTGAGCAATAACACCATGCTTTCTATGCACCAACAAATTATTTTTGTGGGGTAAGCTGTGGAAAGTATCACTATTAATAAAAAAGAGTCTTCATTTATTCCATGCCGGTACAGAGGGAGAGTCAAGTGCAAGTATGTTAGGCTTTGGCAGGTATTTTCTTTAAATCTTGACATTTCGTTATTATTATTGAATTATTTTTGGAGCTTCCGGAATATTAAATATTTGAAATACAAACAGTGCCATTTATAAACATAAAATATTGATTTGGATGTACAGTTTTGAGATACCTTGGGATACTGTTAGAAATGGGATTTCTGTTAGAAATGGGATTTCTGGTTGGCTAAGGCTTGCGCCAAAGTCAGACAGAAACCACCACTCTAGTCAGGGCAAGGAAGTTACACGCCAAAGATAACCCCTGCTCACCCCCTTGGTAGCTTGGCACGAGCAGTCAGGCTTATCCCGGAGGCAAGGTGTAAAGCGTTTGCGCGCGCACCCAGCAACAACACCCAAGGCCCACCACAAAGGAAACTCCACACAAGGTATTCTATAAAAATAGCCTTTGTATTATACAAAACACATTAGATAAAAACACACACTTTACAAGGTGCCAACAGGCACGGGCAGAATTTACAAGGGATTATATGTACAGGGGGACAGGGCCACATGGACCACTGTCAGGAATTAGCACTTTTAGAATTTAGAATATAAAATTACTGTAGCACAAAATAACATATAGCACACAACCAGTAACCACTGGAAACATGTAAGTACCACCTACTCAACCCTAACCACCTTAGGAAAATGTCACGCAGGGAACTCGGACCTCACTAGCACCACCTGTACTAGGAGAAAACAAACAACCACCTAAGTATCACAATACCTGTAGGGGTAATAGCACGTTACACATGATGCATCACATTCAGAGGTGTAGGGAAGGAAAACACATGATGCATAAAATACATTCAGCGGTGTAAAACATGGCACATGACGCATAAAAATACATTCAGAGGTGCAGGTAGGAACAACAGCGCAACACTCACAGTCGCCACCACCTGTGGCAGTCCCTAGGCCAACTGGCCTTGTCGGGGCTAGGACGCCCTGTCCCAGTAAGGCTGCGCCAGCTGCGCAAGCCACAAGCGTGAGGTCCCAACCGAAACGTGGCAGCTGCCCACTAAGTGCTGGGCAGCTGGAGGAATGAGCGTGGGCACCACTGTGCCCTTCAATACAAATCTGCCGCTCTCACGTGGAGCCTCTCCTGGGCTCTAGCCAAACGAAATGCCCCCTACGTTGGAGCCTTCGTGGGCTCTGCTAACAATATGCCCCCGTGGAGCCTCGGGGCTCTAAACAACAACGACAGCCCCCTAGAGCCTTCTAGGCTCGAGAAATAATGCCCCTTCGTTGGAGTGGCCCGCTGCCTTCCGGGGCCGCTCTGATCACCCAAAGCAATGCCCCCTCGCAGTTGGAGCGGCCCACTGGCTTCCGGGGCCGCTCTGGTGGTCAACACTATGCCCCGGTCCGTCAGAATCCCACACGGGGGACTCTTTTACACTGCTGCCCCACACGTACGGAGTCCCCCAGCCCTTCACCACTTACCGGGCTGCTCTCTGGGGACTCCGGCGGTCGACGGGCTCTTTTCCTTTGCTGTGGAGGTTCCGGCGTCGGGATGGCTCTCTCGCGGCGGGGCAGGCACCGACAATGTGCCTCGGGGCCCCGCCGCCTCAGCAGTCCTTCTCTCTCGGGCAGAGTGCCCCGGGGCGCAGGGTAGGCTCCTGCCTGTTCTGGGGCTCTGAGCAGCCGCGACGCTTCGGTAGGAGGCGGGGTAGGCTCCCGCCCTCCTCTTCTAAGTTCCGGTTGTCCCGGAGGCCTGCCCTCGGCCTGCCTGACTTCCTGGGCTTCCCCGGCCGCGGCGGTGATTCCCGGCTCGTGAGAGGGGTAGGCTCCCTCGCAACCACCACACATAAGCGGGGTGGGCACCCACCAACTAAAGGATCCAATAAGCGGGGTGGGCACCCGCCAACGCACCACAATGCGGGGTGGGCTCCCGCTCGATCCGGCACACGAGGGGGGGAATCACTACGCCGGGGATTCCCTCGTTGGCAACGAGGTGACACCGGAGCACGCTAGAAGCGCCAGGGCATGAAATAAAGCACTCCTAGCGCTATATAGCAAATCAGAGCGCTCCCATGCGCTGCAAGCAAGAGTCCAGCAACCAAAAAGTCTGCAAAAGCAGGGGGGGCAAAGACTGGGCCCAGGGGCCAGCTCACAGGGCCCTCCAGCAGGGAGGCAGTCCCCAGTGGCGGTCTCTCCTGGCGCCCAGCAGCAGCAGGCCGCCCTCAGATCGGATCCTGGAAGAGAACAGTTTCTGTGGGGACACAGCCCCATTTTTATACAGTAAAAACCCTTTGTCTGAAGGTGCAGGGAAGGGGCGAACCAGTTACAACAGGTTCCTGAGCACTTTGTTTTGCTCAGCCCCTCTCCCTATTCACTGGCAGGGCTAGGGTCATCAGTCGCACCACAGGGGCCAGAGCCAGCATTGTGTAAGGAAAGCCCTGCCCTATTCAGGTCCAAGGTGCACTCCTCCCCAGCCATCAGCATGCTAAACTCCCTATTCACCACTGGGGGACTCCTCCTGACCCTGGGGATTTCCCTAGCCCGTCACATGACCTCAACCAGCCAATCGTCAGAGAAGGCACACATTTCACACTGCACACAGAAGTGCCCACTTCTAGAAGTGGCACTTCCACACTAGGTACATGCACGCCGCACACATCATCGCGCAGCATTCAATCACACGAGTCCGTACATACCAAACTCGAGCCTGCACACCCCACGCATCAGGAACTACCAGGACACATACATTCCCCCATGCATTCCTATGGGAGGGCAGGCCAACCTCACTACACGCACGCACTTTACCCTGGGACACAGTGGTAAAGTGTGCAGAAGTCAAAAATCACTACACCAAGTCACCAATAAAAAGAAAAAAGTTTCGGGGTGAACCTGCCAGAAGGGCCAAGTCCAACACAACCCCCTTCCAGCCAAAACGCAGGGTAGACCAATTACCACCGTGACGGTCTTCCCTGCTTTGGGCGATAAAACACGGACGCAGGCCCGCAACGGCAGGGACACTCTCCGGTTTTACGCCACTCTGAACCCACGTGGTTCCCTCTGGAAAAACCCGGCGGACCAACTGGGCTACCCCACTGGTACTCCTCAGCTGTCCGCGGCCAGGACCAGGCCCTAGGCCATCCAGGCGCCACTGATCCTTGCCTAACCACAGAGTGGGAGGTAGTAACCTCCCACTGTCATGTCATGTTGCATGACAGTCTGCCTGGCGCAGATCTCCCGTCCCCTGTCCACCTGACAGTGCGCGAAGATCCCCCAGGACAGACGTGTGGTCGCCATGGTCACCTCTAGGAGACTCAGCCCTCCCGGCTGGTCCCTGACCCACTGGCTCCTCCACCGGGGAACACAGCCCCATGCCACTCCTCTCGCTGGACTTCTGTACCCTCCCTACTGGAGCGGTACTGCCTGACACCAGAACCACTGGAGCTCTACTTACAGAGACTCCAGGTTCTCCATATACTGGGCGATCCTCCTCAAGTGGCCTAACAGGACAGCCTAGGCCCCCAACCTGGTGTTCCCTGAAGAAACCATCCAGGTTCTGAGACTGGGTTTCGGGCCTCTGGGGACTCAAAGTCACCCGCTCACTCCTACTCCACTGAGATAGGCCGTGAGCCCCTACACCCCTCTCACTACTCTGGGACCTAGCTGGGCTACTCTGAACCTCTACCCCCATCCAGGACGGGAGGATACCTGAGCCACTACTGTTGGAAGTACTCTCCCATACCTCATCAGAACCTTGGGCACTTTCCCAACGGTCCGCTTCTTCTACCAGTCTCCATGGACTAGCAAACCCACACTCCAACAGGTGTTGGCGCAACTCGGGACAACAACTCCTGAGCATCTGCTCTTTGAGAACCAGATTAAACAGTTCCCTAAAATCACATCCCGGATTAACCCTCACCAAATCGCACAGTGCATAATCACATTCCTCCATAAACTCCTCCCAAGACTGGTGAGACAGCTTCTTACTGCCCCTCAATTTCAACCTACATTCCTCCTCCCGGGAACAAGGTACCACACTCTGGGAATTGGGAATGGGACTCTCTGCACAGGGCTCTCTCTATCGCTGCCACCACTGGACTCCACCCTCCCTGGGGAATCCAGAAAACCAATGCGCTCAGGGGACAACTTACCCTCTAGAGCTAATTTCTCCCTGGTGAAGGCCCTCTCCGCCTCCGCCATCTGTTTCTGGGCTAAGACCCTCTCGGTCTCAAAAATGTTCTCCTCCACCCCCAGCTACGCCATCGCCTTGGCATGCTCTAACCTGAGCTTCTCCATGGCCAGCTGATGCTCCCTCTCTTCCCTCCTATCTATCCACTCCTCTGGGGACAGGGAAAGGGATGGGGTGCTGCTCCTGACACTGGACCCAGCAAGGGACTCCCTATCTATGGGGTCTTCACTTTCTACTGGCGTCCCTGTCAGGTAACCTTCCTCCTCTTCTGAATCTTCAGGGCTCCCCACAGACCCACCACCCTCTTGGCGTGCGCCCCGGGCCCTATCTTCCTCCCTGCGCTCACGTTCCCATTCATCCTTTTGCCATAGGATCAGGTTGTCCCTCAGTTTGGACTGGGTATCTGACTCACCCACCTCTATGTCTCTCTCTTCACAGAATCTGACCAACTCTAACCTACTGTATCTAAACAGACCACAGAAATTAAAAGCAGGCTCCATTTTAGCGGACGTTCTCGAGAAGAGTTTAACACAAGGAACCTGGGTGTCTGAGCTAACACAGGAGTACATAATTCACAAAGGACACCTTTAGGAGAAGAAATAATGGAACTTCAAAAACAATAATCCCCAAAATGTGATTATCTAAAATGCAGAGCTTTGTGGTGCAGCCAGTTGCTGCTGCGGTACAGTGCAAACGCAAGTCCAAATCCCACCGCTGATCACCAATGTTAGAAATGGGATTTCTGGTTGGCTAAGGCTTGCGCCAAAGTCAGGCAGAAACCACCACTCTAGTCAGGGCAAGGAAGTTACACACCAAAGATAACCCCTGCTCACCCCCTTGGTAGCTTGGCACGAGCAGTCAGGCTTATCCCGGAGGCAAGGTGTAAAGCGCGCGCACCCAGCAACAACACCCAAGGCCCACCACAAAGGAAACTCCACACAAGGTATTCTATAAAAATAGCCTTTGTATTATACAAAACACATTAGATAAAAACACACACTTTACAAGGTGCCAACAAGCACGGGCAGAATTTACAAGGGATTATATGTACAGGGGACAGGGCCACATGGACCACTGTCAGGAATTAGCACTTTTAGAATTTAGAATATAAAATTACTGTAGCACAAAATAACATATAGCACACAACCAGTAACCACTGGTAACATGTAAGTACCACCTACGCAACCCTAACCACCTTAGGAAAATGTCACGCAGGGAACTCGGACCTCACTAGCACCACCTGTACTAGGAGAAAACAAACAACCACCTAAGTATCACAATACCTGTAGGGGTAATAGCACGTTACACATGATGCATCACATTCGGAGGTGTAGGGAAGGAAAACACATGATGCATAAAATACATTCAGCGGTGTAAAACATGGCACATGACGCATAAAAATAAATTCAGAGGTGCAGGTAGGAACAACAGCGCAACACTCACAGTCGCCACCACCTCTGGCAGTCCCTAGGCCAACTGGCCTTGTCGGGGCTAGGACGTCCTGTCCCAGTAAGGCTGCACCAGCTGCGCAAGCCACAAGCGTAAGGTCCCAACCTAAACGTGGCAGCTGCCCACTAAGTGCTGGGCAGCTGGAGGAATGAGCGTGGGCACCACTGTGCCCTTCAATACAAATCTGCCGCTCTCAAGTGGAGCCTCTTCTGGGCTCTAGCCAAACGAAATGCCCCCTACATTGGAGCCTTCGTGGGCTCTGCTAACAATATGCCCCCGTGGAGCCTCGGGGCTCTAAACAACAACGACAGCCCCCTAGAGCCTTCTAGGCTCGAGAAAAAATGCCCCTTCGTTGGAGCGGCCCGCTGCCTTCCGGGGCCGCTCTGATCACCCAAAGCAATGCCCCCTCGCAGTTGGAGCGGCCCACTGCCTTCCGGGGCCGCTCTGGTGGTCAACACTATGCCCCGGTCCGTCAGAGTCCCACACGGGGGACTCTTTTACACTGCTGCCCCACACGTACGGAGTCCCCCAGCCCTTCACCACTTACCGGGCTGCTCTCTGGGGACTCGGGCGGTCGACGGGCTCTTTTCCTTTGCTGTGGAGGTTCCGGCGTCGGGACGGCTCTCTCGCGGCGGGGCAGGCACCGACAATGTGCCTCGGGGCCCCGCCGCCTCAGCAGTCCTTCTCTCTCGGGCAGAGTGCCCCAGGGCGCAGGGTAGGCTCCTGCCTGCTCCGGGGCTCTGAGCAGCCGCGACGCTTCGGTAGGAGGCGGGGTAGGCTCCCGCCCTCCTCTTCTAAGTTCCGGTTGTCCCGGAGGCCCGCCCTCGGCCTGCCTGACTTCCTGGGCATCCCCGGCCGCGGCGTTGATTCCCGGCTCGTGAGAGGGGTAGGCTCCCTCGCAACCACCACACATAAGCGGGGTGGGCACCCACCAACTAAAGGATCCAATAAGCAAGGTGGGCACCCGCCAACGCACCACAATGCGGGGTGGGCTCCCACTCGATCCGGCACACGAGGGGGGGAATCCCTACGCCGTGGATTCCCTCGTTGGCAACGAGGTGACACCGGAGCACGCTAGAAGCGCCAGGGCATGAAATAAAGCGCTCCTAGCGCTATATAGCAAATCAGAGTGCTCCCAGGCGCTGCAAGCAAGAGTCCAGCAACCAAAAAGTCTGCAAAAGCAGGGGGGGCAAAGACTGGGCCCAGGGGCCAGCTCACAGGGCCCTCCAGCAGGGAGGCAGTCCCCAGTGGCGGTCTCTCCTGGCCCCCAGCAGCAGCAGGCCCCCCTCAGATCGGATCCTGGAAGAGAACAGTTTCTGTGGGGACACAGACCCATTTTTATACAGTAAAAACCCTTTGTCTGAAGGTGCAGGGAAGGGGCGAACCAGTTACAACAGGTTCCTGAGCACTTTGTTTTGCTCAGCCCCTCTCCCTATTCACTGGCAGGGCTAGGGTCATCAGTCGCACCACAGGGGCCGGAGCCAGCATTGTGTAAGGAAAGCCCTGCCCTATTCAGGTCCAAGGTGCACTCCTCCCCAGCCATCAGCATGCTAAACTCCCTATTCACCATTGGGGGACTCCTCCTGACCCTGGGGATTTCCCTAGCCCGTCACATGACCTCAACCAGCCAATCGTCAGAGAAGGCACACATTTCACACTGCACACAGAAGTGCCCACTTCTAGAAGTGGCACTTCCACACTAGGTACATGCACGCCGCACACATCATCGCGCAGCATTCAATCACACGAGTCCGTACATACCAAACTCGAGCCTGCACACCCCACGCATCAGGAACTACCAGGACACATACATTCCCCCATGCATTCCTATGGGAGGGCAGGCCAACCTCACTACACGCACGCACTTTACCCTGGGACACAGTGGTAAAGTGTGCAGAAGTCAAAAATCACTACACCAAGTCACCAATAAAAAGAAAAAAGTTTCGGGGTGAACCTGCCAGAAGGGCCAAGTCCAACAGATACAAGTTCGTTTTTCCAGTATTTTGAATTGTGCTTTTAATGTACTTTTTCATTTTTTAAGCAAGGCCTTATAATCAACTACTGGCAAAGCCAATAGTTTGGCACTCGCATTTCAAAGGTGAGAACTATTGGATTTGCCAGTGTTTGCTTTAATCTGAAACTGCACCATTTCTCTTTCTTTCAACCCTTCCCCTACCTTATCGAAGTTGAAATGTAAGACGAAATTCCGCAGAATACTATAAAAAATAAACAGATGTAAGTTTGTTTACTTCTCCTGCTTTTCTGAGGTTGTTAGGACTTTTATTTCTAAGTTGACAAAGGGTGGGAGAAGCCGGCACAGAGAGAAGGCAGAGCGGCGCCTGATGAAAGAGCTGCTCCTGCAGCCTTCAAAGCACCACTGGCATCTTTTACGGGAGATGAGTCGCGGGTGGGGTGCCACACACTGGGCCAGGGCCTGCCTCAGGAGCAAGGAGCTGGCAGCCGCAGCATGCTCCCTTTGCAGGCCTGGAAGGGCAGCTGCAGACCACAAGGAGAGAATTCTGATTGGCTGGCCAGCTCCAAACGTTCGAGTCTGGGAGTTAATATATGTACATTACTAACCAAATCCGGATCTTTGTCAATCGCAACAGTACTTTTGTTATGAGCCCATAGCAACAAGAATACCACTTCTCTACAGCCTAATGATGGTAAACATTTTAAAATTCATCCCAATGTCCGACAACAAAGAGAAATGTTAACTTTGAATGCGATTTTATTTCGTGTATCAGTCTTTCACAGAAACATTCAATTAATGCCTATCTTTGGTATTTATGTATTAAGATGTTATTTGGTTATTGGGGTAATACAAGCTAGTCCAAGCGCGTAGAAGTGTTTCTATCCGTGTGCATATATCAGCTGAGAAAATAAATGGGTTGGTGTGGACCCTCTGCTTAGTGAGGCAGGAAATGGATTCCCTTATCTCTGTTGTGAAATACCTTTGAAAATATAAACGCTTGCTTTATCCAGCGCCGTCCAAAATATATTCCAGCTACTGCTGTGCGGAAGACCCTAAAGAGAGAAAATCATTCATCCAAAACCGATTTCACCTTGTGATTTTGCATTGCAAAGTTAACAATTTAATCCCTACAAATTGATTTAATTCCAACAAGTTCAGTGTTGTAAAATGAGGCAGCCCAACGCATATAGCCTGCACTATGACGATTTAAGAATAGATGAGGAGTAGCTAATGTTAGTGCAAATAAAACCAAGAAATGATGGAATAAGACCAGTTGATGTTGTCTTGCAATTGTTTCCTTCTTAGGCTTTTTAAAGCTAAGTATGTTTCGAACACAACTCCCAAAATGTTGACTTCACTTAAGCAAACACTTCTTTCCATGCCCTCTTTAAATAGCTGTTTCGTTCACTATACTTTTTGTGAAAAAGGCATTTGACAAATTAAATCAAACATTTGGTTGACAGGAATGCTCTGATCATGAGAAACATATCGATGTTTATGAAGGAGCTATACTCGTTTTTCTGAACCTCTCTGTTGCATTTCACAACCTTATCCATGTTACTAAGATGAGGATAGTGCTAGAAAGCATGGTTGCCACTGTATTGTACTGGACGGCCAAGGGAGTAAACGCTCACAGCTGACATCCACGATGATCTGAAGAATTCTACAACTAACACGAAGGGCAACGCAAACTTAGCCTTCCATCCTTCCAAGGTAAATAAATTGAGTTCCACTGAAATGAGTAATGCCACCATTGGTTATTTCAGTGCAAAAAGGTAGATGTGTGATTACTCCTACTTAAAATGAAGTAATCACAAGACAAGCAGTGTTCAAGTGTAGCTTTTTCTAAATGATTCTGTAAAAGACTCTCTTCATGCAGATACAACTTCCAAAAATCCGGTTTATTCAAGCAGAAAGGTAAGGACCACCAACTCAGGTAGAGACAAAACATAAACTGCCTGAATCAGAGCTTTAGCACCACAAACATTCTTAGACAGCATATGTCAAGGAGAATGTGGGAATGTAACCCAGCAACAGGGAAGGGAAATAAATGAGGGGCAAGTAACAAGAAGACACAAGGAAGAATGTTGAAAGCCACAACACATCTCCCTCCTTACAATGGAAGAAAATTGGAGAGAAACAAAAGAAAATTAGAAATAACACATTCACATCACTTTAGAAATAAAAAAGATTTACAACAACTCTAACATGGATAATTTATGTCTATCCACTTAGAAATCAACATTAAAACATTTGATAGTCCCTCTGCCAATAAGGTCTTAATCTCAGTCTACGATTGAGAAAAACAGAAGCATGTGAGTTTTCCTGTGAAGAAAAAGAATCATTAGGTTGTGGGTCCCTCTCATTGTGAGATGTGTTACCACCAGGTTTCCACTTTACCAACCTAGACATACTCCAAACATCACCTGAGAACAAAACCACAACATTTTTCCTTACTTCACGAATGACAAATGGACCCATAAAATGTGAACGACCTTTCTTAAGGAAACCAGGATTTCTAATCAAAACTTGGTCTCCAACACACCAATCAACATGTAGGGAAGAATTCTTTTGATCAAACCTTTCTTTGTATTTCATTTGATTAGACTTTTGCCTTTCACCAACTTCTTGATTGGTATGCATATTAGAAACATTTAGTTTTAACCATGCAGGGCTCAACTTATCATGTGGCTTCCTTCCCCTGAGAATAGAAAATGGAGAAGCAGATGTTAAACAATTAGGAGTGTTCCGGTGAGCCCAACATGTTTCCCTAAGTGCATCTTTAAGAGAAATTCTACTTTGAAGAGCTCTTTGAGCACAATGTTTAACCAATTTGTTCATGCTCTCGGCAAGACCATTGGCCTGTGGAGAGTACAAAGCTGTTTTCAAATGAATAATAGAAAGTTCTTTCAAGAATGACTTCATGTCTTGAGATACAAATTGGACACCATTATCCGTGATAAGAAATTTTGGAACACCTTCTCTAGAAAATTCCTCAGAAAGGAAATCAATAACAGCCTTGGAATTGATTGTGGAAACACATTTTGTCACAACCCATTTGGAAGTATAATCAACAAGTAAAAGAACATAACGTTCATTGTGAGGGAAGAGTTCAAATGGCCCAGAAATGTCAAGACCTTGTTTGGTCCAAGGTTGAACTGGAATGTCAACAGGTGACAAAGGTGTAGCACGAGTTTTCTTACTCTTGTCACTGATGCTGCACTCCAT
Source organism: Triturus cristatus (assembly GCF_964204655.1). Classification (NCBI taxonomy): domain Eukaryota; kingdom Metazoa; phylum Chordata; class Amphibia; order Caudata; family Salamandridae; genus Triturus; species Triturus cristatus. The sequence goes on along the minus strand of NC_140586.1, from coordinate 400,787,637 downwards.
ACAGTCTTTAACATTATCTTCAACCTCTCGATCCATGCAGGGCCACCAATACCACTCTCTAACTCTTGCCTTTGTTAAATTCCTTCCTAAATGTCCTTCATGTGCTAATTGAATCAATTTACTCCTAACACCGCTAGGCGGTATAACTCTGTTTCCTCTCAGCAACTTCTCATCATAGGTACATAAATCATCTCTAATCTGGAAGAAAGGTTTCATGACAACAGGAATATCTTCAACATTAGGCCACCCCTTAATGGTGAAATCAATAACCTTTGTTAAAAGTTGATCATTACTCGCTGCTAAGGACCATTCCTGAGAGTCAACTGCAGTTTGATGTACCAATGCTACAAGAGAACCAGTAACTTCTTCCCCTGGTTGATCTAAAGGTAACCTCGAGAGACTGTCTGCCACCACATTTTTATTTCCAGGGACATACTCCACAACAAAATTATAATCCATTAGGCCTTCTATCCATTGTTTGATTCTGGGAGACACATCATCCACATCTCTGTTGGTGAAGATCTGACAGAGAGGACGATGATCTGTCCTGACCACAATCGGGATTCCCCACAGGTAAAACTTAAAATGTCGAACTGCCCAAAATACAGCTAATGCCTCTCTTTCTATAACTGAATATCGCTCTTCAGCACCTCTGAGAGAGCGAGAGGCAAAGGCAACCACTTTACTCTCACCTCTATCCATTTGGGATAAAACTGCACCCAGACCAACCATGCTAGCATCTGTAGACAAATAGGTCTTCTTGCAAGCATCAAACTGCCCAAGAGTAGGCATGCAACCAATTCTTTTCTGAATATGGAGGAATGAGGATTGGCAATCAGATGACCACAAAAATTGTGTCCCTTTTTTGAGTAAAGTTCTAAGTGGGAAAGTGATTGAAGCAAAATTGGGTATAAATCTGGAACAGAATTACGCTAATCCTAAAAATGAGCAGACCTGATCTTTATTGTTAGGAGTAGGTGCTTGCATGATACTTTCAGCTAAGCTAAGCTTGGGACTAATACCATTGTCAGATATGGTGTGTCCTAGATAATCCACTGTTGATACTCTGAATTTGCATTTTTCTTTCTTAATGACTAAACCAGAATTCTGAAGTCGTTCTAATACTTTGAATAATTGACTATCATGTTCAGATTGATCTCTACCATAAACAAGAATGTCATCCTGAAAAACTAGGACCTTCTCCAACCCACTTAGTACCTTGCTCATTACTCTCTGAAAACAGGCAACTGCCGATGCCAATCCAAAAGGCATTCTAACAAATCTGAATGCTCCCAGGGGAGTTACAAAAGATGTGAGATGTCTTGAATCAGGGTGTAGTAGTATTTGATGATAAGCTGAAGAGAGGTCCATTACACTAAACCATTTAGCATCTTTAATTAATGTCAAGGTCTCCGTGATATTGGGTAGGGGTTGTCTGTCTACCCATATATGTTTATTCAAACCACGCAAGTCCACACACATACGAATTGCCTTCCCATTGTCCTTGGCCACCAAAACCACTGGGGCCAACCACTCAGAGCATTCAATGCTTTCAATAACTCCAGAACTCAACAATTTCTTGAGTTCTTGGTCCAAAGGTTCCATCATCATGTTGGGAACTTTCCTGACTTTACTAACATAAGGCTGAGCATTATTTTAAGAATAATTTTATGTTCAAAATCCTTAAGTAGTCCCAACTTATCACTAAAAACTAATGGAAATTCAGAAAAAATATCATGAGAATTATCCATAGGAGAGACCAGTAACACTTTATCCAGAGAATTGGGATCTAAAATGATACCCATATCACGTTGATGTCTCCACCCTAAAAGGTTGTCACCTCTCTTTGCAATGTATACTTTTCCAAGTGTTACCCTGTCTTTAAATTGAATTTCCTTAACCACATAGCCTAAAACATCAATTTTAGTTCCCCCATAACCAACAGCATTAATGTCAGATGGAATAAGTTCAGTATTATCCAATCCAAAAACTGTATCCCAATTTCTGTCCCCCACCATAGTGTATGGTGAACCTGAGTCAACAAGTACAGTAAAAGATTTCTCTCCTATTGTCATTTCACATTCTGGCATATCTAAGCTGTCAGCATCAACATTGCTAAAATCTTTTACGTTACAAATAAAAAATTTTCCTCCTGAATTGACTGTATAGGCTGACTTCTAAAACTTTGACATACACGTGCATAGTGTCCACGTTTTCCACACTTATTGCATACAATAGTCCTCCCAAAACAACTTGGACTGTTGGATAAGTGATTGGTGCTGCCACAACAAAAACATTTTAAGTTAGGCCTGCTGAAAATAGGGCGATTAGGTTCAACATATTTTTTAATGGAAGAACTTTGGTCAGGATTAAATTTCTTTTCTCTATCACTAGAATTGTCTTTACCAAAGACTTTACTTTCATCTTTTTTAGTATCAGATTTCTTAATCTCATGAATAGTTTTATCTTGTAGCGAAGCTTCAGTATTTTTCCCAACATCCATTTCTTGTACCCACATGTTGGTATTTTCCATACTCTCCACAATATCTACAGTTTCCACAAGATTTGGGTTTTTCGCTAATAACTTTTGTTGTACTCTTGAATCATTTGTACATCTCACAATCTGATCCCTAATAAGTGAATCTGACAAATGTTCAAACTCACATGTCCTAGCTAGGGTTTTAAGTGATGCTACATTGTTGTTGATTTTTTCATGCTTACCTTGAACTCTTGAGAAAAACTTGTGACGTTCTAAAACAATATTACATTTTTTACCAAAATGTTTCTCTAGCATCATGAGAGACATGTCAAACACATTATCAGTCTCTCCTTCTCCTCTTCCTAGTTCAATTTCGTCTAAACTATCATAAATGTGTCTGCCCTCAACACCAAGATTGTGTAATAATGTTGCTTGCTTTCTTCGAGCTGAAAATTTCTCACCTCCTATAGCTAATAGATAGGAATCAAATAAGGGTTTCCATCTCTTCCATGTTATAATGGGATCACCGACCTCTGAAAGAAATTGGGGAGGTTGAGACATACTACTAGCAGCCATATTTGTAAATGTATATGTGGAGATTCTTATTAACCTCTAAACTAAGTGATAAGTAATACCAGAGGATGGCGCTGGAAGTTTACTTAAATATAGATCGTTTTGTGATATAATAATAGTCACAAGATGCTACGCTAAAATCACAGACAGTTGTCTTATTTAGCTGTAAAATTGACTCAGTGCGTGGAAATTATGTGCAAATCCGTGTCAAATTATTGAAGAACTCAAGAAGGGATTGTTAGTGTAGATCAAATTCATCCACGGTAAATAGGTCTATTTCTCCAGTAAACTTGCCAAACATTGTCGTCTTGTTTCCTCTTTCCTTTGAAACAATCTCACTTTGAATGTCGCTGACCTTTACCCTGCTCCGGTCTGCTTCCGTGAAGACGCTCTGAAAATATATGAAGCGACGTTGCTGTGGAAACCTCCGATAGAAAGGAGAATTTTCTGAGAGAGATCACGCAGCTTCACGTAAAGCGTGGCACGTAAATTCCTTGCGCATGAGCTATTCACTCTGCATTCTAACATTCCAAATACGTCATCATTGCAGCACCGGTATCGTCGAGTAAAGACCTCTCCAAGAGTTATCACAGCGATGACCGTTGGCACATCTCTCACCGTTGTCTCACTGCGAATGACCGTTGGCACATATAACAGTAAGAATTCTGATGATAAAAAATGTTTGATGTAAGACAGTCTGTGCGGTCAAGATCAAAAGTGATCTTTAGACACTATGTCATACATTTTCCATCTCTTTTCCATAGAAGGCACACAAGAGCACACGGTGTAAATAGGGCTCTCCTCAGACTGAGGTACTGTGCCAGAGTTGCCAAGGTTGTTGGAAAATGGATAAGTGACGCTCTGAGTAGACTGAGAAATATCAGATAAACAAAAGTACCTCAAAGATTCTTTTGATAACGAAGCAAATTCAAGTGGGTTCTTGACAGGAGAAGTTGGTGGTCCAGTCGCAGGATATGTCTCCTCGCAGATCACTCGTCGCCAGTGTAAAAGAATCTCTTCATGCAGATACAGCTTCCAAAAATTCGGTTTATTCAAGCAGAAAGGTAAGGACCACCAACTCAGGCAGAGACAAAACATCAACTGCCTGAATCAGAGCTTTAGCACCACAAACATTCTTAGACAGCATATGTCAAGGAGAATGTGGGAATGTAACCCAGCAACAGGGAAGGGAAATAAATGAGGGGCAAGTAACAAGAAGAAACAAGGAAGAATGTTGAAAGCCACAACAGATTCTAAGTTACAATTTATTAAGACGCCATAAAAACGATATTCTAACACTTCAGCTGGGTCTGCAGTGGAACAACACACCTGTCCCAAGGCAAACCCAGTACTTGAAACTTAGCACCGAACTCGGTAGTTTGTTTTTGTCAAGGTATCACTACTCGAAAAAGTAAAGAAACGCCATTCTCAAAGCATATCTTAACACCTACCCTCATTCATGCGTCCTCTCATCTTTACTGCTAAATTTCTTAGATGGTTTACAAGGGGAGCAACCTTTACAACGCAACTTTTACAACGCACTACACTTACAACGCATTTTTTACAACGCACAATCCATTACAACGCATGACATTACAATGCATGACACTACAACGCATTTTTAAAAACTACCTTTACAACGCATTCCATTACAACGCATACTACCATTACAACGCATACCATTACAACGCATAATATTACACTACACTATCCAACACTTACCCTACTGTTGCACCCCCTGGAGTTAGAATAGTAATTTTTACCCCTATACTATCCAACACTTACCCTACTGTTGTACCCCCTGGAGTTAGAATAGTAATTTTTACCCCTATACTATCGAACACTTACCCTACTGTTGTACCCCCTGGAGTTAGAATAGTAATTTTTACCCCTATACTATCCAACACTTACCCTACTGTTGCACCCCCTGGAGTTAGAATAGTAATTTTAACCCCTATACTATCCAACACTTACCCTACTGTTGCACCACCTGGAGTTAGAATAGTAATTTTAACCCCTATACTATCCAACACTTACCCTACTGTTGCACCCCCTGGAGTTAGAATAGTAATTTTAACCCAAATACTATCCAACACTTACCCTACTGTTGCACCCCCTGGAGTTAGAATAGTAATTTTAACCCCTATACTATCCAACACTTACCCTACTGTTGCACCCCCTGGAGTTAGAATAGTAATTTTTACCCCTATACTATCCAACACTTACCCTACTGTTGCACCCCCTGGAGTTAGAATAGTAATTTTTACCCCTATACTATCCAACACTTACCCTACTGTTGCACCCCCTGGATTTAGAATAGTAATTTTAACCCCTATACTATCCAACACTTACCCTACTGTTGCACCCCCTGGAGTTAGAATAGTAATTGTAACCCCTATACTATCCAACACTTACCCTACTGTTGTACCCCCTGGAGTTAGAATAGTAATTTTTACCCCTATACTATCGAACACTTACCCTACTGTTGTACCCCCTGGAGTTAGAATAGTAATTTTTACCCCTATACTATCCAACACTTACCCTACTGTTGCACCCCCTGGAGTTAGAATAGTAATTTTAACCCCTATACTATCCAACACTTACCCTACTGTTGCACCACCTGGAGTTAGAATAGTAATTTTAACCCCTATACTATCCAACACTTACCCTACTGTTGCACCCCCTGGAGTTAGAATAGTAATTTTAACCCAAATACTATCCAACACTTACCCTACTGTTGCACCCCCTGGAGTTAGAATAGTAATTTTAACCCCTATACTATCCAACACTTACCCTACTGTTGCACCCCCTGGAGTTAGAATAGTAATTTTTACCCCTATACTATCCAACACTTACCCTACTGTTGCACCCCCTGGAGTTAGAATAGTAATTTTTACCCCTATACTATCCAACACTTACCCTACTGTTGCACCCCCTGGATTTAGAATAGTAATTTTAACCCCTATACTATCCAACACTTACCCTACTGTTGCACCCCCTGGAGTTAGAATAGTAATTGTAACCCCTATACTATCCAACACTTACCCTACTGTTGCACCCCCTGGAGTTAGAATAGTAATTTTTACCCCTATACTATCCAACACTTACCCTACTGTTGCACCCCCTGGAGTTAGAATAGTAATTTTTACCCCTATACTATCCAACACTTACCCTACTGTTGCACCCCCTGGAGTTAGAAAAGTAATTTTTACCCCTATACTATCTAATACTTACCTTAAATGCAATTTAATATTATGCGTTGTAATGGTATGCGTTGTAATGGTAGTATGCGTTGTAATGGAATGCGTTGTAAAGGTAGTTTTTTAAAATGCGTTGTAGTGTCATGCGTTGTAATGTCATGCGTTGTAATGGATTGTGCGTTGTAAAAAATGCGTTGTAAGTGCATGCGTTGTAAAAGTGTGCGTTGTAACGTCATACATCCGGTTTACAATCATCCAAAACGCGTTTGTGAGAGTCATACTCAATCTCAAAATGTTTGACTGTCTCGGACTACTGTTGCCAACTACGCTGGGTCCCAGTGAAAAAGTTATTTTCTATTTAAATCATCACATGTAATGTACAAATTCTACCATTATACATCCCCTAATCTTTTTCTGGACAAATTAAGGAGCTATGTTCCTCTGAGAAATGTCAGATCTGATCTTGCACGATGTTAACTTTGTAGTCTCCTGTTGCAGGACATTCAGAACACAAAGGACAAAACTATGGAACTCGAAACCTTTAGATAGTTGATCCCTGGCACATATACTAATTTATTAGAACATTGGAATGTAGTGCACTCCATTGAATACAATGTAGTGCTCCCTGCTTCTACGGGCCGGTAAAGGCCTGCAGAGCAGCATTCCAATGTTGTTTGAACAAAGGCCTCTCAGAGCCTGAGGGGATTTCAATCCACTCAGGCTCTGAGAGGCCCTTGTTTATTATATTAGAACATTCTGCCCTCTAGTGGCAGAATGTTTTAATAGCCTCATAGCCCTTCGTAGCTGGGCTATACCGGCTATTAAAAGTCCCTCTCCCTTGTTAAAGTCCCTCGCCTTCAGCACGGGCCTTTAACGCTGTAGCGGGCCTTTAATAGCCAGTATAGCCTGCTACAGCGGGCTAAAAGTCTATAGAAAAGTCTTTAAAACGTGTCTCTTTTCGTATTAACAACCTACTTTGAGCCTTCCGCTTCTAAAATAATAAACACCAAGAGACTCCTTACAGAGTGTAAGCTGCTCTATACAAAAAACAGAAAATAAAATAAATACTACTGTAATTAGATCAATCTGGCCTTCACCCCCCCTGCTGCACGGAGAGGCAAGGCAGGCACTTGCTTCTTGAAGAAAAGATCATATATCCTTAATGGCACTTCATCTTCAATGTCTCCCCCGAAAATGTTTTTCTACTTAAACTCTACTTAAATCAACACAAAATTGGGGTAGTCATCAAAAATACATTCACTGCAAAAGCGGAAGCTATGCTGTTACTTTATTGAACCTCAAGACAACACAGTCTGTGAGCAGTGTTGTCATGATTGTGCACCCCAAAAAATCGTTTTATAATTTTAAACTTTATGTGTGGCAACACCATCTACCTCCCACGGCATACGTTCTTCAACTATCCAAACCATTGCAATGAACTTTATCGCTGTAATTACAGTGATATAGACTCTATTATCCAGTTAGCTGGTTATTGAAATTGGATATACTTCTATGACCTAAATCTCTGAGTAACTGTTGGGTTTTGTTCTGATGGAACTGTGTTATGTCATTTGCATTGGAATGCTTGCAGGTCACCTCCCATGTCATAAGGGGAGAGAGTAGAATGGCAGTTGGAGAGAGACTAGCATATTGTGAGCTGTGCCAGCTATTTCTCCTGGCTCGTTGTATACCTGTCCTAAAGAAATAAAGAATTTTCTTTTTTCCTTGTGTCAAGCTTGTTTTCAGTGGTGACGAGTTACTTCAGGTTGATGCTTCCATGAGTGCAGTGTATGACCACATTTCTCCTTTTGAGCTATTGATTTCATCCTTCCCTTATCCGAAAATGGTGATTGTGTAGTCGCAAGTATTTTACAGTCCTACCTGCCAGCGTGTTTAGGAGATAATCCCTGTAGCAAAGGTTTTTCGGGCCACCTTTGTTCAGGTACTTTTGCGGCTGTGCATTCCACTGTAAACTTTTCTGAAAATGGCTGCATGTCACTAATGTCAAAATCAATGACCATATGTGCTGCCAACATCATACCCGTGGTGTTTGCCATTAGCGCATCAGGGATGCACCCACCATATTCACAAGCGCTCTAGCTCTTTTGTGAAGCAACACGCTCCTTACGTGCCGCCATCCTACACAGTCGCAACATTTAAGCGCATCAGTGAAGCCCACACCATAGATGCAAATTGTCCCACATGAACATTGTCCACCACTAACTATAAGAATGAAGTTCCAATGGGAATCTCTCTACTCATGATTAAGCACCCTTTTTGTGTAGTGGAAATTTGTGGCATTGAAATCAGAGTGATGGCTAACTCTGGCAGCATGGAGAAACTTTCTTATAGACACTATTGGACCCATTGTCATATCAAGGGGGACTTAAGAGTATGGTATCACAGCTGTGGATATTTTCAGCAGGTGGCCTGAACTCAAATTTGTGAATGAGGCGAGTGGAGATCAGTAAATTGCATTCTTAAAGTAAATTTTTGCCAGAGAGGAGATTATGGATTACATTTTAAAAGACATTTGTAATCAATTTACGCCTGTGCAAATTGAACAATTTGTAACTCACCTTGGTGTGAAACATTCCAAATAATCACTAACATACCCACGGAATAATGGTCTTTTTGAAAGGTTTAACAGGGTTATAAAAACAATGTACAATTTGCTAAAGCTAATGGTTTGGGCTGAGTGCATAAGTCAAGAAAACTCCTTAGGGCTAAAAAGACCGCTCCTAATGCTGACACAGGGTATTACCTTTTGTCCTGCTTCATGGAAAGGTTCCTTTATTTAAGTTAGTCAGATCATTGATGGATGAGGTTTCGATTTCTAAAAGGAAATTACATGATGTAGGTAGTAAAAGATTGCAGGCCCAATCCAACTATATTGGTAAAAGAAAGAGAGTATAAAAGGTGTCCGAATTTGAAGGATTTTTCCGAAGAGTTATTCCAAGTTTTCTGTAGCTAAATGTGTGATTGAGGTGAGAGAGAGTGTGATTACACTTGAAACCAGTAATTGGTGGAATAAAGATGAAGTGTCCACTATTTCATTGGAGAAATTGGGTTGTTGGTTGAATTAGGTGCAAGCCCTAGTCAAGCAGCAACCACAATCCTTGTCAGGATAAGGCACAAGCTAACCCTAAATTAACCTGTGCTCAACCCTCTGGTAGCTTGGCACAGACCAGTGAGACTTCACTTAGAGGCAATGTGTATTTTCGCAATACTTCAAGCAGTAATAAAGTAAAAACACAACACAGGAAAAGGGTCTCATACCGGGCTGGAAATACAGAGTAAGGCTTAATAAATATGACACGACCACAATGACAACAATCCAATCAGCAGAACTGGAGATATGCACGTTTAAATATTCAGTGAAAATGTTGCCAAAAAGTACAAAGCGCCAATTGTGGATATCTGGTTGTGCTGAACTGGGACAAAGTCACAAGTTCACGCCAACTGCAATCAAACACGGGCCAGCTACAGTGACCCACTTAGTCCAGTTAAGCAAAATTCCTTAAATCCTAGTTTCTGGAGTGCTGTAAGGGTCCAGGTTGAAGACTCGTTGTGCAGCCAAAGCGATGTGTCGGTTATGAGATACAGTGAGACTGCAAATGGAAGCTCTGAGTCATAATGGGGGATTTCATTGACCAGGGCCTGCTGTACGAAATACGGCATTGAGCATGAGTCACGCAGTTGGAGCGATGTGTCGGTTCTGAGGAGCTGCAGACTGCGATTCAGAGTCCAGCATCGCCTTCACGGCTGCCGTCAATGAGGGATGCGTGGGCCTTCACTAAGGATGCATTGTGCAGTGCTAATTCTGATGAGGCGGTGGACTGCAATGCTGGTATTTGCAACCAGGAAGATCCATACAGTGGTGAGGATGCATTGGTTCTGCCCGGAATCGCACCACACAGCAGAGAAGATGTGTTAGTTCTGCGAGGTCCAAAAAGACTGGCAGAACAGCTTAAGCCCACTTCCAAGGGCCAGGATTGGGGTGGCACCACCTGGCAGGGTAGACTCACAGATGGCTTCTGGGGTCGAGGTTGTTGGAGACTTCTGTCCCTGAGGCTTAAGTCTGAAGGACAGCCAAGTAGCCCTTGGAGTCACTCTGGCGGTCCTGTGCTCAACAGATGCAGGTCCAGCCCTTCTCACCCAGGCATGAGGTCAACAGGCAGCAGGTTAGCACAGCAGAGTGGCAGACCTTCAGAGCATCAGTCAAGCAGAGTGGACGTTTTTTCAGAAGCACAGCAGTCTTTCTTCCTTTCAGAGTATCCACAGGTCAGAAATGTACTGAAGAGTTGGTGTCTGAGGTCCAGTATTTATACCTATTTGTGCCTTTGAAGTGGAGAGAAACTTCTAAAGGTTTCCCTTTGAAGTCCTCAGGCATCCTTCCTTCCCTTTCCTGGCTCCAGACTAACTACAGGGGGTATGCAGTCCTCTGTGTGGAGGCAGTACACTACCCTTCAAATATAGGTAGGGCTGTGCCCACTTCTGCCCTCCCATCGTGCCAGTGATGGCCCATCCAGTCACACTTAAACTCTTTAGTGTGTGTGGCTGTCTAGGTGGAATACACAAAGCCCAACTACCAGCTACAGACTATTTTGTGACCCACAGAGAGGCTGAAGGCACTAAATGGCTAAGGCAGGAAAATAACAATTTTCTAAAGGTGCCATTTTCAAAATTGTAATTTAAAATCTGACTGCAGTACAAATTAGGATTTTTCATTACAATTCCAAAGACACCAAACGTGAACTGGTTGATTTTTTACATTTTTAAATGTATAGCTTATTAAATGTAATACAGTAACTCCAATTGAAGTAGTGTTAAACGAATGTAATAGTTTTTCACAACTGATATATATAAGAGTTAAAAGTACATTTCCTACTTTTTGGACACGTTGCACCCTGCCATCTGGGCTGTCCAGGCCAACCATAGGGGTGACTTACATGTGTGAAAAAGGAAGGGCTGGGCCAGTGCTTAATTTGTAAAAGAATAAGTGCTGGGGCTCTCGTCAGGAGGCCACTGCAGCTTGCACCACACTTTGTGCCTGCCAGATGCCAATGACAGTACAAACACAGTTAGTAATCATCACACTCTTACAAGTGTGACAAATCATACTATTACCGGTCCCCAAAGCTACAAGAATTGCTTGGGAGGCTGGTATAAGTCACTGTTAATGTAAATTGAACTAATAAACGGCTGTTGTCGTGCTAATACCTGAATTAGCTTGACTGTCATAAACCCTGGTGCTGGCAATTAGGTGCCGAGCACTGGAAACCACCGGCTCAAATTAAGCACTGGTTTATTTTGCCTGGTCAAAAGAGCAGTCAAAAACTGTCCACACAGGCTGCAATGGCAGGCCTGTGACATGCTTAAAGTACTACTTAAGTGGATGGTTCAATCAGTGCTGCAGGCCCACTAGTAGCAACGATTTACAAACCATGGCCACTTCCTAGGGACCTATAAGTAAATTAAATATTTTGGTTGGCTATAAGCCAATTCTACCTTATTTTAAGGCGAGAGCACAAGCACCTTAGCACTGGTTAGCAGTGGCAAAGTATGCAGAGTCCTAAAGCCTCCAAAACCAAAGTCATCAAAACAGGAGTGTTGAAGGCAACTGAAGCAATTTTTTTTGTAAATCTGAAGTGTGATGGAAATAAAAATTTTAATAGGATCAAAACAAATGGAGACAATTTACCTAGTAATGTGCAACTGATAAATATTCGCCGAAACTTGATTTCCACAAATTGTTTCTGCGCTATCTCGTTTTAGCAATACAACTATACACCTGTGCACATCTAGTGCCATTTCAGTGGAAAGTGTTCTGCCGGTCCATGACAGTGCACTACCACACCATGCTCGAGTGATATATTTGTGACAGTGTGCTCCAAAATGCACTACCAGCTTCATACTGCACCCTTACCACTCCCTTGTTGAAAATAGTTGCTACACTTTTCCTTTGAGGGATGCCTGTGTGTAGCGTTGATGGCATCACTCCCACTCTGAAAATGGTTCCAGCACCACTGGCTATGAAGGATGTCAAGATGAAATGTGAATGCATAAGGCTGGTGGAGAGGAGCTAATTAAGACGGCACGATTGGCTTCTAAGCGTGATCATATTTTTTATAAAACGTAATATCGAGTGTTAGCAGTTCCTCCAACCTTTTCCAACCTAAAACACAGTTTTTTTTCATTTAAGTAAATTGTGGCCAATAGAAAATCAGATCTGCTTCCTCAGTTGTGTGTCAGTAATAACTGGTTCAGAAATAAAGCACACAGTGTCTTCTCGCCCCATTACGAAAACGCGAACAAGACAGTTATGGAGAACGACATACGAATATATGCAAACACAAGCTTCTGCGTCGAAATGAAGGCCAGAGATCAATGTTAAAATTATTCATAAAAACAGAGATTTTAAGGAATAAGGGAGCTCTCGGGTCAGAAGTGTCAGGCCATTCTGCATTGCTCGTCTTTATCTCCGCCTTGAATCTACTTATTAAGGCGCCACAGAAAGAACAAATTTATGGACTGCAGGTACAATGTTCAATATGTCCATAGCCATCTGGACTGACAGGTTCTGCAGACATGAATTTCTCAAGGGACTCGGTGTTACCGGTGTCAGTGGATGGCATTATTTACTTCAATGTTCCATTATTAAATTGATAACAAGATAATTCCCGCGCTTCTCGGAGACATGACAGGATTTACAATAGTTAACACTCTTATTGCACAGGAGTCCATGCTGTAAGATTTTATTTTTTAATAAGGCGGATTTCGGTTTTTTCTTCAAATGAGCGAGAGCATCACCATAGTGAAATGTCACTTCTGAGCTTAACAAGATACACAGAATATCTTTTTTGGCCTTTGGCATGTTTGCGAGAATATAATGTATTTTTAAACTCCATCATAGTAAAAAACACAGTACATAAATATTGACCCGTCAGCATTTGGTGTATGCCTTCCTTTCTGTTAGAAGCACAATCGAAGGGCTTATCATTGTGGTCAATGCCAGTTGCATTGTATACAAATTATCAGCTAATGTATTTCTGAAATATGAATGTTTTAATAATGTTATGGCCCCTTGTATAAAGGTGTAAACGCTCAGAGGTGTTTCCATTTTTGCAATTTCATAAACAACTCGCGTCCCGCATCTTGCTCCAACAATTTTATATGTACTCATATGTACTCTAAGGAATATCTGGAGAGGCAGTGAACACATTGATAGTGCTTTGTGAGCATTTAGAACGCAAAAGTCACTGCCATGCCACGACTGCAAAAGGGTACCAGGAATAGTTGGCGCTTATACTTTTTTTGGCATGGGTCGGGGTGTGACAGGTCACCGATTCCACAGAGTTCTCTGCGCTGCTTCCCTTGAGCACTCAGATGAGCCTATTCTTAACTTTGTGGGATTACCCACCGCAGCATGGCTGTGCAGAACGTTAAACTCCTTGCTGCATTTTTTATTATAGTCTGTTATTCCTCTACTCAGGATACCACGATAAGATATAACATCCGATTTTCTTCCCATACTATGTATTGATGTATGGTGAACTAAACTACTCCGTGCTGGGAAGAAAACTACTAGTCATGAAACTAGGGGTTCTGAATGGAGACAAAGCTTGATGAGCGCACAACAAACCTTCAAAATCTTCACGAATCATCGTAACCTGCAATGCCTCCGAAATATGCAGTGTAAGTACGGTCGGGATGCTCACTGTGCATATTTCTTCTTGTTATTATGACTCTAGCATAACGTGTGTTCCAGGATCAAAGAATATCTTGGCAGATAGTCTGTTGTGTAAGTTCCCAGAAAACCCATTAAACTTTGATAAGAATCTAATTCAACCTCTGAGCATCTTGGGTGCTATCCAATCCTTCCTTAAAGGGTTCCGAATTGCTCATATACAATTACTTCCACTGTGATAATATCTACTTCAAAGAACAGCCTTAAACATCCTATCCAAAGAACTGAAAATGTAGGTACTCTATGTAGTGTCTTGCGAATTAGCAATAGCAGTACCTTTTTGGGTCCTGATGGACTCCGTAGAGCTGTGGCGTAAGTGTTAGAGTGGAATGCAATGAAGGCTGGTTTAGAATGTTGGGTTCGCAGTTACACGCAGAAGAATAAAGACATGTAATTCGAAGCTCCGTCTATGGCGTAGGCATTTGTGGGTACGCAGGATTGGGAATACTCTCCAATTGGCAGCGAGATAGGGGATAAGTAACCCAAAGATCAACAGTGCTCTCCCAGAGAGCTTGCCGTGGTCCAAGCAAACTTCTCTTGCGTGCCACTGTTGCCAACATCGAAGTAGGAAATCGACACTTAATGCAAAGAATATATATACGCCGCTGGCCGAGAACCTGCTGGTCATGTCATACATAAAAATATAATGGAGCCACGCCAGATAAAGTCGTACGTTGTACAGAATGCTGAAGGCAGCTACAACTAGGTTTTCAAGAGCAGTCATTGATAATCGAAATTTTCAGTCAAGAATGACAGAAGTTGGTGAAATCGTTGAAGAATTTGTTGAGAATTTCATCACACTCATCAAACACTGTAAGTTCAATTAATTTTATGATGAAGAAGCTGTACATCTTAGAGTTATTGATGGATGCTTGTCAGATTCAATAAGACGATGAATGCTGAGAGTAAATCTTAGCCGGAAGTGAGGATTATTGGCTGCCAGAGCTGAAGAGTGTGCTGATAAACAAGCTGCTGACATGGAGGCAGGAGGTGCTCAGAATGAATTATATTTGAACCTGATTTTGGAGGACACCCTATATCCACACTCCTCAATATATTTGTTTAGCAGGGGAGCCACAAATCAGGGTTATCTAAAAAGAAATCAGCAGGTACACCATCAATGCCAGGTGACCTTGTTTCTCTAAGTGCGATTCAGAGCACAGATCTCCTCCCTGTAACTTTATCTATATGCTGTCAGCTGTCGCTATGAGAAAACCTCATTCAGACCAACTATCAGTTCCATTGTTACAACTGTATACCTTCATAAAGTGCTCAACCAAATCATGCGAAGGAGGAACAATGTCTACATGTATGATGTATGATGTGATCATCTTTGAGAAAGGAGTTGTTAGACCTGACATCCTTGGCGTGGGTTTTTCCCCTATCTTTTGCCTCTGCTACCTGGATTTTTGATGCTGTGATGGATTTCGTTTTTGCTGGTTTAGATGCTTTGGACACTCTGCCACTGCTAATCAGTGCCAGAGTGTAAGTGCTCCCTGTGTAAAATATCATATTGATTGGATATACCTGATTGGCATATCTGTATCACCATGAAGTCCCTAGTAAAGTGCACTGTGTGTGCCAGGGCTGGTGATGACAGATGCTACTAGTGGGTCTGCAGCGCTGATTGCGCCACCCACCTGTGTAGCTCTAAAACAGTGTCTCAGGCCTGCCACCGCAGGCCTGCCTGCAGTCCCCGGACTGCCATGTCCTCCTGGCCAGTGTCCACACTGGCCGGGCCTAACCCTTCCCTTTTTATACACGTCAGTCATCCCTATGGAAGGCCCAAGGTACCCCCCTGGGCAGGGTGCAGTATAGGTAAAAGGTAGAGCATGTACTAGTGCAGGTAACATGTTCTGGTAGTGAACAACGGCCATTTTGTGTGTTCACTGCTGCAAGGTTATCTTGCTCCATAGGCTAACATGGGGGAGGCTGGTGCCAACGGCTATCCGCCTATCTTCTCATAGGAACAAGATAAGACATGAGTGTTTGATATCCCTGAGCTCAGCATTTAATAACACATCTTTTAGGAGAGGTTGTTTTTAAATCCTGAGTTGGAGAATAGTACTTTTTAGAGAGTAGCTGTTCTCTTGTCTGACCCTTCTGCGTGCCTGGACGTGCTTGTGGATTGACTGTCTGGTTTGAGAGTGACAGGGGCTGGGGATCCCCCGGGAGGCTGGCTGAGTCAGCCCTCTGCTGAATGGCGACATTTGCAAGGAGAGTGGAGGGAGGAGATAGCGCCTGGGGTTGAATAGGGCTGTGCCTGCCTGCCACTCTGCTGGCTCCACCTCCTGCTGGGCGGCTGACGACTCTGCCCCTCACTCTGAAAAGAATGTAGAGGCCAGAAAAACAAAGTGCTCCAGCGACACCCAGAACTGGATCAGACCGGGCTCAGGACCCACTTGCACAAAGACTTCAAAGACTTTTAGGGGTATAAGTACAAGACCCCTGACAACAGATTTTTAGATTCTACCATCAAGAGGAACCTCTGCTGAAAGACGGACCGCTGAAGAACTAAAGGAAGATTGCCGTGCTGTGTGCTCTCAAGGCTGACCTGTTCTGCTGTACAACTGAAGCTGAGGAGGAGAAGGGGTCTTGCTGTGTGCTGACCCTACCCACTTGACCAAACAAGACTTTGCTGTGTGCTGTGTCTTCAACCGAATCTCCATGGGCCTGAGAAGAGCTGGCCTCCTGTTTCGCGACCCAGGGATAGAAAGGTTGCCAAGAACTCAAGACTCTGCTGTGTCCCCCCTGCGCTGCTGTGTGCCGCAGGGACTGTGGACTGTTCTACCAAGCTTCTCAACATCTGCCTGTGAAGTGGGCTGGCCGCTCTCTGTCTTGCTAGAGAGTGCCGCACTGACCCGGGCCTGACACCGGTTGCCGCATCAAGAAGATCGACGTGCTCATCGGCACGTGCCTTGCCGCGACCCGGAGGCCCGAAGCAGATCGAGAGTCGTACTTCCCTGCTCTACGAAGCCGCGCTGTGAGTGGCTGACTCCGGTGATGTCGACATCGTCACTGGGGTCTCGTCGAGGGAGTTGTGGAATCCTTGCACCGAACAGCCCGAGGAGCGCTTGTACAACGAGTGCAGCGACACCGCCGGAGCAACGTAGCTGCCTAAACATCAAGAGCCTACAAACTGATTCATTCTCAGTGAGTATCGAATCACACAAGAGACTAGAGACTATCGTCTTACGATCCCGACCAACCGAGAGAGCGAATATTGTGTAAACCTGTGATGCTTGATTTCAACTGCGGAAACTAGATAAAGATATATTATTTTTGATATAACTCACCTGTGTGGTCTAAGTTTGTGGTGTGCGGAGGGGGGATCATTGTGGTGTCTACGTGCAAATACCTTACACATTGCCTTGGGGATAAGCCTGTCTGCTCGAGCCAAGCTACCTAGAGGGTGAGCAGGGGTTATCTACCGTGTGTGTCCCTGTACCCTGACTAGAAGCAAGGGTCCCTATTTGGTCTAAGGTGTATACCTCTGCCAACTAGAGACCCCCAGATCTAACAGGAGTCATTTTCAGTCTTCCAAAACAAATAGAAATTCGTATTTAAGCTAGCTTCATATACTTTTTCCCAAGCTTCAGCTCGGATATCTTTGTTACTCTGAGCAGTGGCCTGTTTATACTTGTATCTGCACATTCTCACTTACTCCTGGTCTCGAGAAACATGTTTAAAAGCATGCTTAAGGTTTCTATGTGACTCAGCTGCTCAATTATAGAGACAGAGACTGCATCCTACAATGTGAATGGAAACATGGTCCATGGCACATAGGTGGAGGCATTGTGCAAATTGTTCCCTGACTAAACCACAGAGCTTCAGTAACAATATAGATCATTTCTTTCAGTCAAATGGAAATTGCACCAGCTGGAGCTCTGGTATACTCTTCTGTTCCTGGATTGCCTCTCTGTGGTACTTGATAATAAGTCCCACTTCTCGAGGAGGTATGGTGAAATTTGGAATCTAGCAAAGAGAACACCGATGATAGGGCCTCTTCTGGGCCCAGTATGGGAGGTCAACAACACAGGAGATGGCCAGACCGCTGGAAATCAATGAACAAGTCTAAGAAGGAGAAGATGCTACAGACCAAGCTCTGGTGCTTGACCAACAAACCAGCCAACGATACTCTGGGTGTTTCCAGGAAATGGACAAATTGACGCATGATATGGGCTATTATGTAGCCAAACACTTAAATCAAGAGTTGCAGCAAATTTTCTTTGAGCATGTACTAGTAGATGAGTTGACAAGAGACCCATATGACTGCCTTAGAGGTAGCCAAGCTGAGAAGGAAATAGCATGGGCAAGTCCACTATATGATTTATTCTGCATTCTCCAGATGTACCTTGGTGTAGATAGTGCCAAGGGTCCCATACGTTCTGCTCAGTTCTTATATTGACCCTGAAGAGAGATACACAATAATAGAATGCACACTGGACAGTGGGGCCTTGGTGATGGCTAGCATCTATGCACTCAGTGTTCATCAAATGCAGTTTTTCAATGACTTAGGGCCCCCTCTCTTAGATATACTGGGTCAGCGCAGCTTTGGGGTGAAGGAGATTTTAATATGGTACACAATTGCATGAAGGACCGGTCTCACCCTCCACTTTGGGGCACTTAAGCTAAATCTTTTTCTGCTATGTTCTAGAATTAGATGCAACAATGGCAGTTTTTAGATTGGGGGGACATGACCTAGATGACAAAGAATTCTCATTTTACTCCCCAGTGTCCACACCTGGTTGAATCTATTTTTAAAGATAGTGAAACAACCTTGTTAACTGAAGAAACAGAGTATTTGGGGTAGGTGGTGTTGGATCATAACCCTCTTCTACTGTCCTTATTATGTGTTTGACCTCACCCCTGGATTCATATATGATGGTTCTCAGTAGAGGCGCTCCATGACATGCCACTTCCGATATTGGTAAGGGACTACATTGATCAGTACTTCACGGAAAATATGCAAACTCCACACAGTTACGGGGGATTGAATGGGATGCTTTTAAGGTGGTTTTATGTTATGGGCCTGCTGTATACAAACTACATACAGAGTCAAGTAGCAACTCCGAGATGAGATTAGGTCTCTGCAAACCCACCTGCATGTCTCTGATAAATGGGTCATAACCCATTTTTCCTATTTTACCCATACTCTTTTCTGCTCATTATGGCCATTCTGAGGACACAGTATGACGAGCAGTTGGCTTGTTTATGAAATCTTTAATACAAAGAATATATTGCAAAGCAGCATGACAAGGGGGACAGGGCAGGGACGCCTTGGAGCCTGGTTGATGAAATAAGAGATAACCAGGACCCTGATATATACAATCCAAGATCATACAGGCCTACTCAGACATACTCAAGCTGACATTAATGATACCCTCGCACAGTATTACCGGCCTCTTTACACCACCTCTGCCTGGGAACAGCTGGAGGCTGATGTGTCAACATTTCTAGACGGCTTAACACTCCTGCGTTCACTCTGACTCAAAGGGCTTGGAGGCCCCGATTACTCTCGAGGAGGTTGCGGCAGTGATTAAACAAATGGAAATTGTAAAGTCATCGGGGATGGATGGACTACCCTCAGATCTTTATGCTGAGTACAAGACTGGGTTGGCATCGCAGCTGCTCATCATGTATAACAATGTGTTTGTTGAGGGTTTTTGCCCCAGTTCCTACGAGAGGCGTTGATCCAGGTGCTGCCTGAACAAGGTTGAGACCCTACTGATGTGAAGTCATATCATCCTCAGCCTTTAATGAGCACAGACTGGGACATACTGGGTAAATTATGGACAATTAGAATCTAACACCTTATGCCGACTTTGCTACATACTGACCACTGCAACACCTGGTTGATAGCTCTTGTGGAATGCCCCTCTCCGCTTACATGAACCCACAGATGTACTGTAGACACCCCCACCTTAGCCTCCAACAAGTCAGTAGACTGACAAACATGAATGGTATTTTTATTTACCTTTCCACTCGTTTTGGGACTGGATGTTGTTGTTCAATTGTTGGATTTAAACATTTTTATTGACACCCGTACATACTATATCTATAAAGAATGTCACTGTGAACTGAGTTACTGTTTTATTGTTGTTACAACATATCATCACTTCATATCATACTATTTAACTGTTGTTCTACAGCAGTGCTTTATTGTACCTGTCACATTATGAAAACGGAAAATGTAAATAAAGAAATTAAAACATGAGGGAGGTGTACTGAGATGTTGAACTGGAGTTGGAAGGAAATTGAATACACACCTCAGCTGAGTTAAGGATTCACATTTTTGCCTTTCTAGTTCATGAAACTCTGGAATAGATTTCATGCCAACGTCTTTTGGCTCAGTTTATTTTTTTTATTTGTTTGTATTTATGGAAATGCAGCAGTGACATTTCATCTTGAATCAGGATAAGAATTCATACATCCATGATTTACCAACAGTCTGCATTCATAGTTATGTTAGCACTGCACTACATATTGTAAAAGGCCGTCCAATATAACTCCTAGTTATCTGGTACCCACTATCTTCCCCATTTTCCCAGTTCTGCCAAATTTTCGTAAGCTGCTTAATACCATCCACGCTTTGGCTTTTGACCTTACACATTTTGTTATGTCACTGAACATCTGTGGAATAGCTACTGACTTCCAATTCGCTGAAATAAGTGACTTTGCTACTAAGGTAGACATGAAACAAAGCTGGTGTTGCTCAGTGGGGAGATTATTGTTGGTTAACCAAAATGCCTCCAAGTGGATCAGGAGTGATTTTTTTGCCCCATCCAATTCCCAGTTTCATTAATAAGTAAATATCGATTGTAGCCAATCGCCGATTTCCAACCCACATCTAAAACAAGTTGATGCAAACTCACTGTACATCTTTTTGATTTTACCTGGTGGTATAGTATATCATCCATTTACAATAAAAAGCCATTCTTTTGAAATTAGCATTGTAAATAGCTTTACTACTGTACCAATTGTAGTAATACAATTGCACTAGAGTTATTTGGGAGCCAGTGATAGAATCAGTTTTGCTTATATGGTCAGATAATAATTTCGGACCTACATTTTGGAGTAGAGCTCGATGCCAATTTCCAACTCCCTATAGACAGGAGATAAAAAAGGCCCGACAGATTTTGTCTGTTATCTCATGTATATCCAAGTAGCTGGAGCAAAAATGCTGTATTTGGATATAACAAAAACAAGGGCAGGGCTGATCAATGGGTTATTTCATTCTAATGTCGGCCATGTAAAAAATCCTTAAGCCTCTAAAAGCCCAAAGTAACCTATCGGCTAAGTATGGACCAACGGAGACTTAAACCCAACCCTGAACAAGTCAAGTTTTATTTGTGGGTGCAAGCGAAGAATTTATATTCTTGCCAAATCAGATTGAAACGTTCGACAAGAATTCGGGAGGTCTTTTTCTTGTTCTTTTTGGTAATCTGGGGATCTGTAAAAAGGAAAAGAGCTAAATTCTGGCTATTTTTAGCATACTATGCAAATAGTAATTATAATCACTGAACAACCTTTTGGGTGCAGATGTCAGCCAATTTAAAAGGTCCACTTAATAATAAGTTTTAAAATGGGGGAGCCCCGGCCAACTTCCTCCTGCGTTAATTAGAGTATCGATAATTTTACCCCTGGTTTTTTCCTTTGCCATATGAATGTGCGTATTTCTGTATCGGTAGCTTCAAAAACAGATTTATGTAGTTTAATCAACACATTAGAAAAGGTGAATAAAAAAAGAGGTAGCACGTTCATTTTGATAAGTAAAATCCATCCTATCATCACAGGGGGAGTTTTTTTCATTGTTTAAATAAGACACGAGCCATGGCTAATATGGAAGCACAACTTCTTTTTTTATTGCATTTCAATTAAAAGTACATAACAAACCAGTTAACATCGATTGCCCACTGATACTGATGCATCCGCAGCTGGCATGCCATATAATGATACACATTGCACCTAAAACCGCTATTTAATATCACATCATTCCACGGACTTTGTTCAGCTGGGGTTCACTCCGGAAGTGCCAGGAGGTACGCTGTCATCGGTGACCAGAAGTCTCTCGGCCTGGAGGCCCATGGCAATTCCTCCACATATGTTTTCAGGTGGTCACTGCAATATGCCATGTCCTTATACCATCCCGCTATCTTAGGATATGCTCGTTGACCCCAGTGTTTTGCAATCCTCTTTTTAGCCAGTACAAGACTAACCCCCACGAGCTTACAACAGGCCAGTTTCAGTGTTTTCACATTTCCAAGTAGAAATATTTTGGGAGTACATTGAACTGTTTCAGACACCACCTTGGTAAGGATGCCTGTAACCTGCTCCCAGCAGTCGAGTATTCGGGGGCAGCTCCAAGCTAAGAGTAAGAAATCAAACCCTGGGGAGCCACATCTGCTACATTTATCATCCTCCTTAGGGCCATCCCTCCGAAGTCTGAGTGGTGTGTAGTACATCTGATGGAGGAACTTAAAGAGAATAATGCACACATTCCCATTAGAGGTGAGCTCCCCTGTTTGAGCGCAGCAGAATGTCCATTCTTTTAGTGTGTATGGGTTGGATCGAGGATGACATTCCATTTGTCCCTCATGGAGTTACTGGACTGAGTGTTGTCCAGATGTAATGGGTTGTATATAGCCTGGAGACTAGTTTCTGCTTAGTTTGGGTAGACAGAAGCAGTTGCAGAGCTGACAATACCGGGGGCTTCTCTAGGAATAGTGGGTACAGTCCACGCATGGATGCACGCAGCCGCAGGTACGTAAAATGCAGTAACTGAGAGCCATGTCTTCTTTGGGTCAGGACTGTCCATTCAATGAACTTCCCGTTCGGGAACACGTCCCCCTTTGTCTGCAACTTTGTCTTAGCCAGTAAGCTCAGTGCCCTGGGTCCTGCCGTGACTGACATTGCTGGGTGGTGAACTGACAGTAATGCCTTCGCATACAGCTGAGTTCTGCATGCTCTGTGTCTCAGCTGTTGCCATGCCTTAGTAGTGCAATGGATAGTGCTGATTTCTGTGGATCTATTAAACTTTATATCATGCGGAATCAAGGCTCTGAGTGGCACTGGGTGTGCAGCATCATGTTCGATCCCTAGTTGTAGTGCAAAGTCAGGGGGAGAGACCCAATAGTGTGCGTACTGAGATTGAGTGCATTTAAAGAACCCCTATGTAAGGGTAATTGGAACCATATTAAATAGAGAGGGAAATTTTGGTAAGATTATCCTTTTCATGAAGGCAACTCTATCAGCAAGGAAGAGTGGCAGGTGTGACCCTCTGAGGACCCGTTCTTCCAATTGGGAAATGGTTCTACCACAGTTATATCAAACCACCACTTCAGGGTCCCTCTGAATCCAAATTCCCAGTTATTTTACTGGGTCACTGTGCCACAGCAGGGGGAACTCCAGCTTGCAGGGTGTTTTGCAGGGAGTGAGGCACACCAAAAAGGATTTCGTCCAGTTTATGCTGAGGCCCGACAACCGCTCAAAACGGATATATTCCCAAATGATCGGGTCCATGTAAAGTTCCGGTTCCTGAACATAAACAACCATGTTGTCTGTGTTCATCAAGATCGCTAGTGGTCGGAGTCTAAAACGTAGTGCGGCTGCCACATGTCGCTGGCGTATAAGGCAGGCTAGAGGTTCTAGCGATAGAGTAATGAGGATCGGCAATAGCGGGCAGCCTTGTCTCATACCTCTGTGTATAGGTATTGCCCCAAATGTAATCCCATTTATCCTGAGTTGAGCCACAAGGGCGGTATAATATAAGCAGACCCAGCGGAGGAAGGCAGGGGGCACCACCATCCGGAGTAAGATAGTGACCATGTAGGACCATTCATCTGAATCAAATGCTTTTCTGGTGTCTAGCAAGACTGCTGTGTCTTTCAAAGAGGAGTCAAGCTGATGGAATAGCGTACAGATAGTGCATAGATTCTGTGCTGTTGAGTGAGTAGGGATGAAGCCAGACGGATCTGGTAGGATCATGTTGGTGAGCAGTGGTTGCAGTCTGGTCGCTAATATTTTGGCTAGTATTTTCGTGTCTGTTAATTAATGACAGTGGCCGATATGAGGAGCATTGGTTCGGGGGCTTGTTGGGCTTTAGAATCATTATAAAAAAGGCCTCCCTAAGTGACGGGGGAGCACTTGCTACTCGTACGCTGCTTCAAACATCCTAAGCAAGTTCAGAGTAAGAGATCTGCGTATTCCATATAGAATTAACCTGACAAGCAATCTAGGCCCCATGCATACCTCCGAATGGTGGCTTTGAATGGTTCCCAAAGGACCCCAGCACTATCCACCGATTCTGCATTTATGGCAAAGTATTCCACTATAGCTTTCCTCATAGTGTCCTGGAAAACTGGGTGTAAGAGCTAAGTGCGGTGTAGGCACCTCTGGAACTGTTGAGGGGCGTGCATCGGAATAGACAGCGCCATCAGCACCGGTGCGTGATCAGATAGTGTTTTGGGCAGGTGGCGCATATCTTGCACTGAAGTGTTTACCTCACTTATTCCTAGCAAGTAATCTAAGCGGGACCAGGAACCATGGACCAATGAGATATAGGTACTCTCCTGGATGTCTGAGTCTCCAAATGTCTGTGAGGCTAAAGTCCTCCATTTCATAACCCATCAGCTCCAGGGTGATGCTGGCTAGAGGCGTCTCGTTCTGCATCAGCTGTGATGGCTGTTTCCATCTCAATTCCCCTCTAGCTGGTCTGTCCATGTTCGGGTCCAAGTATTGGTTCAGGTTCCCACCCTATATTGTCGCCGAGGGCCGCAATGCCCTTAGCCGGCGCCAAATGTGCACATTGAACTCTAGGTCATCCCCATTGGAACTACATGTATTAATGATAGTCAACGTTTTGCCACATATTGTGCCCTGTGCTATTGCATACCGGCCGTGTTTGGCAATCTCCGAGTATGTTGCCTTAAATGTAATCCCTTTTTTGATCAATAGCATGACCCCCCATGCATAGTTAGAGTAAAAAGTGTCCACTTGGTATCCTATACACCTGGCTGCCACCATCTCCACAGCCCTGCTCCTGAGTTGCGACTCGTGCAACAGCACTATGTGTACCTTATGCCTATCCAGCACGGTTATCACTTGTCTAATCTTTTTTAGATTATTGAACCCCTATACATTCCATGTTATCATATTTAATGGTTCAGATCGTGGTGGTTTAACCGGCTGCTTTATCTGCGCGCCATTGTGTGTGTGTGTCCATTCTGGGCATGTCATCACATTTGGCACTATCAGTGACTATACATGTGTAGGCATATAATACAAAACCCCCACTTCAGCATCCCAACCTTGCTAAAGGCATCTTCCCTAGGTAACTGAACGTCCCCAATGCAGTGTATTAAGAGTCTATACCATAATCGAGACATAAGTCCCATGTGGAACGTCACTCGAGTGTGGATCACCCAAGGGGGCCAGCTAGTAACCCGGTTATCCTCCTGGTGGACGGAGGCGACCAGTGAGCTGATTTGCCACTATTTGGACGTGAGACTAGCAGTCAATTAGGCTGGGCGCATACACCATGTGCCTGGTCCATGGTGGGTCACCTGCCCCAGGGCCCTAACCAGTGTCTCTTGCCTCATCACAGCAGAGCCGTGCCTGTTCAATATAGTACTTACAAATCATTTGGACTCAGCTCGGGTGGCCCCTATTCCAGCAGAGTCTTGTAGTCAGTACAACCATCTCTGTTCTCATTAGCCACCTGCTGGGGAGTCCTGTCACAACCCGCTTATTCCTCCTGGTCCTGAGAGGTCCGCCGTGGCCCCGTGATCTGTTTCACATATTCCATCACCACTTCAGGAGTGGTGCATATCCTTTGTGTGCCCTTGTAGTTGATCCTGAGTTTGGCTGGCTAATACATAGCATACTTGATGCCCTCCTTTTGCAATCTCTTTTTTACTTTAATGTTATTCATTGCGAGCGGGCTACACTGACACTTTAGAATCCAGAAAAAAGGAAAGGGTGTTTCCTTGGTATTGAATCTCCTGCCATTCTCTGGACTGGCGCAGCAGTGTCATGATTCCGGTAGCTTAGGAATTGCACAATGATGGGGTGCAGAGTGGCACCAGGGGGTGGCCTCGAGATCAGTGATCTATGTGCACTCTCGACCACCATCACATCGGAGAACTGCTTGGTATAAAGAATCGCCTTCATCAATCTCTCTACATAGAGCTCCATATTTCCTGTGTTGGTGGTTTCTGGAATCCCCATAATTTGCAGGTTATTCCATCTAGATCTAGCTTGAAGATCTTCATTTTTGGCTTGGACTACCTCCAAGACCTTCTCCATATTGAGGCATTTCTCTTGAGTACTGTGAAGCGTGTCTTCCACAGTGGATATAGCTTGCTCCTGCTCCGTTAACCTGGACAATTGCCTGTTCAACTTAGTTGCCATGTGGTCCTTGCACAAATTGAGCATATCAATTTTGCCCTCCATAGATTGCAGGTTCTGCTGCATGCCCACCAGTGTGGAGGCCAAAGCCGCAGAGCTATGGGGCTGCACGTCTTGCTCTGAATCTGACATCTACTCTCTGTTGGGTTTGGGCGCTCTCTTGGCTTCAAAGGTAAGGCGGGATTGCTGCTTGTCAATTTGGCCCATGTCTCATTGGTATAGATCAAGGCATCTGGTGGGTGGGCAGTGCAGCAATGTGGATGTCCTTGTCAGGGGGATAATGCCCACCTCTGCCACCTCACACATACCGGTCTCTTGGGAAGGGCTAGCAGACGTCAGTACTTGATTATGGGAGGGCAGGTGTCTCCTGCAAACTTCCGCCAGGCTGTCAGGCTCTGTGGCTCGGACCAGCTGTCCTATGCCTTGGGTGAGGTGATTGTACAGGCGGTCCCTTCAGTTTCTTCAAGCGGTCTCACTAGGGCCTGCCAACACTGCCCCCCATGTTACTGTTTGGGAGAACTCAGGATCTTCTACGCCAGGGGTCCCCTTTCACCAGTTCTTCGCTCTTCAGGCAGGGTGGGGGGTAGATGCTTGGCCCACTATCACCACGCTCCGTGTCCCAGCCGTGCA
Source organism: Triturus cristatus (assembly GCF_964204655.1). Lineage (NCBI taxonomy): Eukaryota > Metazoa > Chordata > Amphibia > Caudata > Salamandridae > Triturus > Triturus cristatus. Next base: position 400,760,597 of record NC_140586.1, on the reverse strand, counting down.
GCTCCTCCTGCACCTCTATTTTCACCCGCCGTGGCCTCAGTTAGGAGCTCAACAGTCAACACTTTTCCCCCGCTCTGTCCTTCCACAGGTGGGGGTCAGCACATACCTCACTCGGCGGTCACGGCAGCAGAGGTTGGTGGGGCCCAGTCCATCATCAGCCCGGGGCGATGCTCGCTGGAGGCGCCTCGTTCTACAGTGCTGAGCCAATGGTGGCTGCCATCTTGTTTCCCTTCTTTAAGCTCGCGGGTCCAGCAGCTTTTTACTGTGTACCGCCTCCCTCGCTGCTCAGCTTCACTGATTCTGCATGTTCCGCCACATCAGCAGCACCATTCCTGAGCGGTCGCTGGTCCCATATTGAGGATTCTTGGGGCATAGAGCTCCCCAGTCCACAGAGCAGAACTAATCTGTGGCCATCTTGCGTCGGACTCTCTCGTGCCCCCCCCATGGAAGCATAATTAGGAGCAAATAAACAATTACAATTTGAGTATGGGTACTCTTGAAACGTCACACACATAGTAGAAGGGAGAATTTCAGAGATACAGTAAGAAAAGGCGAAAAAAAAAGAGGTAGCACATTCATTTTGATAAGTAAAATCTGTCCTACAATCACAAGGGGGAGATTTTCCCCATTGTTTAAATAGTGTATGAGCCCTGGTTAATATGGAAACAATTACAATTTGAGGTCACCTTAATGCCCAAGTATCAAATGGTGTAACTGCAGCAAATGATAGACAGAATGCTGAATGATTCAAACATTCTCCCCCAATCAAGATATCCGGGTTAAATCCATCGTTCCTTTGCCCAATACGTCACCCCAGTTTGAACCCTGCCATATGCAAATCAGTCTTGACCCTGTGCCTCATGGGAACAGTCCAGACCGAACTACAAGCCAGGTCCTCCCTGGACCGGAAACAAGCATCCTGGGACCGGTTTCGGGGTATGTCACCCTTCATCACCCAGGCTAGCTTGATTACAGTGGCACAGTGAGCAAGGGACCCACGTCTGGGCATACCCCTCCCACTTAGGGCAAAAAGTGTAACTGCAACAAATGATGGACGGAATGCTGAATGATTGAAAGATTCTCCCCCAGCCAAGAGATCTGGGTTAAATCCATTGGTCTTTTTCTCACTACGCCACCCCCATTTGGACCCAGCCATATGCAAATCAGTCTTGACACTGTGCCTCATGGGAACAATTCAAACGGAACTCCCAAGCCAGGTCCCACCCTGGACCGCAAACAAGCATCCTGGGACCGGTTCCGGGGTAAGTCGCCCTTCATCAGCCAGGCTAGCTTGAATCCAGTGGCACAGTGAGCAAGGGATCCACATCTGGGCATACCCATCCCACTTAGGTCGAAAAGTGTAACTGCAACTAATGATGGACGGAATGCTGAATGATTGAAACATTCTCCCCCAGTCAAGAGATCTGGGTTGAATCAATTGTTCTTTTGCCCACTACGCCTCCTCAGTTTGGACCCAGCCTTATGCAAATCAGTCTTGAACAATATTCCCTCTAATTATTTTCCTCTGTGTGCGACAGAGTAAGGTCTCTGTGCGCTGCAGCCAAGGCTATGTGCGGCAAGAACCTGACCGCGCGTGTAGACCAGGGCTTTGAGTGGGAAGAAAATACTCGAGGATCTTTCAAAGGGGCGTAACCGATGCAATTAAGGGTGTGGCTTAAAAACAATTATGCTAAAAATATGTGTATCGCATAGTGTGCCACCCTACTGATATTTTGCTGCTTCTGTCATTGCATCCAGATATATAATACAAGTAACATTACACCTACAAGAAGCCAAGACTATTCGCTTTGTCAATGGTTGTTTTTTGCATCAAGTTGTATATAATATTGAAAATGCTTCCGCTCTTGTGTTTGGGGTTGTGGCTTTATGCTCGAGCTGTCGATTTAGGAGATGGGTTTTTAGTCTCAGGTCAGCCTAACATCAATTAACCCCTTGCCTGCTCATGACGGAACCACTCCGTCATGAGCCATGGGCGCCGTGTGCTCATGACGGAGTGGTTCTGTCATGCTGCGGCCGTTGCGGCCGCTCCGCCCACGCGGCGCTGATTCCCCGCCTGTGCGGGCGAATAATGCAAGTGGGCGGAGTCGTGACGGAACCACTCCGTCATGAGCACAGCGCGCCCGTGGCTCATGACGGAGTGGTTCCGTCACAAGCATGGCGGCGCCGCGCTCACCCCGAACCCCCCCCAGCGCCGCGGCAAAATTCGTGCCGCGGCGAAGGGGTTAATCTCCCCATGCATACAAACAAATATATAATAATGAACCATGTAAAGCGCTCCAATACTTTTGGGTTGAGTTCGCACTATATAAAAACTAGCTGCATTTCTTTTCTAAATGCAGGGTAGAAACCTTAACAGATGGAGAAAGAATGAGGAAAATAGAGGGAAAGAGAAAGGGAGGGCAGAAAGGAAGAATTAAATATAGGAAATATGAAAAGAAGGAAGAAACTGCGACAAGAAGGAGAGGTCAATAAAAGGATGGATACAAAGGTGAAAAGTTTGAGAGATGGAAGAGTAAAGTTATATTTGCATGGGTGGGTGCAGGGTAAGAATGGATTGAAGGATGAATGTTTAGATAGATGGATGGAAACCTGGATGGAAGGGTGAAAGGACGGGTGATTGATAAAAGGTGGGTGAAATGATGGATGGATGGGTGGATGAATGAATGAATGGATGGATGGATGGAATGGTAAAGGAAGGATGGATGGATTAGATGAAAAGACAGATGGATGGGAGCATGAATAGACAGGTGAAATGGACGCTGGATGAAAGGCTTAAAGGGTGGAGAGATTAATAGATAGGAGGGATGAAAGGACCTCTTCTAGGGAGGACAGACCTTACTAGCATCACTCTCCTGATGGCATTTGAGGTACCGATCAAATTGGGGGGGGGGGGTATTTTAGTTTGCTTTTTGCCTACCCCTGTGTCCACAATACGTCTTCGACAACAGCTAAAGGCTGTCTATAGGCGAGACCTGGAAAGGCCTGGCTAGGGAAAGGTTTAAAGTATATGGCCCCTAAACCCAAGGGCATGAGGGGGCCACAGACGTCTCTCTTTTACTACCAGATGACAGCTATGGGAGTAAATCATTTAAATGGAAGGGGGTATTGGTTCTAATCTTGTGGAATGATTACTTCTGGCTTTTTGTTATGAATCATATGGCAATAAAAGCACTAACTTATTATTTATGTCTTTTGAACTTTTAAACAAAACAACCAAGGGGATGAAGGAAAGGCAATGTCTTTTGGATGTACAACACATGGAGCTTTTAGAGAAATGCATAGCTGACAATTTACGTAGCTCTCTGATTCTTCTACATGCGCCACTGTAACATGGTGTTTACTCCTACATGTCATACTGGTACCATTTGACAAACCTTCATTTCACCCACTACCCTCCGCTTCCTCTTATCTTGAATGTTGGTGATATAACTCTATCTGGCTCTGTGAATTGAATGACGTTAATTCACTTACGAGTCTGATGAAGTGAGTGTATAGTGCTTTTTGAAGAAATTGGTTTTGAGCTTTTTCTGCATTCAGTATGGGTCATCTGGATTTACATGCAGGCCTGCCAAGTATCACGCATCAGGCGTTAGAATAACGCTTTTCAGTGTGGTGGTCCCCATCACTGCACTGAAATGCAAAGTCACACATAAGTATAGGGCCTGTTGGCTCTCAAATCCTAGCGCTGGCTGCTAATCACGCACTAATAATTCGGACTGAAACTAAAGCTGGAGTGGAGCGTGCCATGCCCGCTGCTCCAAGCTCGCTGCTCCCGGCAGGCTTGGGGGCTGGTTGAGCTGCTTTGCAGGTCTAGCTGGTACAACGTAACAATAGGATTCGCGCGGCACCACATTAACCCCTTCGCTGCTGCGGACATTCCGCTGCAGCGCTGGGGGGGGCAGGGGGGCAGCGCGGTGGGCCTGTGCTCATGACGGAGCCGCTCCGTCATGAGCCACAGTTGAGCTGTGCTCATGACGGAACGGTTCCGTCATGACTCCGCCCATTTGCGTTGTCCCCCCGCACAGGCGGGGAAACAGCGCCGCGTAGGCGGAGCGGCCGCCAACGGGCGTGTCATGACGGAACCGTTCCGTCATGAGCACACGGCAACCGTGGCTCATGACGGAACGGTTCCGTCATGAGCGGGGAAGGGGTTAAATGATGACTGACATCTCATCCGGAGAAAACAGAGGTCCGAGCGAGTGGCTGCTGTTCTGGGGATTAAGTTGTGGGAGGCTGCAGCCAGTGGCACCTCAGTAAATTTTACATGAAAAATGACCCAACCCATCGACCTTGACGGCCCAGAACACACCATTGTGGAGCTGCTGAGCCCGAGAGTCTTAATCGCGCCCGGGCGGCCGGAGTTTCTGAAGTAAGTAAAGTGAGTCAGTGGCTGCAGTGAGCTAGCTCTCACTCTGCTACTTCTAATAATAAAAATGGGCTTTTGTAAATTATAAAATCACTTAACGCGCACTCGTCAGCTACCTCTAATGCAGCTGAAGTTCTGCAGTCAGTCTTTGCGCCTTTTCAGCAACGAACGAGTTGCAAAAGATTTACTAGTCGCAGTACTAATCTCATTTTGGGCCGCTCCGATCATGACTGAGACTGTGATGCCGGTCCAACAAATTACTTTTAACAGTGCCACAATGGCGTTACAGTCAGCAGAGCCTGGTGTAGCTCTGTGACAGCCTGCTTGTGTGATCTGTGCCACTGGCTGCGTAGGTGTCGGCGCGCCGACCGGGGCGGACTCCTGGAGACACGTTTTGAAATAATACAGCGTCCTGGCTAGCTTTGACCTATGTGGGTTGGCTGGGGAATTTTCAGTCCTGCCAGTTTTCTTTTTTATGTCTGTTTATTCCTGGAGTATATAAAACATGCTGCAGTCGTTAAGTGTGTGACACAAAAAATGAAGACTTTCAGAGAATTGTATATTTTAGTATTCAGCCTCTCACAACTGAGCCCTCCATTCGGTGGTAATGTACCCACCTGCTTTTGAGCATTTACTGGCCTTGGTGAAGGGACACCAACCTCATGTCATCCTATGTGTCTGGCACATTCCAATGACATCGTTTAGAGGAAACGCCGCTCGCGTTTTAAAACCGGGCAGCGGGGAGAACGTGTGCGCGATTCACACGGGACACTGCGCGCTCAGTGCCTTAAAGGTGCGCGGGTGCGCAGGCGCGCACGTTAGAGGGAACACTGGTCTTGACCCTGTGCCTCATGGTAACAGTCCAGACCGAACTGCCAAGCCAGGTCCACCCAGGACCGGAAACAAGGATCCTGGGACCGGTTTTGGGGTATGTCACCCTTCATCAGCCAGTCTTGCTTGAATCCAGTAGCACACTGAGCAAGGTACCAACGTCTGGGCATACCCATCCCACTTAGGGCGAAAAGTGTAACTGCAACAAATGATGGACGGAATGCTGAATGATTCAAACATTCACCCCCAGTCAAGAGATCTGCGTTAAATCCATCGTTCAGGCTGAACTGTTCCCATGAGGCACAGGGTCAAGACTGATTTGCATATGGCCAGGTCTAAGCTGGGGTGGCATGGTGAGCAAAAGAATGAGGGATTTAACCCAGATCTCTTGACTGGGGGTGGATGTTTTGATTTTTTCTGCATTCTGTCTATCAATTGTGTGTCTTTTGCGTTCTTGCCCTAAGTGCCCCGGGTAGGCCAGACGTGGGTCCCAGGCTTACTGTGCCACTGGATTCAAGCTATCCTGGTTGATGAGGGGTGAAACCCCAAATCCGGTCCTAGGATGCTTGTTTCCGGTCCAGGGAGGACCTGGCTTGGCAGATCGGGCTAGACTGTTCCCATAAGGCAAAGAGTCAAGACTGATTTGCATATGGCCAGGTCTAAACTGGGGTGGCACGGTGAGAAAAAGAATGATGGATTTATCCCAGCTCTCTTGACTGGGGGTGAATGTTTTGATTAGGCCTGGGAGGAGCTTGCGTAGTCGCACTATGCTGAGTTCCGCAAAGTGGTGAAAAACCTCCGCGAGCTAGGCGGAATTCCGCGAGCACGCAGAGTTGCTTGTTCCGCCCATTCGCGATGCGTTTTTCCTGTTCTGGAACGCGTATTGCGTGTTCGGGATGCTGTTTGCATGCTAGGGGGGACATATCTCGCGAACTTGCCCATGCGGTTGCCAATGGGCACGGCCATCTTGTTTTTCACTTGTTCTGCCCGTTCGCGATGCATATTTCTTGTTCTGGAACGAGTATTGCGTGCTTCCTGCCCGTTCATGATGCGTATTTCCAGTTCGGGAATGCGTATTGCGTGTTCACGATACTTTTTGCGTGCTGGGGGGGTAAATATCACGCGAATTTGCTTATGCGGTCGCAATGGCTACGGCCATCTTGTTTTTCACTTTTTTGCTATGGTTCTGGGCCTGCTTTTCTTTCCGCCCTCTATCTTTTCAATCCTTTGTTTCTTTTAACTTTTTTTGATCTTTTTTATTTATGATCTATCTCTCTATTTTCCTGATTCTATATTTCGAGATTTTTTTTCTACTTTTTGTGTGATTTTCACAACTTTTTCACTCTTTTTCTATTACTTGCTTTTTTCATTTCTTTTACTTACTTTTTTAATTCCTACCTTTTCTTTTCTGCCCCCCCCATGGCAAAGGCCAAGGGCAAGGCTCATAGCGGCAGCTAGAGCTGCACGCAAAAGTAGTGCAGGTACAAGCCTTATTTCGAGAGTCGGAGGTGGCCGCACTTGTTTTTTAGTGTGCAGTGCCACCTCCCCTTAACCCCGACAGCAGGCGGCAGGCCTGGGTCCGGGCTCCGGGAGTCTCAACAGCGTTGGGGAAGGGTGCACCAGGTAATGTTTCGCTGCTCTGGGGTCCGGCGCACCCCTAACCAGCTTACGCACTGGTGGTCCGATATTCTGGACCAGAAGCAGGACATGCTGGACCTGATAGGAGTTGAGGTCCCGGGGCTTGGTGAGTAGCTATTTAATATTACTACTTTGTGTTCTTCTGCTCTGTGTTATATATTGCGAATATAATTTTTTTTCGAATAGCAAGAATGCTGCTGCTTACATTGCAGGTAAATTACGTTTAAAAATCTTCTGTGATTATTATGCCACAGGTGCTCGGCGCTACTAATCTTACTTGTTTTGCAACTTTGCGCTCGCTTGGGCTGATTATGTAAGAGTTTACTTTAGAGAACTAAAGTTAGGTAATGCTAGAGAGACTCTAGTCCATCCTTTGTCCTCCTGTCACTAAGAGATAGTGGTGGATTGATAGGTTTAGTTACTTATTAGTTGGTAATTTTTTCCGGTCTGCGTGACGCATCCTATGTTACGTGACGTGCTGCTGAGTGCTGCTTACCCCAGTCCTTAGTAGAACCTTTTGTAGTTTGTTTAGTGAGTGGTAATAGGCTTAGCACTAGCAGAACATCAGCAGCAACCAACCAGCAATTTGGTGTATGCAAAAATGTATGCATGTGTCCTACATTTATGCATTTTTGAGGACTAAAATAAATGGAAATGCAGACTTAGTGAACAATTGGCCCATCTGGAATGGGTGGGCTAGGTCAGGTGGTACTTAGGCTTAGTTAGCATTCTCGAATCAGAATGGAACACTGGAGTAGTGTTCATAAATATTAACTAGACAGTCCACGAATCCCGCTTTACTAGTAGTCGGCCAGATTATATAGGTAAATTTTAAAAAAAATGTTTTTATTTGTTTCACGCCAATCATCAATGCTTGTCTCTTTCTTTCTTATATCTTTCATGATCAGCAGCACCCAGGGGCAAGAAGACGGGGTCATTGGAGTTGGCGAGAGCAGCTTCAGAAGATGCCAGCCAGAACTGCTTCTCTACCGAGGACTCTGCTGCTGGCCCCAGTAAGTCTTCCTGTTGTTAAGATTCATAAATATACTTCCCTAACTTTTACTGCAACTTATTTTTTTCTGAACTATTATTTCCGTTTCCTAATTCTGTTTTTTACCAATTCTTCTTCGATCTAGGCTATTTGGTTCTTAATTCTTGTTATCCCTGCCTCTAACTGCCTCTGATATGACTCTCTACTACTATTAGTCTGTCTGTAGCTAAGCTTGCCCAGTTGGCCACTGTTTATTTAAAAGGTTTTTAAACTCAGATTCACCAATAGCTGTAGCCACTGAGTCCAGTCCTTTGGGTTGTCCTCTTCTAGTCTTCTTAATCTTTCTTGAGGCTTTTCGACAATTCCCACCAACAAAATGCCCAACCAGATATTTTACTATTTTTGATAGGATAGGACATACTATTACTAGTCTACTCTAGTACCCGATTTGTACTAGTGATATATGTTGTATATGTATGTATTAACTTTTTTTCAATCTTGCTAGTAAAACACAATAAATGATGGAGGTGTATATGGCATCTAAAAAATATGTAATGTTTTTTCTAGGCATACCAACCAACAGTGCCGGGGCCAGCAGCGAATGTGACGCGGCCAGTAATGAGGGAGCAGAAAATGCAGCAGCAGCAGGGGGTAAGCCAGCAGCAGTGGCGGGCGGTGGTAAGTTATATTCCTTACTTATTGACATCACACTCGCTGCAAGGGTGTACACTGTACTGTTGAGAGAGACTAAGTTGTGAACAATGGTTGAAGAAGACACCCTTTACTTAGCATTAGCGGTAGGAGTTGAGTAACTAATGGCCTCTTATATCTGACTTCAACTCAGCTGTGAAAGGTTTATGGACAAGACCAAGAGTCAGATCAGATGACCTTGATGGATGGGTTGAACGAAAAGGGAAAGAAGGGTGGAAGCCAAGGAGGAAGGCAGGCAAGATGTAATATTTATGACTGGCGGAGAAGGATACGCGGGATGCATGCACAGGTGGCTGATAGGAATCAGATGCATGGGTGGTTGAAGGATGGATGGAAGGTGAAAGAAAAGATGCCTGCCTGGGTGGGTGAAACTGTATGGGTGGATCGCAAAAATCATCCGGGGTGTTTCATGGGTCAAACTCAAAGCCAAGGCAAGCAAGGAAGGAAGGACGCATGGGTGGTGGGTTACAAAAAAAGAATAACTGTTTGTTGTTGGTGAAACAAACTAAGGTTTGTTGAGAGATTAAGAAGAATGATAGACATATTTACTTTGAATGGATGGATGCCTGGATGGTATTCATCATAGATAGCATAGGTGAAGACTGTCACTGGATGAAGAGTCTTAGTTTGAAGAGAATGTAAAAGAAACCGCGCCAGAGTAGCAAAGCCAAGGAGAATAGAAATTGCATTTTCAGAATACACCCTTGACTCACAGTAGTTTGCAAGCACTGCCTATATATTGTGTATGTATGTTGTTATCAAGCGCCTCCCTCTGACTCCGAGGCCCACTCCCTACCAATGTTAATTTATTTTCGACTGTGTCAGCCTGCCATGGGTGGCCTATCGGCTGCATGTTTATTGTTTACACAATCTATAAAAACAAAGTAGCTCATGTCATCCCATATATAAGCAATGTTCATTTGGATCAGATATCATCTGCCTTTTTGTAGTAGTCAGGGGTGGGTGAAAGTGAAATTGAGCAGTTGCCCTTGATGTAACAGAGTATGGCCAGTGCCACTCGTAATAGAAAAATACGATGATTGTGTAGTCACTTCCCCACCTGCAGACAGTAGTAAATATGACTGAGCTGGCATGCCGGCTACAACAAGGTTACGTCATTTCGATAAACAAGAGAGAAGAAGAAGTCTGGTGTACTGTGTACTCGAGTCCATAGTGTTAGTATAATGCCTGAAACTCCCACAAATGTTAGAGGTTGAGTAAGTGGGAGGATAGAAACATACCACATATGTTATGTACTGTGCTTGCTTGTGCCACTATGTGTAGAATTAATTGGTCTTACTGTTCTGCTAAGAGTATATTGTTACAATAGTCTTCTTCTTTTTCTTCTTGATATAGCTACTCCTTCCAAAGGAAAATCTAAACCTGACAGGAAGGAGTTGGCAGCCATGGCCTGGCGCCGGAAGCTGGAGAAGATGCAAAATGAATACCAGCGGCTGGTGGTTCTGGCGAAGGAGGAGGCGGCAGCAGCTGCAGCCTCCTCCAACGCCCCGGGCCCTGGGCCCCGGTCAGGCCAAGGCCCCTCCAGTGGTACGGCGCAATGGTCAGGCAGCCACCTCCCGCCGTACTACATCCAAAAGTGCTGCCTCCCGGTGGATGCAATTGTAGGGCATTCAAGCACCGCATGTTCCTCAGAATGGCAAGCCTAGAGGAGCGGGTAAAGATACTGGTGGACAAGCAACTGAGAGCCCGCCTAATCCGATAAAAAACTAAAGACCGTGTTGGATTGCCCCTTTTTTATTCCTTTTGTTGGTGGGTGGGAATTGGGCGTTGGGGTTTTATTTAATCACCGGACATGGGTTGGACTTTTTCTTGTTGGACATTGGTTGGTGTTAGGGAGAGGGGTGGGTCAGATGTTGTGGGATTTTTTAGATAGTTTATTTTTGTTAGGGGGTGAAATTATATTTACAATTAAACTTTACATACAATGTTAATGTTTTGTGGGGGGGTTACTCTTTTATGTCACACGGTTTCCTTGCTGCTGCAGGGCCGCAGCCAGTGTTTCATTTAAAAATGATCTGCCAATTTTGTAACACACAAACAGATAGATGCAGTACCCCTCACTGAGGGACTTGTCCTGCTAGTAGTGTCAGTCTCTCCTCCTAGTCTGTGCATTTTGCAACAGGAGGACTCAAGGGGTGTGTGAATTAATTAATATTATTATTATACCTCCCCCAAACTTCTTCTCTTACCTGTGATTGATGTTTAATTTAGGCACAACAATGGCTGCATGGCGATGATGGTTTGGTTTCCCAAGATGCCATGGTTGTGGTGGTAGTAGTAGACACTGGCAGCAGCATTTGCAAAAAGAAAATTAGACAGTCAGTCGCTGGAGCGAGACTCCGGGAGGAGTAGTAGAACGAAGTACAGTATATACACAAGAAGACTGCCAAACAATAATAATAATGCTGATTAGCAATGCTAAAATAAAACATAATGGTGGCGGGGATAGCCTAGTACAACAAGTTACAAACTGTAGTTGTGTTGAGTCACTCGACACAAGCGTAACCTTTAGTGCTGTGTAGGAGGATGATGAATCCAATTGATGCCGGCAATTAATTATGATGGATTAGGTTCCTCTAGAAAAAAAATTGACTTGCAAATATACTGAGCATGGGTAGGCAAGCAGAAGAAGATCCGTGCCCTGTTTTGAAATTGAATTAGTGTTGCTTTTACCACATCCGCCCCAGCAAGCGTGTGATCAATTATTGGTGTACATTAAATTTAGTCACACCTCAATTTAAATCACACAGCCCAGGGAAAGAGGGTTAGGGTTTGATGAATGGTTGGGAAGGGGGGTTTGGGGAAATGTTTGACAAAGAAAAACACTACGCATGGATAAACAACAAAAGAAAACACAATCTTGGCAGACGACCATCATATCCATAAATCTGTTAAGGGAGAAAAAGGAAATGCATGCATGATGATGATGACTTGATGGTTAATGATGAGATGATAAGTAGTACTTACTAACTAGACTAGTAGAAAGTACAGGCAGCAGTATATTATTAATTATTATGAAATTTGCCATGCCTGTCTGCCCTCAGAGAGACCCAAATGACATACATTTTTAGTTCTGTTGTACCGGGCTTACTTTTTAAAGCTAGCAAAGAAAATTAAAAAATAGCTGTAGGGATCAATAATAAGCAGAGAGCAAACACACAGTCATAATGATTGAAGAGAAAAAATTAATCAAAATATTTAAAAGATAATGAATGTTGATACTAAAGTGTTACTGTATGTTATCCTGGTCAAATTGGGGAGTTGCATCTCGGCATTCCTCTTGGTCCTCCCTTCCATGGACGTCAATCTTGGATGCCACTGCCTGCCTGATGGATGCAGATTGGTAGGTGAGTGTGAGTTGTTTTTATCTGTTTAGCACAGGGTGATGGCTGACCTGTAAGTGTAGATGGAAAAACAAAAGGGATATTTAAAAATCAAGGAGAAAAAAAATCATAAATTACGGAGTGCAAACACTTTCAGAGTGGCATGGCTAAATCATGTCTTCTCTGTTGTCTGTTTTCAGCATTAACCTGCAACAGGACAGAGCAGGCTCACGGCGCTTACCCAACCTCCACTTAGCTTAGATTTTGCCACATAGAGCACACATGTCACATATACAGCAACAAAGCATTTTCCAAAGTAAGTAACTAAATCAATGGCATACACAGCGGTCAGTCTCATACCACCACTACACTTGTGACTCGACTCCACCACTACACAGACTTGTAGGTCTGCTGTGGTTGTTGTTGACTTGTTTACCTTTTATGCCACTCATGAAACACCCTGAGTTATTCCATCAATCATCTCCGATCCTACTGACTGCAAAGATATGCCACTGTGGTCATCATCATGGTGTTGTCCAACTCAGTCTGCAGTGTACCGAGTGAGTCCAGATTCCATATTCAAAAATGCAATGGATCAGCCTGCAGTAGAAGTACAATTTTGTTATTAAACAACAAGAAGGGAAACATTGACTTGAGTCACTTTTGTGTGTAGATTAAATAATAGTGCACAACAAACAGCAACAACAGAAACACCAATCACTCAGAGTCAGCATCCAATGCATGCCATCATTACCTGTTCCTTGTTCTCATCTTAAGTTAAGGGGCCGTCTCTCTCCACTCGGAAAGGAGGATTGCTATAGTAGTCATCATGTTCCAGACCCTCCAAGGCAACATTTTCTTGTACTATTCTCTATCCAATCATCATCTGGATTGAGGGAAATGGATTTAGGGTGAGCCAAAAGGATGGAGCAGGACTCTGAGGAGTGGACTTAAGTTAAATGCACAGAGCAACAACTCCAATATGGAAATAAAAAGACTAGAAGATGGTGGTGATGGATTTGTTGGTATTCAAAGTTTTGAACCAGAAAGACAGAGACACACACAAATAAAAGTAAAATAAGTAAGATAGAACAAGAGAGAAATTGGAAGGTGCACTCTTTTTAAAGTCAATAGTAATGAGGTAAATCACTTATTCCATGCAAAAGTTCTTTTATTCAATCAACTTGTCCAAAACTGGCACACAGCCAACGCGTTTCGTTCCCAATTCTTTGCCAGTGGGAACTTCGTCAGGGCTCCTAAGTAGTAGTAGAGCAAATGACGAGCTCTCTCAGATAAATATCTTAAATCGATCGAAGAAAGTGTTGCAAACAGCATAATAACCAGCAGTAAAGGTTACTGCCGGTTATTATGCTGTTTGCAACACTTTCTTCAATCGATTTAAGATATTTTCCTCTCACTAAATATAAGTGAGTGGTGAAGTCCTAATTAACCAGTCGACTGGGACTGTTCGTTCTGAGAGAGCTCGTTATTAAAACGAGTGCACCTTCCAATTTCTCTCTTGTTGATCTCGATACAACACCCTCGGACGGCGGGTGTGGGAAGAGTCTGCACCATCACATGAATTATAACAATACATGGATTGGAAGTGCTTTACCTTGGTTTGCCGTTTGCTTCTTTTGGTTTAGTAAGTAATATAGAAAGTAAGAAGTTCAAAGCCTCTCTACTATCTCAGCGCTCAGGCCCATTTCGCGGTGTACTGGCTTGAGCCACCCCTCCCTTTATGACACACCTAGGGGTTGAACAAGGGCTAATGGATCAGATCACACTCGCTGGATTCCTGGGAGTCGATGGCATCACAGCTGGGGGAAAACGGTCCAGAGTAGCTTGTACTAATAACGCGTAGAGAGCCCTCGCCAAACGGTCCCAAACCCCCATGCTCTACTCCCCGCTCCTGCCCCTGCATGATCAACCTAATTTGCCAATCACAAAAGAAGGTATATGCAAACACCTGCTTCTCAAACTCGGCATACACACTTGGGGGTATTTGTACCACGATGGGCAATTCAACGCTGCAGTAGAGTTTGTTGGTGACACTTCCCCCACCATCATGGACCGATTCCTATATATCTGCTTGAGACAAGCCATTAAGGCCACCACTCCGGCGTTCCCGGAGGCACCCCCCACACTGCTCCTACTACACCAAGCTGGGGCGCCTCACACTGTATCCCGCATATATAAAGCCACAGTTGGGGCGGGGACACACAACACCCTGAAGGCAAAGCAGGGATGGGAAACAGAGCTGGGTTATCCTCTTATAGAAGAGGCTTGGACATATAGTTGCCAACAAACTGAACGCATCACAGCTAACAGTAAGATTAGAATCATTCACTTTAAATTCCTCCATAATGTACTATACTACCCCGATGAAAATGGACAAATTGAAACTGCGAGACAGCAACAGATGCGACCACTGTAGGCGGGATGGGCGGGGTTTTTACATGTTGCATGGGAATGTGAATCTGTTGCACGCTACTGGGCCCAGGTGGGGACAGCCTTGGGCAATATGGTGGGAGGGCCACTTGCTCTCTCACTAGAAATGGAACTCCTGGGATACCTTCCGAAGTATAGAGGCCGGGTGAAATGCTTTCTAGTGATGAGCCTCCTTGTGGCCAAACGCAGAATTGCTTGCAGATGGGGAAGGGGCAGGGCCCCCAAGTTCAAGGACTGGTTAGCTGACCTCACGCATTGTCAAGAGCAAAATTATATATGCGGAGTTACTACCCACCCGTTCGTGGCCCTGCGATATTTGGGAGCCCCTTACCAATTACCTGCTGAGAGCGGTTGCAAGCCACGCGGAGAATAGCTCTCTGACAGATGTGCCACTGGATAGCGGAATTGACTCTTAGTGAGATTATTGTGCAAACTCCCGATGTCTATGCTTCATAATATGTACTGGGTCCTGTATGGCCTGACCCTAACCCTGCACTGTGCTGCTGTAACCATATTGTACCAATGTAATGCCTCTTATGCACTGCCACTGTTGTGTTGCTAATTGTAACCCAAAAACGGCCAATAAACAAAGTTTAAAAAAAAAGAAGTTCAAAGCCTAGTTGTCAGGGAAGTATAGCTCGCCCTCAAACTCTGGTGGTTCAACCAGAAGTAGGTAATTATCTAAGACACTACTTCCGTCACCTAAGTTGCTGTCCTCATCTTCCTGCTTTGATTCACGTATTTTGCAATTTGCTGGTATAAAGTGCTTATTCATTTTGATCATGGATAACCTCTCCATGTTTTTGGGCGAGAGACTGTTCCTTTTCACTGTTACAATGGCACCAGCAGCACTGAAAACACGCTCAGAAGAGACACTTGCGACAGGGCAAGCCAGATAGTTTATCACCAGCCTGCTGAGCACTGGCCATTGGCCCCTTTTCCCTTACCAATACAGCAATGGGTTTTGATCAATGTAAACCTCTGTTGGGTCATCCAGATAGGCCTGGACCATCCGCTCAATGTTCAGGGGTGTTCCACTTTGCTGGGCCTCTTTTGTCTTTACAGCACTACTGGACCTAGCAATCCCTTGTGTAAATACCAATCCCGTGTTGATTTTACTGGGGCTGATGATCCGGATGTTGTCGATAGTGTTGGTGAAACCTCTGAGCCAAATGTACTGCCTTCAGGCTCTGAAGTTGAATTTGACGCCGGATGCCCTACTGCAGCACCTGTTGTGGGATTGTGTAGCGGGCCTTTAATTACCAGCCGTTCATTTTCCAAGTCACATGCTACCTCAGCAATCCAAGTTTTGTACTGGGCAACATCCTCTTCTGAAAAAGGAATTAATGTCTTAGTGTTCAGTGCCGATTTGTACCGTGGATCCAGAATTGTGGCACAAATGTAATGTTTTTCTGAAACAATGCGAGTTTGCACCCTTGTACTTTCAGCTATGCGACGGGATAAGCTCTCGACCAATTCATATGCTTCATTTTTTCCTCCACACCTGTGTACGTTTCAGACACCTCCTCCAGATGTTGCTCAGTGCAACAATGGGATAGCTTGGCCCATAGTACAGTCCTCCTTGCTGACTTCATGTGTGAAGACCTCGAAAGGAAGAAGCATCTCTGTCAGGCATTCAACAAGGCTCCATTGGTCCATCTGTAGGGTCATGCCTTTCACAGTCGCATCCCTTTTTCTTTGCATGACATACTCATTGATTGGTCTGTACTGATCATACAGACGATCAAGCATGTAATAATTTGAGTTCCAACGTGTTGGCACCTCCTGGATGAGAGCTTTGACCGGCATTCTATGCTCACGTTGGATGATCCTCAGCTGCTTCCACGCTTAAAAAGAATGGCTGAAATGTGTGCATATTCTTCGGCAGGTGGTCAGTAAGTTGCTGACTCTGGCTTCTTTTTCAGAAAGTCTTGAACAATAATGTTAATGCAGTGTGCCAAACACAGGACCCTGAAATAGCCACCCTCCTGCATGGCCTTAACTATATTACTGCCATTATCCGTGGCAACACAACCAATGTTAAGCCCTCTTGGGCACAGCCATTCAAAGACCTTGCTGTTAAACTCTTCCAAAATGTTTGCAGCAGTATGAGATTTCTCCATGGTGAACATGGCTACAGTGTCAACATCTGCTTCAGATATCTTTTCTATAACCCCCACAAAAGAGATCCAGTGTTCAGTGATGCACATGTAATCAGTGGCTTGGCCACTGGTCCACATGTCTGTTGTCAGGTGGATATTGTGAACAGCACTCTGCTGCAAAGCTTGTCCAAGCAATTCTAGTACATCATGATGTAGTGCTGGAACAGCAACTCTAGCGAAATAGGACCGGCTAGGAACCTTCCATTTTGGGCAGATGGCTGTCACATATTCAAGGAAACCCACTCCTTCCACAAAAGAAAAAGGGAGAAGGTCCAGCGCTATCATTTTAGCCAGCTTTGCATTGTACAAATGTGCCGTTGGGTGGTTGTATTCGTACTACTCCTCCGACCTTAACAGGCTGACAATGGTAGGTTGAATTTTCTTCCTTTCTGCTGCCGCTGATGCAGGTGACTTTTTGAACCCAGTTAGGCTCAACAACGCACTTTTTTTGTTGCAGTAAACTGTTGCCTTGATGTCTCAGCCTGACTCTTACTACCGTGCCACTGAGATGTTGCTGAGGGGGATGTGGGCGGTACCACTACACCTGGGCTAAATTTCTGTTCCGCTCGCAGAAATTGCGGTAATTTGACATTTTCACGTTCCGCGGAGAGCGCGAAAATGTCATAATTTCCGCATTCCGCAGCTTAACGATAATTTGTTTCTTGCTCGCGAGGTAAAATAATACATTCTTGCGTGCACGCGATCACCTTACCTGAATCCCCGTGTTCACCGACAAGTTTTCTCGATCCGGTCGCGTTCTCCACGAGATGTTGGATTGTTGGTAGACCATTTGCGCTGTCTCGCGACAGTTTGCGCCATCAGTAATGTCATTGGTCGCGCAATCACGTCTTTCTTCTCACGATCATGCACCGCGAGAAGAGTGAAAACAAGATGGCCGCACCCGCGAGCAACCGCATGGGTAAGTTGGCGAGCCGCGACCACGCAGAAAATACCGCGAACGGGCGGGAAAAAACTTCCGCATCTTCGCGATATTTCTGCGTGTTTGCGGAGATTTTTAACATTTTCGCGATAATTTGCGAAAGTCACTTTCGCAAATTCCGCCCAGACAGGGCTACTTTGTGTACCAGAGAAAATGTCTTCCTCTTGTTCACCTTCCACCGCGATCATATCTTCTACTACTTCTTCATCCCCACCAACAGCAATGGGTGCAGTTTTACTTTTTTGTGCGCTAAGTAGGTGCGCCTCCCATTTTTCAGATGGGTTGTTCAGCCTGCGGTACCATAGTTTGTACCAAGCTTACCCCGACTAACAGCATGTCAACAAATTGAACATATAGCAATGTTGTCCTCCTTACTGCTAACCAAAAAGAAGTCCCAAACTACGAAGATGAACTTTCTTGTGCTGCTGGAGGTGCCACTTGCAATGCCGGATGAACTGGAGGGTGTGCCTGGAATTTGACTCTGCAGTTACAGTACCACTACCTACTGAGGTGGTGGTTGAACTGGATGTAGGTCTCTGCCGGGCCTTTGCAAATGCAAATATGGAAGCTGGAGGTCGGGTTGGTGTTACCTGTGTTGGTGGTATCTGTGCCACATCCCTCACAGCAATTTGGGATGGGGTAATAATAATGTCAGTCTCCATCTCCACTGGGGCGGGAGTGATCTTCATGATGACTGGCTCATCATCCTCCTCTTCTACATCTTCCTCCATAACTCGAAGGCTTTCTGGAACCTTCCTTTTCCTTAGCCTTGTCGCGTGGCGTACCTCACTCTCAGGCTGAGCTGGTGAGTTCCAAGTGGTATCTAGATCATCAGAAGGGGGGCTTGAAGAAGAAGATGATGGACTAACCCTCCTTTTCCTTGCTGGGGATCTGGAAGACAATGGATCATCTGAAAGAGTGGCTTGCTCTTCGTCTGCAGGAAGCTCAATTTCCTGAACTGCCCCTACTTCGGGAGGAACAACTACTATTGTGGGCTGTTGTTGCGGCTGTTGTTGCGGCTGTTGTTCCGGCTGTTGTTGCCCACTTAGCTGCCGAGTTTCCACCTGTATTGATTGGGTACTACTTTGCGATAATGACATTCTAAAATCATTTCTCGTTGGTGTTTGCACAAGTAGACTAGCTACCTCTACGACACTCATGGGCTTGGGCCTAGGTTGGTGAGGTGGGCCCGCTGATGCAGAGGTACTGCTCCCAGCTTGGTTTCTGGACACCGCTGATGCAGGCGTAAATATTTGTTTCCCAAAAAACATATTGGGCGGCACACTAGTCTTGGTAAGTGGCAGTGCCACTTCCTTCTTCTGTTCCTTCTTCTCACTGGCAACTTTCTTGGTACTGGAGGAACTATTACCTTTCTTTGGGGAGATCTTTTTCCGATGTCAGCAGGACGCTGGTGCACAAGTTGCAGAGATGTCTGTGGTCACACGTCACATGACGCCCTGCGCAGCAGGACTTCTGTCTGGCAGTATAACGGGTGATGATGATTACATCTCCTCCTCAGACTTTTTGTGCACCTAAACGCAAAGAAGCCAGAAGAACATCAGTGAACTGTTGCATTTGTTGTTGTGGTTCAATTACTACTAGTACAAACAAACAAATATAATATATAACTTAGTGTGTGGTGGTCACACTTGTTAGTGTTTTTACATTTTATTAACTCAGTTTAAGTTATAAAAACAACATAACAGTGTAGCAATTTGTGAGACTTTGACAACAAGGGCTTTCATGGTATACTGTGTACACTCAGGAAGGATAGGAAAGAAGAAGAACAACAATTAAAATTAAAATGTAATGGAACCTGCTTGGCATTAATTTGCGCATCACGTAATTCAGGGAGCTGCAGCAGGCAAAGGGGATGGAAGCAGTAAGCCAAGAGGAACAAAGGAAAGACATGCAGGCCTATGTAGCAAAAGCAGCACACTACTTAACAACCACCACAAAATGGCCACCAGCCACATGGTCATTCACAGTCACAACAAACAGGAGGCCTGGGAAACAATGAACTCAAGCAAGCCTATATGGCTAGACAAAGGAGGCATGCTTAACAACACAGCTTTAATGCAAAAATGCAAAAACGAAAATCCACAGGGCTAAAAAAGGTTGGAAAGTTACGCAACAACCACACCCCACACACCCACACACCCACACACCCACCCACACACACACACACACACACACACACACATCCAACAAAGGCGTTTATTTAACACACACCAAAAAAGTGAGGTTCCCCCTAAAAACACATTTTGTAATTCAATCCAATGCCATCCAGGTCCTAAATGATGTTTAAATTCAACAGACACCACAGAAACAGTTGTTTCATGCACCCATGAGTAGCTCTGGTCCTACTGGATGATAGGCCTATTGGCAGACTAGGCTACAAGCTTGCACTATGGCAAAAGCACACTGCCTGGCTCCACAAAACGGCCGCCAGCCACATGGCCAGGCCACCCACAACAACAAGATAGGGAAGCCAGACAATGCAGGCCTATGGCAAAAGCACACTTCCTGGCTTCAAAAAGGCCACCAGCCACATGGCCAGGCCCACAACAGCAAGAAGCCCAGGCCAAGAGGAACAAAGGGAAGACATGCAGGCCTATATGGCAAAAGCAGCACACTACTAAACTACCACCACAAAATGGCCACCAGCCACATGGTCACTCACAGTCGCAACAAGCAGGAGGCCTGGAAAACAATGAACTCAAACATGCCTATATGGCCAGACAAAGGAGGCATGCCAAACAACACAGCTTTAATGCAATAAAATGCAAAAACGAAAACCCACAGGGCTAAACAAGGTGTGCAAGTTACACCACACACACACACGCACACGCACACACACACACACACACCCCAAAGGCATTTATTTAACACACACCAAACAAGTGAAATACCCCCCAAAAATACACATTTTGCAATTCAATCCAATGCCATCCATGGCCTAAATGATGTTTAAATTCAACAGACACCACAGAAACAGTTGTTTCACGCACCCATGAGTAGCTCTGGGCCTACTGGATGAAAGGCCTATTGACAGACTAGGCCACAAGCTTGAAGGCCTATGGCAAAAGCACACTGGCTAGCACCATAAAATGGCCAGGCCACCCACAGCAACAAGAAAGGGAAGACAGACAATGCAGGCCTATGGCAAAAGCACACTACCTGGCTTCAAAATGGCCACCAGCCACATGGCCAGGCCCACAACAGCAAGAAAGGAAAAACAGACAATGCAGGCCTACGGCAAAAGCACGCTGCCTGGCTTCAAAATGGCCACCAGCCACATGGCCAGGCCCACAACTACAAGAAAGGGAAGACCGGTAATGCAGGCCTATGGCAAAAGCACACTGCCTGGCTACAAAATGGCCGCCAGCCACATGGCCATGCCCACAAACACAAGAAGCCTAGGCTAAAAGGAACAAACACATGCAGGCCTATATGGCAAAAGTAGCACACTTCCATACTACCACCACAAAATGGCCACCAGCCACATGGTCACTCACAGTCACAACAAGCAGGAGGCCTGGAAAACAATGAACTGAAACATGCCTATAATAGCCAGGCAAAGGAGGCATGCTAAACAACACAGCTTTAATGCAATAAAATGCAAAAACAAAAATCCACAGGGCTAAACAAGGTGTGCAAGTTACAAAAGAACCACACCACACACACACACACACACGCACAAATGGCATTTATTTAACACACATCAAAAAAGTGAAATACCCCAAAAAATACACATTTTGCAATTCAATCCATTGCCATCCATGGCCTAATGATGTTTAAAATAAATTCAACACACACCAAAGAAACAGTTGTTTCATGCACACATGACTAACTCTGGGCCTACTGGCTATCCACAATAAAAAAAAAATTAAATGATGAAAAGTACAAAAATTGTAGTTGCACCAACTGCAATGCCCCAATCAAACAAACAACACCAACTTACTTGTAAAACCTCAAATCCAAAAGTACTCAAATCCAAAAGTCCTCAAATCCAATGACATATGATGCAGCAGACACAAAGAGTGATCCTTCCAGCTCCAAATCCAAATGAAAAGTGTTCAGGACATGGACAAAGCACTGGGAGGAGCCTGCTGGACAGGAACAGGAAGTTGGAGACTCTGGGGCACTTCCTTCCTCTCCCAAAAAAAGTAAAAAAAGATAAAGGACTCACTGCACAAAAAAGTATTGCCATATGTCAATCTGAGGAGATTTTTTTCATTCAAATCATCATTTTCGAGAAGGTTTTATGCTGCTCGAGAGATATTCTTCTCCAGATTGCAAATGTTGCGAGCTTCACCAAACTTCCGCCGGATGTCCGATGCCGTGTCCGAATGTCGTGTTCGTGAATGCAAACTCTAGCGGGATTGTGCGGCCGGCTCCAAAATCTCATGGCGCATGCGAACGGATAGTAAAATTCTTCGGCGCATGCAGGGATGCCGGCAAGTCGCTGCAGCGCGTGCGAAAGTGCATTTTGAAAGCACGAACAAAGGGAAATACTCCGCTACCCCGCGAATCGCAGAGTTTTCAGTAACTCCGCGTTCTACCCAGAACGGGAAGTTGCCAAAAATCCACAAACTCCGCGAGCGGAGCTGATTTTACTGCCCAGGGTTAGTTTTCATTTGCTCCGCATTCGTCCATCAATTGTGTGTCTTTTGCTTTCAAGTATCAAATGGGGCGCCCTGACAGAAACGTCATGTACATAGTAGAAGGGAGACTATCGGAGACACAGTTAAATAATAGGGCTCAAGACTTTTACTGATTATCTTGCTGTGAATGCTGGGATTTTGTGATAGTAGCGCTGTATATTCATTTTATCTGCAGATAGATACAGCACTGTTAGATTTGGGGGTCTCTAGTTGGCAGAGGTAGGTACCTTTGACCAAATAGGGACCCTTGTGTCTAGTCAGGGTAAGGGGCTACACTCCTAAAATAACCCCTGCTCACCCACTAGGTAGCTAGGCACCAGAAGGCAGGCTTATCTCAGAGGCAGTGTGTAAAGCATTTGTGAACACAGCCAGTAATACAATGACAACACTACAGATGAACACCACACAGGTTGTGTTATAAGAATAAGTATTTTTATATAAACTTAACACAAGACTCAAACAACAAAAATCAACAATAAAGTACTAAAAATATGCTGAAAAATAGGTTATTCACTTAAATGCAGTCTCTACCAACAAATAACTCGACCTGGAGTGATTACGACATCGTGACAGAAGAAATCCCAAAGTACGGTGCTGACCGTGAGGTGCACAGCATCGGGCCCGGAGTCAAACACACCCCCAAAAAACAGTACCTTGGAAAAACAAAGACATCTCACGGCATCAGGGGGGTGCGGCTTTGTTGGCGCTGTGCTGCGTCGGTTCCTTACGACCCAAGGGGAGGTGTAGACTCGGTTCCTTACTGCAGCGCAGGGGAGGTGAGACAGTGGTTCCTTACTGCGTCGGGGAGGTGACGTCACAATGGCGCCGAAACCACGGTTTCTTACGATGTCATGTTGTCAACGGATTCTTGGTCACTCATGTCGAGGATCGGCTCCCCGATAACTATGTCGGCTTCGGAGTCAATGCGGCACAGTTGCAGGCGTCGGGACCAAGGCACAACTCGCTCGCCGGTGTCGGTTTTGCAATTTCCTTCTGTAGCAACTAAAACCGCAGATGCAGGCAAACAGAAAGGGTGAAGTCTTGTATCCCTGAGACTTCAGGCAGGAGGCAAGCTCAATTTCAAGCCCTTGGAGATCTTCCTCAAGATGATGAAAGCACACTCAGTCCTTTTCTCCTTTCTATGACAATAAAGTAACCACTGCAGGCCAACCCCAACAACACGCAGCATTGGGGCAGTCTCCTCCTTCAGTTTCTTGGTTCTTCTCCTCAGCAAAGGTTAGTCTTGATTCCCAGAATTGATCTAAAGTTCTGGGGTCTAGGTCCTCCTTTTTATACACACAAATCCTTTGTCTCTGAAGGCAGAGAGTGTGTGTGCCTAGTCCAAACCAGTTCTGTGTGCATCCTTCCAGTGTACACTCTCTTCCTTTGTCAGTGTGGGCCAGGGTCTTCAGACACACCACAGGAGGTGGAGCCAGCATTGTGGAAGCAAAGCACAGCCCTATTCAGGCCCAGGTGCTACTCCACCCACCACTCCTCATGCAGATAGGTCTATTCAGCCTTGTGCTGACTCACCCTGTCTTCGGGAGCCCCCCAACCCCTGTCACTCACACACCAGACATGGAATACATAACCTAGCAGAGGCAGGCTTGGATGGTTAGGCAAGAAAACACCTACTTTCTAAAAGCGGTATTTTCAAACTCAGAATGTTAAAACCAACTTCACTAAAAGATGTATTTTATCACTCTGAGTTCTGGCATACTAAATTCGTTTTTCTACCATGTTCCCTGGGGCAGTTAGGATTATAAGATGTTATAATCAAACCACCCATTCTGGCCTATGGGGACAGGTAGCCTTGCAATAGTGAAAAACAAAAATGGCTGTAATTCACTATCAGGACATGCCACACACATCAGGGCATGTCCTACATTTTACCCTGCCCTTGGACCTACCTTAGAGGTGTCTGATATGTAGAAAAGGGAAGGTTTGGGGACTGGCAAGTGGGTGCACTTGCCAAATCGACATGGCAGTACTAGATTGCACACAGGCCCTGCAATGGCAGGCCTGAGATACACTTTACAAGCTTCTCCGGTGGGTGGCTTAATCAGTGCTGCAAGCCCACCAGCAGCATTTGATTTACAAGCCCTGGGCATACACAGTGCACTGTACTCGGGTCTGACAAGTGAACCAAATAAGCCAATCATGGAGTCACTAATCCAGTACATCATTTTAACATAGGGAGCACTTGCACTGTGGCACTGAATAGCAGTGGCACAGTGCCAAAAGCATCTAAACAACCAAAACATATAGCAAAAATGCAGGAGGAAACAGCAAAAAATGGAAGGGAGACCCACGCCAATGGTGCCAGGGCTAACAAGCACCATATCATCAGGGTATAATTTAAGCTTTGGTGCTTGCAAAACAGGAGGACTAATACTTTGAACTTGACAGATGGTACAGGCTAACAGCTTTATGAATAAAGCAAACAAAATGGAAGATATTGGGCACCCTTGATGAGTGCCCCTACTGATAGGTATCGCTCTGGCTGAAATGTTATTGATGAGTATATTGGCTCTAGTCTCAGTCTAATGCTTTCAGTAATAGCATTAAAGTAGATGGAAAAGCAAACTTATGAAGGGCTGCATATACAACTTCTGATTCCACTAAATCAAAGGATTTTTCCATGTTGAGCAGTATAACGGCAGCAGCCTTAATACCCTGATTAGTATAAAAAATCTATCGCTTGCATCAATAGGTTTGTGTTTGAGGAAATATTCTGCCCCAGGAGAAATCCATTTTGGTCAATGTGAATAACTGACTGGGCTGCAGATGATAACCTGTTAGCAATAATCTTAGTGACCATTTGTAATCACTACCGAGAAGTTATATGGGGCAGTATGAATTAGAGTCCATCTCTGATTTAGCTATCTTAAAAAAGCTGACCACTTCTGATTTGGTAAAGGTGCCAGTTATGGGACACCCCTATAAAATCTAAATAAAAAGGCAAACAAAAAATTTGATATTTGTGAGGAAAATATCTTGTATTCCTCTGCAGGTATACCATCCTTAACCACAAGCTTTGGTATTAGGTAATGACTTTACTGCTTACTGAGCTTGTGACAGTTATTGGAGTAGTCATAGTTTCGATTTGCTCCGCCGACAACGTTGCAAT
The DNA here is from genome assembly GCF_964204655.1 of Triturus cristatus. NCBI lineage: Eukaryota > Metazoa > Chordata > Amphibia > Caudata > Salamandridae > Triturus > Triturus cristatus. The sequence continues at coordinate 400,735,345 of NC_140586.1, read as the reverse complement.
ATGGATATCTCCTAGCCAATCCTCAGTGACCAGCTATGAGATTTAGTGTATTATGTAGAATAGTGATCTCAAAACGTCTGAGCCTCATCAGAAGGTTATGATAACATCACATTGGTCAGAGGAAATCATTTTAATAATATTAGCTTTCCGTTTGGCTGACCAAGCTAAAAATGTACCTATAAACTCATCTTCCTCATACCTTTTCTGAAGATATGATGTATGGCTCACTATCTCTTTGGCGTTACAAAATGCCTAAAAATTGTATTTAGCTTCAACTAGGGCTAGCTTCATCCAGTCGAGTTTGAAGTTTAGTATGCTGTATCTTCTCTGTCTGCCTTTGACCAGCCTGAAAGGAGATAACCTGGCCTCTAAAATACTCTTTTAGGGCTTCCCATACTGTAAAATGACAGTCTGAGCCTAAGTTAATGCTTAAGAGCTTTAGAATTACCCTAACCTTTTCCGCGTCTGTTTAACCTAGGAGTTATCTGCAAGTAACGCTTTGTTAAAGCTCCATCTTGACCTCTGAAAAGTGGTGTTACCAGTGCATTGTCTAGGCAAATTAATGAATGATCGTAAAATGCATTACTTATAATAGCGGCATTTGAACATGGGACTGCATACTAAAAAAAGTATATTTGTGAAGCAGTGCCATATCGTTTACAGTGACAGGTGTATTGTCGAATGGACAAATGGTGCATCTGCCAAGGATCAATGAGGGAAAAATCATGAATTAAGGCTTGCAGGGCTCTGATGGATCTGGGTTTATTCTGATGCTTTTTCAAGCGAGATGTATTGAGGGACAAATTTTAAACTGAATTGATATCTCCCCCCTATTATCAGATGACCTGTTGCTTGTTGTATTAAGGAATGAAGATCTTGTAGGGGCGATTGCGAGTCCTCAATGTGTTGTAATCACATAGAGCCCTTCTGTTGGAAGAAGGTTTTTTTTTCTTTACACTCTTATGTTCATTGGAAAACGGTGGGTTTTCCTCAGAAAACCCTCAACCACCATGGTTTCCCCTTGTTGGCATGCTTCATCATTGGTTTCCTCCCATTCCGCTTTGGAACGGGGAGTGCTATGACCTACAAGTTGCGTAGGAACACGTATTGTTGGTACAATATGTTTGGATGAAGTGTTAAAGGTATGAGCGGGGGGGAAGAGGAAATTAAAAATACCTGACTAGTATGAATTGATTCTTTACTAATACCTCTCTCTGGTATGGTTAAAATATGGGGAAAAGTGGGACCTTAGAGTTGGGCTGGTAAGTGGAAGTTACAATTAGGCATCAATATAAACTAATAAACAGCGTTTTTCTTCTTATACAGAACTAATGGCTACTTTGCCCTCCCGCCCACTCCTGACTGCTGAATTGAATGCAAGAAGTCTTGCAATTGTTCCACCAAATGGAAAATGTGAGATCGTCTCTTATAAAGAACTATCATTTTTGATTGCTGTACAATGCCTGCTGAGGCACTGATATTCAGAAAATTGCTAATCAGGTTTTAAATCCTTTCTGGCAACATAAAGAGAACGCTGACATGTCAGAAAGATCTTAAAAGAAAAGTCCCCAGGAATCTGGTTATATTTATCTCTACTGGTGTTGGAGAGAATGCGATCCTTGATCCGTTCATCTCCAAAATAAACATGTACTGTTCGTGGGTATTTGGCATTAGAGAATTAGACCTCAGGAACACAACGCACCCGCGTGATGGTAAGATCCAAATTTTGGACCGCAGCTTCAGGATAGGCCTGCTTAAGTATGAGATCTGAAATGAGACTGGCAGTTGTGTGTCTATTATCATGGTATTCCAGGAAATCCTACATTTGAGCGGCACAATCTTTTCTCAGCATCATCAATTTTGATCTGAAGATCAATCAACTTGGCCTGAAGCTTATCTGTAGATACATCCTGATGAATCCTGGCATCCTCCAGATCCAAAACGTGCTGTTTGAGCTCAGAGATGCATGCAGTGAGCTGTTGCATAGTGTTATGAATTAGGCTTGGTTGCTCTTCTGTCTTCTTGTGTGCCCATCCTGAGTAATTTTCATTGTTTTCAGTTCACCTAATATTTAGTGAAGATGAGTTTCAATCTAACGTCTGCCTGTCTTACTGGCTAGCGTAGGCACTTGTGCATATATCTGACCAAATATTAGTGGCACCGTCTGTAGAGCCATTTCATGAGTTCCCTGCAGACTTCCCAGAAATCATAGGCGAAGGTGATACATGGCCTAATTTAGGTGGAATAGAGGAGACTGATCCCTGCTGCGAGTCTGTCATACGCCTAGCCTGGTCCTTTTTAGAATTAAATTAAAAAAATTGGCAGAACACACGATAAGGCAATACAATGCATCGCTGCCTACAACCCAATGGGCCAGCTACGTAGAGAACTTGAAGGCAGAAAAAAGGCTAAGGATTACACATTATCTGCATGGGTTAGTTACACAGCATGCAGCCTACAAGCCAGCATGGGCCGGCTGCGTCTGAAAAGGGAAACCAATGATTGATGAAAGCTTCATAAGACACAAAAAATAGAGGTGGGCTGCCGCATGCAGAGTATGCCAGTTCCCTGAAGAAGCAAAAGATTATCGCAAATCCGTGGCATTAGTGTCTGCCTTTTCCAGGACAAAATGGGAACCAAGTAAAGTAGAACAATAATGGCTCCTAATCCAAGGGGACCCACACAAAAGTAAGAACCCTCCCCACCATCCCTCCCCAACCCTGTCCAGGTGAGCTGATGATTACAAACACATGTGTGAATGTGGTCCGGCATGTGGGTCACTGACCGTGCATGTTCCAAGAAACCCGTCGGAGGCCTGCCTACTCCAATGACCCCCCCTCTATTCCGGTATCAATTTCAAAATGCGTAGGTAAGCAGGGCATGACAGCTCCCTAAATTCCGTGGTAAAATTGAAATAAAGGGGGCCCATATCTTTGCGTAGTTGGACCTGTCCCCCAGGGTGACAATGGACAACCTCTCCATACCCAGAAGGGATCACAGCTGGTGAAGCCACTGAGTGTGGTCCGGGGTCCTGCCTGTCTTCTAGCCTGATAGGAGCACCCGGTGAGCGGCATTCAGTGCCAGGGCACTCTGTCTACCTTTGATCGAGTGCAGAGGAAAGGTCAAGACGTTGGGCAGCCCTAAAATAGTATACGCAGGGAGTCTGGGAATGGTAGTGTCAAAGGCTTTATCTATCTCATCAAGGATCTTCTTTCAGTATCTTGGACAAGTAAGTAAGCACAGTAAGCTTCGGAGAATTCCACAGCAAGTGAAGAAGGGTACCTGGTCTCCCACACTCTTGCCAACAGAGGCCATCGCATTTTGAGTTCCATTTAGTTAAGTGGGCTGGGGTATAATACCACTAGGATATCATTTTAATTTTGTTTTTTGTGTGGCCCATGGAGTGCGCGATGTGGTGAGTCCTATAGAAAATGTCCTCCCATTCCTTGTCTGACAGGGTTCGTGCAAATTTCCACCTCCCATCGCTTCTGCCCATCTGTCCTGCCCCCACTAGCACCCCGGGAGAGGAACATGTATATTTCCGATATTTGCTTGTTATTGTCTTTTTTCAAATAGAGCCATTTTTTGAACGGTATCATTGGCCTGCTGACCGATGAGCGTATGTGAGGGTCAGTCAACCAGTGCAGCATTTGCATGTGAAGGAAGTGGTCCGAGGCGGCGAGGTCATAGTCCATCCGGAGCTGATCAAAGGGAATATGGCCCTGGAGGTCAAACAGATGCCCTAAATGCTTGCAACCACCTGAAACCCAACGGGAACCCACCTCCTTCCCTGTCCCGGGGGGAAATTCAGGGTTCGAAAAGATGGGGTACATAGGTGAAGGGAACGTGGTGAGATTAGCCTGCATGGATACCCTGTCCCATACTCACATGGTGTGCCGCGTGACCAGCGAGGAGTAGAGTCCCCAAGAGCGCGAAATCCTATATGGCCATGCCTCCCTCCAGATATGTTGACCAGCCACCATCTTTTCCATAAAAACCCAAAGTTTCCCCGTCATTGGACGGTTCCAATCTACCAAGTAGCACAGTAAAGAGGCCTGAAAGTATCGAGTGATATTCAGCAGTGCACGGCCACCTACTTTTTTAGGGAGCTGTGACAAAGTCCTCTGTAACCTGGGGAAAACCGGGCCCCAAATGAAGCGTTCTATATCTTTGTGTATGTTTTAGAGCATGCCAAGTGGGGGCATCAAGGGGAGGGTCTGGAAAATGTAGGGGGCTCGCGGTAGGACATTCATCTCAACCCCATCTAATCTCCCAAGTCACGATAGTGGTAGACGTCGCCACTGGGCTATGTCTTTATGGATGTGGGCGGGTAGGGCAGTATAATTTACTTCCAAAGTCTTGCCAAGATTCTTATGAAGGACCAGTCCCAGGTATGTAATGTCGTCCGTCACCCAGTCAAAATCAAATTGTACGCGTAGGGTGTCTACTGTAGCCTACGTGGCGGTTAGATTAAGCACCTGTGATTTCTGTAGATTCATTTTAAATCCTGAGACCCTACTGAAGGCTTTCAGGCCCTCAACTATGGCCGGCAGAGAAGTCAAGGGTTGAGCCACCGAGAAAATGACATCTTCAGCATAAAGGCTGATCAAATGACGATCTGCACCAAAGGGGACACCCTGAGCATTGGGATTGTCCCGGAGTTTTTGGGCTAGGGGCACCATATAGAAAGCGAAGAGCAAGGGGGAGAAGGGACAGCCCTGTGTGGTGCCTCTCCATATATAGAGCGAAGAGCAAGTGGGAGAGGCGGCAGCCCTGTCTGGTGCCTCTCCCCACAGCAAAGCCTTCTGAAAGTATCCCATTCACCTTGACTGCAGTACTTGGAGTGCTATATATGCTCGCTATCCATTTGCGGAACCGCTCTCCCTGGCTGAAGCGCTCCAGAGTGGTGAATAAGTACAACGAGTGCACCCAGTCGAATGCCTTCTCGGCATCGCCCGCCAGCAGCAGACCTCCTTCTTGGAGCGTTGCACTTTGTCGATCAGGTGGCAGATCCCCTTTGTGTTTTCCCCACATTGTCTAATCGGTATGAAGCCCGCCTGATCTGGATCTACCAACCCGGGCATCAAAGGGTTCAGGCTGTGGGCTACATTGCTGGAAAACAGCTTAGCGTTAATGTTTAACAATGAGATCAGATGGTAAGAGCTGCAGAACACAGTGTCCTTCCAAGGCTTCAGAACGACCAAGATTGTTGCTTGTAACATTGAAGCCGTGAGAGTGCCAGTATCCGCAAACGAGTTAAACAGTTAGGTAAGCAAGTGGGCTAGTTCTGCGCTGAAAGTCTTATAAAAGAGGGCACTGAAGCCGTCTCTGGCTTTCATGGGCTTCAGACGGGCAATATCTGATATCACCTCTTTGATCCGTATAGGTGCTTCCAGACCTTCGGCCTCACCGGATGGAAGGGGGGTGATGGCGGCTCCATTGACAGTCGTGAGGATCCACAAGGGATGAGGACTCCGCGGAGTAGAGATCCGCATAAAAGGTCTGAAAAGCCGTCGCAATGCCCCGGTCATCTGTAATTTCAGAGACCCGAACCACTTGTATCGCTCTCACAGCCTGCGCCTGCCATTTACAGCGGAGGCAGTGTGCTAACATACGCCCCCCCTTGTTTGACCCCACAAAATACTTATGCTTTAAGCGGATCACAGTGTATTCAGCCCTGTCTAAGTCCAGGCGCCTCAGGAGGAGCCGCTCTTTTTCTAATTGGCGCCAGACCCGGGGAACGCCCAATTTTGTGTGGATTGCCTCAATTTCCCTAACCTTTGATTCTAGCTCTTCCCTTTTGGCCTTTTGGGTTTTGTTGTCGTAAGCCGCTTTAGCGATCAAGGCCCCTCTCGAAAATAGCTTGAGAGCCTCCCAAGCGGAGGCCAGAGCAGTGGAACCATTGTCGTTAAGTGCTATGTAATCTTTCAATGTACACCGTAGGTAGTCGACTACCTGTGGGAATAACAACAGAGAGTCCCTCAGGCTCCAGTGCGAGGGAGGCAAGTGCTGAGTCAGCGTTATATGTGCATGGTCAGAGAGAGACCGGGCTTCAATTGTCGAGGCCTGGGAGCACACCCACATGGCCTGGGTGACGAGAAAGTGGTCTTAACGGGCATAAGACTTATGGGCTGCTGAGTAGTATGTGTTGTCCCTGTCGTTGGGGTGTAGGCCACGCCAAACATCCCTGATCCCACATTCTGCTAGACATTCCCTGCCTGAACGAGACAGGGCCCTGGCTCCCCCCTACCTCGAGTTAGAACAATCCATCTCCGCATCCATAACTAGATTTAGATCACCTCCCACCACCACCACCACCATGGAGTCGGGTGTATGGAGAATCTTGGCCAAGGTCTCGGCCAAGAACTTCTCCTGGTGCTCATTTGGGTAATGGATTGAGGCCATCGTGAAGCTGGAGGTGCCGATTTGCAGTCTCAGAGCTCAGAGGCGCCCCTTGATCTCTGCTATAATACCTACTATAGAACCTCTGAAGCTTCTGGAGAATAAAATAGCCACCCCACCTTTCTTACTCTTCCCCGAGGACAAGATCTGCAGGGGAAACCCCCTTCATTGCATCCGGTGGGTATCCTTAGGGAACAGGTGGGTTTCTTGAAGTAAACATGTCCCACTCTGAATGTTCCAGAAGGGAGAGCACTGCCTTTCGCTTAATAGGGTTGTTAAGGCCGCGGGCATTATAGCTAACTATCTTAACCTCCATCTGGCATGAGAAGACTGCTGGTCTATATATCTTATGCTATGGAGTTTGGAAAACAAGACCGACCATGGGAGGACCTCTATTAAAAAGCTCACCGGAGAGGGGACCCACCCAACCCAACAATCATATAAACAAACCAAAAAACAATAACACATCAGGAAAGGGAAGCACATAGAGGTCTTCTCCAGAGAGGGCCAGAGAGAAATGGGCGCGGCCCAGAGAGTAAGGGACTGCATCAATCAGCGGTAAGAGATCTCTCCGCTCCCACCAGACCTATACATGAGAAGAAGAACCCACACATATGTTACCCTCAGTCATTAGAGTCCAAGGAGTCTCCATCTGTGCCTGCGAGGGTCCGGAGAACTGTAGAGCGCTCCTTGATCATCGTGACAGGGTCAGGGCGAAGACGATCTATCTTCAGGCCAGACTGTGGGTCACATCTGGGGAGCTTAGGTATCTCTGACGCTGAGGCAGCAGACTGGGTGTTCAAGTCGTTGGGATCCAAGTTCAGCAGCTTACAGACCTTGGTCAAGGAGCTCACTTGCTGGAGTTTAGCCTCAAAGCGGAAGATGAGACGGAATGGGTGCCCCCAGGAGTATGATATACCCATCGATCGGAGGTGATTAATCAAGAGGCAAAAGTCTCTTCTCTTTTGGAGGGTGCTAGCTTCTAAGTCTTGGAAGAGCTGCAGTGGGTGCTCCCGGAAATGTAAGGGTTGACAGGAGGGAGCTGCCCTGAGGATCTCCTCTTTCACCTTAAAGTCGTGCACAAACACCAGAATGTCTGCAGGAGGGCGATTAGGTTGACAGGGAGGGCCCACACGATGACACCAATCTATCTTGACTGAGGAATCTGCCATTGCGTTCAAAACAGTCTGGAAGAGCGCCTGGACATATCCCTCCAGATCCTCAACCTTCACTCCTGTAGGGACAGCGTGAATTCACACATTGTTCCACCGCGACCTGATCTCCAAGTCTTTGGAGTGCGACTGGAGGTACAGTTGTTGATCTCGCAGTCGTAGGATTTCTTGCTGGAGTGCAGCGAGTATTTCGTTCCTAGCTGTTGAGGACTACTCCAGCGTGGCCACTCGCTCCCCTACTGCATCCACATCACTTCTGACATCCCGGAGTGATTCCAGGAACTCTCTCTTGACCGCTCCCTACGAGCCATCCCCAGTCGTGACCGAAGCGGGGCCTTGGGAGTCCCCAGCTGACTTCATCAGGAGGTCTCGAACCGAACAGTCTTTTTTACCTTTGGCTGTCGTCATAATGAGGTTGTGGGGCTGTCTCGCCCGAGAAGGGAAAGTGTATTGGGGTGACGATGTGCACACTCACCAGCCGGCTTCGGATATGTAGGCAAGGTCTTCCTTTCTTCTATCTCCTGAGGCGTTATCGATATCCGCCCGACTCCCGGCAACTACCATGGTCGCCCCTCATCAACTGCAAACAAGGGCCCCTAGGGCGTTGCCACAGATAGCCCTCGCTCTGATGCAACTGGGGTCGCACTCCACGGGGCGATACCATTCACAATTAACCCAGTTCACCGTCGATCTGGCATAGCTCAATGTTCCACACTCATCGTAGGCCATGCCGGGCGCATACGTCTCTGCGCTCGCCCCAAAGCCTCGGACCTATCGTGCCTGCGGGCCCATCCCGGATAACTCAGCAATGGGGGATGGGTCCGGGTGTCACAGCTATTTGTTGTGATGCTTTCCCGCACCTCAAGGATGTCTCTGCTATGGGCCACAAGGGGACGGCTGGAGCATTCACCAGTAAGGCATTGCAGGCCCTCAGCGGGGGACCGTGGACCTGATGCTGGGGGCCACTCAGTCCGAAGGCTTGCAATCTGCCTAGCAGCACTCCTCTGCTGCAGGGCTAACATCCGCCCCATGTGCACCGGGTTCTCCTGTAGGCAGGGTCTCACCTCGCCCTCCAAACAACAAGGCAGTCGCGCTCCACCACCATGGGCCCCTGGAGGGTGGCCAGAACCCGCACCCCAGTAGGATGATGCTGGTGTTCAGCGGGGGACTGCGAATGCGCTGCTGGGGGCCACCCAATCCGGTGAGCTGTGAACGTTCTGGTGGTACTCTGCCGTTGCAGAGCTACCTCCGCCCCATGTGTGCCTGGGTCTCCATCCAGAAGGGCCTCATCGCACCTCCACGCGACAGGGAGGCCGTGCCCAGTCCCGGGACTCTCCCCAGTAGGCCGGTGTGGTGTTTGTCAGACCAACAGCTGGCCACCTATTTCATCAAGTGTCCTCCGGGTGTGACCGTGTCCTGTGCCCCAGCCACTGTCCCACAGAGCTTCAAGGGCTGAAGCGGCAACCCAGTCAGCCACCGGTCTCCCACCTCGTAGTGCTGCGTTCCTCTGCAGGCAACTCGTCAGGCCCCGAATCCGGTCATCGTGATAAGCTGAGCTGGAGGCTCCGCGATGCGTTGTGTTCCAAGTGCAGTGGAGTCAAGCGCACAGGCAGGTTCCACTCACCTCTGCGGACCTTGCAGGCACCCAGTCGTGCCCTGGAATGGCCCCTGACTCCCACTGCCTTGTGGCCCGGGAACAGAGAGGGGGACAAGGGCGACTCTCCCTTTTTCTACAGGCAAGCACTGTCATCCCCCTGCCTCCGGTCAGTAAGCGGGGTGCTGTGGGTGCTTGGAGTGGGCGCTTAGAGATGTGCTGTAGGCCCGCCGGGAGCGGAGCTCAGACCAGCCCCCAGCCTGTGCCTTTTTAGGTGTCGAATATGCCTCATCTTTCTGTTGTTCCTTCTGCCCAGCCTGTGCAAGCAAGGGATATGCTTGACATTTTTGTTTGACCCAGGAGAGCTATTTGTTTGCAATCCTTGCCCCACTTCATTTGTTACATTAGAAGCAGTGGATTTAGGCATGAGATTGAAATTAGACTGTAATGCATAAGAGGCTAGAGGTAAATTTTCTTTAAGCTCCAAGGGATTTGTGAGCACCTTTCCCTGACTAGTCTCAAGCTAACTAGGTTCACTTAGGGGCCCTTCCCTTTCCTGAGTGACTGAGCAGTTCATCAAGTGATCAGCGGTGGTTATTTGAGATTTTGTCCCTGTGGATCTAACGCCCAATTCCCTGGTGTAGGAATTATGGTTATGATGCTTCAGATTACATATTGTTTTAGTAGATGAACGAGGCTTAGTTGGGGCAATCTCTGGAAATCAGCTTCACTATATCTTACTGACCGCAACAGTGACTTCCCTTGGGGGTCACAAGCCTCACCCGTGGCTACACAGTCTGCCTCCGTAACTACCCCAACAGTTCTCCCTACTCAGAGGGAGCCTATTGCTCCACCAGCAGGGTGGGTTTTATTGCATGCTGCAATTACAGCATCCCCCTTCCAGATATGATGATGGCAGGATGCTTTTTCTTTCCACTCCAGGTGAGTCTGCACTTCTACGAGTCAGCCAGGTGGTAATGAGGCTGAAAAACCTAGGAGGCTGCGGGAAAGTGAGAGCGGGAAGAGACTGATTGATGCTACCTCTATATCCGGAATGATATCATCTCATTCCTTCGCAAGCTCATAAGTTCAAAGGGGGTTCTTGTCTCCAAAAATGCCACAGAAACATCAGGTTAATTTTCCTTCAGTTGGTTGAGCACCGAGCAATGGACCGCATCCACCATTTTCGACACAGTCAATTGCCTAACGCCGCCTTAGCTGTGGAACATGATGGGAGCTCTATATGGCCACCCACCAACTTCTATGCAGTATATTCCTTTGGCTCATTTAAGGTATTTGTTTATGGCATCATTTTATGGTAATGTTCATAGATGCACATGATCGCCCCATAAACCTAGGCTGACATTCTTCTACAGAGAAGAAAATTCAACCACTTCAAAAGAATAAATTGCAAATATTTATATTTGCACAGATTGATATGAAAATATACTTGGATGTCTACATTCATATACAAGTGAGTTAGCAACTTCTATAAACAGCAGTCATAGAAGAGAGTAATTTAATTGTATACAATACTTGCTGCTGTTGATTTTTACCATTTCAAAGCACTGTCAATGACAGTTCCTGCTGTTCCCCAACTAAATTGGGCTCCATTTCTCAACCACTGAATGATGAAAAAAGGTAGATTGTGTTTGAATTTGAACACACAAAATCACTTTGCCCAAAAACGTATGCAGAGAGTATAGTAATGTCCTGGTCTGGTTTCAATCATGAATGACTCTTTACCTTAAACAGTATTTGTTAATGATATATGCAGTGTCGGCCGGCATGGCTCGCGGGTGGTGAGGGTCATGCGAGGGTGCGCATAATAAAAAAAAGAACTACTTGCCAACCCGCCGTGTCCCTTGTCTCTGCTCCTGCACTCTTCAAGGAACAGGAAGCACGGCCAGGCCCCACTGACCAATCACAACACTGCAATGCAGCGTTGTGATTGATAGGCCCCCAGGCTCCCCTGACCAATCACAATGCTGCAATGCAGCTTTGTGATTGGTTTTGAGTGTCCTAGTCCGATGCTCAACCAGTGAATGGGGGCTTGTTCTCCACACAGGCTGTAATGCAGCCTGCATGGAGAACGGAGAAAGTGCGCATGACTGGTTTGGGGAGCCACAGAGGGCCGACCAAACAGTCATTGCGCACTGATGAGTGGGCAAATCAGTCCTCCCCTGACCTGTTCCTAGAGCTAAGCAGCCCCGGCCGCAAAGCAGCACAAACATAAAATGATAATAACTGAAAGTTATTATCATTTTATATTCCCTACTTCCCATCTTGCACTGCTTGAAATCAGTGGGGCGACGCCCCTCTGCCATAGAGCCGCTGCCACTGGAAATACAGTTGCAGACTGTACAAACCAAGGTTAAAAATGTCCAGCTCTTTACCAACACGTGCATTGAAACGACGTCCAAATGAATATCTGACTGACATGCATAGGTAGTATTTTTATATTCCCATACCCACTGGTAAGCTCATTTCATTTCTTACTTGAAATTTATTACACCAGTACCGGCTGGTTTATTATATTTTAAATAGAAAAACAACAATTTGGTAATAGAAGCGAAATTGCAGTTGTTTGGTGGTAAAGTATTATTGAAGCAAAACTTTGCTACCTGAGAAGGATGCTGAGCATGAATTGTTGGCAATAAGGTTAATGAAGTGCAAATGTATGTGTAATAGAGCTTAGAGATGGCTTCCTTACCCATCCCTATACAATATGGACTTTCATAAACTGCAGAGTCTATTTTCAGGGATTGCATGCAAACATGCCGGAGAGAAGAAAAAGTCAGACCACATCATTATCACTTCAATGGGTGAGCACAGATGTCTAGCCAGGTCTGGTGGTTTATTGAGCTAATGTGTTCACTGTAGGGGCCTCATAGTCACAGGTTCAAATCCCTGTGGGTCTACTCGGCCTTTCATCCTTCCAAGGTCGATAAAATGAGTACCATTGCATTGGGTAACAATATACGTCTGTTATTCAGTGCCAAAATACCTTCTGAGTGAATGTGTGCTTTACAAATAATGTTATGTTGAGAACTAAATTGAAGGTGAAATTTCCAAAGAGGTAAATATTGACCTTTGCTCCTGATTTTCCCTCTGCTAAAATTCTTCTATATATTGATTTTCCCATTTTGTGACCTCTTTTTTGCAATGTTTGCTGTGTAATTCATGTAGTGAATCTCTGTCTCATTTTGGCCGATCCATTTACACCTGAAACGCTTGACCCACATGTGAAAACCATCATGGCTTGACCCATAATGATTATTTGCCACAGGTACACTATTTAAATAATTCCCTTGCTTGCTTATGGATAGAAGCAGAATGAATGGAAAAGACAACAAATATAAATTTGATTTCGAAACAAAGATTACATTGTTGTTGTTAAAGTAAGGCATCTTTTAAAACCTATTTTAAACTCAAAGGTGTTTTTTTCTTCAATGCACACACAGTTTGGGGCCTCACTGAAGACTGAGGCCTATATTTTAACCTCCACCGTCATTATGCGTGTGTGACTATCAGTCATACACAGTTACAGTAAGTAAAGAAAAGAGTATGAAAGAGTATGACTTTAGGTCTGCCAGTAGGTGCAGTGCACACAGATTTTTCATTAGAAATATATATTTGACAAAGATCCCTGTGCATGGGCAGAAGTCAATACTAGGTACTGGGCGTTTTATTCAGTGGGGTAAAAGAAATGAGACACTCAATGGATTGAGGTGTATTATGAGATGTGAACATCTCTTAAAATGAGCTAAGAATATTTACTGAAATCTCCCTAATGGCAGCGTTCATCATTATTGCTTTTGAATGGTAAGTATTTATTACACAGTGCCATTAAAATCAAAATTGTATTTTTAATTTTGTTATTTTGAAAATCTATATTTTGTAAAAGATTAAAATTATCCTTGGTAAAAGACTTATGTATTCGTTTTACTGTTGTACTTGTTAACAAGCTTATCAAATTGCTAATTGAGATCTTTGGCACTGATGCATGTGGTAGGATTTTTCAAAAGAAGGCACAGCAGTGAGTATTTTTGAATTTGGTGTGAACTGGGCCAAGTGGGGCTATATTTCATAAACTAAGTCTTTAGATAAGGTGGTAATCAGGGCTCGAGTCGGGGTACCAGGCGCGTGGACGGCGTCCCCCCACCTATTTTACCGGGAGCTCGATAAGTGGAGAAAATGGAGCCACACATTCACTCTTTGGCCTCTCTGTGACGAGATCGGAGCTCATTCAGAACGCTGCTCGCTCTGCCTTCTCTGATGCAATCGCATCTAAGGGGTGAGCCAGGGGAGGCAATGAGTCTGATGCTGCAAGCCACCTTTCGTGACGTCACTTCCTGTCGTGATGTCAGCGTCACCCCACTTCTTTTTTTAGGACTGATGTAGGTTACCTTGGAGAAAGGGTAGTGTTGCCCCTTATAGCTGGAAAATACTCATAGACGTACAGCTTTACTCTTTCAAAAATGTGAGATAGTGTTCTGAAAGATAATAATGGCATCTGCTGTGAATAACTTTCTCCAGATTCTAGGCAGATAAAGCACAAGTCCCTTGTACCCAAGTCTTTCTGCAGCTGAAGAATTTGCCTACCAGAGCTGGGTAAGCCAGCGTCTTGATGTATAGCGACGTACAGTGGGTTACTCCATCTACAGTGTTTGTGATGTCTTGACCAATTGCTGTTGTTTGAAGCCTCAGGAACTTAGTATTTTAGGAGTGTTTCTAGCTAATTTTTTGTTTGGATTTATGGTTAGGGCAAGGGAAGCTTTTAGATTTAGTTTTTAGATTTAGTATTAGAGTAAGATTTAAGGTTTGTGCACGTTGTACATTAAGGGTAAGAATTAGGATTAAGTTTAAATGTATGCTTAGAGTATGGCATAGGATTGGATTAATGTAAGGCTAGTGGTCGATGTAGTTTTAGCGATAGTGAATAGGTTAGGTTTAGGGATAAAGACCGACATAGGGACACGTTATATAGACTTTAGTGTTATGAATACTTTGAAGATAAGAGGTAATGAAAAAGTAAGAATTCAGGATAGTTTGGGTGGGATACAGCGGTCTAATACCACCATATACACCAATGATCCATTGTAGCATTTCCTCACATTCCTTCTAAAATGCTTTAAAGTAACACCAGGACAGTGTTCTTAACGCTGTGCTTTTGCAAATGGAATATCATTGGTTTCTATGACATTCTACAACAAAGACTCTCTTTTTGTCTTTAACTGAACCCATTCTGAACTTGTTAACAAACAACACTTAATAAATCAGAGTCCAGTCACTGCTTGTTGTTTTAAAATTAATATACACTCAAAATTAATTACTATACACACAATTACAAGTAAATATTATTTGGCAGGTAGAAATACCAATGGGAACACCCTCTAAACGGCCTTGCAGAGTACACCAGACACACATACATTATGGAACAGTAACCAATTAAACCTCTCATTGCAAACTAAATTCCCTATGACAGAGGAACCTTTACAGATTTTCATGCCAAAAAACCTACCTCCTCAAATTGCAATATGCTCATATACAGTAAAACCAGTATGGGGAATGTATTATTTGAAAAACAAGCCTCGATGACTGCCTTCTCCCAAACATGTATGTAAAGTGAATTAAACACAGTAGAAATTTGAATACATTAGGTTGCAATCAGAAATGAATATTTCCAATTCGTGATACTTTTAACTAGAATGCTTTATTTGACTTCTTTCTCTTGTATGCAGAAAAATAATGTAACCAACAGGGATGTCTTCAGAATTAGCCCACACGTGTTTCACCCTTTAACCCCTTCGCTGCGGCAGGAATTCCGCCGCAGCGCTGGGGGGTGCGGGGGGGGGGGGCAGCGCGGTGGCGCTGTGCTCATGACGGAGCCACTCCGTCATGAGCCACGGTTGAGCTGTGCTCATGACGGAGCGGTTCCGTCATGACTCCGCCCAGTTGCGTTGTCCCCCTGCACAGGCGGGGAAACAGCGCCGCATGGGCGGAGCGGCCGCCAACGGTCGTGGCATGACGGAACCGCTCCGTCATGAGCACACGGCAACCGTGGCTCATGACGGAGCGGTTCCGTCATGAGCGGGGAAGGGGTTAAGCCATGCAAGCCGAGGGCTTTTTCAAGACTAAATAAAATAAAAGGAAAGCTACTAGACCAACTACAATAACATGTTAAAAAATATCATTCTTAGGGGTGCTAAAACCCCATTTGTAGTAAAACGTCACCACATGTGATTATTTAATTGATTTACAGCTGAGCTAAGCTGCAGAGAGAGTGAGAATAGGAAGGATAGAACCCCATTAGTGTTTGACTACAGTTAGAGCAAATAGTATAAAGTTTGGTAGTATCAAGGGATTTAATCCAGGTAAAAAGTATTGTAAATATATAGCCTAACACTGGTAAAAGTCTGGGACCTGAAGTCGAGTTGAATGAACGTACTTGTATTGATAACTTTTGATAACAAATAAATCTGCACATATCAGGTCACTTATATTAATAATCCTGATTAGGAATTTTGTAAGATAATAGAAGGAACCCATCAGAAAGGGTAAAAACTACAACATGTACGTCGCTCCATTGGCTACTCTGATTGAATCCTGGGGCGTGAAAGTGCTGCCTTATGTGGACGACATGCAATTTTATTCTCATTTAAAGAACACACAGTGAAGGCGTTTCACAATTTTAAGGCATGCCTGAAAGACATCTCAGTATGGATTCATAAGAACTGTATGAAATTAAACGCAGAGAAAAAGAAAGTCCTGTTTTTTAGCCAAGCATCCCCATCTCCACCCATTCTGTGGTGGCCGTCAAAACTGAATCCATCCCCACCCCCCTCAGAGTCTGCCAGGAATTTGGGAATCAGGCTGGACAAAGAGATTTCCTTCTCTGCCGAGATACGGCATATCTCACCCACTTGTTTTTGGAAAATGAGGGCAATAGGGAAATTTTCACGCTTTCTGCTGGGGAACAATGGAAGTCAGTAGTCCATGTGCTAGTCACGTCTCTCTTGGACTATGCAAACAGCCTATACTTGGGGCTACCTGCATACTTACTGCATGGGCTACAAATTATCCAAAACTCTGTGGCAAGACTAATCAGGCGGGTTCCTATGCGTCACCATATCTCCCCACACTTGAAGCAACACCATTGGCTCCCTATAATCAGGTGGATAGAATTCAAGTCACTGATGCCGACTGATACGGAAGACACGCGCCAGGCAATACGCCTCTGACTTACAAGAACAGATTGACGACACAATGAGCATGCCGAACGGGACCATTCCAAGTCCTGTCAGACCCAACCATGCCCTGAGGAAGCCCCAGGCCAGACAGCCATGTAAAAGGGGTGAAACACGTGTTGGCTGTCACCTTTTACAATTTGACTCTGAACAGTGGACAAGAGTCATACCACATAAATACTTTACCAAGCAACCTTGTCTTGGAATTTTTTTCGCCAATCACGACAATCCCTAACTTATCCTAACTTACCTGTAAACTTATCATCTCCAATGGGGAAGGGGTCTCCCATTGTCAAGGACAAGTATTATACCTGGATTTCACTCAATTGATACGGTCAGTAAGGAATTGGGACCTACCACCCCCTTTTGTCTTTAAGAAATTCACTGATCCTTGCATTTAAGTCCACCAGAAGCTTGGGACCTCAGTACCTACAAAAAAGGCTGCAGCTTTACCATCAAAAACAAGTTTTGAGATCCAACAATCTGCAACTCCTGAAAGTCCCACGATACCACAAAGCGCGACTGAGCGGTAGATCTTTTGTGGCGCAGTCTTCTAAACTATGGAACTCACTCCCTCTGCATCTGCTGCAATCAGAAACAGAAAACCAGAGCTTTAAAAACCTGGCTCTTCAGGCAGTGACTGCTGGCCAACTCGATCCACACATCAGCTCTCCGCTAGTGCAGGGACACCTTCGACATGGTAGCTGTGCGCTCTAGAAATCCTCATTCATTCATTCATAAAAATAGTTCTTATGCAGGACACATGAAAAGTTGGTTCCCTCAAGAAGTGATACAGACTTGAATGCCCAGTAGAATAATCATGATTACCAGCGAATAGATAAGTAGAACGTATATATGAAGACCAGATTTTAAATCAATCATACTGGTTCATGTAACATAAAGTAATGAACAAGAGAAAAGGCATGGTCCTCATTATTAAAGGCGAAAAGGGATAATGTTGATGGATTTCCCAAACATTGGATCAACTTGTTAAATATACATCACATGGGTTTCGGTTGATACTAGAAGTGTTTGGGGCAAAAGACCTTTAATATCAGATCAGCGAGTAGCATTAAATGCATGTCAGAAGAAAGGAATGGTGTACCATATAGATGATAGAAAAACAAATAATGCCAACAGCTATGTTAAGCCCCATACATCTTATCAATATGTAAAAAATGGCTACATGAACACCAGATGCTAGTTGAAATCTCCAGTGCAAAATAGATTCGTGTCAGTCGAATGAAAATATCCAAAGCCACTATTCATGATCTGTGAAGGTGAACAGGATAATGTATAACTTAAAAACTCCATATTAAACCAGAAGGTCACTAAAGAACAGCGTAGGAGTGGATAATGCGCTTACAAAGTCCAAGTAGGCAATTATATGAATGTTTTTGCGTGTAGTCTGTGGTCCGTTTCGCCAAATGTCATGGTGTTGAAGTTGAGCACCTTTTTAAAAACAGCTGTGCATGTAGTCCTATAGTTATTATCCTAACATGCAGTAGGACTCCACTGTTTTTAGGCAGATTGTTTGCTGAGTCAGCACTCTCCATTTACTCCACCCTTGTTTTATAATCCCCAGCAAAACCACCTTGTGCACTCCCCAAGAGGAAGCTAGCGAGCTCCAGAAGCAGAAGCCCAAAATGTACACATCCTTCTTTCATTTCTCCTCTCTTTTCAAAGGATCTTTCCTTGCAAAGAGTTTAAAAATGGAATTGAACAGTTATAGAAGGTGTGAGTCCCTACTCAATTTAGAGATTTCCACCCCTTCACCCCTGACTGGCACTCTAGGGAACAGTACCTCAAATGCCTAACCCACCTGCACAGCAGTATGGGAATTCCAAAATAGAGGCTTGAAATTGAGAAATAAACTGGAGGGTTTTACAGGCCAGAACCAGCGTTTTTACTAGGTAGTTTCAGAGCTGTCCCTCTAAAAACGGGGGAAAATAAGTGTTAATCGATGCCTTTTCCATCTATTTTTTAAAATAAGTCCACTACAAATTCAAAGGGTCTGAACTATTACCATGCATTTATGATGTGCCAGGAAAGCCTGAGCTTCCAGAGGGTTGATTGCTTACCTTTCAAAAATCCTTGAAGTGGTGGTGGAATAGTGGATTTTGTTACACAAGTTCCCTAAGAGATAGATTGAGAACTATGGGCTAGATGTACGACCATTAAGTTTAGCGAGTCGCAAATTGCGCAAAATTGCGACTCTCAATTTGCGACTCGCAAAACTTAATGTACAACAGTGTCTCAGACACTGTTTGCGATTCCTAATGGGTTCGCAAATTGCATGCCTCATGAATATTAATGAAGCTGTCGAGATTTGCAACCCCATTGGGAATGGCTAGCACCCCCAGGGATGGTGGCCTGCTGGGGCATCTGACCACAAAGTCTGGGACTGTTTTTTTAATAAAGTAGTTTTTTTTTTTTTTAAATGCATCCCGTTTTCCTTAAAGGAAAACGGGATGCATTTAAAAAAAAAAAAATGAAACTTTTCAGTTTTATTTTTTAAGGGCAGGCAGTGGTCCAGGGACCTTTGCCTGCTCCTAAAAATTATTTGCAAACCCATTCACAAAGGGGACCTCTTCCCTTTTGCGAGTGGCTTACCATCCTTTTGAAAAGGGTGATAAACTGCAAGTGTTTTATGACCGCAAATGCGGTCGCAAAACAATCACACATAGGGACGCCCTTGGCACGCCCCTTCCTAATAGCGAGTCGCTAACCATATTTTGCGAGACGCTAATAGTTTGGCGACTCGCAAAATATGGTTGGAACATTGGGCAGACCTATTTTGCGGTCGCAAACAGGCAGAATGCCCTTTGCGACCACAAAAAACGGTTGCACGTCTGGCCCTATATGTATAACATGCAGTTACAATTATCTGATTATGCAATATTGCATGGACCTTTATACATCAACATGTACATTGCAGCATTTTTCACTTTAAATTGTCCATCCTACTTCCTAATTATAGATTATTCTGACTCATATTTTATATGTGAGGTTTTGCTTGGATTTGACCATGTGGAAAATTAAAAGTAATGCAAATGTCGCAAGCCAAAGATACCAGAGCAAAATAACTGTTAAAGACTCATTCAGCAATGCTGTTGCTCCGTTGCACTGAGCTTACAGGATCAAACAGGTCACATCAATTGTAGATGTTTAGGTCTCTGCAGGCAGTAGTGATCACAGAAAGCTTTATTAATCGAGATGATGACAATATTCCTCACAAATCATGAGATACCAGAAATATCAGACCATGTCTTCTGAAATTAAGCAAAATGAGTCATTGTAAGCCTCTTGAACTCAGCATGATTTTTCCATCAAATACCTGTTTTAAATATATTTCATAAAAGCAAATATTTGATCCAAATCATCAGCTCGCCAGTTTAAGAAAATGCAGCCACTTGAGCTTGACAAGCTAAATCATTATGGGTAAATAAGATCAGTTTCCCCAACAGAAACTTGACACTTCCTACTAATTTTTTTTTTTCTTGAAGTACCATTTTCTTTCCTTTTCATTCAATATCTGTTTGGCTGTTAAACAACAGCTTGCCATTTTGCCAAGAACTCATATGTACTATTGTCATAAATGTGAATATTTTGCCTTTCGTGTTAATTTATAGTCATCATCAAGTGCTAGAAGTACTATATTATGTGTATTCACAAAGTGCACTATCACTTGTGACGGTGTCCTGGTGCAGAGGTGTGTGCTTAGCCCTGCCTATAGTAGGCTGGTAATTGACAAGGCAGGTCTTCATCTTTTTGCAGAATTCAAGAAGAGAGGAGGGCGTGATTTGGAGTAGGAGGCTGTTCCAATCTTTAGGAGCGATGTAAGAGCTTACACACATCCCATGTGTACATGGGATGTGTGTAAGCAGGAATCCTGTGAATAGGAGGTGCTGGGTGGTTGGTGGAAGGAGATGTTACTGTTCTGGTAGGTAGGGCCTAAGTTGTGTAGTGCCTTAAATGTGTGTGTGATGAGTCTTAAATGAGTGCATTTGTGAGCCAGTGGAGCTCTGTGAGGTGTGGTGTCATGTGAGTTCTGTGTGGGAGGCTGAAGGAGAAGCTGACCGCCTCATCACGAATGGCCATCAAATTGGCACCAATGTTCCACCCAAAGAACTAAAGTTATACCAAGATAGTCTACAATTGGTGAAAGATGGGCATGATTGTGCCAGAGCCACCACCATGCAATAGATAATTAAAGTAATGTGAAGACCACCCGCAACATTCCTAGTATGGTACCACTATTCCAGAGATAGTTGAAATGTTATCAAGAATGCAGTAACTTTGTCAAGAATGGGTAGCTATTATACTAACGATAGACAGACTGTTGCAAGAATCCCCATAGAATGTCATGGGTGAGGCACTGTTAGGCTGTGGTTAGACAGAAACTCACCAACAAAGCCCACAATATGTTTAGAATGGGCAATTGTCATACTAGGGATAGACACAATTGTTCCACAATGTAATATGCTATAGTTGGGCAACTAATATATTATGGGTAACCAAACTGTTGTCAGAAATGCCGACAATATGGACATACTGACATTATGGTAGGGCTAGCCGGAATGACACCAAGAATGTAAATGAATAGGCTTCTGTTGTGTCAAGGAAAACCATGATCTGGTGACGAATGTGCACACTATGTCAAGGATGAGCAACGATCATCCCAAGAATGGCTCAAATGTTGCCATGAATGCCCAGATTCTCAAGACTGGACCATAATTATACCAGGGATAGCTAGCTTCACCAGGAATGCACACAGAATATTAAGAGGCCAACCATTTTGACAGGGATAGCCAAAATATAACGAGAAAGCTCACAATATACCATGGATGGGCCACTTTTAAGCTAGGGATTCTCAAATGGTATTCCTTATATTGCCAGAATGTCACCAGTACTGCCCACAGTATGGCCAGGATGGACCACTAACACACTAGGCATGTAGCCAGACTTCCACTAACAAAGCCAACAATATGGATGCACTCACGCCTACTCACGTCAACTCAACTCAAGTCCTCTGAGAAAACAAACTGACAGGGGATACCTCACAAATGCTCAGGCTCACATCAGTCACTCAGGCAGACACACTTGTCACAAGCATGCACATGCATTATGACTGGCTCACACACAAGCAGGTACATAGACACTAACCACCCACCCCCCCATTCTCCACTCGAGACAAATAAACTATAAAGAGTTGAGCAATTCACACATTTCCTCCCACGCAGCCAAGGGTTGTAGAGAGCTCCTCTACTTTGCTGCAGACGGGTTCCACGAGACAAGCTTGTACCCCTCCAGTGCAGAGCTTGCTGACCGACCTATGAGAAGTCAGGATAGGACTGTGGTTAACCCATTTCTTTTGCAGGTATTAGCCCCACTGTATGTAATCTTCTAAAATGGAAGGGGCTGAATTTGCAAAAACATATCAACGCCCAGGCGCCAGCATTTGACATGGTATGCTGCCTGTACACAGGAGATATGAAGGGGCCTTCATAAGGAAAAAAACAACCTTGTTTGGTCACTGCACGGGCTTTTGAAATCAAAACAAACGAACTAGTAATCTCTGGGTATTGTGTGTTTTTATCTCTGGTTCTGCAAAAAGTAATCGCTACTTTTGTACTCGTTGTTGGAGCGCTGTCTTGGTACCAATTATTTGTTGGCTCGCTAGAGCTGAACACGTATCCAGATCTCTCTTCAGTATTGTGTAAGATGACTTTGTCATCCTGCTCAGTCATTCAAGCACTCATAAAAATAGTACGACATATATTTCAGGAAATGGTACATTATATTTTCGAAAACATTTTATATTTTGCAAAACTCCTGCTTGAAGTCTAGCACTTCAATTGTGTCGTTTCATGTGCTTTGCTACCTTTCCAATTGTTCCAAAATACATTGTATTAAAATCTGTCACCACTAATATACTATATTGCACCATACACTTTTAAAAAATGACAGGAAAATGCAAAACCCATTGCTCAAAGAAAAGTAATGATCATTTCCAATCATACTTATCAAAACCTGTGGTGCTAAATTGTTGAGTGCATGTAGGCGAAATGTAGAGGCTTGTCAGATTGCACTGCCAAAACTTTTGAGCTCTCATTACAAACTGTGACACATGTTGTAATGTAAATGTATTGCCACTTACGGGGAGCACATTTTACCGACGTATTTTTCATTTTTGCAATGTTATGGACCTTTGCAGAAATTGCATTTTTTATCGTTGAGGGAACTGATTTTAGGGTGAATATGGCGGGCATGCAAGAGAAACAATGGCGGGTATGCTAGAGAAAGATAGTTAGTGTGGCTACAAAATTTGTAGATAATGAAGGAAACTGCAAAATATTTCATTTTAAAAAGGATAGCGCAAGGTATTCTTAACTATCCTTCTTTGTCTATACCGTGAGGAAGAGAATGTTGTTACATCTACTTTTTATAGATTTACTTGTTATTAAAAATCATCCCATTCAGTGATTGGGCTTAGAATATGGGCTTAATTTTGAAAAAGAAAGCAATTAACAACGGCTGTATACAGGCTAACAGCTACTCATCACGGTTAATGTTAACCTAAACCCACAATTCCTATCTCCTTGATGCAATTTCTGTATTCTATTTATAGGTCTGGCCTTAGTCAAGACCATTGGATTTACTAGAATTATATGTATAATAGAAATACTTAAAAGTGCTTTTAGACACCTCTTTTCATCCATTCCTCTGTCGTTGTATCATTTACATTCTTCTTGCACCCACTAATGCATACAGCATGGGACAATGGGTCAGCCTACTTCAGTGAGTAGTTAACTTTACTTTGAGTGACTACATTTTGTTTGCAATGAGCACATCCACATACAAGGTAGTTCCCGTCAGTGTTAATGTTTCTGATTTTATTTTATAATTACTTTAGTGTTACCCTTGTGCTTAGAGCCTGAGGTGAAAGCAGGATAATTTCTACCAGATTAGAACACCTCATACACAGGAATCCCCCGACTGGGCGAGAAATCTAAGACAGATTCACCTTGCTGACCTGGAAGAAAGGGTAAGCGCACTCCTTCCCACCACCATAGGCAACCTCTCCTCGACTGAACTCACCTCACGCTACAATACAACAATGACTTCCATACTTGAACAAATAGCTCCCTTGAAACAAAAAAGAGTCAAGAACTTTCCATCTAGATATTGGTTCAACACAGACCTAAAATCCGAAAGAAGACAACTAAGAGCTGCAGAAAGATTCTGGGGGAACAACCTGTTAACAATCTTCCTTGATCGACTCAAATCTGAATGCAGAAACTACAAAAAACACATCAAAAATGAAAAAACTTCCTTCTTCTGTGATGCTCTAGACAATGCAAAAATAGGCCCAAAGACCTCTTCAATCTCATTAGGCAACAAACCTCCAAGCCCCCATCATCCTCAGTTCAGGCCTCCAAAGACCTTTGTGATAACTTTGCCAATTTCTTTAATGATAAAATCACTAAGATTGAGCTCTCCCTGGACGATCACCGCAGACCCTCCAATAGATGCATGTTTCCAGGGATAGAAGATATCACTCCCAAGCTCCCCCCAAACATCTGGAAATCCTTCAACCCCATCTCTGAAGCTGAGATCATCAAAATGATTGCCAGCTCCAAACCCTCTTCACACTTTTTGGGTCCGATTCCTGCCCAACTGGCCAAAAAGCTCAAACTCACCCTAGCCCTCACCAATCGGGCTTCAGAAAAGGTTGCAGCACAGAGACAGCGATCCTGAATGTCATAGATGATCACAAATCACTTGATATGGACCGATGCTGTCTACTCATAATCCTGGACTTATTGGCAGCCTTCAACAAGGTTGACCACAAACTACTCATTAAGGTACTTCAAGAAAGGTTCGGAGCAAAAGAGGTAGTCTCACAGTGGTTCACCGCCTTGCAGAACAGCACCCAAAGAATATAAATCAAAAACTTCACATCTGACCTATGCCCTTAAGCAGGGGTGTACCCCAAGGATCAGTTCTCTCGCTGCAACTATTCAACATCTACATGGAACCCCTCACCACCATACTAAAAAAAAACAACATCCCCTTCCAACTCTATGTGGACGATACCCAGATCTATCTAGAAACCTCCTCCATTGGTGACATTCAGAGTCTAAATGAGACTCTAAGAGAAGTTCAACACTGGCTATCCCTCAACCACTTGAAACTCAACCAAGACAAGACGGAAACCCTCCTCATATCCAACAAGGAACAGACCCCCCAAATCTAAGAATGGCTAAAAGCTATAGATGCCCTCAACTGCAATCTCACCCTGGTCGACTCCATAAAATCACTGGGAATCACTCTGGACCCAAACGTAGACATGGTCAAACACATCAAGAAAACCGCAAAGAGCGCTTTCTTCAACCTAACACTACTCAATAAAATAAAACCCTTCATCCATCCCAGCGACCTCAAACAAGCTACTCAATTCCGTGTGCTGTCCAGAATGGATTATGGGACCGCAACCTCAC
This sequence comes from Triturus cristatus, assembly GCF_964204655.1. Lineage (NCBI taxonomy): Eukaryota > Metazoa > Chordata > Amphibia > Caudata > Salamandridae > Triturus > Triturus cristatus. The sequence goes on along the minus strand of NC_140586.1, from coordinate 400,710,423 downwards.
AGGAACAGCAAAATCTCACTTGGCTCCCCTCAGATCAACTCTAAGTCCAGCAGCCAGAATGGTCACCCAAGTAAAGAAATTCAAACACATCTCGCCTGCCCTCAGAGAGCTAAAATTACTCCCAATCGAAATGCGTGCCAACTTCAGAACGGCCTGTCTCACGCACAAAGCTCTGCACACTGGGAAACCTGCCTACCTAGCCTCCAAACTCAAGAAGGCCGGTCAAACAACGGAACCTCAAGAGTACTAACACTCTACTTTTCATTCCTCTGAAAACTCGCAAACAAAAAACCTTACCTCGATCCTTCTCAGGAAAGGCGCCCAAAATCTGGAACTCCATCCCAGTCCATATCAGGACCACCCACTCCTTTTTAAAATTCAAAAGCCAGCTCAAAGACCTCTTCTTCACCCGATCTCTTCCAAATGGATAGCTGCCGCCAAATGCAGAATCTTGGTCATTGTAGCTCACTGCCACTTTGACAAAAAGGCTTCCACCTCACCCCCCTCCCGACTTGATCCTGTGTCCCCCCCTCCCTGGACTGGATTTGTCACGAGTCAATGTGTGTATTATTGTTACATTGTTTGTTCGATTTCTTCGCTGTAAATGTTGAAAAGCGCTCTGTTACCTTCGGGTCTGGCCAGCGCTATATAAAACTCTTAAATAAATAAGTTCACATTTCAGTTTTATCAGTTGTAGTCTCCTGCCAATGCCGATGTAAATTCCTTTTGAAGTGTCCTTTGTTTATTTCACTTCTGGTATTTAACAGCATAACAGATTACAACCATTTAAACTGTTCTGTAGTAAGTTATTCTCTTTTTACTACACGTGAAGAACACAAACCAAAAGCTTCAATATTATACATATGAATTCATAAGCAGCCAATCCTTCAGAATATGTTTATTCTGAACTCAATTTCACCAGTGGTTCTTTATTATACTTTGTTCTGGAAGAAAATCAGCCATTATCATGTTTAATTTCCAGTACTTGTAACAATGTTTTTTTACATTTATTTCCTTTTTACTTTTCTTTGGTTTTATGCTTCTTTGTTCTTTCTTTCTTCTTTCTTTAGCCCTTGCCATCGTTCTTTCCATCTTCTCATTGTCTTTCTTCTTGCTTCCTGCTTGCTTTCTTTCCTTTTCATTCTTTCTTGCTTTATTCCACTTCTTTTTGGCTTCATTTCCTTCTTTCTTCTCTTCTTTCTTTCCTTCTTTCACTCTTTCCTTCTTTCTTTCCTTTCTTGTTTCTTTCTTTCCTTTTTTATTCCATTCTTTCATTCCTTTTCTTTCCATTGTTCCTTCTTTCTTTCTATCATTGATTCCTTCTTTCTTGCTTGATTTCCTTCTTTCTTTTATCTTTCATTTTTCTTTCTTTCTTTTTTCTTTTTTCTTTCCTTCTTTCTTCCCTTCTTCTTTTTATCTTTGTTTCTTTCTTTCCATCTTTCCTTTCTTTACTTCTTTCTTTCCATACTTTTCTTTCATTAGTTTTTTCTTGTTATCTTCCTTCTCTCCTTCCTTCCTTCTTTCCAGATGTCTACCCTTTCTTTTATTCTCCCTTTCTTTTTTGTTCTTTCTTTACTTCTTTTGTGTGTTCTTTCCTGTTTTTTTGCTTACTTTATTTTTCCTTTCTCTTTTTATTCTTTTTTTATATATATCCTTCTTTCTATGTCCCCTTTCTTTTACTCTTTCTTTCTTTTACTTTTTCTTTCTTTTTTTTCTTTCTTTCTTTCTTTTTTCCTTCTTCTTATGTTTCTTTCCGTCCTCTTTTTTTACTCTTCCTCTTTTTATTCTTTTCTTCCTTCTTACCGTCTCTCTATCCTTTTTCTTTTTCTTCTTTATTTCTTTCATTCCATTTTTATTCTTCCTGCTTTCTTGCCTTCTTGCTTTCTTGCCTTCTTCCGTGCCTTCTTTTTTGCCTTCTTTCTTCCTTTTCTTCATTCTAAAAAGGCAAGAGGTTGTCTGCCTATGGCAAAACAATTGTTAGTTTTAGGTCTTTGTTATATAAGTTCATTTTATTTTACTAAAATTATGTGTATGACATAGTTACTTATGGGAGTTTTCAACCAAACTTCATCCATTTGTTTGTAGTTGTGTCATTCACATTTTTCTCCAACCTACTCAAGCATTCATCACGGGACATGGCATCAGTCCACATTAGCCATTGGCTGACTTCACAAGGAGGTTTTGGCATGTTGCCCTTTCACAATGACCACACCCACACACAAAGTAGTTCCTGTCAGTGCCAGGGCGTACAATGGTAACTAATGCTTTTTTTTACCCAAAACATTTTTGTCTTTAGTCACTGTTTTTCTTTAGATTGACAAACACCCAGCTACTTCCTGAACAATAAAAGTTTTGAAAAAACATGACAAATCAAGAATTACGACAAGGATGGTGGACAATACCAGTCCTATTGGCTTTGCCAATGCTTGCTCTTTCATTGGTTTCAGAACCACATGGGATGAGGGTAGTTTTAGACCTGTGCAAAGAAAATGTAGTGAGGCGAGGTGTTGGGGGATGATTTTTATGCTTTTTTACGGTATTGTTTAGCTTCACATTGGAGCAAGCAGTGAAGGCGAATGAACTCGGGCATGTGGTTCTCCACTAAAATTGATTGCCAGCACCTCCCTAATGAATATTGCAACTTGAGACAGATTTACTAAAGGCCCTCTTGTGGAAGGTGAATGGCCTGGTCAGTAGAGTCAAAAGAGGGATAGTGGCTAAATATATCCTCAGGCAGGCCGCAGGCCTAGTTCTACTGGAGGAAACCCACTTGATCGGATCTCTTTGTAAGTGCCTTCATAGGGGCCCACATTTGCCCTTGGTGCATGCTGGATTTAGAAGTGATACTAGAGCGGTGGCAGTCCTGGCCAGGAACACCCCTGTTTCAGATAACTATGCAGCAGGCTGACCTAGATGGTTCCTCGGGGGCGGGGGGGGGGTAAATGGCACAAGGGGAAGGACATTATTGCCGATACTAAATGTATACACCCACCTAGGCTTCAAGAGAAGGTTGGTGATAGCCTTGGTCCCATTCTCTTAAAAGCAAAAGGTTCAACAAATATAAAAGGAGGTGACTTGAATGATGTCATGAACAGAGACCTGGGTAGAAGTACACCAACCCTCTACACTACACACTTGCACACTGATTTAGCACAACTAGTCCAATCTTTGGGCGTATCAGATACATGAAGACTCACACATCCCTTAGATATGCTGTACTTCTTCTTTTCAGGTGACCATAAGATATTTTCACATCTGGACTACATATTTCTGCTAACAGCAGAGACCCTTGTGTTTAGGAAGGTGGAGTGCCTAGCCAGAGGTGTTACTAATTTCTCTCCCCTTAAGGTTGTATTGGGAGGAAGAAAGCAGGACCAAAATACACACGAATTGTGACTGAATGCTTTGGAGCTACAAGTGCATAGTCTGAGGTCTTCAGACAAAATTTTAATTTGTACTTTACTGAAAGGAAAACCTGGGGTCTGTGGATTTGTACACTACTCTCTGAGAGCCAAACTGTCCTTCGAATCATATTGCGCAAATAACCCAAAAAAAAGAAAGCACCGAAAATAGTAGACCTGCAGTTCAAATTCAAGGCACTGGAACAGAGGCATCTTGTGATGGGCTCTTTAGAGACACTGAGACAGTTAGAGGCCATGCGAGAAGAGTACAATAATTTCCCACATAACTCAGCTAAACAATATTATTATGAGACCGGCAATAAGACAGGTTGCCTCTTACACTGGCTGAGGAAGAGGGAAGAAAATAGCAGTGTGATACTGTTGCAAAGGCTGACACAGACAGAACCATAGCTCTGGCATTTGTCCAATATTATCCGTTCTTATGTATAGCTAGGCATACTCTTTCAGAAAGTGATATGTGGTAATTTCTAGCTGAGCTGCGACTACCAACTTAAAACCCAGAGAAAAAAATGTCCCTGGAAGAAGAAATCTCCATTTGAGAGCTTGATGAAGCTTTGAAATAAATGCCAAATGGCAAGATACCAGGACCAAATAGACTTCTGGTAGAATTAAATAAAAAGCTCATGTCTCCACTGGTCCTCACTTCCTGAACATATTTCAAGAAGCAACGAGGGAAGGTAGGCTTCTATCTGGTCTGTCATACATAAGAAAAGCAAACCAAGGAAACACTGAGTACTACAGGCTGATCTCACTACTCAACACTGAAACTAAACTATTAGCAAACCTCTGGGGAAGTTGACGCATCAAAATAATTGGCTCTCTCATACCTGTGGATCAGCCTGGATTTATACCAGGGCAGGCAACCAGACTGAACCTTTAAAATGCCACATAACTCACAGGAGCCTTTGACCATATTATCATTGGATGCCGAAAAGACATTTGATTACATTGATTGGAAACATCTGAATCAGTCCCTCAAAGCATTTTGATTTGGACCTAAATATAAAATCTGGGTAATCCTGCTTTGTAAATCCCAATTTGCAACCGTTAAAGTAAACAGAACATTATCAGAGGCTGGAATGGGCCTATTCTTCACTCTTCTTTTCTCACAGTTCATTGAAACGTTGTCTTGCTGGGTCAGAGTACATATGACTGTAGTGGGCTTCCCCGAAATAATGGACCAACAGGCAAAAAGGTTAGCTATACACAGATGATATGCTTCTTTAACTCACAAACCCTGAGATGCCCATCCTGGCAGCTCTGTTGATCTTTCAATCTTTTGAGAACTACTCAGTGTTAGACCTGACATCCTTTGTATGGTCTTCCCCCAACTTTTTAGCTTTCACTCTTTACTAAATTTCATTTTTGTTGGCATTAGGACTCTGTGCACTTTACAGCTGCTAACCAGTGTTAAAGTTCTGTGCTCTCTCCCTGAAACATGGTAAAATTGGCCTATAACTGATTAGCACATTTTATTTTGTTGTAAGCCCCTATAATGTGGTATTACATGCTACCCTGGGCCTGTAAAGTAAATGTGCTGTTTTATACTGTCAATTTGACTTGGCAAAATAAATCTATGGCCTGGTCTAAAGCCTCCTTTTTACACATATGTCACCTCTACTCAGCCCATAGGGCAAGGTGCATTGTAATTAAAAGGTAGGACATGTGTTTTTAGGTTTTACATGTCCTGGCAATGAAAAACTCCTAAATTAATTGTTTGCTACTGTAAGGCCCACCTCTTCTTATAAGATTAAATAGGGTTAACTTATTAGATTTAATAAGTGCTAACTTTTGATTGGGAGCATGTAGAAATGTCATGTTTAGATTCAAATGAATTGTAATTTATAATCCTCCATAATGGTAAGGTTGAATTTTGTATCTCAATTCTGAAATTGCCACTTTTAGAAAGTTAGAATTTCCTGCCCTAACCATTTGTGTATCTCTGCCAGTGTCCTGGGTCATATGACTGTAATAGTTTAGCTATTGGGCTTTGTGTATTCTTCCCAGACACTGAGACAAAGATGAGTTAGGGATGGGCAGGATGGGCTATCCTGACATTATTGTTATGGGCTGAGCTGCTCCCTGCCCCACTTACATTTCATAGGTCTTGCCTCCAGCACACACAAAGGAAACTGACACTAGTCTTTTGTTACCTCAGACTTCTTGGAACCTTGGCAGAAGAAAGGCAAGAACTTTCATGAACCTGATGTGGGGGTTAGCCTAGAAGATTCTCCAACTTCAAAGGCTGGCACCAGGTGTAAATACTGAACCCTCAGAACAACTTTTCAGTACACTCCAAGACCTGTGGAAGTTTTCAGAAGGACTGCCTTAGACCCTCAAAGGACTGCCCTGCTCCTACCAGAAGACTGCCTTGCTGCTTGAGGCCTGCCTTGTCCCCTAGCAGACTGCCCTGTTGCTTGAGACCCAGGTTGCTCCGTGAGCCCAGGACTACCACAGGGGCTAGTTGGTTGGCCTCCTGTGTGAGCTACAGGGCCATTATAAGCTCCAAAGGCCTTGAACACTGCATATGGCCTCTGCTGGAGTGAGTTCTAGCCCCAAGTGGTGCCCCCAAGTCCTGAACTGTTGGTTGCAGTGTTAACCATGCTACTCTGTCATAACCCTGCAAGTTGTGACTTAGAAAAAGTTCGACCAAAAATGGGCCTGAGAACTGGCAGAAGACCGGGACCTGATTCCTTGCCTATCTGCCCATGGTGCATAGCCAGTTCTCTTGGCTCGGCAGTAGCTCCCACTACTTTCTTCTCCTCAGCAGCAAATCCTGTTCAACTGGATATCTATGCAAAACTTCTCCTCTTTCTCTTAAATTAAGGCTCTATAGGTCAATTTATTGACTTTTGGGGTTCACCCTGGCCAGGATTATAGTTGTTGCTTGAGTAGGGTTTTCATTCCCCTCAATGATTAACCCAATTTCTTACACTTAGGATATGCGTATAATTGGAGCAAATCGGTGCTATATCAATGAGGTAAGTGGGCATATGAAGAGGATATGTATTACAATGTAAGGTTCTCAAACAATGGATTTAATGACCTGGAGGATGAAGTAACGCAAAATGCTACCTAATTCTTTGATGGGAACCTGGAACAGGTCCTTCGAGAATTTCAAGCTAATGTGGGGAGATGAAGTAAGCTCCTACTGTCCCTGCTGGGAAGGGCTGCAATAATCAAAATGATAACACTCCCACACACCCTTCATCATACCAGAAACCTACTTTGATAGGATTGACAGGATAATATGTACGTTTCTGTGGGATAGTATGTACGTTTGTGTGGAATACTATTTTGCCGTATCGGGGCCAGACTTCATCTGTGGCTCCTGAACTCCTCTGCTGGGAGTTTTGACCTGCCAAGTGGTGTCAATTGCAGTTTTGGGCCCTTGGAGGTAACTTTGCTGCATAGGACTGAAGAAAAATCAACCTTCAGCGCCTGTTTTTCCTGCCACAGCAATGCCATGCAGTTGAAAAACCAACACAACGCAGCGGTGTGGCCAAAGAATCGACGCAGCACCTGCAGTGTGGCAGAAAGAACGCTGAGTCCCAAGCACCATGTTTCCAACATCAGAGGCACCCGCTCTGACTCAGTGGCGTCATTTTGTAGTATTTTCGACATGTTACTGTGTGTTTATGTGCAAATTCTTTCCACACTGCCTCTGAGATAAGCCTGTCTGCTCGTGCCAAGCTACCAAGGAGGTGAGCAGGGGTTATCTTTGCTGTGTTCTTACCCTACTTTGACCGGGTGCAAACCACTTCCAACTAGGGACCTCCATGTCTTACAGATATCATAATTAGAGAGCTGTGAACAATATTGGAAACAGAAATTCCCAATACACCCCAATTTGTTATTCTAGTGATTACAAGCAACATGGATCTTTCTGGGAATAAACATTTGTTTTGCAGAGTAGGCTTAATTCTAGCAAAAGCAATATCACCCAAGATTGGGGTGGGAGTCAGGTTCCTATCAAACAACGACTGTCAGGCATGAAAATGTGCATGGAGGCAGAGGAATTGGTGTACAGGGTAAGGGGGTGCCCAAGAAAGTTAAATACATTTTAAGGGGTGGTGGAGAACATACGGTTGATTGGAATGGGATTGTAGAACTTAACAGACAGCAGCTGAGTAGCTTCTGGGCTCTATAAAAAAAGTGTTTACAAAAATAAGTGAATTTGGAAGGGGTGGGGCATTATAAGGTAAAGAGCAGGGAAAGATTTGTAGTCCACTGGAATGCTAAAAGTCAAAAAAATATAGTTCCCTAATGTCAGCAGAGGATTGATACAAGTGATCTAATGTGAATCATGGTAAAAAGTGAATGCTGCAATGCAGTGGCAGGGCAACAAAAAAAATAATGCAGAGGAACGCTATCAAATAAACTGGGAAATGAGATTGCAAACCCAATCAAGAGCAAGGGGTTGACTGAAAGCACATACATCTTAATTTTTGGGAGACAATAGGTCTTCGACAAATAGCAGCTCAAACTGTCTCTACACAATACCGTGACATTAAAGAGCGATGGAGACAGAAAGGATCTACGGGGGAACACTACATATGAATGAAAGTACCTTCCCCCACCATGCAAGGTAGAACATCTGTCTAAAGCTCAACTGATATGCTCTGAATGTGCAGAGGGGCACCTCTATAGCAGCATGCAGTACATATTTCAGTATACACGTACTCTAGTTTAACAACTAATGCTTGAGATTTAAATGAGAAATACAGGCATTGCTTTACTTTCAAATAGTAAGAGTGCGTTTTAAAAAAAATCCTTACTAAGTTCCTCAGTGCTCATTTATCAAAGAGACACAATTACCAACATACTCACCTGATACTAACTTACACGAAATAAAATAAATGTCCTGATGACTTCATTTGATTTTTAAAAAACCTTTGTCTCTGTAGCACCAGAAGGCAAGTGATCAGGACTGAGGTTGTGGTTAACGGCCAGGGATAGGTGAGTTATCTTGGCCTGGTGGCTTTCGGTGGGTATAGGCTCAAGGCCTGGGCTACAGCAGTTGTGTGATCATGGCCTGGGTTGTGATGGGCTGGGGATCAGGGCCTGGACTGTGTCGGGCGGATGGTGAGTCATCACGACCTGCACTGCAGTGGGTAGGTTATCCACTGAGTTGGGGACAGATGATCCGTGCTTTGGCATTAACACCAAATGAATTGGACAGAACAACACAGAGATGGAAGTGGACATTCTCACGACAAGGGTCACCAAGACTGAGGACTATTAGCCAGTGGGATGTGCTGTGGATGGGCCTGTGCCACAGGCTGGGCAATCTCTCACAGATAATGTATAACGGAAATCTCAGCACCAATGGCGGCTTATGCCTGGCCTCATATTCCTGGCCTCGTACCCCCATGCCCATTGTAGAGAAATATCTTAGTATTGCACAAATTATTCCCTGAACGGGCCTCACTCAGTCTGACAAATCCCCTCCTAGGAGAAGACCAAAAGAGTCCATGTCCACTAGAATAACTTCCATTCAGTGCCATCGGCACCCACTGGAACAATCAAATTATGTAGCGTTGTATAGCATGGAGGCTCTGATCATCTGTATGTAAAGGCTGGCCTGGGCTTGTAAAAATACATAGAACTTGATCACAAGATTTCTTGGTAATGTGAATTGTTCACTCTTCTCTGAATTAAGGATTAGAAGCAGCCTTTGCAACTGTTGGAACAGTGGCCCAATATGATAAATTCTTGAAAAGTTGGAGATCAACTGCACAGCTGCATACTGTAAAATCAGTACGTTTCTTATCCAATACTGTGGCTTTCTAACATTTAAGTCATTGCCTCAGTCCAATCATGATGAAAAGGTGGTGGCTGTTACTACCAGCTATTTTACAATTTTCTAACATAAAACATCGCATTTAGGTGATTAGTTCCCTGAATGTTACTATAGAAGAGGACTCCTTTTAAGAATTATATGGTATTCTTTGTGACTTTTCAAGACTCCTAGAGATTTTTCTGATGTCCATCACTGAAACGTTTTCTCAAGTATAGCGAATAAAAATATTTTGCAAAAGGTTTATTGTCATTTATTTTGCTAGGAAGAAAGCACAATCTCTTTAGTTGTGGCAAGAGTTGATTAACTAAACTGAGTGACTAACATATTATATTTAGAAATGTCATAAACATAAGATAACATATACCAGGATTAGCATAGAGATTTTGGTATAGGAATGATAGTTATTTTCGCATTTGTTAAATTTACAAAGGAAGGAAAGGTTGGTGGGGAGGGCAAACTGAAAGATGATCTGAACATGGTCTGTCAATGTGAGAAAGTGGCTCTGTATATACTGTTCCCTAATAGGTACAGGGTGTACAGAGTCCACAGTCCCCCAGAGGCTGATAGAGGTCAAAGTTAGGTATGACCTTACTCTCAAAAGTGGTAGCTTGGTCGAGCAGTAAGGCAGTACCAGAGGACAGTGTAAAGCATTTATTGTACACACTCAGTCAGCAAATGGTTTCACACACTCAATAACTGAACTCTAGGCCAATGGTTTATATATATAAAATATATGCTTGTTTTATTTTTAGAACCACAAAGGGGGTAAAAATATACTTTCTCAGAATGAGAGGTTGAATATAAATACTTTTGTCTTAAGCAATAAATTTGTGTAAACAGTCACAGTTGGTTGCAATAAACAATCCTATTTCCTAAACATAACAATGCATTGAGCTCAATGGTAAATTCAGGTTATTTGTAATAAATTACTTTTCAGATTACTTTTGGAATTCCAGGTCTGGCTCCTAGATCCAGCCTTGGGTCAGTATTCAGAATCAAGTGATGAAAGTCGACTTAATAACTGTAATGATTTTTAAATAATATTTAGCTATTTCAAAAGTTAGCACTTAGAAAATATTTCAAAGAAAACATTCAATGGATCTTTATGGCAAGAAATTCAAATTGCAGGTAGAGTACTTTATCGTTACTTTAGTAATCCAGGACTGGGTACCTAGACCCAGGACTGGGGTCCTTATCAAAAACAGGTAAGTAATTTCGTTTGCAGAAATGGTACGATTTTAAAAGAATATTTCAAATTTGCAAAAATAGACACTGAGAAGAAATTTCACAGAAAAGCAGACAATGGTTTCCTACGGGAGAAAAATGAGTTAGAGGTAAGTATAGTTGTGAACACTTTTCAGGGTCAGGGCTGGGCACCAAGATCCAGCACTGGGAGTTCACCTAGGAGCAGGTGAGTAAATTCGTTTTTGTCACTTGGCTCATTTTTGGTGAATATTTGCAGTTTTGAAAAGTTCACACTTAGAAGATTTTTGAAGAAAAAGCCAGTCAATGTTACCCTATGAGGAAAATGAAGTTAGCGGTTTAAGGGTAAGTACTCGACTGGCAGAGTCGAAATTCCGGGCATGGACTCAGGGGTTCCCCAGTGTCAGGTAGGTACAGTTGGTTCACCCTCATCGGTTTCAGGACGGCCGGGGGTGCAGAGAGAGTTAGGCCCAATGTTATCCTATGAGGGATAGGGGGGCCTTGGTTGGTGGCTGCTGTCTGGCAAGCCACGCGGCTGTGGGAGCTGGGCTCCTGGTCACTTACTCAGGGCAAGTGGGGAAGTAGGTTAGTGTAGAGAGTGCACTGCCAGGGCCACTCGGGCGGCTGGGTGCAGGGTGCTTTTGAGCCTTCGGGCGCTCAATGGAAATCAATGGGAATGTTCCGGTTTGGAAAAAGGCTGCAGGCTCGGGGACGAGGATGTTTCAGGTGCCACCACCACTTCGAGAGGTAAGTTGGGTAGTTGTAGGTTAGGTGGGTACCCCGGGATTGGGCACAGGGGGCTGCAGGGCGCCGGGTGCAGGGGTGCCTTTTGACGTCGGGAATCTTACCCTCTGGTTGATCGCGGTTGGGGTGGCACTCGGTTCTGAGGCTGCAGGCTTCTTCCGGGATGTCGAGGGGGGTCCTTGGGTGCCGGACTCGGGGTCACAGTCGCCGTGGGGTCGTCCTCAGGGTCTTTGTCCACTCCGGCACTGGCCAGGCTTGGCTGGTGCAGAGTGTGTTGGGTCCGCGGTTCCGGGCTGCTGCCAGGGGTTAAAAATAGGTTTCTTGAGTAAAGCCTCTACTCATGGGAGTCCCAGGGGCTTAGAGCTAAAAGGTAGCCAGGTCCTCCGGGGTTGGTGAGGTTGCTGGCCACGAGAGATGCCGCGCTGGTGCAGGTTTGAGAGTCGACAGGCCGGTAGGGCTGGGGCCAAAGCAGTTGGTGTCTTCTTCTCTTTTTAGCAGCTGCAGGGCAGGTCCTTGTTCTTCTCGCTCTTCTTGTAGTTTTCTATCTGGAATCTGAGGAAGGAAGGTTCAGGGTGCCCCTAAATACTAGATTTAGGGGCGTTACAGGTAGGTGAAGGCCAGGGACCAATGGGTCCTTGTCCTGGGGTGGGTACACCCCCTATCCTGCCTCTCTCCTGTGGGAGGGGGGCAGTAGCCTAATCCTGATAGGGTAGGACCTCCCATCTTCAAGATGGCGAGAGCCCGGAGATGTGCTTCACCTCGCCTCCCCCACCTGAGGGGTGGGGTGGGCAGGCTGGCACATTCCCTGTCCTTGTATGGGGTTTCCGGCCAAGCTTCCCGCCAGAGTGGGGGTTTGCAGTGGCCTGGGGAAACTCCAAATGGCGGCCTGCCTTTGAAGCTTCCCTTTGCTCATCCTGGGGGAGGAGATTTCTCACCTCACCCAGGATGTGCATTGTTGCAGGCCCGGGAGAGCAGGGGCTCTCCCACCCAGGGGTCCAGCAACGTGTCTGCCGTGTGGCAGCCTGGGCAGCCTCAGAGCAGACGTGGATTGTAAGTTAGCTGTAAGGGGGCATCTCTAAGATGCCCTCTGGGGTTCTTAGTACATTAAATCCTACACTGGCATCAGTGTGGGTTCAATGTGCTGAGAAGTTTGATACCAAACTTCCCAGGCTTCAGTGTTGCCAATATGGTGCTGTGGAGCTCGTGTTTGACAAGCTCTCAGCACCATGTACTCTTAAATGACAGCACTGCACTTACAGTGCCCAGGAATGGACCCGGGTACTGTAGGGGCACAGGGCTCCTGCTCCTGTGCCCACACCATAGGCGTAATGCACCCAGCCAGAGGGGTGGCTGACATATGCCTTGGCAGTGTAGGTGATGGGCATGGTACACAGTGATGTGTGCCATGTCGACTCTTTGTCTTGTCCTGCACCCAGACACTCAGCCTGCAAGGGCACTGTGTGTGTAAGGGTACAGGGCCTCTGAGGGTGGCACAATGAGTGCTGCAGCCCTTAGAGGCCTTCCCTGGCCACAAGGCCCTGGGTACCTAGGGTACCATTTACTAGGGGCTGACATGTGGCTAGGGTTTGCCAATTTGGAGTTTGTGTGGTTTAAGGAAGGAACATAGGCCCTGGGCACCTGATTGGCAGGAACCCAGGGTACACTCAATCGAAGTACATTCAGCAATTTAGCAAAAAGTGGGGGCATACCATGCAAGAAAGATGGCACTTTCTCACAGTCAACGCATGACAAACTGTTTTATATAAAAAAAAAAAAGATTATCACGGAAATGAAAATGAACTCAACATAATCACATCTTGCTTCAGGTTGTTTTTCAGCTACTGTAAGGCTTTACTCCCAGCAGCCTAAGTGGACCAAGTGGGCCTCCATTTCAGCACACATGTTGCTGATTTCATACCAATAAATAGATTGACTTTGTGTGCATGGCCTTTAATGCTAATATGACAGTAATGGTGAGGAGGAAGGGCATGGTAGCTACATTAAAGGGAAGGACAACATTTGTGACTGGGAATCCTAATTCAGGCATTACCGAATGTAAGAAAGTGATTATTAATTGGTGTTGATGGAAATCCACCACACGGAAAACAGCCACAAACTTGTTAAAACACAGTTTCAATAATTTAAACCACAGCTCAGTCTCCTGGTAGCTATGGCATAACGCAGACAGTCTTAAGTTAGGAACATGTGCAACATATTTAGCAGCAACAAAACACAGCACATTTAAAATCCCACAACAAATTTAGAAAAATAGAGAAAATTGTGATGAGGAAAATGACAACAAAACAACAAATATCCAAAAAGGGAACAGGCAGTCCAAATGTTGTAAGATTTAAGCAAAAAGCACAGATAAAAAGTAAAGAACTAATCAAAAGTCAATGTTTGTGGTTGACCACAACCTAAGCCTCATTTTATGCTGCGCAGGATGAAGCGTGAGTTGGATACAACAAAAGGGTTTGTCCTAATCAAAGATTGTACCTTGTGACTCAGTCTCTGAAATGGAAGTCTAAATTCTCCATTGGGGCAAGCTTGCAGACTGTATTCTCTGAAGTGTTCTTGAAGCTGAATAACCATTGACGAAGGTCTCAGTAAAGCTATTAGTTTTCTCAGGAAAAGTTTAGAGTGGGAGAAATTCAAATTTCACAGCTGACAAAGACTTAGCGTCGGGCTGAAACTTTTCATGTCTTTGCCTGGTCGACTTTTCGACCTTCGGTTTTAGTTTTTTTAATGGAACTCAAAATCCTCCAGCAGGGTAAGCCTGAAGTAGATTCTGGTTAAGTAAAGCTGCCTCAAAATCAGGTACCTTTACCACAATGTCCAACTGACACCCTGGAGGTTTTTGAAGTCCTAAAATGTTCTAAGTCCTAACTATGCAGCATTTTTAGAACAGGTCCTCTTGGCCATCTCTGAGGCTCTCAAGACCTCAAGGATAGCCGTTGAAGACTACGATTCATTCCAGCAGAGGCTGCCTGCAGGGACCAGTCCACTTCTAGTTGCTAGTGGTCAAATGGTGTATATTTATGACTAAGTTACATATTATTTATTAACAATTGTTACATGTAAAATAGGTTATTACATATTTTATAATTAAATTATAAATAAGTACTAAATGGATCGTTTTTATCCATTTGTTATATTAATTTATATCTATGCTTATTTTAAATAATATATTTTACTTTAACATTATTTCCTATGGGGTTTTAAGTCCCTGTCTCCATTATCTTCTATGGGGTGCTGCTGCAATGCCAGTGGTTGGCCATGTGGAGTTCTGGACTTACTATAAAAGAATAAGTTACCACGAAAGTGTAGTTTGGAAATAGTGAATAATAGTACGTTTACTCAAAAGTGCAGTTTGTGAATCAAGCCCATCTGCTCTGGAGCATGCTTTTCCCACATGGAGTAACAAACCCAGAGATGAAGAAGTCCACATGTATAGGGTGTGTGTTTGACATTCTTGTAACAGCATTTCGCATGTATCAGTAATACTTATGATTACAGACAGGCTAGGACACTGCGTTGTTAAGGTGGTAAGGTGTAAACAAGAAAGAATAGTTTTCTTTCATTCATTGTAACATCCGGAGGGTATGGTACAATTGCTTTAAAAGATTTACAATTTCTTAAAACAAAATAACTATCACTTCCCTGTAGTTTGCTTAAATTTCTTTTTAAGCCCATTTGGGATGGGAATGCTCCGACATGGTGTACAGTCCCTAGGTGCCTGACTCTGAGTACATGGTTTCTTCTCTATTTATTTTGGTGCCAGTCCCACACTATTCTAGTGTGTGCGTGAAGGTCATGGACCGTCCCTTGGAATAAGTAAAGTCCTGGACCTGTCTTGTGACCTGGAAAGGTGCACCTAACATGCCATTTTACTGATGGTAATTACCGTCCTGTCCATTCGCTTGGCATGTATAGTGGTGGTGGCAGCATACAGTGTTTTGTAAAACCCTAATTGTGGCCAGACCCTTGTATCTGTAAAATGGGATTGGAGGCCTACTATCCCAATTATGTTGAGTTCAGCTTCTATGCGCTAACCCATATCAGAATGCCAAAATTGCCAGTGTATGTTATATCTGTGTTTGCCCAGTGTGGTGCATGCATTGGGTTTATGAGTAAACCAGAGCCATGGAGGTCTGTGGGTTGAAATCATGATGTTCTTGGTCTGTTCATGTGCACAACAGGGTGGGGAGATTGTTTGACTATACTAGAGAGTGGTAGAGTATTGTTGACATTTCTTCGCAGGGGCGTAGCTTAGTCAGTGAGATTAGGGGGTTGAATCTCAATTTTCCTGACTAAAAAAGCTGTGGGTCGCAGGTTGGGGGAGTGGGGGTGAAATAACCAAGGTCTAGGATCAAGTGTTTCCATGAGGAACAGGGTCAGTAAAGATTTGCATTAGGTGGGACCCTGTCTAAATTGGCACATTTGGAAAAAAAAAGATATACCTATGATTACCACTCGTTAGACTATTTGCGAGCATTTGCCTCATCACCTTTTGGGTGTTTAGTTGCCCGTAGTATGCCTGGAAGCCTGACACCGGTGCAGCTTTCCAAACCTACTACTGACAATGTTTGTAAATTCCTAAAATCAGTAAATTTACAACCATTGCAGGGGTACTTCTATGGGTGCAGATGTACTATTTTCTGGTAAACCAGTCATTATATATATATTTACATTTCCACTCCTAAAAATGAACAAGTCAAATCACCTATTGAAATGAGAATGACAAGAAAAAACTAAACAGACATAGCAGACCCAACTTAGGGCCCCCAACTATCATCGTTTGTGAGGGAGGGATTGCGGACACTGCACTGGCTCCCAGTGAGGAAGCGGTTCATTTTTAAACCCTATGCCTGGTTTATCAGGCACTTAACCAGCAGGGCTCTAATTATTTAAGAACAGTCTTCAACTGTTATCTTCCCAGCAACAGTTGAATTCGGCTGGTCAGAGGAAAGTGTTTGTTCCCCATCATAGGAAGGCAAGATGGGATGAGAGTGCCTTTTTTGTGGCAGCTGCCAGGGCTATTCAGACAAAATATATTTTAAAAAAATATTGAGATGCAAAAATATCGAGTTCCAAATATTGTCATGCAGATATATTGTGTGCAAACATATAGTTGACATGAATATCGATTTTAAGGTAAGTAATATCAATGTTAAAATATGTCTGTTGTTGGTATCTGTGTAAAAAATACCTATGTTGTTAATATCGTTTACAAATGTATTATTGTTAATAATATCATTTTTAATTGTTTATATGTATTTTAGTATATAGTTTCATTTTATACGTTCTAATTTGTTTGTATAATTATTGTTAATGTTTTTTAATCTAGTTTAATAAATCTTTAGTTCTTTATTTTAATAGTTTTTTGTTATTTTTAGTACTGTAGCGGGTTTGGGGTCTACAGGGGTAAAGGGTGGAAGTAAATTAATTATAATTAAGTAAAAAATGATTTTTAATTTACATTGATTGATAACTGTTAGTTTTATGATTATTGTTTTATTACATTAAGTTTTAGGTGCAAGTTGTGGGGTTTGTAGGGATACAGGCTGGGAAGTAATTTAATTATAATTATTATTTAACTGTGTGTTAATTATGTTACTTGTGTAAATAATTAAAATTTTCATTTATATTTTTAGTGCGGGTTGTGGTTTATGTCGGGGTAAATGGTGTGAAGGAAATTATTTACTATTAATTAAGGTTAAAGAATAATAATTATCTAATTGATAATTATGTAAATTGTGTGATTAAGATATTTTTAAGTTATATATCAGGTGCAGGTTGTTGGGTTTACAGGGGAAAAGGGTGGCAAGTTTATTAGGTATAATTAATTTATTATTAGTTAATTGTCAATAATTGTTTAATTGATACCTATACACACGATGTAAATAAGATATTTTTTATATATATATATTATGTGTGTTTTGCATTTGTGGGGCTGAAGGGTGGAAAGTTAAATATAATTATCCTATTAAAATACTAACTGTTTAATTGATGATTAGGTAACATTTGCAAATTATTATAATTTTTAAGATATATTTTATGTGTGTGTGGTTTAGTTTGTAGAGGTATCGGGAAGGAAGTTATTTGAGTTATAAGAAATGTAAAAATAGTTATTTATGTTTTAAAAAGTGTGTTATTTATTATGTTATGCGTAAGTTGTCGTATGCTTTTTAATTGTAAATTACACTATATTTGTTGGTTGTTATGATTGTGAGAAAATAGTGTGGTATTTTACTTATATATTTGTTTCAATTTAAAATATATTGCTAAATGTAATAAATATGTATTGTTTTTATTTTAGTAAATATTTATATATATTTGTATAAATACATATTTATATATCTTTTAATTTAATGTAGTTGTGACAATATTTTATTTGTATGAAGTGAACTACTCTCTACTGTTGTATAGACTGGAGTGAGAATAGTACATTTTACTTCTCCACAATATAACACTTTCTCCACTGTTGCACAGACTGGAGAGGGAAATGTAAATTGCTACCCATCCTGAGTCCAATGCTTTCCCTACTTTTCCACTGACTGGAGTGGGAATCAAAAATTGTACTCCTCTGCAATCCAATGCTGTCTTACTGTAGCAGAGACTGGAGTAGGAATAGTAAAGTGTTACCCCCTCCTGAGTCCAACACTTTCCCTGCTGTTGGACAGATTGGAGTGGGAAATAGTACATTTTACCCCTTAACAATCAAACAATTTCCCTACTGTTGCACCGACTGGAGTGGGGATAGTAAATGGTTACCCCTCCTGAGTCCAACCCTTTCGCTGCTTTTGCACCGGTTAGAGTGGGGATAGTACATTTTACCCCTGCTGAGTCCAACGCTTTCCCTACTGTTACACAGACTGGAGTGGGAATAGTATATTTATTATCCCTACAATTTTATAGTTTTGTTTAGATTGTTTAAATTGAAATTATTATAATGCTCATGTGTATTTAAAAAGTAAATATTTTTAGTTAGTAATGTTTCTAATATGTAATCTTTTTTTTTATTATTACTGAAAACCATAAAAACAGACAATATTAATTGCAAATATACATCCTAAAAGCTTCATCCATGATCTCTGAAGGAATAAACAAGCACCATCGAAAACATACTTATAATACTTATTTTTCAGAAGGCTTAAAGGCCCTAAATTAGAACTACAAAAATCTTGTGACAGTATCATCTGATTCCAGTAAAGCAGATTGAATTACTTTAAATAAAAGATTTCATATTTAATAAATGCCAAAAAACATTTGATTCTTAAAAATATTATGACACATTTAAAGGGGATACAAGCCCCTATATACTCAATTTACAAATAAAAAGCCGGGGGACTGGAAGAAGCGCCTAGCCGTCATTAAATGGGTTGATTTGGCGGCTAAAGCAATAACAAAATGGGGCAAAAATGAGGATTCAGAAATTTCTTCAAATACATAGTCCACAATTAATAATTTGAATTTTAGTTCGGTCAGAGGGGCCAATTGGAGGAGGATGTTATACTTCAGCAAGTGGCTACTATACAGAACCCCTTCTTTTGTAGCCAAAGTATATCCTAATCAATCGGGACAATGCTTCCGGTGCCATACTCACCCGGTAGCTAACTGGTCTCATATAATATTACAGTGCCCCTTGCTCCAGAAGTTCTGGAATTATATTTTTGAATATTTGGAATTAGAATGCTGGTTATCAATTGGGTTTAATGATCGATTAGTTGTGTGGGGTTATGATCCAGATCTACTCCTCCCCATGATATCGATTACATTTTTATATATCTGTATAGCAGTCGCCAGATCGCTCCTTCTCCAAAAATGGCAAACAGATTTAATTCCGACCAAATTGGAATGAATTCAGAAAATGGGTCAGGTAAAAAGAAGTGAACGAATGTAATCTATTTTTAATCAAATATAATTTTTTATATTGTTTATTTTTTATGTGTAATGAAATTTGATTTTTTAATTGATTCCAGTTTTTGTTATAGTTTTTACTTTATCGTGTGTATGTGTGTGTATATATATACATTTGTTATATTAATAAATTAGAGAAATAATTATTAAATTAAATTTTAAGTTAAAATATTTATTTTACTATTAATTTGAAAATATATATGTTTAAATAAACATAGACGTACTTATAAATTTGTTTTTTATTAAGTATTATATTTATATACATTTTAACCTGTTTATTTCCTCCGCGGTGTGGGCATTCTAAAGGGTGGGCGGGCTGCGTCGGCCAACGATCGTGCGCAGCACCTGGAAGGTAGTGCTCGCGTCGGCCAGATATTTAAGTATATGTATTTTCATTATACTACCATTACTTTTTAATTTATTGAAGGGACTGTTACAAAGTCAGACGGAATCTCTTACGCCCCACACCGCATCGGTCATGGGACTGACCGACACCCGGTCGGCAGTCCCGACCACTGCATTAGGACTCTTCGGTCACATTCCTATATTTTACTACGAGAGCATGCATTCCGGCCATAAACCCTTGTAAGAGGGGAGGTGCGGTTCATCCCTGCCCCCCATGGCAGACACCTCAAAGTGCCTGACACAAGGAGCAGGGATCAACTGGGGGTCACTATATGTGCCTCCTCAGCCTCCAACCAAAGGCCTAACACCAAAAGTGGCCCTGCTGGGGGCCCCCGAAGACACTTTCCGACATGGTTTCCATCTCGGACAGGTCGGCATGGAAATCATATCGAAAACCATCATCTAATCTCAAGTGCGGAAAGAACCCCCTTGAGATTACTTGACGCATTTTGACTGGCAGATGGGCTCTCCAAGCCCATAGGAAGCCAGTCGGAATGACCGGATGGTTTCCTTTCTGACGTCCTCCATCATAATGAGGCGGTCGGAAAGAAAACCGAGCGACCGATTATGATGCTGCTCGGAAAGCTCCGAACCGAATCGTAAGTGGCCCCTTAATGTTTACTATAGTTAAAAATATATATATTCTCAGAAGTGCTGGGCACACAAATAAAATCCTGAGCATCGAATTGTGGGTTCGTTTTCGTCATTTCCTACAAATTGTACTGTGTACGGCTAATTCTTTGGAGATATATATATATATATATATATATTTTTTTTTTTGAAGAAAAGGTTGCCCCTAGGTGGTCCAGCACTCGCAAAAGGTATTCGCTCACCAATGCAGGCAGTGTCCATGCGATTCACAACCCCTCTTATTTCGCTGCTCGACGCGTTTCGGGCTTGGTCGCCCTTCCGCATGAGCAATTTCGAGTCCATTAACAAACAGCACAACACTTCCAGTAAGTCCCTTCTTTTATTTCACGGCATAACATTGCACTCAGCATTATGGGACTGGTAGTTAACATCGTTACCCATGTGGGTTGCTGCCATTAGTGGAACATCACGATTTCAAAGGAGTTTCGGTGCCGCATAGAGACCCCTGCACATTTGAAAAAAGCACCTCTCGCGCTGATTATGCTGTCCATTACAAACAGCATCGGCCCCGCTGTGGTCCCGCGGTGGTGCTAGTCCGTGACCGGGCAGGCCACTAAATTTTGAAGAAAAGGTTGCCCCTAGGTGGTCCAGCACTCGCAAAAGGCATTCGCTCACCAATGCAGGCAGTGTCCATGCGATTCACAACCCCTCCTATTTCGCTGCTCGACGCGTTTCGGGCTTGGTCGCCCTTCCTCATGAGCAATTTATATATATATAATACACAGATCGCTCCTGCTTGATTGCTCGACCCTAGAGAGGTGGCGCAAACGCCGGCGGAGCACGCCGGCTCATAAATGTCCCCACAAAGTTCAATGCTGCGCTCTCAGTCACCAGTAAATGCCAGAATCCAAAATAATATCCAAAGAGGTGTTTATTCCTCACACAACGCGTTTCAACTCTATGCAGAGTCTTGATCACGTAACGTGATCAAGACTCTGCATAGAGTTGAAACGCGTTGTGTGAGGAATAAACACCTCTTTGGATATTATTTTGGATTCTGGCATTTACTGGTGACTGAGAGCGCAGCATTGAACTTTGTGGGGACATATATATATATATATATATATTCGGAATTGTGATAAAAAAGCATCTATATGGTTTGTGTTTGTTTTTGGATGTTAAACTAGTATTAAGGACTATTTAATAGTGGCAGCCCATACAGGGCTTGATTTTCATTAAGTATTCAATGAATTTTCTATCTATTTGTATATGCTTCTAATGTTATTAAACCTGCATAATGATCATTAGTGCATGTTTAAAGATGGCCTAAATGTTTTTGATGTCCATCTGCCATGTCCTTCATTTATGTTGTGTAGCCTCGATCCAAACAACCAATGAATGCTTTGTTATTGATTTAAATAATGTTGTCTCCGGCTGCCGTGTAAAATTGACAAAGGCAGTCGTCGAAACGCGTCTTTTGTGTCCATAACCCAATAAAACCGGGTAATAAGTTTCCCGCGAGTGCTGTACCTTTTGTACTTTGCAGCAGCGATCGATATATATATATATATATATATATATATATATATATATATATATATATATATATATATATATATATTCACTGAAAAAACCATAGGTTTCACACACGTTATAGTTAGGAATTAGCATTTAAAAAACCTTGCAAATTCACTGAAAAAACCATAGGTTTCACACATGTTATAGTTAGCGGAAATTTTACTGATAAAAAACCAATGAAATTCCCCCGTTATAGTTAGTGCAGGCAACTATAACTCACGCGACCGCAATCCTCTGCTGATGCTAATACTGTATTTAGACACTTATTTGCCCATGTCTTCTTCCATACATTTTTAGCTATACATATATTACAAATATTTTTTTTTCATAGAGACACATATGTCATCAGCAGAAGATTGCGGTCGCGTGAGTTATAGTTGCCTGCACTAACTATAACGGGGGAATTTCATTGGTTTTTTATCAGTAAAATTTCCGCTAACTATAACATGTGTGAAACCTATGGTTTTTTCAGTGAATTTGCAAGGTTTTTTAAATGCTAATTCCTAACTATAACGTGTGTGAAACCTATGGATTTTTCAGTGAATTTGTACGGTTTTTTAAATGCTAAGTTACTTTACGCCATTCGTGGCGTGCGCGCCCACTTAACGCAGTTCGTTTCGTGCGCGCACGGTGCGCTTCGCGCACCGCGCGCCCACTTTACGCAGTTAGTGCCGTGCACGCACGGTGGGCACGCGGTGCGCTACACGCACCGCGTGCCCACGTTACGCTAGATGGGCCATGTACGCACGATGCGCTTCGCGCACCGTGCGCACATGGAGGACATATGATGCACTTCGTTTTGAAAGGTAATATTTTAATTTTTCGTATATGTTAGGCACCAATTGCACACGGGGTGGGGAGAGTGTGGATAATTTTGTCCTTGGGGGATCTTTGGGGACTCCCTCAACATTGCTATGTGTGTGGGAGCTGTCTAAACAGCCCCTTTACATGTTTTTGTGCTTTATATTTTAAACATCACTCTCAGTGCGAGAGAGAAAATGGCGGCCGCCGCTTCCTGGTTTCGGCCGATTCGAATGTTTACTAAGATCTAAGAGCCAATCAGAATCGCGCTCGCGCACGCCACCGTACGCGTACGGTAAGCGTACCGTAAGCGCACCGTAAGCTGGCTCAGATATATATATTGATTTAAAGGCTATTTTCTCAGAATCTACTGAACAGATTTACACCAAACCTACAAAAGGCACTTCCTTGACCTGAGGACTACCTCTCTGCCAAATTTCTAGTAATTCTGTTCAGCCGTTCGGGCTGTAGCCCTGTCTAAAGGTCCTATGGAAAAATGCATGGCAAAAATGCGTTTTGGGACCCCCCTTTTATCTCAGCCCCGGCTTGACGAATCCCCCCGAGACTTTCAGGGTAGGAGCGGAGCGTAGCGCCCCACCTATTTTGAAAAATTCGCGAGGATTCGTCGACCGGCGCCAAAGTTATTCAAAATAGAATGTTGCGGATTTCCTATGGAAACGTGGTCCTAACTATAACTACCTACTGGCGACCGCCAGTAGGTAATATATATATATATATATATATATATATGTTGCATACTTTGCTATGCAAATCCTTGTGAACAGACAATGCAAACCCAGGTATTTATGCATTCTTTTTATTTTTAAGCGCCCAGCACCACCGCCGTGATGCGTTTCGGCCTTCAGGAGGCCTTGATCACATATATATATTAAAATACTATATTTTTTCATTCGTGATTAGTGTTTAAAGATATTTTTGGGGCTATTTTTTTTTTCTTTTACATTATAAGTATAGGATAAAAATATTTGTCTGTTCAATATTTTTTACTTGATATTTATATACCTAGATATTTGTTTTTTCAATATTTTGTCAGTGAACCACTGCCAGAATATGGAACACTCTCCCTGCATAATATGTAAGCAATAATTCTTACTCTGCCTTTGTTGGTCCCCCCCGTTTACTCTTGCTGGTTACAGCGCTTTGATGCCTTTTGGTTTTATGTACTTTGCAAAATACAAATTACAACTATCAAGCAAAGAATGCATTTGGGGGATGTCACACCCCAAACACCATCCTGAAACTATGCACCTGTCTTCCTCATCTGGGGCTGGTAGTTCTCCCTGGGAATTCATTACTGTAATCATGTATAACACAATGGTTTGCAGTCTCAGCCCCGGAAATACTTAAATGTATTTACACTGCTTACTCTTCTTCCTTTCTGCTACGAGAAGCCTTGATGTTATTATTGTCAACTCGGTGTAAGTAGGCAGGGCTCCATGTGTCCAACCTCACCTTTTGTAAATCTGACTAACGAGTTGCAAATAGAGAAGTAGCACAGACAAATTAATAGGATGAGCTGAGCCATGGGTCTGACTTGGCTCCAATAGTTCATGCATGAAAAATGTTATACAGTCTCTTTAGAATAAAAAGTGTATTTTTTTAACATGTGGAACCATTTCACTTTAGTACATTAGATTATATCACTGCAGAGACATACACTCATTAAAAGTGATGTGAAGTTTTTATACATGGATTTAAAGAATATTAATGGCTCACCCCCACCAACAATAATATTAGGGAACCAAACAGCAAGTCAGTAGTCATGTAATTCCTAAATGTGGCTGTTATAGATTGAGCACCATTATGATGTATTAAGTCAAACAATAAAGTTGCTTGCACAGCTCATATCCTGAACTCAAGTATTTACCAGTGCTATCATATGTGATAATAAAGCAAAAGAAGACAGTTTGAAATAAAATCTTTGGCTAGAATCACACAATTTAAGCAAGGAGGGAAGCTGGTATCGATTCCAGGTTATCGAGTTTCAAATTTTGAAATTCAGCCACCAGCTGTTGCCTGTCTGTCTGTCTCACTCGGTCTCTCTCTCGGTCTCTCTCTCACTCTCTATCTCAAAGGTCACTGTTTTGTCTTTTATTCTTGGTAGAAAACCCGACACAGATATAACAGATCCGACTCTGGGCTCCCATACCCAACTACAAAACCAAGAATGCATTTATTTGGGGGGTCACACCACAAACACCCCCCCCCCCACCCCACTGAAGCTACGCCCCTGTTCCTTTGCTGAGACATAGATGCTGAAGCGTGCAAAGAGGAATCAGGACTCGTTCAGAAATTATATTAGGACCTTTCGCTGAGGTACCTCCTGAGCACATCTCTTTCATAGTTAACAGGGTGAAGGAAAATACTGCAGTCTCTACTGTTAAATGTGAGAAGAGTTATTTAGGCAAGAACAGCCTGGTGTCTCTTTCCCTGGACAGTTTTTGATGTAGGTGCAGAAATCTCACACTGCTTTGTCCTTCTGTTGTGAGTTCTCCACGCACTGAAGGGCATCACCATACACAAAGACTGTCTGGAAGACATTCTGGAAGGACATATGAAAGAGAACCATAAAAACCAGTTCTGAAAGTTCAGACAGAGATGCATCCCCCCTCTGTCGAATTGATTGTACAAAAGTGGGTGCATTTGCTGTTCCAGTTCCAGGTTGTCTTCAACTAAGGAAGGCAGTGCTCTGCAACCTAATCAAAGGATTGCTCTGCAACCAGAGCTGATGTCTGCTTGACACTCAGCTTCTCAGATGTGAGGGGACACCACATGGTGTCTGGCCTTGCTGACAAAAACTGAACCTGTGCCCTCATGAGCTCTGAAGCCAACCTGCACCTGATAAAGTGAAGGAGCCTTCCAACACCTCGAAGGTATGACTGACATGAAGCACAGGAGCAGCTTGACCCCTGGAGCTGTGGGGTCCACCAGCCTAGGGATGTTTTGGAGAGCAATCTGCATGCATTGAGGGGCGTGGGAGGAATCGCAGAAAATGCTGTTCCTAAATCAACGCACTCATTCACAAACCTCGAGTGAGACCTTCTAGGACAAGTCCCATGCCCAGGTTTGAGATCTTGTCCCCATGCTTCAAGGAAATCCCCGGGCTGCTCCTACTTTGACAATGTGTCAGCCAAAGATTAGGTGAATCAAACATTGATTGTGCACCCTTCATTTACAGATCTTCTGATATTAGAATGCAGCCAATTTTTTCTACATGGGAAGTCCAAATATCTGGCAAGGCTGTACATCACGTTTGAGAAGAATTTCCTGGGGATATCTTTGTCAAGGCTTCTTAGAATAATTAGGTTCGATCACCAAATGTCGTCAACACTATTTGCAGTCCCTAATGTGTGTTGTGAAATTAATATAAACATCACGAAATCATAGATTGTCAACTTTTTAAGTTCAGTCGCTGAGTGTATTTTAGTTTTAACTCGCAGAATTTACTGTGAACAGTATCATTTCTCGAGAATGTTACTTAAATATGTCTCCAAGCGTTTTACGAAGCATTTGCTATTTCAAATCCCATTTTTAGCATGGCCTATATTGGGAAAATGAACCTGCTAATATCACTTGGGCTTTCGTTTTTATAAGCTCATATACTATGTTTTATCTCATTCTCTATGCACAGAATATTTTAAATTTTACACAGAAATTATGAAAATATATTAGCAAATTTGTCATTTGACGTGACCAACCCAAATGTTATCAGTCAAGGGAGGGTAGATAGAAGTTGTAAAAATGGAAAACTTCATAAACACATATGTGCTTTATATTGCTAAATTCAAAATTATTCTACCATGTCGAAAGTTAAAAATAAATCTTTTACTATTTTTGTCTCTACCATACTTGTTATTTTCAGTAGCATGTATGTTTTATTTTCTTGCCTTGGATTTCTGACATTCTACTGCTTAATAAGATTGTTCCATGTATCACTCTATACAAACCATAGCATGATGTAATGTTTCAGTACCCCGCTCAAGAGCTCTGATCTGATGTAATGCTTTCAGTACCCCGCTCAAGAGCTCTGATCTGATGTAATGCTTTCAGTACCCCGCTCAAGAGCTCTGATCTTTCGTGTCTTAACGTATTTGTGCAAGTTTTTACAGCGGAAGTGCTCTATTTTCTGTGCGAGGACCTGCACCCCTACTATTCTATGACATATACTTATATCAGTAGATGACTGCAGAAAAGGGCCTTTTTGGCACACCACGAGCAAACAAGCCATGCCATTGTCTGCTGCTTCAGACCCAATTTCTATCAATAGAGCTCAGCAGTGGGTCAGGCTTCCACCAAATTAGAAAGCATATAACGTGCATCGTCCCATTGTGAAATGTGTGTGCTCCTTCGGGCTTATTCCTTCCAATGCACATTACTTTTTGGCTCATGGGAATGTGAGATGATTTAGAGGAGGCCAAGTTAATGCCTTCAGGCCCTCACCTTGAACTAAAGAGTGCTCTGAATCCAGGTGACCAGTGACACTATACCTGTCGAGCTGGAACTGGTGAAACGACTGCATGGATCCAGATCCAGAAGGGTTTATAAACAAGGCAAGGCTTTCTGTTTAATACCTTGCTGCTTCTCAAAATTGTGAAATTATTGTAGGCGTTTTACTTCAGCATCAACATGAACCAAGCCGCATGTGATAAGCTTTATATTTGCAATAAATATTCGGCTCCAAAAAACTTCCCATGCAATAATGCGAATGCTGTGAAGCTTCTATGACATAATATCGCTGACGAAAAACATTAGCTGTGTAAATAGCCCCCCAAAAATATCCAGCACACAAATAATTCCCTTTATTAAGTGGCGAAAAAGATGGAAAGTAGACGAAGAATAAATCTGAGTAGCTTGTTGTTCAAACCTGTCCAAGCATCTTTAAAGCCACAGTACTAGGTAGACCAACAACTGGGCGGTATGCATGGCTGTAAGGTTACAACAAACAGGCACAAGGGAAGGTGTAGCATCATTAAAGCAGCTAACTAAGGAGAAAGCAAAAGTGGCCAAACACAGAAAAAGCAAGAAAGCTATAGAAGTAGAATGAGAGGCACAGAAGCTCACCAATAGCGAAACATTGGGTGAGCACAGCATGGATGCAAAACTTCTTCAGCATCCGAATAGCCCTAAGGTGTACATGCTGACATTCGACAGGCACGCGATTGCAAAGCTGAACGCTAAATCCAATCCAATTCACAGGAAGTAGACAGATTGGTACTCCCATAGATTTCCTCCAATATTTGGATTACTTATGTGACTGCCAAGCCACTTACAACGCATTCCTCAAATGTTAATGAAAATCTCGGACAGGCAAGGATTCTCTGAAGCAGTTGTGGAATTATCTTGCACATTCCATGTTAGTTATGTATTACCACGAACACATGTAAATGAACTTGGTGTGCATTTACACGAGTGTATGTGTAACTCCGAACTGTAATTGTGCTATAAAACCTTTTTGTTTCTATCCACCGGGAAAGCATTTTTCACCATAAATTAATCCCTTGCTGTTCACTTCCAAACATTTTCGGACGTTATCACTCTACTCCCAACCTAGATATAGATTTACTCCTGCTTTGACAGCAGTGACTGTACATCTATATCCATGGTGTGAACGTGCCCTGCAAACGTTTGTAAATACACATGAATTTACTATTTGGTGAGGTCCATAACTTTCCAATATATCCCAAAGTGTGAAGCCCATTCCCTGCCTCCTGTGAGCAGATTTGCACACACAAAAAAATGACACCATAGATGTATAATGCCATGAGTGAGCAAACTGCTTTGTGAGACATGAATTTAGTTTGGTAACAGGAGCCACTTTCAGAACTATGGGCCTGATTAGGATGGCGGTCGGACTTATGTCCGACCGCCATCCCTTCAGAAACAAACTGGCCGACTAGCTGTCGGCGATCCCACATCCTGGGTTACGATGCTACCGCCTTTAACGTGGTCGTAGAGTGTATATATCTTGTACTGCGGCGGGTGCTGCGGGCTGAAGCCCAAGCAGCAGCACAAATATGCACCCCGTGCACATCCCGGCATTGTGCGGCAGACACCGTGTGGTACCTGCCACATGGTGCAGGGATATGTTGGGTGGCACCATAGGCCAACCATCCACCCACCACCCTAATGTGGTGGGCGATAATCAGCATTACGATGACCCACCACCGACAAGCTGTTGGTGGCAGTCCCACCGTCACCGTGATGAGTCCTACTAGGGTCCACGGAGAATACCCTAAACAAAATCATCCCAAAAGAACAGATAAACAGGAATATGAGACTGAGACAGAGGTGGAGCATTTGAATGTAACAGTGGCACCCAGTACGAATGTAACATCGCCGTGCATATGTAAACAAAGGTTTAATTCAGAGTTGTTCACCATTGGTCCAATTATGTAAATTGCTCTCAACTAGATATCCCAAAGATCTGCCATCAGCACTAGCCATCCTCACTCACATCCAAATCAACATCACAAATCCGTCTTCTAACTCTCGACTACTCTTGCTGCTCGCTGACATTTTTTCAGTGTTTATGTAAAGTGTTCTGGTGCACCGCAAAGTCGATTATCAGAATAAAAAAATAAACATATGTTCGACATAATTTCAACAGTGATATACGAGGAAGTATGGGACCACAGGTGAAGAAGTGCCACTATATGCTAAAAGTAATAGGTACACATGTATAGTTACAAAGTTTGAGCATCAATTACATTCCCAATAGTGAGTAAGGCATTGTTATGTTTTACTACATCTGCCATCATGATGAGATGTGCGGAGTGGTATTTCCATATGTATTGATCAGGATTACAAGTTTAACCTGGATAGTAAAGACACAGGTGTTACCAGGTAAGCTCCAGCTGTTGTCCACCTAGTGCACTAACTTTGCTGGTTACATGTTCCACACACTGAAAGTAGTTAAAATTTGTGACTGTAAAAGAGCCAGGAGCTCAGTTAACCCCTTCCCCGCTCATGACGGAGCCGCTCCGTCATGAGCCACGGTTGCCGTGTGCTCATGACGGAGCGGTTCCGTCATGTCACGGCCGTTGGTGGCCGCTCCGCCTACGCGGTGCTGTTTCCCCGCCTGTGCGGGGGGACAACGCAACTGGGCGGAGTCATGACGGAACCGCTCCGTCATGAGCACAGCTCAACCGTGGCTCATGACGGAGTGGCTCCGTCATGAGCACAGCGCCACCGCGCTGCCCCCCCGCACTCCCCAGCGCTGCGGCGGAATTCCCGCCGCAGCGACGGGGTTATAGCACACGGCGATCAGCATACCGATTCCGGACGCTGCATGTAACTCCCACTTCTAATACAAACCTCCCACTCATTCTGTAATGGCGTGAGTGGTATTAGCACGCGCCATCGGTAATACCGGGTCTCATATTACCTCCCCATTTTAAGTGGACAGCTCGTAATAAGGCCATTTAAGTTTTAGCTTACATTTGAAGCTACGCCATTTACGATTGAACACGTTTAAACATATAAAAATAAATAATACACCACACACAATGAGACAAAACATTCAAAGGGAGCTGTAGGGATGTGATGCTGCAGCTTATTTCAATTAAACTGTAACTAAAAAGACATATATAATAATGTATAACTTTATCTTTTTTAGATCATTATTGCTAGTATCATGTGCAGTTACAGCAAAGAAGATTGGACTGAGCTTTCAAAAAGGGCAGAGGTAATGATTCCACTAATATTTCTCATTTCTTTCGAACGATCTCATTCATGCAAAAAAAAAAAAATACAAAAAAGAAAAATGCTATGCAATATGTTAAATATTAAAGTCATATATGAATATGCTAGGAAAGGCCGTTTATTGTTCCAGCTTTCATTATATCAGAGGAAATGTTCGCTCATACGGAATTGCGTGTGTAGATGTTCTGTCCTGGTTGCCCATTCTGTCCGAGGGAAGCGTTCAGCTGAAGCATCTGTACTTATTTTCATTTTGAGGAAACTGCATCTTGTGACAGATGCCCTCGTGAAATCTAATTCCACCTCTGAGAGACTAAGAGATGCTAAACTTGCCTCCAGGCACTTTCGGCAGACAACTAGCAGACATTTCAAGGTTGTGAATAGTTTAGGAAGGAAAAAACAAAGTAAATGTATTTCTTGTTTTCACTGAAGGCTTGCACGAAATATTACCATGATAATACTACCCAGCACTGTCATACAATGGATAATGCGAACGTGGATTATCTAATTCATTCAGTCTGAAAAGTATATACTGCGATATTTGAGAAACATTATTAGTGTATTTTCAAAACCACGCACTGAAGTGGTGCTTTTAAACTCCCAACAGTTTATATAATTTGTTTTTATATATTGTTGTTGTATATTGTTCTTAACACAATGTTTTTGATATTTCTTAGCGCGTGTTCTTGATATCTTGAAGGTCTTTAAATCCCAGAGGCCGAAAATTCTTCTTAGATCCACAGTCGTGTTTGTGGAAGTACAAACTGTCTCGGATGCCCACAGTTAGGGAATTGTGCTATGCACCCACCTAACAAAAGGAAACAAGCATTGGCATAGCCAATAGGTCTCGCTTTTGGGACCTTATAAGTATTTAGTTATGCAGCACAATATCCTTGGTGCACCATAACTGTTGCATGGCAAAACACTTATAAGGTCCCAAAGGCGAGACCTATTGGCTATGCCAATGCTTGTTGCTGTTTTTGTGGTACTGCAATATATAGGGATGATATTTGTCACAATTTACAGTTTGGATTAGATCATTGATGACACTATTGTTCATAGGGTTACAAAAAACAAAAAACAAAAAACAAAAAACAAACAACAAACAAACAACAAATGATGGACGGAATGCTGACAATGCATACATTCTCCCCCAGTCAAGAGATCTGGGTTAAATCCATCGTTCTTTTGCCCACTACACCACCCCAGTTTAGACATGGCCATATGCAAATCAGTCTTGACCCTGTGCCTCATGGGAACAGTCCAGCCCGAACTGCCAAGCCATGTCTTCCCTGGACCGGAATCAAGCATCCTAGGACCGGTTTCTGGCTATCAGCCATCATCAGCCAGGATAGCTTGACTCCAGTGGCGTAGTGAGCACGGGTCCCACGTCTGGGAATACCCATCCCACTTAGGGCGAAAAGCGTTACAAAAAACAAATGATGGACGGAATGCTGACAATGCATACATTCTCCCCCAGTCAAGAGATCTGGGTTAAATCCATCGTTCTTTTGCCCACTACACCACCCCAGTTTAGACATGGCCATATGCAAATCAGTCTTGACCCTGTGCCTCATGGGAACAGTCCAGCCCGAACTGCCAAGCCATGTCTTCCCTGGACCAGAATCAAGCATCCTAGGACCGGTTTCTGGCTATCAGCCATCATCAGCCAGGATAGCTTGACTCCAGTGGCGTAGTGAGCACGGGTCCCACGTCTGGGAATACCCATCCCACTTAGGGCGAAAAGCGTTACAAAAAACAAAAAACAAAAAACAAATGATGGACGGAATGCTGACAATGCATACATTCTCCCCCAGTCAAGAGATCTGGGTTAAATCCATCGTTCTTTTGCCCACTACACCACCCCAGTTTAGACATGGCCATATGCAAATCAGTCTTGACCCTGTGCCTCATGGGAACAGTCCAGCCCGAACTGCCAAGCCATGTCTTCCCTGGACCGGAATCAAGCATCCTAGGACCGGTTTCTGGCTATCAGCCATCATCAGCCAGGATAGCTTGACTCCAGTGGCGTAGTGAGCACGGGTCCCACGTCTGGGAATACCCATCCCACTTAGGGCGAAAAGCGTTACAAAAAACAAAAAACAAATGATGGACGGAATGCTGACAATGCATACATTCTCCCCCAGTCAAGAGATCTGGGTTAAATCCATCGTTCTTTTGCCCACTACACCACCCCAGTTTAGACATGGCCATATGCAAATCAGTCTTGACCCTGTGCCTCATGGGAACAGTCCAGCCCGAACTGCCAAGCCATGTCTTCCCTGGACCGGAATCAAGCATCCTAGGACCGGTTTCTGGCTATCAGCCATCATCAGCCAGGATAGCTTGACTCCAGTGGCGTAGTGAGCACGGGTCCCACGTCTGGGAATACCCATCCCACTTAGGGCGAAAAGCGTTACAAAAAACAAATGATGGACGGAATGCTGACAATGCATACATTCTCCCCCAGTCAAGAGATCTGGGTTAAATCCATCGTTCTTTTGCCCACTACACCACCCCAGTTTAGACATGGCCATATGCAAATCAGTCTTGACCCTGTGCCTCATGGGAACAGTCCAGCCCGAACTGCCAAGCCATGTCTTCCCTGGACCGGAATCAAGCATCCTAGGACCGGTTTCTGGCTATCAGCCATCATCAGCCAGGATAGCTTGACTCCAGTGGCGTAGTGAGCACGGGTCCCACGTCTGGGAATACCCATCCCACTTAGGGCGAAAAGCGTTACAAAAAACAAATGATGGACGGAATGCTGACAATGCATACATTCTCCCCCAGTCAAGAGATCTGGGTTAAATCCATCGTTCTTTTGCCCACTACACCACCCCAGTTTAGACATGGCCATATGCAAATCAGTCTTGACCCTGTGCCTCATGGGAACAGTCCAGCCCGAACTGCCAAGCCATGTCTTCCCTGGACCGGAATCAAGCATCCTAGGACCGGTTTCTGGCTATCAGCCATCATCAGCCAGGATAGCTTGACTCCAGTGGCGTAGTGAGCACGGGTCCCACGTCTGGGAATACCCATCCCACTTAGGGCGAAAAGCGTTACAAAAAACAAATGATGGACGGAATGCTGACAATGCATACATTCTCCCCCAGTCAAGAGATCTGGGTAAAATCCATCGTTCTTTTGCCCACTACACCACCCCAGTTTAGACATGGCCATATGCAAATCAGTCTTGACCCTGTGCCTCATGGGAACAGTCCAGCCCGAACTGCCAAGCCATGTCTTCCCTGGACCGGAATCAAGCATCCTAGGACCGGTTTCTGGCTATCAGCCATCATCAGCCAGGATAGCTTGACTCCAGTGGCGTAGTGAGCACGGGTCCCACGTCTGGGAATACCCATCCCACTTAGGGCGAAACGCGTTACAAAAAACAACATGCTTGTTTCCAGTCCAGGGAGGACCTGGCTTGGCAGTTCGGGCTGGACTGTTCCCATGGGGCACAGGGTCAAGATTGATTTGCATATGGCTGGGTTCAAACTGGAATGGCATGGTGAGCAAAAAAACGATGGATTTAGGCCCAGATCTCTGTACTGGGGTGAATGTATGACATTGTTCTGCATTCTGTCCATCAATTGTTGATTTTGCATTTGTCACCCCGAGTGGGAAGGGTATGCTCAGACGTGAGTCCCTTGCTCTCCATGCCACTGGAATCAAGCTATCCTGGCTGACGAGGGCTGAAAGCCCGAAACCGGTCCTAGGATGCTTGTTTCCAGTCCAGGGAGGACCTGGCTTGGCAGTTCGGGCTGGACTGTTCCCATGGGGCACAGGGTCAAGACTGATTTGCATATGGCTGGGTTCAAACTGGAATGGCATGGTGAGCAAAAAAACGATGGATTTAGGCCCAGATCTCTGTACTGGGGTGAATGTATGACATTGTTCTGCATTCTGTCCATCAATTGTTGATTTTGCATTTGTCACCCCGAGTGGGAAGGGTATGCTCAGACGTGAGTCCCTTGCTCTCCATGCCACTGGAATCAAGCTATCCTGGCTGACGAGGGCTGAAAGCCCGAAACCGGTCCTAGGATGCTTGTTTCCAGTCCAGGGAGGACCTGGCTTGGCAGTTCGGGCTGGACTGTTCCCATGGGGCACAGGGTCAAGACTGATTTGCATATGGCTGGGTTCAAACTGGAATGGCATGGTGAGCAAAAAAACGATGGATTTAGGCCCAGATCTCTGTACTGGGGTGAATGTATGACATTGTTCTGCATTCTGTCCATCAATTGTTGATTTTGCATTTGTCACCCCGAGTGGGAAGGGTATGCTCAGACGTGAGTCCCTTGCTCTCCATGCCACTGGAATCAAGCTATCCTGGCTGACGAGGGCTGAAAGCCCGAAACCGGTCCTAGGATGCTTGTTTCCAGTCCAGGGAGGACCTGGCTTGGCAGTTCGGGCTGGACTGTTCCCATGGGGCACAGGGTCAAGACTGATTTGCATATGGCTGGGTTCAAACTGGAATGGCATGGTGAGCAAAAAACGATGGATTTAGGCCCAGATCTCTGTACTGGGGTGAATGTATGACATTGTTCTGCATTCTGTCCATCAATTGTTGATTTTGCATTTGTCACCCCGAGTGGGAAGGGTATGCTCAGACGTGAGTCCCTTGCTCTCCATGCCACTGGAATCAAGCTATCCTGGCTGACGAGGGCTGAAAGCCCGAAACCGGTCCTAGGATGCTTGTTTCCAGTCCAGGGAGGACCTGGCTTGGCAGTTCGGGCTGGACTGTTCCCATGGGGCACAGGGTCAAGACTGATTTGCATATGGCTGGGTTCAAACTGGAATGGCATGGTGAGCAAAAAAACGATGGATTTAGGCCCAGATCTCTGTACTGGGGTGAATGTATGACATTGTTCTGCATTCTGTCCATCAATTGTTGATTTTGCATTTGTCACCCCGAGTGGGAAGGGTATGCTCAGACGTGAGTCCCTTGCTCTCCATGCCACTGGAATCAAGCTATCCTGGCTGACGAGGGCTGAAAGCCCGAAACCGGTCCTAGGATGCTTGTTTCCAGTCCAGGGAGGACCTGGCTTGGCAGTTCGGGCTGGACTGTTCCCATGGGGCACAGGGTCAAGACTGATTTGCATATGGCTGGGTTCAAACTGGAATGGCATGGTGAGCAAAAAAACGATGGATTTAGGCCCAGATCTCTGTACTGGGGTGAATGTATGACATTGTTCTGCATTCTGTCCATCAATTGTTGATTTTGCATTTGTCACCCCGAGTGGGAAGGGTATGCTCAGACGTGAGTCCCTTGCTCTCCATGCCACTGGAATCAAGCTATCCTGGCTGACGAGGGCTGAAAGCCCGAAACCGGTCCTAGGATGCTTGTTTCCAGTCCAGGGAGGACCTGGCTTGGCAGTTCGGGCTGGACTGTTCCCATGGGGCACAGGGTCAAGACTGATTTGCATATGGCTGGGTTCAAACTGGAATGGCATGGTGAGCAAAAAAACGATGGATTTAGGCCCAGATCTCTGTACTGGGGTGAATGTATGACATTGTTCTGCATTCTGTCCATCAATTGTTGATTTTGCATTTGTCACCCCGAGTGGGAAGGATATGCTCAGACGTGAGTCCCTTGCTCTCCATGCCACTGGAATCAAGCTATCCTGGCTGACGAGGGCTGAAAGCCCGAAACCGGTCCTAGGATGCTTGTTTCCAGTCCAGGGAGGACCTGGCTTGGCAGTTCGGGCTGGACTGTTCCCATGGGGCACAGGGTCAAGACTGATTTGCATATGGCTGGGTTCAAACTGGAATGGCATGGTGAGCAAAAAAACGATGGATTTAGGCCCAGATCTCTGTACTGGGGTGAATGTATGACATTGTTCTGCATTCTGTCCATCAATTGTTGATTTTACTATTGTTCATAGGATCACGATGTCTCCAGTAACAACTTCTTGCTGCCCAGGTCGTGCCGAGAGGTTCCTTTTCTGGTGGTTCTGCTGTCCTGATCGAGCTGAAGGTCCTGCTGCAGTTGTCTCCTCTCTTTGTGTGTGTGGTTGTGTGTGTGGTTGTGTGTGTGGTTGTATGTGGCTGTGGGTGTGGGTGTGCTTGGGTGTGGTTGTGTGTGTGGTTGTGTGTGGGGTTGTGTGTGTGTGGGGGGTTGTGTGTGTATGTGTTGTGTGTGAGTGTGTGTGTGTAGTTGTGGGTGTGGTTGTGTGTGCTTGTGTGTGTGGTTGGGTGTAGTTGTGTGTGGGTGTGTAATTGTGTGTGTATGTGGTGTGTGTATGTGTTGTGTGTTTGTGTGTGGGGTTGTGTGTGTGGTTGTGGTTGTGCTTGTGGTTGTGTGTGCAGTTGTGTGTGTGTGGTTGGCTGTGTGGTTAGCTGTGGTTGTGTGTGTGTATGTAGTTGTGTGTGTGTGGTTGTGTGTGTGGTTGTGGTTGTGTGTGTGTGGTTGTGTGTGTGTAGTTGGGTGGTTGTGTGTGTGGTGTATGGATGGTTGGGTGTGGTTGTGTGTGTGGTTGTGTGTGTGTGTGGTTGTGGTTGTGTGTGTGTGTGTGCGTGTATGTGTGGTTGCGTGTGTGTGGTTGGGGTGGTCCCAAAATGATGACGGTAAGAGCCTGACCCTGGGTTATGATGGGGTAGGGGATGGCGGTCAGGACTTGATTCCTCACTGGGAGGCAGTGCACATACAGTATTAGGATTTTGTAAACAACCTTGATCTTTTATTTGGATCATTATTCGTAGAGCTAGAGGTATGTTGTGAAACGGACTGTTACACACCAATGCTATGTGATTTTTTCATTTTCATTTGATGCATGTAAAACGTATGCATTTTGATTCGGCGGTAACAACCTTTTTGTGAGCATTTCTCTAATTTACTGACTGTGCTTGAAATGGAATTACCATGTTATGTAGCGGTCTCTCACTAGCTGCATATCACACATTCCTAATATTCCGTACATGCAGCAGCATTTTTCCCTGTGGCTACAGCACCAGAGACCTTCGGTCTGAACTACATTTTCCTGGATTGCTATAACAAACATATTTTTTATGTAAAGCGGGTTGGTTTAATTTAGTATAAACTAAGGATCTCCCTAAGTAATTTGAGGCCCTAGAGGAGGGAGAAAGCAAATACAAAAAGTAGAATAAGAAGATCTAAACCGGCCTATATACTTAATTTGTTGATCTATTCAGATTCTGCATTACCCTAATGATATGCCAATTTTTATATCACATTATAACATTGTTTTCATAAAGTCACTATCAAACCATTGAGATTTTAATACAAAAAGTCATTTTTATTTCTTTTTTCTTTATGCGTTTTACAATTTCTACATCATTTCAAATAGACATAAACATTTATTGTCGTTTTGATACAAACCTATACATATTTAGTATAACAGGAGACATCCTAGACAACCTAGACAATAAAAAACCATTTAGTATCCATTCATACTTACATTCATACAAGGAAAAAACGAAAAAAGAAAATAATTTTGAAAGAAAATTGGAAAGGTAAGAAAGGGATGGAGAAATAGGACCCTTAGAATGGTCAGGTTTTTTCAGATTAACAATACAAAAGTTGTCAGTCTTTAATATCCCAGTGTTAGAAACGAAGTCGCGGTCAACGCGCGTTTCAGTGGAGGACCACCTTCTTCAGGACCAACTGCATATATTTAAAAGATGGACTATGTACAATAGGTGTCTGGGTGTCTTATAGAACACAAAGCGGTGTGCTAAGTGCACGCTGTGGAAGTCATCTGTCTAATGCTGTATGGCAGCGTATGTTTCTCTAGCAGCTGAGCTTTGGATGGTGCGTTGCAGTCCAAGGTTCATGATTTTATATTGCCGTGTTTTAAGTTAACGACTGAAATATTGCTTTTCAAAACTTGAGATACTTCATAGAAATGGGACCAGGGGATAGTCCGAATCTCTCTGTATTCCTGAGGAGATTTCTATTTATTTGTTATTAGTGGAAGTATTCCGTCTCGGCATAACTGTTTGCGTAAAGTCTCAGCCGGAAATCATCAACAGCGGGCAGCCGACAGCGGGTTGGTTTAAGCCATGAATACCGATTATCATGATCTACAGCGCCGGAAATGTGTGTCCTCACTAGTCAAGGATATATGGATCTTTTAAGTGCCATTACTGTACAATTATAGTGTGTTATTTTTGAGAAATGGCCGTACTGGTCCATTAAAGACATAATCGCCATGCCTATGTACCTGTTCTTTAAAGAACGATTGTTAAAAGGTCGTCAGATTGGTGTATTAAAGACTGACGTTATTGGTAATAAGTTCCAGCGCTGCACCATTGAGAAAAATGACATTAAATTGTGCCAATGCAGGTTCATTGAAGAGTGACCCTGCTGTTGAGATACGACTGCTGGTTTGCTAAATTATTGCTCAGAATAGTCTGTACGCGCGAAGGTGGGGGGAGGGGCTGAGGCAGGGAGCAAGCAAGAGGAAAGACGGATGGCGCTGAAGGCTGGCGGGTCGCGCGTGCACACTCACGTGAACGCAAGCTTGTCGCCAGCCAGCAGCACTTTGAAAACTCACCTTCTAAAGTCTCTCCGAGCAGCGCATGCTCACTGACTTGGCGGGACCTAAAAAGGGAGCTCTCCTTTAGCGCATAATTGTTAACTCTCTGAATTTGCGCATGTGCTGGAGAGACTTCTGTAGAGAAACATCAGTGGGTAAATCTGTTGTACTCTATTTCTCAGTGGCTGGTCCCCCAACCCAATAAGTGGGCCTCATAGGACCACAGGAAGATCGATGCACTCACTTGCTTAGAGATGCAATATTGTAGAATGCTCGTTCGGTGGCACAATGGTGCTCCTGCCACACTGTCAGTGTTTTGCTGATATATCCCCGCCTGCCTTTGTAGTAGTTCCCACAATGAGCTCCACCCGGGTGTGGTTCAATGGCATTTCCTCTATATAGTCATAGCAAATGTAAGGAAGTTGGGCTAGACCTGGGGACTAGTAATAGGTGAAAAGTATCAACCAAACTTGTATTACACAATGTTAGGCTCAATGTCCTCTTAAGGATTTTGAGGGCCACAGGCAAGACATATTTTGGGGCCCATTTTCAGAACACTTGGATCTTTATTGCCCATTTCTCACTATTTCAAGTCCACATGATGCTAAACAATACTTGTTAGACTTGGTATCCTTGACATGGTTTCCCCTGACTTTTTTACCTTTACATCCTTTATTTTTGACAATATGCTGGATTTCGTTTTTGTTGGCTTAAATGCTATGGGCACTTTGCCACTGCTGGTCATTATCAAACTGCAAGTAATCCCTGTGTAAATTGTTATTATGAATGGTTATCCATGATTGGCATATTTGATTTACTAATAAAT
This sequence comes from Triturus cristatus, assembly GCF_964204655.1. Lineage (NCBI taxonomy): Eukaryota > Metazoa > Chordata > Amphibia > Caudata > Salamandridae > Triturus > Triturus cristatus. Next base: position 400,670,910 of record NC_140586.1, on the reverse strand, counting down.
CCCTAGTACATTGCACTGTGTGTGCCCATGGCCTGTAAATCAGATGCTACTAGTGGACATGCAGCACTGATTGTGCCACCTGCATGAATAACTCTGTAAATGTATCTCAGACCTACCATTGCAGTGTCTCTGCACCCAGTTTAAACTGCCATTTCGACCTGGCAAGGGCACCCGCTTGCCAGGCCACAACCTTCCATTTTTCTACATGTAAGGAACCCCTCAGGACAACCCAAGGTACCCCCATGGGCAGGGTGCAGTGTATGTAAAAGGTGGGACATGTGCTGGTGTGTTTTACATATCCTGATAGTAAAATACTGCCAATTTCATTTTTCAATGTTGAAAGGCAATCTGTCCCATTGGCTAACATGGTAGTTAGTTTGTAACATCTTACAAGTATAACTTTCCATTGGGACAAGATGGAGGAATTGAGTTTAGGCTCTCTCAACTCAGAATTTACTAACACATCTTTTTAGGAAGATGGTTTATAAATTGTGTGTTTGAAAATGGAACTTTTAGAAAGTAGACATTTGAAAGTTTAACCATTCCATGTGCCTCTGCTGTATGTGCGATAACTGTCTGGTTTTGGAGTGACAGGAGCTGGGGATGTGCAGTCACTGTAGACAGCCACAAGGGGGTTGGGATGCGTCCTGCCTTTCCTGGGTGACTCACAGCTGGGCTGAAGTGACCTTGGCTGCATTTAGAATGTTGGGAGGAGTTTCACTTGCACCTGAATGGGCTGTGTCTCTTTTGCACAATGCTGTCTCCAACTCCTGTGGTCATGCTGCACCAGAGAGGAAAGAAATGTTTTGGACTGGGCTCCGAGACCCTTGCCACAAACAGAACAAAAAAATGTGGTATAAGTATTGGACCTTACATTCCAGTGAATTTGATCACATCTTGACCCACGAGGAACCTCTGCCAAAGAGAAGAACTGGAGAGCTTTAAGGAAGAGTAGTGCCCCTTTGCTGCGTGTGCTTTGCTGGGTTGACCTGTAGTTGCTGCTTCTGCAAAGGATAGGACAAATACTGGAAATTTGCTATAAACCTGCTTGAAGAAGAATCCACAAGGGCCTGTGTGTGCTGGCCTTTTGTTCTGAAGTTGGAGGGCCACAATGACTTCACCTGCAACCCACTGACCAGCACCTGGACTCATCTGTGGACTCCTGGATACAAGAGTGTGTCAATTCCAGTTCCAGGGCCCTTTGTATTGTGTGGGTGTTGCTACAAAGCAAGAAGAACAACTTCAACACCATCAGCGATGCTGCCAGTGACGCCACAACCTGCCCCGAGCCCGGGGGGACTGCTCGTGAAGTGCCCAACGCACTGCCTTGCCTGCACAGCAGCTCAAACGCCCTTTGATGCCTGAAGTTATTGGCCTTCCCAATGCCAGCGCTTCCAACAATGCCGTCACCTCCAGTGCAAGTATCACATTATCGCGGAGCCAATAACCAACAAGAGTGACTTCACGAACTGTTTGTCGCATTGCCTCACCTCACCAGAACCGACACCTCGGGTTGACGCTGCCTAACATCCCCTGTCCTAGATTCGATGCCTCGCCTCCTCGCTGATTCGACGCCTTGCCTCCCCCATGACAGACAGAAACCAGCTTCTCCTCGGACCTCACACCTCACCTCTATGACACTGTGCATCGTCTGTTGACTTAGTTTCCATGGTAGTGTTCTTTGGGGTCTGTATGACTCCGTGCCAGACCTGCGCACCTCACGGTCGGTGCCATACTTTGGATTTATGCCTGTCACAACGTCGTAATAACCCCAGGTAGAGCTATTTTGTTTCTGCAATCTATTATTGAAGTAACCTGTCTAAAAGCATATATTGGTACATGTATGTTGAATTTTTGTCAGTTTGGTCTTGTTGGTTTAGATAAAGATACTTTATTTTTCTAAACTGGCGTGTTGTCCATTTGGGAGGTTATCACTGTGTTACTGTGTGTTTGGGGTACAAATACTTTAGACATTGCCTTTGGGACAAGCCTGTTTGCTCGTACCAAGTTTCCAAGGGGGTCAGCAGGGGTTCTCTAAAGTGGGTAGATCCCTACCCTGACTAGAAGGAAGGGTCCCTACTTGGACGAAGATGCATACCTCTGCCAATTTCTAGTATATATGTCTTATCAAGTGCCCCAAAAATGCTCACAATGACACTGGGTAGAGGGAGAAAGAGTAAGAGATAAGAGAAAGTGGGAAATAGGTTGCGATAGAGAAATAGAAGAGACCAAGGTCAAATGGAGAGAGAATTCCTCTTCTCCAAGGGGGCCAAGTAAAGTAGGGGCCCTGGGAAACTGCCCACTTTGCTCATGCTTTAAGATGTCTCTGGTTGGGCCATCACAACTAAAGTGGACCTTTTTAAGATTCAAATTGCAGTCATTTGTAAGTGTTGAGCTTGCTGAACCACTTTGGTGACTAGTAATCCAAGCCAAACAACTGATTGTAATGGTTTTCTATCATTAACTATGTCAATTGTATTAATAAACTAATAGATTCCACCTTAAGTAAAAACATGAAAGTGAAAACTGTTGTAAACTGGCTTGATATTATATCAGAGGTAATCTTTTGACTATTCCAGAGGCACAGTATGCTGTGGCCACTCACACTAGTATTCCACCAATTTCTTATATAATTATCACTGAAAACGCCACAGCAAGCACCAAGTCTTCAATTTAAAAGAGGATAGTCACTGAGCGTCTCCTATTCCCACTCTCATAAAAGACCAAGGAGCAGTATGTATTTCCTATGGCAAACGATGTTCTCTGCTGTGGACGGTCTTCCTATATCATTAAAATAGACAAGGGTGGCAAATGCAATGTATTACAGTGATACCATTCAGGAGGATGATAAAGTTCCACTATTATCCCCTTAAGAGAGATAAGATGGTATTGCCTTCACTGAATTCCACATATCCTTTTCCTGCCTCCCTGGGCTCCAGAGCTCAGCTGAGGGCACAGTTAAAAACCCTCGACATGCATCAGATTGACTGAGTAACTCAACTGCTGCTGTGGCCACCTCATGTATCTCACCTCTCTCTTCTGCGCTCATCCCATAGAGTGTGGAGCAGCAGTGGACACATACTCTTTTGACTGACTGACTAACTCATTGATGGCACTTATACAGAGCCTACTATCAGCTATTTGTTTCAATCTGATTAGACAGACTACTTTTGCACATTTTCCTGAAGATATCTGTCAGTTAAGGGTGGTAATTTGAGCATCCATGAAATCACATGCACACACACACACACCAGCACAGCACTCACTCCCAAATATTCATACATACACACACCATACGTAAAAATAAATGACACTTACCTGATTCAGCTCTCAGGGAGGCAGCCTCAGATGTCTCAGAAGGGTATGTTCCAGAAGGGTTTGGACTGTCTCCTGGGAGGAGGACGCTGTCCCTTCCTAGTGACAGAGTGGGATGGGGTCAGCGAGAGTTGCTGACCCCACCCCATTCTGTGACTTGGTATCAGCTCTCCAGAAGTGAAGCCTCGGAGGCCCAAGAAAGCTTAGGATGGTCTCCTTCTCTCATTGGCTGAGCTTAGGACAGCCAATGAGAGGAGGCAACAGTCCCCACCTCATCACAGAGTGGGATGAAGTCAGTGAGTGTTGCTAACCCCTCCCACTCTGTGATGAGGTGTTGCGATAAACACTCAGCTCTGGGCACTTAAGGGCTTAAAACTGAAGCACCCAGGTCTGAGCTTATTAATGATGCTACCCCTCATCACAAAGGAGAGAGCCACAAAGTGCTTTGCCATGCCGAAGAGGTAACGCCGACAGGAGCTGTGACATCTTCGGCCCAGGAAAGTTCATTTAAGGTATTCAAGCCACTGTGTATTTAGCACATGTCTAGCTCCTGGCTGCCTGACTTAAATAGGAAGAGTGTATATCAGGCTGACCTTGGCTCAGTCTGACAGACACTCTTCTTGTCAGGAAAAAGGTAAGGGGAAGTGGGTCCTCTGACCGTAAGGACAGGCTGCAGAAGATAGCCGGACAGGTTGAGAGCCTAATAGTTGATTATACTGAGTTTTTCTTAGAGGAAGCTTGTATTCACATTCCAGCATAACTGATTAATAGACACTTGGCTATTGATAGCAGAGGTTTCTCCATACTACCAAGAGTATGACCAGGATGGTTTGAATATTAAGTATAAAGGAAAAAATTCACTTGGACCTATATATTTAAAAATAAATATTCACACAGACCCAATCAAACATACTCATAATCTTATAAACAAACCACAAAAACGTCCCCATAAGGACAAAGATTTAAACCCAAAAATACAGCCACATAGTACATAAAGATAAAAACTGCAAAATATACTGCAAATCAGATTTACTAAAAATAATATAAAACATTTTGACTTACAAATTGAATAAGAATTAACAATAAATATATACTAAAAGCAAAATTTTAAAATCATCATGAGAGAAACAAACTTATATGTGATACACTTAAATTCATCAAAAAGGGGTTATTTTCAACAGGAATCAAATGTATCACCACCATCAGTCTATGTATTCATATTTGTTTTTAGACATGAGGCTGCTCCTGGATATAACCCAATACAGAAGTGGGTGTCGACGTGTTTCAGTGGTAGAAGATTATTGCAGTGCCACCTTCATCAGGACTTAAAGAATACTTGTCTCTCTCACAACAAATATTTATGAATTATTTGTTATACCTAATTAAAACAAACAAGAAAAAACACATGCTTAATTTCCAATTTCTTCCCTATAATCAATTATCTAAATATTTAATGCATTTATCTCAATTTTTATCATCTTTGTAACCGTAATGTAATGCACAGTAGACTTTCAAACAAACAGACACAATTCTAAATTCAGAAAGGGGTTATATTTGAAGATCCCTCAAGGTTTTCCGAAATAAACTAACTGGTGAAACAAAGAAATATTGAAAATGAGTAGAAAAAAATGTCCATTTGTGACAAAATTTTAATCTGTAGTTGTAACCATTACATCCGTTGGACCCTTCTGGTTTCATGGATATGCAGTGGCGACTGGCACACGTAAGAGCAGTGAGCATGGTGTTGGAGTCCACAGACGGGATAGGAAACTTAAATAAAAAAATAAATAAAACCATTTACCTTGAACAAGATAAGTGGTTAATTAATTGTTTTATTAAATTTGCCTATCCCATCATCTGTCGATTCTCCCTCATCCCACCCCACCGGCTCATCCCTCTTATCTGTGCCAGTCGCCACTGAGAATAGGTAGGGTTTGTAGGTTCTCCAAGAACTTGAGGTACCCAGAGCCAATAAATGGACTGCACCGTACAATGTTTTTTAATTGTGTACCGAGTATAGACCAATTCATATGGTGAAATATGTAGAGTGAAAAATTCATATCAAAGAAACCAATGTATTTCTGAAATTGGCACAAGATATGAATTTTAGGAGCAGTGCACCTCTCTGAATTTGTGGTCTACCCATATTAGCATGTGATTCAGAGTGCATTTTTTAAAATGTCCCCTTTTATACCCACTGACTTACATTTGGAAGGCACGAATGCAGCAAAATCCAATTGGTAATAACAAATGTTCTACTAGTCTATGTTCCCACATATCTTTCAATAAAAATGGTACCTCACTTGTGTGGGTAGGCCTAATGCCTGCTACAGGAAATGGGCCAAAATCCAACATGGATGCATCACATTTTTTCACTGAAAACTGACCCTTTTTGCATGTGGGTAGTTGGGGATTTTGGGAGCTAGGTCAGCCAGCACCTAGGCAAACCAAGCAAACCAGCACATTTTTTAATTGTAGATACCTGGGGGAATCCAGGGTGGGTGACTTGTGTGGCTCTCAAGACATTTTTACCCAGAATCACTTGCAAACCTCAAAATTTGACTAAAAACACATTTTACTCTAATTTCTGTACTGGAAAGTTCAGGAATCTGAGAAACAAAATGTCTTCCACCCAGCATTCCCCGTAGCCTCCTGATCAAAATAATCTTTCACTTGTGTGTTAAGCCTAGTGCCTGCGACAGGAAAGGGACCAACATGCACCATGGACACTACAAACTGAAGTGTTTTTTTGCAAAGTGGGTAGCTGTGGATTTTGGACTCTAGCTCAGCCAGCACTTAGGAAAACATAGCAAGCCATCACAGATTTGAAGTAGTAGACACCTGGGGGAAACCAGGGTAGGGTGACGTGCATGGTTTCCACCAGGTTATTTCACTCAGAATCCCTTGTAAACCTCAAACCTTTGGGGTCCCCTTTGTGCCATTGAAACCAGGATTGACGAAGAGGGAAGACACTTTGTCCTTGCGGGGTTGCAGGATGAATTATGGGTGGTCAGTATGCCTCAATACAGGTCAGAAACACTTTCTCACAACACTGTCATCCTTTTTCACCTGGGACCTCCAATCACCACTACCTTTTGGGGAGATTACAACAGTGTTGCTCAAATACACCTCAACAGGTTGGTGCTGCCCTTGGCATATGTTCCGGTCATCTGTCTTCTGAGACACTATAGGGTTGAGGGGACAAGTGGGTGTCATGTGACCCCACTGGAGGCTATGGAACTCAGGACAGCAGGAATATTCCTTTTACTCCCCGCTACATGATCTACGTGCCTGACTAAACACACTACTCTGCACCTACGAGAATGCAGGTCAAGTTTTTGCAGACTGAATACTTGCGGCACAAGTTTTTGACCACAACCCACTTCTCATGAGCTAGAACTGAAGCAGACTTGTGTCCCCCATTCCCACTTGGAGGATCCAACCTGTGTTTTCGAATGAACCCCTGTTCAGGGAATAATTAGTGGATAAAGTCAACAAATACCTTCAGAGCAACGACCGGACAGTGTTGCACAGTAACGTTGGTGGAACGCATTTAAAGTGGTGGTGCATGGCCGCTGAATGGGTTGTTCCTTGGGGTCTGGAGGGAACTTTCTGTGGACTAAAGTTGGTGGAAGATGACTTATGTCATTTTGAGATAGAAATGCAGATGAGCCCTCAGGAGCGGGACCAACTGCGGGGAAATGTAAGGCTTACGCTGAACTCTTAGATAAACTGCAGCTCCTAAATAGATGGGAGTGGCATGGGCAGAGAAGGGAGGCTTTTATCCTGATTGTTCCATGTGGAGGGGCGGGGTGATTAATCACACAAATACAGAATCCGACAGGGGACTTGGCATACTCACAACAGGCATACACGCAGTGTTGATGCACTATTGCAAGAACCTTCATGGGGTGCCTGCCCTGACCAAGGTAGTGACTACAGAATTGTTTCTTCCTTGTCTGACGCTCCCATCACTCGGAAGAGGCAGAAGCCTCTGGCGGCCCGATCAAACAACCTGGAATTTGACAGCTCTTTAGGAGCTGGCATGTGGCAAAACCCCAGGCACAGTTCTATCAAACATACGCTTCCCTGCTAGTGCTCTGGCTGGCATAAATGTATGCAAAGGGCTTTGCTAGTGGGATATTTTCCCTTCACTACTAGGGAAGCACTTACAGTGTACATACCAAAGACTACCGGAGAGTATTGGAGGTCATGTCCTATCGCTCTCTGTCCATGCTTAACATAGATTATAAAATCCTTAGCAAGGTGCTGGCTAACCACCTACAGTCACACCTGCACTCTCTGATACACACTGACCAGAGCATTGCAACACTTCTGTCAACATATATACTGCATGCTGGGGGCAGTAGTACTCTCCATTGATATTAAGAAGAAGCTTAATACCTTGCAGTGGAATACTTGCAGGAGGTTGTAGACAAGATGGCACTGGGGAAAGGGTGGCGTAGGTTGGTGTCGCTACTTTATGCTGCTCGAGCATGCAGGTCTGGGGGGGTGCAGCAACTCTGAAGTATTCATGGTTCACAGGGGCATGAAACAGGGTTGCCCACAGTCCCCAGTCTTCTTTGAGCTGGAGGTAGAACAGTTCACAAGTGTAAAAAGGACTGAAGGATATGGGAGAGGAATCCCTTTGTGGGATGGCTAATATGCCATATCGCTGTATGCGGATAATATGTTATTGTACCTGCGGAATGCTCACACCGGGATTTCATGGGTGGTGGAAGCACTGAAAGAGTTGGGAAATGTGTCTGGATTCCACATGAATTGGGCTAAGACTTTTGCCTTCCAACTGGCGACGATAGCTGGGGAATCACCTGAAGTGGTCTTTGATAATGTGATTCGCTGGGAACCACAGGTGCTTTGCTATCTGGGAATCAGGATTTATCACATGGATGTGGATCTCAGAGAAGGCAATCTGGGGGCAATGCTGAGGGGCAGCGTGACTTTCTAACATACTTTGCAGCTCCCCAGGATGGCCAGCATGGCGTTGACAAAGATGATCATTTTGGCCCGACTGCTCTACTACTTCATCAGCCTCCCGGTTTAGGTTCCTTTGAAGTGGTTCCACTCCCTCAATTTGCTATTACGGGACTCTATATAGGATAGGAAATGCAAATGAGTCTTATTGCAGATATATTGAGGCTGTCACTAGAAGGGGGTACCAGATTTTAAATTGTATTTCAGTGCAGCGCAACCTAATGGATTGCTGGACTAGACAGGGCTTATCTGGGGGAGTTTGGAGATGGTCACAGGGAAGGAGCCCTTACTGCATTGATCTCAGGAATAGAGGTGCACCCTGAGGAGAAACTGAGGCTGCTAACTTTGGCCTTGCGCTGCTGGAAGGAGGTGATTAAGCATGTGGAGGAACATCCGTTTTGTGCCCCGGCAGTGCCACTGGTGGTACTGCTCGCTGTTAGAGGAAGTTATCTCTCGGCACAATGATTTTTCAGACTGAACGGAGGCAGACTTGATGACCTTAGGAGACTGTTATGAAGAGGGCACCCTCTGGCAGCAGGACGCACTGGTGGAGAATGGACATCTTCCTGGAGCACAGTTCCGGCGTAGAGGGCACACATCTAAATGCTGTATTGGCTTTATGGGAACCCAGACCAGGAGCCACCTGCCCATAACTTATTCCAAACGGTATAGAAATTTGGTTGTGGCTGACACCTAGTGTTGTGGCTGTACCGAATAATGACAGCTATGGTCAGAGATGGCTTCCTCACTGCACGGGTCAGATGGGAGGCTATACTGGGGTGGCAAGGAGTGTGGGTGTAGGTAAGGAATGGGAGGACACTTTGGAATACTCCAAGAAAGTTTAGAGCTTACACCTCAAAAGGTGAATGTTTGTTACCAACTGACCGATAGCGGTTGTCCCAGTTGCACCCACCCTGATGCAGACTTTGGCCAGATGGTGTGCAACTGTTCTCTCATTTTGCGTTTCTGGGGGCTGGTAGTAGGTGGCCTGGAGTGCACCCTGGACCGGCAGGGCCTGAGAAATACAGCGGTCTGCCTTTTAGGCTTTTATGGCCGAAGGCCAGCAGCGAAAGTGGGTAATGCATTCCTGGACCTAGTGCCTGGCTGAGTCCATATGGACATTGCGCGACATTAGAAATCCACAGACAGCTCACCACATAGTTGATGGAAGGTGGAGGTGTTGATTTGGATGAGTGCAGAGAAAGCAGCACTCTGCTTGGAGGACTATAGAGAGCTCTAGAAGGATCCCTTTGCAGATCTCTGGAAGGAGGTAGTATCTAACTTCGAAAATATGGATAGAGAGGAGATAGGAGCGCTCAGGTACATGGGGGCAGCAGCGGCCTCATACATGAGAAGGGAATGACAGAAGGCGGACTGCAACCGAGAGGTGTTGGCAGGGATACTCTCACCCCTCCTCACACAACACTGTGACACACTCCTCCTGTTACCCCATAGAAACCACTACTCTAGCTTAAACAACCCAGAAATTACAAAAGCTTGGGAAAATTAAATGTTACTCTTGTTATGTTTACAGTGTACACAGGAGATTTTTCACAATGGTTAACAGAGATAAATGTGCACAGTAAGGATGTATACTTTAAGGAAACTCACTGTTTTACTGACTTACTGTTAAAACAAGAAACTAATAAATGAAGATTTTTCCAAAATACTACCTCTGCTATGCAACTCCACTCCATGCCACTCTCTCTACAACATGCCAAAACATGTTACACTTTACTCCACACTACGTCACACCAGTCCACTTTACTCTACTCCACTGTACAAAGCTTTACCTCACTCTATGCTACTGTACAACAATCCATTCTACGCAGCTCCACTGTTTGACACACTACAAATGCCACTCGGCAACACTGTATTCCACTCTCTGACACTTTACTCCATTTTACACCCCTACACTCTACTGTACAATACTGTACTAAACTGTATAAACTGCACAACACTCTACTCCACACTGCCGCTCTACGATATTCTAGTCCACTATATGACACTATGCACAGCTCTTTGTATGCCACTTCAGCCCACTTTACTCCACTCGACTCTATGACACAGTACTCCATTCTACTCCACTAATCCACTTTCGACCATTCCACTTTACAGCATTTTATGCCATTGTTTGGGGTGAGTCAAGGAGGGATAGGGGAGGGAAGAGTCTAGAAAGGGTTACATGGGAGATCATAGTAGTAGAATGAGGTTTGGGATGAATCAGAGTGGAGGTAGAGAATGAGACAAAGACAGTGCTTTGGAGGGAGTTGAAGTATTTTTTTGTTTTTTTTCCTTTATTTCTTTCTACAGTAGGAGTAAACGAATAAATATATAGACACAAAGCTACATAGAAATGGTATACAATAATAAGGGGTAGAGGATGTAGCCAAACAGCTAGGGCGGTCAATTTCAAATCTGGGGACCGGGTTCGAGTCTCGGCAATGACGCTCAACATCCTGTGATTCTGGGCAAATAACTTAATCTCCTGTGCCTAAAAAAAATGAATGTGCCTTTGTGTAACGCAACTGGTGCTCATGTAAAGCGTTCTGATATTTGAAACCTTGGGGTCAAGTTTGTGCTATATACAAATACGCAATAATAGAAATATGGAAAATAGCAAACAGATCTAATATTGTTATGTTTTAGAGTTCCATATGTGCATGTGTAAATAGATAGCAATTGGGACTTTCAGGTGTTGCTGTACATAAAACTGATTTATTTGTGTACTTTAATAATTTTTTTATTAATTTTTTCATATTTATTTTTTTATTTCTCTCAATATTTTAATATGCCTTGTGATCGACAAATAAAATAGGCAAAGACCCAACTAATCAAATAACTTATATGACTGGAAACACGCCAAAGTCAACCCCCTCCTTAAGAAACCCTCCACAGACCCGAAGTAGCCAAGGTCATCGAAAATGCCATCAACACCCAACTAGCAAACTTCATTGAAGCCAACAGCATCTTGGGCATCTCCCAATCCGGATTCCGCAGCAACCAGAGCACCTACTCGTCGCCAATTACGACATCAGCTCCCTCCTTCAACACCGTCTCCTACTGCACACTAGCCACCAGACTCCATGACGCCGGCATCCGTGGAAAGGCCCTTGACTGGCTATGCTCATTTCTCACAGGCAGAACTCAGCGAGTCAGACTCCTCCCCTACCTCTCGGAACCAACAGAGACCAGATGTGGAGTGCTCGAGGGATCCTCCCTCAGCCACACCCTCTTGAACATCTACAAGGTCCCCCTCACACCCATCATCAGAAACCACAGACTCAACATCGTCTTCCTACGCCGACGACACCCAGCTCATTCTCTCTCTTACCAAAGAACCCAACATCACCAGGTACAACTTTCAAGAAGGGATGAAAGCAGACGCCACCTGGATGAGGAAGATCTGCCTGAAACTCTACTTTGAGAAAAGAGAAGTCCTCATCCATGGCTCCACCCCCTCCGTGTAGAACAACACCTGGTGGCCCCCATCCTGACAGATCCCTTCCGTATCCAGAAAAACGGTCACGCATGCCCTAATCAGTAGCAGACTGGACTGAGGCAACACTCTCTATGCCGGAATCAACAAGAAACTACTTTGCAGACCGTCCAGAACGCCACAGCCAGACTGATCCTACACGTCCCCCATCACACCCACATCACTCAACACCTCTGTGATCTCCACTGGCTCCCCAACAAGAGCAGAATAACCTTCAAGCTCCTCACTCACGCATAGAAGGTCCTCCACAACTTCATACCAGCATACCTGAACAACCGCCTCTCCTTCAACGCACCCAAGAGACACCTTTGATCTGCTGAACTCTCTCTGGCCACCATCCCACACATCTACAAGACCAGAACAGGAAGAAAAAGTCCTTCTCCTACCTTGCAGCCAAGGCTTGGACAGCCTTCCCCTACACCTCCGGCAAGTCCCTACACTGCTCCAGTTCAGGAAGGACTTCAAGACCTGACTTTTCGGATGACCCCAGCACTCAATGGAGCTGCTCCCGCTTTCCCCCTAGCGCCTTGAGACCCTCACAGGTGTGTAGCTGTGCTTTACCAATACCTGATTGATTGATTGCCTCATCTAACTAAACTATGGATGAATCTCCTGACTCATCTAACCAAGGTATGGATGAGAAGAGAGGCAGGAGGGAGCGCCGACCACCCATGTATTTAACTGACTGTCTGTTAAGATTTGTAATCACCTTTTTCAGTCTCCTTTATTTTTTTCTTTTTATTTATCCATTATTTTAAGTTTGTATAATGTTGAAATGATTTCTTGGACTTTTGTAATGTAATTGCACCCTTTTTTGTATCTTTCTTTGAATTTGTAAAGGAGGGAGATACGTTGTAAGCTATGTGAGGTTGTCTTTGGAACAGGGAATGTTATTGTGTTCCGTGTTCCAGTCAGTGAGTCAGCATTTCGGGGATGTCAGTTGGAGTCTGACTGGCTGAGGGATAGCTAAGCATGAGTTGTAGGGAAAGTACAACCTTTCTGTTTAACCCCTGGTGCACGATAAATGCTGGACTATTCTAAAGTGTAAAGCAGACAGAAATACTGCAATAACCTGTAAACCTCATGTTTTCCTTAGACCTCTATGTGCCAGGAAGAAGCACACAAACTGCCCACAAATCCACCTTTTGCTTTAGTTCACCATTCGAGCAGATTTTAGTTTTTTCATAGCCCATTTTGACTCCACATTGGGTTGTGGTAAAGGGTAGATGTTATCTTTGTTGCAATTCTGCAGTTTTGTTCACACAGATGCCTGGCTATCATTCCTAACCATAGCATTCAGTGTGAATATTAGAGTGCTCAATGTATGTATATTGTATGTAGATTAGAATCTAAGTATGTTTCCATTTATTAACAACTATCTTTGACTTGAATAACACTCATCATATTTGCACAACACGATTGATTGAGATGGGCATGCCTTTAGGTCGTCAGAGTTCAACAATTCTTTAGTTAAAATGGAGAGGTCTTCCTAGGGTGGGCACTGGCTTCCTTGTAGTAACAAAACCTGATTTCCGATGACTGAGAGCTGATTGGACTGGGACAGAAAATAGGCCCAGACATCAAAATAAAAGTAGCCACCACTAGGGAATCCGGTAGCTAAAACAGTGGCCCACACTTGCAAATCGGGGCTGTTTTGAACTTGAAAAGACACTCTCTACAGGTGTTTTGCATGGTGTGGGAGGCTGCATGCTTTTCTGTCTTCTGGAGGCCATGCTTTATTTAATATCCTGGAAATCAACTGGAAAAAACGACCCACCAGACCATAAAACGGACCCACAACAAACGCACACAAGGTAGATGCTGACCTTTAAAACCAGCCCTTCGGGCACTGCCTAACTTCCCTGTGGGTCAGGCCGACCCTGAATGAGATAGCCCGCATTTGTTATTGCAGATGAAGATGTTATCTTAGCAAATAAACTAGTGTGAGGTAAATATATGGACCATGGAGTTGGTTTAACCTAATTGTGGAACATGGTTCAGTTCCTAAAGCACGGTATGAAAAATGTCAATTTCCAACCCATGTGGTGTATAAAGCGCACCCATCTTGAGCTTACTATCCACTTTTGAGCTCATATTGTGCCTAGAAATTGTTTCCGTAACAAGGTTCACCAGATCATTTTCATTTGCCAGCGTACACCCAGCTTAGAGTTGAGACAGACAATCTCAGCAGTTCATTAAACCACTCAGAATGACTCAGGTCTGCAAATCCGAATCATGCCTCCACATCCATAATGCTATGTTCAATAAACAGATGTGTTTCTCCATGTTTCATTAACTGTTATCTGCTGTATTTAATCAAACATTTAAACTTTATTCTGCTTGACCAGCACTCTTTATTTCTTCAATAATTCCAAAACTATTGAACAGATAAACACTAAACCACAAAAACATCTATTCTGCTTCAAGCTTCGCCTTCCTGACATAGTTGGTGTACATCTTTGCAACCATGTGCTGTATCAGAGAGCAAAATAAACAATCAAAAAGGTGTATCCATGTAATAATCGCCCCCCCCCCCCCAAATGATTCTGTATACAATTTAAAACTATTCCTAGTTCGGTATAGATTCATTAAACGGATAAATGGTTATTGAGACATAGAACAGTGATTTTCCAACGGAGGTGTGTGTAATATATTTTCGCTGGGTATACACTTCTCAATTAATGTATAAAAATAACGAGACCTAGAAAGACACACCACGTGGTGTGCTTCAGGTTTCATTCACTGGGCATTAACAAACAATAATGGGTTGCTAATTGGTTTTGCCTCCAACGGTGATAATGGTTCTTTCCGTGATCAATAACCATGTTTCTCTATTTCCTTCGGACATGCTGAACCAATGAAGGGAAAGAAATCACTTCTGGGATTTAGAGAGGTGAAATTAAACATAATCAGTAATTGGCCCTGTGATCTCTAACACTAGGTCCGTTTTATACCTGTATTTTGTCTAATTGAGCGTGAAATCTTTTGTGGCGCCCATGCCTGACAAGAGCTTTACCACTTCGAGCTGACTATGACGAATGGCTTCGTCTTGCGGCCTGCGCTCCTTTATATAAATGGGGGCAGCATACTTAGTATTCTTTTCATCACTAATCGCTGTCAATTTGTGAAAAAAAAAACTGTAAACCTGCAGTGAGACCTGCTTTAGAGGCTTTTAAACTGTATATGTTTGTACAAATTCAACACAGCATGGAATCCTTTCAGAGAAATGGCTTCTCTCTTTTTTGCAGTGCCTTTCAAGTATATTTTTATCTAAATATCCCTTGTTTTTTTGTCTTGTTGTCTCCGTTTGACTATTTGAAATAAAATTCAAGTGTATTAAGGGTAATGCACCGTAATGCTATTTAATTAAGCACACATAAATGTATTCTTTTTATAGATGTATATTTTTAGTCAGTAAATTGTGCATCCTCTTACTACTTTAGGAGATTACTGATGTCCTGCATACACAACACTCTCTACCCTATGCAGCAGGACAATGATCTGCTAATGGTACTAGAAAATTGTTGGTCACTGGTGGATTTTCAGTTTTAAAATATATGTGATTTACTAGTAAGCCATTGTCATGCTGGGCTCTCGTGGGCAATGTGGTTCAGGCGCTGTAAACATAATCCCATTTCTCCTGCGTTTATGCATAGGAAAGCGTGTGCTACATGAAATGCACTGTCCAATGGATTTGCACTATGGCCTTCATTTTAAGTGCCCGGTAATTCACAACGGGGCCACTGGTTAGGGGGGTGTATCACCCCAATCGTGATTGCTAGCCCCACTGGAATTCAGTAGCTCTGGGACCCTAATATATTTAGGGTGTTCTTTTTCCTGTTTGCATCTGGCACACCTTCAAACTGGTGCGCTGGGCGCAAACAGGGAAAGTGCCCCTATTACATAGTATGCGCTTGTTGGACTTGGCCCTTCTGGCAGGTTCACCCCTGGACTTTTTGCTTTTATTGGTGACCTGGTGGTAGTGATTTTTGGTTTCTGCGCACTTTCCCTGTGTCCCAGAGTAAAGTGCGTGCGCCCTCTGAGTGCATGTGGTGAGATAGGCCTGCCCTCCCATAGGAATGCATGGGGAATGTATGTGTCCCTGGTAGTTCCTGATGCGTGGGGTGTGCAGGCTCGAGTTTGGTATGTGCGGACTCGTGTGATCGAATGCTTCGCAATGATATATAATGCGTGATTATGTCATGTGCGGAAGTGCCACTTCTAGGAGTTGGCATATTAGTGTAATGTGTGTCTGGCGTGTGATTGGCTGGAGCTGGCTGGTGAGCCTGGCTCCAGGAGTCTGGTTGGGTCTGCCCCAGTGGTGAGTGTGAGATTAGCATGTTGATGCTGGGGAGGAGTGCACCTTGGACCTGAATAGGGCAGGGCTTCCCCCACACAATGCTGGCTCCGCCCCCTTTGGTGCGACTGATGACCCTAGCCCTGCCAGTGAATAGAGTGAGGGGCTGAGCACATCAAGGGTGCTCCCCAACCAGCTGCGACTGGTTTTCCCCCTCACCCTGAACCAAGAACAAAGGGTTTTACAGTATAAGAAGGGGCTGTGTCCCCTTACAATTTGTTCTCTTCCAGGATCCTGCCTGAGGGGGCTGCTGCTGTTGCTGGGCCAGAGGACTGCCACTTGGACTACCTCCCTGCCTGGAGGCCCAGTGAGCTGGCTCTGGGCCTAGCCTTGCCCCCTGCCTACCTTCCTAAAAACTTTCCTGGACTTTGTGCTTATTCTCCCCTAAAGCGCTGTGAGCGCTTTATTTGGATCCCTAAAGCGTCTGGGAGCATTTCTTGTCCTTTACCGCTGAGAGCGCTTTCACTTTTTATCCTTAGCGCTAGGAGCGCTTTAATTCTGCAAGCCGGTGCCCACCCGGCATTTGCCCCATTCTGGACTGATCCTGAGGTCCCCTGGCAGGTGTCCACCCTGCCAGGGACATTGCTGTGCTCGTTGGCGGGTGCCCACCCCGCCTATTTAATTATTTAATAGGCGGGTGCCCACCCCGCTCATTGGTTTTGACTACGAGGGAGCCTACCCCTCATTGCTGCCGGGGAGAAAGTCACCGCCGCGGCCCTTGTGCAAACAGGAAGTCAGGCGAGTCTTGTGGTGACGTGGGCAGGGCCTCGCTTCAACCCGGAAGCCGACGGGAGCCTACCCCGCGCTCCGGTCCACGAAGCAGGAAGTAGCCTGTGAGCCTCGCGAGCCCCAGAGAAAAGTCCCGGTCTCTAGGAGGGAGACCGGGTAAAGACCAGCGGGAGGATCGTGCAGGACACCCAACAGTGGAGAGAGCCCCGCTGACGTATTGAGACCGAAGGAAAGCCGGTGAGTGGGGGCCATTTAACCTAGGGCTCCACGTCGTGCTACCTGAGCGGCCCCGCATCGGACAGCGGGCCGCTCCGACGTCGGGCATTCTCCCTTTAAGATCCGGGAGGCTCTAACGCGGGGCCGCATTGTGGTGTAACGAGCGCGAGTGGCGCTCCAACATACGGGGGCATTTCTGTTGTGCCTGAGCCAGGCACCGAGGCCCACATTGTTCGTCTGAGAGCCCAGGAAGGCTCCCACGCCCGTGGGGCATTGTGTACTTTAGAGCGCTGGTGCGCTCCAAACAACGGGGCAATATGTTGTAGAGTCCAGAGGGACTCCGGGGCCAAGATTTGTTTAAAGAGCCTGTGAGGCTCCCGTGGGGCATTGTTATGTCCAAAGCCTAGGTGGCTCCAGCAAGGCACAGTGTTGCCCGCGTTCAGTTCCCCAGCTGCCCAGCACTTAGTGGGCAGCTGCAACGTTTAGGTTGTGGCCCTCTGCGTTTGGTTTGCGCAGCCTGCGCAGCCTTTCCCTGACTCTGCTGGACAGGGCGTCCTTGCCCCTTCAAGGCCAATTGGCCTAGGGACTGCCACAGGTGGTGGCTAATGTGAGTTTTTGCGCTATTGTTCCTAAACCTACACCTCTGAATGTATTTTATGCATCATGTGTTTTCCTTCCCTACACCTCTGAATGTGATGCATCATGTGTAATGTGCGTTTACCCCTACAGGTATTGTGATACTTAGGTGGTTGTTTTCTCCTAGTACAGGTGGTGCTAGTGAGGTCCTGGTTCCCTGCACGATATTTTCCTAAGGTGGTTAGGGTTGCGTAGGTGGTACTTACCTGTTACCAGTAGTTACTGGTTGTGTGCTACATGTGTAATTTTATGCTACAGTAATTTTATATCCTATGTTCTAAGTGCTAATTTCTAAAAGTGCTAATTCCTGACAGTGGTCCATGTGGCCCTGTCCCCTGTACATATAATCCCTTGTAAATTCTGCCCGTGCCTGTTGGCACATTGTGAAGTGTGTGTTTTTATCTAATGTGTTTTGGTATAATACAAAGGCTATTTTTATATAATACCTTGTGTGGAGTTTCTTTTGTGGTGGGCCTTGGGTGTTGTTGCTGGGTGCGCCCGCAAACGCTTTACACATTGCCTCCGGGATAAGCCTGACTGCTCGTGCAAAGCTACCAAGGGGGTGAGCAGGGGTTATCTTTGGCATGTAACTCTCCAGCCCTGACTAGAGTGGTGGTTTCTGCCTGGCTTTGGCGCAAGCCCTAGCCAGCCAGAAATCCCATTTCTAACATTGGTGATCAGCGGTGGGATTTGGACTTGCGTTTGCGCTGTACCGCAGCAGCAACTGGCTGCACCACAAAACTCTGCATTTAGATAATCACATGATATAGGGATTATTGTGCTAAGTTTGTTTTTGTCATTTCTTTGGAAATGTGTTTCTTGTGCACTGTGAGTTAGGTGTCCCTAGCTCGGGAGGGTAGATCATCCCCCTAAGTGCATTGTGTTTTCTGGATTCACCAGAGGGTGGGATCCAGTGGTGGCAGCATAATAGTGTCCAGTACATTTGTCCCCCGCCCTGCGCCCAGAGTTGATACCTGTGTCACTTGTGGTCAGGTTGAGGAATCAGGGGTGGTAGAAACTGCCTTACCAGTCCGAGGGGAGGGTTGTATGTGGATGAGTGGTGTGTGGCACTAGGCAAGTGAGTGTGAGTTCTCTGGGATAGAGAGCGCGCTGAATCCTTTGTGAATTGTGTACTCCTGTGTTAAGCTCAGACCCCTAGGTTCCCTGTGTAATCTTTTCACCAGAACGTCCGCCAGAATGGAGCCTGCTTTTGATCTCCGTGAGCTAGTTTGGTATAGTATGCAGGATTTGGAAAGGTTCTGTAGAGAGAGAGACATAGGGGTGAGAGAGTCAGACACTCTGTATGAACTTAGGGACCACATGATCCAGTGGGTTAAGGACCAAAGTGATCTTGAGCGCAGTAGGAAAAGGGCCCGGGCCTCACACCTGGAGGGTGGTGGGTCTGTGGGGAGCCCTGAAGATTCAGAAGAGGAGGAACAAGATGACCATACCTGGACGCCAGTAGAGAGTGAAGACCCCATAGGTAGGGAGTCCCTTGCTGGGTCCAGCGTAGGAGGCAGCGCCTCATCCCGTTCCCTGTCCCCAGAGGAGTGGGTAGATAGGAGGGAAGAGAGGGAGCATCAGCTGGCCATGGAGAAGCTCAGGATAGAGCATGCCAAGCTGGAGACCGAGAGGGCCTTAGCTCAGAAGCAGATGGCGGAGGCTGAGAGGGCCTTTGCCAGAGAGAAACTAGCTCTGGAGGGTAGGTTGTCCCCTGAGCGCAGTTGTAGTTTTCTGGACTCCCCAGGGAGGGTTGAGTCCAGTGGTGGCAGCTATATAGACCCCAGTCTGGTACCTGTTTCCCAAGAAGAGGAGTATAGGTTGAAATTCAGGGGCAGTAGGAAGCTGTCTCACCAGTCTTGGGAGGAGTTTGTGGATGAATGTGATAAGGCACGGGACAATTTGGTGAAGCTCAACCCGGCGCAGGATTTGGATGGAGCGCTCAATATGATTACCAAAGAGCAGATGCTCCGTAGTTGTTCGCCAGGGTTGCGCCAACACCTGTTGAGGTATGGCTCTTTTTGCCCATGGGAACTTGCAGAGGAAGCAGACCGCTGGGAAAGGGCCAGAGGTTCTTTAGAGTCATTAGTGAGTGATTCCAACAGTAGTGGGTCAGAGATCCTCCAGCCCAGCGTGGTGGAGGAGGCTCAGTGTAGCCCAGCTAGGTCCCAGGATAGCGAGGAGGGTGTAGGGGCTCACTGCCTGGCTCAGTGGAGCAGGAGTGAGGGGGTGACCGAGGGTCCCCAGACGCCCGAAACCCTGCCTCAGGACTTGGATGGTTTCATGAGGGAACACCAAGTTGGGGACCTAGGCTGTCCTGTTAGTCCATTTGAGGAAGATCTCCTAGTGAGTAGAGGACCTGGAGCACCTATAAACAGGGCTCCTGTGGTTCTAGAGTCTGGCAGTACAGCTCCGGTAGGGAGGGTACAGGAGTCCAGCGTGAGGAGTGATTGGGGGATGAGTTCCCCAGTGGAAGAGCCAGTGGGTCAGGGACTACCCAGTTGGGCTAGGATCCCGTGTAGTGACCATGGTGACACCACTTCTGTTCTGGGGGATATCTGCGCACTGTCAGGTGGACAGGGGACGGGAGATCCGCGCCAGACAGACAGTCACCCGACTTATGTGTCGTTTGTTAGCCTCAGGGGGATGGAGTGTAAATCCCCAGAAGTCCTGGAGTGCCAGGCGATTGTTCCACCAAAGGTTCTAGACCGGAGGTTGGGAGGCCAGGTTCAGGATCAGCCTGACCTGAAGGGTAGGACGACTGTAACCAGTGTCCTGACCAGTTCTTCTTCCAGAGGTACCGCCCCAGTTGGTAGGGAGCAGGGCTCTGGAAGGGGGTGCAGAGGGTGGGAGAGCTCACCTCTGACCCCGGTGCAACCTAAGGGGTTAAACCCTGGGTTGGAATGGCGTTCTAGGTGTACCCCTCGCCAGAGGAGGAGGAACCCTAGGAGAAGAGGTAAGGGGAGGAGAGCCTTCCCTGAGACTCCTGGTCCGCCTGAGGGTGTAGACCCTAAGCTGGAGAACCAGTGGCAGTCTAGTCCTGTCTTGCAGACAGGAAGAGTGGAGAATGGCCGCTATGTGCCAGGGGTTACTACCCCCCACTCTGTGATTAGGCAAGGACCAGTGGCACCTGGGTGGCCTAGGGCCTGGTCTTGGCCGCGGACAACTTGGGAGTACCAGTGGGGTAGCCCAGTTGATCCGGACAGTGGTTTTAGAAGGAATTCCATGGGTTCACCGTGGCGTAGAACCGGAGGATGTCCCTGCAGTTGCGGGCCCGCATCCGTGTTCTATCGCCCCAAGCAGGGAAGTCCATCACGGTGGTGATTGGTCTGCCCTGCGTTTTGGCTGGAAGGGGGTTGTGTTGGACTTGGCCCTTCTGGCAGGTTCACCCCTGGACTTTTTGCTTTTATTGGTGACCTGGTGGTAGTGATTTTTGGTTTCTGCGCACTTTCCCTGTGTCCCAGAGTAAAGTGCGTGCACCCTCTGAGTGCATGTGGTGAGATAGGCCTGCCCTCCTATAGGAATGCATGGGGAATGTATGTGTCCCTGGTAGTTCCTGATGCGTGGGGTGTGTAGGCTCGAGTTTGGTATGTGCGGACTCGTGTGATCAAATGCTTCGCAATGATATATAATGCGTGATTATGTCATGTGCGGAAGTGCCACTTCTAGGAGTTGGCATATTAGTGTAAAGTGTGTCTGGCGTGTGATTGGCTGGAGCTGGCTGGTGAGCCTGGCTCCAGGAGTCTGGTTAGGTCTGCCCCAGTGGTGAGTGTGAGATTAGCATGCTGATGGCTGGGGAGGAGTTCACCTTGGACCTGAATAGGGCGGGGCTTTCCCCACACAATGCTGGCTCCGCCCCCTGTGGTGCGACTGATGACCCTATCCCTGCCAGTGAATAGAGTGAGGGGCTGAGCACATCAAGGGTGCTCCCCAACCAGCTGCGACTGGTTTTCCCCCTCACCCTGAACCAAGAACAAAGGGTTTTACAGTATAAGAAGGGGCTGTGTCCCCTTACAATTTGTTCTCTTCCAGGATCCTGCCTGAGGGGGCTGCTGCTGTTGCTGGGCCAGAGGACTGCCACTTGGACTACCTCCCTGCCTGGAGGCCCAGTGAGCTGGCTCCGGGCCCAGCCTTGCCCCCTGCCTACCTTCCTAAAAACTTTGCTGGACTTTGTGCTTATTCTCCCTAAAGCGCTGGGAGCGCTTTATTTGGATCCCTAAAGCGTCTGGGAGCTTTTATTGTCCTTTAGCGCTGAGAGCGCTTTCACTTTTTATCCTTAGCGCTAGGAGCGCTTTAATTCTGCAAGCCGGTGCCCACCCGGCATTTGCCCCGTTCTGGACTGATCCTGAGGTCCCCTGGCAGGTGTCCACCCTGCCAGGGACATTGCTGTGCTCGTTGGCGGGTGCCCACTTCGCTTATTTAATTTTTTATTAGGCGGGTGCCCACCCCGCTCATTGGGTTTGACTACGAGGGAGCCTACCCCTCATTGCTGCCGTGGAGAAAGTCACCGCCGCGGCCCTTGTGCAAACAGGAAGTCAGGCGAGTCTTGTGGTGACGTGGGCGGGGCCTCGCCTCAACCCGGAAGCCGACGGGAGCCTACCCCGCGCTCCGGTCCACGAAGCAGGAAGTAGCCTGTGAGCCTCGCGGGCTCCAGAGAAAAGTCCCGGTCTCGAGGAGGGAGACCCGGTAAAGACCAGCGGGAGGATCGTGCGGGACTCCCAACAGTGGAGAGAGCCCCGCTGACGTATCGAGACCGAAGGAAAGCCGGTGAGTGGGGTATATTTGACCTGGGGCTCCACGTCGTGCTACCTGAGCGGCCCCGCACCGGACAGCGGGCCGCTCCGACGTCGGGCATTCTCCCTTTAAGAGCCGGGAGGCTCTAACGCAGGGCCGCATTGTGGTGTAACGAGCGCGAGTGGCGCTCCAACATACGGGGCTATTTCTGTTGTGCCTGAGCCAGGCACCGAGGCCCACATTGTTCGTCTGAGAGCCCAGGAAGGCTCCCACGCCCGTGGGGCATTGTGTACTTTAGAGCGCTGGTGCGCTCCAAACAACGGGGCAATATGTTGTAGAGTCCAGAGGGACTCGGGGGCCAAGATTTGTTTAAAGAGCCTGTGAGGCTCCCGTGGGGCATTGTTATGTCCAGAGCCTAGGTGGCTCCAGCAAGGCACAGTGTTGCCCACGTTCAGTTCCCCAGCTGCCCAGCACTTAGTGGGCAGCTGCAACGTTTAGGTTGTGGCCCTCTGCGTTTGGTTTGTGCAGCCTTTCCCTGACTCTGCTGGACAGGGCGTCCTTGCCCCTTCAAGGCCAATTGGCCTAGGGACTGCCACAGGTGGTGGCTAATGTGAGTTTTTGCGCTATTGTTCCTAAACCTACACCTCTGAATGTATTTTATGCATCATGTGTTTTCCTTCCCTACACCTCTGAATGTGATGCATCATGTGTAATGTGCGTTTACCCCTACAGGTATTGTGATACTTAGGTGGTTGTTTTCTCCTAGTACAGGTGGTGCTAGTGAGGTCCTGGTTCCCTGCGCGATATTTTCCTAAGGTGGTTAGGGTTGCGTAGGTGGTACTTACTTGTTACCAGTAGTTACTGGTTGTGTGCTACATGTGTAATTTTATGCTACAGTAATTTTATATCCTATGTTCTAAGTGCTAATTTCTAAAAGTGCTAATTCCTGACAGTGGTCCATGTGGCCCTGTCCCCTGTACATATAATCCCTTGTAAATTCTGCCCGTGCCTGTTGGCACGTTGTGAAGTGTGTGTTTTTATCTAATGTGTTTTGGTATAATACAAAGGCTATTTTTATATAATACCTTGTGTGGAGTTTCTTTTGTGGTGGGCCTTGGGTGTTGTTGCTGGGTGCGCGCGCAAACGCTTTACATATTGCCTCCGGGATAAGCCTGACTGCTCGTGCCAAGCTACCAAGGGGGTGAGCAGGGGTTATCTTTGGCGTGTAACTCTCCAGCCCTGACTAGAGTGGTGGTTTCTGCCTGGCTTTGGCGCAAGGCCTAGCCAGCCAGAAATCCCATTTCTAACAGCGCTGCTCCCAGGGCAGCCACAAACTTGGCATTCAGGTGAAAAATAGAGCGGCTTTGAAGCAGCCGCTCCGTGTGCAGGCGGCAGCCCACCCGCACTTTTAAAGGGGATTAGAGATTGCCTTGCAGGTGCGTGCAGTGAATGACTGCACCCACCTGCAAGGGGATGACTGGGAGAGTCCATAGGACCCCCTTTACCCCCTACAGAGGGATGCCATCAGGCGGTGCAATGACAGTGCACCACCTGTTAGGTGATGCACGGTTAGTGCGCCCCCTGACAGATTCTTTTCCTCTGCACCTGCTACTATAATATGTTGCAGGCGCATAGGTAAAGGGTTTCCATAATTTGCATGAGGCCATGCCCCCATGCAAATAAGGAAATGCCCTCTTGAGAAAGCTTGCAACGGTATCTGGGCCATCGCTTTCAGTATTACAGAAGAGGCCACTCAAGTGCCTGCAGACCCTCTGTAATGCCAAATTACCCCGGGGGCGCACAAAGCGGGCAACAACCATTGCTACATATTTCCAAGGTTTACTCTCAGCAGCATGTGATCAAACTCTTAATGATACTATAGACAGTGCAATTTCATAAAAACTCGGTGATTAACTCATTTGTACACATTTTTGCAGCTTCAGAACGTGATTATGATGTGGACCTGGATACTCAAATGAAACAAAAGCATAGTTTTTGTGCACTGTAGGCATTTTTGTCACGTTTGCTAAAAATCAAGAGTCTGATAAAAATTCTGAGTATGAGATTTTGGCGCTCATTTGAAATTGGTGGGGCCTACCACAGAGAGGCAACCAGACTGCTCAGTTCATGGTTTTCTGCCTTTTTTGGTTGGCAATTTTCAGCAGAGGCCTTCTGCCACCATATCGGTGAAAAATAACAATTCTCGCCTGTCAGCGATATCATAGCAGCATGACAGATTGGCTGGCATTGTATTTATTTTTCAAAGCAAGGTTTTGTCGCTTAAAAAACAAAAAATCCAAGCAATGTTCCTCATGTAACAGGAGTTTTTTCCCTTGTGCTTGGAAGAGCATTGCTTGTCTGCCTTGTGGTCCCCAGCAGGAGTAAACACAGCAGGCATGGCACTGAAAACCTAAACTTAAGTGGGGCAGGCCTTCAACCAACATTTGAGCCAATTCTTCGGAGGAAACTCGCTCTGTCTATGACAGAATTGCAGGAACCTATTTTACCCTTCACCTCTACTAGGAAGGGGGTATTCGAGGTGTGTGGATGGGATAGCCATCGGGAATTAGGCGCTTAGACAAACATTTCACTATGGCATAATGCACAGGTATTCATGTCCGTTAGTTAGTTGCAGTTATTTATATATTAACATACAAAGTTATTCGTAACTAGATACCTCACTTAATTGGTTAGTGTGTGCCCCCTAAACTTTCTACCCCACTTCTGTAAGGATAATTTCAGCGTAATCTAGGTGCCCGGAATTTGTGGGAAGCACATAACCTGTTTGTGAATACTCAAAAGTTAATATTTGTGGATGCTTACATAATTTGCATTGCTGTTCCAGAACAAATCTCTCACTTGTATCTTCTGGAGTAAGTCTTAAAAACCTAGAAGGATCTTACTTATTTGTATTAGTCACTACTTAGAACAGGCAGAAATTGTATGTTGGTTAATTGAAAGTGCTTTTATTACTGTAGAGCTTTTGTGGTCAGCAATACCTAAGACTGTAATCAGTACTATTAAAAAAAAAAATGGTTCTTGTCTCTGTCTCACTCACTCACTTTGTAATTGAGAGATCACATTTGAGGTCTCGCTCAACTTATTCCATGAGGTTTCTTCAGTGGTGTCCAACTTATTTTCCACCTTCATAAATGAAGGAAAGTAATTTCCCTGCTGAATCATCGTGGAAAGAGATTACCTATGTCTTCTCTAAAAGGAGTTCTTCCTAAATTTGCAAGCAGCATGGATATTTCTTAATGTTCCATGTTTTTGTCACACAACCATCTTCATATCAACCGACATTGACTTTCCAATAGGACAGATTTCTATTAAGATCATGGGTCTAGTCTGCCATGCAGTGGTCCTCACTGGCATTGCGACGTCTGTTTGCACTCATGACCTTATGCTAAGATATATATCAACAGACCTGCTATTTAATAAGGAATGGATTGGTAGGGGATGTGCCTTAGTCCATTCTCCAACTTTATGTAATATATTTATCTTGTCTCTCAGCCTTACTCCAACTCACTGGGCTTTTCGGCATGCAATTAGGACCCACTTATTCTCCACTTTTGCTTATTGAATTCTAAATTATGCACTTTTTCTCTAGAAATTATTTGGTGACCAAGTGCTATTTAAATGATTCCTACCATAATGAAACACAACTCTTCATCAATGGGTAAAGGTGGAATAATCTAACCATTGAATTACCCAGATTTATGTCCTTTAACATTCAATAGGTGGATTTTGGGGGTTCCCAAAGAATCACCTATACTTATTTTTATGGACCATCTCTTGAATAATTCCAATGTAATGAAATTCCATGCTGTTGAATTATGTTAAATGGGGGTATTGAAAAAGAGAGCAGTAGGGCCCAGCGTCAAAAAGCTTCACACATGCAAAAGACACTTATATGAACCTCACATAAAAGTGATACTGGTATCATACAAATGACAAGGGAATGTCACATGCATGCTGCATGCAAGCACCCTAATATTTCAATCTCCTTGTATCCTTTCCAGGTCCCATCTCCATCACATCAAAGTAGTCTCTTTCACCCATATAGTCCTGAAATGCTAGTGCCTGCATCCAGGCCTTTCAGTGACACACTTACTTTTATTGGATAGCCAGGGTTCTCCATCAAGTCCCCAGTTCCTGTTTCCAACCCTTCTAATGTATCATGTGCTGGGTGGGAGACCACTCCCTTCCTTTGCAAGGGCCGGAGATGTTCTTGGAACAATTTGGTAGAGGGGCTTCGTTATCCTGACCATGAATGAGTGAAGGTCAGAAACACAAAGTGGGACACGCTGGTCAGAGTTATACTTTGGGAATTAGTCTATGTTTTTTTATAAATCAAAGTCTTTCAGTGGTCAAGGACCAAAGCTCAAGTCAAGAGAATCAGTTGAAGTCAGATCTGTCATTATCAAATTCTTGCTTGATGCAAACTTGATGTAAAAATCTCCAAGTGGAACAGAGTTGATTTTTGTAGCAGTTGTAAATACTTTGCCATTGCGATACATTTGCTACCTCGACCTGGTACAAGGGTTTCCTGTTTGCAGCTGGTGTGCCCTCCCCGCTAATCTCTCCTGCAGACCTTGGTTCCACAGGACAGGCTTCTAGTCATGAGGCCTCTTAGGTTGGGGCTGTTGAGTCCTGTATATAGTAGTCAGATGTTCCTTTTTGGAGTGAGATCTCCTTCAGATTTTAGTGGCTCTGGAGCAGGATAACATAGGAGTCACTCACTTGATCCTTGGAGAGCAGTACCAGACCATAGTTGCTAGAAAGAGTCAGGAGCTTGTTAGGTGCAGAATGGTATATGTTCTAGTAGTACATAATCCAGTAAAACTGCACTGGGGAAACTGCGGCATGGCGGCTGTATCCACCGCCAAAGGTGTATTGTATATGCAGTTGGGAGTAATCCCCAATTGTGTAAAGTTCAAAGAAGCAGTTCTACTGGATTTGTAGAGACAACAGCTGAATCCACTGCCAGTGATAAATATAATAATAATCAGATGTTGTCCCGTACAGATGAATACTCTGTCTTCAGACGCAAGTCTGTTGCCGTGTGAAGAATTCTTCTTATGCACCCCTAGATCATATACCATTCTGCACCTCTCAATCATGCACCTATCAATCATTGTTGACCTCCCTCATCGGTTTAGTCATACCATGCAGGAGGCTGACCGCTGAAGCCTATCAGTGTTACTAGCCCTGATGAAGTCATAGGGATACCTCCCAAAGATAACGAAACAGGTGTTGGCTAAAGGAAGGTTTACCAAAGCAAATAAAACAATGATAATGGAAGACAAGACAAGAATTCTCTCATGTTTATTGTATCACTTTTTCAGAATGTGCTGAAACAACTTGTATTTGCGTGTGCTTCATGAAGTGAGACATTGTTATTCATTCTCAGGTTTATACTAAGGGGAGTAGGGTGTACCTCCCCATATTTGAACACACCTCTGGTTTTGTATACTTATATGGGATAACTCTATGAGCGCCTAGAACCTCAAAAACACTCGATTGGGCAATTACTGTCTTGCTAAGTAGTTTGCCATCAAAGTCACTGAGTAAGAAGTTCATTTGTCTTAGGTGGGAAGGTTAACAATTCCCTGGGGAGATGAAGGCCCAACCCGCTGCTGAGAAATCATTTTATCAGGTGCACTAGGGCATGATGGCATGAACTGTGTGGGCACTAGAGTTTCTTAGGCTGGATACTACCCTTTTGGGCTTTCGCACTCCGGATTTTAGTGCACTCTATAAATTCTATCCTATCCTAACTATGATGTGTCAAGGGCAAAAGTTGGGGCAGCGCTCGGATAATGTCAAGAATCAGAGAGGGATAGACCAGGTGTACCCCTTCCCATCTTTCTCGCTCTTTGGGCTCACTCTTGAACCCTTCTTGCAGAAAATTTGAGATAACCCCGCGATCAATGACACTAGTATCTAAATACATATGTTTAAGTTGAGAGCATTTGCTGATGGCCTCCAAATACCTTTAGAAGACCTGCTTGATTGATATACAGATACAAGTCACCCACCTCCCTATTCTCGAACCCCAGAATTACGGCAATGGTTAGAAGCTGGCTATGTGCTCATGTATTGGTATCACAGATGCTAACACACATAATAACATAGGCCTCTGGCAGAATGCAGGAATCCAGATAGGAGCTCAATTGGCAGGTATGGCAATCGGCAGGTATCATAACATCTAATCATTTCATAGCCCTAATACGCTCAAATCTTTTCCGGAGATCAAATAGGAATTTGGCTTTCGTACGAACCAACAATGGAAATATAGAACACTCTGAAATTTCTCCTCAGTGGACTAGGAGCAACACTATGGGACACCCAGGCCTCTCCAATAATATCATACCTTAGAATCTGGGGCAATACAAGGGAGGAGTCATATTGGCAGTGCTTAATGTGTAAAAAAAATAATAAGCGCCAGGGCTTTCCTCAGTAGGCCAAGGCAACTTGCACCACCCATTGCCGTTGCCAATGAAGGTAACAACACAACTTCTAACCATCACACTACTACAAATGTGATATTTTGGACTATTTCAGGCCCCCAAAGCTATAAGGGCTGCAAATAATAGTAATTTTGAATGCAAATTGAATTCATAATTAACTGTTGCTGTACTCATCTCTAAATTAGCCAGATAGTGCTACATTTTGGCAGACTGTCACACGAGCAGGCGTTGACAATGAAGTGCTTGAGTCAAGAAGTGGTAACCACAGGCTCAAATTAAGCACTGCATAATGGGCCCCTATAACCAGCTGAGACAACAACCAAATGGCAAAATAGATTGCACAGAGGAAGACTGGACTGATGTTTCAGAAAACGCAGGCTGAAGGGTGAGAGAGTTGAGAATGAAATTCTGCAAATTCAAATCAATCCAGGATTGGTACTGGACCTCTCAACCTGTTGGCAAAGTGGACAACAGCACTGTGACACAGTACCTATGTGTAGTGATTGAGTCAAGTATGCAAGATGAGCTTCAGGTAGTTTTATTCAAGATGGTATAATAGATAGATCAAGTCCATATCAAGACCATAACGAGACCCCACCAGGAGCAGCCAGCATCCTGCTCAGCCCAGCCAACTGTGAACATTTGACTCATAACTTTCTATGACATGTTACCACAGTCAAATTCTACAGGCAGGGCATGAATAGCATTGAACTCAGGATATAACATATCCTCCTTTCTCCTAAATATACAAAAGAACAACAATGAGAAAAGAAGAAAGATTAAGAGGAGAGGAAATAAAAATCACGAACAAATGAAAGAAGAGCACAACCAAAAAGGATGAGAGAAGCAAAGAAGAGAGAAAAACAAGAACATAAGAACCATCCTCCCTTCTATACACAAAAGCAAAAGCAAGAAAAGAGGAGACGAGGAAGCACAAACAACTGCCCCAAAACACACTCACTGGCCAGAACGGGAATGTAAGGAGAATGAAATACCAAGAGAGCAAGAAAACACGACAGAAAAGCAGAGGAAAGCTCAGAATCCACACGAGACACCAGGAAGATGAGTAAAAGAATAACAAATAATCCTCACCCAAGTCAAACATCGTTATCAAAACATAATGACAAAATGTAATGTAAAGACAACAGTGTAGAAAGTTCAATAATATAATTACAAACCAAGTGTGAAGGTTGGGAGGGCTATAACCCAAATGCAATCCTTAAAAAGACAAGGAATAAAAGCAGCAACAGATGGGACTAAAACCCATAGAAACAATAGTCTTTGTAATGTTGACATAGTGAAAACTAAGAGAGGTTGAGTGATGTCAACAAACAGATATGGATAGGGAACCATATAATAATGCGAAAGGGACTGAAACCCTCGCATAAAGACGCACCCCGTGGAGAGGTACAGACAATGTGCACTGAGCAAATGGAAAAGAACCCATGCGAGACACCTCAAGTGAAGGTAAAACGTTGTGCACCAGTAGTGCACTGTAACAACGGGACTGGAACCCGTGCGACACACCTTGTGTGGAAGTAAAAACATTGTGCACTGCAACTGTAGCAATGGAATGAGACCCATGCTATTCACCTTGTGTAAAGGTGAAGACAATGTGCACCATAACAAAGGGAAAAACAACCCAAGGAACACACCTCGTAAAGAGGTAAAAGGACCATAACCTATGCAACACACCAGTGTGGGGCAATGTGTGCAAGAAAGAACATGTGGGTGAGAACCCAAGACCTGTTCTTGTATTAACGAAACGCTGTGCATACACGTAAAAGCAAACAGTAAATGGGTTCTGTAGATGAGCAAGGCATACCACAAATGAATACTTAGCTAATTGTGAGTACTAAAAACACTAGAAAAGATGCACTGTCCCAAGAAAACAATAAGTTACAATAAATGAAGTAGTCACCGTGGTCAGGAAACAGCTGAAGCTTGCAAAATGCGGGTTGCAGGCACGGAAAGAAAGAGTACTTTGATGATTTTCGTAGAGTGACCTTTGAAATTACTTACAGTTCATCCTATGTCAAATGAGGACATCGTTTAAGTAGTGACTCGCCGACAAATTGCTGAAAGTCGGGAAAACCGTGATGTGTGTAAAGCAACGTCTGTTTTCAAAATACATGGAGTCTTAACTGTTGTGCGCATCACCGTTGAAGTGGTACACAGGAGAAATTACGGTAACCAGGGCCTTTGAAGACGTGGTTGTCAAAATTCAAACGAGAGAAGAATAACGCCACCAATAACAAGATGGAGTCACGTTGCAGACGCCCTGCCGGATGGTTCACGGCACGTCTGAGCATCCACCATGAATAAACAGGAGAAGACACAGAACACGGAAGATGTCACAAGGATCCACGCAGTCTTGAAGAAGCAGGTAAGGCCGCGCGCACAATGAGAGGACGCGCTTAGTTTAATTTCGAAATTGAAGAGGGCGGTTTTCAAACGTCAATTGCCCAGGCGTCTCAAAACGTACAACAATGCAAGACAAAATGTGCCTCACCATCTGGGCTGCTGAGCACCGCCGGTTCCATAATGTAAACATCCGCTGGCACCAATTTGAAAAGACCAAATGTCTGACTGCAGAGCGATTACACAACGTGTGCTCGCGATCGTGCACTCCTTAACCAGACAGTCTCTGCACCTGACGGGCACTAATTAACTACTTGACAGACATGGTCCCCACACTTGGGAAAGTCGTGAGACCCAGTAAAACACTCCCCAAACGTTTTGATGTGTGGTAGAGCACTCTCCCCTGGCAAATACAGAAAGTGGCAGAAAAGTTGATTCTTGAAGTGATGTATAAGTAGCAGTGACTGAGAGGCAGGTTCAGAAGATGCATGCAAAAGCACATAGAGACAGGCTCACCCACACCTAGTCTGAAACACACGCCTCAGGAGGTAGATAGGGTCCCTTAAAAAGTAGAAGTACCTTGAATAAGCCAGTCACTTGGAAGTGCAGCAACTATGGAAAGCGCAGGATTGTAGAACAGTGCAGGAAACTTTGAGTGGAACAGAAAAGCATAGGATTGTAGAAACACCTAGGCTGGTGCACACAAGAAATGGCACACTTCTTCACAAGAGAGTGTAGACAACAATGTGTGGCGCTGAAGACAGACGTTGTTGAATGACAGGCTTACCCTCACTGAAGGCACAGTATGCAGATGTCGTTGAAAGGCAGGCTTACCCTGACAGAAGGCACAGCAGAGATGAGTAGAGATGATGGGGAGTAGACACCCAAAACTGTAAGGGTAGCTCTTGAAGTAGCACTTCCCCTGACCCACAGGAACAACTGGCAGACTGCTGTGGGTGACCGATGGGAGGTTACTGGTGGGGTCAGGATGCCAGTTGGTTTTACTTAACTTGAGTTGCAGTAGGTTCTGTATTTTTAAAGTTGCTTGAGGTTCTTGAAGAGGTGACAGAAACAGGTTCTTTTGAAGATCGTCGCCAAAAACTTGTAGTGATCAAGTCCACTCAGTTGAGATGATTTAAGGAGGTTTATTAGAAGATGGTGCAAGATCACAGGAGGATTAGAACAAGACCAGATCAGGATCAGTTCAGGTCCAGAGGGAGACCCCACCAGGAGCAGCCAACAGGCAGCTCAGCCCAGTCAACTGTGAACATTTGACTCATAACATTCTATGACATGTTACCACAGTAAGATTCTATAGGCAGGGCATGAATAGCATTGAACTCAGGATATAACAAGACTGGAGTGATGTTTCAGAAAACGCAGGCTGAAGGGTGAGAGAGTTGAGAATGAAATTCTGCAAATTCAAATCAATCCAGGATTGGTACTGGACCTCTCAACCTGTTGGCAAAGTGGACAACAGCACTGTGACACAGTACCTATGCTGCATGATTGTCAGGACACACATAGCCTATGGAATGAGTTGGGTGTCATGATTGAGCAAATTATTACCCAACCCAACACCAATACCACAACAAGTGATACTGTTTCATGATGCAGCCAATATACCCTCCCTGACAAACCACAAGAGCTGTCTGGTCTCCATGGCACTGACGACAGCCAGACTTTGTATCCTTCTGCATTGCCACTCCCCACACAAACCCCCTTACAATAAATGGTTGATAGAAATGTACAGTACCGCCTCTTACCAGAGACGCATATACAAAGTGCAAGACAAGGCAGAGATCTGCATACAAATATGGGCACATTTTCTAGATACTAATGATTAAGAAGAAATTCTGACTAATGTTTATTGACTAGTGTTCATTGTACAGTGGAATGCTGACACACTGCAGTGTCGTATATAATGGTGAAGCCCTACTTCCTGCCCTCCTTTTTTTTCCTTTTTTCCTTTTTCTATTTCCCCCGTCAACCCCAACCTGCTCCCCATTGTTTAAGCTGTTTAATCTGGCTCAACTAAGCCTTTCCTTTCTCTAGCATTTGAAGTTAATGACCTCAATGTATACCAATCCTTGCATACATTGTAGAGCACAATATATTTTATTTGATGGCCTTTCCTGCCACATGTTATGTACTGTGATCTATTAATTGCGGCTGGCGCTGGGTGTTGTAAACTAATAAAGGAGGATTAAAAAAAGAGTTGTACCGGTCCCTGATAGAGTTCCTCTCTGAGTTGACTGTCATTCACAGAGTCAAAGGTTCTAAGTTCACCAACATAAATATTGCGCCTAGATTCTGAAAGGAAGCGCTAGACTTGTGAAGCAAGTGCAAGTTTGTACACCCTTTTGGTAACCGATAGACTGACTTCAGTTCTTGGCTCTCAGGTTCTCCTCCAACCTGTGCATCATTTCCACAGAGAATCAGAAGATGAGATATCACGCACACCAATTGTTAATCAGAGTATCATTGGATCTTTAACGGGTAATGGCGTGCTGCTAGAGGAGCGACCCCTGAACCAAGGTCGATAGATAATGTTAGTTGCACTGCCCCTTCCGGGGTGGTGTCCCTCTGTGCGCACAGCGCTATGGGGTAACAAAGTTACCAGTCTTATCAAACGAAAATTGAATCAAAAGTTCATTTATTCATGATGAAAATATGTTTGCCATATTGTAAACTTCATGTGTTGTATCACAACGGTATCAACGGATATCCTCTATGCATTTCGGGTGGAAACCCTTCATCAGGAGGAATCCTATTACAAAAATAGGAGATCATGTGGCTTACCCCCTTAAACAATTATGCAATTTAACAAACCATACAAATGAGTGTATGACATGTCCCATCCAAGATATCAAAAATTGAAAAAGTAGTCGGAGTATGAAAACACGCAATTGTGAGGAGTCAGAGTATGAAAACACGCAATTGTGAGGAGTCACCCAAAGGTGTTCCCTAATGTGAAAAATACGACGAAGTAACGCATAGTAGTGGTGACTTTAGAAATAGTGCACGAGTGAAATTTAATAGTAAAAAACACCGCGAGTGAAATTGTACCATATGTGATGCTAAAGTCGGTTCAACACATAGGAAGAAAGCTCAGACGCTGTATTGGTAATAGTGAGTGAAAATAAAGTCAAACACCAAAGTTGGAAAGAGACGTTACCTCGGTTCGTTGGTTAATGGTGACTTTAGAAATGGTGCACGAGTGAAGTTTAATAGTAAAAAACACCGCGAGTGAAATTGTAACATATATGATGCTAAAGTCGGTTCAACACATAGGAAGGAAGCTCAGATGCTGTAATGGTAATAGTGAGTGAAAATAAAGTCAAACACCAAAGTTGGAAAGAGACGTTACCTCGGTTCGTTGGTTAAACTGGCATAGCGAAAATGTGCCGGTCCGGAAGGCCGTTAGTTATGAGGGTCGCCATGTTAAATAGGGAAGTAAATAGTTAACATAAAAAGAGGACTCAAAGTGCTGCGGCCATCTTTGAGAGGCGGAATGTACTGGTTACTGTGATAGTGTCAAATGACGAGTATAACGAATATATAACAGATGAAAAATGAATCAAGGAAAATCGGGTGTGTTAGCTGATAACGGAAGATTAGTAAAGTGACTGTGTTTAAATGCAGCTAAAAGGTGTCAGATGTCAAATGTTGGATGGAAGGAATGTCAAGAACAATAAAGTTGGAAAAAAGGTTGAGAAAAAAAAGGTTGGAAATAAAGTTTGGAAAAAAGATTGAAAAGCAACAAAGATTCAAAAATCTTAATTTAAGAGATGGAATTACGAAAAAAAGAATGAGTCGAAAAAAAGTAATGTTGGAAAAAATAGGAAAGAGTCAAAGTATTATAGAATTGAGTGAAAACATAAAAGTTCAAACTTTCACGTAGGCATCAATACAAAGTCAAATGAAGCAACTGAGTTCAAGGCGGTCATTCAGACCATGGGGCACCATGGAGTTCATTTTGTATATCCAAGATGTTTCTCTTTGGATCAAAAATTTTCGGTTGTCACATCCTTCTCTTAATGGAACTGTCTCACACACTAGGAAGCGTAATTGACTGACATTGTGTTTGTGTTCATTAAAATGTGTTGCTACTGTGGATTTCAGGTTGTTATTGCGAATATTGCTTTGATGTTCGTTTAGTCGTGTTTTCATCTTTCTTTCCGTCTTGCCAATGTACGGAAGACCGCATGGACACTTCAACATGTAGACGACGTTTTTAGAATCACAGGTCGCTGACACAAAAAGTTTGATATTATGGCCCTTGGTTGGATGCTGTATGTTGTTGCCTTTAATGATGTTGTTACAGTTGCCACAGTTATGACAGGGTGTGGTGCCCTTATATTCAGAAATGCACTGTGGGGAGCGTGTTGGTTTTAGTAAGTCCATGAGATTCTTGCTCCTTTCATAGGCGAACAGCGGTTGGTCTGAAAAAATGTGATTGAAGTCATGTTCCATTCGTAACAAGTGCCAATGCCTAAAAGGAATGTCAAGAACAATAAAGTTGGAAAAAAGGTTGAGAAAAAAAAAGGTTGGAAATAAAGTTTGGAAAAAAGATTGAAAAGCAACAAAGGCATTGGCACTTGTTACGAATGGAACATGACTTCAATCACATTTTTTCAGACCAACCGCTGTTCGCCTATGAAAGGAGCAAGAATCTCATGGACTTACTAAAACCAACACGCTCCCCACAGTGCATTTCTGAATATAAGGGCACCACACCCTGTCATAACTGTGGCAACTGTAACAACATCATTAAAGGCAACAACATACAGCATCCAACCAAGGGCCATAATATCAAACTTTTTGTGTCAGCGACCTGTGATTCTAAAAACGTCGTCTACATGTTGAAGTGTCCATGCGGTCTTCCGTACATTGGCAAGACGGAAAGAAAGATGAAAACACGACTAAACGAACATCAAAGCAATATTCGCAATAACAACCTGAAATCCACAGTAGCAACACATTTTAATGAACACAAACACAATGTCAGTCAATTACGCTTCCTAGTGTGTGAGACAGTTCCATTAAGAGAAGGATGTGACAACCGAAAATTTTTGATCCAAAGAGAAACATCTTGGATATACAAAATGAACTCCATGGTGCCCCATGGTCTGAATGACCGCCTTGTACTCAGTTGCTTCATTTGACTTTGTATTGATGCCTACGTGAAAGTTTGAACTTTTATGTTTTCACTCAATTCTATAATACTTTGACTCTTTCCTATTTTTTCCAACATTACTTTTTTTCGACTCATTCTTTTTTTCGTAATTCCATCTCTTAAATTAAGATTTTTGAATCTTTGTTGCTTTTCAATCTTTTTTCCAAACTTTATTTCCAACCTTTTTTTTTCTCAACCTTTTTTCCAACTTTATTGTTCTTGACATTCCTTCCATCCAACATTTGACATCTGACACCTTTTAGCTGCATTTAAACACAGTCACTTTACTAATCTTCCGTTATCAGCTAACACACCCGATTTTCCTTGATTCATTTTTCATCTGTTATATATTCGTTATACTCGTCATTTGACACTATCACAGTAACCAGTACATTCCGCCTCTCAAAGATGGCCGCAGCACTTTGAGTCCTCTTTTTCTGTTAACTATTTACTTCCCTATTTAACATGGCGACCCTCATAACTAACGGCCTTCCGGACCGGCACATTTTCGCTATGCCAGTTTAACCAACGAACCGAGGTAACGTCTCTTTCCAACTTTGGTGTTTGACTTTATTTTCACTCACTATTACCATTACAGCGTCTGAGCTTCCTTCCTATGTGTTGAACCGACTTTAGCATCATATATGTTACAATTTCACTCGCGGTGTTTTTTACTATTAAACTTCACTCGTGCACCATTTCTAAAGTCACCATTAACCAACGAACCGAGGTAACGTCTCTTTCCAACTTTGGTGTTTGACTTTATTTTCACTCACTATTACCAATACAGCGTCTGAGCTTTCTTCCTATGTGTTGAACCGACTTTAGCATCACATATGGTACAATTTCACTCGCGGTGTTTTTTACTATTAAATTTCACTCGTGCACTATTTCTAAAGTCACCACTACTATGCGTTACTTCGTCGTATTTTTCACATTAGGGAACACCTTTGGGTGACTCCTCACAATTGCGTGTTTTCATACTCTGACTCCTCACAATTGCGTGTTTTCATACTCCGACTACTTTTTCAATTTTTGATATCTTGGATGGGACATGTCATACACTCATTTGTATGGTTTGTTAAATTGCATAATTGTTTAAGGGGGTAAGCCACATGATCTCCTATTTTTGTTATAGGATTTCTCCTGATGAAGGGTTTCCACCCGAAATGCATAGAGGATATCCGTTGATACCGTTGTGATACAACACATGAAGTTTACAATATGGCAAACATATTTTCATCATGAATAAATGAACTTTTGATTCAATTTTCGTTTGATAAGACTGGTAACTTTGTTACCCCATAGCGCTGTGCGCACAGAGGGACACCACCCCGGAAGGGGCAGTGCAACTAACATCATTTCCACAGAGAACATCTCAGATTTGCTGTGAGTTGCTGGGACAGCGATCTCTAGATGTTCTACATTTCTAAGGCACCTCCCTGCTGTTTCAACAAACCTACATTTCTTAACTCCAGGTGCTCTGCAATGCCTTCATCTGGTCCAATGAGCAGCGAGAATAAGTGATAAACACTCCAGACAATTGGGTTGTGCATACTTCACCTTATCCATCACTATTAATTGTCCTGTATAGGGTAAATGGTATAATGGCTCAGCAGGAAATAGATAAACTGTGGTGCTTACACTTAGGATTATTCGAAGTTAGGGAACACTCGAACACTCACCCCTGGACCCTGACCCCAATATTTGGAAAATTGGACAATAAGACCACATTTTTTACCAAGCTGTAGAATGTGGTAATTGACCGCCTTAGCTGGAAATACAGAGGCCTCACATGCCCCAAAACATGAGAGGACTGAGCTTCTTAGAGAAGAAAGTATATTTTCAGGCGGGAAATGGAGTTAAGATTTATAGACCAAATGGGCTATAAATAGCATACGCTGTGCTGCAAAACTCCAGCGAATAGTTGAGAAGGTTACAAGATTGTTTTACCAGGATGGTGATGCGGGAGGAACGGGAGGTTGTTGGTTCTGGGTGATGGGAGAAGTTTCTTTTGTTGGCTCTGCCCACCTTAAGATTGTATGGTTGTTAAAATATCAATACAATGATTGAAACTCAAAAACTTTTTTCCATAAAGTAAGGCAGCAATGTCCATATCTCTTCACCAGTGATGTAGAAATGTGCAGGCCCACAATAAATAATCGCAATTTTTGTAGCCTGGCTGGACAACACATGTGAGCATCACCATAGAGGGGTTTTGACCCTACCCACATATTGCGAGCCTGAAGTACATGGTTTGATTGGGCAGACATTGTGTGCTTACAGAAAAAAGCGGTTGCCCTCCACATAACTATGACTATTTTGTTTAGTTATCCAGCTGCCTGACCTGGAATTTTCAGGGGCAGATACATGGCATTATAATGGTAAAAAAGTCGTAGATATAAGCAAAAGAGTCTTAGATAATTAGGTAGTTTATGGTGTTTGTCTTTCTCTAGCAGCCGCAGAGATGGGGAAGGGCAGAAACTGGGAACCTATACCATTCCATATGTTGAAATTCTGTGTGTTTTATTACGATTGTGTCAGAGTGTGAATGCAAGAGTGAGTCAGTGAATGAATGATTGGATGTATAAGTGCAAAAAGTGCAAAAATGAGTACATGTATGATAACCTATTGAATGCCTAACCCAGTCAGTTACACAAGAGGCACTTGCATTCAAAAGCCAGATATATTACCGTTGCCTGTTTCCTGTTTTTCCTACTGTAATCCATTGCTAATTTTGAATGTTTCACAAAGCATAATTGTAGTATAGCGAAAAGACCATTGTGATTTAGTACTTGGTCTTTTCTTTTGTTGAATTGTTTGTTTTTGTCTGACATTTTTAAATACCTTACTTTACCAACTAACTCCATGTCACCAGGACGCTGCGCTCTTGCACTTGGTTTTAGTTTAACAGTTTATTGTATTTTGGAGTTTTAGTCTGGGTTCACTTAGGTTGATCCAATTGAGCTAATATACCAGAAAGCAATGGGTTATTAAAGAAGGAAAACCATGACCGAAGCATTTCCCCCTTTACAGCATGAAGTCCCATGATAGCTTTAAAATTACTGATGGGTGCTCCTTGGCCTGTCTAGATGATTAGGTACGCCATATTGTTGCACATTGCCTTCTACCTAGATTCACACTTTATAATCCCCTTCAGATCATGTTACAAATGCGATTCCTCGTTGGCTGAGAAATGCTCCCAGGCCAGGCAGGAACCAACAATCAAGTCAAGGTACACTAGCAAGAAAAAGGCAATGAATAAAGTATTTGTGCAGCATACAGCAATGCAATGAATACACCACAAAAAGACTCCACACATATTTAGACAAATTGAAAATATTTATCTGAGCAAAATAAGACCAAAGTGACAAAAATCCAATCGGTAGAAGTCGAGATATGAATTTTTAAAGACCAAACCAAAAATAGTGCTTAGAAGTCATTAGTGGTCAAAAGGTTACTTGAGGTTCCAAAGGACCATTACAAATCCAAAGTTCAGGATGACTGCGATGGAGGGCAGGCTTACTGTGCGACCCAGACAGGTCCCACTGAATAAATACCTTGGTTAGAGCAAGTGTCGCGATCAATATCCTACTACGTCATCATTGAGCTGTGCAAAGGAGGTCCCGCGTTGTTGTCGAGCTCCGTTGAAGTGAATGCAATGTGTTGTCATCGAGTCGCACAGAGTGTTGTCATTGAGCCGTGCAGGCTGTGGAATTGCTGTTGTCGAGCAGCCTCTGTGTCAGCACTGAAGAGCGCTGTGATGGAATTTCTCACACAGTCAATGCAAGGCATCAGTTTTAGCAGAAATCAGTTATAGAACCCACTTCTGAGGCCCCAAACTTGGAGGGGGCACCTCAGGCAAGGGTAGGACTCACAGAAGGCAGAGTCCAGCAGCACCAGCAGAACTGTCAGAAGTCCTTTAAATCGCTGAGACTTCAGAAAACAGGAGGCAAGCCAGCAAGCCCTTGGAGATCCATAGACGGAAGGCAGAGTACAACTCTCCATCCAGCAGAGTTGGGGAGCAGCAGGCAGCAAGGGCAAAAAGTAGAAAAGCAGTCCTTCCAGAAAAGCAGTCCAGTTGAGTCCTTTAAGCAGCACAGTAGTCCTTCTGACAGAGGTTCAGTTAAAGATCCAGAAGTGTCTGATTTTAGAGGGTCAGTATCCAGTACGTATACCCAAAAGTTCATTTGACGCACTGGAGACTTCAAAGCAGTTCACTGAAGTGCACGATGATCCCTTTCAACCAAGTCCTGTCTGGCAGGCTAACAAAGGGGCATAAATCAGTGCTTTGTGTGTGGGCAGGACACTACCTATTGAAGTGTTAGCATCAGCCCCTCCCATCCCTTCATGCCCAGTAAGACCAATCGGAATGCAGATGAGCATCACCTTCCTGTGTTTGTGGCTATCTAAAGGAAATGCACAAACTGTAGCTGTCTCCCAACCCATACGAGTATTGGAAACAGGTTGTCAGGCACAAAGAGCAGTAAGTACAGAGAAAGGTCCACTTTCTAAAAGTGACATTTCTAAAAAATTAATGTTAAATGCAACTCTACCAGTAAGGAGGATTTAGCATTACCATTCCAAAGCTATGAAACATGAAAAAGCTATTCCTCTCTGATCAGGAATTACAGTTTAAGGGTTTATTCAGGAATTCCCAATGCTGGCCTATGATAGGGGTAGGCCTTACAGAGGGAAGTGGAGTTGGCCTACCAGCTAGGGCGGTTGACCTCGAATCTGGGGAACCGGGTTCGAGTCTTGGCAATAACGCTGAACATCCTGTGATTCTGGGCAAATCACTTAATCTCCCTGTGCCTAACAAAAATGAATGTGTCCTCATGTAACGCAAATGGTGCTATGTAAAGTGCTCTGATACCCGGTACCGGGTCAAGTTTGCGCTATATAAAACTCTGTAAAAAGAAGAAAAAAAAGTGGTAAATGTAATAGGCTGTTTGTGAATATCAGGACATGCAAAACATACAGGTACATGTCCTACCTTTTACTTACATGGCACCCTGCCCTTAGGGTTACTTTGGGCCTACCTTAGTGGTGGCTTACATATAAGTAATGGGTAGTTCAATGCCTTGCAAGTCATTTTAAATGCCAAGTCGAAGTGGCAGTAAACTGCACACAAAGGCACTGCAGTGGCAGGCCTGAGACAGGTTTGAAAGGCTACTCTGTGGGTAGCACAATCAATGCTGCAGCTCACTAGTAGCATTTGAAGTATAGGTCTTCGGTATTTGGTATATCACTTTACAAGGGTTTTACCGGTACAGCAAATATGCCAATCATGTTTAGGAGAGAAGCACATTCACCTTAGCACTGGTTAGCAGTTGTAAAGTGCTCAGAGTCCTAAGTCCAACAAAAGAATCCATAAAAATGAAAGGCAAAAGGCAAAAATTTGGGGGAAATACCACCCTAAGGCTGACAGGTCTAACACATAGATACATGTTAGATGCGTAACACAAGCTACCACCCTTCTGTAAGGTGACCCATTCAGCTGAAGGTCTATGAATATACATGAGATGGGAAGTCTCAGGGGCCATGCACCACATTCTGCAGAAAGACCCCATTATTTTGATTAACGCCACTGATGCAGCTAAATAGAGTGACAATATATGTTGGCTATCAACGGCAGGTGATTTTCACCAAACCACGTACATGGTATAATTTGGAGAATGATTTTATGATTTCAAGTCAAGTCAAAAGATATGTTTATTTAGACCTTTGGCCTTTAAACAATACAACAATTTTTATCTATTGCATTTTAAAATACATTTTAAAACATTTTTTAAACTTGTAATTTGTTTTTCAGGCTTCTGGAGCGGATGCCTTGGAGTTAAATCTCTCCTGCCCACATGGCATGGGGGAGAGAGGAATGGGCCTGGCTTGCGGGCAGGTATGAATTTTTACCACTTTGTTTTTTTTTGTTTTTTGATACTGCGTCAGCGCATCTGCGAGACCCAGGGCTGACGAGGGAAGAAACGGATTGTGTCTTGAGTTGATTTTTGTATTTTTACTATGTCTTCGTTTGAATATGTAATGCTTCAAAGGAGGAAAGGAGAAAAGCTGATATTGGGCATTTAGTTTTATTGTGGGGAAAATCGGCATTATGCGCTTAACGTGAAACCTTATCATAACTGTGCTGAATGGGCTGAGGCGGAATTAGCTGAATTCTAATGTAATGTTCTTTATTCATTCTCGCTGTTGACACGGGATCCCTGAAGGAAAAGACTGTATAAAATGCTTACTTTTATTGTAATTCTGTGCTAAATGGGGCACAACATAAATTGCATTTTAAATTTTTAGCTCGGGCTTATGATTTCCTAAGTGTGCTTTGGGAGCCACAAAAGAGTTTGATCCTACTCTTTTATTTATATTTAATCAAGTACCAAAATAGCAGCGCTCAGCAGCGCCGCATTGATAGTCATGAGGCCTACACACGCGCATGTTATCTATTTTATTACTATTATTTTATTTTTTTAAGGGAAGGGATATATTTACCGAGCTAAATCAACCCCCAGCGTTTGGGATTTTTCTAAAGCTGTGTATTTCTTTGGAACCTAGTCACTTTGAAAATTCATTTTGAAAAGTATTGATTTATTGATCAATACCCTGCAGATGGTTAACTCTGAACCTGGTGACAGTGGATTACAAAGATAATTCAATGGGTAGCATTACTTTATTGCACTGTAAATCTCATTTCATCTTTCAGTCAGAGTGAGTGAGTGAGAAGCAAACATAGCACACAGAAATCTCTGATGCTTCCTGGCATTCGGTAAAATGTGGACACAAAAGAAACCGGATGAGAATTACAATGATACAAGAGCAAACTTTAGAGAACACTCTCAACATTGCGAAATAAGAATTAGCAAAGCCAAGAGGTCTCTAGACATATTGGCTGTGCTAGTGCTTATTTATATCAGTACTCCATAGCTGCTGGAGTATCACGGCGTAGTCATGTGCATATGTCATGAGACATACACGCACATAAGCGCATATGTCAGCCATCTTGGAATAATTTCTGTTTTTAAGGAAAAACCTGTCATGATGCCCTGGGTGATGTCGCATACATGCGTATGCATCAGAGCACATGAGAACACATGTCGTGATGCAGGCATTTTGTGTCTTTTTTTTATTTATTTTTCCGACTTCCACTTCAGAAGGTTAAAAGTGCACATGAAATATAAAATGCACAAGAGCACTCAAAACAAAAGCGAGTGATCCAGTAGCACTATGCAACTGCCAGGCTCTAGCAAAATAAATAAATATAAACAGGTGCCAGGACGGAGAGAAGCTTGTGAGCACTGGTGAGCAACGGATGAGCAGAGCCCCTCACAGGAGAACGTGCACAGGATCCCTCATGGAGTGAGCGGCGCCTTAGCACTCTTCAAAAGCCGAGCCCTAAGGGGAGGATATACATTTTAAGAAACAAGAATGCGGAGAGGCAACACTTTTTTAGGATGCTTACATCTGCCAGAGGAAGTGGGCGGACACGAACAATGATGAACAACCCTGTTAGCCAATGCCTAACGCCAGCTGAACCACAGTAGCTAATGGCTGATAGGGGGGTGTTCAAACTGCCTTGCTGTATGTGTGTTGGTGCACGATTTTGTGTATTGTGTGTGTTGTGTTGGCTTTTGGTGGCAATAGCTTTCGAAAGTAACCTTCTTGTCTCTGGTTTTTCGGTTTGGCCCCTTTAATCATGTAGATCTGTTCATTGTTTTGCTGCTGGCACCTCTCTGGGCCTTCAGGACATTTTTTCCCATCATGTCTGACCCTCTGTTGGAAAAGGCTTATGATCATTTATTCCCACTAGATTTTTCAATTATTGACTACCAGTTTGAACTTTTACTGTGAGTGTGTCTGACGAGTCTCACTTTCTGTAAATACTGTGGGAATGGACTCAGATTGTTAACCACCAGCGTCACTCTTTTTAGATGAGGCCGCCTCTGCGTAGCTAGGGAAAAAAGGCTGTAGTGTCACACCAATGAACTCAGGGATCTTATTTTGCTGGTCCAACATTGAGTGCATGTTGCATCGTGAGGGTCAAATGGACATTGTTTAGCACCTTCAGAGTCTAATGCCCCCTCATTACTGAGCGGGGGTTCCATTCATGCAGTCATTTCTTTTCTGCCCTGGTTGTACTTCCAGATTTGTAGTTAACTCTGTGCTCTTATATTTTATGTTGACTCTCTTACCTTCTAAGACAAACCACAGTCTCACCCACAAGAGTTGGCCTCTGTAACCAAGCAGACTTGGAACCCATTGTTTGACTGCAGCACAAATTCAGCTGTGCCTGCTATGGAATATTCAAATAGTCAGGAGGACATTCCTGGAAATTTTGTCCATAGAGTTTACACCTTTCCTGCGTATCCCTACCACCTAGTCAGTGTTCACCAGAGATCCAAAAATGGCTA
Organism: Triturus cristatus; assembly: GCF_964204655.1. Classification (NCBI taxonomy): domain Eukaryota; kingdom Metazoa; phylum Chordata; class Amphibia; order Caudata; family Salamandridae; genus Triturus; species Triturus cristatus. The sequence goes on along the minus strand of NC_140586.1, from coordinate 400,625,996 downwards.
GTCCCAATTTTCTTCTGGGATTTGGATTCTTCCTCTTGGTTACTACTGTAGCTTCAGGCTCTCGGTGAAAGATCCTCAAGAACAGTCTCGCTTGAGCAAGAGCTCCAGCAGGGTCCAGTTCAGCCACATTCAAATAGTCAGCTGCTGGGACCCGTTCCTTGGCCTTCTAGGTCCTGAAGCAACAGTATGCCAGCCAACTAACCCTTGGAGAGCACTTCCACTCCCTGCTTGCAAATAGAAGCCAGGTCACACTTGAGTCTAACCTTCAGGGAGATGCATAGAGCCTCCCTGAACCATAGACCAGAAGAATGCTACCCAAGAAACGATCATCTACAAGGGCAGATGATCTGTGTAATCCTTTGCATGGTGGACAATATTTAGTTTTGTTACATTGTTCCTTGTTTGGAACCTTTCCACCTTTCATTTGCCCATTCCCGGTACCTACTATCAGTCTCTTGCCGTGATGTGATCACATCTCCATCACCTAATAAGTCTGGGTGCTGAAAGACACATGGGCATGCCAGATTTGGGGTTCACCTGCCTTGTAGTGCAGATGTACATCACTCATTTGGCTTACTTGCTAGCCAGATACAGATAGATAGAACAGGGTTTGAGTAGCACTAATGCATGCCCTTATTTCGGTGTGCTCACAAACCAATCATCCTTGTTGGTCAGTTAGTCATTTGCCTGCCATCACTACCAAGACCTGCCTCCTCCAGTTGTAAACCTATTGACCCAGAGCATATCTCTTCCCCCAAGACCCCCACGTAAGAGATGTTCACTTTCAATGGGCCAATAGACTCTTTGTATTGGGTTAGAGAAAAGCCTGAATGCTGCACACTGAGAAACGTGATTCTGCTGTTTTAGGAACCTAAGGTTTCTGGTGTTCACAAAGTGTATTGATCATGAACAGTTCATAGAGATTTACCATGATTTTGTGGTATTTTGATCTTGCATGGTCCTTTTGTTTTTGAAAGATGCAGTATTTGCTATAACTCAGTGGACATTCCATATTGTGTGTAAAGGGTGCACAGTAGTAAATTTGCATGTAGAGAGATCATGTTGCTTTATTTGATTTGAATAGTTTTTATTATTTAACTGCTTTTTTATTGCACACATACATGAAGTGTTATTTAAGTGTTGCTCTTTTACATTAGGTAATAGCTCTGGCAGTGCATTTCTATTGGTATTTCATAAATGTATATCTCAGCACAACCTTCAGACCAACTCTTTTGAGTTAAGAATTGACTGCTATTAAGGAGGCCTAGAGACAAGCTTTCGGGCGCAGAATGGGTAACGATTCTGCAGGTTAGTGGGAAATGCTCTATTACTTACCGGTAATCTTCATTACTCCGGGTCCCGTAGTTTTCGTCCCATTCATTGACAAAGTTGAGATAACCATCTCCTGACAGAAAGAAAGACCAGAGGAATGCTGGGACCCTAATACTGCCCCACCCACCGGGAGTACATAAGCAGTACTTCCCAGCATCCCACCTGTACAACCAAGTCCACACAGGCAGGCCTGCCGCCCTGGAGGGAGGGGCGTATGAATGGGACGAGGACAATTGGACCCGGACTAATGAAGATTACCGGTAAGTAATAGAGCATTACCCCCAGGTCCCTTATGTCCTCTTCCCATTCATTGACAAAGTGGAGAATACCAAAGCAGAAACCCAGCCTTCCGAACCAGCAAGCACACCCAGGAAAGCCCACCAAGGCAGCACCCAGAGGGAGCAAAAAAAGGGGGGAACTGCAGGAGGCAACCGGCCAGTAATTCAGAACCCGCCAGAAAGGGACACAACCAAGGACCGGAAACCAAGCCAAGGAGAACAGAAGGCCACAGCCCCAACAAGGAGGCAGCCAACCAGAAAAACTGGAAGCAGCCCAGGCCCCAGGAAAGAACGACCAGCACCACCAGGGCCACCAACGATAACCACCAAGCACCCAGCCCAGAAGGAGAAGCCACAGCGAGATCCCAGGAGCAGGCAAAGCCACAAAAAGCCGGGGCAAACAGGAACGGACACCCAGGAACCCGGCCGCACAATGCCCAAAGAGCCAGCAGGATCAAAGCGCCACAAGGAGAAGGCCACAAACCGAACCAGGGCCCGACACCAAACCACAGAAGGAGCAGCAGAAAAACCCCGGGGCGCACAGCACCCCCGACCAGGAGCCAACCAGGCCCGACCCCACCCAACACTGGAGAGAACAGCTGAGCGGGAGATGGCAGGGACAAAAAGATCACAGGCCAAGAAAACAGCTGGAAGCCAGGGCCGAAGACAAGCAAACCGCCGAAGCAGGAGGACCCCGACCCAACTCGCATCCAGAAGAAGCCACGCAGAGCACAAGCCGAAGCACAGGGCAGGAGGCAGACAGAGACCCACAGCACACAACCGCCGGACCACACAGCGACCCGGACGAAAACAAACAGAGGCAACCACCCATGCGGAAACCGGAGGAAGCAAAGGAGCCAGAGGCACAAGCAGCACCAGACCCCAGACAACCAGCAGCAAGGAGGGCAGAGCCCTACAGAAGCAGACAAACACCACAGAACCACACCCCCACAGGGGAGGGGAGGAGGGAAGGGGGACATGCCAAAGACCAGAACACACCAGGAACAGCACCCGGGAGAGCCAGGGAAGACAGGAGCGGGCAGAACACCAGCACCAGGTAAGACAGAGGACGCCAGGCAAAACACATCCCAGAGCCGGCACAGAAGACACAGAGCAGCCAGCAAGACCAAGAAGGCACAGCTGGAGCCACACCGAAGCAGCAGCAAGCTGGCAGAGCAGGGGCAAACGGAGGCAACCCCGGACACGCCAACCCAGAACATCAGGACCCACACAGGCCCGAAACGCAAGACGCAGCCCAGCGGCAAACAGGGCAGAGAGTCCCCAGCCACAAGAAAGGCCAACAAAGGAGGAGCACCGGGGCAATGGGGGGGGGCCCCAAAGCCCAACCACAGCCAAGGAAAACCCAGCAGAACCAGGCAGAAAAAACGCGGGCATCCAACCAGAGGCAAAGCAAGCCCGGGAAGAGAACAGCCAGCAGGAGTAGGCCTAGAAGGGCACACAAGGGCACGGCTGACACCACCTGGGCGCCCCGCCCAAACAACCAGAGCGCACAGGCAGTGCCGAAGAAGGTGACCAACAGGTGCCGAAAAACCCCACAGGAGTAGGGAAGCCCAAGGGGCCTCCCACCCAGGCACCAGGCAGGCCCAGACCCTGCCACTAACAGAGACCAGAGGAGACCAGGAGCCCACAGGGAGCAACCGCACCAGGAACACAGGTGGACCCCCAACAAGGAGAACCGCAGCGACATGAACCCCGGACCACCAGGGAAAGGGAAACCAAAGCAGCAAACCACCACACGGAACGCACGCCAGGGGGAGAATGGGCGAAAGAACAACGCCCCCCCAGCCCAAGGCATGCCACCACGCCAGGGCAGGAGGACAACCAACCCGGGCGCCAGGCACACTGGGGACAGAAAACCCAACCCACAGCCAGGCCGTGAGAGGGCCGAGGCAACAAGGCCCTCAACGGACCACCAGAAGCAGACCCCAATCTGCACCACACACCAAAGGAAGAGCAGGAGCCCAACCACACCAGCCAGAAAAAGCCACAGCACCAGGCAGCCAAGCACCGACCAGGCAGGACCCCACCAAACCCCGAGGCCATACAAGGCCAGGAGCAGGCAGGGAAGACTGGAGGCCACACAAGAAACCCCGGCCACCGACAGCCACAACCGGTCCCAAGGACACAACTGGCAAAAGGAAGTGCACAGATCGGGAACGGGACCAGAAGAGGACCGGAGCTGCACACCAGCCCCAGCCGAGAAACAGGAGGAGACAGACAGCAGGCAGAAACAACCAGCGCACAGGGGGCAGAAGAAGGAGCAGCCACCAACCGAGCAGCACCGCCAGCAAAACCTGGAGAAAGGCAAACGCAGATCCAAGGAGAAGGGCACGGCCAGGACCCACCGAAGCAAGCCAAAGGCCGGGAGTAAACCAGAAAAACAGGCGGAGACCCACTGTCCCTGGCAAGCATAGGCGGAGACCCAAGCAAGGATGAAACAGGCCCAACCCAGAGAACAGAGAAGGACGGGGCGACAGGGCCCCAGGCCGCAGCAGCAGCAGGGGAACACAAGGACCAATCCAAGAAACCAGGAGCAGCACAGTGAAAGCGCCAGAGCAACCCCAGCTCAGAAGAGGCAAGCTGCCGGACACAGCACCAGCCAGTCCACATGAAAGAGCCCAAAGGCAGAGGACAAGTTCCACTCGTAGGAGGCCCTGGGACAAAAACAGGCAGCCCCACAACACACGATGGAAGAAAGGGGTGCCGCGCACCCCGGAACCCCAGGCCAAACCCCTGCATCCCCAGGCCAAACACGACCCAAACCAGGAGCACACATAGGGCGCAGCAGGGGAAGCACGCAGCATCTGAGGCCGCGAAACTGCACAGGCCCCAGGACCAGCCGCCAGAGTGAGGACCCGGACAACAGCCCACCACAGGAACAGCGGCACAAAAGAAGGAGCAGCCCGAACCCCCAAACGAGGATCAGACAGGCCAAACACTGCGACACACGAACCGAGAGAACGCACAGCACCGGGAAGGTGGAGGCCCCCGAGAGCAGACCGAGCAGGAGCCGTCAGGCTGGAAAGACTGCAGGACGAGAGCAGGGGCGGACAAGGTGGAACAGACTCAGGCACCGAACACAGAACCAACGAGCAAGAGGCAGAGACTCAACCACCAGGCCACAGCGACCCAGAAGCAAAAGGGCTGAAGGGCGAAGGCCCAAGCAGCAAAACTGCACGAGCACAGCCAGCTCAGGAACGAAGCAGGCAGCGCCCAGCAGGACAAACCAACGCCCACGACCCCTCGTAAGAAATGTACCATGACAACACTTCCAATGGAGCACACAGACCCCGTCGAAAGACCAGGGATCAAGCACCCAATCCACAGAGTAGGAGTCCAAGACCATAACCAATAGGCCAGAGTGACCCCACAAGGGGCGAGTACATTAAGCAAAATGAGCCCCAGAAGCACAAGCAGCGTGTGGAAAGAGATGCAGAGCAACACAGAGGTAGCCCGACATGCAGGGAGAAAATACTGCCCCGGAAGCCGCCCAGAAGCACAGGACCCGAGGCGCGAACCCACGGCACCCAGCACCAAGGCCGGCAGGTGAGCCGAGAGCCCCATCCACACCCCAGCAGTCAAGGCAGCGCTGAAGGACTGCGGATCCACGGGGCAGAGTGGGCGAAGGTATCGCCACCAAGCCCCAACCGAGTGCCGTGACAACACACACGCACCAAGCACCGGCATGCGAGGCACCTGGCCAGCGCTGAAGGCAGTGAGGACCCACCGAGGCAGGCCAGGCCAACAAAGCACCTCTGAGCACCTCAGAACGGAGCGCACAGCACCCGCAGGAACCCAGGAGTGCATGAAACGCGCCATCCAACCACGGACCCCGCTCCATGCCACCCCAAACCTAGGTTCAGCAGGAGTCAAGGAACAAAAGGGCATCTGCAAAAAACAAAGGCAGTGGCGCACAACACAGCAACAGCAGGAAACAAGCTGCACCGGAGAGACTCAGCCATTTCCCAGGCAAGATAAAGGCACATCAGACACACACACACCTGCTGGGAGAGAGGGAAAGAAACGCTACACGGAACTTACCCGGAAAGGGGCCTGGAACACCACCAACAGCAAGGCCCCCACTCCAACAGCGGGAAGGCCAGGAACCAGTAGCGGTCCGTGGAGGGAGTTCCGTGGGGCGGTGTGGCGGGGCGGGGGAGGGGCAGGGTGGGGGAATGTAAACACCGGAATATGGATGAACGGAGGTAAGTACACATTTAAATAAATAAAACGAATTCCTTAGCGCACGCTGCATCGCAAAATGCGATGCAGCGCGCTCAACGAAATTAGTTTTATTTATTTAAATGTGTACTTACCTCCGTTCATCCATATTCCGGTGTTTACATTCCCCCACCCTGCCCCTCCCCTGCCCCGCCTCACTGCCCCACGGAACTCCCTCCACGGACCGCTACTGCCAGGAACAGTGCAAACGCGGCGTGTCTTCCACCCGGCCTGGCCTCAGGAGGACACGCACACGACCCGGAAGCACCCGGGAGGTCACGCACCAGCTGCAAAGGGCCGGCCGGCCAGGCAGCTCACTGGCCACGAACAGTCCTGTCACCCAGCAAGCCCCGCAGGCCAGAAGACAGACCAGGAAACCCCGTGCCCGCATACCACTCTAGCCCAGCAGTAGCAGCACCAGCACACCACGTCCATTCTGTTGAAAGACAGAAAAAAAGAACCGGCGGGATGCTGGGTAAGTACTGCTTATGTACTCCCGGTGGGAGGTGCAGTATTAGGCTCCCAGCATTCCTCTGGTTTTTATGTCAGGAGATGGTTATCTCCACTTTGTCAATGAATGGGACAAGGACATAAGGGACCTGGGGGTAATATCTCAAATCTTACTCTTATTGCTAGGTTGTCCCGCAACCACAAGGATAGGAGAGAAAGTCAAGCACTTTACAAAGAAATAGAAAAAGGAAATAATTACATTGCTACCTACATCACAAGAATTTTTGCTCAGGGTACTATCTACGGTAAAAATCTATGGAGCTATGACATATAATGATTAAAATTATGTCAACCTGGGAAACACGCCTAGACGAACATGACTCTACTCTACTCTTTTTTGAGGAATAGCCCTTTGCTTCCAAGGGAGTCATCGAGCTAAAAAGCATACGCTACTGCTACACTACATTCCTATAGCACCTTATAGCACCTTATTCCGTAACTGGTCGAGAAGTATGAGTATGACTTCAGGCAAGACATTTCGTTTGGTGTGTTTGGCCTTTTTCTCAAGAAGTATTCTAGCCTTGTGTAGACAATAAATATACGCATTGCCATATTATTGTTCAAAATCCTTCATCCTACTGAGCTCATTAACGGTACTAATATTGTATGTACCACAATATTGTTTCTACGTAAATCATTTCTTGTTGAAATGCTGGGTAACTGAGAATAAACTAAGGAAGAGAGGGCCAGAACAACAGTAAACTGCCATTTCTTACAATTGAATGGGTGAAAAAATCATGTTTATTAAGCTTTAAATGTGTGGCATTCGCAATTTTCACATCAGTCCCTAAATTTCTGCTTTGATCTCAAACACTGTTTGAATGCAATTATCTTGAAAATATTCTTATTTTCAAGCTTTAGAATCTTGCAGTTGTTAAGAGTACCTCAAGGCTTCTCATTCAAGCAGTAGTCCCCCAGCACCGTATTCTTTGTAAAAGAGTCAAATACCATAAGCTTTAAAGCAGATCTTTAAGCTTTTGTTTCATTATAGATTAAACGATGCTCTGCAGGATCAGAACACAATGTTCACGTTTTGGCATTTGGGTTTTGATATAAATCAATCCTTTTTAACATTTTAGGGACTCTTTGCTAACAAATCCTTATTTAATATCTACTCTCCGTCCTATGGTCTGTGGCAGTATTCTTGTTTCTATAGGCCTGTTCAAACACCACATTTTGTTGTTGTTTTTATGAAGACATAAATTTTGATTTGACTACAAAAACCACTGTCTCATATTTTATTACATTTTCCTTTTCTACTTCGATTAATGCAGACACTGCTATATGATTAATTGGTTTGGTGGATTTACATGTTCTCCAAATGATTTTTTTTATTTCGTTTGGCAGAAAGCGTGAAGGCGAGGTCCTGCCTTCCATCTTCGATCACATTTTTACTTAGAAAATATAGAAATATTCCAAATCTGGAAATGCATTGGCTTTAAAAATATACGTCAGCGGTTTTGCCTTTATAAATGCAATATGGAATTGTCATTTTGTTTGTTCCCGACCAGTAATTGTCACATACTTTGTTTCTAATCTTTTCACGTATTTATTTATTTAGTTATTTAAATATACATGTATATATACACTCATTTATGTATGCTCTTTTTTTGTTCGATGTTCAATGCACTTCTCCTGACATCCAATCTACCTTTTATTGAGTAGTGCACAGGGAGAGATCGAAAGACACTTGAAGTGAGCAACATTGGAGGGGGAGCAGCTAGTTTGTGTCAGGTCTAATACTACATGTTTTTAGCTCCCTCGATACTTCCAGGATTTGATGAGGAAGTGGAAGAGAGCTTCACAGATAGCGTCCTTGTGAGTAAGCACCTCACCAGGTGGAGATATGGTTTGTCAGAGAAGGCCAGAGGGACTTGTCAAGTCAAATACGAAATGGGAACTTTTAGCATGTGTTTTGGCTGTTTTCAATTTGCTTTATGGCTTCGAGTCCACAGAGATGCCTTGCAGTTTTTTGATGAAGGGTAAGACGACTAATGCATGGACTTCTCATAACGATCCATTGGAAGAAGGGGTTATTTCAATGCTTCTTCATGGCTTGTCAAAGAAAAGTGCATCAGTGTATTCACAAGACACCAAGGGCATGCCTTTGCTAAAGCACCAGCTATGTATGCAACCCTTACAGCAATATTACCTTTGCATCAATAAAACCTTCCCTTGAAGTTGGGTATGGCCTTCACCTTGCTCTAATTGCTGATTAAAGTAAGAAGAGTAAATCTTCCAGGATAAGATAATGTCAGACTTAATGTAAAGTAAATGTTTTGCTATGTGAAATGTTTACGTTGTCGATGTTACCGTCAACCTTCATGTGGTAACAAAGTTTGAGTCACTTAGGATGTGCACAAATAATACAATGTAGATATTGCAGAGGATCAGTCGTAGGTGCATTCTGCATGGCACTTCAATGATAGTTGGTGGTAGTCGATTAGTCAATAAGGTGGACCATAGTTTAACCCGGCATGCTCCCTTTTTGCAGAAAGTCGATAAAGCATTGCTACATATTTGGGTAAACAAAAGGCTGTTGAAGTAGTATATTGTATCCAGTGGCATCAAATGGTGCTGAGAGGTCAGGAGTGGTCGACCACTTTGGAGAGTGGCTTGCAGCCTGTCTGTGGCAACAAGATGATTACTGACCCGGATATTTTGTTTCAGGGAAAGGGGAGTTGACATATTGCAATGATTTATGAGACCTTCACCATATAGGCATTTCAAATAGCCATGCAAATGTTTCTCGCTCAGTTGTTTTTTACCTGCATGAAGGTGAATATTGTCTTTGAGCTTCAAGTGACTTCCAAAAAGGTGTCCTAAGACTGAATTAAAAACATGGGGTGAAAGTGGAAACATGAGCTTTGCTACCAGTAACTAGTGTTAGGTCAATAGCTTGTCATCCATCTCTGGTGCATAAACTGGTGATGTTTCCTTTGACAAGCCTCGGATAAGAAATGAAAGAACATGCTCCTAAAATAAACAGTTATGAGAAATGCATTGGCAGCAGTAGTTCTGAAAATATTACTAAAGATTGAAAAACATACACCTTGAAGTACCATTATGCTTCCTATATTTGCTACCCAGCGGATTTTGAAGTTCTGCTGTGTTAGTGGTAGCACTATCTATTAGTGTAACAGAGTAACTTTATAGTACATAGTTGTTCACAGCAGCACTTCATTACATTTTGCCCATTTTTCTATTCTTCTCACTGTGTCACTGAAAGGAAGTGCAAAGATGGTGAGTGCTTGAGCACAACTTTATTCAACCCCGTCCGGCAGCAACTGCGTATCCCTGCTCCCCTGCACCATTCCACACATGGAACAGTGTTCCACACATGGAACTATCAACCAACATTCCAGCCCAACACACCCCCTTCCTGCCGACAAAATCACAAAAAAACAATAAAATCTTAATGACTGAAATGCATAAGAAGAGACTTTGGGGCACATGCATCAAGCTTTTTCCACTTCGCAAATGGGCCGATTTGCCTTTTCCTATGCATATAGGTTTTGGCATTCGCAATTTAGGTAATCACATTTATTTGTGATTACCTAAATTGTGAATGCATTTAGGGAAACTCAATTTGCAATACCCTAACGCCTATGCATGTAGTCTTTCCTAAAGGTGAACTGTGCATTTAGGAAACGCTAACTTCAAGTTGATGGTAATTTGTGCTTGCTTTGAAACATGCACAAAAATGCATTTTTCAAAGTGCCATGTAGCTCATACATGCCCTTTGAGCATGTGTGTGCTTTACATGTGCACACATGCCTTTTATTGCTTGGTATTTTAGGGGTACCTTAGGCCCCCGGGCACCATTGGATTTGCATTCGCTATTTGTGATTACCAATTTGGTAATCGCAATGATCGAATGCAATACCATTCATTCCTATGGGCCTTAAGGCCCATAGGAATGAATGGAGTCACATGACCTAATAGCGATTCGCAATTTCCGAATCGATAATAGGTAATGTTAAGGAATCGCAAATTATTTTGCGATTTCTACATACATAGCATTTTGCGATTCCCAAATAGCGAATCGGTAAAATTCGCTATTTGGGAATCGCAAAATACAGGTTTGATGCATGTACCCCTAAGAGAACTATACAGGTGAATGAATGTGACCACAGCAGATGTCTAAGAAGAAAACAGTGAAAGGCAATGTAGTGACCAGAAAGATACAGATAAGAAAATAGTGAATCAAAACATTTCATAATCACTAAACTTTGTGGGACGTGTCCTAGCCCTGACAGATGCTCTGAAAGGAAATACCCTCCCACTGTCAGATGCACTAAATTCAAGGCTTCTGCTGGTCGGAGTAGGCCTTGAAGGATTTGACGTGACTCTGTCATATACTTACTCTGCAGGACACCCATTGGCCTGCGTAGACTCCACATTGGGCTGAGCAGAATCAACATGCACACCCATCTTCCTTCTAACATATTCTGGCTTATATTTGGATGCAATAGAAATAAAACATTTGTTCCATGTCTTCCCATTTTCCAGTATCACTACCTGCTCCTTCACCTTCTTAACCCGAATAAGTGCAGAAAAACATGACAAACCCTTGCGGACAAAACCCAGGCTTTTAACTCTCACCCAGTCTCCCACCTGGACCGTAGGGACCTGATGATGTTTATTCATAGAACCATACTTCTCCTGAACAGCGACTCTCACATCAGCCACCTTTGCCAACCTTGCTACATCAATGGTTTTCCTTTCCATCCATTCTTTATTGAGTTTGGACCCCTCTATCATCCCCCTTAACAAAGTAATAGGAGATATTCCAGTACTTATATGAGGGATAGTTATCATTGCCCACAACATATCATTCATTGCCTACTTCCAATGTAACCCATTAATGAGTGCAAGTTGCAATTGCTCCTTAATGCAGTGGTTTACTCTTTCTAAAAGACCATTGCTGTGAGGATAATAGAGGGAAGTTAGAGTATGCTTTATGCCAGAATTATCAAGAAAATTCTCCATTTCTCTAGATGTTAACTGGGTCCCATTGTCAGTGACCAATTCCTCAGGAAACCCTTCCCTAGAAAATGCCTCCTTGAAGAACCTGATGATGGCATCTGAGTTCATACTGGCCATGAATTTCACCTTGGGCCATTTTGACATATAGTCTATCATGACCAATGCATACTTGGGTGTAATACCCCCAACACCAAAGAGGAGGCCACCAACATCAAACACCACTTTACTCCATGGTGTATTCTTAACCATAATGGGGTTGACAGGAGATGGGCAAGTCACTTGTGATTTGTCCCTGAGGGCACACGTACAACAATTCCTAACATAATGTTCCATCGCCCTGTCCACACCAGGCCACCGGAAATCTTCCCTTATCCTTCTTTTCATGGCCTGGATTCCAAGATGCCCTTCGTGAGCTAAAACTAGAACTCTCTCCCGAAGGCAATCTGGGACAACCAATTGCCAACTCCTGTGCAAAATGTTCCCCACAATGGATAGTTCCGTCTCTATTCTACTGAAAGGAACCAATGCTTCAGAGGTATTTCTGACTGCAGGCCAACCATTCACCACACATATCACCACAACCTGACGGATTCCATAGTTTGATACAGCATCTAACCAATCTTGCTCAGACAAGGCACCTTTTGTGGTGTCACCCATCAAACTCACCGCACACCACACACAATTTCCAATTCATCAGTATCCTCTTGGTCCTCATTGTTGCCTTCCAACAGCAACCTTGAGAGTAAATCGGCAACATCGTTTTTCGCACCAGGCACGTACTCCAACCTATACTGATATTCTTGTAGTCTATTTTGCTATTTGGCAATGCGCGGGGTTATTCTTCCCCCGCCCTTGGTGGTGAACAGGTCTAACAGAGGTTTGTGGTCAGTTCTCAAGATACATTCTTTTTCCCATGCAAACATTTTGAAATACTGAAACCCCACCTCATGGCCAGTGATTCTTTCTCTATTGTGAAGTAAGATGATTCTGTGCTACGCAATGTCCTGGATGTGAATGCAATAGTCTCTTCCTTCCCATGAGCTAGCGTCAGTGGTTATGATGCACGAGTCATTGATATCCAACATTTTAAGTGGACAAGCACTTACAATTTCTTTTTTGATAGATTCAAAGTCCTTATCACAATAATCATCCACACGTACTTCATATTTTTATTTAGGAGGTTGCATAAACTACTGGTTTTGTCAGAGAACTTTCTGACGAATTTGGAGTAATACTCCACCAGTCCAGGAAATGAACAAAGCTGGTCTTTATTTTTGGGGTTTGGTGCACATTGAATGGCATCAAGAATTATTTATTTTGGGCACAATTCCCTTCCCGGATACATGAAGACCCAAGTAATCAACACCTTCTTGAGCAAATTTACATTTCTCCTTTCTTAGGGTCAACCCTCATCCCTTGATGATGTTGAGAACTGTCCTCACTCTGCCGTCATGTTCTGCCATAGATACTCCCAAAATTAAGATGTAATCCTGGAAGAACATTACACCATTGATGATATTGAACAGATTATTCATCAACGCTGCAATACAGCTGATGCCGATGCTTACCCGAACGGCATTCGGATACCCAAAATTCCCTTTCAGGCACAACAAATGACATCAGTTGCCTAGAGTCTCTACTTAACTCAATCTGGTGGTACGCTGAATATACATCCAGAGAGGTTAAGTATTTGGCCTTGTCCAAAGTCGATAACATTTCATTTATGTTGGGCAATGGCTGAGGATCTACCCAGATATTAGAATTGAGATCCCTGAGATCCACACAAAGTCTCATCAACTTGTCTGTCTTACGTGCCAGTAAAATGGGTGCCAACCATTCTGCATCTTCAATGGGTTCTATTAAACTAGCGGAACACAATTTATCTACTTCAATTTTTAACTCACCATGTAGGCATAGTGGCACCTTGCGCACCTTGTGAGCTACAACGTTTGTGTTGTGTTTGAAGATTATACGGTGTTGAAAACCCTTGACTTCCCCCAGCTGTTCACAAAAAAGTCTTAGGGTAATTACTGGCCCTTTCTTCAGTTCCAATTTGATTAACTGGATTGGAATAATCAGAATTTGCTAATGGGTTGTTTTTAAACATATTCAAATATTGTTTAGACAGTACCATTTCGTGATGATGGGGGTCTAAAATAATCTCTAACTCACCTTGTTCAACCCAACCCAACAAATTAGCACCATCCTTGATGATGTATACTGGTCCCACAGAATGTTTACTGTTAAATTGTAAATTAGCATAAACTTTTCCCACAACCTTCACCCTCTTGCCCCATAAGCAAAAACTCTAAAGCCAGATTCATGCACAAAAGTATTATCAAATTCACCAAAATCCTTTTCCTTCAACAAATTGAAAGGAGAACCAGAATCTGCCAAGAATCTTATATCTCTCCTGTTCACAGAGATCGTGCAAGATGAAGGCTTTATTTTGCATAAACCTGCCATGGACGGTACCACTATACTCTACCCTTGGTCTTTTGAGGACAGCATTAGTGTTATTATCCACGTCCAAATCGCAGAAATCTTCCTCAATGTTCTTGACTGACTGTGAGGGAACAGAAAGTTCACCAATATTAGCTCTGCACACGCGTGCAAAGTGACCTTTTTTCCCCACACTGAAAACACTTTTGGTTGAGTGCTGGGCAAAATCTGGCATTGCCCAGATGGGACCTGCTTCCACAATGGAAACATGTGTGTTCACTCTTTTCTGCCTTCTCATTCTTGAGTTTCGGTGATTGTCCTTCGCTACTCTGAGAAAAACCTGTGCTGGTCCTTTTGCTGACTTGTTTGACATTGGATCTGCCATTAAGATGTTTCACTTTCACGGGTTTGGTACACTTGTTCATTTCCTTCATGCTGACTTGTGAATGTTCAATACTCCTTGCTAACTTTAAAGCCAATTCCAAATCAGGGCCTTAAGTTGATAAGAGTTTCTATTGAACTTTCCTATTATTAGCTCTTTCTTCCAATTGGTCCCTGATAATTTCATCACTGAATCCTCTACAGATGCACGTAGCATCCAACGTTCTGAGACTTGCAACAAATTCGTCAATAGATTTGCCTGGAAGTTGGGAACGTTGAAGAAATGTGTGGCTTTCAAGAATGGTGTTTCTCTTTGGATTGAAACGCTTGTCTAAGGTACTAATAATGGAGGTATACTCATCAATTGCAGTTGAGGTCTTCTCCGCCCAACATAAACACACTTACAGTTTCCAATGGTAAGGTTTTCTAAATGTTCTGACCTTAGGTACCAAAATTGTAAACTAAAAGACCTTTTTTTTCTTAGAGGTGAAGGCATCACCATCAATTTCTCCAAAATAAGCCTCAAAGTTTTCCTTCCATTGTTGCCACTTTAATGGGGGAGTACCTGGAACTTGTAGAAAAGGTGCTGGTCCCACAATTCTCTCCATGAGAGTTTGATAGAGAAATTATTAGGAAGACCACAACAAAATCAGTTGCATGAAATCAATGCAGGTACACAGATAGCTCATTAAAAATTCACTTTATTTTTCATTTATTTTTTTTAAACTACAAGAAAAAATTATATTATTTTTGTGTGTTTCTTTCCCTCCTGTTGATGTAACTTTACACAACTGCAGGCAGAATGCAAGTGAATTTCACAAAATATACTTTAAAGGTGTTCCTGTCACCGATTATAATGCAGACAAATGGCTAAAAAACGGGTGATTGGATCTCACCCAATATGGCCGACACGTTCAACACACGATGCGTGTGTTTTCTACAAGAAAGAGGGCTTGTACTGCTGGCAACAACTTGCCCAAACTTGCAAGATGGCCACCGGACATGCACAGTCCTGGTTCTATGTCCAGAAAGGCCAGACTTCCACAGTAAACTTTAGCAGGGAAACCTCTTCCAGGTCCTCCACGTGCAGGATTACAAGTATAGTTGCCAGTGAGCATGCGCAGCAACTACTGAAGCCAGTGCAGCCTTCCTTTGTCCTGACTGGTTTGGGAGTTCACGAAGAAATGGTAGGATGGCTGCCTAATTCCCCTGGGGCCCAACTCACCCACAGTACTCCCGATGTGATGAGGGCAGCCTCCGTGTCCCTGCAGATCCACTCTATCATGGCCAAAGGCAGCAACAGCAGCGATACTCACACAGCACGGTGGCTTCCCTGATGATGGGGCCCCACTGGGGGGTTCAAATATAAATGTAGAGAGGGTGCCACTGAATAGCTCTTTTCCCCTCAGGCACCGTACGTCAAGGTCCCCTCACTGAAGGGGGTCTGAACTGCAAACAAAGGCTCTGCTGGGCCACAGCGCTCATGCACAAGGAGTAAGGATTTCTACACGTGCTCAGTTTACCAGAAATTAGTTGCACAACATGTGCTTTTTCAGGAGCCCAGTGGAGCACTGACTATGCGCCAGGTTGTAGGTTAAAAGAAAGCGCTCCCCAAGCACTAGCTTTGTAATTAAAGTGAAAGTTGAAAGCACCCACCATGCGCTGGAGGACTACCAGGGCCAGACTCAGAGGAACACATGCTATTCTGGGCCAGCCCAGTCCCAGGAGAACAATTGGGAGGGACATAAAGTGGACAACAGCAGACAGGCAGATCAGCACAACAAAACCAGTAGTTCTAAAGGCGATCTCTCCTGGCAGCACCATTGTGCCTTGGCAGAACAGAGTCAGGGAGCAGCTTGGAGCAGAGCAAAGCAGAAAAGCAAACCAGTGAGTCCTTTAGGCCACTCAGCAAGTAGCAGGAAACAGGGCTACAGCAGAAGAGCAGTCCAGATGAGTCCTTTGAACAGCTCAGCAGTTCTTCTGACAGTGGTTCAGTTTCAGTTCCAACAGTGCTCCTAAAACATGGGGTAAGAGCCCCTGTACTCTACTGAAATTATCTTTGTTCAAGGGATGACTTCAACAGAAACCTAGAAGTGCACAACAATCCCTTTCAACCTAGCCTTGGGAGGAGACATCAGTAGGGGGTAAATCAGCCATTTGTGTGATGACAGGACACAACCTATACAAATGTAAAGTGTGAACACCCTTTCTATCTTCCAGCCTAGAAATACCATTAGTGTGCTGATGAATGCAGATGTAATGCTGTCACACCCAACCCTTCCTGTGTGATGGTTGTCTGGAAAGTATGCACCAAAGTGTAGCTGTCACCCGAGCGCCATTCACATACTGGCTTGGAGGCGCTTCCTGCTGAGGTGAGCTAAAGCGGAGAGCATTGCGTTACATCGAGAAGACACAGTGGGCATTCATAAGAGCCAAATTGCTACTAACTTGGATGCTATTCTAAGTGAGCTGCAAACCACTTATAACACTGAGGTAGACACGCAGACCCCAAATGACAGCAACACCCCTGAGCACACACTAAGGGGATATAGGCCCTGATGCAGATGCAATTAAGGGTCCATGGCTGGTGGGCACGCTCATGAATTGCTTGAAACAGGTTTCTGGGCATTTACCAAATGATCCAACAAACAAAAAGCAGAGGAGATACATTGATGTGGGGAACCAGGAAGCGCTGCAGTTAGACACACAACTACCTGTTTTGTTTTTACTTTGTCCCGTTTCATTCCAGCCAGCACTTACTGAGAAACCAAATGGGGTGCACTTGGGTACTAAGTAACTGCAAATAGCACTAGAAGTCAACATGTGAGGCGTATATAAGTTTAGTATGTGCACATGATTGTCATCACTAGGGACGCAGATCAGACATGGCCTGTGTAGGTAAGAGCTGTGGAGCAGTGAGGCCGAGGGGGGGGGGGGTGGATTTCGACGGACGATGATGAGGGAAAATTAAATAAATAATTATTTTCCCCTTATTATCGTCCGTCGAAATCCCCCCCACCCGGCCCCACTGCCCTTACCTGCATGGGCCGCAGCTGACGCAGATACGTCCAGGTCGCCTCTGTTCTAATATATATCATCTACTAACTAGCCAGCTAATAATGGCTAAAACAGAATGTGGTTTACACAGTATATGTCTGTGTTGTGAACTGAAAATAAATCAAAACAGATTCAAACATAACCAAGTGCAGCTGTCACCCAGCCATAGACATGTATTGACGCCAAGCTGCAAAGCAAAAAGGGTCATAAGCAAAGAAAAATACTCACTTTCTACAAGTGGCAGTTCTAAAACAGTAATGTAAAATCCAACTACACCAGTAAACATGATTTGTCAACCTCATACCAAACATGGCAACACTACTCCTTTCAGATCAAAAATTACCACTAAAACATATATAAGAGAATTACCAGTGCTAGCCTATGAGAGGAGTAGGCCTCGTGGCAGTGAGAAATCAATTATGCTGTTTGTCACTACCAGGACATGTTACCCAATAAAGGCACATGTCCTACCTTTTACTTACACAGCACCCTGCCCATAGTGCTACCTAGGGCTTACCTTAGGGGTGACCTATGTGTAATAATAGGGGAGTTTTAGGCTTGGCAAGTAGTTTTAAAGGCCTAGTCAAATTGAGAGTAAATTGCGCACGCAGGTCCTGCAGTGGCAGGCCTGAGACAGGTCTGAAAGGCCAGGTCAGTGGGTGGCACAAGCAGTGCTGCAGGCCCACTATTGGCATTTAACTTACAGGCCCTGGGTATATGGAATACCACTGTACAAGGGACTTACACGTAAATTAAATATGCCAAACAGGTGTAAACCAATCATACCGTGTTTTTAGGGGAGAGCACATGTACTTTAGCCAACAGAAAGAATGTCAGAAAAATAGGAAGAAGAAGGCATTACGTCTCTTCTGAATCATAGCCAGCCCAATCCATCACACATGGCAGAATGTATTTAACTCTTCTAGAATCTAAACTACCTTTCACTACAAACTCACATTAAGAATGTTGAACTATGGGAGCTGGTTTCTTCTGCAATCTAGTACTGTTCTATACTGGTTTTGTATGAAAAACTGGATGCACCTTTCATGTATTTGGTAATTTATGTTTCTCAACAGCTGGATTGATCTATTTGAATTACAATAAATGAACCAATCAATTGTTACATTACACTTCCTTTCCCAAATAACCTGATATACTTGGAAAAAACTAATTCTAGAGCAAGAAGAATTATTAGGAGCTTCTCTTTGTTTCCTCTTAGCCTGAACTTTGTTTGTTTTTTGCTTGCTTGATTCAAAACACTGTGGTGCCAATTACGATCCGGCAAAAACCGGGTACGAACCGTCGGACGGAGGCTTTTTTCCGTCCGACTCGTACCCGGTCGCAAAACTTTACAAACATGCAAGTACGATTCGCACGGAAACACCATTTCCGTACGAGTCGTACAAAACACCGACCGACGAAAAGATACATACAAATGGGATCCGGGGAATGCGCCGACGTGACGTCGGGACGCTCTCAGGCCGCGTTTCACGACCCAGGAAGTACGATTCGAACCGACAGCAGTCCGGACGTCAATATTTTTACGGCACCCAAAAAGTGCCGGAAAAGCGAAGTACGGCGCGAAACGACCAGAGTAGGTGGCCCGGTAAGCGCCGTACCCCCCCCAGCCCCCGCATGTACGCGCCGTACCCCCCCCAGCCCCCGCATGTATGTGCCGTACCCCCCCCAGCCCCCGCATGTACGCGCCGTACCCCCCGTGTATGTACACCCGAGTACGTGTCGAACCCCCCGTGTATGTACACCCGTGTACGTTCGAGTCGTACCCCCACCCGTGTATGTACGGTGCGTACCCCAGCACGTAGCGCTGGGGGTACGCACCGTACATACACGGGTGGGGGTACGACTCGAACGTACACGGGTGTACATACACGGGGGGGTTCGACACGTACTCGGGTGTACATACACGGGGGGTACGACTCGAACGTACACGGGTGTACATACACGGGGGGGTTCGACACGTACTCGGGTGTACATACACGGGGGGTACGGCGCGTACATGCGGGGGCTGGGGGGGTACGGCACATACATGCGGGGGCTGGGGGGGGTACGGCGCGTACATGCGGGGGCTGGGCGGGGGTACGGCGCGTACCGGGCACCTGTTTGGACGTCTCCATGGTTGCTATTGGAGTTCGGTGCGGACGGTCTTTTAACCATACGGTTGTACATTCGGACGCCCGGGACGGATCGTGATTCCCCGGTCAGACTTCGCTTTTCACGTTTGTACGGTAAATCGTCCGAGGACGTGTCGGACACTTTTTCCAACCCGAGGACGTGTGGGGAATTATTCCCAATGCGACTCGTATGGGCTTTTTACCATGCGAATCGTGATTGCCAGTTTGTACGGCACTTGTACGATTCGTACGGTAAAAAGACCGGATACGAGTCGTACGGGAATTTTTTTTACCGGATCGTGATCGGCACCTGTGTGTTTACAAAAATCTTGCAACTACTTAATCCTTTTCGATGCTACTATTTAATCTCTGTCTCAATATACAAGGATGTGCATGAATAATATACCAGTGATACAAAATTGCCAGTATTTGTAGGTTTGTTATTATTATGACAAAATCTAGCCAAGCAAATACGTTGTAGGCACTTATCCTGATTTCCAATATAATTTTGAAAAAAAGTTCCAATTCCTTTTTTGTCCTTTCTCTCTCTCTGGCCAGCTGTCTGAGAATGCTATGATGTCAATATAGCTACTTGTATCTCAAGGGACTTAAAAATGACTTCTAAAATTTGAATACAAACTGAAAATCTATATTAGAAATCTTCTTTTAAAGAAGAGCATGTATTCACACTGTACTGTGTAAAAACAATTATGCTGTAACATATTAACATATTAGTAGGGATATAATGTGCCATCTTAGGAAGTTATTCACTACTACTACTATGATTGTTTTGTCACACCAATCTTCTGTAATAAAGTATATTGTTATTACTCTCTATGGTTGTGTGGGACTTCCGCTCACTCGCAGTAGCACACGAGTGTTCGATCTATGACATTTGAGAACATACTTTAAAACTCTGAATGTATTTCTGAACTTTGTTCTTAATATTTTCCCACCAATAATGTCTCTGAATTAACTCGTCTGTTGTTTCTGCACCTTAACGTCCTGCTAGGCAAGAATCATGAATTACTTATAAAATTTCAAATATATAATATCATTAGAAATATTCATATGTTTGATAATACAATAATCCATTCATTGTTTATTTTTCAAGATCTGGATTAGCCCAACCTGTTAAATTTCAAATATATAATATCATTAGAAATATTCATATGTTTGATAATACAATAATCTATTCATTGTTTCTTTTTCAAGATCTGGATTAGCCCAATCTGTTAAGAATTCCGGTGCAATTGACTCTTGCTCTTTCAGTAATGGATTTAAATTTTAGCATCATTCTTATCTTTTCTGATGCAATGATATTTTGGTCAACCGGTATATTAATTTGATTTTTTTTTTCTTGACCTTGATAAGGCATCGCCTTGCTACTAAATCTTCCAGGTTTGTATATCAACACACATTTAAACTCAGGAAAGAACAATGACCATGGTATATGTCTCACAAAAACCACCGACATGTCTCCGAAAACATCAAATATATATGGTCTTTATGAACTGTAATTGGATTTTGACCATGTATTAAATAATGATACTTTTCTTGAAATGACAGTTTGATTGCCACTAGTTCCTTCTGGTAGCACAATTTCCTCTAGCTGGACTAACATTTCTGAAAAAATATGGAACTGGATTTAAAAAATAGTAGTCTTATTTTTTTTTACCTGAAACTACACCGACCATGGGCTTAGAAGCACCAGCCACTAAGAAAGAAATTCTGTCAGTGAGACATTAATCTTTGAAATGCATAACATTAATTGCTAATCTTCTCATGTCCTGAACCCTAGCATATAATGCCTATAAAATTTAGAAAATCCTAAAAAGCTCTTTATTTTCCTCACATTACAGAGTAAAGGTCAAGAAAAGACCACTTCAGTCGTTTTTAATACATCTGTAACCCTTGTGGGTAATTATTAACTCCAAAAGGTAATTAGGCTACAGATGAAAAGAGCATTTCTCCAAAATTGCACATAAATGATGTTACCTTCAATGATTTTATGTGATCCCTTTTGATTGAATGAGAAACTAAGAATATATTCCAAATGCATAATTATATATGTAAGCAGCAGTCTGCAGATGCTTCAATGATTTCAATACGCTGAAAAGCAGCAGGGCAGTACACAATTCAAATGGTATCTCTGTTTACTCAATCCAAATTTTATAGGAAAAGCAGTCTTCCACTCGCTCCACTGCCTTATTTTGACTACATGATAAGCACTTCATAAACACAATTTTTAAAACATTTTAGAATACTTGCTTACTATTACTGGAACGAGTGGCAAAGGGCATCCGCTCTTGACTATGGTATTATTTATTGCATAGTTATCTTTGCAAGCTCTCAAATCTCACCCTGTCTTTGAAATAAAGTACACAGGGAAAACATCTAGAGAAAGTGATGTGTGAATACATTAATTAGACAGCTACTAATCAAAATACCGATATAAGTGAAGTGTTTCCTAAATTATGATGAAGAATTGTCCGTGAAATTAAATCCATGCTGCACTCTGTGAAAGGCAAAGTTTCTCTGCCTCCTTCTTACTGAATATATCAAGATAATCATGATATTGTTAAAGGACCTGGTTCTGGATATTAATGGTATTATGATTATTAGCAAATTTAGGAGGTAGAAATTCAAGTCTTTGCAACTCCCTATACTGTTTATAAAAGGTAAACGATCATGGAAATAAAAGATTGAGTTAAAAGTAATCTTTGCTTCTTTTCTTGGTTTATGATGTTGTAAACCAGTCTATAATAAATGTTCCAAATATTTTTTCATTTTTCCTATTTTTTTTTTTTTAATCTTTCATGGTTCATACCAGTCACCAGTGAGGAGAGCGCACCCTATTATTGATCTCATAGATATGGTCCAATACTTCAGGACACTTCTTTCCTTTAATGTTAAGTTTCTAATTAGTTTACATACCAGAGTGATGTGCCCGTAGGTAGCATGAATACCTTTGCTTACAATCTGCAGCTGATTGCTATGGGCCCGATTTTTCCTAAATGTGAGGTCTGCCAAATGGAGGTGTCCATAACAATTTTTTGGACCACCCCGTCTGGCTTGTGATCCGCCCACAAACTTACTGTATTAGCTAATCAGCAGGCAGCAGTCCAGCGTGTTTTGAGATTTCCCTAGCAACCCACGGGATGGGAGGTCTCGTGGACAGTTCCTCCTACATTCGGCCTTTGGCAAAGAGGGTGAGACGTAGGGCCCCTCGCCATCCAATTATTCCACAGTAGACATGGAGAGCAGTCCTTTAAAGGAAGGGCTTACTACTTTTCCGGTCACTTCTGGCATCTTGGATGTAGGGTAGGTGAAGGGACCTCCGCTTTTGCTGCAGCAACTAAGTCTGGTTGAAAATTTTGACTTACAATGCATTATTTCATAATGTTGTCTTGTCCATAGCATTTTTAAAGAATACTTCTTCTATTCCCTACTTTTTGACCACCATAAACTTGGCTTACAACGCTGTGGGTTTTACCCGCTGTCTCTTGTAGAAACGAGTCCATGAAACTACTGATGCATTATCGCTCATCCACGCTCATGACAGGAGCATATTCAATCAAAATCACCTCTGATAATTTTGCACTTCCTTCTTGATAGTGTTATTGTGACGGCGGGAAGATTTTCAAGGGGCCTATAACCATATACGCTGATACTGTAGTGGCACATTGACCAAATTCGATATTTTTTTGGACATATAAGTAACATTTCTTTTGACCAATCACTATGGAAGAGCATTTACTTGATTCCAAGATCATACTATAGGCTTAAAATAAGATTAGAAACGCTGGAGTTGCATCAACCACGATCCCCAAGGGGCCTTGTGCTCACTCCAGGAGGGTAAGATCCTCTCTATTATGATTGATTCAGCTTGTGGGGGGGGGAGGGGGGGGGGTTCATGCCTGTTCCACACATTCAACTACAGGTGTGAGAGCATGAGTTTGATGTGACTTTTGAGCATATTACACAAATCACCAAGCTGTGCATGTGAACACTATTTGTGAGTATGAAGAAAATGCTTTCAAGAGCTTATAAATATTGTTTTATATGGCTGTTTTCTTTGATTTTACAGAACACGTCTTATATGAGCACATACAGGTCAGTGTGAGTTACACTACTTATCCATGCAGAGTTACACTTTTTTGTCGAGTACCATTACTCACACTGAGTGAATATTAGGCACAACTTCATAGATTTCATTGCACATGAAATGCTGCTTGATCTATCTTGATGAAACATTTATGAAATATGTCGACCTAATACTTGTAGTGACTCAGTAGACCAGGCAGTTTCCATTCAGGAGAAGCCAGGAACATCATAACCCTCAGCTTCCCCCATATGTGTAACCTTGATGTAGATATTGATATTTATATGAAAACATTTTTAGCAGTATCTCTAGTCAATTTTAAATCACATCCTTTTCCAATCATCCACATTGATATACTGGGACGTACTCCAGTACTACCATTGTATATTGAGAATATCTCCAGCAAAGAGCCCCCTTGAGGGGCCTGTTGGGCATTGAGGCACAAGCCCTATGAGGAACAAGGCCGATGATGAAGCAAGCCACCTTTGGGTTGGCGAGGGTACTTGCTTCTACCAGGCAAATGGTTTCGGTGACTACTAACAGTCTGGGCCCCCAATAGTATATCAGGCGAATATATAACGGAACAGTATACTTTACAATTATTTTCAAGCAATTTGTTTCTTCTTACTTAGGGTTCCCTTTATACTACACCATGAATGGGCATGTTTAATATCTGCCCTTTTCTAGGTAACAAAGCTCTGGAAACTGCTCAGCTGCTCTTACTGAGCAGATGGGTATGACTTTCCCAACTCATAGCTCATCCTGTCACCACCCCAAAGCCATTGTTCTGCTCTGAGAGCAGTGTTTTACCTAAATAATGCGAAGCCCTGTCAGAGCAGCTGTTGGCTAGCTAACGCATGCTAGCCTCCTAAAGATTTGGGCACTGAAAAGGTAACTTTCAAAAAATAACTTTGCCTAAATATATTTTAAAAAGTTAACTTTACTGTACGGAAATTCCACTTTTTGCATGCAACCCCCATTTGTTTGCTAGAGTTTGTTGCTTGTTTTTTCTTACTCTTAACACTGGGACATGGCTGTCCAGTGCCTTGTGTAAGTGCTCTGACCCTAAAAACATGCAGAGATGATATACACCTAATCGGCATACTTAACCTACCTATTACTTCCTCGTATGTGGCACAAAGTGTACCCAGGCCAGTAAGTTAAATCTCACTAGTGGACTGCAGCACATGTTGTGCCACCATTAAATTGACAATAAAAAACATGACTACAGGCCTCCCACCAGTAACGTGGCTGAGCAGGTTTAGAACTGCTAATCCAATCTGTAAAAATAAACCCTATTGAGAGGCCTATACCCGTTTTTAAATATTGACAAGCCATGCCCAAGTAGCTGTTAGTAGCCCAGAAGTCAGGGTGCATGCTATTTAGAAGTAGGACATGTAAAAGTTTAATGTTAAACATGTCCTTACGGTGACAATGCCCTACAAGACATGTACATCAACTGTAGCAGGGTTATTATTATTTATTATTATTATTTAGCGATTTGTAAAGCGCCTGGTGACCCAAGGGCATCCCCGCGCTATAAAATTTGCTGTCCAGATGGGAAGGGAGGAAAGAAGGAGGATGGCCCTATTAAGGGAATAAAAGTGTTTTTAATTTTTTCCTAAAGATAAGATAATTGGATTCCAGTCTAAGGGTGCGTGGAAGGGCGTTCCATCCAGTGGACGCTTTTACTGAGAAGCGTCGACCTCCAGTGCGTGTCTTTTTAAATCTGGGGATGTAGGCTAGGTGCTCATTCTCAGACCTCAGGGATCTGGAAGTTTTATATGGAGTAACCAGGTCGTTGAGGATCGGAGGGCCACTTCCATTGATCAGTTTAAATGCCGTGCACATGGCTTTGAATTCCACTCTTTGGCGCACAGGGAGCCAGTGCAGGGCCTTGATAGCAGGTTTCGCTGACACTCTGGAGGGAAGGTTCATGAGTAGGCGGGCAGCTGCATTCTGTGTTCGCTGCAATTTCGCCAGGGTGGCCTCAGGGGCTCCCAAGTAGATCATGTTACTGTAGTCCAAACGTGATAGTATGAGCCCTTGGACCAGTAGTTTCCTGGCTGCGGGGGGGAGTAGGGGGAGAATCCTGCGGGTAGTACGCATGAGCCCAAAACAGGTTCCTGCAGTTTTGGCCGCTTGCGTTTTCATGGAGAGCTCGGGTTCTAACCATACACCTAGAGTCTTAATTTCATGTTTTGGGGTAGGAATTTCTCCGAACGCGTTTGGCCAGACCGCTGGGGGGATGGTCACCCATTGCTTTCCCATGAGCATCACTTCGGTCTTTGACCCATTAAGTTTTAGTGATGACTCACACATCCATCCGTGGATTTCCGTAAGGCAGTTTGCCAGTTTGTCTGGGTGGTCGTCTAGTTGGGATAGGGAGACGACCAGCTGTGTATCATCAGCGTAGCTCACTATTTTTATGCCGAATGGGATCACCACGTCTTCAAGGGGGGCCATGTATGTATTAAAAAGCGTTGGGCTCAGGGAGGAACCCTGAGGGACCCCGCTCATGAGGGGAAGAATGGACGAGCGATGGTTGCCGTCCCAAACCTGGAATGTGCGCCCCGCAAGGAAGGACTCTATCCATCTGAGTGCCGTCCCGGTCAACCCTGCCGCCGTCAACCGATTGAGGAGGACACGATGGTTGACTGTGTCGAAGGCTGCACTAAGATCCAGGAGGATCACTGCCACTGACCCTCCTGAATCTAGTATGCGCCTTGCCTCTTCGATGACGGTGAGAAGGGCAGTATCTGTGCCGTGGCCCGGGCGGAACCCAGTTTGGGATTGCCGTAGGATGTTATTTACCTCGAGAAACTGAGATAATTGTCTGTTGACCAGTTTCTCAGCTACCTTGCTAATACCAGGGAGGAGTGAGATTGGTCGATAGTTGGCCATATCTGCTGGGTCTAGCTGGGGTTTTTTTAGGAGTGCCTTCACCACTGCGCTCTTCCAGCTAGCGGGAACAAAACCCCTGGCAAGTGAGCTATTGATAAGCTCCGTGATCGTGGGAATGATGGCGGGGGTAACAGTTTTAAGGAATCTCAAGGGTACAGGGTCCAATGGTGATCCGCTTTTCATTTTGGTCAAAGTTGCTTCAACCTCGTTACAGGTTACTAGTCTAAATGTCGCCAGTTGAGGGCTTAAGCTGCTTCCAGACTGGGTGGAGGGTGGACCAATGTCCGTGTAGCTAGAGGGACATGAGGGAGGAAGGGATGCTAGGATGCGGGCAATTTTGTCGTTAAAATAGGTGGCTAATTCGTCGCTTCGGTCCACAGGGGGGCCATTGGAGGGCGGAGTGGTTGGAACTTTCAGAAGCTCTTTTACAATTAGGAAAGATTCCCTGGCTGAATTAGTGGATTCTTTTATCCGAGTTTCATAGTGGGAAGCTTTAGAGCGCTTAATAGCAGTTTTATATAATCTGACTGACTTTTGGTAGGCTTCCTTGCTGGCATGCTGCCAGTCTTTCCTCCAAAGTCGTTCGGCTCTCTTACAGTTTTTGCGTAAAAGACGAAGTTCCGGTGTATACCATGGGGCGGAGCCTAGTTTCCCAGTTTTGTCCTCCCGAGTCCTAACTGGGAGTACGAGTTCAAGGGAGGTAGTAATCCATTCCCTATATTTACTGTCAGCGACATCCGGGTCTTCTGCGTAAGCAGGGGTGGTTGATTTTAGGGTCCTAGCCCAATCTTCGGTGGGGAGCCTGGACCAGGCCCTGTCCCTGGTATAAGTGGGCGGTTTATGAGGTTTCCTGAAAGTCCCTGGAAGTTGGAAGGAGACTAAAAAGTGGTCCGTCCAAGGGAGAGGAAGGGGCTCACTAGCTATCATAGTGAGGGAACTTGTGAACACAGGGTCCAGCAAGTGACCCTTGATGTGGGTGGCTCCAGAGTTTAGAAGGCGGATGTCAAGGGCCGCCAGATCAGTGATCAGGTCGATGGCCCCTGAATCTGAGGGGTCGTCGAAATGAATATTCAGGTCTCCTATTATCATAAAATTAGTGATGGAGTGGGCTTGTGTAGTTACTGAATCCAGGAGAGAACTAGCAAAAGGACCTGGATGACCAGGGGGGCGGTATACTAGGATCCCTGAGAGAGAGTTAGTCGGGTCTAACTTAATAGTAAACTGCAGGCTTTCAGAATCAGGAATATGGGCGTCATTAGTATTGCAGAGGAAATGGTTAGCTGTTCCATAGAACATTATTGGGAAACTATAATAAAGTTAATAAGGTTATTGCTGCCTAGGAACTAGATAATAATATATTTTTTTGACTTTTTAAAAAATGTATTACATATCCAATTTATTGGTAAAGGCAGGTTTGTAATAAAGATTTTTTAAAAAGGCACAATAAAAAAATTACCATTAGCCTGCCTAAAGCCTTTAGAAGCCCATTTGCCTGAGCTTCTAACTGGCACCCTGGAGCTGAATGGCTCCTAGATTATGTGTGAATTGGCTACCAGATCTGAGACAAATGCCTCAGGTGTGGGGGGATGTTTACCTTCCCCAGACAGGATGGCCTGAGGTTTGTGTCCTGCTCCTTGCCTATCTTCATAGGCTGCCTACCCCTTTACTGCCATATGTAGCTCACACCTGGGCCTGCCCTCTCTTTTGTCCATCTAGCCAGCTAGGCACCAGACCAAGTGGGAAAGAGCTGCCCTCAAAACCGGTTTTGAGTGACCATAGTCAGGGCCGGACTGGCTGTAGCAGGCATCAGGAGTTTCCTCTGTGGGCCGCTAGGGTGGGGGCCGGTTTTGGGGGCTGTTTCTGTTACTGGGGCCCGGCAAAATCGGCCCCCTGTTACAAAATTGGCTGAAACCGGCCCTCACAAACTGCTCGGCAGCACCCCCCCTCACCCTGGGGGGGGGGGAGGGAGAGTGGCAGGCCGAGAAGTTTGCCAGGGCTGGTTTTGGTTCCCAGTCCGGCCCTGACCACGTGTAGAGTTTGCTCATTTCCCTGACCACACCTTTAGGGTGGGCACAGGACCTCTCCACAAGGAGAGATAAATTCTGCCATATTGGATTTAGGAAGAGAGGGGCACTCGGGAATTGTTTGCAGTAGGTCACACAGAAGCTCCTGCAAAAGTGAATAGGGTTACCCCTGAGAGCTTTTCCCTATGGGTTAGGGAGTAGCCAGGAGTTACTCATAACCATAAGCATAACCCTCTCGCACCCAGGCATACATATAGCACCCCTGGTTACCTTCTTCTGGACACTGCTAGATCTGTAGAAGATGGAAGAGATCTGCACCTTTTGTTGAGACCTGTGAGCAAAGCCCAAAGGGCTGGACCTGCTCCCACTTTTACCATGGGAAAAGAAATGGACTCCAAGGGTCAGTTTGCTGACCACCTTTTAAGCTACCGGGACACAACAACTGTAAGAAGCCCACTTTCATGTAAGAGCCCAGCTGACCAATATCAACAGGACTTATCCTGGTTCCTGCTGGTGTCTTCTGTTTGTCCCAAAATGCTGTTCCTGTGGTCTTGGAAACCTTGCCTGGTGTTACAGTATGCGGATTTTGCCCAAATTGCAAAAACTGGGGCTTAGAATTTTTTGTTCAAATTTCTGCCTGTAGAAATGACAGAGACCCAACATTAAAGCTGCAGCCATCGCCGGCGGGTTTGCCCCACTCAGGGATATTTGGCTTCCTGAAAACTTTTTGAGTCTGAAGGTAACTGGTTTCGCTGGTATCAATGCTGAGAAGCTTCCAATCGATGTCGAGGCTTTTCTGGGCATGGAGTTTGTACTTCTGAACTTTCCCTGTTTTATCGATAATGGCACTGGGACCCATTTTTCAGCAATGTTCAGTCTTTGAGCCCCACTTTGGATCCAGCTTGATGTTTGCTCTGCCGCTGACTCTTCACTGACAACTTTTTCTCCATAAAAGTTTCAAGTCGAAAGGTTACTTTTCACCGGTCCATCACAGTTGGCCTTACAATGTATTTTTGTCCCGATCTAGCACATCAGTTGCCCACTGTCGGCACTTTGTGCTTTTAGCACTAATTTGTTTTAAAACTTTAGAAATTCATATTGCCAGTTCTGTTTTTGGGATTTTTGTCATTTTTGTGTCATTTTGTTTATTGAAATATTCTCTAAGTTTATAAATTGGGGTACTATTTTATTGTTTTGTGTTTTCAATTTTGTAACTGTTTTAGTTCTTCTTAAAGATTTACAAGTTTTCTTAAGTTAAGCATGTCTGTTCTGTGCCATAATTACAAGAGGTTGAGCTCATATTTAAATTACTGAAATATTTACTGGGCCTAACAAATATAGTAATATTATTACTTGTGGTGAGCTGCACTCCACCCCAACTCATTTAAAACATGTGATACTCCACCCCAACTCATAATCTACTTTCTCACATTTAACATTAGATTGGATTTTTTATAAACCGGAAATAGCAGAAACCCGAAATAGCAGAATTAATATTTTAGTCTGTACTCTAGGTTTCTGATAAGATAGCCAGAGACTTCCATCACGAACATCGCGTTTTGGGGACTGGTCACTGAAGTGACGTGGTGAAATTACATTTCTACATATCCCTCTTTTAAATACCATGCAACGTACCTTGTGGGCTACAAAGCCTGCATTGGGGTGACTTACTAAAATTTCAAAGGAAGGTTTTTCCCCTGTCAAAAGGGTTATTTTGACAGGTCAGGCTGCAGTCAGGCCACAGTGGCAGGACTGAAGCCATGTTTTCCTTTGTCACATTAGTGGATGGCACAGTATGTGCTGCAGTCCACAGGTGATATTTACCTTTCCATACCATCGGTGTAATTCTGCGCCTTATAGGAAAGTTAAATATGCCAATGTCACATCTCCTTTTGAGGGCCGTTGGGCTACCGGGAGCTACTGGATCCAACTTTGGGGGGGTTGACGTCATGCACTTCTAATTCCCCAGGGCCTGACCTATCATTGGTCTTGAGCATCTGGGCCATGTACTACCCCACCAACTTTGGGTTCTCAGTGGTAGCATATGTCCAGCCATCCCAACCTTCTCGGGTGGGGGGTAGTTGCAAGGTCTCAAATTCTCAAAATACATCTAGCAACCCCAATAAGTGAATGTCCCACCAAATATTCACTTTAATGACAAAAGTAATATTTATATATGAAAACATAGTTGAATACAGCACACAAAAACAATGTACCCAGTCTTCGTAAGGCCAGCAATCTAGCGCTGTCCAGGTACAGTTCTGAATCTCACTCACCTGTCTACTGGAGGTTGTTATTCACCCTTTATGTAAGGCATCATTCAGGTTAGGCCCCACTAGCAAGTATGAGACTTAAAAGCCCCACAATGACTTTTAGAAGTCTTAGAAGTCCCTCAATGACTTTTTAGAAGTCAAAGTTTCCCAGTGCTGTAGTGTTACTATTCATGGCTAGTTAGTACCCAGGGCTCTGTGGCCCAGAGTTCAGTCTTACTCCCTTGCCGCTGGCTACTGAAGACCCTAGGAGCATTGATCAGTCCGGTTTTTGCCGTACACTGGAGTGGATGCTAATGAAGAGCTGTAGCCTCGTTGCTGGAGGCAATATGGCTGTGCATCCACGGAACTCCTTTGGTAATGTGTTGAGTTCCTCTGCTCCCTACAGCAGGTCTCGGGCAGTTATATGGTTTGCAATGCTAAAGTCGTTGCTGTAGGTGCATGGGTCAAAATCCTCAGCTCTTCATGGTTGCATGCTGCCGGCGGGGTGGGGCCCTCCCTCCTGGGTGGGGCCCTCCCTCTTCACAGCGGTGAACCAGGGCAATAGCCCTCGCTCTTCACAGTGGCCCACTCTGGCATATGGAGCAGCTGACCTGGGTTGGGACAATGGAAACTGGCTCATTCGGTGCAGCAATGCTTTGACTTCATGGAGGCCCCCTGTTGTGTCCAAATAATTATTCCAAGGGCCACACTTACCATTGGCCCGCAATATTAGGTAAGAAGGAGCAGTTGGCAACGTGGAAGGTTCAAACGTTTATTAGCCACCACAGAACTCTATATAGAGGAGCCTCGTCGATCCTCACCCATCAGGTGCGCCGAGGAAGACTGCTGGCTCCTTGACAGTAACACACTTTTATACATTATCAGTACAGCATACAAAACCTTATATGTGGAAAAGTACCAGTTAGTCCTGGCGCCCCTAATGAGCTCATGCCTATTTCTAGTTTCGACTACACTTACAAAGGGTTCCTATCTTTACAGAGAAGGTCGAAAGGGTGACTCCCTTCACGTCCCAGGTCTAGAGGAATTTGCCTGATACTCCCTTTTAGCAGATGTGACCTTGCTTCTCAGCAACTCAGCCTGTCTCCTAATTAAATGCAAGGAAAGGGGAAAGCAGAGGGTGTGCGGAAAAGACCACGTGACTCCCAAGTGAGAGAGAGAGCCGCAATCCAAGATGGAGGCGGTTCGGTTTCTCGGCCCTTTTTGTCGTACTAAACATAATCGGGGATTTCGAACCGTTTAATACACCATAACGAGGTAAACTATCATTAGATATACTGCGCTAATCATATCGTACTATCTTGAATACCTCACCCCCTCTGGCTTCTAGGCTCACAAACATAAGCAGCACACGGGCAGATGAGATGGCCAAATCAATGTAGCAATACTTCACTTCAAGGCAGCCCTCTCCAGCGTATGTGGTCACTGACTTGGGCAACCCATGGGCAGATATAAAATTCATGTAGCAACACTTAATTTCACAGCAGCCCCCTCTGTCATATGGTGTCACCAACTTGGGCAGCACACAGACAGATACTTAGGCCAATTTGCTTGGCAACATTTATGTTCATGGTGGCCTAATTTGGCGTATGGGGTCAACAGCATGGCAAGCATACAGCGGCAGGCCCCGATCAAGGTGACAATACTTCAATTCACAGGGTAGCTGACTTAGGCAGTACATGGGTGATGGCCCAATCAGTGCGGCAGTCCTTCAGGACTGTAACTGTCAACCTCTGCTACAGGGATCCACTTCCCAAGGAAACTGCAGGCCACCATATATTGTACCACTCTCAGGCACACACCCTCAAACCCACATGCACTGCACAGTGCTACATGCTTACATGATGTAGGTCAATGGCCGTTTAAGCACACAGCAGTGGAACTTTGCATGAAGAGGGACGGTTGGTCCCACTCCAATGACACAGGTAAAAAAGCCTGTTCATAGAAGTGATCCTCATTATAGCAACACAATATGCTGCCACCACCACGCTTATGCTACTTAACTCTTGCTAAAGGCATTAGCCCTTTAGCCCTTAAGCCCTTTAGCACTATAAGGTTGGTGCTTTGGGTGCTCCTCCTGGTCTAACAAGACCCCAATCACAGAGACAGGCCCTAGGTCATGGTACTCATGCATGATTTATGTTCACCCATGACCAAAAACCAGCACCAAGTATTGATATATTGTTGCAGCTGGAGAACTCAGGGCAGAAGTGTATGTCCGTCACCATGTAAGGGACTTTCTGTCCAACAACTAATTAGGAGTTAGACAATTTTATCAGATTTTAGAGGTCAAAACACATGCACAGGACCTGATTAGCAGTGTCCCAGTGCACAGTCTAATAACCAACAGCATCATCCCAAAAACTGCAAGTGGCCATCCCAAAAAGGGCATTTGTCACAATACCCAATTCACACACAATATTCGCAATGGACATTATTTTGTCCCATATTATGAGTTGGCCAGGTTTAATGTGGGGAGATACCTGTCCAGAATTATTGATCCCCGCAGGTGTCTCCACTCTTCAATCTAGTTATTGTGGCCCCATCCGCAAATGTAAGTTAAACTAAAAGTCAAATTTGACTACTTTTCGGTATTCATGAAGGTAAGCTACTATTAGGTAATTTCCAATAGGACCCAGTCATGTGATATACCAATTCCAATTCCAATTCCAAAAATTCTTTATTTCGGTCATATAGACCATAAAAGATGCAATGAAAACATTACAAACATTAAAACATTATTAAAAAGCATTTGAATAAAAACGACTCTCTCAGCGAGGAATGGTTTAAAATTGCATTTAGAAAGTTCTTTAAAAAGTTCAAGGGGCTTCAGACGATTTTTTCTTTCTAATCAGCCATATGGCCATAAGAAATTTGGAAACAGCAAACACAATGTGGCCCAGGGTACTAGTTTTCAAAATCCTGTATGCTTGTGCATACTCTCTAAACCCCAGGTTCTTACAGAGTGGTGCTATCCAATATTTTCTGGGCCTTTGGTATGCAGGGCACACAAACAAGATGTGGGGGTCGTCTTCCACATGGTTGTTACAGCAGGGACATGTTTTATCGCCCCCATTTGTCCACTTCGAGGTGTATGAATTGATAGGTAGTGTGCTATACCTCCATTGAACATACAGTTTCCTTGCCAGGATGGGAAAGATAAAATCCATAAAAGGTTCAAAAACATAAGAATTTTTGGATTCTAAAAATCGCAAAGTTAGGGTGCCGCTATTTTGAGCGTCCATCAAATGTGCAAGGGACCTGGCTTTGTAGATTTGTGCCAGAGCTTTGCGCGAGATTGTACGGCATCCTCGTGCAGGGTCCTCCCACAGGACACGGAGATTAATGGCAGACAGTTCGTTTTCCACAAAGGTGAGCCAGGGGATTTTGCCGCTGGAGTTTAAGCTCATGACATGGGTGAGATCCTCCCTATAATGATGGAGTTCGTCCGTAGACCAGAGCCTGTGCCAGAACTTCACTGGCTTTGACACAAGCTCCTCTGCAATAGGGGGGAGACCCATGTCCATTCTTAGAGGCTGGAGTGGTGCTATCCAATATTTTCTGGGCCTTTGGTATGCAGGGCACACAAACAAGATGTGGGGGTCGTCTTCCACATGGTTGTTACAGCAGGGACATGTTTTATCGCCCCTATTTGTCCACTTCGAGGTGTATGAATTGATAGGTAGTGTGCTATACCTCCATTGAACATACAGTTTCCTTGCCAGGATGGGAAAGATAAAATCCATAAAAGGTTCAAAAACATAAGAATTTTTGGATTTTAAAAATCGCAAAGTTAGGGTGCCGCTATTTTGAGCGTCCATCAAATGTGCAAGGGACCTGGCTTTGTAGATTTGTGCCAGAGCTTTGCGCGAGATTGTACGGCATCCTCGTGCAGGGTCCTCCCACAGGACACGGAGATTAATGGCAGACAGTTCGTTTTCCACAAAGGTGAGCCAGGGGATTTTGCCGCTGGAGTTTAAGCTCATGACATGGGTGAGATCCTCCCTATAATGATGGAGTTCGTCCGTAGACCAGAGCCTGTGCCAGAACTTCACTGGCTTTGACACAAGCTCCTCTGCAATAGGGGGGAGACCCATGTCCATTCTTAGAGGCTGGAGTGGCGTGGCACTTGGAAGGGCTAGAAGGCGCCTTAGAAAGCTGTTTTCCACTATTGATAGGCCCTGCACCATTTTATGTCCCCATAGCTCACTGCCATATATGGCCGCAGCCTTGGCCTGGGTCTTGTAAGTTTCAAGGGCCGGGCTTATGGGCTTGAAGGAAGAAGTGTTAGCCACTTTCAGGATTGCACCCGACAGTTGGGATAGTATGGCCTTGGATCGTACTATCTGTCGATCCCATGCTAAGTTTTCCTGCAGTGTAACCCCCAGATATATGAAGGTGGAGACCCTCTCAAGGCTGGCGGTCCCCAGGGTAGGATTGGGCCTAGTTTTAATTGGTGGGTTGAAGATCATGAACTTGGTCTTTTCTGTGTTCACCTCCAACCCATGCTGATGACAGAAAAGACCAAAACCATCCAGGATCCTCTGGATCCCCATTGGGGATTTTGAAAGGAGGAGGGCATCATCGGCAAACATGATTGCCGGTACCCTCCTACCTGCCAAACAGGGGGCGTCGTTGTCCTTGACGTTTTCCAGGTGTGAGATGACATTATTGATGAATAAACAAAACAGGGTCGGTGCCAGGACACAACCCTGCCTCACACCTCGGCGCACAGGAAACCTGGATGAAAGTCTACCATCTTTCCCACACCTAACTTGCGCATAGTTGTTCTCATGCAGCCTAACCAAGATGTTAAGTAGCTGGGGGGGAATTCCTAACTTTTCCAACACCTCCCAAAGTTTCCTGCGCGGGACTAGGTCAAAGGCTGACCTCAGATCCACGAAGACCATGTACAATCTCCCGCCCTCGATCCTCACCGTCTTCCAGTAGAGGAGAACTAGGCGGAAGATCTGGTCCATGGTCGACGTGTTTCTCCTGAAGCCAGCCTGCAGGGGACTCAAGATGTCATTTTCCTCCACCCAGTCTAATAGATGGTTCAAAATAAGGCGCGCAAAAAGCTTTTGGGGAACATCTATCAGGCTAATAGGCCTATAATTTGCAGGACTCAAGGGGGACCCTTTCTTATAAATCGGAACTATTTCAGCCCCTAACCAAGAGGAAGGGATCGCCATACCTCCCAAAATAGCATTGAAAAGGACAAGAAAGTACGGGGCCCAAATGTCAGGGTGATATCTGAACAAATCACCGGGTAGCTTGTCCAGCCCCGGTGCCTTCCCCAGCGCTAAGCCCTCCAGTGCCAGCTTCACCTCCCCCAAGGAAAATTCCAAGGCCACATCTGGCAGGCAGGGGGACTCCACCACCATCCCTTCCGGCCAGAGAGTGGTTTCTTGATATAGTGACCCAAAGTGAGCCTCCCAAATAGAGGGGGCAATATTGGGTTCTACTGCGGATAACAGATCCCCTGTTCCATTGTTTACCAGAGCCCAAAATTTTCTAAAGTCTTTAGATTTAAGGGCTTCAGACAGGTCATGCCAGTGATTCCAATCCCACTCTGCCCTTGCGTTGGCCAGTACTAACTTGTACCCCCTCCTAAGGGCAGCGATCTTCACCTTATCACTACCCTCTTTAATTGCGGAAAGAAGCTCAGACTTAGTTTTCCTGCAGGTGGAGGTGTACCAAGTCGGAGCACGAGTCTTTTTCCTTCTAATAGGCAGGGCCGGATTGAAGACATCTGCAAGGTCCCTTACTAGGGCCTGGTGAATGCCAAATAGTCTCTCATTGTAGTCTGAGGGTCTAGATTGGTTAATGAGGGCATCCACCTCCTGGAACCTGGGGAGTGCTATACCATAGAGGTTTTTTAAAGCTTCTTCTTTATCAACTAGCTTCCCCCATTTCACTCGGCGCCTGCTTGTGGTGAGTAATATGTCTCCCTGGTCGATTACAAAATCGGTAGTTAGCATCCCTATGGCAGGGGCTGGGTGCTGGATCTCCAAGAGAAGGGAATTGTGGTCACTGTCTGTCCTCGGGATCACTCTAAAATCTAGAACTTTGGGCCACTGGGAAATATCTATAAAAATGTAGTCCAACCTTGACTCATGTCCCTTTTTGTTGAAGGTGCACACCGAAGGAGTGTCAGAAGGGGTGCGCCCATTACACGCCCTCAGTGCAAAGTTCAGGGTGAGAGAGGTAAGTTGTACTGCCAACGGAGACCAAGCTTTGGGGTGAGGTGATGAAGAAGGAGGGACTCCCCAATGGTCATCCTCGGCAGTAAAGGCACCCTCCATTAAGCCCTCCAGGGGTTCAAAGTGGCAGTTAAAATCTCCTCCCATCACTATTTTCAGGTTACCTGTCAATTGCCCTAAAAAAGATGAGAGATCAGCTAGGGTGGGGGATTCTTTACCCACAGCGACTGGTCGAGAGTAGACATTAACAATAGCCCATGTACTTTTGTCAGGCCATCTGAGGAGCACACACTGAATGTCCGGTGAAAGTGTGTCCATTCCAACCACCTGACACCCAATGTGGCTCGCCACCCAGATTGCCAAACCTCCCGAAGGTCTCCCTCTCCCATTCGACTTTGCCGGGATTTCAAAAATGTCATATCCCCTCCTGAGCTGTGGTACCCTAGCCCATGTCTCTTGGAAGAGGAGTATGTCACTTTTGCTGACCAAAGTTTCCCACTCCGGGGTATCCACCTTACTTGAAATGCCAGCTACATTCCAGGACAGGATGGTCAAACCTGGACCTTGGAATTGGGGACCTACTTCACTTAGTGCAGACGGGATGTCATGTGCAGAATTACCCAAGTCACCCAAGCCAGTGATAATGGGCGACCGGGTGGGTAATTCAACAAACTCCACCGATTGCGTTACAGCAACAGTTAATGTGTTTGGTGGATCCTCATCTAAAACTTGGGTGCTTCCCAGTGTGGTCCCCCCGTCTTTTGCAGGGGCCAGGGACCTTTTTTTATTTACGGGAACAGATGTACCTTCCCCCCTAAATGTAGACCCATAGGCAGAATTTATTGGGTGTTGTGGAGTGTCCCCCCTTATTGGTCAATCTACTTGGTCCAGACAGGAGAATCTATTCTGAAGGACAAAATTACCATGGGCGGGCAATGAGTTGTGCTTGGGTCTGTACCGTGAACCATCTACGGCGAAGCCCACTCTGGTCCAACTCTGTTCCCTCCCCACTACTAAGTTGGGAACATTTGGATAAAAATGTGAGAGAGACACTACGTCTATGTTGGATTTATCCGGCCTTACCAGCCAGTTGCAAATGTAAGGGGCAACTAGTGGGCTTTTAAAACTAATTATGATACAGTCCCCTGCCCTGTTTTTGGGGGTAGTTCCAATCCATGGGATCCTTCTGACCATCAGCACATCACCTTTGATGTTAGAAGGGAGGGGCCTATTAATATTAAGCCAACTAATTACCTTATTACGAAGTGAGTCCTGTGGCTCTCTGGTGTCGCCAGTGAGCTCAGGAACTCCCACCATAATCGCTGTGTAGGGCACAGCCTCAGGGGGCAAATTAACCGCCCTGCGCCTAGTGTTAGGACTAATGGGGCGACCAGTATATTCATTGTTGGCTCACCCCCCACTCATTGGGAGGGGTAGTGTTGGTTGCTTAGATCTTCTGGGTGCCGGGACTGGGGGCCTAGACATTTGTAAAGAGGGCAGTGGGGGAGCATGACTACCTGTAACACTATCTTGTGCCCCAACCGGGACCTGTATGCTTGTTCCAGCAGTAGATGGTCTAATCCCTGCAGAATCCCGGGGAGCCGTCTGTGCACTTGGACCCAACCCCCTGCTAGGACTATTCCTGTTATGTGCGTCTTCTATAGCCTTGAGTCTAGCAACTATGGAATCCAATTTTACAGACAGGGGCTCCAACAGGCTCCTAAGGATATCCCTAAAAGAGCCAATCAGAGCCTCTGTCGCATTTAGAGGATTTCCACCGAATATACACGGGCCAGAACACCCAGGTACCACTTTGGCTAATGGCAAGCCTGATTGATCAGACCCAATTCCCGGGGAGGTAACCACGGGAGAAGCCGGAATGCCTGAGCTAACGTCTAATGTTGGGTTGATTTTATCCACTTTGGCCCTTTTTGCCCCTCTGAGTTTCCTTAACCTTTTCCTTTTCGGAGGATGGTAGACTCTACTGCCTACGGGATCTGTTGGCGCTGTAACCTGCCCTTCATCCTGCACCTTAGACATTTCCGCACAGTTGATATACGGAGTGGTCTCCACCACCCCCGAGGGGCACAAAGACTCACTATCCCTCAATAGATTGGACGGAGTCCTAAGTTGTTGAAGGACTGTCTCGATTGTCTGATCGATACTATCCATGAGAGATAGATGGGTGGCATCAAAGGGTGTTGGAGTACTAACATCAATGGATGAAGAGTCCGAGGGGACCATTGAGACTGACACATTTTCTAAATTTACCTCAAGGAGAGTGTCTGATGCTGTGCGACCTTTACTAGCCGCAGCACTAGTCTTCGGAAAGAATTTGTCCAGTGTGCTAGAGCACTGTTGGATAGCCTTACTCCTGGATACTCTAGTGGCCATGGCGAGAGGAACAGTCAAAGCCGCAGGCTGATGGAGTATGGAAATGATCCTTGAGACAGGGACAACGTTAGAGAGGGGGCCCGGTCCGGTCTCTGCCGGCCTCTAACGGCCTAAAACGGCCCGCTCTTTGCCCGGTCTTCGCCCGCTTCCTCGTCCGCGCGCGTCCCGCGTACGCGTTCAGGGCGGAGTTAAAGTAGAGGAGGAAAGAAGGGGGAGAAGGGGGCGGGAAGAGGAACCAGGTGCGCGCGGTGGACGGCGCAAGCACTTCTGGACCTCGCAGTCCCGCTCCCTATGCAGGTGACGTCTATGGTACTCCCCCAGCCAAGGTGACCGAGCCGCAATGCTCCCAGGCCACGCAGAGGGTCTTGAGAAGGGCTCCGCTGCTGTTATTGCCCCTCCGACGACAAGAACACTATCCACACTTCCTCCACTGCACGAGCGGCTCCCGCGCCAGCGGGGGCCGCGAGGAGTTAAGTACACAACCAGGAGGGTCCAGGGAGAGTCCAGGGAGGTCCGAGGGAGAAGGGGGCGGGAAGAGGAACCAGGTGCGCGCGGTGGACGGCGCAAGCACTTCTGGACCTCGCAGTCCCGCTCCCTATGCAGGTGACGTCTATGGTACTCCCCCAGCCAAGGTGACCGAGCCGCAATGCTCCCAGGCCACGCAGAGGGTCTTGAGAAGGGCTCCGCTGCTGTTATTGCCCCTCCGACGACAAGAACACTATCCACACTTCCTCCACTGCACGTGCGGCACCCGCGCCAGCGGGATCCGCGAGGAGTTAAGTACACAACCAGGAGGGTCCAGGGAGAGTCCAGGGAGGTCCGAGGGAGAAGGGGGCGGGAAGAGGAACCAGGTGCGCGCGGTGGACGGCGCAAGCACTTCTGGACCTCGCAGTCCCGCTCCCTATGCAGGTGACGTCTATGGTACTCCCCCAGCCAAGGTGACCGAGCCGCAATGCTCCCAGGCCACGCAGAGGGTCTTGAGAAGGGCTCCGCTGCTGTTATTGCCCCTCCGACAACAAGAACACTATCCACACTTCCTCCACTGCAC
Organism: Triturus cristatus; assembly: GCF_964204655.1. NCBI lineage: Eukaryota > Metazoa > Chordata > Amphibia > Caudata > Salamandridae > Triturus > Triturus cristatus. The sequence goes on along the minus strand of NC_140586.1, from coordinate 400,585,685 downwards.
GAGCGGCTCCCGCGCCAGCGGGGGCCGCGAGGAGTTAAGTACACAACCAGGAGGGTCCAGGGAGAGTCCAGGGAGGTCCGAGGGAGAAGGGGGCGGGAAGAGGAACCAGGTGTGCGCGGTGGACGGCGCAAGCACTTCTGGACCTCGCAGTCCCGCTCCCTATGCAGGTGACGTCTATGGTACTCCCCCAGCCAAGGTGACCGAGCCGCAATGCTCCCAGGCCACGCAGAGGGTCTTGAGAAGGGCTCCGCTGCTGTTATTGCCCCTCCGACGACAAGAACACTATCCACACTTCCTCCACTGCACGAGCGGCACCCCGTGTGATATACAGACACATACACTCAATCATACCTACACAATAAGCACGATTGAAATGAGGGTACTTATCTTTGTGAGCAGCAGTAACAAAGAAGGAAGATGGCTGCATGCTCATGGACTATATATTGTACTTAGTATGTTTTTGAAGTTCTATATTCTCTTCATTGTTACTGCTGAGATGTGGCAATAAAAGAGATTAGCATAATGTTGCCTTCCATGTCATGCCATAAATTTTTACTAGTACTGACTTTACTACTAGTAACTTTACTACTAGCAAAGTTACAATAATAACTTACCTTTGTGAATACCAAAAAGTATTAAAGTTAGACTTTTGGTCTAAGGTAGACATTTGGTCTAACCTCACCTTTGTGAATCAAGCCCTAAAACCTTATGCCATGAATGGAGAATAACCTGTGAGACCTGGATATACATTCTTGCAGACTTTACCTGAGGTTTGAGAGATTTACAATCAGATTTAATAAACATGATTGGGGATTGGAGGGGGCACAGTGAGTCACTGTGTTGGTCAGGAGTATTTTTATGAGGGCATAATTCGGGCCAGGTAGGGTGTTGTACATGATCAGTCATCTCAATATTGTACTCATTGTATGTAAAGCCTTTCTTTGTGTTCTCTTTTCCCTTCTCTTCTAGAATACCTGTGTGTATTCTAGCATGTTTTGATTACGCATTCCATATCTGTCAGTTGCTTGTCTGGTCAGCTTGCGAGGTGTTCGTTTGGCTGATGTCTTAAATAAAACTACATCAATTTACCTGGAGAAGTCTTCAAGCTGGCCGTTATTACTACGACAATTATAGCATTGCATGTTCTTGGAGGGGATCATGTGGTGGCTGCACTGGGCTGCTTCTGAATCAGGGCTCTGCTCTGGTCAGTGATTTTGCTGTATGCTTTTACACATCTTGTAAAATTATGCTGGTTATCATCACCCCCAGTGTTTTAGGGTGCGAGAGCACTGGGGCATACTGAATCGATCATGATGGTATGCCTCCAGGAGGGCACTCGTAATGAGGGTTTTTGTTTACTTCCTGACCTTATTCTATACTAAAAAACATTATTTCTCTCGAGCTATAACCCTGTGAGATTCACACTTTATCAAGTAGCTTAAATGAATAGAGATAATCACACACATTGTGACACTTATTTGACAAGGTCTGCATCAGTTTCCGGATTCTTTCTTTACTATTAATAACAAAGGTGTACTGACAGGGTTAAACCAATTACATTGTAATGAGATATGCTAGATTTTCTTTTCCAGAGTAAGCAGTGGGTTTGTATAAGTCCAGTGTTTAGCGGATATGAGCTTTCTTGAGGTCACTTCTATTACCAAAACTTCAATCATAATTACAAATCATAAAACGGCTCCGTGATGTAAATGTTAGCAGATGAAATGTATTTGGAACATGCAGATCAAAGGTTTGAAGCCAGGCAGGGACCACTCTGCCTTCCTTTCGACCTACCTTTCTGTTTGATAATAAGGACATGTGTTATTAAGAGCACTCAGAAATTCCTATCTCCATGGCAGCAATCACGTTATAAAAAGCCATTATTGTTCTAAGAACGTAAAACAACTAAGCATTCCACAGTGTAATGTATTTTGATAAGCGTTCCCTTGGTCTATGGACACATTGTCAGTTTGATAAGGCAATTAGGAACCCTTGAGTGCTGTGACTGTAAAGTGCCTAGTCGTTTCTACAGAAGGTACCCATACACTTGAACTAGAATAAATCACAAATATGACATAAACTAACAACATTTTTTGTTGTTTTTAACGAAAGGAAGACGTTTTGAGTTGGACCGCTCAAAAGGATGATGTATCAGAGAGTTTTCCTAAGTCTGTGTATATGGGAAAATGTTAATACACACGACTAGGGGTGGGCGGAATTTGCGAAATGCACTTTCGCAAATTATCACGAAAATGTTAAAAATTATCGCAAACACGCGGAAATATCGCGAAGATGCAAACGTTTTTTTCCCGCATGTTCGCGAGATTTTCTGCATGGTTGCGGCTCGCCAACTTACCCATGTGGTTGCTCGCGGGCGCGGCCATCTTGTTTTCAGTTGTCTCGCGGTGCATGATCGCGAGAAGAAAGACGTGATCGCGCGACGCATGACGCGAGACAACGCAAGTGGCTAAAAACAATACAACATCTGATGGAGAACGCGACCGGATCAAGAAAACTTGTCGGCAAACGCAGGGATTCAGGTAAGGCGATCGCGCGCGCGCGAGAATGTATTATTTTACAGCGCGAGCAAGAACCAAATTATCGCTAAGCTGCGGAATGCGGAAATTTTGACATTTTCGCGCTTTCCGCGGAACGCGAAAATGTCAAATTATCGCAATTTCCGCGAACGGAACGAAATTTTCGCCCAGGCCTACACACGACCCAAAGTTCAGTGATTCTATACCTACTCGGGAGTACGTTTATTGTGATGCAATTCATTACACCTTGGCTTATTTCATCCTACTGTGAATACAGCTCTATAGGATACAAACCAAAATTATAACAAAAGAGAAGCACAATTACTATATCAGGAATATATTATTTTACGATCATATTTCCTTTTGAAAAAAAGTAAGATTAAGGTTACACGAGAACTTTGAAATGCAATATTAGAAAAGCTATTTCTTTTGATGGGTTGAGATAGTAATATGGGATGGAAACTAACATGACAAATAGACTTTGAATGTTCAACTTTGAGGCAGTCCATATTTGAGTGACATTTGTCATGGATCTATCCTGCCATAGTTGGCCTTGCAAGTAACCATAAGAGGCAGTACACCTGCTAGCCTGCAAACTGTGTAATTCACTCAGTGTAGACAGCACAGATCCATCCTGCCACATGTGGGCATCCGTCTGTCTGGTTCGAAATAGTTTACCTTTCGAGACACAATTTTTACCTAGCAAACCTCAGAACAAAAGCTGTTTTCTTGCAGTTGAAGTATTTCATTCTGTTTTATGACTTTTTAATAAAATGGTGATTAAATTGTGTTATGTTTTACAATGGAGGGCGGAAAGCTGTGGATGAATCTACAGAATTCTTAAAAAGTGAAAACAATGAAAACCAGATTGAGGTGTCTAATTCAAAATAGTGTGTAAAATATGAAATTACTCACTGGTACTTTATTGATGTACAAATACGCCTGGTACTTCCTTTTAGGAAAGTACTCCCCCCTCGTGAATAGTGATGAACGGAAATACAGACAGTTCTAGTAGATTAAAACATCAGTATCAAAATCGATACAATTCATAAGGCAATAAAAGAAAAATGGAGTGAAACGCAGCACATTGTACAAGAATTACTTAAGCCTTGTCCTTAATTTTTATTAATTTAATAAATTTCAAGTGAATATTCCAGTTATAAAATATTGTCGTTAACATTGTTCCGGACTAGCCTACTGGCCTTTTGGCTGATAATATGCATGTACCAGAAGCATTTCCGCCTTAGGGCTTGAATTAGAGATTGGTAGATGTGCCATAAAGCGGTAGAAGTCATGTTTTCCCAGTGTACAGATGTCTATGTGCTCTAAATAAGATGGATGGGACATTCATCACTTTCTGGTGGATGTCAGACATCCACCAAACTCTAAATGAGGTCTTTAATTTTCGTAAATAATTGTAGGTAACCTGACTACATTACATTTCTGTGCTGCCCACATACAGTTCATCAAGAATCTTCACAATATTACATTACCACCTGATTTTACTTTTTCCGTGGCAGAATGGGGCATAAAAAGTGAAGTCGGTCTTTCCTACTGTTAAATCTGCACAAAATTTCTTTTTTGCACTGTTTTAGGCACCCAAAGGACTTCAGCTTATGTTTCGTTGATAAAACACCATAAGTTAAGCAATTTGAAATTGCGACAGATATTGTTTATGGCCAATTTCTGATTTTACATGGCACCTCTAATCAATCAATCAATCAATCAATAATTTGTAAAGCGCACTACATACCTGTGAGGGTTTCAAGGCGCTGGGGGGAGGGATGCTGCTGCTATTGGTCGAAGAGCCAGGTCTTGAGTTGTCTCCTGAAGGTCAGTAGGTCTTTGGTCTGTCGCAGGTTGAGGGGGAGGGTATTCCAGGTCCTGGCGGCTTGGTGGGAGAAGGATCTGCCTCCGGACGTAGTTCTCTAGATGCGTGGGACCGCGGCCAGGGCGTGGTCAGCGGACCAGAGTTTCCTGTTGGGTACGTAGAAGGAGAGCCGACTGTTGAGATAGGCTGGGCCGGTTTTGTGGAGGGCCTTGTGTGCGTGGATCAGGAGCTTGAAGGAGATTCTTTTGTTGACTGGGAGCCAGTGCAGGTTCCTCAGGTGGGGGGTGGTGTGGTCGCGGCGCGGGACGTCGAGGATCAGGCGTGCGGAGGCGTTCTGGATTCTCTGTAGTCTGTTGATGAGCTTGGACGAGGCTCCTGCGTAAAGGGCGTTTCCGTAGTCGAGTCTGCTGCCGACTAGGACCTGGGTGACTGTTTTCCTCGTATTTTTCGGGATCCATCTGTAGATCTTGAGGAGCATGCGGAGGATGTTGAAGCATGTGGAGGAGACTGCGTTGACTTGTTTGGTTATGGAGAGTTTTGAGTCGAGGATGACTCCCAGGTTGCGTGCGTGGTCGGTGGGTGCCGGGGGGGATCCCAGTGATGTGGGCCACCAGGAGTCGTCCCAAGCGGAGGGGTTGGACCCGAGGATGAGGATTTCCGTCTTGTCTGTGTTCAGTTTGAGAAAGCTGTCCTCCATCCAGTCTGCGACGGCCTTCATTCCCAGGTGGAGGTTGGATTTGGCGGTGAGGGGGTCCTTGGTGAGGGAGAGTATCAGCTGAGTGTCGTCGGCGTAGGAGATTATGTTGAGGTCGTGTTGTCGGGCGATGCGTGCTAGTGGGGCCATGTAGACGTTGAACAGCGTCGGGCTGAGGGAGGTTCCTTGAGGGACGCCGCAGATGATCTTGGAGGCATTGGATCGGAACGGGGGGAAGCGGATTCTCTGAGTTCTGCCGGAGAGGAAGGAGGAGGTCCAGTCCAGGGCCTTCTCTTGGATCCCGGCGTCGTGGAGGCGTGTGCGTTGAGTGCGGTGGCAGACGGTGTCGAAGGTGGCGGAGAGGTCCAGGAGGATGAGGGCTGCCGTCTCGCCGTTGTCCAGCATGATCCTGATGTCGTCTGTGGCGGCGATGAGGGCGGTCTCGGTGCTGTGGTTGCTGCGGAATCCTGATTGGGACGGGTCCAGGATGTTGTTGTCTTCGAGGTGACGGGTGAGCTGGGTGTTTACTATCTTCTCGATGACCTTTGCTGGGAACGGAAGCAGGGAGATGGGCCGGAAGTTCTTGAGGTCGCTCGGATCCGCCTTGGGTTTCTTTAGTAGAGCGTTGATCTCTGCGTGCTTTCAGTTCTCAGGGAAGGTGGCGGTCTCGAAGGAGAGGTTGATGATTTTGTTCAGGTGGGGTGCGATGGAATTGCTGGCTTTGTTGAAGATGTGGTGCAGGAGAGGGTCGGACGGGGATCCGGAGTGGATTGTTCCCATGGTCTTGATTGTGTCCTCGATGCTTACGTTGGCCCAGGTTGTCAGGGTGTCGTGGACGGTGGGGTGCGGTGGGTTCGGTGCTGTGTGGTCAGAAGGGGCCGTCCAGGAGCTGAAGCTGTCATGGATATCGGTGAGTTTCCGGTGGAAGAAGGCGGCGAGGGAGTCACACAGGGTTTGCGAGGGTGGGATGTCGTTGGCGTTGGAGCTGGGGTTGGAGAGTTCCTTCACGATGTTGAAGAGCTCCTTGCTGTTGTGTGCATTGTTGTCAAGGCGGTCTGAGAAGGAGGTCCTTTTGGCGGTCCTGATGAGGTGGTGGTGGTTGCGGATGGCGTCTTTGTGGGCAGCGCGGCTGTCTGGCGTCTTGTCGCTGTGCCATATGTTTTCCAGTTTCCGGCAGGTGCGTTTTGAGTCGAGGAGTTCCGGGGTGAACCAGCTGACTCTTCTGCTGGTGTCTCTGCTGGTGGGGTTTTTCAGTGGGGCGACGGTGTTGGCGCAGTCGTTCATCCAGCATTCGAGGGTGAGTGAGCCTTCATCAGGGTTGCTGGGGTTCGTCTGAGGGTTGAGTGCGAGATTTGTCTGTAGTTGTTCTTGAGAGACTTTGCTCCAGCAGCGGCGGGGGGATTGTAGGGTGCGGTGGTGTGTGAGGAGTTTCCGGAAGGAGAAGTGGATGCAATGGTGGTCTGTCCAGGTGAGTTCGGTGGTGTGGCTGAAGGTGACGTGAGGGCTTGAGGAGAAGATGGCATCTAGCGTGTGGCCGGCGATGTGGGTCGATGTCGTGACGAGCTGTTTTAGTCCGAGGTTGGCGATATTGTCGATCAGGGTGGAGGAGTTGCTGTCGTTGTTGTTCTCCAGGTGGTAGTTCAAGTCTCCGAGAAGGATGTAGTCGGTGAAGGTCAGCGCATGCGTGCAGATGAGGTTGGCGATGGAGTCGCAGAATTGAGGCCGGGGTCCTGGCGGTATGTAGACTAGGGTGCCTCTTAGGGTGGTTTTGGGGTCTGTGTGGATCTGGAAGTGCATGTGTTCTGCGGTGCTGAGGGAGTCGTTGGTGATAGTTGAGACCTTGATGGTGTTTTTGTGGATGATGGCGATTCCTCCTCTGGCCCTGTTGGTGCGGTCTCTGCAGGTGATCTTGTACCCGACTGGGATGGCTATGGCGATGTCTGGTGAGGAGGTTTCGTTCATCCACATTTCGGTCAGAAAGGCGACGTCCGGTGATGTGGTGTTGGGAAGGTCCCAGAGTTCGACGGCGTGTTTGTGTGCAGAGCGGGTGTTGAGCAGGATGCATCTAAGCTGGTTGGGTTCCGTTGTGGCAGGTGTCTTGAGGTGTCCGAGGCAGGAGAAGCTGCAGTTCGGGCAGGTGAAGGGGCCAAAGGTGCGCCTCGGGGCGGCCTTGCAGCAGGTGTGGGTCCTTCCTGGGTTGAGAGCGACGAGGGTTTTGGCGTCATAGCGGAGGCAGTCCTCATGGCTGCTGCGGGGGCCAAGGGTACTGGCGCTGGGCGCGGGCCAGGTTCGAACAGGCACAGATGGGCTTGCCTTAGGCATGCCTTTGGCGCGCCAGCGGTACGCCCGCTGCGTGCGTCCGCCATATATGGGGAGGTGGGTAGGGAGGAGCAGCTGGGAGGCGGGAGGCGAGGGACGGGTTTGACGAATGGGCGCAGAGGGGGCGGGGCCGCAGGGGAGGCAGTGGCGGGGACGGGGGACAGTAGACCGGCGTGGGGCACAGAAGAAAAAAGGGCTACAAAATCAGGGTCACAGAGGCACAAAGTCAACACAGGGGTACAGTGGACGGCGAGGGGTACAGAAATAAAAAGGGGGCACAGAAGCATTGTGGCCAGCGGGGGGCAGGGGGCACAGACAGTTACAGGCACAAAATCAAGGGGCACGGAGGCACAAAGGTAGCAAGTGAAACATACCCAAGGACACCACTGGCCACCAGGGATGAGGCGCAGGTGGAAGCTTGCGGGTGGTGGAGGGCCTCGATTCCAACGGCGGCAGCAGAGACAGCGGTGTGCAGGCGGCGATGCAGCGGGGGAGCGACCTACCAGAAGGTCAAGGGTCGCTCTCCTCACCGTGCAGCGGCTGCCATATATGGGGAGGTGGTGAGGGAGGAGCAGCTGGGAGGCGGGAGGCGAGGGACGGGTGTGACGAATGGGCGTGGAGGGGGCGGGGCTGCAGGGGAGGCAGTGGCGGGGACGAGGGACAGGAGACCGGCGTGGGCACAGAAGAAAAAAGGGGTACAAAATCAGGGTCACAGAGGCACAAAGTCAGCACAGGGGTACAGTGGACGGCGAGGGGTACAGAAATAAAAAGGGGGCACAGAAGCAGAGTGGCGAGCGGGGGGCAGGGGGCACAGACAGTTACTGGCACAAAATCAAGGGGCACGGAGGCACAAAGGCAGCAAGTGAAATGTACCTAAGGCCACCACTGGCCACCAGGGATGAGGCGCAGGTGGAAGCCTGCGGGTGGTGGAGGGCCTCGATTCCAACGGTGGCAGCAGAGACAGCGGGGGTGCAGGCGGCGCTGCAGCAGGGGGGGGACGACCTACCAGAAGGTCAAGGGTCGCTAGACCTTCGCTAATAGGCGGTTGATGTATTAATTTCTTAAGGATTTAGATAATGTGTTCCAAATCACCAAGTCCATTCTGACATGTGGGACACCTATTTCACTATTGTTTTAATATTCTGTGCAATGTTTATGAGGTTAATAAAAGTACTGCAAAGAGTAATACAATAGAATACACTAGAAAAGGAGGCACAACTGAAATATTACTTAAGTCAGAGGATCTTCATGCTGGCTGTTTCTGTTCAATTCCTCATTATACAGGTCTCAATATGTTAAAGTTTCAGGAAATAAAGCCTTTGACAAACTACTGCTTGAAAATCAAGGCCCTTTGTCGTCCAATTATTAAAAAACGTTCTATCAAAGTAGTGCTGTTTCCTGTATGGATTTAGAGAAGCCACTAAGGCCAGACTTGTCTGAGAGTTATAGAAATTACAGTTTTTTCACTTTTTGATCCAAGCCCCCACCTGCAACTCATTCCCACACTTGAACACCATCAAATGCTCTGTGGATTATTTATATTTCGGCAGGTGTGGAATATATTCAGAAATGTAGATGCTTTTCCATCTCCATATTTGCAGTGTGTACATATAGAGTGCATACACATGTACACTTCACAGTCCCAGTTACAGGTCAGGTGGATATGAACAGATAGTGGTTCAGTAGAATCTGTGATTCCATTCGGTATCCACACACCTTCATGCAGGTATTCGGAGTTAATTCGCATGGAATGGAAAATAATTTATGAGGATCCAGTTTTTCTGGATGGTTTTCTATATGTAAATCCCAATTCCATCGGGATTAATGCTCACATATACCACCTACTCTGAGCATGTAATAGACGTGAATGGCTATGTGAGAGGCTGGTTTTGGGCAGTGCATGTGGAGGGTGGCGTTTTGGGCAGTGCATGTGGAGGGTGGCTGATGGAAAAGGAAGTTGTAGTTTGGTATGAGGGAGTAGTAAGTCCCTTGTCATAGGAGTGAGTGAGTCTGTGGACTGGAGACTAGTGCGGAACAGCACTAAAACTCCATTACCAAATCAATTTTACTGGCCAAATATGCCTGTGGGTAATATTGTGTCCAGTACTCTCACCCACATGAATTTGAGTATGGGAATTCTGGGTCACTTAAAAATGAGAGCGAAATCTCAGCCAAGGATACCGTTCATTATCTAATTGTGGCCTAATTAAGGTGTCCTGTATCTCTAAATTATCCTTTATGCATTCTGAAAGAGCAGTATATGTAGAGAGGGAGAAACACATCTGGGCCATTCACACTTCGTGTGTTCAATAGCCTATCCTATCCACACCATAATGATTAGATTTTCCCACCTTTTGTATTTAAAACATCCACGTCCTAAATTTGGAGATAAAGCCATATGGGCATATCACTCTAACATTTTATCATGTCATATAATATGATAACTGAAATGAGGAATTAAAATGTATTTGAGAAAGCTACTGCAAATTAGAAATTTTGAAATTGTGAAGTGACTATCTCCTCCCTAATAACAAATCCACAGAAAGGCTTGTGGTGGGTGTGAAGGATGTCCCAAACTGGTGGGAGGGTTGCCAATAAACAATGAACATAGTTGTACGTTAACAATGAAAACCCTCCCCTACCCTAACGTGGCATGCTTCATCATAGGGTCTATCCTCACACCACTTACATAAGCAGGTGGTGTGGGTTCCAACTTGTGACCATGTGAGAAGGAGTACTTAAAAGTTGGCATGTAGGAGATGGTCCTTGGTGAATTGAAAGGTGTGGATGTGTGGTGCAGAGCGTGATGGGGAAATAACAATAAAACTACCTATTGGTGTATCTCTACATATACTTTTTTGAGCTGAAAAAATAAAGGTTAAAGTGATGTTATAGTTGGGTGTAGTTCGGCACAAGTTCTAGTTAGCCCAGTGTATAATAACTGGTGAAGTTCAGAGTTTTTTGGTGTTGAAACGTTACTTTTTATGTTATTACAACACCTAACTGTAACTTTAATTGAACGTTTGTTTTTTCACAGTTATTTCAGAGATTTTTTAACATAAGCTAAAATCATAGGGCCAGATGTATGATGATTAGGAATAGTGATATCTTAATTGTGATTCCCTGCAAATATCAATTAGGACTTGTTATTCATAATGTAGGAAGCTCTTTTGAGTTTTATTAGTGATTGGTAGTGGGTCGCAAATAGACCTTCCTCATGAATATTAATGAAGTAGGTTGCCGTTTGTGTCCCACTATAATTTGCTGCCAACACAGGGATGGTAGTCTGCTGGGGACATAAGACCACCATGTCTATGATTGCTTTTAAATAAAGCAATCTTTTTTTTTTAATCATCCCATTTTCCTTTAAAGAAAAATGAGATGCTTTTAAAAAAAAATAATTCAACAATGAAGTTTCATTTTTTAAGAGTAGGCAATGGTCATTGGGACCACTGCCTGCTCTTAAATATTAATTTACCAGCCATTCTCAAAGAGAGGCCATTCACAAAGGGGAAGGGGTTCGAAGAGATCCCTCCCCGTTAGTGAATAGGTTACCACCAACTTTAAGTTGGTGTTAAAGTGCAAATGTTTTGCGACCGCATTTTGGTTTGAAAAAAATTCATACATACCAATGCGAATATGTATTTAAATCGGATGCCCTAAACACACTCCTTCCAAATACTGAATCACAAAACTCAAATTGCTATTTGCAATTTGGTAACAAGCTTGTGACCGGAAAAATGCTATATAATTGTGGCCCTTAGCATCTTACCTATCAATGCCGTCACTATAACCTTTGTTTCTTTCAGTGAATTTCTAAGGTATTTGTAAGGTACAGTAGGCTATCATTACCATGCCTATGTATATTGCCACTTTAACCTATGCTTTCTTCAGTGAATGTCTGTGTTTTTTATTATACACTCCCACCTCCTCCACTGAGCAGAGCTTTCTACTGTGCCTGGTATGAGGTTGGCTGAAGGGCCTGGCATGTGGATAGTTCCGTACCCAAACACTCATAGGTGGCAAACACCCACTATGTACAGCATTTGACTGAGTGTGGTTTGCTGCAGGGTGTAGCATGTGACGAGGCCCCAGATCCAACCCCTGCAGGTGGCCAACCCCTCACATGTGCCATGTGCCTAAAACCCCACAGGATGACAAGCCCTGCCGCTACGGCTTTTCGCCAAGAAGAGAGTGTGGGTTTCGTGCAGGCCCTGTGTCCAACCCACCACAGATCCCCTGCCCACATTTTCCTTCTTTATTGATTTTTAAAAATGTTTTCACAGTTCTCCTCTGGTACTACAGCTAAAGTGCCACAGCAGTACTGCAAGACCACAGAAGAGTCATTTCTTGAAGCATGCATGATCTCACAGTACCACACCTATGGCAGGAGTACTGCACCACTACACGGAGGCCACACTGGGTCCTATAGTACCGCAAGACTTATTGCACTCTTTTGTTTTTTATTTTGGTCCCAGGGGTCTTCTCTCTGAGATCCTCCTCTCCAAGAAGTGGCAGGGCATCAGGGTACTATATGCTCAAGAACTGTAGTGGCGGATGTTACATTTTTCTTCATTGTGTTCCCTGCCAAATTGACAAAAAACCCTCTCAGCCACTGAGATCACTCTCTTTGTGATAGTTAGGGTACTGCGGGACTCCCACTGGACCAACCTTCAAGCTGTCACTATAATTTTAACCCCTTCATGACCAACACAAGTGCCTCTTTAAATGCAAATTTCTTGAAATCGGCTGAGTGGATTTACACCAAATAATGAAAACCCCACTTTCTAAGTAAAGTTCTAACTTGCTGTAAAATTTAGGGCCTTATTTATGAGAAGTGTTGCATCACTGTGACAAAGCAGCGATGCCACACTTCTCAGTGCACCCTCCTTGCGACACCATGGATGCGCCGTATTTACAGTACGGCACATCGTGTCGCAAGGAGTTACAGATACGTCAGTATTACTGAAGTATCTGTAGGGGCAAAAGTGATGCATTGCTGGGGTGTGTCTGAAAACAGATACAACTCCAGCAATGTGTTATTTCACATGGGGCAAGCCCCATGGAAAAGGGCCTGCGTCACCATTATGCCTTCCACGAGTCATGCGTAAGGTTTTGATGCAATGGCGTCCTTGAAGTGGTGCATTGAAATCTTATAGATTTCAATGCGCCACTACTATGAGGCTTTGATGCGGGGGAACGCCCACCCTGCATACATTATACCTGACACAGGTATAATGTAGCACTGGGCTTTACAAAGTGACACATCTGCTTAGATGTGCCACTTTGTAAATAGGGCACAACGTGGCACATTTTTTATGCCGCCAGTGCATCACAAAAAGTGACGCAATGGCAGCGTAAAAATGTCGCAAGGCCTCATAAATGAGGCCATTGGTGTTTTTCTGTTCAGCCATTTTTCTGTAGTGCTTTGCAAAATTCCTACAGGAATTAACATGGTTAAATGATGATTTGGGACACGCTTTTGCTCAGACTCTGCTTGATGGTTATCCCAGAAACTTTCTAGGAAGGAGCTGAGATGGATGAGGTTTTTTGGATATTTTTGTTCATATTTGTTAAATAGCACCAAAGTTAGTAGCAAAACAAAAAAAACCTGTCCTAACTATGCCTACGTAGTGGTGACTGTGTGATTCAATCATTTAGGTCCAGGAGGCTCAATAACCCCTTTGTCCTGAAGTTCATTATAATTAGGGGAGGGCATAACTCCTATAATATGCTGTAGCATAATTACATAAAATTACATAGGAATAACTGGTATTACACAGTGAGTATAACCCAGCAATTAGCACTATTGCGTCCAAAATGGACAGGATGATGCATTTTGCACTAAGAAAATAGCGCTACAGGCAACAGAGCATGAACAGCAACAACTCACAGTTTCTAATTTAGTTGATCCTGAGCTCCTGCAGTAAGACTTTTGTGCCAAATTATCAATTAGTCCATGAACGGGTGTAATCACAAAATTATTAGTACTTTTGCTTCAAAAGAGTAACAAAAATGTACAGAAATTATTACGCTAGCATTATGAAGTTTTCACCAAGCCAAATTATAGGGTGAAACAACAAATGCAATTCTTAATACCAGTAACTCTATGAGACTTTTTGTACAACCATTTTGTTGACACTCCTCAAAAACATTGTTTCATTAAGGAAGATAGGTACACAATCATTTGACGAAGATTGAGTATATGGAGCTGTTAAGAGAATACCCTGAATTTCTGTGTACAGATACTCCCAGCACTCTCCTAAACCTACCATCAGCACTGTGTCCCTGAAAACTCCACCATGTTGGATCAGTTTGTCAGTGTTATGGAACATGCTCCTTGCCATTATAACCTCATGCACTCAATGAAGATGGTGATTAATGTCTTTTAACCTATTTATTGTTATACATGCCTTCTTGAGATAATTTTGGGTAATCAATTAGAACATGACAAGACAAAAGATGAATAACGTTAAGAACGATTGTTCTTTGATGTCAAAAACAATTTACAGATAATGAAATAGGTTTTTAGGATTCACACATTTATCACGGGATGACTCAATAGTGTTCATATATAAATTGAAGGTAAACATTCACTTAAGGCTCCATGATGGTTTCGATACGGTTTTTCGAAAACTGATATCTTAGAAATGTTTCTGGTGTCTAACTCTAACTGTTAGGTCATGGTATTAGGTACATGCTTATATTACTGAAAATCTGTTTGAGAGAAAGGTTGTCAGCATCCGAGGTTACAATTGTCTAATTAATATGCTACTTGTGAGAAAATACCCCTTTTTGCATGGTCACCTTAGTTTTTTGCTGAATTGTATTGCTGTTTTTTTCAGATTCTGCACACTGGGGCACTGCTACCCCGGCCCTAGTACATGTGCACCTGACCCCTAAGACATGGTTAAATTGGCTAACTCCCAATTGCAAATTTAACTTTCTTATAAGGCCCTCGTATATGATGCAGAAATACACCCATGACATATAAAGTTAAATATCACCTGTGGACTTAAGCACTTATTGTGCCATCCTTTCACGTGACAAAGGAAACCATGGCCTCAGACCTACAATTCTAGCGTGAATGCTGCAGTTTCAAATTGCCTCCAGACCTTTCAAATGAATACTTTTTTGGAAGGGGAAATGTTCTTCTTTTTATATAATAATGAGTTACCCCTATATAGGTTGTGTACCCACAATAAAGGGTGCATTGTTTTATAAAGTGGGGCATGTAGAAATTTGATGTTGCAATGTCCCCATTAGGATAAGTCCTCACAAGCTGTTTTCACTGTGGATGGCTCTGGTTGCAATATTAGGAAAACTATGTGCAAATTAAAATACTAAATCTTCTCTCTCTGGTTTGGGACCAGCTAGAAATATGATTCAATCACTTTTTTTACATGCAATAAAAGCCCAATAAAATGGTGAAGTTGTATGTATAAAAAATATTGACCTTTTCCATGCATGAAGCTGCTGGAGGAAAATTTGCATTAACTGTCTAGTAGCTGCCCAGCCAGTCCTTGCCTTTATTGAGGTGTGAGAACTGCTCCCTGAGCAGAGGCAATGGCCTGGGTGTTGGGAGGTGCTTTTTCTCCCCATTGTAGGAAGCACAGGTAGGGTAGAAGCAGGAACTTTATTAACTTGTAAAGGGCCTGCTCTTTAACAAATAAATGTAAGGTGAGACCTGGAGAAAGCAAACCTTTTCCCCCAGTCAGGATGGCTCAAACCCAGTGTGAGGGTTGCTAGCCTGGAACCATTTTAATGACCACAAAGGAGGGGATCTCTCATTTCCCTGCCCACCTCTGGGTGGGCAAACAGACTTTGCACAAGAGAGAAGGGGTTCCCCCATTTTATATTTTTTGGAGTAAGTTGCACTGTGGGGTTGTTTACAGTTGGGCAAATATGAAATGCTGCAAAAGTGCATAGGGTTGCCACTGGGAACTTTTACCCCATTAAACCCGGAGACACCACCACCCATGTGCTTGTACTAATCATAAATGTGGCACCTCATCACGCTCTTCAGAACATGAACTGGACATGTGGAATAAAATAAGGAGGACTGCAGCTGCTGGCCCGCTCCCAGTTGTACTGAGGACAAGGAAGTGGATTCCAAGGTCAGTTTACTAACCTCCTGTTTTGCTACAGAGACACATCAAGCTGTAAGAGTTTTTCCCTGAAATGCCCACCTTACCAGTTGCCCTTGGACCTGTACTGGACCCTGCTGGTGGCCTCTTATGGCTAAAAGTGAAGCTCTGTGGGCATAACCTCCTCAGCCCGGCAAAGCACTTGGTGGTCCTCCCTAATGAAAAGAGTGAGTATCACTGATTGCATCGGGCCTGGTTGCTTAAGTTTTAAGCCCAGAAGTGATCATATCAGTGAGGCTTGGAACAGAATGAGGTGGGGTTGGCAGTCCCACTGACTGCATCCCACTCTGTGCCTAGCAAGGGACTCCCACCTACTTTTAGTGGCTGAACGCCATTTAGAGGAGGCAGCAGACCAAATCCTCAGAACCACGAAGGCTTCTCTTCTGCCACCTGACATCACAGTTGTGGCACCGCAAGTGTTATTTTTTCTAACGTTTGGTGCTTGCATGTGTGTGTATGTATGAATGTATGTGCATTTGTGAGTGCATGCTGTGAATGACTGTGCCTGTGTATGCGCTTGTGAATGGTGGGTCAATGTGTTGATGTGTGTGAATGCATGGGTGTGAGTGAGTGTGCATGTGTGTGGGCCACCCAACCCCTGCTGCTTGAAATACCAGCTGCCACTGGTCCTGGGACCCCTGGCTGTGTCTAAATAGCCTACTAGAATTTATGAAATGCTAGAGGCTTCGGAAACAAATTCTGATTTGTAGCCCTAGGAAGACTGAGACCAACTAACCAATCTGTTTAGTTTTTTGGGACAGATTTACTATTCTAGCTCCAAACCACACCCATTGGGAAAAGTAAACTATTTTGGGGAGTGCAGATTTACTATTGTACCTCCAAATCAACACGTAATGTGGAAACTACTTACATTTGAAGAGTAGATATTTGCTGTACTAATTCCAAACTCACACTAATTGAGCATTATTTAGGGGTCACCAGAGGGCACAGCTATACCCCAGACTTTCACTTTTTGACCTTTGGCTCTATCCTTGTGACCCATGTATTAGCGATTACAAGGAAACAGCAGCATACAACAACTGTAGCTGCCTAATAGCCATGTTTACTTTTTGCAGTACTTCAGGAGCGAAACTTGTTTACCATTAACAGAAGGAAAGGGCAAAGTTTGAGAGACTTGCTTAGGTCTGTATCGTCTGCCAGGCTTTTGAACATGGGGAGAGAGCTTCAGCACATGGAAAAGTAGGTGTAACTTGTAATCATATCCTAAGTAATGGTGAAATGCTAATTATTTTGCAGTTTATAACCTGGGATTTATAAACTGTAAAAGATAGTCTCTTTAAGCTTAGTGATGTGTGACGCTTCTGCCGGTTTGTTTAAATTCCACCTCTTTCATGAAACAGAAATGATAATAAAAATGGACACTGTCTCCTCACACAGAGTGACACTAGTGAAATGCTTACCTCTTACAAACCAGGAACACTCAGGCAACTTTTTAAATTTACAAAATGTTTTTAAAAATGTTCATTAAAACTGGGTCTTGGATGCCATGCTCTTCAATTTCTCACCTTTAAGTCTGCAGCACTCAAACATGAGTCTAATGCCTGCATTAACTGCACATTTGGTATAGTGTTCAACCTATCTGTTTAACTGATAGTTACAAACATTGGTATGTTGTAACGTAAAAATTAAATGCATAGAATATTTTGATGAGTGTCCATTAAAACACACTAATATATATATATATATATATATGGCATCTTTTGTGTACTGCCCCTCCGCCCCCCAATTTCAGCGCTATGTGCTTTGCTGGCTTTATAACTCTGTACAGTTTACCTCTGCTAACCAGGAATATAGATCCCATGCTTTCCTTTAATCATGTGTATATTAGCTTACCTCTGATTGACATTTTACCTTGCCTATAAGTCCTAGTACATGGTGAAATATACCCACGGCCTGGAATTGTAATTCCACCTGTGGACGGCATCACCTATTGTGTCATCCACAGGGTGGTCCTACAAAAGTTGGCCTCAAGCCTACCATTGTAGACTGACTGCTACATTCTAAAACTTGCAGTGTAACATGTCAAAATTAACATTTTTGACAAGCAAAGACCCCCTTTGAAATATTATTAAATCAACCATGTTTAGGCTTTGTAGTCCACAATGTAGAGTGCATTAAATTTAGAAGTGTGACGTGTAGGAAAATTTATCAACATATCCCTACAGTGACAAGGACCCAATTGCTATTATCGCTACAGCAGCTGTGCTGCCCTGTACAAAAAAAGAGAATATAGAAATAAAATATTGAATAAAATATTAATATTGCTATCTTGATGGTGGGGCCGGCTAGAAAAATTATTAAACCACTATTTTAATAGGTATTAAAAATCCAATTCAATGTTGTTAGAAATGTAACTTTACCTTGCCTGAAGCTCCAGGAGACTAATTTGCATTGGATCTCCATCAGCTGCCCAGGCTGAAATTCCTGTAAGCAGCCACATAACAGACCACTTTGAATGACAGACCAAGCTGAATAGAAGGGGTGATTTCTCTATGATCACCTGGACATTAACGATGGGACCTACTGCCCCTCCTGTTGGCGCAAAAGTGTCAAATCCTGCCTGAAAGCCCTGTCTGAGGCACATGTAAATGTTTGTTCCCTTGCAAGGACTAAAACACAACTCTTGTGTATCCCCTGTCTGGTTACCGACAGACTTGATTGCGTTAGATATTAGAGGAGAGTAGCAATTTCTATAGTGAACTCCTCTCACTAACCCCAGCTCTCAGAGCCCAGGTTTAGTGTGGCTGAAGACTTCGGCCATCTTGGAAATGACACATTGCATTTTGGGCCTCTTCACAGTAAGGTGAACAGGAACTACTGAAATGGTAGGTAGTGCAGGGCCTGGGAAGTTTTATTCCATTTGTTATGAAGTGCTCAGGAGTCACTCCAACCAACTAGCTAATGCCAATCATAAATGTGACCCCAAAGGCACCCTCCTCAGAAACATTTTCAGGACTTGCAGGAAGTCAGAAGAGGACTGGTTCTGCTGTTCATGACCTGGGAGGAGCGCTGAAAGCTGGACCTGTATCGAGTAAAAAGAAGTGGACTCCAATGGTCAGCTGGCAGGCCTCTTGTGTGGCAGCAGGGACACAACACATTTACAGAGGTCTTTTCCCTGAAGTACGCAGCTGACCAGTGAGCCTTAGAAGTTTACCCTTGTGGTGTTTGGGCACCAGAGGAAAGTTTGCAAACTTTTGTAAACGTTTAGGTATGATATGTTTGAAACAGGGTTTAGCCTGTGGCAAGGGACTGCACTTACCCCTCCACAAGCAGCCAATCCCTCACTATACACCAGCTTGGGACATGCACAGTGGAAACAATGTCTTACGAAATGTTTTGGGGCCCTGAGCCCAGACCTATTTTGGGGCAACGTTTAACGTTGTTGCCTATGTTCTGCTAACTAATTCAATTTTATAGATCACCCTAAAACTTTTACAGGAAAGAGCTGAGGTTGATGAACTTTTTTTGGAAAGTTTTTTGAAGATTCATTAAACAATGTCAAAATTATTACGAAACCAAAAAACCGTCTTCTATGGTAACTGGGTCCGAACTTTAACTACTCAATGGTGGGCAGTTAACGTTAAGTCAAATTTCATTGAAGAAAGTTTTTTTATTTTGCTGATAACTTTGGCACCATTTGACGAACCTTCACCAACCTTTCCAAAAAAATAATTCATTCACTTCAGCTACTTCCTGGAACATTTCAGTGTGAATCATCAAGCAAGGACTGATTAAAAAAAAAAGGGAGGGGGCCCAAAACACTTTTTCCCCATGCAATTTTTAAAGGGGGTTGTGAACAGTGATGCTGAGAAAATTACTAGATCTCTACTCTTAAGGTTTTGATTAGGTGTAAATCAATTAAATGTTTTTGAGAAATTAAGGGTGAAAAACTATGGATATCTGGATTTTTTAGTCCTGCAGGACTCCCACATGAGTCCCACTGAATCGTAAATTTAAAAAACATAGGTTTTGATTGGCCACCTGTTTTTTTTTTTCCTTTCAGTCAGTTTGGTCCCGTGGAATGAGTGATCTAGTTGAATGTAAAAAAAAATTGTAGGCACTATTACAGGACACAGGGACTCAGCCCCCCTTCCTGAAACTTTAAAAAAAGGAGTTTGTAGGAGCCAAGTGATGGATACTCTGACTCCCTGGCCCTTTTGGAGAGGTTGGGGCCAAAATAACAAAAAAAGCATTTCTTTTTGGCGAACTTGTATTGCGGCATGCTCATGGGAGATTTTGACAGCTCAATAGAAGAGGAATGGGGTGACCCAAACCTACATGACGCACTGCTGAAAAACTCTGAGTTTTCCCCAAAAATGTTTTAATGTTCATTTGAATTTTGAACACAAAACAACATAACAGATTAACTTTGCCTGTTATGAAGGGTAAGTACCAAAGTATCACTTGGTTGAACATATGTGAATAAAATAAAGGTTTTTACAAAGCAATCATTCCTTGAAATCTTGTAAATACACAAGAAACATATATGAAATTAAACTGTGTTGGTTTTCTTTGTAAAACAAAGTCCCAATGCATTTCGGGTTATTAGAACCCTTCTTCAGGGGATATACATGATGTGAGCGAAGTCAATTTCCGAAAGGTCCACTGTAATGGAAACTACAACAAAACAGAAAGTCACAACCAACTCCCTCGTGATGAACATCTCCAAAAAGAAGTTGAGTATGGAACAACTAAGGGTACTCAATAAAGGAACATCTTTTGTTCCCACTTATACATCTAATGCATTGGAGACCGAAATATCTCTCTTCAAATTTATGCGAAAGCTCAGACTGAGATGGTTCTTTTCTAATAACACTCTAGAGCAAAAAGAGAGACCACCGGAACGCTTTCGACCAAAGAGTAAATTCATGGCTCCATTTTCACATAAAACTCTAGACAATTTTGAATTACTGGTGAAAAAAGGTCTGGAGCACATTAGATATTCTAAACCTCAACATGCTAACCTATCTAAGAAGGAACTAAGGATACTCAATGCACTACATCAAGATATGGAGATAACCTTTCAACCTGCAGACAAAGGTGGTGCCCTAGTTATTTTGGACACAGAATTTAATGCACATAGTGTTGGAACCCACGTTAATGATGAGGACACTTACATTCTCTTGGACGGTGACCCCACTAGAGCATTTAAAGATCTATTAAGTTCTGTATTAAAAAAAGCCATGGATAATGGCCTGATTACCGAGAACACCAGGAAATTTCTATTTGTTGACACTCCCAAAACACCTTATATATACATGCTCCCTAAAGTGCATAAGAGTGTCACAAATCCACCTTTCCGTCCCATTGTGGCAGGTTGTGGATCAATACACGAACCTATTGGACAATTCTTAGACTTTTATTTACAACCTTTGGTACAAACATGGGAGACTTATGTTAAAGACACCACTGATTGTCTTCTGAAACTGAAAAACACACAACACTATTTTGAGGAGGACATTCTACTTTGCACCATTGACGTGGTGGCTTTATACACATCCATAGCTCATAATGAAGGGCTCGAAGCGGTGAAATGGCGACTTTTAGAATCCTCCTTTGAACCGGACATGAGCGTGTTCCTATTGGAGCTTCTACACTTTTCACTGTATCACAGTTACTTTCATTGGAAAGAGCACTTCTATCTTCAGAAAACAGGAACGTCCATGGGATATCCCGGGGCACCTGCATACGCCAATACCTTTATGGCATATTTCGAACATCTACATATTCTTTATAACCCCATATGGTGAGAGCATGCAGTTCTTTTTCTACGGTATATTGACGACATTCTTGTCATTTGGAAAGGCTCACGACACACTTTGGAATCTTGTATCCAGGATCTCAACCAATGCAGCCCAAGGATTCAGTTCACTTCTGATATTCAAACCAACAAAATCCATTTCTTAGATATAGAAATTTTTAAAAAACCCACGGGCCTTCAAACGTCAGTCTACAAAAAACCAACTGATGTCAATAACGCGCTACATTTCAACAGCGCACATCCATATTCTCTCAAAAAACATTTACCTGTGTCACAGTCCGTCAGGATTAAAAGGATCACATCTGACAATATCCAATGCACCAAACTCATAGAAGAACAAAAAATGAGATACACAGAACGAGGATATCCTGAGGATGTACTCCTAGAAGCTGAAAGGACAGTGGCCCTTAAAAAACACGAAGATCTTTTACTCCCATCACGGAAACAAACAGCTCAACGTGAGGTATTTGTTTTAAAGTATTCAACACAAGCTTCCCAAATTAAAAAAATCATCAACAAACGTTAGGAAATCTTTGCACAAGAAACTGATTTCACTGATTTGTATAGAGGTCCTCCTCTATTTGCACATACAAGATCGAAGAATATCAGAGAACTTCTCAAACCCAGACACTTTTCCATCAGACAAACCTACAAAGGAATGCGCAAATGCCATAATTGTGGTCAATGCGGCAACATTATTCTTGGAAACACCTTTTCTCATCCCCAGTCAGGTGAAAAAATTGCATTGAGACATTCCTCAGATTGCAACACCGAGGGAGTTATTTATGCGATACGCTGTCCCTGCGGGTTAGTGTACGTAGGTAGGACATCCAGAAAAATCAAAACGAGAATAGTGGAACACAAAAGCACTATATGCAATAAAAATCTCAAATCATGTTTAGCCACACATTGGATCAACACCTCGCATACCATACCCCAATTACGTTTCACTGTTTTGGAAAAAATTCAAACAACCACAGGTACAGACTTTAACACTAGTCTAGCACGCAAAGAAACTTTTTGGATAAAAAAGCTTGGTACGCTGATACCAGGTGGGCTGAATGATCATGTGGAACTTTTGTGTTTTTTATAACTGTTGCCCTTCACCAATATTGCCTGATATAATTTAGCTTCTTATAGGGCATGCACTTGTCTGTATATTAACACTTAACTTGTAAAGGATTTGCACTCTACTTAAACTTTTTCTGTTTCTATCATCATCTTTTTCAGATTGTCCTATTCTTCTCATCACTTATTACTTCTGTGTCACGTAGATATTATTATTTATTATGTTTTGTCTGCTTCAGACATTCTCAATAAAAGTTTTCATTCACTTTTACTTTGCCGAGACTCCGGTCCCTTTAAAACGTAGCGCGTAACACACATGTCTACACGCACGCTTCCAACTTGTGACGGAACACGTACTTTGTTGCCTTCTACGCATACTTGCCGGTAAGCGCTTTGAAATCTTCCGTTTTTGATGCATTTGCAGCCTTCTCTGGTCGCAGTCGGGATTTGAGCATGAACTTCATTTTTTTCATGTTTTAGATTTCTTCAATGCACGTGTGTCATGAGATTCCGACTTGCTTGGGTAAGATCTCACGTAGAGCACTGGGTGCTTTTACAAGGGGTCTACCCAACTCCTTGAGACAAGTTGGGGAGTACATTTTCCGTTTATTGTTTATTTTTACAGACGTCTGACTCTTTGTAAACCTGTTTCTTCGCGCTATTTCAAGCATTGTGATAAAACTCCATGTGAGTATAATCACGTTTACATGCCCATTTCTTTATTTGCATAACTTGCGGCCACTTTTGTTTCTTCATGTTAAGCGTCTTTCCGTCTTTTCTGCTTTTTCACTTGGTTTTTTTAACACGAACTCTACTACATATTTCTTTTAATCACTCACACAGTATCGGAGCACCTATCTTGGCACTCTCTGCGTATCACGCGATGCACCACATCTCATAATCACGGTAGCGCGTGCACGTATTTTTAACCTTTGGTATTCACTCAAGCTATCTTCACGGTACCTATCACTGAAGTTCTTCACAGAGTGCAAATCCTATCTTGATTTTGTCAACGCATGTAACAATTGAATACAATGTGACTTTCTGTGTTGTTGTAGTTTCCATTACGGTGGACCTTTCGGAAATTGACTTCGACCACATCATGTATACCCCTGAAGAAGGGTTCTAATAACCAGAAATGCATTGGGACTTTGTTTTACAAAGAAAACCAACACAGTTTAATTTCATATATGTTTCTTGTGTATTTACAAGATTTCAAGGAATGATTGCTTTGTAAAAACCTTTATTTCATTCACATGTGTTCAACCAAGCGATACTTTGGTACTTAACCTTCATAACAGGCAAAGTTAATCTGTTATGTTATTTTGTGTTTAAAATTCAAATGAACATTAAAATTCTTTTGGGGGAAACTCTTAGAGTTTTTCAGCAGTGCGTCATGTAGGTTTGGGTCACCTCATTCCTCTTCTATTGACTTTTGTTCAGATAGGGTTCAGGGCTAAAACCCTCATACATGACAGCACACTTTATAGACATCTCCATTACTTAACTGCTCAATTACACAGTTTTATCAATTTTGTCCATTTGGTGTGCAGGCGCATCCTCTTTTGCAGATTTTGACAGCTCCCACATTTGTGCCACAGAATTCAAGATGGCCCCCATGTGGTTCTGCAGGACGTCCATGGGAACCAGTGCTGAACCCTGTGCTCCCATGGGATTGAAAATAATTAAATAAATAAAGAAATGTGGGGTGGAGGTCTATGGGTCATTGCGAGGTGCCGGTAGGCCACCCCCAGGGGGTTCAATGCAGGCCTGGCCACAGGCCATGTCCTGCAGCCAACCCCATGCCTCACACAGTTGAAGCCCATGCACAGCTGTGGGTTGGCTGAACATTTGGGGTTGTCTGCAGATTCACGCTGCACATGGCTGCAGGTATCTTAAGCCATACTTTACGTTAAAGAATATATAGAAATTCACTGAAAGAAACAAAGGTTAAAATAAAGTCATACGCAAGGTAGTAAGATTTTAAATTCTTTTAATAAAAACACTGCCATTTAAAACCAAAAAACTAAGGAAATTCATCAGTTAATCGTAACTGACCATCCAAGTTAAATGTATGAACTTTAGATTCCTCAAATGCAAAAAACAGGTGATCAGTTCTGTACTGAGCCAGAGCAGCACATTATGATATGGCCCATGGAGCAGTACTGTACATGTTCAAGTGTATTTAAATTTGCAGATGTCCTACTTACAGGACCACATTTATTGATTAAATTTCCCACTTGGGTCTTACAAACTGCCCGGAAAATTCTGGGCCATGCACAAACCCTTATTTGTGTAGAAATTAGGAGTTTTGTGGATTTTATTGGATTCCCTCATCTATGAGGCCTTCCATTCAACCTCTAAGAGGTAAGAATTGTTTCTATCCCCCTGATAACGACCCTTTACCCTTTGAATGTGGTGTTACCTCTCACTTCTGCCATGTCATGTTTTTTAACTTCGTCATGTCATGTTATGTTTTAACTTTGACCTAGCGTTAGTTCATTATACTTTTAATCTTCTTCTCCACGAACTAATTGTTACTAGATGAGACCATTTTTTTCTGGTCCATATAGGGTGATGTACTAGTTTCTAAATTAGCTGACTAGTCCACCCTTATGAGTCTCTGATGGTATCTACATTCCCCCCTCTTTCTTTGTTGGTTCTTTCTATTTATGTGGAACGCCAGATCAAGAACCCTAATCTAGTTCAAGTTCAGGAATTTGTATAGCGCACTACTCACCCAGAGGGTCTCAAGGCACTTGAGGGAGGGTGGGTGCATTACTTATCGAATAGCCAGGTTTTTAGTTGCTTTCTGAAGGAGAGGTGGTTCTGTGTGAGTCGGAGGTGAGTGGGGAGCGAATTCCAGGTTTTGGCCGCTAAGTAGGAGAAGGATCTTCCTCCCATGGTGGATCTGTGGATGCGCGGAATTGCGGCGAGGGCTTGATTGGATGATCGTAGTTGGCGGGTGGGTGTGTAGAAGGACAGTCGTGTGTTCATGTGTTAATGTCAAGATCTAAGGATCTTGACATTAAGAAGGGGAGATCACATCCCTTGACTGACCATCAGCGGTCAGGTTATATCGGTCCTGAAGAAGTGTCGCTTTACTTTAGAGCACCAGACACGAAACATGTTGACCTAATCAACTAAAGGCTACTCAAATACCCTTACTTATCACACGTAGCCTCACTGCCTTTTAATAAGTCCCAACCTTGATTACTTAATAAAGTACCAACAATCGAGAGGACTGCAATGAAAGCCCTTAATGATGACATTACCATTACCATAAAAGCAGCAGACAAGGGAGGGGCCATTGTCATTATGGATACATCAGATTACGATCAGGAATGCCTACGACAACTCTCCCAAGTCAAGTACTATACCAAGATTGAAGGAGATCCTACAGGAAGACTGATGACAAAGATCAGATCCATCGTAGAATCAGCTGAAACACAAGGTTGGATTACTAAGAATGATGCTCAGTTTCTGGTGAAGAACTCCCGCATTCTACACTCTACCCAAAATTCATAATGGAACCAATCCACCTCCTGGACGCCAAATAGTCTCGGGTATAGGATCACTATTAGAGCCCCTTAGCAAATTCTGTGACCACTTCCTCCACCCTCTGGTACAACGAATACCTTCATACTTGAAGGACACTAGGGACATTCTTAATTTACTGGCTGACACTACCAGAAGTGGAGAGATCGACCTCATGATGACACTGGATGTAGAAGCTCGCTACACGAATATTCCCCAAGCAGAGACATTGAGGGTCATAGAAGAGCTCCTTCTGAAAGAAGAATGGACATCAAATACTCCGGTCTCTTTCATAATGGAATGTGCCACCTTAGCCATGTGTGAAAACTTCGTCCAATTCAAAGATCAATATTTCCACCAGACCCAAGGAACTTCTATGGGCAGTACCTTTGCGCCGAGTCTGGCATGTCTTTATGTCGCAGAATTTGAACGCCTCCACGTATCAAATAACAACGTTTACACCGATAATATCATTCTTTGGAAGCGCTACATCGATGACATTCTGATTCTGTGGAAAGGGGATTTAGATACGTGCGACAACTTCTTCACTTGGGTGAATTCTTTGGACCCTTACTTGAAATTTACCAGATCCATCTCCCCGTCTGAGATCCACTTTTTGGACTTAACGATCACATTACAAGATGGCACCCTTTCGACCCACACCTACAAAAAAACAACGGATCGGAATAGTCTTCTGCGGTATGAAAGCCACCATCCTAAGACCCTTAGGGATAACCTTCCCTTCGGCCAGTTCCTACGTCTACGTAGGAACTGTGACAAGACCAGTGACTACAAAAAGGAGGCATCCACTTTAAGCAACAACCTTAAAGCACGTAACTATCACACCACTATCATCAACCGATCCAATAAAAGAGCTCTCAACAACAACCGAGAGGCTCTGCTGGAACCGAGAGTTAAGAAGACGGATGACACTCTCACTTGCGTCACCACCTACACACCGAAATCCAATAAAATACAGAGAATTATCACAAAAAATTGGAAGATTCTTGCCACAGGCACTTTATCACTACCGAAACCAAGGTTTGCCAACAAACGCACAAGTAACATAAGAGACATCTTGGTACATACACGCCCAAAAACTACAAAAGCAGCAGCCCAAGGTACCCTATGGGGATCATCGCCAGTAAGAGGTCACTACCCTTGTGGAGAATGTGGAGAATGCAATTTGACAAAGGCAACAAAAGAACTCAACTTAGAATTAGGCAAAGTTTGGACTAAAAAAAAAGCACACTAATTGTAATTCCAGAAATTGTGTCTATATGATTACGTGCCCGTGTAATCTCCGCTACATAGGCATGACCTCACGTCCAGTGAAAACAAGAATCAAGGAGCATCGGAGCAATGTACGATGTGGGAGAACCACCACAAAAATGAGTACCCACTTCATTGCTAATCAACACGGACCGAACGAACTACACTGGACAGTACTTGAAAGCAACCCTGCCTGGTCCTGTCAAAAACTTTTTGAAACCGAAAAAAGGTGGATTTTCCGCCTTTCTACACATAAACAGGGCCTTAACGACGATATTTCATGGACAGAAGTCAATAACACAACAACATGATGAATCCCCATACCGTCACTATAATGACTTGAACGTTTGCCTTTCCAGCCCCTCTTAAGAAGTTGTCAACCAACTTATGGCCATATACGTGACCAGGTACTGGCGTGATTACAACATCACTATATTGTTTATCAAGGGACCACTGAAACCTCTGATTAGTATAGAATATTATTGCTCTGCTCGTGGTCTATGATTAATGAGCACTCAATATTTAGCCCTGTGAAAATCGCTAACTTGTCAGCACTGAGTCAGGCATCCCGTTTTGGGACAAGATGGCGCACGGGGGTGGGAAGGTCTCACGAGATCTCGGTGTTCTAGCGTTACTTTTAATCCCGGGATCCGACTCTCTATGGTAACGTCCGGATGAGACGAAGACGAATAGGATCTACAATGTACCCGCCTCCGTCTTAGGGTAAGTCTGTTGCCCCCGTATACTCTTCGTGGCACTCACTGCTCCCTTACGATAGACGCTAGTTATGCTATCCACTCGGTTGAAGCCGCAGCATGTCGGCTTTCTGCTTTCACCACCAACGCGTTGTCAGCTCATGGTCTTACACCCTGAGACCCTTGTGTAAACGCGCCACTTCCCTACCGTAATACCACCTCTAACAATACATAAGACCGCTGGGCATATTATGCGAAAAGCTAGGATGAAGCTGCAGCATGTCGGCTTAGTGCATTTCACCTTCTACGCATTAGCTCACGGTTTATACTCTGAGACTGTTGTTTTTACGCGTCCCCCATTATACCGACTGTAATACTACCACTAATAATACACAAGACCGGGGGATGTATTACACCTTTAGCACGGTAAACATTAAATAAAATGTTTATTTTCCTGGTACAGCACACTTGTGACTCTCACCCTTAGTTCGTCCACTCTGTTATTTGACGAGACACGCACGGCGAATCTGTACCATTCTTCACTTAGCATAGAGGCATTCACGTTATCTACCCCCTCCACACGAGCTATGCACCACGGGTAGGTGGGACACTAATTTCCCCCCCCCCCTCCCTGGTGACACGTGTACAACTAATGTTGATATACACCATAGGCATGAGAATTACTAGTTCACAATCGCCTGGTTTTATTCTACTGTATCCGTTTGTTGTCTGAGTTGACAGTGTCATGTTCACATATTTTACCTACAAACTAGTTTACTCCTTGTCATGTAGTATACCCGTTCAAGTGGTCGGGTCGCCTTCCCTCATCTATGCGGCCTTCCATTCAACCTCTAAGAGGTAAGAATTGTTTCTATCCCTCTGATAACGACCCTTTCCCCTTTGAATGTGGTGTTACCTCTCACTTCTGCCATGTCATGTTTTTTAACTTCGTCATGTCATGTTATGTTTTAACTTTGACCTAGCGTTAGTTCATTATACTTTTAATCTTCTTCTCCACAAACTAATTGTTACTAGATGAGACCGTTTTTTTCTGGTCCATATAGGGTGGTGTACTGGTTTCTAAATTATCTGACTAGTCCACCCTTATGAGTCTCTGATGGTATCTACATTCCCCCCTCTTTCTTTGTTGGTTCTTTATATTTAGGTGGAACGCCAGATCAAGAACCCTAATCTAAGGATCTTGACATTAAGAAGGGGAGATCACATCCCTCGACTGACCATCAGCGGTCAGGTTATATCGGTCCTGAAGAAGTGTCGCTTTACTTTAGAGCACCAGACACGAAACATGTTGACCTAATAAACTAAAGGCTACTCGAATACCCTTACTTATTACACGTAGCCTCACTGCCTTTTAATAAGTCCCAACCTTGATTACTTAATAAAGTGAAACAACAAGGTCAGGGGCTATTTTAAATCACATTCCGCACACTTTAGAAGACATTGTTTCTCCTAGAGCCCCACACACCTCACTCACCCAACGGCGTTCTCAGATCAAAAAGATCTCCAATAAAGATGCCACCAGGCCCGTCGGACATTGCAGCGCTGGTCCGACGAGGAGCGCCCGATGATGAAGCATGACACCCTAACAGGTGTGTGAGGGCATTACGATCTGAATTTGCAGATTCCCCCAGATACCATCCACGATTGTGTAGATAGTCATTGAAATTCCCTACCCAGGCCCCTACTGAGGAACTGTTCCCTTCTGATATATAGATTTTATTACACACCCATGCAAGCTTCTGCAGGTCATACCTACTGATTTTTATCAGATAAAATACTCGGTAAATCATAGGACATGCATAAAGCTAAACTAAAATACGCATGTTGGTCCCCATTTTTGTGACCTGAACTCAGAATAGGTGCTAATTATCACACCTCATGAATTCCGCACACCACAGTGTCGACTTCTATTGGATGTGCTATTAATATCCAACTCTTAGGCAATCGTAATTGACGCCTCAATGGAAAATTTGGAATATACGTTGTACCTATGTTGCTTATCTTTTTTTTCTTCAACATTCAAAATATGTTCCCAGTGAAAAAAAAATCCCCTGTGGAGAACATCCTTCCTTGCTATCCCCCCATAAATTCTTAATGTGTGCCTTACCCTTTGTTCAGTGGAAAGGCATTCACTTTGGCCGTTCTCAGCACTAGATTTGCATGTTTGTGAAAACACACAGCCTTATGATCTGGAGGGTGTTTGCTGCGTCTTTCAGGGCCACCCTGCTGTAATGTCCCTATGTGGCCCGGTAGAATAGTTGCCTAGCTTGCAGACTCTAAACCACTTTTATTGCAGGGATACATCAAGCTGCAAGAGGGCTTTTTCCTAAAATGCCCACCTGAACACTTCCCACTGGACCCAGCTGGTGGTTTGTCGTTTAATGCAATTGTATTTTCTACCTAGGAGCTTAAAAGGAGTCCTTGAATAGACCACCCCATTTTTTTGGTGTATTTTTTTGGTAAATAGAATTTCATAATTTACCTTTAACTACTTCTATTCAAATGTATTATTGTTTGCATTGGCCCATAATACCATGTACCATTTTGCAATGTCACAAAATTGAGACAATAGGTTTAATTAAATATTACAAGTTGGAAGGGAAATTCTTCTTTATCATAATTCACTTTGCAAATTCCAAATTAATTTTATTGAGAAACGTATTTTGCCATGGCAACTGGGATTTTCGACACAGTATGATGCTAATGATCTCATGCTTCCCAAAGTATTTTTCCATTAATTGTTTTATTAATACACTACAGCTTGATGAAATAAAAAAAAGTTGCATATTCTTCCTACGTGTTAGAAAACAGGTCTTTCAAAGCTTTGCTGTAATAGTAAAGTAAAACTAAATAAGCAGTAAAGCTTCTCTAAGTATGAATTATATTGCTAATTATCTGCATATTAAAATATTTAAAAGATCCGAAACATTTCATAAAATGTAACCCAACAGACTGTAATATAAAAATCCTTTAATTTGACGCGTTCATTTTTGTTAATTATATGTAATGCACCGTCGATCTGAGACTCATTTAATTACATATCCATATTGTGCAAAGAAAACATGGATATCGTCTGACTTCCAAGGACATTTCGCATTGATCTGTTACTATCCAAAAGAACAAATAGTCAGAAGAACAACCACGGTAAATAATTTTCAGAGGGATGTGAAACATAAATAGAGGTGCAGGGCTTTGGTGAGAACAGCCAGAGTAACCTCACGCCATGGATTATTAAAATCAGAAAAGAAGACTTTTCAATAATTTATAAGAAGTTTATTTTATAGCTGTTTTTCATAAGTCCATTTTGGTCCAGTTAAAAACAAATCATTCGTAGGTTCCATATCGCTGGATTCATTTAATTTTGTAGTTTCCGGATACGTTTGTATATTTGCAGCAATCTGAACATTTTTACTCGACAGGCACAGCTCAGCACAAACGGAGATTGTGTGTTTTTGTGCTCTGCAACTTCTGCACCCTGATAGAATGGCGTTATGACTCGCACCTCTGTCAATGTGCACAGGGTTTAGTTGCGAGCCTTAGATTGTCAAAAAATAACTGAAAGGGCCCGGGATATTTCTCAGGAGGCCACTGCAGGTTGCACCTCTCACTTTATATGCCAGTGCTGCCAACTACCAGTATTCAATGGTACCTACTAGACATCACACTCTTACAAATTTGGCAGTTTCGACAATTCCATGTCACCCACAGCTGCAGAAATAACTAGAGTGCACTGATATCAAATATTTTTTTATTACTGTATTGAATTTTTTCACACTCCGCAGATGTGCTTTGTTTAAAAATTGATAGAGCCACCATGTAGCAGACTGTCACAATTATGTGCCGGTGTTAAGAAATAAATGTTAAGCACTGGCACAAATGAAGCACTGCTTTGCAATCCTCTGCAGGAGGTACATGTGTAAAAATAAGGACATTTACCCTTCCCTAACTGCATTCAACCTAGGAGGACCCTAGACAACAGTCAGGTGCAGTACTCCCTAAAGCTAACTGTGTGTGGCTATGGCTACAGTGTTTGCATCTTAGACCCAGAGCTTGGATTTGGCAAGAACAAGGATATGACACAGGCTAAACACAATAATCTTCAGATTCTGAGGTTCTAATATAAGTATATTCTAAGATAATTCTGTCAGAAATATTTATAAAGCGTAAGCACTATCACTAAATGACAGCAAAGTACACACCACTATCTAGTTTTTCACTATGAGTGAAATATATTATTTCTTGCATTACATAAAATAAATATATTTACCAAGTAGGTGTTCCAAACAAGAGACACATAAGTGCACTGGTGCAAAGTGAAAGAGAAGTATTGTGGCATAACAAAAAGTAAACTACTTCCTAGTTTGAGTGATAAATTCTAAAGACACCAACGGCAAACAATCGATGCACAGTTTTTGGGCTTGATTCTAAAAACCGGATCTTCTTCAGGACAAGGGAAGGAGTACACACTCTCCGAAGTGGGTTAGGTGGAGTTCAATGAGGCGTAGGGATGGGCAGCTTTCCATTCTGGGGTGCGCGGATTGTCATGGAGGTTTATGACTCAGATAATTCTCTCTGTTTTGCTGTGTATCTGAAAACAGTCTACTTAATCTTTTGTGTAGTTGTATCGCCCCAACTACAAATAGCTGGCGGTGACTTTTTGCTCTTTGTTGACCTCAAGCTACATAATACGTACCCTTGTTGCCATATTCTAATTTTGAAAAGGTCTTGACTTCAGGGACATGAACTTTCTGTATTTATTTATACTTATTTTATATCACTAGAACTTAACGTTTGGAGGTTTCGTAAATAAGATAGGGAGGAACAGGAATTTTAGTGTTGTTTCCTGGCACACTATGTATTTGTTTATTTTAGTTGTTAGGAAAGTTTTGGCCTCTGAAATGATGCCCCTTCTTAATGCTGGTGCCATTCCCTTTTTTGGATGACAAATTGACTGAGTTTGTAGAGTGTCTTGCCTTGTTGTACTGGCACCAAGATAGATCCAGTATTTGGAGACGGATCGAAACGCAGACAGAGGGATACTGCCCCTCTGTGAAGTGAGCTAATTCCAGTGACTTTGTGGAGAGTTGAAAAGAGTCCTTCGAATTGGCTTTTTTAGGTATTTAGGTTGATTCTTCGTGTTTAGATCCAGAGTGTTGCGCAGCTGAAATCCCACACACAGATTGAGGTTGGTGTATTCCAACTGCATCAGGTCTCAGTGAGCAAATTTACATTAGTGCATCTCAAGTTTAGTTTAGGTACGTAGTACAAAAACAATGACTGGAGTGGAGACATTTCGGTTTTAATCCCTACCAAACTGTAGAAGAAATGTAGAGGCTATTAAACCTTATTCTCTGCACCACCTCAAGAAAGTGGAAATATTTAAGGGCTGGTGTTATGTAAGATACATTCTTTAAATTGAAACATAGCCTGGCTGCTCGGTTTTCCAATACCTGGGGTTTCTGTATTTCTCTTTAGCTGCATTATTTGTACAGCCCTGCAGACAGAATGTCATGGCTGCCCATGCTGTTTACCTCTCAATGCCACATAGTGTTGCCAAGGGCTTCCGTTTTACGACCAAATGGTGATCCTAATTTTCTTCAGTTACACCCACTCAGACGCCACCCTGTAAACTGCAATTGGTGATAGATAAGTACAGGGCACGACACCTTGCTGATAAGGGGCAAGTAAAAAACAAATGCCAGGGTCCAAGATGAATTCAGGCCTAAACCCCCTTTCACTTGCTTGGCCCAGCAATTGTGTCCTATCCCATAATAAAACACAAGGAGATGAGGGACGGAGAGCTAAACCTTTTCAGACACTCACCCCCAGTCACATATCTGTGTTGAATGCATCATCATTCTTTATCTCACTTCACCACCTCAGTTCAGACCGCGCTATATGCAAATTAGTCTGGACCCTGTGCCTCATGGGAACGGTCCAGACCGAACTGCCAAGCCAGGTCTTCCCTGAACCGGAAACAAGCATCCTGGGACCGGTTACGGGGTAACACCCCTCATCAGCCAGGCTAGCTTGAATCCAGTGGCAAAGTGCGCAAGGCACCCACGTCTGGGCATACCCTGGCAACTTAGGGCGAACAAAGCAAACACAAGGAGATGATGGAGAGAGCGATGAAACTTTTCAGACACTCACCCATATCCCATAATGCCATAACTTGCAAGCACATTGTTTCTTTGGGATTATGATGTCAATTGTACATGGACATCTCCATTTAAAAAATAGCAGGAGTTAACTTATTAACAAAAATGTTCGTACACTGTGAAGAGGTTCTCCATCAGGAAATCTGAATCAAAAGGACAGTGCAATCTGTCACTGCAGAAAGCTACATAAGAAAATATTCATACGACTGTTACTTGAATATTATAATTTATATCGATGCACCTTAAAGCAAATAATGTGTACACATCCCTTTATGTAACATGTGTATACGCGGAACACGAACAGAGTGCAAAGGCAAGCAATATATTTACTTTAGTGTTTTTAAATTGCAATCGTTATGGGAAGGCAGGCGAATCCGAGCTGCTATTTTCTACCTATTTATTATAGTAATGGGAATAACTGTTATCCCACTTGACCACACGAGAAAGCTATCTATAAATGCTAGGGCCATATATTAAAGGAGTTATATGCTTTCCTTTAAAATTCCTCATGTAAGACACAAACCTCCTCAAACCTTCAGCCCCTACAGCACATAACCTCTGCCTGAACTAAAGAGTTGAAATATTATTTAATTACGCCAAATGCCACTTTTTTTCACAGTTATATGAGAGGCATTATTTTGATTCACTATAAAACAGCTGGCAATGATATCGCAATACATCATTCTCTCAGAAAGAATAAA
Organism: Triturus cristatus; assembly: GCF_964204655.1. NCBI lineage: Eukaryota > Metazoa > Chordata > Amphibia > Caudata > Salamandridae > Triturus > Triturus cristatus. The sequence goes on along the minus strand of NC_140586.1, from coordinate 400,550,923 downwards.
GATTTTTTTTTGGAGGGTGGGGGGAGCTGGGGGGCATTTTTGCGAGCTAATCGATCTTGCCCATTTATGTGTCACAGGGTTTCAAAATACTGAATCTGTGCTTGATGATTATGAACTCGGATGATTTGCTCTTGTGAGCGGCATTAGACTCATAATGAAAACAGTTGCTAATTTTAGCTGACATCTAGTGCATCAATCTCACAGGCTATCACGAAACCATCATTCACCTCTGTGTGTGTGACAACCCAGGAGAAGAATGGCTGAATTTGAGGCCTTTACTGTCACACGAAAATCAATAGTTGTAAATGGTGGATGCCTGACTTCAAACGGATCTATCACTATCAAGACAGAGAGGGAGGCCTTTCCCAAGCCACTAAAGAGCGTTCTCTCGTATTACAAAACAGTTCAGCACAGAACCAAGAACAAAGACATTTAGTAGTACAAAGTGGGAAAATATTGTCTGCACTCCACTGCATACACACACATACACATACAAATGTATGCACATAAATGAAATACAAAATAAATGAAAATAAAAGTATATATATTTATACACTCACACGTGTGTATATAAATATATATATATATATATATATATATATTACTTCCTGGTCACCAGTTAGGGCCTAGTTACCAAAGGAAAATCGTAATATTCTTTTCCCAATAAACTTTGGTGCCGGATGACGAATCTTTGCGAAATTTACAAAACTGGTGGGGCGCTCCAGTCAGTTCCTATCCTGAAAGTTTCGGGGTGATTTGTCAAGCCGGGGCCGAGAAAAAAGGGGGGTCCCAAAACGCGTTTTCTCCATGGTATTTCCCATAGGAAATTTTGGAACAGGCTACAGCCCGAACTGCTGAACGAAATTTCACCAAATTTTTCAAAAAGGTAGCCCTTGACTCAGAAAGAGACCTTTTTTTTAAATGGTGTAAATCCGTTCAGTAGTTCCTAAGAAAATCAAGAAATAGAGTTAAAAAAATCGATTTCCCATAGGAAATTTTAGACACGGTTATAGCAAAAACTGCTGAACGGAATTACACCAAATTTGGCAAAAAGGTATTGCTTTGCGCAGAAAGCGACCTTTAAAATAATGGTGTAAATACGTTCAGTAGTTTTTGAGAAATTAAGAAATAAAGATAGTGATATCTATGGCCGCGGTGGATCTGCGCACCCTCCCGATCACAAGCTTCATGCTAATTGGCTGTCAACACTCCAAACCAGGAAGTGTTGGCAGCCATCTTGTACCTCGGTAGAACCGAGGCACAAGAAAACAGAAAAACAAATGAGCAAAACAGGAAAAGGGGGCAGGGTAGAAAATAGGGCCCAAAAAAAGCATTTTTTTTTTTTTATTGCGGGATCCGGCCGAAAATTTTAAAAAGCGAAGCATGTGCTCCCGCGCTTCATGTTAATAAAGCCCCCGGGTGGGCCAGGTCCCGGGGGCAGTTGAAAAGAAAGTGTGGGGGGCCCCTATACCCCCCACACTTGCCCCGGGGACCGCCACCTCCCTGGGGCTTGATGAAATAGGCACGGAGCATGCAGCCCCCCCACAGTCCTGGGGACCGCCAATCCCAGGGCAAATTTGTAAATGTGTGGGGGGTGGCCTCTAAAGCCCCCCCAAGGCCCGGGGACCACCACCCCACGGAGCTTTAAAAAAATTTTTTTACCTGTGTGGGGGGGCTCGAGCCCCCCCACACACTCTGGGGACTGCCACCTCCCCGGGGCACTAATTATTCAAAATAGGGGGTCCATTACAGACCCCCGAGCCCTGGGGACCACCACCCCCCAGGGCTTTGCATTAAGTGCGAGGGGGGCCGCACAGCCCCCCTCCTGGAGCCAATGATGGCCCTGGGGACCGCCACCCCCCAGGGCCAGCTCCTGCAGTGTCCCGGGGTGCCCACCCCCGGGACACTGCTGTTTGCAATGACAGGGCGGTAAACCTGCTCTTGCTTCAATAAAGCAAAGCAGAATTGCTTTTCCATAAGGGGAGCTGCATGTCAGCAGCTCCCCTTGTGGAAAAGCAATGCCGGCTCCCGTAGGACGCGGGGAGCTGGCAGGACCGTAGGGGGATTGGGGACCCCCCACAGTCCCCAACGGATAGGGCCGGCCCCAGGGGATGGGGTCCCCGGGGCCAGAATAAGCCCGGGAGGGGGGTCACGCAAGACCACAACAAATAAAGTAAAGCAAGCTACTGGAGCTGCTGATTGACTTGTTACTGCTTCTGGTGAGGAGCACCCCATACGTACCTTAGTGGGCTGATTTCCCTATTTTTTCATATTTGCGACTCTTTAATCTGGCAGGGCACCACCAACATATTATCAGAGTGTTGAGTGGGGATGCAGAGAATGCAGCAGCCCTCTGAAAATGATTTATTCAAAGTGAGCTCCTGTTTCCTGAGGCACATAGAACATGACCTCTAGAAAGGTTTGTAATATTTTTAAGCATTCTCAGAGTCAGAGCTTATGGCCTTCAGCTGAGGATTGCAGGGCCTCTTGTAGTTGGTCTAATGGCTCCGTTACCTGGCCTGAGGAGTGTAAAAGAAAGACTCTGACACATGTTTGTTTAAATAATGTTTTTTTTATCTTTCAATGCATTATAAATCCTGCACCTGTAACATTTTCTAACAATATAGCCATCTTCCCACATTTGATACACAACAGCAGTAATTTCTTACAAATGAACCATTGATTACAAAGCATTACATTAGAAAGCACCATCAAGTTCCTCTTCTCCCTGGATATGTGTACCACCTTCCAAGGCAGTTAGTATTTCCTCAGCTCTCAGACTCCTGTATATCCTCTTCAGACACCTCCTCAAACTCTTCAAACCTTGTAAGGAGCACCCCCCAGGTTTCCAAATCCTCTGGTTCATATTTTTCCCTTCTACACTGATGAACAGGTATCTCTTCTGCTACCAGCCATTCTTTAGCATCCTTCATCCATCCCTGTTCCCTAGGGACTAAAGGACCCATCCATAAAATGGCAACCGACCTTTTTGCCAGTAGCAGGGCCAATTGCATACATTTCTACTCCATTTTCCTACCCTTCTCTGACATATGTTTAATGCTGTTTGAAAAAACGAATGCTGTATTAAAACATTTATTGATAAGAATAGTAATGTGTCTGATCAATAATAAATGTCTTTGAATAAGGTTTTGGATTTTGTTGGTTTTAATATGGATCCTAACGTGTCAATGCAGTTTTATTAAGGTAGTGGTCTCTTGCCAAAGCCTATAAGCCAATTTATAACAATAGGTTACATTTTTATGAAAAAAAAAGACACCAAAACAACAAAGATCCAATTTAGGGAACCAGAGGTATTAACTTTTAAAGGATAAATACCTTCTAGTGCCTAAAAACCAAAAGCGCCAACTTGGGACATCTGGTCATGCTTGATCAGGACAAAGACAAAGCTTGAGGTCACCCACAATGGAGGGTGGATTAGATACACTAAGAGGGAGACTTTGGTCCAAATTTTACCATCAAACTTAATAACTTTTTCTCTCATTGTCGATCAATGCACTTCATCAGGCTTGATCCACATCAATGTTGCTGGTTGGTTCAATGCGAGGCCCTTATCAACTCCTGGAACTCTCATTGATGCCTGGAGTCCTTCTTCTCCTTGTTCTTTCAAGCAGGGATCTAAACTGCTGGGCAATACTCCTATAGGTGTTCACAGTTCCTGGGTGACAATCATGGGATGCAAGGTGCCACCTCCGGTATGACCACTTCTTCCAAAGTATGGCTTTTTATTGACCCAGAAAACACTGTTCTTCCAAAATCCAAAATGGAGAAAGTCTCTCCTGGAGTTTAAGATCTGGTTAAGCCATCCTCTGGTGTGGCTAAATTTCCATAACACTGCCCTTCCAGCCCCTTTGCTAATCTAATTACAGCTGTTCCTGTCTGCCTGCCGGGTGCAGGATGTGGGGGTGAGCCTGTGCTACCCCAATCTGTCATTCCTTCTTTGTAGAACAGTTTGGCTACACCACCTTCAACCTGCTCTGCAGTTCTCCTCCCACAGATGTCCTTTTTCTCTAGTAAGAACCATACTCACCTCATCAATGCAGCTCTGCTCAGCCTTGCAGAGGCTGACCAATCAGAGACAGGCTGCTGGAAGGCTGGATTTTGGCTCATCAGAAAAGCAAGTTCTATAACTTCTTATCTGTGAAAGTTATAATATTCCAACAGTGGCAAGTTGTTGATTTAGTCTAACAATTATTTTGATACTTTGAAGAATTTGTTTGGCTCTTTTCTTTCAATGGTTATACTTTATTAAAGTATCCCTATGTTAGGCTATGGAGCCAGTGTGCTACAATGGGGAAAACGAAAATGGCAGTTATTTCCTCACCAGAGCATACAAAATATCTTTTATAATATCCCTTCTTATAAGGCATTCTACCCCAGGGGCATCTAGGGAGACCTTAGGGGTGACATATATGTAAACATAAGGTAGTTTGAGACTTTGGAAGCCCCTTTAATTCTAAAGTCGAATTGCATGTAACTTTATTTTGAAAGAAGCCGGCAAGGCAGGGCTGGCTTTCGAAATGTCAGCAGGCACCACAGTAGTGCACACTTAAATGCATTAAATCTACTAGGCCTCTAAACTTACATGCCCTACCATATACTAGGGCTTAAAGGTAGGTTGGCATACCATTTTTAATTACACCTAATTACTTTATACCTTTTAAACAAAGTACTGGCCCTGTGTCTTGTTAGCAGAGCCCAGTGCACAATCAAAGTCAATTGCCACCAGTATTAGTCAAACAAGGGGGGTGATCAGGGCAAAAAGGATGTCTTTCTCACCTTAGGTTCGAACTAAATCAGAGTCCATCCAATCAATATTATTTCTTGAATAGATATTATCTTGTTGAAAGGACAATCTTTGATCTGAAAGTCTTCTGTAGATGTTTATTGTAAAATCCAAGTTAAAAGTTTCAGGTGGGACCTAATAAATTATATCTAATTCTTTGCTATGTCTTCAATATCTTAATGTGAATCACCATCTGAACTCATTACCAGACAAATATCCTGTAGATCCAGAACAATTATCAGTGACGCCTCATATCTCAATTTTACTTGCTCTTTGGTCTCGGGTTTGTCATGAAAAACCTTTCACGTTTTCAATATGTTCACAAACCCTAAAAAATCCATTTTAGGTTCCAGATTATTCAAGTGTTGGATGCGGCATTATGGCCAGAGCTGCCAACTTTGGTAATTGGGAACCGGGTTCCAGTCTCGGATAGATTGTATTTGCATTAAATGTTTTGCGACACAGTTGTGACTTGAACAACAAATCCTCAGCTATAGAGTGAATATTTACAGGTCACAAATTACAATAGAGTTTTATATTTGTTTATATTTCTCTACCAGTTCTACTAGAGTCTTCACTGCTCTAGTAATACACCCAGGGGCCCTGTTAAAAGTGTAGTTCTGGCCTCTCAATAAACATTTAGACAGATAGTGGATCTGTTTATCGGGAGAGTAAATAATTGCTTCCCTCACTCCTTCATAGCTCTCCTTGTTTGTTGATACCTCACCATTTCAAAAGCCTAAGCGGCAAGTCTATCTCCTCACACTTATTTACTTGTTCATTTATGTAAATATTAAAAAGGCAGTATATGTGCCTAGGTGTCATATATTTATCAATAATTTAAATGACATACACTGTAAGCCTATTTGTGCCACCAGTGCCATTTGTAAGAACTAGAACAATGGTTCCATGGGTTTCATTCAACCACAGTTATCAACTTATGCACAATCTGCTGCTGATTCAAATTCAAAGAGTTTCAAACAATCATAGAGGCCTCTTTAATTCAAATTAAAAAAGTTCTCTTTGATATATACAAACATTAATGGGAGTGAGTCCGGTGGAGTGCTAAAAGGTGAAGGTGATTAGACAATGTACAAAGTGATCCACAAGATATAAACTAACTCAGGGATGTTCGTTATTTCTAAAAATTACAATTTCTAATGTAATGTAATGGTTTCTTGGAGGTCTAAAACTCTGTAGTAAACAATCCATGAGTTTTCATCAATGGTTAGACTCAATCCATAATTTCTTGATGATCTCATCAGGACTCTAAATACACCTATCTCAAAGACCTCACCATCTTTATTCAGTACACTCTTTGGGGAGGTGTCTTTGGACATCAGTACTCGTTCACCAGATGTAATTTCTCAGATGAAGCTGTCTAGAGCAGAGTTGCATGGATCAGCCCGGAACACAATGATCAATAATCAGCTAATGGTCCATTCAAGGAATTTGAGGCAGCCAATTACTGGTGTCTAATTGATGCATGTGGTGAAAGTTGCCCAGATCATCTTTTTGGAAGTTGTAGGTCCTTTCTTGATTTGAAACTAGAACCAGGGAAAGCAAAAGGGCCCATTTACTTGAGAGACTATTGGGATGTTTCATCACTATATTGCTAACAGTTGAATCACTTATTTAAAATTGAACCTGTGTATTTTTTCTTTTTTGTGTTCAGAATATTCATACAATTACCAGAGAACTATGTGAAAAAGATTTAGCACTCACAATATGGTCAAAATAGAAACACAAAATTAAAATATAACTACCCACTTGTCATGGCTTAACAAGTTTTAGATGTAGCGCTACATTAAGACCAGACAAGTAATAAGAGCAAGATGGATGCACAAGAAACAAGTCGGATCAGAGACCTACAGACTGTGAAAGACAGAAAGTTGTGGATGGTGCTGAGATACTGGGGCTATATCTTCCAGGACAGTCTGTGAAGAAAGACCAACCTGTATAAGGAAGGACTACATCCAAGACACTCTGAGCATCAGTACAGCAGGAACAAGTTGCGTTGCACCTACTTGGTGGTATGGGTCCTATACATTTAGTTCACTCACTATATTTTCTGTCCCTACACCTTTGTATAGTTTTCCATTGCTTTCCAATGTTTCTTCATACTTACCTGTATCACCTGCAAAGATGGCTCGCAGTTTTGGACCTTTCACACCTGAACTCAGTAGCGGCCAGCTCAGATTAGGAGTGGAGGGGCAGGCTAGTGGGGGGAGGGAGTAGTGATGTAAAAAAACAAAGTAAAAAACTTACATTCTCGTTACTGTCCCACACGTCATCTCAGTCTCTCCTCTCCGGGTGAGTCGCAATCAGCTTGTTCATAATTGTTCTATCAACACACTTATTTCCATACCCAAAGTTTGTGCTTATTGCTATATCCTCGCTTACCGCCCCCGCCATGTGCATTAATGCTGCTGTTGTACACTCCATGAGAAAGAGAAAGACGTTTGAAATATTGAACTAAGGGAAATAAATCTCCAAGCTCCAGTATGTTTCTCTTCTACTCCCTATCCCCTGTCCACCAGATGAAAACCTGGACATTTCAGTTCATTAAAGACTAAGGCCACTGCTTTTATTTGGTGTAGAGTAAGGATTATCATTGTCAACTGCTCATCTAAACCTCAACCATCCTTGGGTGTAACTACACTGAAGAATTATCTAATAAGTGTGGTTAACAATAATTAGCGACATATATGAAAATACAGAAGAAACATAAACAACATCATCAATTGGTCGGCAAAATGAATCAAATACCATTGAATAGTGAAACATTATGTTCCTTTCCTTTTTCTTTTTTTTTTTTGTCCTCATTTTGCAATACTGGGTATTGAGATTTCTCAGGGATCTCTTGGCAGCTACATTTCTTTTCTTCGCTGCCCCCATTACAAAGTGTGGATAGGGGAGCTTCCCATGTTCTGTCAAGGTCCCTGTATCTCATTTACCCTTTTAGGGAAAGTGGTAAGAGCTAGCCTTTCGGGCTACTCAAGAAGCCGAAGCTTCTATTGTATTGCCATTGCATAATCATTGGACCCATTTAAGGCAGCGTTTTGGTTATCTAGCTGAAACATTTTGTTGTTCCCAAATTTCCCAAAATTTGAATCTTTTATTAACCTTCCCACCTCTACCTAGTCGAGAAATCCTATGTATGTAATTTATCCACCCTGTATGTGAGGGAGGGTTAGATCTTACCCAATTTACACATATTTCCCTTCTGGCAAGTACAATTAGGCTAAAAAGCAGGTTCTCTTGTTCTTTCGTTAAATTGACTTGATTTGGCCCATCTTCTCTAACCCCAAAGATAACCAAATGGGTACTTACATCAACTGGGTATTTAAATACCCTCTCCAAGGTCTTACCCACTTCTCTCCAGAAGTCATCAAACTGGGGGCACTGCCGAAACATGTGCAAGTCGTCTACCTCTTCCTCTCCGCATCTTTTTCGGTCTTAGTTATTAAATTTTGAGAGCTTTTTCGGTGTCCAGTACGCTCTATGAAGAGTAAACAGATGATTCCTCCTTAGGGCAGCAGATTTTATAACACCCCAGCATTTCCCCATAGATACTTGCAATGAGTTCTCAATATCCATCGTCGGCAGTGCATTCCTGCAGATCTTCTCTGGTATCTTGAGATTATCCTCTCCTGACTCTATGAGGGCCCAATACCATAGAGAGACTTCTTTCTTTTGGGTTCCGATGGCTAGCATTTTATGTTCCAATTCTCTATCTCCTTCGTATGTTTCCGTCAACGCCTTTATCCAGCTAGATAATTGATAATATTTAAATTTAGATAGGGAAACTCCCATGCTGTTATCAAGGAGAGACCAGTTTATAATGCGGTCCTGTATTATGAGTTGCCCCCATCTAGTAATCTCTGCTAGGATTAGGGGAGTTGAAAGACTATCTTGGAGACATTCCGGTGTGCCCGGAGATTCCCAAATCGGAGCATATTCGCTGTAGTAAGGGATTTTAATTGTTTTTCTTATCTGCGTCCATAGTTTAACTGCTGATATGAGAACCTTTAGTTTGATTTTTTTGTAAAATTTCGGGTGGCCAAATTTATATAGAAAATTTCCCGCTGGTCTCGCTATTGCTTGAAGGTGAGGTGGGTAAAGTTCATAGTCATTTAGTAAAATTCTAGCATATTTGAACTGGAAGGCCCTGCAATACTGTAACAGATCAGGGCTCACTATACCCCCTAGATCTTTCTTCTTTCTTAGCTTATTCCAGGCGATTCGGGGACTTTTACCAGCCCATAAAAAAGAGTTTAATTCTCCCTGTAGTTTCCTTACTGATGTCCTATCAAACTCCAACGGGATCGTACTAAAAATATAGGTAAATTTAGGTAATATTGTCATTTTGATGATATTTGACCTTCCCATAAAAGTTAAGGGTTAACCACTCCAAGTTTTTAGCAATTGTCTAGTTTCACCTAATAGTCTTTTAAAATTTACTTCCGCGATTTTGTTTATATCTTTAATTATGTCTAGGCCCAGGTATCGTATTTTCCTTTTTATCAAGGGATGATTGCTAGTACAGTTCCACTTCATAATTTCAGATTTGGCCTGGTTAACCATGTATCCGGAGATTGCACCAAACTGATTTATGGAAACCTCGATGTCATGGTAGGATTCTAAAAAATTATCTGTAAAAATCATCAGGTCATCTGCAAAGAGGGCAACTTTTTTCATCCAGCCATTATAGGAAAATGGAGATATTTTAAAGTTGTTCATTAATTTAATCGCTAGAGGTTCAATATACAGATTAAAAAGAAGTGGCTATGTTCCTTTCCTTATAGATTATAGCTAAGACAAACACAAATCGATAGATAACAATTTACTATTCTTCTAGTCAGAATTAATCGATTTAATGGGAGACGTAATAAAAATAATCAGATAGTTTCCTTTGCACCGGGGGTTATTTATTAAAGGATTACAGAATATTAATTCATATGAATTAGCACCAGTAAATTAAGTATATCCCAAATGTTTCTCACGAGCAGCTGATTGGCAGTCATTTGAATAATATGAATATTATTGAATAACAGAACAATGGAATGTTGAGGGCTCCATTGGAGACACTGGAGGGTTTCTAGCGGCTGGTAAAAGACATTAGTATCAACATTCCAATGTTTGTTCACAGCTGTTGCTGTGAACAAAGGCCTCACAAAGCACAAAGGCATTTCAACCCCTCAGGCTCCATATGCCTTTGGTTTACAAATTAGAACTTACTGCCCCCTAGGGCAAATGTTTTAAAAGCCTTGTAGCCCTCCATACCTGGCTCTACTGCCCATTAAAGGATTGCTCCCTTCTTAAAGGCCTTAGTGCTGGAGCAGACCTTTAACGGCTGGTGCAGCCTGCTACGGCGGGCTCTAAGGCTATATTAGAACAATGGAATGTTGGGAGCTCCATTGAAAACAATGGAGTGCTCCGGGCTTGTAATGGCTGTTATTAGCCCGGAGCTCCAACATTCCAATGCTTCTTTGTAGCTGTGAACAAAGGCTTCATGGAGCCTGAGGGGATTTCAATCTTCTCGCGCTCCCTGAAGCCTTTGTTTAATTTGTTAGAACATTCTGCCCTCTAGTGGCAGAATGTTCTAATAGCCTTATAGCCCTTCGTAGCAGGACTATACCGGCTATTAAAGTCCCGCTGTCTTGTTAAAGTCCCTCGCCTTTGGCTCAGGCCTTTAACGATGCAGCGGGCCTTTAATAGCCGGTATAGACCGCTACGGCAGGCTATAAGGCTATAATAGAACATTGAAACATTGAGCGTTCCATTCAAGACAATGGAGTAGCCCTGGGCTTATAATGGCTGGTGTAAGCCTTCTGCTCCACCATTCCAATGTTTGTCTTTATGTTTTGCCCTTTTTAGTATAGAACAATCTACCGTTCCTGGGTGGAATGTTCTGATAGCCTCACAACCATTCTGCCTCTGGCTATACTGGTTGTTAAAGGCACTCTCCCTAAGGCCTAAAACTCGGGTTCACTGCCTTTAATAACCAATATAGCTCTTGGCAGCAGGCTATGAGGCTATAATATCTTTTTATACAAACCTCTTCGGGCCTACAATGGCAGCGGTTAGGGCTATCTAAACTTTGCTTTGAACAATTTAGCAAGAGTCCAGATACATTTATAAAGCAACTAAAGGATTTGCTCGATGAACAGAAATAGGTGTCTACCGTATGACAATCATTTACATCAGTCTTCTACTAAAGGAAGCTTATCTCATCAATTCCAAACCCATGAGTTTAGTGTGGATTTATTAATAATGGATTTATAAAATATTTACTTTTTTGGAAGCCGTATGATCAAACATAGATTACATTGAAACAAAATTGCATTTCTGAGATCCTAACGGAAGGGAAACCTTCAGAAAAATATCTGAGGATAGAATGATATAAAAGGTAATTTATCAATTTTGGACGAGTGTAGATTAAACTTATTTCATGATTAATTAAAAGCAAAAATATGTTACTTTGACAAATATTAACAAAATATATAACATCCAGCCTTAATCCAGAATTGTGAAGGTTTTTACATTTTAACAATGATTAACACTGTAAGGCTGTTTTTTTCAGTAAATCTTACATTCAGTATGCATTAAGAGCTAGTTTAGTAGTTTTCATAATAGTAGTAATACTACTTACTACTGGACATGGTAAAAACATCAGGAATAGTAAATTATTTCTAATGTTATTATATGGTTCCATTTGGGAGAAAAGAATTACCTGGACTTCGAAACCAAAACAATCTTGTAAAAAATGAAAATAAGTATTATTTAAACCACCACTAGATTTATTAGCACTTATGTAAAATACTTGGGGCCATATGTAGGTAGCCTAATACCGGTCGGTAATGGCCGATTTTCTGTAAAAATCCCGTTACCGACCGGTATTCAGGCTTTTGGTATGTAGGGGGGACATTTCAGGATTCGGTACTTTACCGAATCGGTAAAATTACCAATTCAGTAATTTTACCGATTCAGTAAATACCGAATCCTGAAATGAGATGTAGGGGGAGTGTGTGGGTGTTGTGTGGATTCGTTATTTACCACCAACTAAAAGTTGGTGGTAAATGACGAATGGCTTAGAAAAAGCATTTTTTGGCACTTAGAAGTTTGCAATGTGGCAGACATACATGCCCTTAGGGCATGTATGTGTGCCACATGTGCACACATGCAGGAATCAGGGGTGCAACAGGGTGTCACTGTGACACCCTGCCACCCTTGATTGTGCTCCCCCCATTACCGAATCGATATTTACCGATTCGGTAATGGTAACTGGCTTCCCATTGATTCCTATGGGCCTCCTGGCCCATAGGAATCAATGGGAATGCCAGTTACCGTTCCCGAATCGGTAAATACCGATTCTAAATTACCGACCAATTCCGATTACCTACATAGAATTTACCACTTCATAAATACCGAATCGGTAAAATTCGGTATTTATGAAGTGGTAAATGTTGGGCTACCTACATAAGGCCCTTGGTGTTTTATTAAATTCAAAATTTACCAATGAAAACATTTTTGTTGAGGGGAAAAGGAAATTGTTGGAATGTATAATAATGTGTGATGTACAGATCTTCCCCGCAATCCTAGATGCAGAGAGAGCAATCTCTGATTATCCTCCTTTACAGTTTGTTAGAATAGCAGCACTATTTAACAGAATTTGCCATTTTATGTTTTTTTACATTGAGAAGGATTTCAAATGATATCAATACTATCTAGCATGCTTTCTGTGCAGTGGATGTTTAAAAAGAATACAACACTTTTATTGATTTTTAAAGACTATTCTAAAAAATCAGTACTAAGGTAATAGCATCACTCTTAAATAACAAAACATTATCAGCACCAACTGAAACTTTCTGTTCTACATTTAAAATGCATTTTGAAAAGATTTTGAAATGTAAGATAGTAAGGGTTCAATAGGTAGCTAGGAGAGGAAAGGGGGTAGTGTGCAGGCCTTCCTTCTACCTTCATCTAGATTAAAGACTGTTAGAAGTTATAATGTAGCTACAGGACATGCATAAGAAGCTTCCTCCTTTTTGAGAAAATGCTACCAAATTGAAAAAAGTGCATAGCCTTGAAAAGAACCTCAACCTGTTCCTAGTTCCAATACAAGAGCACCCAAATATGCCATGCTGTTTCTCAGCCCTTTTCCAGCTAATAACCTGTTAAAATTCATATATCTGGTTCCCTTATTGGTTTGCTGTAATTTTGTGTTATTTTTCTTGCGTTTTGGTAGTAGTTTAAGGAATTTTATTTTGTTTTTACGTTCAGCAGCATTCATCTCCAACTAATTGCTGAGAAAGCTCTCAAGTGTCCATGAGCTTCTATTTTTCATATGTTTGGCCATGTGCAATACTTTCTCCTGAAAGAATTACTGCGGAATCCTGGAAAGTGCAAGCATATTGAAATACAGTGAAGAAAAATATCACATGAGTCCTAGACAAATATATGTTAAGACAAATTATTAAATTACATTCTAGAAAGACTAAGGAGTCTATTATGATGGTGGGCGGACATGGCCCCGGGAAATGGGACTGCCCGCTAAGGGTGTGGCGGTCCCGCATGGGCAATTAGGATGTGCCCGCCACACTGGCGGGCGCATACCGCATTTTTCACATTGCGGTGGGCGGTGTCAGTAGCACCCGCCGCAATTCAAAATAGGCATGTGTGCATTTGCATGCACAACATGGCAGGCACTGCACGGTGCCTGCCACGTCATCCATGCAAATGCAGGAGGGTACCATAGGTACCCCCATGTGCCCCCCCACCCCCCAACATCCTGGGGGCCTGCAATGGGCCCCCAACTGAGGAAACTGCATGCCTTTCTGTGGCAAGGCTGCTTTCCCCTGCCATCATAATATGGATGGCGGTGTATAGCAGACACCGCCACCATATCAGGCCCCTTTTCCGCCCAGTCACCTGTGTGACTGGCAGAAAACGGGCGGACGGTCTTTCCGTCCACCGGGGTACCCCGCCATACTAATATGGCAGGGGAAATGGCATGCGGGCGGAGGTGAATGTCGGGTGGATCGCCATCCCCATGTGGGTGGTGGCGATCCGCCCAACAGTCTAATAGACCCCTAAATGTTTGTTAGAAAAAATGTGAGCAATCTGGAAAAAATAAGGGCTTTATTCACAAAAGCCACAGTTAACAATACCCTAGGAGAACCCCATGAAATCTGAAACTATTATACATTTATGGAAGTACTCCAAGGCCTGGTGTTTTTACATGCACATTTGTATGTAAATGCTTCACCAGGAAAGAAAGGTTTTGTGAATTTGATTACCTGCATGTCTAATTGTAAACAGTGTTGAATTGGACATGACAACATTCCTTTTAGCTGTCTATTTTGTCTTTGCACCCCACCAATTTTGTGGGTGTTCCTTCCCATTCCAACTTCAGAAATTGATTTTCTGTCATCATTGCCCTTGACAGGAATAACTGTTTCCAGGGTGGGAATGTATCATGGAAACATTTGCAATCACTCCATTCCTCACCTTTGTGTATTATATTACATCATTCAGGAGCAATACTACACATGCATAAGTAACTTAACATGTTCAAATTTACATTTTATTTCTTAGATTATACAGTGAGAATAATACAGTGGTTGGAATCAACAAGCAACATGTTAAATCATAATCTGTAGAAAAATCAAGAAAGTCCCCCACCACGTTTTAGTGTATTTCGATTTAGATGGTTTTTAGTCATGCAGGATTGTATTTCATTGAGGATTTGTGATACCAGGGCAGGATTTTCTGAAGATGTGATTTTCAAATAGAGCTATATGTTATCTGTGTAGATGTGATAGGCAATGCTTCACTGATTGAGAATAGAGGTAAATTGTTCAGCATATATATTGAAAAGACTGCGTTAGAGAATGAGGCATTGTGAGACTCTTGTAGTTTTGCTGTACTTGAGATAGTGTTGGCTATTTTGAAGCAATGGCCACAGTTTTCCAAAAAAGACACAAACAAACCAAAGACTGCATCATTTGGACACATTCTTACCTTAAGTGTTTTCAAGAGTGAGAAGTTTCAGTGCTGTGTCTTGTTTCTAAATCTGAATTCAAGTTTGAGGTAATGTCTGAGTTGGAATTCCACATAGCTTTCCATTACATTGGCCAGCAATGGTGAATTCTACATTGGGTCAAAGTAGTTTAGGTCCTCTGGATCTGAGCCTGTTTAGTTATCGAAGACGTGACCTGTCTTATTTATTTTTAGACAGTCTGTGGCTGAGTCAGTCTCCAAGGAGGTGTTTGTGAATCTTGCAGTATGGTGCCACTGACTGATCACTTTGAATAGAAAGGATGGGATAGACCCTAAGAGGTGAGATGAAAGTCTATTCTCAACTATGGACTTGATTATGTCACCTCTTGTAACAGCTCTAAATGTGAACCATGTGATTTTTTGATTTAGGTATTAAGATTGAGTGATTCAAATCCTTTGTCTGGACTGTTAGTGTAAGAAATGGGGTTACTGGTTGACTGAGGTGTAAGCCCTGGTCAATCAGCAATCACAGTCTTTGTCAGGGTGAGGCACAAGCAAACCAAGGATTAATCTTTGCTCACCCTCTTGGTGGCTTGGCACAGAACAGTCAGGCTTAGCTCAGAGGCAATGTGTAATGTATTTATGCAAACTACAAACAGCATAACAGTGAAGACACACCACAAAAGGGGCCCAAAACAGATTTAGGTAAAAAGGATAATTTAAAACTAAATGACCAAAAAGACAAAAATCCAATCAGTAGGATCCGAGTTAATGAGTTTTAATGTGTTTAGAGAAAATAGCGCCAAAGTAAAGCACCAATAGGGGATATCTGGTCACGCTGGACGTGAGAAATTCACAAGTCCAGGCCGACCATGATGGAGCGCGGGAAGGCTACAGGGACCTAGCTAGGCCCGCTGAACAAAGTTCCTTAAATCTGGGTTGCGGAGAGTTGCGAGGATCCGAGTAAAAAATGCATCACATAGTCAAAGTGATGCATCAGGTCCCATATGCGGCGAGGCTGCGATGTGAGGTATTTTGCTGTCATAACGTATCCCATCGCCGAGGGCTTGAGATGCAAAGTCTGGCAGGAGATGCGAGGCTGCGATGAGGAGTCTGGCATCGGTGAGGCTGCCCTCAGCGACAGATGCAAGGGCCTGCACCGAAGATGCAACATGCAGTTGGGGCGGAGCGTTGGTTCCGTGGACTATGGCAGTGATGCAGGTCATTGCGATGGGTCCATACCATGGAGTGGTGGTGATGCATCGGTTCTGCTTGGGGATGCACCGCACAGCAGAGAGAAGCACTGGCACTACTTAGCAGGGTATATGCACAGATGGCAGATTACAGGAGCAGGTGAAAATTTGTTGGAAGCCTGTTATGTCCCTGAGGCTTTGGAACAGGAGGCTAGTCAACTAGCCCTTGGAGGCACTCTGGGTACAGTGTTCAAGAGATACAGGTCCAGTCCTTCTCGCCCAGTCAATAGGGCAGCAGTCCAGCAGAGTGGCAGTCCATTCAGCAGCACAGCAGTCTTTCTTACTGGCAGAGTATCCACAGGTTTAGAAGTGTACTGAAGAGGTGGTGTCAGAGCTCCAGTATTTATAACGAGTTGTGCTTTCAAAGTGAGGAGAAACTTCTAGAGGCATGACTTTGAATTGCACAGATGCCTTGCCTTCCTGAGCCTGGCTCTAGACTCACCACGGGGGTATGGAGCCCTTTTTGTGGTGACAGGACACAGCCTATTCAGGTGTAAGTAAGGCTGGGCCCAGCTCCTGCCTCCCATCCTGCCAGTGATGGACCATCCAGGCACACCTAAGCCCCTATTGTGTGTGACTATCTATGCGGAATACACAAAGCCAAACTGTCACCAACACCCAGTCATGTGACCCAGAGAAAGTATGCAAGCACCAAATGGCTAAGGCAAGAAAATGACAACTTAATAAACGTGGCATTTTCAGAATTGTAATTTAAAATTAACTACATCATAGGTTAGGATTTAAAATTAGGATTCCAGAGACACCTAACATGAAGCAACTATCTCTTCCCATTTGGAAATTACACTTCTAAAACGTAATGAGGTAATTACAATGTTATCCTATGAGAGAAGTAGGCCTTGTAGTAGTGTAAAACGTATGTAAGAGTTTTTCACCACCTGGACATGTAAAACATGGAAGTACATATCCTACTTTTTAAATACATTGCACCATGCCCTCTGGGCGGCCCTGGGCCCACCCCAGGGGAGACTTGTATGCATTGAAAAGGAAGGTTGGGGGTGTGGCAGAGGTGGCAAAGATGGTAGCAACATTCTAGGGCAACCCCTACCCTCCACATAGATCCACTACCATCCTTGCCAGCCACTGTCCCTGCTTAGCTAGCCTCTGACACAGCAGTTGCATGGAGACCCATTGAATGCCTGCAGAAGAGGAGGGTGGCCCACTGACTGTGTAGTGACCTGGATTTTGATGGGACCCCGGGGACTGTGACGACTGGGCCTAAGCAGGGACAGGAGAGTGGGGAGACCCCCAGCCACATCATCAGCCCTGATCTGAGCATGTGCTGTGGAGCCATTGTTTCCCTCCAGGGGCGGGCCACCAGTACCCACATGATGGACCCCACTGAAGTGACCTGACTCTAGTTGAGCCCTGGGCCTTACCAATGACCAGAGTCACAAAAATAGTCCCCTTTGGGTAACTACAATTCCATCACATTCACACTCTAATGAGAATTTTTTATCACTAAAACATAAACAACGTTAATCCCACAAATCCCAGAAACTCAATATGAGTCAATTAAACATTACATATTTATTTTCCATTTATTAAAAACACGTAAAATCACATATATATGTAAACACAGAATGAATTCTGCAGTTTAAAAAAGACAATTAAAGAATCATACACATATCAATACATTGTCCAAATTGGGAAAACACAAAATTAGAAAAACACAATGATTAAGCAAAAATCCAACAATGCAGAATGGGAGAAAGTTATTTCTAGTCATAAAAGCACCACACCAATCTGATACAAATCAATTGTTATATATAGAGATAAGTTATTCTCTTTTCATTTGTCTCATATAACAGTTCAGAGATCTAGGGTGGGCTTTATCATCAGAGCATCAACGCTTTTCGGTGGGTACTATTATTCAACCACCACCTTCTTCAGGAAAAAAGACAATATCTCCCAAAATTCTAATCCTGGTCTGCACTTACAATCTTCCATAGGAATATATAATCCATGATGGGAACATTTCTTGATTCAAGGAAGGGGATATATTTTTACCTCCCTGTCCCACGAATGCCACAGGAATCTCCAACAGCCTCGTAGATAGAAACCCAATTAAAATAGGAGACACTAGGTGAATCCAATCCGTTCGAGGCTCCAGTGGAGAAAAAAAGGCAGTTGTGGATGCTAGCCTTATTCTCAACTCCTTCCTTCAAATAAGAAAGTCGCTAGTGACTTATGCAGCGATCCTATATCGTTGTCTGCCTACAGCAGTAAAACCATGGGGTGTACGCCTCCGTGAAGATGAACCAGCAAAGAACCCTCAGCTGCATGTGTTCGTGCTGCCTCTGGGCAAACAGACTGTGACCTCATGGGGTACCTCCTGTGCCTGGGCCGAGGAACAGAGGTCCCATATTGCATCACCAGCTTCAATAATAGGGACACATCTGGGTGTGCTGCTGACTCCCTCGTGGGACGGGCCATTGGTGCCCGCACTTTAGATCCCACTGATGTAGGGTGCCATTCTCAGGGCCCCAATCGTTGACACCGGTTGATGGCTGCTAATGCTGCCCCTGGGACAAGAGGGCAAAGGCATTCTGAGATACTCCGTGACGCCAGGCTCCAGTCAACCCATGGTTAGTTTGGGCAAATACAGACCTGCATTTACAAAGGCACAAACAAAGATAGACCAATTCATCACTCCTAGCCCGAGTGGCCAAGAGCTAGGTTTCAGTCCTCTGGCACCAAAACAAAACCCAGACTAGCCAGACCTTAATACCATTCTCCAGGCCATTCAAGAATCACGGGAAGCAGTGGAAACCAATGTAGGAGAGGTTAAGGTGGATGTCTCGCTGCTGCACCAGGACCCAATGTGTTACTGAAAGTCGTGTGTTGTCCGTGGAATATGATGACTGTTCCCGAAAGGCATCACAGTGGTGGGAGGTGACTTTGATGCAGTCCCTGACCCAGAGAGGGACTTGACGAGTCTTCGGGGGTTGGGCGTAGCTCTCGTTCCTGAACGCTTGCTGCCTGGGCAGACTCTCTAGTGCTTTGTGATGTGTGGAGGACATGGCCTCCACAAGATCGTGGTTATATCCACACATCAGCAGCTCACAACACTAGGTCCCGTATTAATCTTCTCTGGTTGCCAGCCACTGTTCTTCATTTAACCAAAGCTACAATCCTACCACAGGGCGCCTCAGAACACACACCACTATGGTGCACCTGTTTTTTTTTAAGCCGGGACAGTGTCCCATGTGGCATTTTAACTCATATTGCTTGACAGATAGTGACTTCTCGCCCAAATGAGGTCCGAGATGGAGACCTACTTTCAAGGAGATTAGGGTGCGGTCCAGTTGGCCTGCACCCTATGGGAGGCCATGTTAACCCATGACCCGTGCCCAAACTAAAGGGTTTATCTGCAATCGAGAGAGGCAGAAATTTGCTCAAATTACAGTCTTGGAGACCCAGATTGTTTCCTTGGAACTTCAACCCAACCGCTTCCTGAATCTTGAACGATGCCTGACGGCTGCTAGGTTGTCTGTGCAACATATTTCACTGGAGGAAGCCTGCCTATGCTGGAGGGCATAGACTCAGCAGTTTTTTATGAGCCAATAAATCGAGGAAGCTTATCTACTGGCTGGCCACCAGAGAGACTGCTTCCAGAGTGATGCCGTGGGTCATAGACACCGGAGAATACCCCCATGCCCTCACTTCCAAAATTGTGCAGGCGTTTGCAGATTATTACACGGCCCTATAGAGCCACAGACCACAGCTACTCCAAGAGCGGATGCACCCTCTACTGCCTGACATTCCAGTGCCCTCAATCCCCCATCCCTTAGCCCGAGAACTGGACCAAGTAATTACGGCTGAGGCGATCATAGAGGTAATATTAGACATGCCCCCGGGTAAAATGCCAGGCCCTGATGGCCTTCTAGTTGAGTATTACAGGAGGTACCAAAAGCTTTTGATTCCTCAACTTTTGGCTATGTTTACTGTGGTGGTGGAGACTGGTGCCTTCCCACCCGTCCTCAACATGGCCACAATTGTGGCAATACCAAATGGGGCCTGCTTTCAGTCTGATTATAGGCTGATCCCCCTTATAAACACAGATATTAAGATATTTGCCAAGCTACTAGTCTACCGATTACGACAAAGCCTGCCATACTTGACACATACTGAACAGGGTGATTTCATGCCGGTCCAATGAACTCACCACTATATCTGAAGAGTTCATGTTGCTCTCTCTCAGGTACACCGGCTGCGACCCCCGTCAGGCAAACTCCTGATTGGCTTTGAGAAAGCATTTGACTCGATTAACTGGTCCTACCTCTGAACAGTCCTTGAGAGAGCCAGACTAGGTCCATATTTTCTTGGGCTTACTAATCTCCTATACTCCAATCCATCTGTGCAGGTCCAGATAAATAGGACACTCTTTGTCTCCTTCCCAATATGCTGAAGCGCCCAGTGGGCTGCCCATTCTCTCCTGTTTACCCTTGCCATTGAACCCATGGCATGCATTGTATGCTGTGGTGCTCAGATACAGGGATGGATGTGGGACTTTGTGCCAGAGGAGCACATAACTCCATACACAGATTATATCCTCCCCATTTTAGCTAATTGGCAGTCCTCACGTCCAAGATGCCTGGAAATGCTACATCTTTATGAGGAGGCGTCAGGGCTCCTCGTCAACAGGGCGAAGTCCCTGCTGGTGCCCGTGAAAGGGAACCTGACTACATATCAGGTTGAATTGACCGTGCTGGGTCTCGATGAGATTTTAGATGTCCTTTATGGGGCCCCAATTCCTTCCTCCCTCCCAGAGATCACTAAGGTGGTGTTTATAGCCTTGCAGGCTGCGCTGCACCTTGCACGCTGGGATCGGAGGCTGACAAGGATTATCCCCCTCTGGCATTGGAGTAATTTTCACAATGTGACAGGATAGTAATCAATCATCTGGGTGATGTATGGTCAGGTAGCCACATATTGATGTCTCAGGAGATCCAGAAATGGCTCCAGCTCTCTCGCACTCAATTACACAAATATTTACAGTTGAGACATGCTCTCGCTGTGAACATTCTCCCAGACACCACTGTTGCTGCCTTTAGCCTCCTCAAGGCCAAGTTACTAACCTGGGAACTCTGAAAGGGTGCCATTTCACAGGTTTTTTTAATACTTGGTTGTTAATGCTTAAAATCACTTCTTTAAATTGAAGCTGAACCAGAAGAGCTGGCTGGGCCAGCTAGATGATGCCGACTGGAGGGGTGCCCAAAGGCCCCCAGGGAACTGGCCATCTTGACGTGCCTGGTCCAACTTAACTATTTGCATCTCACTTACATGACTCCCATTTGGCTACACCAGGCTGGCAGGATCCCACAACCTACTTGCTCTCACTTTACAACTCGTAGAGCTGACTTCTTACGTGTGGTTTGATCCTGTCCTGTGCTGGCCCACTACTGTCAGACATTAGAATACAAACTTTCATTAGTGTCGGGTAGGGTGCTGGAGCTTACCCCTCGGATCACCCTCTTGGGGCTGATAGATTACCTTGGTGGTCACAGATTGTAGAGTGTGTTCATAGGCATGGCCCTGTTGATCGGCCACCAGACATAGCTTGGAAATTGACCTCAGGACAATCCCCTACAATAGTTGAATGGTGGACCGGAGTGCGCTCAGCAAAACAGACCTATTTATGTGGCTCACGGCTGCCCCCCGAAGCACAGGAAGTTCTTGGGCAAATGGCAGGACTATAATGGATTGGACTGGGGGGATGACTGAGGTGAGCTGTGAAAACTGGATGTGAGTGAAGGTGGATGGAATGCTATGAGCTGTGGTTATGTGTGTATGCTCCAAAAATAATAATATTTGCTAGTTAAAAAAAAGAGAAGTTTGGGTCTGGCAAAAGGTTTATTTTGCCATGTTGAAATGGTTGTTTAAAACTGTACACTGGAGGAGGAGCCTAGCGCGCAACCAAGATGGACGCGTAGGCACAGGGCTCCCGGGAACCTCGCGGCCTCCCACGTCTATCCTGGCTATAATCCTGTTATTCTGAAGGAATATTACTGGTGAACCGAAGCGGAGGTGATTCCCGTTTTCGGGACTTAAATCGGACTTTGGGAACTCGACTTATCCTGTACTCCAGAAAGAGGCCTGCTCCGTGGCGCCACCCCGGACTTGGGTTGGCACTGTCCCCAAGCTCCAATCGAACAACAACGGCACTAGGGTCTTGGGCGGGCGTCCCCCCCTGGTTTCACTTTCGTTTTTGACTTTCCTCTACGAGTCTGGTGGCGGGCGCTCGCAGTCGCTCGGCATTGGGACCGAGCTATAGCGGTCGAGTGGCGTTGACAAGGGGGCTGTCCATCAGTCAGGTGGACTCCCCAGGGTGATTGCTGCGCCTAACAGGTATACTGGATCTGCTCTCCCTGCTGAGTGATGACGACCCGGCTGGACGGCGACAAGCACAAGTCTAGAGCTCCCCGGAGGGGTAGCTACGTGCAAGCGAACAACATGGACCACTATGCCCAGCAGAAGGGATCTCCCGGATCGAGTAGACTTTCAGATGCAGCCAAGGAGGGCCCGTCACCCTCGACGGAATTGACACTACAGGACGTCATGGGTGCCATCGACGCCATGAAGGCCTCGGTCGGCCAGCAATTCGACTCGCTGGCCCACAAGCTGGACACCGTGTTGATCGATATCAACTTACTTAAGGCTGATCTGTCAAACTAGTGAGAAGGTCAAATCACTCGATCTCACGTCATCTGGCCTCAAGACGGATGTCTCGGAACTCCAGACGGAGATCCGTAGTTTGCGGGCCCTCAGCGACCTCTCTGCCAAGAGACTGGAGGATTTTGAAAGCAGGGCCCGGCGGAATAACGTTCGCATCATCGGTGTGCCGGAGCGGTCAGAGGATGGGCCGGTCGATCTCTTTGTGGAAGATCTGATCCTGACCAAACTAGCGCCGAAAGGCCTCAGCAAATTCTTTACGGTGGAGCGGGCACACAGAGTTCCGGGGGGCCGGCCGAGGCCCCACCGCGACCTACCATTGCCAGGATATTCAACTTCAGGGACCGTGACGCAATCCTGCAGGCCTCCCGTGTGCATGGCCCGACAAAATATGACAATGCGGATATCAGTTTCTATCCTGACTTTACACAATCGGTGCAAAAACAGCGAATGGGCTTTATGACTGTCAAGCGGCGGCTGAGGGACATGGGCTTGAAGTACTCTATGCTTTTCCCGGCCAAGTTACGCATTGAATTAGAAGAACGGACTCATTTTGTCGACCGGCCCGAGGTGGTTGAGGACTGGCTTGACACCTTGCACCGTCGGCACGGCGGGGAGAAACGAGCTGCGGATGTGGGTGGTGGATCAGTGGACCAAGGGTGAACGAATGACTTGTGGTTCCCTGACAATTTTGTGTTCACCCCCGACTAGGGTTTGATGTACTGGTTTTTCTTTTCTAGGACTGCATTACCCTTCCTTCATCATTGGGAGGCCGCGGGGTATCTGGTGAGACTCTTCCTCCTCGGGGTTTTTTTTTTCTTTCTTTCCGTAGAGTAGGTTTATGGTGGGGCGACAGGCACACTGCGAGTTGGGGTGGCTTAATGGTCTTGTGCAGGGGTGCAGGGTGGGGGGGTTTGTAGTGGGAGTTGGGGGGGTGGCGGTAGGGGTGTTGTTTTTGTGTGGTGTTCGTTTTGTACCAGGCAATCAGTGTGCTGTTTATAGCTCTCAACGTGGGTGGGGTGTCCGTTTCTGTGGAAATGGGGGGTAGGGGATTGCGCATTTTAACATGGAATGTCAATGGTTTGGGGGACCGATTGAAGCGAGGGGTGGTGCTACAATATTTGAAACGTCTCTCTCCTGATGTGGTTCTGTTGCAGGAGACGCATTTGGTGGGACACTCATGCCATGCTATGAATAGAAAGGGCTACCGTTTGGTGGCCCACTCTGGTTTTACAACCGGCTCCAGAGGGGTGGGCATTTTGGTTCGATCCTCTCTCCCGCTGGAAATTGATGAGGTGATACATGATGACCTGGGGCGCTACGTGGTGTTGGTGGGCCGGTGGGAAGGACAGACTTTGTGTTTGGCTTCAGTTTATGTCCCCCCGGGGTTGCAAACCACTACCTTTGCGGACTTGGGAGGGTTGCTGCTTGGGCTCCCGGAGGGCCTCTTGCTGGTGGGTGGTGACTTCAATTCTGTGGTGTCGGGTAGAGAGGATAGGCACCCTCCCAGAGACCTCCCCGGGGCGCACTCTTGGCTGGGTGGCTTTATCGACACTATGGGGCTTGTGGACTGTTGGAGATCAATGCATCCGGGGCTCGCCCAATTTACATTTCACTCTGGCGTCCACGGCTCCCTATCTAGATTGGACTATGTGCTGATGCCGGCCGCCCAAGCCCAAATGATCGGGGAGGTCAGACATCTGGCCCGTGGCATCTCTGACCATTCCCCGGTCCTGCTCCACTTAGATGTGGCCATGGGGGCAGAGGGGAGGGTGGCCCCGATTAATCCCTGGTATTTGCATGACCCCACAACTCGTGCCCTTTTGGTTAAGTCTCTGGACCGTTATTTTGAGGAAAATCAGGGTTCAGTCTCATCGGCTGTAACGTTGTGGGAGGCTTTCAAGGTGGTCATCCGTGGGCAGGCCCTATCTTTGATCTCCCATGCTAGGAGGCGTAAAACTGAGGAGGTGGTATGCCTGGAGTCGGACATAACTGACTTGGAAGAAGATCTCGGGCGGGGGGTCACACGGGACAAACTCCATACCCTTTGCCTGAAACAAGCGGATTACAGGGCGTTGGTTACGGATGCTGCCAAGCTCGCTAGTAGGGAGCAACAGGGGCGCTTGTATGATGTTGGTGACAAGGCTGGAAGGTTGATTGCATGGCTGGAGAGGAGAGAGCGAGCGAGTCGTGTGGTCCCGGTGATTGTGCGTGCTGATGGTGTGAGTGTTACGGATCCGAGGGAGATTGTGAGCTGCTTTGCGGACCATTTGCGGGACGTCTACTCTCCGGTCTCGGAGAGGCCAGAAGACGACTCTTGTCAATTGCTGCGAGATATTGCATTGCCGTGCCTTTCGGTCGATGATAAAGAACTGCTGGACGCGGCGCTTACAAATGATGAGATAGCATCGGCGATTCGCTCGGTCCGTTCAGGAAAGGCTCTCGGCCCTAACGGCCTTCCGATCGAGCTTTACAAGCTTCGTCCAGATAGGTTGGCACCCCATCTCCGTGAGATGTTTCTTGCATCCCGAGAGGCCGGTGCCCTACCACGTGATCAACGTCTAGCGACTATTGTGGTGCTCCATAAAGAGGGCAAGCCGCGTGATTGCTGTGCGTCTTATAGGCCCATCTCACTCCTAAATGCTGAACCTAAGATTCTCGCTAAAGTGCTCGCTAATCGTCTGATTAAAGTCATCGGTGACCTGGTACATCCGGACCAGTCTGGTTTTGTTCCGCATTGCAACACCGCGCTGAACCTGCGGCGCCTCCATGGAGTCCTCGCGAGAGTTGACTCTATTCGGGAGCCTGCCATTTTGGCGTCACTGGACGCCACAATGGCGTTTAACACGCTGGAATGGCCGTATCTCTGGGCGGTGCTGGCTAGGTTTGGTTTTGGACCTGGGTTCCTTGGATGGGTGAAGTTGTTATACGTGGAACCACTGGCGCAGGTGGTGGTGAATGGTAGAGTCTCTGCCCCCTTTTTGCTTGGCAGGGGCACACGGCAGGGTTGCCCCCTGTCCCCGCTTCTTTTTGCTCTTGCGTTGGAGCCCCTGGCGGCGTGGCTCCGGTGGGAACCCTCCATGACGGGTATTCGGTGGACACCGAAGTTTGAGGATCGCGTATCACTCTACGCAGATGATATTTTGCTCTATCTCACCTCCCCACGGAAATCGTTGATAGTGCTATTTGATGTACTGAACTCCTTTGGTCGCAATTCAGGGCTTGTCATTAATTGGGTGAAATCCTGTGTTTATGTGCTGGTTGGCGATCCCCCTCTTCTCCCGCGTGGCTGTCCAATTCAGATTTCACATTCTGGATTTAAATATCTAGGTATCCACGTGTCCCTCGACCCGGCGGTCCGTTATGCTCTGAATCTGTTGCCCCCGCTCCAGCGGCTGAGGGCCGATGTAGCTGGTTGGCGTAGGCTCCCGCTATCGCCGCTTGGCCGGGCAGCCTTATTCAAAATGATGTCTCTTCCACACTTTCTGTATGCATTGCAGAATACGCTGGACGTGGTGCCCGCCCGATACTTTAGTGAGGTAGAGAGCTTGCAGAGGCAGCTAGTTTGGGATGGGAGGCCGCGCATTGCTCTCGCTAAACTGACCCTACCGTGGTATGACTGTGGCATAGCTCTCCCTGATATTAGACGATATTATTGGGCGTCCCAGTTGGTGGCGATGAATCATGGGACATACGGCCCGGCGGTGAACCCCGCGTACGAGTTGGATAAGCTACTGTTGCCAGGCAGAGATTTCAATAGGGCGCTTTATTCTACGAAGGGAAGTACTAAATTGACCGGTCCTATGAAAAATGCGGTGCGCGCCTGGCACTGCGCCACCGCTGTTACGGGATGGACGGGCCGTCTGTCTCGTGCGACTCCACTGTATGCGTCGGATGCGTTGGGAGGTTTATGGCGTTCAAAAGGCTTTGAGAAGTGGGATTTGATCGGAATTAGTCGTGTGGGGGATCTTTGGACGAAGGGCGCTTTTAAATCGTTTGAAGCTCTTCAGACGGAATATAAGCTGAGCGATAGGGAGTTCTTTCGTTATGCGCAGATGCGCCATGCGCTACTTTCCGCTTTCCCGAATCCTGCAGCTATCCCCGAAGCCTCCCCGTTGGAAGATCGTTTGCTTGATGGTTACCTGCCAGATAGTACTATCTCCCTGATTTACAAAAAACTGATTAATACTCAAGCGGACCTCCTCACGCATTTGCGAGAGGTCTGGGTCGCTGATGGCCTAGAGCTGGATGATGAGGACTGGGTCGCGGCCGTAGCCTCACCGAGGGAGGTTGCTATACCGGCTCGCCTTCGATTTGTGCAGTTGAAGATACTACATAGGGTCTATGTCACCGGTCCCCGCTTGCTTCGCATGGGTTACACAGATGATGGTTTATGTCGGCGTGGTTGTGGCTTGCTTGGTACTTTTCTTCATATTCTGTGGGAGTGCCGAAGGTGATACGTTTCTGGACTGGTGTACATGCAGTGATGGAGGAGGTTACGGGTGTGGCGCTGCTCCCTGAGGCTCGGCGATGTGTGTTGAATGTATGGGAACCGACTGACTGCGATGTGGCACAAGAACGCTGGGTGACTTTGGGCAACATGATCGCTAAACGGGACATTGCACAGCTCTGGGGGTCCGGTCGGCCCCCCACAGTTACGAAATGGAAAGAAAACATGGATTGGTGCATGTTCCGAGAGAAGACGGTTTACGTGGCCAGGGGCAAACCTAGGGCATGGAGTAAGATGTGGGGTCCCTGGAATTCCTATCGGGGGAATATCTGCACCCCCCCCTTGGTGGTCGCACCAGACGTAACGATGTCCCCTTGACTTTGATGTTCCTGGTCGCTTTGCGGGATTGATGACCGATCCTCTCCCGGCCCCCCCTGCCCCTTTTTCGCACGAATAACTGTGTAATTGGCTGCGTTGTCGCTGTTGTCCCCCGCCCATGAGAGAGCAAGTCCCTGTTAATGGAGTTCTTCTGCCTGGTATAAGTTTCTTTTTGTTGTTTTTCTTTATAAAATACTTAATAAGAAACCTTTCTGTAGTGCTATGTTCAGTTGTGGGCGGCTGCAGCCGTTATGCGTGCGGCTCGCTCCGGCTCTTATGACTGCTGTATTATTGTCTTCCTCCCTTTTCTCTACATTAGCGGCCGGCCCATGCGGTTGTAGGCCCATGACTGTGAGTATTCGATGTGTAAATAAAGGTTTTCAAAAAAAAAAAAAAAAAACTGTACACTGACTCTGCAATGGCTGGCCTGAGACATGTTTGAAGGGCTACTTAAGTGAGTGTCACAATCAGTTTTGCAGTCCCACTAGTAGCATTTAATTTACAGACCCTGGGTTCCTATAGTACCATTTTTTAGGGACTTATAAGTAAATTAATGATGCCAATTGGGTATAAGGTAATGTGACCATGTTTAGAGGCGGTGGTACATGCACTTTAGCACTGGTTAGCAGTGGTAAAGTGCTCAGAGTCATAAGTACATCAAACATGAGGTCAGAAAAATAGATGAAGAAGGCAAAAATTTGGGGCGAAGACCACCCTAAGGCTAAGAGGTCTAACAATTAGAAAAAACTCAATTATTTCAGCTTTGTTAATGAGCTGCGCTTTGGAGTCTGCTATGTGGATTGTTTAATGATTTCAAATCGTTTTTTCAGCTAGTTCTTTGCTTAAACAATTTCTGCTTCTGATGTTTGTATCAAAAATGCATTTCATTGCATCTACGTCTTTCTAGCTGGAGTGAACTTTAGGGTTTTTTTGTGTGGGATTTTGGTGCCAAATCCATTCCATGGATATGCTGCTTTCCCTTCTTCATGAGCATCTTTAAGAACCACAGGGCAGTTATTCAACTTTTTTAGTGCTGTCTTGTCCATGATCTCCAGTATGGTCTCTGTATAATTCTTTGTGCGATCATCAATCTTGCAGTTTGAGGGAAGATCTGTAGTGTATAGGCAACTTTGGAGTGAGGGATTGATTTTTCTCTGTTTCTGAGAGCTCTGGCTTACTGGTTTGGTCATTTTCGCTTGCCATGGGTTGCAATTTTCATGGCGAGAAATAAATAAGAAGTGGAATTGTATTACAAATACAATGGCAAAACAGAATCATTCTTCACAGTTTCATACTTTGGTAATCCGTACATCTAGTGTGAATCCCTTCATGGACGTACAGAAGGAGACATGCAGACTTGATTGAGGTTGATGTTATCTATGAATGAGGCCAGTTAAGGCACAGCTGGTCAATTGAACCTGGTACTGGTTGAAGTGTCTAAGACATATGTTGTTGTCTGCTTTGATCTCAATCTGCCATTCAATGTTAATTTCAATAAATTGTTCATAGAAAGACTAACGGATTGTATGTATCTAGCATTCGGATCCATTGTTGTAATTCTATTCATAGGCATTCAAATTATTTAAATTTGTCATCAATTTGATTTCCACATTTTAGTGAGTCCTTGTAAATAATTGCTACCCCTCTCCTATTTGTACAGCTCTATCAAAGTGTATGATGGAGTAGACAGGGGGGATTGGTGATTCAAAATTTAGGATGGTACGGGGTTGGGATGTTTCATTCAGTTTCCATTAAGATCAGCTCCAGGTCATGGGCAATTATGACTTTCGCTAATTTAAGGCTATTTTTAGCAGCACATCTGTAGTTTAGGAATATGCACTTTAGGGAGGAGCTCTGGATGTTGGAGTTAGGAAATTTGATTTTTTTTAACTTTTACCTGCATATTGAGATTCACAATTTCTCCCAGGTGCATTGATTGTCGCTCAGCAAGCTCAAATTAATGGTGAGAAGTGAGCCTAAGAGGTTGTCAATGATTGAAGTTTTGGACTTCCAATCAGAGTGGCCCTCCTATAGTGGGAATCTTTAATGTTTTATGGTCTGGCCTTTCTGGTACTCAGTGGCAATAATAGTGAGATTGCCCATGTCTCCTTTCTAATCACAAACTCTAGGGCTTGGCGTTTTATATTATTATATTCACTGTCTTGATGAGCGTGTCAAGTTTGGAGTTTGAATTGTTGGATTTGTAGGACAATTGTGCACATTTAGGAATGGTGGTTTAGATATTTTACATAAGTAAGATCCTTCTTTCATAATGCAGGTAGTCAAGGTGAATTCGAAAATTGAGTGTGTAAGCACAGTGATTTGCAAGGCAAATTAGTAACCCTTTGGTAACATGAGCAGGCCTCTAATATAATAAAAATGTTACCAGACCTGCAGGTCTAGTAACTTGAATAATTTACTCAACCTAGATGTAATGAACTTGTCCCATAAACTGGTTTCAAATTGTGTGATCCTAGGAAAATGATTTATTTTGAGTCACCTTTTACTTCATTATCAAATATGAGAGCACCTTCAAATATGTGAGTTCAACATGTGCAAAAACTCTCATTTGATTTAATATGCTAGACTTTTTCTCCATGTATAATAAAAATCTAGCCCATATATAGGGCACACATGATCCCTAACATGCTGCTGGGTTTCACTAATAGTATTGTCATCAGAGCGGGGTCAGATATTTTTTCTCAGTCTGTTTCAAAGCTTTCACTTTGAATACATATATTACTAATGCATGATGTGGTAGTGCACTGCCATTTACATACAGCGCACTTCAATTTATATGGCCACAATAGTTCCCACTGACATGCAGTTTTACTGATAAAACTATATAGCGTACAAACAATAATGAGGACATTGGGTTTCAATAAATATTTAATATTTGTACACCTACAAGTAAAGTGTTTATATTTGTTTTGATCCTCTTGAAAACTTTCTTTTTATCCCACTTCAGAATTTTTAAAAAGTGGTTTCCGAATCACTGAAATTGATTTATAAATATGTGTGCAGTTAATTTACAAGCTATTTAAATGTGTGCTAGAAAAAAACTGACATCCTATAGCCTTTCATTTCACGCAACAAGATTGTCAGGCAGTTCGCTTTACTTTTCTTTCTTTGACTACAAAGTTAGAGGACTTTGTAAACACGATCTTCAGGATAAAATAGATAGCAATTTGTAAGAAGACATAAGCTGACAGTTGAATTCTGGCTTAAGATTTAAAGACATCTTTATTGCTCATTTACTTTCTGAATGAACAGAACACCTGTTCTTTGCCAGCTGGAGTCTCTGTCAGTCTGGATCAGTAGTCTCTAAAAATAGCTCGCCCTGCTCTGGCTAGTAGATTTGTCAAGGCCCAATGGGGGTGCACCTATAAATAAGTTTACTTGCACCCCGCCCCAGTGGCGAAGTTTTGCAGGGCTGAATTCTCAAAGCAGTCTTGGAACACTCTGACTCCTGGATATAGGTTTTTCTATTGTTTACTTAGGTCAATCAATAACTTTCTCCCAATCTTGATGGACCGTCAGATCTTTTGTCCACGTCTGTTAGGTCAGACACTCTCCGCTCTTTTCCAGAGTGTAAGTAGACAGATAGATTTGTTCCAAGCCACCAGAGGGTTCAACAGGGGTTTATTTAGTGACTTTGGTGGCTCAACACGACAAGGTTTGTGATTAGAATTTAAACAGGGCTCTAACCTCCTTCAACTAAACCTCCAAAAGCTTAAAATATATAAATTAAATTCTACAGTGCGGCTTTGTAAATCTTTGACTCTCATTATGACTCATGGCAAACCCAATACATTATAAAACAGGGATTTGCCCCGAGTCCGCTCGCTCCGCAGTTTTGCAGTAATTACCACATTCGGTACTTTATCTCCTTCAAGCACATAAATCAAGGTGAGACAAAATGCATCATACAAAGTTTTCAGACTTTGGAACGGAGAAAAACACACATTATTACTACATTATCACACATTCCGAGGATGAACACTCGAAATGATGCAGTAATGTGGCGCCCATTTAATAGTCTGCCCCACAGTGTTGGCATTTACTGTATGTGCTATTGTGGCAGCAGAAGAATAGAAGGAAAGTAGGAAGAAACTTAAAACATCACTTGTGTCAACTGAATTAATGTTTAACTCATTGACTGTATTGGACACCGGAGAAATGATCCAAGATTTTGTATCCAATGGTGATTTTTTCTATCTTTTCCAATATGTCCACTGTTTATGTGCATTGAGTTAAACAATAGGAAAATTAGCACAAGAAATCAAGGGTCCAACTCATAAAATTAGTTGAACGTTTTCTCCTTTAATTTTTTCATCATCTAGAGTAAACCTCTTACTTCTTTAGAAGTCAGAATGAGACTCCTTAGAAGGTGTTACTCTTCTAGTTTTCCCAGGCATACTGCTGGGATTCTTTTATGAAATCCATGTTCTCATTGACAAATACAAGGGTGTACATCTTTTCAAGCTAAAATCTGTGACCAGTGCAAATGCATTTGCTAACTCTTTCACTTCTTGGCTTCATGAGGAAAATACGTTTCACTGTGGGAAAACCCTTTGTCTACATCATGCACATTTTTGAGTTGCTGCCTCCCACACTCCCATTCTGAATAGAGAATTACTCCTGGCCTTGATAGGAGTAAAATCTCTGGGTAGGAATGCATTTTGCAAATGTTTGTAAAGGATTCCCCTACACTGCAAGTAGTTCCTGATGTGGAATGGCTGCACTGTGCCTCTGAAAGCAGATTTTTCCCATGCTTCACCATCAATGATGTAAACCAAGTTGATTATTTGTCGGACTATTCTGTGCTCTTCCAGGTCATCAGATGAATGTACTACCTTGCCCTCGTAGAATACAGATTGTTAAGTTTAGAGACCTCCACCAAGCAGGGTGAGATTGATGTGCCTTCCGCAGAGGAACTTCAATGGCGGCCCTGCTTAAGCCACCGAAGCTCTACTGTGTAGGGGCCATTTTCATACCCAGTCCGCAAAAATGTGAATGGTTGTGGAGAGGTGCACCAATGTATAGTCTTATTTCAAATGATGTAGACGGACCGAAGTTCCTTTGTGTTAAATTCTTTTATTTCAATATTATCATAAAACAGGCTCTAGCCAAAGCGTTTCATTTAATGAGAATTGAGCTTCATCAGGGCTTGAAATATATTCAAACGATAAATGGTCCAATAGCAGGGTGTTGAATATGATGGGTGAGTGCAAGTACACTGGAGAACGCACTGTAAACCCCGTGGTCCATGTGTAGGAACCAACATCAGAATCAGTTATGGACTTAAGACGTGACATGAGGGGGCTCTCATGTGTGGGCCCGGCATCAATACCTCAGACGCGTGCAATTGGCGTCCTCTCTCCAGATTGGTAATTCCGGAAAATGTTTTTTTTCACTAACAAACTGCAAAAGCAGGAGTCATTGAACAAAAAAAGATAATAAATATAATGTTACTAATATGTTGCAAGTTTTTTCACTGTGTGTGGATGTCATTAAGGGCATTTCCTGTTTGGGACCACCAGGCTTTCGCTGGTGGACACGAACGAGAAACATTTTACATTGGAGGTTCCATCGTCAATGGGGATAGAGTACTTTGCCTGTTATAGATGGAGTACCCAGTTTGTCAAACTGTAAATAAGCCTTTAAATATTATAACTTTTTTTATAAAGCACTTTATTAGCACATCCACAGTTACTACGGTCCACATGTACTACCATTTCCTTTTGCAACTTGCAATTTGGAAATTTTAGCGAAGGAAATGTACTAATCTCAGACACATTTTGTGATTACCAATGGAGTCTCAATGGACCTGCCTCATCAATATTCATGAGGCAGGTGGCAATTTATGACCCATTGAGAATGGGAATAGCACTGGGATGGTGGCCTGCTGGGGACAGCAGACCCCCATGTATGTGTTTGCTTTTTAAAGAAAGCAACTCTTTTTATTTTGCTTTTTAAAAACAAAAATGAAAACGTTTCAGTTTCATTTTTTTAGGATTAGGCAGTAGTCCGTGAGACAACTGCCTGCTCTTTAAAAATTGTTTTGCTGCCAATCACAAAGTGGAAGGGGTCCCATGGGGACCCCTTCTCGTTTACGAGTGGCTTACTACCTACTTGAAGTAGGCGGTAAACTGTGATTGTTTTGTGACCGCATTCCAGCTGCAAAACAATTGTACATTCCCCTGTGACCCACTATTAGGAAGGGACGCCTTTGACATGCCCTTTCCTATTAGCAACTCACAAACCCTAATTTGGGAGTCAGTAACAGGTTACCAACTCGCAAAATAGGGTTGATACGTGCTGCAACCCATTTTAGCTGTCGCAAATGGCCCGAATCTCCATTTGCAGCTGCTAAAAATGGTCAGACATGTGGCCCTAAGAGCTATACACAGCGATTACCCAATCTAATAGTGCCTATTGCAGTGACCTTGAAAGAATGGAGAGCTAAATTGGCCACATCAGGATTTGAACTCTTGACCTGTTTCAGCAGCGAGCAGACAGCTCGCTGATCTCTCCTGAACGCTTCAATACACATGTATAATAGATTTTGATTAAAATAAGCTAAACGTGTTTTTTGTAGTGGTACTAATATTTGTCCACCTGAAAAAAACATTTTCTGGCAGCTACAAAAATTAATTCTCTGACATTTCAAAGTTGACAAAAGGCTCATAAATTTTGGAAGAGAAGAAACAGAAGAGTCCTTTTGAGAACCTTGGCCAGATTGATTTTGTCTGCTGGATATACTAAGAGTGCGTTTACTTTGTTACAACATGGGGGTTTCAGAGAGAGAAAAAAGAATTTATGGATTCCAAAATATGCTGCAGGCTATTGAAAAGAACGCTGGTGGTGCCCCTCACGATCAAAGCCACAACGCAGACTCCATCTTCTCTGAAAGAACACGGATTCAGACGAATTGATTTTACCACTTCATGTGGCTACGATTTTATTTCAAGCTCCAGCAATCAAGCTGCATTTGAGAGATTCAATTATTCATGAATTTATATTATTGTTTACAAATCACCGTACTAACATAGATTCATTGCCAGAGTTGTTTGCAAAATACAAAAAATTAAACAAAAACATGCTGTGTATTGGAGTGAAATATATTGGCAAAAGGCTGCTGAGATAATGACTTTTCCCAGGTTGCATGGTTGGCAAACGAAGAGCCTGGACACGTAAACTTCGCAGAATAGGATGGTGTTTGCATACTGCATCAGGTGGGTACAGGGTACTATCAGTAATGAGCACCCACCAATCCTAAAAATGTGAGGTACACCAACTAGCTTGGTCTACACCATGGGAGAGACCCCCTCTTTGTCTAGGCATAGAAAAGCCTCGCCAAATGGATATATTTCAACCATCGGCGCTGATAGCACAATACAGTAACCCCAAATGCAAACCAGAATGTCTCATAATTACATTCCAATCTAAATATTTGCATATAAACTGTTTGGCCTAAAGCTGCCATTTTTTAAAAGATATGCTAAAAAAACAGTCACTAAAGCCATATGGGAAGTGAAAATATATTATGTAAATTACCGTTTCCTGAGCATGCCGTAAAAATTGATCACCCACCTGCAAGACCCACACAATTGCCTCTACATCGTTTCCTAGGAACCAGAACGTTAGCCAGAATATCATCCACGGCAAGACCAGGGATTTACCTATGAATACATATTACAATGGGATGGGCATGTATAGACGCACAATGATCCTTTCGAGTTACTTATGGTATACAAAATATGCGTACATGTCTTGCGGGTGTTATGACATTGCCCACTGTGTATTTTATCCCCCACAGTTATTTAGTTCTGGAACAGAGGGTGGCTTGCGCATTCACTTTGCCTTAGCTGTGAGTGTGTTGCTTGTGGGACTGAGCTGTGGGCTCGAGCTGTGGGCTCGAGCTGTGGGCTCCCAGAGATTGCCAGAAATCCTGAGAGGGTGATTCATTGGCTGCTGGGTGTAGGAGACTGCAGAGAGCAGCTGATTTCGGAAGCTGCTCATGAGCAATATCAATATATAAATATATATACAGCTTGACCCTCACCCTTTCAAACCTACGTAGAAGAGCTTTCTTTATCTTGCCTATCGCTTCAGCACTTGCCAGTCTATACAGGAATCGATCTTTAGACTTCTTCATAAAGATAATGAAAGAACAGCCCTGACACACCTTGAAAAACGTTTTGGACAGGAGTCGGGTCAAGCAGGTGTGTTAAACTTTATGTAAAATGAATACTCTACAGGTCTTTGATTATTCAATTGCATGCCATTATTTTGATGTCATCCCATTCTTCCAATCTCATTTGCTTTATCTAGGTCTCAACCATTTCCTTATTTGTTGTCAGTTCAACCTTGCAGATTAAAAAAGAAAAATATTACATTATAATGGAATCTGCACAGTGCGGCTTCTTTAAGTGTGTGTGTGTTCTGTTTTGTGGCCTGCTTCTTTACACTTATGTCACTGTAGGCAGTAATCGATTCGGAACTTCCATTACTATTCTTAATGTCAACTCTGTTAATAATTTGGCATTTAGAAAAGGGATTGGTTTACCACATCAGTGAAGCTCAATCACAATTAGAGAGACACATTCACAATCACAGCACTTTCCTGCTGCAAATTAAGTGTACTTCATGATTGTGATTAAAGTCACCGCAGGCAACAGTCCCACAGCTTCTGCTTCAACAGCTATGTCTGAACACTCTCTTCTTCGTAGCCATGCCATTCTCTTTGGCGATAGTTTTTTCAAAAGAATGATTTTCTCTACTGTGCTAGTGAAAATAGTCTGATTTTTGGTTTCTAGAGTTGTACTATAGGCTTTAAGGAGACTTTTCGCTGATGGTTGTCCTATTCCCTTATTTGCATGATATCCTTATGTGCAAACAAACATTGAGGTCTGGAAATTAAAAAAAACACTTATATTAGCGCAGCCTTCTTGCCAAAATCACATCATATTGACTGTACCATCTGCGAAATATCATTAGCAATCTTTGAATATCTGAGGTAATATTTTGACATTTGACTTCCCTTTTGAACTCCTGAAGATCATTATCTTAGAATACTTAACAGCAAGGTAACTTATTTTAAATTCCTAATACTTGATGCTCCAGTTCAGAGATGACTTTAAATCTGTCACTTCATTAATTTAAATGACCGAGGACACATTTCTGGTCTTCGGTATGTCATATTAAATATTAAACTGTATTATAGCATTAAAATTATGTGCAGGTCTCCTCATGGGCTCCCTAATCATTGCTGAAAAATAACCATTCTGTCTTGTATAATATAGCGTCCAAAGCTGCAAGGTCTTTGAGGGTGAAACCCAAAAGATTGCAGAAAGACCCACATTCTCCTATTTTCTCTTCATCCAATCTCAGACCAGCTCTCCCCTGATTGCTGATTACTGTCAGGGACCGCAGGTCTGCCTGACCTGACAGTTGCCTAGCAGCAGTAAGCCCTATGTTCCCACTGCCCTCCTGGACCGGCGCCAGCACCAATGTCTCCTGCCCCCCATAAACCTTGCCTGACTTTTTGCGCCCAGTAGTTCCTGCCATTTTCCCGTCCTGCCGCATCTCGCTCCTCGCTATCCCACCTCCCAAGTGCCCCTCACCCCACAACCTAGTCAGTGGAGGCCACAGCATGCTGCCGGTGACCGCAGGATGGCCTAACCTGACAGTTGCCTAGCAGCAGTAAGTCTCAGGTTCCCTCTGCCCTGCAGGACCAGCGCAAGCACCAATGTCTCCTGCCCCCTGGGAACCTTGCCTGACTTTTTGCCCACTGGTAGTTCCTGCCATTCTCCCACCCTCCCGCATCTCGCTCCCTGCTCTCCCACCTCCCCAGTTCCCCTCCCCCCAAGACCTACTTAATGGAGGCCACAGCATGGCACCATTGAGCAGATCCAAACCAATTTACCCCTAACTGCTGACTGCTGCCAGTGACCGCAGGGCTGCCTGACCTGACAGTCGCCCAGCAGCAGTAAGTCCCAGGTTCCTTCTGGTCCCGCAGGACCAATGCACGCACTTGCGTCTCCTTTCACCTAGGAGCCTTGTCTGATTTTTTCCCCCCCTCGCTATTCCAGCCGTTTTCCCGCCCTCCCATGCCCCTGTCCCGTTACCCGCTCTCCTGCCTCCACAGCACCCCTCCACCCTCCCAACAAATACTTAAGAGGCCGAAGCGTGGCCACTCAGTGAATGCACACAGGAGGCACATCAAAGGCATGGTAAAGGCAAGCTCATCTACACCAATTCGTGGCTGGACTCTGCCCAGTGCCAGGAACCCTGGCCCTCCCAACTCCCACAGGTACTCCGCCATCAAGCTCTACACCCTAGACCCCAGTTACAAAAATATTTGTTGCCCCACATCTCCCTGCTTCACAGCACGATTGCTCACTTGTCCACACCGCCACTTCACCGCCACTCCAGGACTGATCACCACTGCAGGAACTAGCATGACGCCATTTGCACAGAACAAAACTCCACCAGATCAACTCAGATGTCTCCTGCTCAACGCCAAATCTCTCTGCAAACACGCCACTGAAATCTGGGACACCATCTCCACCCTCGCCCCTGGCATAACCTTCTTCACAGAGACCTGGCTCACCCTAGCTTCGACACCGGACATCGCCACCGCAACACCCATAGCCTTCAAGATGAAATGCCATGACTGCACCAACAGGCATCGCCATCACACACAAGGTATCAATCACCTGCACCGTCACCGACAACCAAAAAATGTCGATCATGGAACACATGAACTTCCAGGTCCACACTGACGATAACACCACCATCAAAAGCACCCTCGTATTCAGACCGCCATGACCACAGATCTGACTCAGCAACACCAGCGCTGAGTTCATCACCCTGCTCGCCATTGAATCTGAACACAACATCATCCTGGGAGACCTCAACTTCCACCTAGATGACTCCACTGACACCAACTCCAATGACCTCTTGGAAAGACTGGACAACATCGGCCTCAAGCAACTAGTCACTGACCCCATGCACAATGCATGGCACATGCTAGACCCCATCTTCACATCCTGCAACAGAATCAGTTATAACTACACTTTGTAACTCACCTGGTCCAATCACTCCATCGTACACTTCACCATCGACGGACATACCCGTACCACCCCCAACTGACTTAGCGCCCCCTGCTGCAGCTAGTCTATGGTCACTCAGCAAGATTAGACTCATTCCTTCAGCACCTCACAGCCCAATAACACCACCTTGGACCACGCAGTACAGAAGTTCAACGACTGGATCACTAGCACCATAGACAAAGTCGCTCCCACCAAACCAGCCAAATCCCACAGACCCTCCAAACAAGCTAGCTGGTACACTTTGGAACTCAGGACATCAACATGTCGGTGCAAACAACTTGAAAGAAGATTGCATGCCAGCAGGAACCTCACTGACAGAGCAACCTTCAAAGTAGCCCTCAACGACTACTATCAAAAGATCTAAGTGGTAAAAAGGGAGGCTGTGACCCACCGGATCAGCACCAGCACCATCAAAATCAAGGTACTCTTCTCCATCGTCAGAGAGTTCACCTGCCTGTCAGCCACCAACTCTGCGATCACTCACCGATCACTTCCACAACAAAATAGCAACCATCTGTAAGAACTTCGATTCCCAACCTCCTCAGCCTCCAATCAACCACCACCACCCACTCACCTCATGAAACCAACCCAGCACACCGAACATAACCATCTTTATTAACTCCATCAACTCAGTAGCACCCACCCACCCCTGCCCCACTGACTCTTCAACCTCGGAAGAGATAAGGTCAGCCGCCAATCCACAGTCATCATCAATGCCTCTCTAACCACAGCCACCTTTCCCAATGCCTGGAAAAACTCCGAGGTCAGACCCCTCCTAAAGAAACCCTTGG
Organism: Triturus cristatus; assembly: GCF_964204655.1. Taxonomy (NCBI): domain Eukaryota; kingdom Metazoa; phylum Chordata; class Amphibia; order Caudata; family Salamandridae; genus Triturus; species Triturus cristatus. The sequence continues at coordinate 400,511,429 of NC_140586.1, read as the reverse complement.
CAGACCCCAATGATCTCCAAATCTACCATCCCATCTCTCTGCTTCCATTCCTCACCAAAGTCCTGGAGAAGGCTTTCAACCACCAACTCACCAAACACCTGGAGAGAAACAACCTATTAGACCCCTCCCAATCAGGATTCAGAACCAACCAAAGCACCCAGACAGCTCTGATCCCCACAACAGATGACATCTGCACCCTACTAGACAGAGGAGAATCACCCTCCCTGATCCTGCTTGACCTCTCCTCTGCCTTCGACACAATCTCCCATCACACACTCATTGATCGCATATGCCAGATTGGTATAACAGACGACGCAGTAAGATAAATGGCATCATTCCTGCCAGGACGCACCCAGAAAGTTCATCTCCCTCCCTTCACATCACAAGCCAAGCATAACATCTCCGGCATTCCCCAAGGCTCTTCCCTCAGCCCAACACTCTTCAACATCTGCATGACACCACTCACAGACATTGTCAGATCACACAACATCAACATAATTTCCTATGCCGATGATACACAGCTCATCCTGTCACTCTCTGCCGACCCCACCTCAATGAAGTCTAACTTCCACAACTGCATGAATAACGGTTCAGCATGGATGGGGAACACCAACCTAAAGCTCAACACAGACAAGAATGAAGTTCTCATCTTCGGCAAACACACTGTCCTCCGGAACGACTCCTCGTGGCCATCAGAACTCAGACGCACCCCCACACTGAAAGACCACGCCCTCAACCTCAGCATCATCCTAGACAGCGAACTGTGCATGAAACCTCAGGTCAAGGCCGTCTCCTCTGCATGCTTCTATCCGCTTCACATGCTCTGCAAAATCTTCAAGTGGCTCCCCATCACCACCAGGAAGATAACTCATGCACTTATAACCAGCCGACTAGACTACGGCAACACACTCTATACAGGCACCATCACCAAAGTCTTGCAAAGACTCCAGACAAAACAGGACGCAGCCTCCAGACTGATACGCAACCTGCCCAAGAGAATCCACATTACCCAGCACGTGAAAGACCTCCGCAGGCTCCCGGTCCAGAAAATATGGCATTTCACTCACACCTACAAAGCCACCATGACCTTGGATCCACCTACGTGAACCACCATCTGCACTTCCACCTTCCCCTCAGGAACCTCCACTATGCGCACCTTGCGCGGATCCCTCATTTACGCTGCTGCTGTGCTGAAGGATGCTCCTTCTCCTTTAATGCCGCCAAAGCCCGGAACACCCTCCCTGTCCTCTTCTGCAGCTTGCCCTCATTGACCAACTTCAGGAAGGGGCTCAAGACCTGGCTCTTCGAATGAGTAAACAGCAACCGTCTGTATACTCCCTCAGGCGCCAAGCCATGCTTCACAAATAATGATTGATTAATTGATTGAATAAAATACTGGCTAAAGTCAGAGCTCTGTAGCCCTTTATGAAGGGAACAAAAAAGCTCAAGCAAATTGATAAATCTCTACGGAAAATATATATGTAGAAATAGACCAGTTAGTAAATAATACTCGGGATATGACCTTCAAAATAACCAAGATGGAAAAATTCATTTAATTACTTCATAACACACCGAGGTCTTGGAAAATAGAAGTGAATTAAATAACCTCTAGTTCTAGGGGCTGCCTGATGGTATAGAAAGTGGTACTATATTACATTTAAAAAACGAAAATAATCATACCTAATTTAGTTTCTTTACCCACTTACGTAAACTTAATATGAAAGATTGTGCATTACTTAGGGACAAGCCTGTATTTAATTCTAAACAAACAATGCCGTGAAGAAGAATTATGCTATATTTAGATTTTTTCTTATAATATGTGATTAAAGCAGCAAAGGAAAAGAAAAAGATGTAAATGGTCTTAACACATACCTTTTTCAACCTCTATCAAATGCTGCAAACTCCAGAATAAAACAAAAATTGGAAATGATACCTTCTCTTAAACAAGTGAATATCAGTTATGGTCTCACGTAAAAGTTTACCTGCAACATTACACACAATATCTTAATGTGTCTTAATCCTTGAGGAACCCATGTGATTACAAGAATACTTTAGGAATATTACTTGTGAAAGAAGGTAACACTTCAGTTATACAGAAAAACTGATAAAAATAATATGCTGCCTACTTTTCGTTATAATGTGTCTCCACTTTTCAGCTTTTCTGACTCTAGCTCATTTCTATTACTTCCTTTATATTTGTGCCAGCTCGTGAGCCTGTTCCTGAACTGCTATTCTTTTCTTCTGCATTCCAAATCTTGTTTTTCTTTTTTCTCTCTGTTCCATTTCTATGTTTCTTTCATTAGTTTTTCCTCAAAGAATATCTTAAACAAATTCTATGAATGTTTCTTATGATGTCTTATTGAAGTCTCCTTATTTAGATAGTTTAGCAATATATTTATCAAATAATTTCTTAAAGCTTAATTAACACACATGGAATGTAAAGGGACTCAGAAATCCTATTAACAACAGAAATCCCTCTTTTATTTTGCTTAGTTTGATACATCAATAGCCTTTCTTGTTTTTACAAGAAACATGTCTCACTTATGAGGAATCCTTTAAACGTAAAAGGCATTGAAGTGATTTGTTTTCTCTCCTGCTATTTCTCCTAAGATGTGTAGATATTCTTTGCAAATATTGTTTAAATACATAAGTTATTTCATAGGAGCTGGATATTGCTGAAAGCTTGTCATTCTAATGTATCCTTAACTACACTGAATGTATATGGCCCAGCACATCATAACTCTTCTTTTAGCTATATATCAAACAAAAACTATTTGAGTATACTTGCAATAATGTAATAGGAGACTGTAATCAAATTTATGATCCCATCATTGATAGAAATTCCAAATGAAATTGTGCTTCTAATAAATCACATAAACTGTTTAAATCACTCATAACATCTATATGTCTACAATTACATGAATAGCTTGTCATCCTGATTCTAGAGAATTCTCCTTTTATTCTCCTTTTCCTAATTCTCAAACAAGAATTGACCACATTTTTTTACTAGTAAACCCCCTATTTCTTACATAGAAAGATCAACAGTTGGCTCTATCTTCATATCAGATCATGCTTCTTTGTTTGCATCTTTTGAATGAACTGTTATATATAAATTAAATAATGGATGGAGATTTAATAATTATATTTTATCACTTTAAAAGCTTCATTCTGAATTCCATGTGTTTACAAGGGAATCTTTCTCCTTTAATCAATTCCCCAAATGACCCATTTATCGCCATAATTATGATACCTATTAACCTGCTCTGTAAGCATTTATTGTCTTGTGTATCTAGTAACAAATCATGTGTGACTGTACAATATCTTCTTTTATTGCAGAAGATTAAAATCTATTGATATGCTACAATGTTTAAATATAGTCAAAACAAAATTTTATAAAATTACAACATATAATATTTCCTTTTTTTTTTTTTTTTTTCTCACCACTGACGAATGCAACTTTTCTCCTGTGGCACAATCTTATCCTGGGTGACCCGGGCCGGAGTTCTTGCTATCACCTGGGGCCAACCTGGCCTGCCTTTTTATACCAAGGCTTGGTGTTAATCATTGGACCATGTATTACTACAACCTCATTGCAGTTCGCCATTCAAAAAAAGGTTCCCAAATAGTGCTATTCCTTCTGTGGATTAAAAGTGTTTCTAAGCGTGCAATTCTCAGTGTGGCTCTCAACCAGTTGTCATATGACGGGGGGTTAGGATCCTTCCACATCTTACAAACTTCTCTACGCGCGATCAAAATGAAACAAAAAAATAATGCGACGTGTGATTCTCCAAATTCAGCAATAAGTTCTACTTCCAGCCCAAACATGACTCTAGCTATGTTCAAACAGAGTTTTGATTTGAAAATACTCTCTATAGCCCGTTCCACTCTACTCCAAAAGGGGCCTATTATCAAGCATTCATAAAATATATGGATATCATCCGCTTCTATCAGCCCACATCTTGGACAGGAAGGGGGTGGATTTATAAACCTCGCAAGTTTTTTTGGTGTGTAATATAATCTATTTAGAGTAAAAAAATGATTCTTTTTTAGAGATACAGTTCTCACATGTTTATATAGTATTTTTAAAGAATAGTCATATAGAATAGCTGAGTCTACCTCAAGTTTCGTTGAGTTCCATACCCTATTTGGTGCAGGAGAGTGCATTTCTTCTACTTCCAGCATCTTCCTATACCAGAACCCAACTTCTCTCTTCCTGGGCCCTGGAAATAAAAGTGCACTCTCAATTTCCCAGTTTCCTCCGATGTTCTCTTCTTCGGCCTTAAACCAAGAGCAAAGTTGGATGTATTTAAACTTAGAAAGGGAGTCCCCAATCCTGGACTTCAGTACCTCCCACGGGAGAACTCCATCCGAAGTTATCAGATCTGACCAGATATTTATTCCTGCTCTCCTAATAGGGAGGGACAAACTGTCCCTTAAACATAGAGGTTGGCCTGGGGATTCCCAAATTGGGGCGAACTCAGAGTAATACTTTATCCCCCATCTCTCTTTAGCTTTGATCCAAACTCTAAGGGCAGATTTTAATACCTTTAAACGTACTTTTTTGTAAAATTTGACCGCTCCAAATTTGTACAAGAACCCAAACTCTCCGCCCTCTAGATCTACCATTAAGTTCAAGATTCTCCCCCAATTAGAATCATCAGGGCATGACAGTAAGCACCTGAAATTTTTTAGCTGGAAGGATAAAGCATACCAATTTATGTCTGGGAGTGCAAGCCCGCCTTTTAATAGTCTTCTTTTTAACTTTTTCCATGATAACCTGGATTTTTTTCTCGCCCATATAAAGCTACCAATCTTCCCCTGAATGTTTGCTAGTGTTTTATCAGAAAATGAAAGGGGGATTGAATTAAACAAATAGGTCAACTTAGGCAAAATAACCATTTTGACCAAATTAACTCTACCATAAATTGTGAGGGGAAGGTTCTGCCATCTAGAAAAAAGCTGATCAATATCCTTACTTACTTTCTTAATATTGAGTTGAACTAAATTATTGATATCTGGAGTAATGATAATTCCTAGATATCTAAACTGGCTACTACAAGGACCTACCCAATTATCAATCCCCCAACACATGATTTCTGTTTTTGAATTATTTATTTGATAGCCCGAGTAGTGGCCAAAATCCACCATTATCGCCTCTACCCTAGGGAGTACTTCAGCCAGATTTCTTGTATAGATCAATAGATCGTCGGCATATAAGGCGAGCTTACAGCTGTAGTCCTTATAATTGAAGGGTGTAACTGTCTCTTCGATCCTGAGTGCTTGTGCCAACGGCTCAATATAAATATCAAAAAGGAGAGGGGAAATAGGGCACCCCTGCCTAGTGCCCCTCCCTATCTTGAAGCTAGATGTTAATCGGCCGTTCAGAATGATTTCCGCCGAGGCTCCTTCATAGCACCCTCTCATAGTTTGAACAAAAGTCTCACCAAAACCCATTACCCCAAGTGTATTCCACAGAAATCCCCAGTTGACACGATCGAAGGCCTTTGCCGCATCATATGCAGCCACTGCCAGGGGCTCCGACCGTGTCACTAATAAAATTTATGCTACCAATCAACTGTAGGTTCAGCTCATGGATATATCTACCAAGCACAAACCCTTTCTGATCAACATTGATTAGTTGTGGGACTAACTTAGCCAATCTCCCTGCCAAAACACTAGTAAAGATTTTATAGTCAGCATTTAGCAGGGAGATTGGTCTGTATGAATCTGCACTAAGGGGGTCTTTTCCTGGCTTTAAAATGAGCACAATAATAGACCTCCTCCATGATTCTGGTATCCTACCCTTTCTGCAATATATATAGTTAAATAATTCACACAGTCTGGGGGCCAGATTCTCCTCAAAAATTTTATATACTTCGCCCGGGAGGGCGTCAGGCCCCGCTGCTTTATTATTTTTCAATTTTTTAATATACTCCCTTACCTCTTCCTCAGTGAAAGGACTATTAAGAATGGTTCTACCATCATCAGTCAAGGTAGGGAGGGCCTTATTCGTCAACCATCCCATGGAGTTCTCCCGTGTTGTTTCTTCCTCATACAGTTTAGAGAACATAGAAAGCAAATGATCTTCCATATCCTTCTGTTTACAGGATATGTTCCCCTGGTCGTCGAGCCTTAACCTATCTATATTATTCCGGACCCTATCCATTCTGATCTTCCTTGCCAAAACTGCACCAGCTCTCTCGCCGTATTCATAGTTATCCATAGCATGAGCATCCCATTGCGCCTTAATTTTTTGATCTAGTAGACCTCTATAATCTAATCTAAGGAGTTCCAGCTCTTCAGATACTTGAGTTAAATTTGATTGTTGCTTTCCCAATAGAACATTCTCTAGCAAGATTATTTTATTCTCTATAGTTTTAAACTTCCTAGCCTCCTCCTTATTTTCAGAGCATATTAGGCTATGGAGATAACCCCTAATATTTGCTTTCCAAGCGTCCCATACGTAATCAGGAAAAGTTGAACCATCATTATCAGTGAAGTAATTGTCTATAGATGATCTAATGGAGGTGACTATATTTTGATTGGATAGTGCAGACCTTTTTAACGTCCATCTAGGACGTGCCATTTTTGAATTCCCATTTACGGCTATCGAAAACATAATATGAGCATGATCTGATATAATAATAGGTAAAACTCTCACATCTTCCAGAATCTCTAGACACTGCCTGTCTACTAGGATATAGTCCAGTCTCGATGCATGGCCATGTTTTTTGCTAAAATAAGTGTATCCAGGAGCTGCCCCCCCTTTAGCCTTCCACACATCGATAAGCCCAATCTCATTCATCATGTTGACCATAACACGCCTGGACCGAATTGCAGTGACATGCTGAGAGTGATTAGAGCGATCCTGTCTTGGATCCAGAAGGATATTAAAATCCCCCCCGATGATAATAGGTGAACTAACCTCAACCAAATTAAGTTGCATTTTGAGTAGGTGGGTAGGATCATCTGTGTTTGGCCCATAATATGAGACAATAATATGCTTTCCCCCATTAAGATCTACCTCAGCCACAATCCATCTTCCCGTATGATCTGTTGTTGTCGATCTAATAATACCACCTACACCGAACTTTATCAAAATTACTACCCCCTTACTTGCAACTGACTGCCCAGAGCAACAAAACGCCTCAACCCATCCAAGTTTGCGAAATAACTCATTGCCCTCACTAAAACTTAGATGGGTTTCTTGAAAAAGAAATATTTTAGCTTGAGATTGCTCTATATACTTCAACACTAGCCTTCTTCTTCGCGGGCAGCGTAACCCGTTGAAGTTCCAGGAGATAAATAAAACCTTATAACTAGGCCCCTTACCCAGTATCCATACCCCCCTATAACTGTTAGATAATTCCGCCATAGGAGAACATGGTAAATATGATGAGGATTCGAACTGTTATTTTTTTTACCCCTCCCAACCCTCCCCCACCCCACCCCCCCCCATCAACCTACACCCCCCCAAACCCCACATGCTCCACTTTCTTCCCTGGAGGACCCTCCCAATCTTCCTGGGCATAAGCCCTTAGACAGGCCCCCCCCCCCACTCGTGCATGGTGATGAAGAAATACCGAAAAAGAAAGAAACTAGGCGGAGGACATGACGGCCGGAAGCTAACGGCCGTGACGGAGCTCCTCCCCCCGTGTATGGCTCAACGTTGAATGCAGAACGCCGAGACAACACGCTGCCTGTTCCCTCTTCGTATTCTCTACCTGGTGAGGTTTCGTGAGTAATTTGACTGCGGACCAGAAATCGCTATGGAGAAGAGTAACTGGTGAGAGGATGGTTTACTCGGCATGTTAATACGAATGCCGAATGTTCGTTGCTGAACGCTGCATCTCTCCCCGGTAAGGTTACAGATATCAGACAATCTGCTAGACCCGGTAAGAGGGGTCAACTCAGCGGCGGTTTCTGAGGAATTGAGTGACTCTGAGGGATGTGAGGCTTCTTATAAACTGGAGCTCGGGACTGTGTCAGTGCCCCCTCTTTTGTTCTATTTTTTTTTTTTTCAGCATTAGCCTAGAGATGCGTAATTAGTGGAACGGATGGTCTTTGCCAGGGCAGTTCCACCGATATGGTGTAAGGAATTAGGCGCAGCTAGATTCTGGCGGCAAACTTTTGGGAGATTATCTTTAAGGTCTGGAGGGATATGCACCGGATGTGAAGGACGCGAAGGATATCAGGTGTTCAAAGCTCCTGGTAAGGCTACCGATTTGAATAATACTTTATGCAACAGTAATTGTAAGAGCTCAACAATCAACTTCATCCAGAGCGAGCAGGCAACATATATATATCATAGCCATTTGGATCAGGCTCTCTGTATGGAGGAGGGGGAACACGGCGAACAAGATACAGCTACTGCTTCTATCGGTTTACTATCAAGGAGCTGCTGGGTCAACCGTAGTTGCAATTTTGGCGCCCTTCCTTTTTAGGCTGGGCCAACTCGGTATACAGTGCGAAATCGGGGTGCGAGCACTACCACTGTCACGGCGACAACAACGACAATCTCTCCGCCAGTGATATTGCCGAAGGTGAGAGCTATGAAAGGCAAGATTAATCTTGGTGAAGAGACCACCCCTCCAGGAAAGGGGAAGATCAAGAAGGTGAGAGCCGGTGTGTCTGGAAGGATATCTGGCCTCCCTAAGGTCACACCATCGCTGAAATCATATTACAAAGTGCTATCTATCAGCGGTGTAGATCGAGGGAAAGAGATGGCCACTGCTGGTACTGTAAATAATATCAGCGCTGTAACCTCCATAGGCGCGGTGGGCACTGTTAGCAAATCTGGTAGAAATAATATTGTCATCAGTGCAAAAAATACTACAAGCGCTACAACAGCGATCAGCGGTGCGACTTAGGAGAATCCAATTACTGCTTGTTCACCCTCTTTGCCTCTTGTTCAAGGTATTCCTGATTCAACAGACCTTATAAATCCGCTACCCCATCCTACATCCTCCCCTATACAGGATATAGTCCATCCAACAATAGTGCTGTCTAACAGCTTTTCAGCATTGGCCATTCAAGATGAGGATCAGAATGATGAGGCTGAGCAGGACTGTCGTGTAAGTGGGGAGGATATCGTAGGTAAAGGGGAGTTAAGTTCGGCTATTGTAATGCACCGTCTCATATAGACAATACCTCTATAACCTCAGATGTGTCGCACGCCCCTGGTACATTAGCGGATTTACTCTTAGGGTTAAAAGAGGATATTGCTAAGCGATTCTCTATTTTGGAGGCAAATCAAAATGCGATTCAGGCTACATGTGAGACGCTCACTCGGAAGGTGGAGGAGGTTGCGTCAAGGACGGATGCATTAGAATTGGAGTTACCAAGAATCAGGGAGACATTAGGAACCACAACAGCAGCCTATGATAAACTCTCTCAGCAGAATCGGGAGATGCGAGATGATATCGAGAGATTAGAAAATTACACGAGAAGGAATAACTTAAAAATTATGAATGTACCTGAGGATATTGAAGGTAGCGATATCAAGACATTTAAAATTACCCTCCTCAAAACAATGGTGCTAAATGAACCTTCGGAAGCAGATTTGGATCTATCAGCAGACATTCAGCGGGTCCATCGTGATCCTTACAGGAGGAGACCGGGCAAAGATCATCCAAGAAAGATATTGGTTAACTTTTTAATATATGCCGTCAAAGAAACGATTCTAACATTGGCTCTTAAAGCAGGCCACTTAAAATCATCTTCTTTCGCTAGTCCATTCTCATTTACGATACGCTCAGATGTATCATCTATAACAGCTGTTAGACAATGGGAATTGGGCAAGCGAGTGGCAATATTCAACTCATTGGGGGCACGCGCTCAGCTGAATTTTCCTGCTTCACTCCGTGTGATGTGGAGTAACCACATGCATATTATACACCAGGTGGAGGATGCAGATATCCTGATTGATAGCATAAGGGCTGGCAGCGAGGGAAGAAAGTAGTGGAAATTTAGAGCATCGGATGTATCGGAAGTAGTCGGGAAGTATGCTAAGGCTGTTATCAACATATGGTTGGAAAATATACAACATATAATATTTCCGATATATTATTGGAAATAAAGGTATGAAAAAAGCCAGCAAAATGTTGGTTGTTAGAAAAAAAAAACGAATGAAAATGTCATTAAAATCAGTGTGAAGATGACAATTTTGAATCAGGTTCTGATACTTTCCAAACATATTAGAAATCTTTGAAGAGAGGAGAAATTAACTCATCAAATACCTTATTTATTCATTATTTTGAATAATTACTCAAATTTAAATTTATTGAAATAAATATGAATGTCCTAGAAAAGGATATTTCTTTGGAATAACTTAAAAAGATTGTATCGCTCTAAAAAACTCCAAGGCTCTTGGGGGCCTATTTACAAGGACGTTATCTCCGCTTTTTGGCTTACAAAGCCAAAAAAAGCAGAGATAAAACCAGCGCCCTATTTACAAGAGGGTGCTAACATGCATAATCGCATTTTAGCACCCTTTTTCCCAATGCCTCCCTTTGCATCTCCAATGAGATGCAAAGTGGGCGTTAATGGGCGTACCCCGGATGGACTACCTTGCAAATATCGCTGATGTTTACATCGCGATATTTACAAGGCAGCCCACATGACTTTAGCAGACGTTAGATCTTGGCGAAAACTGCAGTTTTTGCCCAAATCTAACGTCTTCTAAAATCCTGACTTAGGCATCCCTAACATAGGGGGTGGATTATGTTGATACGACCCTGTGGGTCGTATCAGCAAGGTTATCACCGTTTTGCAGGGATCAAAAGGGTGATAACCTCGCTATCTCTGGAATTTTTATCGCCCAGGAGAAACGCGTTGTGAATAACGCACTACCAGGGCGATCATTTCGAGAGATAGCCTACGATAATATTATTATCGCTAAGCACGGCCAGCGATAATTATCGCTGGCCATTGATAATAAGCCCCCAAGTCCTTATGTCCATTCCTTTACTGAAGTTTTAGTTTTCAGATTGTTACAATTATTGAACTCGCTTTTTAAATCCTCTGAAGTAAAACATACGTATATGATACCCTAATTACTCTTATTCCCATCATGGATGTTTTTCCCCCTCTGAGGCCAGGGGTCCCAAAGGAAGTGCCAAGAGTAGTAGAGAGCAAGCTAGAGGTCACAGCTGCGACCCCTGACCTACCATCAAATGATATCCATGATGGGAATAATTTATAAGGATTCCAGAAAAAGTAAAACCTTTAGACCTATTTGAGTGATTTTTGCTTGTTGGTTTGAAATTCATATTGCTCATCTTATCAAATCTGTTAACAGCAGGATGACATCTGATAATGGAATAATGTTTATGAATAGGCAAAAGGCTTCTTCTCTGAAGTCACTCATAGCAGCTGTATTTCAGGCTGCTGAACTTGTTGATCTCTTTTATTTAAACCAATTTCATTGTTGGGGTTTAGCCCACATTCTAACCTCAAAAACTTGTGCCACTGGAATCAAGCTATCCTGGAATAAGAGGGGTGAAACCCCAAACCAGTCCTAGGATGCTTGTTTCCTGTCCAGGGAGGACCTGGCCTGGCAGTTCGGGCTGGACTGTTCCCATTGGACACAGGGTCAAGACTAATTTGCATGTTGTGGGTCCAAACTGGAATGGCATGGTGAGCAAGAAAGCTTTGGATTTAGGCCCAGATTTCTGTACTGGGGTGAATGTATGACATTGTTCTGCATTCTGTCCATCAATAGTTCTTTTTGCATTTGTCACCTCAACTGGGACGGGTATGCTCAGACGTGGTTCCCATGCTCTCCATGCCACTGAAATCAAGCTATCCTGGCTGAAGAGGGGTGAAACCCCAAAACCGGTCCTAGGATGCTTGTTTCCTGTCCAGGGAGGACCTGGCCTGGCAGTTCGGGCTGGACTGTTCCCATTGGGCGCAGGGTCAATACTGATTTGCATATGTCTGGGTCCAAACTGGAATGGCATGGTGAGGAAAAGAACGATGGATTTAGGCCCAGATCACTGTACTGGGGTGAATGTATGACATTGTTCTGCATTCTGTCCATCAGTAGTTCTTTTTGCATTTGTCACCCCGAGTGGGACGGGTATGCTCAGATGTGGGTTCCATGCTCTCCATGCCACTGGAATCAAGCTATCCTGGCTGAATAGGGGTGAAACCCTGAAACCGGTCCTAGGGTGCTTGTTTCCTGTCCAGGGAGGACCTGGCCTGGCAGTTCGGGCTGGACTGTTCCCATTGGGCACAGGGTCAAGACTGATTTGCATATGGCTGGGTCCAAACTGTAATGGCATGGTGAGCAAAACGATGGATTTAGGCCCAGATCTCTGTACTGTAGTGAATGTATGATATTGTTCTACATTCTGTCCATCAATAGTTCTTTTTGCATTTGTGCTTTTGTAAAAGGCATTTTATTGTCTTAGTTTAGGTTAGAACTCCGATTAGATTAGAACAGAGGAGGATTGTCTAATATTGCATTACTTTTTTCTGTGCCTGTAGCCTTGCCTTAATTCTTTGATTGAAAGTGTTCACTTTAATGACGAACACTTTTAAACTTCTGCTTATGCTAACTATATCTTAGTTTACAATTCTGATCATAACTCTTCATTGGGTGCTCTTTTAGAATAAATATAATCTAATGAATCGGAATATAAAGCTTAACGCAAACAAAAGTCCTCCCACTTAACAAACTGTTTGTATTATCTATTCCAATGTTCCAACCTCCATTGGAGTTGTCAAAAAATTATATATTTGGGAATTTGGTTTACAAATTTTAATAAATCCATTATTAGTACTGCTTTATCCATTCTCAAAAATACAAAAAGAATATCTTAACTCACACAAACTCCTCCCAATTAACAAACTGTTTGTATTATCTATTCCAATGTTCCAAACTCTATTGGAGTTGTCAAAAAATGTATGTATTTGGGAATTTGGTTTATAAATCATATTAAATCTATTATCAGTACTGCTTTATCCATTTTCAAAAATAAAAAGAATATCTTACTGATCTATGGTCACCACCATGTCCTTCATAGTGAGGAGTTGTTATACTGTACCAACTATGGGGGTAATTAGGATGGCGGGCGGACTTAAGTCTGCCAGCCATCCCTTACAGCAGCACCCGCCCAATGCCAAATTGCCATGTTGTGCATTTCCATGCACAACGTGGCAGGCACCACGTGGTGCCTGCCAGCTTGTGCATGGAAATGGAGGGGGGTACCATGGCTACCCCCAAGGTCACCCCTCACCCCCTCCACACCCCCGGAGCCCGCAGCGGCCCCCAAAGCAAATCCCTGCCAGCCTTGCCATGGCGGCATTGCCGTCATGGAAAGGTCTTACACCTCAGACATTCTAATATGGATGACAGTGCCTGCTAAGCACCGCCACCATATTAGTGGCTCAAGTCCACCCGGCCGGCAATCGGAACGATTACCGACCAACGGAAAAGCAGCAGACGGACTTTCCGTCCACCGCGTTACCCACCGCCATTGTAATCTGGCTTTGGGTAAATCAGGTTACGATGGCGGGTGGATCCGCACCGCCGGGCCAGCGGTGGCGATCCGCCCGCCATCATAATCAGCCCCTAATTTACTGCCTATTATATTGATTACTAAAACTATCGTCCAAATGTTTATGAAATTCCAAACATTCACATTTAGCATTCAATAAATCAAAATGAAATAAATCTGAGGGAGGCTTCAGATCATCTAGATTTAAACCTAATCATTTTCCTTTTGTATCCATCAGGCTTGTTGCTTCCTGCATGTTTATTGTCGTCATAATGAAAGCATTGTAATGGCATGCATTTTAAACACAAGTGGTGTAACATTTTCTATTCAGAATGGTAAACATCGCATGCCATTACAACGCGGTCATTACAACGACTGCATTGTTACATTGTATGCCATTACAACTCAAGCTGTTACAACGACTTGCTGTCGGGCAGAAGGTGTTGTGTTTTAAATCCAACACCTTCCCTACTGTTGCACACACTGTAATTGGAATAGTAAATTATTCTATTCCAACATCCTGCGCCCCCCACAGCAAGTCTTTGTAATTACTTGTGTTATAACAACAAGGTCATTGTAATGATCGTGTTGTAATGGCCTGCATTCTAAACGCATGTGGTGTAGCGTGGCCTATTCATTTATCCCATTCCCACAACAGGATGGGCTGTTATTGAAAAATCTCTACTCTAAGTTCAGTTTTGGGATAGCTATTCTACTATTAAATTGACTCAAATGAAAGAAATTATATATTAATATTATATAGGCGGAATGAAAGACTTTAAGAGTGAAAGATGAACAGTCCGCTGTTACCTATGCGCCAATGAATGAGAGATCATTTTACCCGAAACGCATCTGGCGTTGCATAGTTGGAGGTCTGGTTCCTGTTTAATTTGATTGTTGCCACAAATAAATTTGATGGAAAAGAAACCTACCTGCGATGGCTCTTCCTTCTGGGCAACCTTTCTTGTGGATTTGTAGCGGCAAGCCTAGCCGCGGTGGAGCCCCACCGCATAACAGCCGACCCGCGGTGGCATGAAAGTTGTTGCCGCCAGCAGTGGGAGGTAGTCCTTATTTGTGGCACAAGTGAACAGTCAGTTGAATGTGGGATCGAACATCAACCCACTGTGGTATTTTTTATTATCTTAAACAGCAGTAATGAGACACACTCACTGGAGCTATATTTGAACAAACTACAAGAACCAAGAGGCCATGCGGGCCATGCCCACTGAGGCGGAATGAAAGACATTAAGAGTGAAAGATGAACAGTCTCGCTGTTACCTATTCGCCACTGAATAAGGGAACATTTTACCCGAAATGCGTCTGGCGTTGCATAATTGGAGGTCCGGGTCCTGTTTAATCTGATTGTTGCCACAAATAAATTTGATGGAAAAGAAACCTACCTGCGATGGCTGTTCCTTCAGGGCAAACTTTCTTGTGGATATATGGAGATATTTTTTCAAAAGGTACTTATTAAATTCTTGTAATTAAAGCAAGAACATTTGGAGACACTTCTTAATTCTCCGATCTGGTGTAGGGCACATAATATGATACAGGGATTTTTTTTTTTGGGGGGGGGGGGAATCCCTGAAAAAATGATGTGTATTTTGTTGTTTTATGAGTAATCCTGTTTTGATTTGGCAATTACACATTTTTGAAGAATGCGATTCTAGAAACTCTATTATCTGCTCCTGTTTTGGAAATTAATATTTTATGCTTGATCCTTAAACTTAATAAGTTTAAGAAGAACACATTTATATTAGGGCTGTAACATGTTTTATTTCCTTGCTGGAAATTATGTAAAATCCACAAAAGGCACTATTAAAAATTACACATGATATTACTTTTGGATCTTGCACAAAAAATAAGACGCAGTGAGCGAATTAAATATGGGGGTGGATGTAACTTATTTTACTTCCTTATTTGTTATTTCTTGTAATCCACAAACAAATGACTAAAAATGACACTGGTGTCTCGCACAAAAGTTTTTTTGAAATACAACTTTGTGCTAAAAATTGATGCATGGAGCCTGAAACAGTGGCCCAGGTGCCTGCTAGGAAGAGAAGGGGCAAGGGCGTGGGATACCTGCTCCTGAATTTCCTATGATCCAGGTGAAGGCTGAACCTGTGGGGGATGCCCTGGAGCCTACAGGGGAAGATTCGGCTTAACTGGGGACCTGCCTGAACTGACCCATTGGCAGCAGGAGTGCCCCAATCTTGTGGGTCTTCAGTGGCAGGCCTAGGAGCAGGTAGCTGGTAATGCCTCAGCATCTCACCTGGTCTTTTGGGAGAACGATCTCCTGTATGGCGAACCTAGGGTTGCTGAGCCTGGTGCAGTGCTTGTGCTGGTGGTACCCCAGTACCTCAGAGTCTTCCTATTGGGTTTGGCTAATGATGTGCCTCTACCAGGTCATTTGTGGGAGGTCAAGACCTTTGACAGGCTTGTCACCCACTTCTATGTGCCCCAAAAGAGGAAGGACTGGCATTCTACAGGACCTGTCCTACGTGCCAGGCATGTGGCAAAGCTGAAAAGTGGTGAAATGCTCCTCTCCAACTGTTTCCTATAGTGAGCACCCCTTGCGAGCCGGGGGGCATTGACATTGGGGGGCCTCTGGATCCCAGGACAGTCATGGGCAACAGTTTCATCCTGGTCTTGGTGGACCATGCCATCCACTACCTAGAAGGTATCCCTCTGAGGAAAGTGACTGCGCCAAACATGGCCAGGGCCCTGTTGGGTATTTTAACTCTTGTGGGTTTCCCCGAGGAGGTGGTTCTGACCGAGGTACCAACTTCCTGTGTTTGTACATGATGGCCATGTGGAAGCCGTGTGGTGTTATTTACAAGTTCCTCACCCCTTAACACCCTTCGACCAATGGATTGATTGAAAGTTTCAACCGTACCCTGAAGAGCATGATTATGGGTCTCTCAGGACCCATGCGGTGTAAGTGGGACATCCTCTTAACATGCCTTCTGTTCGCCTACATGGAGGTACTATAGAAGGGGGTTGGCTTCTGCCCTTTTGAACTTCTGTATGGACACCTTGTGAGAGGACCTCTCAGTTTGGTAAAAGAGGATTGGGAGCAAGCTTGTCAGAAGACACCCTAGGATGTATTCAGTTACATGCTGGCCTTCCAAAACCAGACAGCCCTCTTCAGGAATCACCCATGAGAACCTAGAAGCTAACCAGGTGGACATGGAACACTGATATGGCCAGAATAGCACTCTGGTTGAGATTCAGCCTGGCCATTTGAGGTGAAGGAGCACAAAAGTGATGTCATCTACCTGGTGGATATACAAACTCCTAGGAACCCTTTGAGGGTCCTACACATGAACTGCCTCATTCCACATTTTGAGAGATTTGAATTGACCATGTTCTTGGTCACAGATGATGGGGTGGAAGAGGCGAGTGAAACTCTACCCGACCTCCTTTCTTCCAAAGAGCAGGATGGGTCATTAGAGGGTGTGATCTTCTCTCCGACTCTGCCCCTAGAACAACAGAGAGACTGTTGCCAGGTTTTGGGAAAGTTTGCCTCTCTGTTCTCACTCATCCCTGGAGTCGCCCAATGGTGAACCCATGATATTGAAACTGGGGACAGCCTAGCTGTTAAGCACAAGTCTTACAGGTTGTCTGATGGAGTGAGAAACAACATTAAGGAGGAGGTCTCCAAGATGCAGAAGTTAAGGGTGATTGAGCCCTTCAACAGTCCATGGTCCAGCGCAGTGGTTTTGGTACCTAAGGCTTCCCCACCCAGTGTCACACTCCATCTGCAGTTCTGTGTTGACTTCTGTGCACTCAATGCCATCACTAAACTGATGCACACCCCATCTGTCGAGTGGGAGAGCTCATTGACTGGCTTGAAGCTGCCAAATTCCTCAGTACATTTGATCTGACATCTTAGTACCTGCTGGAATGCCTTGACTGAGTGGGCAGAAGAGAGGTCAGCGATCTCAATGCATAAAGGGCACTACCAGTTCCGGGTCATGCCTTTTGGGTTGAAGAATGCCCCAGGAGCATTCCAGAGGTTGGTCAACCAGGTCCTGGCTTGGGTGGAGAACTTCATTGCCGCCCACCTTGACAACATTCCAGTCTTCAGCTCTATTTGGGAGGGCATCATCTTCAGGAGGTGTTGAAGGCCCTGGAGAATGCAGGCCTCACTATCAAGGCCAGCGGGTGCCACATAGGGCAGAGGTCTGTGGAGTACTAGGGACACCAGGTAAGGAGCGACAGGGTGCTGCCCCAACATCCAAAGATTGATTCCATTCTGGTTTGGGCACCCCCCAGACCCAGACTGAGGTGAGATCCTTTTTACGTCTTAGCTGGTACGACAGGAGATTCAACAAGGGGTATGGCACCATTGTTGCCCCATTGACGGAGATGACTTCCAAGAAACAGCCTGTCAGGTGATCTGGACTGAGGCATGTGGTATTCAGACAAAATATTAAAAATAAAAATATCGAGATACAGTAATATCTAGGTGTAAATATCATGATGCACAAATATTGTGTGCAAAGATTTCGTTGACAAGAATTTCAATTTTAAGGTAAGTTATATCGATGAAAAAAATATCTATGTTGTTAATATCATTTACTCAATATATATTTTGTTAATAGCTATATTTTTAATATAATTTACAAAATTAAAAATATACTTTTAAAATATTTTTTATATCTTTTAGCATATGTTTTAATTGTATTGTTATAAATTTTTTGTATAATTATTGTTGAGGGTTGTGGGGTTTATAGGGGTAGAGGGTGGGAGGTAAATAATTATAATTAATTAATAATTATTTTTTATTATTTAATTGATAATTATGTTAATTGTGTGTTTTTTTATAAAGATACTTTTTAGTGGCGGGTTGTGGGATTTTTAGGCTTATAGGTTGGGAAGTAATTTAATTATAATGAATTAATAATACTTTTTTAATATCTTAATTTTTAAATTGATAATTAAATATGTAAATTGTGTAATTTTTATTTTTATTTTTTATTTATATTTTTGGTCTGGGTTGTGGTTTTTGTAGGGGTAAAGGGCGTGAAGGAAATTAATGATAATTAATCATTAATGTTAATTAATAATTATTTAATTTATAATTATCTAAATTGTGCAATTAAGATATTTATTAAGTTATATATTAGGTCAGGTTTGGTTTATAGGGGTAAAAATGGTGGGAAAGTAATTAAATATAATAACTTGTATTATTAGTTAATTATTAACTGTTTAATTTATCATTATGTAAATTATGTAATTAAGATATTCTTTGATTTATGTATTAGGTGTGGGTTGTTGGGTTTGTAGAGATAAAGGGTGGGTAGTTATTTAATTAAAATTATTTTATAAGGTAATTATTATTCATTGTTTAATTGATAATTATGTAAAATATTTAAATATTATAATTTTTAAGATATATTTTAGGTGTGTTTTTAGTTTGTAGAGGTATGGGGCAGAACAGTATTTACGTAATATTAAAAGTAAAAATAGTTATTTATTTATTAAACGTGTTATTTATTATGTTATATGTTAATTGTATTATGCTTTTTAATGTAATGACATATTTGTTGGTTGTGATGATTATGAGAATAAAGTTAATATTATTTGTTTTAATGTAAAATATTTTTTAAACATTGGAATAAATGTCATTTTTTTATTTATATATTTTATATTTAAATATTTATATTTTTGGTTATTTAATATAGTTTTAAAAATATTTTGTTTAAAATGAAGTACTCTCTCTCTCTGCTGTTGGACAGACTGGAGTGGAAATAGTAAATTTTACCCCACCGCAATCCAGTGCTTTCCCTACTGTTGCACAGACTTGAGTGGGCACAGTAGGTTTTGCCCCTCCTGAGTCCAAAACTTTCCCTACTGTTGCCCAAACTGGAGTGGTAATAGTAAATTTTAACCATCGGCAATCCAACACTTACCCTACTGTTACAATGACTGGCGTGGGAATAGTAAATGTTACCCCTCCTGAGTCCCACACTGTCCCTACTGTTTCTCAGACTTGAGTGGAAATAGTAGTAGATTGTACCCCTTCTCAGTCCAAGGCTTTCCCTACTATGGCACAGACTGGAGTGGGAATAGTAATTGTTAGCCCTCCTGAGTCACACCCCTTCCCTACTTTTGCATTGACTGGAGTGGGAATAGTAAATTCTACCCCTCTACAATCCAACAATTTTGATACTGTTCCACCAACTGTAACGGAAAGGTAATTTGTACCCCTCCTAAGACCAACGCTTTCCCTACTGTTGCACAGGCTGGAGTGGGTATAGTAAATTTTACCCCTTGTGAGTCCAGCCCTTTCTCTACTGTTGCACCGACTGGAGTGGGAATAGTAATTTTTACACCTTCTGTGACTAACGCTTTTTCTACTGTTGCACAGACTGGAGTGGGAATAGTACATTTTACCCCTCTGCAAACCAACACTTTCCCTACTGTTGCAGTGACTGGAGTTGGAATAGTAAGTTGTACCCCTCCTGAGTTCCACACATTCTCTACTGTTGCAGTGACTAGAGTGGAAATAGTAAGTTTGACCCCCTCCTTAGTCTAACACTTTCCCCACTATTGCACAGAATGGAGTGGGAATAGTAAATTCTACACTTACTGAGTTCCACACTTTCCCTACTGTTGCACAGATTGCAGTAGGAATAGTATATGTTTTATTCCTACACTTTTATAGTTTTGTTTATATTGTTTACATTTGTATTATTATGATGTTTCTGTGTATTTAACCTGTGCTCCTGGCTCCTGATTTCTCAGAGGAATTTGCGGTGCAGACCGATGCCTCAGAGCATTGCATGGGAGCTATGCTTTCACAGCTAAACAAAGAGGGCCTAGATCAACCTGTAGCCTTTATTAGTAGGAGGATACTTCCCAGGTAACAGAGGTGGATCACAGTAGAAAGGGAAGCTTTTGCTGTGGTCTGGGCACTTAAGACTAGTAAGACCCTACTTGTTTGGAACTCACTTCCGGGTTCAGACAGACCACAGGCTCCTAATACTGTTAATGCAGATGAGGGGTGAGAATCCTAAGCTGTTGAGGTGGAGCATCTTGCTACAGGGAATGGACTTTATGGTGGAACACTGCCCTGGATTAGAACACTCCAATGCTGATGGCGTTCCCAGGTTCTTCTGCCTTACAGATGGGAACTACCAAGAGTTTGGATAGCTCTCCTCACTTTCAGCTGAGATTGACACGTGTTAGACCTGGCATCTTTTGTCATGGTTTCCCCTGTCTTTTTGCGTCTGCCCTTCTGTTTTTGACTGTGTTGAGAATTTCATTTTTCCTGGAGTTAGAACTATGGCACTTTACCACTGCTGTAAAAAAAATAGTAAAAAAACACAATCTCTTATCTGACCTATCGTTATTTTGACAGTGGTAATCACTCACAAAGATGCCATTTCCCCATGAACAAACAATTCATCACATGTGATTATTTCTTTTGGATTTTTTAATTTTTGTCACAATTTATTTTCTTTATTATGCAAAGCAAAATTATCTTTTCTCAATATTTTTGTTTATATAAACATAGAAACATTATTAGACATCAGTTAAACATTTTACAATAAATTAAAAAATCGATTAGAAGAGAACACCTAGACAAGGCCATCAAATCTGCATTCACAACTCTCATACTCATGAAACATACTACACAAAATAAACAATAAAATACACACCAGGTCGGAATCCTATTAGCTACATGTGTCTGGCAAATTGTGATATCAGATTTAGCAAAAGACAAAACAGTATTTTTCTCTCATTATTTCTTCTTTGTTATTTCTTCATATGTTTCTTTGAGTAGGATTCCCAGATGTGTAATCAATGGTCTACGTACGTTTCGGTGATCAACTGTTAGCAGCTTACACAGCAACCCCACTCTCATTTTCCTACTCCCTGCTGACGAGAGGCAACTACCTCGAAACACGTGTCCAGGGATGGCACACGCCACGCATACTTGCACGCACCCTTGAACATAGGTGTATCCGCCGACGCTGACCTTCAGGGACCATTTTCATTGGGGGAACATGACTGGTAGGTGTAGCAGTGTGCGACCAATCTGATGTAACTTTATATTCAGGCTCCCTTGAGCCGGTGGAGTCGACGGACTCATGGTTATGCACCTGCGCGCTAAGAGAGGTACTAGACCTCATTATGTTTTTAGCAGCTTACACAGCAACCCCACTCTCATTTTCCTACTCCCTGCTGACGAGAGGCAACTACCTCGAAACACGTGTCCAGGGATGGCACACGCCACGCATACTTGCACGCACTCTTGAGCATAGGTGTATCCGCCGACGCTGACCTTCAGGGACCATTTTCATTGGGGGAACACGACTGGTAGGTGTAGCAGTGTGCGACCAATCTGATGTAACTTTATATTCAGGCTCCCTTGAGCCGGTGGAGTCGACGGACTCATGGTTACGCACCTGCGCGCTAAGAGAGGTACTAGACCTGATTATGTTTTTAGCAGCTTACACAGCAACCCCACTCTCATTTTCCTACTCCCTGCTGACGAGAGGCAACTACCTCGAAACACGTGTCCAGGGATGGCACACGCCACGCATACTTGCACGCACTCTTGAGCATAGGTGTATCCGCTGACGCTGACCTTCAGGGACCATTTTCATTGGGGGAACACGACTGGTAGGTGTAGCAGTGTGCGACCAATCTGATGTAACTTTATATTCAGGCTCCCTTGAGCCGGTGGAGTCGACGGACTCATGGTTACGCACCTGCGCGCTAAGAGAGGTACTAGACCTGATTATGTTTTTAGCAGCTTACACAGCAACCCTACTCTCATTTTCCTACTCCCTGCTGACGAGAGGCAACTACCTCGAAACACGTGTCCAGGGATGGCACACGCCACGCATACTTGCACGCACTCTTGAGCATAGGTGTATCCGCCGACGCTGACCTTCAGGGACCATTTTCATTGGGGGAACACGACTGGTAGGTGTAGCAGTGTGCGACCAATCTGATGTAAAAATTTGTCAGACACATGTAGCTAATAGGATTCCGACCTGGTGTGTATTTTATTGTTTATTTTGTGTGGTATGTGTGAGAGTATATTTGATGAACCACTAAATGAGTACAGTGTTTAATATGGATTCAACTATTCTAAGAAAGCTAAAATAGTGAATACCATTTCATAACAAATGCCCTACTCCGGACAGTTTTTATCTGTATCAAACCCCCGACAAACACTGAACCTACATTAAAAAATTAAGTTGATATCAATAGAGAACTGAGTACTATAAAAGGTGTTTAATCTATTAAGAGAGTTCATTCTATACCACACTGTAAACAGTGACACTCTCATGAGAAATACACGACAGAGTATTCAAAGAATCTACTGAGAACAGAGTACATTCTAAGCAGCAGTTGTCAAAAAGACACTAATTGATAATAATAACCAAGATCTGAGGGTACTAGAAATCATCCTACCTGCACCCTTCATAGTGTGGTGAAAACTTTTGAGATAATCCTTTGTCTGAAGCAAAACACACACAGGTTCATAGGTTAATACCTGGTGCACATACCCTTCCATGTTAAGTATAAATTATCATGCTAACACAATTCTCTCTAATAACTCCAGGCTACTTACAAAAGTAAGTATCTAATAGTTTAAAGTTTCTCCTGTTTTAAACATTTTCTGCAGAACCAAAACGTTGCGTGGAGCATTATGAATACAAGACAACTGTCACTTGCACACAGAGTTACTCTTGAATGGAAACATTTATAACATGTTCAATACCTCTGCAGAGTCATGGGGCATTAGGAGCACACACAGTTTATAAACACACCCATTAGCTGCAACCAAGCTGTACAAAAATATTTAGAGTAGTAACTCGCCAGTATGTAAACTGTAAAAAAACTTGCACACTTGTTGAAGGATGTAATCAGTGATATCATCAATGATGCAATTTGAGATGTCATCAATGATGTCATAGAACTTGTCTTGAGGGATGCCATTTGTGAGGTCATAAGCAGGACATGGTGGGCGCGCACGTAATAGTTAGAACTGGTAACTATAACTGATGAACATCTCTGATTTTTTTTTTGGGAGTTCATAACGTTAATGTTGTCGCTGAGAAATTCACCTAACTATTAGGCCTGGATGGTAAATTCCCTTTCACTCGCAGAATTTGGGTAATTTTGCATTCCACGGAGAATGCTGAATTGCCGAAAATTCCGCGATCCGCGTCTTCGTGAAATTTTTTACTTGTTTGTGCTTTCAAAATGCGTGTTCACAAGATATTTCCCCCCGAGCACGCAAACAGCATTCGCAAACAGGAAAAAAGCATCGCGAACGGGCGGGACAAGCAAATCCGCATGTTCGTGGAACTCTGTGTGCTGGTGGAAATTTTTTACTGTTTCGCGACGTTTGTGGAGCTTTGCGTACCGCGACTACGCAAATTCCGCCCACCCCTACTAACTATAATGTTACTTTAACCTTTGTTTTTTCGAGAGACAAGTCGCTTTCCCCATCAGCTTTATTAGGTACAGGCAGCATGATTTCTGATAAGTTCAAACATCTGACGACAGCCTGACGCGTTTCAATCTACATCTTTATCAAAGGCTTACATAGTCAGAAGGGTGCATAAAAGTACTTTATTTCCTAGTTTGGCGAATATTGTTTGCCCCACTGGGCTGCATGTGATTCAGCACGTTGCCTAATGGGAAATGGGAGCCCCAATGCCCCCACGGTCCCAGCTGGTTCCCCGCCTCCTACGGGTGCCAACATTGCTTTTCCACATGGGGAGCTGCTAACATGCAGCTCTCCGTGTGGAAAAGCAATCTAGTTTGAATTTTGGAAGAGAGAGCAGGTTTCCTGCTCTCTCTTCCAAAATCCAAACCACAGTTTGCTATGACAGGGCGGGAGCCGCGAGGCTCCCGCCCAGCCATAGCAAACAGCAGTGTCCCGGGGGTGGGCACCCCGGGACACTGCAGGAGCCAGCCCTGGGGGGGTGGCGGACCCCAGGGCCATCACTGGCTCCAGGAGGGGGGCCGCGCATCCCCCCTCCCATCCAAAGCACAGCCCCGGGGGGCTGGTGGTCCCCGGCAATCGGGGGGTCCATAACGGACCCCCAAATTTGCATTTTAGTGCCCAAGGGAGGTGGCGGTCCCCGGGGCATGTGGGGGGGCTCGAGCCCCCCACACAGATTTAATTATTTATTTTAAAAGCCCCAGGGGTGGTGGTCCCCGGGGCAGCAGGGGGCCGTGTGCCGCCGCAAATAATTAATAAAAGCCCTGGGGGATGGCGGTCCCCGGGGCTTGGGAGACTTTGAGGCCTCCCACACATTGTAAAATTAGCCCCGGGTAGCGGTCCCCGGGGCAGTGTGGGCGGATTGGGGCCCCCCACACATTTTGTTCACTGCCCCCGGGACCTGGCCCACCCAGTGGCTTCAATACCACAAAGCGCAGGAGCCCGCACTTCATTTTTTTTTTTCATCCAGATTTGCGCATCCAGCATGAATTCGGTTGATTTTTTTTTTACACAAAAAGCTTTTTTTGGCCTTTTTTTGTCCCTGAGGGTCCTTGTTTTAAATTTTTGTTTTTCTGTTTTCTTGTGACTCAACTCTACCGAGTCGAAGATGGCTGCCAACACTTCCTGGTTTTGGAGTGTTGACAACCATTTATAATGCAGGTCGTGGTTGGGAGGGTCCGCGGATCCACCGCGGCCATAGATATCGAAACATTTATTTTTTTATTTTCTCAGCAACTACTGAAGGGATTTAGACCATTTAAAAAAAAAGCGCTTTCTGAACCAAGCACTATCTTTTTGCCAAATTTGGTGTAATTCCGTTCAACAGTTCGAGCTGTAGCCGTGTCTAAAGTTTCCTATGGGGAATGCATTTCTTGTCCTCTATTTTTTGAATTTCACAGGAACTACTGAACGGATTTACACCATTTAACAAAAAGGTCTCTTTCTGAACCAAGGGCTACCTTTTTGCCAAATTTGGTGTAATTCCGTTCAGCAGTTCGGGCTGTAGTCGTGTCTAAAGTTTCCTATGGGAAACAACCTGGAGAAAACACGTTTTGGGACCCCCATATTTCTCAGCCCCACGCTTACCAAATCACCCCCAAACTTTCAGGATCAGAGCTGACCGGCGCCAAAGTTATTGGGAAAACAAAAAAACGAGTTTCCTATGGAAACTAGGTCCTAACTATAACTACCTACTTGCGACCGCCAGTAGGTAATATATATACATGTGTATGTATGGATATATATCTATATATCTATATATATATATATTCAATGAAAAAACCAAAGGTTTCACACATGTTATAGTTAGCTGGACATTTCACTCGTAAAAAACCAATGAAATTCCCCCGTTATAGTTAGTTCAGCTAACTATAACTCGCGCGCCCGCAATGCACTACTGATGACGTCACATATTACATCACTCATGACATGGTCAGTGACATCACTCATGACATCACTGATGACATCTCAAATGACATCACTGATGACATCATCCAGTGAATGTGTGTTTTTCTGAAAATTAAATATGTTTTATATATGTATATCTCAAGGTCGATGGAAGAATAAATGAGTATATAAGTGTCTAAATTGATGATTTGTTTCTGAAAAATTGATTGTATAACTGACTGATTAAGTGTATCTTTTTGAATACATGGCTTAGTGAGTAATGTTTAAATGTGTAAATACCTGTATCAGTCTCTCACTTTGTATATAAGTGGCTGCATGGGTTGGTGAGTAGCTACATGAGTGTCTATATAGGTTAATAGTTGGTTTTTTGAGTATCAGTATGAGTGTCTGAGTGTCTTCATAGTGCGGTGGGGGGTATTACGTAGTGCATAGATGCATGAATGAGTGACTCACTGTTTGTATGTGTTGAAGACAGCATGTGTGCAGGACTGTATGGGTGGATGAGTGTGTGCATGGGTGTGTTAGTGAGTGAATGACTGTCTCAATAGTGTCTTCATAAGTAACTACATATTTTTTAAACTAGTATGTGTGACTATTGGTGAGTATATGTGAGAGTGAGAGATTGGAAGAGTTCCTGTATGAATAAGTATGTGTTTCTATAAGTGATTGTTTAAAAGACTAAGTATGTGTAAGTTTCTGTAAAAGTAAGTGTGGTGGTGTGTGTATAACTGTATATGCAAGTAAATGGATGTTTGATTCTTTATTAGCATGAGTGACTATGTGTGAGTAACTCTATGGATGAGTGGCATTGTGTTACAGGATGTTTAGGTGTATGAGTACATATGATGTGTGAGTACATGTATGAGTGACTGTATAGGATTGTTGGTGGATGAGTGGATGTGTATGTGGATCTTAGAATTACTGAATAGGTTGTTGTAACTGTTATTGGTATGTCCATTTTTTTGAAAATTTTTGTCTCTATTTTTGAATGTTTGTATCAAAGGTTATATTAGGGTGAGAGGAGGTCTACCACTCTGTCACAAGGATAATGTCATTTGAGATGTCATCATGTCATGAGTGATGTCACTGACCATCTCATGAGTGATGTAATATGTGACGTCATCAGTAGTGCATTGCGGGCGCGCGAGTTATAGTTAGCTGAACTAACTATAACGGGGGAATTTCATTGGTTTTTTACGAGTGAAATGTCCAGCTAACTATAACATGTGTGAAACCTTTGGTTTTTTCATTGAATTTCTAAGGTTTTTTAAATGCTAATTCCTAACTATAACGTGTGTGAAACCCATGGTTTTTTCAGTGAATTTGCAAGGTTTTTTAAATGCTAATTCCTAACTATAACGTGTGTGAAACCCATGGTTTTTTCAGTGAATTTGCAAGGTTTTTTAAATCCTAATTTTTTTTTTTCTTCTTTTTTTTTTACATATTTTTATTTTAATTTTCTATCCTTTTTTAAAGACTATGGTTACATTTTTAAAATTCTACAATATGTTTTTTTTAACATTTTTTATAAAATAAACAGGTAAAATTTATTAGCAATACATTTTTTCCTTTTTTCCTTTTTTTTAAATTTTTTTTTAGTGCGCGTACGGTAAGCTTACGGTAAGCGTACGGTTTACGCAATGTCCGTAATTTATCTACGCTGTTTGCGTATAGTTACGCAATTTGCGTAGCCGCGCGTACTCCGCGTGGGGCGCGTACGTGTGTACGCTACACGCGCACGTTACGCGGAAGTGTCGGGGAGTGACTGTTATGCGCGAGCGCGTGTCTTTTTTACGCGCATGCATACTTTTGCCGTAAGCGTACCGTAAGCGTACGGTAGGTCATGTGATCATGAAACACAACTTTTGATTGGTTGAAACTACTTTCAGTTCTAGAACTCTCCTACACCACACCCATTCCCCTCATTTCTGCTTGTGATCCCTTAGGAGAAGGAGCTGGGTTGTCTTTGTGATACGATGGCAGAACAGCAGAGCTCTTCTGAGAGTGAGGCTAGCAGCACTACCTTGAGGCAGAGAGCGAGGAAACAAAAGACCTCTTACGTATGGGAGTATTTTACTTTTCCAGAAGGCCAGCAAAAGGTAAATGCACCCTTAGTGACTTGCAAGCTGTGTAAGCGTGTACTTTCAAGAGGTAATCTTGACAGGAAGTATTCCTTCGGGAATCACACCATGATGAGACACCTTAAGGATGTACACAGAAGGACACATGCTCGACTTACTGAAGGTAACCCTTCAGTAAATCAACCAAGCACATCCACAGCAGCTCAGCCTGGACCATCATCTGCAGGGCCGAGTCCTTCTTCTGCAGGTCAGGTGAGCCCTTCATCTGTGGGGGGAGCATCTCCTTTTTCTGGTCCTCTGGAAATTAACCCTCGGTTTGCGAGGGTTGAAGTACGGTGTGCCACTTGTCACGATCTAATTACTTATAGGGAGACCAGTGTTTCCCTAGTGAACAGTAAAATAGATCAGCACACTTGTCGTACCGTCTAATATTCCCAATCTTTCTTTCCTCTGTCCCTGCATGAACACAACGGCTCTTTTAAGAGCCAACCTTACCTTTCATCTATTTTTTATATATTTTTTTTAAAACTTTTTTTTTTTACCGTACGCGTACGGTACGCGTAATTTTTTTTTTTTTTTTTTTTAAAACACTAAAAATCAATTATCACATTACAAGGTCCTTGAGAGACTACAATTAAAAACTGAAAATGTGATTGTAGAGAAGTGGAAAAAAGGGACCATGACATTATTGACTTACCATACCCACTCAAAAAAAGATTTATTCATTTAATTTTTTTTTTAACTGCTTTAAAAATGGTTCTAGTTTTCGAAAATTTTCTATCTCAATCTGAAAAAAAAGAAAAAAGTATTAATATTTAATAAAACATTTAATAATACAGTACACATATTTACATATTTTTCAAAAAATATTTTTGCCTTTTTTTTGCTGTTTTCAGAAAATATTGCATTTCACTATAAATTGTGAAAGCAATTGCATTCATCATTTAACAGCAGGCAAAAAAAAAATTAACAATCTCAAAGATTGTTTTTAAAAAAGCCCACAATCTCTTTTTGCATAAACATAACTTTATAGAAATGCATAATATTCTTAAAAAATATCATCTAATATCAATACTTATTTCTTTAAAATACCGTCTGATATTTTTGTTTCAGAAGTATAATCACAATAATATATGTCAAATAACTCCACAATACATCTGGTTCCATTTCCTTTAGGCCAAATAGTAATTTTAAAATTCTTTTTTTGTTTAATTTCCAATGGTAATCCAATAAAAAACAAAAGTTTAAATTGTACAGATGTCACCGATTCTCTGTAACATTTTGGTTTCCGAAAGATTAATTAATAATTAAATAAGTCCACAATAGAATTGTTTACTTTTCCGCATGGCCAAATAGTAATTTTAAAAATCTTTTTTGAAAAAATTTCCAATGGCAATCCAATAACATTCCAAAATTTAAATTGTGCAGATGTTACCGATTTTTTCAAAATTTTTGGTTTTACAAAGTTTCCTTAAAAAATGGAAAAATTCCACATTACAATTGGTTACCTTTCCATTAGGCCAAATGATAATTTGTTAAATCTTTTTATTTGTAAATTCCAAATGGTAATCCAATAAAATGGTGAAATTGTTTTGTCCAGATGTTGCCAAATCTCTCTAAAATTTAGGTTTCAGGAAGATTAGATAGGAATTTTCTAAATCAAAAGGCAAACGTTGCTTAAAAATCAATTGGGAATCATTACACAGTGTCCAGCCTTTTTCACATTTAAGATAAACTGTGTAATGACCAGAAGTTACAGTAGGTCCATCATGGAAAATTATTGCAACTGTTACAAAAGTTTTTCCTGAAATTGATAATTGCTGTCCTGTAAACTTCTTTATTAAAGTATCCAATTTTGAACCATCAGCTCTACATCGTTGCATCATTAAAATTACATACTGTCTGTATTCCTTTAAAATTAATGTTGAAAACATGTCAGATTTACACTCACCGCATTGCATGCTATGATTAGCATCTTTAACTAATTTAGCAAAAGTGACTGTTTTACTCTCTGGCAATGTTAAATAAATAAACCTTTCAGAATCAACATTAGAGCCACATATATTATAACAGTTTTCACCTCTATGTTCCCATTTATAAGAGAGACCAAATACATTTTCAATGGGAACCCCTTCTTCTTCCAGTACCTGAAGAAAATAAATCAAGAATTCCTGTGCGTCTTGCTGTACATTTTGAGAAAACTGTGTTCGTCCTGAACATACATCTAAAACTTTTCTAATTTCAGTAGCACTTTCTATTTGAGTTTTATCATTACTCAGCTTTTCAAAATGGAGACTCAGCACAGAACAGAATCTTTTTCCCTGATTTACTATTATCTGCTCTTGCAAACTTTCCAGATAAAATGCAACATTCAGCACTACATTAGCGTAGCAGTTGACACCAGAGCTATTTTCAAAATAACATCCTACAACCTGTTCTTCATTTTCCTTATTTTTTTTGCTTGCAATTACATCACTCCTCTTTTTTTTCCTCCTCTCTACATCTTCATTACAGATATTCTCATTTCTCCTTTTACGAGAAACTACACGTTTCTCCAACACAGGATACTGACCTAAATGAGGAGCATAGCTTCTTCTTAATCTATTATACTCCTTTACACAATTTGTATCAGCACTAACTTTTGAATCATCAAAGTCTATCATGAATAAACCTGATAATGTTTTCACTCGTGACAAAGCAACATATGCCATACCTTCTTTGAACACAGTTGAACCAATGTTCACAAATGCACAATCTACAGTCAATCCTTGAGACTTGTGAATAGTTACAGCATATGCTAGCGAAAACGGAAACTGCTTCCTACGTACATATAAGTCTTTCACAAGCATGAAACGAACTGAACAACGACAAATGTCTTTAACTTCTTCTATCTGATCAAATTTTATTTTTAAACATTCAATTCCATCTTTTTTCTGATAATTAATAAAACCCACAACTCTTCCCATAGCTCCATTAACTAAACCTTTTTCAACATCCAAATTTCTCCTTAAAAATACTCTACAGTTCATGCAAACATATAGATTTTTTTCTAATCCAGCTGTTTTGGAAATGTTCTTCTCTAGTGAATCCAATTTATTTTTCAGTGTGCCTGTTAATGTGACAGTAATTCTTCCATCCTCAATTTTGTCCACTGCTTCCAATTTCCTGATATCTTCCTTTTCCAATTTCAAAAGCTCCTCATTGAATATTGAGCATTCACCTAGAGTTGGCATTAAGCAGATGACACTTTTGTTTTCTGCAATGTTCTTGTATATCTTCTCTGCAACTATTTCTTCCTTTGGAAATAAATTATGTAGCAGCTGACTCTGTAATGCTTTTTTGCCAGCTTCTGTGAGTAGTCCAATCCTGATATCTTTCAGAATACTTCCATATTCTTCATCGTTTGCTTGCCTCATATTAGTTGTAAGTTCCTTGTACTCAAAGAAGGACCAAATATTTGTATTACCGATGCTTCCCAATGACTTCTTCGTGTCTTCATGTGTCACAGTATTAAACACTGGTTGTCCTTTAACTGGAGTAAGTTGCAAAAGATCTCCAAAAACTATGACGTGTTTTCCTCCAAATAACACGTCATAGTCTGTCTTCAGAATTTGCTGCATTCTTAAATGCACAAAGGCAAGCATTAAGTTTGATACCATGCTCACCTCATCAATAATGAGAACTTGCATCTTCTTCAATACTCTTGAAACTTCCAAGCATGCTTCTCCAGTTAGCTTGTTGTATTGTATTTTGTTCTCATGCTCCACTGGTAACATTAGCAAACGATGTAAAGTGATTCCTTTTATGTTATATGCTGCTAACCCAGTTGGAGCAGTAACCACACAAGACAAAGTAGAATCCGTTTTTTGCTGTAGGTAGCTTCTGATGACTTTTATTAGGAAACTTTTTCCAGTTCCAGCTTGTCCGCTTACATACATCCTGATTGGATGAAATGATGTGCATGAGCACTCTTTTTTTTCATGTAGAAATCCGTGATCAATTTTTTTTCTGATCTCTTCATAAATTTGTTGCTGCTCTTCGTTCAGTTGTCTTTCCAAATTTTGTAAGTCTATAAATTCTCCTTGAGCTTGATTCATAGCCGTTTCCACTTCATTCATGGCTATTGATGCTTCATTTTCAACGATTGGTTGTCCTAGGGGATCTTGACTGAGTGTTCCTGAACTTTGGCTGTCCTGAGAACTGTCTCTAGCTATTTCTGCTGCAATTGTAGTTTCCTGTTCAATTTCTTCATTTAACATTTGCAGATAAGTTGTGAATGTATTGCATTGTATGCTGTCTTTGCAAGCATTAAAAGAATCTTCATAGCTTTGAAATTCTCCCAGTAGTTCATCCTCTGTACGCCATGGTTTAAACAGCTGTAAAAGAGCCAAGTAGTAAAATTCCTTTTTGTCAGTAGTGTCGCAACTCAGCTTCCGGTGATTTATCAAACTTCCTTTTGTTTGCTTCACCAAACATCCTTCCTCACCAATGACTTTATATTTTCCATTGTTGATGTCTTCTGCGGCTTTCCGTGAATAAATGTAGTTCTGCAGCACTTCATAGAGACACATGTTCTCCAGATGATGACTTCTCTTGGGATAATATGTGTCCAACATGTTTGATTTCAAAATATCTGTACTTTCTGGGTCATTCTCGGCCAAATATTCAATTTCTCCAACAGATTTCAGTACCCGATTTCTCATTGCTTCAAGGCCTAAACTTGCCCAAATTATTCTTCTTGATTTCGAGTAGAGACTTGCAGAAGATAACCTATCTGAACATTCGTAGGATCCAATTTCTCGATGCGATAACATCTTCAAACTGAAACTGTACAGCTTCTTACTGACAGTTTTCTCGTGAGAAATCTCTTCCCACATTTCCTTCAATTCTGTTTTTTCTGATTTCGTAATGTAAGACGTTACATATCGAGCAACAGCAATGGAATTGTCAGCTACATACTGTATATCCATGTTAGCGTTCCACATGGATAAAATCACTGGGTTGTAGTCATTTATATTTTTTGATTCTTCTTTTCTTTTAAGGTTGTAGGTATTCTTAGGTGATTTTCTTGTGATAGTATGTCTCACAGATGACATAAAACTGTTAACTCTTCTATTTGAAAGAACAGGTCTAGGAAATCCAAATCAACATTTAGTGTAGTATTTATCTTTGCTCTTGTATTTCCGTCGACAGTATTTTCCACACCGATGACTTTGGAAACGTAAAACTTGCTCCTTTAACTTTTTCTCTTCTGTGCTTTTTGGTATAGCACATGTTGCATATTCTTCAATGTAAGATAACACTGCTTCATCAGTATCTGTTCCAAACTTTGGGGCATCCTTGATCCACAACAGCATATGAATATGAGGAGCACCTCTTGCCTGGTACTCTTTTCTCCAAAAGAAATCCACTACTTCTCCAAGAGGTGGATTTTTTTTATTGCAGATGAAGGACATCATAGCCTCAAATCTATGATTGAAATATCTGCAAACATTAACCGGATCCAATGAGCACAGTTCTCCTGCTGTCTTGTATTCGATGTTTTTAATGTTTGAATTTGCCTCTCGTAGAAAATCCAGTAAGTCATCCCAAGCGTACTCCGCACAGCTTAGGGTAACGAACCATGTTGGTGTTCCTAAATTCCGTAACATGCATTTTAATTCACCATGGCGTCGGTACCAATATTCATTTGTCCCACGCTGACAAGCCATCAGATTGATCAGTTGTGTTTCCAAATGATCATCTCGGTGCTGCACTTTCTCCATAAAATCCTTAGCAGACACATTTTGCAAATGTACTCCACTTTTTAAAATGTGATTTACTGCATAAGACAATGCAGACAAGTCGCTTTCAAATAAAAGATGGAACAAATAAGAAATACTTTGTCGAAATCTGGGATCTTCAGCATATAGTCTTGTAGTCCGATACTCAGAAGCTGGAATCTGTTCCGGACGTTCATCGTATCGTCCTCCTTTTCCTTTAGGAAACAGCTGGGGAAAACATCGAGCTTCCAAGCTCTCCTCCCATACACTCACGGGAGTTCCTTTTGCTTTCTTCATCTGAAATAGATCAATATTGTCTCCCATAACTTCTTTTGAATGAAGAGGATGTATGCTAAAATGTTCATAAATTTCTTCTTCCTTTGACTTGTCCACTTTTTCAATTTGTCCAGTTGGTGTTTCTGTGTCTTCTTGTAAATCTCCTTCTTCTTCTTCTTCTATATAAATTGATTCATACAATTTGTTATTCCTTTTCAAATAAAAATTTGCTCTTTGTACTTTCCGTACATCTACCAGCTCCTGCCAAATCTTCTTATTCTTGGTAGGTACACCATTAACCAGAATAATTAATGGTTCAGTTTCCAAAGTATCCGCATCAATAGTTTCCATATTTTTTTTCAAATCCAAGGGCAAATACACCACTCTACCTTTTAAACCTCTCAGTAAATCTGAAGGAGGTAATTTACCAGTTTTGGGCTCCATACGTACTATGGTCTGGAACGGATGAACACATTGAATGAGTATAGACTCATATGTATTTAATTCAGAAAGTTCAGCAGGAATAGCATCCAATTCTAAATTATTATGTACAGCTCTGGTCGGCATTCTATTTTCCTCTAACTTGTTGTAACAGTATTTACAAATACGCTGAACTTCACCCAATTCAAAACAATTTTCAAGAAATATATATGTGGCAAAATCCTTCCACTTATAATTATCTTCATTTTCACTCTTTCTGTAGAGATCAACATACCTGGTTTGTTTTCTATAATGAGTTCTGCGGCAACAAATACAAGTAATATTTGGTCTTTCATTAGAGATTATTGCAAATTTTGTTATGTGATCATTAAATGTCTTACTTACAAAGGGTTCTACATTCTCTTCCACTTCTTCCTCATTTACTGTGTCCTTCTCTGCACTGTTTTGTTCAGGACCAAAGTAACAAAACTGAATTTCATCAACAACCTTCTCTACATCTGATACCGTTCCACGGAACAGAGCCCTATTCAATTCATCTAACTTTATTGCTGGACTTTTAGCAAAATACAACCGTCTCACAAACTTTCTCATTTCAGTATGATGAACAGCCAGCATCCTAAAATGATGGAAAACACTATTACACACTTTTCTAGATAGACAAGCCAGAGAATGACCCTGCAAACCAGTATTCTCTCTCACTCTGCATGGATCCAAACTTTGAAGCACCTTAATCTTCTGTTTTACACTTTTTTTGCTATATTCTCTTAGAAACTCACGAAATTTATCAATAGATTCCTGACGCACAGTGCAAATACTACTACAATTCCAAGTGTACACTGGGGATTTAGGACGTCTCCCCATAGCCTCATCCGCCATCACTTGTACCTCATCTCTTGGAACCATTATCTCCTTCTCCATTATGCAACCATTTTTCACTTCATAAGCACGACCTCTGGTGTCAACTGCATGCAGCAAACTATTACTTTGAAAATAACTCTCTTCATTAAAAAAAGGTTCACTACTTGAACTATGCATCCATTTTCCTAAAAACACTTTAGAAAAGTTTGTTCTGTTCACTACTCTTTTCCTTTTGCTATGTGATTTCAGTACATTAACCATTTTGTCTAATGTACGCATCCTATTCAAAATTAAAATGAATAGTTTCCTTTTTAATTCTAATGCCTTTGCTGCAATGGCTTCAATTTCTTTTTTTCTCTTATAAAACTTAGCCTTTTGCTTATATTTCTTCACATCCTTTATCAAATTGGACATAACTCTTCTCTGAAACATTTTTCTACGTATCTCTTTAAACGCTGTTTTTCTGTTTAAGTTAATCTTTTTAGTTGCAGAAGGTATATTTGCATTAACTAAATTCTCAATTTTTTCCTGTGCTTTTCGATTGAAATCATTCTTTCCAGTACAGACATTTTGTACATTTTTCCTTTTTTTGAATATGTTTTTTAGAAAAAATTTTGTCTGCTTACCAGAAGATTTTTTCTTTTTCCCAACATGAGCATCTTCAACTAACTTAGGTCCTCCAGTTGTCTTCAAATATAGGTTTTTTTTGTGCTCTTTTTTTACTCTGGATTTTGTAGGCATCTTAAATTTTGTTCACTGCTCTTCAGCAATACCTGAAAAAAACTAAAAAAAAAATCCTTTATTTTATTTAAATATATTACTACATTTGTTTTCACATTAGTCACAAAACGAAATTTCTTTGCCAATTTGAAAGCACACTTACTGCTCTTTTTTTTGGCAAGTGATAATCACTTTTACAGACTGACACATTATGAATCCACTTTTCAGATTTTTTAAAAAGCACATGTCCAAACTGCTTTTTCAGACCATCACCATTTGTAACCTGGGTGACTGCCTACACTCCAGCAAGGGCAACCAGCCTTAGTGATGCTGAATGTATTTGCATTACTGACTGAAACCTCAAACCCCACTCGCTTGTGAATACTGTGCATGATTCCACATGGTAAGCAGCTGGGTGTGTGCTAAGAGTCTGCTTCTGCACCAAAAAATGGCTCCCCCTTTCCTTCTAATGCAACTGTGAAATCACCAGAGCAATACGCAATAAATCTCTGCCTGTAATTCCTATTTGCACACAGAGTCATGTTTTCACATTAGTCACAAAACGAAATTTCTTTGCCAATTTGAAAGCACACTTACTGCTCTTTTTTTTGGCAAGTGATAATCACTTTTACAGACTGACACATTATGAATCCACTTTTCAGATTTTTTAAAAAGCACATGTCCAAACTGCTTTTTCAGACCAGCACCATTTGTAACCTGGGTGACTGCCTACACTCCAGCAAGGGCAAACAGCCTTAGTGATGCTGAATGTATTTGCATTACTGACTGAAACCTCAAACCCCACTCGCTTGTGAATACTGTCCATGATTCCACATGGTAAGCAGCTGGGTGTGTGCTAAGAGTCTGCTTCTGCACCAAAAAATGGCTCCCCCTTTCCATCTAATGCAACTGTGAAATCACCAGAGCAATACGCAATAAATCTCTGTCTGTAATTCCTATTTGCACACAGAGTCATGTTTTCACATTAGGCCCTTAAACGAAATTTCTTTGCCAATTTGAAAGCACACTTACTGCTCTTTTTTTTGGCAAGTGATAAACACTTTTACAGACTGACACATTATGAATCCACTTTTCAGATTTTTTAAAAAGCACATGTCCAAACTGCTTTTTCAGACCAGCACCATTTGTAACCTGGGTGACTGCCTACACTCCAGCAAGGGCAAACAGCCTTAGTGATGCTGAATGTGTTTGCATTACTGACTGAAACCTCAAACCCCACTCGCTTGTGAATACTGTGCATGATTCCACATGGTAAGCAGCTGGCTGTGTGTTAAGAGTCTGCTTCTGCACCAAAAAATGGCTCCCCCTTTCCATCTAATGCAACTGTGAAATCACCAGAGCAATACGCAATAAATCTCTGCCTGTAATTCCTATTTGCACACAGAGTCATGTTTTCACATTAGTCACAAAACAAAATTTCTTTGCCAATTTGAAAGCACACTTACTGCTCTTTTTTTTGGCAAGTGATAAACACTTTTACAGACTGACACATTATGAATCCACTTTTCAGATTTTTTAAAAAGCACATGTCCAAACTGCTTTTTCAGACCAGCACCATTTGTAACCTGGGTGACTGCCTACACTCCAGCAAGGGCAACCAGCCTTATTGATGCTGAATGTATTTGCATTACTGACTGAAACCTCAAACCCCACTCGCTTGTGAATACTGTGCATGATTCCACATAGTAAGCAGCTGGGTGTGTGCTAAGAGTCTGCTTCTGCACCAAAAAATGGCTCCCCCTTTCCATCTAATGCAACTGTGAAATCACCAGAGCAATACGCAATAAATCTCTGCCTATAATTCCTCTTTGCACACAGAGTCATGTTTTCACATTAGTCACAAAACGAAATTTCTTTGCCAATTTGAAAGCACACTTACTGCTCTTTTTTTTGGCAAGTGATAAACACTTTTATAGACTGACACATTATGAATCCACTTTTCAGATTTTTTAAAAAGCACATGTCCAAACTGCTTTTTCAGACCAGCACCATTTGTAACCTGGGTGACTGCCTACACTCCAGCAAGGGCCACCAGCCTTAGTGATGCTGAATGTGTTTGCATTACTGACTGAAACCTCAAACCCCACTCGCTTGTGAATACTGTGCATGATTCCACATGGTAAGTAGCTGGCTGTGTGCTAAGAGTCTGCTTCTGCACCAAAAAATGGCTCCCCCTTTCCATCTAATGCAACTGTGAAATCACCAAAGCAATACGCAATAAATCTCTGCCTGTAATTCCTATTTGCACACAGAGTCATGTTTTCACATTAGTCACAAAACGAAATTTCTTTGCCAATTTGAAAGCACACTTAGTGCTCTTTTTTTTGGCAAGTGATAAACACTTTTACAGACTGACACATTATGAATCCACTTTTCAGATTTTTTAAAAAGCACATGTCCAAACTGCTTTTTCAGACCAGCAACATTTGTAACCTGGGTGACTGCCTACACTCCAGCAAGGGCAACCAGCCTTAGTGATGCTGAATGTGTTTGCATTACTGACTGAAACCTCAAACCCCACTCGCTTGTGAATACTGTGCATGATTCCACATGGTAAGTAGCTGGCTGTGTGCTAAGAGTCTGCTTCTGCACCAAAAAATGGCTCCCCCTTTCCATCTAATGCAGCTGTGAAATCACCAGAGCAATACGCAATAAATCTCTGCCTGTAATTCCTATTTGCACACAGAGTCATGTTTTCACATTAGTCACAAAACGAAATTTCTTTGCCAATTTGAAAGCACACTTACTGCTCTTTTTTTTGGCAAGTGATAAACACTTTTACAGACTGACACATTATGAATCCACTTTTCAGATTTTTTAAAAAGCACATGTCCAAACTGCTTTTTCAGACCAGCACCATTTGTAACCTGGGTGACTGCCTACACTCCAGCAAGGGCAACCAGCCTTAGTGATGCTGAATGTATTTGCATTACTGACTGAAACCTCAAACCCCACTCGCTTGTGAATACTGTGCATGATTCCACATAGTAAGCAGCTGGGTGTGTGCTAAGAGTCTGCTTCTGCACCAAAAAATGGCTCCCCCTTTCCATCTAATGCAACTGTGAAATCACCAGAGCAATACGCAATAAATCTCTGCCTATAATTCCTCTTTGCACACAGAGTCATGTTTTCACATTAGGCCCTTAAACTAAATTTCTTTGCCAATTTGAAAGCACACTTACTGCTCTTTTTTTTGGCAAGTGATAAACACTTTTACAGACTGACACATTATGAATCCAGTTTTCAGATTTTTTAAAAAGCACATGTCCAAACTGCTTTTTCAGACCAGCACCATTTGTAACCTGGGTGACTGCCTACACTCCAGCAAGGGCAAACAGCCTTAGTGATGCTGAATTTATTTGCATTACTGAGTCCAACCTCAAACCCTTAAACTATTCTTTTATTATACCAGTACACCTTAATTTATTGTGAAAACATAGTCCATATTATTTTACTTGTTCCTCACATTTAAATTTCTCCCAAAACAGAAAATAATAAACACAACTTCAACAAAAAGAATTGCATTTCTATTATTCATTTCTTAATTTACCATATACATCCCCTCTCAAACTCTAAACTCACCTTTAAAATTAGTTAGTTGTGAAAGAAATGTGGCACTCAAACAGCAGATTATCAGAGCCAGGATCTCTGTTCTTTACACCTCTCTCCTCTCAGCAGAACCAGATAATGGCAAACTTTCCCTCTCTTTTTCCACACATATACATGTTAGTTTCAAATCTCAGTGCTTGCCCCTTTTTTTCAAATGTAATCACACATTTCTATTGGTTGAAAACCAACCCTTTTCCAAAAGTACCCTTCCCCCAACTTGACTTCTGCCTAGTACCCTTCCCCCAACTTGACTTCTGCCTGCTACCATAGCAACAGCTCATGGAACACTGCTGTGTGGAGTCAGGTCAGAAGTTCGCCAAACAATGTTTCAATTCCACAGAGCAAGAGTGCTTGACTTTTCAAACCTAACAGCAAATCCATAGTACTGTTCTTTGGTAACACATTTTTCTGTACCAATACAAAACAGGCATCTATTAATTTACACATACAGCCTAGTTTTTATTCTAGAATGGTATGAAACAGCCAATCAGTTCTTTTTTTAATGAAAAAAATATGTATGCCTCCATTTCCAAACTGTCTTTCTTTTCATATTGCCATTCTACTGAATTACACCTCCTGAGTGCATCCAGTTCTCCTTTGAAGATGTTCACAGTGTGGATTGTTGGGCACAGCTATGTCTTCTGGAGTGAAAAGTATGCAGAGAAAACAGGTATGGTGAGAGACCTTGCTTTGCCAAATGTAGACATTAAATGGATTGGTCAGAGAGGGTTAAAGTGGCACCAATTGATGCCATTGGTGAAATCCTTCATGCAAAACCAACACCCTGACCTCATAATAGTGCACTGTGGTGGCAATGACCTAGGCACTTTGACTGGGGTAGGTCTGGAAATGCTTATGAAGGACACCTTTGCACAACTGTTTTCACTTTTCCCTAAAACTGCCTTTGTGTTTTCTAACATATGCCAAAGGCAAAAATGGAACTGGTCCAATCATTTCTGTCTGCAGATTGACAAAGCAAGAAAGCACGTCAACAAATCTGTTTCTGCTTTCCTCCGTGACAATGGTATGGGTTCCATTTACCACAACAACTTGCGTTATGACATGCAAGACATTTATAGAGGAGATGGTGTGCACTTCAATGATGAAGGGAACAGAGTCTTCCTCTTGAACCTTAGACTCTGCATCGGTACTTACTTGTAGGTACCACTAAAAAATCACTTCATAAACACAACGGCTCTTTTTAGAGCCCCCTAATATCTAAACACTTAAATCTGATTTTCATTTCTTTTTTTCTTTTTTTTTTTACCGTACGCGTACCCCGCGATTTTTTTTAAAATCAATAAATGTTTTCTTTGTACTTTTCTGTCCTTCTTTGACCCCCTTACAAATGTTAGGGGGTCTGTAACTCTCCTCCTTGCCCCCTTTTCTTGTTATCACTCTTTTTTTTCTGAGTGAAACACACGAAATGGCGGCCGCCGCTTCCTGGTTTCGACCGATTCGAATGTTTACTAAGATCTAAGAGCCAATCAGAATCGCGCTCGCGCACGCCACCGTACGCGTACGGTAAGCGTACCGTAAGCGCACCGTAAGCTGGCTCAGATATATATATTGATTTAAAGACTATTTTCTCAGAATCTACTGAACAGATTTACACCAAACCTACAAAAGGCACTTCCTTGACCTGAGGACTACCTCTCTGCCAAATTTCTAGTAATTCTGTTCAGCCGTTCGGGTTGTAGCCCTGTCTAAAGGTCCTATGGAAAAATGCATGGGAAAAACGCGTTTTGGGACCCCCCTTTTATCTCAGCCCCCGCTTGACGAATCCCCCCGAGACTTTCAGGGAAGGAGTGGAGCGTAGCGCCCCACCTATTTTGAAAAATTCGCGAGGATTCGTCGACCGGCGCCAAAGTTATTCAAAATAGAATGTTGCGGATTTCCTATAGAAACGTGGTCCTAACTATAACTACCTACTGGCGACCGCCAGTAGGTAATATATGTATATATATATATATATATATATATATATATATATATATATATATATATATATATATATATATATATATATATATATATATATATATATATACATATATATTATCTACTGGCGGTCGCCAGTAGATAGTTATAGTTAGGACCCTCTTACCATAGGAAATCCGCAACATTCTATTTTGAATAACTTTGGCGCCGGTCGACGAATCCTCGCGAAATTTTCAAAATAAGTGGGGCGTTGAGCTCCGCTCCTACCCTGAAAGTCTCGGGGGGATTCGTCAAGCGGGGGCTGAGATAAAAGGGGGGTCCCAAAACGCGTTTTTCCCATGCATTTTTCCATAGGACCTTTAGACAGAGCTACAGCCCGAACGGCTGAACAGAATTAAATGAAATTTGGCAGAGAGGTAGTCCTCAGGTCAAGGAAGTGGTGTAAATCTGTTCACTAGATTCTGAGAAAATAGCCTTTAAATCAATATATATATCTGAGCCAGATTACGGTGCGCTTACGGTGCGCTTACCGTACGCGTACGGTGACGTGCGCGAGCGCGATTCTGTTTGGCTCATAGATCTTAGTAAACATTCGAATCGGTCGAAACCAGGAAGCGGCGGCCGCCATTTTCTCTCTCGCACTCTGAGTGGGGCAGCATAAATGAAGCCAAAAAATGTCTAAAGGGGCAGTATATTGAGATCATAACCACCCAGCAGTGATTTACGGGTCCCCAAACAACCCCCAAGGGCAAAAAAAGAAAAAAAAAATTTTTTCGAAAAATCGCCGATTACGCTTACCGTAGGCGTACGGTAAAAATTTTAAACAAAAAAAAATTATCCACACTCTCCCCACCCCGTGTGCAAATGGTGCCCGAAGGGCACCATTTGTGCATGTAATATCACTAATATGAAAATAATAAAGAATACATTTCACAACGATGCGCATAATATGTCCCCCATGTGCGCACGGTGCGCGAAGCGCATCGTGCGTACATGGCCCATCCCGCATAACGTGGGCACGCGGTGCGCGCAGCGCACCACCTGACCACCGTGCGTGCACGGCACTAACTGCGTAAAGTGGGCGCGCGGTGCGCGAAGCGCACCGTGCGCGCACGGAACGAACTGCGTTAAAAACCGTACAAATTCACTGAAAAAACCATAGGTTTCACACACGTTATAGTTAGGAATTAGCATTTAAAAAACCTTGCAAATTCACTGAAAAAACCATAGGTTTCACACATGTTATAGTTAGCTGTACATTTCACTCGTAAAAAACCAATGAAATTCCCCCGTTATAGTTAGTGCAGGCAACTATAACTCACGCGACCGCAATCTTCTGCTGATGACATATGTGTCTTTATGAAAAAAAAATATTTGTAATATATGTATAGCTAAAATTTAATGGAAGAAGACATGGGCAAATAAGTGTCTAAATACAGTATTAGCATCAGCAGAAGATTGCGGTCGCGTGAGTTATAGTTGCCTGCACTAACTTTTAACATATTAACTATGAGTTACTATGTGCTTGAATAAATGATGTGTTGTTGGATAATTGTGTAAGTGAGTAAATGTAAGTGTGATTAATTGTTTTTCATGAGTGAGTAGGATGACTGCATAATCGACTAAGATGACTGCTGATGTGTCAATGTCTATATATGTGTATAAGTGCATTTGATAGTGTTCTATTAATTAGTGACTGCATGTATAAATGATTCTGTTGTTAAATGGGTAATTGTGTGTGTAGACTTAGGAATCAGTGAGTCGGTATGTAGTAACTGGTATTGGTGTTTCAATGGTTTCAAATATGGTACAATGTATTTTACAGTGAGTGATAAAAGGTTATACTAGTGTATGATGAGGTGTATCAGATTGTCACGTGGATGGTGTCATCAGTGATGTCATTTGAGATGTTATCAGTGATGTCATCAGTGATGTCACTGACCATGTCATGAATGATGCAATATGTGACATCATCAGCAGTGAATTGCAGGCACGCTAGTTATAGTTAGCAGAAC
The DNA here is from genome assembly GCF_964204655.1 of Triturus cristatus. Classification (NCBI taxonomy): domain Eukaryota; kingdom Metazoa; phylum Chordata; class Amphibia; order Caudata; family Salamandridae; genus Triturus; species Triturus cristatus. The sequence goes on along the minus strand of NC_140586.1, from coordinate 400,467,815 downwards.
TAACTATAACAGAGGAATTTCTATGGTTTTGTATGAGTGAAATGGCCAGCTAACTATAACACCCCTGAAACCAATGTTTTTTTTTCTGTGAATTTCTAAGGTTTTTTAAATGCTAATTTCTAACTATAACGTCTCTGAAATCTACGTTTTTTTCAGTGAATTTCAAAGCTTTTTTAAATGCTAATTTCTAACTATAACGTCTCTGAAACCTACGTTTTTTTCAGTGAATTTGTAAGGTTTTTTAAATGCTAATTTTTAAGTGTGATTGTAGTTATACCTATTTTTTTGGACTGATTTTCTACAGTTTTTTAACTGTTTATTTATAAATTTTTATTAATTAAATAACATTATATTTTTTTCTGAAAATTGCCCAAATTCTTTTTTTTACAAAATTCAAACTGAAATATTGATTAATTTTCTTGTTTTCATTTTTTATTTTAATATATTTCTAATATTTTCTTTAAAAAAAAAACAAAAAAAGATTTTTTTTTCGGAGCCGCACCCTCAAAGCGTACACATCACGGTGGGTGCGTGCATTCTAGCTGCCATTTTAGAAAAGTTGTGAAGGATCCGTGTACGGTGTGCGACGACTGTGTGTTTTTCAGTTACATCATATACATTTAACATTACGTGATGTGCGCGATTGGTATGTGACCAGTCCATGACTCCTGCTCCCGCGCATTCACGACACATGCGCATTACGGTACAGGATGCTTGCGCGGTTGCGGGTCTCACGTGACGTCCTATACGTGCTGGGGCGCGCTGGGTGCGCGACTCCCGCAAAAAAAAATTAATGTTCCAAAATGATATGTATGTGTGTTTAATATACATATTAGGGCAATAGATTATCTAAGATATTCATAAAAATAATACATTTGTACTTATAATAAACTTATATTATTTTTAAATATATTTTCGCGAAGTCGGGTGCGTGCATCGTGAGTGCAGAGAACCAGGTCAGCAGAGCTGCTGTAGAGCCTAAGAAGCAGGTCAGCAGAGCTGCTCTAGAACCAGAGACCCAGGTCAGCAGAGCTGCTCTAGAGCCAGAGACCCAGGTCAGCAGAGCTGCTCTAGAGGCCGAGAACCAGGTCAGCAGAGCTGCTGTAGAGCCAGAGAAACCAGGTGAGCAGAGCTTCTTTAGAGGGAGAGAACCAGGTCAGCAGAACTGCTCTAGAGCCAGAGAACCAGGTCAGCAGAGCTGCTTTAGAGCCATAGAACCAGGCCAGCAGAGCTGCTCTAGAGCCAGAGAACCAGGTCAGCAGAACTGCTTTAGAGCCATAGAACCGGGTCAACAGAGCTGCTTTAGAGCCAGAGAACCAGGTCAGCAGAGCTGTTGTAGAGCTAGAGAACCAGGTCAGCAGAGCTGCTCTAGAGCCTAAGAACTAGAAAGAGAATCTGAGAAGTCAAAACGTGCCCTAAATTTTTTTTCTGCAGCACTCATCATTTCTATGGCAAAATGAACCCCTCATTTTGTTCCTTTGCAAATTAAATGTTAAGTGTTAACACTTTATTCCAATCAAGATGGCTTCAGGTGTGCCATACCTTTTTCATAAGGAAGACTGTTAGCGCTCTAGTTGTTCTTTAGAACACTCTGGGACATTCTGTCATTGGGCTATTAATTAAATAACATTATATTTTTTTCTGAAAATTGCCCAAATTCTTTTTTTTACAAAATTCAAACTGAAATATTGATTAATTTTCTTGTTTTCATTTTTTATTTTAATATATTTCTAATATTTTCTTTAAAAAAAAAACAAAAAAAGATTTTTTGTTCGGAGCCGCACCCTCAAAGCGTACACATCACGGTGGGTGCGTGCATTCTAGCTGCCATTTTAGAAAAGTTGTGAAGGATCCGTGTACGGTGTGCGACGACTGTGTGTTTTTCAGTTACATCATATACATTTAACATTACGTGATGTGCGCGATTGGTATGTGACCAGTCCATGACTCCTGCTCCCGCGCATTCACGACACATGCGCATTACGGTACAGGATGCTTGCGCGGTTGCGGGTCTCACGTGACGTCCTATACGTGCTGGGGCGCGCTGGGTGCGCGACTCCCGCAAAAAAAAATTAATGTTCCAAAATGATATGTATGTGTGTTTAATATACATATTAGGGCAATAGATTATCTAAGATATTCATAAAAATAATACATTTGTACTTATAATAAACTTATATTATTTTTAAATATATTTTCGCGAAGTCGGGTGCGTGCATCGTGAGTGCAGAGAACCAGGTCAGCAGAGCTGCTGTAGAGCCTAAGAAGCAGGTCAGCAGAGCTGCTCTAGAACCAGAGACCCAGGTCAGCAGAGCTGCTCTAGAGCCAGAGACCCAGGTCAGCAGAGCTGCTCTAGAGGCCGAGAACCAGGTCAGCAGAGCTGCTGTAGAGCCAGAGAAACCAGGTGAGCGGAGCTTCTTTAGAGGGAGAGAACCAGGTCAGCAGAACTGCTCTAGAGCCAGAGAACCAGGTCAGCAGAGCTGCTTTAGAGCCATAGAACCAGGCCAGCAGAGCTGCTCTAGAGCCAGAGAACCAGGTCAGCAGAACTGCTTTAGAGCCATAGAACCGGGTCAACAGAGCTGCTTTAGAGCCAGAGAACCAGGTCAGCAGAGCTGTTGTAGAGCTAGAGAACCAGGTCAGCAGAGCTGCTCTAGAGCCTAAGAACTAGAAAGAGAATCTGAGAAGTCAAAACGTGCCCTAAATTTTTTTTCTGCAGCACTCATCATTTCTATGGCAAAATGAACCCCTCATTTTGTTCCTTTGCAAATTAAATGTTAAGTGTTAACACTTTATTCCAATCAAGATGGCTTCAGGTGTGCCATACCTTTTTCATAAGGAAGACTGTTAGCGCTCTAGTTGTTCTTTAGAACACTCTGGGACATTCTGTCATTGGGCTATACTTGGGCTACATCTGGGTGATATTTGTGCTACATTTGGGCTCTTTTGTCTCTGGTGGCCATCTTGGGAGACTTATTTGTTCTGAAGTTTCCTAATTTCCTAATTTAATACAGTCTCCTCAGTAGGAAATACTTTCTTTCAGGATTTGTCACACATTTGCCATTAATTCAGAATGGTAGCACTCTAGTTGCTTATTAGATCACTGTAGTAAAACTACTGCTCACCAGGGAAGTCTGCTGCTGGTATTGAAAGTGCATGTTTCAGTCTGCATGTCAGATTTTCTTTATGAAATAGAAGAGGATTTGAGAAGTCACTCAAAATGTGCCCTAACTTTTCTTTTTTCAGCACTAATCATAATTTCTATGGCAAAATGAACCCCCTCATTGTGTTCCTTTTAAATTAAACTACTCACTATCTACTACTCACTCGCTACTACTCTCTACTACTCACTCTCTACTACTCTCTACTACAACTCTCTACTACTCACTCTCTACTACTCTCTACTACTCTCTACTACTGCTCTCTACTACTCACTCTCTACTACTCACTCACTACTACTCTCTACTACTCACTCTACTACTCTCTACTTCTCTCTACCACTCACTCTCTACTACTCACGCTCTACTACTCTCTCTCTACTACACCCTCTCTACTACTCACTCTCTACTACTCCCTCTCCACTACTCCCTCTCTACTACTCGCTCTCTACTACTCTCCACTACTCACTCTCTACTACTCGCTCTCTACTACTCACTCACTACTACTCACTCTCTACTATTCTACTACTCTCTACTACTCACTCTACTACTCTACTACTCTCTACTACTCTCTCTACTACTCACTCTACTACTCTCTACTACTCAATCTACTACTCTCTACTACTCTCTACCACTCACTCTCTACTACTCTACTACTCACTCTCTACTACTCTCTCTCTACTACTCACAATCTACTACTCACTCTACTACTCTCTACTACTCTCTCTCTTCTACTCTCTCTCTACAACTCACTCTCTACTACTCACTCTCTATGACTCACTCTCTTGTACTCACTCTCTACTACTCTCTACTACTCACTCTCCACTACTCACAATCTACTACTCGCTCTCTACTACTCTCTACTACTGACTCTACTACTCACTCTCTACTACTCTACTACTCTCTACTACTCTCTCTACTACTCACTCTCTACTACTCTCTACTACTCACTACTACTCACTCTCTACTACTCACTCTCTACTACTCTCTACTACTCTCTACTACTCACTCTCTACTCTCTATTACTCATCCTCTTCTCTCTACCTCTCTACCTCTCTCTACCTCTCTCTCTACTACTCTCTACCTCTCTACCTCTACACCTCTACCTCTACACCTCTACCTCTCTACCTCTCTCTACACGCACACATATATATGCATATATATGAATATGCATTTATATATATGTATGTGTATATATATATACATACATATATATTATCTGCATATCTATATAAATACAAATATAAATGCATGCATACATATACATATATGCATGCATATGCATGTTATGTACATGAAAGTTTGAAAAACACTAATAAAAGCAAATCTAAAAAGCCACCTAATTACAAACAGAATTGCTTTAACTTAAACAAGGGCGAGACCTATTGCATCTTCAATGCTTGTTTACTTTGGTTCCATCAAGAAGTCCTTCAGATGTGTCACACATTTGCCATGAATTTTGAATGGTAGCACTCTAGTTGCTCATTAGATCACTGTAGTAAAGCTACTCCTCACCAGGGAAGTCTACTGCTGGTATTCAAAGTGCATGTTTCAGTCTGTATGTCAGAATTTTTTTAATGAAATAGAAGAAGATTTGAGAAGTCAAAATGTGCCCTCATTTTTCTTTCTGCAACACTAATCATAATTTCTATGGCAAAATGAACCCCCTCATTTTGTTCCCTTGCAAATTAAATGTTTTAAGTGTTACCACTTTATTCCAATCACGATGCTTCAGGTGTGCCATACTTTTGTCATAAGTAAGACTGTTAGCGCTCTCGTTGTTCTTTACAACACTCTGGGACATTCTGTCATTGGGCTATACTTGGGCTACATCTGGGTGATATTTGTGCTACATTTGGGCTCTTTTGTCTCTGGTGGCCATCTTGGGAGACTTATTTGTTCTGAATTTTCCTAATTTCCTCATTTAATACAGTCTCCTCAGTAGGAAATACTTTCAGGATTTGTCACACATTTGCCATAAATTCGGAATGGTAGCACTCTAGTTGCTTATTAGATCACTGTAGTAAAACTACTGCTCACCAGGGAAGTCTGCTGCTGGTATTGAAAGTGCATGTTTCAGTCTGCATGTCAGATTTTCTTTATGAAATAGAAGAGGATTTGAGAAGTCACTCAAAATGTGCCCTAATTTTTCTTTTTTCAGCACTAATCATAATTTCTATGGCAAAATGAACCCCCTCATTGTGTTCCTTTTAAATTAAACTACTCACTATCTACTACTCACTCGCTACTACTCTCTACTACTCACTCTCTACTACTCTCTACTACAACTCTTTACTACTCACTCTCTACTACTCTCTGCTACTCTCTACTACTGCTCTCTACTACTGCTCTCTACTACTCACTCTCTACTACTCACTCACTACTACTCTCTACTACTCACTTTACTACTCTCTACTTCTCTCTACCACTCTCTACTACTCTACTACTCACTCTATACTACTCTCTCTCTACTACTCTCTCTCCACTACTCCCTCTCTACTACTCCCTCTCCACTACTCACTCTCTACTACTCACTCTCTACTACTCGCTCTCTACTACTCTCCACTACTCACTCTCTACTACTCTCTACTACTCACTCTACTACTCTCTACTACTCTCTATCACTCACTCTCTACTACTCTACTACTCACTCTCTACTACTCTCTACTACTCTCTCTCTACTACTCACTCTCTACTACTCACTCTCTACTACTCACTCTACTACTCTCTACTACTCACTCTCTACTACTCACTCTCTTCTACTCTCTCTCTACTACTCACTCTCTACTACTCTCTACTACTCACTCTCTACTACTCTCTACTACTCACTCTCCACTACTCACAATCTACTACTCGCTCTCTACTACTCTCTACTACTCACTCTACTACTCACTTTCTACTACTCTACTACTCTCTAATACTCTCTCTACTACTCACTCTCTACTACTCTCTCTACTACTCACTACTACTCACTCTCTACTACACACTCTCTACTACTCTCTCTACTACTCTCTACTACTCTCTACTACTCACTCTCTACTCTCTATTACTCATCCTCTACTCTCTACCTCTCTACCTCTCTTTACTACTCTCTACCTCTCTACCTCTACACCTCTACCTCTACTACTCTCTACCTCTCTACCTCTACCTCTCTACCTCTCTACCTCTACACCTCTACCTCTCTACCTCTACCTCTCTACCTCTCTCTACACGCACACATATATATGCATATATATGAATATGCATTTATATATATGTATGTGTATGTATATATTTACTACAGTCTCCTTAGTAGGAATACTTTTAGTTTTTTAATTTGATTCCATCAAGGAGGCATTCAGATGTGTCACACATTTGCCATAAATTCAGAATGTTAGCACTCTAGTTGCTCATTAGATCACTTTAGTAAAGGTACTGCTCACCAGGGAAGTCTGCTGCTGGTATTGAAAGTGCATGTTTCAGTCTGCATGTCAGAATATTTTAATGAAATAGAAGAGGATTTGAGAAGTCACTCAAAATGTGCCCTAATTTTTCTTTCTGCAGCACTAATCATACTTTCTATGGCAAAATGAACCCCCTCATTTTGTTCCTTTTTAAATTAAATGTTTTAAGAGTTACCACTTTATTCCAATGAATATGGCTTCAGGTGTGCCATACGTTTATCATAAGTAGGACTGTTAGTGCTCTAGTTGTTCTTTGAAACACTCTGGGAAGCTGCTTTAGAACACAAAGGAATCAACTGACAGTATCTGCCCTTGTTGGATGTACATGTTTTACTGAGAATGTCAGACTTCATTGTCACATGACTGAGAAAGGTAATGTGAATTTACAGAAAATATGTTCTCAGTTTAGCTTATAGATCACCTTCCAAACCTCTGTGAGAAAAGCATGAGAAAATAGTTTTCTCTCAAACATAATTCATGATATCCCAGCAGAAGCATTTTTCACATTGTAAAATTACCTTCGAACATACCACAATTCCTAAAATGAGTATGGTACCATCAACAAATGATTTATAATGTAACTAAAGTCTTAAAACCTTCTATTAACTGCAATGCTTTTTAATGAGGTGCTATCATGTATATTGGTCCCAAGATGGCTGCCAACACTTCTTGGATGAAGTGCTGACAGCCAATCAGATCTCACGATGAGATGTGTGGTTTGGCTCCGCCCAGATATATATGTGATTTTACTTTTGATTTTCTCAGTAACTATTGAACGGATTTACACCATTTAAGCAAAAGGCACGAGTCTGCACTGAGGACTACCTTTCTGCCAAATTTGGTGTAATTCCATTCAGCAGTTCGGGCTGTAGCTGCGGCTAAATGTCCTATGGGAAATTGCATGGGGAAACATGTTTTGGGACCCCCCTTTTTTCTCAGGCCCCCGCTACACAAATCATCAAGACTTTCAGGATTTCAGGACTTTCAGGATTTCAGGACTTTCAGGATAGGAAAAGTTTTGAACATTTTGCGAAGATTCGTCAATCGGTGCCAAAGTTATTGGGAATAGAATGTTGTGGATTTCCTATGGAAAAAAGGCCCTATCTATAACTACCTACTGGCGACCGCCAGTAGGTAATGTGTGTGTGTATATATATGTGTGTGTATATATGTTCATTAAAAAAACAAAGGTTACAGAGACGTTATAGCTAGACTTAGATTTCACTCGTACCAAACCATTGAAATTCAGCAGTTATAGTAATTTAACCTTACTATAACTTACGCGCAAGCAATGCACTGCTTATGACCTCACATATTACATCACTTATGACATGGTCAGTGACATCACTTATGACATGGTCAGTGACATCACTTATGACATAATGATTACATCTCAAATGATATCAATTATGTCATCACATAATTCACAGAACCACTCACACACCGATTCACACCACCATTCAACCTCTCATACACCCACTCACACACCCAAACAACCTTTAATTTGCCTCTTGTTTCTGACCTTTACTCTGCCTCTTTCTGACCTTCATTCTGCCTCTTGCTGCTCATTTATAACCTCTATTTTGCCTCTTTCTGCTAGTTTCTGACCTATATTTTGGGATTTTTCTACTCGTTGCTGACCTGTATTTTGCCTCTTTCTGCTTGCTTCTCACTTTCTTTTTTTCATCTCTCTACTCATTGCTGACCTTTATTTTGCCTCTTTCTACTCATTTCTCAGCTTTATTATGTCTCTTTCTGCTCGTTTCTTGTCTTTATTCTGCCTCTTTCTGCTTTTTATGTCCATTATTATGTCTCTTTCTGCTTCCTTCTGACCTGTATTCTTCCTCTTTCAGCTTGTTTCTTACCTTTATTTTGCCTCTTTCTGCTCGTTGCAGATCATTATTCTGCCTCATTCTGCATGGTTTTGATCTTTATTCTGCCTCTTTATGATCATTTCTCACCTTTATCATGCCTCTTCTGCTTATTGCTGACCTTTATTCTTTCTCTTGCTGCTTGTTTCTGACCATTATTCTTCCTCTTTCTGCTCATTTCTGACCTTTATTATTCTTCTTACTGCTCATTTCTCACTTTTATCTTGCCTCTTTCTGCTTGTTTCTCACCTTTATTTCCCCAGGACCGCTGGGGGAATCTCAAGGCCCCTGATTACCCAGTCAGCTCCCTGCCTCCTCTGGGAGACAGCATTGCTCTTGCAAGTAGGGAGCTGCTCGAAATGCAGCCCCTGCATGCATGAGCAATTTGTTTCATCTCTTTCCCTTCTCGCCTATCTGCAGGCAGTGAATGAGCTGAAACCTCCACTTCCAGCGGGCAAGAGCACTTTGACAGCGCCCACCCATTAGAACAAGCATGGTTGCTTTGGCTTAGCTCCCGCCAAGCAAATGCAAACAGCTATGTCCTGGGAGTGGGCACCCAGGACATTGCAGGAGCCTGCATGGGGTGGTGGCAGTCCCCATGGACATAAATGGTTGAGTGAATGGTTGAGTGGAAGCGTAGTGCTTGGGTGATTGCAAAAATGCATCGGTAGTTCCTGGGTGATTGCATAAGTGCAGCGGTACTGCCTGGGTTATTCGATGACTGCATGGGTAGTGGCTGTGTAAAAGAAAGAATGCAAGGGTAATGACTGTGTTTTGCTATTAGTGCAAAACTTGTGCTTCAGAGAATGGAAAAGTGCATGGGTAGTGTCTACGTGAAAGAATGAATTCCTGCCTGATTACATGAGCAACATAATGATCATTTTCAAGTAGTCTAAAGAAACAAATCACATATAATTAAACTTTAAGCATGTTTTCACGTTATCATGCATATTTTATTATGTATTCTTATATTTTAAATAATTTAGATACATTACTTAGTGGAAGTATTTTAGAGTAGTATTGTCCTAAACAGCATTAAAACTCTTCTCAAACTTCAACGGTACCTACTATAAAGAAGAAAAACTGTTATTTAATGATAATATATTACTGAAATTATAATATTATATTTATAGCAGCTCAACATAAATTTAGAATTACATAACATTTTCAGATTTCCTTTTTTGCTGTTCTCAGATTCCACTTAACTTCACCAGACACAGTCATTTCAATGTGGTATCATCATTGAACAGCGGGGAAAACCGAACAAATTGATTGTAGAAAAAAAAAACAAATCAACATAAAGCATCATTTTCAATATCTGTAGCTACATGCTTTTCTATCTACACCTTGTTGATTACTTTCTTAATCTACATAAACTATAATATGTATCTCAAATACATTTGCCAAAATATAGACTCTCATTGACATCTGGTACAAAATAGACAACACATATATAAACTCTTTCCTTTTTAAACAGAATTTTCCAAATGCAATTACTGCAAATGATAATCCAAACACTAATTGTAAATACTAATAGTTTACATTCCTGTTAACTATCTGTTCACATCTTCCCAATTGGCCGAATGATGTACTCAAAACATTGGTTTCAAAAATAACAAATATGAATTTGGTAATTCATAAGGCAATCTAGGTTTTAATTCCAACTGGGTATCATTGCAATATGCCCATCCTTTATTACACTTCAAGTACACAGTATATTGTCCAGATGTTGTAGTAGGCCTATCATGGAAAATAATTGCCAGTGCTATAAAAGTTCTTCCTTAAATAGATATTGACTTGCAGTAAAAAATGTAATTTTCATTTCCAATTTTCTTCCATTTTCTCTACAACGTTGTATCATTAAAATGTTTCTATATGAAATGAAGACAATATATCTGATCTACAATGCGAACATCTCATAATCTGATTGGCTGTTTTTATCAATTTGTTAAAAGGTACTGATTTGCAGTCTGGTATTGTCAAATATATGAATTGTTCTGTTTGTGTTTCAGTGCTGGTAGTAAATGAACACTCTTCACATTTATGATCCCATCTGTAACTTAGTCCATATAAGTTTTCAATCTGTATTCCTTTGTGTTTTACTACTCCAAGCATAAGGATTAGAAATTCTTGAAATTTTTGTGCATCTTGTTGTATATTAAGTATAAATGTAAAAGAAACAGTACATATATCCAAAAGATGCCGAATGCCAGAAGCAGTATGGATTTTACTTCTATCAGTTACCAACTGTTGAAATACATGATGTAGTAAAGAGGAGAATCTTTTTTCAAGATTACCCATAATTTCATGATGAAGATCTTGTAGCTAAAACACAACATTCTGAATCACATTAGCATAACAGTTGATACCTGAAATATTTTCCAACTGACATCCTACAATGTCATCAACAGTTGATATTTTCTGTTTCTTCCCACCTTCAAGTTTCTCTTCAATTGTTTTTTTTGTTTTGGAACCACAGTTGAATGTTTAACATATTTCTGTTTTGGACACACTACAGATTTCTCATATATGGGAAATTCACCTAAATGAGGTGTATAAAGTCTTCCTAAATTATTATACTCTCTTACACAATTTGCATTATCAGTAACCTTTTTCTCATCAAAAGCCATCAAATACAAACCAGACAATGTTCTTACTCAAGATAATGCAACGTATGCCATTCCCTCTTTGAACACTGTACTTCCGATATTTACAAAAGCACTTTCTATACTTAAACTTTGAGATTCATGAATAGTTACTGCATATGCTAAAGACAGAGGAAACTGTTTTCTACGAACATACACATCTTTTACAAGCAAAAAACATACAACACAATGCCCAACCTGGTTTACCTCTTTAATCTGATCAAATTTTATAATAAAAAATTCTATTACATCTCTGTTCTGAAATTTTAAAAAATCAACAACTTTTCCTATTTCTCCATTTACTAAACCGTCTTCTACATTCAAATTCCGCTGTAAAATTACCTGACAGTTTATAAATACATGTAAAGTCTTTTCTAAGCCTGCAGTTTCAGATGCAAACTTTTCTAAAGAATGCAATTTATCCTATAGTTTCTCTGTGAGAATAATAGTCACTCCCTGGTGTTCAATTTGATTAATAACTTCAATTGTCATTATTTGTTGTTTTTCCAGTTTCAAAATTCTTGATTAAATGTAGAACACTCTTGTAGCGTAGGCATTAGGCAAACTATAGACTTATTTTCTCCAAGCTTATTTTACATTGTTTCAGCCACTGTGTTTCCAGTAGTAAACAAGTTCCTTAGTAGCCAACTTTCTAAAGCTTGTTTACCATGTTTTGTCAAGACACCAATTCATATATCTTAAAGAATATTTCCATAATCCTCTTCACTTGCTTGTTGCATATTCCTAATAAGTTCTTTATATTGAAAATGTAACCAAATGTTTACATTTCCAATACTTCCTGACGATTTCCTACTGTCTTCATGGACAAGTGTTTTAAAAACAGGTTGCCCTTTTACACGAGTTAGTTGTAGTAGATCTCCAAATACAAATAAATGCTTTCCTCCAAACAGAACATCGTATTCTATTTTTAATATCTGTTGCATTCTTAAATGTACAAAGGCAAGCATTAAGTTTGAAACCATGCCCACCTCATCAGTGATTACATTTTTCATTTTCTTCAGTACTCTTGACACTTCATAACAAGCTTCTCCAGATAGCTTCTGATATTCCAATGTATTATCATGTTCAACTGGTAGTTTAAGTAATCTATGTGAAGCAACCCCTTTAATGTTGTGTGCTGCTTATCCAATTGGAGCTGTTACAACACAAGATAAATGTGATTCTGTAGATTTGTGTAAATAACTTGTCAAAACTTTAATCAAGAAACATTTTCCTGTTCCAGCTTCACTGCTGAAGTACATTAGAATAGGTTTAAGTGATGAACATTGGCATTCTTCTTTTTCGTGCAACAAACCATGTTGTATCTGTTCTTTCACTTGTAGATATATTTCTTTCTGTTCAATATTTAGTTGTTCTTCTAACTTTTCCAACAGAATAATATCCTGTTGTGCTTGTTGCATTGCAGTTTCTACCTCATTCATGGCTATTGCTGCTTCATTTTCGATAATTGGCTGTCCCAGTGGATCTTGACTTAGTGGAGCAGGACTTTGACAACTGTCTCTAGCTATTTCAGCTGCAATAGTACTTTCTTGTTCAATCTCATCATTTAACATTTGTAGATACGTAGGGAAAATTGTCATTTGAATTCTATCTTTACATGCATTAAAAGAATCTTCCCCAAAAAAAAAAATTAAAAATAAAAATAGCATCCAAAATCTCCAAGTAATTCCGTTTCACTATGACAAGGCTTGAATAGTTGCAGAAGTGCTAAATATACAAATTCCCTTTTATATGGGCTTTCACAACTGAGATTTCTGTGGTTAATAAGATTTCCTTTGCCATGTTTTACCAAACATCCGTCACATCCATTTACTGCACATTTTTCTTCTTTTATATTTTCTGTAACATTTCTTTTAAAGTTGTAATGTTGAAGTATTTCATACATATATAGGTTTTTAGATGTGGACTCCTTTTGGGATAGTATGTATCCAACATATTAGTTTTAACAATATCTGAACTTTCTGGTTCATTCAGTGCTAAGTATTCAATTTCTTGTAATGTTTTCAATAATCTATTTCACATGGAGGCAAGACTTAAACTTACCCAAAGGATTCCTTTTGACTTTGAATGTAAACTGGCAGAGGTCAAGCGATCCGAACATTCATAGGATCCAATCTCTCAGTGGGAAAGCATCTTCAAGCTAAAGCTGTACAATTTCTTGCTAAGACTCTTTTCTTGTGAAATTTATGCTCACATTTCTTTCATCTCTGTCTTTTCAGATTTGGTTATATATGTGGTAACATAGCAAGCAACAGAAATTGAATTATCTGCAACATATTGAATATCCATGTTTGCATTCCACATTTTCAAAATCACTAGATTGTAGTCAATACAATACTTTGAATCTTCCGAGTTATTGTATCTCTTACTGCTAACATAAAATTAATTACTGTTCCTTTAGAAATTATTGGACGTGGGACTCCAAAACATTAGACTAGTATTTTCTTCATCAGTATTTTCCATATAGATGACTTTGAAACCGTAAAACTTGTTGTCTCAAGCTGTTTTCTCCTCCTTCTCTTAGAATGCAACAGGTAACATACTGTTCAATGAAAGACAAAACACTTTCATTGGTATCAGGTACACATTTTGTAGAATTATTGATCCATAATAGCATGTGTATATGAGGAGCACCTCGAGCTTGGTACTCTTTTCGCCAAAAGAAATCAGTAACTTCTCCAAGAGGAGGAATATTTGTACTGCAGATAAATGATATCATACCTTGAAACCTATGGCTAAAATATCTGCAGACATTTACAGGATCCAAGGAACAGAATTCTCCAGGTGTCTTCAATTCAATATTTTTGACTTTTGAATTTGTTTCTCGTAGAAATTCAAGTAAATTGTCCCACGCATATTCAGCACTGCTAAGTTTTAAAAACCATGTATGGGTACCTAAGTTTCTCAACATACATTTAAGTCCACCATGACGACCTAACCAATATTCATTGGTACCACGTTGACATGCCATCAAATTAATTAACAGTGATTCTAAATCTTCATCTCTTTGTTGAACTTTGTCCATGAATTCTTTTGCAGAAACATGTTGAAGATGAACTCCTGCTGTTAATATGTGGTTCACTGCATATGAATGAACAGAAAAATCACTTTCAAACAAAAGATTAAATATATATGGAATGCACTGTCGAAATCTTGGATCTTCAAAGTACAATCTTGTCGAGCTGTATTCTGAAGCTGGAATCTGTACAGCCTGCTAATCAAATTGTCCACCTTTCCAGTGGGGAACAGCTGTGGAAAACAAAGAGCTTCTAAACTTTTTTCCCATACGCTCATGGGAATTCCCTTTGCTTCCTTCTTTTGAAATAATTCAATACTGTTTCCTATCACTTTCTTTGAATGTAGAGGATCTAGAGTATAATGATCAAAAATCTCCTCAGTCCTAGACTTGTCCACTTTTTCTATTTGGCCACTTGAAATTTCTGTTTCATCTTCTAAGCAATTTTCCTGTTCATCAACATTTACATTCTTATAATAAATATTATTCTGTATCCGATATAATGTAGCCTTATGAAGCTTATTAACATTTACAAAATCTTGCCATATTTTTCAACTCTTTGTTGGTACCCCATTAACTAGAATAACTATCGGCTCATTTTCTCCCGGTCTATACCAAACAGTTTAAAAAATCTTCGTAAAATCTAAAAGTAAGTACACAACTCTTCCTTTCAGATCTCTTTGTAAATCTGTTGGAGGCAGCTTGCGTGTTTTAGGCTCCACACAAACTAAAGCCTGAAATGGGTGCACAGATTGAATAAGAATGGACTCATATGCTTTCAAATCTGCCAGTTCTGGAGGAATAGCTAGCAACTCTAAGTTGGTATGTGCCGCTCTAGCTGTTATTTTGTTTTCTTCTAATTGTTGTAACAATATTTACAAATACTTTGATGAGTAGCCAACTCAAACCGACCTTCTACCAACAAATAATCACCAAATTGCTTGCCCTTATCTTTGTTTTCCTTTTCACTTTTTAAATATGAATCAACATTCCTAGTTTGACTTCTATAGTGAGTACGTCGACAACAAATACACACATAATTTGGTTTTTCAGATGAAAGTGTCTTATACTTTGTAATTTCTTCTGCAAACTCGTCAATACTAATATCTTCCCCCTCTTCTTCAACACCTACACTTATCAAGCTCTCACTTTCTTTACACTCCTCTTGTGAACCAAAAACACAAAACTGTATATCATCACCAACATTTTTTACATCTGATACTGAACCGTGTAAAAGAGCTGTGTTCATTTTACTTAAAGATAATGCAGGACTTTTTACTTAGTAGAGTCTCCTTACTAACTTTCACATTTTGAGTAGTGTACTGCTAACATTCTTAAATGATGAAAATCACTTTGACACACCTTTCTTGAAAGACAAGCCAGAGAATAGCCCTGCAAGTAAGTATATTTTCTTACTTTACATGGATCTAGTTGTTGTAATATCTTAATCTTCTGTTTAAAATGTTTTTTTGGCATATTCTCTTAAACAAATTTGTAATATGTCAATATATTCATGTTGAATACTGCAAACACTACTATAATACCACTTATTTACCAGAGCTTGTGTATGCCTCACTTGAACTTCTTCAGGTATTACTTCTTTCACATTCCTAGGAGCCATCTTTTCTTTTGGAATGGGACAACCATCTTTCATCTCATAGCATCGACCACTAGTATCAACTGCATGAACTAATGTGTTCTGTTGAAAATAGCTTTCTTAATTAAAGAGTACTAGAAGTGTGCTTCCATTCACCAGTGAAAATTTTACAACATTTTCTTCTATTAATCAGTCTTTTTCTTTTGCTTTGGTCCATAAACAGCAATGTTATATCAAATGTTTTTATTCGCTTTAATACTATATAAATCATTTTGTTTCAATTTAAAAGCAATATCTATTACACTTTCAATGTGTTGCTTCTTTTTGTACACTGCTGATCTTCTTTTATAATTTTTGCAATCTTTTAATACATTTTGAGTTACTCTACTTCGAAACATTCGTACACGTATCTCTCAAAATTTTTTTTACTTTTTGTGACGTGTTCTTTTTCCCAAAATGATTTTGTTTTCCTTTACATCTCTTTATTGCTTGTGCTTTGTTGTAAAAGTGTCCTTTTTGCTTTCATTACTATTGTCTTTCTTTAATCTCTCTGCAAGTGTTTTAATAAATTGTTTAGTACTCTTACCGGAACAAATGTATACTCAGTACATTTGTGGTCTTTTTCGAGTGCATTGTTTTTACTTTTGTTTAGGGAACTTATGTTTTCTCTGTTCTCTTCTCTTTTCATGTTTTCTCGCCATATTCAATTGATAATCCATACAAAATAATCTTCTACACAACAAAGAATAGTTTGAATAGTTTGTTACATCAATTAACAATTTTAAATTAATAACATTTCAATATAACTAGTAAGCAAATAATTACAATTGCATTGCTATTGCATTTATAACAAATAAAAAAAGAAAAGTGCAAAAACAAGCAACACAACTGCAGAAAGAAAACAAAGGTGCTGACAGAGAAAGAAAGAGACAGAAAAAAAGAAAGGTTTAGAAACTGCTAAAAGAAATACACAAACAACAACACAGCTACTGAAAAATGTAAGAAATGCAGAAAGAGGCAATGGAGGTGCAGAAAGGGACAACAGAAGAAGAGAAACACAAGTGCAGAAAGACAGAAAAGAACAGTTAAAAAATACAGGAGATGTGCAAAAAATGAGTTAGCAGGTGCAAAAAAGGGGCAAAAGGAATGCAGACAGAGGCAAGAGAGGTGCACAAACTAGCAACAGATGTACACAAAGAGGAAAGAACAATATGAAAGAGACAGGAGGATTGCTAAAAGAAGCAACAAAGGTGCAGAAAAAGGCAAGACCGGTGGACATAGAGGCAAAGAGGCACAGAAAAAAGTAGCAAAAGTACAGAAAGAACAAAACATATACAGAAAGAAGCACGAGAGCTGCTCAAATTGATAAAAGAGGTATCCAAGAGGTAAAAGAAGATGTAGAAAGACTTAAGAGATGTGTAAAATGAGGGAAGAAAGCTGAACAAACACATAAAGGAGGTAGAGAAGAGGAAAGACCGGTGCAGATAGACATTCGAGGGTTGCACAAAGAAGCGAAAGAGGTGCTGAAATTAACAAGAGAAGTGCAGAATGAATCAACAGAACTACACAAAGAGATACGACAGGTGCAGAAAGAGACAAAATAAATGAAGAAAGAAGCAAAAGAGGTGAAAAGAAGTACAGAAAGAACCAAGAGAACTCTAGAAATGCAAAAATGCATTCTTTGCAATGTTACTGTTATAAGTCTCACCATATTATAGAAACATGCAAACATGCGTCTCTACCATTCACGGAAAAAACATAGGTTTCAGGGACGTTATAGTTAGTTGGACATTTCAGTCCTACAAAATCATAGAAATTCCGCCGTTATAGTTAGTTGAGCTAACTATAACTCGCACCCCCGCAATGCACTGCTGATGACATCACATATTTCATCATTCATGACATGGTCAGTGACATCACTGATGACATCACTGATGACATCTCAAGTGACATCACTGATGACATCATCCAGTGAATGTGTTTTACTTTCAAATTCAAATATGTATTATATATATACCAAGCTGATTTGAAGAATGAGTGGATGTATAAGTGACTGGAGGGAGGATTTAGTAGGTGTGCGACTTACTGTTTAAGTGAGTGATTAAATGTGTCTTACTGAATACATGGGTTAGTGACTAAACTGTGTGAATGTATGTATCAGTCTGTCTGTTGTTGTATTACCTGCTGCATTAGTTGGTCAGTAGCTCCAAGGGTGTCTATATGGGTTATTGATTTGAATTGTATGGGAGACTGAGTGTGTGTGGTTGGATGGGGGTGTGGCTCTGTATAGATGTGTCAGTGGTTAATTGACTGTGTGTATGACTTTAAGAGTACATGTGGTAACAGTTGTATGGGTGAGTGAGTGTATGTATGGATGTGTTGGTGAGTGACTGGATGTCTCAGTGGTAGATATCAAAGTAAGTGCAAAAGTAAAAGGCAGTGTATGTGAGAGTTGAAATATATAAATGTCTATATGTGAGAGTCAGTGATTGTGAGAGTGGCTGTATGGATGAGTGTATGCTTGTATTAGTGATTATATAAGAGAGTAAGTATGCGTTAGTATCTGTATGAATAAATGAGGTGGAGTGTGTATAACTGTAGGTGAGTAAATGGAACTGTGATTGATTCTTTGCATGACTGATTAGGATGAGTGGTGGTGTGTGAGTGTCAGTATAGGTGTATGAGTGCATATGATAGTATAGTATTAATCAGTGACTGCATGTATAAATGGTTGTATGGGTGAATGAGTGGATGTGTGTGTAGACCTAGGAATCAGTGAGTGCGTTTGTAGTAACTGGTATTGGTGTGTCAATGGTTTTGAAAATGGTAGTCTGTATTTTTCAGGGGGTGTATCAAAGGTTATATTAGAGTGTGAGGAGGTGCATCAGATTGTCACATGGATGATGTCATCAGTGATGTCATTTGAGATGTCATCAGTGATGTCACTGACCATGTCATGAATGATGCAGTATGTGACGTCATCAACAGTGCATTGCGGGGGCGCGAGTTATAGTTAGCTCAACTGACTATAACGGCATAATTTCTATGGTTTTGTAGGAGTGAAATGTCCAACTAACTATAACGTCCCTGAAACCTATGTTTTTTTCCGTGAATTGTAAAGGTTTTTTAAATGCTAATTTGTAACTATAACGTCCCTGAAACCTATGGTTTGTTCAGTGAATTTCAAAGGTTTTTTAAATGATAATTTGTAACTATAACGTCCCTGAAACCTATGGTTTTTTCAGTGAATTTCAAAGGTTTTTTTAAATTCTAATTTGTAATTATTTTCTTCTTCAAACATATCATTTTTTCAGTGATTTTAAATTATAACTTCATTGTCAACCTAGTGAAAACAGCCAATAACCCCAGTTTTCCAGCAATAGCTTCCAAAAAAAAAATTTGTCACTAATGAGAACAACAACTAACGGTAATAATATATAGAGTAGACGTCCCTGTGCAAAAATTAACACAAAAGCACCAGTTTCTGATATTTTCAATGAGCAGCCAAATCTGGGGTGTGATCCAAAAACAGGGAATAAGCCATGTTTGCAGTAGGTATCTAACATCTGCATTTTACTGGTGTAAACCAGGACGACCACCTACAATGTGAAAGGTATCGCAGCCCAGAATCACATCTGAAGCGCAACATATGTCATAGAGTTATTGATCACGCAGCTCAAACACCCATAAAGGCCACAACACTTACTGTCACCAGCCTCAGGACGTCCCCCCGGACCACCCCCTCCCTACTACCACCGAGGCAGCGCAGAAAAGGACAGCGGACCTTCCAAAAATGGCATGGTCCCTCAGCCGCACAATAATTGAATGTTGGCAGATATGACAAGCAAATATGTGTGAAAGACGCAACTCATCCATCAATAATAATAATGCACGCAATACCAAGTGTAGCGGTGATGTGCTGGACAGACCTCACTATACAGATCATAAACCTCTCCATCAGTACATATACTGCTGGTGCTTTTACTGTTGTGGACAGTGGGCGCAACCATGTTACCTCAGACAGTGGGGAAGATCTCAGTCATGTACCTATGTCGTCGTCCCCTGTAAGCGGAAACGCAGTGGGCTACTCCAACGTATGCCACTCTAGCATAGGAGTATGAATAAATAAGCCGAGGCTCTGGGCGTGGTTCACTTGTGAACTGTGAAGACCAACGAGTGTGCCAGAGTGGCGGGCCTCACCCTGCCACGTGGCTGCCACCATGTCCGCGGGCCTTCTCGACACAGGCCCCCTGCGAACACAGCGGCACAGCACCGCAGACTTATGTCTGTACAGACTACTGCCTTTGATCTACACCACAGACAGCAGAGATCACAATTCAGATGGAGTGGCAATTGCAGATGACGCAGTCCAGTACGCAAGATACATTGCTCCCAGTGCGGCCCTCTCAAACCACGCATCATCGCAGGGTGCGCACACGCTGAGCGCCAAAGGTACTACTAACTCAGAGCAGCATAAGTCATCGCCACGTTGCCGTATTGAGGCAGAATTTATGCGACAAAAGACATTGCTACCAGTGCGGCCCGCCCAGACCACGCATCATCGCAAGAGTCCAGTAGGCACCTAACTATAGCGTCCCTGAAACCTACTCAATATCCTTTTAGTATCCTTGCTTCAAGAACTTCTTTTATATCAGTTATAGCTTTACTACAATGACCAAATTCATCTTGAAAGTCCAAATGAACAATAAATGGCAGTCTACACTGCGGATAGCAGAGCCATATTTCAAATTCAGTTTTGATTTATTAATTGCAGAGTGAACTGTACTCTGTGTCCTCCGATTTTGTCAGGAGGAAGTGACAAAAAGCATTCCTCGATGTCTGAGCTGACTACTGCCTTCAATCTACACTTTGGACAGCAGGGCTCACAATTCAGATCAAGTCAGGGCGAATTTCTCTGGTTTTATATGAGTCAAATGTCCAACTAACTATAACGTCCCTGAAAACAATGTTTTTGTCAGTGAATTTCTAAGGATTTTTAAATGCTAATTCCTAACTATAATGTCTGTAAAACCTATGTTTTTTTCAGTGAATTTCAAAGGTTTTTTACCTATATTTTTTCACATTTTTTTGTAATATTTTGGAATTCTATTATCTTTTTTTTTTAAATTTGAAAAATTATGTAATTTTTTATATCTTCAAAAAAAAGTATGTATATATATATATTTTTTTTTAGAAAACTATACTCCCATACCGGCAGTGTACCAAGCTCCATCACTAGGCGAATCCTATCCGCGATATTGCGAAACTCGTTAAGGATGCGCATTTCGCATCCGAGGCTTCGTAACACCATGTCCCGCCTAACATCATATACGTGTAAGGTCGTGCCAGCTCCTAGTTTGGCATGCAACGGCTGCGCGGTACCAATACGCGCGTTACGTCATCTACGTATAGGGTTGCGCCGGCTGCGCGTTCCCATATGTGACGAGTGCATGCTGCCAGGCCCTGTGTTACGTCATAGATGTATGGTATCGCGCTGGGTACGCCATTCCCTCATTTATTTTTTTATGTCTCAAAACTATATCTAAATAAATTTAAAGTGTATATGAGAGCAAGCGATAATCTAAAATATTTTCCACATTCATATATTTCTAACTGTAATAAACTTATATTATGGTAAATATATTTTCTCAAAATCGTGTCGGGTGCGGCCTCCTTGCGCGCTCGGTGCGCGATTGCCATGTGACCTTAAAAAAAGCTTTTGATTGGTTCATAGCATTTCCCAATGTAACAGTTGGATGATCCCACCCATTTTAGTCATTCTCTCTACACCGTTTGATGAGAGACACCTCTTCTACTTACAGAGCTTTATTGAAAACTTTTTTGCTGTGTACACATATCTGATAGTACATACAACATGCAACGATCATCTTGATCAATAATCATGTTCTGTACAGTAGCCGCCCATGTGTGATAGCCATGCATCTGAAACATTATATCAAAAAACAAATGTGTGTTACACGATGCCCCTGGTGTGTGTGTGCGTGCATTATTGTGCTGCCTTTCGGCCTTGGTATTGGTGGCTCGAAGGGGTATCATCAGCCCCGGGCAGAGTGCACATCCTAGATTACATGTGACAAACAGTAAAGAATAATGTGTAGATTTGTGTTGCAGTATGCTCTGTTGTCAGTCTTTACCAGTATAGTAGTGTGTCATATGTGAGACTTTCAGATTCACGTTTGACATGCATTGCTTGACTGTAATGAGAGTTATCTCTGTGTATGACGTAACCTCACTGCTGATCCTCCCTCCATCTGAGCACATTCACATGTGTGCGCTTCGCGATAGCAATACTTTCAATAATACCTCACACCATTGACATGCGTGACTGCGCATATCCACAAGCTTGACAACGACATGTGATGTTGTCCATTCAATGTTTTCGGACGGCATCTCATTAGCGATAGTTGCCGCCCTCCCGGTACATGCTACATTAATTTAAATTGCGGATTGTGCGATCTCAAAACTGCAACAGGGACACACACATAAGTACACTTCCTGGCCAGGCAGGAACTGAACAACGCCCAGGTCCCGGAATAATTATTCACACCCCTACACTGGCCTGCTACACACAAGCCCAGCCCACTTTGCGTACGTATAAATAGGATAACAATGACGCCACATGTCCCAGTTCTTCCACACTGCTTCAGGTGATGTGGCCGCATCCACCACGCATATCACAATTCGCAAAAAATAAAAGGGATCCATGAGGTGTACATCATTCTGGCAATCAAAACTTCTTCTGAATTGTGAACCCTGCTGGCCATCGTGTTTGGACACAAACCAATGACAGCAGGTGAGCAGTGGGGCCTGGGTGCACAGGGGCTGCAATTGAGCGCGGTGCAGTGGGAGGGATGGGGTGCATCAGCCTGGGTGCACAGGTGCAAACAAGCAATGTTGCCGTGCGTAATGATGTGAGCTCTGACCTCATTCAGTCACATCTCTGTCTCATTTTAAGGACCTACTGGACCGTACTGTAGGCCTGAGCCAGCGGGCAGGGCTGCCCTACAGACACGTGGCGTTGACTTTTGGGGCACTGTAGTGAGCTGATTACTAAGTGTACATGCACACAGGCTTGCGCCACCGAATTGCACGTGCACATTATGCTTCTAGCATGCGCTCTGTTCCTTTGTATGTGAACGTTGGCATAACATATTATTTACCCTTGTTTATTCTCGTGCACTCCAACTCCTTTTTGAACCATGATTACCACTAACAGTTGGTTTGGTAGATCGTACTTCAAGAAGGAAGGATGCACTCAACTGGTGTTCTCTCTTAAGCTTGAAATAAACCTTCATTTACCTTAAGACGTTTCTACCATTATATTATTTCTCCCTTTTCAGACACTGAGTTAGTTGCACGAAAAAGCATGCAGCAGGTGCTCAACCGGTGCTAATGCTCTGGCCTTTCTGACGCATTCCATCGTGGCATCAAGACACCGTCCCAGACCGGACACCTGCTGTGCCACCCTGAGAGGCACCCTGGAGTCGGAGCTTGCATTGGCTCATCGTTGGACACACCGGTTGTGGCAGGTGAACAGTGAAGCCTCGGTGCGCAGGACCTGCATTTGAGCACAGTGCGGGGGAAGGGCCTGGGGTCCAGCAGCCTGAGTGCACAGGTGCAGTCAAGCGATGTTGCCGTAGATGATAATATAATCTCTGGCCTCATTCATATCTTTATTTCATTTTAAAGACTTGCTGGACCGCACTGTTTCTCGTGGACCCCAGCATCCCAGACACACAGGTGACAGAAGGTGAAGAGTGAGGGCTGGGTGCAGTAGGCCGACGATCTGTCTCCTCCTCCCTCTGTTCTTTTAACTCTCCCTCCCCTTCTCCCTTCCACCCACTCACTCACTGTCCCATTCTCACTTATCTCCTTTCATTCTGACTACCTTTCTTTTTCTCTTGGACATGGCACACATACTTATGTTTCTTTTTTCTCTTGCAGGTTTTGTACGCTGCTTCCGGAGGAGTCCCATCCACTTCTTTCATGTTTTACTGTTGTTCGAATAAAGTTACGTTTCCATTTATTCTTGTTTAGTTTAATAAAAGTTATTTTTTTTACCAATAAATAAGTGAGTGTATGGGTCTTCTTTTTCTAACAACACTTGTTTATAGTTTATTGTGAAAATCGGCGGTTGATAGGTTATGAGGGAAGACGTTTGCAATTTTGCGGCGCACCTACCAAATATAAACCAACAGACTATTACATAAATGAAGCCTGGGTAATTCTACAATGGCAAGGGTTCTATGAGTGTATCACTTTATAACACCATGAGTAATGCCCGTGTGATTACGGAACCAATAAGGCACTGCCTAGGTCCACCGAGGCTTCAAGGACTGGCAAGGCCCACCCTGCATATTTAAGTAAAGCCCCGGAGGTTGCCGATCCCTGGTCTTGAGTTGGCCTCGAAGCCCCCCGAACAATTTGTAAACAGTACCTGGGGAGGTGTCGATCCCCTAGTCTGCGAAAAGTCTCTGTGCCCTCCTGCGCCTAATTTACATGTGAGATTAAGGTCCCCAGTGCTGCAGAGACCCCGCAATATAATAATAGGATTGGCCCCGGAACATTACCCACCAGTGGGCTCATTTAAATGAACGGGTGAGACCCCGCCTCATTTGTTTTTCTCCATTTTTACCATCCAGATCCGCTTTATTAGAGCGATATGAGGTTTTCCTCCTCTCGCTTCAACGAGGCAAACAAGAATTTACTATCACAGGGTGGAACTAATGCTCCCTCCCTGTAATTGCAAACATAAATGTCCCGCGGATGCACACCCCGGGACATTGTATGACCTGCGCCTGGGAGGTGGCGCTCCATAGGGCCATGATGCATTAAAATATAAATCCTACCAGCGGTAGGATCACATAGTCCGATCAGCCGATGACCCTGGGATGAGTAGAAACAGCTTCACCAAGAAAACGGGTCTTCAGCAGAATGCAAGCAAGCTCAAAATCTTGGTGAGTGCTGCCTTCTTTTTACCATCTCCCGCTCGTCGCCAAATTTATGTAGTGAAGAGGAAGACAGCCTTGGATCCGTTAAGTAGATTTATTGCAGGAAAAGAAGACAGCTTAAACAGCCACCAACAGGACCAGACAGCAAGGCAACCGTCTTCTCCAGCACCGTGTACAAACTCCCCAAGATTCCCCTCATGACAGCCCTACATTCTAACATTACATACTTATATTGTAGTAGCATTACATACTAACATTCTACTATGACTTAAATTGGAATACTACACAGAGCACATGACTATACAGCAATGAGCTCACGGTTTAATCCCTGAGTCTTCAGACCAGTAGGGACGAGTAGTTTGCTTCCCACTCCCTGTATAGTATAAATGCATACTAACACTACTTCCACAGTTATACTACAGCGGCCAGTATGCTACAGCGCCCTGAGCCTATCACTTTACAACAATCAGCTCGGTTTGATCCCTGAGTCTTCACATCGGTAGGCATGAGTACTTCGCTTCATACTTCTGGTATAGTATAAATGCACGGTAGAGGTCAGTAGTTCGCTTCCCACTCCCTGTATGGTATAAACGCCTACTAACACTACTTCCACAGGTATGCTACAAAGACCAGAACACATCACTTTACAGCAATGACCTCACGGTTTAGGCTCTCGGTTTCATACCCGAGTGTAGCAGCATCTCATCTCAGCACCATGTCACTCTGAGCAAGACCGCTCTTTCAGTCTGGTAGGAGTGACTACTTCGCTTCACGCTCCCCCACAGAGGTTACAGTGCTCCTATCCTCCTGTTTCCTACCCTTTTCGCCCTTTTTCACCTTTACTCATTTCAGTGGAATCAAAAAATGGCTGCCAACACTTCCTAGTTGCAACCGCTCGCAGCGAATAAGCATCAAGCTCGTGCTCGTAACGCCTCAGCCAATCAGATGGCAGAATTCCCAAATATTGATATCTGCAAATGTCGACATTTCTCCAAAACTACTCAACAGATTTACACCAAATAAACAAAAGCGTGCTTTCTAGACCAATACCCTTCTCCCTGCCAAATTTGGGGTAATTCCGTTCACCCGTACAGCCAGTAGATAATATATGTATATGTGTATATATATATTACCTACTGGCGGTCGCCAGTAGGTAGTTATAGTTAGGACCACGTTTCCATAGGAAATCCGCAACATTCTATTTTGAATAACTTTGGCGCCGGTTGACGAATCCTCGCGAATTTTTCAAAATAGGTGGGGCGCTACGCTCCGCTCCTACCCTAAAAGTCTCGGGGGGATTCGTCAAGCGGGGGCTGAGATAAAAGGGGGGTCCCAAAACACGTTTTTCCCATGCATTTTTCCATAGGACCTTTAGACACAGCTACAGCCCGAACGGCTGAACAGAATTACTTGAAATTTGGCAGAGAGGTAGTCCTCAGGTCAAGGAAGTGCCTTTTGTAGGTTTGGTGTAAATCTGTTCAGTAGATTCTGAGAAAATAGCCTTTAAATCAATATATATATCTGTGGCAGCTTACGGTGCGCTTACGGTGCGCTTACCGTACGCGTACGGTGACGTGCGTGAGCGCGATTCTGATTGGCCCTTAGATCTTAGTAAACATTCGAATCGGTTGAAACCAGGAAACGACGGCCGCCATTTTCTCTCTTGCACTCTGACAGGGGGTTGAAAAACAAAGGGCAAAAACATGTAAAGGGGCTGTTTACACAGCTCCCAAGCACCTAGCCATGTCGAGGGAGTCCCCAACGATCCCCCAAGTGAAAAAAGGCAATTTTAATTTTTTCGAAAATTTTGCCGATTACGCTTACCGTACGCGTACGGTAATAAATAATTTTAAAAAAAAAACAATATCCACATTCTCCCCACCCCGTGTGCAAAAGGTGCCCGAAGGGCATCTTTAGTACATGGCTTATATTCATTGAACCAAACATATATTTTACCTGTCACAACGATGCTCATCATATGTCCTCCATGTGCGCACGGTGCGCGAAGCGCATCGTGCGTTCATGGCCCACCTAGCGTAACGTGGGCTTCGCGCACCGCGTGCTCACTGTGCGCGCACGGTGCGCGAAGCGCACCGCGCACGGAACGAACTGCGTTAAGTGGGCGCGCACGCCACAAATGGCGTAAAGTAACTTAGCATTTAAAAAAACGTACAAATTCACTGAAAAAACCATAGGTTTCACACACGTTATAGTTAGGAATTAGCATTTAAAAAACCTTGCAAATTCACTGAAAAAACCATAGGTTTCACACATGTTATAGTTAGCTGGACATTTTACTGATAAAAAACAAATGAAATTCCCCCGTTATAGTTACTGTAGGCAACTATAACTCACGCGACCGTAATCCTCTGCTGATGACATATGTGTCTTTATGAAAAAAAAATATTTGTAATATATGTATAGCTAAAATTTAATGGAAGAAGACATGGGCAAATAAGTGTCTAAATACAGTATTAGCATCAGCAGAGGATTACGGTCGCGTGAGTTATAGTTGCCTACAGTAACTATAACGGGGGAATTTCATTGGTTTTTTATCAGTAAAATATCCAGCTAACTATAACATATGTGAAACCTATGGTTTTTTCAGTGAATATATATATATATATATATATATATATATATATATATATATATATTCACAAACCATTCCTCCGGTTGGGAAGAACAAATGGGATGCACTCTCAGCAACCTTCTTGCGCTTTTTTATTTTATTAGTTACTTTGCTTTACGGGATACAGGCATGAGCAGATCTACGCGTTTCGGTATCCCAGATACCTTGCTCACGATCTGATCGTTGCTGAAGGTTGCTGAGAGTGCGTCCCATTTGTTCTTCCCAACCGGAGGAATTGTTTGTGAATTTAAAGCGGCGTGGTACGGCCGCAGGGACACGCACCCACGAGGAGCGCTGCGTTTGCTCGGTGACTGGGAACCGATGGAGTGGAAAAATATATACATATATATATATATATATATATATATATATATATATATATATATATATATATATATTACCTACTGGCGGTCGCCAGTAGGTAGTTACAGTTAGGACCCTGTTTCCATAGGAAAACCGCAACATTCTATTTTGAATAACTTTGGCGCCGGTCGACGAATCCTCGCGAAATTTTCAAAACTAATGGGGCGCTACGCTCCGCTCCTACCCTGAAAGTCTCGGGGGGATTCGTCAAGCGGGGGCTGAGATAAAAGGGGGGTCCCAAAACGCATTTTTCCCATGCATTTTTCCATAGGACATTTAGACACAGCTACAGCCCGAACGGCTGAACAGAGTTCCTTGAAATTTGGCAGAGAGGTAGTCTACAGGTCAAGGAAGTGCCTTTTGTAGGTTTGGTGTAAATCTGTTCAGTAGATTCTGAGAAAATAGCCTATAAATCAATATATATATCTGAGCCAGCTTACGGTGCGCTTACGATGCGCATACCGTACGCGTACGGTGACGTGCGCGAGCGTGATTCTGATTGGCTGTTAGATCTTAGTAAACATTCGAATCGGTCGAAACCAGGAAGTAGCGGCCGCCATTTTCTCTCTCGCACTCTGAGAGGGGGGTAAAAAACAAAGGCCAAAAACATGTTAACGGGCTGTTTCGACAGCTCCTAAGCACTTAGCCATGTTGAGGGAGTCCTCAAAGATCCCCCATGGTCAAAAACGGAATTTTACATTTTTCAATAATTTCGCCGATTACGCTTACTGTACGCGTACGGTTAAAATTAATAAAAAAAAAAAAATATCCACACTCTCCCCACCCCATGTGCAAATGGTGCCCGAAGGGCACCATTTGTGCATTGCCTCTCACAGCTTGTAAAAAAAGTTAAATATTACCTTTCACAACGAAGCGCATCATATGTCCTCCATGTGCGCACGGTGCGCGAAGCGCATCGTGCGTACATGGCCCATCTAGCGTAACGTGGGCACGCGCACCGCGTGCCCACCGTGCGTGCACGGCACTAACTGCGTAAAGTGGGCGCGTGGTGCGCGAAGCGCACCGTGCGCGCACGGAACGAACTGCGTTAAGTGGGCGCGCACGCCACGAATGGCGTAAAGTAACTTAGCATTTAAAAAAACGTACAAATTCACTGAAAAAACCATAGGTTTCACACACGTTATAGTTAGGAATTAGCATTTAAAAAACCTTGCAAATTCAGTGAAAAAACCATAGGTTTCACACATGTTATAGTTAGCTGGACATTTCACTCGTAAAAAACCAATGAAATTCCCCCGTTATAGTTAGTGCAGGCAACTATAACTCACGTGACCGCAATCTTCTGCTGATGCTAATACTGTATTTAGACACTTATTTGCCCATGTCTTCTTCCATTAAATTTTAGCTATACATATATTACAAATATTTTTTTTTCATAAAGACACATATGTCATCAGCAGAGGATTGCGGTCACGTGAGTTATAGTTGCCTGCACTAACTATAACGGGGGAATTTCATTGTTTTTTTACGAGTGAAATGTCCAGCTAACTATAACATGTGTGAAACCTATGGTTTTTTCACTGATATATATATATATATATATAACCGAGTTCCCATAGGAAATCTGAAAATTCTATTTTGAATAACTTTGGCGCTGGTTGACTTATCTTCGTGAAATTTTCAAAACTAAGGCGCTCTGCTCAGCTCCTACCCTGAAAGTCTCGGGGTGATTCGTCAAGCGGGGGCTGAGAAAAAAGGGGGCTCCCAAAATGTGTTTTCCCCATGCATTTTCCCATAGGACCTTTAGTCGAAGGTACAGCCCGAACGGCTGAACAGAATTACTTGAAATTTGGCAAAGAGGTAGTCCTCAGGTCAGGGATGTGCCTTTTGCATATATGGAGTCAATCTGTTCAGTAGTTCCTGGGAAAATTGGAGTTAAAAGTACATAAATATTTATATGCGCGCACGGTACCATGCGCGAGCGTAATTCTGATTGGTGGTTAGATGTCAGTCAACATTCGAATCAGTCGAAATCAGGAAGTGTTGGACGCCATTTTGTGTGTGGCAGTGAAAAAGAAAGGTGGAGAACGTGAAAAGGGGGCAGGGTAGAGAGTTCCTGACCCCCTAGCCTTTTTCAGGGGGTCCCTGAAGGATCCCCGAAGAGTGAAAAAAACATTTTATTTTTTTTCAAAAAATCGCGGGGTGCGTGCACCCCACAACCGCCATTTTGAGTTTTAGAGGCAGAAGAGAGCTAAAAACACAAGTGGAGAACGTGAAAAGGGGGCAGGGTAGAGAGTCCCTGACCCCCTAGGCCTTCTCAGGGGGACCATGAAAGACCCCTAAGGTCCCAAAAAAAAATAATTATATTATATTAAATCAAGTTTAAGTGTTTAGATGTTAGTTGGCTCTAAAAAGAGCCGTTGTGTTCATTGAGTGTTTTTTTTGTACCTACAAGTAAGTACCGATGCAGAGTCTAAAGTTCAAGAGGAAGACTCTGTTCCCTTCATCTGTGAAATGAACACCGTCTCCTCTATAAATGCCTTGCATGTTGTAACGCAAGTTGTTATGGTATATAGAACCCATACCATAGTCTCTGAGGAAAGCAGAAACAGACTAATTGACGTGCTTTTTTGCTTTCTCAAACTGCGGGCAATATTGGTTGGACTAGTTCCACTTTTGCCTTTGGCATATATTAGAATATACAAAGGTAGTTTGTGGAAAAAGTGACATCAATTGCACAAAGGTGTCCTTAACAAGCATTTCCAGACCTACCCCAGTTAAAGTGCCTAGGTCATTTCCACCACAGTGCACAATTATAAGGTCAGGCTGTGGGAGATGTAGAAAGGATTTCACCAAATGCATTAATTGGTGCCACTTTAACCCTCTCTGACCAATCCATTTAATGTCTACATTTGGCAAAGCAAGGTCTTTCACAATACCTCTTTTTTCTGCATACTTTCCACTCCAGTAGACATAGCTATGACCTACAATCCACACTGTGAACATCTTTCAAGGAGATCTGGATGCACACAGAAGGTGTCTTTCAGTAGAATGGCAATATGAAAAGAAAGATAGTTGTAAAATGGAGGCTTACATACTTTTGTTTTAATAAAAAGAGCTCATTGGCTGTTTCAGACCATTCAACACTAAAAACGAGGCTGTATGTTTAAGTTTTTAAAAGCATGTTTTGTATTGGTTCAGAAAAATGTGTTCCCACAGAAGATTACTTTGGATATGCTGTTAGGTTTGAAAAGTCAAGCACTCTTGCTCTTTGGATTAGAAACATTGTGTGCTGAACTTCTGACCGCTCTTCTCACACCAGTGTTCCATGATCTGTTGCTATGGTAGCAGGCAGAAGTCATGTTGGGGGTAGGAATCATTTGGAAAAGGGTTTAAATTTGCAACCAATAGAAATGTGTGTTTCCATTTAAGAAAATGTGGGAAGCAATGTGATTTGAAGTTAACATGTATATGTGTGAAAAAAGAGAGGGAAATTTTGCCATTTAGTGGTTTTGGTGAGAGGAGTACAGCTCAGAGATTCTGGCTCTGATAATCTGCTGTGTGAGTGGCACATTTCTTTCTCAACTAACTACTTTCAAAGGTGAGTTATGAATTTGAGAGGGGATGTATGTGGTGTATTTTGATATAAATAATAGAAATGTGTTTCTTCTTTTAAAGTTGTGTTTTAACATTTTATGTTTTGGAAGATATTTAACTGCCTTGAACTTGTAAGATATTATGGAGTATGTCTTCACCATAAGTTAAGGTGTACTGGTATCACCCAGGAATACTGTTTTGTGCCTAGGATCACACCATGAGTCTGTGTGCACACAGGAATTGTTGTCAGAGATTTAATTTGTGTTGCTCTTGTTCTGTAAGACTTGCACTCGTAGGAAAGGGGCAGCTTGTTTTCTTGAACTGTGATGGTTAACATTCATCACAAATTACTATCTCACAGATAAGAGACAAATGCTAACACATTTGAAAATAACAGTGTAGATTTTCCTTCCACTCCTGCAATGGGTGAGGTAGTTCCTACATGTTCAAAACTCCAATTAACCCTTACCACAGGTGATCTTACATACATCTCTGCGGTCTTCATGCAGTTGTGTAAGCGTCCATGCAGATCTCTCTTGCACCTGACAATACACAGTCTCCAGAAACACACTCTTAACACACAGGCAGCTGTTTCTCCTGCACTCCCATGCTTACTATTCAGTACTGTGTGGTATTTCAGATAGCAGTGTGTAATGCTAACACATTCAACATCACCAAGGCTCATTTCCTTTGCTCTAGTCTAATCACTCACCTAGGCTCCACATGCTCATGGTCTCAAGTAGATGTTAGGACATGTGCTCTTGTCTGCCTCTCTAAACTATAAGGAAAATGTGTCAGGCTGTTACAGTAATTATCATTTGCTCTACCATAGTAGTAAATGTGCTTTGAAATTGCCAATCAAATATCGTTTTCTGCCTAGAATCACACCATGAGTCTGTCTGCACACAGGAATTGTTGTCAGAGATTTAATTTGTGTTGCTCTTGTTCTGTAAGACTTGCACTCGTAGGAAAGGGGCAGCTTGTTTTCTTGAACTGTGATGGTTAGCATTCAGCACAAATCACTATCTCACAGATGAGAGACAAATGCTAACACATTTGAAAACAACAGGGTAGATTTTCCTTCCACTCCTGCAATGGGTGAGGTAGTTCCTACATGTTCAAAACTCCAATTAACCCTTACCACAGGTGATCTTACATACATCTCTGCAGTCTTCATGCAGTTGTGTAAGCGTCCATGCAGCTCTATCTTGCACCTGACAATACACAGTCTTCAGAAACACACTCTTAGCACACAGGCAGCTGTTTCTCCTGCACTCCCATGCTTACTATTCAGCACTGTGTGGTATTTCAGATAGCAGTGTGTAATGCGAACACATTCAACATCACCAAGGCTCATTTCCTTTGCTCTAGTCTAATCACTCACCCAGGTTCCACATGCTCATGGTCTCAAGTAGCTGTTAGGAACTGTGCTCTTTTCTGCCTCTCTAAACTATAAGGAAAATGTGTCAGGCTGTTACAGTAATTATCATTTGCTCTACCACAGTAGTAAATGTGCTTTGAAATTGCCAATCAAATATCGTTTTCTGCCTAGAATCACACCATGAGTCTGTGTGCACACAGGAATTGTTGTCAGAGATTTAATTTGTGTTGCTCTTGTTCTGTAAGACTTGCACTCGTAGGAAAAGGGCAGCTTGTTTTCTTGAACTGTGATGGTTAGCATTCAGCACAAATCACTATCTCACAGATGAGAGGCAAATGGTAACACATTTGAAAACAAAAGGGTAGATTTTCCTTCCACTCCTGCAATGGGTGAGGTAGTTCCTACATGTTCAAAACTCCAATTAACCCTTACCACAAGTGATCTTACATACATCTGTGCAGTCTTCATGCAGTTGTGCAAGCGTCCATGCAGATCTCTCTTGCACCTGACAATACACAGTCTCCAGAAACACACTCTTAGCACACAGGCAGCTGTTTCTCCTGCACTCCCATGGTTACTATTCAGCACTGTGTGGTATTTCAGATAGCAGTGTGTAACGCTAACACATTCAACATCACCAAGGCTCATTTCCTTTGCTCTAGTCTAATCACTCACCCAGGTTCCACATGCTCATGCTCTCAAGTAGCTGTTAGGACATATGCTCTTTTCTGCCTCTCTAAAATATAAGGAAAATGTGTCAGGCTGTTACAGTAATTATGACTTGCTCTACCACAGTAGTAAATGTGCTTTGAAATTGCCAATCAATATCGTTTTCTGCCTAGAATCACACCATGAGTCTGTGTGCAAACAGGAATTGTTGTCAGAGATTTAATTCATGTTGCTCTTGTTCTGTAAGACTTGCACTCGTAGGAAAGGGGCAGCTCATATAATAGGATTTGAAAAGCTCCAAAAAAATATAGTAATATATTTAAATTGCATAAAGGTATTTTTATTTTTAGTTTCCTTTAGGTATTGCTGAACAACACAGAAATAAATTAAACATGCCTATAAAATCAAGAAAGAGAAACGAACAGCAAAAACATCTATATTTTAAGACAACTGGACAACAGAAATTAGTTGAAGAACCTCATGTTGGAAAAAAGAAAAAGTCTTCTGGTAAGCAGACTAAGGATTTTTTTTTAAATATCCTCAAACATAGAAAAAATGTAGAAAGTATATCCACTGCAAATAGTGTTTCAAGAAGAAAACAACAACACAATAGAAAGAAATTACTAAATGCTAATGTACAATCAGAAGCAAGAAAGAATGACTTAAAAAGAAAAACAGAATTTCAAAACATTCGTAAAAAAAAATTTCAGAGAAGAGTGGTGTTCAATTTGCTAAAGGATGTGAAAAAATATAGGAAGAAAGCAATATTTTATAACAAAAAGAAACATATGGAATAAATTGTTGCAAAGGCTTTGGAATTAAAAAGAAAACTATTCATTTTAATTTTGAACAGGATCCGTACATTAGATAAAATAGTCAATGTAATGAAGTCAAAAAGCAAAAGGAAAAGAGTAGTGAAAAAAATAACTTTTGTAATGTGTTCTTAGGAGAATGGAAGCATAGTTCAAGTACTGAACCATTTTTTAATGAAGAGAATTATCTTCAAAGTAAGAGTTTGCTGCATGCAGTTGACACCAGTGGTCGAAGTTATGAAGTTAAAGATGGTTGTGTAATGGAAAAGGAGAAAATGGTTCCAAGAAATGAGGAAGAAGTGTTAGCTGATGAGGTTATGGGGAAACGTCCTAAAGCCCCAGTGTACACTTGGAATTGTAGTAGTATTTGTACTGTACGACAAGGATCTATTGATAAATTACGTGACTTTCTAAGAGAATATAGTAAAAAAAAGTGTTAAACAGAAGATTAAGGTGCTTCAAAGACTAGATCCATGCAGAGTGAGAAAGAATACTTGTTTGCAAGGACATTCTCTGGCTTGTCTTTCTAGGAAAGTTTGTCAAAGTGTTTTTCACCATTTTAGGATGCTGGCAGTACATCATACTGAAAGGAGAAAGTTTGTGAGAAGATTGTATTTTGCTAAAAGTCCAGCACTAAAGTTAAATGAGTTGAATAGTGCTCTGTTGCGTGGATCTGTATCAGATGTAGAGAAGGTTACTGATGATATTCAGTTTTGTTACTTTGGTCCAGAACAAGAAAGTGCAGGAAATGACACAGTTATTGAAGACAATGTGGAAGAGAATGTAGAACCCACTGTTAGTAAAAATTTTGAAGATCAAATGACAAAATTTACTATCATCTCTAATGAAAGACCAAATATTACTTGTATTTGTTGCCGGAGAAGCCATTATAAAACTCAAACAAGGAATGTCGATCTCTATAAAAAAAGTGAAAAAGAAAATAATTATGAGTGGAAGGATTTTGCTACATATTTGTTTCTGGAAAATTGTTTTGATTTGGGTGAAGATCAGCGTATTTGTAAATACTGTTATAACAAGTTAGAAGAAAATAAAATGCCAGCTAGAGCTGTACATAATAATTTAGAATTGGTTGATATTCCTGCAGAACTTAGTGATTTAAATACGTATGAGTCTATACTCATTCAATGTGTCCATCCGTTTCAGACTATAGTTCGTATGGAGCCCAAAACAGGTAAATTACCTCCTTCAGATTTACAAAGAGGTTTAAAAGGAAGAGTTGTCTATTTGCCATTCGATTTGAAAAAAAATATTGAAACAATTGATGCAGATAGTTTGGAAACTGAGCCATTAGTTATTCTGGTTAATGGTGTACCTACAAAGAATAAGAAAATTTGGCAGGAGCTAGTAGATGTACGAAAAGTACAAAGAGCAAATTTATATTTGAAAAGAAATAATAAGTACTATGAATCAATTTATATGGATGAAGACGAAGAAGTTTTACTAGCAGACACAGGAATACCAACTGGGCAAATTGAAAAAGTGGATAAGTCAAAAGAAGAAGAAATTTATGAACATTTCAGCATACGTCCTCTTCATTCTAAAGAAGTTATGGGAAACACTATTGATCTGTTTCAGATAAAAAAAGCAAAAGGAACTCCCGTGAGTGTATGGGAGGAGAGCTTGGAAGCTCGTTGTTTTCCCCAGCTGTTTCCTACAGGAAAAGGTGGACGATATGATGAACGTCCAGTACAGATTCCTGCTTCTGAGTATCGGACTACAAGATTATATGCAGAAGATCCAAGATTTCGTCAAAGTATTCCTTATTTGTTCCATCTTTTATTTGAAAGTGACTTGTCTGCACTATCTTATGCAGTAAATCACATTTTAAAAACCGGAGTACATCTACATAATGTGTCTGCAAAGGATTTTATGAGCAAAGTACAACAGCGAGATGATCATTTGGAATCTCAATTGATTAATCTAATGGCTTGTCAGAGTAGAACTAATGAATATTGGTACCGACGCCATGGAGAATTGAAATGTATGTTACGGAATTTAGGAACTCCTACATGGTTCCTTACCCTAAGCTGTGCTGAGTACGCTTGGGATGATTTACTGGATTTTCTTCGAGAGGCAAATTCAAATATTGAAAACATCCAATAAAAGACAGCAGGAGAATTGTGCTCATTGGATCCGGTTAATGTTTGCAGATATTTCAATCATAGATTTGAGGCTATGATGTCCTTCATCTGCAATAAAAAAAATCCACCTCTTGGAGAAGTTGTGGATTTCTTTTGGAGAAAAGAGTACCAAGCAAGAGGTGCTCCTCATATTCATATGCTGTTGTGGATCAAGGATGCCCCAAAATTTGGAACAAATTCTGATGATGCAGTTTTATCTTTCATTGAAGAATATGCAACATGTGCAATACCTAAAAGCACAGAAGAAAAAAACTTCAAAGAGCAAGTTTCCAAAGTCATCGGTGTGGAAAATACTGTCGACGAAAGTACAAAAGTAAAGATAAATTCTACACAAAATGTCGATTTGGATTTCCACGACCTGTTCTTTCAAAAGGAAGAGTAAACAGTTTTATGTCAGCTGTGTGACATACCATTACAAGAAAATCTCCGAAAAATACCTACAACCTTAGAAGAAAAGAAGAGTCAAAATATATAAATGACTACAACCCAGTCATTTTATCCATGTGGAATGCTAACATGGATATTCAGTATGTAGCTGACAATTCTATTGCTGTTGCTCGGTATGTCACATCTTACATCACTAAATCTGAGAATACGGAATTGAAAGAAATGTGGGAAGAGATTTCTCACGAGAAGACTGTCAGTAGAAAGCTATACAGTTTCAGTTTAAAGATGTTATCGCATCGAGAAATTGGGTCATACGAATGCTCAGATAGGTTATCATCTGCAAGTCTGTACTCCAAATCCAGAAGAATAATTTGGGTAAGTTTAGGCCTTGCAGGAATGGGAAATCGGGTACTGAAATCTATTCGAGAAATTGAATATTTAGCAGAGAACGAACCAGAAAGTACAGACATTTTGAAAACAAATATGTTGGACACATATTACCCAAACAGAAGTCATCATCTTGAGAACATGTGTCTCTATGAAGTGCTGCAGAACTACATTTTTACACGGAATGCCACAGAAGACATCAACAATGGAAAATATAAAGTCATTGGTGAGGAAGGATGTTTGGTGAAACAAACAAAAGGAAGTTTGATTAATCACAGGAAGCTGAGTTGCGACACTACTGACAAAAAGGAATTTTACTACTTAGCACTTTTACAGCTGTTTAAACCATGGCATTCAGAGGATGAATTACTTGGAGATTTTCAGAGCTATGAAGATTCGTTTAATGCATGTAAAGATAGCATAGAATTGAGTAGTTTCACAAATTATGTACAAATGTTAAATGAAGAAATTGAACAAGAAGCTACAATTGCAGCTGAAGTAGCTAGAGACAGTTCTCAAGACAGTCAAAGTTCTGGTACGCTCAGTCAAGATCCCCTAGGACAACCAATCATAGAAAATGAAGCTGCAATAGCCATGACTGAAGTGAAAACAGCTATGAATCAAGCTCCGGAAGATTTAATAGACTTACCAAATTTGGAACAACAACTGAATGATGAACAACAACACATATATGAAGAAGTCACAAAACAAATTGATCATGGATTACTACATGAAAATAAAGAGTGCTCATGCACAGCATTTGAACCAATCAGAATGTATGTGAGTGGACAAGCTGGAACTGGAAAAAGTTTCTTAATTAAAGTAATTAGAAGCTACCTACAGAAAAAAAACGGATTCAACTTTGTCTTGTGTTGTTACTGCTCCAACTGGGTTAGCAGCATATAACATAAAAGGAATTACCTTACATCATTTGCTAATATTACCAGTAGAGCATGAGAACAAAATAGAATACCACAAGCTAACAGGAGAAGCATGTTTTGAAGTTTCAAGAGTGTTGAAGAAAATGAAAGTTCTCATTATTGATGAGGTAAGCATGGTATCAAACTTAATGCTTGCCTTTGTGCATTTAAGAATGCAGCAAATTCTAAAGACAGACTATGACGTGTTATTTGGAGGAAAACATGTTATAGTTTTTGG
The DNA here is from genome assembly GCF_964204655.1 of Triturus cristatus. Taxonomy (NCBI): domain Eukaryota; kingdom Metazoa; phylum Chordata; class Amphibia; order Caudata; family Salamandridae; genus Triturus; species Triturus cristatus. The sequence continues at coordinate 400,429,586 of NC_140586.1, read as the reverse complement.
GGATCTACTGCAGCTCACGCCAGTTAAAGGACAACCAGTATTTAATACTCTTGCACATGAAGAGACGAAAAAGTCATTAGGAAGTATAGGTAATGTGAATATTTGGTCATACTTTGAGTACAAAGAACTCATTACCAATATGCGGCAAGCAAATGATGATGATTATGCAAGTATTCTCAAAGATATCAGAATTGGACTACTCACAGAACATGGCAGAAAAGCTTTACAGAGTCGATTGCTATGTAATTTGTTTCCAACAGAACAAATAGTTCCAGAGAAAATATACAAGGAAATTGCAGAAAAAAATACTGTAATCTGCTTAATGCCAACACTACATGAATGCTCTATATTCAATGAAGAACTTTTGAAATTGGAAAATGAAGAGTTTATGAAAATGGAAGCCATGGATAAAATACAGCATGAATGAATAACTATTATATTGACAGGCAAATTGAAAACTAAATTGGATTCTCTAGAGAAAAACAAATCAAACAGCTGGTTTAGAAAAGAATCTTTATGTATGTATGAACTGTCGAGTAATTTTAAGACATAATTTGAATGTAGAAAAAGGTTTAGTGAATGGAGCTACGGTTAAAGTTGTGGGTTTTGTTAATTACCAGAAAAAAGATGGAATTGAATTTTTAAAAATAAAATTTGATCAGATTGAAGAGGTTAAAGACATTAGTCGTTGTTCAGTTCGTTTTTTGCTTGTGAAAGACTTATATGTACGTAGGAAGCAGTTTCCGTTTTCTCTAGCATATGCTGTAACTATTCACAAATCTCAAGGATTAACTGTAGATAGTGCTTTTGTAAACATTGGATCTAGTGTGTTTAAAGAAGGTATGGCATATGTTGCTTTGTCACGAGTAAAAAAATTATCTGGTTTATTCATGATAGACTTTGATGACTCAAAAGTTAGTGCTGATGCAAATTGTGTAAAGGAGTATAATAGATTAAGAAGAAGCTATGCTCCTCATTTAGGTCAGTATCCTGTGTTTGAAAAACGTGTTGTTTGTCGGAAAAGGAGAATTGAGAATATCTGTAATGAGGATGTACAGAAGAAAAAAACAAAAGGAGAGTGATGTGATTGAAAGCAAAAAGAAAAAGGACAATGTTGAAGAGGTTGTTGGTTGTCATTTGGAAAATAGCTCTGGTGTCAACTGCTACGCTAATGTAGTGCTGAATGTTGTATTTTATCTTGGAAGTTTGCAAGAGCAGATAATACTAAATCATGAAAAAAGATTTTGTTCTCTGCTGAGTTTCCTCTATGAGAAGTTGAGTAATGATAAAACTAAAATAGAAAGTGCTTCTGATGTTAGAAATCTTTTAGATGTATGTTCTGGATGTACACAGTTTACTCAAAATGTCCAGCAAGATGCACAGGAATTCTTAATGTATATGCTTATGGTACTGGAAGATGAAGGGGTAGAAATAGAAAATATGTTTGGTCTCTCTTATAAATGGGAACATTGTTGTGAAAACTGTATGAACACATGAAGCACTAATGTTGATTCTGAAAGGTTAATACATTTAACATTACCAGAGAGTAAATCAGTGACTTTTAGTAAATTAGTTAAAGATGCAAATCACAACATGGAATGTTCTCAATGTAAATCAGAAATGTTATCAACGTTATTTTTAAAGAAATATGGACAGTATATAATTTTAATGATGCAACGTTGTAGAGCTGATGGAACAAAATTGGACACTTTAATAAAGAAGTTTGTAGGAAATAAATTATCAATATCAGGAAAGACTTTTGTTGCAGTTGCAATAATTTTCCATGATGGACCTTCTGTAACTTCTGGTCATTACACAGTTTATCTAAAATGTGAAAAAGGCTGGACACTGTGTAATGATTCTGAATTGATTTTCAAGCAACGTTTGCCTGCAGAATTTCTAAATTCCTACTTAATTTTTCTAAAACCAAAATTTTAGATACAAATTGCAGCATCTGAAGAAACCATTATTTCGATTTTATAGGATTATCATTGGATATTTCACCAAAAAAGGATTTAAAAATTACCATTTGGCCTCATGGAAAGGTAAATGTTTCTATTGTGGAATTCATTGACCGATATTATTTTGGTGTATGTGCTTAAGCAACAAGATTTACAGACGTTATTTATTGCAAATAGTTATTGTTCTTGGAAGATATTTTTAATATATATGTTACATTTCTATCGAGGTATGTTTTACTGAGGATAGATTCAGGGCTTTTTAAACAATCTTTCAGATTGTTTATTTTTTTGCCCGCTGTTAAGTGATGAATGCAATTGATATCACTATTTTCAATATATTCTGAAAACAGCAAAAAAAGGGCAAAACATTACTTTGTTAAATATGTGTACTGTATTCTAAAATGTATTGTTAAATATTACTACTTTTTTTCTTTTTTTTCAGATTGAGAAAGAAAATTTAGGAAATTGAATCCTATTTTCTTGTAATAAAAAAAACATTTATTTCTAATTAAGTTATTTTGTTGGTCAGGTAAGTTTAAAATATCTGTATTTCTCACCCCTTCACTTTCATGCTCCCTTTTCTTCACTTCTCCTCACTCTGCTTTTCTCATTCCCCTTCCCTCTCTCTTCTTCCTTTACTGCTCTTTCGTAACTCCCACACTCCTTCTCTACTACTCCCCTAGGTTTACTGCCTCCATCACTATTTTTTCAACCATGTTTCTCTCCCTGTCTCCATATGTCTCAGTCATTGTAACTGCCTTACTCCTTCTCAGTTCCTTGCTCTCTGTCTCTGTCTCTCTCCCTTTGTCTGTCTTACCCTTAATTTCCTTAACATCTCTGGGGCAGATTTATGTTTCCTGGCGCATCCCTGCAAATCAGCAGGGATGCGCCAGGAAAGATGCGTCACGCAAGTTTACCCTTGCGCCACCACAGATGCGCCGCATTTACAATGCAGCGCATCATGGCGCATGGATAATCAGATGCGTGACGCATCTGATGGCGTAAGGGCGACGCATTGCTGGAGTCGTGTCGCAAGCATGACGCAACTCCAGCAATGTTTAGGGGCTGCCCATACCTAACATGCTGCGTCATGCCTTACGCCTGTTTCAAGCAGGCGCAAGGTTTTGACGCAGCAGCGTCGGAAAAGTGACTTAGTGAAATCTTGTAGATTTCACTACGTCACTTTTCCAAGGCTTTTTCCGCTGGAGCGCCCACCCTGCATACATAAAACCTGACGCAGGTTTAATGTGGCGCAGGGCTTTACACTGTGACGCATCTCCATAGATGCGTCACGATGTAAATAGGGCGCAACGTGGCGCAGGGTTACACCGTCGCTGCGTCACAAAAGTGACGCAACGGTGGTGTAAAAGTGGCGCAAGTCTAACATAAATCTGCCCCTTTGTTTCTACCACTCCTCCTCTCTCCATCACTCATTTTCCATCTATGTTAATTTTTTTAACCTTCTCCGTCATTCTCCTTCCCTCACCTTCCCTAACTGTCACTATCCTTTAGTCATAGTCACTCCTATTCTCCTACTTCACTTCCTCCTGTCTGTATCTCACACCCCTTCATCTTTTCGCATTCTTTCCTTCACTCTCCCTCACTCTCCTTTGCTCATTGAAATCCTGACTCCCTTTCTCTCACTCCAGTTTCCTAAATCCCTCCATCCCCTCACTCCCCATCTCTCACTTTCCCTTACCCCCTTTTCTAATCCTCATACCCCTTATCTCACCATCACTCCACTTCTCTTACTTTCAATCCCTTTACCCTGCTGTACTTCATCCGCTTCATCTGTTACTCCCTTTTCATATCTCCGTCCCTTACTCCCCTTTTCTCACTTCCCCTCCATCACTCTCCATTACTCACTGCCATTCCCTTACTCATTCACTCTTCTTACCTGTATCCTCTACCCTTAGTCCTTTTGTTGCAGTCAGTCTTTCACTTCCCTTTCATGACTGATCATACTTTCCTTTTCTCACTCATTCTGTCTGTCCTTTCCTCCTCTTCACTCAGTCATTTCAATCATTTCAATCATTCATGTATACGCTACATATTCATTCAATAAAATTACAACACAGTATATTAGGAATATAGCTCTTCTTGGAGAAGTGAAGTGAGTTCTGAAAAGAACTGTCTTTTTTGTTTTGTATTTTGTTTTTGTTTTTAACAATTTTGTATTTTTTAAAAAAAAATTTAGAGCACCAAAAAAAACTGGTAATGAAAAACTGTTCAACAGGAAGAAAAAAAAATGTGTGCTGCTGTATTCTGTTATCAAGTTTATGCTGCCAGTGGCCTGGTGCACGGTGAATCTGCGGCCGCAGATGATGTGGTCGGCTGAGCAGGTGGAGGGGTGTCCCTTTGGACTCTAGTTGTTTCTCGAGTATAGCGTATAGGATGCACTGTTTTGAAGTGCCTCAGCATTGAATAAATACTAAAGGAGTATTTCTTGCTCGGATCTCCTCTAGATAAGACACTTCCGCAAATAGTGCATGTCACCTTCGGCGCATTCACCTTCTTTTGGCCCTCTGGAAAGGTGAAATAATTCCAGATGAAAGAGTGTTTTTGTTTGCTCTTCCTTGGTGGTTCCACAAAGGTCTCCTCCTCACTCCCTGAAGTTGACTGCTGTTCTGCCATTTTCAAGTAAGATTTCACTTGAGTAGCTGTTCAGCAACCTTCTCAACAGGAAATAAGAAGAAATAGTGAGGGGAGTGGGTGTGGTGTTTGAAGATTCTGGAACAGAAACTACTATGAACCAATGAAAAGTGTTGTTTCGTAATCACATGACTTGCCGTGCGCGCACGGTGCTCGCACGCATGCGCGCACAGTGCACGCACGGATCGGAAATGAATTACTTTTAACCCGATTTCCAAAACATGAAAAGGAGGCAGGGAAGACACTCCCTGACCCCCTAGACCTTCTCAGGGGGTCCCTAAAGGACCTCGTAAATAAAACAAAAAATTTTGTTTAATAAAAAAAAATTGCTGGTGCGCGCACGGTGCTCGCACGCATCAGAAATGAATTACTTTTAACCCGATTTCTAAAACATGAAAAGGAGGCAGGGAAGACACTCCCTGACCCCCTAGACCTTCTTAGGGGGTCCCTAAAGGACCTCGTAAATAAAAAAAAAACATTTCCTTTAATAAAAAATATTGCTGGTGCGCGCACCGTGCGCGCACCGTGAAAAACCCTTAAGAAAAAAACATTTTAAACTGTTTATAAGTTTATAGAAGATATTAACTATGCTGTTCAACTTTATCCAAATTCCAAAAAAAAGAGCTGAGCCATTCCATATTACAGGATACAGTCAATCTATAACTATATACATAGGTAGTTTATTGTAAAATAAATATATAAAAAATATAATAATACATAGATAAATTAGCATTTAAAAAACCTTACAAATTCACTAAAAAAAACATAGGTTTCACCCACGTTATAGTTAGAAATTAGCATGTAAAAAACCTTGCAAATTCACTTAAAAAACCATAGGTCTCACACACGTTATAGTTAGGAATTAGCATTTAAAAAACCTTGCAAATTCACTGAAAAAACCATAGGTTTCACACATGTTATAGTTAGGAATTAGCATTTAAAAAACCTTGCAAATTCACTGAAAAAACCATAGGTTTCACAAACATTATAGTTAGGAATTAGCATTTAAAAAACCTTGCAAATTCACTGAAAAAACCATAGGTTTCACACATGTTATAGTTAGCTGGACATTTCACTCGTACAAAACCATTGAAATTCCCCCGTTATAGTTAGTTCAGCTAACTATAACTCGCGCGACCGCAATCCACTACTGATGACGTCACATATTACATCACTCATGACATGGTCAGTGACATCACTCATGACATCACTGATGACATCTCAAAAATGTTGGTAAACTTTCAGTGTTTCAATATCAAAGAACTAATTTTGGGGAGAAGTCTCTCTAAAGCAGACCTTCACTATCGGGCAACCCCATATCTTATTAGATCCGATATAGGAGGAAGAACAGCTCAGAGGCAGTGGGAGTTGGGCACCAGAATGCCAGAATTAAGATCGTTTGGAGCCCAAGTGCAAATGAAATTCCCAGCTCTCTTAAAGATTATGTGGAACAATAAAATGTATAACTGTACTCAGGTTACAGAAGTAGAAGATCTCCTAACTCTGATGAGACAGAAGTGATATGGATTAAAGAAGGTGCAAAATATCTGCGGCAACATAGGTCACTTTGGACACATAGGGGGAAAGAAGGGAATAGCAAAGGAGATAAAAAAAAAAAAAAGACTTATTTTCTTAACCTACTTTGTCACGTAGCACCCTTGCACTTACGCACTTATTCTTTCACTATATATACATATATATATATAGATATATTTATTTTATTTCTTTGTAGCAATTGGAGTAATGATAAAATTCCCGTGTCACATGCAGACCCAAAGGTAGTTCCCCCAGAGCGCTACAGACGGTTTTTCACCATCCGGTATGTTGGGGGGGTTCCTCAGGGGGGGGATGAGGGTGGGGTGTCAGGTGGTGGGTGAAAAAGCAAAAAAAATAGTCTTCATATATGGGTACCACATGCTTAGGATGAGAGTAAACGTGAAGTATAGTCATGGGGAGTCATGGGTAGATCGATAAGTATTAAAACCCTCTCATGGAATTTGAGCGGAATCGGCGACAAGAGGAAACAGACTAGGGTCTGTGATTTTTTAAGAAACTCCGGCGCCGACCTTATGTTTATACAAGAAACACACCTTGAGTTGAATGTTTGCAAGCTAGTTTTTGAAAAATTGGGGTGGGTGCAGGAGATAGTGTGCTCCAGACAGAAGGGGGTGACCAGGGGGGTTGCTATTATTGTTAGGGTAAACAGGGGGATAAGACTGATAAAGTTTGAGTCTGACCAGACCGGTAGATGGATCGTGGCAGCCCTCACCATTCACGGCATCCACTACACATGTGCAGTATATTACGGCCCAAACGATGATGACCCCGGTCCTCTATTGAAACTGGCAGCAGGTCTATTAGCACCCCCAGGTCCTGTGATTTTGGGGGGGGATTTTAATCTTATTTTTGATTCTAATCTGGATAGGACTTCAAAGGTTAAATATCATGCCCCTTCTAAATCACTTTCTGCCCTGAGAGCTATGATGAAAGACTTTAATTTACTGGATGTTTGGAGAGCCAAGTTCGGCTCTACCAGGGGGTTTACATTTTACAGCAAAAAATATAAAAATTATTCGAGAATCGATTACTTCTTAGTAGATCAACATTTGCTAGCAGATACAATCTCCCTTTCCCATATCCCAGTAGGGATATCCGATCATGCGGTAGTTGAAATGATCTTTTCACTAAGTTCTAGACCCCCTGTCATTAGGTGGACACTGGAGAGGACGCTACTTTTAGAGGATCAAGTGAAGGCAGAAATGAGGAAATTAACAACTGAATTTCTAAATATTAACATTGGCTCCTCTACCATTCAGATGGTGTGGGAATCTTATAAGGCTTTTTTACGTGGCATGTTGAGTTCCCTGATGGCCCACAATAGAAAGATTCTTAAAAATAAAAAACAGGACGAGTTGAAAGCGATTACTGAAAAGGACTTGGAACTACAAATAGCCACTGTTTTAGATAGAGAGAAGATTCCAAAATTAGAAAAGGAGCTTTCAGAACTACAACTATCTTTTAAGGCTAGCGAAGAAAAGATCACTCGGAAAAAATGGGAAACTAGTAAGCTAAAGAATTTTGAATATGGGGAGAAATGTGGGGCCCTTCTTGCCTGGAGATCCAGAGAGGAAAGATCTAGGAACAATATTAAAGTTTTAACTCAGAGAGAGACAGGTATATCAATTTTGGAGGATGGGGACATCAGGGAAGAAGCGAGAGGGTTCATGCAAGGCCTATATAAGGAAGATACGAGTGTCGAGCTAGAGAATGTCCAATCCTGGTTAAGCCAGAAAAATTTACCCCAAATCTCAGAAATTGATAAGAACTATTTAGAGAGTGAGATTAGGGAAGGGGAAGTAATAGCTCAACTCAAGAGAACAAAGAGGGGGAAAGCGGCGGGCCCAGACGGGTTACCAAGTGAAGTATATATAGACTGTTCAGAGCAATTGGTACCTGTCCTTACCTTACTTTTTAACCACTTATTGATTTCTGGCCAGAGCATCCCCCCCACTTGGGCGGAAGTGACGATCACCCTGATTATAAAACCTAATAAGGATCCGAAAAAAAATTGAGTCCTACAGGCCCATTTCTCTCTTAAATTCTGATTTGAAACTTTATTCGGGGGTCCTAGCAACTAGGCTTGCCAAAATTATAAAATCTATAATACATCAGGATCAAAGAGGGTTCATTCCAGGGAGGCAGCTGAATGAGTTGACCTTCCAGGCGATCGGTGCCATCGATTATGCAGAAGACAGAGGGCTTCCATTATCCCTAATTGCAATAGACGCAGCCAAGGCCTTTGACCAAGTAAACTGGAATTATCTGTGGGCCACCATGGCTGGGTTTGGGTTCCCTTCAATTTTTATAGAGGGAATTAAATCACTCTACCAGGGCCCTAGAGCAAAAGTATTGGTCAACAACGGCTTGTCTAATTGGTTTCAGATATCACGTGGTACGAGACAGGGTTGCCCCCTGTCCCCTCTTTTGTTTGACATTTATTTTGAGCCTTTTGTTTGTGGTATAAGGGCTGATAATGTAATTCAACCTTTTAAGATAGCAGATTTAGAGCTAAAGGTTGCTCTTTATGCGGACGACCTTCTTTTATATACCTCTAATCATGAGGAAGCCATACCCAGGTTGTTTTATTTAGCGGAAGAATTTGGAAGGCTCTCGGGATACCAAATAAATAGAGAAAAGACCGAAATAATGGGATGGAATAATATTACACCTATACAAAATGTAAAACATAGAATGAGATATTTGGGAATTAATTTAACCCAAGAATTGAAAAATATTTCGAAAATGAGTTGGCAGATAGTAGTAAAAGAAATAACAAAAACATTAACAAGATGGGGTAATCTGCCACTTAACATTTACGGACGTGTTAACCTTATTAAAATTTCCATTCTTCCCAAATTAACTTTTTTGTTCAATTCCATCCCCTTATCATTTCCACAAAAAGAGATTAAGTACCTTCAAGGTAAGATCGGTTCTTTTATTTGGGCTTGTAAATCTCCCAGGATAGCCTGGAAAAAGCTAAGAAGAGGGTTAAGGATTGGGGGCTTAGGCTTACCTGACTTATTCACATATTGTCACGCCTTTCACTTTAAAAATTTTAGACTACTGACCAACAAATTGGATTCAACCTCACAGGGCCGCCTATTCCAGGCTTTGCTTCATGATCTACCACAGGGACAGGAGTTTTTTTTGTTTAAATTTGGCGACCAGAAACTTTACAAGAAAGTCCGTTTGAAGATCCTGCAGGCTGCCCTTAGGAACTGGGTATTTGTCCGGAGGGCTCTGGGAATCCCATATTACCATGCCAATGCCCCAGTCTGGGACTCCCCGGGCACCCCGGAGTGCCTTCAGGACCAGTTGTCCCAACCTTTAAAAACAGCCGGCGTGAGGAGATGGGGAGATCTTTGGGGCAACTCGGGCCGTTTGGACTGGGATTCCTTAGCTTCACTCACAAATGGATCTTTGACAAGATTTAAGTTTTACCAACTCTCCGCCTGGTGGTCAAGACAGATGGTACAGCGACCAAGAGACCTTGAGATACTTGAATCTGTCTCCAGGGGAGGAGGGTGGAAACGTGAGGTTTCATTTTGGTATAAGGCTTTACTGGGGGCAACTGAAATGTTAAACAGTGAGTTGGCTAGTCTCTGGGGTAATCCGATATCAGATAGCCCTGAAGTGATAAGTAAGATCTGGACGGACTCTTTTTCTCTGTCTCAGAGTTTAATAAAACCGGCTAATCTAAGGAGAAATCATTTGTTCACGGTCTATCGGGTGTATTGGACCCCCGCTAGATTGTCCAGGGTCACACGTGTGAGTTATTGCTGCCCGCGCTGCAAACTCTTGTTAGCCGATGACATACATATATTTTTAGAATGTCCAAAGATTCTCGAATATTGGCAGGAGATTTTTGACTTCCTGCAGAAGGTTTTAACAACTACCATTATATGTTCTCCAAGGGTAGTCTTTTTTGGCTTACCACCTGGTTATAACATGAACAATTACTCCACACAATTTATATTCTATGTGATGGTTATAGCCAGGAGAGAGATTTGCAAAGAATGGAAGTCAACTGCCCCCCCCCCGGTTTACTGACTGCTTACGAACTATTATAGAAGTTAGCAAGATGGATATGGCGTGCCATAAAGAGAATTCAGATAACGTGTGGTCGGCATTGGTGGCCTGGTTGTTGACATAACGGTCCGATGATTACGCCAGAGGTTTGTTATGATCCGGTCCTCCCCAGCCCTAAGATATTCTATCGTAGGACAGGGGAGTGGGACAGGGAAACAGCCTACCTCTGGGCGACCTTTAATGCCACACATTGAGTCCAGGGCGGTACCAACAGACAATGTGAGAGGCATATGGGGTTTCCATCTAGAGTATAGACTGGCGGCATATATGAGGACAAAAAAAAAAAAAAAAAAAAAACAATGAATATATCAAAATCTGTTTGTAACACACACAAGCAATGGTGCCTCCTTAAAAGTGTTGACGTGACCACATTTCAGACTTTTCTTCTTAGGCCTCTTCAGGACAGGGGTTATACAATACTAAAATAAAAATAAAACACAATACCACAACATTACTCTAATCCTTCTACTCTGTGTTGAGCATGCTGGCTGATAGTAGTGACTGCCCAATCTACCAAATAAATGAACGTGCACCAGTGCTACCCGAAAAATACACAAAAAACAAAAAGCCAAGCACATAGGCCATCGTACCGCCTCAAGTGGAAATCTTTCAGAAAGTGCTGTGCTCAACAAAGGAAGAAAACATCAGTGGGTCAACTACCACTAAATCCCTGGGAAAATGATAATAAGTCAAACCTTAGAACCACAATACAAAAAAGAGTGCTCAAGAATTACCAAACCATGCACAGCCCACATTGACTGCTTACATGATCCTAAAGACCGGGATAGAGGGATCTATCGCGCTAAATATATTACAGCGCCCCGGATACAGTACCTGAAAGTAATGAGTGAGGAGGTGGAATGAGTGGAGTGCCCATCTCTCCTAGCCAAAATAAGTCCACTACATGTGACTGTTCAAAGGGAAGCACTTACTTCCCTATCAATAGGGTGGGACACCCATTCCGTGTATCCCTTTAATGAATTTCCATCCTCGTGTGTTTCTACAAACACATAAATCTCGATTTAAACCTGCATCAGGATGACACAACAAAAAAGGCACTCAAATCCAGCCAATTAGGGAGAATAAAACAATCCCCTTACTCGCTGTCCCCTGGCTCGGGAGGATAAACACTTATGGTTAGTGTATCAGCTCAATAAATCAGCCGACAATCCCTAACTCCGCCTCTATTCTCCACGGCCGCCAAAGTGCGTCTGCTGGAAGTCTAGGACGCACGCGGCAATATACGGGGAATCTCTCTTCCCTGCATGGGGTCATCACACCTGGCGTGGGCAAGCGACATAGAGAAGGGACTACACTCCGACATGTCCACTCAGAAGTACACTGTCCCTAATACGGAATCCGCCATATTGAAACAGAACGTTTCCATATTACGTTTCCTCTGTCATGCAGAAATATTCACGCTAAAATCGTTCGGGCTCACATAATCCCATGAAAACATAACTGCGGTCTCACAAATAATTCAATTAGACGCAGTCAATTACATATATTCCCAATGTATGAAATTAAGATTCAAAGATGCAAACTGCTCTAACTTACCTCAAGCCACATTCTCAATAGTTGCAGGAAGTGGCCCAATGTAAATTTTGCAGGCTATATTTTATACACAGGAATTATACATACCCCGCACAATAATCGGGTGGAAAAAGGAGACTCAATAACATAATAAAACAACAATTGGGCAGTCACAACGAGTCAATTATTGCAGGAAGTGGCCCAATGTTGATTAAGCAGGCTATATATTGTACGCAAGAATTATACATATCCCGCACAATAATCCGGGACAAAAAGAAAACTCAATAAATTAATAATAAAAGAATAATTGGACAGTCACAATGAGTCATGCCAGCTTCCTCCTAACACACAAAGGGTTGAGCAATCTATCTCAACTAAACATATATATTATATACATTATATACAAATGTACACATAAAAACAATGTATTATACATGGTGGCTAAGCCTATATACATAAATCTAATTATCAAGATTTATCTCAAGATATTCAATGATTTTCAATAAAACCATCCCACCCTATGTTCTGCATCACAGGCTCAATTAGCCCTCTCTCCTTCTGCCTTATGGGGGCAAAAGACCTGCATATGTCCTGTTCGAGTGTCTCATACAATCTTCAGATGTTAAATTAAAGCCCAAATCTCATCTTGATCATTCAGTCCTACACTCGACGTGTGATATCTTTCTATCATACGCGCTTCTAGGTGGTTCAAACTACTTTGCAATGCTGTTTAATTGGGTGCTTTCACCACCGCCAGGATCGACCACTTCAATTCATTCTCGTCATGACCTTTTTCAATATAATGTTGGACCATAGGAGCTCCTTAAGTCTTACATCGTATGTGGGACTTATGCTGTAGTACCCGCCTCTTGACAGCTTGTGTCATCTGCCCAATATATGTTTTATCACATGGGCAGGTCACGCAATACACTAAATATTTAGTGTTGCAATTCGAAAAACACAATTGTTTATGTTGTTTCTTATTTATCTCCACCAATTTAGAATCTTTTGTCTGTGGGCATGCAGCGTAACTATTACACCTTTAGTGCCCTAATACCGCTGGTAACCCCAAGAGACCTCTCACATCTGTTGGGGTGGGTTGCTGGCGAATGGCTTTTACCAGATGGTTTCTCAAATTTCTACCCCGTCGAAAAGCGAACAAGGGCTTAGGAATATTCAGATGTTCTATTAACCTCAAATTCCTTAGAATAATCTGTTTCACTTTATTCGCTTTGGGGGTAAAGGTGAGTATGCATACCTATTGTTCAGATTCTTGTTTACTTTTAGGGGTAAGTACGTTTTCCCGGGGGTTTTACCAAGCTCTTTTTAATGCCCCTCTTACCAATCTTTTAGAGTACCCTCTTGTTGTTAATTTCTCTTGCAAGATCTTGGCATTTTTAAAGTAATCACTTTTATCGGTACAATTGCGGCACACCCTCAAAAACTACCCATTGGGCAAATTGTCCCTGAGGTTGCGCGGGTGGCCAGATGTATAATCTAAAAGGGTGTTCCGGTCGGTCGACTTGGTATACAAGTCTACCTCCAGCCTGCCGTCTTTATCTATGATCCATACATCTAGAAAATTGATTTGTGTGTTACTAGCTGTTTTGGTGAATTTAAGGTCAGTCGTCTGAGGTATTAAGCCATAGATGGAATTGTTCCAGTTCTTCTTGTGTACCTTTTCATATCATGAATACATCATCGATGAAGCAAACCCATTCAAGAATGTACTCTTTGAAAGGGGTCGCTTCATGGAAGATGTATCTCATTTCGAAGTGGTCCATCACAAAATTCGCTATTTCGGGGGCGAAACCGCACCCCATTTCTACACCTTTGACTTGCAAAAAAAATCAGTTTTAAAAGTAAAAAAGTAATTTTTCAAACAAATGTGGGCTAAGGAAAGCAAAAACTCCATCGGAACCTGATGGGTTCTCGGTCTTTTGTCCAGCACCATGGTCATGACCATCAATGCTTTATCCTGAGGTATGTTCGTATATAGACTCTCGATGTCGAAAGAAACCAACAGCTGTTGGCTTCCATCGAACACAGAGAGTTCTATTTTAGAAATGAGATCCATTGTATCTCTAACATAAGCCTTAGTTTGAGCTACAAAAGGCTTCAGGAATACATCAATATATTTAGCCAATGGTTCCTAGATAGATTCACAGGAAGCAATAATTGGTATACCTGGGGGTTGGGATACAGCTTTATGCACCTTCGGTAATACATATATGTTAGGTATCTTCTGTTCTGTAAAATTCAAATATTCATGCTCTTTTTTACACAAGTATCCTGACACCATAGCCTCTGTAGTAAGATGTAATATCTGGCTGTTGGGTTATCCGTAATAGGGTGGTAGTGTTCCCTATTACTCAATTAGCGCAAAATTTCCTCATCACATTTTTCATTGTCCCATAAAACTATTCCCCCACCCTTATCGGCTGGTTTGATAACTGTAAGGGGATTATCGGCATGTTCTTTTAAAGCCAATTGTTCTTGTTTAGAAAAGTTAGATCTATATGTGATTTGTTTGGTGCTCAGCAGGTCTATTTCGCGTAATATTTGATCTTCAAACACCAAGACCTCATCAGGCATAGCCATGCGTTGAGGGCAAAAGGAAGATGTTTTCCTTAGGCCACTTATGTTTCTTTCGCTACTTTCACTATACTCAGAAAAAAACAGCTTCACTATTGAGCAACTACTGAGAGTGTTGGGGCAAGCCAAAAACAAAGCAGCAAGTTTTTCAATGTGTCTTTTATAAGTCTTACTATATTCCAGAAAACAAGCATGCATGTTGTCTGTTCCTTTTCCTAGTGGCATCATATATGAAAGAAACATACAAATAGATGTGTACCTGAGTACTGCCTGAGTGGGTTTATGACTCCAAGGGTAATGTCTGGGTGATTACATCAGTGCATGGGTAGTGCCTGAGTAAAAGGATGACTGTAAGAGTAATGCACAAGTCATTGGATGAGTGCATGGGTACTGCCTGAGAGAATGGATGAGTGAATATGCAGTGCCTGAGTAAATGGTTGAATGCAAGAGTAGTTATCTGTGTGATTCCATGAGGGCAGGGTACTGTCTGAGGGATTCTATGAGTGTAGGGGTAGTGATTGGGTGAGTGTATGAGAAGTACCCAAGTGAAAATATGAGTTTAAGAGTAATGCCTGGGTCATTGAATGGGTAGTGCCTGAGTGAATAGGCGAGTACATGGGTAGTGCCTGAGTAAATGTTTGAATGGAATAGTAGTGGCATACATAAATATATGGTTAATGCCTTAGTGATTAGATGTGTGTGTATATGTAGTGCCTCCTTGATGGCATAACTGCACGAGACAGCTTGAGTGAATTAATGAGTCCAAGAGTAATATCTGCCTCCTTAGATCAGTGCATGACTAGTGCTTGAGCTCAGAGATGTAACTGTCACTGTATTCCAGAAAGCATGCATACGTGTGTCTGTACCTTTTCCTAGTGGTATCATATATAAAGGAAACATACAAATAGATGTATACCATTGTTTTATACCTCTACCATCTTCGTAGGCATAACACATGTGAGAATACATGTGCAAGTAGAGACATACCTCAATCATAAGACCCTAAAGTTCCTTAAACTTGACAGACTGCACGTCCCATTTCAAGGAGACACCTACATTTATGTGGCATATTTTAAGTGTACATTTCTATAAACTGATATGAGTTAACCTAATCACTAATCCCTCTACCAATATATCTTAAACCTCACTTGTGTGCTGCAGCTTCACTATTCAGCAACTACTGGGAATGTTGGGCCTTTCCAAATATAAAGCATCAACTTTTTCAATGAGTCTGTTGTAAGACTCTCTATATTTATAAAAGCATACATGCATGTGTCTGTACCTTTTACTAGTGACATCATATATAAAAGAAACCTACAAATACATGTATACCTGTGTTTTATGCCTCTGCCATATTCATAGTCATATCATGTGTGAGAATACATGTGCAAGTAGAGATATACCTCAGTCAACAGACCATTAAGACATTTAAACTTGTCAGACTCCACTTCCCATTTGAAAGATACACCTAAATTTAAGTGGTGTTTTTCAAGTGTACTTTTTCACAGACTGATACAAGATTGCCTAATCACTAATCTCTCTGCCAACATATCTTAAACTTCACTTTTGTGCTGCAGCATCACTACTCATCACTACTTTAAGTGTTGAGCCTGGCCAAATATAAAGCAGCAACCCTTTGCATGTGTGTATTGTAACTCTCACTATATTGCAGAAAGCACTCGTTCATGTGTCTGTACCTATTCCTTCTGGCATCATATATAAAAGAACCATACAAATAGATGTATACCTGTTTTCTATACCTCTACCATCTTCATAGGCATAACATGTGTCAGAATACATGTGCAAATAGAGACATACCTCAGTCACAAGATCATAAAGGACTTTGAACTTGTCAGACTCCATTACCCATTTGAAAGGGACACCTAAATTTAGGCGGCGTTTTTCAAGTGTACTTTTTCACAGACTCATACATTGCCTAATCACTATTCCCTTTGCCAACATATCTTAAACCTCACTTTTATGCTGGAGCATCAGTATTCAGCGACTACTAAGAGTGTTGGGCCTAGCCATATTCATAAAAGCATGCATGCGTGTGTCTGTACCTTTTGCTAGTGTCATTTTCAGATGCATAACACTTGTAAGAATACATGTGCAAGTAGAGACATTTCTCTGTCAGAAAACCATGCAGACCTTAAAACTTGACATACTGTAGATCTCATTTCAAGAAGACACCTACAATGATGTGGCGTACTTCAACTGTACCATTTACCAGACTCATACAAAATTCCCTCATCAGTAATCCCTGTGGGAACATGTCTAAAACATCAGTTTTCTCTTGCAGCTTCACTACTCTGCGATTAGTCAGAGTCTTGGTACTAGGCAAATATAAACAACCAACCCTTCGTATATCTCTTTTATAAGTCTCGCCATCTTATCGAAAGTATGCATGCTTGTGTCTGTAACTTTTGCCACTGTTATTATATATAAAAGAAACATAAAAATAGATGTATACCTCCTTTTCATACATCTAACATGTTCAGATGCATAACACATATGACAAATACATGTACAGACATACCTCAGTCACAAGACCATGCAGACTTTGAAACTTGACAGCCTGCACTTCCCATTTCAAAGAGACACCTAAAATTATGCAGCATACTTCATCTGCACCTTTCCACAGACGCATACAAACTACCATAATCACTAATCCAACTACCAATGTACACGTTACTATGCACAAACTATTTCAATCGTCATTTCATTGCAATAAAACAAACCACAATACACATCCCTACATTTCATAACATATTTCAAACATCATACTTCTCTAATAATTTCCAAACATTGAAAATAATTAATTTTCAAATCTAAAAATATCACTACTGAGTAAAACACTACTGCATAATACATAACACACCTTACAAATTTGTAACTCACCTTTGAAATAGTATTGCAGAATATCAAATATCAGAAACTCATTAAAGATTTTCTTTTGCACACAATAAATTAATGCAGCACTCTCAACAGGGTAAAACCAGTAATGGCAAACTTTCCCTCTCTTTCTGCACACAAATAAATGTAAGTAACAAATCACATTCTTCCTACATTATTTCAAATTGTGAAACACATTTATATTGGTAAGACATATTAACCCTTTCTAACTGTCTTCAAATAGTGCCCAAACTGATTCTGTAATTTTCTGTTGTCATGACTCCACAGTGGTGCTGCAGTAAAGTGTTGCGATGGAACCGCAAACCCTTAATGGATTTCAAAAACCTATTTCTAATAATACTAGTATTTTTTGTTAACAACACACTACTTCTACACATACTACTGACTTGGAAAACTTTATTTAGTAAAATTTCACTTATATTTAAGTTTCCTTTTCACATCATTTTAAATCCACAGTTAAGTATCAACCCTTCCCCCATTCCACTTAATCCCAGTTTCCATAGTAACAGTTACTCCAACATTCAACTGTACTGGCAGGTCACAAGTTCATCACATTTTCAAGTTCAGAACACTAGCTAACAAATGCAAATAGCAGGTGTTGTTGACTTTTGCAAAACATCACCTTATCCTATCTAATGTTCCTTTCAAACATTTTTTAATAACCAATCTGAAACAAGGTTCCTCAGCAAAGTAACATGCATTATATTTTTAAGTGCACAATGTTGATGAATCACTTATCGGCTTTTTCAAAAACAGCATTTTCTCGACCATTTTAGATACCTGTCATTCTACCAACTGACTACCTCAGCTACTGACATCTTTTCATTCCTTCCAGACATCCCAATATGCTTACAGTGTGGATTGTAGGGCACTGCTATATTTTCTGGTGCAAAAAGTATGCTGAACATAGAGGTATTGACTACAAAGGTTTGCAAAATGTGGATATTAAATGGATTGCACAGAGAGGATTAAAGTGGAACCATTTGTTGCCTTTGGTTGAAACCTTTTTACATCTCCAACCCCCTGACCTCATGATTGTGCACTGTGGTGGCAATGACTTAGGCACATTGACTGGGAAAGGTTTGGAAATGCTAATGAAGGATACCTTTGCACAATAGATGTTGCTTTTCCCTCAAACTTTCTTTGTATACTCTTATATATGCCAAAGACAGAAATTAACGTGGTCAAATCAATTTTGTATACAGTTTGAGAAAGATAGGAGGAATGTCAATAAGACTGTTTCTGCTTACCTCAGAGACCATAGGATGGGCTCCATCTAACACAACAATCTATGTTTTTATATGGATGACAGCTACAGAAGTGTTGGAGTTCACTTCTCAGTTGAAGGAAACAGAGTATTTCTCAACAACCTTAAGATGTGCGTGCGCACTTACATGTAGCTCCAACAAAGTCATAATGAAAACAAGGGCTCTTTTTAGAGCCACCCTATAGCCCAACAATGAATCTATTTTTGGAAAAAAATATGCATACTCTTTTTATGTTTTTGGGGGATTTGCAAATCCATCACAGATTTTTGAAACAAAAGCACAATTCATTGTACTACAACACAATACACTCTTTAAGTTTAACTTTTAATTTGACATTTTTTATATTTTTAATAACGCTATCAAATTTAATGTGATTAATAACTTCAATCTCACTAACTTTATAAAAAAAGGTCACAAATACAACACTACCTTCTAAATTATATACTATAAAATTATTTATTCACGAATCCATTGCAACGTTACACGGGGGGCCATGCTAAGAGACTCCAAACACGAGAGAAAACAAAATGCCCCCCAGTCCCATTAATAGATGTCGGCCCTGGGGAACGCAACCCCTGGGGCATGCCCTCACGTTGCAGACCGCGGAGGGAGCCCAAATGCCCCCCTGTCCCTGCCGGCTCCCTGCCTCTTGGGGGAGTCGGCATTGCTTTTGGGCAAAGGGAGCTGCTAACATGCAGCTCCCTTTTCCCACAAGCAATTCTGCTTGACTTCATGGAAGCAAGAGCAGTTTTCCTGCTCTCGCTTCCATGAAGCGAAACAGAAGTTTGCTATGACAGGGCGCCATAGCGAACTGCATTGTCCTGGGGTGAGCACCCCCTACCCCCGAGAAAATTGCTGGAGCTGGCCCTGGGGGGTGGCGATTCCCAGGGCCAAGGAGGGCTCCTAGAGCGGTGCTGTGTGGCCCCCCTCCTTTCTGGTGCTGCCCTGGGAAGGTGGTGGTCCCCGGGGCAGTGTGAGGGGGCTCGAGCCACCCCATACTTCAATGTTTAGTAGTAGCCCCAGGAGAGGCAGTCCCCAGGGCTTGGGGGCACACGAGGCCCTCCGCCCATTGAAAAAGGCCCAGGGAGGTACCGGTCCCCAGGGCAGCATGGTGGGGCAGGAGCCCTCCCCACACTATTTGTTATACAAAAGCCCCGGGGAGGTGTCGGTCCCCGGGGCAGCGTGGGGGGGCAGGAGCCCCTCCCATGCTATTTTTTTCTAAAAATGCACCAAGGAGGTGGCGGTCCCCAGGGTTGCAGGGGGCCCCGCGCCCCCGGGCATTATTAACAAAGCCTCGGGGAGGTGCCAGTCCCTGACACTACTGGGGCCCCCACGGACCCCCGCATAATAATTAATCTTTTCCCCCGGGAACTGGCTCACCCGGGAGACCACGCTATGTTTTTTTTTTGCTGGTAATCGCAAACTTTTCTTTAAAACAAATGCTATTTTGGCCCTCGGGGTCCAGAGCAGGCCTTGGGGTTCAGGGTGTTTCTACCCTGCCCCCTTTTCTTCATTTTTAACCTTTTTTCTTGTTACTCAGTTCAACCAAGTCACAAGATGGCTGCCAACACTTCCTGGTTTTAAGTGTTGGCAGCCAGTAAGAGTCAAGCTTTGAGCGGGAGGGTTCACTGATCTACCACGGTCACCAGATACTAATTGTTTTTTATATATAATTTTCTCAGAAACTACTGAACGGATTTACACCATTTAAAGCAAAGAGTGCATTCTGGGCCAAGAGCTACTACTCTGCCAAATTTGGTGTAATTCTGTTCAGCAGTTTGGCTGCAGCTGCAACAAATATTTCCTATGGAAATTAACATAGAGAAAATGTGTTTAGGGACCCCCCTTTATTCTCAGTCCTGATTGATCAATCACCCCGAAACTTTCAAGACAGGAGCTGACCGAAGCACCCCATTAGGTTTGAAAATTACGCGAAGTTTCGTCAAACAACGCCAAAGATATTGGCAAAAGAAAAACACAATTTTTGAATAGAAACAAGGTCCTAATTATAATTGCCTACTAGTGACCGCCAGTAGGTAATATAAAAATATGTATATACATTCACTGTAAAAAACAAAGGTTACATGGACATTATAGTTAGGGTCCGATTTCACTCATACAAAACTAGAGAAATTCAGCAGTTTTAGTTTCTAAACTTACGACCCCGCAATGCACTGCTTATGACCTCACATATTACATCCTTTTGACATGGTCAGTGACATCACTGCTGACATCTCAGTTGACTTCACTGATGCCATCACTGCTAACACCATCCAGTGAGTGTAAGTATTCTGTAAGAGTTTGCTAAACACATATAGTAAGCTACTACAAACCTTAATGTAGTATACTAGTTGTACTAATAATGAGTGATACTACTTTTAATATATATCATGTAGCTGTGTGACTGTATGGGTGTATACATGGTTGTGTAAGCAGCTGTGTGAAAGAGTGAGATGCTGTGTGAGTGGCTGTATTGATGAGTGAGTGGGTGTGTCTGAATGTTTGGGTTGGTCAGTGATAGTGTAAGTGGCTCTATCAGTGGGTGTGTAGTGACTGTATGGGTGAGTGACTGGGTATCTGAATGGCTGTATGAATAATTGACTGGAAGTGGTTTATGGGTGAGTGAGTTGCTATTGAAATAGGTGTTTTGTTACGTGACTTCGTGTGTGAGTGACTGATTGGACAGTGAGTGTTTGTGTGAATGGCTGTATGGGTGAGTACAGGAATGTGTGAGTGCTTGTATGGATATGTGAATGGGTATCTAAGTGGTTGTGTGAGTGAGTGTTTGAGGGCTTCTATGGGTGAGTGAGGGGCTGTGTTGAGAGGCTGAATGGGTGAGTCAGTGGATGTGTGACTTTTTAGGTAAATAAGTGGATGTGTAAGTGGATGTGTAAGTAGCTGCTTGGGTGAGTGTGTGGTTATGTGGCTGGCTGTATGAGTAAGTAACTGGTTGTATGAGTAGCTGTATGGGTGAGTGCATAGTTGTGTGAGTGGGTGTATGAGTGAGGGAGTGGGTAGGTGAGTGGCTCTATGTAAGACTGAGTGGGTATGTGAGTACTGCTACAGGTCTGTGAATGGGTATGTGAGTGGTTGTACGGGTGTGTGACTGGGTGTACAAGAGGTTTTATGGAGGTATGAGTAGGTGTGTGAGTGGTTCTGTGGACGATGTCATCAGTGATGTCATTTCAGATGTCATCATATCATCAGTGATATCACTGACCATGTCATGAGCAATGTAATATGTGAAGTCATAAGCAGTGCATTGCAGGGGCGTAAGCTATACTAAGATCAACAAACTATAGCTACTGAATTTCTCTGGTTTTGTATGAGTGAAATCTGACCCTAACTATAACATGCCTGTAACCTTTGTTTTTTCCAGTGAGTTTCTACATTTAAAAACATTCTATTTGCTAACTATAACTTCCCTGTTACCTTTTTTTTTCAGTGAATTTCTAAGGTTTTTTTAAACGCTAATTCCTTACTATAACTTCTCTAAACCTTTTGATTTTTCAGTGAATTTCTATGTTTTTTAACCAGTAATAGCGTGCACAGAGTGGTGGAGAGTGGGGGGAGAAAGCGGGCTGGGCGTCTGACAGCTCTCAGGAATCCTGCTGTGTAGGACTTACAGGAGGTAGCGGAAGGGCTTTTTGGCCCCTTTGGGTCCTCAGGAGTAAAGTGGACAACATCTCCCAAACAGTTGTGCACCACGAGCAAAGTCACATTTACAGAGTGGTAGAGAAGGGGCGTGGCCTTCAATGACTTTTTAGCAATCCCACTGCATGGGACTTAGTGGAGGTAACAGGAGGGGTAGTTGACCCTCAAGGACATCCTTGGGGGGCAACTATCCCTCCGGTTACCTCCAGTAAATCCTACACAGCAGGATTGCTGACAGGTTGTTGGATTCCAAGCCCCCTTTCTCCACAGATGTGCAAACGTGGCTTCTGGTGCACTACTAGTAGTGGGATGATGTCCCTTTGGTTCCAGGGGATCCTTGGGGTCCAATTACCCCTCCCGTTAACTGCAGTAAGTCCAACACAGTGGGCTTGCTGAGAGTTGTACGGTGGCCACTCCCCCTTTCTCCGCCACTCTGAAAACGCACCTCCTGGTGGAGTACTAGTTGGGGGATGAAGTTCCCTTGGCTCTTGAGGGTTCTTGGGGGACAACTACCACTCCTGCCACCTCCAGTAACACCCACACAGCTGGATTGCTGAGAGGTGGTCAGAGGTCAATGGTCACACCCCCTTTCTCCACCACTCTGCAAAAGTGCCACCTGACGCACTACTTGTTGGGGGAAGTAGTCCACTTTAGTCCTGAGGCCCTCAGGAGTAAAGTGGAATTCATTCCCCAACCAGAAGCGTGTTAGGAGGCGCGTTTGCAGAGTGGTGGAGGAAGGGGGAATTGCCTTCAAGTCCTCTCAGTAAACCCATTTTCTGAGACTTACTGGCAATAACAGGAGGGCTTGTTGGCCCCCAAAGACCTTCAGCATTCAAGGGGATTTCATTCCCCAACCACCATTGTGCCAGGAGGTGCATTGCAGAGAGGTAGTGAAGGGGGCATGGCCTCCAGCGACTTGCAAGAGTTTTTTTATAATTACATTTTTTTTGTTTTAGGGAAGGGGGGCTGCGTAGCCCCCTTCTCTCAACCGTTTTCTACCCCGGGGACCCCATCTCCCAGGGCCAGCCTTTTTTTTAAATTGGGAGGGGGGCCTCCCTCCCCTGGCCGATTACGGCCCAGGGACGTCTTCCCCCGGGACCTGGCGTATTCCTTTCAAAAAAAATTTTAATAAAGGAAGGGGGGCTGTGTGGCTCACCTTCCCTGAGCCAATTTTGGCCCCAGGGACCCCATCCCTGGATCCTGCCCTTTAATATTTTTTTTTTATATAAATGGGAGTGAGGCCGCGTGGCTCCCTTCCTGAGGCAAATTACTCTCCAGGGACCCCATCCCCCCTGTGCCAGGCCTTTATTTATGTTTCTTTCTTTAAAAAAGGGAGGGGGCCCTGCAGCCCTCTCTCTGGGCCTAGTTCAGCCCTGAGGACCCCATCTCCCGGGGCCAGGACTTCACCTTTTTTTTTTACTCTGGAGGAGACCTGTGCAGCCCCCCTCCCCATGCCTATATTTCCCCAGGGACCACATCCCCGGAGCATGGCCTCTCACTGGGGACTGTAGGGGGACTCTCAAGGCCCTGCGGTCCCTGCCAGCTCCCCAACTCCTTTGGGATCTGTCATTGGTTTTGGAATCTGCGCTTCATTTGGTTTTCGGCTGGAGTTGGGAATCCAATGTGACTTCCGCCGAAATTGTTTAAAAATTTTTTTTTGGGGGGTCGAGGCCTAGGGGGTCAGGGTGTTTTTTATCCTAAAGCAAACAGCACCCCTCCTTCTATTTGCACAGGCTGGGGATGTGGTGGCCCTCCAGGGCCGGAAACGGCCCATGAGGGGCCTGCATGGCCCATACTCATTTTTAAAACGAAAGCCCCCAGGAGGTTGTGGTTCCTGGGGCTTGGGGGAGCTGCACACCTCTTTAATCAATTTATTTCTAGCACTGACGAGGTGGTGGGCTCCTGGGGCTTGGGGGGTTTGCAAGGCCCCCAATTTATTTGCATTTAGCCCCAGTATTCTGTGTTCCCTGGGGGCTCTTAGGTTCCGCGCAACCCCCAGTCAATTTATTTGTAGCCCTAGGGAATTGGTGGTCCCCATGGCTCGGGGGTCCAAGCACCTCCCACAATAATAAAATTAAGACTTGGGAGGTAGTGGTCTCTTGTGCATAGTTAAGCCCAAGGAGGGGGGACCGCATGGTCCATAATGTAAACAAGCGCAGGAGACCACACTTGTTTTTTTTTTATTTTGCCATGGATTTATGGCTCTGTTATATTTCCAGGGCAAACTGTTTTTTTTAGTGCCTTTTGACCAGTTTGGAGTCACAGGGAGACCCCAGGGCCATACTTAGTGGGTCATGGTATTCCTACACTGACCACTTTTCTTTTTTTTAAATGTTTTGTGGGACCAAGATAGCTGCCAACACTACCTGGTTGAAGTGTTAGCAGCCAAACAAATTGTAGCGCCGAGACTGTTGGAACCTCGGAGGATCCACGTCCCTATGTATACAGTTTTTTTTAATATCACTAAAAATACTAAATGGATTTACACCTAATAACAAAAAGGGTTCTTTCTGTGCAAAAACCAACCTTTCTGTTAAACTGTGTAATTCTATCCAGTGGTTCGGGCTGTAGTCTTGTCTATAAATCTTTATGTAAATTAACATTGGAAGATCACTTCCGCCCCCCCACCTGTTCATGGCCCTCGCTTGATGGATTGCCCCAAAACTTTCCATTTTAAGCAAGAATCACTGGCACACTTTTTTTGTCAACCAGTGCAAAACATACAGGCAATTCAAAAAAAGCTTTCCCATTGGAAACCTGGTCCTAACTATAACCACCTACTGGCAACCCCCATAGGTAAAATATATGTTTATTTAAAAAAAATATATGTATATTTTTACTATTATATATATGTATGTTTTTCAGTGTATATATTTTATAGTTAGGACCTCGTTTCTATTAAAAAAATATTCTTCTTTTGCCAAATTCTTTGGTGCCATTTGACGAATCTTCACAAAATTTTCCAAATGAATGGTTCACTCAGGTTAGCTCCTGTATTGAAAGTTTCAGGGTGATTCGTCGAGCGGGGGCTGAGAAAAAAGGGGGTCCAAAATATGTTTAATCCATGTTAATTTCCATAGGAATTTTGTAAAAACCTACAGGCCGAACTGCTAGATGGAATTACACCAAATTTGGCAAAAAGGTAGCTCTTGGTTCAGAAAATGCCCTTTTTTTATAAATGGTTTAAATCCGTTCAGAAGTTCCTGAGAAATTCAAAAAATGTAAATATTAATATCTGATCAGCCAGGAGGATTCACGAACCCTCCCGAGCACGAGCTTCATTTTGATTGGCTGCCAACACTCCAAACCAGAATTTGTTGTCAGCCATCCTGTGACTAGGTAACTGAGTCACAAGAAAACAATAAAAAATGATAAAAAACAAGAAAAGGGGGCAGGGTAGAAACACCCTGACCCCATAGCCTGTTCTGGGGGTCCCACAAGGACCCCCAGGGCCACAAAAAGCATCTTTTTAAAACAAAAATCAGCCGAATTTGTGCTGGGTGCGCGAATCCGGCTGAAAAAATAAAAAGCAAATGAAGCGCGGGCTCCTGCGCTTTGTTTTCTATAAGCCCCTGGGTGGGCCAGGTCCGGGGGCAATGCCCAATTAATTAGCGGGGGCCCCCACAGCCCCGGGGACCGCCAAATCCCCAGGCTTAGTTAATCATATGCGGTGTCACATGGCCCTCCTGCAGCCCCGGGGACCACCACCTCCCCTGGGCTATCATATATTTTGAGGTTGGGGGCCTAACAGGCCCCCCAAGCGCCAGGGACCACCACCTTCCCTGGGCTATGATTTAAATATGGGGGCCACGCAGCCCCCCACAGCCCTGGGGACCACCACCTCCCTGGGGCTACTTCTAAAAACAAAGTGTGGGGGGCGAGCCCACCCACACTGACCCAGGACCGCACTGTTTATTAAAAAGTGGGGGTCCGTTGCAGGCCCCAGCACCGGGGACTACCACCTCCCCGGGACTTTAATCAGTTGGGAGGGAGGCCAAGCGGCCCCTCTCCTGGAGCCCTGAATGCCCTGGGGATCGCTACCCCCCAGGGCCAGCTCCTGCAATGTTCTGGGGTGCCCACCCCCAGGACATTGCCGTTTGCTATGGCAGGGTGGGAGCACGGCTCCCGCCCTGCCATAGCAAACACTGCTTTGCTTCTTGGAAGCGAGAGCAGGAATCCTGCTCTAGCTTCCAAGAAGCAAAGCAGAATTGCTTTTGGGCAAGGGGAGCTGCATGTTAGCAGCTCCCCTTGTCCAAAAGCATTGCCGGCTCCCGCGGGAGGCAGGAAGCTGGCTGGGAACATTGGGGCATTGGGACTCCCCCCCACAGTCCCCAACTTGAGGGCCAGCACCAAGGGATAGGGTCCCCAGGGCCAGAAGTGGCCCAGGAGGGGGGCCATTCCACCCTCTCCCTTTTGATGGTTTTAAAAAATATATACATATTAGGCCAGGCCCGATGAGATGGGGTAACCAGGGCCATAATTGGCTTGAGGAGAGGGGCCACATGGCCCTCCTCCTAAAAAAACAGTCTGGTCAGGCACCGGAGGCCCGAAGTGGCCCAGGGGAAGGAGGCCACGCGGCCCCCCTCCTGTCAAAAATAAAATAAAAATACATAAAAACGAGGCCAGGCCCAGGGGGATGGGGTCCTGGGGCCAATAGTGGCCTGTTTTTTTTTCAATAAAAAATGCTGGGGATGGGTTCCCCAGGGCCCAAAAAATACCAAAAGAAGCAGGGCTACACAGCCCCCCTTCTAAAAAATATTTGTTTTTAAAGAAAAGCTGGCATCTTGTGGAGGCCCCACCCCCTCCCTGCACCACTCTGCAAACGCACCCCATGGCGCGTTTTAAGTTGGGTGATTAAGTCCCCTTCACTCCTGAGGGTCCCTGGGGGCCAACTAACCCACCAGGTGCCTCCAGTAAGCCCCATACAGTGGGATTGCTGAGAAGTGGTCCGAGGCCATGCCCCTTTTTATACCACTCTGCAAACGCGCCTCTTGGCACACTGCTGGTGGGGCAATGAGGTCCTCTTGTGTCCTGAGGATCTCAGGACACAAGTGGACTTCATTCCCCGAGCAGCAGTGCACCAGGAGGCATGTTTGCAGAGTGGTGTAAAAAGGGGACGTGGCCTCGGACCACTCTCCACAATCCAGCTGTGTGGAGCTTACTGGAGGTACCTGGTGAGCTAGTTGGCCCCAAGGGACCCTCAGGAGTCAAGGGGACTTCATCCCCCAACCAAGAGCATGTCAAGAGGCTTATTTGCAGAGTGGTGGACAAAGGGGGGTGGCCTTTGTCCACCTAACAGTAATCCCACTATCTGGTGCGTACTGGAGATATCAGGTAGGCTAATTGGCCCCTAAGGACCCCAGCAGCGAACAGGACTTTAATCCCCATCCAAGAGCGCGCTAGGGAGTGCATTTGCCGAGTGGTGCAGGAAGGGGGCATGGCCTGCTATAACAATTTAGCAATCCCACTGTGTGGGACTTACTGGAGGTAATAGGAGGGGTTGTTGGCCCCAAAGGTTGTCTTTGGGGGACAACTACCTCTCTTATTATATCCACTAATTCCCACACAGTGGTATTGCTAAGAGGTCTTCGAAGGCCACGCCCCCTTTCTCCACCACCCTGCAAACATGCCTCCTGGCACAGTACTGGTTCGGGGAGGAAGTCTACTTTACTCCTGAGGGACTCTGGGGGCAAGAAGCCCTCCTGGTACCTCCCGATAGTCCTACGCAGTGGAATTCCTGACCGCTAGTTGGAGGCTCAGCCCCCTTTCTGCACCACTCTGCAAACACGACTACCAGTTTAAGAAGCATTTGTAGTGTAATAGATCTCGCATTTGCGAGAGTTAGTGCTATTGGGGTTGTAAATGTAAAAGATTTTTACTAATGTTTTTTGGTGTAGAGTGGATGTACGTTGTGTGTAGTGGAATTATGTAGTATGTTGTGCAGTGAAATTATGTGACTAGAAGGTATGTGGTATTTAGTGTATATTAATTATCTGGAGCGGGATTATGTGTTTTCGAGAGTAATTATGTGGTATTATAGTCTGTGTTGTGGAGTGGTAACCTCAGGTTTAGCCTTCCTCGATTCCAGAGAAGCTAAACTATAAACTCATGAGACACAAAAAAAGAAGGAACCACTAAGGAACACTGCTGGACCTAGTCGGAGGTATGAGCAGGGCCACTGGAATTATGTGACTGTTCAGCTGCACCAATTTTCACATAATTAAACATTTTCGGCATTTGCCAAATATTCCATCATCTGCTGCCTAATCTGCAGATTTGAACCAAAAAAAGCCTTGTTTCTCAAACGGCTCAAATGTTCCCAAAAATGCAGCGTCACATGTTACAGTGTGGTGCAAGGCCCTTTGCAAAGCTGGAATGGTCATGTGTTACCTATTGCTAAATGTGGGTGTTAAATTGGTACTAATGGTGCACAAACCTCTCTTCTTTCTGTGCCTCTCTTATCTCTTTCTGCATTTCTCTTGCTTCTTTCTGCACCTTTCTTCCTCTTTCTGTACCTCACTATCTTCTTTCTGCAGTTCACTTGCCTCTTTCTGCACTTCTTTTGCTGCTTTCTGCACCTCACTTGCCTCTTTTTGTACCTCTCTTGCCTCTTTCTGTACCTCTCTTGCCTCTTTCTGCAGTTCTCTTGCTTTTTTCTACACTTCTCTTGCCTCTTTCTGCTCCTCTCTTGTATCTTTCTGCACTTCACTCTCTTCCTTCTGCACCTCTATTGCCTCTTTCTGCACTTCTCTTGCCTCTTTCTGCACTTCTAGAGCCTATTTTTGTACCTCTCTTGCCTCTTTCTGCACTTCTCTTCCCTCTTTCTGCACTTCTCTTCCCTCTTTCTGCACTTCTCTTCCATCTTTCTGCACTTCTCTTGCCTCTTTCTATACTTTACTTGCCTATTTCTGCACATCAGTTGCCAATTTCTGCTCTTCTCTTGCCTATTTCTGAACCTCACTCTCTTCTTTCTGCACCTCTCTTGCCTCTTTCTGCACCTCACTGTCTTCTTTCTGCACTTCACATGCCTCTTTCTGCACTTCTCTTACCACTTTCTGCACTTAACTTGCCTCTTACAGCACCCCTGTTGCTTTTTTCTGCAGATCACTTGCCTCTTTCTGCACCTCACTTGCCTCTTTCTGCATCTCACTCTCTTCTGCACCTCTATTGGCTCTTTCTGCGCTACTCTTTCCTCTTTCTGAACTTCTCGAGCCTCTTTCTGTACATCTATTGCCAATTTCTGCTCTTCTCTTGCCTCTTTCTGAACCTCACTCTCTTCTTTCTGCACCTCTCTAGCCTCTTTCTGCACTTCACTTGCTTCTTTCTGCATCTCTCTTGCCTTTTTCTGCATCCCTCTTGCCTCTTTCTGCACCCTTGTTCCCTTTTTCTGCACCTTTCCTGCTTCTTTCTGCACCTCTCTTGCCTCTTTCTGCACCTCTGTTTCTTCTTTCTGCACCTCTGTTTCTTCTTTGTGTACTTCTCTTGCCTCTTTCTGCACCCCCATGCCTCTTTGATTACCTCTGTTGCTTCTTTCTGCACTTGTCTTGCCTCTTTCAGCACCCCTCTTGCCTCTTTGTGCACCTCTGTTGGTTCTTTCTGCACTGCTCTTGCTTCTTTCTGCACCCCTCTTGCCTTTTTCTGTACCCCTTTTGCCTCTTTGTGCACCTCTCCTGCCTCTTCCTGCACCTCTCTTGCCATTTTCTGCAGTTCTCTAGACTATTTATGCACCTCTTTTGCTCTTTTCTGTACTTTTCTTGCCTCTTTCTGTACCCCTCTTGCCTCTTTCTGCACCTCTGTTGGTTCTTTGTACACTGCTCTTGCTTCTTTTTCACCTCTGTTGCAAATTTCTGCCTCCCTCTTGCCTCTTTCTGCACCCGTCTTCCCTCTTTCTGTACCTCCCATGCTTCTGTCTGCACACCTGTTCCTTCTTTCTGCACCCCTTTGCCTGTTTCTGCAACTCTCATGCCTCTTTCTGCAGTTCTCTTGCCTCCTTCTGCACCTAACTTGCCTCTTTCTGCATCTCTGTTGATTCTTTCTGCACTTCTCTTCCTTCTTTCTGTACCCCTTCTGCCTCTTTGTGCACCTCTCCTTCCTCTTTCTGCACCCCGCTTGTCTTTTTGCACCTCTGTTGGTTCCTTCTGCACTGCTCTTGCTTCTTTCTGTACCTTTTTTGCAAATTTCTGCATCCCTCATGCCTCTTTTGGCACCCCTCTTTCCTATTTCTGCACCCCTCTTGCCTCTTTCTGTACCCCGGTTGCTTCTTTGTGAACCTTTCCTGCCTCTTCCTGCACCTCTCTTGCTGTTTTCTACAGTTCTCTTGCCTGTTTCTGCACCTCTTTTGCTTCTTTCTGCATATTTCTTGCCTCTTTCTGCACCCTTCTTGCCTCTTTCTGCACCTCTGCTGGTTCTTTCTGCACTGGTCTTGCTTCTTTCTGCACCTCTTTTGCAAATTTCTGCATCGCTCATGCCTCTGTCGGCACCCCTCTTCCCTATTTCTCCACCTCATTTGCTTCATTCTGCACTTTTCTTACTTCTTTATGCACTGTTCTTACTTCTTTCTGCACCTCTCTTGAAAATTTCTGTATCCCTTCTTGCCTGTTTCTGCACCTCTCTTGCCTCTTTTGGCACCTCTGTTGCTTCTTTCTGCACTTCTCTTGCCTCTTTCTGCACCCCTCTTGCCTCTTTAAGCACCTCTGTTGCCTATTTCTGCACTTCTCTTGCTTTTTTCTGCACCCCTCTTTCAGTACCCCCTTTGCCTCTTTACACACCTCTCCTGCCTCTTTCTGCACCTCTCTTGCCTTTTCTGCATTTCTCTTGCCTCTTCTGTACCCCTTTTGCTTTTTCTGTACTTTTCATGCCTCGTTCTGTACCCCTCTTGCCTCCTTCTGTAGCTCTGTTGGTTCTTTCTGCACTGCTCTTGCTTCTTTCTGCACCTCTGACTTAGAGGTTGTTTTAATCCCCTCCCCTATTATGTGCTAGGCCCTTACAGGGGAGGTCATGCCAATCACAGGGGTACCCCAACCTATAGTGTACCCTAGTGTATGAAGGTGTTTTCACTGTATTCTAAGTGTTTTTCAGCATAGCACTGGCTCCTGGCCTGGTTAGTCAGAGTCGGTTACCACCAGTACCAGTTAGCAAAAAGTTGGGGGCACAGGATGATTTTGCAACATGGCCTCTTTCTGCACCTCTTGTGGTTCTTTCTGCATATCTCTTGCTTCTTTCTGCACCTTTCTTCATCTTTCTGGACTTCTGTTGCCTCATTCTGCATTTCTCTTGCTTCTTTCTGCACATTTCTTCCTCTTTCTGCACATGTCCCACCTCTGTAGGCATATTTTGAAATTAGCATTTTAAAAAACCTTAGAAATTCACTGAAAAAACACAGGTTTTAGGGACGTTATAGTTAGTTGGACATTTCACTAGTAAAAAACCAGAGAAATTCGGCTGTTATAGTTAGTTGAGCTAACTATAACCTGAGCCCTCGCAATGCACTGATGATGACATCACATATTACATCATTCATGGCATGGTCAGTGATATCACTGATGACATCTCAAATGACATCACTGATGACATCATCCACATGATAATCTGATGCACCTCCTCACACCCTAATATAACCCTTAATACGCCTACTCTAAAATACAGGCTACGATTTTCGAAACCATAGACACACCAATACCAGTTAACACATACCCACTCATTGATTCCTAGGTCGACATACACATCGACTATTTCACCCATACAGTCACTCTTACATGCAGTCACTCATCAATACAGCACTAGCATTTGCACTCATATACGTATATAGACACTCACACACCGCCAATCATCCATAGAGTTACTCACACACCTAGTCAGTCATGCAAAGAATCAATCACACTCCCATTTACTCACCTATACAGTTGTACACACACCACCTCACTTATTCATACATATACTAACACATACTTACTCTCTTATACAATCACTGATACAAGCACACACTCATCCATACAGCCACTTTCACAATCACTCACTCTCACACATAGTCATTTATATACTCCAATACTCACATGTACTGCATTTACATATGTAGTTACTCACACATGTACCACTGAGACATCCATTCACTCACCAACACACCCATACACACACTCACCCACCCATACAGCCCTTCACAGATGCACTCTTGAACCCATACACCCAGTGAATCACCCACTCACACATCTATGCACAGAGTCACACACCAACACACAAACACTCAGGCACCCATACAGATACTCAGACAACCAATCAATAACCAGTTGTATTTCTAAAAATTCTGAATTATGTGACATTTTAAAATTTGTATTTACAAAGCAAATCAGAAAGACAAAAACTCAACCTATAAGTTGCTCTTGGTTCTCTCCAGCCTGCAGGACTGCCAAGGGGAATTTGATAAAAGCCTTGATGGAAGGGCCCAAAACGAAATCTAACATCAGCAAGGCGGATGCATTAAAACCGGCTTGCGTAAGGCTACAAGAAATTGGGAGGAACCCTTGTGGGCACAGATGCTGGAAGCTCTTGGGAAACATTATAGAACTTTCTGGAAGACTGTAGCAGTGGCAGTACTTGTGGAAATGTTCCCTTGCAAGTGTTTATCTCTGTAGACTGCTGTATCGTACACTTTAAAACCTTTTACAGCAAGTAGTAAAATACTTGCCCAGCTTCCTCCTTAAACATGGCTCCCACATCCCCCTCTTCCAGAACCCCATGTCACACTACCCTTATTGAGGATCATCCACTAGTATTCACTGTGAAGGAAACCAAAACTGCCCTCCTTCTTATGAAAATATAAAAAGCACCCAGCACTGACAGCATTCCAGTGGCCTTATTCCACTCGAAGCCTGAAATTGGGTCCCATACTAATCTAGGACTCATGGCGAGATGCAATAACTCTGCCCATCCACAAAAAAGGGGCCAAAGATATCCCTGCAAATTATAGGCCTATAAGCCTAATAGATAACACTGAGAAGATCTTTTCTTGACAAGTTTTAGTTTGAATACAGAAGTTGATGGATGATCGCAAGGTACTATCTTCACTTTCAAGCAAGGGTTCAAGAGAACATAGGGACAGTAGATCAGATATTCCGCTTCATGATCATTAGCTGGAAGAACATCACTATTAAGAAAGAGCATCTGTATGTGGCCTTAATGGACATGAGGGCTCCATTCGATCTAATGCCGAAACATACGCTCTGGGAGGTACTAGATCGAAGGAGTTGCCTCGTGATCATCTGCATTTTTAGTTAGGCTACGTACTGATAGGTATGCCCAAGTGAGCTGGAATGACTTTAGTAGGTTAGCCCCTCAGATTCATACTGAGCAGGGAGTAAAAAAGCGGTGCTGCTGACCTCCATCCTCTTTTATTTGTTTATGAATGGAGTGCTGGAAGATTTGACCAGCTGCCAGCACGATGCTCGAAAGACAGCCAGAGCATATGTCCCTGTACTGCTCTTTGCAGACGACACTCTGTTACTCTCATGCTCCCTAATAAGTTTGCAATACCTGCTCAGCCATTTTGTGGAATTTAGTAAATGTAGGGGACTTGGGATCAATGCAGGGAAATCCAAACTGATGACATTAAACCCTCATCGCTCATTTAGAAATAAATTGATTGTTGATGGATTTCCTATTGATCAAGTAAAGAGCTTTGATTACATGGGGGTCAGGCTTGGAAACACTTAATTGAGTCTTACAGCTACAAAAAAGCAACACCCTTTTGTCTCAGAGAGCAGTAGCGATCATTAGGAAACATAGAACAACATTTAACTTAGCAGTTTCCCCAGCTGTTGAGGTGAATCGAGCGGTAGCTATAGGCAGAGTGTTATATTGGGCTTGGACGACATCTCTACACTTAACATCATATAAAAGGTTCATAAGATCACTGGTGAATGTCCAGGTCAGTCCCCTTAATACTACTAAGGTTGTATTTAAACCTCAAAAGTATTGATCAGGTTGCATGCCTTAAAATTCTGAGCTATTGCACTAGAGTTTGCACAGCTAAAGAGCTGAGCACAACAATTGCATTACACCTTGTCTGAGAGCAGTAAGATCTCTATGCAGTCAACCTAACTTAGCAAGCATGTGGGAAGAGCCCAGCAAGAAGGAAAAAAACTCAGCCAGACAGATAAAGGGAGTCTTCTGGGAATCTGCCCTCCAAAGATTTGGAGAGGAATGAGGTCTGCAGGGCTGGTGGATAAATTATTTAATCATCAGTGCTCCCCACAATTCAAACCATTCCTTGATAGGATTATTCCACCAGAGGCCAAGTCCCTGGATATTCACGTTTGATTGGAACATTACAACTAAGGTCTTTTATTGCAAAGTGGGAATCTGAAGGGGTAGGACAGGAGGGTTTTCCTTTTTGTCCCAATATCTCTGAAACTGAGGTACGTTTTTTATTGTTCTGCCAAAGATATAAAGTCCCAAGAGCAAGATGGATTTTCCCTCTTCGTCGTAACTTAGGAGTTCATCAAAGTGCGGTAGCTCTACATTTACTAAAATCTGACGCTACTGAAGTAATCGTATTTGCCCTCTCAAGTTACCTAAATTGGGCCTGGACTCTTTGTGCAGCTGCACTGAAGGCTGAGATATGAGGTGGCACAACTGAATACAAAATGTTCTTAATCCATCTTTGCACTTGACTAATAATCTTTTAAATGGTATTATGCACTTTAGATCATTTGGTTATACCGTATTCTTTTAACAGCCATCGCTTAATATTTGTGATTTTATACTTAGACTTTTCATCTTATACTACAGTTTTAGAGATATTGTATTTAAATTTTTTTTTTAATTGGATAATTTTCTAATGGTGATAAATGTGCATTTATGGCGATACATGGCCCCGGGGACCACCTCCTCCCTGGGGCTGTGCCATGCACAACAAAGGAGGGGGCTACGCCTCTCCTGGAAACACTAATGGCCCTGGGGAATGCCACCCCCCAGATCAGGCTCCTGCTATGTCCCGGGGGGCCACTCTCGGGATATAGCTATTTGCTTTTGCTAGGCAGGAGCTTTGACAGCACCCACAAAGGAAAAGCAAGCACTCCGCTCCGCTTGCTTAAACTGTTTTCATCTCTTTCCCTGCCTTTAGACATGTGGGCAGAGAAAGATATGAAAATATTGCTCTCGCATGCAGGGAGCTGCATTTCCAGCAGCTCCCTGCATACAAGAGCAATGCCGGCTCTCACAGTAGGTGGAGAGCTGGCTGGAACCATGTGTGCCTTGAGGCTCCCCGTGATCCCGTAGCACACTGGGTTCTCTGGGTAGGACAAGGCAACTCAGGGAGACATGGCCAGGCGCTGAGGGATGGGGTATGGCTTTATGGAGGAGTGAGTGGTTGTGTGCGTAGTTGTATGAATGGGTATGTGAGTGGTTGTGTGGGTGTATGTGTAGTGAAAGAGCCACTCTTGTGGTTTGGCACCCTATGATGACCTTCGACTACCACCATTTTAACTGACTTTAGTGTGTTATTATACCCTAGCCTGGATACATGAGACGGTCCTGCAAATGCCTGCTTCTCTTCTGTCTTGTAATCTTGCTGTCTTTTAGTGGGAGCTGTCATGGAGTAGAACAGTACATTTATATTATAAGTGCTTACTATTGGTTTTGACATGGCCTCATGTCATCTTGTTTTCTGACTTTGCCTTCCTTCTGTGTGCACAGCAGTGCTTGCAAGTTGTTTGGGTTATGAGAATTATAAAGGTCTTACTATTGGCTTTGACATGGCCTCATGTCTGGCTTTGCCTTGCTGCTCACACATAGCTGCAAAGTGGGGAGGGCAGGTTTATGCTCTTCACTTGTTTTTCCCTCATCACTGACCAGAGTGAACTGGAATATGTTGTGCTAAGTGTCTTTGGAATGTACAGACTCGTATAGCCAGTCCGGTTTTTTCCAATGAGAAGGGGGCGAGGTTTTTTAGAAGCTTCGCCTCACGTCGAGTAATAGTATTAAACCTGGGAGCATTCGGGGGCCAGGTCGAAGTTCACCACAGAATAGACTTGTTGCTGTGAAGGTGACGGAACTTGAGTCCTGATTGAAACTCCTTCCTGGGCTTTTGACGGGATTCCCAAGCTTGAGTTGGCAAGGATGATGCAAATTCAATAGGTGAAGTGTTCCTAACCATTTTTTATATATTTTCTACTCTTTGCTACCTGTACATACTGGATTTTTTTCTCATGGTTCATTGTAGTTAATTGATACTCGGGGATCTGCATTTATTAATATATTTGTTCTACCTTTTTAAACATTGCATTAATAAACTTGTGTGTGTTATTTTAAAAAGCACCTGAATTTGTCTTTTTGCCTCCAGAGTGGGAGTGCTGTGCAAACGT
The DNA here is from genome assembly GCF_964204655.1 of Triturus cristatus. Lineage (NCBI taxonomy): Eukaryota > Metazoa > Chordata > Amphibia > Caudata > Salamandridae > Triturus > Triturus cristatus. The sequence continues at coordinate 400,393,001 of NC_140586.1, read as the reverse complement.
GTATTATTTAAAGGTGCAGTGGTAAATTTGCCTCCCAGGTGGGAGTGCAGAGTTTGGGTGTGTCCTTTTAGAGAAAAGCACACTCATTACATGCTCAAAAGTGTATATTATTTAAAGGTGCAGTGGTATATTTGCCTCCAGAGTGAGAGTTGGAGTGCAGGGTTTGGGTGTTTCCTTTTAGAGAAAAGCTCACTCATTACATGCTCAAAAGTGTATATTATTTAAAGGTGCAGTGGTAAATTTGCCTCCCAGGTGGGAGTGCAGGGTTTGGGTGTGTCCTTTTTGTGAAAAGCACATTCATTACAGTATGAGAGGTTGTATAGGGCTGTGAGTGGGTGTGTGAGTGGTTCTATGGATGATGTCATCAGTGATGGCACTGACCATGTCATGAGTGATGTACTATGTGAGATAATAAGCAAAGCACAGTGGGGGCATAAGTGATAGTTAGCTCAGGTAACTGTAACTGCTGAATTTCACTGATTTTGTACAAGTGAAATCTGAGCCTAATTATAGTGTCCCTGTAACCTTTGTTAAAGTGACAATTATACTTGGGTATTGCAATTAGATAGACACTAACATGCCAGTTAGCTAATGTGCCAGCGTTGTTCGAGAACCAATTCCAACATAAATCATGAACAGAACGAAGGCATGCTGCACTCTGAAAGAAAACTTTTAACAAAATGTATTACTTTGAAACTCAGGGGCAAAGAAAGACGCTAACGCGTTTCTATCCTCAAGGTCTTGATCATGGCTAAAATAGTCCTTTTTCAATGTCATTTACATTTAAATAATCCACTCAATGCTTCATTACAGTGGATTTGGGGAGATGTAGGGCACTGACTTTGAAAATACACCAAAACAAAATTCACATGCACACTACAATATCCATTTTCATCTAGGCAAAATGCCCCCGATATCAAAAATATATTCAGCATGTTATCTCAACTTATTATACAAAAAGAACAATGTTCTAACCATTACAAGATTCTAAATCATCTTGTTGTCTATACATTATTGCCACAGTAATCTTCTATCACCTGCCAAACATTAATAATCCTTTTATGTCTGTTGTCGGATTTATAATAATTTAGTTCACAATTATTATTGCCTCAGTGGCCATCTATCGGCTGCTAGACATTGACAGCCAGTCACTCCTTGTGCATTTTGGGAAATTTAGTGCACCAATGCCATCAACAAAAAGAAAAAAAACATACTCTTTGTAATTACAAATATTGTGTAGTAACAGTACATATCCAGCAACTGCCCACATCGTATTTACACTCCATTTTGCACTGTGCAAATCAGGAACCATTAGCTTATGCTAGCAACATTATTCAGATCTGTCAACATTATAATAATTATAGCTTTACTGTTGCCTTAGTGACCTGTGGTAACTCCCTGAGGTTTCAACAGCATCAGCTGATTCTGATCTTATAAGTGTACACGAATCTCGCTCCTCGTGAACTTAATGAGTTCACGAGGAGTGGACCTGCTTGAGACATCCAGGTCTCAAGCAGGTCCACTCTATGGTCAGCTGGACACTCTTGGATTTAGGAGTTCTTCTGATTTTTGAGTGCCTGAAGCATTCACACAAGGAGGCCAACCACATAACCACTGGACAGCAGTTCCAATTCCTGGGAGCCAGCATTATTCAGGAATCCTTTAGTCCTTCAATAGGTCTTCTTCAAGCAAGAGTAATAAGCCTTCTCCCAGCAGAGCTTTGTTCTTCAGACAGAGTCTTTCAAGGTCCAGGAATGGAGAGAGTTTTTGTTGAGGTGCCAAATGTATCCTGTGCCCTAGCCAGTGGAGAAATTCTAACACACAATTCTAACTATTTTCTCCCTACCTCATTTTTCAGCACTTCCTATTTACCTTACTATAAAATTATTTAGGAGGCTCTGCTTTAATATGGCACAACTCAGCTGCCACCAAGCAGGCCTGCCTTTATCTCCTTAATCACACCCCTATTTCAATGAGCTCTTTCCCCATCTGGCAGTGTCAAAACTGGTTCTCTCCCCTACTGTGACTAGACCCTGGTTCTCTGGAAAGGCTGTGAGAATAAATAATGTTAGATCTGCCTGGAATCTCCAAGTCAAAGGACGTAGTGACCAACCTACTCTTTGATCTGACAAATTGTTCTGGTATATTTCAGATATCGTATCCATGTCTCATGGTGAGCAGTTAACCATATGTATTTCCTTTGATCAATAACTGGCTTTTGCTCTCTGAGTCAGAATTGTTTCGGTGTTATGTGTAGCTGGGCATGTTTTAAGCCAGTTCTGGCTCTCAGAGCTTAGAGCAGTATTTAATAAAATTACGCTTACACTTAAGTGATCATAATGAGATTTCACCATTAAATCAGGTTTTGAAATTATATAAAAAATAACTTTGAAGCACGTTTATAGCATTCTTGTAGACCGAGATAGGAAATAAAGAATTTACTTCATGCTAGCCCTATTCAGTGAACGTCCTAGGAAAGCCTGAACAGTGAAATAGCTTTTGGGTTTATTAGACTGTGAGAACACACTATGTACTGTGCCCTATTTTTATATATAACCACCCTGCCCTGTGTGATAGTGAGACACACTTTAGAGATAATGTATTAATCTAAAAATAGGTTTTTGCTACATGGCAAAGGCACTTTACACTACCTTGTGTTACAGCAGCTCAATTAAACTGCAGATCAACCAGAGCACAGTGGTCTTCTAGCAGACATATATTCTAGTTACAAAGATGAATGTTATGAATGAGCCTTGTAGCCCACATATGACATTTAACTTCCATGCCTTTGGTGTCTTTTCTGTGCCATATACAGAGGTCTTACAGGACAGCTTAACAGAGCATTTGGATGAAACCAATTTTACCACTCCCATTTCAGGACCAAAGCACATGGATTGTGACATAGACCAGCAATGTGACACAGCATGGAGTCCTACTAGAGCAAAAATAGACTGCTTCAAGTAGTTTGTGCCAATCATTTATTTCTAAATATTGAGTGTTTAATAGAGAGGAAACAAAACTGTTCTTTTGAATTTCATATACATTTTTCATTGCTATGAAAACTAATTTAATTTCCAAGTTCTAAGAAAAAATAACTTTGCCTTTTCTGCTTCTCATTTCCAAATGCTATTGTTTTAAAACGACTATCAATTTTGATTCATATGATTTCAGTAAACTTCTTTGGAAAGTCAGCAGTGTATTTATTGACCCTGATATGACCTGTGGTCAAGATCACTTAAGTGCTTTCTAATTGTCCTTCTGTGTTGTATACTGTGGGAAATTTGCTTTATTTACCTTGTAGTTCAAAAGTGCTATTGACGGTGGTCATTGATTTTGAAAGAGAATGCTCATAAACATACCATCAAAACAGAGCCACGATCATGTAGAAATTCACTGGGAAACAAAAGAAAGATATCAATCTTCAATCTTTTAGGTCATGTGGCCAAATAAACAAGAATAGGGTGGGGTATAAATTTGTGTGGAACACCCAGGAAAGTTTCTTGTTAAATCCTGCATAACATACAAGAGACAGATAAGCAGAATTTCAGAAAAAAAGATCACAGGAGAAGAAATCATAATATATATTAACTGAAAAGAAAATAAGGGAAAGGTAAATTAGGGTTAGTTAAATTTAAAACCGCAAAGCATGTTTAATGCAATTAATTTCACTGAACTTCACCAGTTATATGTCATTAAATCAACCATAACTTGTGTCCAGTCATGTACTGCTTATGATCTTATAATTCATCACTAATGACATTTTAAATGGCATCATTGATGAAATCACTTATGGTATTCCACATGACATAATTGATGGCGTCATTGATGTCATTATCCAAAGCTACCAGTACTTTTCCATTGGCCATGTGCAGCGGGATTACCCACAAGTCTATGCACTGTGCCCCTCCCTCTGAACAGTATGTTAGCAGGAACCATAAAATCAAGAAAGTTTTGAGGCAACATGTTTCAATTACTGATGCCTCTTATGCTGCCCCTCAAGTTTCAAGTTCATAAACCTCTAATTGGTCTCGTTCCATTGTTACCTTATACAGCCCTTCTTCACCTCAGCCTCCATAGACCAGTATTCTCCACCTTCCAGATATTCTTCTAGCACCACTGTTTCTCAGCTACCTTAAACATTCATGCTTTCTGCTGGATCCTGACATCAAGACAGAGTTTGATTGCATTTCTAATGCCAGTAAGCAAAAACAGGTATGGAGTGTCTCAATGAGATGAACTAAGATAGCCTTATTTCATTGTTTGTCAAATAACTAAATCATTGGACTCCAACTAAGCCTCAAAATACACATCATGTACAAGGTTAAAAACACCTTGCATTAACTGGCTATGCTTTATCGAATTGAGCTATTCGTTTCATATAACAATTTCAGCGCAACTGTTCAAGTGCTAGTATTGTCCTATCTCTATAAAGGCAATGCTTTATTTGCCATAATCTCCAAAATCCTGGTGACTCTTCTCAAAGTGTTCTCTAAGCAGCAGCATGCCTAAAATATATCTAGATGTTTGAGTGAATAGCTCCAACACTCAGAGATCTCTCCTCTTTGCCTCTTTCCTTCAGGACCTGATTCATAGCCTACAAAGTAGTACACAGTGACACAACACACTATATGGCACCCAAGATCAAAGACTCGCAGACGGTTATGCATGACATGCAGCAGCAACATCACCATACCTGATGTCAAGACATGCAACAAAAAAGAAATATTTACACTAGGCATTATTATGCCATGCACTAAGTGCATGGAATAATATCCTTTTTTAAATCTACCAAGCTTAATTTCCAATCAACTTTAGGAAATGATATCTAGACTCAACTCTTGAAACACGTTTGATTTAAAGACTACACACTCCCAGCCATTTCAGATCGTATCAAAGCACACTTCACTTCCTCTGTAACCTGCCTTCTTCCTTCCATGTTGGCTACTGATAAGTCAATTAGTGTAGTAGATCTCAGTGTTCCATTTGACAATCTAATAAGGTTAAAGTTGTGGAACATGTTACTAAATAAGGGAACTAACCCAAAAATTGTCCACTTACTTGTCTAGCTACATGCGGATGTTGAGGGTAGTATTGGATTGAGCCAGGTGGAAGATGTACCCTTATATATAAAAATCAGTAAAGGATAAGGCATGGGTGCATGTTGGCACCGTTTCTTTTCAGCTTTTATATTAATGAACTTGATGAAAGCCTGATAAATGCCTCAGCCAACGGACCTAAGGTAGAGAACTGGAGGTTGCCTCTATTTATGTATGTAGATGATTATGTTTTGATGGCCAGAATGGGACGGGGCTTACAGAAACTCTTGGCTACTTTTATGTCTGATAGAGGCCTGGCAAAAAATAAAACGAAATATTTTGCTATTGTTTGCGGTCGCCCTCGGTGTAGGCTGATACTTTCCCATATCAATGGTTCCGTACTCACTTGTGTCCCTATGTTCACCTACCTAGGGGTCCCAATGACAACAGGAACACTTGAAAGCACCAGAGGAACATTAGAACTGCCCAATGTGAACAAGTTATATCTTCCTTGTGTACGTTTGCTGCCAAACTTGGGGCGATGCCAGTGGATGCTGCTATCACAATATATAAAACCAGACTGGTCCCAGTTGCTTCTTATGGAGCTGGAGTGTGGGGATTTACAGACTATACTGATTTACAGGTTTTTGCCTCGTTTACTGTCACTCCCCAATAGTTTCCCATCCTCTATTGTACGTGAGGAACTTAGGGCCTGGTTACAATATCGAGCAGAAAACCTCCGACTAGTGAATGGAGGCTTTCCACCTAACATGGTAGGTTTAAAGTCTGACTGCGGTATTAGGATAACGACAGTCAGGGCGGTATTAGGATAACGACAGTCAGGGTTACACCTGCAGGGGGGATTCCGACATTGTTCCGACGGGCTCAAGCAGCCCGTCAGTCCATCGGAAAGTCTGCATAATCCCATAATGGCGGCAGCTCCGCCGTCAGGATTTTGATGTTGCTTCTCGGCAGCCATTCCATGTTGGCCTTTTTGACATGGAAAGGCTGTTGGAAAGTGGCAATGGTGGCCCCTAGCTGGCCCCCCTTCCTCCCTGGCCCTCAGCATTTGGGCCTGGGAAGCACCCATAGTGCACCCCTTAACATCCCTGCACCGTGTGGCAGGCACTGTAAGGTGCCTCCCACACGGTGCAGGGATGTTTCAAACATCAATTTTTCGATGGAAGATTATGCTCAGGGCCTTTTCTGACCATCACACAAGCTTCGATTGTGAAATGGATGTTTGTGACTGCCCTATGGGTGGTCGCATCGTAATAGTGCGATTGGAACCGCCAACCTAAGGTCGGGCGGTTCCATTCCGCCATGGTGTCGGGCAGACAACTGTCCGCCTGAGATTGTAATAAGGTCCTGAGTCTCAAACATCTGAGGGACACTGAGAATGGCACCCGCCATGCTCTGGCTGTTAATATGATCTAGACCGGAAGCAGGGCTGACCCAGACAGTAATCTCCGATTGCCTTAGGTTGGCTGTGACCAATAGAATTAAATGGCTAATGCATGTCAGGGAGGGCCTCTGAGCAATCAGTAGGGCAGGTCTATTTGATGATCCATTAAGCATTAATCTCCTAGACAAAGTCTTAGTAAAAGGTGAGGTATCTAAGCTTCTAGATGAGAAAAGATGGGCAGCCGGCCTGAAGAAGAGGTCAGTAGAGGTATATCTTCATCTGAGCACTACCTCTGATATTGAACCCTATCTGCTTAAGATACAATGCAAACAAATGTGTTATCTGTTCAGATTTAGGTTTGGACTGGCACATTTCCCGGTGTCCTATCCCTCCAATGTGTTTGCAAATAAAGACCTACTGCTGTGTCCCTGCAATACTACAGCACCTCAAACACAACTTCACTTGTTTTTCTTTTCTGAGTTGTATAGAGAACAGCATAGTCGTATATTGAGACCATTACTAAGGTTTTTAAATATTCATAAGTGTAAAGAAGCATTGAAGCACTTGCAGTTGCTCAAGCAGATGAAGTATGTCACACTCTCTTCAGATTTATAGTTGCTGTTGTTAAAAGTAGGAGAATTGTTGGGAAATAATCACATGTATATTTTCCTAGCTAATCACATTTGGCTGCTCATATCCCAAAAGTATTTAATAATATTGTATTTTATATGCCATGTATTTTAAACAAAATGAATTTATTTTTTAATGCACTGAGTCACTTTGCTTGCCAATTATACAAAGTAATAAGATATATGGTATGGCTGTTGCTTTTTTAATTCTAGAAATTAATGTTTTATTGTGATTTTATTGTCTGCATATATTTGTCTGCTTTTATAGTTTGCCAAACTGAATAAAGTTTCTAGAACTGAACTAGTGTAATTCACTTGGTATGTGGTATGTGAGATAGAGATGAGACGAGAGGAGGAGGAGGAGCTATTGAGAGACGCGCAGCGGAGCAGGCTGAAGCCGCATTGGAGCTGCATCCGTGCCTGCACCCGCAATACCAATGTTAATCGAGAGGTCCGGAACGGTTGGACTGCTCCCTCCATTCCTCTGTGTATTTGGGGAATTGTGCCCATTCTGTTGACCTCCAGTCATCGGCCTGTTACCCGCCTCTTCCCCTCTCTGCTGTGCACGAATGCAGGAGCCAAAGTCGGCTCCCGTGGAGAGCGAGTCTCGGGGGGCCCGCAGAGGCAGCCTGGCTAGGTCCGGGTGCAGCCTGTGGCCCACCTGGTGAGCCTCATAGTAAAATTTGCAGAAAGCACCACCCCCCTGTGCTGACATCATCGCAGCAAAGTAGTACACATAAGCAACTATGAGTCTAATACAGTTGAAGACCTTGACACAGTAGTAAAGATGATGCTAAATGTAATAAAGCTGCGAATTCATATATATATGTGTATACATATATGTGCGTATGATTCCCATCATCCACACGAAGTGGTTTGCTTCATCATCTGGGAAACAGGGACTTACTTGAGAACCATCTTCTACTTAGGAATTGTAGATCTTGGTCTCATAAATGTCCCAAACTGTTGAATGGTATTGTGTTATTATTTGATGAAGGTAGGGTGTTATGATATTTGAGGATGATGGCTGCAGTGCTTTGTGAAGGGTGCTAGTGCTGTTTAAAAATTGTCTATCAAGGCACTGAATAGACTTTATTAAATCGCTACCTTGATGACAATACCTAAAAACAGTGCTGTAACAGTTTCAACAAATAACTGTGCTGGAAGAGGTCTACATGTTTCTGCTATCGGATGAGATTCATCCAAGCTTTCATCAGGACCAATAGAGCTACTGCAAGAATAAATAGTGCCAAAGTGACCAAAGAAATAGTGTATACAACCTGAACCCAAATAGTGGGCCAAGAAGCTCCGTGAGAAGTAGTTTTACTTCACTGACCTGCACGGGTAAAAAGAAAACACAACATAGCAAAACCAGTGACATCGTGTTATTTTCAAGGTCAACATAAAGCATCCAGAGAAATATATCAAGTATGCAAATACTCATAAATGTATTTTGACTGTAATAAGTCTGTCTAATATAGTGTAGTGGAAAAAATTCTCGGCACTCACCCAATTAGTGGTGGGTGTGCACCTCACCTCACCTGGCAACGGCTCAGGTTTAGGAGGCCCCGCTCTGTAAAATAATCAGAGGGTTCAGAAATATCAAAACCCGTTAATTGGGTTATTGTTCAAAACCGCTGTAGCCCACACCGCGTGAAGTTAAAAACTGCCAAAGATACACCGTCTGCCCTTTGATTGTGATATAATGAATAGAGCCTCAAAAAGGTGATGACAATTGGTAATCTGTTAGTAAGACGAAGGAATCTCCTGACTACAGACCCAAAGAAACTCGTCTTATAGAGGCATTCGAATCCGTTATTGCGGGTCCGTAACTGTGCTTAATTTCAGTAGAAGCATGGGAGTCCCTCTGCGCTTGTATTCTCAAAAACTAAAAATAAAGATGTTATTACTCACCTATCCGTCGGTACCTCTTGTCGGAGCTGAGCTCGAAGGGGAGGCAACCTGCGGAGTGTGAGTTGTTGGTTGAAGTAAAGAATGCCGGTCTTGGTTTCCCAGGCAACCGAGTGCGCGGCGGCAATAGGACGCTGTTGAATTGCGTCATCCCGTTACGTTGGTGATACTGGGAAGTGTAGTTTTACCACCCTACCTGGCTGGAAGGACGGGTTTGTGTAGTCTCTCTACATCGAGTATGGATTAGATGCCACCTTTTCCTTGCCAGCCGCCCCCACCTACCTTCTTCGGGCAGCAACCTTTTTTAGGGCAAGGCCGTGGACGCAGCAGAGGCAGGAGAAGAGGAGGGCCACAAGTACACTGGCAAACAGATCAGCCACCACAGAACACTTACAATACAAGGAACGCACAACCACCAGGACTGAATGCGAACGTGACGAACTAGTGGTCAATTTAAACCAAAGACAACTTACATCAACTGAACTTGAGGTCCTAAACAGAGGTTTAGGTTTTGTCCCAACCTCTGTAGGTGACCCTTTTCAACTGAGGTGCGAAATAGGTAAATTCTTTCGCAAAGTCCGTCTACATTTCTTTTTCAAGAATAAAGAAAAAGAGACGATGGGCCAAGCTGACCCAATTCTCCCCTTCGAGCTCAGCTCCAACAAGAGGTACCGACAGATAGGTGAGTAATAACATCTTTATTTTTAGTTTTTGAGAATGCAAGCGCAGAGGGACTCCCGTGCTTCTACTGAAATTAAGCACAGTTACGGACCCGCAATAACGGATTCGAATGCCTCTATAAGACGAGTTTCTTTGGGTCTGTAGTCAGGAGATTCCTTCGTCTTACTAACAGATTACCAATTGTCATCACCTTTTTGAGGCTCTATTCATTATATCACAATCAAAGGGCAGACGGTGTATCTTTGGCAGTTTTTAACTTCACGCGGTGTGGGCTACAGCGGTTTTGAACAATAACCCAATTAACGGGTTTTGATATTTCTGAACCATCTGATTATTTTACAGAGCGGGGCCTCCTAAACCTGAGCCGTTGCCAGGTGAGGTGAGGTGCACACCCACCACTAATTGGGTAAGTGCCGAGAATGTTTTCCACTACACTATATTAGACAGACTTATTACAGTCAAAATACATTTATGAGTATTTGCATACTTGATATATTTCTCTGGATGCTTTATGTTGACCTTGAAAATAACACGATGTCACTGGTTTTGCTATGTTGTGTTTTCTTTTTACCCGTGCAGGTCAGTGAAGTAAAACTACTTCTCACGGAGCTTCTTGGCCCACTATTTGGGTTCAGGTTGTATACACTATTTCTTTGGTTACTTTGGCACTATTTATTCTTGCAGTAGCTCTATTGGTCCTGATGAAAGCTTGGATGAATCTCATCCGATAGCAGAAACATGTAGACCTCTTCCAGCACAGTTATTTGTTGAAACTGTTATAGCACTGTTTTTAGGTATTGTCATCAAGGTAGCGATTTAATAAAGTCTATTCAGTGCCTTGATAGACAATTTTTAAACAGCACTCACACACTAGCACCCTTCACAAAGCACTGCAGCCATCATCCTCAAATATCATAACACCCTACCTTCATCAAATAATAACACGATACCATTCAACAGTTTGGGACATTTATGAGACCAAGATCTACAATTCCTAAGTAGAAGATGGTTCTCAAGTAAGTCCCTGTTTCCCAGATGATGAAGCAAACCACTTCGTGTGGATGATGGGAATCATATGCACATATATGTATACACATATATATTTGAATTCGCAGCTTTATTACATTTAGCATCACCTTTACTACTGTGTCAAGGTCTTCAACTGTATTAGACTCATAGTTGCTTATGTGTACTACTTTATTGATTTGGGGATTTTACAACTATTAGAGTCTTTAAACCTTATCCCTCAGACCCCTACTCGTTATAGAGATACTATAATATAATAATAATCATCGCAGCAAAGCCAGAAAACCTACACAAGATGTGCACCTGAAGGTGGAGCCGGAGGAGGAGCCAGAGGCTGCAGCACAATTACACCGCTGCTCACTCCACCAGCGCTCTGAGTTCTGTTTGTTTGGTGCCCAAAACTACCACCTCAGCTTCAGCGCCCCCCTCTGCGCACCCCCTCTCTGTACTACTCGAGGCCAGATATCTGTTAGGTGGCGTGGAGGTGGTGCGAGCGGCCACTGGCCTGGTTCTTCTTGTGGTGGACCAGGGGACTGAAGAGACGCCCATTATTGGTGAACACCGTCCATTGCTGGCCCTCTCTTGTGGCTTGCTGCCCTTCTTGATGCTGTTGAAGAGGGTCTACTCATCACCTTATCATCTAGAAAAAAGTAAGAGGTGAGAGGTATATATGGCAGCATATAATGAAGCATACAAGAAGAATATTTGGGCATTAGGTATTGGCAACCACTAGAGGTGTCAGTAGTAATTAATAAGGGTAGAAAACAGCAACTAGCACCTGTTCGACTTGGCTTTGCCAGAGTCCGCGAGCGTAGGAGCAGTGTAGTTATTTCTTTCACTGCAGAGCTGGCAGAGCGCAAAGTGCAGAAGTGGCCTTGCCAGGTCTGTGTTGCATTCTTTTCTCTGCTGCATGATCCGTCGCATTTGGCACCTGACACTCTACCTTTTGGCGAAAGCCTAGCCGTTGCTACCTATTTGCGAGGGTGCCGTCTTGTAAAACTGTGTTTGATGTGGCCCTAAGTACAATCAGTAGGCCTCAAAGGAGTACACATTAGGATCTCGTCAAGTTCCCGGTGGCTGCAGAAGCGGCCAGGGTTAGGCTGGTGCGGCTTGCCTCGCTCTGGGAGGGCGTATGCCACACTCTTTCCTCAATTGCTTATTGCATATTGCATGCCTATATGTGGCCAATTTTTCCTTATTCGCTGTCCACTGCTGCCACATCCTGATATTAAAAGGACTGGGAATAAGACAGCACCAAGTATATCTGAGGCTGGTTCTCTACGCAGATCATTTTCGTGCTGGATCTAAACAAGGATGACGGCAAGAAAACTTAGATCGGGACATTTGCTTGTGGGCAGAGCCTGTGTAAAGGCCAAATCAAATCCATTGCGAAACAAGGACATTTCAGTTGTGCTGTTGAAAGAAACAATTTAAATATTCATTCTATGGGAAAGGGAAAGGGAGAAAACTCCTCAAGTAGAAATAAATGCATTGACAAATTGGAATGGGGGGGATAATGTGTCCAGGAATGCTGATACAATTGTTAATAGTGTCACTAATGTGGTTGGGGGTGTTGAATCGCATACTGTTGAAGCTGAGCATGGAGGGGGAGAGCTATTAGAATCCCAGAGGCATCCAGTATGGTGCTTCAGGGGTCTGATTGGCTCTCCAGCCCTTTTGTTATCTTCAGGTTCTCTCTTGCCATCATCGGAGATGGCAAATGAAAACCCACATAGAACACCACTTGCAAACATAGAAGAGCCCCATAGTCCCTACCTAGTAGAGGATGCCCAATATAAGGACTTTACCCTCCCTCATTTGGATTTGGAGCTCTGCAGGAGATACATCTCTTATGTAAGATCATGGAGGTGGCAGATACCCCAGTAGTAATAGCTCCTATAGGATTGAAATATTCAGCAGTACCCCCTCAAATAAATCTAATAATTCTCTCTTGCAATCACATCTCTCTTGACCCCTGATCTAAATACTAGTGACACCCAACCCAGTCAATCCCTCAGGAAAGAGGTAATAGTCTCGGATTCACTAGCATGCTGAGAACGACTATTATCCTCTATCCTAAAGTTACTTGAAAAATTTGTGGGAGGTTCTGACTGTGTGTTGGAAACAGTAACTCAAATACTAAAGGTGCTGTTAAGAAGTAAACACAAAAGGGAGACTAGGCTAAGTGACCATGTTGAACAAGTGGAAGTGGAAGGGGTATTAGAGAATATACTTGATGGTGTTAATGGGGATACTGGCAGTCGACTCATTTGTAATGTCAAGGATGGTAATCCCCTAAGCAATAAGCTAGCGAATAAAGTTGAGATACCAGAGAAGACTCCTGAACCTATACCTGAAGCCATACAAGTCATCTCTGATCCCACACAAAAAATAAAAGGCTTGGAGGACTCACCTAGAAGGACAGATCAGGAAGTATTTCCTATCTGTAAAACCAAGCTAAGTGGTGAGAAAGATGATGTTTCAGCGGTCCCACATTTGAAAAAGAATGGGAGAAAGGAAAAGAATAGAGGAAAAAAGATGAAACCAACATGTAGATATTCTAAAAAAAAAAAAGCAAAGGAGAATTCGCTTTGAAGAAAACATAGAGGTTATAACTAGTACAGAGACTTTTATTCAGCCCCTGCAAAGTATACTACAAGATATGAAGCCAGAAAACGAAATTGATTTTGTGAATTCTTAGGACAAAGAATTAATAGTAGAGCCGATGGTGACTTAAGAGGCCCCCCTCTCGAACATTCTGGTTCCCAAAGGAGATTACGTTAATGCCCCAGTAGAGGGGCCCTTATCAGCCATAGCAGTAGAACAAAGGGGGTCTGTTAACCTTTTTTCATCATTACTTAAGCCCTTGGCTGTCCCTTTCCCTGACTCTGCTAAAATGAGAGGTAATTTAGAGATAAATGGTGTTCAACTCCCCTGGGAAAATATGGATACAATAAGGCTAGATTTTATTTCTCTGTTTGATGCAGATTTAATATTAAATAGGGATTCACTACTTAAATGTTTCTCGAAGATCTAAAGTTTGAAACTTATACAAAGTAGCAATATAAATCAAGTCTCCATCCTAACAACAGAAGTTGGTCATAAGTTGAGAGTAATGATTAATTCCAAAATTATTGTAAATTTTATTTTGCAATGGTCGGAAGGCCTTCAAAGCAGGGGGATTGATGTTATTCCATTATTTGGGGTACCCGATACAGAGCCCTCGACAATAGGTTTTTGTCAGCCCATCTACTTTCAGACAGTAGAGATTCCTTGCATGAAGCAAAGGATTTAAAAATGTGTATCAATAAAAATGGTAGACAAGTGTTATTTAAAGAATACCCCTCCCTTTCCATTAGCCGGAACTCTAAAGATGAGAGCCCCAAATGGAACTGTTTACCCAGTGCACTGTCGAGTGGATTTAACACTAATCACTCACAATGGCCATCCTACTAGCAATAAATTAGAAATGATATCCTGGAATGCTGCAGGAATAAAGAACAGTAGGGTGAAGTTTCTGTATTTGAGTGCATTAACTGCCGATGTGGTGTGCCTCCAGGAATCTTGGTGTACAGAGGATTTGATATGTAGGGATTTTCTCACCTTAGACTGTAAAGCAACACCTTCCAGGAGGGGACATGCAAAGGGAGGGGTGGCCTGTCTACTGTTGAATAAGATGCAATGGAATTATGATTGCTACAAAGAACATAGCAATCTATTTCTGGTAGTAACGTTGTTCAACCTTGATGGAAATGCAAAAAGTCCACCATTGATGTTGATAAATGCCTACATTCCGCCAGATGCCCCTTATGATGTTCTCTTAAATGTGGTCGTCTCCTATATTAAAAACATTAACGATATAGAATTTCCCCCTCATGTAGTTTTGGTAGGAGATCTGAATTGGAAGATATCTAACTCTACATTGGCTAGATTTTGAAACAAAGAAAAAGAAGAATCCATGCGGATTCCGCAAGCTCTTTTTCCGCAAAATATAAGAACTAACAAGAGACGGAAAATGTTTGCTGATTAATAATAAAGGTCGATGGTGTTATAGTAAATGGGAGACTTCCATCGGACACACTGGCAGCTTTTACATGTACAACCTCTAGAGGAGAGTCAATTTTAGACTACATGGTGGTGGTAAGCACCTATTTTTCCTGTTGAAAGACTTAAAGGTCTCTAATTCCTTTTGTAGTGATAACAAGTTACTAACTCTCCTTATAAATTTTAATTTGTCCCCGCCTGACCCTTGGCATTAGATGGTGAATCTGTTAGCTTCGCCAAGAAAACAGGGAGATTTCATTGGGATAACAAGCTCATTCTAGGCCTTTAAAGTATCCTAGAGACTACCTTAGAGAAACTGCCCAGCTGGATAGGCACAGAAATTGCAAGTTTTAACACATTTATGCAACAAGCAGTGGAAACTGCAAGGAAGGTGAATCAAAGGAAAAGTCTTAAAGTGGTCCCCCGATTCCTCCTGCCGTTAAATCTTGAAATAAATAAACTAGTTAGAGAACAGTATTTTAATTATTCCTCGGAAAGGTATTACAGAATATTACAATTAAAAAGGAGAACGACTTGGGTAAAGGCCAGGTTAAGAAAAGAGAGGGAAGATAGTATTTGGATAAAACTGAGCGAAGCAGCCTTTAAATGCCAAATAAGAACCTTCTGGTCTCTTATCGGGGAGGGTTGTGGAGCCAGAACCCGCTCACTCCCTATGGCCATTGAAGAACATAAATGGGTTAGTTTTATTCTGGATTTATACGCAGCTAATAAGGCGGCAATTAAGTACCTCGCACCAAAGGAAGACTTTAGTTTGTATGGATCGCCCTCTGAAAAAGAAATAGAAATGGTGATCAGGGGAATGTGTACCTCAGCTACAATGGGCCCCGATGAAATGCCAATCACAGTTAAAAAACAGTACACTGTGGAGTGAAATTCTTCACCCGGTATTAAAGTATTGTTATGAAAATAAAATGGTTCCCCCGTCCTGGAAGGGAAGTATAATAGTCCCTCTGTTTAAGAAAGGAGACCAAGATCTTCCTCATGATTACCGTCAGATTGTGCTTCTTGATGCAGTAGGTAAAGTCTTCGCTAAATGCCTTCTGAACCCAAATTAGCGATTGGGCGGATGCCATTAAAATTTTACCGTTGTAGCAAACTGTGTTTAGAACAAAACTTGGAACAATTGATAATTTAACTGCTCTACAGGTAGTAAATGAAAAATATGTAGGAATTAGATGAGGAAGGGTGTATACAGCTTTTATAGACTTCTCCACAGCATTTGAAAAAAGTAGATCGTCCCGTAGCTGTGGAGAAAGCTTTTAAATTTGGGCATGCCGGGCACCCTTTTGGACTTAGTTTGTGCCCTCCATATGGATACTTAGTGTAGAGTCCTAATGGGAGGGGAAGATGTCTCTCACAAGCAATCCCTACTGCAAATGATCTAAAACAAGGATGTTTATTGGCTCCCCTGATTTTCTCCCTATATATTTCTGATCTCCCTCACAATCTGGTCGAAAGTGAGGGCATTGCCCCGTTACTTAGGGAAAACCGATTGTGTGTCTACTCTATGCAGACAACATTTTTGATTTAACACCTAGGGGATTAAATTGTCGTCTGCAGGCACTTCATAAATTTGCAGAGGCTCACCATTTAAAGATTAATATATCAAAAAGTAAAATTATGTGTATGCATGGAAGAAAGAAGCTGCAGTACAGAAAGTTTGTATGGTCTGTATTTGGCCAAAAATTGGAACTTGAAAATCATATACCTTTTTAGAAAAAATTGTGTGTGGCAACTTAAGTGATATAGCCCATGTAGAAAATAACATCTCTAAAGCTACCATGCAGTGGAAAAACTTTGGCTCCCTTTATAAGTCTACTGGAAAAAGACATTTTGCACTTTTATTGGAGGTGTTTCGTGCAAAAATCCCCCTTCCCTGCTGTATGGTATAGAATTGATTGATGTAGAGAAATGGGGTTTTTAAAATGCAACGGAAGGCTGAATTTTAAGAAGTTTAGCCTCAGTTAACTTAGCATGTTCCGTGGCAGCCCGCAGGTTAGAATTTGGGTTGAGAAGCACCTGGGCACAGGGTCTCGTGGGGATAGTGCATTGGGTCCTAGGTCTGGCAAAGGGTGATTTTGGTACATTAAGATTTTTACTTCAGAAAGAAACTTTAGAATTTTTAAAAGGATAGTCATACATTTTTAGAAATGTTAGGACTGCGGCTGATTTGCTGCAATTAGATAAGTCCCTGACTCTTTACTTTGTCGGAGTATCAATTAAGGGCTACCTTGAAACAGGCCACTCGGGAATCAAGTTTTAAAAGGGATAGGGAAGCTTGCACTCTAAAGAGGGGTATCCATCTGGTCATTGACTCCTGCGTGATAAATAATGTCCAGGCCTACATTTCTTGGAACCTGCCTCATGGAGTGCGCAGTTTTTGGCTATTATTGAGGCAGGGTATGCTCCCTTTAAATCCTTTATTGTCTAAATGGTATGGTTCGCCACCGATTTGTAATTTGTGCAATAATGGCCTCCAGGATGTTAATCATGTGTTATTTATTTGCCCCGCATTATTATTGTATCGGTATAAATGGATGAGACCAATATGTTTACAACAATCTATTCTTTCAGCCTCTGCACTAATCTATTCTCTCTATGAGCCGCCAAATGGAATTTTCTGCCATTGGATTTTTAACTTTTTAAAGTGTTTTCCAAACATGTACTAAGGCTCATTAGGTTTGTAGGGAGCAGCCACTAATACTTGTTTTTAATCCTATGTCAATTACCTCCGACGTCTTTGCACTAAAGGCATAAAGTATATTTTTAATTATTTTATATTGTATATTATATTGCTATGTTTTAATCTGAAGATTTTTATATTGTTGGATTTCGCTTAGGACTTGCAGATGCCTTGTTGGATTGGATTATTTTCTGCGTTAATTTTATATCAAAATAGATTTTTGACTATCATGTTGTTGGTTTTTCCAGTTTATGTGGATCTCCACGGAGTTCCCTAATCATAAATAAAATAAACTTGAAACTTGAACTTGATGTGGCATGCATTATTCACTCTACCATCATGAATGTCACTGTATCCCTAAGGAATTAACTTATGATTCAGTATGGATTTGTTTTCACTTTTACATGTGAAAAATCTTACAAGAAACCACACATCTAATTCGCTCACAACATCCAGAAATTCATTGCTTAAGTGGAAAGGTGTTTTTTGTTAATGACATGTTTAAGATAAAGTAATTAACATTAACATGGGCAGATATTTTACATTCATGTGAATCAAACTTGCAAATTGTTGTATTCCTAATTTTTATTATAGCATCAGCAAATCAAAAATTGACTTGTATCATTGTATAATACATGGTATGTAAAGTCTTATTGCCTCAAATAAGTTTATTCCCCGTGTTTACATTTTCCAACATCCATCAACACTTTCACACCACAACTTAATTTGATACACCAGTCAGGATGATATGAGCCCACAGGGGGCTGTGAAATTTGTTTACTTTCAATGAGGTGTGTAGTACTCTCTGGACACTTATTAATAGGAACTGCCTGACCCTATAATGGACACTGTAAACACACAGACACTTTTACAGGAAAGCAACATTAAAATAACATAATTGCATATATAGATATGCCACAATAAACACAACCTGTCACGTTGGTACTGTTCATTGTTGATTCACCAATTACAAAGCCTACAATTCCAATTACCAAACCTGGCACCCTTCTTGCTACATGTGCAGTCCAGATGGCAATGATGCTGCTAAAACAAACTTAAAATTGCATTGCTTGAAGATTACCTCTGGATTATACTTGTGATAACCCATTAAGTACTCACATCGCTGCCTTATTGTTATTCGGATATATGGGTGAAGAATCAAAGGACCATTTTTATGCCATCTCAACCGAGGGTCGGATTATTGAGTGGGGAAATATGTTGCTCATAACTTTCAGCATTTTTAATCCTCTAAAATCGTACACACAACTGTGGTTTTCCCACTATGGCAGTCAACTCCAACTTAAATTTTTCAACAGCAATAATTTATATTTCATTTCATAACTTTATCACTTATCTGGCCTAAAATATAATCATGTCATATGCCCCTACTGATTATGTACCACTGATTATTTCTGCCAGAAATCATCATCTTAGTCTAGAAGAGACAGAGACAGGAGGGAGTTTATATTCTTAATATGGGCTGTGATCGATGCATTACTGGCCAAAGATATGAACCCATGAGGCAGTTAAGGCATCTTATGAATGAAATTTGAGAGAGACGTCATTAGACGTCTTAGTGCTTTCTCACCTGTTGGAAATTAACGTCTTTTGTACCTCATACAATAGGCGGTCATTTCCAAGGTTCTTGCCTTGACTGTTTTTGCCTGTTAACCAGTGCATGTGCTCCCCCTTTCAACATGATGAAATTAGCATTGGTATATTTAATTTTCCTATAAGTCCCTAGTATATGGTACAAATGTTGCCCAATGTAAATGTCACTTGTGGGCTGCAGCACCATTGTGCCACTCACAGCAGTGATAGCAGAAGTATGGCCAAAGGCCTATAATTTGTAGCCTGGCTCTGCAGTTTTGAACTGTACATTCAACCTGTCAAAATAACTCCTTTTAACACGTCAAAACCTTCCCTTTAAATAATAATAAGTTACCTCCTAGCAGTCCTTATTGTCCAGTAAGCAGGGTGCATGGTATTTAAAAGTTGGACATGCCAAAGTTTAATCTTACATATGGCCTTACAGAGACAAACACTAAAAAGCTAATTTCACTGTAGCATGGATGGGTGTTCCATAGAAAACTATTGAGATTGATAATGTTATCTCTAGTTCAGAAATACATACAAATTTCCTTTTTGGACTTTTTGAAAAACAGTTCACTGGTGAAGTAAGATTTGTAATAAATGTTTTGGAAAAGGTACTGTTCAAAAGTTAACTTTTACCTGCCAAAATCCTCTGAAGGTCCATTTGCTTGAGGCCAAAGTATCAGCTGGCAGCTGAATAGCCTCCTTGATGAGGTGTGAAAACTGTTGCCATAGCAGGAAAAGGGCCTTGGGTGTGGCGGGGGGTGTCTGCTCCTCAGGCAGAATAAACCTCTAGGCCGTGACCAGGAACTTGATTAACTTCAAAGAGGACTATAATGTTTAACATGGTCTTTTCACAGAATTCTTTATTTTTATATTCTGTATATTGGATAATCTTTATCATAATGTCTCCCAAGGTCTAACTACATTTATTTTCGCGGCACTCTTAATAGATTTTTTTGCTTTAAGCTACATCATTTTTCTAATCAGAGTTGGCTTTAGCTCCAAGTATGCAAATCCAAAAGGTAACATATGGAAGGAAAGACACTGGTCAGCCTACAACCCTCAATACACTATTCATTGTTCAAACTACCAACCCAAGTGAAACTACTGTCAATTTTCCATCATACAGTACTGTACTACAGGCAGTAGGATGGTTCTCTGATCACCTCACTTTCTCAAACAACTAAATCAGAATCTTGACTCTTTGAGAGGTGTTGGAGAACCCAGCCTGTTATTGACAAAAAACTATTCAAAAAAACTTCTAAAACTATACATAACAAATACATATAGTTCCTACTCTGATTGGATTTCACAGTGGCTCACTACGGAAAGAGCTCTTCAATGTTGTCTTAGAAAACAAAATGCAAGAATTTCAGCATGGTATCCCATAAGGCAACTGCACTCAAGTCACCGAGTTCTTCATCTAGATTATAGAAAATTGCAAAGGGAATATAGCAATGAAAATAATCTAGCACCTATTTGTCGCTCTGTAATACATAAAACAGCTGTATTTCTCCCATTCTCAATTCCTTGCAAGGTTTAACCTCCCGTATCTGAAAAGAGCGTGCCTCAATTTTCCCACTGTTATTTATTACACATATTGTTGGCCAGGTAGGCTAGCACAGTAAAAACATTGCTGCTCTCAAAACAATTGCTTGTCAAGATGGTAAATAAAAAGTCAGAATCAGTAATAGCAACAATTAATCTAATGAAAATTGCTCAAAATTGATGAGTTGATATTCATTTCGACGGGTAGTACAGGATTAGGTCTGCTTGGACCACAATCTGAATTTTGTCAGCAAAGGTAATTAAACGGCCTTGCTACTTTAGCACTGAACACATGAAGATAAGATAGACAAATCAATGCTAATAGATAAACTACACTGTGAAGCCAATTTGTTGTATTAGCAACAAGCAAAAGCATGATAAGGATAGGGAAACTGACTGCCATTGACTCATTCATGACAAAGAGCATAGTGAAATGTGCCAAAACAAGTGACTGTTCAAAACCAATATATGACCCAACAAAATAGCAATATATGACGATAATTGAACAGTTGTATGAGGTATTCTGATAGTTTAAACAGTCACATGGCTAATTATGCTCCATTTTTATAATCTTCTATTATAATATGAATATTTGTCAAGTTCATCTTTATGTTTGTAAAGCACTCATGCAGCCTTTTAACTGCTTCGGTGTGCTAGAGAGAACAGCAGGAGTGCAGAGAAGGTTCAGCAAACAGGATGATGGCAGTTTCATAAGGACTGGTCCTTAGCAAGAATGGGGGGGGGGCTTTCTAGTCCTTTTAAAAGTCTGCCTCCATGTGAAAGTTCTTTGAAAGCTTTTAATAGGGAGGAGATTTAAGAGTTGAAAAGCCAACAGCCATTTGCCTTGCACCATGTGGAGAGATGGTGTATGTAGTGTCTTGTAAATAAAAGAATGCTGGAACTCTTTTTGTTCCCACCGTACACCATAGGCCTGTGGCGTAAGCGTTGGAGAGATGAGTTGAAGGAAGGTTTAAAATATTGAGTTCTGACTTACACGCAGCAGAATAAACATGTGTTAAATTACTCTCTGTGTTTGGCATGCTATTAGTGAGGACCTAGGCTGGCAGGACACTACAATTGGTAACGAGATTGGGGATACGAAACTCGTACACTGCAAGCGCTCTTCCAGAGAGTTTGCCATGTTCCAGCAAACTGCTCTTGCAAGCCACGTGTGCCACAGTCTAAGTGCAGAATGAACCCTGGCACTGGGGGAGTCTCAGCGCAATGCCAGCCTTTATAAAATCCATAAAGATAAAGAAAGTGACATTGAAAGTCTACGTTTTGGTGACCAGGAACTGAATGAAACAGCCACAAATAAAAGGTACTGTGCCATTATGCAAATTAATGCCATATGTTATACAGAGTAAGAATGCTAAAGGCGGATGCAAACAGGTTATAAAAGCAGCATACAGCAATATTTCAGTACAATTCAATTTGAAATTCCAATGCTACGCAGCAGAGATTGCTGTCACAAAAAACTTGCAGTTTACCACCCTTCTCAGAAGTTGAAGACTTGTTACCCATGCAACTGTCTTTCATCTCACGTTACTCAGAACCCTTTGAACATGTCAGCATTGCCATATCATGCTTGGCAGAAAATTGCTATTGATTTCTTTGATCCTCTTGAGAATGGACAACATCTTCTAGTTATTGTTGATGAATGCTCCCATTTTCCATTGGTAGAGGGCCTTTCATCCACCACACATGGAAAGGTTATTCAAAAATTAGATTGCATCTTTACTACATGGGTGTACATGCAATCTTAAAATCTGACAATGGCCCACCTTTTAAAAGTTGAGAATTCAAAGACTTTCTCACCTCAATATAAAGCATCAAAAAAGTACTCCTCTTTGACCCCAGGGCAATGGTCTGGTACAAGGGTTCATGATTACTCTAAAGA
Source organism: Triturus cristatus (assembly GCF_964204655.1). Taxonomy (NCBI): domain Eukaryota; kingdom Metazoa; phylum Chordata; class Amphibia; order Caudata; family Salamandridae; genus Triturus; species Triturus cristatus. The sequence continues at coordinate 400,370,521 of NC_140586.1, read as the reverse complement.
ATGCTGTTCAGAATGCTGCATTGGAAAAGCTCAACCTCAAAAATGTTTTGAACACTACTCTTCGAGCTTCGTGTTCAATCCCTCCCTCAACAACAGGGGAAAGCCCTGCAATTCCCATGTTTGTAAGAGCCCTGATGACCAAGCTGCCTCACCTTAGAACCAAGAATCAGGAAGACATTCATGCTACAGACTTTGGTCACAAACAGAAAATGAAAATATATGCTGACAGATGCCGTCATGTAAAAGATGTCACCTTTACAAGTGGAGATTGAATACTTGTCAGACAACACAGAAAATAAAGTCTGATGCTTCCTTTGCGGCTTAACCCTTTACCATCGCTATCAGCAAAGGACACATTGTGACTGTCCAGCATCCTAGGAATTTCCATATGAGAGATTCTTCTCATTTTCAACATGCAGCCCTTTAAATAACCAAACATGAATGTCAATGTAGAGACTGGGTCCCGACAGACTATTGATGACTCTGTGCCTGATAATAATTCCACCTCACCTGTGCAGATCACTGATACTTCGACTGCCAGTTCACGGTTCTCCGTGACCTTATCAGGTAAGTGATTCAGGTACTATGACACTAAATTAAAGAACTGTAGTTGCCTGTAGATCTATGATTTTCTGTGCAGTTGTTCCATGTATATAGTGTGGATATTTATTTACTTATTTCTTTATTTTGAATAGGTTGTAACTTTTAATTAAACAAAGCGGGAGATGAGTTTTGCAAATCAAAGAACACTGGAACTTTTTTGGTTCCCACTGTATATCGTAGGCCTATGATATGAGTGTTGGAGAGATGAGTTGAAGGAAGGCTTAGAATGTTAAGTTTTGACATACACATCGGGGTATAAAGATGTTTAAATTTACTCTTTGTGTGTGGCGTAGTTATTGGCAACTGCCTGGGCTGGGTAGACTCCACAGTGTATTCTAGACAACCAGTCTTTTCAGTCTGGTTAGTTGGAAATGGAGAACAAACTTGGCTAGTCAGAAAAATATTCATGTAGAACTTTATGCATTTGGTCCAAGGTTTTGACCTCAACATTTGACTGGCTTCAAAATGCATCAACCTTTCCTGTCACTCATGCTTAATATGTGCCGGTGGTAGCACTGGCCGGGACTGGCTATCAATGTTGGGGACCGGAGCTCATTCTTTTTGTTCATGGCTTGTTCAATTGCAAGATAGGGAAAGCAGAAATGGGAGAAGGAAGGGGAAGGGGAAGGTATGAAGCATTAAGCAAGGGAGAAAGCTGGGGGGAAAACAACCAACACAAGTGAGATATTTATACAGGAAATGTAGGGTGTTTGAACTAAGAGGCATGAGGAGGAATCAAGACTAGATAACCTTGGTGTTTGGCAAACTTAGTATTCAGCAGGGCCAGTGATTGCCACTTCAAGAAAACTTTCAACCCCTGTACTTATTTGTTTGTACAAATTAAGCACTAAGTCGCTAAACTAAAACTGTGTATCTATTAAGCACCTATGCTGAGATCAACTTACTGGCATTGAATGCCTTTGGGTAGTGAACAACTGACCATTATATTAGTCACTGAAATACATAAAGTAATCCATTCACATCAGCATTCCGAATTATGCTCTCTATTAATCAGCCTATACGCTGCCACTTGTACCCCAACCCCTTTTTTTCAGTAGCAAATGCATCTAAGCTATTTATAAAGTTACATATAATTCGGAAGTATGACCAAAACAGGACTTTCTAAACTCCATTTCTAGTTTCTATTAATTGGCTACAGCTGTTTGAACTTACAGTAAGCACTGTATTAAGTTACAACATTAGCGGCTTTTGTGACCCGCCAGTGATACTGACATTAGTGAAGGGCAGATAGAGTTGCAATAGTGTGCCTCATAACCTCCATATGGGAGGAGATCACGACCAGCACTGCAATATTCAGTATTAAGTCCCCCTTGAGCCTCATAGTGTCTGTGGTAGCAGTTTATTGTGCCTGGGCCCAGATTACAGTATGGATAGAGGGCCTAGGTGTGCTCCACAGTGCTATTTACTGGATGTATACAGAGTTGACTGCAGTCAAGTCCTCAATTCTGAAAATGTTCTAACTGCAGAGAATTAGCTAATTCTGAAAACTAGTGCCTACACAGGCAGAAAGCCCACAGCATGGAAATATAGAAGCCAGCTTCCCTATATATCCTGGCTCTATGGAAGTACCTTTCTGACCCTTGACTGGGGCTTTCAAGACCCCATCATGGGCAATGAAGGAGGGTACAAGTTTGCCCAAACTTGACTAATGTGACCCCTGCTTCACTGTCGTGTATCTGCAGAGAAATGCAGATGGACTTTGCCACACTATCAAATGGGAAGGACACTGTAACTGTATTCCTGGTTAGGGATGTCTAGGCTATTGTGCTTTAGGTTTACACCTATAATAGCTGATAAAAACCCCAACGAAAGTGAAACAGTCATCAGTGTAAACAAAAACGCTGATTAATGCCTGCACAACCACAAACTAAAATACTAGTCTTAAAGAAAGCAAAGTGAGAGAGAATGAGTAGTTTCTATTTCTTCCTAAAAAAAGCCAGTCAATGTTATTTCATTATAAAAGGTAGAAGCAAGAAAAACTGATCTAAGATTATTCTGCTTAAGTTTTGTTATTTAGTGATGTCACTAAAATATTGTTTCTTCTTTCTTTTGTGTCCTCCATTTTTTGTGCTTAGTTTAAATGTGCAGTGTTTAGAACCATGTTTTCGGTCTGGTCTAATTATTTTGTACAGAGTAGAGAATTTGGCAATATTAAAATCATATTTGTTCTTTTGGTAGTCTTTATTTATTTCACTGATTGGTGAAATGGCTGTCTCGTAGGAATATTGGCCAATAAGTACTATCAAATTTTCCTAAAGGCACAAGATGGGTAAAACTCTTTAATACATCAGTCCCCTTTTTCTAACAAGTCAGTATTGATAGCAGGTCAATTGAAAAGGATGTAAACATTCAATGCATGGCACGTGACAGGTACCTGAGAAAAGAGTGTTGTCACCATGCAAATGGGTTAATGGTGAAAACCTGACATAAGACCTTCCACATACCAGCAAAATGTATATCTCCAAGGTGTCCAATTGTTATTTGTGATACCTTCACCTAGCTCATACTTAACTGCACTTTACTGCAGTGGTTTATGGCCCACAGGTAAACTGTTTCAAGACCCAGAATGGAATGTACGTCTATTAAAAAGGTCAGGAATTACTTAAAGTGAGACCATGGCCATTTGGACACTTGACACCTACGAATGTCTAAACATCAGACCCACCTTGTAGTCCGGCAAAGAGTGCAAAAAAGCATTGGTGAGAATGCTTACAGCATTAAGTTTCAGATTAATTAGAATGCAGGGCTGCAAATTTATCTTGTCTGACTCAAAATTGTAAAGGTTTCAGAAAGTACTATGCGATTTGCAGTGTTGACCAACCCCAACAAAGGCATAATACTGAGTTAAGAGTAGGTGAACTACCCCCAGCTATGTCCAGGAATGAGTGTATTAAAACATGTGAGTGCATCATTATTTTTTAATCCATTAATAGTCCTGTAAACCAGACAGAGTCCTGACATAGTGAGTGTGAGAGGTAATAAAATGTGGGAAAGGGTGATGCGATGTCCGTGTGAGTGAGAGTGCAATACATAGACTTTCTCTGCTTAAACAGTCTAGAATTCATCCCTTGGACACTCTGCCAATGGAAGACACTACATACACTGCATAGCTTCACTATACATTTAAATATGTGTGTTGTAAAAATCACTTCAAAAGAATATGTTTTGTAAACACTGGAAAACAAAGCTTTGCCTCTTTTGGGAGTTAAACAGTGGATACACACTGATAAGCACTGATTTCAAAAGGTTTGGAAACCAGTGAGAAAACACCACTGAAATCTACAAAACATAAACAGTGAAAACAGGACATCCTTTGTAGGTCTGGAATCTATGAAGGATCATCATTGCCAACTCCCAGAATATATTGGGGGGGGGGGGGGCGGGTCAGTAACTGGAGTAATCTTTGGTTGGTGCACACGTAGTGCATCCTTCCTGGATCATCATTGTGCCCTTGGCCCTGAGACTTTAATGTGGGCATGCCCATTCCTACGTTTACTTGTGGCTATTTCTCCGTGTATGTGAGGCAACACCCACTTTACATTGCAAGGAAACTAATTTGCACCCACGTGATGTGTATTACAGAAGGTACTACGTGAGAGCTTGCATCCTCCTCTGTAATAGGGTTTTGTTTTAGAAAGACAAAAGGGATGCAAATTTCTGAGTCACCCCCTGGCAACTTATGTAACTCGACCACTTGTGTACCCTGCCAGTGTTATATTTATATGAATTTTGAGACTTTTAAAATGGAGATAGCTCTTACAACATTATGGGGGGAATTCCTTAATTTAAAGCATGCCATGTCCCATTATTCAATAGCAGACGCTCAAATCACCATTCATAGGTATGTGGCATCTGTCGTACGCGTAGCTCTCTCTTTTTATCTGAGTCTACTAATAACATGTGCAAAGGCTCTGCCTCACAATTATAGGCACGCGCTGTACAACAGATTGCATGAATGATTTTCTACTTGGAACCTGCAGGTTTAACAAATTAGTTCAATTAACGCCTCTTTGTGACCTATTTTCCTAGGATCCAGAGCTGGTAAGAAACATCTGCCGCTGGGTTCGACAGGCTGTAAAAATCCCCTTCTTCGCCAAACTCACCCCGAATGTGACAAGCATTGTGAAGATTGCAATGGCTGCCCAGGAAGGTAGGGGGGAAATCTGCATTTTGTATGCACGTGTTCAGTTATGTATGTCCAGCGAAATGAGGGGCTGAATGATGTAGATAATTATATAATCCGCCTATTTCCATAAAAAACGTAATGTCTGTGAAATTCTCAGGACACTGATGTTTTTTTTATGACTGGATTTGCTTTGAATGTTCAAGCAATGAAAAAAGAAATAAGGGCAGTGGAAATCGAGACAACTACGAGGGCAGATGCTGAACACGTAGCAATATCGACTATTTCCAGTTAAAAAGAGGACCGTTAAATTGGGTAAAAATAACACCAGAGACCTAAAACATGGGAAAAGCTACTCGCAGCTCACAAGGACAGTTTTAAAAAAGCTGCAGACCACTCACCTCGTTAATATTAACGGAGTGGGAATCGGCTTGCGACTCCTCGTGACCTGTTGTGAATGCTCGGATGGAGGGCTATTTGAGGATGGGGGGGGGGGCTATTTGAGGATGGGGGGGCTATTTGGGACACCTTGTCTAGATCCCAGCATTGGAAATCACAATGTGTCGTCATTGTAGCCCCTGTTTCTTGGAGAGACAGGAGTCACAAGGCAACAGCAAATGGCGCAGTGAGCTTATGACCCGAATGAAGCTAGTAACCGCAGTCCACAGGATTGGGTCTCTTAATGTCCCCAGCCTGCAGAAGCAGAATGTATATCGTCAAATGTACTGCTTGCCTATGTCTGCTATCAGGAAAAGTGGTTCAAAATGTTTTGCGCATGCCTTTGTGAAACACGAGTTAAGTGCAGGCGCACTGTTTAATGATGAACAAAGGCTATAAGTGCTTGGTATCTCCTATTTATTGTCTAATGTCATTAGTGGTGTGTAAGGGGTCGCAAAGTGTGCTTTGCAGTTCTTAATGGCCATTCAAAACTGCAAAACACTTTTATGAATTGTGCAGGCGCAAACCGTATGTTTGTGGGCTTTCTCAAATTGCTCTCCGACCCCTTTCTGCCATGAAAATGGTGAGAGATTTACCCCAATCAAGGTCTGGGTTAACTCCTCCTTCAGGATGGACCGAGACTAGACATCCTTGGCATTCGGCAACCCTCTACTTTTGGCAGTCAGCGGGCTTCTGAGAAAACTTTAGCCTCTGACGGACGCTTATTCGACTACAAATTAAGCACTGATGGTAGTGAAAATCCCACTCAAGAGGAATAGGAGCCTTTGTGAATATTCATATAGCATTCCCAGAATACTTCTGGGAAAGTTTGTGAATTCTAGGAAAAGCAACAGAACATTCACACGAGATGTAATTCCCTGCCGTATTTTTTATTTTTGTTTATTCAATTTATAAAGAGCATTATTGCTGAACACTTTCTCTTGGCATTAAAAATCAGAACACAAACTAATTAGGGTCAGATGTAACCATTGTTTGTGGTTAGCCATTTTGCCCCACCTCGTTTATTTTGAGGCTGCTTGTTTTCGCAGGTGGTGCAGATGGCGTCACGGCAACCAATACGGTCTCAGGCCTAATGGGACTGAAGGCGGATGGCACACCATGGCCTGCTGTTGGTGCAGGCAGGAGGACCACATATGGCGGCGTGTCTGGTAGGTGATGACCTGTACGTTGCACCGAGCTTCCCTGGAGTATGGAAGAACTTTCAGGAGGTCCTTGCCTTATGTCTTTTGTAACACATCTGAACGAACGACACTGGGCAGCGCCGCCTAATGCCCATGACAGATGGAAAAAGTGTGCTTCGGAAAGTCTTTTCTCACCCTTCCATCATAGTAACATGGCAACAGAATACAGGTATCGAGAGCCTAGGGAGGAAAATAATCTTGTTTTTGTGCTGCCAATGTGCTGTTACACTTTTTCAATCTGTCACATTTGTCATGCCATACGTTAGGCAGAGGCTAATATAAGGGCACCGTCGAGGGGATAATGTGAGCTACTGGGACTGGAAGCCTTGATCCATAGGCCGTGAACCCCTTTTCTTTCTGCCATGTACATCATAATAAGGGAATGCATCGTCTGCAAGGAAGGAGATTTCTGCATTTCTGTTCTTTAAGTGCAGATTTGGTATTTATCCTGAAGAAAATGTTTCCCTGCGCATGCAATGAACAGTTTGATGGGGTGAGCCGCAATCTGGAAATCACAATTCCTAATGTACAATGCACGTACAAGTTTCGGGTCGCAATAAAGCTAACTCATGAATGTTAATGAGGTAGGTCATAATATGCACCCTGCTATGTTTGTGATTGCTTTTCAATAAACTTTTAAGGAAAAGGGGATGCGTTTAAAAAGAAAAAAATGTAACATGTAAGTTTCACAAGGGGGAAGGGGTCCCATGTGGACCCCTTCCCATTTGCAAATGGTTATCACCTCCTCTGAGGTTTCTGAAAAAAATGGATGTTTGGTCGCAGAAGATTCACAAATACCACTACAAATCGATATTAGGAAGGGACGCCCTAAACCGCCCCTTCCAAACACTGATTCGCTAACCCAAATTACGATTCGGTAACAGGCTACCAAATCACAATTTGGCTTTTGTACATTTGAAAAACCTTTTTGGCGGTTGCAAACTGCCCGATTCTGTGAATCAGGCCATTTGAGACCTTAAAAAATGTTGTACATGTGACCCTTGATTACGGTGTTCATACAGAATGACCGCCTACAGACTATGGCCACTCACTACACCGAGCTTATTACCTCATATTACACATAAAGTATATTCAACATACATGCCTTCAGGATGTAATGCATTGATCAAATGCTTAATCATACAATGAAATAAAAGACGAGCAAGTTGATCAAATAGTTTAGTAGGCTAGATGCATTTACTAATGCATTAATCTATTGACCTCGTGAACCCTGTCCCCATGGCAACCTAGATTCAGTCTTTAAGGAGCTGTCCTCGCGCGTTAAGTGGGGGAGGATGTGTTCTGTACACACTGGTTCAAGGCAGTTGTCTTTCTGATTAGAGAGAGAATGAAAAGGAAGAATTGCAAAATGTGCAGGAAAACACTTCTAGAATTTTGGAGCAACACCAAAAGTCACACAAGGAGTTGTTAAAATTGAGCGTGTTTGTCGTGCACGCATTTATCGTGCATCTACAAAAAAAAGTCTATTGCGCGAAACCAAGTACCTCACGTTGTTCATGTATTTAGAATAAATATCTTAGCGCAAAACTAACCTATGTTATTTGTGGGGGTTTTTTTTTTTTGTTTTTTTTTTGCACAAAGCCCGGCAACAAAGCAATTAATATAATGATGACCGAAATGTTTCACTTTTTTTCAGTGAGTAAAATGAAGCAGTTTTTCTTATGGGAGAGTGGATGAACTGCTCTCGGTGCTTTCTTGTTTCCCTTGTCAGCTCATTTCAATTTTTTCTATACTGCCATGTTGACAGCAGAAGAATAAAGGAGGTCACCGAGGGTGTTGTGCATTAAAAATGTATAACTGAACTATTGCTTTAGTATTTTATAGATGAAACAAATTTTCCTTTTCCACCTTGACAGCAGCTTATGAATATTTCCTCTTGCAACATCAGTCTAATAAACCTGCACAATTACAGTATTACAAAAATATGTTTCCTAAATGCCAAAACTTTGAAATGTACACGGTCCGTAAACATGATTTACTCGCCAATAATTGCTATGTATTGGAAGGGCCTGCAAAATCTATGCATTTGAAACAAGGAAAGAGCCACTACTGCTCTAGATTGTAATAGTAAATGTAGCCTCACAGGCCCTGCTCTGAAAGAAATCACCCACAGCTTATCAATGGACACATTTAAATGTTAACTGAGCAGATTTACTATTTTATAATGGCTTGCAGAATCGTAAGCAGAAAAACGATTAGGCAAATAATGCTGAGACAATCATATTTCAGGAATTTAAGAAATATCCAAAACAGAAGAGGGGGCCGAGGTTTATGTAACCTGTGGCGTCGATTTCCATGATTAACGTAGGGCAGTTAGTTTGTTCTTAGTCCACTATAGAGAGCAACAGAATGTTTGATTAAAAGAAAAAACTGAAGCGAGGTAGCAATCAGTGGATCCGAAGGGCTATGTTTTTTCTGTCAATATTATTGCTGGATGAAATTCATTTTAAGTAGGCAGAAAACCTTTGGCAATTATCTGGCTCAAATGTCACAATTTATTGTGATCGGAAACTTGTAAGCGATCCACACCATTGCAAAGTGGACACAATCAGTTGAAATCGCTAACGTCCGTGGGAGTTTCAGGAGCCAATCAGAATGTCAGAATTTAGAGTCAGTTAATGTTGTTGTGAGACAAGGATTTCTCCTTTCTAGCCATAAACTTTACATCATAACATTCAGCAACCTTTGGGCAGATATCAGTCCGCATCAATGGTAAGTAGGTAACTCGCCTTTCTTATGCCCTTTCTGCAGGGCCCCTGGGCGTGACTTGCTCCAGGACTGATCATTACGTGGCAGTGCACACTAGGGAACTGACAGATAACCTACGTTTTTTTTGCTGTTTAGGAATCTTTTCCCATCCTAACAGGTTGGAGATCTGTACAATATTATGCGACAAATGGCCATTTTGTATCCACCGAGAACAGCAATAACCAGCAAAAGGTAGAGGGCGAGCCCTTAAGTAGGTAGCATCTGGAGGTACTTGGCCCACCGCCACTTCCATCACATATAAAAGGTTTCTCATTTCTACTTGGCACTCAAATAGCCAGAGACTACTTACTTTCTGATTGGCAGCATGAGTGGTGTCACAAGTGGCCTTAACGGGAAGAGTTTGAACAGTTTATGAAGCGGCAAGGTTTGCTCAAAGTTGTGCACACAGATGATCTGCTAAAGCGAGCTTGCGTTGAGAAGAGAGTAAGAAAAACATGATTTATTACATTCCTTCCAGTAGCCCTCATGTTATGTTATGTTATAAAAATTTCTAAAGTGCGGCTGTTCAGGTGTCCTGGCGCTGAGTGCTACCCAAAAGGTTCCCGGGAAGTGCGGTGTCTATACTGTGAAAAGCCAAGTTTTCAGATCCCGTCTGAAGGAGAGAAGCCCGTTTGCATTTCTGAGCTGAAACGGTAGGTTATTCCAGGCCTTAGAGGCGGAGGTAATGAAACTCCTACCACCCCATGGGGATCTTTTGACCAGAGGAATTATCACTTGTTTTGCTGTCAGAGAGCGCAAGCTTCTACTAGGGACGTACCATTGAAACCATTGTTTCAAATAGTCAGGACCATTACCATTTAGTGCCTTAAAAACTGTACAAAGGGCTTTGAACTGAGCTTGCTGTTTCACAGGGAGCCAGTGGAGCTGTCTTAGTTCCCTCTTGACTGAGACAAACCTAGGTGTACCCGTTAATAGCCTGGCTGCTGCGTTCTACACTACTTGGAGTTTGTTCATGAGTCTCCTTTGGATGTTCAGATAGAGACCATTACAATAGTCCAGGCACTCCGGTATTTCAGGTTAACACAGCTTCTATAGGCCATGTGATGCCTATTCAGGGCCTCATAAGGAGCGAGAAGTTAGTTGACATTGGTGGAGATTTATATAAGCACCTCAAGGCGCTGCTAGGAAGGCAGTGAGATAAAGGCTATATACGCAGGATGCAGTAATCTTCAGACTGACTTAGGATGTTATGAGATACTGACAGGGAGTTCACAGGAGAGGACAGAACCCATTAACCTCAGGTTGTAAGGCTCTGCGACCTCCATATCAGCAGGGTTGACAGCTGTTGTGGCTTTACTGACAACTGCCCTCCTTCATCCAGTACAAGCAGGTGTTAGACCTTCGCATAGTACAGAGGCTGTGGTAGCAGCAGTCTAAGATGAACTACTCAGTGAAGACTATAATGAAAGGGATGCTGCCCTAGTCCTTTTAGATCTCTCATCTGCCTTCGACAAGGTCAATCATTGGATTTTTATTGACTTCATATCTGAGGCAAGGGTGCAGGGCAAATCCTTTGAGTGAATCAGGTCCTTCTTGGAAAATCATACACAGTCAGTAAAGCTGGGCAACTTCACCTCCAAGGTGATTGGACTTGAATATGGAGTCTGTACATGAAACCTTTGAATAGGGTATTGGAATCTTTTGACTACCGCTATAACTACACATGCAGTTACCATTTACTCTTTTATGTAGATAACCCTGCTGCATCATATGTAAAATTCCATACCACCATGAGATTTGTTGCTAACTGGATGTCTGGCAGTCAGTTAAAGTTAAATATTGATAAGATGAAGATAATCTTTTTTAGAACTGGGGGTTTCCAATTGGCCGAGGTACCGTTGTCCAAGTAGGGACCCTTGCTTTTAGTCGGGGTTAGGGGTATACACACTTTAGATAACCCCTGATCACCCCCTTGGTCACTTGGCACGAGCAGACAGGCTTATCCCAAAGGCAATGTGTAAAGTATTTGTAATCAAAACACAAGTATCTTTATCTAAACTCAACAAGACCAAAACAACAAAAATCCAGCATATATGTAGTAAAATAGAACTTAACATCTGTTATATCAAAAATAATGCTTGTAGTAAACAAATAGCTTTACCTGGGGCTATTACAACATTGTAACAGCAATAAATCCATAGTACAGAACCGCCCGCGAGGTGCGCAGCATCGGGTACGGAGTCCCATGGACCCCCAAACAAACAGTACCTTGGAAAATGAAGTCTTTGATGATGCAGGCCGTCATGGAGGTGAGGTGTTGGTGCCGAGGTCGAGGCCGGTTACCTGGTTGCCACTGGGGAGGCGAGGCATCATGTCCGTGAGGAGACCACATGTCGCATTCAGGACATGGGAAGTGTGTAGCGAAATCGATGAGTTCATGGATGTTGGACTTGGCCCTTTTTGCAGGGCCATCCCTAAACTTTTTTCCTTTCTCCTAGCTTTTTGTTTTTTCTGACCTGGTGTTGGTGGTTTTAGGACTCTGGGCACTTTAGCACTGCTGTCCAGTGTAAAGTGCGTGTGCTCTCCGTGATAAATGTGATAAGATTGGTCTTCACCTGTTTGGCCTATTTAATTTACCGGTCAGTCCCTTGTAAAGTGGTGTCCCATATACCCAGGGCTGGTGAATTACATGCTACTGGTGGGCTTGCAGCGCTGATTGAGCCACCCATCAAAGTAGCCTTTCAAACCTATCCCAGGCCACTGCCATTGCAGGGCCTGTGCGCACAGTGTTACTGCCGCTGTGACATGGCACCTAAAGTGTGCGCCATGTCCGTGACCCCCCTTTAACTACATGTCAGTCACCCCTAAGGTAGGCCCTAGCTCGCCCTATGGGCAGGGTGCATTGTTGGTAAAAGTTAGGACATGTACCTTAAGTGTGTGACATGTCCTGGAAGTGACAAACAGCCATTTTGGTTTCTCACTACTGTGAGGCTGCCCTCCCATAGGAATTCATTGGGGATTCCCTGATAAGTGTTCCAGTGGTAATTCCTGATATGAGAGGAGCAGCGTGGTCACGTTTGGTATGCTTTGAATAGTAATAATAAATGCTACGCAATGGTGTGTGCAGATTTATTATAACTATATTAGAAATTCCACTTTTAGAAGTGGGCATTTCTGTGTGGTATCTGTCTGCCTGCCTGATGTGGATTGCATGTCTGGCTTTGGAGTGACAGGGGCTGGTGAGGTGTGTGTGGCTCCAGGAGAGGCAGGGTGAGTCAGCGGTAGGCTGAATGGGACATCTGCATTTGGAGTAGTGGGAGGAGATGTCCCTGGTCCCTGAATAGGTCTGTGCCTAGCCTGTACAATGCTGGCTCCACCCCCTGTAGTGTGTCTGATTGCCGAGCCCCCACCTGACAAAGAGGAAGAGGAGCCCTGTAAACAGAGTGTTCCAATTCCCCCCTGAACCAGTTTAGACTGGTTCCACCAAGCCCTGTGCCAGGGAAGACAAAGCAAATATGTACTATAAATATAGGGGCTGTGACCCCATGAAGTGGTGTGCTTCCTCGTGCTGGCTGAGGGGACCTGCTGCTGCTGAGCTCCAGGAGGAACCGCCACAAGGTTCTGCATCCCTGCTGGAGAACCCTGTGAGCTGGCCTGCCTGGGTCCAGCCTTGTGCCCCTAGAACTTAGCTGGCTGGAGCTGTGGCTTCTAGTGCCTCATGAGCGCTATACTTAAATTGCCCAAGGGAAGAGTGTGGGCTTTGCAGCGCGGAGCTGCAACCTATTTGGGGGGAGTCCGGATGTGGGGATTCCCCCGCATTTTTACCAAGCGGAGCAGGAGCCCACCCTGCTTTATGCATATTTTGACAGCAGGTGCCCGCCCCACTTTTGGTGTTTGCTGCGGGTGCCCACCCCGCTTATATGCTTGTTTGGAGAAGGCGGATGCCCACCCGCACTTGAACTTTATTTTGAAGTGGGTGCCCACCCCGCCTTGCACCACTGAGTGAAGGTGCCGCCGGGTCACTGCCAGCTCGACCCGGAAGCCAGGCGGTCTTGCCTGGTTGTGGGCGGGGCCAAGGAGCTCCGACACACCCAACCATGACACATGAGGGACGGAGCCTCGTGATGCTTCTTCCAGCCTCCCGTCGTAGGAAGGAAGGGAAGCCTCTTTGCAAGGTGGGACCTCCCCATGAGGGAAAGGGGAAGCCCCGCGTGCCTCCGGCTGTGAGGAGTCCAAAGATAGACAGAGGTCTGAAGAGTGTCCCCATCCGCAGAGGCTGCACCAGAGTGCTGGTCTTGCAGAGGGAGTAGCAGCCGTCTGTGAGGAGACCTGCAGAGTCCCCAGAGATCCCGGTGAGTGGGGCCCAGTTGTGAGCCTGGTGGGGGGGTGTCGAGGCACATTGTAGGTGCCTTCCCCCGTAGTCGCTCCCGAGGCACAGAAGTGCCAGTGCTTCTTTGTTTTGCTCACAGCTGTACTGCCGTGGCGGACAGCTGCAACGTGGGAGTGATTTTTGAATTGGAGTTCCAGTGGGGCCCACAGGGCACAATAAATGCCCGTGCCTGCATTTATTTTCACAGCTGCACCGCCAGTTAGCGGCAGCTGCAGCATTGGGCCCATTTGTTTGTAGAGTCCAAGTGGGGACCCCAGAGGCACAGTGAGTGCCAGTTTTCCTTTGGGGGCATTTTGTTTTTCATAAGGAGAAAGGAGTGAGATACACTCCTCTGCCCCAGTGCAATTGCGCACTTTGCTTGCTGCATTGGTGGCCAGAGGGCTAATTGGATAGCCCTGGAGTAAGCACTGACATTTGGGACAGAGAGCATTTGATCCCCTAGAGAAGGCCAGTTGGCCAGGGGGTTAGTTGTAGGTTGGTAGGGTGCAAGGCCCTAATGTGTTTATGCACCATGATTACGGCATAGTGTGTCTATGTTTGTGATACCTATGCCTAATGTGATTTATTGCATACAGGGTTTGTGCTGCTGATTATGTGTTATCTAATAGGATTTATACATCATGTGTTTATGTTGCTAAGGTGATTTAATGCTGCACACAGTATTTTACCAGTAGTAACTGGTTGTGTTTTCTGAGGTCATTTTTATACTTGTAGTTACTGGTGGTGTTATTTACTACATGTGTTATTCATGTTTTCTAAAGGTTCTGACAGTGGCCCAATTGGCCCTGTCATGTGTATATAATCCCCTGTGAATATTGCCTAGTTCCAGTTGGCACAGTGTTAATGTGTGATTATGTTTCTAATGTGTTTATGATAATACAAATACTTTTTTTATATAACCTTGTGTGGAGTTTCTTTTGTGGTGTGCCTAGTGTGTTGCTGCTGTGTGTATGTTGTGCAAACGCTTTACACATTGCCTCTGGGACAAGCTTGACTGCTCGTGCCAAGCTACCAAGGGGGTGAGCAGGAGTTATCTTCAGCTTTAACTCCCTTGCCCTGACTAGAGTGATGGTTTCTACCTGGCTTAGGCGCAAGCCCTAGCCAACTAGAAATCCCATTTCTAACACCCTCCCCAGTGGCTGTCTATGCATCCCCAGCCTCTGTCACTCCAAAACCAGATAGTCAATCTACAAACAGGCAGAGGCCCACAGAATGGTTAAACAAGAAAATGCCTACTTTCTAAAAGTGCAAAAGAAACAATTGATGGACGGAATGCTGGACAATGCAAACATTCACCCCCAGTCACAAGGATCTGTGTTTAATCCATCATTCATTTGCTCACCACACCACCCCAGTTTGGACCCGAGATATATGCAAATCAGTCTAGACCCTGTTCCTTGTGGGAACAGTCCAGCCCGAACTGCCAAGCCAGGTCGTCCCTGGACTGGAAGCAAGCATCCTATGACCGGTTTCAGGGCATCACTCTTCATCAGTTAGGCTAGTTTGAATCCAGTGGTTTAGTGAGCATGGGAGTCACGTCTGGGCATACCCTTCCCACTTAGGGCGATACATGCAAAAGAAACA
The DNA here is from genome assembly GCF_964204655.1 of Triturus cristatus. Lineage (NCBI taxonomy): Eukaryota > Metazoa > Chordata > Amphibia > Caudata > Salamandridae > Triturus > Triturus cristatus. The sequence goes on along the minus strand of NC_140586.1, from coordinate 400,355,430 downwards.
ATTGATGGACGGAACGCTGGACAATGCAAACATTCACCCCCAGTCACAAGGATCTGGGTTTAATCCATCATTCTTTTGCTAACCACACAACCCTAGTTTAGACCCAGCCATATGCAAATCAGTCTTGACCCTGTTCCTTGTGGGAACAGTTCAACCCGAACTGCCAAGCCTGGACGGAAACAAGCATCCTGGGATCGGTTTCAGGGCATCAGCCAGCCATGGCAGTTCAGGCTGGACTGTTCCCATGAGTCATAGGGTCAAGACTGATTTGCTTATGGCTGTGTCTTAACTGGGGTTGCGAAGTGAGCTAAAGAACGATGATGAATTCGACCCAGATCTGTGACTGGGGGTGAGGGTCTGAAAAGTTTCAGCGCTCCGTCCATCATCTCCTTGTATTTGCTTACTTTCTAAAAGTGGCATTTTCAAACACACAATTTAAAAAACATCTTTACTAAAAAATGTGTTATTGAATTCTGAGTTCAGAGAGCCTAAACTTTATTCCTCTATCTTGTCTCAATGGGAAGTTATACTTGATGTTACGCAGGATATCCCATGCTATACTATGGCCCCGAGAGCCTTTCAATGGTGAAAAAAACGAAATTGGCAGTATTTCACTATCAGGACATGTCACACACACCAGTACATGTCTTACATTTCACTTACACTGCACCCTGCTCATGGAGGTACCCTGGGTCTACCTGAGGGGAGTCTTACATAAAAGAAAAGAGAAGGTTAGGGCCTGGCAAGTGGGTGCACTTGACATGGCAGTTTTAAACTGCGTGCAGACACTGCAGTGGCAGGTCTGAGATACCTTTTCAGGGCTCATCATGTGTGTGGCGCAATCAGTGCTGCAGGCCCACTAGTATCATTTGATTTACAGGCCCTGGCATACTCAGTACACACTACTAGGGGCTTACCTGTAAATCAAATATGCTAGTCATGGCTAACTAATCACAATAGTAATTTATACAGTAAGCACTTGCACTTTGATACTGATCAGCAGTGGCAAAGTGCCCAAAGCAGCTAAGCTAGCAAAATCGAAATACAGCATGGCATCAAATATGCAGGAGGTAAAATAAGTCTAAAATAAGCCCAATATTTGGGGTAATCTCTAATAACCTATTGATCTGGGTCCAGTACCCACTCCATCACCCACTGCTAAGAGCATTGTGGTAGTGATAAATGGCAACCTCATGGTCAACTCCCAGATAGGGACTGTGATTTCTAAAGGCTCCGTTTTTATTAAAAACTTTGAGAAAAATAACTCCTCTGTGGTCTTTTGATGCTAAGAAATTATTTGTAAGATCAGTCAATAATTGAAGACCAAATTGTGCTAACTCTACCCAGAGTGCTTTACCAGCCAACATTTGATTTGAACAGAACCTCAGAGATTTTTGTGGAACGTTGAAAGCATGGCTATTTCACAAGGCTTATGGCATTCAGTAAACTTTAACTAGTCTCTTGCTCGATCCAGCGCCAAGAATCCTTTGGTGAATGTGCACTCTACAAGTATTATTATTATTATTATTATTATTAATAATAATAATAACAATAATAATAATACTAATAATAATGAGGATAATAATTAGCCTTTGATCTATTTGAGTCAGCTGCTGGGTTCATAGGAGTAGCGTTTTGACTTGTAAAATATCTATATAAATTCTTGGGAGTTTAAATTATGAAAGATATGTATTTTGAAGCTGTTTAATACGTTTGGAAAAATATGAACTGACACAAAAAAGAAACAGATGTAGGGTGTGGTTAGTAGCAGGGAAATATGCCCACTCTGTTCTAAGATCCATAGGCTAGCATGAGCCTCTTCTTAAACCCAAACATGCCTGAAAAGTGGAAGGATGACATATTGAGGTGATCATCCATATAACATAAATCACTGATATAGCAAACAGTCTAACAGGTACACTGTCTCTAACTGCCTCTACAACCTATCATTATAGGAAATTAGGTTACTGGTTGATGAGTGAAACAGTATTCAAGCAGCAACCACATCCATGGCAGGGTTAAATCACAAGCAAACCCCAAATTAACCTGTGCTCAACCCTCTGGTATCTTGGCACAGTCAGGCTTAACTTAGGAGCATTGTGTAAAGCATTAAAACAGAACTTCAAACAGTAATAAAATAAAAACCTAGCACAAATATAGAAGACTAGCAGAGAATTTAATAAACAAAATAAGATCAAAATTCCATAAATCCAATTAGTATAACTGGAGATATGCAATTTTAAAGATTTAAGCAAAAATAATGCCAAGAAGCACAAAAAGCCACTCACGGCCATCTGGTAGTGCAAGACCGGGTGAAAGTCACAAGTTCAGCCCTACTGCGATAGAGCTAAGTGCTGGCTCTGAGCTCCTGTGAGCCTTAGAATTGATCCAAGAAAAGCAGCTCCAGGAACTCTGAAATATAGGGACTTAGAATATTTATGGTCTTGCAAGAACTGCAGAGTTTCAGAGAGACATTTTTTGCACAGTGTTCAATATCAAGTGGAGTGGATACTGATATAGGCTTGCCTCAAGGAGAATATTTAACTCCAGAAAAAAATCCAAAGATAGAAATCTTGACCAGGTGAAGGTGCAAAAAGTATCTGCTCAAAAGAGAACTTTGGCAACCATAACATTTTAATTTCTTGTGCTCTTAGCTTATGCTACCAAAGCCAACAGCTTAGAGTGACTTTCTCACTTACAGAAGTCTTCACCACATACTGTCTTAACATTGCCCACCTAGAGAATTTTGCCTTCCAAATTCAGAGACTAAAGGTAAAATCTTTGACTACGGAGAACCTGAAGCCACACTCCATCATGGTCAGCCTTAAATCTCACCAAGGTATCATTCTACATCGAAACACACAAAGTACAGAGGGGTGAGAGGAAAAACCCTCTTCGACCTCCCGCTCAATAATTAAATGTCACAAAAAGAAGAGGTCTAGAAGAAGACTATGTGGAGATGAACAAGTGTGTGGGAATGTACCAATTTTATAAAACTGCCCTCACACACAGCAAGCTGTGTCATGCTTCATCATAGGAACGCTAACACACCTCCACACCAGCCAAACGTTGGAGGTGGAGCAATAGGGAAGAGAAGACAATACAACACACAATGTGAAGTGGGACCAAGGGTGAGCTAATGGTGCAGAACAAGTGATAGAGAATGATATAAAAATGGTACTGGGAAATCCTTATTCCAATTTTAATATTAGGTGCCCAGTCCAAAATGTATAAAACAAAAACAAAAACGTGGGTGGCTGGTTGGAGAGCTTATAATGAGATTCCAACCCCCCCCCCCACTCTGCATAAATGTCGACATGTTTCAGCCAGCACTAAATAATAACCTGGCTTTCCTCAGGATTTTTCACCACTATAATTCCTAGGTGCGGAACCTTCCTCCTCCCAATTTAGAGGATAAAAGGAAAAATCACCTCAAGTGGAGCCCCTCACCTTTTGAGAGGAACCTGTAACAATTAAAAACAAAAATGAGTGTCATGAAATATGGTGAAAACGTGCCCAAACACACGTTAAAAAGTCTCCAATGAAGTATACTCACACCTCTCTTTAAAAAAGGATGAGGGTGGTTACTTCCAATACTAGTGCCCTATAGTTATTATAGCTATCGGCAATGCCCTCCCTTTGATACATTTTCAAATCAGGAGGTGTAGTTATATACATTAAACTATCAAATAAATGCTCAAGAACACCACAGGTATACCCGGCACCGTTCACTGCGCCAAACTTACAGAGTTTATTAAATTTGTAAACTCGAAATTGCAGGGGAGAGAGAATAGCTGCCCACACGCACTCTCTGTAAAGGAAGGGAATGCGAAGAAAAAGATTTTGGAGGAATTTATTACACAGTAGTAGGACTTCTTTTAAGAAGAGCCTAACGACCTCTTACACAGTCACTAAATTAGGATTTGTACCTACTTGCCCTTACCAAAGGCTCCCTGTCTCTCACTCGAATAGGAGCCCCCTAGTTGAAGAAAGTTTTGGAACACAGGTCGTCTACAGTATTGAGAATAGCCCCGAATCTTCCAACACCCTTGGTCATCTCATTCTAGGGTGGAATGCTCCCAAACTACCGTCATTAATGGAGGTGCAACACCCCGTATAGATTGGGTACTCAGGACCCGAATACCGTGCCCCTCCATTAGCGCGATGCGGTTATAACTGTAAGAGCTAAAAAAACAACAGCACTACGCTTCTCAATGCGCCCTGAGTTCCGCTTACTGCTTTCAAGGTCTGCTGTTCGCCACCATATATATTGTTACAGGTTCCTCTCAAAAGGTGAGGGGCTCCACTTGATGTGATTTTTCCTTTTATCCTCTAAATTGGGAGGAGGAAAGTTCTGCACCTAGGAATTATAGTGGTGAGAAGTCCTGAGGAAAGCCGGGTTATTATTTAGTGCTGGCTGAAACATGTCGACATTTATGCAGAGTGGGGGGGTTGAAATCTCAATATAAGCTCTCCAACCTGCCACCCACATTTTTGTGTTATAAATTTTGGACTGGACACCTAATATTAAAATTGGAATAAGGATTTCCCGGTACCATTTTTATATCACTCTCTATCACTTTTTCTGCACCAGTGACTATTGTTTTTTATTTTTTTCATCTCCAGTTATAAATTAGTTGTGGGATTGTTATTGTGTGTTTGACTTTTTAACTGCTTTGTTACTGTTAAATACATTACATATTTTTGTATGCTAAGTCTGTCTGCTCTGTTCCATAGCTATGAAGGGGTTGAACCTAGGCTAAGGTTATTCAAACTGTGTTTTACCTTGCTATCCACCCCAAGTAATAATCCACTTTTTTACACTCACCATTTACTTCATGAACAAAGTCTCTCTGTAAATGGAAACCCATCCACAATTATGTACCTTACTGCACTCAACCACCAATTGAATTGATTCCTTAATTATCCTTTCCACTTTGTTTTAAACAAACTTTATTGGTATTTTCATACCATTACATTCACATAAGTGAATTGTTGGACTACATTCATTCAATTAATTAAACCTTTCCACTTGTGGATTGAATTTAGGGTGATATAGCACTTTTTCTGCCGTACAACAATGTTAAAAAAATCTCCCAATCTTCTCCCTCATAAACTGAGGGACATTAGCAGACACCAACTCCTGTAGTAATCATTCTCCATGAATTATGTGTCCCAAAGCATTAAAACATATCTTTACTGCCAATATGCAATTCAAACACTTTGAAAAATAATTTACTAGATTACAGCAAATGCTTTCCTTCTCGATAGCTATGGACATGGGCCCAGGGTGCTGTGAGAAAAATGTAGGCATCCCAGGGCAAATCAGGGGAACTGAACTAAGATTAGAACAAATGTCTTTTATCTCTGTTTTCAATGGACATCTCTTTTTACTAAACCTGAAACAGAACACCAAGCTCATCTCTTTAGCACTTACCTCTCAGGGTAACTAGGCAGAGGGGTCCAAAGTTGGCTCAGAGATATGTGCATTTACTTAGAAATAGAAAGCACTTTAAAAACTGCATACAGCTACATAGTGTACTAATAAATATTTGCACATGTATTTTCTTTGCTGGGGTTGAAACCACTGAACAATGTAGCAATTATCTGTTGCACTGTGTCATCATAGGTGTCTCTTTGTTGATTGTCTCCTTTGTAGTCACCTTTGCCACCTTCAGCCACACTCTGGGAACATGCATAGACTGGCAGGACTGATATCAGAGCACCCATAAAGTGACAGATTCAGTGAGTGAGTTGCTTGCTCCAGGGAACATTGCAGGTGGACTAGTGTCACAGGATCTCCCCATATGGCCTCCTGGTGTAGATCCTTCCCTGGGCTGCCTTAGGTAAAGCTCAAATTCTTCAGGTACTGCTCCTGAGGCCCTCCTTTTCTTGGCAGGCTTTCCTTCATGCAGGGATACCTCCAGTGCCCTTGTCTAGCAAACTGAGGACTCCTTCCCTAAATTAGATAAAATAATCTTTTCCAAGTAGGATGAAGAAATTCCAGGTTTCAGCTCCCAAACCTGGCAAATGGGAGTTGGCACTCAGTGACCCTCAACTCTGGTGCTCAGATGTCTTTCACAGTCTACACTGGTGTAGGACCTCTTAAAATAGTCAATAGATATCTGGCACAAGGTCTGGAAGATTCCGACCCATACATACACCAATATGGAATACAAAGATTGCATACACCAAATTCAAGCTCTCGGAGCAGTTTTGGGTAGTTCCAGACTCCCCAAGCCACAGCCTAACTCTTCTAATGTCAGCAGAAAGGAGGGGTGTGGCTGTGAGCTCTAAGGCAGGGGAACTCAAAATAAAGACAAACAAGCATTGGCATAGCAAATAGGTCTCGCTTTTGGGACCTTGTAAGTAAGTATAACACTCGTATTTAGGATGCAGTAAATGTAAACGTGAAGTCTTACACTTCAGTTTTTTTTTTTTACTTAGGAGGTCCCAAAGGTGAGACTTATTGGCTATGCCAATGCTTGTCGACAAAGGTTACCATTAATACTGGTTTTCATGGACAGCCCTTACATTTCTAGGCTTTTTCGTCCACTGACTTCGGCCCTTGAAAGTGTCCTGGTTTCAACAGACATTAGTAAAATCCATCACCCGACAAGGAGACTTCCCAGACATCTGCAAAGGAAGCCCTCGGCTTCACTGACATGGTGTGGGCTGGCATTGGGAATTAAATATGAATGAAATTTGCAGAGTACACAAATACCAATTTGCGTTCTGACGCCGTTGACTCAGACTAGCAAGACGCGATTCATCTTTGGAACTACCAGGTCATTCACCCGCTGGTTATTGCCGGTCTTACATTACACACACTTGTAAACTGAACAATTGACGAACGCATTCTTTTCCGACGCCCTCTTCACATTCAGGGAAGGGGCCATTGATGAAATGACGTGCTACAGCTGGAGAGGATGGACCCAAGGGAAAGAGTGACAGGAGCACGTGACGCAGCTTCCAGCTGCTTAACATGATCATCGGGGGGAGGGGTCACAGGGAGAGACCACTGCAGGTCACTTTATAAGCTGCATCTTCTTAAACCATACATTAGCCACATGGGCGGGAGGGGGCGAGAACCGAGGGCGCTCTCATCTAGCACCACAAATAGAATCTAAACCGGTTCAAAGTTTGTCCCCATTCGCACTGCCGCCCAAAACCAGGGAAAAATACTTGGCAACAAAGTGGTCCCCTCGGTTATAAAGTGAAAGGCGAAGAGAAGCCCGCACTCGCCCCTCCCCTCACCTTTCTGTGGAGTGATGGACGTGATCAGCATCAGCAGTGACTGTCAATACAGCAGGCTGGTCCGTCGCACTGTAAAAGGCACTTCTTTGGACAAACATTACTATCTCCCAGGTAAAAAAGCGCAATACTATAGGCCGGGGTCAGGCGAGCCCCACATTACTACAAGCCAAGCAGAACTGGATAAGCCCACTGTATCGTCTCAGGGACAGCTATTTAACCACGAAACCTGCATTCATCACTATTAAGATTCATACATTTTATGCAAATTTGATTTTTATGAGAATCGTACATCATTTCTCATTTTCCATTCCCGAAAAAATAAAATTTGACGATTTGACAGGTTTCACAACTCACCGCTTTAAGAAGAATTAGAGTATGAATCCGACTGTTTTTAATCCTAAAACAACGGTCTATGTAACTACATTGTCAACCCTAGTACAGAACACACGCCAGCGAAAGAGCAATCTTAGCTGCAGAAACCGTTCTAAGTGGACGCTGCCACCTTGTGGAAATCATGAACATTACAGCCAGATACATCATTAAGGCAGGAGCAACAAGTGCGCGCCTCGCGCTGAAGGGGGAAAAAAGATGAGAGAGGAGGAGGCGGCAGGGGGAGGAGGGAGAGAGGAGGGGGCCTGCACCTGTTTCCCTTGCGGGAGTGAGCAGGAACCATATGTTTGTAATTAACACATGGTTTGAAAGCTCGCTCCCGCAAGGGAATCGCCAGACGTGAACGCGATGCATTCAAAGCAATACAATGCGTGCACGTTTTTGGCAGCAAAGCTGAAGCGATTGCTAATGGTCTTTTCCTATGCAACGCATGCGCGCTGCGTAGGCGAGACTTAAAAAGCTTGTGAGGTTGCCTGTGTCAGCTACCTTTACATAAGTTGAGTGTAACACCTATGGGGAGGAATGAAGCAGGATGGGTGCAAGAGCAGTTTCTATACTTCAAAAAGGTTTTTGGTTAGTTGCCCTTCACACCCTAAAGTCTAGAAAATTTCAAAAGACCTCTGGAAGCTTTAGGAAATCCAAATAGATTCCTGGACTGCAATTGTCAGGCTTTACACACATGCTTCATGCTCTTCCTACCACACATACACAGGTTTGGCACACATGACATCCATGTCCTCCAGGCATGGAGTGAAGAACCAAGTTGCAAGAGGCCAGCAGATAATTTTAAACAGAAGAAGCTAATAGACAATTCTTTGTGTGCAGGTAGCATGTAAAAAGGTCTATTCTGTAGATATAATTACTTGCTTCAACTACTGTTAGTCCTCAACAGCCCTGTAATCTGACAGTAGCCATGCTCAGTAAAAGTGGTGCCCATGGTGTGCCCCTATAGACCACACATCCCAGATTCTGGGCACATTCCATATAATTGTGGGCCCAGAGCTGCATGTGTGAAGTACACTGAAGCCAAAAAACATAATCAGAGACTAGCTATGTGGGAAACTCATGGCAGCGATTCATGCTTTCCAGAGCAATGAAGGGCAACTTTTTAACCCCAACACATGTCTCTCATAGTTTCCCTGCACAGCCCTCTGGGGAATTTCACTGGTTGTGTTTCTGCTGCGCATGATTTAGCTGACTTAGCAGTACTTTAACACACTGTCAAACCCATCAATCAAGTATGGCTCCCAACCGTAGCCACAAAAAGTTTCTCAGATTCTCCTTTAATATCCAGACCTTGCCATAAACTCCTCATAACTCATCTGCATATTTTCTTCTTAACCAAAAACGAAGAATAATCTTGCTCCTTCTACCAACAAATCTCCTTCTATTGCTAGCTCATCTTGAATTTCGAAAAAAACGTTTTCTTACCTTATCTATTTGCCTTCCTTTGGCCACACATCCTCAATAAATATTACTACCGCCAACACGTTATTTTCCATCTTTAAAATCTACACATGCTCAAACAATGCTCCTCATAACCAACAGCATAAACTACGTCCTCGTTAGTTTATGCTACCTCACTGTTTATCTTCCTCAACTGTCTTACCTACCTACACAAGTATAAAATGACACATGCAATCAGTATGTATGTTATACACCCCTTTATCATAGTCAGAATTATTTTGACCTGATTACAATATTGCAGCTATCCATGGAAGCCTGGATTTGAGTACTATTTCATCTCCTGGAGCCACCATGTTATCAGACAATTTATGATTAGTATAAATTAAATTGCACCCGCAGAGAATCATCCTGTAGTGCTCAATGGACTAGGTATATGCAAGAGTACAGCCTTGATTAACAAGTAGTTGCTTGAAGGACATGGAGCCATCCAGTTCATGTCCTTGCTCCTCTGCTACAACCCCATGCCCAGGACATAACTTCAAGCACCAACAGCTATAATGAACTAGAACTGGAGATCTGTACTGATTCTATTATTGGAAATCTGCAATTTAATTTCAGTCCTCTGTTGTTGGTTTTCTTCCTTTTAATGGGTGTGCCTGTTCCTCCTTATGTCTAACTTTTACCATGCTTCACCTGTTTGGAGAAGAGTAGTGTCTTGCAGGGAACAGGGGTGGGGGAGCTGGCAGGGGGGCAGGGGGTGGGTGACAAAATATGTTAAAACAAAACACAAAGCACTTACCTTGTCGCACCGCAAACGCCTCCATCTCTTCTCCCTAATTCCTGAAGAGTCTGGCAGCACACAGGCTCCCCTGAGTCAATCACAATGCTGCAATGCAGAGCTGTGATTGATCTGAGTGCCGTAGTTCGGCGCTCAGACTGGGACAGGGAGCCTATTCCTCTTCCCCACCCAGGCTGTAATGCAGCCTGTTGGTAAACATGCAAAGTGCGCAGGATGTTTGGCAGCCCGAGACGGCTGGCCAAGCAGTCAAGCGCACTTAATGTTCACAGTCCACTCCTCCCTGAGCCACCAACCCCGCCCACCTCACCCTGACCCAGTCCCACAGAAACAAAAAATACAATGATGATAACTGTTATTATAATTTTATTTTTCCCTTTTTCACTGCTCTGAGAGCAGTGGGGCGACGCTCCTCTGCCTTAGCGGAGGAGCCACCCCTGATGGAGAAGAGGAATTTGAACACGTGTAGTTCCAGAAGAGCTTTATTGGAGTTAGTACGCATACAACAGCATCAACACTAGTGAAAAGGCTGCCTGCCTCTTTGTCCTCCAATGGAAACAACATCTTATCATCGGACATGCTACTTAAGCATTCTACACAAACAACTCCATTATCCCACATCATATATGACCATACTTACACACTTTATGCTTTGAGCCCACTGGATATCATGGCCTATAACTACCAGCAAAGACAGAGGGCTTCCTGGTGTATTACATCTTCCTCAGCATCTTATGAACCTTCTCCTGCTCATAACAATCTAACTGAGGCAGTAAGAACCTTAGGACTAGGGTTGCACAAAATATTTTAAACAATACACTCTTCAGCTCGAATCTATAGAGGTAGGGAGTTGCTGAGAGCAGCACAGGGAACTGAAAGGAACGTCCTCCCCCATGATAAGCTTCAGCATTTTGACAGCAAAATTTAAACCAAGTCGGGAGACCAAGTAGACGCAATCCCTATATATTTCCTAATAGTTTTTAAAAATTGATTCTCTCCTAGGTCCTAATTACAAGTTTGCTCTTAAAACTGATTTGAGTGGAAACAGGCATTTCCACCTGTTTTGTTATTATGTTACCTTAGAAAACAGGTAAAATGTTGTGTTCGCATTAAGGCAAACAAACATCTATTTTATGTTGTGGCACTGACTATTTAAGGTCCTGGAAAAGGAAATGTTTGAATATTTTTATTAGTGTGGATTTAAAACAGTTCAATATTTTCTTAAAATCAGTAACATAGATTTTTTTTATTTGTAACACAAAAGTTGATTTGTTACCCTTCCACTGCATCTTGAAACTTTATCCGAACATCTGGCTGCTATGGTGTATTCGAATATGGATTTCAACCGCACACAGAATGCCACTCTTCGCAATTGTAATCCACTGAAATAAAATCTCTCCTAGGTAAAAGTTTGGGTAGATGGAGCTGCTGCAGTCAATTGTAATGAGAGCATGTCTGCAGACTCATCTACAGTTAGAATCACCATACAGTTGGAACACAAGAATGGCTATGGGCCTGGCACAGAATCACTGGCAGGTGGAAGGAACTGAGATTTATTGGGCTAGTTTCAGAGGCACAATCAGATCTAAGGGCACTGTTACAGCCATAATAATTCAAATGTAGACCACTCATACTTCTACTTCTGTCTTACCAAAGGCAAACTACCTATGCACAGCTGGTCAGGATTGCATCAGACAAACTTTCAAGATACTCATGCCTTGAATTCATATTTCAGCTTTTAGGCAGCACAATGGCCAAAAGTGAAGAACATAATTGGAGTTGGGGTATACAATTATTGTTTTTCCTAAATAAACTGCACAACTATCTCAGGTGCTGAAACATGTGAAGATGGAGAGCTTTTTGATCCAGGCAAAGGGCTTTGAAAGACACCCATTTCTTCACAGGCAGTCAGTGGAGAGTCCTCAAGCCCTCCCTAACTGAGATGTAATTAGGCAGGCTATGGACCAGTTGGGTTGCTGCATTTTGGATAACCTGGAGCTTATTTAAGTAATACTGATTGGCATTTAAGTAAAGGGCATTACAGTAGTCCAGGCGAGACGAGGTAAGTGCAGTGACCACTGACACCCTAAGCTCCCTTGGGAGAAAAGGAAAGATTTTCTTCAGAGTCTGGATAATCCAAACGCAGAAGCTCACTGTTTTATTGATCTGGGTGTTGAAAGTCAAGATGTTATCGAAAAATACCTCCACAGTTTCAGCTGTGGCCACCGGAACCGGTGGAGTACCATAAGTTTTCAGCCACCAATGGTTGGTCCAGATCGTCAAACCACACTCTGTTTGCTTCCATTTATTTTAAGCCAATTCTCCCTCATTCAAATGCCAATTTTTGATATACAGGCCCTAAACATGTCTGACACCCGGTCCCAGTCATCAGATGTGATCTGGGTGTCATCCACATAGAACGACACCTGGAATCTAAAAGAGCACACCAATTTTGCCAGGGGGGCAACATACAAGTTGACTAAGGTAGGGCTGAGGGAGGACCCCTGTGGAATCCAACATAGTTCTCAGTTGTAGGTGCAAATGTGGGAGTGGTAGGGAGACTGGCTGGTAAATGTAGATTGTCTGCTATAAAGTGGCAGGAGGAATAGAAAAATTTAAGAGGGCATTGGGAATGACATGCAAATTCAAAAACATACCATTAAAAGGGTACATGAATTGCAAATCACAACATATACCACCACATCTGAACCAGTAATATTACAGCTTAGACAGGCTCATATCTATTTAATGCAGCCCAGCCTTGAAGAAGATAGCACATCATACATGGGCATTCACAGATAATACAACTGAATCACAGTGAAAACATTGGAGGCAGAGAGTATCAGTGCACATTAAAAAACAAAAAACTTAAAGGACAATTCTGGTTGTTGGAAGGTGGTTTATTAGTAGGTGCAGGTGGTTACCTACAACTAGTAATAACACTACAATCATAAATAAGGTCCAGGCAAGGTCTCAATAAATAATTCCTTGTTGAACCCTTTGTGGATTTACTGCGAACAGGCAGGTTCAACTTAGAAGCATTTAAAAAACACCAATATTTCCGGATTTCCACGCATCACACCTGTGCACCAAGTTTCTCTAACACATCACGTGCAAACAAGACCCATCTTGGATTTCGATGCATCGCTTCCTCCTACAGTCTGGATTCGACGCAACCCTTCTCCTGCGTGAAGCAGAACTGACGCATCGCCTCCCTGTGGACTCAGGAACTGACGGGTTGCTATGTTTTCCGATGCATCCCTCCTTTGCAGCTGTTTTGCCATGTGGATTTTGACACATCTGAGGTACTTTGCATAAGATCACCGCAGCCATGGAGTTCTATGGACAGAATTGCTTGAAACCTTTTAAAAGTAATATTCTGAGTTCTGTATGTTGGATTTCTGTCACTTGGGTCTTGGGTTTAGATAAAGATACTTTATTTTTCTAAACTGGTGAGGTTTCCATTCATAATTCATACTGTTTTCACTGTGTTACTGTGTGTTATGTACAAATACTTTACAATTGCCTCTGAGATTAGCCTGCCTGCTCCTGCCAAGCTACTAAGTGGGTGAGCAGGGGTTATCTGGGTGTGTAACTCTGTTATCCTGACTAGAAGAAAGAGTTCCTACTTCACCAGCATGCAAGCCATTGCCAACTAAAGACCCCCATTTCTAACATTTGGCATCACAGGAAGGGACATCACAAAAACAATATGCCGCTATGTAATCACAGGATTCGACCCGATAGGAGCTATGCCATCAATGTCATCACTGGGATTACAGTGATCCTATGGTCGGGATGGGATATTTCTTTCAGGAAAATCCCTAATATCAGCCCCTTAGAAGCTATGTATTTCAGCATTTCTGCTGCATCTAATACAGTTATGGCTGGAATTCCTATTTACAGACCCCCTAGCTCCCCACCACAACATCTCACAGATTTTTAGAATATTGCGACTGATCTGTCGCTTAAACACTCACACGTCATAATCCTTGGTGATTTTAATTTACATGTGGATGATACTCGTTGCACTAAAGCAGGCCAGCTCATAGAAACCCTGGAAGGCCTTAATGTGGCCCAGCGGGTCAGAGGCTCTACCCACCGGGCGGGCCATACAATAGATTTACTGTTTACGAACAACCCTAATCTGTCCATGGCACCGCCTATACCGCTTACATGGACAGACTATTTTTAATCCTGTTTAGTGTGGCTACTCTCTCTCAATCAACTAATTCATCTTTGGCCCGTGATCGAAGTAGGAAATGGTTTAAAATCACTTGTAACACTTTCTCGCTCCCATCTGCAGCTGGGGGGGTTTGGAACTAGATGTATCTAATTTCAATGATTGGCTCTCTTCTGCCCTCGATATGGTTGCCCCGGTTCAACCTATTGTCTCCTCTAGACAAAAACCTTCTGCCCCCTGGTTTACTCCCACTCTGCGCGCCGAAAAAAATCAGTACAAGAAACTCAAACAAAGCTGGAGACTATCCTATGATACAGAGGCTAAATCAATTTACACAGCTGCGATTAAGAAGTTTAATAAAAATTAAGCGCTCAGAAATGAGAGAATATTTTGTCAAGAAGGTGAACTCTGCCGGTAATTCTTCAAAAACCCTTTTCAAACTTGTGAAAGATTACTAAACCATCCGCACTATCCAGCATGATTCCCCCTACTCAGGAACTCTGTAATGGACTATTTGACTTCTTTTATGACAACATTTTAGACATTTGCTCTATGTTTGGCCCTACCCGGGATTTCCCACTTCAAAACTCAGTGGTAACCAATAGTGGCTCATTTACCACCTTTCTCCCGATCACCATTGAGTCAGCACTTCAAAAATTGCTCGCCTGTAAATCAGACTCCCCAAGGGACCCCTGCCCAGCATCACTATTTAGCTCTTTAGCCCCTCTCATTATTTCTCCTTTGAATTCGATTTGGAACTCCTCCCTGCGAACTGGGGTTTTTCCTTCCACCTGGGAACAGGCTATGCTAATACCTATTCTAAAAGAAACTGATGCTGATCCTTCAGTTTTTAAAAATTACCACCCCATCTCCCTTATGCCATCTTCTACACGATTCACAATCCGGGTTTAGATCCGGATACAGCACAGAGACTGCACTGCTGGAAGTTTCTGAAACCATTAGTGAATGTGTGGATACAGGTCAAGCAGCGATGCTGGTGCTTCTCGACCTGTCCGGGGCATTCGATACGGTCTCTCATTCTATTTTGCTTGAGAGACTATTCAGCCTCGGGATTCAGGGTACATCTCTAGCCTGGATCAGATCTTTTCTAAATGGTAGCACTCAACAGGTCTCCCTTCAGCCATTTGTTTCCGATGTGATACCACTGAATTGTGGAGTCTCTCAGGGCTCTGCGTTGAGCCCGCTATTTTTTAATATATATCTCTCTTCTCTGGCGTCATGGTAGAATCTTGTGGAGTCAGAGGGATTGCCTATGCTGACGACACTCAATTGGTGTTTTCATTTAGGGATCACTCTGAAGCAACCTTCTTAAATTTCAGACACTGTTTGTGCAACATCATCAGCTAGATGGCACTAAACATGCTGAGGCTCAACTCTGATAAAACCAAGGTGCTGTTCTTTAATCAAAAAAACCCTCCTCCACCCCTAATATGGTGGCCATCGGAGTTAATCCCCCTCCAGAACCTGTGGACTCAGTTCAACAACGAGTTATCATGTAAATCGCAAATCAATCAGGTTTCTTTGACCTGTTTTGATAAATTGCATATGATTCGATAAATTCTCCTTTTTCTACCTCAGGAATCTTGCCGGATCATTGTTCATGGCCTGATCACCTCACATTTGGACTATGCTAATAGTCTGTACGTTGGGGCTCCTGCTTACCTGATCAAATGCTTACAGATTGTTCATAATGCGGTGGCCAGGTTGATCTATAACATTCCATAACGCCACTCGATCTCTCGCTACTTGAAGAAGCTCCACTGGCTTCCAGTGACCAAGCACATTCAGTCTAAGTCACTGGCTTTGGCTTTTAGAGCATTGCAGGGTCAGGGCCGGGCCTACCTTAGAGTTCGACTTAAGCATGCTCAGTCTAACCACTCACTCAGATCAAACCATCTTCGCCTCTTGGTGACTCACTGTTTTCGCCGCTCCAGAATGGGTGGCAGAGCTTTTGCAGTGATCACGGCCAAAGCATGGAACAGCCTGCCATTGTCCTTGCGGATGGCTGAATCTGAATCTATCTTCCAACGAGACATGAAGACTTGGCTGTTTTCCAACTCTTAGCCCTCTATGAGTACCCACATCTACTGTCTATCCTAGCGCCGGGACACCACCATTGGGGGTAGCTGCGCACTTTACAAGCTTCAAATAAAATTAAATATAAAATCACAGTAATTGACACCTAATGACTTTTTAGCCATCGTTGCCTCCTTCCAGGATGCAATATTTTCCACATGCTGACCCTCGCAAACATGCAAATCAAGGCCATGTAAATAATAGATTCAAAATACTCTCCAGATGTGTAAAAATAAATGTGCCTGACAAATATTGTAAAGCAAAAGTTAAGCCTGCAGTGTAGGCCCCCAAGTGTGACATTTTCATGGCTCCAAGTGACAATGTTTTGGTGTTTCTGGCCCTCTTGTTTAAGTCAATTGGTGTGCCCTCATTGTAAGCCAAGAATTACTGTTCTTTTACTTTGTCCATCCCAATATTTGGAACGGACAAAGAGTTTTAAGGTAACTTTAATTTAAACCAACATATATGTTTAAAGTCCCTATTTACAACTGACAGCTTGAGAACACCATCCTCAGGGAATCTGCAATATGTATAAACTAAATGTGTAAAAATACTGCACAGTTTAATGAAATGAGCAATATAAAGCCCCACTCAGATGCAACACAGTATACCATGTGCAGGGGCTATTTCTTTGTACACTTTGTATACATGTCATATATTCAGTGAAAGTAATGTGCTATGTAATGACTGAATTGCAGAACACATTGCCTAGTTAAGATGTAAAGTAAAACACCACAGGATAAACTGTGTGTCTTTCCTTTAGGCCCACAGCACATGCATGATTTTCTTTGGTTAAAAGACTGCACAATGAAATGTCCTCTTAAAATCACAACTATTCATAATTAAAAGGTTCTAACTACATGTTTTGCTGCACTTGAATAAATATAACTATCCCAGAATTAGCGATTCCCTTCTTTCTATTGGCTAATGGAGGCTTCAGAATTAACAACATTGGCATAGGCCAAACTTAGGACCTGATTCACAAAAGTAAAGTTAAACTTAAGTATAAATTTGCTACGTTTTGGCATTCACAAGGGTAAAGTACTACTCGTACATTTACTGCTAGAAATGGCACTATTAACTTTGCTAGTAGTAATTAACATACCTTTGTGAATACCAAAAAGTAATACATTTACACTTTAGATTAAGTTTACTACTTGTTGGTATTCACAAAGTTAAATTACTGCTAGTAACTTTACTACTAGTAAACCCACTAGTAGTAACTTTACTACTAGTAGGCTTAATAGTAGTAAACTTACTAGAAACAACTAAGCTTTGTGAATGCCAAAAGTAGCCTAAGTTTATCTTTGGGAATTGGGAATTGGGCCCATAGAGTTCCTTCTGCGTAGGACATAGCTGCAGAAAAACCTCAGGTATGTCTTCTCTTGCTGCCGCAAAGCTGTGTCCCAAGGAACATAGTTGGCTGTCAGCCGCAGGCCACAGACAACCAAGCACAAGGAGCCATCAAACAACTAGTGGTAGCTGCTGCTATCCGTGGCGACACTCAAATGAAGTCCATGCATGCAATTTGGAAACTTTCTGCTAGCCTCCGCAAAGGGTCTTGTATGAGACTTTCTTCTTCACTGTTCACTCCTTGCCCAAAGAGGTCCATGTTCTATTAATTTGCCTATGTGGTTGAATTCTTTTGGTCTTTCTCACCTACATCTGTCTTCTTCACAAGAGCTAAAAAGAGAAACGCCACATATCTCATGCCACTGGCAGGTGAGGGCTGCTATGTCAAAAGGTCTGTTCAAACCTGGTAGCATTTTTGGTCTCTAAACATAGGAATACTGTTTCTTTTTTACATTGTCTGGAACTGTTAAAGATAGCATGTCATGCAAGAGTAATCTTTTCTATGCCTGTTTTATGTCCATATCACTAGTTTGGGAGATGGGGGTTAGGTTATTTACCCCACACATTAGTAAAAAGCAATATTTATTTGCTAGTCATACATGTATATGGTTGTTGATATTCTTGGCTAATGAAACCCTTAGCTGATGGGAACATTGTTCATATTATATTTCTTTATTGGAAGAGTCCAAGTATGCTTACTTTAATCCTATAGGAGAATGACGTCATGGTGTCAAAAATAGGTTATTATTTGGGATGGGTGATACCTACCAGTTTAAAAAGTAAAATCTGGTTTCGTCTCAACACAATTAGTAAAGAATGTCTGCTCAGCCACTGGTAGCTATGGTTCAAAAAGCAGAGAAGGATTTGTGAATTCAAACAGTACAAATATTATGAAAGTGAAGGTCACAATACAATAACATTCCCAAACAAATTTAGAAATATGGAAAAATAAATTGAGCAAAAATGTATCGAACCCATTCAAATTGGGTAAGGGGATCTTAAAACAAACTTTAAAAAATGTAGGGCTAATAGTGCCATTGAAAAACACAGTTTGTGGTGATCTGGACCTAGGCATTATTTCAGGTCTACCATGATGGAACCTTTTACCTTTGGACCTAGTTTCTGGAATGCAACTCAAAATCATTCAGTGCTGCAAGTTCCAAAACTGGGCCAGAAGTGGTTTCTTGAAGTCAGATTACTGAGATCCTACTTAAGTCATTTGTTTTGGTGCCAACAACTATAAGTGGAAAACAAGCTGAATTTCATGGCAGATATGTTTGCTACAATACCCCAGGCCAAAGTTTTACAGTTGGACTCATTCATTTCTTTGCATCTCAAATCCTTCCAGTGGTTCAAATTACAAGCTATAGTCAGGCAGAGCTCCACCGTCTCAGGCAGCCTTACCACAAGGTCCTGCTGGAACCATTTTCAGTACAGCAAAACCTCAAAGGACAACAAGCCTGGTTTCTTACTTGGGGTGCAGCCTCCCTAAGCAAACTTTAGAACATTGTTCAGATCCAGCAGGGGGCAGACAAATTATGAAGTTCAACTTTTCTCCAGCTGCTAGGAAAGTTTATTCCAGTCAGTCCTTCAGCTTCTATGTCCTCAGAGGGGGAACATCGTTTACAACGCGGGGATTACATCGCGATGCCATTACATCGCGGTTTTTACAATGCAAGTCGTTACAACGACTTGCGCTAGATGGCGCTCTAGGACAAGGAATAGTATAATTTACTATCCAACACCTTCCCTACTGTACGTAGACTGGAGTTGGAATAGTAAATTATACTACTCCTAAGTCCAGCGCCCTCCAACGCAAGTCGTTGTAACGACTTGCGTTGTAAAAACCACGATGTAATGTACGGCGATGTAAATTTATGCGTTGTAACGTCATACATCCCCTCAGAGCAGTCTAGCAGGCACTACAGTGCCTCCAGCCAGCCAGCCAGCCATCCTGCAGGGGTCAGTCCTCTGTAATAATCCAAGTCCTTTTGAAATCAGGAGTCCTTCAGTGTTAGACTTGGCATCTTTGGCATGCTTTCCCCTGACTTTTTGTCTCTACCCTCTGTACTTTTGATGCTGTGTTGGATTTCGTTTTTGCTGGCGTATATGCTTTGGGCACTTTGCCACTGCAGATCAGTGTCAAAGTGCAAGTGCTCCCTGTGTAAATTGTGTTTGCAATTGGTTCTCCCTGATTGGCATATTTGATTTACTGGTAAGTCCCTAGTAATGTGCACTAAGTGTGCTACGGCCTGTACATCAAATGCTACTAGTGGGCCTGCAGCACTGATCGTGCCACCCACATGAGTAGTCCTGAAAAGGTATCTCAGACCTGCCACTGCAGTGTCTGTGCGCAGTTTGTTAATTGCCATATCGACCTGACAAGTGCATCCACTTGTCAGGCCCTAACCTTTCTTTTTTTTTACATGTAAGGCACCACTGTTTTAGGTCCAAGGCAGCCCCCTAGGCAAGGTGGGGTACAAGTGAAAGGTAGGGTATTTACTGGTATGTGTGACATGTCCAGATAGTGAAATACTGCCAATTTCGTCTTTTACTCTTGGAAGGCTATCTGTCCCATAGGATAGAATGGTGGGTACTTTGTAACATCTTACAAGTATAACTTCCTGTTGGGACAAGATAAAGAAATAAAGTTTAGGCTCTCTGAACTCAGAATTTATTGACACATCTTTTAGTAAAGATGTTTTTTAAATTATTTGTTTGAAAATGCCACTTTTAGAAAATAGGCATGTTCTTGTTTAACCATTCTGCGTGCCTCTGCCTGTTCGTGTATTGAATGTCTGGTTTTGGAGTGACAGGGGCTGGGGATGTTCATTTACTGTAGACAGTCACTGGGGGAATGAAGTGTGTCTGGCCTTTCTTGGATGACTCAGAGCTGAGCTGAAGAGACCTTGACTGAATTTAGAGTAGTGGGGGGAGATGTCCTTGTACCCGAATAGGGTCTGCCTCCCTTGCACAATGCTGTCCTCTCCCCCTGTGGTCATACTGTACCACTGAGGCCAGTACTGGTTTGGACTGGGCTCAGAGACCCTTGCACAACAAGAACAAAGGCAAAATGGGGTATAAGTAGTAGACCTTAAATGCCAGAACTTTAGATTGTTTCTGGACTCAAGAAGTATCTTTGCTAAGGAGAAGAGCTGAAGAGCTGTGAGGAGAAGTACTGCCCCTTTGCTGTGTGTTGTGTGAGATTGGCCTGCAGTTGCTGTTTCTGCCAAAGAAAGGACAAAAACTGAAACTTTGCTTGAACCTGCTTGAGGAAGATCTCCAAGGGCATGTGTGCACTGGCCTCCTGTTCTAAAGTTTCAGGAACACAAATAATTCCTCCCCAGCTCCCCTGAACTCTGCTGCTGAAAGTTCTGACCTGCCAGGTGGTGCCTGTTCCAGTTTTGACCCTCTGGAGTTTGTTCCTGCTGTTGGGAGCTGGAAGAAAATAAATGCTGAAGAAATCGACGCATCGCTCTTCTTGCCGCTGTTTTTCCGATGCAGCACCGCTGTGCAAGAAAAATCTCTACGCATCGCCATGCTGCTGCCGAACCAACGCAGCACCTGTTGCAGCTGCAAGAACCGATGCATTGAGGGATTTCAGCTGAAGAAACAAACGCAGCACCACTCTACGCTGCTGCATCGATCACCGCCGCATCCTGGATTTCCACGCATCGCACCTGTGCAACACATAACCCCAGTACCAGAATCATCTTGGAGTCGATGTATCACTTCGCCCTACAGACCGGATTCAACACATCACTTCTCCTGCATGCAGCAGAACTGTTGCATCGCCTCCCCAAGGTCTCAGTAACTGACACATCTCGATGCTTCCCCTCTCTGCTGCTGTTTGGTAATGTGAATTTTGACACATCCACGGGTACTTTTTCTGAGAAATCACGCATCCATACTTTTCTATGGACTAAGTTGTTTGAAACCTTTTTAAAGTCATTTTCTTGGTACATGTGTGTTGGACTTTTATCGCTTTGGTCCTGTCGAGTTTAGGTAAAGATACTTTATTTTTCTAAACTGGTATGGTGTCCATTTGTGGTGTTATCACTGTATTACTGTGTGTTTGAGTGCAAATACTATACACATTGCCTGTGGGATAAGTCTGTCTGCTCATGCCAAGCTACCCAGGGGGTGAGCAGGGGTTATCTAAAGTGTGCATCCCCCTTACCCTGACTAGAAGCAAGGGTTCCCATTTGGACCAAGGTACCTACCTTTGCCAACTAGAGACCCCATTTCTAACATTCAGCTTTTTGTACCTTAGAGCTGGGAAACAGGAGGCCAATTATTTTATTGTAGGAGAGCATTTCCAGGCCATAGGTGTTAGCTTCTTCATCACATGGAGTCTTTTCAGGTCGAAGAATGTTCTAAGGAGAGCTGTATGTCTTATGCTATGCACTACACAGTGATTTGAGAAATTTCCAATCCTTGCTACGCTCTCATTTGAGGCCCACCTCTTTTGTAGCAGTTCTCTTCGCTTTACAGTATACATCTACATTAGCTTATTTTTTATGTCCGAACCTTTCAGTCAATAGGCAGGCTTCTCTACAAGGTTCCTAACCACTCACTTATTCAGACGAGCTCTCTTCTCCTCCATTAATGTCAAACGGGATTAACCTTTTGTTGGGTTTGAAGCCAAAGTGTCTATCAGGGATCTGAAAATGAGGGGAGCAGATCCTCTTGGCCCCATATAGGATCACCAATTCAATAGAAGGCTGTGCTTTGATCTGACAGCTATCCTGTACCTCTAAAACATGGCTTCTGAGGCACCAGTTTTTGCAAACAGTTCTGCCTTCCTAGGACCGGACATCAGATTCTGTCCTCTGAGAGTCAGTGGTTTCAGTTAGGAATGTGTATTGGCCTCTGAATGTCTAATGAGTGCAAAAGCTGTTTTTTATCCAAAACTGGCTCAGGCAGACCAAAACTCACTTTTGCAAAGTTGCTTTTCAAAGGAGTTTATCAAACGTCTGACTTCACACTTAAATCAGATAAAAATAAATTAGGGGGAAATAACTGAATTATTTTTCTAGCATTGTCCCAAGCAAAGATGCAAAATAAATATTGTAATCATGCCTGAACATACACAGTGAAAATAGTTTTAGGATTTCTCTCATTATAAGGGTACTCTTTTCAGAAATATAGTGTACCATTTTCAATATATTAGGCATTCTGCCTTGTAGGTCAAAAAGCACCCTTTTCAGGCCAATTATTATAATATTATACTATAAGAAATTGGGTTACTGTTTGTGGGGGGTTAAACCCTTCTCAAGCAGCAACCACAATTCTTCTCAGGGTGAAATCACATGCAAACCCTAAATCAAATGGTGCTCACCGCTCAGGTAGCTGACCATGTCAGAGAACAAACTGGCTATTGGGACCTAGTTAGGTCCGCTGA
Organism: Triturus cristatus; assembly: GCF_964204655.1. NCBI lineage: Eukaryota > Metazoa > Chordata > Amphibia > Caudata > Salamandridae > Triturus > Triturus cristatus. The sequence continues at coordinate 400,332,543 of NC_140586.1, read as the reverse complement.
CCACAGTACCTAAAATCCTGGTTTGCAAAGCTTTGCCTGGATCCATTTTGAAGATGCCTCATGCAACCGAAGTAATGCATCGTGTCCGAGATGCAGCGAGGCTGGGATGTGAGGTCCTGCACTGTGTCGTAATGAAAGAACCCATTGACGAGGCTTGTGAAGCGAAGTACCAGTGTCGATTATTTGGTTCACAGTTGGGATAATGCATTAGTTCTGAAGGGCTATGAGGGTGTGATGCGAAATCCGTCATCGAGGCTGCCGTCAACAAGAGATGCGAGAGCCTGCAGCGAGAATGCATTGTGCAGTGGTGGTTTTAAAGGTATTGCGGATTGCAGTGGTGATGCTGGTCTCTGCGATGGATGTAATGAATGCAGCAACAGAGGTTGCACCACACAGCAGAGGCGATATGTTGGTTCCGCTGGATCCACAGAGGATGATAAAGCACCTTAAGTCCACTTCAAAGGTCCAGGACTGGGGTTGTACCACTTGGCAGGGTAGACTCACAGGTGGCAGAGTACCTGTGCAGATGCAAGGTTGTTGGAAGCCTGTTCTTTCCATGAGACTCCAGATCAGGAGGTCAGTCAACTTGCCCTCGGAGTTGCTCTGGGTTCTTGTTTCAAGAGATGCAGGCCCAATGCTTCTCACCCAGGCACGAGGGAAGGAGGCTGCATGTCAGCACAGCAATGCAGGAGTCCAGTAGAGTGCAGTACAGAAGAGTTAGTCATTTAGCAGCACAGCAAAATATCCACAGGTCCCAAAGTGCACTGACAAGTTAATGTCTGAGGTCCGGTATGTATACCCATTTGTGCCTTTGAAGTACGGGAGAGACTTCCAGGGGTTTCCCTTTGAAACCCCCATGTATCCTGCTTTCCCTGTCCTGACTTCAGACTAACTGCAGTGGGTATGCAGATATTTATGATTAAGCAGGATACAGCCTATTCAGGTGTGATCTGTGCCCTGCCCAGTTCCTCCCCCTCATCCTGCCAGTGATACCCCATCCAGGCACACCTACGCTTCCTATTGTGTGTGGCTGTCTAGGAAGAATATAAAAACCCCAACTGTCAGCTAAACCCAGTCATGTGACCAGAGACAGGCTACAAGTGCTAAATAGATAAGGTTAGAAAACACAAACTTCCTAAAAGTGGCATTTTCAGAATTGCAATTAAAAATCCAAAGCCCCTGCTTAGAAATTGGGTTTCTGGTTGTCAGAGTATGCACCCTGTACAAGTAGGAACCACAATCCTGGTCCTGGTCACTAAAGGATACCCTGTGTTCTCCTTCTAGTAGCTTGCCACAGAGCAGTCAGGCTTATCTAAGGAGGCAATGTGTAAAGTAATTGTGCAACACACAAACACAGTAACACAATGAAAACACCACAGAAAGACTCCACTCAGGTTTAGAAAAATGTATTATTATATTCTGATCAAAACAAGAGCAAAATGACAAAAAACAAATAAGTTCAAGTTAAGATTTTAATTTTTAAAGAATACGTGTAAAAATAGCCCTTAAAAGGTAGTGCACTTTAGAGGTTACTTGAGGTCTGGCTGGACCAGGGCAAAGTTAAATCAAGAAAATCTTTATTCATATTTATATACAAATCCAGAAAAGAGAAAAAATACAATAAAATCATGTAAAATCCAATCACTTAAAAAAAAATTTGAGTCAAATGTGCCAGTAAACATATCTTAGATAAGAATATTTAGAATAAAAAGTAAATGCGGACCAAACAATAAAACTTGTTATAGATAACAAAATCTACAATACTTGTGGTGAGATGTGCAGAGAGTATCAGAGTTTTTATCGACTCTCCACAACCTTTTCTATTTTCCTTGCAGCGTAGATTGTCGAGATAGAATAATGATTTAAGCCTATGAAGGGCCATTATAATAAATGCATGAATTGTTCAGCATGTATGAATGCTTGATAATTTTTTAAAAAGTGCCTCCTGATGGTACATATCCCCCTCCGACAGGAAAACAAGTCCTCACAGTAACCCTCTGATGTCGCTATAAAATTTACAGAACAGCATAAAGTGTGATGTCGATTGTATTGCTTTCCTATTGCAGGGGTATCTAGGTAAATTCAGGGGCTACAAATCAGTTTTTGGGAAGACCACTAAATGGTGGATTAACTCACTGTAATCAAGTCAGCAAAAACCTATCATAAACATTTTTCATTACCAACCAATTATGCTTGTGTCCCCTGTTTAACATGGCACATACAGTATCTATAAATTATGGGTTTTACCTCTTCTTAGTATTGTCTGCAGACATTCCGTTTCCCAACTAAAAATATTTAATTTCCTTTTTACTATATTTCAGGGAACTATGGTGTTCAAGGGGATTCAAGGCTTCCCCTAATTCATGTAATAAACATCTTACATTCTGCAGTCTCTGGTTTTAACAAGAGTTCAAACTGACCTTGATGGACCGCTGGGCTGGGAACAATAGCAACGCAGCCCTGGGAAATAGAGTACCTTGATCCTGGTTCCGAAGCGTCAGTTCCAAATGCGTTGTGCTGGGTTCTACCCCCGCAACGAGGTTGATGCACCGGTTCTGCTACACTCAGACTGGAGATGCGTTGTTTGCCATAATGCAAGTATCTCGGTCTACCTCCAGTGAACCAGGCACAGGTGCAGGTATAGAGACTTTGATATCCCTGAATCTCAAGCAGCAGGAAGCCAGCCAACAAGACCTTGGAGATTACTTCAGTTGCAAGGCAGAGTCCAGGTCTCCTTAGCAGGGTCAGAGTGCAGCAGGGCAACACAAGTGAAAAGCAGCACAGCAATTCTTCTAACAGGGTCCAGTTGTAGGTCAAGAAGTATCTGGTTTGGTGGGGTCTGAGACCCAGTACTTATACCTAAATGTGCCTTTAACATGGGGGTGACTTCAAAGAAGGGTCTTTGAAGAACACATAATTTCTTTCATTCCAGCCCTGGGTCCAGACTTTCAGTAAGAGGCAATCAGCTTTTTGGGTGGAAAACAGGACACTGCCTAAACAATCAGGTGTAAGTGTCAGCTCCCCCCTCCCTTCCTGCTTATGCTGAGCCATTAGAATTTCAGATAAGTATGCAGACCCTGTCTAGATGGAGTGCACATAGTGTAGCTGTCACCTACCCTAGATGGGTATTGGAGACCGGCCGGAGGCACACAGAGCAGTAAGACCAGGGAAATCTCCACTTCGTAAAAGTGGCATTTCTAAAATAGAAATGTTAAATTCAAGTTTACCAGTAAAGAAGACTTATCA